>NC_138051.1:27699883-30160011 GCF_964194185.1 Rhinolophus hipposideros
GATAGATACATACAAGATCTGACAATTAAGTTTGCAAACTTGCTGCAATGATGTTGCTAACCTTTTTTCATATCAGAGGGATTATTCATTATGAATTTCTACCAACTGGACAAACAGTTAACCAAGTTTACTATTTGGAAGTGCTGAAAAGGCTGCATGAAAAAGTTAGATGAAAACGACCTGAACTTTTTGCCAACAATTCATGGCTCTTGCATCAGGACAATGCACCAGCTCACACAGCACTGTCTGTGAGGGAGTTTATAGCCAGTAAACAAATAACTGTATTGGAACACCACCCTTCCTACTCACCTGATCTGGCCCCCAGTGACTTCTTCCTTTACCAGAAGATAAAGGAAATATTGAAAGGAAGACCTTTTGATGACATTCGGGACATCAAGGGTAATACGACAACAGCTCTGATGGCCATTCCAGAAATGGAGTTCCAAAATTGCTTTGAAGAGTGGGCTAGGTGTTGGTGTGGGGGCATAGCTTCCCAAGGGGAGTACTTTGAAGGTGACCATAGTGATATTCAGCAATGAGGTATGTATCACTTTTTCTAGGATGAGTTCACAAACTTAATTGTCAGACCTTGTATTTATTGCTATATTATCATTCTTATTTCTGATCTTTTTTCTTCTTCTTCTTAAAGAAAATCCTTTAACATTTCTTGTAATACTGGTTTGGTGGTGATGAACTCCTTTAGCTTTTTTATCTCTGGGAATCTCTTTATCTGCCCTTCAATTCTGATAGACTTCCTGGGTAGAGTAATCTTGCTTGTAAATCCTTGCCTTTCCTCATTTTGTATATTTCCTGCCTTTTCATCACTTTGAATATTTCCTGCCAATTCCCTTTGGGCCTGAAAAGTTTCTGTTGAAAAATAAGCTGACAGACTTTTGGGAGCTCCACTGTAGGTAACTAACTTTTTGTCTCTTACTGCTTTTAAGATTCTCTCTTTGTCTTTAACTTTTGCCATTTAAATTATGATATGCCTTGGTGTGGCCCTCTTTGGGTTCATCTTGTTTGGAACTCTCTGCACTTTCTGGGCTTGTGTTTCTATTTCTTTCACCAGGTCAGGGAAGTTTTCTGTCATTATTTCTTCAAATAAGTTCTCAGTCTCTTGCTTCCTCTCTTCTCCTTCTGGTATCCCTATGATGTGATTGTTGGTATGCTTAATGTTGTCCCAAAGGCCCCTTAAACTATCCTCATTTTTTTTCAATTATTTTTTCTTTTTACTATTCTGATGGGGTGTTTTCTGCTACCTTATCTTCCAAATCACTGATTTAATCCTCTTTCATTTTATCTACTGTTGACTCCCTCTAATGTATCCTTTATTTCAGTTATTGTATTCTTCATTTCTGACTGGTTCTTTCTTAGGTTTCCTATCTCTTTGTTGAAGTTCTCCCTGAGATCATTGAGCATCCTTGTAACCAGTGTTTGGAACTATGTGTCTGGTAGGTTACTTGTCTCCATTTTGTTTAGTTCTTTTTCTGGAGCTTTATTCTGTTTCTTTCATCTGGGACATGTTTCTTTATCTCCCCATTTTGGCTGCCTCTCTATTTTGTTTCTATGCATTAGGTTGGGCTGCCATGCCTCCCAATCTTAGTAGAGTGACCTTATGTAGTAGATGTCATATGAGGCCCAGTGGCACAATCTCACCTGAACCAGGTGCTCCAGGTTTGTCCCTTGTGTGTGTGTTGTATGTGCCCTGCTGTTGTAGTTAAGCTTTGGTTGCTATTTGCACATCAATGGGAGGGATTGACCCTCTGGCTGATTGGTTGTGAGGAGGAGCTGGGGCTGACCATACACAGCAGGATTTGTTTTAGCAGGACTCTGGTACCTGCCCAGTCTGCCCCTTTGGTGGTGTCGTTTTTGGGGGTAGTGGGTGGTGCTCTGGTGTGGTCTGAATCTGGCCACTTGATGTATTGTTCTGAGACCTCTTGAGAGGGACTCTGTGGCAGAGCAAGGTCAGCTCCTTCCTGGGCCTGGCCCAAAGCCACTTGGTATGAGCTACAAAGTGATCTGTAGATGGGTGCAGAGTCTTAGTTATAAGACTTAGGTTAAGTTAGACTTCAAGTAGTTCTCAGTGATGGTTATCCTGTAGTTTAGTTGTAATTTTAATGTGGTCATAAGAGGATTCCTGTACATTCTTTTTCATTCCCAGATTGCTAAGAATTTTTTATGAATGAGGGGGAATTTTAGCAAATGATTCTTTTGTTCTGCTTCAATTAGATAATCATTTGGTATTTCTTCTTTCATCAATCAATGTGATGTGTTACAGGAATTTAATGTCAAATAAAAAGCCACCCATACCTAGGATGAACCCAAATTAGTCATGATATAGTGTCTTCTTATTGATTGATTTGGTTTACATCAATATTTAAGTGACACTGACCTTTAACATTCCTTCCCATATTGTCTTCAAAATGGAATTGAGGTTTTGCTAGTCTCATACAGAAAATGGGTAGCATCTACATTCCAGAAGAAAGTGTATAGAGCATTTTTTGAATATTTTGTAGAGATTTCCTGTGAAGCATTTTGAGTCTATGGTTGTACTTGATGGAATATTTTTTATACTGAGTCAATTTATTTTATCTTTGTAGGAAAATTCAAACTTCTTGAGTATGTCTCATTAAGTTATGTTTTCTAGGGATTTGTCAATTTTATGTTGATTTTCAAATCTATTGGCTTTCCAATAATTTATAAAATACGTAGATATGATTTATATATGTAAATATATATACATATATCTCCCACATACAAATCCTATTTGTTCCAAATATCTTCTCCCACTCTCTGGCTTCACCCTTCACTATCTTAATAATGTCTTTGATAATCAGAATTTCTGAATTTTTACATATATTGATTTATCCATTTTTCCCTTATAATTATTGATGGTGAGTGCTCTAGATGTATTGCTTAAGATGTTTTACCTACTTTAAGTTCATAAAGAAATTCTCCTAACTTATCTTCTAAGACTTTTCTTTTTTTACCTTTAAATTAATTAACTTGAGGTATAGAGTTAAATAATCGAATTTCATCTTTTTCCCCTATGCCCAAAATTTGCTATACATTAATTCATTATTATAAATAATTTTGAACTCAGTTTTTATTTCAATTATGATTTTGACTTTGACTCATGATTTACCATGTTTCGCCGAAAATAAGACCTAGCCAGACAATCATCTCTAATGTGTCTTTTGGAGCAAAAATTAATATAAGACCCGGTATTATATTATATTATATTATATCATATCATATCATATCATATCATATCATATCATATTCCTGGTCTTATAGTAAAATAAGATGGGGTCTTATATTAATTTTTGCTCCAAAAGACACAGTAGAGCTGATCAACTGGCTAGGTCTTATTTTCGGGGAAACACAGTATTTAACATTCTATTTCTTCAGTTTTAAAATTATAGGGATTTTCTTACTCATATTCTAGTTATGTGTTTCTAGCTTAAATTCATTGTGGCCTACTACAAATGATGTATGATTTTAATCCTCTAAACATTTTTAAGACCTAACCTATGGCCTAATCTATAGTCACTTTTTGGAAATATGCTACATGTGCTTGTAAAATATATCATCTACATTTGTTGAGCAAAGTATACTATGTATGTGATTCTTTTCATTAGCTGTTCATAACTTCTATATCACTACTAATCAATTGACAAGATGTGATTTAGAATCTTCCCAAATGACTGTGAAGTTGTTTCTTCCTGCATAGCATTCCCTCATTGCTGCTATTGAGAATTCAGCCTTTGATCACAGTTCATTTGAAAGTAATCTTTCTTTCTCTAGTAATCTCTCTTTCCTAACATTTCTGCCATTTCTTTATGACTTTGGTTTCTAGGTATGCATTTCCTTTTATTATTCTACATGAATTTTATTTATTTTTTTTAACCTCTGACTGGATGTTTTTCACCGGTTTTGAAAAAACTCTCAGCTATGATCTCATTATCTCTTTTCCTATTCTCTATCTTTTCTTCCAGAACTGCTATTGAACATATGTTCAAAATTCTAATTCTACTATTTTCTAAATTTTTATTTTTATACCCCTCTGTGCTCCATTCTTGACACAATTTTCTGAACTACTCTGGGTTGGAAATTCTCTTTTCATCACTGTCTAATCTGTAATTAACTCTATCCACTGTGACTTTAATTGTGGTTATTACATTGGTCACTTTTACAAGTTGTATTTAGTTCCTTTTCAAATGGCATGTCACTTTTTCTAAGTTTCATGTGCCCTGCATCTCTTTTAAAGCTTGCTTTTATTTCAGCATAATGGTTTTGTAATCTGTATTAAATTATTCTATCATCACAATAAAGTTTTTTTCCTCTGTTCTTATTGACGATTGTTTCTTAGTCATGGTGTCTTCTTTCTTTTTTTGCTTGTTGATCGTGTTTGTATTTGACTCTGCACTTGTCATTATTACACTTGAAAAATAATTTGCAAGTGTGATTCAAATCTGGAAGTAAGTGAATTTCCCCTAGATTTGCGTTTGGTTCTGCAAGCTACTTTGGAACACATCCATAACTACATCAGTGCAAATTCAAGGTTTGGCATTCCATGAACAGTCCAAGTAATTCTCACCTTCATGAATTACTCGCAAGGACTAGACCCTTAGTCTTAGTCTTGTTACTTTCAGGCTGTACACTTTTCAGGCCCCAGCTTCCTGTGGAGAGAGGCTCTGACTGGATCTGCTTGCGTGGGTCTTGGTCTCTGATTTCTATTTCCCTCACCTTATATGGTCTTCAAAACAGAGGCTCAGATTTTGTGGGTTCAGCAAATTCCCTCAGAAAAATAGTAGATATTAATACCAACAGAACTCTCATTATTCCTTCATTTTTGCCTCATCATCACTCTTGCATTGGCATTTCTTCAAAGCTATGAAAGCTTTGAAAGTTTTTAGACATTTTAAACAGCTTTATTTTGATTGTTTTTAGTGGGTAGATTGGCATGAAATCCTAGGTCACTGTTAGTAAAATCATTCCCCATATCTCTATTCAGATCATTGGGTGCATAAAATTTATTCCCCTTTTCACATGTGCAGGCTGTGCTTTATCTTTCTGGTTTTAAATTAGACTAATTGTTTTTAAAACACTTAAGTAACAATAAATTAAAATCACCTCAAATGCTAAAGCACTAATAAAGCTGCTCTACTATTTTTTCTTTTTCTACATTTTTCTGCATAGTACTTTGGATGCATAAAAACATTTCATGAGATCACAATTACAGAGAATATATTAGAAAGTGATTAAACTTTTCACAGCTCTGCAAATAAGTGAAAAAATAAGTGTGTATATTAACATATAAGGAGAGGAGTCTTCATTTTCAGAAGAATCTCAAGTGGGGCTATTACAATCATCAAAAAAAATTGAAAATTATATTAGTTTACAATTCTGGTATTTTAGCAAAAATTATACCAGGTCATAATGTTTTTCAGAGCATACGAGAAGCTTCTCAGTAGTGTTATGTGTTCCTCACAACCCACAGTGATATTCTGCAGTACTAGGCCGGGCCTTACACTCAACATTGAATGTATGCTTCCAGTTCTTTGGATTTATGTATTATAGGTAGCAGAGCAAGTATGTATGAGGTCTGACAATTACATTCCTGAACTTGTTGCAACAATGTTGCTAACCTTTTTTTATATCAGGAGTATTATTCATTACAAATTTGTACCAACTGGACTAACAGTTAACCAAGTTTACTATTTGGAAGTGCTGAAAAGTCTGCATGAAAAAGTTAGATGACCTGAACTTTTCGCCAATAATTCATGGCTCTTGCAACAGGACAATGCACCAGCTCACACGGCACTGTCTGTGGGGGGTGTTTTTAGCCAGTAAACAAATAACTGTATTGGAACACTCTCCTTACTCACATGATCTAACCCCCAGTGATTTCTTCTTTACTTGATGATAAAGGAAATATTGAAAAAAAGACATTTTGATGACTTTCAGGACATCATGGATAATACAACTATTGTCACACAGCAGCCTAGCCGACAGTCCCCCCATGTCTTTCCTTGAGGAAAGAAAAGTCTGTGAGACAGGGCCTTTTGGGGACTTTGCTTATCTCAATGTTTTACACCTTATGTCTCTCTGTTTGGTCCCCAAAAGATGGTTTGCAGCCAAAGACGGGTAAGATATCTCACGTGAGATACAGCCTAAGCCAGGCAGAACCAAGTGGGGACCCCCAATGAGCTGCCTTAGAAAATCCGGGAAGGAGCCTTGCCTCCCCTTCTCCCCTGCCTGGGAAAAGCCGTTACTGAGACTGGCTTTCCTCTCTCAACTGATTGTGAGAGAAGTCATAAGGGCAATAAAGATCAGCTCTCTCCACTTATCTCAACGAAACGGTTACAACATGAGAGACTTGCCCCCCAGGGAGGTGCTTACCTCCCCTAAGTCATCATAAGACTTTCTGCTCTGGCTGCTTGGGGACAAAGATAATTGGTTTGATTCACTTTTGTGATATGATGGATGAGTCTCACAGACCGTGTAGAAAACAATACCACTTCCTTGTATGATTATCAATAAAAGCCACCAGTCGGCCCAATTCAGGGCTCCAGTCTCTGGTGACTGCGAGACCCCCTGGCCTTCTGAGATTTAACTGCATTAAGTCTCTGTTTCTTTCTTTCTTAAAATCTCTCCCAACGCCACCCCTTCTCAGACCATCACTGCCCGTGTTGCGCTGGACACGACATACAACAGCTCTGATGGCCATTCCAGAAAGAGTTCCAAAATTGCATTTAAGGGTGGACTAGGCATTGGAGTCGGTGCATAGCTTCCCAAAGGGAGTACTTCGAAGGTGACCATAGCGATATTCAGCAATGAGATATGTAGCACTTTTTCTAGAATGAGTCCATGAACTTAATTATCAGGCCTCATATCTGCCTCTTAGAAGCTCTCCACCATGGGCAGAGACTGGGGATTTGGCTGATTGCTCTCTTTCCTCTGGATGAATTAGGGTGTTAGATGTTTTCCAGTCAGGCTCTGACAACTCTCAACAAAATCAAGACACTGGGCCTTTTTTGGTGTGCAGGGCAACTTCTAAAACACAAAGTCTTCCATCTTGAGTAGGAAGGAGACAAACAGAAGTCTGCAATTGCAACTGTCATAACCTTCACTGAGCATTTCTCTGGGTTCACATGGCCTGAGAAACTTAAAATCAATTGCAGAGCCTTTTTCTTTCATTTTCCTTCTCTGCTAGTCCCCTACACCCACTCAGGAGACAGAGAGCTATTCAATCTGCCTTGACAACTTCTTGAAAGACGTGGGAGCAGACAGGGTCTCAGCAGAGTGGCCAGGGGCCAAAAGGTGAAGGCAGGCAGGCTTCAATCCCAAAGGGATAGGAAAGAAAAGAAGTAGGCAGCTGGCATCTTTCATGCCTTGCTGAGATATTGAATTGCAAGGGTTTAGGGTTCAGGGGTAATGCAGTGCCCACAGCCCCTCTCCTTGTGTCCTGCTTCCCATTTCTGATGCCAGTACTGACTCAGCAGATTGGGAGATCCGGTGTTGGCTTGGATTACTCTATCTTCCCCCAGGTCGCTGGCAGTTGGTGGGCAAACCTCCTGGGCAGCGTGGGTGACGAAACCTATGACACCAGCAGGAGAATGGGACTGTGAACCCTCAAGCCCCACCCCACCCTTCCTTCCTCTCGGGGGCTAAAAGTCTGGTACGAGGAAGCATCAACAGCCACTAGCTGGGCAGCCTTCCCGGGAAGATGCAGCTGCTCCTCCTGCTGCTGGCCTTTCTCCTACCCTCTTGGGCAGGGGCAGGTGAGTGACCATCCAGATCCTCAGAGGCCCAGCCCCATCCCACATGCTCTAGAGCCAGACGGCCCAGGCACTCCCTAACTCTTTGTCATTGGGCACATTATTTGAATTCACAGTTCCTCATCCACAAAACAGGAATAATAGCAAAGCCTACCTCATAGAGTTGCTAAGACAGTTAAATTAGTTAGTGTCCATGAAATTTGGAATTGCACCTGGCATGTACACAGTAAAAGCTCTATAACTGTGCTCTGTGAAATCATTCTGCAGCTCATGTGTCAGAGCCTAGGAGACAAGGATACAGCAGTAACAGTCCCATCAGCTCATGTCTAGATACTTAAAAACCGCTCCCATGCTGGCCATGAGCTGGACTCAGAGGGATCAGGGAAGCTCCCTGAGGAAGACAAAGTACCAGGGAACTTCAGGGAGAAACCACTCCAGAGTTTCCAGATCTGGACAGCAGAGATCTCTCCACAACGTGAGGTTAAACTGGCCTTGCCAGCAGCAAAGGGTGCTCTCCTTTTGGGGAGGTGGGAGTGAGCTGAGGTCCCAGTGGGGAGCCAGCAGTGTTTCCTTGAAAACCTTGGAGCCCTCTCCCATAATGTGGTACCCTGCAGACCCCAATTCTCAGGGCAAATACTCCTTCCCTCATACACCTCTCCAGCCTCCCCATCTTCTAGCCTTTCTGGGGCCACCAACTGTGAGGTCAGCAAGTGCAGAGATAAGTGCTGAATTCTTCCTTCCAGGGGAGATCATCGGAGGCCGAGAGGCCAGGCCCCATTCCCACCCCTACATGGCGTATCTTCTGACCGAAACACCAAAGGGTCTGAGCGCGTGTGGGGGGTTCCTGGTGCGAGAAGACTTTGTGATGACAGCAGCTCACTGCTTGGGCAGGTAAGGAACTAAGGAGCTTCTGGCTACCAATAAGGCAGGCCCAGGAAAGTTAACGAGAGCATCTGTCTGAAAGCACGTGTCTAGCAATAAAGGGTTGAAGAGACTGGGCAGGGCCTGGGGGGCAGGGAACAGGCCAGAGTAAATGAGGACCGAAGGAGGAGATGGAAGTCATGCGTTGGGGATCGAAATATGAATTCAAGCTAATTCTCAATTTATTCTATAGGAGGCAAAACTTAAGGTCACTGTGTCCCCCACCATCCCCAGCTCAGGGCTTTGGAGAAGCATAGAGCAGAGAGAAGTCATTTCCCTCAGATGCAGTCTTGCTGCACCTGAATTTCCACCTGTACTGCAGAGCTGGTGGACCTCAGCTCCCGCAGCTCATACCTACCTCTAGGCCACCATTTCTTTGCAGCCGTATACATGTCTTCCTGGGAGCTCACAACATCAGGAGACGGGAAAGGACCCAGCAGAGAATATCTGTGCTCAGAGCCATCGCCCATCCTGGTTATAATGACAATAACAACCTGAATGACATCATGTTACTGCAGGTACCACATGCCTGACCCTCTGGTCTCCAGCTGAGCTGGCTCCCCACCTTGTCCTGTGACCATGGAGGAGGAAGGAGGGGCAGAGTCCCAGAGGGTGGTGGGGGGCGTGCAGTGAGTGCTGCACAGATACTCCCTGACTACTTGCTCTCTTCGTGCCAGCTGGAAAATAGAGCCAGGCGGAATCGATTTGTGAGGCCAGTGGCTCTGCCTCAAAGAAAGGCCATGTTGCGTGCTGGGACCATGTGCACTGTGGCTGGCTGGGGACAGGTCAGCCTAAATGGGGGAACAGACACACTCCGGGATGTACGGCTGCGCGTGCAGAGAGATCAGGAGTGCAGCGGTCGCTTCAGGTTCTACACTGGCCAAACGCAGATCTGTGTAGGGGACCGGAGGGAGAAGAAGTCTGCCTTCGTGGTAAGACCATGGAATCTGCCAATGGGCCCGAGACAGAGGAGCATGGGCAGAACTGGGCAATGGGAACAGACTGCATCCCCACGAGAATCCCAACGTCCTCAATCTGGGAGTCAGATCAGAGTATTGCGGGGGCTTTTTCCTACCAATTTGTTCCGGCACAATGGGAGGTACACAGGACAAATGAGTATATATATATACATATATATACATTAACGTGACAAGGGTAAACTCTGAATACAAATATATATACAAATATATATACATAGATTTGTCAAATATATATAGATATTCTCTGCTGGGTCCTTTCCTGTCAAATATATATACATATATATACATATATGTATATATACATATACAAATATATATACACATATATACATATATGTATATATACATAAACAAATATATATACACATATTTGTATTCAGAGTTTACCCTTGTCACGTTAAAGTATTAGGTTAGTACAAAAGTAATTGTGGCTTTTGCAATTATTTTTAACCTTTTAACCTGCAATTACTTTAGCACCAAACTAATACCTTGACTTCAGTTGAGCTAGAAACAGTAACCATAGCCAGGGTTCAAGCTGAACCAATCAAAGATCCAAAAGCTTGACTTCTGCAACCCCAACTACCTCCCATCTCACACACACCCAGCAACTAAAGGAGCCCACCCACCCTGCCTCTCTGAGCTTCAGGCCTTAGGGCAGCAGCACTGGGGAGGCCTGGAGCAAGGAGGCCTGGCTTAGTGTCCTTCCTCTCATCACCCACAGGGGGACTCCGGAGGCCCTCTGGTGTGTAACAATGTGGCCCAGGGTATTGTCTCATATGGAAGTGGCATCGGGACTCCACCAGCAGTCTTTACCAGAATTACAAGTTTCCTGCCCTGGATAAATAGAACAATGAGACGCTTCAAGCAGCGGAGAATCAAACTGAGACACCCCTCCTTTGACTGACTCTTCTCTCGGATTGAGGCCAGTTCCAGCGTGGCTCCCAGAGCCTTAATAAATGTCCATGTTTAGAGTATATGTAACCTATTTCTCATGTGTTCTTTAAACATCATTCATTACATAATGAATGTATCCAGGACTGAGTCTGAGCTACTATAGGGAAATGGGGTCTTTCCCCCAGACAAATGAACTTCCCCACACACCACCCTGGGGAATAGGAAGAGCTACTTCCCTCCTCCGAGACATCCATTCCCCATCTCCCCTTCTTCCAAGGACTCGGGCTGTGATGGAAGGACAGATGTCTCCCAAGGGCAAGGCTCTCTGCTCTCCTACAGGAGACTCCCTACCGATATCGAAGTACACTCTAAAACGCTGTGCCACTGATATGTGTAGGACAGGCAGACCAAAGGAACCCAATTGAAATTCCATACAAGGTTCAATTTAATATATGGCAAAGGTGGCGTTTCAAATCACTGGAAAACAATAAACGTTCCATACATGATATTAAAATACCTAGATAGATTTGGGTGGGCGAGGGAAGGTAAAATTGGATCCAGTCCTCACACCCTAATCCAAAATATGTAACTCTCAAATAGACCAGAGATATAATGCAAAAAATGAAACCATGCAAGTCCTAGAAGAAAGAAAAAGATCTGCTTGCTTAAAAATAGCTAATGAACACCCATGTTCACAGCAGCACTATTCGCAGTGGCCAAGAGATGGAAGCAACCCAAGTCTCCATCAATAGCCAGAGTCCTTCCCCCAAACTCTCATGCCTCCCAACGCCCACTGTAGTATAGACCAGTGTCCTCATTTTCAATCTGACAATGGTCTGCTTCCTGTTTTGATACTCTAAAGTTACATAAACTCCACCCACAACATTGACTAAATTAACAAGACTTTTACCCGAAAGACTCGCCCATGACTGTCTACACCAATATCACATTTAAAAACCAAAATTGCTGAAGTCACAGAACTTAAAATCACACCTGAGATACCTTCCTAAGGCAACTGTACAGAATCAGCTGGAAGGTTCTACCTCCATCAAAATGTTATTTATTCCTTGCAATGTGACACTGACCATCTGAACTTTTGCAGTTTCCATACTCTCAATGGAATAGTCGCTGAACACATATCAAATCCAACTGGCTATCTACAGAAATGCCTTGGTAAATTTGACCACTATTTTATGGGTATTTCTTGTCAGAAAGTTATTTGCCTAATATTCAGTGTAAGCCATGTATTAGCAATGCGTCTTTGACGATGCTCAGTCATTCTGTCTATATTTGCTACCACCTACCCATAGGAATTATCTATTGCTTGCATGTTCTTGGGATAACAGTGTCATTATTAAATGTTTGCATTAGCAAATAGAAAGAATACTTGATATAACAATGTGGTGTATGACAATGTGGGGCAGGAGGGAGGATGGAAGAGGCCCATCCAGCCCTCCCTCTCTGTGACAGGTACTTAGAGTCCCAGAGCACCGCGCAGTCTCAGGACTCAGTCCCCAGGAAACACCCAGGGCAGACCCATCTCACGTCCATGTCTTTCCCTGCCAGTCAGCACTTGCCAGGCAGCTCTCTGCCTCCAGCTGCCCTGCTGGAAAGGTTTCCACAGACCTCCTGGTGCTCACCTCCAGAAGATGGTTCCTTTAATTACCAGCCCCCATCAGGTTCACCACCTCCCACAAGCTTGCCTGAATTCATCCTCTTCCCCCAACCTGCAGGATAAAGCCGAGGTACCTCCTACATTCTCCTGAATGGGTTCAGATGGGGTAGAGGGGCCTGTGCATTCCTCCTCTACCCTTTCTACAAAACTCACTGTCATGGAAAGAATAGTTGATGCAGGGGAAACATAAGCAGCAATGGTGATGGTTGCAAAACAATGGGAATGTACTTAATGCCACCAAACTGTACACTTAAAAATGGTTAGTAATTTTATGTTGTATATATTTTACCGCAATTTAATAAGTCCTTTAAAAATATCCCTTGTGATACAAAAGATCCAAATTTTTAATGATAGTCGATGTTATTTGAAGGAAGTGGGCAGCAACCTCCTCTGCCCATCTCCAGCATTGTTGGAGCTGCTTTTCTCTTTTGAGCACTCTGTTTCCAGGTCACCACATCTGGCTAATGTCACAAACCTCAGAAATAGTTCCATCTTAGCCTTTCCTTCCTGTGAACATGACACTAAAATAATTACAAATTGCAAATTCATTGATGATAACCTCAGCAGAGCATTCAAGCTTCTCTAGTGGCACAATGGCTAAGCCCAGGCATAGGTGCCTTATGTCCCTGGTCAGAGCAGCAAAGTCACGATCAGCTATTAATAGATGTGGATCAGGTGAGACAGGGGAAGAGAAAGGCAGGAGAGCAGAGAGAAGCAACTGCCTGCCAATATTTTCTGGACCCATTGGGAACCCTGGGACAATGAGGGCCTGAGCCATGTGTGAGGTGTAAGTGTATCCCAAGGTAGTGTCCCAATAGCACAGAGGAAAATAATCTATCAGAAAAATGTGACAACGCTGCCAAATGTACAACAAATTAGCTACAGAAATTGTGAGAACTCTCATGGTTCTATGCAACGATATGCACTCAAATGATAAACACCTGCTTTGGGCCAAAGTTATGTTCTTTCACATTTGGTTTTCTATGCTTCCAAAACTTGATAAATCTTGTTTAATAGGTACTTAATAACCTTGCTTTTTTTTTCATCCCCATTTGCATGACATATCTTCAGCCCTTCATTTTCAGTCTATGTGTGTCTTTTGATCTGAAAAGGGTATCTCATAGACAGTGTATGTATGGGTCTTGTTTTCTTATCCATTCATCTACCCTATGTCTTTTGATTGGAGCATTTAATCCATTCACATTTAAAGTGACTATTGATAGTACGTATTTATTGCCATTTTATTATTCATACTTATGTTCTTTTCTTCTTCTTCTGAAAGAAGTCCCTTTAACATTTCTTGTGATAATACTTTACTGGTGATAAACTCCTTTAGTTTTTTCTTGTCTGGAAAGCTCTTTACCTCTCCTTCAATTTTAAATGATAGCCTTGCTGGGTAGAGTAATCTTTGTTGTAGGTCCTTGCTTTTCATCACTTTGAATATCTTCTGCCAATCCCTTCTGGCCTGAAACGTTTCTGTTGAGAAATAAACTGACAGTCTTATGGGAGCTCCCTGTAGGTAATTAACTGCCTTTCTCTTGCTGCTTTTAAGATTCTCTCTTTGTCTTTAACCTTTAAATTTTTAATTATGATGTGTCTTGGTGTGTCCCTGTTTGGGTTCATCTTGTTTGAGGCTCTTCATGATTCCAGGACTTTAATGTCTTTTTCCCCCACCAGATTGGGAAGTTTTCTGTCATTATTTCTTCAAATGGGTTCTCAATCCCTTGCTCTCTCTCTTCTACTTCTGGTACCCCTATGATGAGAATATTGTCACACTTGACATTGTTTCAGAGATCCCATAAACTGTCCTTGGTTTTTTGTTTTGATTTTTTTTTATTCTTTTATCTTTTTGCTGTACTGATTGGGTTTTTCTGTTACCTTATCTTCCAAATGCCTGGTTCAGTCCTCTGCTTTATCTAATCTGCTGTTGATTACTTCTAGTGTATTCTTCATTTCAGTTATTGTATTCTTCATTTCTGACTGGTTCTTATTTATGGTTTCTGTGTCCTTTTGTATGCTTACTATCTCTTAAAGTTCTTACTAAGTTTCTTGAGCATCTTTATAACCAATATTTTGAAATCTGCCTCCGACAGAGCCAAGAGCAGCTAGAGTGGCGACTGACTGGAGCAGCATCAAAGGGAGAAAGTGGGAAGTGCCCCAGCATCAGCTGGCAACCGCCTGACCAGAAGATTTGCATTGTTGGTGGCATATGTGACTCAGGGAGGAGGTGGGAAGTGCACAACTTTAATGTCCCAACATCCCAGAGGACAAAAAAACTGTAACTGACGGAAATGTAAGAAAACAGTCCAAAGTAGACCTAACCAGCTATGGATATTGTGAAACATATCACAGTCTCATTAGTACAAATATCACCATTTTTTATTAAAATAAAAACATTAAAATCATGCAGGTCCCTATCTGCTCTCATATATTTCCCCTGCCCTTCCAAATATTTTCTCTATCCCTACCATCTGGTAAACAGACTTAAAAAAAATGTATTGAAAATATGTGTATACAGACATGAAAAGTGCTGTATGTACAAAACATAAATGTACAGTTAAACCATAATTATAAAGCAAGCACTATGATTTATGTCAAGAAATAGAGCATGGTCAACATTCCAGAAATCCCCCTTCATGTTTGATCTTCCTGGTCAAAATTCCGTCTCTGCTCTCCAATCCCAGAATTAATTACAATTGTAACGTTTGTGATAACCAATTCCTTGCTTTCCATCAGACTTTTGCCACCTATGTATGCATTTCTATCCAATATACTTTTCTTGTTGCTTGTTTTCAACTTTATATAAAGAGAATCCTACTGAATGTAGTCTTCTTAGGTTCTTTCTCTCAACATCATGTTTGTGAGATTCAGTTGTGTAGCTGCATGTGGCAGTATATTCATTTTCATTGTCATGCAACATTCCATTATATGACAATTTGACTATCCATGCTGCTGGTGATGGACCTTCCAGGTGTTTCCAGTTTGGGGCTATCATGAATAATGCTTCTTTGACATTCTTCGACACGCATCTGATGGAAATTTGCACGTTTCTCTAGGGTATAAACCTAGAGTGGAGAAAGGATCCCCTGGTAATGTAACTCGTATCTCACTGTGATTCATATGGGTGGTTCTATCTACTGAGAGAAACAACCAAATTTCATATTTTACTGGCCACTTTAATTTTCTCTTTTGAAATGAGCCTGTTCAAGTCTTTTGCAAATTATTCTATTGAGTTATTATCGTTCTCATACTGATATATAGTTCTTTACATAATGTGAATGTAAGCCCTTTGCTAGCTATGTGTGATACACACATCTTTGTCCTCTCTGCAAATTGGTTTTGTTTCTCTCAATTTTAATGTTTCAAATTTATCGATCTTTTTCTTTATGTTTTGTGTTTTTACATATAGTATTTAACATCTTTACCTATCATGAAGATATTATTACATTATATTTTCAAAACTTTATTCACACTTGGATCCATAGTCCACCTAAAATAGATAAAGGTCAAGTTTTGTTGTTGTTTTCCACATAGAAAATATGTGTCCCTACAGGACACCATTGTCCTAGCACTATTTATTAGGGAGAAAAAAATATATATTCTTTTTCCCTCTCTCTGCCACGAAATCTCCATCATAAATCCAGCCTCCATGGAGATGTGCATCAGTGTTCAAATGTGTGTAGGACCGAAATTCCTGGCTCATTAGTCTATGTGTCCATGGCCCCATCAATACTGCACTATATTTATTACTTTGGCTTTATTTGCTAAAGCAAGACCTCCCATCTTAATCTCATTTCTTAAGAGTGTCTTGGCTATTGTTGGCCATTTGTTTTTCCACATATATTTAGAATCAATTAAGTTCTATAAATTACCTCTTGGGGGGCGGCTGAATGGCTCAGTGAGTTAGAACTGGGCTCTGAACAGGGTTACCGGTTCAATTCCCAAATAGGCCAGTGAGGTGCGCCCTCCACAACTAGATTGAAGACAATGAGCTGCCACTGAGCTGCTGTAGGGGTGGCAGGATGGGTCAGTTGGTTAGAGCAGAAGCTCTCAACAACAAGGTTGCCGGTTCAATTCCCGCTGACTGGACTTGGAGCTGAGCTGTGCCCCCCCACAACTAGATTGAAGGACAACTACGTGGAGCTGATGGGCCCTGAAGAAACACACTGTCCCCCAATATTCCCCAAGAAAATTTATATTTTAAAAAAACCTCTTGGGTGCAACGAATCTATAGATCACTTTTTGGAGAATTGACATTTTTAAAAAATGTTTTGCCTAATCTATGAACATGCACTATCTCTGTGTTTAGGTCTTCCTAAGTGTCTCTTAATACAACTTTATACTTTTCACCAAAGAGGTCTTCCACATCTACTTTTAGCTTTATGTTTAGTTACTTAATAATGTTCATGACAGACTTAAATGTAAGATCTGAAACCATAAAATGTCTAGAAGAAAATATAGGAAGAAACTTCATGGACATTACCCGGAGTAAGATTTTCACTGATATATCCCCTCGCGCGAGGGAAGTAAGAGAAAAAATAAACATGTGGGATTACATCAAACTAAAAAGTTTTTTCACAGCAAAGGAAACCATCAATAAAACAAAAAGGGATCCTACTGTATGGGAAAAGATATTTGCCAATGATATATCTGATAAGGGGTTAATATCACAAATCTATAAAAAACTTACTCAACTCAACTCCAAAAAAACAAACAACCCAATTAAAAAATGGGCAGAGGACTTGAGGAGACATTTTTCTAAAAAGGACATACAGAAGGCAGGAAGACATATGAAGAAATGCTCAACCTCACTAACCATCAGAGAAATGCAAATAAAAACCACAATGAGATACCACCTCACCCCAGTCAAAATGGCTATCATCAATAAATCAACAAACAACAAATGCTGGCGTGGATGTGGAGAAAAGGGAACGCTAGTGCACTGTTGGTGGGATTGCAGATTGGTGCAGCCTCTATGGAAAACGGTATGGAGGTATCTCAGAAATCTGAAAATGGAACTACCCTATGATCCAGTAATTCCACTCCTAGGCATCTATCCAGAGAAATCCAAAACTCCAATTCAAAAATCTGTATGCACTCCTATGTTTATTGCAGCACTTTACACAATAGCCAAGATATGGAAACAACTGAAATGCCCATCGGTAGATGACTGGATTAAGAAGCTGTGGTACATTTATACAATGGAGTATTACGCAGCCATAAAGAAGAAAGAAATCTTATCATTTGCAGCAACATGGATGGATCTAGAGAACATTATGTTAAGTGAAATAAGTCAGAAAGAGAAAGACAAGTACCATATGATCTCACTTATATATGGAATCTAAAGAAAAGACTATGTGAATGAACTAATCAGAAACAGTTTTGGGGACACAAAGAAAAAACTGAGAGTTGTTAGATGGGTGTGTGGGGGGGAGGTTGGGGATAAGGGGAAAGGTGAAGGGATTTGGAAGGAGCTGGTAACCACAAGATGGCCTCAGGGTTTTTTTTGAAAATTAATTTGGGGAAGGTATTCAATAATGTTGTAAAGATTTTGTTGGGTATCCGATGGACATGCGTCCTATTTGGGAGACCACCTCAGGGATACTGTGGACACCTGATCATGGCATTGTACACCAGAAGCTAAACATTAATGAATGCCAACTATAATTTTATATATATAATGTGATGGTTCAGTGTGAGGTTGGAGGGATAGTGGATGGGGGGAGGGCGGTTCACAGTGTGAGGGATATAAATGATGAACGTCTAAGTATTACCTTGTCTTGTACACCTGAAACTAATAAAAAAAAAAAATATGGAGGGAAAATGAAAAAAAAAATAATGTTCATGACATTTAAATATTAACTTTTTCAAAATTTCATTTTCTAACATAATTTCTATATATAGAAATAAGATTAATCTTAAATTGATTTTGTGTCGAGCAAATTTGTTAAACTATCTTAATAATTATAATTATTTATCTGTGATTTCTTTGCCATTCTCTATGTACACTACCATATTCTCAAATAATGCCAGTTTGTCTCCCTTCCTGTCCTTACACCTTTCCCTTCTATTTCCTGGCTAACTGCACTCAATAAAATCATACTGTTGAAGAGAAATGATGGTTATGACTATGCAGTTATCCTTGTATTGTTTTGCTCTGAAACAAAAACTATTCAGCATTTCACCATTAAGTGTAATGATTGCTGTGGCATTTTGTGGATATCTTTTAAGGACATTCTTTTGCATTCCCAGATTGCTAAGAATTTTTTTTAATAAATTAGGGTGAATTTCCACAAACGGTTTTATTTTGTTTTGCTTCAGTAATCATATGGTGTTTCTTATTTCATCAATGTGATGTGTTACAGCAATTTAGTGTCACATGAAAAGCCACCCATACTTAGGGTGAACCCAAATTAGTCATGATATAATGTCTTCTTATTGATTGATTTTGTTCACATCAATATTTGAGTGATACTGGCCTGTAATATTCCTTTCCATATTGTCTTCATTGGATTTCACATTGAGGTTTTACTAGTCTCATAAAGAAGATGGATAGCATCTACTTTCCTAAGAAATTGTGTAGCATTCTTTCAATATTTTGTAGAGATTTCCTGTGAAGCATTGTGAGCCTGGGGTTGTACTTGATGGAATATTTCTGATACTGAATCAATTTATTTAATCTTTGTAGGAAAATTCAAATTTCTTGAGTATGTGTCATTAAGTTATATTTTCTAGGGATTTGTTAATTTCATGTTGATTCTCAAACTTATTGGCTTTCCAATAACTTATAAGATAGCACAGATATGATTTATACCTATAAATACATATACATATATCTCCCAGATACAAACCCTTAGTTTTTTCAAATATCTTCTAACACACTCTGGCTTTGCTTTTCACTCTCTTAATAGTGTCTTTAATAATCAAAATTTCTGAATTTTTACGTATATTGACCTATCTATTTTTCTTTTATAATTATTGATGGTGAGTGCTTTTGATGTCTTGCTGAAAATGTTTTTCTTGCTTTTAGTTCATAAAGAAATTCTCCTGTCTTATCTTATAAAAGTTTTCTTTCTTTAACCTTTAAATTAGTTAACTTGAGGTAGAGTTAAATAATCAAGATTCATCTTTTCCCCTATATGCCCAATAAAATTTCCAATACATTATTTTCATCATATACATCACTTTGAACTCACTTCTTATTTCCATTATGATTTTGACTTTGACTCATGATTTATTTAACAGTTTATTTCTTCAATTTTAAAAGTATAGGGATTTTCCTGCTCAGATTCTAGTTAGAAGTTTCTAGTTTAAATTCATTGTGGCCTACTACAAATGATGTATGATTTTAATCCTCTAAACATTTTTAAGACCTAACCTATGGCCTAATCTATAGTCACTTTTTGGAAATATGCTACATGTGCTTGTAAAATATATCATCTGCATTTGTTGAGCAAAGTATACTATGTATGTGATTCTTTTCATTAGCTGTTCATAACTTCTACATCACTACTAATCAATTGACAAGATGTGATTTAGAATCTTCCCAAATGACTGTGAAGTTGTTTCTTTCTGCATAGCATTCCCTCATTGCTGCTATTGAGAATTCAGCCTTTGATCACAGTTCATTTGAAAGTAATCTTTCTTTCTCTAGTAATCTCTCTTTCCTAACATTTCTGCCATTTCTTTATGACTTTGGTTTCTAGGTATGCATTTCCTTTTATTATTCTACATGAATTTTATTTATCTTTTTTAACCTCTGACTGGATGTTTTTCACCGGTTTTGAAAAAACTCTCAGCTATGATCTCATTATCTCTTTTCCTATTCTCTATCTTTTCTTCCAGAACTCCAATTGAACATATGTTCAAAATTCTAATTCTACTATTTTCTAAATTTTTATTTTTATACCCCTCTGTGCTCCATTCTGGTTTTTTTTTTGTCTATTTTTTATTATTAGTTTCAGGTGCACAAGACAAAGTAATACTTAGACGTTTATCAATTATATCCCTCACACTATGTGGATCCCCCTCCCCCCATCCACTATCCCTCTGACATCGCACCGAGCCATTACATTTCCTCTGTCTGCTGTACACAGCTTCTTGTAAGTATATACATACATATATACACATATATATATATAACTATAGTTGGCATTCATTATTGTTCAGCTTCAGGAGTGCAGTGCAGTGATCAGGCATCTACATCATCCCTGAGGTGGTCTCGCAAATGGGACACATGTCCATCAGATACCCTACAAAATCTTTACAACATTATTGATTACGTTCCCCAAATTAATTTTCAAAACCCCGTGGCCATCTTGTGGTTACTGACTGTTTTCTAATCCCCTCACCTTCCCCCTTATCCCCACCCCCCGCCCATCTAGCAACCCTCAGTTTTTCCTCTATGTCTCCAAAACTGTTTCTGATTAGTTCATTCACTTATTCTTTTCTTTAGATTCCGCATATAAGTGAGATCATATGGTACTTGTCTTTCTCTGTCTGACTTATTTCACTTAACATAATGTTCTCTAGGTCCATCCATGTTGTTGCAAATGGTAAGATTTCTTTCTTCTTTATGGCTGCATAATACTCCATTGTATAAATGTGCCACAGTTTCTTAATCCAGTCATCTACCGATGGGCATTTCAGTTGTTTCCATGTCTTGGCTATTGTGTATAGTGCTGCAATAAACATAGGAGTGCATAAAGATTTTTGAATTGGAGTTTTGGATTTCTCCGGATAGATACCTAGGAGTGGAATTACTGGATCATAAGGTAGTTCCATTTTCAGATTTTTAAGATACCTCCATACTGTTTTCCATAGTGGCTGCACCAATCTGCAATCCCACCAACAGTGCACTAGCGTTCCCTTTTCTTCACATCATGCCAGCACTTGTTCTTTGTTGATTTATTGATGATAGCCATTTTGACTGGGGTGAGGGGGTATCACATTGTGGTTTTTATTTGCATTTCTCTGATGGTTAGTGAGGTTGAGCATTTCTTCATATGTCTGTTTGCCATCTGTATGTCCTTTTTAGAAAAATGTCTCTTCAAGCCCTCTGCCCATTTTTTAATTGGGTTGTTTGTTTTTTTGGAGTTGAGTTGAGTGAGTTCTTTATAGATTTGTGATATTAACCCCTTATCAGATATATCATTGGCAAATATCTTTTCCCATTCAGTAGGATCTCTTTTTGTTTTATTGATGGTTTCCTTTGCTGTAAAAGAACTTTTTAGTTTAATGTAATCCCACATGTTTATTTTTCCTCTTCCCTCGCGCAAGGGGATATATCAGTAAAAATCTTACTCCGGGTAATGTCTGTGAAGTTTCTTCCTATATTTTCTTCTAGGTATTTTATGGTTTCAGATCTTACATTTAAGTCTTTAAGCCATTTTGAATTTATTTTTGTATATGGTGTAAGGAGGTGGTCCAGCTTCATTTTTTTGCATTTGTCTGTCCAGGTTTCCCAGCACCATTTATTGAATAGACTGTCTTTACCCCATCGTACATTCTTGCTTCCATTGTCGTAGATTAAATGGCCATATAGGCATGGATTTATTTCTGGACTCTTTATTCTGTTCCATTGATCTATTTGTCTGTTTTTATGCCAGTAGCATGCTGTTTTGATTACTGTAGCCTTGTAGTATAATTTGATGTCAGGTATTGTTATACCTCCCACTTTGTTCTTATTTCTCAAGATTGCTGAGGCTATCTGGGTCTTTTATGGTTCAATATAAATTTTAGGGTTATATGTTCTATTTCTGTGAAAAACGTCGTTGGTAGTTTGATAGGAATTGCATTGAATATGTATATTGCTTTAGGCAGTATGGACATTTTAACTATATTAATTCTTCCTATCTATGAACATGGTGTTTCCATCTATTTGTATCTTCTTTCATTTCTTTCTTCATTTCATTTCATTTCTTCTTATAATTTTCTGAGTACAGATCTTTTACTTCTTTGGTTAAATTTATTCCCAGGTATTTTATAGTCTTTGGAGCAATTGTAAATGGGATTGCTGTTTTAATTTCTCCTTCTGATGTTTTATTATTGGTATTTACAAATGCAACTGATTTCTGAATATTAATTTTGTATCCTGCTACTTTACTAAATACATCTATCAGCTCTAATAGTTTCTTGGTGGAGTCTTTAGGGTTCTCTATATATAGTATCATATCATCTCCATATAATGATAATTTTACTTCCTCCTTACCAATTTGGATGACTTTTATTTCTTTTTCTTGTCTGATTGCTGTGGCTAGAACTTCCAGCACTATGTTAAATAGAAGTGGAGATAGTGGGCAACCTTGCCTTGCTCCTGATCTTAGGGGGAATGGTTTTAGCTTTTCCCCATTGAGTATGATGTTAGCTGTGGGTTTATCATATTTGGCCTTTATTATGTAGAGATATAATCCCTCTATTCCCACTTTCTTAAGGGTTTTTATCGTAAATTGTTGCTGGATTTTATCAAATGCTTTTTCTGCATCTATTGATATGATCATGTGATTTTTATTTTTAATTTTGTTAATGTGGTGTATCACATTAATTGATTTGTGGATGTTGAACCACCCTTGCATACCAGGGTATGAATCCTACTTGATAATGGTGTATGATCTTTTTAATGTATTGCTGAATTCTGTTCACTAATATTTTGTTGAGGATTTTTGCATTTATGTTCATTAGAGATATCAGCCTGTAGCTTTCTTTTTTTGTGGTGTCTTTGTCTTTGGGATCAGGGTGATAGTGGCTTCAAAAAAAGTGTTTGGGAGTTTTCCCTCCTTCTGGATTTTTTGGAAGAGCTTGAGGAGAATAGGTGATAATTCTTTTTTGAACGTTTTGTAAAATTCACCTGTAAAGCCATCTGGTCCAGGGCTTTTGTTTGTTGGGAGATTGTTGATTACTGATTCAATTTCCCTGGTGGTAATCAGTCTATTCAGGTTTTCTGTTTCTTCTTGAGTTAGCCTTGGAAGGTTGTACGCCTCTAGAAAGTTGTCCATTTCTTCCAGTTTGTCAAATTTGTTGGCATACAGTTGCTCATAGCAATTTCTTTAAAATTTTTGTATTTCTGCGGTGTCTGTTGTCACTTCTCTTTCATTTCTGATTTTATTAATTTGGGTCCTTTCTCTTTCTTTTAATGAGTCTGGCTAAAGGTTTGTCAATTTTGTTTATCTTCTCAGAACCAACTCTTGGATTCATTGATCTTTTGTATTGTTTTTCTGGTTTCTATTTCATTTATTTCTGCTCTGATCTTTATTATCTCCTTCCTTCTGCCCCCTTTGGGTTTATTTTGCTGTTCTTTTTCCAGATCCCTTAAGTGTGAAGATAAACTGTTGATTAGTGATGTTTCTTGTTTCTTTAGGTAGGCCTGCAGTGCTATGAACTTCCCTCTTAGGACTGCTTTCGCAGCATCCCATAGATTTTGGGTCATCGTGTTCTCATTCTCATTTGTCTCGAGATATCTTTTGATATCTTCCTTGATCTCCTGCTTGACCCATTCATTATTTAGTAATAAGTTATTCAGCCTCCATGAATTGGTGTGTCTTCCAGCTTTTTTCCTGTAGTTCATTTCTAATTTCATAGCACTGTGATCAGAGAAGACAACTGGTATGATTTCAATTTTCTTAAATTTATCAAGACTTGTTTTATGGCCTAACATATGGTCTATCTAGGAAAACATTCCATGTGCGCTTGAGAAAAACGTATATTTTGCAGCATTGGGGTGAAATGCTCTGAAAATATCAATTAAATCCAAGTGGTCCAATGTATCATTTAAGGCTGTTGTTTCCATATTGATTTTCTGTCTGGAAGATCTGTCCCTTGTTGTCAGAGGTGTGTTGAAGTCCCCTACTATGATAGTGTTACTGTTGATCTCTGTCTTTATGTCAGTCATTATCTGTTTTATATATTTAGGTGCTCCTATGTTGGGTGAATAGATGTTTACTAGGGTTATGTCCTCTTGTCGGATCTATCCCTTTATTATTATATAGTGCCCATCTTTATCTTTTAATATGTTCTTCATTTTAATGTCTATTTTGTCAGATATAAGTATTGCAACTCCAGCTTTTTTCTCATTTCCATTTGCATGAAATATCTTACTCCAACCCTTCACTTTCAGCCTGTGTGCGTCTTTTGATCTGAGGTGAGTCTCTTGTATACAGCATATATAAGGGTCTTGCTTTCTTATCCACTCAACCACCCTATGTCTCTTGATTGGAGCATTTAATCTGTTTACATTTAAAGTGATTATTGATATGTACATAGTTATTGCCATTTTTAAATTTGTAGTTAGGTTGTTTTCCTCTTTCTTTTATTTACAGAAGTCCTTTCGGTATTTCTTGCAATGCTGGCTTGGTGGTAATAAATTCCTTTACCTTATTCTTTTCTGGGAAGCTCTTTATCTCTCCATCAACTTTAAATGATAGCCCTGCTGGATAAAGCAATCTAGGTTGTAGGCCTTTGTTTCCCATCACTCTGAGTATCTCCTGCCACTCCCTCCTGGTCTTCAATGTTTCTGTAGAAAAATCATTTGATAGTCTTATGGGAGTTCCCTTGTATGTAACCCTCTGTCTTTCTCTTGCTGCTTTTAGGATTCTCTCTTTGTCTTTAAGCTTTGCCATTTTAACTATAACGTGTCTTGGTGTGGACCTGTTTGGGTTTATCCTGGTTGGAACTCTCTGCACTTCCTGGGCTTGTATGTTGGTTTCCTTCATCAGGTTAGGGAAGTTTTCGGACATTATTACTTCAAATATGTTCTCAATCCCTTGCTTCCTCTCTTCACCTTCTGGTATTCCTACGATGTGCATGTTGTTGCACTTGATATTATCCCAGAGGTCTCTTAAACCACCTTCATTGTTTTTTATTCTTTTTTCTTTCTGTTGTTCTGTTTGGGTGCTCTCTGCTAACTTGTCATCTAAGTCGCTGATTCAGTCCTCTGTTTCATCTAACCTGCTGGTAATTCCTTCAAGTGAGTTCTTAATTTCGGTAATTGTGTCCTTTAGTTCTAACTGGTTGTTCGTTATGATTTCTACATCCTTCTTTTTGTCGTCTCTAAGCTCCTTAAACATTCTTATCACCAGTGTTCTGAACTCTGTCTCTGATAGGTTGGTTACCTCTGTTTCATTTGGTTCCACAACTGGAGATTTCTTCTGTTCTTTTATTTGGGACATGTATCTTTGTTTCCCCATTCTGGCTGACTCTCTGTGTTTGCTTCGATGTATTAGGTAGATCCCCTAGAGTTCTTAGTTCTTGCTGGGTTATCTTATGTAGTATGTGTCCTTTATGTTTGACTTGCACTACTTCGTTCTTCTCCTCTGCGTGTGCTCCAAAGGTGACTCTTGTGTTGTGTATATTGTCCTGTTAAAGAAGATCTTTAATTGCTTTTCACTTGTGAGTAGGTGGGGTTAACTCCTAGGCTGACTAGTTGTGAGACTTGGCTCTGCCCACCGCAGGGTGTTCTGCTGCATGAGGGTTGACCGCTTAAATGTGGTTTGGCCTCAATGGGCATTTGTGCCTGTAGAGAATTCCCTCTGGGTGTGTGACTTGTAGGTCAAACCCGGTAGTACTCTGGTTTGGTCTGGAGTTGGCCTCTGTATATGTTGAATCTTGTACCTCTTAAGCTAGGCTCTCCTGGTTTTTGTGTTCTCTGTTCCATCCTGAGATCCCCTGTGTCTCTGCAGCTGTGGGTGCCAGCCACGTTTCCACCACCCTGTGCTCCATTCTTGACACAATTTTCTGAACTACTCTGGGTTGGAAATTCTCTTTTCATCACTGTCTAATCTGTAATTAACTCTATCCACTGTGACTTTAATTGTGGTTATTACATTGGTCACTTTTACAAGTTGTATTTAGTTCCTTTTCAAATGGCATGTCACTTTTTCTAAGTTTCATGTGCCCTGCATCTCTTTTAAAGCTTGCTTTTATTTCAGCATAACGGTTTTGTAATCTGTATTAAATTATTCTACTATCACAATAAATTTTTTTCCTCTGTTCTTATTGACGATTGTTTCTTAGTCATGGTGTCTTCTTTCTTTTTTTGCTTGTTGATCGTGTTTGTATTTGACTCTGCACTTGTCATTATTACACTTGAAAAATAATTTGCAAGTGTGATTCAAATCTGGAAGTAAGTGAATTTCCCCTAGATTTGCGTTTGATTCTGCAAGCTACTTTGGGACAAATCCAAAACTACATTAGTGCAAATTCAAGGTTTGGCATTCCATGAACAGTCCAAGTTATTCTCACCTTCATGAATTACTCGCAAGGACTAGCCCCTTAGTCTTAGTCTTGTTACTTTCAGGCTGTACACTTTTCAGGTCCCAGCTTCCTGTGGAGAGGGGCTCTGACTGGATCTGCTTGCGTGGGTCTTGGTCTTTGATTTCTAGTCCCCTCACCTTATATGGTCTTCAAAACAGAGGCTCAGATTTTGTGGGTTCAACAAATTCCCTCAGAAAAATAGTAGCTATTAATACCAACAGAACTCCCATTATTCCTTCATTTTCGCCTCATATTCACTCCTGCATTGGCATTTCTTCAAAGCTATGAAGGCTTTGAACGTTTTTAGACATTTTAAACAGCTTTGCTTTGGTTGTTTTTAGTGGGAAGGTTGACATGAAATCCTAGGTCACTGTTAGTAAAATCATTCCCCATATCTCTATTCAGATCATTGGGTGCATAAAATTTATTCCCCTTTTCACATGTGCAGGCTGTGCTTTATCTTTCTTGCTTTAAATTAGACTAATTGTTTTTAAAACAAAATTAAAAACTGAAAAGCATTTAAGTAACAATAAATAAAAATCAACCCAAATGATAAGACACTAATAAAGCTATAATACTATTTTCTTTTTCTGCATATTACTTTCGATGAGAAAAAGAAATTTTCATGAGATTACAATTTTAGACCGTATTTTAGAGAAGGGATTAAACTTTTTACAGCTCTGCAAATAAGTGAAAGTCTGTGTATATTTATATATAAGGAGACTTGACTTTCAGAAGAATTTCAAGTGGAGCTATTACAATTTTAAAAAAAAAAATTGAAAATTATATTAGTGTACAATTCTGATATTTTGGCAAAAATTATACTGAATCTTAATGTTTTTCTGAGCTAAAAAAAGCTTCTCAGTAGTGTTAAGTGTTCCTCAGAAACCACGGTGTTATTCTGCAGTACTGAGTTGGGCCTTACACTCAACATTGAATGTGTGGTTCCAGTTCTTTGGATTTATGTATTAAGGGTAGCACAGCAAAGATGTATCTCCTTCTTATAAGCTCCTGCTCCTGGCAGAAAGTGGAGATTTTCTGATTGGTCTCTTTTCTCCTGGATGAAATAGGGTCTTAGATGTTTTCCAGTCAGGCTCTGACAGCACTCACAAAATCATGACACTGGGCCGTTTTTCGCGTGCAGGGAACCTCTGGAACACAAAGTCTTCCAACTTGAATAGGAAACAGGCAAACAGAAGTCTGCAATTGCAACTGTCATAACCTTCACTGAGCATTTCTCTGGGTTCACGTGGCCTGAGAAACTTAAAATCAATTGCAGAGCCTTTTTCTTTCATTTTCCTTCTCTGCTAGTCCCCTACACCCACTCAGGAGACAGAGAGCTATTCAATCTGCCTTGACAACTTCTTGAAAGACGTGGGAGCAGACAGGGTCTCAGCAGAGTGGCCAGGGGCCAAAAGGTGAAGGCAGGCAGGCTTCAATCCCAAAGGGATAGGAAAGAAAAGAAGTAGGCAGCTGGCATCTTTCATGCCTTGCTGAGATATTATTGAATTGCAAGGGTTTAGGGTTCAGGGGTAATGCAGTGCCCAAAGCCCCTCTCCTTGTGTCCTGCTTCCCATTTCTAATGCCAGTACTGACTCAGCAGATTGGGAGATCCGGTGTTGGCTTGGATTACTCTATCTTCGCCAGGTCGCTGGCAGTTGGTGGGCAAACCTCCTGGGCAGCGTGGGTGACGAAACCTATGACACCAGCAGGAGAATGGGACTGTGAACCCTCAAGCCCCACCCCACCCTTCCTTCCTCTCGGGGGCTAAAAGTCTGGCACGAGGAAGCATCAACAGCCACTAGCTGGGCCGCCTTCCCGGGAAGATGCAGCTGCTCCTCCTGCTGCTGGCCTTTCTCCTACCCTCCTGGGCAGGGGCAGGTGAGTGACCATCCAGATCCTCAGAGGCCCAACCCCATCCCACATGCTCTAGAGCCAGACGGCCCAGGCACTCCCTAACTCTTTGTCATTGGGCACATTATTTGAATTCACAGTTCCTCATCCACAAAACAGGAATAATAGCAAAGCCTACCTCATAGAGTTGCTAAGACAGTTAAATT
Source organism: Rhinolophus hipposideros (assembly GCF_964194185.1). Classification (NCBI taxonomy): domain Eukaryota; kingdom Metazoa; phylum Chordata; class Mammalia; order Chiroptera; family Rhinolophidae; genus Rhinolophus; species Rhinolophus hipposideros. The sequence goes on from NC_138051.1 coordinate 27,728,445, forward strand.
AGTTAGTGTCCATGAAATTTGGAATTGCACCTGGCATGTACACAGTAAAAGCTCTATAACTGTGCTCTGTGAAATCATTCTGCAGCTCATGTGTCAGAACCTAGGAGACAAGGATACAGCAGTAACAGTCCCATCAGCTCATGTCTAGATACTTAAAAACCGCTCCCATGCTGGCCATGAGCTGGACTCAGAGGGATCAGGAAAGCTCCCTGAGGAAGACAAAGTACCAGGGAACTTCAGGGAGAAACCACTCCAGAGTTTCCAGATCTGGACAGCAGAGATCTCTCCACAACGTGAGGTTAAACTGGCCTTGCCAGCAGCAAAGGGTGCTCTCCTTTTGGGGAGGTGGGAGTGAGCTGAGGTCCCAGAGGGGAGCAGCAGTGTTTCCTTGAAAACCTTGGAGCCCTCTCCCATAATGTGGTACCCTGCAGACCCCAATTCTCAGGGCAAATACTCCTTCCCCCATACAGCTCTCCAGCCTCCCCATCTTCTAGCCTTTCTGGGGCCACCAACTGTGAGGTCAGCAAACACAGAGATAAGTGCTGAATTCTTCCTTCCAGGGGAGATCATCGGAGGCCGAGAGGCCAGGCCCCATTCCCACCCCTACATGGCATATCTTCTGACCGAAACACCAAGGGGTCTGAGCTCGTGTGGGGGATTCCTGGTGCGAGAAGACTTTGTGATGACAGCAGCTCGCTGCTTGGGCAGGTGAGGAACTAAGGAGCTTCTGGCTACCAATAAGGCAGGCCCAGGAAAGTTAACGAGAGCATCTGTCTGAAAGCACGTGTCTAGCAATAAAGGGTTGAAGAGACTGGGCAGGGCCTGGGGGGCAGGGAACAGGCCAGAGTAAATGAGGACCGAAGGAGGAGATGGAAGTCATGCGTTGGGGATCAAAATATGAATTCAAGCAAATTCTCAATTTATTCTATAGGAAGCAAAACTTAAGGTCACTGTGTCCCCCACCATCCCCAGCTCAGGGCTTTGGAGAAGCAGACAGCAGAATGAGCTCATTTCCCTCCACTTCAGTCTTGCTGTACTAGGCTATCTACCTGTACTGCAGAGCTTAGCTCCTATGGCCCATACCTACCTCTAGGCCAACATTCCTTTGCAGCCCTATGAGTGTCATCCTGGGGGCTCACAACATCAGGAGACGGGAAAGGACCCAGCAGAGAATATCTGTGCTCAATGCGATCACCCATCCTGGTTATAATCAGCAGAACAACCTGAATGACATCATGTTACTGCAGGTACCATGTGCCTGACATTCCGGTCTCCAGCTGAGCTGGCTCCCCACCTTGTCCTGTGACCATGGAGGAGGAAGGAGGGGCAGAGTCCCAGAAGGTGCTAGGGGGCGTGCAGTGGGTGCTGCACAGATACTCCCTGACTACTTGCTCTCTTCTCGCCAGCTGGAAAACAGAGCTAGGCTGAATCGATTCGTGAGGCCAGTGGATCTCCCTCAGAGTATGGCCAGGCTGGGTGCTGGGACCGTGTGCACTGTGGCAGGCTGGGGCCTGGTCAGCCTAAACAGGAGAACAGACACACTCCGGGACGTGCAGCTACGAGTGCAGAAAGATCAGGAGTGCGTCGGTCGCTTTGATGTCTACAACGGCCAAAGGCAGATTTGTGTAGGGGACCAAAGGCAGAGCAGCAGCACCTTCCGGGTAAGGTCACCGTCATTGCCAATGGGCCTGAGATGGGGGGCCTGGGCAAAACTGGGCAATGGGAACAGACTACAACCCATGGCCTCAGTCTGGAAGCCAGATCAGAGTGTGGTGGGGGTCTTTTTCCATCAATGTGGTCTCTGGTGGAATGTGAGGAACACAAGACACATGAGATACATATATATGCAGAGTTTACCCTTGGCAGGCTAAAGTACCTTCACTTCGGTTAAGCTAGAGACAGTAACCATAACCAGGGTTCAAGGCGAACCAATCAAAGACCCAGAAGCTTGACTTCTGCAACCCCAACTACCTCCCGTTTCACACACACGCAGCAACTGAAGGAGCCCACCCAACCTGCCTCTCTGAGCTTCAGGCCTTAGGGCAGCAGCACTGGGGAGGCCTGGAGCAAGGAGGCCTGGCTTAGTGTCCTTCCTCTCATCACCCACAGGGTGACACCGGAGGCCCTCTGGTGTGTAACAATGTGGCCCAGGGTATTGTCTCCTATGGAAGTGTCTTCGGGATTCCTCCAGCAGTCTTCACCAGGGTTGCACGCTTCCTTCCCTGGATAAATAGAACAATGAGGCGCTTCCAGCAGCAGGGGGCCAAACTGAGACACCCCTCCTGTGACTGATTCTTCTCTCGGATTGAGGCCAGTTCCAGTGAGGCTCCCAGACCCATAATAAATGTCCATGTTTAGAGTGTATATAACCTATTTCTCATGTGTTCTTTAAACATCATTCATTACATAATGAATGTATCCAGGACTGAGTCTGAGCTACTACAGGGAAATGGGGTCTTTCCCCCAGACAAATGAAATTCCCCACACACCACCCTGGGGAATAGGAGGAGCTACTTCCCTCCTCCTAGACATCCATTCCCCATCTCCCCTTCTTCCAAGGCCTCGGGGTGTGATGGAAGGACAGATGTCTCCCAAGGGCAAGGCTCTCTGCTCTCCTACAGGAGACTTCCCTACAGATATTGAAGTACACTCTAAAACGCCGTGCCACTGGTATGTGTAGGACAGGCAGACCAAAGGAACCCAATTGAAATTCCATACAAGGTTCAATTTAATGTATGGCAAAGGTGGCATCTCAAATGACTGGGAAACAATGAACTTTTCATACATGGTGTTAAAATACCTAGATAGATTTGGGGGGGAGGGAGAAGGTAAAATTGGATCCAGTCCTCACACCCTAATTCAAAATATATAACTCTCAAATAGACCAGAGATGTAAATGCAAAAAATGAAACCATTGCAAGTCCTAGAAGAAAGAAAAAGATCTGCTTACTTAAAAATAGCTAATGAACACCCATGTTCACAGCAGCACTTTTCGCAGTGGCCAAGAGATGGAAGCAACCCAAGTCTCCATCGATAGCCAGAGTCCTTCCCCCAAACTCTCATGCCTCCCAACGCCCACTGTAGTATAGACCAGTGTCCTTATTTTCAATCTGACAATGGTCTGCTTCCTGATTTGATACTCTAAAGTTACATAAACTCCACCCACAACATTGACTAAATTAACAAGACTTTTACCCGAAAGACTCGCCCATGACTGTCTACACCAATATCACATTTGAAAACCAAAATTGCTGAAGTCACAGAACTTAAAATCACACCTGAGATACCTTCCTAAGGCAACTGTACAGAATCAGCTGAAAGGTTCTACCTCCATCAAAATGTTATTTATTCCTTGCAATGTGACACTGACCATCTGAACTTTTGCAGTTTCCATACTCTCAATGGAATAATCACTGAACACATATCAAATCCAACTGGCTATCTACAGAAATGCCTTGGTAAATTTGACCACTATTTTATGGGTATTTCTTGTCAGAAAGTTATTTGCCTAATATTCAGTGTAAGCCATGTATTAGCAATGCGTCTTTGACGATGCTCAGTCATTCTGTCTATATTTGCTACCACCTACCCATAGGAATTATCTATTGCTTGCATGTTCTTGGGATAACAGTGTCATTATTAAATGTTTGCATTAGCTAATAGAAAGAATACTTGATATAACAATGTGGTGTATGACAATGTGGGGCAGGAGGGAGGGTGGAAGAGGCCCATCCAGCCCTCCCTCTCTGTGACAGGTACTTAGAGTCCCAGAGCACCGCGCAGTCTCAGGACTCAGTCCCCAGGAAACACCCAGGGCAGACCCATCTCACGTCCATGTCTTTCCCTGCCAGTCAGCACTTGCAAGGCAGCTCTCTGCCTCCAGCTGCCCTGCTGGAAAGGTTTCCACAGACCTCCTGGTGCTCACCTCCAGAAGACAATTCCCTCCACGACCACCCCAGAGCCAGCCCCACCACTTACCACAGCTCTGCTGTCCTCTTTATTAAGTAAACCTCAGCAGCAGAGCTTTGGCAAGAAAGTGTTTTCAAGGCACAGTGAAACTAGTGCAAAAGTACACCATTCCTATCCTTTCTCCAGGTGCAGACTCTGCATTACAGGCCCTACTGACTTGACGGGAAAGTCATAAAACCATAACAAGCTCATGCTCAGTAACCTCACAGGGAACCTCTCTCCCCACCTAATGGCTAAGGCAGACTTCCAGTCTCCAGAGGCTGCTGCCTCTGTCCCCCTGCAGAGCGTCCAGGTCAGGATAAACTAGACACCAGCCATTCTTCATAACTACAGCAGAATCGCAAAGTGATTGATGGTGACCTTGATAATGGTGTGTGACTTTGTCTGGGAAAAGGGTGACTGCCCAGGAAAGCCATCTGAACCTAGAATAGGACAACAGGGAGTGGCAGAGGCCAGCCCCACTAGTTCATAGAAAACAACTCTATTATAGAAATGTGTAAGAACTATCAGAAGTGCATGAAATCGGTTAAATAAATTATGAATGATTTCAAGATTTTAGGTAGTTAAATTAAGAACAATTAAGAACTCAGTCAGCCTGAGACCCTATCACGGTTGCTTTATCAAGTTTCCACTGAACTTTCAGAAGTATAATTTTCCAAGGTTACAGTATGATCCACTGTATTGCTATACAGCAAATTATTAAACTATTTTGACAATCCAGAAATTTTACAGTGCTTGTTTTGGGAGCTGCTATTACAACTTTGACAACTAGAATGGGTTTCAGAGGTAGCCAACCACTAATAGGGCCTGAATGAACCCTACCTCCTGGTATTCATTCAGACTGAAAAGTGAAGGCTTGGCTGCATGACACTCGTCACTGAGACCCCAAATTCCCAGGGCAAGTAGACACCGGAATGATTAGGGATGAACTGCAGCCTCTTCACATTTTTCTACTACGATCAGATGTCCCATGTTTCCCACAACTGTCACTGAGGGGAAACCACCAGCAGCAAATCCCAATGTGCAGAGCCATCTCATATCCTGATGGAGACAAAAGACAGGAACCAGAGGAGAGAGAACCAAGATGGAGCAGTAGGTAAATGCTGTGTTTACCTTCTCTCACAACCACATCAAAATTACAACTAATCTACAAAACAACCATTGTTGAGAATCGCCTAAAATCAAACTGAACTGGAGCCTTTCAACTAAGAACTTGCAGAAGAATTCACCTCTAGACTGATAGGAAGTTCAGAGCCATACAAGGTCAGAGAGGCTGGTCCCACACCTGTCACCGTTAAAGATCGGGAGGGCTATTTCGGCTGTGGGGGTCCCCTCCCCATCCCTTAAAGGAGCAAGAGATTCCAGCCTAGGGTCCCAGTGCCAGGGAGAGAAGTCCCCATAATTTCTGGTTGTGAAAACCAGCAGAGATTGTGACTGAGTGAGACTGAAAGCACTCACAGGTGCTCCTCTTAAAGGGACTGCACGTGGACTTACCCACCAATGGAATCACTTGCTCTGAGCTCCAGCACTGGGGCAGCAGCTAGAAAGGCAGCAGGAACATATGGTAGGGAATGAATTGTCTGGCTTGGGACGAGAGCAGGAGAGAAGGCTTTCCCCAGGATGGAGGAACTGCTGGAGGCCATTGTTTCTTTGCCCTTCCCTTTCCCGGCTTGCAAACACAGAGGGCAGCCATTTCTGAGTCTCTGCCTTTAGTTCACCACACCCTGGTGATTCGAGACCTGGCCCCTCCCAACTTTCAGACACACCCAGGCTGCTTTCAGTGACTTTTTTGTGCAGACCACTTGCCTTGGCTCAAGCTGCAGACTTTCCTAGGATGTCTCAAAGGTTCACGAAACCCAGACAAGCAGTATCAGGCTTGAGTGTGTCCTGTGCCTCTTGCTGAGTAGCCCTAAGCCAGCACTAGCTGCAGCTGGCCTTGGTTCATGGCTTGGCCTCTCAAGGCCCTTCCAAGCACAGCACAGGTAGCAGCCATCTGCGGACTTCTTTCTGGCTCCTGCCAGGTGGCCCTGGATGGGGCACAGGCTGTGGCTGAAGTAGATCTAGGCAGATCCCCTCCAAGGTGGTCCTGGGGCTGGCGCCCCCTGTGGCCAGCTTCAAAACAGGCTGGAGCTTCACCCAACCGCCTCCAAGTATGACACACACATGGGGCGGATAGGACAGGCACCAGAGTCCTGCTGAGGCACATCCTGCTCGGTAGGATCAGCCCCTGCACAACTCTTCTACTGTAGTCAAGGCCAGTCCTCACAACCAGTGAGCCCAAGGGTCAGTCCCTCACACTGATGTGCAATTATCAACCAAAGCTCAACTATAAGAGGAGTTCACACACAACCCACACAAAGACACACCTGGAAACCATGGCTCAAGTAACCAGAAAGACTGCACAACTGAACCCTACAGCACACGTACTACATAAGGCCACACTACTTAGACCAGAAGACATAGCAGGCCTACCTAATACATAGGAACAAACACAGGGAGGCAGGCAAAATGGGAAGACAAAGAAATATGTTCCAAATAAAAGAACAGAACAAAGCTCTAGAAAAAGAACTAAGTGAAGTGGAGATAAGAAATCTATCAGATGCAGAGTTCCAAACAGTGGTTATAAGAATGCTCAATGATCTCAGGGAGAACTTCAACAGAGAGATAGGAAGCATAAAAATGGAGATGGAAATCATAAAAAAAGAACCGGTCAGAAATAAAGGATACAATAATGGAAACGAAGAATATATTACAGGGAATCAACAGTAGATTAGGTGAAGCAGTGATCCAACCAGCAATGTAGAAGATAAGGTAGCAGAAAACATCCAACCAGAACAGTGAAAAGAAAAAAGAATCCAAAAAATTGAGAATTTAAGGGACCTCTTGGTATACCAACATTTGCATTACAGGGGTACCGAAAGTAGAAAGAGAGAGTAAGGAATTGAAAACCTATTTGAAGAAATAATGATAGAAACTTCCCTAACCTGGTAAAGGAAATGGACATACCAGCCCTGGAAGCACAGAGTCCCAAACAAGATAAACCCAAAGAGGCCCACACCACGACACATCATAATTAAAATGCCAAAGTTTAAATAAAAAGAGAGAATCTTTTTTTGTGTGTGAAATATGTAGTTTATTGAATTAGCTTATTCATTTATTGTAGGGTAAAATAAACCACAGTTCAATTTGGTTTAAATCTAAACGTTTAAAATGACAGTCATCCATGAATAAAATAAAATATGTTATTAAAATAAAATAATTAGGTAATAGGATCGCCAAGTCATCAAATAAATGACTCTTCGAAACAATCATTGAAAAGGAGTATCTTACTGTTCTGTGATTCTTCTCACATGAAGAAAACTGTGTTCGTAGTCTATATATTATCTCAGTGCAGTTGGAGTGTGCCCTTCTGAATTATCAAGATCATATTCCATATGATCTAGAAGAGAGAATCTTAAAAGCAGCAAGAGAAAAGCAGTTAGTTACCTACAAGGGAGCCGCCATAAGACTGTCAACTGATTTCTCGACAGAAACTTTGCAGGCAAGAAGTGAGTGGCAGGAAATATTCCAAGTGATGAAAAGCAACAACATACAACCAAGATTGCTCTACTCAGCGAGGCTGTCATTTAGAATTGAAGGACAGATACGAAGCTTCCCAGACAAGAAAAAGCTAAAGGAGTTCATCACCACCAAATCAGTATTACAAGGAATCTTAGAGAAACTTCTTTAAGATGGGATGGAAGTTAAGGATAGGTGAAAGGGGAAGGGATTAAGAAGTACAAATTGGTTGTTACACAGTAGTCATGGAGATGTAGGATATAGAATAAGGAATATAGTCAATAATATTGTAATAACTAGGTATAGTGCCAGATAGGTACTAGATCTATGAGGGTGATAGATGAGAATGGGGTTGGGAGCAGGGTGAAAAAGGTGAAGGCATTAAGAAATACAAATTGATAGTTAATACTGTATGGGGAATATAATCACCAAAGTTGTAAAGATAATGTAAGGTGCCAGATAGGCACTGGACTTATCAGGGGAATCACGTCATAGACTGTGTAGATGCCTGACCAATGCGCTATACACCTGAAGCGCTGAAGTAGAATGATACTGAATGTCAACTCTAACTAAATATATAGGCACATATAGTCACACGATGTGGAGTACAACATAGGGAAGATAGTCGATGGTATTGTAACAGCTATATAAGATGTCAGAGGGGTAGTAGCTTGAGGAGTGCGTTATCATTTTATGAGGGGTTTAAATGTCTAACTATTACTTTGCTTTGTACACCTGAAACTAATAAAAATAAATAATTTTTTTTAAAAAGACAGGGACCAGATACAACTTAAGTGCCTCATGCTTTCCTTTTAGTTCAGCAGCTGATCAGACCCCAGCTCCAGCTTCTCTTCCAGCCTGAATCATCTGCTGAGTCCCAGGTCACAAAGGGGCCGGTATAGGTTCTACAGGAGGGCTCAGTAAACATAGCTCCTCTCTGGCGCTAGGACCCAACAGAGCAAGAAATCATTTGTTACCTCTTGCCTCTTCCAGCCATCTGAGCACGAGGCTGAACAACTTCTCCTTTGAGGTCCTTCGTCTAGCACCAGAGTTAGCACTAGGTGATACAGGGGATAATGTGCAGGGAGGCAGGCTGGGGATACCTGGATGATGGCAACTATCCGGACACACTCCAGGAGGTGGAAATGGAGGTACAGTAGGAGCACAGAGCATCAGTACTACAACAGCTCTGACCAGTTGTGTGTGGGAAGTTGCATGTGGGAAATCCAGAGAAGGCTGTTGCAAGGGAAAGGTGACAGACGTATTCCAGCAGTGACCCAGAGGCAAAAGACTCTTAGGGGCCCCTGGGAAGATTATGCCCACAGTCCACAGTACTGAATTACCAGAGTCCACAGGGTCTCCCATGCAGTCTATGGGCCTTGTTCCTGACGCGTCGTGAAGACAGTGGAGAACTGGAGAGCAGTCAGGACCGCGGACGCCCAAATGCTGATGCGCTCTCTCTCTCTCTCTCTCTCTCTCTCTCTCACACACACAGACACACACACACACACACACACACACACACACACACACACGGCATTTCCTTTCAGACAACAAAGAGTCGCAGCAGAGAGGAGTGAAGAAACAACAGTCTGCATAGAGGGGAAAGTGGAGGATGTGAGCTGGGACCTGCCTCTCTCTGTTCCATGTAGAGACTAGATACCCTTCTGGGTGAGGCCCAGGACAGTGTCCGATATGTCAGTGTCAATGAGAAACCTCCTCAGTCTGCACCAGGATCAATCTCAAGCATTGCTCCATGGGTACAAGAATAACTTAATTAAGCTGTATAACCCTGCATCCATCTGATGCTCACTCTATGGATTACCCACACTTGGAGTTTCCTTAATAAACCACATCTTAGATGAAAAGGAGCTAACTTTTCTTTCCCCTAAATAAAAATGCACGTGTTAGTTACCTCTTGACCCTGAGCAGGCTCTGACTGCTCCTTCATCCTCCATCTTCTTCCGCATCCTCAGGCAGCCCACTCCCCATCCCCCTACTCAAACACATGCTCAGGGGTCATGCCAGGTGAACAGTGTAAGGAAGCCCAGCTGAACAGAGGCAATGAGCTGGCGTAAGGGACACCTGAAGGCCCAAAAGACCACTCACCCCACCAGGATCCCATGCCTTAGGGAATCACCCACATATCCCTGGCTCAGGTTCTCACAGCCAACTGTTGCATACTCTGTGGGTGACAACTGGGTTCCCCCTTGTGGTGCCAAAACTCCTGGTAGGTAGACGCTCAGCTGGGCTCTGGGTTGGGTCCTGGAGGACAAGGTGGGAGCATTTGCCCCAACCTCAGGGTCCACTCCTTGCCTGATCATGCAACAACCACAGGACATTTTAGCCCATCCCTTCTGGTCACAGTTGGCAGTTCGGCCCTGCTCCTGCCATCCATCGATACATAAATGGTTAGTGAGGATCAGTCAAATGCTGGCATGGTGCGTGGCCCTGGAGATACAATGGTGAAAATGACAAATGCCTAATGACCGAGGATCAGAGTGACTGTAGTCTGCAGTCCATGTATCTCTGTGCTTTGTTCTCAGAGTCCTCAGTGACACACGTCTGAGTGAAACTCAATAAGAATGGAAGAGTGTCCATTTCGAACATAAACACCACAACTGCCATTGTTTACCACTATACACTCTGCTGGCATCATTTCCCATAGTCTTAGAAAATACAGATGAATGGAGCTAAAGGAAGCTTGTGTATCATTGTGCCCCATGGTTTTAAATCCTGGAGCATCATAGAAGAAAAGAGGAAAGGGATCAAGACGCCCACTCCACCATGTTAAATCAGAATTGTCCATCTATTTTAAACATTTGGTATGGGTGAAATTATTTCCTGTGCAAAAAAAATCCCAGTACTATAAAAGAAAAATATAAACACATAGTAACATAGACTGTCTTGTTCCTTTGAGAAGATTGAGCACCACACAGTAAATTCAAGCACATTTTGCTGTCAACCCTGCTCTGAGAACTCCTCTTCTCACCTCTCCTTATCTTTCAAGTACTCTCTTTAACATCTCACATCCTCCCCAATCTCCATATAAGGCCCAGAAAAGGAGGTGACCAGCATAGCCACTCAGCGAGTATTCCACAGGAACAGAGCTACTGCTGTATCCACCAGGGCCTGGCTTCTCCATACAGATTTTACTCCGCACATTTTCTTCTCTACAAAACCTCTGGCCACATGGCCGTACAGGCTGTTCTGACTTCTACTGGAAAGGATGCCCCATGTGGAACCATGAGGTCCATCCCACCCATGAGGTCCATCCCATGTCCTGCCTATAAGCTTAAATCAACGCCACTGGGGCTTCCATACATCTGTATTTCTCAATTAAGTGATAGAATCTAAGTTACCTGAGTATCTTCTGGGTTCCCTCTATTAGTGTGGCAGCCAGTTATTCAACCACCCAGTTCTGGAACTGCAAGGAGAAAATCTCACCCAGGTCCACCTGATAGTCCTTAATTTAGGACAGCTATTATGCATACCATCTTTTTAGCCCAACTATACTCTCTTCCAACCTGAACACCTGGTTCCTTATTCATTCCTAAGAAAATGAGATCCCTTCAACTCCCAGGATCCTCTCTAGTGGAAATTCTCCTCAGAGGCCAAAGAGGCGAAATCCAGTGGCCAGATTCTCTTGGTTTCTCTCCATTGTGTTGAGCTAACCTCTCAGCTAATGAAGGAAACTGGTGTACTTGGAGAAGACCCCAATCTCCACCCTTGAGGCTCAGGCCTAGGAAGTTGTTTTCAGGGAGGGAAAGTAACAAGTATTTCCACTGCATCCACCATTCCTCTCAGCACACTGAGTGTGAAGAAAGTCAGGAAACAACACCCAGGTTGGGACAGTCTCCCATAACTGAGACTATTTCTTCTTTCCATGGAAATAAAAGCAGACTCTCTCAACTCTCAACCAGGGGTGGAGGGTGATGAGGTGCAGAAATTTTGCCTACATGACAGTCTTTAATGGTGCCCCATGATAAATTAGAAATTTAAAAAAAAAACTAAAAATAAATTAAAAATAAAAAAAATAAATTTACAGATAACTAAAAAATAACCAATGTTTTACACACAAACTCTAATAATCCTAGGGTAAAAGAAGAAAATCAATAAAAATTTAGAAATGTTTTGAAATTAATAATAAAAGCATGTGATCCCAAAACCAAATAACTAGAGCTGTGCCTAGAGGGGAATTGACATTCTTAAATTTCATTTATTAGAAAAGAGGAAAAGCTGACAAGTCAATATAATCTCATGACTTCTATCCAAGATGTTAGAAATGGTACACTATTAAAACCAAAGAAAGTAGAAAGATAGAAATAGTGAAGGTGAGAACAAAGTCTATTAAAATAGAAACAAATGCACCAACAAAGCTAAAAGTTAGGTAATTGAAAAGACTATTAAAGCTTATAAAGCTATAGCAAGACTGATACGGTTGCCAGGTTCAGTAAATAAAAATACAGGATTCCAGTTAAACTTGAAGGTCAGATAAAAAATGTCAGTATAAATATTAGGCATCTTGTATTTTATTTGACAACCCTTAAACTGATTAAGAAAAAGAGAAAAAAAATTACCAGAATCAAAAAAAAAAAAAAACAATGGAAAAAGAGATATCACTATACATTTTACAAATATTTTTTAAAGTTTTCATTATATTATAAAAAGACTTTTTGATAATTAACTTTAAATTCTAGCTTAGAAAACTAATTAGTTCTTAAAAAACATAACTCACCAAAACTGACACAAGAAATTTTGAAAATATGAGTAGCCCAATATCTGTTAAGGGATAAAATATGCAATTTAAAACCTCCTCCAAAAGAAACTCCAGAAGTTAATAGAGAAGACTATCTTCATGACTTTTAGGTGTGCAAGGATTTTCTTAAATAAGGCACAAAAACCACTAATCATAAAGGAAAATACCTTAAAATTAAGAGTGTTTGTTCATCAAAAGACAAGAGGGTGAGAAGACAAACCACTAAGTGGGAAAAAACATTTGCAATGCATATATTTGACAAAGGACTCATATCCAGAATATATAAAGAACTTCTACAAACCAGTAAGATAAATACAGGCAATGTAATTTTTTAAATGAGCAAACTCTCACATTCTTTGCAAAACAGGATATTAAAATGGCCAATAAGCATATAATATATTTTTCAACAGTATTAGTTCAAGGAAATACAAATTAAAAACAGCAATGAAATACCACTATGCAGCCAGTGGAGTGGCTAAAATGAAAAGTTCTGACAATATCAAGTGTAAACAAGGTATACCAACAATACCAAAACTTTCATACACTACTGATGGAAGTGATATAAACACTGTGGTGGGGGGAACGTTTTTCTCAACATATGCTTATATTGAGTACAGCAATTCCATTTTTAGATATACATTCAACAGAAATTCGTACATATGTGTACCAAAGGTATGAATACAAAAGTTCATAGCAGATCTGTTCTCAATAGCAAAAACAATGGAAATAACAAATTCCAATATCCAATAGAACGGATACAGAAGTTGTGGAACAATCACAATGGAACATTAATCATCAGTAAGAATGAAGGGACCCCATTCCACACAACCACTTGAAGGAGTCTTTAAAAACATAACTTGACTAAAAGAAGCCAGACACAAAAGGGTACATAGTGATTGATTCTATTTATATAAAGTTTTTTTAAAACAAACTGGCAAAATTAGTCTAAGGTGATGGAAGTTATGATAAAGGGTACATTTAGGGAAAAGAAAGGTAGAGTCTGAGAGGGGGACAAAGGAGCTTCTGGAGTGCTGGCAACAGTCAATTTCCATGCAAGTACCATACTGTTTAGATTATTATAGCTTTGTACTATAGCTTGAAATCAGGAATTGTGGTGTCTCTAACTTTGTTTTTTCTCAGAATTTCTTTAGCTATTTGGGGTATTTTGTGGTTCCATGCAAAATTTAGGATTGTTTGTTCTATTTTAGTGAAAAATTGCCATTGGAATTTTAGTAGGGATTGCATTGACTCTATAGATGGCTTTGGATAGTACTGCCATTTTAACAATATTAAATCTTCCAATCCATGAACATGGGATAACTTTCCATTTGTTTGTGTCTTCTTCAGTTTCTTTCATTTAAGTCTAGTAGTTTTCCTTGCATGGCTATTTCAATTCCCTGGTTAAATTTATTCCTAAGTCTCTTCTTGTTTTTGATGCTATTGTGAATGGGATAATTTTCTCTATTTCTTTTTCAGATATTTCACTGTTAGTGTATAGAAATTTCTGTATGCTCATTTTTATGTTCTACTAATTCGTTGAATTTGTTGGTTGGCTCCAACTGTTTTTTCACTGAATCTTTATGGTTTTCTATATATAAGTGCATATCATCTGCAAATGACAATTTTATTTCTTCCTCTCTGATTTAGATGCCTTTTATTTCTTTCTCTTGCCTGATTGCTCTAGCTAGTACAAGATGTATATATTTTGGTATGTTTGTGTCATTCTTCAGCAAAAATTCTGCTTTAAAAAAGTCTGAACATACCATATGTTAGTGCAAATATAAAGCAACGAGAAGCCTTATAAGCTGCAGCATAAATTGGTACAATAATTCTAGAAACAGTTTGGCATATCTTATTAAAGTTGAAAGTATGCATATGGCTTGACCCAATGACTGCACTCTTAGTTACAGGTGATAATGAGATTCATGCAAATTTGCACCAGGATACGTGTTCAAGAATGCTTTTACTTTTTTAGATTCTGCATATAAGTAAAATCATATGGTATTTGGCTTAATCTGTATGACTTATTTCACTTAGCATAATACCCTCTATGACCATCCATGTTGTCGCAAACAGTAATATTTCACTTTTTATGGCCGGGTAATATTCCATTGTATATATGTATCACATCTGCTTTATCCATTTGTCTATCAATGGATACTAAGGTTACCTCCATAAATAATGTTGCAATAAACATAGGGATGCATATGTCTTTTCAAATTAATGTTTTGAGTTTCTTTGGATAAATTCCTGGAACTGAAGTCCTGGGTCCTTCTTTGTCCCTTGTTATAGCCTTTGTTTAAAAGTCTGTTTTGTCTGATATGACTAGTGCTATCCCAGCTTTTTCTCGTTTCCATTTCCATTAAATATCTTTTTCCATCCCTTTACTTTCAGTCTGGGTATGTCTTTTTATCTGAAGTGAATCTCTTGTAGGCAGAATCTCTTATACACAGAATCTAAAAAACAAAATAAACAACCTTGTAGATACAGAGAACACTTTAATGGTTGCCAGATGGGAGGAGGGGAGTTGTCGGGATAGATGAAACAGGGGAAAGGATTAATTGCCAGTTATAAAAACAGTCACGAGAATGTGAAGTACAGCATGGGGAATATAGTCAATAGTATTGTAATAACTACATGTGGTATCAGATGGGTAACAGACTTAACAGGGTGATCACTTCATAAGTTATATAAATGCCTAATCACTATGTTGTACACTTAAAACTAATATAACATTGTATATCGATTGTAATTGAAAAATAAAAATTTATTTAAAAAATAAATGAATAAATATGAAAAAATGCTTTTACTGGTATTATACATAATAATCACAAACTAGAAAAAGTGTCTATTATCAGTAAGTGGATAAATTGTGGTATATTCATAAAATAAAAACACACAACACAAATAAATCCCACAAACATAATTTTAAATAAAAGAAGCAAGTTACAAAAAAATACACACATATCCAATTTATATAAAATTCAAAAATAGACTAAATTAAGTTATATTGTCCAGAGATCCATCCACATGCAGGAAAAACATATTTACTCTTATTCAAACTCAGAAACAAAATAGATGCAGAAAATAAGGAAATAATTATGACAGAATCAGGTTAGTGGTCTCCTCTAGTGCAGATAGAGGGTTGTGACCAGGAAGCACATGGAGCTTCTGGGTGCTGGCTATGTTCTTTCTTAACCTGGGTGGCAATTACATGAGCATCTGTTCTATAATTGCTCATTAAACTGTACATGTAAGTTATAAGCTCTTCCTATTTAAGTGATCTATTTCACAGTTTAAAGAAATTTTTTAAAAAGGCAAGAGGTGGAAGAAACCTAAATGTTCATCGAGAGACAAATGGATAAAGAAAATGTAATATACACATATAATGGAATATGATTTAGCCCTAAAGAAGGAAATCCTGTCATATACTACGACATGGATGAACCCTGAGGAAAAGAGAGGTACTGCATGATTCCACTTATATGAAGTAT
This sequence comes from Rhinolophus hipposideros, assembly GCF_964194185.1. NCBI lineage: Eukaryota > Metazoa > Chordata > Mammalia > Chiroptera > Rhinolophidae > Rhinolophus > Rhinolophus hipposideros. Next base: position 27,744,225 of record NC_138051.1, read on the forward strand.
CTAAAGTAGTCAAACTCTTAAACCAGAAAGTAGGACAGTGTTTGCCAGGGGCTGGGGGAAGGAGAAAATGGGGAGTTATTCAATGGATATAGAGTTTCAGTTTTGCAACATGAAAAAGTTCTAGAGATTGTTGCACAACAATGGGTATATAGTTAATACTACTGTACTATACACTTAAAAACGGTTAAGATGGCAGGTTTTTTACCACAACTTAAAAAACAAACAAACAAAAAACCTCTTTTATAAACTCCACACTTCTAATGCAGACAAGCCCTTCCTAAATTGGCTCCTATCTAGCTCATCTTCCACTATTCCTGCCCTTTTTCCCTTAACTTTATGCTTCAATAATACTGAATGACTTGTAGTTCCCCAAATAGCCATCCTTTCTCTTGCCCTTTTTGTGTATGTTGCTACTTTTCTCCCCCAGAAAACCCTGTCTCAATTTGTCCAATGACAAAGTGTAAACTATCCTTGAGATCTCGGCTCAATGAAGCTGTCACTGCCTTCCCACGACAGATTTGAGAGCTTCTCTTACCATCCCACAGCACTTACATCTCTCCATTGAGGCACTTTGCTATTTGTGCTGTAATTATGAGCTTGTAGACTGTGATCTCCTTTTTAGGAGGAGTATCGAGTAAGTGCCCATCAAACTATTTTTTGACTCACAAAGTGAGTGAGTGGCACTTTATCTGGAAACCCAGAGCCTGAGAGGAACACAGAAGTTCAAGATCCAGACTGATATTAGCATTGTCACTGAAAGAACTCGTGATAGAACAGAAGGCTGAGACTGGGAGAGATCGTGCCAATCATGTTTCATATGATTATCAAGGGATTCAGACTAGATTTTTTAAATGGTCATAAAATCAGGGAGGAGTTCGAGCAACTGGAAGTATGCACTGAAATAAGGGCACATGAGGTCCCAGAACACAAAATGAGGATGGAATTAACCATCCCAGCCCTCAGATTCCTGAGCGTAACCAGAGAACAGGGTGGCATTTTCACAAAAATGGGAAATCCCTGGGCTCAGAACCACCCCTCCTCTAGAAACAGAGTGGAGAGCCCCAGAATCCCTCACGTATTGTAATAGGACAGGGGCATGTGGGAGACTGTTCCAAGTGCTGGAACAGTCCTTTGGCTTTTTAGAGTCCTGGCACACCTTAAAAGAACACAATTCTGGTTCACAAACTCTCGGGAGAAGTAAGTGATGTTAGGGGCTAATAAACTAACTTTGCGGACTTACTATGCCTGATACTTTACCAAAAATAATAATAATAATAATCTCTTATTTGATCCCCACCATCTGATGCCCGTTTTACAGATGAGTGGGGAGGGGGCTAAGAGACATGACAAAACTTGCCCCAAATCACAAAGCTACTAAGGGATGATACCAGGATTCCAATGCTGTCTGATTCCAGCGCTCTTAACTGTTGATCCCTCTAGCTCCCAAATGTGTGGAATAAGGCTTCTGTAAGGAAAGGATAACCCTTCCCTGAGCCTTGATAGTGTGCTCTTTGCATGTAATTTGCAGATATTTGCCCTGGGATATCCACTACTCTTACAAGCTCTGAAAAATCAATGCTTCACAAGAGACCTTTGAGCTTAGATTCCTCCACCGTGGCAGCATCAACAGACCAACCAAATATTCAAAACTATATCAATCACATACAGCATCTAGGAGGAGAAAGTTATTCCTGGATGGTTGTCTTAAGAGGTAAGGAATAAGGAGCAACTGAAAGGTAGAATCATTACCCAGGAAAATATTGATTTCAGATCCTAGAGGACTAAATGAACAGTCCTGAGTAGCACCCCCTCAATTAATTGAAATCACAGATGGGAGAGCATAAAATATGCATTGGGGCTGGGCGCTCTGACTCTTGCCATGCTGGCTCAGAGCAGCTGCTTGACTCCATTCTTGGCAGCAACCACAAATCAAACAAATTTCATGTAGGCACATGAAAAGGACAGTTGGTCCAAAAGCTCACCAGATATGAGAAGATTGCCATTAATAGATTTGATTCTAAGATGCACAGAACTATCTGTTGCTGGCCTAGACAATGTGTTTTGCTGGTAGAGAGACTGGCTGTATCACAAGGTTTATGAAAGAAGCATCCCAGATTTAAGGGATTTTACCCAAATCCATGGCAAATGGATGGCTTGAGGACTGCTTCGCATGACTACTGGGTAAATGGAGAAGCTGGTGAAAGGAGAAGAGACAGAACAGGGAACAACACAAAGCCAACTGTTGTCAGATCTGCAGTGAGCCTACAACAGAAGCAAGAAAGCAAAACAAGAAGCTGTGCCTGCCATCTCTTACCCCTGAGACACTGGAATTCAACACCCCTCAACCTTTCACTGCCCTGGTTACTTTATTCACTACCACCTTCATGCAGGAGCACAATTAAAACAAAAAGAGACCCAGGGAAGCATACTGGAGAGAGCCCAGGAGTCCTATAAGTAAAGACTAAAGTACAGTGAAGATCAGAAGCAAAGCAAAAATTTCAAGTAAAGCTAAATATTAGAGAAGTACAAATGGACTCCAGCTAAAGTACAGAAAAAAACAAATTTTCCAGTCCCTATTCTATACAATCTCATTGGGAAGCCCTCTTTATACATAAAACAAGGTGTCTGGTATTCAGCTACCTAAGTGCCAAAATAAAATTGGGGGATAAATACCACGAAAAAGAAATAGAATGCATTGTTTCTACACCACTAAAAAGAGAAAAGGAAATATTTAGAAACTCAATCACTTACAAAAGCAGACAGAAAAGGAGGAGAAAACACAGACTATAATGCAAGTTAGTATAAATAATTTCGAATATAACAGCAGTTAAACAAATTGTAAATGAACTCTACACAGAAGTTAAAAGACAAATATCAGATTTGGTGAACAAATCCAGCTAAATATTTACTTACTCATAAGAATGTTAAAAGGTTGGCAATAAAGGGATGAAAAAAAGATACACTCAATAGTTTAGTGGTTACCAGAGGGGAAGGGGGAAGGGGTGGTAGGTGAGCGTAAACAGGGTCAAATATACGGTGATGAAAGGAAAACTGACTCTGGGTGGTGAACACACAAGGTGATATATAGATGATGTATTACAGAATTGTACACTTGAAACCTACTGTAATTTTACTAACCATTGTCACCCAAATAAATTTTAACCAAACAAAATAAAAAGATACACTCAGTAGACACAGACCAAAATAAACCTGATTATATGATGATGATGAGATTATAGTAAAATCATACAATTGGGATTTTTTTAAAGCATTATTTGGGATATTTTCCATATATTAAGATAAAAGTTAGAAATTTCTAGGAAAACACAATTCTAAATATGCCTATATATAAAATCAATAATTTTATGTATATATATATGTATATATATGTATATATATGTGTATATATATATATATATATTTAGAAAAGTCTCAAACCAATGATCTAAGAATCAATCTTAAGAAACTAGAAAAAGAAGATAAAATTAAACCCAAAGCAAGCAGAACAAAGAAAATAATAAGAACAAAAAACAAGAATTAGAAAATAGAAAAACAACAGAGAAAATCAATGAAGCCAAAGCAAGTTATTTCAGAAGATCAATACAACTGATAAATCTCTATCCAGCTGATCGGGGGGAAAAAAGAGAGATAACCCAAATTACCAATGTCGGCAATGAGAGAAGCAACATCACTACAGATGCTACAGATATTAAAAAGGATAATAAAGGAATATTATGAATAACTTCATGCCTGTAAATTTGGCAAATTAGGTGAAATGAACAAATTCCTTGAAAGACAAAAACTATCAAACTCACTCAATAATAAATGTGTTCTTTAGAGTCCTATATCATGTAGTTATGAATCTTCCTTCAAACAAAGCTCCAGACCCAGAAAGCTTCACTGGTGAATTCTACCAAACATTGAAGGAAAGAAATAATACCAATTCTACTAACCCTTCTTAAAAACTAGAAGAGAAGGGCTCGTTTGAACCGAGTATTACCCTGATACCAAAACCAGACAAACACATTACAACAAAAGGAAACAACAGACAAATATCCCTTGTGAACATTGTATTAATTATCTATTGCTGCATAACAATGACCCTAAAATTAAATGACGTAAAACCCACCATTTCTGTGAGTCAGGAATCCAAGTGGAACTTAGCTAAGTGTTCCTGGTTCAATTTCACCCGTGAGGCTTAGTCAAGCTGTTTACTAGAGCTGCAGTTTCACCTAAAGACTTCACTGGGGCTAGAGCATCCACTTGGAAGTTTATTCCTGTGGTTTTTGATGGGGCTTAGTTCCTAATAGGCTGTGGAACTGTGGGCCTCAATCAATCACCACACCCACCACGCCATGTAGGACACTCCATAGGGTTATGTACAATATGCCAGCTTGCTTCTCCCAATGCAAAAGAGAAGCATTTTGAGAGAGGGAGGGAGAAAGCGAGGGAGGGAAGGAGAGAGCAAGGGAGGAAGTCCTGAAAATAGAAGCTACATTCTTTTAGCAACTTATTCTTGAAAGTGGCATTCTATGACTTCTACAATATTCTTTTAATTAGAAATGAGTCAGTCAGTCTAGTCCACAGAGGAGGAGATTACATAACAGCATAAGTACCAGGAGGCAGAGGTCACAGAGGACCATCTTAAAGGCTGCCCACTGCAATAATAGATGCAAAAATTCTTTTAAATTTTTAGAAAATCAAATATAGCAACATAGAGAGGGATAATGTATCATGATCCAATGGAGTTTATCCTAGGATTGTAAAGTTAAACATTCAAAAACCAATTCATGTAACTCATCATGTTAACAGACTAAAATAGAAAACTATATGATCATCTCAATCAATGCAGAAAAATTCTTTAATAAAATCCAACATCCATTCATGATTTAAAAAAAAAAACTCAGCAAACAAAAAATAGAAGGCAACTTCTTCAACCTGATAAAGAGCATCTACAAGTCCCTATACCTAACATCATACATAATGGTAAAAGACTTAAATTTGGAAATGAAGCAGAATGTCATTCTCACCATTTGTATTCAACATTATACTGCAGGACCTAGCAAATGCAATAAGGCAAGAAGAAATGACAGGTATAGAAATTGAAAAGACAAAAGTAAAACTTTCTTTATTTGCAAGTAACATAATCATCTATGTAGAAAATCCTAAGGTATCTACAAAAAAAGCTATTAAAATAATGAATTTAGCAAGTTTCCACATTAGAAGATGAATATATAAAATTCTATTGTGTTTTTATAGGCAAATAAAATCAGACATTGAATTTTAAAACATTTACGATATGTTTACAAAAAAGTTACATATAAAATATGTGTCCATTTATATAACATTCTTGAAATGAGAAAAAAATTATAGAAAAGAGATTAATGGTTGCAAGGGGGTTAGGGATGTGAGAGGAGCACAGTGGGGTGTGTGGTTATAAAAGAGCAGCACGAGGGTTCTTCATGATGGGACTGCAGTACCTCGTGACTCTTGTGAATGATACATGACCCCACACGTGATAAAATCGCATAGAACTAAATACCACACACACACACACACACACACACACACACACACACACACTGATGAAGTCTGAAAAAGATTGGTAAATTATATCAATGTGAGTTTCCTGGTTGTAATATTATGCTATAGTTTTGCAAGGTGTTACCATTGGAGGAATCTGGGTGAAGGGTACATAGGATCTCTCTGTATTATTTCTTACTGTATGTAAACCTACAATTATCTCAAAGTGAAAAGTTTAATTTAAAAGAATAGTTCTGGTTGCTACTTGTTACCATGGCTACATAATAATCAGCCTTTTTCTAGGAGTGTGAAGACATTTTTATTTTCAGCTTGAATTTCTGTGCACCATCATCCTCCGGGGGGCAGGGGCGAGACTTGGAGTGGGGCTTATTACTACCACCACCCACTTTTAAGTGTTACCAGCATATCATTGAGAACTAACTGTAAACCAGATGTAAATATATTCTTTCTCAATCAACTGGCCGTTCAGAAAGTACCTCTTTCAGTGGTAGAAGGGACCAGATGCAGCAACTTGTCTATTACTTAAGAAGGGATATCTTGATTTGAGATCACTGAACTCTCAAATATTTCACTAATAATGATGACCCATGAATTTTTGTGGGATTTATTCCCACACTCTGCCCCTCTTGCACCTGATCAAACTGTCTAAAGTAGTCGCTAATTTTTGACCCCCAGATCCAAACAACATAACATCATCAATGTAATGTATCAGTATGATGGCCTACGAAGTAGAGAGATGATCAAGGTCCCTGCAATAGTTGTTGAAATGACCCTGAGTGATGGTATATTGGCCGCCCTGCCAAGCATTCCCCAGGACACCTGCAGGAGATCTGTTGTATTTGCTCCAGCAATAAAACTACAGTAGGAAGAGCAGCTGCTATTAGTCACCACCTGATTAAATTTACAATAATCTACTGTAATTCTCCAAGATCTATCTGTCTTCTGCACAAACCAAATAGGTGAGCTGAATGGGAATGTGGTAGGAATCATTACTCCTGCATCATGCAGTAATTGAGTGGTTGCACTAATCTCTGAATTTCTCCATGAAGATAATACTGATTTCGGTTTACTATTTTGGTAGATAGAAGCAATTCTGCTGGCTTCCACTTGTCCTTTTCTACCATAATAGACCTCACTCCATGAATCAGGGAACCACTGTAGGAATTCTGCCAGTTTTTTAATATGTCTATTCTACTTCTGCTTCTGGAACTGGGGAAATAGTCAAAGGTTGGTTTGCGAATCACTATGAGAGGAACCCATGCCAAAACCTAGCTGACCACCTCTATAAGCTCGTTCTCTGACTGGTGATTCACAGAGGCATTTGGGATCTTTAGAAATTAGTATCAAGTCAGAGCCAGTGCCCAGTAACCAAAAGACCTACTATTTCTCAGATTTGTTTTCTCTAATTTATAGTCACTCTGGGAAACGGCCACAGGTAGCCTTGGGGAAGGCAAGGAGGAAGATGTACAGTACAGATTTTTAACTATGTAGCAAGGACCTTCTTTAAGGGCACTTAGTCCTCTGCTTTCAAGAAGCTCTGGGTCAGTGAGTGAGCTCAAGTCTGGGAATTAGTTGAGGTACCTGGTGATATTCAAGACCTCTGGTCACTAGATCTGGAATGCTTCCACTTATACAAATCAATTATGACTTTAGTAGGTGGCCCATCTATTTCAGCTCTAGGGACACCATAAACAATTAGCCAAAGTCAAAGACCTCTATTTGTGAAACTACCTTGACTTCTGCCTCAACTCTGACACCCATGACTATAACCAAGCCCGCCTTATCTCCCACCCTAGGATCATCACCTTGGAACTCAGGGATCCCAGTTCAGCAACAGCAGTTCCCACAGTCATTCCAGGTCTACAGCAAATGGCCATGACAGCCTCTTCAAAGATGCCAGTGCTCCCTCACCCCAATGTATTTTTCACGGCTTTGGTTGAAGTTGTGCTCTCTGCACTCTCCTGAGACACGCTTAGGGAGTGAGTACACCAGTCTCACATAATAAACCCACTCTACCTTCTGATTTCCCTAAACATTGGATACCTTCTCCCACAGTATACCCAAGAAGGTCTGACATCTCAACTTCACTTAGTAAAAGCCACCGTTGGGTCTATATTTCAATTCAACCAACTAGGCAAATAGTTAAAGCCACTTCAGTATGCTTGATCTAATACACTGACATTAGGGTCTCTGCTTAGTTCATCCCATCATCCAGGCCCAACATTATTACGTTCCTTCTACCCTACACCAACACCTTTAAGATCCATTCTCATTCATGTTTCTGTTTATATAAATTAGCAAAAATATTGCAATTATTTTGGTATATACTGCAATTCCTCATGGGTCACACTTACTTCTGGGACCTACTGGGACTTGAGTCTGGTTATAGATCTAGAAGCAATAAAAGGGCAGGGGTCAGCAGTCTCCTGCAAAAGAACTACCTCAGAAGATCCCATTACAGATTCTTCAGGCCAGGGAAAACTAACCTCCTCAGACTAAGGAAGATGGGCTGCTGTTACTGGCAAAGGCAGATTGAAGGAATTTACGAGTTCAAGGTTCCAGTTTCATCAGAATCTGCCCAAATATATTCCCATCCCAATTTTCACCATCCCAATTAATACCTTAACTTTATATAAGAGACCGTCCCAGGCTGGGAATTCAAAATGCATTGCAAGCCGCTGACAGGATTAGACATTGGTTTGGTTTTTAGAAATCTCAGACATGAGGTTACATGAGATAAGAGTTTCTTTTATGTCAGTCATAGATTTCTATATCCTTACTTAGACCATACACTTAAAATGTAAAGTCCAAAGTTCATCATTTTCTTTTCCTAAGGTCTTTAGTGCACTTAGAAGTAATTAACCCCATTAAACTCCTTATTTCCACTAATACAGTGTTTCCCTGAAAATAAGACCTAGCCAGACAATCAGTTCTAATGTGTCTTTTGGAGCAAAAATTAATATAAGATCCAGTCTTATTTTACTATAAGACCCTGTATAATACAATATAATAAATTAATATAATATAACATAATATAATATAATATAATATAATTAATATAATATAATATAATATAATATAATATAATATAATATAATATAATATAATATAATATAATATAATAATACCAGGTCTTATTTTACTATAAGACCCGGTCTTATGTGAGACCGGGTCTTATATTAATTTTTGCTCCAAAGGACACATTAGAGCTGATTGTCTGGCTAGGTTTTATTTTTGGGGAAACACAGCATGTTCTAGGGCAGCAAATAGTTGGTTACCTAAAGTCTTGCCTGTGATTACAGATATCTACAGGTAATAATATAAGTAATAGTTATGCCATAAATGACCGCTTATAACTAATATTCTTAACCACATACAACATGGTAAGTAATACCTTTAAATATATTCAAATTAGAGAACCAATAGCAGATAACCCACACCAGTTTATAGAACCTAAATTTAGATTCTCCTGGACCTCATTCCAGTGCCAATATCTCTGTTTAGAGCTCAATCAGGAAAGCAGAGCCACTGTGAGTGATGAAAATAAGAAATTTATTATAATGACTATATCTTATAAAACTGTGGGAACTGGTGAAGAAATCCTCTCTAGATCCTTCTTCTTGTTGATTTCTTTTGTTTTATTTTTACAATCAGGAAAAGAGGATGACATATGGAAAGATCGCATGATTAGAGTTAAACTGATATGTGTTAGACAACTAGTTCTGATATTTATTGGCTATGAAATCTTGTCAAGTTACCAAAGTTCTCTGAGCCTCAGTTTCCTCATCTGTAAAATAGAAACAATACTTCTCAGGATTGATGTGAGGCTGAGTGAGATAAAGCACATACGTGTAATATGCCACTGATTAGAATATTTCATTGATGCACAATATTTCACTTTTTAACCTCTTTACAAGAGGAATGAATCCTGTAATCAATGGCATGTTATTGTCTAACTGAGAACATTTTTTTCCTTTCTCACTACACATAAAACAACGACAGCCCAAAGTAATATCTCAAAAAATGACAAGTGCAGATATCATTTTATTATCAAACCAAATATGACTCTCCATGCATAAGTGGAAAACCCCAACACCCCCTAGAGAACACAAGCATTCTCCTTTATACATTCCATTCCTTTCTCTATTCGTTGCACTTACCCTTCACCCCACACCCCTTATTATTCAGATTAGTGGAAAGGGCAAAGTATGAGTTTCAGAATCTGACATTAAATTTTGGATCTTGCATTGGATGTGACAATCTGAGCTTCCGTTGAGTGCTCCATATTTGTATATAATAATACTCACCCAGGAGGACTGTTAAAAATATTAAGTGATATGATCTATATAAAGTCCTATCAGTACCAAACATACTGGCGGTATTTAATATCTAATCTACTGATTATTTGGATTGAAGGAAGGGCTGATCTTCTAGGTGGGGGTAGGGGGCAAGCTATGGTCCTCAGGCCAAATTGGCCCACTCCCTGTTTTCGTAAGTTAAGTTTTATTGGAACACAGTCATACTCATTTGTTTACATTTTGTCTATGTCTGTTTTTGTGCTATCACAGCAGAATCGAATAGCTGCCACAGAGTCAGTATGGCTCGGAAGGCTGAAAATACCTACAAACTGGCTATTTACAGAAAGTTGGCTGATCCCTATTCTAAACCCCTGCAGCATCTAAAAATACCCCCACCTCCAATATGTGCTGCTATTAGGCCTCTAGAGAGAGCTGCGTTAGATGAGAAAGACGCATTCCTCATCCTAGAAGCCAGGACTCCTGGGCTCTGACCACAGCTTCAACACCAGCAGAGCAGAGAGGACAGCTGTGAGAATTTCTGATGAGGAAGATAAGCCAGGCCAGAGTGAAAGACAAAAATGTAGTTTCTGTGGTTTCCAGCCCTCCCCCCTTTCCTCTACTTCTGGGATTATAAAAGCGGGGGCTGACAGAAGAAGCTTACCACATCGCTGGCAAAATGCAGGCCCTATTCCTTTGGTTGGTCTTTCTCTTGCCTGCTGAAGCTGGAGCTGGTAAGTCTAGGGTGTAACTCCCTGTCCTCTGGGTCCCCAGCTCCTCTTCCAAGCTTACTGACCTGAGTCAAAGAAGACCCTAAAATGAGACTGCAAGAGCCCACCGTGAGTGTTCCACGGGGGAATCTCTATCTGGAAGAATTGTATTCTTTCCCAGCAGTTAATAACGGGTTCCCAGGAACGAGAAATCTTGGGTGGAGAAAGAATCAGAAAACTGGCTTTGGAAGTACCTCTTAACCTGCTTTCCTCAAAATATCCACAATTCTGTTTCCTGGCCATTCTCTGACCTTGACTTCGTGTGGAGGAGGTTGGGATGAGAAAACGAAGAAATGTTTAAATGACAACTCAGAATCAAGACGAGCCATTGTATTCTGAAAAGTAAGATGAGGGCTGACAGGGGGAATTGGGGTAAAGAAATCCGATGAAAAGGATACATGGAGAGGCTGAGCTACCTTAGAGGTAAGGGTGAGGCTGGGGGGTCCCTCAGCTTTCACCTCATCTTCTTCATGAATGCCCAGTGCTCTGCCTGAAGGCTTAGTGAGACTACATTTGGAAACCTGGGGTTCTCTGTTTCAGGTGAAATTATTGGTGGCGTTGAGTCCAAGCCACACTCCCGCCCCTACATGGCCCATCTGGAAATTATCGGTGAACAGGGTGTTGTTGGCAACTGTGGTGGGTTTCTGATAAGCCGAAAATTTGTGGTGACAGCTGCTCACTGTAAAGGCAGGTAAGAAAATTGACCTTGTTCTCTTTTCATGTGAGGAGTTGTAGGAACCAGAGTTATACACAACTTTGAAGTTGCCTGAAGAGAGATTTTTGTGCCCTGCTCATCTCAGATGATCAGCAATCTATAGTGGGAGGAACCAGGCGTGTTTGTTGGTCATCTCCATCTCTATCTCCAAAGGTCATCTCTGACCTTTATTAGTCCAGGTCAAGGCAGGCCAACACTGCACCTCTCATCCTGGTGCCAGCACAACTCTCTCAGTCTGCGTCTGCCAGGGCCTGGCCTTTCCTGAAATGGTTGTGATCTCTGGGGGGGACTTCTGTCCTGGGTAAGATCTGAGTTCCAAGTAGCTCTGCACTGGTGAAGAAGGCCTGATATCCCTTTGTTCACAATGGGCCCCTCTCAGGAGACCAGCACTTTTTCCTGACTCTCTTTTCCCTCTCAACAGAAAAATTACTGTCACTCTTGGAGCTCATGACATGAAACAGGAAGAATCCACGTGGCAGAAGCTAGAAGTCACAAAACAAATCATTCATCCGCAATACAACTCTTTCACCAATCTCAATGATATCATGTTACTGAAGGTGCCATTCTCTTTCTTGCACTTCTCAATCCCCCCTTCTTTAGCCCTTTTCCTGACGTGTACCTTTCTCATTCTCGTTCTTCCTACCCACTTCCTCGGGGATCACCCAGCCACTCCATCTCATCACCAGCCCTTTGGGGAGACACCCTTGGCCCTGACCAGGGGGCATCTACCACACCACACCCCTCACTTTCCCTGGGGCTGGCAGTCCATCTATTCTCCCTCCCTCATAGCTAAAAGCGAAAGCCGAGCTGACCCGAGCTGTGGGAACAGTACCCCTGCCCACCCGGTCTACTTTTATTCAACCTGGGAGAGTGTGCCGGGCCACTGGCTGGGGGAGAACAGGAGTGAAAAAGCCAGGGTCAGACACTCTGAGAGAGGTGAAGCTGAGACTGATGAATGCCAAAGCCTGCAAGTGCTTTCTGTTTTACAACCATAACCTACAAATCTGTGTGGGCAACCCCAGGAAGAGAAACTCAGCATACAAGGTACCACACACCTAGACTTCTTCCTCACAGTCAGTCCCTGGGAGATAGCGTCCTCCTGGGAGGAAGTGGGAGGGTGTCAGGAAATCCCCTAGTATGGTGATTTGTGTCTGCATTATTGGTTTTTAGGACTATGGGAAGTGGAATCCCCCTTCTGGGTTCCATCATCCCACACCCAAGTCCTGCCTCTACCCCTCTCCTCTAGTCTGCTGTGCAGGGCTCCAGGAGAGAGAGAGGAAGAAGATGGAGGGGGACAGGATCTGGAGTGGTGGTTCTATGTCAGAGAGAGAAATAAGACGTTAAATCCCTAACTTATGACTCCATGAGGAACCAAGATTCCTGGCCTGATTCTGGGGTAACTGAGGGCGAGCCAGCGTGCTGACAGAACCAGGGTGAGGTGACGGTAGGGAGACAAGGATGATCCCTGCTCATGATCTGCTTTCTCTGACCTACAGGGGGACTCTGGGGGCCCCCTTCTGTGTGCTGGGGTGGCTCAAGGTATCGTGTCATATGGACGTGAAGATGCAAAGCCTCCTGCTGTCTTCACTCGAATCTCCCCATATGTGCCCTGGATTAATAAAATTTTAAAGAGCAAGTAGCCACAGAAGCCTGGCCAGCCTCATGGAGAATCCCAAAGCCAGAGCTCTCCCAAGGTAGCCCCTGGGTTCCATGGGAGCCTGGCCCCAGCCTGAGTCCAAGGAGGCTCCCAGAGGCACACAAATCCCCTGCTGATTGTACCCCCAGCAAACTTCAATAAAGATGCAGCCTCCAGCATGTGTGCTTGAGACTCTTCCCTCTCCCCCAGAGCTCCCCCAGAGCTGGTCTGCTCTGCGAGAAGTCCAGGTCCTCTCTGAAGAACAGCACTGAGGTCCTGTCTTACCAGACGAATAATCTTACCCACCAGTTTTCCTGTACATTGTATGGTGTTATGGGTTATTGAAGAAAAATATTTTAATCTGTATAATAGGATTTAACATCCAGAATAATACTGGCACGAATTTACCTTCTTTCTCCCCTGTCCCCTCTTCTTCATCCTCCTCCTCCCCCACCCCTACCCCTTCTCCTCTATATTCTCATCTTCCCTGGAACCCTGTGCCTCAGTCACTGCAATTTGGGGCACACGTGCGCCTTAGTAAATTCCCCAGAACTGTTTCAGAAGACAGCCCCAAGGCTAGACTAGTGATACTTTGTGTCCTTACACCCACCTCAGCCCCATGATCATCCCCCTCAATAGTGTTCCTATAGCTAGAGCAGCATCTGCCAAGTGGGAAAGAAGAACATTTCCCAAGCACAAGCACTCAGGATAGGCGAATGGGGGAGGGCTGCCCCCTGGAAGTCCTCAGGGCGGGGCTACTGCAGCAGTCACAAGGGGGCTACATATGGGGCACAGCCATTCTAGCCAAGGACAAGGCTCTGCAAGAGCATTAGAGCCACCCAAATTCAACGTTTATCTTCCTTCAGAAATGACACAATACCTTCAAGTATTCCAGGAAAGGAATACCTGAGTTGGGCCAAATCCTCTAAAATTTCCCCCTCCAACTTACCTGCAATGCTCTGCATCCCGTACCCACCAGGATCTGAGCTGGATGAGTACACTGACAGCTGTATACACCCAAAGACAAGGGAAACAGGGCATGACCTCCAACTACGTCTCAGGAGCCTGCAGGTAAAGGGCTTCCTTACAGGTCCCACGCTGGTCTCTAAGATGCCTAAGAAGATAGGGTTGGCCTGTGCAAGAAAGAGATGCTACTGTTGGTCCGAGATCAGGGACCCAGCACCTCCACCTTCCCCACTGCCTGCCAGCCCACAGATCTGAGCTTCCAGCTTTCCTACCAATCATACAGATGTAAAATAAAGTGTAATATACAAAACTGATTGTAAATTCTGACTTCGCAACAAACAAGCACATGTGCAAAAAAAAAAGAAAGAAAGAAAGAAAGAAAGAAAGAAAGAAAGAAAGAAAGAAAGAAAGAAAGAAAGAAAGAAAGAAAGAAAGAAAGAAAGAAACCTGGAAGATCTCAAAAAGAAGAGAGCATATGCTAGAATCATAATAAAAGGATTGTTTTTGTCCTAACTCTTGTTTTATATTTGTATAATTAAATAAGAATTTTTCAATGTGATATACAAGAGGCAGAGACACTATGTGTAATGTTTGTCTAGGAAACCAGAACACACACTGAATTGAAGCTAAAGCCCCATCTGCTCTTGACCCCCAGACCCTAAGGACAGCACAGGCAAGGGCATCCCTTCTTCCCTGGAAGCTAGGCAACTGGGGATGTGGGAGAGTAGTCAGCATGTCCTGCTGTCCTGGCCCCCAAGCAGTAGCAGGGCCAGTGGAGACTGCAGGCAGAAGTGGACCCGAGGGGTTAACAGGCACTGCCTCCAGCATAGCCACCGCTGAAGACCAAACAAGCATCACATGGACCGCTAACATGGAAAAAGCAGTTGGTGGCCCAGCCACCCACAGAAGATAAGTGCATGATCATCATCAGTACAGTGTTATCTCTGCCATGCGGAGGGGAGGCCCATGGACCAAGGAGTGTGTCCTCCTGACCGACACCAAGAGTGATAAGAAAGTCTCAGCATCACCTGGTCAGCAGGAGAAACCATCCAGAGAAGAGGGCTTTGCCCAAACTCATGGGAAGAGGGCCTGTGAACAGCCGAGGGCAGCGTACAGGGAAATAAATGCTAAAGAGCCAGTTCCGCCTGTGGTCACGGTTATTGGGGCACAGGTCCAAAAACCCAACAAGAAACTATCTGCTCCTCCCATCCCACCCCAATGTTAGGCCCTCCCCTGGGAACCTGGAGATTGTCTCTCCCCAGCAACTTTTACCCTCACATATTCACGCACTGTTCCCTGCTCCTGAGCCCACTCCATGGGCTGCTCCATCTCTAAGGTTTTTCCCTGCAATAAAGTGCCACCGAGCAGGAAACTGGCCTCACTGGAGGGAAGTAAGAAACATACCTGGGAGCAAAATTTAAGGAGACAGTCATGTAAGGAGGTACTTACACGACCCTGAGAGTGAGTGCCACCTCAGTGGTGGGCCCTAGATTCTTCTCTTCCTCCCCCTAGCCCCGGTCCTCACTAGCACAGCTGTGAGTAGCTGTGACCCATAGCTGTTCTCTGCCTGGCCTGTAGATAGTTTAAATGAACTTAGACTCAATATCGCCATCATAAAGGACACATTTATTCCTCAACACCAAGAGCCAAGCAAGCTTACAGAGGAAAGAAAATTGAGGTCTGAAGGAAATACATTTATAAAAAGCTGGAGATGGATGACATTGCTAACTGTGCTTGGACTTACAATTCATCCAGGGGATACAAAATAAAAGTAAGGTGAGCTGTATCTCTGCCCTTGTAGGGCCACAGTCTCAATGAGTCGGCACTATATTCATGAAGCAGGTCATTTAACCAACCACACAAAATTCAAGAGAAAGAACTAACTTTTATTGACAGCCCACTTGGTACCACTTTCCCTATATTGTTATTGTTATTGTCATTTCATTGTTATGACACCATATGCAAAAAAAAAAGGAAAGGAACCTCAAATCTAACCCCTTATACAAAAGCTAACTTAAAATGGATCATAAAACTATAAAACATTTAGAAACAATAGAAGAAAATCTTTGTGACCTTCAGTGAGGCAAAAAGTTCTTAGACATGACACCAAAAGCACAATCCATAAAAGAAGAATTGATAAACTGGACTTACCAAACTTTAAAAACATTTTTAAAAAATTCTGTGAAAGACACCTGTTAAGAGAATGAAAGGACACGCTACAGACTGAAAGAAAATATGTGCTAAGCACAAAGCTGAAAAATGACTTATATCCAGAATATATGCGGTATGACAAAACTCAACAGTAAGACAACAACTGAATTAAAATATAGGCAAAATACATGAACAGACACTTCAACAAAAAGGATTTATGGATGGCAAATAAACACATGAAAAGATGTTCAACCTCATGAGTCATTAGGAAAACGCAAATTGAAAACACGTTAGAATGGCTAAAATTAAAAATACTGAAAATGCCAAGGGTTTGCATGGATATGGACCAACTAGAACTCGCATATAATATCTCTGGGGAAATGCAAAATGCTACAGCTACTTTAAAAAATTGTTTAGGAGTTTCTTATAAAATTAAACATACGCTTACTATATGACCCAGAATCCTACTCCTGGATGTTTACCTTACAAAAATGAAAACTTAAGTTCACATTAAAAACCTGTACACAAATGTTTACAGCAGATCTATGCCTAGTTACCAAAAACTGGAAACAACAGAAATGTCTTTTTTTTTAATTAAAGTTTATTGGGGTGACAATTTTTAGTAAAGTTACATAGATTTCAGGTGTATAATACATCATCTATATATCACATCGTGTGTTCACCACCCAGAGTCAGTTCTCCTTCCATCACCACATATTAGACCCCATTTACCCTCTTCTAGAGCCCCCCTTACCTTCTGGTAGCCCCTAAACTATTGTCTATGTCTATGAGTTTTTGTTTCTTCATTTGTCTGTCTTGTTCTTTTGTTGTTTTCGGTTTTATACACCACATATCAGTGAAATCATAGGGTTCTCTGCTTTTTCTGTCTGACTTATTTCGCTTAGCATTATAATCTCAAGATCCATCCATGTTGTCACAAATGGTCCTATTTTATCTTTTCTTACCACCGAATAGTATTCCATTGTGTATATATACCACAACTTCTTTATCCATTCATCTATTGAAGGACATTTTGGTTGTTTCCATGTCTTGACAACAGAAATGTCTTACAACAGACACTTAGATCATTAAAATGTCAGTGCTTTTACATCATGTTCGTTCCTTTCCTTCCCGCTAATAGTGAATTCTAAACAAGACCCCATCCAACTTCTGTGGTACATACATGCAATGGAATACTACTCAGCAATAATAAGAAGCAAACAACTGTTCATGCAACAACTTGGATGAAGCTCAAGAGCATTATGATGAGTGAAAGAAGCCAGCCTCAATAAGTTACACATTGATTCCATTTACATGGCATTCTCAAAAAGACAACAGATCCTGCATGTGTTCTCTGGGCTACTCATTTGAATATTCAAGGCATGCAGCAATAAAGAGTGGAAACAACTTGAACTTTACAATTAAATAAGCCTGTGTTAGAACCTACACTCTCTAATTCATTATTTGACTTTGTGCCTCTATAAGCCCAGTTTCCTCATCTGCAAAATAACAGTGGACTATTGTGAGAAATTTTTTATTTTTAAATCATCATGATTTCTTTTGGTGTACAGTTCTATGAACTTTAATGCATATATACATTCATGTAACCGCCACCACTGTTGGGATACAAGTCTCATCACCGCTCCAAACTCCTTCATGCTGTCCTTTTATAGTTATACATCTCCCCACCCTCCAACCCCTGTGAAAAAGAGCTTCAGGTGTGAGAATGGATGGAGGAAAGAAAGAATGGAAGGGAAAAAAGAAGGATAAGGAGGGAGAGGCGAGGAAGGGAGAAGGAGAGGGTCACGGACAGAGAGAGAGGAATTTCCTAAGGGATGCATGTTTTTCTATACAATTGAGATACAAGTTTATTTACAGATCTCTCCCTGACCACATGACACATTCTCCCTATTCTTGAGCTGCAGTTCCACCCTCCACACCTCCCCAGGTGCCAACCCATTCTCTCTGAACAACCTGGCTTTTCTCCACCCCAGGACAAGGGAAAAACTTGGAGCTGTCCGTGGTCCTGATTTTCTCCCTCTACCTTGTCGTGTCCAGCGCAACACGGGCAGTGAGAGAACGAGAAGGGGCGGCGAAGGGTTAAGAAAGAAACAGAAATCAAGAAAGGTATGAAACAGAGGGCCAAGGGTCTCCCAGCCTCAAAGGACTGAGATCCCCAAATCGGCCGCCTTCTGGCTTTTATTGATGAACACACAAGGAAGTAGCGTTGTTTTCTCCACGGTCTGTGAGTCATGATCATACATCATACCAGAAAACTGATTCAAATTAATCACCCTTGCCTGCAAACAGCTGGAATAGAAAGTCCCACGATGTCTTGACAATTATGATATGTGCCTCCCCAGGAACAAATCCTTTATGCTAAAACTTATTGCTAAGAATGGAAGGAGAACTGATGTTATTACATCATTGGCTCACTTCCCAAGCAGGTTGTGGGAAGGAATATAGCCACATAGGCAGAAGCTCTCCTTAGCCAGGGGAAGGTGGGGGCTGTGCCCACCTCTATCAACCCCGTGAGTTCTCCTAGTGGTCTCCACATGGTTCCGCCTGGCTTGGATTGTTCCTCCCATAAGGAATCTTACCCGTCATTGGCTGACCAACCATCTTTTGGGGGCCAAACAGAGAGACATGAAGTGTAAGCACAAAGGTGAAGCAAAGTCCCTGAAAGGAACAGTCTCACAGACTCTTCTTTCTTTAGGGATAAGCACAAGGGGACAGACGGTTAGGCTGCTGTGTGACAACACTATCCTTCCCTCCCAAATATGGTTAGACAGAAGCACCACTGAAAACTCCCTAAATGATACCTGGAGGGTTGGCCTTACCTTGTGACTGTTTGATATTGTATACCACCTGTCCAGTAAAATCCATCATTTGGCTGCCCAGCATGAACGTGTGCTCTTTTCCCATACTTAACCTTTCCCAAAACAAAAATGCTCCCATTGAACATAAGTCTCACTATCTTTTTTACAAAGGAAAATGAGGCTTAACTCTCTGCAGAACCAATCTCATCAGTTACTCTTTTCAACTCCAAGTACGGGATCCCTAGGTGATACCCATTCCACCTCTAAATCAGTCACATTCCCATGTCTATAAACCATAGACAAAACTGTAAACTTCACCACCAACAACATACCACATATAAAATAGCAGAAGGCAGGCAGAGCAGAGAGAAAAAGGAAATCTGTTAAAATATGCAAATACACACATGACCAAGAAAGTCACGGAAGAAAAGAGCAAGGAAAAAAACATGGGAGATAGTGCAGTCCTCATTTCTGAAATTGGTCACCTGTCTGGAGCTGTACTGATTCCTTTCCCTGTTCTCAGCCAGTTCAGGTGAAACAAAACTTGATTCTTAGTGGATCTGAACCTTGAAGACACTGTGGAGCTACCTTACTAGCCCTGGATTACCTACTTCCTGATTTCTCATTACATGAGAAACAGATACCCTTCTTCTGTTTACACCTCTGCTTTTCGGTCTAACTGGTTCAGGGCTACAGAACAGGACTCCTTCACCTCCAGATTCTCTTCTGTCCTGCCAAGGGTAGAATGCAGAGTACGGGTGACAGCTTTAGCAAATAAAACCACAGTGTTCCCAGTTAAATCTGAATTTCAGATAGACAACGGTTTATTTCAGTATGTCTCCTTCCATATCAAAACACACTTATACTAAAAAATGACTTGTTGTTCAATGACTTGTAACACAAATTTAACTGGGCATTCTGTATTTTAAACTGGCAAATCTAGAGAGTAAAAGAATTAGTACAGGGTCTCCTCAGATGTTAGGAACATGTGTAAATGTTCTGTTCTAGACGGGATCAGAGCTGAGGTCAACAGAGGGTCCAGCTAATATACACTAAGGAATGGACCACCCCACTTACAAGCCCAAGCTAAGACTAGGGCATGGTGGAATGATTTAGGGAGGTATTTGTCCTGTGCTTCCCCATCTCTGAACTAAATGCCTTATAAATCTCCAAGAGAAATGACACTCCACCATGTTGCCCCCACTCTTCCTGGACTGCCTGCTCCTCCAAGTTATGATAGTTATGAGTTGTGTGATCCTGGACATGTTATTGTGTGTGATTCTCAATTCTACACTTGTAAAGTGATAGTAATGGCATTTCCTAACATTGTTACGAAATAAAAAAGCCTCAGATACTGACATCTGTGTGCACATATTCTATTTCAGCAAAACAAGCTTGATTCCTAAGTAAGCGAAGGAAACCCCAAACCCCTGGGAGCAAACTATCCTACATCTACATCCCCATGGACGCGTCTCAGCTTCTCTATTTCCCTTTGGTGGAAGAGCAGAAAGGGTCCTTGATTTGGAATCTAGAAAATCTAATTATGAACTATAAGCTTTGATAGCCAGATACATAAAATTGATATAATAATACCTACTTCACAGGATTGTGATGAAAATATATTTGAGTTATGACAATACATGATATGCACAGGCTCTCAAAAAATGCTAATTCCATTCCCATCTGCTCTTGTGATAATGTATATAAAGCCCTATCACAGGGTATGTTCCATTCCCCCATCTACTATCTCCTTGGACCCTCCCTTCTCCTGCCAATAAACATTTGGTTCAAAAGAAGGAGAGATCCAGATAATGTTTTTCAAATTAATCATCCTTTAAGTGGGGTGCTGCTCACATTTTAACATGGAATGGAATGGAATGGAATGGAATGGAATGGAATGGAATGGAATGGAATGGAATGGAATGGAATGGAATGGAATGGAATGGAATGGAAACTAACAGAGAGCACGGTATATCATAAGGATAAGTATCGTTTCCTGAAACTTTTGACTCATATGTGTATGTGTATGTTTGTGCTCATGTACTCACACATACATGTGTATGTGCATTGAGTCTTTTTGCAAAATGCATTTCCTACAGTGAGCTATAACCCTAAAAGCGCATATGCTTCTAAATGCTCAGTATAACAAATCTCACCCACCCATGTTTCTGATGGCCTTTAACAAACTGCCCTAACCGGAAAAGACAGGATCTCCCCACCCCCCACCCCAGACAAGGCACCATGGGGGACACTTTATCCTGGCAACCAGGATTTCAGAGTTCAGGCCTCCGTTTCACCTCTAGCAAAACGAAAGGCAACTCTGGGGAAACTTCTGGTCAAAAAGACAGCCAGCTTAGAATGAGAGAAAAAACCTGACCACCCAGTTCCTGTGGTTACCAGCCCTGCCCTTTCCTCACTTGCTGGGAGTTATAAAGCCCAAGAGTGGAAACCAGAAGCAACACCTGCCATGGGCAGCCTCTCTGAGAAGATGCATCATCTTCCTCTCCCCCTGCTGTTCTTTCTTCTATGTTCCAGAGCTGAAGCAGGTGAGTCTCAGGGTCCTTCCCTCTGAAAGCTGCAGATCAGCTCCTAAAACAAAGTTTAGTGTGAATATAACTGACTCTTAAACAGGAGTGCAGCCGGATCTCTCTTCAAGAGTCCAGAGTGAGGTTTCCACTTGGGATGTGTCCACACACTCTCTGCAGCCCATGGTAATTCCCAGGAACGAGGAACCCCACACTAATTGGGGAAAGCCCAGAGTAGTTGGGAGGAAAAGGGGTGTCTTCTCTAACATGTGTAAGTAATCATGTGTATGAAGCCCTATATTCTCTTCATCTTCGGAGCTTTGGGACCACACATTACCTTGTCATTTGGCTATTTTGTGACACAGTTCATGGACTGTAGGGAAGGTCAAGACAGGAACCCAGAGAGCTTGTCCTGCATGGTACAGAGGAGGGTTGAGGCAGGGGCAGAAGGGGAGTGGGGGAAATCTGAGGTGAAAAATGCCTGAATGACATCTGAGGCTGTTTGGCTATTGTGCCTGAAGGAAGCCATGGGAATTTATGTGGGAGGCTGTGGTTGGGGAAAGCAGTAACAGAGACACATGAGAGGGAAGATGGACAGAATACAGAGTGAAGATGAGATAGATTCAAGAGAAGCCTCTCAACTTGAGCCCAGCTTGTACATTCTCTGGAGAGAGTGCCAAAGCCTATGCTCAGGTCCTGGACTTCTCTGTTCCAGGGAAGATCATTGGGGGCACCGAGTGCAAGCCTAACTCCCGCCCCTACATGGCCCACCTGGAAATTGTCACTTCCCGGAATAACCTTACTAGTTGCGGTGGTTTCCTGATAAGACAGAACTTTGTGCTGAAGGCTGCTCACTGCGCAGGAAGGTGAGACAACAGGGTCGTATTTATCTCCAAATGGGAGATAAACATCCAGGGGAGCAACCAGAAGCACACCTGCAAGGGGGTCTGAGTCACTTTAAAGAGAGGCAAGACTTGGGCTTAAGGAAATTGTTCTCCTAATTGAATGGACGCTCTGATCCTCGGTCACTGGGAGCTCACCTCCCAGCTCCCCTACAAAGGAGCAAGAGGCCCCATCCAAGTGTCCCTCCTCTAAAAGTAGCTCCCCCTCCCCCCAACCCCAACACATAAGATGTGTGACACACTTTTCAGGGCCTCACCCAGTTCTCTTGGCCACTTCTTCTATGCCCTTTTCCAAGAACACTGGCTTTAGTTCTCGGGCACCTGAACCCATCCTTTCCATGGGAGGCAGGGAATAGAGTCCACCTGAGACCTCACCACTTCCCCCTTTTCTCTGATATCTCTTGCTCCAGAGGGCGAGCCCTCATATAGGGCTTCCTGCATTAGGAATCACTAACCCTATGCCCTGGGTCCTCCATGGCCTGCTCAGTCCCCAGAAGTTCCCAAGGGTCTTGGAAATTATCTCTGTTCCCTAGGAAAACTGTCTCCTAAGTAAAACCTGAGCTCCCCTCCCCCCGCAAAAAAAAATTCACAGTAGCCCAGGCAAAGAAGAGTGGGGAGAGTCCAGTGACCTAGAAAGAGCCTCCAGTCCCCTTTTCTCGGAATGGGCATGTCTCAGGAGACACCCCAAACCATCACTGATACTCCTTGACCTTCCTTCTGCCTCACACAGGTCTATAATGGTCACCCTTGGAGCCCATAACATAAGAAAGAAAGAAGACACATGGCAGAAGTTTGAGGTCGTAAAACAATTCCCTCATCCAAAATTTGATTACATTTTTGCTCATCATGATATCATGTTACTAAAGGTAACACCTTTCTTCCCCTTCTTCACTTCCTATTCCTTTAGCCTTCTCCTTCAGGTCCCTATAGCCCTGACATTTCCCTGACCTGCCTCTGGACTGCACCACACACACACACACACACACACACACACACACACACACACACCCTCTGGATGTGGCTCTAATGCGAAGCAGTTTGCACGGTCCCTGCCTGATGGCCTCCAACTGCATCCTAACACATGTCTAGTACTGACAGCCCATCATTCCCTTTGCAGTTGAAGGAGAAAGCCAACCTGACCCTGGCTGTGGGGACGCTCCCCCTTCCACCTCACTTCAGCCTCATCCCACCAGGGAGAATGTGCCGAGTGGCTGGCTGGGGACTAACGGAAGTGGAGAAATTGGGCTCCAAGACTCTGCAAGAGGTGAAGCTGAGACTCATGGATCCCCGGGCCTGTAGACACTTCAACACTTTTGACCACAATCTCCAGCTGTGTGTGGGGAATCCTAAGAAGACAAAATCTGTATTTAAGGTAATCCTTAGACTAGGGTTCTTCTCCACGAATCACTGTGCAGGGTTCAGACATCTCTGGAAGGAGATGGGGTCAGAAGATTGGCAGCCAATGCCAGGGTTTAAGATCATAGGACTGAGGAAACTGGAATTGTCCCTCTGTGGACCCACTCTCCCATGGCCCTGTGTACTCTCTCACCATCCCTCTCAGTCTGCTAAATAGGACAGGTGGGGTACCAAGAAGGGAAGGAAGAAGGGGCACCAGACCAAGACGTATACCTCCAGGAGAAGCAGGGCTCCTGGGTATGACCCTAGGTCTGAATGTGACTCAGAGTTGGGGCCCATGGACGGGAGTGGATGACTTTCCTGGCTCACCTTCTGCTCTCTCTCTCTCTCCTCCACACCCCCGCCATAGGGAGACTCGGGGGGGCCCTCTTGTGTGTGCTGGGGTGGCCCAGGGCATTGTCTCCTATGGACAGAATGAAGAACCCCCTTCTGTCTTCACCCGGATCTCCCATTACCGGCCGTGGATCAATGAGGTCCTAAAAGAGAATTCGCCCTGGAGCCTGGGCCAGCCTGAGAGGAAATCTGAATGTGGACGTGAGCAGCGTATCTGCGCCCAGAGCTGCATCTGCTTCCTGCTGATCCCACCGGTCCTCAGCCTCAAGAAGTTTCCTTCAAGTCAAAAAACTCTCAGTAAACTTCAATAAAGACTCAGCTTCCAAACATGAGTGTACATCTACTCCTTCTACTGCTCTCTTCTCACAGCACACAGCAACCTGATGCCCAGCCCAGGCAGCCATTACGTTTGGAAAGGGGTGAGGGTATGTGTGAGAGACAGAGGGACAGAGAGAGCGGGGAAATAATGAAGAAAAAATAGGGAAAGAAAGAGGAGAAAGGGACTCCCTAGACAGGCAGGATCCATCTTTCCAACTGAAACAAGAAATTACACCAGATCCTTCTTTGCCTTAATTAGCAACTCTGTATCAGTTCTGATTTATCTTTAGTAATATTCAGAATCACTAAGAATTTTGAATTGCAAGCATGATGTACAATATTTACGGTATCCCTGACCTCTCCCACTTGATGTCAGTAGCTATTACCCCCTCTCCACGGCCAAGTTGTGACAACCAAAAATGTCTCCAGGAATTGCTCAATGTACCCAGGGGTGGGGGATTGGTGGGGTAGGAATCACCCTCAGTTGGGAACCAATGGTTTCAGTACAGGATCTAGAAACGGCAGCTCGTACCATACAGGGTCCTCCTCACAGTGCACCTCCATGAGGAAAGAGCTACCATCTGTGGAGCTTTAATCTGAGATGCAGATCACCTCACTAATTGCTGCAAAACAGATACCTGGGCAGATAAAGAGGAGGGATAGCATCATAAGCTCTGTACAAGCAACACCCAGCCACAAAGGGCTGCACCCAAACCAGCAGGAAGTCGAAAGCCTAGAGCCTGCTCAACGCAAACTCTTGCCAGTTGAGGTACTGCCTGGAGGAGAGAAAATAGGGCAGGGCAGGGACGGACACGACAGGAGCCCTATAGTTCACAGCGCTTCTCGTTCTGAGGGCAGGGTAATCCCTTCCACCAAGTGAACGCTTTCTAAGAACTCATCTTTAAGAAATAATCAGAGATACACACGAAGATTCATGAATAAAGTTTACCCTCATTATTTTTAAAAATAAAAAAACTGCAATCCTAGCCATGGAACAAAGTTTGAATAGTAAATTTACATGATTGAATATTTTGAATTCATTAAAATTTATTTTCAAAAACATTTAATGATATGGAAAAAGCCATATAATGTAATGCTTTTTAAAAGCAATATTAAAATCTCTCTATAGCAGAATCTCGATTTTGTACCTATATGTTTTATGTATGTGTAGAGAAAAAAACGCAGAGCACATCAACCAGAAAGCCCTTCCCAGACGGCTGTGGAACCACAGCACATAGCACCCAGCCCCCAGGACAGAACATACAGGAGAGACTCATTACTCTCCAGACCCTATGCTGGGGGAACCACTCATGGGAGCAGCTCTGAGAGAACCCGACACTGTACACTGCCAAGCCCTGCCACCCGCCCCAACGCCCTGATTCAGCCCACGGCAGTGCCCCTCACACAGGTTCCATGTGGACCCATAGTCAGAAAAGGTAACAGTATCCAGACTCTGAGATCCTGGGGTTGCTGCCCATTGCTTGCTCCCACCTGGCTGGTATTAACCACCAAAGGCAGGGACTTGCATGAGATTCGTCCCTCACAGAGCAAGAGGCTTCACCAGTCCATGGAAGGCCATGTCCCGGGCCTGCCCAACACATGCAGTGACCCAGATGTGCCCCTAAGCTAAGGGAAAGAGAAAAAAGTGAACATTGCTGTAAGTCAAAGCACATTGTCTGACTGCTATGTGCCAAGACACAGAGCTGTGTGTATACAAAAGGGGAAGGATCTGTGTCAGTATAGGCGCTCTAAGGCAGGCTTCTTTTTCCTGGGAAGACCCTGGACTTTTCCTCCCATTGTAAAATATCCCGTGACTGCACATCCCATTTCAGTTCCCAGGCCAGAGAGAGATTAAGTAGAAGCTAGCAGATCTCTGCCCAGGTTATGTGATTTGTGGTTAAGGCCATTATTTTCTGAGTCTATGTTTTTTATTAAATGATGAAAGGCTCTGTCTTTACTCAGCCTTTCAGTACTTTCAACTTATTTGGATAGTTTAAGTGTTTGGAGTTTCTTTTTCTGTTTTGACTTTCTTACATGGCTTTAGGGCTATCAAACACCATGGCTCCCCAAAAGGGGAGTTGGCTGTATTACTTTGGGTTCATTTCCTCATCAATAGTTGCATCATTAAACAGAGGTAGTCAGGGAGCTAAGATCTTTGCTAGTTTTCATGATGCTTTTCCTGATGAAAATCTCTGATTTTTATCTTGCACATGAGCTTATCTTCTCTGGGCCTGCTGTCTCTGAAAGTGCACCACAGCCAATTGCAAGTTTTCCATTGTCAAGTACACCTCTAGACTGTGAAATGATCATGTCGACACATTCTTTGAGCCTTTATTCTCAAAGTCCGTCAGGTCGCAGTAGCGACAGACAGCATAAACACACAGGAGAATTTGGAAAAGTTCAATGGAGGATTTGTTTGCAAAAGGGGTAAGTTTACAGAAAACCAATAGAGGGTAGTGGCACACCCCAGAGCTGGCAAGAGTGAGAAGACACCACTGTCCCTTCCGTCTGTAAGGACCTGGAGAAGGAGTGGTTACTATACCCCAGGAAAAGGGTTGAAGCTCTGCCTTCTCTAGCTCTGGCTGTAGCTGCAGGATCCGGGGTGATGGCAGAGGAAGGACCCACAGGCAGCCGGTGGTCTGGCACAGAGGGATGGTGCGAATCAATTCCACCATCTCACTCTTCTCCTGCTCCCACCCAGCCAGTCAGTGCTCCTTTGACCAACCCGACTGAAAGCCAAAGACAAGAGGGACTTTTGAAGCAGCCCAGAAGGTGGGCCCCAGAGCAGGATGGGGAGTAGATCTGGAGGGGACAGTGGAGAATGACCGCACAGGGCCTTTTCCTGCCTATGCCCAACCCCTCAGAGAACTTCCAGTGTCCTTTGGCCTATTCACTGTCCCGTGACTTTGGCTGAAAGTCCTAAAGCCACATGCCATTCTATTCGCAGCAGGTTCCTCAACTCTTCCTCTTCAAGGACAGAAGAAAAAGGAAAATGTCACATCACTGAGACTTAGATATTCTCAAACCTATGCTAAAGTAGTTTTTGGTGCAGGAGAGGTAACAGGCCCAGGAAGATTATTGTGATTCACTTCTACCTGGGAGGCAGGAAGGGCTGCTTTTTCAAGGCAAAGCCCTCAAGAGAGAGACCTCTGGTCCTCGGTAGCAGAGGCCACCAAGTGGGTCAGAGCTGTTACAGGAGCCAGAAGGACATCTTTTGATCACTCAGTAACAACTAACTCCTAGCACTCCCACCATTCCATCACAGAGAGGGTACCCACTCCCATGCCAGGAAATGTGGGGTGACACTAATCAAAGCTCAGCTAACAGCTTCAAGAGAACAAAGCGTTTGACATCTCTTCTGTCTCGTGTTTGCCCTCTTTGTTCAGCAGTTTCTCTATTCCGATACTGCCCTGTCTGCATCTTAGAGAACTGTGCACCTCACATCCTCCCACATTTGATCTGACCTTCAGGGAATAGTTTTCCAATTCTTTGCCAAAGGGACCTACAAAATATCCAGCACTTTTGAGGGCTCTTGTGTACAGGATCTGAGCTGAAGTAATACTTGGGGACCCAAAATGCAATAATGGTCCATTCTGTTAGAAACGGGACTTAGCGGTTGCCAAGTGACAGAGTCCTCACCTATGTCCATCTCACAACGGGTCATTTGGGTCCTTGACCCCCAGCCTGTGGTCAATTCCTGGATCCCTGAACGCATACCTGGAATGTACAGACAGTATCTAGAAGCTGACAGGCTCTCATAATGATTCTCTGATTTTATAAAGTCAAGTCTATTTTGGTAGAAAACCTGTGTAGCTGCGTCCTCACCTCTGGCCAAAATGGTAACTCAGAAACAATACAATATCCTAGGTGCAATGGTTTAGCTTAGTAGCCCCCTCAAAGACATAAAGCAGGAAGGGGGTGGTGCCCTGGAAAGCCAGAGTTACCACAGCAGATGACACTGGACTGCCATAAACTTTACCAATGGTAGCCTTGATTGCTGCTGCTGTTTTGCATGTCATACCTTTGCAACCTAATAGGGCAGCAACCTAAATCAGCAGGCATGCCTGCCAAGGGGAGGAACAGGGGTGAGGGGCCAGAGGAACAGGTGCTAGAAGCGAAAAAAAAACAACTATTAATAATGACTCCCCCCCAAAAAAATAATAATAATGACCCCAGGACTAAGTGCAACAACAGGAATTGTAGCTGTCAGTATAAAGACATTTTTAAAATGTGATTAACATTTAAATGGGTAGATTTTGAGTAAACCTCCATAATGCAGGTGAGCCTCATCCAATCAGTTGAAGGCCTTCAGAGCAAAGACTGATGTTTCCTGAAGTACAAGAAATTCTCAAGACTGTAACATAGAAACTCTGCCTGAGTTTCCAGCCTGCTGCCCTGTAAATTCGGATTCAAGACTGAAACATCACATTTGCCTGAATTTCCAGGCTACCTGCCTCTCTATCTATACATCTGTATCTATACCTACCTATTTTGTTGTTGGTGTTGTAATTTGAAATGACCACTACCTTAAAGAATCAGCGAGAAGATGAAATGAATTAACTGTAGAACAGATCATCTCAGAGGAAGGAGGGGAGCTGCTACTGTTAGTGTCCTGTCCATATTCCATTGCTGCTCCCTGAAGTGAGCCTCTCACTGCAGAAGGCTTCTTACTGCACTCATCCACAACTCTCTCCCGAAGAGCCCTCTCTGGTTGCAGGAGCACTCTCAGCCAGGCACATGGCAAACCAGAAATGCCCCCTTCAGTAGCCTCAATCCATGACGGATGGGAACTGGTTAATAACACTGTTCTGGTGGGACAACTCTGAGGCACATCTGTCACCGTCTCCCAATAGTCCCAGGTGAGATGAAGCTCCATTGCCCACGGTGACAATCTGCTCGTTAACACACGCTGTATTCTCTTTCCTTCCTCCCTTGTTTCACTTCTCCACTCCTCTGTTGATGCTTCCAGGAATCACATCACAAACGACTTGCACTCAAATCTTTGTATCAGGATCTGTTCCTGGGGGAACCCAATGTAAGATACTCCCAGGCATCAGGATTTATTTAAAACTACTGTAATTAGCACAGTGTGGTGTTGATGCAAAGGCAATCAATCAGAGCAAGGAAACAGAATAGAGTCTAGAAACAGACACATTCATCCACGGACGCTTGGTTTATGGCAAAGCAGGACGTGCAGAGCAGTGGGAAAGGACAGTCATTACCGTACTTGTTGCTGGGCCAAGTGAACATCCATGGGGAGAGATGAAATGTGACCCCTATCTCACAGACACACAAAAATCAATTCCAGGTGGTCTTCATGGAAAGGTAAAACTATAAAACTTCTACATAATATGACAGGAGAATATCTTTATTACCTTGGGGTTTAGAAAGATTTCTCCCAAACACATAAAAATCACTAACCTTAAGGGAAGTTTCTCAACCCTGCACTATGGACATTTTGAACTGGATAAACTGCTGTTGCCCTGGGCATTGTAGGATATTTAACAGCATCCATGGTCTCTACCCACTAGATGCTAGCACCACCACCACCACCACCCCAGTTATGACAACCAAAAATGTCTCCAAAAATTGTCCCCTGGGGGTACAATTGCCAGAATTAGGGAAAAAACAGAATTTGAATCTCAGATAAATAATAACAAAAATAGTCTAAGTATGTCCCAAATATGACCTGGGAAGTACTTATATTAAATTTTTTATATTGTTTATCTGGTATTCACACTTAACTGGGTGTCATGTATTTTATCTTATAACCATACCTGGGCAGCAAAATCACTCCAGTTGAGAACTACTGTGTTAAAGGAAAAATAATTTGATAAATCATTTTTGACAAGAAGGACTTCTAGTCATCAAAAGACATCTTTAAGAGAGTGAAAAGTGAAGCCACAGAGTGGGGGAAGATCCTTTTATTACATATACCAACAAAGAGCTTACATGCAGAATTTATAAATAATGCCTATCAATCAGAAAGAAAAAAATCACACAACCCAATAAAAACACAGACAAGAGACTTGAACAGGAAAAGTGTCACAAAATAAAGTCACAAATGGCTAAGAAACACATGAAAGCTACCAAATCTCAATAGTAATAAAGAAAAAACAAATTAAAACCACAATACCATACCACTATACATTCACCAGAATGGTTAAAAAAAAGAAAAGACTGATAATACTAAGTATTGGACAGGAGAGTGACAGGAACTCTCACACAAGGCAGGAGGGAGTGTTAAATCGACTCAATCACTCTGAGAAACTGAAAATGCACATATCCTATGACCTATCAATTTCACTCCTAGAAATACATTCAAAAGAACTAGGTGCATCGTGAAGCAGGAACAAGAATGCTCATAACATAACCTGGTATTTGGAAACAACACGGAAGTCCATCAAGAATGAATAAATACATTTGTGGTATGGTGACACTATGTGGCCCACTAACCTCAATAAAAATTAAACACTGTTACATACAGTAACACAGATGAACCTCACAAGCATGATGTTGAAAGGAGAAAAAAAGCCAGCAATAGAAGAAGACCTATTGTATTCGTGCAGAAGCAGACAAACCTAATCTATGGTGTGAAAAGGCAAGATAGCAGCTACCTTTGGTGAGGACGAGAAGGCAGCATGGTTGGGGAATGGGGGCTTCTGAAAAGCTGGTGCTGTTCTGTCCTTGACTGCTTACATGAATCTGTTCCCTCTGTGATAATTCACTGAGTTACACTAGTGTTCCATTGCAATTAAAAGTTTGGGGTTTTTTATTAAGTTGGGTTTTAGCCCACCTAAGTTTTTTGGTTATCTGATTTCCAGTTAACATCTATCTATATCTTGCTGTTCAGTAACTTCTCTTTTTTTCCCTCACCCAGCCAATTTTATTATATTTTTTAAATGGCATATTTTCACCCCTAGCAGCCTCTCTGATTATGCTGGTTGCTCACTAAGGAAAGTTTTTTTTTAAGTGCCTGGAAACCTTAACCCGGAAATTGTATTTCTTAATTCACAGGGTTCTTATGGTTGTTGCCTTTTAATATTCTATTTTTCAATTTTTCATTACCTAATTTTCCTGTCTCAGTTACCTCCTGTTTTCCTCAAGGATGGTGGATTTAATTGGATGTAAACGCTATTACTAAAGAAACTACAGCTAACACCTGGCCTGGTTTATGCTGCAGTCTATTTCCACATCCCAAAATCTTAAGTAAAGAATCATCTCTAATTTCCACTCTAATAAGGCATTTTCCACCCTTTGTTACCTCAAGTAGTACTGTCTGTATTAAATAAACAGCTTCTCTAACCTCACGTTTTACTCTTTGGAGTGGTCAGGTGATCCACAACAAAGTGCTCCAGGTTTTCATATGCACGTTTCACTCTCTCATCCATTCAACCTGGACTAATGAAAGTATACTTTGCTTCTCACCACCTCACTCACTCACTCAAGAATTCCCAAAAGACTGTCAAATAGTTCTAGCAGGCCAACGAAAAAGTTTCACTTACCTGAACATGAGCTGTTTTCTAAAGCAACTTCTGAGAGTACATTGTGGCAGAAAATCATTGAACATTTTATTATATGTGACAGGGATTCTGAAAATCACGAGAATGTGATTTCCTGCCATCAGCATTATGTAAATTTGTACTTTAAGATTACTTATGTCTTCCTCACACACAGGGCCACTTCACTCTCACCTGCCTCACCACATCCTTCTTTTACTGTGGAATTATGTCCCATTGGGACATAATGGGATCAATCTTCCCATTAAGCCCCTGCTCATCACATAAGCCCTCATAGGTTGCTCATATGCTACTAAGGGTTCCAAATCCTGTTTAATAATTCATGACCCAGCAATGGACTAGAACCCTTTCTCTCACCCGGCTTGGCTTTTCCTGCCCACATCTATTTGCTATACTGTTGGCCAGGGGAAAACAAACCCAGGAAAAGCCTGCCGGTGGCCATTTTTATAGCCCAGTGCCAGAGCAAGGGCAGCAGTCTGCAGCCCACAGCCCTCCCACTGAGTGGGCAGGAAATGACATTTCTGAGCGAGTGAGGCCCCTGGTGGTGCAAGAATAGCTGCTCATGCTGAACATTCCCCTTCAGCCTGACCAGACTCTCTCTCCCTCTGTATCTGTCTCTGTCTCTGTCTCTCTGTCTCTCTCTCTCTCTCTGTCTCTCTCTCTCTCTCTGTCTCTCTCTCACACACACACACACACACTCACACACACACACACACACACACACACACACATACACACATGCCAGCAGTGATACAGCACATAGGAGCGCAATCCTTAGCTCATTTCTCACTAACTGCTCTGGAAACTAAAAGCAGAGAGATCTCAGGAGCACGTGGTCTTCACAGCAGGTCCAGACCGAGAACAGAAAAAAATGGATTTGATACCAAAGGTGAGAAAGTATCAACTCCTGAGTAAGGCCCTGCTGGAAATAGATGTCTGGATAGGGGTCTCACTGGAGAGGGTGGCATCTAGAAATCTTCAGCGGCGGGGTGGGGAGAGGAGAGGCGGACAAGAGAGGAGGTGTGGCCCCAGGACAAGAGCTGGCATCTCCACAGAGGGCAAGGCTTGGGTAACACTGCTTTTATTACCACAAACCCCAGGGTGAGAGGAGACCATCTTAAAAAGGAGTGGCAGGGGCTGTTCTAGGATCCTTTATCTGTTGTATCTCCATATTAGGATTTTGGTTGGTTCATTGGTTGGTTGGTTCTATCATATTTTAATCAGAAACCATGTGAAATGATGTGAATAGCATTTAGCAAACAACATTCCAGAGCCTGAGAGAAGTTACAAACATCTGCCCAAACAAAATGAAGCACGGGGCATTCACACAGTTAGAGGTGGCACAGGGCAAGGGCAGAGGCTCCTGTCACGAGCAAATCCCCCATCCTGCCTCAATCCCCCTGAGGGGAGCAGCCGGGATCCCTCCCAGAGCCCTAGCTTCCTGTCCTGCCCAGCAGTGATGGCCTGACCACCCAGAGACACTGTGCTCAGCACCTGTGCTGTTTCAGGAAGCATCTGTGAGGAAAACATTTCAGTGAATGAAGTCCCTGCAATTGCTGTAGACTCAGGAGAGACCCCTGACTTCCTGAAGGGCAAATCAGTTACACTTGTCCCTACATCAGATGTGCAGACATAAATTTCTCGTACCTTGTTGTTTGGCTCAGATTTGAATATTTTAACTGCCAAAGTGTCAGATGGACTGCGAGAGCTGCAAAGAGTTTAACTAGTTCAGTTGTTAAAGGAGAGGCTGAGAGGGAGAAGTTGACCCACCCACCCCAGAACCCAAAAGAAAAAGACTTCAAGGCATTTGAGGGGAAACTGAGTGCACTCCAGCAGAGCCTGCTCCCCACCAGCCTCCCTGGAGAGAAAAGAGTGGTTGCTGGGAGCGGGGCGGCCCCGTGTATATCCCCTCTCACAAGGGGCACGAAGGTTGCTCAGGAAGGCATTCCCACCTCACGTCCATGACATTGATCTGTGACATTCCACCTCCTGAATCTGTGATCTAAAGTCATCTAATGTTGCAGAATCTCTTCTCTCTTTCCCCCACCTCCCAAATTCACTGGAAGAAAAGACAGAGCCAGGAAAGAAAGAAGGGGTTGTCAATATCTAGGGTGTGGCTGAAGAGGGGAGCAGTCCCTTGACACCTCAGAGACTCAGCTGAGGTTCCACACAGGAGAATGGTGAATGGGGACCCCTCTCCACTCCTTCTCCAGCAGTAGACACATGTCCCAAGTATGGAGAACACTGCACACCTGACCACATTGGTTGGTTCAGAGATGGACACAAGACAAATCAGTCTAATGAGAGTCCAATGCTGAGATTTTTGCTGGGATTACAAATCAAGAATCCATCCTAGCCATAAGGGGGGAGGGGGAGACAGGGAATCTTCCTGAAAATGAAGACAAACTACATAAAAGACAAGCTGAGAACTAGAAAGATATGGATTCCTAACGACATTATTTGAGCACCTGGATCCAGCCATACAGAAAATCAGTCAGTTTTGAAATATTACCCAAAGTATCTTCTCCTCTCAGTACTTCCTTTTCTCTCCTTTAGAACAAATAAGACAAGCCTTACCTTTGAATCTCAAAATAAAGTTTTTATTCCATATCTAAATAATAGCTGGAAAAGTAGGAGATTCACCTGCAAGATCAAGGTTTTGTGGAGAGAAGAAAATATTAGTGTTCCAACAAGCTGGATCTTGGAAGACTGAGCATAGAATTGTTCTATAATGGAAGAGTCAAAAAAAAAAAAGCAGGATATGACATCAAAGCAGCCGCCCATCACACAGGTTTTCCTGGGCTTGGGGGAGGAGCTAGAAGAGATCGGGAGAGAACAAAATTAGATTATAAATACTGCCTTTGTTCTCTGAGAAGGAACTCTGCTAGAGAGGTAGGGATTGATGCTCAACCCAGAGAAGCAGGAGTACGTGAAAACAACAGGATTGTGCCCAGTCATAGCCAAGAGACTGAAAGCTTCTCAGAGAAACCATAATTGCCCCACAGAGCTTGTGGTGCTTTTAAAATATGTCCAGAAATTCTTTGATACTCCTCCCTTCAAAAGTTAGAGCCAAATTCCCCTCCCCTTGGACTTAATGAATCACTTCTAACAAACAAATTATAGCAAAAGTGACTCGAAATAATACCTTCTGAGACTAGGTTGGTCACCTCGGGCCTTGAGGCTTCACCCTCATTCTCCCTTTCTTAGATCACTTGCTCCTCTCCCGGGAAGCCAGCAGCCATAGTCGTAAGAACGCTCAAGCAGCCCTATGGAGAGCTCCAAGTGGCAAGAAACGAGGTCCCCTGCCAACAGCCATGTGAGTAAGCCATCTAGGAAACGGATCCTGCAAGTCTTTAGATAATTGCAGCCCTAACTGCTGTCTTAACCATGAGAGACCATGAGCCATAACCACGTAGCTAAGCTGCTCCGATTCCTAACCCACAGAAATCGTATAAGAAATATTGTTGTTTCAGTCCACTAAGTTTTGAGATCATTTGTTTACAGCAACATAAAATTAACTGTGCTGGATTGCAGCAAGGTGCCTGGGCAGCAAGGACTGTGGCAGATAACCAAGAGATGAGAATGAGGGGAGACTAACCAAGGCCCACACATGCCATGCTGTTGGCCACAAGACAATCCAAGCGTTCTTGGTGCCTCAGGAAACACTGAGATCAAAGCAAAGATCATGGGTAACAAAAGCAGAAGGGATGATACCCAAAAGCAAGGGTATCAAGAATACTATGTTCAGAGGCCTGGCCTAACCAGCTGTGCCTTGGATGAAAGCAGGCAACACCCAAAGGCCAAATGAGATGAGATTCTTCTGAGCAGGCATTGAGGACTAGATAACAGTGCCTGGACCAAAGCGTCTCCTACGCCCAAGTATGTTGCTGGGAGAAGGAGAAGAGAAGAGGGACACAGCACTCTGAAAGACTAAGAATTTACTCGGAGAAACTGAGTTAACTGAGAAATTATAAACTAGAAATGATGAAGTTACTTAGGTTGGGTAAGTTTATGTTTATTCTATTGCCAAGGAGAAATGTTCATGAGTAACTTCTGTTCAATTATAAAAAATAAAGTTATATTTCTGCACATCTGAGATCTGGCTATAAATTTTAAATCCACTACATGTCTATTTATTATGAAATCTTTCAGACATACGAAAAATACAAAGAAAAACAAAATGGATGCTTATGGACCCACCACCCAGCTTAAGAAATAAGAAGTCCAAGTCCCCTGTATACACCTCCCTGACCACACTCCCACTCTACCTCCCCCAGGGAAATGCTATCCTGAGTTTTCTCATTTTCACTCCTATGCATTCTTCAACTATAAATCTATTTTTCTCCTCAATAAAAAAGTATGATTTTGCCTATTCTTTTAATTAAAGTTTATTGGGGTGACAATTATTAGTAAAGTTACATAGATTTCAGAGGTACAATTCTGTATTACATCACCCATATATCACATTGTGTGTTCACCACCAGAGTCAGTTCTTTCCATCACCATATATTGCAGATTTGGCCTACTTTTAATCTTTAAATACATAGTATCATATTGTAAATACTTTTCTACAACTTCCTTTTTGTTTAATATTATAGTTGTGAGATTCATCCAGATTGAAATTTGTAATTCCAATACATCTAGTTAATTCAATTTCTTGGTTTACATATATTATGGTTACTCATTATTCCTATTATCTTTTGAGCTTTCTAATTGTGTCTAAGTTTTCTTTCTTTTTTTTTTTCCTGGTGTTTTTTGGATGAAATTGTTTTGTTTTCCTAATTTGGAAGTGCACATTTTATTTCTAATATGCATTAGTTGCCCTTAATTTTTTAAATGTGTATTTAACAATTTAATATTACTCAATATTATTATCCTTTCCCCAACAATTCAGCTCTAGTCACATACTTCTCCATTGTTGGTGACTAATATTTTAGCTCTGTTTTCACTTTACCCACACTTATTATTGTTGTTGCTTTATACTGTCAATATTTGTTTATAGTTACCCATTTGTTTACCATTTTGATCATTATTCTCTTGCATTTCATACCTTCCTTTTGAGATCATATTTTTTTTCTGATAAAGTTTAGAAGTCTAATGATGGTAAATGCTCTCATTTTTTGCTTGTCTAAAAGTATCTTTGTTTTACCTTCATTTTTGAATGCCGGTTTGTTGATAAACAATTCTAGGTTGGCAATTGATTTCTTAGCATTTGAAGGCATTATCGTATTACTCCACTGGCTTACATTGTTGTAGTTGAAGTGTCAGTTGTCCATCTAATAGTTATTTCTTTATAGATAATCTGTTTTCTTTCCTGCTGCTTTTAATATCTTTTTTGTCTTTGTTTTTATAGTTTTATTATGATGTGACTAGGTATGGATTTTTTATTCATTCTATTTGAGATTTATTTTGCTTATTGAATCTGATTATTCATATCTTTCATTTGGGGAAGTAATATTCTCTTCAAATATTTTCTGTCCCCTTCTTTTCTGATTGCCAAATATAAAAGAATCTCTCACTTTATCTCCCTTGTCTCTTACCCTCTTTAATATTTTCTACCTCTTTGTCTCTCTGTGCTGCATTCTTGGTAATTTCTTCATATCTAGTTAATCATCTCTTAACCAATGGTAAATCTATTCCCTGCTGCTTAAACTCAGTTATATTTTAAATTTCAATTATTATATTTTTAAATTTTATGAGTTCAAATTGGTTCTCAAGTCTGCTGGAATTTTTTTTTTTTTTTTTTATTAATTAATTTATTTATTAGTTTCAGGTGTACAAAACAAGGTAATACTTAGACGTTCATCATTTATATCCCTCATACTGTGAACCCCCCTCCCCCCATCCACTATCCCTCCGACCTCACACTGAACCATCACATTATATATATAAAATTATAGTTGGCATTCATTAATGTTTAGCTTCTGATGTACAATGCCATGATCAGGTATCCACAGTATCCCTGAGGTGGTCTCCCAAATAGGACGCATGTCCATCGGATACCCAACAAAATCTTTACAACATTATAGAATACCTTCCCCAAATTAATTTTCAAAAGAAAAACCCTGAGGCCATCTTGTGGTTATGCTGGAATTTTTTTGATAGGATCTTATCTCTTTCTCTTTAATGTCTTCGGCTTTCAACATTTTAAACTTGGTAGTTTTATATTCTGTATCTCATTATTCTAATATCTGAAATTATTTTTGATGTAACTCTGCTGTGTGTTGTTTCTACTGACTTGACTCCTCCTGGGAGCAACTTGTTTTCTTGTATGTTTTGTAATTTTGGATTGTGTGCTCATGGATTTTATCTATTGGGATCCTATGAAATCGAAGGAGGATTTATGCACGCTCCTATCTGGAACACTTAAGTTCTTTGATACTAAGTGGGCTTTTTTTAAGTTCACTTTTTCCCTGAGGACATATCCACCAAGAACTTTCTGCAGTAGTCTCAGTCTCAATCTTGCTTGGGTCCCAGGCGTCATCTCCTGTCACCCAAGGCTCAGGGTTACTGCTCAGGGTTACAACCACAAAGCAGCCTCAGTCCCAAGTCATACTTTGTTTTTGGTCTCTGAGGATTTCCTTTATTTTCTAGCTAACTCGGCAATGCTTTTAAGTGGAGATGTGTTAAATTTTATCCAGCATATCCACGAATTTTGCAATGGAAGTTTTTTTAGGATTTATATGCCACCATAGTGTTCCTCCCTCACTCTTAAGAGATCATTCAGCTTGCAATGTGTAGTATAGTTTAGAAACACAAGCAGAAGCAGGGAAACCTATTAAGAAATTATTGCAGAAATTTAGACAAAAGTTTAGACAATAACTGGAAGGAAAGTGGTGGTGGCAGAGAGAGAGAGAAATACATGAATCTAGGTGACATTTAGTACATAAAATTCACAGGGTTTCAGATATTCAAGAACAGATGTCTAGGGGCCAGCCCAGTGGCTCAGGTGGTTGGAGTTCCATGCTACTAACTCCGAAGGCTGCCAGTTGGATTCCCACATGGGCCAGTGGGCTCTCAAACACAAGGTTGCTGGTTCAACTCCCGCAAGGGATGGTGGGCTCTGCCCGCTGCAACTAGCAACGGCAACTGGACCTGGAGCTGAGCTGCGACCTCCACAACTAAGACTGAAGGGACAACAACTTGAACCTGAACAGCACCCTCCACAACTAAGATTGAAAGGACAACAACTTGGAAAAAAGTCCTGGAAGTACACACTGTTCCCCAATAAAGTCCTGTTCCCCTTCCCCAATAAAATCCTTTTTTAAAAAAAAAGAACAGATGTCTAGTGGGAAGCTTTTATAGGAGCCTGGTTCTCGGGAGAGGTTCACGTTGAATACATTTGAGGAGTCTTTGAAAAACTGGTAACTGAATTCGCCAATGTCACTCGGGAGAAAGTGCAGAACGGGAGGGAGGAAGGTCTTAGGAGCCACTTCAAGGAATACCAACACTTTTTAAGACCTTAGAGAGTGAAGCAGGCAACAGAGACTGAAAAAAGCTAGGGGAAAAACCCAGAAGACGGTGTGGCTTTCGCTGAGGCCTTTCCAAAAGGAGGGAGAAGTCAGCAAGCGTCCAGTGATACAGAAGTCAAGAAAAATGACTGAAACCTAGGCATTCTTTTTGGTGACACATGGGAAACGGGATCGTGCCAAGAGGGGCAATGAATGATAGAGACGCGAGTACATGAGGATGTAGAAAATGGGGAAGTTTGACTAGGAAGGAGAGAGAGGACGTGCGCAGAGGAAGACGACGGCCGGAGAGGGGTGAAGACGACGGCCGGAGAGGGGTGAAGACGAGGAAAACTTGAGAATGTTTCAATGACGACAGGAAGGGACCGGAACAGAGAGAAGAAAACATGAAATAAACGGCCGGGTCTAAAGAAATCCATGGAACCTGTGGACGGATTCTTATGGATTTCTGACCCACCAGGCTGACTAGATCTCCAGCATCCGGTGGTTTGAGGAGCTACGGGTTTCAGGTCAAGGGGTGTTTTCCTACACGCAAACCTTCCCTCCGCCGCCGCCT
This sequence comes from Rhinolophus hipposideros, assembly GCF_964194185.1. Classification (NCBI taxonomy): domain Eukaryota; kingdom Metazoa; phylum Chordata; class Mammalia; order Chiroptera; family Rhinolophidae; genus Rhinolophus; species Rhinolophus hipposideros. The sequence continues at coordinate 27,784,160 of NC_138051.1, forward strand.
CCCCTTCCCCCACGCCCCCGGATCTATTCCACCACCCGTACCCCAACTCCGGGCTTCCCAGCCTCTCCCCCGAAACCCCCTCCGACTTCCCCACCTCCCACTGCCCCACTCCCTCTACCACCTGCCCCCACGGTCCCGCCCCCCACCCCCCCACCCCCCCACCCCCCACCCCCCACCCTCCCCCCACCCCCCACCCTCTCCCCACCCCCCACACCCTCCCCCCACCCCCCACACCCTCCCCCCACCCCTCCCCCCACCCCTCTCCCCTCCCCCCTCCCCCCACCCTTTCCCCCCTCCCCCCCAACACACACACACACACACACACACACACACACACACACACACACACGGCTTTTGATATGAATTCTTCCGGGGCGCCGGGCAGAGCCACGCCCAGTCTCACTCCTGTCCACCAATTGGAGCGCGCTTCCCGAAAGACGCGGTGCACAGAAGGGTCGCACTCGCGTGGGGGCGGGGCTCTACATCTCGCGCAGGCGCATTAGGTCGTGGTAGCTATGCGGGTGCTTGTGGGTGAGGGAGGGCAGAAAGGGAGAGTGGGGGGCGGGTTTCTGGAAAGATTGAGCCAGAGATTGAAGGCTGGGTGGCCTCCGAAGGAGGGCACTCCCTCGTGCACAGGCTGCCCGGCCCTGGCCTCGTAGCCCGAGGAGCCGAATCTCCCTAGTCCCTGTGACCCGTGTCACCTGTGCATCGCGGGGAGGGAGCGAGAGAGCAGTTTGGGGTCAGAAGAGGGGCCACGTGCGGGGACGGAAGGCGCCCCCCGGGAGGATAAACACCTCGTATTTTCCGATCAGGTGGCGGGACGGGCTTCATTGGGACAGCCCTAACTCAACTTCTGAAAGCCAGAGGCCACGAAGTGACACTGGTCTCCCGAAAGCCCGGGCCAGATCGGATTACGTGGGTATGTCGATGCTCTGGAAGGGGCGGGGGGAGGCCTGGTTTGGCCACGCAGGGCGGGGCGCGCACCGTGTGCTTTCTCTGACAGGATGAGCTCGCCACGTCGGGGCTGCCCCGCTGCGATGCCGCTGTCAACCTGGCCGGAGAGAACATCCTCAACCCTCTCCGAAGGTCAGTCCGGGCCCTAAAACTGAAATCCTTCAGCGCAGAGGCAGGAGAGGAAAGGACTCTGGTGAGACCCTGAGATGTGAAGAATGGAGCTGCCACATGGAGAACTAAACCTATATCCCGCATTACTTATCCCTGCCCCCTCTTCCCTGCCCACCCGCCCTTGACCCACACCGCCAGTTGACTTTCGTCCTCACTCATAACTCAGGATGCCCAAAAAACGATATGCTTTTTCCCTCTACAGGACAGATGGCCCATTCCTCTAAGCCACAATGCAGGGTTTTACTAGAAATGGATAGGGACAGGCCCCCGGGAAAGAGAAGGGATATGTGCATGTATATATTTAGTGGCTTATTTCCCGTTTCTCCTGCAGGTGGAATGAAGTCTTCCAAAAAGAGGTTCTCAGCAGCCGCTTGGAGACCACCCGCATACTGGCTAGAGCCATCACCAAGGCGGCACAACCCCCCCAGGCCTGGGTTTTAGTTACAGGTGTAGGTATGCCCCAAATCACCAATCCCTTACATTAGCCAGGGGAAGGGAGTACACAGTGAGGGAGCACCTGGAGCCCTTCTAGCTATACATGTACAGAGTGCTGGTCTTCTTCTTAGGCCCTTGATCCATATATGTTTCTCCTGACCTTTAGGTACTTTCACTGAGAAACAGGGACCCTCAGAGAAAAAGAGGGGAGTGGCACTGCTCCCAGTGCCAGGAAAAATCCCCAGTCCCAACTCCTTTGCTTCTCACAACACAATTCTTTAGGAACAGAATTTCTGATTCTTGTATTTCACCTTTGGGACTAAATAATTGCAAACAATTTTGGCACATACACCAGCCACTGAGTGTTTTACATATTACAGCATTTAATCTCACAAGAATTCTATGAGGTAGGTACTATTATTCCCATTTTAAAGATGCAAAAATTCTGCACAGAAAGGTTATGGTAAAGCTGAGATTAAAACTCAGTCAGCCCACACTTTTATTCTTAACCACTATACTGTAGCAGCCTCTCAGCTTAGTTCTGCAGGTAAGGATAAGAGTTACTCCAGGGCAGTAACAGGTCAGCTCATGGAGAAGCTCAAGAGGAAAACATCTGCAGCTGTCTTCCTATAGGGAGATCCCAAGAGCCAAGGAGGATTAGGCCAAGGGGGAGCCTTGACTACAAAAGACCGGGCAGGACCTAGGACAACAAGGGCAAACAAGTGCTGTTCCACCCACAGCTTACTACCAGCCCAGCCTGACTGCTGAGTATGACGAGGACAGCCCAGGAGGAGATTTTGACTTTTTCTCCAACCTCGTAACCAAATGGGAAGCTGCAGCCAGGCTTCCTGGAGATTCTACACGCCAGGTGGTGGTGCGCTCTGGTGAGAACCAGGGACGTGTGTATCAGGCAGGACTGGAACATTTTCTCTGAGCTGGGTGAGTGGGGTGATAAAGGGAGCTGAGCTTAGAGTGAGGATACCACCACTTCTGGCCAACCTGCAGATGGGAGGATTGGAAGTCCTGAGGAGAACCATACCCCTCATCTACTAGAGCTAAGCCAGCATGGGGAAAGAGCAAGGAATGGGAAATGGGGAGGAAGAGTGGGGCTGCCTGGAGACTGAGGGGCCTCCCTGTACCATCCTTCTTGCCTGCTCTAGGGGTTGTGCTCGGCCGTGGGGGCGGTGCCATTGGTCACATGCTATTGCCTTTCCGCCTGGGCCTGGGGGGCCCCATCGGCTCAGGCCACCAGTTCTTCCCCTGGATTCACATCGGGGACCTGGCAGGAATCCTGGCCCATGCCCTTGAAGCAAGCCACGTGCAGGGGGTCCTGAACGGAGTGGCTCCAGCCTCCACCACTACAAATGCTGAGTTTGCTCAGGCCTTGGGCACAGCCCTGGGCCGTCCAGCCTTCATCCCTCTCCCCAGCACCGCTGTACAAGCTATCTTTGGGCGAGAACGTGCCATCATGCTGCTGGAGGGCCAGAAAGTGGTCCCACGGCGGACACTGGCCACTGGCTACCAGTATTCTTTTCCAGAGCTGGAGGCCGCCTTGAAGGAAATCGTCGCCTAAGTGGGGAGGCTCATGGCAGGGCCCACGGCCTATCCCTCAACAGAGATTTCCAGTTAGCAACTGAATAGACTCAGGTTCTCCTCTACTTAAGACCTGAAAGCATCTGGTTCTTCCTCTCCATCCTTTCTTTCTTGTTGTTCTATTGGTCCACCTATTTAACTAAGAGACTGTCCAGTTTCAAGGATGCAGTCTCAGCAAGTCCTTTTAAAGTCCTCTTCAACTCCTTGTAAAAGAATTTCCAAGTTTGGTTTCCCTACAGGTCCCATTCCTTCCCCATTTCTCCTTTTTGCTGTATAGTGAATGCTCTACAGTTTAGGCAATAAAGATAAATTACCTCTCTAGCTTCGGCTCATCTCTTTGGCCTCCATTCTCCTGGAATTTATTTCAAGTTATGACACCCTAGCTGACTCTTTCCCCTATGTGGGGTTTTGAAAGCTATAATCGGTAACATCTTCCTTCTTGGTCCTTCCATTTCCAAAAGAGCTGGTAACAAATTTGGGGCATGAGGTTATGATAAAAGGTAAAGACTAGAAGATGAGAAGTGATCGGTTCCCAGTGTGTTCTTTGCTCAGCCTGCATACTTGTTCACACAGTGCCATTAGGATGCCAGCAGAGATGAGGCCCAAGTCGAGGACAGCCTGCAGTCGATCACGGAATGGCAGTCAGTTAATACAGCAGTCACACGCTGGTCCCAGTTCATCACGCTGTAGGACAAAGCCAACGTTCCGGTCTGGAAGAAGCTTAGGACTTGCCTCTCATCTGACTGAGGCCACTTCAGTCAACCAAGGTTCCCAGCACAGAGACAGAAGATACCTCTGGCCCTACTGCACACCCACCAGCACTGAAAGTGAAAGGGGCAAGGAACATATCAAAAACTACAAACTCAACCCTATTAGGGAAAAAAAGTCCCAAGTGTTCATCTAAGACCCTCTTCTTTTACCTACCCTGGTATCTGCCACAACTTGACCAGCAGTTTCCCTGGCCACTAAACCAGGCATATGAACCATTCTGTTCTCTTCCGAGGGGACTGAGTCACTGTCACCTCCCTGACTAGCCTCTCTTGAACACACCTGCCCCCAGCCCAAGTCCACAGGGTCTAGTAGTACACATCACCAACAGGGAGGAGGGCGTGAAGACACTGGGAAGGGCCCCTCCATCAGCACTCAGCTCCCCCCGTGGCTGGAATGAGGAGTTGGAGTGGCAGTACACACAGACACACCATGCTGCTCGGAGAGCAGCAGCCAGAGCCTGAAAAGGATCGTTGCAGGGACTTCTGCAGGCCCAGACAGCACAGAACCCTGTGCCACCTGTCCCCCTTTATCTGGTCTGGGACTCTGGGTTGACTGGCCCTGTATTATTCCTGGGGGAGTGACCAACATAAGGCAGAAGTGCACGTTGGGGGCTACACTAAAGGAAGGACTACTAATAATGTCCACAGAAGGAATGCGCTACCTTGGAGGTAGACAGTTCCCAGGCAAGGGAGGACGTCAGGCAGATAAAGGACAATGACCTGCAGGAATCAGGGTGGAATGTCCTAATGGGACAGGAGTTGGTCTGATTCTTCCATTTCCATTTTCCAGATAAGTGGTTTGTCTAGATACGATCTCTAACCCCATCCACATACACACACACACAAAGTAAAAGTGGGCCTCGCTTTATGCAACATACGTGTACTGTAGAGAAAATGCTAGGGTCTGATCACATTAACATTGTCACTGCAGAACATGGCTTCATTGGTTTGGTGACTGGGTAACACCTCAGCAAGTGCATGGAACCAGGGACTTTCGGACACATTCGTTAATCTGTAAACTTGAATACAACAGGAGAGCTGCCATTGTGAGGAACCCTGAGAGTATTTTGGTAATGCAAACAGTCACCCCTTACTGTTTTGTAAATGTGGATTTGGGGGTTACCAAAAGGGATGCAGCCATTATAGGGCACATCAGAATGAGGGTGCAGTGTTGAAATTGAGGGCACAAGCCCTGGGGACAGAGGACCCTCAGTTCTCTGAGCGAGGTTTTGGTTCAGAAGCCTGTACAGCCACAAACACACCTGAGACTTGGTCCAAGTACCTTTCCTCCAAGGAGCCCTCCTCCATGTTCTCACGTCTCTTTCCAACAGGTATTTTTACGTCTGATTTATAGGCAGAAGTAAAGGCCACGCAGCTCCATCAAGGTCACATACAGGCACTGCTGAGACCAGAAGCCAAGTTTCCTTCTGCCTTCCCCACCAGCTCCCTGCTGTTCCCCTGTGACCCAGACCCCTAGCCTTTCCAGGGCCCAGCATTCCCTCCAAGGTTCCCAGGAGCCCAGCCAAGCCTGGGAACCATCCAAAGCAGCAGCCAGGGAGAGGAAAGGCTCAGCTTCCTTGCCATCGTTCTTCATTCCCCTCCCGCCCACCCTAGCCTCCAGCCCCAGCTCAGCTTCTAGAAGCCAGCAGTCCCAATCTCCAGGACCTACCCTCTTCAGCAGCCCTCACTCCCTACAGAAACCCTGTGCTATGGCAAGGTTGAGAAGTTAAGGCTGAGGAGAACCTCTTGAGAGCTGGCTGAGGTCCTGACTCAAGGGGAGATCAGGTCACTTTATAGACTTGTCCCCAAAGTGCACCAGGCAGGAGCATTCCCCACACTCAAATGCTCTTCCTCAGTGCTTCCCTAACCCAGTGCACTAACTTAAAGTGGGTCTCGGTCAGGGTCTGAGCAGCACAGGGACCCTCGAAGGGGCTGAGCTGGGTGAGGCTGGAGCTGACAAGGTGGCAGCCACTCAGGCAGGTGACGCTCAAAAGTTGAGACTGAGCAGGGCCTCCGAAAGCTGGTTGATGTCCCGGCAGTAAGGCTCCCGCTGCAAGATGAAGTCCACCTTGTGATCCTGGCCCCAAAACACCTCCAGCAGCTGGCGCCGGAGCCGCTCCGTCTCCCGGGTCTTCCGAATGCCACCACTGCCTTTTTCCTCCTCTTCTCTCCCCTGCTGCTGATTACCGTGTTCCGCGAAGCCCCTGGAAGGATGCTGAGCCTTAGAAGACCCTTGTGCCCTAGGAAGAAGCAGAGAGAACAGAATAGCTGATGCGCCTCCTGGGGAGCAGTTAGAGCTCTGTGGGCCTCCCAGGGCTCCACTGCCCTTAACCACCCTATTCCTGGCTCTGAAGTTCCCCAAGCTGACCACTGAGGGGCAGTGTCAACCCACTTCCAAAGGGGAGACAGACAGTTCATGGAACCAGAAAGATGAACCCTGCCACAATTATGATCTATTCTAGTCTAATAAACGAATCACTCCATTGTCCAGCAGAGGGCGTGCTAAATACAAGTGGCTGTAAGTAAAAACAACCATGTTCCAAATAATTCCAGCAAACACACTGACAAGGGGAAATAGAAAGCAGAAGCTTCCTCCCGCCCAGCCTTGGAGGGTCTGTGTCAGGATTCCCAGTGAAACAGTTAAAATTCAAGCACAAGGCAACCTAAATCACTACAGAATTAAGGCAGCCCAGATGGAGGTCACACTTTCCCCCAAGTCTCCAGGTCTGCAAGAGGGGGCCAGGGCTGGGGGCTACCTCGGGGACTCTGAGGCATTACCTGACTGGCTTCTTCAGGAACTCATCCAGCATGGGGCCATTCCGCCCCAACGGGTCATCAGGGACCATAAAGAGGTTTCCCACAAAGGTGAAGGGCAGCAGGCTGGACAGGGACAGAATGTATGGTCACAAAGGGGCCCCTGCACACCTCCCAGACAGCTGAGACCAACTCCACCAGAAGCTGTCAGCTACCATCCTTCCAACCAACACCAAGCCCCTTCCCAGAATCCTCACCCAGTGGCAGGACATAACTTGTTTTAGAGGAAGGTCTGAGTCCAAGCCCTTTTCTCAGGGGAAGCCCCCTCACCGCTCTCTGATAATTGCCATCCACTTCTCGGACTCCTCTGCCAGGTCCCGGAACTGGTCATTGGAGACTATGATCCCGTCAGTCTCTTCAGCCAACTTCACCATGAACCTGTCTCAAAAACCAAAGCAACATCCGGGATTCTCCAAAGCCCCAACCCCAAAAAGTGCTATCGACTCCCATGACCCACTTCTGGTGATAGAGATCCTCTCCTCCTCCAGCCCCCACCTTGACCCAGCCGGCAGGGGTCTGACTGGAAACAGGTGCCATGGTTAGAGAGGAACCAGACAAATCCAACGTGGAATCCAAAGAACATTCCCACCACTCACCACAATCCTCCACTTAACACTTTAGGCATGGTTGGTAAGACAGTAAGATCTGGCCCTGGCTCTGTCTTCTTCCACTCTACTCCAACAATCAGTCACAAATCCATTATGTATTTCCCCTGAAAAGTTTTCCACTCTGCCTCCTTCCTTTCCATTCCCACCATTCCCACCTTAGCTATTCGGACATTGCAAATGAGACACTGCATAGCCTCCTGATAAAGAGGTCCCCCACCTCCTGCCATTTACCACCCTCCCCCAAGAGAACATGCCCTTCCCCTATACTACTCTTCCTCTCTTGCCCTTTATCTACTTGAATAAAGTCCACATGCCCAGGCCTGGCAGTTAAGCCTCTCTAGAACCCAGCTCCAGCCACCGTTATGGCCTTCTTCCTCCTGGTATTCCCAAAGCGACTCTCAACTAGTGCCAAAATCAATGATCAGATTACATCTTGTTCCCCAAACATGCCCTGTGCTCTCTTCCATGTTTCTCAAACTATTCCCTCCATCTGGAAGGTGCTTCCCAAACCTCACTAACGAACAGAATCACCGGGGGAGATTTAAAAAAGAGATGCCTAGGCCCAACTTGAGTCAGCCTGATTCCGTTAAAACTGAGGTAGGACTCATAAAGAGGTATGTGGGGATCTTTTTAAACAGGTTTAGAAACCATGAGATCCAACCCATCCCATGTCCCTGTCTCAACAAAACTCACAAATCCCTCCCTCCCCAGAAAATCCCAGCCAGAAGGGGGCTCTCTTTCCTCCAAGTTCCTGTAGTGTTTGATGTATAGTTTCTTTTGGCTCTTTCAAGTCCAATTCCCAGCATTCCCGCCTCCTTCTGCAGGCCACCCACCTAGCACTAAGTGGGCAGTCATTGTGTGAAAGGCAGTGTGGTACAGAGGGGACTAGTAATCAGGACTGGGTGTGACAGATGTCCGGTTCAGAGTTCTGTCTGGGAAACAAATTAAGGAGATGACATGCAATTGCATATGGTATCCTATGACATAGAAAAGGTATTATCAGGTTAAGCACATGTGACCATTATCATGACACATCGTACGTTGTTCAGCAGCATTCATTCAGCAGCCCTATGCTGTGCACCGTGTATTTGTCACTGTACCTAGGCATAATTCCAAACTCCTATTGTGCTGTCTTCCTACAGAGACCTATACAACTACACAGACACGTGCCTTCAAAACTCATTACAACTGACTCGATCTTCAGTTTCAGTTCTGTGTCAATGCTGGTGTGGAAAGAATGTTCCATATCTTGGATAATCTGTGAAATCCAGACATAAAACAATAGCATCGGGAGAAAGTGAACTGAACTACCTTTTTGTAGAATACCATTTACTTGTTAGGGAGAAAAAGTTAAGTATTTAAAAAGACAAAATGTATCATCGGTATGGTTTGGAAACTAGCTTTTTATTTAAAACTGAAAATCCTAGAGAATAAAGAACTTGTAGTTGTAAAACGTTTTAATTTCTTAGCTTTTAAAATCTGCCCATTTCCCACACCGTGTGTATACCCTGAGGGGATGTGCCCTGTGTTTTTCATTTAAACTATCTCGCAGCTTTAAGTTCTCATTTTCGTCATTTGGTAGCCTTTGCCAAGAGAATTAACCACTCCTACCCTCGGGTCCATTTCTGTACCACAGAGATAAGACCCTCTGCCACACTTGATTGGGTCCATGAATAGTTAAGGAATATCACCGTACTCTTGCCTAGCACCTTGAATGAGGCAAGCACATACCTTACCTTCTTTTCACATTCACAAGGAACATAAATAAATGGTAGAGGGTCCTGAGACAAGAGGTTAAGAGACTGGTCCACAGTCAGAGTCAATGAGTAATGCAACACGAAGCTCCAATTCAGATCTTCAAATTCTAAATTCAGTGATCTCTATTATACCATGTTTTATTTATATTTTGATTTATGTTACTATGCATGGATTGTGTTTCTTCATTTGATTTATTTTGAACATTTACTCTGGTTTTTCCAAGATGTTGGGGGATTTCTCTACGTGTTTGGAAATTTAGGTTGTAAGAAGGCATTTGTCAGCTATTCATGTCATCAGCTTTCCCATCCTTGCATTAAACCAGTATTTTCTAGACAGTAAGGTACTATATACATACGAAGCATCATTTAGTTTGATAAATGAAAGATGATAAATTTAGTTTGATAAATGAAAGACAAACACATTTGTCCACCATCCATCTTATCTCACCTGGTTTACCTAACCAGTCATGGGCACACAGAGAATAACTGGCCCTTTGCCCGGCTACCCAGGCTTAGAGACAGTGCAAAGGGTCATGAGTTTCTGTCTCTCCCTCGATCTCCCACTGGGCTCCTTGAATATCAAGCCTAGGACCAGGAGAGAAATAAGTACCTGTCATCATAGGAGGAGATCCTCTTGCCATCCATGACTCGGGAAGGAGTGAGGGAGAGCAGGCTGAGGGAGTAGAGCTTCTGTAGGAAGTGACCCTCTAGAGAAACAGAGGGGCACAACACAGTTATCCTCACGGTGGAAGCAGGGCCTAGCCCAGGACACAAAAGACCGGGCACAAACTCACCTCTGACCTTGGCATCCTTACTGAAGCGCCACTGAGGCACAAAGACGGTTATGTCCCGGTGGCCACGGTCCCAGAAGTACTGCACAGCAATGGCGATGCCCCGGCTAGAGAAGTAATGCTGGAGGCCGTGCCTGCAGTGGGAAGGGGTCGGCAAGCTGGGGCCCCAGAGCAGGAGGGCCTGACAGCCTAGATGCAGTGCTCGCCCCTCAGCACATGGCCCCAACATGAATAAAACTGCCCGTCTCCCCCTTCCCCACTGGGTACTCACACCATGGCTACGTTGCTGCCATCAATGACAATATGGCGGAGATCTGGCTGGCCAGGTACATTGGCAAGACACAGGGTGAAAGGATCCTGCAGGGCCTCCTGGAAACGCTGAGTGCCAGTCACCAAGTTGCCCCCCCGGGTGCCTCGTTTCCACGGAGACCCCCGACCTCGAGCCACAACCTGCTGCTTGTCTGCCCTGTCTCCTCGGTCTCCACAGTGCCACGGGGGTTCAGGTGCAGGTGGGGGGCTAGGCACTCTAGGAGGTGAGGCCTCCCCATTGTGGAGCCGCTGGAGGAGAGAGGCTCCCCGGGGTTGTGCTGCCCTCTGACAGGGGCCCTGGGCACCAGAAGACTCACCCTGGACACAGAACCTTCCACTTTCCTGAGGCACCCCCTCCTTTCCCAAGGTTTTCCCCTTCAGGAGGCCTGCTTGCCTTGCCTCTCCTCCCCCTGACTGTGACCTAAAGGCCACTTCTCTTTCCCAGGCCTCTTCCCCAGGCAGCTCCTTCCACCCCAAATCCATCTCCCTGGGACCACCCTGCTTCCCTCCCTCCTTCTCCATAGCATGTCTCTCTCCCCTTGACTCTTGCCACCCCATAGGTCCAGTGTCCAGGGACTCCCTGCCTTCACCCAGGAGAGCTCCAACTCCCTGGTACTGAGCACCCAGCAGACCTGGGCTCCCCCCCTCCCAAGAGGGAAGTGCTTGGGGCCCCTGCCCCCTGGATGCCTCCTGCACAAGGCTCAGCAGTTCCTCCTGGATAGCCAGGGGCAGCTGCAGCAGGGCTTCTCTGTGGGCATCCTCCCGGGGCTGCAACAGGGCACAGAAGTCTCTCAGCACTCCAGCACACTGAGAGGCTCCAGGGGATGGCCCTGGCTGAAAGTCCCAGGTCAGCTGCTTCACCAGCTCCTCCACTCGGCTCTGAGCCATGACGAAGGCCTCGGTCAGGCCACTGACCATGAGAGAGCCGGGTTCCCTAGGTACCAGGTGGGCTGACGTGCTCCAGACCAGGCAATCAAGGAAGAAGCCCTGGGCCCCCAAAAAGATGCAGTGTAGTTTGGGTGGGTAGTGGATTTCATCCTGTAGCTCCGGGCTACAGAGACCCTTCAGGTACTCCTGGGGGGAAAAAGGGGAAGGTAGGAAAAAAAGAGACTGCTGGAATATTAAGTGGCCTAGTAGCCCCTGCAGGCTCATTGCTCTCCCCTGAGCTCCAGGATGCCTGGGCAGAGCAATGGAGCCCCACAGATCCTGACAAAGGTGGGGGTTAAAAAGGGATCAAGAATCTCACTTTTTTCTCTTTCCAGGTGACAGCCTGTGGCTAGTATTTCCATGTAGAACTCCACTCACTTTAAGATATAATTATAATTATTTGGTTACAAGACTGTCTCTCTAAATATTTACATGTGTATGTGTGTTGTATATTTCCATCATAATGATCACCATTGCTAACTTTTACTGAACTCATGCTTTATCTCATTCAAGCTTTATCTCATAAGCCTAATGAGGTAGATAGTATTATTCACATTTTATAGGTAAGAAAATTGAGACTCAGGTCACAGGGCTGGTAGGTGGTGGGGCTGTACTGGAACCCAGGCCTGGCCTCCCACCCTACAGTGAATTCCTTGGTGGGGCCTTCTTGCCCAGCCAGATTGTCTCTGCTTTCCCAAAGAACGCAAACTGATTTGAATTGAATCACTTGTCTGTTCAAGTACTGGCAGAAGCTGGGTCATCACAGCAGAAATGAAACCAAAACTCCAAATACAAAGTTGGAAAGTCTCTCAAAGCTCAGGACTACTGACTGAGGTTGCCAGTAAGACAAGCAAGGAGTGGAGATCCTCCCCAGGCCCTCCTCTCCCCAGCCTCTGAGTGGAGGAGGCATTGTTCCCGGAATGGTCAGGGAGGGGCTTTCACCTTGGCTCTGCTGGCATTCTCCTTGGGGCCCTCCAGCTGCAGCCAGATGTGAGGGTTCTCCGGACAGTCCTTCGGGAGGACGCTCATCCCTACGCGGAAGATGCGCTCCACGTGGGGTTGCTGCCGCTGCACCTTGTCCTCGGCCTCCGCAGACACGGCAAAACGGTCAGGGGACGCGGAGCCAGCCCCCCAGGTAGGCATGGCTGCTTGGCCACCCAGCCCTGGAAGTAGGAAAGGCAGCTCAGAGCCTCGCCGACCCCTCAACCCAAATCTTGGTCTCCAGGCCAAAACCAGCTATCGCACCTAGTTACCGATCTGGTAAACACCCCAGGAGATTTCGGGCCATCTTCGGGATAGGAAGAGAATGTCAGATTAAAGGGACACAGGCCTTCCCTGGAGAGGAAGTCGTGGATAAACAAGACTGTCTCTGGGATGGGCGTCTGGCCTTTGGAAAAGGATGACCACAGCCCTGAGCAGGAAGCGGGGTCGGGGGCTCCAGCTCGCTCTGGGGCCATTAGAAGTGGAAGGATGACGAAAGAGCCCTCTTCTCGGGAGATTCTGCAATCACCGGGTCCAAGACGGCCTCTTAAAGATGGATCCTCACCAGGGTTTGAACTGGGCTGTCCTCTGAGATCCCTCGTCTGCCATTTCCAAGGTTCTAGCCACTCTCACCCCTCCCCCTCCCTCTGCTGCCATCCCCTCGGTCGCGCCAAGCGCCCCACCCAGGGCCCAGGGGTCGAACCGAGCCCCGCCCCCGGCGGCGCTCAGCACTGCGGCCTTCGGCTCCCGCGGCCCGGGCGCGCATACCCGCCTCGGCCGCCCGTTGTGGCCTCTCCTGCCGGTGCCTCTAGGTGCCCGCCGGCCCCAGCTTCGCCCGCGCCCCCGGCCCTGGGGAGAAAGGCGGGGGGCTCGAATCTGGGCGGGCCTTCCCGGGTTTCTCACCCAACGGGGACCTCTCTTCTCCACATCTCGAACTGTTTTTTGAGTCACTTCCTGGCCCGGGGCGGAGTCAGCCCGGCCCCTCCCGGGACTGGGCCTGCACCGGGCCCCGCGCGCGCCCCTCCCCGCCCCTCCCCTCCCCGACCCTCCCCTCCTCGCCCCTCCCCGCCCCTCCGAGCTCCGGGCCTCGGCCCCGCCCACTTGCCCTCAGTTCTCTGGGTCCCCTACGTCTTCTCCCGGTTCCTCTGGGTTCCCGCTGGTTCTCCGCAGTTCTCAGGAAAGAGGAATCACTCTGAGAGTCGGATGTGAAGACTGCCTTAAAGCGACTAATGCAGTCCCTTCGGATGAAGTTATGGAAGCCCAAAGAGGGAGAGAGACTGGCCCAGAGTCACAAGATAGTGACGCTGTCGGCCCAAGCACTTTCCACCAAAACAATTGTGGGGGGAAATACAAGGGCCCTCCTTTCTAGCGATGGAAAAGAAGCCACTGAGTGCTGTGGACCTGAGAGGGATTTTGAAGAGGGGAGGAATGAGGTGGAGCAAGGGGCTGTGGGAGCTGTCTCTTGCGCATCCACACTCTCACACACACGTCCACGTTCTCTGTGGTTCCAGTTCCAGCCTTCAATGCTCTCTGGAGAAGCTGTCCTGGGGTTCTGGCTGCAGCCCTCCTGTCTGACTGCTTCATCCCTCCTTTCCCTCCCAGAGCCCAACTGCTGTCATTTTGTGCCCTGCCAAGGAGGAGGGAACAGCAGTGACAGCAGGAGAGGCATGACAGAGTTGTGGGGCGCAGAGAGGTATGGAGAGGGAGATTCTGAGACCAGGTGACAGACCCAGAGAGAAGGCTGAGGAGCAGAGTGAGGGGTGTTGAGAGTCTGGGGGAGAGTGGAAAGTGAAAGGAGCAGAAAAGGAGGCAGAAGACAGGAAGTCTTGCGGGTCACAGAGCCACTCAGCCATGCTGGTAGCAAAGCAACATCGGCTACAAGGTCCTGCACCCATCCTTGGGCTGCCCTTGGCCCTGATGCTTCTGGCCCTGGGGACTGGATGGGCCCAGGAGGGGGCAGAGCCTGTCCTCCTAGAGGGCGAGTGCCTGGTGGTCTGTGAGCCCGGCAGAGCTGCTGCAGGGGGCCCTGGAGGAGCTGCTCTGGGAGAAGCGCCCCCTGGAAGAGTGGCATTTGCTGCAATAAGAAGCCACCACCATGAGCCAGCAGGGGAGATCATCAATGGCACCAGTGGGGCCATCTACTTTGACCAGGTAACCCCTTACCCTGCCCGGACCTAGGATGAACTGTCCAAGCCCACTCTGCTGTTAAGGAACAGCCTCCTGCTGTGGCCAGTTGCTCCTCAACCCCACTGCCCATCTTCGTCCCCTTCACTCCTACCCGTACCCCTCCTTGCCCTTTCTCACCAATTCTTTTTTTTTTTTTGAGTCATACATCCCTCCTTTTGGCAGCTACTTGCCATCCCTTCTTTTCGTTACTCACTGCCCCATCCCTCAACCCAGTGGTTTCCCTGAGCCCCAGGTGACCCTAGCCCACTCAGCAGTGTTTCCTTCCCCTAGGTCTTGGTGAATGAGGGCGGTGGCTTTGATCGGGCCTCAGGCTCCTTCGTAGCCCCTGTCCGGGGTGTCTACAGCTTCCGGTTCCACGTGGTGAAGGTGTACAACCGCCAAACTGTCCAGGTGACCTGAGCACTGGACCCTGTCCTTGACCCTGTCCCGGTTTGGGAGGAGGGAGGAATAAGCAGAGCCCAGCAGACTCCTGGACAGACCCTCCATTGACCTGTGTCCTGGGGGACCAGGAGCAAGGGCAGAAAGCGCTAACCTAGCAGAGAGAGTGGAGGATCTGCAGAGTCCAACACTGGCCACACCTCAGCCCTCCCACGAGAGAGCACTGAGCCCCAGGTTCCTGAGTATTCCTCTGGGGCTGGGGCAAAGAGGGGACGCCCTCAGAAAAATGGGGTTCTAGGACAAGGGATGGGGAGAGATGCTAACTGGGCTCCCTCCCCAGGTGAGTCTGATGCTGAACACATGGCCTGTCATCTCAGCCTTTGCCAACGACCCTGATGTGACCCGGGAGGCAGCGACCAGCTCTGTACTACTGCCCCTGGACCCTGGGGACCGGGTGTCCCTGCGCCTACGTCGGGGGAACCTGCTGGGTGGCTGGAAATATTCAAGCTTCTCTGGCTTCCTCATCTTCCCACTCTGAGGGCTCCAGGACAAGAATCTAGCCCCTGACCTTTGTCTCTTCCCTCTCCTGCCCCAGAAGAAGCATCTTTGGGACAGGAGAGAGGCTCCCTCTGGCTGCCTGTATTCCACCTCCTTGCATGGGACCCTGTGCCAAACACCCAAGGTGATGAGTAGAGCTGTGGTGTCTCGGGACCTCTTACCTACCCACACACACACACGCACACACACACACACAAATGCCCTCACAGCCTGCCACGGCATCTCTTTGTGTTACAGCCCTAGGATCAGGGCAGGGTTTGGCAGATAGAGAGGCCTGAGCTACCTTGCAGACTCTGCTCCCCTTGCCCCACCCCTCCCTCAGCTTCTTGCTCAGAGCTACTTGGGGGCAGGTGGCACAGGTGAGCCTAACAGAGGCCCCCACAGAGGCCCAGATGGACCAGCCTTGGCATACCCAGCAGGCTCCTTCCTGTGAGGAGTGCCAGCATCACGGAGCTCTGCCAGTATAGTCAGGAGCTGAGCCAGCACCATATGGGCTAGGGCAGGAGGCTCAGCCACCAGCAGAAGTGTGGGGAGGGCAGCAGAGCAGCCCAAAGCCTAGGGCTGGTAGGGCAGGAAGAAACATGTGTCTAGCCTGAACAAGGTACACATTTTGTATGTACACTGGGGCAGCCAGCAGGCAGTGAACCCGGGTGTTCATCTGTACCAGGTCCCAAATGGACTCTGGCCCTCACGTCCCCACCCGAGACATGGGTTGTGTATGTATGTTTGCTCTGGCTGACAGTGAGTGTACAGTGCTCCCTTGGGCAGCTGCAGGTGGGGGTAAAAGGTCATATGTGGGCAAGTGTACATCTCCAGGCATGGCACATATCAATGACCATAGCCAACTCCTGAAACTCCACCTTTGTAGTCTGAACTTCAATCCCTTCACATCCTGACCACCACCTCCTTCCTCCCAGCTCTCCCCGTTAATCTTCACTGTACCTGTTCCAGACTATCCCATAACCTCTCTTCTTTCTTCTGATCTGTTTTATGTTATCCTCCTTCTTAAACTTCTTATTACCTTGGATTTCATGATTCATCCCTTCACCCACTCTCCTGCCAGTATTATAAACTCTCTTACCTTGCTGTCCCATTGGCCTAGCATGGATAACTCTATCAATAAAGTAACTAGAGAATGATGGTTGATGAGACACTCTAGGATTACTAAAGATAAAAGATGCCATTACAATTTGAATCAGGTTATAGGATATAAGCTGGTATGTTGTAGAGAAAATAAATGTAAAACTATGTTAGAGTCAAATAAAAAAAAGGATTTACTAATGTTTGAATTAAATAGGAAATACCAATGTGAATTTGTGGTTTTCAAAAAGAAATAATTTTGTCACTAAAATGTAGCCTAGAAACAACATTAGGAAAACTCTAATATGCATTCTTAGCATCTGGATCTTTGCCTCAAATATTATTCACTTTAAAAGGACGCAGGGTTCCTTGGAAAATAGCTCCATATCTTAAATAACTCTAGGCCTGGAACATGTTGATGACAAAAAGCAAGGGTACTTTTTCAAATGTATAGGGTGGAGCTGAAAAGGGAAAGGAACCAATTTTAAAATGTCTCCACCTGACATTCTGTGACAATTTGGTAATCAAAAGGAAAATAATATAGTTAATTGGAACAAGGTGAATTTTTAAAAATTATGACTAATGATACTCCAAAAGGAAAAAGTTACTATAAAGTGTGCAAAAAGATAGTTAACATACCGAGTGAAGAAGATTAAATATAATAGGATATTTTTAGTTAATTTTGATAAGTAGGAGAGTGTAAATATAGTAGGTATTTTAACTATTCATAAGGTACATTTACTTTTCTTTATCTGTATACGAGTAAGTAGGGAGGGGTGGATATGGAAAGCTGTGAGTAATTCCAGAAAAGGTTGGAACTGTACCAAGAATGAAAGAGACTGATTGGCACCATCTGGCCATGTATTACAACTAAGAAGAAAGAAAATCCAACAGTGTGTTACAAGATGATGAATTAGTCAAATGTCCTAAAGATAACTGCTCACTTCTCAAACTTCATCCTTCCTCTCTTGGGACAGGGAGCCTCTATATTATCCTACTAATTATAATGAGATTATAGGAGAGGCAGTATAACCCAAAATAATAATGCCTTAAGCAAGATAGATTATTTCTGTCTCACACAGAAGAATCTGCAAATAAAGGGTCCAGAGATGGATGGAAGTACTTTTGGGCTCCTACACCCAATTCCAATGTGTGGGGGGAAGGAAAGGTTGCTTCCCATATAACACCAAGCAATTCTCGGACACCAGTGGAATGTCCAAGAATTCCACTTAATTCGACACAATTCAGACATTATCTACCTGGATACTGCATCAGATTCCACAGGTTAAGAGATCAGTCCCACAAGACTGCCCCCACACTCCACCCCTTACTTTAGACCCCACCCAGAAGCACAGGCTGTTAATTGCACTTCTGACCTACCACCCATAGGTTGAAGGGTCCAATGACCCCTCCTTGGCAACTCAATTTAGACACCAATCTAAAATCCAGGTTGTGCTTCTGATCAACTGGCTATATTCCAGTGTTAAACAAAAATATTTTAACTTCCATGACTGAAAGTCTTTTCGAAAGAAAGGGTTTATTAGGCCATTGCTAGCAAAAAAGAAGACATGTCTTGGGGCGTGGAATCTAAACCATCAGCATCATGGCTACGTAGAAAAGATAACATGTCCAATGTCCAGCAGTTTTGCAAGTATTTGTATATATCAAGTAAGGGGGAGAAAGGTATAAGTCATTCTGAAAGAATTTGCATTAGCTATAGATAAAGGTGCTGGGTGAAGGTGAAGCAGGGCTAGTTCTGGGATGGGCACAGCAGAGTCCATAAAGCTCATGTACAAATAAGAAATGGAGACTCACGGGGTTCCATAGCACCCAGCTATTCTCTCTTTTGAATAATCACAGAAATAGTCAACTAGAAATTAATCCTAAATTCCAACAAATACACAGGAATGTGAGCAGTCTTTTGTCATAGCTGGTCCACTACTATCAACAGGCTAAGTGTTCTGTTTCTTTCTCTCTCTCTCTGGTTGCTGTAGTGTTCATTTAGAACATCTCAGAATTTTTTCTCTTGTCACCAGTGACCCCCTCCTTGGGTTCAATTAATTTGCTAGAGAGTCTCACAGAACTCAGAGAAACATGTTAGTAGATCACTGGTTTATTACAAAAGGATATGATGCAGGAACAGCCAGATGGAAGAAATACATAGAGCCAGCATGGGGAAAAGGTCTTGGAGCTTCCATGCCCTCTTTAGGATCCACTGTTCCAAGTGTTCACCAACCTGGAAGCTTTCTGAACCCTGTCTTTTTGAATATTTGCAAAGGCTTCATTTCATAGGAGTGATTAATTCAATCACTGGCCATAGGCAATTGAGTCAACCTTCAGTAGTCCCACTCCCCTTCCCAGAAATGGAGGGGGGGGGCAGTGGGAAATGGTTGGCTCCATTGGCAACCAGCCCCCATCTTTATGTGCTTTCCAAAAGTCACCTCACTAAATAACAAAAGGTACTTTTTTTATTCTTAACACTTAGGAAACTCTAAGGTTTTCAGGAGCTATGAACCAAGAATTGTGTGGAAGAAGACCAAATATATATGAGAAATGGTCCTCTGAATGACCAAATATATATTTCTTATAAATCACAATATTGCAGCAATTTTGTGATCATCACAGCCCGGTTTCCCTTCTTGCTGCTCTACCATCTGTAGTATACGGGTATCACCTCCTGACAAGATGGCTCCTTGAGCTCAAGCATTATATCGCCTTACAGCCCCCAGGAAGGAAGCAGTAAGGAGGAAAGGGCACACCACTTTCCT
The DNA here is from genome assembly GCF_964194185.1 of Rhinolophus hipposideros. NCBI lineage: Eukaryota > Metazoa > Chordata > Mammalia > Chiroptera > Rhinolophidae > Rhinolophus > Rhinolophus hipposideros. The sequence goes on from NC_138051.1 coordinate 27,803,241, forward strand.
TTAAAGAGGCTTTCTGAAAGGCGCCCCTAACATTTCTGACTGCATCTCACTGGCTGGAATTTAGTCACGCATGGCCACACCAGGCCAGAGAGAAACAGTAGGAAACAGAGTTTTATTCCAGGCAGCCAGGCCCAGCTAAAAGTCAGGAGTATTGTAATAAGGAAGAGGAGGAAGTTTGACACTGGGAAAAACAACTTGTTTAAACGCAAAAGAGCTAGATGTATTTGTAAATAATGATAACAAAGTTATAGTATTTGTTTTCTATTACCATGTAACAAATTGCATAAAGCTTAGTAGTGACTTAACACAACACCCATGTGTTATCTCAGTTTCTGTAGGTCAGAAGTCCAGCAGGGCAGAAGTAGATTCTCTGCTCAGAGTTTCAAAAGGTCAAAAGCAAGGTGTAGGCAGGACTACCTTCCTTACTGAAGTGGGAGAATCCACTTCCAAGCTCATTCAGAATTCATTTCCTTATGGTGGAAGGGAAGCAGAGTTTGCTACCCCAAAATATGCCTGTTTGGGATATTGATTATTTTAGGCTGATTAATTTCAAGAAACAGCACACCTGGAAGAAGCTCTGAAAACCAGGTGAAAGTTACCCTCTGTAAAGGACATTTACATTTGTTAAGAGAAATCTGTAAGGATGTTTCCCTCACTGTACCAGGCCTGCCTTCACTGTGAATGCAGAAGACGCTGAACTGAAACCTGCATGATAACCTTACCCTTGTTTACTGTGTTTTTCCTCTTCACCTCTCATAACTGACTCTCCATCACCAACATCTTTGTCTTTAACTGAAGGTGGTATTGAAGGTGATGGCTTCCATCATTTTGACGAGTTACTCAGTATTCCTGGGTCTCTCCCATTGTAACAAGAGGTATATATGTAACTAAATTTTGATTTTTTTTTCTCCTGCTAATCTGTCTCATGTCAATGTGATTATTAGTCCAGCCAGAAGAACTGAGGTAAAGGATAATTTTTCTTCCCTGACGTTGTAGGACTGAGGTTCCTGGTCCCATCCATCTCTGAGCCAACAATATCAGGCCAAGTCTTTCTCACACTTTGAATCTCTCTGACCTACCCTTCTGCCACATGTCTCTGACTTCAGAGGAAAAGGTTCTCAGATTTTAAGAGTTCATGTGATTAAATTGGTCCCATCCAAATAATCCAGGATAATCTATTTCAAAGCCCATTACCTTAATTACATATTAAAAAGTCCCTTTTGCCATGAAATATAGCATATTTAGAAGTTCCAGGGATTTGGAATGGACATCTTTGGGACATCTATGTATCATACTTATTAAACTTAAACATGACATCATTTAAAGAAAAGGCATCCAGTTAAAATACACTAAATTCATGGGAAAGGTGTGGGCTTGTAAATGTCCCATGATGTACAAGATAAACACTTGCTCAGGTTTTAATCATCTTAAAAGGTAAACCAGTTCCCAGGTCCCAACAAACACTTCATTAATCGATAATCCAAAACTTGGTCTACACTGAAATAATGTTCTTTTGGATATCCAAATTCAAAACTTGGTCTGAACTGAGAGTATCCGTCTTTCAGATATACAAACCAATTTTTATACTGGGTTTAAGTGTAGTATGGTAAATGTTATGACCCTTGTAAGATATGTGTGCTTTACCAAAATGTTTGATGCTCTTAGAGAAGTTGACATATACTGACGATTCTATTGAAATAAGGAGGAGGCTTTAAGTTTGCAATCAATGTTTAAAATAATGTGATTTGTAAAATGTATAGACTTTGATTTGTTGGTTATAAAAATAGTGTTTAAAAACAAAGACAGTTTTTGCTTAATAGGATTTTTTATGAAGTAAGTAGATTAAACAATAAATAAAGCACAGCTGGTGGCTAGTGTTCCTCTCCAGGTACAAAAACTCCTCCAACTTTAAGAATCCTAAAAATAGAATCCAACTGTCCTGCCTTCCTTACACCCACGCCCTGGCAGCTGATTACTCCAGGGAAAATTCCCCAGCTTCACAGTGAAGGATTCACTGTAAATCTAAATCCATGGTCTCTAGCCACCCCTGGCCTCAACCGTCCAAGCAATTCTCCTGTGGCTTCCTTTGTCAGCTTCTTTCCTCATCCTCCCCCAGAATCCAACTGAAGCCTGAATTCTCTCCTTAAACCTTTTACCAACTCTGCCCCCACTGTCAGCAACAGATGTCTTACCTTCTATTTCACTGAAAATGCAGAAACACCAGGCAGGAACCCTTCCCACCACCACATCTAGAAACTCACCGTTCTCCTCATCGTGGCTTCTTCCGATCTGGCTCAGTAGAAAACGCGTCCCTTCTCTTGTCAGGGCAGCGATCTTCAGCCTCCAGCCCTGGATCCCGTCTCTTCCAAACATAACCTTTTCTTTTCCTTTCCTCTCTCCTCTATATTTTCCTCCCTCTCGACTTACTCCTTTCCTTCAGCAGTTAAATAGACTCTAGTCTCTTAAACCTAAAAGAGAAAAAAATGGGTGTGGAAATGGTTGTAGATATATACATCTTCAGCTCAAGATGCCCCTTCAGCTAATGGGCATCATTCTCCTCTTTTGAGCCAAATATCTATGCTCATCAGTTGCTCACCTTTTAAGTAACTATGGCCTGCAGTGCTCTACCTACATTGCGCTCAGCTGGTCACTCAGAACTTCCATGTCACTAGAGTCAACAGACACTTCCTAGTCCTTCTGTTACTTAGGCTCTCCCTAACATTTGTCCCTGTTGGCCATACCTCCTTCTAGAAGCACCCTCTGATCTGACATCCCTGACTGTGTACTCTGTGGGCTTTCCCTCCACCTCTCTGCCCATGCCCCAGTTTCTTTTTCAGGCTCTTCTACCTCTGCCCATTTCTTAAATATTGGTTTTCCTCAAGGTCCTGCCCCAGGATTCCTTCTGTCTGGCACACTCTCGAAACACGGTTTCCATCCATGGGCTGACAACTTCCTCATTTTTTTATCTCTATCCAGAATCTCCCTCCTAAATCTCAGGCTCATACATTGGATTTCCCACCTTAACGTCAACCTGCTAAAATTGTCCTCTTTCCTCCCTAAATTTAATCTCCCTCCCTTATTCTCTGTCGCTGCATATGGAGCCTTCCTGTTGCCCCAACCAAACATCAGCTCTATCCTCAATTCTTCCTTTTCCCATAACCCCCATATCCAATTACTCACATCCACAGGTCCCATCCATTGTTTTCCACCCACCCTGGCTCAAACCACTGGGATCAATCTCTCAGATGGAATTCTCCAAAAGCTTCCTTAGCTGGCCCCGTGGCCTCCACTTTTGCCTCCCTTAGTCTCTTATCTGAATTGGGGTTGCCATGATCATCTAGATGAACTTCACTGCCTACAGCTCTTTAGGGGAACCCCAGAGGGAAGAGGGTCTCAGAATGAAATCCATATTTCTTAACATGGTTTTGAGGTCCTTAGCAATTCAGCTGCCGAAGATCTCCCCGCTTCAGTTTTCGCCATCTACAGGAATGTGGGAAACTATAAAATAGTACCATTTATTAGCTGAGGGAAAATGGCACTTCTTGGAAAAAGAGGGTATGGTATTCGAGTCAAAACTTAGCAGGGCCAAGGGAATCATTCGTGGACTCAACAGAGGTCAATCAGGACCTGTTTTAGTTTATGAATCATCTTAATGTGGGCCAAACTAAAATGGAGAAGTCATAACTGACACTAGATATTAATAAAAGATGGAGAGGCCATAGGTTAAGGGCGGGGGGAAGTAACAGTGGGAACAAAGTTAACATACTTGCCCGAGAGGCAGTGAGCATAGTGGTTAAGGCGGTGGGCACAGGAACCTCTCACTTAATAGCTGCACTTGACCTTGAGTGAGTTACTTCACTTCTCTGTACCTCATTTCTTCATCTATAAAATGTACAGAATAATTGTATCTGCCTCAACAGGGTTGGAAAACACTGAGAACAGCACCTGGCACAGAGCAAGTACTCAATATGTGTAAGTTACTGTTACCATATGAGTTAGGAAACAAGTAAAAAGTTGTTCATGTCCCAAGGATTCTTGGACAATCTTTACAAAGCATACAGGATTTTTGTTTTATTTTATTGTGGCCATTTACCTATTATAGTGCTCTTCTTTCAGGTGTGTTCACTTGTATCCGTGAACACAAGACTTAGTAAATGGTGGCTAGGAAAACATGGTATAGCAAGGCTTAGGGGTTCCTAATCTCACCAGATAGTTTATGTACATTTTAACGTGGGAACTGATACTACGCAGGACAGTCTTTATCTTATAGTGTGCTTATGTCATGGGACTGTCTGCATACCAGCGACTTGGTAATTTCTCTGTTAGAGACTTGGGGAAATCCACCTGTCATTGCCCCCAAGGATAAGGGAAAATCATGATAGGTATAAACATGAGAAACAATGTCTACTAGTCTACAGTGCCCATGGCGCTCAGCTGTGGACAAACCTTTTTTATTCACTCCTTCAAAAATAGGAGGAATCTCCCCAGTCTTTGCTCAGACCTTGTAAATTGTTCAACAGTGAAGAAGAGAAATCTCACCATTAGAGGACTCAGAGGCTAATCTGGGTAAAATCTGATTATTGCTTAAAGTTACTTGAGTAAAACGAAAGAGATTTTTGCGAGGCCACCTTTCTGATCACTCTTCCACTTAGGATTTCGGAACCCTTCACTCACTGACCTAGGGCATGTATGTTATTCTTGGTGAAGGGGATCAGGGACGACCAAGACCTCTCTGAATAAATTGTGAGCTGAGACACCGGGCCCCTGTGCCATGGGCTTCTATGCCACACTCTTTCCCTCACCACCCTGAACTGTATTTGTTTGTTGAATTGCCTCCCTCACTGACTAGGTTCCAAAGGGGCAGAGACCCATGTCACCCACAGTGCCTGCTATCCACTCACACCTAGTTGGGGCCTGGCACATAGTAGGTGCTCTATAAATACTGAATGGCAGTATACACGTGAGCTGGGGAGTTCTCAGGAAGGACAGGCCCTTCCTGCCACTCCATACCCCAGCAAGTACTGAACAGAAGTTTGGGCAGGTGAGAAAGGCAGCAAGAGACTTGGCCATCTTGCTGACATCAGGAAGCTTGGCCAGGGTTACGGAAGTCTCTGAGCCTGCGGGGCAGTAACAGCAACAGTTCCAAAGATAGGAAGGAAAGAAATGTTAGCTAGCCTGTGATCATCTTAGTTAGTTCAGCCTGCTGTAACAAAAACACCATAGACTATGTGATTTGAACCACAGAAATTTATTTCTCACAGTTCTGGAAGCTGGACATTCAAGATCAAGGTGCCAGCAAATCAAGTGCCTGGTGAGAGCCCATTTCCTCATGTGCAGATGGCCATCTTCTCATTGTGTCCTCACGCGGTGGGTAGTGAGAGCAAGCTCTGGTTTCCCTCTCTTCGTTTAAGGAACTTGATCCCATCATGGGGGCTCCACCCTCACGACCTTATCTAAACCTGATTACCTCCCAAAGGCCCCACTTCCTAATACCATCCCACTAGAGGTAAGGATTTCAATACATGAATTTGGGGGAGCACAAACATGCAGCCTATGTAGTGATAAATGCTCACTCCGTACCCAGCGCCACAGTAGCCTGTTCGCACAGATCATTTCATACATTCTTCGAACCACCTATAATTTAGGAATTGTTACCCTGCATTTGACAGATGGGGAAACTGAGGCCTCAGGAAACAGGTCACATAGCTAGCAGATACAGAGTCAGTATTCAAACACAGTGCTAGCTTGTTTCCCATACTACTGATTCAGTTCTGATGCCATGTTCTTACGTCAGCCTTCATTCATCTTCCCACCCTACCCATTTTCAAGAAATAAACTGGGGAGGCGGGGGCGGCCCAGGGGCTCAGGTGGTTGGAGCTTTTTGCTCCTAACGTCAAAGGCTGCTAGTTCGATTCCCACGTGGGCCAGTGGGCTCTCAACCACAAGGTTGCCGGTTCGATTCCCACAAGGGATGGTGGGCACCGCCCCCTGCAACTAACAACGGCAACTGGACCTGTAGCTGAGCTGTGCCCTCCACAACTACGATAGAAAGGACAACTTGACTTAGAAAAAAAAAAGGCCTAGAAGTACACACTGTTCCCCAATAAAGTCCTGTTCCCCTTCCCCAATAGAAAAATCTTTAAAAAAAAAAAGAAAAGAGAGAGAGAGAGAGAGAGAGAGAGAGAGAGAGAGAGAGAGAGAGAGAAAGAGACTGGGAAGAGCACTCGCGTGGAAGCCACAGCCTGGGCTCTCCTCCCAGCCCTACCACGAACCAGCCATGGGTCCTGGGGCTTGCACATCACTACCTGGTTGCCAGGCTCATCTGTAAAATAAGAGCTAGGGTCAGGTGAAGTAGAAAAGGTGCCATCCAGGTCTTCAAATCTGCAAGTCAGCCTGGGAAACATGTAGCAGTCATACCCCACGGTGGCCCCCCACCCTCCTCATTCCCATAATTGAATCTAAAAAAGAATTGGACCTTGGCTCTGTTTTGATCTGTTTATTGATGAATCAAATGAAAACTAAAAGTCATGGAAAAAGGTATAAGCTCATAAATGTGGTTAACAGGGAGAATGGGTACAGCACTGGGAGGAAGAATGAGGTTGGCCATACCATTAGAGGGAGGAGGAGGAGGAAGAGAAGTGGGGAGGGGAGTAGGGAGAGGAGGAGAGAAGGTTCTGCTATAAATCCCACAGCTCAGCTTTCACTTTCTCATGTCACCCAATCATTCTTTCCTGGACAGAACTAACAGCTGGGAATAGTTTAAGGGCAACCTCTAGTAGTTTGTCTACAAGATATGGGAGATGGGGAATTGGAGGGAATATGGGTATAGGATTTTGAGGGATTCTCTCAATTGAACCTGTCACCAGAGCCCTGTCTATGGTGAACTGAGATTCAAGAAGCTTAATCCTGGTCCCAGCTCAGCCACGAGCTAGCTGTGACCTTGGGCAAGTCACTTCCCCTCTCTGGACCTTTCCTTGGCTGTAAAACAAGCAAATTCAACTCTATGGCAGGTTCTATTCTGGCTTTAGCAATGCCAAGTGTGTTGGCAACCTGAGCTAGGCCAGGAGACTGGCTCAGCTTTAGAGAAATAAAACTACTCACAGGCCCAGCCAGAGGGATACGGTGCTGGCCTTCACTGGAGCTCACTCTGTCTGTGGCAGCAGCAATTCAGAGGGTGAGGGTGAATATAAGCACACACACCTGAGAACTCTCTTGCTGCAAGAGTGATCGTTGCAGAGTGCCCTGAGGGCGCCCAAGTTTTGCTCTACACAGAAGGCAGGTCCAGGGGATGGGAGGTGATCCAACCACAGCAGTCACACACTATGTAGGAAATGGGGATGCAGGGCGTCTTGGAGGCGGGAGGAGAGGGTTGTGGGCTTTGGGGTGGGGTAGGGAGGTAGAGACATGCCAACACCTCACCATGTGCCAGACTGCCCATTTCAGACACCCTCCCCCCTTGAAACAGAGGCCTGGGCCCCTTGGTCTAGTTGAAGCAGCTCTTCAGGTAGAGATGCCACATTTGGCATCAAGATCCTTGATTCCTGTGGGGTTGGTATCATCGCAGCAGGGGTCAGGGTTGTCTCCATTGGCTGGAGTCAAATGAGGTAGGCTGACTCAGTCTCCCCCTTGCTTTTCCTTGCTGACAAGCGGGACACTCATTTGTCGCTGGCCATCCTCCCACCCCGGCTCTGAGCCTCAGGGCCGAGGGCTGCCAGCTCTCCCTTGACAGCTAGGCAGGCCTAGCCTGGTCTAAAACAGCTGAACATGAGACTGGGAACAGGCTGCCACTCCACAGCCTGCATGTTTGTGTCAGCTGTGACAACTTCAAGGGCAAAGGGTCCCCAAATGAACAGGTCGGGGGAAAGGAGTCTACATCGGAGGTTTCTGTTGGCGAAGCGAGTGTGGTTCTGGTTCTGAAGTCCCGAGCCACAGTTTCATGGGTAGGTAGCCAGGAGTCAGATTCTGGGTATGTGTGTGCGTGTTTGTGTGCATACACATGCACGTGTGTGATGGGGTGAAGGGTATACTGGGGAAAAAGACATTGAGCCTGGCCTACCTCAGTAAGGGGATTTCGCACTCCCCAGGCGAAACTGCGAAAGGCCCATAGCTGACAGCCTTTGGCAGATTCTCCCAATACCCAAAATTGGGGACGTTTCCATAGGGATGCTGGTCCCCAGTTCAAGGCAATTCAGCAAAGCTTTATGAAGTAACTTCTCTATGAAAGGCACAACGGAGGATCCCAGGGGCTTTGAGAGGCCTAGCACCAGTGGACCAGGACCCTGGGGGCAGGGCTCCCCCACTGCTCCAGCTCACTGCTCCAAGACCTTGAAGGACAGGGGGGTGCCAGTCTTGGCAAAGGACTTCATCAGACTGCTGGGGTAGATGCACCCGAGCTTCTCTGGAGTTGGGAAGCCCCAGACCCTGTAGAGAGACAGGCTCAGGCGGTCCCCAATATAGAAGGGGCCCACCCATTTGGCACTGCTGCCGTTCCTGGGGAGAGACAGCAAGAGGACCTGGTCCCCCACGTTCCACTCCTTCTCCTGGTTCTCCCGCTTGAAACGCCTATTCTCCGCCTTTTCACTGGCCTTGTCAGCCACCCTCCAGTGCAGCTCCAGCAGCTCCCGCATCAGTTGCAGCAGGAAGACATCCATCTTGAGCCCTTCGATATTTGCACTGCTCATCTCCCACCACAGGGGCTCGGTCAGTCTCACCTCACCCCCTGTCAGGATTTGGAATGGCGTGGCTTGGGTGGCCGAGGCCCTGAAGGCCAGGTGCAGCAAGGGCAGGGAAGCCGCCCACCTCTTACCATGCAGGAAGATGAACTCCTTGAGGGCCCTCTTGAATTCCCAGTAGGCCCCTGAGCTTGTCAGGCAGGGAAACTGGAGGTCCCTACTCAGGGAGGCCGTCTGGGCTCCCAGGGCCAACCCACAGCTCACCAAGACATGCCGGGCAAACTGGGGGCCCTGGGCGGCCTCCAGCCTCACGGGAACACCCCACCTTGCAAACACATGCTGAAGTAGCACCTGGGCCACAGCTGTATGCGTGTAGGGCTTCAGTGGGAACGCCTCTACCCACCTGGTATTGGGGTCAGCCACAATCAACACATGCTTGTGGCCCTCCTCACTTATGGTGACGGGACCCACCACCTCGATCTGCAGGTTCGACCAGGGGGCGGTCGACCTGAGGGGCCACAGGGACTCGATAACCTTCAACTCACTGCCGAGGAGATTTCGGGGGATGCAGAATAAGCAGCTCCTGCAGTAATCTCTCACATGCTCCTGCATCCCAGGCCACCAGCCCAGCAACCGCAATTTCTTATAGGTTTCCTCAGGCCTCTGGTGGGCCCCAACGGGGAGGTCATGCACAGAGAAAATCAGATCCCTCCGGAGTTGTCTCGGGACTACCCAGACCTTGGGCTTCTTCTCTCCCTTAAACAGAAGGAGGCCGCTATCCTTGTCCAGGCTGAGAGAGTTAAAGGCAGAACTGAAGGGTGAGGAGCCGGACAATTTCTGCCCAGCCTGCAGCTTGGCAATGATATCCGCCAGAGTGCTGTCGCTTAGCTGTAATGCCAGCAAGTCGGGTCTCTTGCCCATGGTATGGGGAGACACTACGGGGACTGGCACATCCGTTGGCAAATTCCACCACTGCCCACCCCCCTGTGCACCCTGCTTGGCCAGGGTATCCACTGTCACAGCAAACAGGGAGCCACGGTAGGAGGTTCGGTAGATAAATGGAAGAGATGAGAGGCCAGAGGTGAGGGATATGATGTAGGAGAGCAGGCTCGGGTGAGGTAGTGGGGCCCCATCAGAGGACAAGAAGCCCCGAGCCTTCCACAGAGGCAGGAGCTCCCAGAGGAGGCTGAAGACCCAGTTGCAGTGCGTTAGGAAAACCACCGGGAGGTGGGACTGGCCAAAGCGCTCCAGGCCGCAGGCCACAGCAGCCAGGTGGGCATAAGTTGGTGTGTAAGGAGAGCAAGAGAAGGAAAGGGAGACAGGGGGGCTGGTGGGAGACAGGACATAGAGACCAAAGCCAGCACACCACTCATCCTCACGGTAAAAGCAATAGCCCGACATGTGAATGCAGACAAAAGTAGACAGGTCGGAAAAAGGAGGCAGAACCTGGAAGAAACGAGGCATGGAGGATGCAGGCGTCAGCAGTCGGTTTTCCCCCAGCAGGCCCTGGAGAAGTGTCAATTCCAGAGCCCTCTTGCCTCTATCCTGTACCAAGAGGGACCACCGGATCAACCATGCTTTGGAAACCCTTCGGCCCTCTCGTGCCTCAGGGTCCACAGTGGTCCGGGCAGCATAGGAAAGGTCCAGGACCACTGGGGTGTCTCCAATGCAGCGGGAAAAATGCTTGAGGGCCCAGGCCACAGCATAGGGGCTGTCTCCTCCCGACTGGGGGCCCTCGCTCTCCTCATCGGGGAGGAGGGGTTTCGAGGTATAAGCAATGGGGTGCTTCCTCCCTGAGTGCTCCTGGTAGACAATGGCCGTCAGGGCCACTTGGCTCACCGTCACCTCCAGACGGAAGGGCAGCTGGGAGTTGGGGGCTGTCAGGCAGAGGGCAGATACTAGGGCTCGCTTCAGGGACAAAAAGGCCTTCTCGTGCTCCTGGTCCCACTGCCAGTCTGGCTTCTGCTTAAGGAGGCTATGTAAGGGGCCCACAAGGGCTTCATAGTCGGGGATGACATCCTGGTGGGAGTCCATGAACCCCACAAAGAAGGAGAGTGCAGTGAAGTTGCTGGGGATGACCATCTGGGCCAGGTGGGTAAGAATCTGCTGGCAGGGAGCCTTCCCATCCCAGGGGATGCCCAGGGAGGGAGAAGCCACTGCTGGTAGGAGATCGATGTCCAGGGCCCCATCCGGGGGGTCCTGGAGGCTGAGGCACCGGAGGATTTCCTCTGACAGGGAAGGGCACTCGGCCCTGAACACCGACACCAGTGAGGAGTCCAGGTCCTCTTCCTCGGCTGGCCTCTGTACGCCCTGCCCCTCCCTCTGCTCCTCATCCAGCCTCTCCATTGGCTCTCCATCCTGTCTCTCCTCCTTCTCCTCCCTGACTTCTACTTTCTGAGGACTCTCCAAGGGCCCTGGGTCAGTGGCATCATTCAGTTCAGAGATGCTGGCCGAGCTGGGAGGAAGAGTCTTCCACACCTTCAGGAAGTTGCCAATGTCAGTGTCCAACCTGCACCAGAACAGCGGAGTGGAGGGGTCCGATGGAGGAGGGAAGGGGACAGCCCACATGAAAGGTCATCCAAGGGGAAAATCACCCCTGTGGAAATCCTGCAGAACCCCACCCCATTGCTCAGCACCCCTGAGGCTGGGCCAAGTGCCAGCCTCTGACATGGTGGAGCATCAGTCAGGACCGTGCCCTCACATGCTTCCTCTATACACAGAACCTCAATATTAGAGACTCCGCTGTGCTTTGAAGGCTTGTCCAATCAAAATCTCATTGACCAAGGGATATTTTCAACCAGTTTCAAGCCAACATTTGATAAGAATTATTAGATGACTAATGCTCCCAACCTGACCCCAGGATGAGCAAGGCAGGGAGAGTTCAAGAGAGGGAAAGAGGCCTGACAAGGGACTCGGGAGGACACAGCAGACAAACCTCCTCTACATCACTTCTTTTCCAAACCAGGAAAATGGCACTAGGGAGACCTGGCCCAGGAAGCAGCATCCTGTCCAGAAGGTACACCACAGTCCCCTGGTGGGCTCAGGGAACTGGGAGATGGGGAATAAGGTGGCTCAGAGGAGGCAGAGGCCAAAGGATCTGAGTTACTGCAAACCAGTCCTGCGGACACCAGCAAAGTGACCTTGGGAAAGTACTTGAGTCTCTGATTCCTCATCTGTAGAATGAAGACAGTGGTCAGGTATTTCTAACTCAAGGTGTGAAGACCAAAGGGGATAATAAATGTGGAAAAAATTCTCCTTGGCATATAATCTAGAAACAGCTGTCCTTGTACACAATGAAACAAGAATAAGGCTGTTGACTGCCTTGTTCCAATAGTATAACCCTGAAATCATCAATGGCCCTCCACAAGAGGTCTGATAACTGTTGAGTACTCATGTAATGGAATATCACACGGTCATTAAAGAGAGCCATTTGAATTAACATCTGGAAAAAAACAATAAAAAGTTGAGTACCAATTATGGAAGGATATATACAGTATTAAAGCATCTGTGAAAAATTGAAAAACTACAAAACCACACTGTAAGTGGTTTATAGATGTATAAATAAGTGGTAGAAGTGTAAAGACGTAAAAAAAGTTCAATCATTCTGCTCACTATTAAGCACTAGACAAATGCTAGCTAGCACTTAGGGGAAGTTTCTGGTCAGTCCCAGGAGGGGCAAGGAGGCAGGAGAGGCCCATTACCTATTTGGCTTCCTCAGAAACTCGTCCAAAGTAGGGCCATCACGGCCCAGGGGGTCGTCAGGCACCATGAAGAGATTCCCCGCAAAGGTGAAGGGCAGCAGGCTGGACCCGAGAGAGAAGAGGCACAGTCACAGAGGAGCCCTTGACTCACCCACACCCCATTGCTGCCCGGGCATCTCCACGGAGGAGAGACCCAGCAGGTGCTGGTGGGCACTGCCCCAAGGCCCCTCTCCCTGCCCCAACACCCCCCTGCCAGAGGCTGTCTGACATCCAAGGGGAAGGAACAGCCTAACCCCCTCTGAGCTGCCTCACCGATCTTTGACCATCAGTTTCTTGGAATTATTCATTAGAATGTGGAGCTGCTCATTGGTGACGATGATGCCATCCGTCTCTTCTGCCAGCTTTACCATGAACCTGCAAGGAGACAGGGAGTCACTAATGACCCAATAAGCAGACCCTCCTTTCCCCAGTGCTCCAGGAAAATGAACTTGTAGTTTCACATTGAGGCATATTGGACAAAAACTGCTCTTTGTAGTCAGGAAGCCGGGGCTCAGGAGCCCATCCCCTCGTCTATGCAGCCATCTGGGATCACCACTAGTACCTGGGAGGCTAAACTGGGCTGCACACCCCCCGACTGTCTATACAAACACAGACCCTTATTTTACACGTAGGCGTTCACATCCACACGCACACACACAATCCCACAGACTTGTCCACACCCACACATGAATTTCTACTGCTTCAGTGTGCACATCTGTAAAACGTAAAACACCTACCTATATTGCTGTGAGAATTAAACTGAATGACAGCACACTCAGTGCCTGCTACACAGCCCACACACAAATTTTCCGTTATTACTCTTCACACATCATTCATGTACATGCTGAGACACACAATCATACATATACTATATGTACACATGTATACACATATAAAACGCATATAAAAACACACACCTGAATAAACAAACCCATTTTCCAAGGATCACCTCTACTGGAAAGAGGACTGTGACCAGGAAAGAAAGCAAAGGCCACCCACTTAGCATTCCCTGAAGACGGCCATTCAGGCGGCCCCAAGCCTGCTATTCCACTAGTGTCCAGCAGAGGGGGCCATCTGCAGAAAAGCCATCTTCCAACACAGGAAGGAACCTACAGGAACTTAAAACACCTCACCCAGTGGGCTTGATCTTGAAGGAAAGATGCCTGAGCTGCCCTGCCCACCCCTTCCCAGGCCTGAAGGCTGAGTGGGGGCCAGGTTTGGGGAATAGTGGTGAGGAAGACATCTTCCTGCCCGGCATGGTAGGTGCCTAAGTGGAGCCAAGACCTGTGTCTAACCCAGGAGAGTACAGCAGGGCCTTCTCTGCCCCAAAAAGGCAGCATCACAACCACCCCGTGCACAGTGGTTGTGCAGTCATGTTGGGGACTGGGTGCTTAGGATTGACAAGTAGGGAGGCATTCAGGCTTTAGCTAGGAAATGGGGCCAGTCTAACCATTTGCAGAACCCAGCCAGAGCTGCGCATATACCTCCTCCCAGTACCAGGGATGGGGAAGAGAAAGACTGAAGCAGCTCCTTGAGACATGAACTTCAACCCAAACTGTCACCCAAAACCATCTGTTTAGGGAAGCAGCTCACTCGAAGCACCGAAGCACCAAGAGTCACCTGGCCAATCCTATCCAAAGCAGTGGGTCTTGGCCCATACGTCATGGGGAAAGAAAGTCTGTTAACTAAGGGAAATGAAGTTGCAAAGTCCCAAAGTCAGGAATGCCCATTGGCTCTAGTAGAGCTGAGCTTGGAGCCGTCTCCTCGCTGTGTCCTTCTCTTTGCCTACAGAGGGCTATGCGTCATCTTCTTTCACATGACCCCCTCAAACATGTCTGCCTCCGTCTCCTGGAGCGGACAAGCCAGGACTCCACCTGACACACCAGTCCAGACTCCGGAGCCCCACAGAGAGAAGGCCTGGGGACTGGCACACCTGTAATCATAGGTGGTGATCTTCTTGCCGTTCTCAAGCTGGGAGGGGGTGATTGAAAGCATCTTGAGGGAATGTAGCTTCGTCAGAAAGTGACTCTCTGGAGGGGAAAGGCAGAAGACAGAGATGGTCACAGGAAGGATTAAGTGGAAAAGGCCACAGTGGGGACAGAGCGTCAGGGAGAGGAAAAGCTTGGTGATGCTGGAGGGGCTCGGGGGGGCAGTGCACAGCTCACCTCTCACCCTCCGGTTCTTCTTCAGCTGCCAGGTGGGTACAAATACAGTGACCTCTCGGTGTCCCCGGTTCCAGAAATACTGCACTGCCATAGCAATGCCACGGCAGGAGAAGAAGTGCTGGAGGCCATGCCTGTGGGGTTGGCGAGAAGTGAAGGAGCAACTGCCTAGGCATAGAATGGCCCTGCCTCTCCACACCTCCCTTAGAGCCAGCCAGGGCAGCACAGTGGGCAATGCCAGGGCACCAGCATCAGCACCACAGACACCAAAAATGCCTTTCTCCCTTCCTTCCATCATCAGACCACCATCCTTCCAGCACCTATTGGGTAAACTCATCTACTGTGTGTGTGTATGTGTGTGTGTGCGCGCGCGCGCACGCGCGCGAGCGGCCCCCAGGGCAAGAGGAGGAAGAAGGCGACCTCTATACTCAAAGAGCTCAGGTTAGAGCTGGAAGCAAACAAACATTCACTGACCACCTACTGTGTGCGGGGAGTATACTCAACACAGATATTAGTCTACCGTGGTCTTGCATATATTTATGCTAATGCATACACAGCAGTAAGTGCTATAGAGGGAGGGCGATGTCTAAGGGTTGGTCAGGAAAAGCTTCATAGAAGAGGTCTGCACTAAGAGTAGGGTTCCGGCTAAGCATTGGAAAGGCCTGGGGTTGTCTGATGCCATCCTATAGAAAGCACACTGCACCGGAAAGAGAGTGGGCCTTGGCAGTGAGTGGATCTGAACCCAAAGGCCAGTTAGAACCATTACTGGCTCTGGGAATTTGGGCAGGATTTGCCACCTCTATGAGCCTGTTTCGGCTTCTGTCAAAGAACAGAAACCTACATTTGCAGGGTTACTGTGACGATTCCATGCACACTGCCTACCGTGCAGTAGCCACTCAATATGGGTCACTTCCCCTCCCATCTTTTCCCCATTTGAACCCCATGTCACCCACAAACAGAGGTCAAGAAGGGATGCCCACAATCTGTCTCCCCAGGGATTCCCTGCCGCAGCCCCCCAGCATGCCCAGCCTCCCCCAGACCCGTGGCTACTCACACCATGGCCACACTGCTGCCGTCAATGACCACTCGCCGCAGCCCGTGGTTCCCAGGTTCCCCCGACAGGTTCAGCTCAAAGGGTGTATTGAGGGCCTCGTGGTACCTCTGGAAGCTGGTCACTGTATTGTTCGCCTGTGGTTGTCGAGGGGGCTGCCTCGGGGCCCCCTCCCAAGCCCCCAGGAGTCCGCCCACCTGAGGTTGGTGCTTACTACTGGGAGCCAAGGTACCGCTGGACTGGGAACTCTGCCTCCTGGCCTCTCCCTGGCCCTTCAAGGAGGCACTGCCCCTTAACAGAGGCTGAACCTCACTCAGGAGTTTGGCTGCATCCAAGGCTGGGCCTGGATCTGTGGGTGCCTTCTGAGCTGCAGGCATTTTTGGAGCTCTGGAGGCTTTGGGGGCTGCAGATGCTTTGGGAGCTGTGGACCCTGTTTTAGCTGCAGGCCCAGTTTGAGCTTTGGGTGTTTTGGGGCCCACAGATGATGTTTTAGCTGCAGGCATTTTCTGAGCTGTGGGAGTTTTCGGAGTTGCAGGCACCACGTGAGCTGCAGATGCCGGTTGACCCACGGCTGCCTTCTGAGCTGTGGGCACCACTTGAGGTGCAGGCTTTGCTGGAACCGAAGGCACTTTGGGAGCAGCAGATTCTGTGTGGACTGCTGGCATCATTTGGGTTGTAGGCACTTTGGGGGCTGCAGACGGCACTTGGTTTGCGGGTGGAGTTTGAGCTGCGGGCACTGCTGAAACCATGGGCACTTCAAGAGTTTCAGGCACTGTTTGAGAGTCAGGTACGGACTGAGCCGTTAGCCCCGGTTGAGCCACAAGCTTCCCTTGAGCTGTAGGCACCCCTTGCCCTCTGGGCAGTGCTGGAAAGGGCCCCTCTTCTGGGCCCTTACAATCCCACTGCACACTTCCTTGATCACCCGGCTCACTTCCAGCTTGGAGTTGGTGTGTAGAGGTCAAAGGTGGCCCTATCTGAGGAAGTCCTGGGCTAGCCTTGTCCTTTATACCCGAGCCCCCTGAGACAACCAATAAACTCACGACTTTTTTGGGGGTCTCTGGCCTGGGGCAATTCTGTAGGGCTGCCTCTCCTCCCGGTCCCCCATCTGGTCTACAATCTGGGCTTTCCACACTGGGCAAAGGAACAAGTTCCTTCTGCTTCCACTCCAGGTTTAAGGGCAAAGGACTCTGCCCTGGCAGTTTGAACTGAATGGGGCCCAGCGGCCTCTGCCAGAAGGGGAAACTGAAGCACGCCTGGGACAGCAGCCAGGCCAGGTGGAGAGAATGCAGTTCATTGATCCTCCAGAAGGTTGCAGCAATAGCCCCTGGCCACAAGGGCCCAAAGGCTGGCCCTGGAGCCCAGGCCTTCCAGGGAGGGCACACACCCAGGGCTGACACTGGAGGCGGGAAGGGGAGTTTGTCTTCCACCCTCTGGACCTGCCTCTGCTGTGACAAGGTTTGTGAGTGGTTCACAGAGTCCTGGTTGCTGGCTCCGGGCACTGGCCCTTCCTTACAAGCACTGTCCATACCACCTTGGTTGTTGGAACCGACCCTGGAGGAAGACCAAGTTTGTTGGAAAGGTGAGGTGGTCAGTTAGGTTCCAAACACCTTCCTTGGGGTGGGGGAGCAGGGGTGAGGGCAGAGAAGCTAGACTGATTGTCCAGAACTTACCGTACCAGCTGGTTTGCTGTCTCCTGCTGTGCATTCTGGCCTGGGGGGGCTCCCAGGCTGGTTAATTTCTTTGAATTTTCTGTGCTCCCATTCTGGAGGGCCCTCATCTCCAGGAGGGGCCCAGGACCATCTCCCATGGACATCATGGCAGGACCTTCCTTCCGCTGGTGGGGAGGGCAGATCATGACCTCCGGGTCAGAGCGGGCGCTGGAGGTGCCGATGCGGCTGAGCCACTCAATGATGTCCTCCTTGCCCGCAGCGTCCCGCACCAGGCTCAGCAGCAGCTCCTGGACCGCTGGGGGCAGCTGCAGCAGGTCCCCTGCATACTGATCACCACGGATCCAGACCAAAGCCCCAAAGGCCCGGGTTACCTCGGCCTCCCAGATTCCCCGGGGGGTGAGCAGGGGGGCAGGGCCCCAGCGCAGCCGCCCCACCAGCTCCTCCAGCCAGTTCTGGGTCATGATGAAAGACTCAGTCAGCCCGCCCACCATCAGGGAGCCAGGGGGGCCAGGCACCAGGTAGGCCAGGGTGCTCCAGCAGAGGCAGTCGAGGAAGAGGCCCTGGGCCCCAAGGAAGGCACAGTGCAGGGCAGGCGGATAGCGAACCTCCTTCCATAGCTCCGGGCTGCACAGGCCCTTCAGATACTCCTGAAGCCACAGTGGGAGAACACAAAGGAAGTCATCCCTTTACGGAGTGGCCACTGGCTGCCACTTCCCACCCAGAAGGCTCACCCCTCACCAAACAGGTGCCCTCCCCTTCCTACCACAAGCCAACGAGTTCCCCCTGGCCAGTCCCTCTCTCCCTGGTCCTGCCTCCTCACAATCATTCCTTTCCAGGAGAGTCTGACAGAATGGGGGAGTCCTAGAGGAAAGGGGAACACCTGGGTTTGGAATGACGGGACCTGGTTCTACTTCCAACTTGACCTTAATAGGTTAAGTTCATTGTGGGAAATTTATCTTCTACTCAGGGCCTCAGCCTCTTCACTTGTGTAACAGGTTAAACAAGATACTCCTAAGGTCCAGTCCTACTCTGGCATTCTAGAATTGTGAAATAACTAGGGAGAGCTAGTTATTTCTAGGGATTGGACCCTGCTGAGCGCCCTCCAGGTGCCAGGAACTTACGTGACCTGGGGCAAGTGATTTATCCTCCCTGTACCTACATTTCCGCATCTGTAAAATGGGGAAAATAGTTCAGCCTCAAAAGCTTATTATGGAGTTTCAGTGAATTAATACAAAAAAAGTGCTTAGCCTAGTGCCTGGCACAGCCTATTCCCATTTTGCAGGCTCAGAAGGGCTATGCAGCTTGCCCAAGGACACACAGCTATAGGGTGACAGGACCAGGACCACAACCCACATCTGTCGGACCCTGAAACCAGAGCTCTTCCACCTCCTCGGGCTGACTACACAGTGACTATAGGGTAAGCTTGTGAGATTCTGGCTTAATCTCCCTCCAGAAGGTCTCTAGCACAATCTGTACCCGTAACCATGGTAACTTTGCTGCCCGGAAGGGCCAGAGGAGGAGATAAGTCTCTGGGCCCACATCCAGGGGAACCCCACAGATATGCACAATGGCTGAACCAGAAGGAAGGCCTCTGGCTTTCTGGGCAGACCAAGTCCTCGTGTTCACACGAGGACTCACACACTCTGTCTTTAGCAGTTGCTGGGATGGGAGAGGTCAGGTTCCTCCATTAGATGGCTGAGTTCCACCAGCATGCTCCCATGAGCTCCAAGGGAGTTTGAGCACTCCCTCTCAATCAGCCAGTTAATGTTGACAGTGTTCACTCTCCTGTTCCTCCATATCCCCGTGTCGCTAACAGTCATGATCTTCCTGCTCTCCCCTGACAGTTCCATTAGGGAGCAAATGCTCCATTCAGGATCTCCAGCAGTCATCCTGAAGACCACTCCAGGCCCTCTGCTTACCTTCGGCCTATGTTGACCTCTTCCACCTGGCCCAGGATATAGACTGCCAACCCTTTCCCCAAAGGGCCTGAGGTCCGGTTCTAACCCCTTTCCAATCAGTCCCAAACCAGCTCAAAACCTGACTGAGATCCCAAGCCAACTCCTCCCACCCAGAACCTCAGCTGGACCCACTGCCTCGCAAGGGTGAGTCTGACCAGGTGCAGGATCCTCTCACAGATCTTAACAAACTCGCCCCCCCTGTGCACCCCACATTCTAACCACATGGAAACAATATGTAAACACGAAGAGATGTGCTGGAGAGGATTATGGGTGGTTTCTTTCTCTTTGTGCAAAGAGCTTAAAATATTTATTGTACCATTAACTATTCAATATTTTTTAACTAGAAGATATACAGGAACTGAAATAATTTTCAAAATAATAAATCTGAATATTTATTGAACACTTACTCTGTGCTGGGCTCTTTACACACATTATCTCATTTATTCCTCTCTCAGCCCTGTAAGGAAATTACTATCATCCCTATTTTAGATGAGCAAGGATGGGCACATGTTCAAGGTCACACAGATAATGGGCTGGGACACTCAGCCACTCTGACTCCAATGTCTGGGGTCTTAATCACGACACTGTCTATACTTTCAAGCCAAAAAAGAAGAAGGAGGAGGAGGAAGATGAGGAGAAGAAGAAAGGGAAGAAAGAGGAGGAGGAAGAGGAGAGGAAACAACAGGGATTTACATCCAGAAAATACCTGGGACAATTTTCCGGCTTAAAAGCCCATCGAGGACTTTTTCCAACAAAAGGAGAAAAAGTACAGAAGAGGCAGGAACAAAATAAGCACAGAAAAAGAGTGGTATATTCATAAAAATATGTTGCACAATGTCCCGCAGATTCTTCGTCAACTTGTAAGTTAAATTAAAAACACCATCAAATAGTTTAACACTGCTCTATACTTGATCAAGTTGCTTTATTATTTAACACCTGACTTAGGATTCTTCCTTCTCTTAAGCTTTCCAGAACCGCCCAAAATTATACTGCAGAATACTCAAAAGCTCAGAAAATGACAGCACCAAGAAACCCTGGAATTGGGAGTGAAGGAGAACATAAAAAGAAAGGTGGACTGAGGTAAAGTTGTTTGAGAAGCAGTTAAGATCCAGGGGCCAACCATCCCCCACCACCACACACAAACAGGCTGGGCAAGGACCTCCCTACCCACTGGAGATTTGTTCTCTACAGAGCTGAAAACAGGTCCTGGGATTAGAGGTTTATCATATCAGCATACTTAAGGGTGTGAGTACCATACAAAAAACATGGAGGAAGGAAGGAGGGCCAAACAATGATGTCTACCATGAAAGCTGATTTCAGAGAAATTCATTTTTCCCATTCAGAAATTCAGCAGCCAGACCCTGACCCTCTAGGATAAAGAACAGAGAAATACATTCTAGAAATCCAGCCGGCCCAAGAGCAAAGACCACCAAGCAGGTTCCCAAATAGTCAGTACCCCCAGACCTCTGTATAGCCAAGCTCAAAATCAGTAAGACTCAGTCAGCTCCAGATTGGCATTTTGACCTTCATTCTTAATCATGACAATATTATCAAACGTATGAAGAAAACTTCTAATGTGAGGCAAACATATAGAAAACATACAAAAAGGGGTGGGGAGAGACTTGAAGGAAGAGAAAGTCAGGAAGAAGAAAGCTTCAAACGGTCTCCTCCTATCATTAGTCTCCTCAGAGATAACAGAGAATATTGTACAAACTGAACGAGAATAGGCTACTATTTTTAAAAAGGAAATATAGAGAGAATATAAATGACTTTTAGACATTACAAATATGATGGCAGAGGGGCAGCCAGTTGGCTCAGTTGATTAGAGCACGGTGCTCTAAACAAGGTTGTCAGTTCGATCCCCGCATGGGCCACTGTGAGCTGCGCCCTCCACAACTAGATTGAAACAACTACTTGACTTGGAGCTGATGAGTCTGGAAAAACACACTTAAATAAATACACACATATATATATGTGTATACATATATATATATAATGGCAGAAATGAAAGACCCAAGAAAAGGGTTGGAAGATAAAGTTAAGGAAATCTCCAGAAAGCAAAGCAAAAAGTCAGAGTTGGAAAATAGGAGAAAAAATAAGAGAAGTGAACCAGTCAGTCCAGAAAACCCGATGTCTGAATAGGAGTTCCAGAAAGAGAGAAAACAGAAAACATAGGGGAGAAAATCATCAGTGAAACATTTCCAGAAAATGCCCTAAATCTGAAGTACATGAGTGTCCGGATAGAAGGACCCACTGAGTACAACAGTAACCAATGATGGATGAAGAGAGAGCCACATAAAGGGGTCTCACTAAGAAAACTCAGAACGGGGGAAACTACAAACTTCCAGAGAGAAACAAAACCTCACATACAAAGGACCAGGAATCGGAAATCTTCGGACATCTAAAAAGCAAGAAGTCAATGGAGTAATGCCTTTACATTTCTGAAGGGAAATAATTTTCCATTTATAATTTGATACCAGCCTATCAATCAAGTGACCTTCAGATATACAATCCCAACATTTTTACCTCCTATAAAACCTTTCTCAAGAAGCTCCTGGAGAGTATTTTCCATCAAACCAAGAAAGGAGACCAACATAAGAAAAAAAGCAAAAGCAACCTCCAGGATGATAATGAAGAGAAATCTCAGAATTTACTCATCCTTTCAACAAATCATTACTGAGTACCTACCATGTGCCAGGCACTGTTCTAGAATGACGACTGTCAGCAGGCACAGAGGACAACTAGTTCAGGTTAGAAAGGACTCAAGAGACAAGCAGGTTGAGAGCAGTCATCAGCACACTCTAGCACTGCACCATCTTTCTATAACTTGAAGCTAATGGTGGATGTGCTCCACCCACCCAAGAAAGAGAAAGACATTTGGTCCAGGAAACAAGACATCTAACAAAGACAAAAGGCAAAGAAAGGCCAAGCATGACAGCAAACAAAAGTCTCAGGATAACAGCTCTGCAGGTTGGATAAGACAGAAGGAAGGATGTCTCCAAGAAAAAATTTGGAACTGAAAGAACACCTTGAACCGATAGATTGACCTTATAGAAAATTGTAGCGAGAAGCCACTGAAAGTTTTAAGACTTGGCAATAGGTACAAAGAAAAACAAGCACATTGAAAAACAAGGAGTTCTTAACCTCAGTGAAATAAAAAAGAAAGAAAACATAATCATAGTACATACATTTCAATGTTTAGATGTTAATGATATTTGCATAGATATAATGATGCAAATACTAAATATAGATTTAACAGAAAATTTAAAAATAACTATATTAAAAATAGAGGATGGCAATGTAAGGAAGTTAAATCCTCACCTACAATAATAGGAAGTAGAAAAAAATATCTCAAATTGATTCATCAAAAGATAATCCTATCTTAAATTTTAGGGGGAATATGGAGATGTGTAAATGCCGGAGCAAACATTGTCTACAAGGAAGGGCATTTGAGAGAGAATTGAGAAGAACAACGCAGGGAATCGCTGTGTTCTATTGTGAACTTTTTCAAAATTATTGGACTTTTAAATTGCGAATTATTTTGATAAAAGAAAAATTAAGTTAAAAAAAAAGGAGGGTTAGGTGCCCACCACACAATTAGGTGTGCTGGTAAGTGTTTAACAGTCAGTTGGGGGATTAGCCCTGATTTGTAGCATATACCAATTCCTGTGATGTAAATACTCTCACCATGACTGATTTCAAACTACCAATGGGAGTCCATGGGCTTGCAAACTTCCTGAAATGTTAACTATGGGTCAGTAGCAGCCACCTCCAGCATACCTCTGGCCATTACCGACTTCCATGGTACTGCTCACAGTTAAGTGTGGAGCAGAGACAGATGAACCCCCCTTTCCACTGGCTGATTTCACTCAGAAGCCAGGCCTCCCCAAGTGTTTGTTTTTGCTGCTTGGGAATATGATTTCAGCAGTGTCTTCATTGTTTTTTAAATCCCACCACAAGAAAACAATGTAAAGTCACTCTTGAATTCTACAGAGATTTTCCTGGAAGACCAACCACATGTATTGTATAAACACACCCAGACCCTTCTCTAGATGAGCCTGTATCCTGACTCTTCCTCCCCTCACCAACAAGCCATCCCCATTCTCACCCCTTCCTCAATCTCTAGTCTCACTGAGTCCTTGCTGCCGGTTGGCCATTATCAAAGTGCATGATTCTGTGTCCCTACAGCTTAGATTGGGGTGAGCCACAGCACCTCCACATGGAAAACACTAGATATCCTTATACTTGGGAAATTTTCCTGTATCACATCGCTGAACCTTAGAGAGCATTTTAGCCAAGCTTCTCACTTTACAAACAAACAGACCAAAATTCAGAATGGGAAAAGGACTCGCTCAAAGGTACACAGCTAGGTAACAACTGATATCTGTACTCTATAGTTCTCCACATTTTGCAAAAGTACTTAAGCATGTGTAATTTCAGCTGCCTCTCACAACCCCTCCATGAGGTGGGTGATAATATATTATTTTATAGATGAGAAATAGGCTCAAGAGAGGGTAAATGATTTGACCCAGGTCACCCAGTTAGAAGGTAGCAAACGCCAATCTCAAACTCTCCCACCATACCCCTCTGTCACGTATAATTTGGTGATAGCAAATTAAGGCCAGATCTCTTAACTCCTGAGACAAAGCCTTATACTCCCCACCTTCCCTATCCTCTTGTTCCAAACCTCCAACCATTTCTTCTTTCTGCTCATTCTGTGAAATAAGGGAGGTAGTTACTTCAGGTATCCTTATGCTATGTTTCCATCTTAAACAGTGCCTTTCCCCAGGGGAAGACAAAGGAGAAGGAGTGATAGGGTAAGGGAATTGAGGAAGCGACAGGTTACAACAGCAGGGCCTGGAGTGTAAGGGAGGGATCCTGTAGGAGGCAGTGGGAGCAGGAGCAGACAGGCCTGGAGAAGCTGATCCCAGGATTCAAGCAGGGGGCAGAGGAGCTGTGCACCTCAGAAAGTACCAGTCCCATAAAATGGTGAGCTGTTGTATTTCAAATTAACAAAATCATTAAGAACCCTAAACAACCCAAAAGGCTTCTCTTGTTAACCCATCCTATCCCAGCTACTGAGAAGTTTTAATCTCAGGGGCTCCTGCACATCTATTCTCAGGACAGACACCCCTCCCCTCCCCCAGCACCTCTGACAGAATTGGAAAAACTGCTGACGCAGCAGCTCAACAGAGGGGCTGAGGGAGGAACTTTCCAGCCTGCCTGCCTGCTGGCCAGCGTGTTCTGGGCCTCCCCCACCCATGGCCTTCACCAATTAGTATATTGGTATAGACCCAGCTGGGGAAGGAGAGTGTGTTGGGGTGGTCTGGGGCAGAGGGAGGCAGTAGCATTCCTACCAGGAAAAGATAAGATAAGGGAATCTGAGGGAAGAGGGAGACCTTGGCCATGATTGGGGGTCAAAGAGAACCTGAGAGGCACAAGTGGAAGAGAAGCTTGTGAGAGAAGCCAGGGAGAATACAAGAGGCGCACACTGTGACCTGGCCTATCTACAGTAGTGCCCAACCCCATACAGCAAGCCCTTTCACCTGAAAGCCCACAGCCCTCCTCCCAGATTCCCACCCATCCCCAAGGGCTGCTGCCTTCCAGAGCAGCTGCACCCCCACCCCTGAGCCCTACAAAAGGCTGTCGATGGCATCAAGAGTATGGGGCAGGGAACCCAGAGCTCTGGATTCTGGTCCCAGCCCCCATCATCCCCACCAGCCTGACCCTGAGCACTCAGGTGAGCCCCTTCCCCTCTCTAATCCCCAATACCTCATCTGTAAAATGCCAGCACTGTTTTAGCAGCATATCTAAGGGGCCCTCCAGTCCCTGCACCCTAAGAGGCTCCAAGGGACAGCCCCAGATTTCAGGAGACTTAAAAGGAGACAGGACTGTCTCGGTGGAGAACAAAGAGGTGTGTTGCAGAGTCCATAGAAATGCAGGACCTTAAGTTGCTCCCCAGAGGGAGGAGGGGAGCTGTGGGTGCTGGGGCCCTGGCCAGGGAAGGCTCATGAGGGTACACACCCTGCGGAGCTTCTCTCAAGGCATTTGAGGGGCAGAAGTGACACGCCAGAGAGGGGTGGGGCGGAAAAGAGAAGGAACCAAAGGGAAGAAACCAAGGCTGCAAATCTGGAAAGGCAGGAGGATGGCCCGGTACCTGCCCGCCATACTGCCGAGTCCAGGTCGAGGAACTAACTGCTGGGGTCCCCTGTCTCCCCGGGGGCAGGGCAGCGGGAGAGAGGTCTGGCAGAGAGGGACGAGTGGGGGTGGAGAGCAGCTATTTACCTTGGCCTTGCCCAGGTTCTCCCTGGGCCCCTCGAGCTGCAGCCAGAAGTAGGGGGTGTCCGGGCGGCTCTGGAAGGCGTTGAGCTTGACCCTGAAGATGCGCTGCACTTGCAGCCGCTGCCGCTGCACCCGGGGCTTGGATTTGGTCTGCACCATGACCCATTCCTGCGCTGGAGGGTCGCCCCCGGACAGGAGCATGGCTGCCCCGCCCGCCCCTGAAAGGACGGAGCCCAAAGTGTCACCGGGGTCCCAGCGCGGGAGGCGCCCCCGCCCCGCCCTAAGAGCCCAGGCCACGCCCCCCGCTCACCGAGGCGCGCCCCCCGCCTCGGCCTAGGTCCTCGGGGCTCGCGGACCCACCCGCCACCGCTCGGGCGCCCGCCCTCCGGAGCTCCGTCCCTTTCGGCGGTGGCTCCCGGGACAATCTCTTCCTGCCAGGGGTTGCAGCTGGGGGTGGGACCGGTCGGGCTCCCGCCGCCCTCCCCTCCTCCCCCAGCCTTCCCCCTTCACCACTCCGCCAGCCCTTCCAGGATGAACTCCTTCTCAGTCGGCTGGGCAGCGTAACGGGGCGAGGGAGGCGGAGGGGAGGAGGAGAGGGGCGGGGGGGAGGGTCCTGGAAAACTCTGCCATCCACCCAAGTTTTGGGCTCGGAGCCAGAATCCCGGGGTCAAAGTTAATTTCCTTCCACGTTCCCCTTTCCCTAGTGGAAGGAAGAGGAAGAGGAAGGAGGGGAATTCGGGTGGGGGAAACGGGTCTTGGTTTCACGGACCTGGCGGTTCCTCACTCCTACCCAGCCGCCTCCCAGGCCTCCTTGGAGAACAGGGACCTGTGCTGCTGCTTCCCTCGAGGAAAGGGTTAAGGGAGAGCAGGGTGGGGAGCCCAGGAGGCCGGGGCCAGAGGAAACTCTGGGCTGGAAACCGAGCAGGAAGGGGAGGGTAACAGCACCGCCTCCCCACCCCTCCCCCCAAGTCTGGGGACAGCCTGGAGCTGGCAGGCAGCCCAGAGCCTCCTGAAGCCCCCAGGACTGGAGGGGCCTCCCCGCCCGAGTTTTCAGACTTATGTTGTTTATGAAAGCCCTTTTTAGCAAGTTTGAGTTATGTCCTGAGGGGAGGATGGGATCAGGGTCTGGTGGGTAACACAGCCTCTGAGGGTTCCCTCAACCCTTGACCCACAGCCAGCTGCTTGGCATCAGTGGTCAGGGACTAACCCTGGGCTGGGGGCCACCTCCAACACCGGACCCCAAAGGCATCCCCAGCACAAAGAACACCTTATGCAGCCCTGTGGCCTGAACAGAACCTGGCTCTGTGGAGGGCACCATCTATGTCCTGGAACTCAATGACCTTTATTTTCCAAACCAAAACCAAGAGCACAGTCTGACAGATACAAGTGTACCTATGGGGACAAAGGGCAGTGGGCTTTAAATTAGGCTGCCCTGGAACAACTGGGCTGAGGGGCCATGGTGTGTTTGTGTACCTACAGGAAAAGACCAGAAGTGCCCCACAGCAAGGAAGGGGCCCAACTAAGGGAGAAGGCATGGGCTCACAGCACTCCTAGTCTGGACGGAACTCAACCCATCCAGTCCTACCCCACTTCTGCTGCTTCTCCCTAGATTGGAATCCAGATAAGGAAAAGGTGATCTGTGTCACCCTGGCTCCAAGGCCTTCTGCTCTGTCCTATGTCAAGTTCTTGGTCTGCCCCCTCTACAGCACCTTGAAGCAGAAGACTCTCAGAGTGAACTTGTCTCTTTCTGCTCTTACTATTAATACCTCTAACTGCTCTCCCTTTATCAAAGCTCCTGCCTCATTGTGCTTCTCCTCTGAAGCAAGGTGAGAGCCGCCAGGGACCACTACTCCCCACTAATAAACACTTACCTCTTGTTGCCCTCTTCCAACTGACTGTGGACCTCAAGCACAGTGGCATCTTGAAGGAAAACTCTCAGCTTTAATCCAATGTTCAAAGAGACCGTGTAGAGAATGGGAAGAGGTCAAGCTTAGCAGTCAGGTATTTGATAAATGGGTAAAAGGGTAATTTATTGAAACTCTTGGCCTTCGTTTCCTTCACTCATAAAAATGGGGATAATAATACCTACAGCACAGGTTGTAAATCAGACCACACAGAGATAGGTACCACACCTGGCACATTACCTGGCAAAGAGTGGATACCCGATACATTTTAATTTTCCCTTCGTGGATCTTGTCTCTTCTCCACCACCTCAGCTCTGGCCACTCTGTCACCATACTTTCCCAGAGATCCCCTCTTTCCTATCCTTTTGCATCTCACTGCCACCAAGATGTCACCAGCCTGGCTCCTACGTCAGGCTCTCCTTACCCTTCTTGTTAAGCCATTTCCCACCTCCTGCCTCTCCACCTGGAGGTAGTGAATTTAGTTAGATATCCTGTTTGTAGTCCCAGCTTTGCCAGTGATGACTTGTGCTCTCTTAATCAAATAGTTAAGTCCCTTGACCTTTCTGGGCTTCCCCATCTAAACTCATTTGCTGAGCCAAATTCATTCACTTATTCAACAATTTCAACACATATGTAATCAAGTGCCTCGTATGAGCCAACCAGGCCCTGGGAGTGTAGCACTGACTAAGACAGCTATCTCCCTGCCCTCATAGAACAGGTGAAGAAAGAAGAGAAGAGCTGTGATTTCAGGGAATGATACATACTCTGCTGGAAATAAAACTGGCGGTTGTATCTCTCTGGTTGAGGTGATGTTTCAACTAGAGGGAGAGCAGGAACGTGGGCACTGAGATGGCAACGTGCTATGCTCTTAACAATTCTTGATCCAAGTTTATCCCCAGCTCGAATTCATTTAGCAATTCCTTACCTGCAACATTAGGTTAAATAAAACTTGTCTGATTGTGTTGGAGGCCTCCCTCACCCTGACCCAAATCTACCTTCCCAACCTGGTATTGAAGGATCCCAGCTCAAGTCTAAATAGAAATATATATGTCTAGGCATGTCTGGCAACAGGGTAGCATATCCTGCCAGGAGCGGGTTAGCAAAAGGAATGAGAAGCCTCCAGGAGAAAGCTCATCATGATTAAAGGAGGGGCCTGCCCTGTGAGCCTGACAGTAATAGATCTTATCCTTCCCAGGCTCCTGAGGGAGAGGCAGTTCTGTCACCTGAAGACCTCCCCGCCTAGCCCAGACCATGCCAAGCCCAGTTCCTAGGGATGGGGGTGGGGAGCCCTGGGACCCAGGCAGCCTGCTTTGGGCCTTTGTATAGAGTAACACAGAAGGGAGACGGGCTTCTCCCTGACTTTGCCAGAGTCCCTGAGCAGCTTGTCTTCCAGGAGGCTTCCATCAGAGCATAAGTGCTTCCCAGAAGCAATGACTTAAGGTGGTTCCAAATGAGCCGACAGAGGCAAGACCCCAGGAAATCGGAGTTACATTACTGGGGGGGAGGGAGGGAGGCTCTCCCATGTTGGTCAGGAAACACATGGTCCTTTCAAAAGAGATCGCTGACGGAAGTTTAAAGAATAGATCTTTTATGGGGATGTGGGCAGGGTTAAGGAAAACCAAGAGACTGGTGCGGTGTGCTAGCCTTAGTATGGGAGAAGCTGTTATCACCTGTAGGCCTAAAAGGGAAAAGGGAAGAACTGGTCACTGAAACCAACCATTGGGCAAGAACTGGAGCTTTAGAAGGCCACAGGTGGGCCTTAGGTGAAGATACACAGCCACTGACAAGCTGGGGCCTAGCGTGGAGAGGGCCGCCTTCCAATTTCCCAGCAGTACCTAGCATTGGCCAAACCTGATCAAAAGTCAAAGGGCAAGGAAGTAGGGTCAAGGCAGACCACTGCGGTCAGCCTCATAGATACAGGGCAGGGTGGAGAAGAGTGAAAAGGAGAACTAAAGGGACAAAGAATAGTCAGAATACCCCTTTGTCCCTTTAATATCCACAGATTGATGGGGCCCAAGGCAACTGGCATCATATGAATTTCTTCTGCTCTTCTCCTCCACCAACAAACACTCTTCAGGAACAGGGCTGATTATCCCTGCACCTTCATTCTGAAAACAGGGCTTCCAATCAAAGGCTTGGGTTCAAATCCCAGCTCTGACACTGTATCAGTTTCCTATGGCTGTCGTTATAAGTTACCACAAACTGGGTGGCTTAAAACAACAGAAATGCATTCTCTCACAGTTTTGGAAGCTGGAAGTCTGAAATCAAAAAAACATATAAAGCTACTATAATCAACTGGTGCATGAATGGACAAACTATTCAGTGGAACAGACCAAAAATCTATAAAAACAGAGCAATTACATACTGAAATTTAGTATGTGACAAACATAGCCTTTCAGTCAGTGGAGATAAGATGCATTTTTTAATAAATGATCTTGGAACAATGGGGTAGCCTTCTGAGATAAAATGAAACACCCACGCCTCACCCCCTACACCAAAACAAATTCCTAAAGGATCAAAAATTTAAATATTAAAAATGAAATCATAAATACATATGTGTTCCAATGTTCATTGCAGCTTTATTTACGGTGGCCAAGACATGGAAACAACCAAAATGTCCTTCGATAGATGAATGGATAAAGAAGTTGTGGTATATATACACAATGGAATACTATTCAGCAGTAAGAAAAGATGATATAGGACCATTTGTGACAACATGGATGGATCTTGAGAGTATAATGCTAAGTGAAATAAGTCAGACAGAAAAAGCAGAGAACCCTATGATTTCACTGATATGTGGTATATAAACCAAAAACAACAAAAGAACAAGACAAACAAATGAGAAACAAAAACTGATAGACACAGACAATAGTTTAGTGGTTACCAGAGGGTAAGGGAGGGGTGGGGGATGAGAGATGAGGGTAAGGGGGATCAAATATATGGTGATGGAAAGAAAACTGACTCTGGGTGGTGAACACACAATGGGACTTAAAGATGATGTATTACAGAATTGTACAACTGAAATCTATGTATCTTTACTAACAATTGTCACCCCAATAAACTTAAAAAAATGAAATCATAAAAATATCACAACAAACCATAGGAGAATTTTTATTATTATTATATTGGGAGAGAAAGGCCTTTCTAAGTGGACACATACCAGAAGTCATTACTTAATACATTCAGTTACGTAAATATAGAATTTTTCCCCACGGGAAAATAAACATCATAAACAGAGTCAACTGACAAATGAAAAGTTGGCCAAACATATTTGCCACTTATATCACAGACAAAGGGCTAATTTCCTTAATATTTAAACAGCTCTTACAAATCAATAAGAAAAAAAATTAGCTCAATAGAAAAATGGACAGTGAACATAAACAGTCCATAGAAAGGAAATATAATTGGTTCTTAAATATTTGAAAAGATAAAAAAAAAAAATATTTGAAAAGATCTTCCCCTTCACCCTTAATAAGAGAGATGCAAATTAAAAGCGTTTTTCACCTAAAGAGTGACAAGAATCAGCAATGTTTGCTAACACACAGTGTTGACCACTCTCACACCTTGCTGGAATGCCTTCAAGGACCGCAATTGGCAATATCCACCAAAATTTTTTTGTTTTTTAAGGTGAGCGCACAGTGGCCCATGTGGGGATTGAACCTGAACTGGCAGCCTTGGTACTAATGGCATCATGCTCTAACCAGCTGAGGTAACTGGCCACCCCCTCCACCAAAATTTTAACTAGATATATTCTGAGACCCAGTAATCGAACTCTAAGAATGTATTTTACAAATATATTCCCACAAATGCTTTTAAAAAAAAAAAAAGTGGGAGCATTGAGATCTCGTTCCCTGGCATATGTCATCAGTTTAAAAAAAAACCAGTTTGAACAAGGATATGTTTTGCAGCATTGTTTGTTATGGCAGATTGAAATAATCCAAATGTAGGTGTTCATACGATGGAATATGTTAGGTTTGTGCAAAAGTAATTGCGGTTTAGAAGGTTAAAAATAATTGGCAAAAACCGAATTACTTTTGCACCAACCTAATATCATTTAAAAAAAAGTGGGGGGTAGAATTAGACTCTCCTATTTGTCCTAATATGGAACTAGTAATATGTCTAAGACACACAAAGATGAATTTTATAAAGCCAAGTGCAAGGGAAGGAGAGCTGGGGGAAACCACCCAACTCCTGGCTGGCCCAGTGCATTACCAGCACCCACACCAGAGGCACCAAGCTGAGGCTGTAGGGCCCCTCCCTCCCACAGGCCCAGGCCAAGGCCCTGGAGGGGCCCCAGCCATGGTTCCACAGTCCTGTGTTTTTGTAAAGTTTGTAGAAGATATTTTAACCCCAGTTGGTCAAGACCACTGTGTCTTTCCCTCCAGACTTTCCTGTCACACTTCCCCTTGTCTCAAGTGGCACTGGAAGAGCCAAAGGCATTTTTGAGATCTGGCTAAGGTGGGTTGGAGGCACATTAATTGTACATTTCCTGGGACAGATTTGTATGGCTTACAGTAACTTCCATGCAGAGTTAAGTTATTGTTTGCTGTTCCTGTGTGGAAATGGCTTCCAGAAATATTCCTACTGCCAACTGTGCCACCTCCTCTGGGATGGTCACACAAAGGTATAGGTCCCACAAACTGCACATCAAGCAGTTAGTGATAAATTTAATAATTTTAACATGATGCTATTTTTCTGAATTTTAGAGTGTTTGTGACATTTATGGTTTTTTAATGTGTAATTTAGTTTGATTTTTCTATTATTTTTTTTACCAAAAATTTAAAGCACAATGCAGAATACCTTGCTAACCTCTATCTTTAGGGGGGGAAAAAGAAAAAGAAAAAGAAGACGTCTACTGTCAAGAGTGTTGCTTCTTTTTAGACCTCCTCGGGAGTCCAGGTAACGTGACACTACCTTGTATGTATCCCCAAAAAGGAAAGTTTTATTAGTAGGAAATATATTCTCTGTTTGATAATGGCCCTTTGTCTCCCTACAGAGTCCCCCAAACCAGCGTTTTTCATACCTAGTGGTTTGTTTTCTGTCCCTCCCTCCTCAGTTATATTACAAATTAACAGACTGTCTCCAGTGTTTCACTGTTGGCAAACATTGGGGTGATACAGTCTTTCACGCTGGTGCTGGTGTTTCTGTAGATTCCTAGAAACAGAATTGCTACATCAAAGGCTGTGCATGCTTAGATTGTTTTCCAAATTTATGGTGCATTCATGCTGCTAAAAATTGTGTGGCCAATAAAAATACTGAGGTAGATGATTGATCAATTCCTTAAAGTTAGAGAGCAGGGCACAGGCTACACAATAAAACGTGGCATGATTTTAAAATGAGGATGGACAGAAGTGGATAGGCAGTGCAAGCAAGACTTCCACATTCCATTTCATGGCCCTTTACAGTTTTTTGATATTTTAAAATATATTTTAATAAGCAGATACTGCCTTTATGATTTTTTTAATATTAGCAGGAGGAAAGTACACCTGTTGTTATATAAATATATCAATAGCTAAGGAGGAAGTTCTTCCTTCAGTTATTAAGAATGTTCTAGCTGCCATGAAGGAACCAGTCCCACCTCTCTCCTGAGCTTATTTCTGAAACAGAGGTCATCCCTAGGACTTTAGGATTACTGTTTATGTTGGCTTGAGCTGATAAAAAAAAAGCCTCTGTCCCTGACATCATACCAGATACGGTGATTTCTGCCTTCCCTCCATCCTGGCATATTTCCAGCCCTTCCTAGAACAAGCCTGGGGTGGAGCTTATGTGGATTTACTTATTCCCTGTCTTCTCAGGGACACCAGAGGACATTGGTGGCTCTCACGATTACCTGGTATTTACTGCTGTGAGACACTGGTGCACTTTGGGTAATTGTTGCAAAAAGCCAAAATCAGCAATATTTCCGAACTCTATGGTGTTGGGCCAGGCTTTGAGGCTGGGTAAGAGGACTTTCAGGGTGAGTGGCTGAGAGGAAGCTGGAGGTCTGGTGGAGAGAACAGTGAGCACAGCTTGTGCTGGGGCATAGGCACAGATTTGCCTGAAAGCCACTGAGGGGAAGGTGGGGGGCAAAGCTGGTCAAGTCGGGGCTCCAGAGGTCAGAGGCCATCACAAGACAAGCAAAGCAGGGTAGGCTGTGGGGAGCTTTAAAGGTGTGTGTGGGGGGAAGGGGAGTGTCTCAAGCAAGAGTATGACTAATTAAAGCCACTCCAAAGCTATGGCCCTCCGCCAGCTCTTTCACCCAATCAATCATCAAGTCTTACAAGACTTAAAGATTGATTTCTCTTTCCTTCACTTCGTAAGTATGGAGGGCCTACCATGGGCCAAACTCTATTCTAGGTGCTGGAGATACATCAGTGAACGTGGTCCCTGGTCTCATGGAGCCTACGTCTGGAAGGTGAACAAATAATGGCATAATTATCTCATTGTAATTATATTAAGTGTTAGGAAGGAAAAGGAGTGCTGTAAGTCTTGCAGTTAAAAAATATTAACTTTATTTACCTGTATTTCCTCAGTAACCATTACCCCCCCTTTTTTTTAACACATAGACTTTCTATTTAGAGCAGTTTTAGGGTCCTAGCAAGTTGAGCATAAAGTAAGCGTTCCCATATGCTGCCCCTCTCCACACACGCGCAGTGTCCCTCACTAGTGACATCCTGCCCCAGAGTGATACTTTCGGTACAACAAATGAACCAACATTGGCACATCACTACCACCCAAAATCCATAGTTCACATGAGGGCCCTTCTTCTTTTTTTTTTTAACACTGTGTTAACACTGAGACTCAAAGCTCCACACAGTAGAGCTTTTCTAAGCTCTCACAATTTCTAAGACAGAAGTGGCGGGGCGCTTAGATTAGTATTTTGCACAAGCAAATCACTCACTGCTTCTTCTCCTTATCCAACGAGATTTATTTGATTCAGATGCCACAGATACCACCCTTGGTCAGGCTACTGAAATGACCTTCAAACTGGTCTGCCAGCCACCAGACCGTCACCCCACCCCAACCCCCAACCCCGAACCCTGATTTGACTCTGAATCCAGATCCCCAGTTAATTGAAGAACACCACTCTCTATGGCATGAGCTTACCATTTCCACATTTTTAGCACCTCCCAGCAGTGGTTTCCCATATTATTTTCCATGGAACCCATTTGGCAATGGCAGTTGAATATAATGATTAAACGCATAGGCTCTGATATCTGTAGCCGAGAGACTGCATCCCAGCCCTAAGAATCCCAGGTTCCTCATCTTTAAAGAGAAGACCATAGTACCACCTAGTCAAGGAGATGGGAGGTTGGGGGGCATTAAATGAGATAAGGCACATAAATACTTCTGTGCATAATAAACACTTGATAATCATTAGCTCTTAGTGTTGTTGTTGTTGTTATTACTCAAAGGAAATTTTTTTTTTTAATAAAGTTGAAGAGAACTTTTTTTTTTTTTTTTTAAATAGACTTTATTTAGTTATTTATTTTTTTTTGTTGAGAGCCCACTGGCCCATGTGGGAATCGAACCGGCAGCCTTCAGCGTTAGGAGCACGGAGCTCTAACCACCTGTGCCACCGGGCCGGCCCCTCAAAGGAAATCTTAAAGCAAGTGCAAAATATAAGCTATAAAATCAGTTGATATGATTTGAACACTGTGGTTCTACCAGCTTACAGGACTATGTCTGATCTCTCAGCCCAGTCTGATACTCCCCAAACCCAAATTCACTCTTCACACCAGTCATTTACTTTCCATCAGTTTGTCATGGAATCTCTGAACTTTTGACCCTGCTGTTCTTTCACTTCCTCTCTACCCATCTAAATCCTATCTGCAGTTTAAGGTCTCAATCAAACACTACTTCCCACTTCCTTCTAAAGCCTTTTGTGGCCATTTTAACCTCTTCTCTGACCAAGTAGCACTCACTACATTTACCAGCTGTCCCCAACCTTTCCCCTTGTTTCCCCTCCTCCCACACTGGAGAATTCACATGCCAGATACACTCTCTGAGTATAGCCAAAATTGTGAAAAATTCCTAGTAGTTATAATGTTACTGGTCGTTAACTCAATAAAGCATGTTAGAATACAAGTGTGAGTGACATTTCTATAGGCATAAACTTAAAAAATGCTCTATTTCCTTTAGAAGAATCATTCACTAATGTAGTGGGTTGAATAGTGTCCCCCAAAAAATTCATGTCCACGTGGAACCTCAAAACGTGACATTATTTGGAAATAGAGTCTTTGCAGTTGAAATTAATTAAGATGAGGTCATACTGGATTAGAGTGGGCTCCGAATCCAATAATGACCAGTGTCCTTGTAAGAAGAAGAAAAGACACAGAGACACAGAGGAGAAGAAGACCATAGGAAGATGAATACGGAAACTGGAGTAATGCCGGAAAGGACCAAGCCTGATGGACAGGAGCCATCAGAAGCTGGAAGAGGCAAGCGAGGATTCTTCTCTAGAGCCTGCAGAGGGAGCACGGCCCTGCCAACACCTTGAAATTGGACTTCTGGCCTCCAAAACTGTGAGAGAATAAAGTTCTGTTGTTTTAAACCACTCAGTTTGTGGTCGTTTGTTATGGCAGCCCAATGAAACTAAGACAAGTAGCTTCAACGTTTAAACTATTTTTAGTAAAAAAAAATTGCTTGTGTGGCACATTTCGGTGCCTCAGGTCACCTCTCAGGGACAAGCAGCTGAGTGATCTGTAGGACACATTTGACCTCATTACATACTGTCCTCCATCGTTATCACCAGAAATGCTAGCAGACAGAGTTCATAAACAGTAGTTAGGCAGGAGACCTGCTGGGTGAGGAGAGCCTGGGATAAGCAATAGAGAGTGGTGGGGACTCTGGGATGTCCAGTCTTAAGAAATCCTTTGTAAACCAATAAATGTGGTTATATGACAAACCCCTGCACAGCGGCAGCCTCTGTGAGGACAGGTATTTGTCGTACATGCCTTTTTCATCCGAGCAGAGACCAACAGTTTTCCCTGCAGTTCTATATTCCTTTTAAAAAGAATGTTCGTGAAATAATGAATTAGTAGTGCCAATTGCACAATGGGATGGAATGTTGGATAGCTAATGAACAATTAAGCCAGTGAGAATTTTGGTGACAGTGTGTTACATCCTGGGAGAGCCAGAAAAGGTCACGCTGACCAAGTACAACCTCAAAGAAACAAGAGTGGGGAATCTGATGGAGGCAGGAAATGGAGTGTAGCCAGATCCACCCAAAGCTGGAGAACTCCAAAACCAGGTGACACTATGGTCAGCAGCCAAGGAGGTATTCAGCAAGTGTTAGAATTCTCAGCATGGAGAAAATAAGGCAAAAATAACCCGAAATGGAATTAAAACTTAATCTCCCCTGACTTGGAGAAACCTTTCGTGCTCTACATCATCACTCATGTGAGGGGTAATAAAGTGTTTCAGCACTTGGTTGAATCTATGTACAATGGCATTGTCTACACAACCTGCATTTGGGGGCTGGCCAGGTAACAGGCACACCAAAACTTTGGTCTGCTTTCTTTCTCTGCCTTCTACCACCAAGGGGACAAGGAACGAAGACTTCTCTTTGAGTCTGAGCAACATCTTTAAGGAACCTAAAGAACGGAGGGGACAGGGGCTCAGTTCTCCTCCCCATCTCCACATACACCCAGCCTGCATACCCCTTCCCCACTCTGCCCTTTCAGCGGGGGATGAGGGCGATGGCACTTGGCCTTCCCTTGCTTTATCTAACAACCCTGTGGGAAGATCATCTTCTGCAGGGGCCTCTGCACAGTGCTATTCGTGACCTAAACTCCTGGAGTGTTAGCACTGAAAGGGAGTTCAGGCTCTGTTTAGACCAGTCCAACCCCTACTTATGTAGTTTTACTATTTAAGAAGTGAACGATTTCCAAACGCAAGCGTGAATCCCAGGACCTTTCATTAAAAGTCTCAAGTTCAATCGCTGGGTTGTCTGGCTGCATCATTTGAAGGTAGCCCTGGATGTTTACTTTCTTTTTCAAATTTATTTTTCAATTACAGTTGACATACAATATTGTATTAATTTCAGATCTACACATAGCAATTAGACATTTATATACCTTACAAAGTGATCACTCCGATAAGTCTAGTATCCATCTGACACCATACATAGTTATTATAACATTATTGACTATATTCTCTATGCTGTACTTTACTAGGTGTTTACTTTTAATCTGATTTCACCTATGTGAGAAGAAATTGGCTGCGGTATTGTAGAAAAGCTCGCTGGGCCTGGTGTTAGGAGACAGCCTTCAAATCGCAGCTCCGTCGCTGGGGTGCTATATGACTCTAGACATTACTTAAGCCATCTGTGTCTCAGTTTCCTCATCTATAAAATGGGGTGGTAATAGGAGCAACTCCCGAGGATGGTTGGGAGAGGTTTAAATGAGATGAGCTATGTAAAGGTGTTGATGAGGCACTGGGAGCAGAGTGAGCACTCCCTAAGTGTTATTTACTTCTCTTGCTGCTGTTCTCAACAAATATCTCTGAGCCTTGGTTTGGGATTGCAGCAAACTTGGCATTAAAACACGCAAAGCACTCCCCTAACATGCAGCACAAAAATGGCAAATTTTATTATTCATTATAACTCTTTGTATCTGTGTAAGGAGATACAAAGAGTTATAAATATAAACACTGTCTCTGCTCTTTAGGACCTTACAGTCTAGTAGGGGAGACAGGGAAAGCTCCCTAAAAATACAATTAACAAGGCAAATGTATGATTACTAAGGGCTGAAAGGCGATGATTCTAATGCCGGGAACCAGTCTTCCAGGAGTGGTCTGAGCAAACGCAGAAGAGGATCTGCATTGTCAAGTTCAAACAGGAATGGAGACATTGCTCTTTCTAACTTTTCTTCTGTTTTCCCACCCCACCCTCCATCTGGCTACTGCTGCCCCCTGGTGTCAGTCACCTTCCTAGCACTCCTGGGTGATAAACTGGGCCCTGTTCTCTCCAGGGCAGTCCGGGGGGAGGGGCCAGCCACCTACCCCAGGGCACAGCTAAGCAAGACTTGAAGCTCAGCCAGGTCCCACTGGGAAGGAAGAGGGTCTCTCTTCTCTAGGATTTAGGGTAGGCCCTAAATCCAATGACTGATGTCATTATAAGGGAAATTTGGACACAGAGACACAGGTAGGAGGACACACAGGAA
Organism: Rhinolophus hipposideros; assembly: GCF_964194185.1. Classification (NCBI taxonomy): domain Eukaryota; kingdom Metazoa; phylum Chordata; class Mammalia; order Chiroptera; family Rhinolophidae; genus Rhinolophus; species Rhinolophus hipposideros. The sequence goes on from NC_138051.1 coordinate 27,841,824, forward strand.
AGACTTCCACGTGATGACAGAGGGCGAGATTAGAATGATGCTTCTACAGGCCAAGGAACACCACAGATGGCCAGCAACTATCAGAAGCTAGGAGACAGGACTGGAACAGATTCTCCCTCAGAGCCTCCAGAAGAAACCAACTCTGCCAACAAATTGATTTCAGATTTCTGGCCTCCTGAGTTATGAGAGAATAGGTTTCTATTGTTTTTAAGCCACCCAGTTTGTGGTGCTTTGTTATGAGAGCCCTAGGAAACTAAGATATTCAAAAAGAGCTAAAAGGAATTACTCAGAGGAACATAAAAGTGGAGTGCCACCTAGTCATAGAGACGCCACCTTACCCCGCTTTGCCCCTGGCTTCCTACTCTGCCAGGATCCTGCCTCACTGTGGGAGAGGCCACTTGGACACACTCAGCCCTAATTATTAGGTTGGTGCAAAAGCGATTGCGGTTTCTGCAATAATATTTAACCTTTTACACCACAATTACTTTTGCACCAACTTAATAGATTCCTCAGGGTTCAGGCCCAAGAGAGAAAAACATAGAGACAGATGTTCCTTCAAACTCTATCCAAGGCCTGAGTGACAAATCCACTGTTCCTGACCCTCGATGTTCTTCATCCAGGGTAACTCACATTGGGAAAATCTATTCCTTTCAGAGAACATCTTGTCTCCCCCTCAAAGAGATTAGGCCAACAAATTTTCTCAAAATATGGTTGTCCACCATTGCCACAAGACATACACAAGAAGAGGGAGAGGACAGATTCAGGGACCTTTTGGTGAGGTCCCAAAGTCCCCAGTACTTCCTCACCACTACACGTTGTTCCATAGTCGCCCATTAATCCTTGAGTTCCATAAAGTAGGGAAACATGTTTGTCTCATTTACTGTTCTCGCCCCAGTAGCTAGCATAGAGGCTGGCACGTAGTAGGAGCTCACTAAACTTTTATATGTGGTAGTAGGACCCAGTTAGATGTGGGATGTGCTAGAGATCACACAGATAGTTGGCTGAATTAGGACTCCAGCCAAGGACCTTTTCTATTCCCTGTTAGAAATAGCTCATCCTGTTTAGCTGAGCTAAGCAGTAGCTACAGCCCAGACTTCTCTTGCGTGAACTAATACAAAACCTTTCTTTCTGGTCTCCTTGCCACTATCACTCCACACAGCTTCTAAACTTTCACACACACACACACACACACACACACACACACACACACACACACACGCACACACAAAACACACGTCTGTAGGCCCTTGACCAAATGAGTGAATGACTCGGTATTATTCACACTACTCAGCATGGCCTATTGAAGCATCCTAAGTATGATTCCTTCCCACATGTCTGGTCTTGACCTCATCCAATTTAACTCCTAGGCATGAACCCCTTTCTCATCCCTATCTTGTTTACCCAAAAACTCCCACTCCTCCTTAAAGACCCGTTTCAAAATCACCTGCCTTTGTAAAATGTTCTTTGATCCTCCTCCTTGCGCTCCGCCCCATTGTTTCCATAGCAACATATCCTTTCTGTCTCTCCGGACAGCTCAAATGGAATCCCCATCTCCAGGTAGGAAGATCCCCTCCGCCAGTGACTAGATTGTCTGATCCTTCAGAGCAAGGCCCCCCTGTGGTGCCCATGTCCCTCGCCCCAGTACAGAGTTTGGCATAGAGCAGGGGCCCTGGAGGACTTTGTGGGGAGTTGGCTAAGTGAGCAATCAGACACTAAAACCAGCTCCCCCAAAAAAGCAGCCCAACCTCTGTGCACTTTCCACATCTGCAGTTTCCAGGAAGTGTGCAAGATGCCACTTCTCTGCAGCCTAGGTCTGGGGGCAAGTTCCAAGGCGCCACAGAACCCACACCAAGCAGAGCCCAAAACCCAACAGTGCTCCCCACTCTGCCTTCCCCATGCATCTTGCAGGCCCAGAGTTCCAGCCAGAGAAGGAGACTCCAGAGGCAGCTGCTCCTGCCTCAGGCTTCCAGGCTGTCCCTGAGAACTTAGATGAAGAAGGAAGACAGGGCCAGCTGAGGGCAGAGATGAGCTACAATGTCAGGAATGTGTGTGCTGTTCCCCTCCCCTAAGTACACTTTTCCAGGTGACCCTCCATCCACAGCAGCCCAGACAAGATCTGTGAGAAGGGGGCAGGGAGCTATTTTAGAGTCTGGAGTGGGAAAGACTGACACATAATTGATAAATGATTCTAGTTCTCAAACCTTCCTGTGCTGAAGACTCACCTAGGGTACTCTTTAAAATGGAGTGCCCTAGGCCTGTCCCCCAGAGAATATCATTGAGAAGGTCAAGGGTTGCCTAGGAATCGAAGTTAAAAAAAACAAAACAAAACAAAGCAACCTCCACCACCACCCACACCACCTAGTGATTCAAATGTAAGTAATCCTCAGACCACACTCCGAGAAACCCTGGCCAAGAAAGTCTTTTCTGGCATCAGCTAAAGATCCAGCATCCTTCTCCTCTCCCAACTCCAGCCTCAGGGAGCTAGATGTCTGTAGGGATCCTGGGAAGAGACAATGACCCTGGGAGGCCAACCCACATCAGGATTCTAATGGGAAGAGGGGTTAGGGCTGTGCAGTGAGGGCCCAGAACAAGTCTTGCAGAACAGTCATGGGGAAGCAGATGTCAGCTCAGCCAGAGGAGGAACTCCATGCGAGTCTACTGTATCACTCCCAGCTTAAGGCCTACCGTCTAGTGGGAAAGCTCTCATCCTCCTTGGGTAACTCTAAAGTCCCCAGCATGGCTATGAAGCCCCTCAGAATCCAACCCCTGCTTTCCTCTGCAGTCCTTCCTCAGATCTCCCCACTTCCAGAACTTAATCTGCCTCCCACTCCCATCACACAGCACCTCTCTTGTTCCTCCAAGTATGACAAGCCCTCCGTCTGCCAGCCTTCCGTGTTTGCTTCTCTCCTCCAGGACCTGGCCCCTTCTGGTGGCTCTGCCTGGTCTGCCTTTCTCCGCTTTGGGGCTGGTCAGTTCCATCATGCTTCAGGCCTCAATCTAGAAGTCACTCTCGAAGTTCCTTCAAGCCCCCAGAGCTGGGTGCCTCCCCTGCCCTCTGCTCCTTCTACACCCCATAATGAAATTGTTCACTGCCCCCTGAAGACCTGACATACTAGACGAAATATTTACTGAGTTGAACTGTTGAGTTATAATGAGCTGTTGACTTACTGTTGCCCCATGAGGCTGAGGTCCTCCAGGACCCATTGGCTGGCACTTAGTAGCTGCTTGATAAATGTCTGGCAGCGAATGAATGGCAGTACCCTGGCAGAAAATGAAATTGTCTGCCTTAGGAGTCAGTGAGTCCCCATCACTACACCTTTTCATTCATGAAACTGACCCACCAGAGATCTTGGGGGTTGGTGGGGTGGGGAGTTGAATGCTAGATCTGATATGTATCCCAGGGTCCCTCCAGATATGGAGATTACAGGATAATGACTCTGGCCCCTGCTGGAGGGTATCTTTGAAAAGCAGCCAAGGCCCATTGAGCTGATCACTTGATGTCAGTTTGGTTCACAGCAGTTTGTGTTCAGGAAGATAAAGAAAATTCATTGTTACCAGGGGTCATCCTGGTTTTCTTGTCCTCCATTCCAGAGTTAGATTCTGTCACACCCATCCCTGAACACATGGGTACTTGCCACACCTGTCTGGAGCCACTGGACATAGAGAGGCCCCACCAGCCTTTAGCTGAGGACAGTTTCCTAAGTACCAACTCCCTGAGTATATTTTGGGTATGGCCCCCACCCCGCAGCCAGGCCTAGCAACTCAGGATAGTGGTACTTAGTGCCTGCTATGTGCCAGGCTCCAAGTAAGCAGGGCTGACAAGGTTTGACTTTCCCCAACCCACTAGGGACTTGGCCCCACAGGCCATCAAGATGAGACAAACCAGTTTTCAGCACAGGCCTATCAGTGGTTATATGTGGTCATACCTGTGGGATAGGCCAGGGGCTCATAAAATGCCCTGAGCCCCAGGTCAGGTGGCACTCAGAGCTGCTGGAGAGGCTGGCTGCTTGGCTTCCTGCAGTCTACCTCTGAAGCACAGATCTTTCCAGAATGTTTTCACAGTCCGCAAGGGTGGGAGAATCCAGATTGTGGATGGACCCATGCCAGCCCTCCCTCACCCGCAGCCCTAGTCCAGGGAAATAAGCTTTAGGGGCCTGGGCAGCATGCGTCAGGGTGGGCTGGGGGCAGCAGCTCAGGAATACAGCATCTAACCTGTGACTGACTGGCTGTGTGACCTTGGGCAAGCCCTTTCCTTCCCTGAGTCTCGGATTCCTCCTTCGTAAATGAGGGAGGACTAGACTGGTGTTTCCTGACCTTGGTTATGAATCAGAATCAGCTGGGTGGTGGCAAGAGAAAGGAACTTGAAAATACCCAGATTCCTGGGCACCATCCCAAAGGCCCTACTGGACTCTGAATCCTCAGAGGACAGAGGCCTATTGGAGCTCTGGCCCTGCCCTCTCCCCATTCAGGGAGCCTCTGGAGCCCCTTCCAACCCTCCCCAGCTCCCTGCACTGAACAGTTATCTGGGGTGCAATGATCCCAGCCACATCCCATCTCTTTCCAACCTCTAAGCCTCCTCCGGCCAGGGCTGGAGTGAGCTGCCCCATCTCTCTCTCCAAAGAGTTCTAGAGCATGAAGCACTCATCAGTGAGCAGTTTATTACCCATCCACCTGTCCCCAGGCTCCCAGCACGGCGGCCTGTACACAATCTAGACACAGCCTTCGCTCCAGTCATTCCACACAGCCAGCCTCACTCTCCTCCCATCTCAGTCCTCCACACTCTGCCCCTCCCTCCATGGCAGCACCAGGCCCAGGGGGCCACACCTCAGCTAGGGGAGGGGAGGGAGGGGAGGGAAGAGAAGGCAAAAGCTGAGGGGCAAAACGAGGTTGGCCCCAAGCTTCTGGAACCACCACCCCAGGATGAAGGGGAAGTGGGCAGGGCTGGGGGCGGGGCAAGAGCTGGGATTGCCAGGCGCTGGGTTCAGGCAGGAGGCTCTTCTCCAGGAGGTGCAGGAAAGCCACTCAGGTCTCGGCCAATGATCTCACTCACTGTAAAGGAGGGACAGTTGAGAGATGGGGCTAAGGGTAACTCCCCTCCTTTAACAGAGACCCCCATCCATTCCAGGCAGGCCTCCGTCTAAGATGTCTCTAGGCTCCTCCTCCACTTGGCCTCAGTTTCCCCAAGGAATCTTGACACCTGCTCCAAATCAAATCTTGCTCAGCTCCATCCATGTGGACTCCCAGGCTGCCATCCCAGCCCTCTCATGCTGGCTCAGCAGCCTACAATGTCAGGGCAATCGCTGTCAGCAGGGCCAGAGGTGGGTGTAGCCAGTGGGAGGAAGGAGAGGCAAAATATGAAGTTTCCTCATCACCAATCCTAACCCTAGTCACCATGTCTAGGGGAAGGTTACTCAAAGGAAAATGTGCTGGACTGGGACCTCAGTAAGCTGCTGCTCCTCTCTGAAATCCAGTGCCTAAATCTGCAAACTGGGGGGCTAGATTGAATGATCTTGAAAGCACTTCTAGCCTGAGATTTTGTGATCTGGGGCAGAGGCAAGAGAAGGGTTGGGGCAGAGACTCCATGCACTCTTCAGAATTAAGTTAACCAAGTTCAGATGGCCACATGCATCAAGAACTTGCCTCCTGAGACCCTCCAATTGGCCCCAAGGGATCAAGGGTGCCCAATCTCTGGGAAGCCAAGCTCCAACCCTCAGCAAACATACAGAGCAATCTCTTGCACACACTCACACTTGCAGTCCCCAGTCCCACACCCACCTTCCTCCAGCGTGATACCCTGGATAGGGACACTGTCTCGGAAGCCGCTGCCGTAGCCACCCCTGGATTTCTCCTGCTCCGGAGCCCCCTCCCCGGGGCCATAGCTTGGCCCTACCTCATTGTACCCCTCAGCAGGTGGGGGATGAACACCACTCTGGGGAGAGAAGGGGCCTTCCAGCGGTGGGGAGGAAGGCAGAGGAGGCCGAAAGGGGGCTGGAGGAGGGAATGGCAGCCCCAGGGGAAAAGGGGAGCCCCGTCCCCCATAGGGGTCACTAGGGAAGGGCCGGGGAAGGAAAGATACTGGAGGTGGACGGGCACAACCTGTGGTACCCCCAGTCTCAGGGAACATCCGAAGGCCAGGTCTGTAGGAAGGTGGGGGCCCCGTCTGAGGGTACAGAGGGGGGGTGCCATAGCTGAAGCCTTCTGACAGGTAAGGAGTTTCATAAGCAGGGTCTTCGTGGGGATAGGAGGGGTAAGGGGGCCTGGGTGGTGAGAAGTCCATATCAGTGCCAAAGGGGGGAGCCGATGCTGAAGGGAAGCCCCGGAGAGATGAGTCCGGTAGGGGCTCCTCCTTGAAGATCACTGGATGATGGGAAGCAGGAGAACACACTGATGAGAAGGTTGGCAGGCTCCCCACTGCACACCCTCCATCCACCTTCCCATCCCCAGGTTTCCTCCATCCCCTGACCCCTCACTATGGGGGCATGGCACCCCTCTGCCCTGCTGAAGCTCCCATATCCCCACACCCCACCATGGGCTGTCCTACAGCGCACCAGGCAGAAACTTGAAACTCTGGGTAGGGCTGCGCTTCCTGCGCCCGTTGGAGACATAAAAGTAGACCTGGACAGGCCGGGACACCCGCTTGTTGCTGTACTCAGGGACAGTCAGGGTCAGTGTCACCTGGGGAGGAGCAGAGGATGAGGCAAGGAGCCCTCAGGGACCTAGGCTCAGCCTAGCCCTTCCAAGTAACCAAACTCCACCTCCTAGTGTTTTCCATGTGCAAGTTCACTTCCTGGAGGTGAACCTGCCTCCAGAGTGGCCAGATTGCCTCCTCCGGAAAAGAACAGGTCGATTCTGGGGTCCATTTCCCTGGGCAAGGGACATAGCTGGGAATTCCCTGACTTCTCCCCTGCTCCGCCCCCAGGGTAGGCACCCCAGTGACACTGGTACCTCATTGCTCTGCAACCGGTTCACGGTGGCCTCCTCCTCCCATTGCAGCTTTCCATCTGTACAGGAGGAACAAACAGCTCCAGCCCAGCTCCAGGGCCCCTGCTCCCGGACCAGTTTCCTGCCATTTCCCCTCCTGCTAGAGCCAAGGCCAGACTCAGAAGCCCCCTAGAAGGCTTTGCTCACAAAGGAGCCCACTGAGTGTTTACTCAATCAAATGGAAGAGGTAGGGTTTAAAACTGTCTGTAGGATGTAGAGGAGCAAACTGAGACCAAGAGAAATGGCAGGGCCAGCCTAGAAACCAGAGGGAGTGGGTGACAGAAGCAACTCTTGAACCCTCCCACCAACTCTAAACACCCTCTTCCATAAGAGCGCTAGGAGGAAGTTCGAGGGTAGGAAAGGGTCCCAGTTTGAAGGAAGGCAATGAGACCTCGTCTCATGACCCAGCACCTCTAAATCTGCTTTAATGTGGTCCCAGAGTGCTATATTTGAGTACAGGGGCTAGGGCTCTTAGCCGTCAGGGTTAGGAGAAGGCAAAGGCCTCAGGCTGGTGGGTGTACACCTGGGTCCCTCAGTCTCCCCTTCGGCATCTCTGCAGCTCCTTCTTGGGGTACCTCATAGACTCTCGTAATCAGAGCTGTACTGCCAGGCCTACACTCAGGAGGGGCTCCGTGTGGGGCTGTGAGGGTACAAGCCAACTCTTCCCGTCTCCTCATGGACCCTATCCACAACAGGGGTCAATGATCTCAAAGCCAACTCTTCTTTAATAAATAGAACGCATATTTCTTACATTTGTTCACCATCTGGAATGTTGTAGACTGCTGTCGTGCCCATGAACAGACAGAACAAGAAGTACAATCTATCTGCCCCATTTTACAGAGAAGGAAACCGAGGCTCAACTAGCTAGTTTAGTGACAGGGCCAGAGATCTTTCACCTGACTGCCCTCCCCTTCCCAGTGGGTACTCACCAGGGCCTCTCTCTATGAACACCACCTTGGAGTCTGGCAGGAAGTTGGAGCCAGTCAGCACTAGCTCTTCCCCTCCTCTCACGGAGCAGGCACTGGGGCTGTAGGCTTCCACCTGAGGCAGCTCCTGGGCTGAGCGCTGGGCTGCAGAGCAGTGCAGGCTGGGCTGGGTATGGAGAGGACAGCCTCTGCCCCCACTTCCTTGGAATAACTACCACAGGGCCTTGGAAGAGCCCTCCTCACCAGCAGACACACAAGTAAACCAATAGAGTCCCTGGGGTGGCACCGACCATGTAAAGAGACACCCGGGCAGAGAGAAAAGTGAACAGAGCAGTCCAGAGTGTTACCCACATAAGTGCACAGGGTCACCCAGAACACAGGGAGGACAGGGCCACTCTGGCCCAGACCAGAAACAGAGTCTGCAGCAGGGACAAATTAGAACATTTCCCCCAACCCTCCAGGATAGAAATAAGGGCTAAATCCTTTGTAGGGCTACCCAGGACAGACGAAGCACAGGATGTTATGCAGAGGTGGTGGGTGAACAGACAGACACACAGACAAGAGTGTTGCAAGAGACAGAGAGATGGCATAGGGCCTCTTTGCTCACAGCACTCGATGGGCACCGACGCTGTCTGCACAGAGACGACCTTCCCGCTGCCCTGGGGTACGTGTACCCGGAATACCAGCCGCACACGTGTGTTCTTACGCCCGATGTCTGTCTCACCCTTCCGCAGCTCAATGTCTGAATTCCGAAGCTTCAGGATTCCAGCACAGTCAATGCTGAAGGCAAAGAATAGAAGGCAAGCCCTCCAAGCTGAAACCAGAAGGGTAATGACCCCCTCCCCCCAAGAGAAAAGCCCCCACCCTCTATCCAAAGCTCTGAAGACCTTCTCTGGGAGCCTATTTTAACCCAGAGATGACCTCTCCGGGGTGCTCCAAACCCTAAAAGTCCTCTTCTAGATGGTGAGAAGGCCTGAAACTGCTCCTATGGATGTTGTCTAGCTCTTCTGAGAAGAGGAAGAGTAGGCCTGGCTTAGGCCCAATGGAAAAGACCCATTCTAAAACCTGAAGACCAAGGGGAAGTGAAGTGGGGACATACTTGGCTGCCATATTGTTCTCAGGAAGCAGGGTCATCTCCAGCACCTTGGTACCACTGACTACAGCTTCATAGCTGGCCGTGGCCACCATCTTGCCAGTGATACGATGCACCTGATAGAAGGCATGAGGCCGCAGGTTCCTTTCATCTGCAGTGCCGATGAACATCTGCAGGGTCAGTGGCTTCTCACTGTAGCCAAGGAGCTGGCAGAGGGAGACAGGCCACCCAACTGAAATCCCCACTGTCTCATTCTTCATCCACCCCTGGGTTTTCAGTCCACCAGAGGGTGAGGATGGAGAAAGACAAAGGATATCCTGGAAGGGATTCCCAGGGGGAATTGGGCACCAGTTGTGGAGAAAACGTGGTCTGGAGTTCGGAGTGTTATTCTTGGAATAAGGCCCAAACTGGGCTGGGCAAAGGGGAAAATCTTCCAAGAGAGACTGGCTCAACTCAAGGGAGACAACCTAACTCCCAGTGAACTTTGGCCTCAGCCTAAGCCCTCCCCCACATCTGGCAGGCCACCATTTTCCAGAGTAGACATGAGGCTGGTGTCCCCTGGGATGAGTGGAGCGGGGGTGGAGGGACAGAAGAGTAGAAAGTATATCCGGGTCCTTGAAGGGCATCCTTCCTCCTCCAACTCCAGCCCCTCCCCCTGGCTGCCTGCAGGGTCACTGATGAGAGGGAGTGTGGGAAAGGGCAGTGCCACAGGCGGGTCTGCACAGCTGGAGCCCATCTGCAGGGATGGGGACTTGAGAAAAGAAAGGTTACCAAGTCTGGTCTCTGCCCCTTACCTTGACTACGGGGTGACCACCAGGGGCAGCTTTGACAGCACCTCGGCTGCCCTCTGTCTCATAGTGGGCCCGGTGGTGAGCTCTAGGCTGCACCTCAATCCTCAGCTCCAGCTGCTCATATTGGCTTGGCAGAGGCCAGTCCAGCGGGGGTAGGGCAGAGGTCCTGGGCAGGAGAAAGAACACTGGTCATCAGCAGCCTCAGACGCTGGTCAGGGCAGCGCTGGGTCCCAGCTCCCTGGAATATGATGGAGGAGGGGGTGACAGTGTAAGAGAAATTATTGTAGAAATAAAACAGTCCAAAGGCCCAGAAGCAAGGGGATAGGGGACAGGATCCTCAGAGTCCCTCAATATGAGGGTGTGGAAGATGATACCAGATCTGAGACTCCCTCCTTTCCAGTTCTGAGCACAGGGTCTGAGGTGGCAAGGATTTACCTGGATACAGAGGAACCCCAAGCCCATTCTAATCCTCAGACCTGGATGGGAAGAGTCCAGTAAAGAAGCACCATTTCAGACCAGAAAAGACCCCAGAGATTAACCCCTTGGTTTTTCAAATAAAGAAACTGAGACCCAGGTGATGGAATACAGCGGGCCAACAAGCCAGTGACTGACAGAAGCCAGGACTGAGCACATCCTGTTCTCAGGCCAGCACCCAGTCCACTAGTTGGGGCTGGACAGGTCCTTTCAGGAGCTGCAGGTTACAGATGGGCAACTTTCTCATATTGAGCTCCCAGATACCCTAAGCCAGGGGATCTCAACTGGTAATTGCCCCCAGTAATATTCAGCAATGTCTGAATATTTGTTGTCACAACTAGGGGAGGAGGTGCTACTAGCACCTAATAGGGGCCAGGAATGCTGCTAAACCATTCTACAACGCCCAACACAGCCTCCACAAAAAAGAATTGTCCTGCTCAAAATGTCAGTAGTGGTGAGGGTGAGAAACCCTGACTTACAAGGAACCCAGGGGAACATGTATTAAGGTTTCTTTCTCCAGGAAACTTTTCTGCATGGAGCCAGCTCAATCTGGCATCTAAAGGCTATGGAAATGAGCAGGGTTCTTTGAGGGTAAAAGGGATAGAAGAATGCAAGAACTGCTTGTTTTAATATGAATTTTGACTTGCAAATATATGCTATTTTAATTCAAATTAGCAGCTATAACTTTAAAGCACAAGTCAAGCCCTAGAAGTTAAGTTACAGAAGGGGGACTTCCTGCTATCCAGGGTCGCGCTGAAATCCAGCTCATGGTGCAGTACCAGTCAGTGCCAGCCCAAAGCTGGAGGCCAGGGGACACCCTGGAGGAACACCCCCTTTCCCTAAGCGGTGCTGCTGGGGGCCTTTTTCTAATTAGTCCATAGAGAATGCTTATCTTTTTGCAAAGGGTCATCAGTTTGTAGAACTTAGTGTTGTTTGTTTGTTTGTTTGTTTGTTTGTTTGTTTAATTCTCCCTAAAACTAGGTAAATGGCAGCGTCCAAGTTAGTTGCAGATTCTCCTTTGAAATGCCAAGGGCACAGAACTAGGACCTTTGTTCAAACCCATCCCTTGACCCTCCTGTTCATGCAGTGTGGTGGCTGGAGACAGCAGTAGTACCCTGCACAACCCTCACCTGAAGATGGGGCTGTGTCCCCCAATCCGAGCCTTGGACCAAGCCAGAGGGGAAGGCACCGCCAGGTAGTCCATGCCAGCCACCTCCTTCCGAGGACCCCCTGGAGGAGCTGCAGCCTCCTCTGCTCCCGCAGGCAGCTTCCCATTGCATGAGGCAGGCTCCTCAGACCGAGGCAGGGCCAATGCCTGCTCGCTGGAAGTCCGCCTGGTTTTCTGAGGGATGCTCTCCGCTGGTGGGGCTCCCACATAGTCAAAGGGGCCTGGGGAGCCAGGGTCCCGGGCCAGAGGCAATGGGGGGGGTGGAGGTGGCTCAGGCCCCTCCTCCCCCAGGCTTCCCCGTCGGGACAGAGCTGGAGAGGCTGAAGACGGGGTTCCGGAGCTGGAATAGCGCCGTTTGCCACATGGAGAGGCAGGCCGTGGGGAGGCAGCGGTGGGCCCTGGAGCACTGAGGAGTAGCCAGCTATCTTCCGGCCCTCTGCCTCCTGGGCTCGGACCATACAGGCTCCAGGGATCATCGGGGGTCCATGGTCTAGGGGAGGCCCGGGGCGAGGGCAGCGGGGAGCCCAGGCCAAAGCGGGAGGCTGCTTCATTTAGCTCCGACTCCACCTCGTCGCAGGCAGCATAGAGGGCTGCCTCATCAGAGGTATCCGAGAAGAAGCTCCACGAGGACAGGCTGCTGCTGCCAGGGCTCGGGCTGAAGAAGGGGCCCCCGCCCTGGCCCCCTGCCTCTCGGTAGCCTCCAAAGCCTTCTGGTGGGGGGTAATCCCTGGGGGAGCCGTCTCCCCAGGCATCAGGGTTGTCCTCCAGTGTGGGGGGCGGGTCGGGCGTGGGAGAGATGGAAGTGATGCGAATTCTTGGGCACTCAAGGACACGGCCTCCCCCAGCCCCCCCGGAGCCCCCTCCGGGCCCCCCCAGCCTCACTGACCGCGCGGGCTGGCTCTCCCAAGTGCCAGGTGAGGGGGCTGGGCGGGGTGGTGGCGAGTGCATGCCAGGCCGAGGGGGTGGTGGCCGGGGAATGCCAATAGGGGCAGCGCCATAGGGAGGGGGCTCTCCCAGGGCCAGACGGCAGCATGGCGGGGCATCCTCTGAGTCCAGTTCTGTCAAAATGGGAAGGGAGGGAGACAGGAAGAGGGACGCCACGGGAGTGGGGAGAGAGAGAAGCAGGTAAGAGGTCTAGGTTCCTTGAGTGGTCAGCCCCCCAAGTCCTGGGTGCTACCCCCTCCACAGCAAAGAAGGGTCTCTGGGTGCCTTTCAGAGCCACGAAGACAAGCAAAGTTGGACTTCGGGAGGTGGGGGTGATAGATTCAGGTGTGCCAGGCTTTTTCCCACTCGGAGAACCTCACACTCTCCGACCCCGTCCCTGGGACCTCGGGTATCAGACCCGGTGGGTCTCACGGTGAGGCAGGCAGGTCGAGAGGGGCTGGAGCCCGGCCTGGAGGCGTGTTTAGAGACGCTGGGCTGGGCTGGGGGCGACTCACACATGAACCCAATTAGCAGCGGTTCCCAAACCCCCAAACGGCCCTGGCAGGAGCCCCAGTTGCCATCGCAACAGTGGCCAGGGGAGGGGGGGCGCCAGGGCAGTGGTGACGAGAGGAGGTGGCTCCTCCCTCTCTCCCCCCAATCTGGGGGCGGGGGTGCAGCGGAGGGGGTGCTGCGTGCCGGCCCGGCCCGGAGAGGGGGAGGGGGGCGCGGGCCGCACGGATTTCGTGCGAGAGGCGGCCGCCGCCCCCGGCTCAGTCCCCGCCATCTGCCTCTCATTGCGGCCAGACGGGGGAGGGGGAGGGGCGCCCTGACGGGGCCCCAGAGCGCCCCCGGCCCCCGGCGTCGGGTCTGCGGGCCCAGGGCTCCGTCCGCAAGGGGCAAGCTCTAGAGCCCCACTTCCCCTTCCCCCGGCGGCGCCGGGGGCTCTCGGGACTGCTGTTCCCGCCCGCCCCCCATCCCAGTGACAGTCGGCCCAGCCGAGAGGCGGCGCAGAGCCAACGGCACCCCCACCCCCACCTCAGTCACGACCTAAAAAGGAGAAAGTGGTGCCCTGCCCCCGGCAGACCTCCGCAGACCCCTGAGCCCCGCGACTCCCCTCAACCTCTGACCCCACATTCCCCTCCCCGCAAGTTCGCTGCCCTAAAGTCGCCGGTCTCAGGATCCCCAGGCCCTTCCCTCACTGACCCCAGGACCCCTTCCCAGCCCCGCACTAACCTTCCCCCGGCCCCCCCGCGTTCAGCGGGGGGGCCTCCTTTTCCTCCCCGAACACCAGCTTAAATTCCAGCTCCTCATCCTCGCAGCTTGCTGCCCCCATGGATCCGGCCAGAGCCCCCAGGTCCAGGTCTGGGTGGGAGGGGTGAGCTCAGGAGGCTGCCGTCGCTTCACCCGTGGCTCCCTCCCTCCCCTTCTCTGAGACGCCCCCTCCTCCGCCGCTGCCACCTCCCTCCGGACGCCCCCTAGTTATTATAGAAACTTTTCCAAACTTTTTTTCCCCCAAACTTCTTCAAAGCGCTCCCCCAGCCTTCCCTGATTGGCTGCCCGGGATGCTCCAGCCCCTCCTTCAGGGATGAGATGGGAAAACCACGCGCCCCTCGTCCTCCCCCACCCAGCCTCCCTCCCTTGGTCCGCTCTCCAGTCCCTCCCCCTCAAAAAAAAAGAACAAAACTGAATTGGAAAACGGTCCCTCAAGCGTGGTACGACCATAATGATGCCTATTGGCCCGCAGTTGTGACAATCATTTCCCTCAGGGAGCACAACCATCACCACTCCCCAACTTAGTCTAAGTTCTGGGGCTCCGGGTCCGAGCGCCTTAAAGGGGCCACATCCTGCGCCCACAGTGTAGAGGGTCCACGGAAGACCGTTTCTTAAGTTCTGGAGTTCTGCAGCCAGCAACTGGTTAGGAAAAACCACCTCTTCCCTTTTCCTCCAAGCCTGAGGCCAAGCAGGCTCTAGGGTGCAGAGTGGCTCCAGGCTGCTCTAAAAAGGGAAAGGCCATTCCTTCGAAGTCCCTTGCCCGAGACCGCCGTGCCTGGGTCTTCTGGAAGCCTTTGCTCTGCCAAATCAGCCTCTTCACCTGCCCTCTCTCCTGTCCATCCTAAAGGTGAAGAACATTTAGCAGTCCTGGGGAACTGTTCATAGGTCCACGGCCCCTGATGGGCGATGATCCAGGCCGGGCTTTACCGCTGCCCTTGTCACAGCTACCCAGAGGGACCATTAATTAGCCTCCTCGGGAAGTCGGCTCCTTCCTCCCAAGAACTGTAGTCTGGATTGAATCTCAGACCCTATGCTATCCCGGTCCGGCTCTCCTAAAAATCCTGGCCAGGTTTACTAAGGGCCCGAGTCCCGGGACCTGGTGGGCTCCTGGGTGGGACACCTGTCACCTGGGCGGGAGGAGGAAGGAAGACTCGGACTGGAGTTTCTAGGAAGGGCAGGCATGGAGAGGCCCAATTGTTTGAGTGGGAGTTATATCCGAGATTCGTGACTCCGACGGCGACCGGGTTTGGGTGTTACCATTTCCCCCCACTCAGATCATATAGTTCAAACCTCTCTAACAGGCCGCCATGATCTTTAATCTAAATCCTTCCAGCCTCAGGGCCGCGACCCCGTTGGCGCCCCAGCCCCGCACCTGAAGGGTTAAGCGACGGCCCTCGGGTCAGACGTTTACAAACACTCGGGAGCCGGGCGGGGACCGCGCCCGTTACTCTAATGAGAAACAGGCTCCGCTGGGCAGGAGAAAGGGGAGGGCTGGCCCGGGAGGCCGGAGCTCCGCAGCCGCTGAGGCGGCTCCCCTCCCTTCCCTCCCGTCCTCCCTCTGGCCCGCCCTGGGGACCCCCCAGCCCCCGGGGACCCCAGTGACGTGCGGAGCTGCCCCGGCTCCGAGCCCTGGGCCGCGACGCTGGAGGGGCGGGGAGAAGAGGCCAGGCCGGCGGGAAGAGAAGAATGTTCCGAGGCCGAGCCGGGAGGCGGTCTGGTTCGGTATTTCCCCCCTTTGGTTGGTCTCCTCAGGTTACATTTCCCTTCCAGCTTCATCTCGGAAATGAAGGAGAGACAAACGGGGAGGGAGAGCGAGGAACACCCTGAGACAGCGACCAGCATCCACCTTAAGGAGGGAAGGCAGAGGGAGGTGGGAAGCGGAGGCGAGAAGGGCAGGGTAGAGACCCGGCCCGGGACCCAGCCCCTGCTGCTCCCCGCGCCCCCCTCCGCAGCACAAGCAGACACGCACATTCTTTTCAAATGTCATATTTCCTTTGATCCTGGGCAGCGTTTCTCCATGTGTCTGGCTTAGCTCCTGCCCAGCCAACCGCCTCCCCTCTCACCCGCTTTGTATATTTTCCTGGAGAACCTCCCCCTCCTCTTAGCATCTGGAAGGCCCTGAGGGCTGGCGTCTGCACACATTCCCCTGGCCACTCTGGCCTCGCCTCTCAGTGACTCAATTTCCCCTCCGCGGGAGTTAGGGAAGGGTGGGGAGCAGAGGGAAGAGTTGTGGAGGGCAAAAGTGGTGTGAACTAGCCTTGGCATCTCAAGGTGCCAAGCTTCTCTCGAGGGAGTGGAGGGGGGATCCCCTTGACTCTGAAAACACTCCCGTCTGTCTGGGCTGCTGCAGAGGGATGGAATTTATGACTTGTGTCTTGTCCTGCCTGGAGAAGAGCGAGTATTTGTAGGTTTAGATTGCCCTACGCTTCTGCCCCCTGGCGATCACAAAGACCCGGCGGCCCTCTCTCCCCCGGCAGCTGAGGTTTCTCGCTGGTCTCTCTCTTGTGCAGGCCCCGCTGCCCCCTAGCGCGCACACCTGAGCACAGCTGTTTTCTCACCTGGTGTTTGTGGAGTGCTTTGCCTTCTGCTTTGCCCTTTCACAAGTTAATTCCCTTTTGAGGTGGACACTTTTTTTCTTTCCACACCAGATATACTCGTATTGTCCTTGTAAACGATTCAAGCCACACAAAAATATATAGTAAAAAGTTATAGTCCACCTTCTGTATACATCTACTAATATGTAGGTATACACACCTGCTCTCTTTATGCACAGAAGACCATGCTACCAGGCATGGTCAGCTACCAGACCAGGCAAGCATTTTTCTTGCCTTGCTTTTTTTTTTCTTAGTTAACAAATGGCTTTGAGATCTTCCTGGGTTCTTGTCCAGTGCTAATTCTACTACACCACATTTTATATAGGAATCTGTCTTACGCTGCTCCCTCAAAAAGCAGAGCCTCCGGCAAGAACGAGATGTAGGTAGTTTATTGTGGAAAGAAATCCGGAGGGATAGAAGTGAAACCTATCCCTTGGACTGGGAAGAGTGAAACTGGGAAAGAGGGAAAGACCATCCAAAGCTGGGATATTGAGCTGGTCATCACTCTGAGCAACTGAAACATTGTCTCACCGGGGACCTTCTGTGACGCCATATACAATGTGATTGAAGAGACAGACAGGGGAATGTTTATCCAGGCGCTCCCACCCCCGATGGTCAAAAGTTGCCCTTGAGTATTCCCTTACTCTTCTAGGTTTACACAAGTGTCAGAAAATAGTAGGTGTCCCACAAGGCTAGCAAAAGGCAAAAGATAGGCGTTGTAGCTGGCAGTTGCAAGCAGTTGGTTGCCATCCTGGAGTAAAATGATGGATAGAGAGTATGTGAGGCACATAAGATGTGTCCTAAACAAGATCATTTATTCAGTCAAACAAAACATATGTATTGAGGAACCTCTAGACATTAGGTACCTATGTTTATAAACCAAGTCCCCCAAAATTGCCAGTTATTATCAGGCTGGAAATATATTCCATACTTGACATCTCCCTCTTCCTTGTCTCCATCACTGTAGAGAACTATTAGTGTTATTCAGGCAGTATCTACCTGTCTAGCCTTCCTTTCCATTTCCTTCATTGCCATATGAGTTTAGGCCTTGATTTGTTTTCTGATATAGACTCTCAATAACAGTACCTGATGTCAATGGCATAGCTTACATATTTGACAACTGAAGCATATCATTTTATAGCCCTTCTCCTCTATAACAAAACAAGTTTTTTCAGTATTAATCATGATATGGAACATAATAATGGCCAGGAAAGAAATACAGAGAGTAAAAACAATTTTACTGACATCATATGCTCATATATGTCACATATGTGTGTGTATATATATGTTAAAGTACAAGTAAAACAACAATAATAATTAATCATATTAATATACTTTTATTTTAAATAAAAAGGAAAACATATATTTACATATTTGTGTGTCATAGGAATGAATTATACTCTTATATAACTATAACCTTATAACAGCTTCTGTTCCAGGTCTTAATTTTTGCAAATTTGTCAATGACTGTCAAAATTGATCTTCACACATAGACAGTATACCCAGATTTATTGATCTATCTCACTCATGGTAATCAAAGAAAACTTTTTAGTAATTTTAATTTTTTATTGAGATATAATCCACATATCATAAAATTCACTTTTTTAAAATGTACAACTCAGTGGGTTTTAGTATATTTACAAAGTTGTACAACCATAACCATATCTAATTCCAGGACATTTTCATCACACAAAAAGAGATCCCATAATATTAGTAGTCACTCCCCATTCTCCCCATCTCCCAACACCTGAAAACGACCAATCCATTTTCTGTCTCTATAGATTTGCCAATCATGGACATTTCATATAAATGGAATCACACAACATGTCACCTTTTGTGTTTGGCTTCCTTCATTCAACGCAGTGTTTTCAAGGTTCATTCATGTTGTAGTATGTATCAGTACTTCATTCCTTTTTATGGCTAACTATTTTAATCTTGAAAATTTTCTTCACAGAAAGCAACAGATATATAAATAGGAAAAAATCTTAAATCTAAGAATAAGGTTGTCAAGATTCATAAAAATTCCATTTCACAATAAATTCCAAAAATTGTTATGTCTTCATTTCTCCAGAATTGAAACTAATAGCTTTCAAGTGTTTCCTTCGTTGAGAAATTTTAAACACAAATAAACACTTCAAGTTTTTACATAATGTATTAGTTTCTATTACTGCATAAAAAATCACTCCCAAAACTTTGTGTCTTCAAACCACAATTATAATTTTTTATTTCTCATGGTTTCTATAAATAAGAAATTCAGACAGAGTGCAGTGAGGAAGGCTCCTATCTGCTCCACAATGTCTGGTGGGGGACTTGAAGCCTGGGAGCTAGAATCGGCATGGTTGAGATGTTAGCTAAAGCAACAGGCTGTCCCACACACTTGTGACTGCTCCATGTGGCTTGGGCTTCCTTACAGTTAAATGACTAGAAGCATCCATTAGAATTAGGCTTGGCTGTATATGACCTAACATCCTGAAATATCTGGTTGAAGTGAAATAGAAGTTTATTTCTCTCTCATGTAAAGGCTCTGCAGGTAGGCACTCAAGGCCTTGTCTAGCAGCTCCACAATCATCAGGCTCCCAAGCTTCTTCCATCTGGCTGCACCACCATCCTTAGTGTTCTACTTCGTAGAAAATGGCTATTCAAGATCCAGCCCTCACATCCATATTTAAACCAATATCAAAAACAAACCAACAACAAAAAAAAGAGCAGCGTATATGTACTCTCTCCCTCCCCACACCATTCATATTTACTTCCAAGTGGCCAGAATTTAGTCACATGGCCATATATAACTGTAAGGGAGGCTGGGAAATGTGTTTATTGCAAGTGGATATATGTCTAGCTAAAAATTTCAGGTTTTACTTTATTTATTTTTTTTACAGTGAAAAACGTTTGTATTTAGAATTAGCCAGCTGGACTCAGTTTAGATGATCCCAATTTTGTTGGCAACATCCAAAGCATCGTAGTGAGGAGCCAGCCGAACATATGCCTTCTTCTCTCCATCAGGCCTGATCAGGGTGTTGACCTTGGCCACATCAATGTCATAGAGCTTCTTCACAGCCTGTTTGATCTGGTGCTTGTTGGTCTTGACGTCCACAATGAACACAAGTGTATTGTTGTCTTCTATCTTCTTCATGGCCGACTCGGTAGTTAGGGGGAGTTTGATGATAGCATAGTGGTCAAGCTTGTTTCTCCTGGGAGCACTCTTCCGAGGATATTTAGGCTGCCTTTGGAGCCGCAGTGTCTTGGGCCTTCGGAAGGTGGGTGACGTCCGGATCTCCTTTTTTTTGTGGCTGTGGACGCCTTTTAGGACTGCTTTCTTTGCCTTCAAAGCCTTCGCTTTGGCTTCGGCTTTGGGAGGGGCAGGGGCTTCCTTCTTCGCTTTCGGCGCCATCTTCGTGAAAAGGGTTTCCAGGTTTTATTTTTAAGGAAAAAGGTCATTGGGTCAATTAGTGGTCTCTGCCAACTAGAGAAATGATATTTGGGGATTATCTGTAAATCCAATTACTCATATTGTCTTTTTCCTCTAATATAGAATACTCTTGACTTACCACATAATTATTCTCACTATGTATTACAGAGTACAAATCAAGTTCTTTCCATGGTTAAGAAGAAACAGCTTTATGAAATTCATGGTTATCCTATTTTAAGAATGCTGTCCATAATGGTCTACAGCAACTATTCAGAGTCCTCACTGTAACCAGGGACACTTTTCTCTCAGGTGTCAGCAACAATGATGCTTCTGAATCATCAGGCAAGGGGGAAAACCATAGAGACATTTAAAATGTCAGATACTGAGCATTTTTGTGAGCTTAGCGTTTGCGATATACATTGTAGACCATTATTGCAATTAATGTGGGCCAATCTAAAATTATTAGGTTCTGTTTTTTTGGATAAATTCATGATCCAATTAAATTCATGATCACATGCATTCAATTTTATAATCACATAGAATTTTCTAGAATTTACCTTAGAAAATTCCTGCAGCTCCTTCTAGGTATCATTACTTTGACAAGTTATTACTTCTCACCCTCTGGTTCATCATGGTCAGAAGATGAGCATAAGGAGATGAGGTAGAGGGGATGGGGCATAGCAAAGCAGAAGCTCTCACTCTCCCCTCCTCAAGAAGGACACAGTGAAATGTTTCAAAGGGGACAATGGAATTAGAGTTTCCTAAGACGTCCAGTTCTACTCTTATGTTCATATTTGGAATGTCAAGACCCTGATCTTTCTCAAGATCATTATTCTTACTTTCGCTGCAGAATCCTGGTAAGGTTGTAAGCTTATCTGCAGTTCAACAACATATAAGATCAGTTTCAACATTGAGTTTATATCTTACATCTACTGAGAGAAAGATGATTCAACAGTGCTGTGTTGTTGTTTTTTCTGGGCTTTGATGTGGATATTCTTTGTTCTCCCATCTTTAGCTTTCCAATGCCATTAGAAGCAAAAATCCAACCCTAAAATTCCATTCCTCATCACTTTGAACTTGTTCTATAGGGTTGGCTACCTGGTCCCTCAGAACCCAGTCTAGCTTGTGTTGTTAAGATGTGGAAGGAATCTCATTTCTTTTTGCTTGATCTTTACTCCATATCCAGTTCCACATGCCCCATGTATTCTCTGAGGTTTTGTTGCATGCAATCGTTCCTATAAATTAGTGAAATAGCTTATTGAACAATTATTTCATTCACCATCAGGGAGATACCATATTGAGATTAAGTGCTCTTTATACTTTGGCCTGGTCAATAATAAATTGTATTGTTTATCCAACACCAGAATGCATGGTTCTGAGAAACAAGATGTGGTAGACAGAATAATGGTCCCCAATTATTAGGTAAGACTCTACAAAGAACTTTCAGCAATCTTATGGTACTGAGGAAACAAAAATTGGAGTTAAAGATCTGTCAAGAAGAAGGGCCCTGATAAATACCCCAGGATTTCAGTCAGGGCCCCTGAAGAGCTATACCCTAGAACTATAGCTGTATCAGTCAGGATTCAATCAGGAGACAGATGTAACACAGGAACTTGAACAAAGAAAGTTTAATATAAAGAAGTATTAATTATAATAGAGTATTGAATTACTCAGAGATTGGCTAGTAAGAAGAAAAGAGAACACTAAAGAGCTAATACCCCTAGGGCTGAAATAGAATATCCAAGAAAGACCACCCACCCTACCCCAAACTCCTTCCCAGGGCTGAGATCCGGACCTACGTTAAGAGGACCTAACTGTGCCTCACTGGTTGGTGGAGGAGTTGCTGAGAGGTTGCACCTCAGAACTCACTGCAAAGATGCCCAAGGAGGTACCAGGGGAAGTCATTCATGGGGAAATGGCTAATCATTTACAATTTGCTAAGAAGCCATCCAAGAACATGACAGGCAAAGCTGCTGGCTGCTGGGCATTGCTGACTGCTGTGCACTACAGAAGCTGTACATGCCACTGGAGCCTGGCCAAAGGAACATCAGAACCAGGGAGAGACCTTTTCCTCCTCCAGTGTTCCTCCAGCACCCCCTACTGACAATGCTTAACATTGTGCCAGCTGGCAGAAGACATATTTACAGAATCCAGCTCTGGTATTGTAAAGCAGGAAGTGAAGGGTGGGTCTGGAGCTGAGACTTGATAATTGGCACAAAGGACAATCTGGAAATAGATCAGCCCCCACTAAGACTGAAACTCGGCTTCAAATCAATTCAATCCAGAGTGGATTAAAGTGATTTTCCCCTATTCCAATTGCCTGCCAGAAATGAAAGTGAATTCTCTCTGAAGAAGCCTAATATTATCCAGAGACGCGAACTATCTCTACAATTGTTCATATAAAATAACTGCCATTCAATCAAAAATTACTAGGCATACCAGGAGATATCATCAAATGACTGAAAAGCAAGCAAAAAAAAAAAAAACTCAATAGAAACAGACCCGTAGCTGATCCAGATGTTGGAGTTATAAGACGTGGTCTTTGAAATAATTGCGATTAATAAGTTTGAGAAAATAGATGATAAGATGGAGAATTTCAGCAGAGAATATAATACTATAAAAATAATTAAATGTAAAATCTAGAACTGAAAACAATCCAATAAATAATGTTGCCTCTATCTCCCACTTTTCACAGGAGCTGACCCCTGCCCAAGTCCCACTTAATTTTTCCCACAAAGAAAATTGCTTTACTTAACAATAGTTATTGTCTTTTAAGTGTCTATTATGTGCCAGACACTGTAATATATGCATCATATACTTCTATCCACCCACTGACATTATTAAGTAGCTACTAGTTCCCCCATTTTATACGTATGGGAATTGACATCGAGATTAAGGAATTTTCCCAAAGACAAGCAACTGAAATGGTGAAGCTGAAATCCCAGCCCAAGTTCTGTCAATCTGATTCCAAATCTGCATTCTTCCCTCTAAACTACATTATCTCTCTCCTCACTACTTGTCTGAGCAAGTAGAAACTACTTTCCTTCCTATGTCTTCAACATAATTCAGTATCTTCCCCTATTTCTTATTTGTTCTTTTCTTTTCATAAAAAGACATCCTGACCTCTGAGCAAGGCTAATCCTTCTATCTGTGCCCCTGAAATTCATCCTTACCTACTTGGGGTCCTCATTCCCTCTCTTAGACCTGTGACTTTTCCCCCTCTACTGCCACACCCTCTGATCCACAGCCTCAAGTCATCCCTCCTAAAAAAATAAAAAATAAAAATAAAAAAATAAAATTTAAAAAGACAATCCCTTTGACCTTCTTCCTGCTGAATCTAACATTCATTCCTCTTTCCCTCCCTTCACTACCAAAGTTCTCCATGGTGACTTCTGCTGTCAGCTTCTATTTTCTTAGATCCTGCAGACTCATTAACTCACTCAAAATAAAACATGAAACTCCTCTCTCAACGGTCCCCAAAGTCCTCCTTATTGCCAAACCCCACAGACTGTGTGAGTCCTCACCCTTGTTACCATCTTTAGCAGTTGACTGTGGTCTATACATCACATCTCTGAGTTCATCCACAGCTGTAGTGGACAGTTCTGTGTGAGTTCAGACTCACCTTGCATTGCCAGCATCCTACTTCAAGTCTGCACCTTGACCTTCACATTCTGTTTCAGGTCTGTATTAGTCATGGTTCTCCAGAGAAACAAAATCAGTAGGCGATATAGAGATAGAGATAGAGATAGAGATAGAGATACAGATACAGATACAGATACAGATACAGATACAGATAGATAATAGATACAACAGAACCAATAGGATGTACAAGTATGTATATGTGTGTGTATATGTATATATCCTATATATATAAATCATATATATATACACACACCCACACTCACACACACACACACACACACACACACACACACACAGGTCTGACAGTTTAAGTTCGTGACCTTGCCATTATGTGCTTACATTGGCAGCACTGTACAAACAGCTCAGTCAGGTTTCAGAACCTTGGTATATCACTGTCTCACAGCTGGGTTTGTGTCGACATGTGGCGGTGTCTTGCTGAGTGGCGTTCATTATTGTTACGTGTTCTGTGTGCCCCCGCAAGAATATCTGAGCTTGAATGAGAGCAACGAACAAACACCAAATTTCTTGTTAAACTGGCAAGAGTGGAAGTGAAATCAGTGACATGTTAGTCCAAGTTTATAGGGATGATGCCATGAAGAAAATGGCAATGTACAAATGGATTAAACGTTTTTCTGGAGGAGAGAAGGCGTCACTGATGAAAAGAGGTCAGGGCAGCCAGTAACAAGCAGAACTGACAAAAATATTGCAAAAATTCGTCAAATTGTGCGTCCAAATTGTCGGCTGATTGTGAGAAGCATAACAGACCAAGTAAACATCAATAGAGAAACAGTTAGGAAAATCTTAACTGAGAATCTTGGCATGAGAAAGGTGTGTGCAAAAATGGTCCCAAAGGAGCTCACTGATGAACAAAAGCAAAGGAGAGTCGAAGTTTTCCAAGACCTTTTGGAGAGGCAAGATGACGTTTTGAGCCATGTTATCACTAGTGATGAAACATGGGTGTACCAATACGACCCTGAAACAAAGCGTCAAAGTGCACAATGGAAGTCAGCCAATTCTCCACAACCTAAAAAGTTCTGTCAGTCCAAATCAAGAGTCAAAACAATGTTGCTAACCTTTTTTGATATCAGAGGGATTATTCATTATGAATTTGTACCAACTGGACAGTTAACCAAGTTTACTCTTTGGAAGTATTGAAAAGGCTGCGTGAAAAAATTAGATGACCTGAGCTTTCGCCAACAATTCATGGCTCTTGCATCACGACAATGCACCAGCTCACATGGCACTGTCTGTGAGGGAATTTTTAGCCAGTAAACAAATAACTGTATTGGAACACCCTCCCTACTCACCTGATCTGGCCCCCAATGACTTCTTTCTTTACCTGAAGATAAAGGAAATATTGAAAGGAAGACATTTTGATGATATTTAGGACATCAAGGGTAATTCGATGACAGTTTTGATGGCCATTCCAGAAAAAGACTTCCAAAACTGCTTTGAAGGGTGGACTAGGCACTGGCGTCAGTGCATAGCTTCCCAAGGGGAGTACTTCGAAGGTGACCATAGTGATATTCAGCAATGAGGTATGTAGCACTTTTTCTAGGATGAGTTCTCGAACTTAATTGTCAGACCTATCTTGAGTGAGTGAGTGTGTGTGTGTGTGTGTGTGTGTGTATAGGTGTGTGTAATATATATATATGGAAAAGTACTTACTGTAAGCAATTGGATCACAACTATGGATGCTGCCAAGTCCAAAATTTGCAGTGTAGACCTGCAGATTTAAGACCCAGGAGAACAAATGGTGCAGTTCCAGTCCAAAGGCCAGCAGATTGGAGACCCAAGAGAGCTAATGGTACAGATGAAGTCCGATGGCAGTCTGCTGGATAATTCCTTCAACTGATTTGACAAGGCCCACCCACATTATGGGGGCTGCTTGACACAAAGTTCACTGATTTCAATGTTAATCTCCTCCAAAAATAACCTCCAAGTTGACACATAAAATAAACCATCACAAAGCCCTTCTCCCATACAGTGGGACTTGCTCATCACCCCTTTCCCAGCCTACTCTGCTGCAAACATAGCCAGGAAGTACAGGGAGTTAGTGTCCCCAGGAGCAATCTTCAATCAATGAGTACAGACATTGGCAGATGAATATTCCAGCCTCCTACTTTTCATGTGGACAATTCTGGGAGGCATTCTTTAAATTTAAAAGTTCTATTGTAATGTAGCCGACATTGCATCCAACCACAATCTCAATAAAACACTTTTCTATAGGCTTTCGTCCTTCCCTTTCTCATTCTTTGTGGTCCCTGACTCCTGCTTCCTGGGATCCCTTCCCCAAAAACTACCTGCACTTACTACAAATCCATGCTCTGGCTCTTGTTTCAGTGAAACCCAAACTTAGATGTCTCCTCAGTAGCAGCTGACTCTGATGATTCTGCCCTAATTCTGCCCCTGACTCTCTGACCTCTTTTTCTCTCACTGGTTTGTCTTCTGCTGGCCTGACCTTGACGTGTGGGGTTCTCTGTCCTCCGCCTTCTTTCTTTCTCCCTCCGTAGACTCTCCTGGTTGATGCATTCATTTCAGCCCAGCGTTTGCCGCTGTCCCTGCTCCAGTCTCATGCTTTCTCCTGCCTTCTGGGAATCCCTTGAGGCTGTAGCACTGGGCTCTCAAACAAATGTGCCCACATCCAATCATAATCCATTCCTACATAACATGTGTCCCTTCTATGTTCTACATCTCAGTTTACAGCATTACCATTCTCTTAATGTCTCAGAATAGAAACTTCAAATATTCCTTCTCTCTCAGCCCCTAGATCCTTCTATTAACACCTCAGAAATACCTCCTGACTGGGTTCCCTCTTCTCCATCCCCAGTGGCATTGACCATTCAGGTCCTTATCACCTCTTTCTCGATTGCTCTGAGGTCTCCTGTCCTCTCTGCCTCCAGATCTCCCCAGCTCAACCCATGCTCCAAGCAGCCACTGGCTTGGTCTTCCTAATCACACATCTTATGCTGCAACACAAATCAAAATCTTCCCACAGCTTCCAATAGCAAAACAAAGTAAAACCCTTTAAACCTTTTACAGAAAAGAAGTTGATAAGTGATGTCTTCAGGTGAGAATAATGGTCAATTAAACATCTTTGATGCTCATGGTAGGGTTTCCTGGCAGGAATTCCTACCTATTCTCAGGAATTTTTTTTGCTTTCCCGTTCCTGAATCCCAAGATACAAACTGTTTTCTGTTCTCCATGATGAATCGTTTCCACAAAGCGACGGCCGATACTACCAACCACCTGGGTTCAAGGAGCCGATTTTCCCGATTTCCCGACCAACTTTTTTTGGGATTGGAAATGAGAAGGCGAAAAAAATTCCCAAGAACGGGCAGGAATTCCAGCCTGGAAACCCAACTCGTGCGTTACTTCTCCATCTCAAAGCTGCAGGTGTGGAAGACCCCCTTTTCCTCCCAAAACCTGGCCTAAGCTACACAAATTCCCTGTCTGCAGTTCCCTTATCAAAGGTGATTCAATCTAACACTTTCAAAATGATTTTCCATAAAAACTAAGGGAAAAGGTCAAACGAAATCCAAGAAGTACACACACACACAGACACACACACACACACACACACCATAATCAGGGATTTCTGAACCGTCGAAAATGAGTAGATCTACTTTAAAACAAAACTAACAGATATAAATGTAAGAACATTTATGTAAACTTTTAGGACAAGAGAAAATCACCATAACCTTGGATTAGCAAAGATTTCTTATAGATAACACCAAAAATACTCAATCCACCAAAGAGAAAAACAGAATATATAGAAAATCTGAAAATTCAATAATAAGAAAACAAACAACTCGATAAAAAACGGACAAAAAACTTGAGCAGATACTTGATCTAAGAAGATATACGGATGGTAAGTAAGCACATGGAAAGAAGCTCAATATCATTAGTCATCACAAAAATGGAAATTAAAAACACAATGTGATACCTATCAGAACAGCTAGTATTGAGCATACCAAGGATATAGAAGAACTGGAACTCTCACACTGCTAATAGGAATGTAAGACGGTACAGCCACTGTGGAAAACCATTTAGTAGTTTCTTCACAAGTTAGATATACACCTACCACATGATTGAGCCATTCCATTCCTAGATATTTACCAAAGAGAATTGAAAGCATATGTCCACATAGACTTGTACATGAATATTCATGGGGGTTTTGTTTGTAATAACCAAAAATTATTGTCCATGAACAGGTGAATGCATGAAGAAAGTGTGATACAATGGAATACTAGTCAGCAATAAAAAGGACTGAACTATTCATACACACACAACAATCTACGTGAATCTCAAAATAATCGCGTTGAGTGAAAGAGATCAAACAAAAAGAATGCATACTACGTGATTCCATTTATACAAAATAGAAAGTGCAAACCCATCTAAAGTGATACAAAGCAGATTAGTGGTTGCCAGAAAAGGAGGAATGACAGAGAAGGGCAGAAGGGAAAAATTGAAAAGGTGCACAAGGAGGATTTGGGGTATGATACATATGTTTACTATCTTAATTGTAGTGATGGTTTCATAGGCATATACACATCAATACTCATCAGATTGTACACCTGAAATATGCATAGTTTGTTGAATGTCAATTCCACTTCAATAAAGCTGTTAACATATTTAACTTAAAAAATACTAGTAGTTTTACTTCATCAAAAGTCCTGCTTCCAGACTCTTTCAAAGAACTTCATCCATTAAGGGAAGTAGCTGAAAGAGCATTGATCTGGGTTTTTAAAACCCTGCTCCACTGGTGTTGTTTAAGACCTTGGACTGGTTACTTAACCTCTCACAGCCTCCTCAGTTCCTTCATCAATAAAATGGGGCTAATAATAATCTGCCTCACAGATCTGTGACTGAAATTTGAGTGAGATAACAGATGAGAGACTCCCGACCCCATCCTAGATGCCAGAACATATCACGCTCCATCTCTGAGGTAGTTAGATTCCTTTTTGTTCCCTGCCTTTCCCCTCCTTTCCTCTTTCCTTCCAGATGGGGAGGGATCCTAGTCACAAAGACATTCAGAGGAGAAACAATGAGGAGGAAACTGGGCAGAGGGCTTGGATTGTGTTCTCCTGAAAATTGCCTGAGACCAGAACTTGAGACTTCCTGAAGGGTGGTCCCAAGGATCAGGTGGGAGGGAGCAGAAAACATAAGTCAGGGAAGGAGAAAAATGCCAATGAAAAGGTACATAGGCTAGCTACTGATGTGGGGCTCAGTCCAGTCAGAGCCCTGCTGAAGATCATTAGAACGCACCTCACAACTGACCCTCCAAAGGACAGGAGGCTGGGGCTCTGACTGTGTCCTCCTCAGGCTAAAGATTGCCTTCAGAGCATTAACTCTCTTCTCTTGCCACACTTCTGTGACCTGAGGGATAAAAACAGAGACAAGGCCTCTGCATGGGGCACTGGCAGGGTCATAGCACCATCCACAGCAGCTGTAGCTGAAATCAAAGGTGGTCTGAGGACATGTGGCATGGGGCACCAAAAGCAGCTTGCTGCAGGCCCAAAGCCCGTCCTTGGGTCAACCGTGTAATCTTCTCAACCTTCTTGAGCACCTTTGTGCCAGACAGACAACTCTAGTGCCTTTCTGCTGAGAAGCTAGAGACCCAGGATTAAAGCCTTCTGTCTTAGAGACCACAGGCAGGAATATGCTTGACTTCCTCAAATCAAATCATTCCCTCAGTACATTCCTGGAAGAGAAAAAAGAAAATACCTGAGGGGTGAATCATTGATGAGATCCTGGGAGGAAGGGTGGGGCTGGGAATTTACCAGAAGGAAAACCTAGCTATTTTACTGAACAGTAGTTAAATCATTCTCTGCACTACAGATAAATTGAGAACTAGAAATGTTCCTCAGATTGGAAACACAATAATGATTATTGTATTAATGCCTATCACTTATTAAGCACATATTATGTGCTGGAAATGTGCTGTGTTCTTTCATGCCTTATTTCATTTCTTCCTCACAACAACCCAATGCAGCAGGTATGAGAGGTGTGATAAGAAAAATACGGTGAATGTATAAATTTTAAAAAACTTATTACAGTAAAAGACATAGTGCCACTAATCCCACTCAAAATATTCCCCCTCGCTTTGAACACACTTATCCCATCATTCTTGCCACGTTCTGAAGCAGTTCTGGAAGTCCTCTTTTGTGTCTTCATGGCTGCCTTGATGTCCTGAATCATTTTTACTTTGGGAAAGAGCCAGAATTCGCACAGTGGCAAATCCAGTGAATAAGGTGGATGAGGACACACTGTAATGTTTTTATTGGACAGTAATTGTCATACCAGAAACAATGTGTGTGTGACACAGAGCTTGTTATGACGGAGGATGAAGTAAAGACACTCACGAAAGAGGGCTTCCAGAACTGCTTCAGAAAGTGGCAAGAATGATAGCATAAGTGTGTTCAAAGCTAGGGGAGTATTTTGAGGGGAACTAATTGTAACGTGTCTTTTACTGTAATTTTTTAAAATTTAAACGTTCACTGTATTTTTTATCACACCTCGTATAATTAACTGAAGCTCAGAGAGGTTGAGTAACTTGCTAAACATCAAACAGCTAGTAATTTGCAGAGCCAGAATTCAATCCCTGGTAGCCTGACCTAAGAGCCTATACTGTTGACCATTAAGCTATTCTCAACTCCCTATTTAAAAAAAAAAAAAGCAGAACATTCATCTGGAGTAGCATTTTGAAGCAGTGGCCTGTCCCACTAGGATGAGAGGAGCTGGGAAAACACAGAAATTATGTCTTCAACATTGACTAGACACAGAAAGCAAAGAGCGAAGAATTCCACACTGAGAGAAGGCACATTATGGTTGTTGTAGTACATGGCAGACACTTATCATTTATGGCTGCTCAAAAATCTTTTTAGTCTCGTCGTGCTAAGGTAGAATAAAAAGAAGTTACCCTTCCCAGCTTCCCTTGCCTTGAGTGTGCAGACAGGCAACTTGGCTCTGCCAATGGGACACCACTCTGAAATGTGCTCTGTGAAGAAACAGAAGACAAGCAGGGATTCCAGTTCACTGGTGCAAGTGGCAGTGTGCTTCTTTGTGAAAGCATCAGTCTCTCAGCTTTGTTAAGTAAAAACATGTTAAAAGGGGCTTTTGACCTCCTTGGAACACTAAGAACAGCAAGCCCTGCACACTGGAAGGAACTTCCCCAAAAAGAACCTCAAGGGGCACAGAGACGAAGGCGCCACAGCGGGTGGGATTCTAATAATTCTGGACCCAATTCCAATGTGTGTGTGTGTGTGTGTGTGTGTGTGTGTGTGTGTGTGTGTGTGTAGTGGGGCAGTGCCTCACCACCAACCAACTCTCAGACACCAGCAGGGTGTTGTTCTACAATTCAACTCAGTTCTGACACTATCTACCTGGAGATACTAGCATGAGATCCCACACGTTAAGAGTTCAGTCCTGCAAGACTGACACCCCTACCCTTCAGATGCCAATCACAAGTCTGGATTGTCATCTGTGCTTCTGACTAACTGGCTCTAGATTAGAGGTTCCCACAACTCCCCCCGCCCAGACACACACACACACACACACACACACACACACACACACACACTGTATTCAATTAATTTGCTAGAGCAGCTCACAGAACTCAGAGAAACATTTTACTTACTAGAATTCAGATTTATTGTAAAAGACAATAACTCAAAGAGAGTCAGATGGACGAGATGGACGGAGCTTCCATGCTGTCTCTAGGGGCCTCTCTCCCAGCACCTCCACCTGTTCACCAACTTGGAAGCTCTGTGATCCCCATCCTTTTGGGATTTTATGGAGGCTTCATCACAGAGCCGAGACTGATTAAATCATTGGCTGGTCGCGATTGATTCAACCTCCAGTCCCAGAGATGATGAGACTGAACGTTGGCACTCTCCGGTCGCGTGATTGTTTTCCCTAGCAACCAGCCCTATTCTTTGGTTACCTAAGGGCTTTCCAAAAGTCACTTCATTCACATAAAAAAGACTCCTTTTTTTTATCTTTTCAGAAGAAATTCCAAGGGTTTTAGGAGCTCTGTGCCAGGAACTAGGTCGAAGACCAAATATATATTTCTTATTATAAATCACACTACCACAGACCCCTTTTCAAGTGGAATGGTTTCCCCCTAACTCTTCTCTGCTAACACTCTGGGATTTGTTTTGTGACTTTCCCAAGTTGAGTGCAGCCCAGTCTCCAAAAGTGACAGTTCATTTGCCTATACTTGCACCCTTTCCTTCTCTGGTCAGCGTTTGTTTTTCTGTATCTGGGAATAGAGATAAGAGTTTCCCTGATGAGCAGGGCAGCCCTGCGACCTTGGGCAGGATCTGCACTGCCGCAGTAAATAAAGGTTCTTATTACTTTGTCTTTCACATCCAAACAAAGAGTGAGGTCTTTGTATTTCTTCATCTGCAAAACTTGACAATTGGTCTGACCTTACAGGCTTGCGATGACTTATTGTGAAAGTGCTTTGTGAACTATAAAAGTGTAAAATGTATACAAAGACTAGCTCTTATCATTGTTGATAATGATAATAATAATGCATGGGAGAGAAAAAAAATCACTCAACCAGTCTGGACTCCTTGCCTGTTCTAAAGTTCACACTGTGAAATTCGCACCTTTGCTCTTGACTGGAATCACATCTCCCAAGTTTATCAAAGTCCTATCATCAATGGATCACCAAGGGCTAATCAATCAAGTATCAAAGGTGATGCCAGCAGGCCAACTTAGAGCTGCAAGAAATCAAGAAAGCACAGCAAAGAGTAGATTTCCGGGTTAGGGTAGTAGCAGGTGGGACAGAGAAGCTGCTACAGCTCTGTCAACGTCCTAGGGAAAAAGAGGAGGCTGAAATGTAGTATTACTACATAACTTTCATGGATTCATTTTAGGAAAGTTAGAAAATATAGATAAAAAATACAAGTATAAAATATAAGAAAATAAAATCACCTGTAAACCCACCAGCCATCATTGCTTTAAATATTTTTTATTTGTCCATTTAAATATTTTCTAAGTGTGTGTGGGTGTGTGTACTTCCTTTTTCCCCAATAAAATTGAATGTTCAAATAAAATAACTAAATGTTTATTAATATAAATCTTTTTATCTCCTTATCTCATACATGGAATCATATTTTTTGCAGTTCTTTTTTATGGGAAAATATGCATAACAAAAAATCTACCATTTTAACCATTTTTAAGTAGCATTAAGTACATCCACATTGCTGTGTAACCACCACCACCAGCTATCTCCAGAACTTTCTCAGATTCCCAAACTAAAACTCTGTACCCATTAAACATTAACTCCCCATTCCCTCCTCCCCCAGCCCCTGGCAGTCACCAATTCTCCTTTCTCTATATATAAATTTGATTATTCTAGGTAACTGATATAAATGGAATCATACAATATTTGTCTTTTTGTGACTGGCTTATCTAACTTAGTGTGATAGCTTCAAGATTTATCCACATTGTAGCATCAGAATTTTATTCCGAAGGCTGAATAATGTTCCATAATATATATATATATTATGGAACATATATATAATATATGTTAAATACATATATATGTTATATGTATATAATAAATATTATGGAACATATATATTATATATATATATATTATGGAACATTATTCAGCCTTAGGAACATAATATATATACATAAACAAAATGTGGAGAATATATATACATATAGAGATAGACATTTGGCCATTGTAAATGCTGCTATAAATATTGGTGTACAAATATTTGTTTGAGTCCCTGCTTTCAATTTATTTGGGTATATACCCAGAAGTGGAATTGATGGTAGTGGATCCTTTTTTTTTTTAACTTTGTTTTTATTAGTTTCAGGTGCACAAAACAATGTAATAGTTAGACATTTATCATTTATAGCCCTCACACAGTGACAACCCCTCTCCCCCATCCACTACCCCTCTGACATCGCACACAGCCATTATATTTCCACTGTCTCTATTCTTAATGCTGTACTCCACTTCTTGTAAATATATATATATATATATATATATATATATATATATATATATATATATATATAAAATTATAGTTGGCATTCATTATTCTTCAGCTTCAGCTTCAGATGTACAATGCAGTGATCAGGCATCTCCATCATCTCTGAAGTGGTCTCCAGCAGATCCTTTTTTAAATCAGTGAGCCATCCCCTTTCTTTCTAGGGGTTTAATATGATGCTAATTGTTTTTGTGGTTGAACTTAGTGGAAACTGCTATTCCTTCTCGCATTTACATGTCCCATCTGGGGTAAGTTTTCTTTATCTTCTTGGTGCACAGCCACCAGAAATTTCTTTAGACTGTTGGTGGTAAACTCAGTTTTCATTTATTTAAACATGTATTTTTATAAAACCTTTGCTCTTGAAGAAAATAACTCTTCTGGGTATATGATTCTTTGTTTACAGATTTTCCCCCTTTTTAAAAACACTTTGAATCATTTCCAGTCTCTTCTGGTTTCCACTATGGCTGTCGAGAAGTGTGATGCCGGTTTAGTTATGTTCATTTTTAGATGGTCTATGTTTTCTCTGTAGCCTTTGAGATTGTTTCTTTGTCGTGATTGTTCTGCAGTTTCACTAAGATGTATCTAGATGTGTATTTCTTTATATTTATCCTTTTTGGTATAAATAGTGCTTCTTATACTTCTGGATTCCTGCCTTTCATCAACTTTTGAAAACTCTCAGCCACTTTCTCCTCAAATACTTCTTTTTCTTTTTTTTTTTTCTTTTTAATTAGGGGCGGAGAGGACGGGGCAGGGGCAGGGGCAGGGCCAGGGGTAGGGGCAGGGCCTGGGCGGGAGAAATAAGGAGAGAAGGAGTGAGGGCGGGCGGTGAAAGCCCGGAGCGGGGAGTCTCCTCAAATATTTCTTTGCTCGCATTTTTTTTTTCTCTTCTCTCCTGGGAATCCAATTTGCTAATTGTTGGACTGCCTCAGTCTTTGCCTCTTAATTCTTCTCTCTTCTTGTCTCTCTTTCTGCATTCTGGGGAACTTCTTCAGATCTGTTCTAGCACTCTACTTCTCTCTTCAGCTGTATCTTCTGTTTGACCAAGCATTGCAATTTTAATTTTAATGGTTATATACAAATTTTTATTTTTTGTTGTTCTATTTTTTCCCTAAATCTATCTGGGCGTTTTTTTAATACTCTCTTATGACTTATTCACTTTTTCCACTCCATCTTTTATTCTTTAAACATTTCATGATAACTTCTTTAGATTCTTCATCTGATTATTCCAAATTCTGAAGTCCTTAAAGATCTAGAACTGTTGATTATTGTTGCTGCTGACTCTCCTTCGTAGTGATTTGAATTCTTGTATATTTAGTAATTTTTTGGTGAGTTTATATTTGGGTGAATTTAATCCAGAAGACTGGATTGAGGATGCTTTCCTCTAAGGGACTCAGTTTGCTTCTGCTGGACTCCAGGGGAATTAATAATTCTGCTGGGCCACTTAAAATTTTCAGCTTATGGTGTATTCGATCAAAGGGAAAGAGAACAGGTCGCACGTGGAAACTAACACTTTTATTCATTTTAACATCTAGTGCTACAGCC
This sequence comes from Rhinolophus hipposideros, assembly GCF_964194185.1. Classification (NCBI taxonomy): domain Eukaryota; kingdom Metazoa; phylum Chordata; class Mammalia; order Chiroptera; family Rhinolophidae; genus Rhinolophus; species Rhinolophus hipposideros. The sequence continues at coordinate 27,876,656 of NC_138051.1, forward strand.
TAGACAGATTTCCTTATAGGTTCCCTCTGGAAGCAAGTAGACTTTTTTCTTTCCAGTGAGAAAAACTGACTCTTTGATGGTCCCAGCTTTTCGGGGATGAGGGTGTCTCACATTTAGCTCTTCCATCTTTCTAGGCCCTAAGGCTTATGCTCTGGTTCTCCCCTAATTTCCCATGCCTTTATCCAGTCCCCAAAGCTCTAGGTTTCTAGTTAGTTGAACTCTCTGCTTACGCACTATATACCTTTTGTTTTGTGTTGTCTTATTTTGTTGATTTCAGGGGATGCCTTTGGGAGATTGCCTTTATTTTGAGGGAGCTCACTAAGGAACTTTTAACATATGTGTTTGTTGTGTTTTATATAGCATTTAAGTATTCTGCTATGGGAGGCTTTTGAGAACTCAGTCATACCACTGGAAAAGAATTTTTAAAAACAAACAAAAATGTGATTATGTGGTACATACGAGTTGTTTTACAACCTGTTTTTTTTTCCATTTGATATACGATCAACAACCGTCATATAAATAAATATAGGTCAAGAGCATCTTTTTAACGGCTACATAGTCTTCCGTTGAATAATTCACTCAGTCTTTTTTATTATTGGATTTTAGGGTTCTATTTTTCACTATTTTAAATAACATTTCAGTTAATATCCTTATAACTAATTTTTTGTATACATTATGATCTTCTGCCTTCTTTAACTGTTTATCAAAGTAATATAAGCTAGTAGAAAATATTCAAACACTATGGAAAATGAAAATTCTCCATAATCCTTTTTGCCATCACCTTAATGCCATTTGGTCTATGATTAGAATCTCTTAATCAAACAACAGATGCAAGTTAGTTAGGGCTAGGCTATCCAAGAAGAAAGACCACATCCTCTGTCCCCACCCGCAACAACCAAGGATAGGGAACCAGAGCGTGTGCTGGTGCGCTGAAGGTAAGCAAAGATAATCAGGAGCAGAGAACTGAAGGAATGACAGACACCCACGTAGACTCCAAAAGTCGGGGATAGCTAAAGTCAGGGACACCAGGCCTCAGAAAAGTTCAGAGCTTCAAAAATCTAGGAATCAATTTTGCCTTGCCAGGGCCAGCCTAACAAAAGCAGAGGATCTTCTCAGGCACTCACTCCAGACTCTCATCCCTGCTTCCCCTTCTTCTAAAGGGGTTTGGTTTATTTTGAATCAGACAGCAGGACAGGCTCTGACTGTCCCCAACCCTGTGCTTCATAGTGGCTTACCCCTGATTCTCCGGATCTTGTCCCAATCTAAAGAAATCCAACCATAGAAACACCCCTCTAACACCTTTCAAGCGAGCCCCAATGTAGAGCCCAGAGTCTTCTACCAAAGGAGATGTCAGAACCATGGGCTGACATCTCTGATGGCTCTTAGCTCCTGACTAGACTTTTTTTGAGACCCTGCTGCACTTGCCTTTATAGTCTGTGAGATACCACCGCTTCTCTGTAATAAAGTCTACTTCAGATGGATTCTGTCAACCGTGCTGGTGAGAGCCCCTAATGCATAAAGAAGCCCAAGCTCCTCTTTCCTCCCAGTGAGTATAGAGCTCCAGCAGGGATGATCAGAGTCTTAAGGAAGCCCCAGAAGTTTTGGTTGTTCACTTATTAATTCAATTCAACAAATATTTATGGGTGCCTACCACGTACTGGCTTTTAAACTGGCTATAATCAAAGAGTTCCCTAAATACCTCCAAAATCGCATGGATGGACTCCACCAGAATTCATGAGTTGGATTCTAGACTTCCCAGCTGCTCTAAAAAACACAATTAACTGCTGACCACTTGTTCTCCAACCAGCACAGCCCATGAAACACCAGACAGACTAAAAAGTGCACACCAAGAGAAGACCTTCCAGTGACAGCTGGCACATGACCCACAGGGTTGGGTCTCCCCAAGAAGGACTGAGTGCCCAGAGTTAGCTGTATCTAGCTCCCACAATCTCCAGCCATGGTCGGGCCTTGCACGGGTAAAATAACCTTTGTCTACCATAAATCTGTAAGGTTCCCTAAGCTCCTAAATTCTAAAAGGCCCTTGTCCAAAGCATGTACTTGTGGGGAATGTATATTCACCAAGGAATTTGCATGGAGGAATTGGCATGGGGGAGAGAGCAAGGAGGACCCGAGGTGTTCCCACTGCGTATACACCGTTTCAGCAACTGCCAATGGCAGTGACTTGCCTCAGCAAGAGTGGCTATCAGGAACTGGGCAGGAATACAGACAGGGACCTTTCATCACACCGTCGGACACTTCACACCTTCCTCAGCCACCTTCACCACTAGCTGAGTGGTACAGCCCTGAAGCCTATGTGAAAATAGGAAAGTTTACTGTGATGATAAGAGTGCCAGGCACTGAAGTCAGTTCCTCACTGGCTTGGACAAGGTAAACTATCAGTGCCTCCTTCTCCTCACCCATAAAAAAGTAATAAAAGCAGTGCTTATGCCCTTAGGGTCGATGTGAGAATTACATAAACTCATATATGTACCTGGCACATGACAAGCTTTACAGAAGTGTTAGCTATAATCTTAGGGCAGTTGTGGGGGAACTGAGCCCCAGGACCATGAAATCCTCCTCAGCACCATCCCAGCCCTAGCCCAGGCCTGGCAGGTAGTGGAGCTGGGAATGCTGTGGGAAGAGGGAGAGACACTGGCTGTAGAAGTGAGTTGATTATGGATTCCTGGAAGGTGAGGACTTCTTCCATGACACCCTAAATGCCCAGTGACATCTAACTGGGCTGTGGCATGCAGCAGGTGCTTAAGGAAATAAGTAGTTAGAAAAGATAAGCACTAAACTTCCGTTCTGCCTACCCTGCCCCCCCTCCTGCCCCTTTGGGGCGGGACTGTAGAGGCGCCTGTCGGATAAGGAAGTTGTTCAGTGCTGGTAGGGACAGAGACCCAGGAAGTGGAATCAGTGAGGTGGCCTAGAGATTGACTTCTCTTCCCACCCCCAACCCTCTCTGCCACAGACTCTACTCAGAGAAGTCACTCCATCCATGTGGACTCACACCTTCCAGACTGATGTCTAGCCACAAGTTATGGTGAGTAGAGAATGGAACACATAGGATACCCCTTCGGCTAGCTCAGGGACTGCTTTGTGCCCTGCCGAGGCTGGGGGACAGTGGGGCCCACAGGGGAGGCTGTGGATTGTACCCACCCTGCTGAGTCATGGGGGTCACAGCAGAGAACAGTGCAGACTTGAAGCCATGGCCAGCTGGTGAATGAGGCCCCCTCTCCCAGGCCCAGCGGTGCCTCAGCCCCCCTGGTGTCCATCGAGGAATTAAAGAACCCGAAGTACATTGGTGAAGGTGGGTTCGGCACAGTCTTCTGCGCACAACACAAGTCGTGGGGTATTGAGGTGGCGGTCAAGATCGTGAACTCGTGAGTGCCCCAGCTGCATGCAGGCAGGCCACTGTGCCGCAGATCCTGAATGGGGAAGGGAGGGATCTGCCCAGCAGCAGAGCAGTGACTCCAACTCTCTCCTGGAGTATAGGAAGGCGATATGCAGGGAGGTGAAGGCTATGACAAGTCTGCGTAACCAGCATATTCTGCTCCTGCTGGGCGTCACTGAGAAGCTGGAGTGGGACAACTTGTCTGGGCCGGCTCTGGTGACCCCATTCATGGAGAATGGTTCCCTGGTAGGGCTGCTGCAGCCCCTGTGCCCTCGGCCCTGGCCCTTCCTCTGCCGCCTGCTGCAGGAGTTAGTGCTTGGGATGTGTTACCTGCATAGCCTGAACCCTGTGCTTCTGCACCGGGACCTGAAGCCCTCCAACGTCATGCTGGACGCAGACCTGCACGTCAAGGTCAGCCCATCCACACCCCAGCCCAGTCTCTAAACCAGGTCCTGCCCCAGAGCTGCTCCAGCCCCACCCACTGGGACGGAGCAGCTGCTGCAGCCCTGCCTACTGAATACCCTCAGCATTTCCCTCTGCACACAGGGCTGCCCAAATGTCAAGGCCCACCCGGCAGCGTTAGCCTCTGCCATACCAAGTGATAGAGCCCTAACTGACACAGTTACTTCTACTATGGGGCTCACCCCACGAGGCCCTCCAAAGACCCATGGCTGACAGCCCACGAGACTCAGCCCTTAACCCAGTCCCATGGAGAGGGGACCCAGGCCCCCAAACCAAGGACCTCACTGATCCTACCATTCCCCTAACCCTCCACACCCCCTTTACAAGGCTAGGCCTGCACCTTCTGGGGGAAAGAAGGTGATGCTGGAAACTACCTGGCCCTGTCCACCCCTTCCCGTCTCCTTTTCCCTTCCCTTTGCAGCTGGCAGATTTTGGCCTGTCCACATTTCTGGGAGGCTCAAGGTCAACGGTAGGATCTGGGAAGTCAGGGGGCACCCTAGCCTACTTAGCCCCAGAACTGTTGGCTGATGTAAACCGGAAGGCCTCTATGGCCAGTGATGTCTACAGGTAAGGTACCCACACCAAACACACATCCCAATTTCTGCACCTCTCTGGGCCCTTCCAGAGGGAGGTATATGGGAGAGGAGTCTTGCCAGCAGTCGGGCCAGGCCTCAACTTGCCAGTTTTGTGTCTCCTGCAGCTTCGGGATCCTATTGTGGGAAGTGGTAGCTGGAAAAGAAGCTGAAAGTAAGGCTTTAAGCAGACTCTGGGATCCTTAACACCAGGTGCCTTCCTCCTGAAAGTCCCCAAACCCTCTTCTTCCTGCTTACCTGCTTAGACTGTCCTGTTCCCTCCTCACCTTTCCTTGGACTGCACTCCCTGCCACTTTCCATGATGGAGCAGGTGGCCCCTCATACCCTGAATGCTTTGTCTTCATGTCTCCCACCCCACCCCAGTAGTGCCCCAGATATCGCTGATGCAGAAAGCCGTGTGTGAGAGGCAGAACCGGCCCCCACTGACTGAGCTGCCCCAGCCCAGCCCTGAGACTCCTGGCTTAGAAGGACTGACGCAGTTAATGCAGGACTGCTGCAGCAATGAGCCCAAGGACAGGCCTTCATTCCAAGGTGAGCTGGCCATTTAGCTCGTAGCTGGGGCAGGCCTGGATCTGTCAGCAGGGTCTTTGCCTGGGAAAGAAGTTTTGCTCACTTGCCACCCACTCTGCTTTCTCTCCAGACTGCAGACAATATACTGAGAAAGCCCTCCGCCTGGTACAGAATACAGGTGTAACTGGTACAGAGATGGATGTTGCAGTGTCCATAGTGAGTGCCCAACACCAACCCACACACAAAGAGCTGGGCGGAGATAGCACCAGATGGCTCCTGTGGTCACCCAGTGACTCCCCACTGACCACTGTTCTTTATGCCTTGAACCTCATCCCCACTCTCTCCACCCCACCCCTGAATTCCCAGGCAACAGATTATGGACCAAGAGACTCTTTCCTTGGGTTTGCTCTGTCTCTCCCACCTCCACACCCAGCAAAGTCCCCCTGTCCTTGCAGGTAAAGAAGTTCCTGTCTGAGCACAGGAGGTTTTCTGCCTCTGAGCCAGGCCCAGGAGGGGCAGAAATGGATGGCCCTGGGGAAACCCCAGAAAGCCCTGATTCCATGGTCTCTGAGATGCGAAACCTGAATCTGAAAGGTTTGCCCAGCTCTGTTCCTGAAAAATGTATAAACCTTCCTAAGAAGATGGAGGCACAGGGAGAACAGACTCAGCATGCCCAAATAGCAAGGATGTCTTCTGATTCAGCAGTCCAACCCCCCCCAAATCTGGAGACCTCACTTTTCAGAAACCAGAAGCCCAGCCCCACCTCGGCTTGGCCACCACGTGCTAGACCCCAAGGGAATCAGGTGAGACTAAGGGATGCAAATCCTGTCCCCTTGCCAGGGAAAATTTGGGGTCAAGGGGGTATGCCATGAAAACAGGCCCCAGGACAGAGAGCCTGAGAGTGCTGTGCTGTTTACAGGGGCCTGAGAAAGGTGGCACCAACGGACCTACCAAGGAGTCAGAGCCAAATCCAATACCGAATCCTCCCAGGGAGCAGGGGCCAAATCCAATACCAGGTACCCACTCTCCATTCCTTCCTTTCCTCTGCTCAATTCTTCCACCAGCTTCGTCCTCTAGTCCACATACAGATTGAGGGTACCTTGGGTAAGGAGAGAAAGAGAAAGGGCTAGAAGCCATCTACCTCAACCTTCTCACTTCATAAATGAAGAAACTGACACTCACTGGGATTGGATCCCACTGAGATTACAGCAAAGCCTGGATTTGCCCCTGGACCTTCTGGCTCCCCAGCACCAGTTCTGTGAACCTCAAAATCCCATTGTTGCTATGTCAGGCTAGAGGGCCTCCTAGCAGAAAAGGCCCAAATATCAGGGTCAGAGATGTCCGTTGCCAGCCCTCTTGAGCTTCTGCACACCCAGTTCTGAAGGGGCAGCCTGCAGAAGACACCTCACACCTTCATTGGGAGGCCCCATCCTTGCATTTCCTCAGGGTGAATAGGAGGTGCTCCTGCCCCTCTTCCGTGTTGCTCCTTCTGAAGTGCTGATTTAACCTTCCCACCACCACCACTGCTGTTTCTCTTTCTTAAAGGGCACCCATCTGTTGCCATCCATCACAGCCAATGGATACAGTTCGGAAACAACAACTACATGACAATACAAGGAGAAACTGCCTTTTCCACGCGAGACTGGCGACCTAGCCATATGGATAGGGGCGGGCAACACACCTCCCACAAGTAGCTTCGAAAGAAGTGCGGAAAGAACCGGACTCCTGGACTGAGCCACCCAGCTGGTATCATCATGGCAGGAATTGAGGAAGCGTCTGACCTGCCTCCTGGACTTGAGGCAGCTAGCCAAGACTTTTTTTGAGGACCATGAGGCATGTATCCAAACTGACTTTGTGCCCCAGGAGTCAATAAAGTGGTGGAATCTTAACAAGAGCACCGCACCGCACATGAGGCGAAGGCATCAGCCAGAGGCAGGAAGGGATAAGGATGAGAGGCTGGGGAGCTGACATCAAGGGAGGGGCGGCACTGAAGTCTCACCGAGGCCGGAAGCGGGATGCTGAGGACTGGGGGTGGGTCGTGTCATGGCACACAAGGTCAGGGCCCAGCTGGTGGCAGGAAGGAATCCCAGAAGCCTGGCTCCTGGGGCTGCTGTAATCTCAGGGCAGAACATTTCCTCTACAGCCGGGCAAAACCCTACCCTAAACCCAAACTCTGGGGGTAGATGCTATGGTCCCACTACCCCTCTTGTCTCCTTGGCTACAGAGATTCACCAGTGGGGCATGGAGGGGGTGGTCTCCATGGAAATTTACACACCTCAGCCCGTCTAGTGCCCTGCATGAGAGACACACCCTGCCCCAGTTTCTCAGAGGTCAGCACCCATCCTATCACTTCTCTCCCCCACATACACTCATGTGCAGGCTGCTTCTGAGGCAGAAGCCCTTTGGTTCTCAGTTCGTGTCTGGGAGTAGAAAGCCGACTCCACAAAGCTACACAGAAGTGTCCCCTCCCATGGAACTAGAGATGGCGGGAGCATTGACAGTTTAGACACAGCCACAGCAGCTGCTGTCCAGGCCCCAGGGCATGGGGATGAACTCCTGCTCCCATCCTCATCTAGATTCTAGCCCCCATCTGGTACCGCGCACTTCCCTACATTCTCACCAGCCTTCGCTCCAGCCCTTCCTCAGTCTCCCCACATCCAAGCGTTCCACCAGTTTTGACACTTGCCACTTGGCGACCAATTCACCCCGTCGTCGCATCCCTCCGGTGGTCCGCATTCTTCTCCCTTGAGGGGACTGAAGGGAGACGGCGGTGGTGTTAAGAGACACAGTCAGAGTGGGGGAGGAGACCTGGGGAATCCGGCTCCGGCACGGGAAAGGGCTGGGCTGTTCCACCGGGGAAGTGGGAGGGGGCCGCGGCACCGGGAGGGAAGCGCCTGTCCTCTGGGACTCTGAGCCACTAGCTTCGCGGCGGCGAGCAGTGACTCCGCAACCAGCCCCCCGGGCTCCCTCCCAGGGCCTAGCCCACTCAGCTGCAGCAGCCTCGCCGGCGGTGAGTTGGGAGATAGGGAGAACCGGGGTTCCTTTGGCTTCAGTCCCAAATCCTGTAGCCCTGGCGATGAGGCTTTTGCTTGGGCACCTCCGCAATCCAGGTTTGAGGAAGGAGGAGCGGCAGTGCCCTCACTGCCAACTGGGAGGCCACAGGGAGTGCCTGCAAGGAGATGGGATTGCCGAGAGGTTGGGGTTGGAGGTGGAAGGGGCTTGGACCAGGCGAGAAGGACACAGTTGGGGCTGGCGGGGGCCGCAGGCGGTAACGGGGACCACTGCCTTCCCCAGCCCGGGTGCCCGCGGCGGGGCGGTGCAGCGCGCCGCAGGGGGGACCATGGCCCGCCTCTTCAGTCCCCGGCCACCGCCCAGCGAAGACCTCTTCTACGAGACCTACTACAGCCTGAGCCAGCAGTATCCGCTGCTGCTACTGCTGCTGGTGATCGTGCTCTGCGCGCTCCTGGCGCTGCTCGCTGTCGCCTGGGCCAGCGGCAGGGTGAGCGGGCTCTCTGGCACCGGGTGCCTCCTCAAGGGCGGCGGGGGAGGGTCACTGCCTAGGGGGCATTTTCGGAGCTGGGACTTGTGGGGGGGTCTTCTTTTCGATGTGCCTGCTCTCTTTGCTGGGACCCAGGAAAGAAGCGCTGAACCTTGCTAGGAACTATAGTGACCCTGGACAAGTCACTCCACCTCTCTGGGCCACAGTCTCTGGGTCTGCACAGGGAGATAACTGAGCCCTAGATGCTTCTAATTTCCCAGGATACTGACAGACTTTATGAGCTTCTGTAATCTACTAGTTCTAGAATAAATCCAACACCGGATTTTCCAATTTTCCAGGGGTAAATTACACAGGGCCCCGTGGGAATCCATTTCCTGGTTTTCTTCCCTTCTTAGGGGCGGTGGGCAGTTGTACCCGCAGACGCCCAGAAGGCACCCTCCATCTCTCTTTAATTTAGTCCCCAGATAATTCCATTTCCAGTTTCTTTTGGGGGAGAAAATGGGTTTTCCATTTCATTTCTGGAAACATCCTGCTCCACGTTTTCTTTTCACTCTTCGGAGGCAAGGTGGGAAAATCACTGGATGTGACCAGTCTTTGCTGGTCCACCTCAAAGTCCAGGAAGGGGTGGGACAAAGGGCGGGGACACAAGCCGAACTTCTGTGCCCTGAAGCGGGTGGCAGGAGCGCAGCCCAGGCGGAGAGGGAGGTTCCCGGCGCCCCCTGCTGCCAGAGCACTGCTTCGCGGGACCCCAAACTCCTAGCTGTGTGTCGGGGCAGGGAATCCCCAGCAAATTGGCCAGCTTTGGATGCACTCATTCCTAAAGGCCTTCTGTGAGCTAGGATTTTTCACTTGCGTCCGGACTCCAGGTTAGCGCTACGATTCCTACTTGACAGATAAGAAAATTGAGGCTCAGAAAGGTCACAGATTCACAACTGGACAATATGGGGTTGGAGTCAGATTGTCTGGGCAGATGGCCCACGGCTCGGTTTCCGCTGCAGCATACAAGTGAGATATTAGGCTGAACCGCGTGAGATTGCTGGCTCCGTAGATTAAAAACAAATTATCGGTGATTTCATATGGTTCAACCTAATCTGAATGGCCTGTGGAGGTGCCCTGCCTCCTTTTTGTACTTGGGTTTGCGACACTTTTTAGGAATGGCCTGACTGTCTGCCCTTTCTTCCTCTTCTTGGATGAGTTCCCCAAATTCCACATCCCCATCTTGCCTTACACGTCCCACCCCACAGGAGCTGTCCTCAGACCCAGGCTTCCTGACCACAGTGCTCTCGGCACTGGTGGGCTTCTCGTTGCTGCTGGGCCTAGCTTCTCGCGAGCAGCGACTGCAGCGCTGGACGCGTCCCCTATCAGGTCTCGTGTGGGCAGCGCTGCTTGCACTAGGCCACGGCTTTCTGTTCACCGGGGGCGTAGTGAGCGCCTGGGACCAGGTGAGAGGGGCGGCAGGTGGAGCAGGCGGGAGGGGCATGCACGGGCCTCGAACTCGCAACACGACACTAGCAGCAAGCCGTGCAGCAGCGTCGGCCTGCAACTTCCTTCCGCCCTCCCCTCCTCCCCCAGGTGTCCTTTTTCCTCTTTGTCATCTTCACCACGTATGCCATGTTGCCTTTGGGCATGCGGGACGCCGCCGCCGCGGGCCTCGCCTCATCATTCTCACACCTGCTGGTCCTCGGGCTATATCTTGGGCCTCAGCCAGACTCACCGCCCGCACTGCTGCAGCAGGTGAGCAGGCACCTAGCACGGGCTGCGCCCAGGGCCAGCTCCGCAGGGCGCTGCTTTGTTCGTCTGGGCATTCACCAACCGTTTGCTGAGCTGTGAATGAATAACAAGGCGCAACGCTGGGCGCAGGGCACAATCACAGATCCAGACTGTGCCCGCGCAGAGTGGTACTCCAATGCAGCTCCATGCCTGCAAACACCAGAAGAGGGCTCTGGGCCCACCGGCAGGGGAGTTCAACAGGAGGGGGGGGGGTGGGGGGGGGGAGACAGATGTAGATGATGGAGCCCTCACAAAGAATGCGAACGTGGAGGCTTAACTAGTTTTGTGCAGGGGCGGGTGGGGGGGGGAAGGCAGGGGGTGGATGGAGTGGTATTCCACGCAGGGGGGACCTGTGTGCAAAGGTTTCTAGACCTAAGAGGCCATGTTGGTGCAGCAGCCAAAGTCTGGAGCAGGGGGAATTGGGCAGGAGAAGCGCCCTTTACGGATCCCACAATGTGGCACCGATTGTCTCGAAATACTTAGGTCTCTAAGGTAGTGTCTTCCCCCAGCCTCTTTGGATAACACCTCCAGTTACATACATAGGTACCCCCCACCCAACCTGGGTCTAGCGCCCTCTGAGGCTGACCCTCACCCACAGCTGGCAGCAAACGCTGTGCTCTTCCTGTGCGGGAACGTGGTGGGAGCGTACCACAAGGCGCTGATGGAGCGCGCGCTGCGCGCCACCTTCCGAGAGGCGCTTAGTTCCCTGCACTCGCGCAGGCGGCTGGACACCGAAAAGAAGCACCAGGTCAGTGGGCCTTGGCAGGTGGGGAGGGACCCGGGCTCGGAGTGAGGGGTTACTTAGATCACACAACCAGGCTTCTTCACAAACTGAATGACTTTGGGCGGGTCACCTGACCTTCTATTTCCTCCTTTGTCAAATGTGGCTGTTGCCCACCTTGAAAGGTTGCTGGGAGACTCTAACTAACTCTTGTGAAAGCACTTTAAAACGTATGGGATTCTAATTTCGACATTAGTACTGGGAGCTCAGTCCCTAAAAGTAATCAGCCCTGGGAAAACCTAGGGGAGCGCCCTGAGAAACGTCTAATAGAACTGGAGAGAGGTGGGGGCTCCTGGGGGACTGAGGTTCTTGGCTTTAGGGTACAGGAGGGTTAGTGCTCATAGTGACATCCCCCAGGAACACCTTCTCTTGTCCATCCTTCCTGCCTACTTGGCCCGAGAGATGAAGGCGGAGATCATGGCACGGCTGCAGGCTGGACAGGGGTCACGGCCAGAGAGCACCAACAACTTCCACAGCCTCTACGTGAAGAGGCACCAGGGAGTCAGGTATGGGGAAGGATGGCTGGAAAGGAGGGTTGTGGGCTGAGCCCCTGGCCCTGCTGACCAGTCTGCCCTGCCCAGTGTGCTGTATGCTGACATCGTGGGCTTCACACGGCTCGCCAGTGAGTGCTCTCCGAAGGAGTTGGTGCTCATGCTCAATGAGCTCTTTGGCAAGTTCGACCAGATCGCCAAGGTCAGAGGATCCTCCCTCCCCAGCTTCAAACACTACACCCTGGAGAGCCTCTTCCAGGGGCAATTCCTGCTTTATGAGACCCCAGTCCAACTTCAGAGCACACATGGGCTCCCAGATTCATCACCAGAAGTAGGAAAACCTCTCAAACATCCCCAGATATGGAGCTGCTCACCGCACACCTCAGACCTGGAGAGATCTCTCAGCATCTCCACAAATGTCCCAACCACAGCACCCCAAATATGCTGAGCCCCAATACAGGCATCTCTGGATACTGCAACCAAATCTAGACAGATTTTCAGATAGTCTGACCTTAGGAGGCCTTTCTAAGGGAAATCTCTGGCCCAGCCACCTGCTCAGACCCCAGGCATGCCCCCAAGCCCCTTAATCTTGGGACTCCCACACCAGAGGCTACTTTCATATGCTCAAATCAGGATACACCCCTACACACACCAAAGCCGGAGAGGGCTACAGACATCCCAACCCTTGAGAAACCCTTCTGAGAAAGGCACCTGCATGGGAGACCTCAGTCAGCCCCATGTCAAGTAAGGAGAGTCCCTAGATCTAACCTAGACACTCCCAACCTCACAAGTTCAGGAATACCACATTCGCTCCCACTTTTCCCATCTGCCTCCTGCCTCCTCTGGCCTCTAACCAGGTACCCCCTCCCCCCTGCACACACACACTGCCAGGAGCACGAATGCATGCGGATCAAGATCCTGGGAGACTGCTACTACTGTGTCTCCGGGCTGCCACTCTCACTGCCAGATCACGCGATCAACTGCGTGCGCATGGGTCTGGACATGTGCCGGGCCATCAGGTCAGCTCATGTGGGCGGGCAGGAGTAGCGAGGCGTAGATGTGGGATAGGAGCAAGCAGGGTGGTGGAAGTCATCCTGGAGAGAGGGAGGAGATGGCCCGCACAGGGCTGAAGACAGCATTCAAATTGTCTTCCCCCCCAAACACACACCCTACTCAGGAAACTGCGGGCAGCCACAGGTGTGGACATCAACATGCGTGTGGGCGTGCACTCTGGCAGCGTGCTCTGCGGAGTCATCGGGCTACAGAAGTGGCAATATGATGTCTGGTCCCATGATGTCACACTGGCCAACCACATGGAGGCGGGTGGCGTGCCAGGGTGAGACCTGGGGCTCCAGGAGGCTACAGCAAGAGCAGCAAGAGACCAACAAGGCCTCCCCAAGGCTGCTGCCCTCTTCATAGTTCCTTACAATGAGCACGATCCTGTGTGGGGCCCAGGGAGATCCTAGGGGGGAGGGAAGGGAGCTGGAGACACCTCTTGTAGCACAGGGCCTTCCTTGAAATCAGACCTCCAGGAATGATCCTTGAAAGAAATGAGAGGTTGGAGGCCCTCCCCCTGACTCCCATGGTTCCCTCTTTCCAGACGAGTCCATATCACACGGGCTACCCTGGCCCTGCTGGCAGGAGCTTATGCTGTGGAGGACGCAGCCATGGAGCATCGGGACCCATACCTTCGAGAGCTAGGGGAGCCTACTTACCTGGTCATCGACCCTCGGGTAAAAGCCCCGCCTGGACTCCACCCTAACCACCCACAGCCACAGGCCTGGTCTCTTCTCCTATGGCGGAGATTGAGTTCCTGGGTCCTACTATGCATGAGGCAGGTCAGGGTTGGGGTGGGGGGAATGGGAAAGGCTTTGTGATCTTGACTGTCAGCCTTTATATGCTCCAGGCGGAGGAGGAGGATGAGAAGGGCACTGCAGGAGGGTTGCTGTCCACTCTCGAAGGCCCCAAGATGCGTCCATCACTGCTGATGACCCGCTACCTGGAGTCCTGGGGTGCAGCCAAGCCTTTTGCTCACCTGAGCCATGTAGAGAGCCCCTTGTCCACCTCCACTCCTCTCCCGGTATGTGCACTTCCTTCATGAGCTCCAGCACTTACATAACGCCCCCCAACACTGCCCATTCCCAGCCTCCCTGAGTCACCTGATGACATCCCCAGGTCCTAACCTGTTTGGTCACCCCAGTCACTGGCTCAGTCCTTGCCCTTCTTTCCAGAGAAAGGGCACAGATGACTGCTTTCTGAGCGCACTGAAGAGAAGACACAAGATCCCACAGACATCATGTCTATTGCTCCCCAACCTCCACTCAGGAAGCTCTTTTCCTGGTACCCCACTTCCTCTTGACTCTGAAGCCAGTGCTCATATCCATTCCCATCAGGAAATGTCTCTTTTTAACTCAATTCCTGTGACTTCAAGCTTCACTAGGACTGGGAAGGTGGGGCAATGGTTGTTGCCCCTCTTCTCCAGCACTTGTCTGCAGATAAAATGGGTGACAGTGAAAATCTCACATGGCCTTGAAGAAGGAAGTCCCCAGGAGCAGGCAGGGATGAGGGAGGGAGGGAGGGAGGGAAGGGAGTGGGCCTGCCCCTTGTCTAGGGGAAGCTAGGGCAGGGCCAATTAGCTGGTTATATACATAGCACCTTCGAGTGGAGGAGCCTGGACCCCTGGCTCTTGAAGTTGGTGCTTGATGACCAGTAAGTAGAACCCTCATACAAGAACGCAGGGTATCTCCCTAAAGGCTTGCCCTAAGACTAGGTTCCTCAGCCGGCTCTCCTCCATCTTATCTGATCTTCCCAAAGCCTGATCAGCATTCCCAGCTACCTTTCTACAGATTTTCTCAGAAACTTCTCTACTGGGTAGACCTTGCTGAATTTATGGGATGACACCAGAGTACTTTTTCCATGTTCCATCCCCCTCCATTTTCATCCAGCAGGAAAACAGACCAGAGATCAATGACCACTGGGGAGTGGGGGGACATTGACAGCAGTTGTTTGGGGGGATACTTAATTTCAAGCCTCAACCTGGGGTAGGGGAGAGGTCAGGAGGGAGCTGGCAGGAGGGAGAGGAAGGAGGACCCAAGACCCAACAGACTGTTTCAGGATGAGGCCGCCAGAGTGAGGGTGGAGTAGAGTGGGGTGTTGCTGGAAGCCCAGGGATGTGAGACACATTGGGTGCAATCCCCGTGGTGGGGATGCCCACAAAAACCCATGCCAGACCTCCCCAATCCTCCCCTAAGATGCAGGCTAAGACGTGTCAGGATGGAGGAGCCCCTTGTTTTGGGACATCTCCTGAGGCAGCACCTCACCCACCCAGAAATTCACTTCTCAGCACCTGAAGTTTCAGGGTCTCAGTCCCATGTTAGAAATCCTAAGAATCACAACTGGCTTACTCTTAAACAGTGTGGAACTTTGGGGTTGTGGGGCCACGTTTGTGCTTGGTGGATCCCATTCGTACAGTCATCAGTCCACAGTTTTTGAGCACCTACTATGTGGCAGGCACTAGGCTAGTTCTGAGAAGACAAAAGTAGATGTTTTCCCTGCCTTCAAGTAACTTAAAGGCATGGGGTAGGGGGACAGGTAGGGAGTTTGAAAAAACTTAGGCCCAGGCGTAGCTGCATAGATGGGCTCATGCCTAGAACATACTTCTCAATCTCTGTCTGTTTCTCCCTCTCCTCTCACATACACAAGGTTCTGGTCCAGGGGGATGATGGGGCCCCCTGTGACCCTGCTTCCTTCACAGGCGCCCAGGGGAGCAGGGAAGAAGGTCACCACACATCTTGCCCTGGGCTGTGGTCAGAGCACTTTACCCTCTTCCTTGCTGCTCGTCCTCACTCCCTTCGCTTGCTGATCATTTTCTTATCTCTGCACACACTGCACAGCCCTTTGGGTGTAGAAGAAAATGACTGTATCCAAGTTTGTTTCTCTTCCTCTTTCCCTTTCTTCTCCATTTTTGTTTGTTTCTTTGTTTGTTTGTTTTCCTCCCCGACCACCTCCCAGCTCAGCCTAACTGTCACTAAAGGTCAGAGGGGAGTCTGAATGTTCTGCATTGTCATTCCAACTCACACCAACAAGGATATTTTTGGCATCCGGGGTGATAGGAAAGTCCCTGCCTTTGGAATTTGTGTGATCTTTAAGGAAAATGAGAGACAAGGAAGCAACAGCCCCTCAAGCCTATAGAAGATGCAGGGTTGCCTCATAAGTGATAAAAACTATGAGGAAATCAGAGTATAAAGACCCTGGGAGTTTGAAGAGTCAGGAGGAACCTTTAAGAAGCAAATTTGGTTTGAACCTTCCCTTAAGAGCAGATGAGATTTGGTAAAAAGAGAGAAGTCATTTGAAGCAGGAGAAACAGCCAGGTCAAGTGCTCACGGTCAAAGACTGCAGAGAGGTCCCAAGGAGGCTCACCATCTTCCCATCTTCCCCCCACCCTGTTTTCTCCCAACAGGAGAAGGCCCTGGCTTCCTTCAGCCCCCAGTGGAGCTTGGACCGGTGAGGAGGCCCAAGCAACGTTGACAGTGGGACTTTCTGGGTGACCTACCTCCATTCTTGGGGAGGTGGGGGCTGCTCTTGCTTCACATAGATGCTTTTGAAAGTCTCGGTGGTGAAAGGGTGGGCTCTCACTGTGCAGGAGCCGTACCCCCCGGGGACTAGACGATGAATTGGACACTGGGGATGCCAAGTTCTTCCAGGTCATCGAACAGCTCAACTCTCAAAAGTATGGAAAACAGAAGAGGGCTGGGAGGGCTGGAGGCCCTGGGCTCATGTGGTCGGGAGGGGGTGGGGTTGCCCTGGTGACCTGAAGGGGAGAGAGGGCCCTCCCTCCTCTAGCCTGGGGAAAGCCTCACCCAATCATTCCCTCCTGCCCTGCTGTTTCCTCTCCTGGGCTTACTGTCCGCCCTCCCACCTCCCACCAGACAGTGGAAGCAGTCAAAGGACTTCAACCCACTGACACTATACTTCCGAGAGAAGGAGATGGAGAAAGAGGTGGGCTTGGGCCGTATGGCAGGCATCACCGCATTTTCCAACCTTTCCCTGGGGAGCATACAGTCGCTGTGGTCCCAACTCTCCTCTCCAGTTCTGCTCAATTTGTGATCCTGGGCGTGAATGAAAGGCTTGTGTCTCTCTCTAAAAGGAAAGTTACCCTGTAGATTGAGTTACTGGATGGTGATGAGAGAGAGGAGGGCAGCTCCTTGGAGAACTAGCCAGTAGGGGCTACCTGGGACTGAACTGGAGGGTGGGACAGTGAGGCTGGGGGACCCTCTTGTGGCCTGGGATTGACACCTTCAAGGTTACTAGCAGCACGGGTGTCCCTATCTCCACCCTGACCCCCTCCCTTCCAGTATCGACTCTCCGCACTCCCCGCCTTTAAATACTATGCAGCCTGCACCTTCCTGGTTTTTCTCTCCAACTTCGTCATCCAGATGCTGGTGACAAACAGGTGAGAGAGCCCCAGGTAAGGGAAGCCCTGATTCTCAACAACAGACCATCTGACTCTTTCTGATCCCCAACGCCCACTTTCTTCCTTTGCTGACTTCCCCTTGGCCTCAGACACTGACCCACTGAGGAAATGGAAATACGGGTTCTGGGGAACAGTGATAACCACAGCCCCCATCTCACTATGGTGTATCCCGTGAATTGTGGATATCCTGTGATCCCGAGCATTTTCACGTGCCTGTCCCTTGATTCTAACAACATTCCCATGAAGGAGGTGTTGTACCCATTGAGAAGCCCAAATCTCACAGCAAGTGGGTGTAGAAAGTAGGTCCTCACTCCTAGTCCACTGCTAGGAGGGGCAAGGACTTGTTCAAAACTTGTTCAAAACTTGTTTCAGCCAGGTGAAAGAGCGTTGGCCTGAAGGCCTGGAGACCAGTCTGATGCGGCCTCAGCCACTCTTGTGGGCCCCCTGGCCCCTTCTACTATTCTCCCTACCTTATTAGTTCCTGTCCCACACCAACACTGCCCTAGACCCTTCAGCTTTTCCATGTCGTGTAATGTCTTTTATCAGCCCACACCCCATCAGCAGCCAGTTGAGACCCCCAAGACCACTTCTCCCCACGTCTTCCAACCAGATGGCATAGCACCCTCCCCCACACAGGGAGCCTGTTCTGGCTCTTCACGGCCTCACTGTTGTCTCCCTTTAGGCCCCCAGCTCTGGCCATCACCTATAGCGTCACCTTCCTCCTCTTCCTCCTCCTTCTCTTCGTCTGCTTCTCAGAGCACCTGACGGTGAGGTGGGCTATGGGGCGGAAGCAGCGAGCTGGGACTCTGACCACAGCCCGGCCCCGCCCTGTGACTAAGGCTCCCATGCTCCTTCCGCAGAGGTGTGTCTTCAAAGGTCCCAAGATGCTGCACTGGCTGCCCGCACTATCCGGCCTGGTGGCCACGCGGCCCGGACTGCGCGTCACGCTGAGCACCGCCACCATCCTCCTCGTCTTTGCCATGGCCATTACCAGTCTGGTGAGGGCAGAGGGGGCCCTATGCACCCCCGTTAGGGCGTGCTGGACCTGCCAGAGTCTGAAAGGGGACCTCTGGATTTGGGAAGACAGCTAGACTAGGGCCAAGGAATGCTGGAAATGTTGGACAAGTAATGAAAAAATGACAGTCCCCCGCTGTCTACCACCCGGGCGTAATCATTGTGAACACTTTGGTGGACAGCCTTCCTATCTTTTTTTTTATGTAGGCAGATCTTCATTACTTAGCTCACGCACTGTGATTTTGTAGTGGAGTTTGGCTGATTTTTCCCAACTTAGAATCACTCCTAGAAGTCTTTGTGTGAAAGGAACCTTAGGACCATCCCCCAGCCAAGAAGAGGAAGCTCAGGCCCAGGAAGTGGGACTGACTGGCAAAAGACACAGTGGATCCACGGCAGACTAGCGCCCGTGACACCCACGCCCCTAATCCCCGCTCCCCGCACCAGTGAGGGCCCTCACCAACCAGAAATCGTGGCATCTGCTCCTTTGGAGAAGTCTGGCCCTGACTTATCCCTGGGTCAGCTGAAACCCAGCACAAGTCACCACTGTGCCCAAGGAGCTGCCTGCCCACTTCAGCTCTTTATCTCCTTCTGCAGTTCTTCTTACCGGCAGCATCAAACTGCCCCTTCTGGGCTTCCAATGTGTCCTCCATGGCTTTCAACCTCTCCTGGGAGCTCCCTGGGTCCATGCCTCTCATCAGCATTCCGGTGAGTGTCCCATACAGCTCTGAATCTCCTTCTCCAGAACCTTCCTTGGACCCTCCTCCATCTCCTTAGTTGAAGAAACACTCCATCCTGTGGACTGGGACAGATATGAGTCGCCCTTGGTGTGTGTTTGTGTGTATGACACCCGCTGCCCCCACCTAGGACCTGGGAGGGGCAGGACAGGAGCCTTCACGTGTCTCCCTGCCTGTGGGACATGGCCCACCTCCTGACCAGCCTGCTTGGCCCCACAGTACTCCATGCACTGCTGCGTGCTGGGTTTCCTTTCCTGCTCCCTCTTTCTGCATATGAGCTTCGAACTGAAGCTGCTGCTGCTCCTGCTGTGGCTGGTGGCGTCCTGCTCCCTCTTCCTGAACTCCCATGCCTGGCTGTCCGACTGCCTCGTTGCCCGCCTCTATCCGGGCCCCTTGGACTCCAGGTACGCACGGCCACTGGACGGAGGTGCCCAGGCCTTCTGGGATGGGGCGAGATGGGACAGGGCAGAACTGTGCTCACCTCACTGTCCTGAACCATCCACAGGGCAAAGCGGGAAGGAGGGTGAGGGCTCCATGGGCTCTGGGGACAGGGGGAGACTGTGGTGGAGGGGCAGGGCAAGGGACAACCCTGATCCGTGGCCTCCTCAGGCCAGGGGTGCTGAAGGAGCCCAAACTGATGGGAGCTATCTCCTTCTTCATCTTCTTCTTCACGCTCCTTGTCTTGGCTCGGCAGGTAAGTCACCCAGATCAGCCCTCCAGGGCCTCCCTATGAAGAGTGAGGTGGAGGTCCCCGTATTTGTCACATGGTGTCTCTCACCCTTTCCTTAATCTGATGTCGCCAGGGTTGAGCCTCAGTCCTTCCAGTTGAGCACCATTGGAAGGTGCTAAGTGAAATTTCCTGTTCCCTTTCTTTATCCCTCATTCCTCGAGGAGAATACCCTCAAATTCTCTCCTGCCTCCTCCCTCCCACTTCCAATCTAGGAAAGCCCATACTTAAGAAAAAAATCTGCTGCCAGTTCTGCCCATTGTAATTTGAATCTAGTTACAAGGTAGTCTCCCCAGGGATAGTGCCACCTTAAGCCTTATCTCTAAACTGCAGGGGGGTATGGTTTTAAGCATCGTGGAGTGGGGATGAACACTCAGGAGCTGGGGATCCCCCTGTACTGTGTCTCCCCACGGTCCTCTGGTGACCCTCCCTAGAATGAGTATTATTGTCGTCTGGACTTCCTGTGGAAGAAGAAGCTGAGGCAGGAGCGGGAGGAGACAGAGACAATGGAGAACCTGACTCGGCTGCTCTTGGAGAACGTGCTCCCTGCGCATGTGGCCCCCCAGTTCATTGGCCAGAACCGGCGCAACGAGGTGACTCCCCACCGCTGACTCCTGAGGCCCAGATGCCATAGGGACTAATGTAGGATGAAAGTCTTGGCTGTTGGCCCAGCTTCTCTGGGCTCCCCCATAGTGGATCTGGTGGCCCCCCATGCCCCTCCATGTCCCTATCACATACCTCCCATTTTCACGAGATCTTAGTCTCTGTCTTTGGTGAACATAGAATCTTTGCGTTCCAAGTTCTTGGAAAGAACGTCCTCTCCAACTCATGACCACTCCGTATCTTTCAGAAGCTTCGTCGAGTGTTAATGAGAGTTGTGTGGAGGACACAGTCCACTGATTTCTCTAGACCAGCACTATCCAGTACGGTAGCCATTAGCCATGTGTGGCCATTTAAATTTAAATTAATTAATGGAAAATTCAGTTCCTCAATCACACTGGCCACATTTCCTATGGTCAATGGATGCATGTGGTTAGTGGCCACCATATTGGACATCACATATAAAGAATATTTCTGTCACCACAGAAACTTCTATTGGATGCTACTGCTCTTGAGGATACTGCTCTGTATCCTCAAATATCTTGCTGTATTCAACCATCAGAAGGTCACCCACATATACACCATCTTATTTGTACCACCACCACCTTACACTCTCTGCTATGGAAATGCACTTGACCTGTATTGAAAGGTGTTAAAAGAAACAGTCCAAGGGCTATGGACTGTCACAGCCTTATGACCCCACCACCTGCTCTCTGTTCTCAAGATCGGGAATAGCTCTGCTTCTGATTTCTTCTCTTGTAGACACTGGTAATCTTATAACTGATCCCATTTCTGTCTTCACATTGGCTACTAGAAATCTCAGAGCCAGAATCTAGAACTAACAAGGACTTTATGGCACCCATTTTGCGAACCAACTTCAAATCTGATTCCATCTTTACCATATTATCTTCATTTTCCCTTTGCCCCATTTTCCCTATTATCGCTTTATTTTATTTTGCAAACTGTAGCTATCTTTATAAGCTGATTTAACTAACTTAACAACTTTCAGCAACAGAGAGGATATAAACATGATTCCCACTGACATGATCGCAGTTGTAGAAGTGACTCCCTTCACATTACTGTGACGTGATCTTGACCCCAAACCTCTGTCTGTCTCTGAATCACGTGAGACTCAATCTTTGACTCCTGAATCACATCCCTGGGGTAACCTGGCCTTCCGCCTCCCTCCTCCTGCCCAATCCTTCTTACACAGAGAGGGAAGCATGTGGACACAGGGACAGGAGGGAGGAGAACATGGCCTACAGGCTCACCCCAGCCTCCTGCCCTCCCAGGATCTCTACCACCAGTCCTACGAGTGTGTCTGTGTCCTCTTCGCCTCGATCCCAGACTTCAAGGAGTTTTATTCTGAATCCAACATCAATCATGAGGGACTAGAGTGTCTGCGGCTGCTCAATGAGATCATTGCTGATTTTGATGAGGTGACAATTCCAAGGGTCCCCCAGATCCTATATCTGGGATTCTAAAATTCCCCACCAGTGCTTCCTTCCACTTTGCTGTCCTGGCCATGAGACCCATCCTGCTCTCCTCAGCTTTCCTGCTTCTCCTCTGATCCCGCAGCTCTGCCATCTCCAGCAATTCCATCCATGACCAACTCTCCTTCCTGCCACCATTCCTGACCCCACAACTTGGTCCTTTAGCCTCCAAAATCCTGGGGCTGGGCTTCGGGGAGAGAGGAGGGAGAGAGAAAGAAAGACTGGGGACACAGCCTCCTTTCCATACAGCTGCTTTCCAAGCCCAAGTTCAGTGGGGTGGAGAAGATCAAAACCATCGGCAGCACCTACATGGCAGCTACCGGCTTAAATGCCACCTCTGGACAGGATGCACAGCAGGTACAGCATATCTTCCTTACCTTTCAACTCTCACCTGGGCTTTCGTTGATGAGCCCATAAACGGGCCTTATTCCTTTGCCCTCATTGACCCATCCCGGTGGCTGGTCCATTGCCAGGATGCTGAGCGAAGCTGTAGCCACCTTGGCACGATGGTGGAGTTTGCAGTGGCCCTTGGGTCTAAGCTGGACGTCATCAACAAGCACTCATTCAACAATTTCCGCTTGCGTGTGGGTAAGTACCTTCCCTTGCTGGGGCAGTCTGTTACCTCCTCCTTATCTTCCAGAGCTCTCCCTCCTCAAGTCCTTCGTTAGATGCTCCCCAGCTCACCCTTGGGCTTTCCTCCAGGGATGAGGAATGAAGCTGCTGGGGTAGGAGCTATGAGGCGCACCCACTCCCTTCCCTAAGCCCACTCCTCCAGCCCCATGCTCCTTTCCTCGAAGGCCCCGCAGGCCCTTCTCCCTAGTTCCTTGAGCTTTCTTTTCCCCTGTCTCTCCTCTAATCTCTCCCCTCTTTACCACATCTCTTGTCAGGGTTGAACCATGGACCTGTAGTGGCCGGAGTGATAGGGGCCCAGAAGCCACAATATGACATCTGGGGCAACACAGTGAATGTGGCCAGCCGCATGGAGAGTACAGGAGTCCTGGGCAAGATCCAAGTAAGGGAGCCACGTTGGAGGCATGGGGGTAGGGGATAAGGATAGGGCTACCCCCACATTCCCTTACCCCTTTTAATTGCAGGTGACTGAGGAGACCGCCCGAGCCCTGCAGTCCTTAGGCTATACCTGTTATAGCCGGGGTATCATTAAGGTCAAAGGCAAAGGGCAGCTGTGCACCTACTTCCTGAACACAGATTTGACACGAGCAGGACCTCCCTCAGCAACCCTAGGCTAAGATCCCACTCCCTCTTCTCTACCTCTAAGATCCTCAATAAAGAGGCTGGTATGTCTGGAGCCAACTGATGTCAGAAGCTAATGATATAGCTCGGATCACCTTCTCCTTTCCTTGCAGCGGGACTGCTTCTTCTTAGGCTAAACTGAGAGCATGTGTGCTAGCGTGAGCATGAGTGTATTAGAGGGAGTGATTCTTTTTCACAATCTCGGGACGAGAACTGCCTCAGCCTCCCTGCCTGTCTGCCAACCTGATTCCACAATTTTGTAAACCTTGGAAGTATGAAGAATTTTAGCCACATGATTCAAAGCAAGGATTTGTCCTTTTCTGCTCCCACCCACAAATATTGGAAGGAATCTTCAGGTCATATGTCATATGAACTCTATTCATTCAACAAGCACCAAATGAACATCTGTTATGCGCCTACTATGCAGCATGGGTGAGAGGCCTTGGAGAAATCTATTAGGTCCCTCCCCATTTCAGATGCTGTTCTCATATTGACCCACAATGCTTTCCAGTGAGGGCCTTTAGTCGGTTTGCGGGTTTTCCAATTCTAGGTCCCTCACATGCCCCCTTGCTTCCTTCTGCATCCTTCTGCTCAGAGTCTGATACTATGTGGTTTTAAAACATCCATCGTTCATTCCCACCTGCTCATATTTTGGGGTCTATCAGGGTATCTTGACACTCTAGGTTTGCTGTAGAGGTTGCACATGGATTTTCGTTGCTCTTTTTTGGGAGAGATTCAAAAAATACTCCATTGCCTCTGTTATTATCATCTTCCTAAAATGTTTTCAGAACAGAGGCTCTCTAAGACAACAGCCGTCCCTAGGAAAGAATGGCTCATCCTCTCATTTGGGGGAATCTTCATTTCAGAAGAATGGCCACAGTCACAGAGGAAACTCAGCATCACCCTGTGCCAGTGTGTTTGGGGGGCTGGCAGACTGCTGATGTGACAAATTCTGGGGAAGAGGATGGTTACTTGCAGGCAGTTGAAGTCATGCTAACAATGGTAACTATCACTGGCTTCAGGGTGGAGCTCTCACAGCAGTGCTAAGTTTTCTCAGAAAGTCCATTGAGTCAGGGAGCCTGGAGAGATTAATTAGCCCATGTGGGTGGTCCTCCTGGGTCAGCTCCTTCAGGAGCTGCAGACCTGTGTTGTTCTAAGTATGATCAGCAGGCCACCTGCCTCAGAATGGGGGAGAGAGGTGCAAGTCTGATTGCTATGTCTGTCTTTGTGTCCCTTCCAAAACCGAAACTCGTGGGAAACTAAAGCATATGCCTCTTAACTATTGAGAGGGACCCCCATTAAGGCAGCCAGGAGCACCCCCATAATACACACATTCCACACACAGCATTGACCCAATTTCAGACTTCAGTTTTAATTGCAAAGCTGCCCAGGGGAGCCAGGCTCTGACTCAGCCCTTACTTGCCCTTCCCCTCCCTCCTCTTCCGGTCCACCCCCACGCACCTTCTCGAGGTGCAGATTTGGGTCAGGCCAGCATAGGAGCATTCTGCCAGGAGGAAAACCAGCGTCCTTCCACCACCACCCCGCCCCAGGCCTGGTTCAGGTCTCTTTATTCCAGAGGGTTCGTGGAGGCAGTGAGGCTCTCGGCGGGCCCAGGCTCTGGGGAGGTAGGGGAGCCCTTCAGTGTCTGGCCCAGGGTGCCCCCGCGTCGGGTGCTGGACACCTCAGAGCCGGTGGCCTCCAACAGCTTGGCCACGAAACCCATGCCCGCCGAGCGCAGCAGGCTGCCGCCAGTGCACGCGTACAGCACGGGGTTTACGCTGCTGCTCAGAAAGGCCAGGGCGATGAACACATAGCGGGCCAGGCGTAGCCGCTGCCCCACTGGCCCGGACCCGCCGACCCTGCCCGCCAGCGCTCTGCCGGCCTCGGCCAGGTTCACCACGTGGTAGGGCAGCCAGAAGGCGGCGAAGGCCAGGATGATGAGCGCCACCAGGCGGCCGGTGCGGCGGCTGCGGTGGAAGCGCCGGGCCTGCAGCCTGCGCCCGATGTCGGAGTAGCTGGCCACCACCACCAGGAAGGGCAGCAGGAAGCCGGTGAGGGCCTCGAAGAGCAGATGGAAGGCCATGTGTCTTTCACTGGGGTATTGCGGGAAGCAGACCACGCTCCTGTTTTTCTGTAACACGGTGCGGTACACGATGACGGGCGTGGCCAGCAGAACTGACACCAACCAGATACCTACCAGCACGCGGCAGGCAACCGCCTTGGTGCGCAGCTTCTGGGACACAAAGGGGCGGGCCACCGCCAGCGAGCGGTCCAGACTCATGACCGTGATTAGCAGGACGCTGGCATACATGCTGACTCCGCAAACGTAGTGGAAGAAGCGGCAGCCAGCCACTCCAAAAATCCAGGTACCTCCGGCCACAGAGTGGAGAAAAAAGGGGGCCGTGAGCAACACGGCCAAGTCGGCCACGGCCAAATTCAGCACCAGCAGTGCGGTGACAGAGCGCTTCCTCATCTTTACCAGGATGCTCCACACCACAAAGCTGTTGCCAGGGAGCCCCACCACCAGAGCCACTGACAGTAGGACGATAGTCAGCAGAGAGATGAACATGGCACCTCCTGAGGAGGGTGCGGCGGCAGATGTAACGTTCCTGTCCATTGCAAGGACCTGGAGAGTGAGGTGGACACACACATGAGGGTAGGGGGCCAAGGCGTTCCTGACAGCATGGACAAACCTAGCGAGAGTGCACTAGTCTTTCTCCAAGATCAGCAGCACCTTTGCAATATCCTGCCCTTGTCACTGCCAACTGACCTGTCGTAGGAGATCCCACTGACAAGAAAGACTAATTTCCTAACTGGGCCCTGGGGCCCCTTCCTGCCAACAGACCCAATTGCAAAATATACAGCAACAGCAGAGGTAGCATTTCCAGACCCTTTCAGCCTCCTTCTCTCAGGACACCTTCAAACCCAGAACCAATCTGGGGAGATTTCCTTACCAATGCTGCACCCCTCAAAAGGCTAGCTCCTCTGTCCTCTGCACTTAGTCCCCTCAGGCCCACTGACACCCTCCAATCCCCTCCCCATTCTCCCCAGAGATGCCCAGGGTCCACCAGGAATAACACGGATAGTGAGGAGTTCATAGAGAGGAGAGAACAAATCCTCCTGAGTCCTTTTACCCCTGGTCAGGCTTTCTTCAGAAATTCCTTTTCACTTTTTGTCATGGCTGCACCCGCCCCTCCACCACCTCCTCTCCTCCCAGGATCCTTACTTACAGGCTTTGCCGGTTACTGGTTGGAAGCTGGTGCCAATCCCAGGGTCAGAGCAGGGTGGTGTAGCCTATCTCCAGATCCGTCCCAGTGCCCGGGGTCTGGCCCCAGGTCTGGGTGCTGTCAGCTAAAAGTCAGCCAGAGAGGAAGTACCATGGAGCAAGGGAGGGGGAAGACACATCTTCCTGAGGGTGGGGCTGAAACTCCTATATTTTCCCTACACTAGGAGGGTGGATAGTCTTTGTGTTCCAGAAGAGACCAGCAGGAAGAAGGACCCTCAGGGGTGAAACCAGATGAGAAGAGCCCAAGAAGGGGCAACGAGAGGAAAGGGGGGTGCAGGAGTGAGTAGGCTGGGGTGTGGCCTCAGATGCAGGTCTAGACTAGAGAACTGCACGAAGTAATAAATTGTGTCATACAGTAGGAGGAGGGAGGGAAGTTAGAGAGGGGAAATGGGCTCAGATTGAGGGCACAGAATGTTGGGTATCTTTACATTTTGTGTGAACAAGTAGATTTTTAGATTAATAGGAAGTACAGGTTAGAGCTGTGGTTAGGTTCTGAGTTCATGACTTAAAGAGGTCAGCTTGTCCTTGGCTTGGGTTCAAGCTATGAGAGGAGTTGGGGGAAGAGGGCCCTCTTCCAGCACCCACATCCCTCTTATCATTTAAAATGATTTGTTACATTCTAGGCAATCAGTTCTCCCTTCTCTTGGTAGAAGCCAAAGTCCAAAGTATCTCCGCAGTATCACACAGAACTCCAATTTCTTCTCCTTCCCCCCACCGCTTGCCTTGTGCTTGCCCATGTGGTTACCCTGCCCCATGAGTTTGGATTTAAGATCTGGGCACTGAGCAAGGAGGTCAGCACCCCCTCTCTCCTACCTTCCCCCAGCTGACTGTCTAGTCCCACCTTAAACGCACAGAGGAAGTAGAGACTGAGCACAGGGAAAAGGCATGAGGGAGTAGGGGCAGTGGTGCCTCAGACCTGCCCTGCCAAGGGGGAAACCAGGACTGTAGAAAGGGAAACAGCACCCAAGAGTGTCACTCTTCTCCTTCCTCCTCTCTTGAACTCTCATGTAGAAGCTAAGGACTGAAAAGTCTTTCCTTCAATCTAACCATGAGCCTTCCTGCTTCCCTTCCAACTCTGTCACTCTCAGGAAAGATGCCAAGTGTAATGGTGGTCATGGATGTCCCTTACCCTTTGCAGCGTCCCCACTTTCTCTGAAGAGCAGAGTTGACCCAGTAGCTGTCAGGCAGAGGATATGATGAAAAGAAATGGGCTGAAACCACAGCAAGAACTGAGGGCAGGGTTGGGGAAGGGCTTTCTGACCACAGAGGGTGTATGAGACAGGGAAGTTAGGGACCCTCCCTAGTGCATGAGGACAGGAAGAAGCCTCTGCAGTCGGTGTTTCAGGATAAAAGCTTCTGGCTCAGAGCTCCAGGGTCAATTCGAGGCCCCTTCTGACACAAACTAGGTTGTCTTTACCTCTTTCCCCAAGCTTCTCCCCACCTCCATCTCTGTCCATGGCCTTTCTTCTTTCACACCATACTCTAAGCATACCTGCCTCCCAAGTCCAGAGCTCCACCTCTAACCCCAGGATTGGTGGCCCTGGTGTGACCCTGAGGACTAAATTTCCTTTGCTCTCTCTCTTGGGCTCTGCCTGGGAGGTGTGAGCAGTCACTAAAGCAGACCTGGTGTAATGGTCAGCATGAGCAGAACTCAGGTAACTAAGCACCTAAGTTTGCCAGGGGCTGAAGGGACTGGGTCAAGAGACTTCTAGTGCGAAAACTAGGAACGTCCTGGGCAAACTAGGATGAGTTGGTCACCCTAGTGACCACACGAACTTAACCATCCGACCTTCATATGTATGTGCACGTGGACATCCCTTAAAAAGAATTCCATCCTACATCCCCAAACGCAAAAGTGTCAGGATCCACAACAGTTTTGAGGCCTAGAAATAGAGAGATTCTGAAAAATGGAGACTGGGAAGTGCTGGAGGGGGGGGGGTGAGGAACAGCTAGCAGTCTTGGGAAGAGTCAAGACTCGGTAGAGAGAAAAAGGAGAAAGGAAAGGTGTCACCAACCTGAAAAATTCTTCCTGTCCTCCAAATATCCACACCATTGCTCATATCCCCTCATCTCCAACCCTCAAGTGCCCCCTGGGTAAATGAGTACCTGCTCCTGGGCCCCTTTTTTCAGGCCCCTTTTTGTTGTATTCAGAGAGGAAGATAAATCTCAGTCTCCCAGGGCCATTCCTCCACCGTGCCAACCACAAAACAGTCAAGAAAATTTTCCTTTCAACCTCTACAGATTGACTTTCACCTTCCAGAGCCAGTGTTCCCCCCACTTGGCTCTTACAGACCCCAGAGAATAGATTCCATCCCCACTCCACATCCAAGAGCCCATACCTTTCCTTCTTTCTCTCTTTTTTTTCAGAGTGGTTATATGGGTTGGCCTGAGGGAACCAGGCCCCATGGAGTGGGAAGGACAGGTCAAGATGTCACTGAAGGCTGGCTCTGCCCAGCCTTGGCCTGACCCAGCAAGGAAACCATGTGGCTTCAGTACAAGTCATGCATGCTGAACCACCAGGGGGAGCACCCTTAAGCCATGGTGTAATAGCTGCCTAATGTCTTTCACAATACCTATTGGGAACAAGTATGCAGCTCTGGCACATGGGCACATGCCAACCTGCAAGTGCACAGTATTCGTTAACATAGACCATCACCCTTTGAAATCCCTCAGTTTGGAGGAACCTGGGCCTGCCCCAGGTGTATAATAATTCTGCCCAGACAGAGCCAAACTGTGGTCAGAAAAGGATTCCCAAATTCTCCAGAGTGCTTCCCTGAGCTCTAGGGGGTGATGGAAGGGGATAGAGAAGAGCAGGCCTGGTTGTAGGGTTTAGTGTCAAAGGTGCCATCCCTGACTGTCCTTCGACGCCCCGCCCCCAGGGTCTCCATTGTATGGGCCCTGCCCCACCACTTTGAGCCGAGGGATAGCTCGGAGCTCCATAGTCCCCTCCCTAGAGCAGCCGGACCCTCGCGCTTCTCCCGAGCCCTCGAAGAGCCGCGTGAGGAAACGGGGACCTGCGCGGGGCAGCAGATCCCCTGCGGTGAAGAGATAGAGCACCGGGTTGACGCTGGAGCTGAAGAAGGCCAACGCTGTAGTGCCAGCTCGAGCCGCCTGGCCGGCGCCGCCCAACCTCGCCAGGGTCCCTTCCGGTGGAGCCAGCGCGGCGACCGCCTGCACAATGTTGACCGCGTGGTACGGGGCCCAGAGCAAGCCGAAGGCGAGCACGATGGCGCTCACCAGCCGGCCCACCCGCGTGCCGTGTCTCCCGGAGCCCCAGCGGGCGCCCCGCAGCCGTGCCAGCGTCACGCTGTAGCAGCCGAGCACCAGCCCGAAGGGCAGCACGAAGGCGGTCAGAGTCTCCAAGCTCAGGTGGGCGGCGGCCTGGGCCGGCGACGGGTGGCACAACTGGCACACGTTGTCCCTCCAGACGTGGCGGTAAACGGCGGCCGGGAGGGCGAGCAACAGAGCGGCCAGCCAGACGGCAAGCAGCAGGCGGTGGACCAGGGCCGGGCTACGCAGCCGAGGCGCCAGGAAGGGGCGGGTGACGGCGAGGCAGCGCTGCAGGCTGAGCAGGCTGGTGAGCAGGACGCTGGCGTACATGCTGAGCGCGCATATGTAGTACACGGCCTTGCAGCCCACCTGGCCCAGCGGCCACTCCCTGCCCACCAGGAAGGCCACGAAAAGCGGCGTGAGCAGCAGCACCGCGCCGTCGGCCAGCGCCAGGTGCAGCACGAGTGTGGCCGCCAGCGGTCGCCCCCGTGCAGGCCGCCAGCCCGCCAAGCTCCATACTACGAAGCCATTGCCGGGCAGCCCCAGCAGCGCCGCCAGCAGCAGGAAGACCGTGCCTGTGGCCCGCGAGGCATTCCAGCTCAGCAGCGTCTCATTTCCCGGGGGACGGTAGCAGTCCCACATCCTTCTGTGCCTACGGGGGGCTGGAAAGAGCCATAGTGAGCATTCAGGTGTGGGGCAAAAGCCCATGTACCCCTGAGGCCAAGTGAGAATGGACAGTGCCTCCCCCACTACCCTCCTTCCTACCCTCCGTCTCATTTCCCCGGGACGGTAGCAGTCCCACATCCTTCTGTGCCTCCAGGGGGCTAGAAAGAGGCATAGTGGGCATTCAGGTGTGGGGCAAAAGCCCATGTACCCCTGAGGCCAAATGAGAATGGACAGTACCTCCCCCATTACCCTCCTTTCTGATTCTTTTCTGTCTGGGAGCCTTGGCTTCCTCCAAGACCCCAGCCCCAACTCAAACACTACCTCTTCTTGGAACCCAAATCCCCTTCTCTCAGTCAGCTGACCTCCCCAGTCCTGACTCCCAGGCTGTCACCATCTCCACCTTCACCCTGCTAGCCTGGCCCTCCTTCTTTGTCCAGCTCCGTTCCTTATACCTCAGGGTAAAAGTGAGTGGTGGGAAATAAGGTGCAGGGCAGATCTACTTACCCAGCTGGGAGTTAGCAGGGTGAGGGCTCCCATGAGGGTCCTGACGAAGGTGAAAGATAAAGCAGCAGTGGGCGAGGTGCCTACTCCTGTCTTATGCCTTTTAGGTTTGCAGAGGGTGAGGCGAGAATGTGGAGGGAAAGGTGGGGCCTTTCCTAGGGCCCCTCCCTCACCCTACTCCTTCCCATCACTAACACGTCCAGGCGTGTGAGGTCCTGCCTCCCCAGGAAACAGGATAAGCTGAAGGCGTACGGTTCCCTTGTCATGTTGGTGAGTGAGTAGGAACACTGGGTCCTGCTTCTGCACTCATCCCAGCCTCAGCTCTGGTCCCAACCCTCCCAACCATACAGCCCTTATGCTCTCTCGGCTTCCTGGCCTGCACTCAGCAGAGGTGACCCAAAATTCTCGCTCCCTCAGCTGCTCTATCTTTGCCTTTTCCCAGACTCCTGACCCTGCTGAGCCTCCTTTTCCCTCAGCTTGCGACTTACCTCTCTCACCTCTTGCCTTGGGGCCTGCCCCGGTCATTCCACCCTCAGGGCTGTCACTGGGCTGTCGATGACAGCTGTCAGTGTAAAGCATGGTGCTAAGTTCTTTGGGGAATGGGGGATACATGGAGGTGTAAGTGGTGTATAAACTGATTAGGGAGTCATAACACAACCATGAAGAGACCACATTACTGGGGGGCACCAGGATACAAGACGAGAAAAAAAGGAAAGAGTACAATGGTACAGACATACCGCAAAGAAGCCTTCTTTGGGTGGAGAGGTCAGGCAAAGCTTAGAAATGGAGAAGTATGAGGAGGACCTTGTAGATTGGTAACGTGGAGGGAAGGGGAAAGCAAGTCCCCTGCCAGTCAACGGCCAGAACTGGGGCTCCTTGGTATTAGGTACCGGCAGAGGAATGAGTCACGCAAGACCAAAATTGGTCTGTTAGAATTTATTTGGCGTGTTTGAGCTGTGGGAGGTCAGGTTAGAAAAGATCATAAACTCCCTGAGTAAGAGAGGTATAGAGTTTTAGAGGAGGAGGAAAACAAAGCTGTTCCTCTTCAGTGCTTCAGGAGCTTTTCGTTGCATTGTTTATCATAACTGGGGGTTTGGGGGTGTGGCCATGTCCTCTTGTTCCATATCCTGCTTCCCATGCCATCGTCCAGGAATGTTCATGTCTGTCGATCATGGGCTCCTGTGAGAAACATGCAAGCCAGCAGGTACAAGCAAGCAGGGAGCAAGACAAGATGGCTTCTAAGATAAGATGGTTTCTATTCAGCACATTCCCGACAGTTTCTCTAGGCCTACGGCAGTTTCTGCTCCTGGCCTAACAAATTCACCCTCTGGGGGGAAAACGGGTGGTGGTCAGTCTTTTGTGGCTGCTTCCTGCCCAGTGGGGGTGTCGATCAGGATCCCCAGTTAGAGTTTTGGATGAGGGGGCTATAGCAGTGCTCTTGTAAGAGCATGGTGAGAGCTATTTGCCTGCCAGTAACTTCAGCTATGGTTTTTTGCATAAAGTTAATGAGCAGGTGGAGCAAGAAGGGGCCAAAAAGTAAGAGGAGCAACAAGGTGATTAAGGGGCCTATGAGTGGGAGTAACCAAGAAGGGCTCAGGAGCCAGGAGGTCAAGGAACTAGTCGCCCCTTGACTGTTGTATTTGTGCAGCCATTCAGCCCGTTCATAACCCTTTTTGATACTGGTTTCAACTTGTCCTGAATTATTAATATAGGTACAGCAGGTCTTGTTATGACCACACAAAACCCCCTTGGTCTGCTAAGAGGTATTCTAGAGCAAGGCATTTGTTGAAAACAACATTGGCTAGTGAATCTAACTAATGACCTGGAGAGTTCTGCCAGGGCATCTGCTGTTTCTTGGGAAGTGTCTTCTAGGGACTTAGTGAGCTCCCTTAGAGTGTGTTCATGACAGGCAAAACCACCCCAAGGGGTGGCAGCCGCAGCAGTAGCAATTGCCCCTGCTATCACAAGTCCGAAGCCCCTCTTCTGTCAGTGTGGGAGTGGGCTCTGGGTGAGGTTTAGAATGATAAGGCCCTGTGGGGTCAAGGTGCCTAGAGTGCAGTCTCCCCCATGTAGGGAATTATCAAGGTGGGAATGTGCAATGGCCTTAAGGGGGTCACGTTGGTCAGTGAGCCAGTTCTTAGGAGTTCCGCATAGCCACATTAGGCCCGGTGGGCGGGGATAAAAGTGGCGTTGGTGGAGTTATAGCAGTTAAGGAGGATATACGATGGAGGGGAGATATAGATTTGGAAGGACCTATTGTGTTCCCCAAAAATAAGACCTAGCTGGACAATCAGCTCTAATGCGTCTTTCAGATTAAAAATTAATATAAGACCGGTATATTATATTATATTATATTATATTATATAAGACTTGGTCTTATGTTTTAGTAAAGTAAGACCAGGTCTTATATTAATTTTTGCTCCAAAAGACGCATTAGAGCTGATTGTCCTACTAGGTCTTATTTTCGGGGAAACATGGTAGGTTAGGGAGCAAGTACACCAGTTTGTCTGAGTTAAGGGCATGGGCATAGGTAATCCTGTATTTGGGAGGTCAGCTTGGAAAGAAGAGAGGGAGAGCAGAAGAGAGGGAAGAGGAAAGCCAATCAGATGTGTTGTGCAGCTCCTTCAGTAGGCAGCGGGAACTTCTGGGAAGTGTACAGAATGCCTCCGGAAAGACAAGGCTTTAACGCTCCTATACATACTTGCAGCCTGTACTTGTCAGGGAGCTGAGTGGACTGCCACAGCTTCAGACAAGACTCCTAGGCAGGAAAACAGAGAGACTTGCACTCATGTAAGGGGTTCACTGTTAGCTTCCATACAACTGTCCATCATAACTGCAGCTGAAATCAGAGTTGGGACACAGGGCACCAAAAGCTAAAGTCCTGATGTCATCAAAGGCTGCCCCGCCACATACACATTTCCTTCATGCCCATTGAGTGGCAAAGGGAGAAGGTGAGAGAAAATGACTAATCCAGTGTGACTGAGCAGACGACAGTTCTGCTAAACGAAGCCACAGAAATGTTGAACCAGCCACTCCCCTACACCACAAAGGACAGAGCAGGAAAGCAAGAATGCCAGAGTTCCAGACAAGATCCTGGTGATCCATGAATCAGGACGCATCCTCTCCTCACACCCCACCCACCCACAGTGCCTCACCTCCCATTTCTCCAAGCCCCGCCCATGATGGCCCTCAGCATCCCTTTTCCTAAAGCTGCAGTTTATGGCTTTTTCAGTAGGTGGCAGCACAAATAACAATGCAGTTTCTATACCTAGAAATTCCCTCCGTAGAAAGAAAAACACCTGAACTCACATTCCATCCTCTTACATAGTTCTAATTTACCCTCACATCACATGCTGCCACCAGAGACAGACCCATACAAAACTTCCCTGGCCTTTGTAAGGCAACTCTGGGCCTTTATCCTTCCTCCTCGACCCCATCTAGGCCCCTCCCTGTCACCCTCCCCTTGGACTTTGCCCTTCTTACAGGCCAGGCAGGGGGCCAGAGTCCAGGCTTGACTCATCCCCCACCTCACTCCGATTGAGTCCCAGCTCTGTAACAGAAAACATCAACACTTCAGCCCAGCACAGCGGAGAAGCACCCAGTCCAGAACTCTCCTGCTCTTTCCCTCCACCATGGAGTACCTCTCTGCCCTGAACCCTAGCGGTCTACTCAGGTGATTTCTAATGTTCCTCTCCACTCTCCAACTCCATTCAGCCCCTAGGAAACTCGTGAACCAATACGAGTTCCCCTCTCCATTTCCACTTTCAACAGTGGGCTTGTCCAGCTCTGAACCACCACCCCCCCACTCCCACCCCATGGTCTCTCCCTCTCTCCCTACTCTAATCCAAAACCTAGGCCCCTCCCTCCCTAACTCTAGCCACCCCACCCTCATCACCCCCAGTGCATTCAGGAAACTGCTCACTCCTTCTTGTCCTTTCTCCCCAACTACCAGGTCAGTATCCAATATGAGCTCTGAGATTGGCCGTAGGGTCTGGACCTCAGTTCCACCACCCCAGCGACCTTTCCGTGTCTGCAATCATAAGCGGACCACCCGGAAAGGTCTGACAGCTGCCACCCACCAGGAACTGCTAGACAAGGTGAGTGAGCCAAGTCCCTGGGTTCCTAACGCAGGGACAGCCAAGGGGCTCAAGAATTGAGAACTTGGAATGACCACCAGAAAGGGCTGAGGTTAGATGGCTGCCCCTCCTTCTGAGGACTACAAACAGAGGTGTGAGCCCAATGACTTCTGCTGCATTTGGGTCAATCTGTTGTTTCCAAGGAGTGGACTTTTCTTTGGGTGTAGGGAAAGTAGTGGTTAAGGAGGGTGGCAGGGATAGAATTCACAAGTCAGTATGGAATGGCAATTTGTGTGACAGACCAAGTTCAAGTCCTGATTCTGCCACTTCCTAGTGTCAAACCTTGGGAAGTTATTTAAGCTATCGAAATGTCAATTTCTTCATCTATAAAAAGGGAATAATCATACACCTGCTAGGATTGTTGAAAGGAATAAAAGAAGATAATGAATATAAAGTGCTACATAGATACCTGGCACTAAGGAAAACTCAAAATGGTTGTCATTATAACTGAAAACAGTTCTGGAGCACTCTATGAGGGTGGGGGAGAATGAGGTGGGACACTGGAAATAAGATTCCATCGTGTCAGGCCCCATCAGCATAACGCCTTACACCCCTAGCCTACATCTATCTATTCCTGAAGGATGGACTTCAAGATTACTTAGCTAGCTTCTCAATTCCAACCCAGGAATGGCTTGGAGGGAAGCTGGGGAAGATGACACTGACAAAGCAGGAGCAAATGGGAAAAAACAGTCTGCCCCTAGTGAGGGTCCCCCAACAACTAAACACTGAGCTGGAGCTAGTTGAAGAGATGGCAAAGCGCTGGGAAGTAGAGCTGGGATAGCAACCAGTGTCTTCAGCCAACCAATGGATGCTGGGCTGCTAGAGACGGAAGGGACACAGGACAAGCGCCATTTCCCTCCTGCTTCTTGCCACCGGGCAGGCACTGGAGACCCTATCACTAAGTGGAGTGCTAACCCTGGTGCTAGAGGAGGACGGGACCGCCGTGGAGAGCGAGGACTTCTTCCAGCTGCTGGAGGATGACACGTGCCTGATGGTGCTGGAGTTCGGGCAGAGCTGGAGTCCCAGCAGGGTGAGAGGCCCATAGCGGAGCCGCAACAGGCCACCAGTCCTTTCTCTCTCTCCCAAGCCTCTTCTCTTGCCTAACCCTGATCTTGGGGGCAGAGGTGAGGAGTTGTCAAGGACACCTTATAGTGGATAGACAGTAGGTCTGTCCCAAGGTTGATGGGGATTGGTGGTGCAGGTCAGTGGGTGAGGGTCCAAGGCACTCATGGGGGTACCCTACTCTACAGAGTGGGGTGCTGTCGTATGGCTTGGGCCGGGAGAAGCCCAAGCACAGCAAGGACATCGCCCGCATCACCTTTGACGTGTACAAGCAAAACCCTAGAGACCTCTTTGGGAGCCTGAACATCAAAGCCACATTCTACGGGCTCTACTCCATGAGTTGTGACATTCGAGGACTCGGCCCAAAGAAAGTACTCAGGTCAGAGACCAACATGTTTTACTTCCCCATCCCTCCAGTTGCAGTCCCATAATTCCTTCTCCTGTGCTCACCTACCCCATTCGCTCTCCCTGGTGGAGAGCCCCCAGCCCCCAGCGCTATGGCTTCCTCCCGGCCACCTGACTGCCACCTCTCTGCCCTTCAGGGAGCTCCTCCGATGGACCTCCACACTGCTGCAAGGCCTGGGCCAGATGTTGCTGGGAATTTCCTCCACCCTTCGCCATGTAGTGGAAGGGGCTGGGCAGTGGCAGCAGCAGGGTCGCCTTCATGCCTACTGAGAAGAGCTCTGAGCTTCTGCCCCTAAATTCATTCCAAGGGATGGCTGTAAGGCTTATGACGGCATCAGGTTTGGGGACTGCAGACAGTGCAGACTAGATAATTCACCTGGTTTCCCACTGTCTTCTAACCCCATCAGCATAATGCCTTAGCCCCCCAGCCTATACCCATTCCTGAAGAATGCTGTCCCTTCCTAGCCATGTTGCCAGCCTCCCACCTACCCTGAAAGGCACATGCCCATCCCAGGCATCTTGATCCCACCCTGATTGCTGCTACCTCTAGACGTCCTTCCAGTTCTTCCCGTCCCTGAGCTCCCAGGGCACTGAAGTCAGCCCTCATGGACTTTACCTTGAGATCTCTATTTCTTTGTATCCTTGCCGCCAAGAATAACAAAGATGTTTCCAATAAAAATATAAAAAATGTTTACCAATAAGATTTTGACTCCAATTTAAACTGGGAAGGGGACACGATAGACACACCCTGCCCCCTCCCCCATCAATACCCAGTTCCAGATCCCAAGGCCTCAGTCTTCAAGTATTGAATTCAAAACCCGCCTCCGCTTGGCCACCACCCCCTGCTGCTGTTCCCAAGCTTCTCGCCGCTTCAGGAAGGTAGTCAGGGCCACGTTTCGAGCCACATGGTGGCCAAAGGGATCTTTTATCAGCTCCTGGTTCCGCTCCCCTGCAAAGGGAACCATTCATGTTCAGTATCAGCTGCAGTTATTCACCCACTTTGAAGAGATTCTACTTGGGATGAAGGTCTCTCCATTTTCCCTGGATCCTGGGCTTGCCTCAGGATAGACTTAATCCCTCACTCTCCAAAGAACAGAAGCTGGGAGGAGGGGTGGGTGCACAGGCTGCACAATCAGCAGAGAGGAAGGGGACAGCAGACTGCTAAGTACCATGGCCAAGACCCCCCCTTTGGAACTGAAGTCTCTGCAGAATTTAAATCTACTCCCCCACCACCCAGCTATTTGGAGTGAGGGAAGGAAAAGTCTGGAAAGGCCCAAGAGACATGCTGGTACTCACCCAGCTCAGCAGCAATTTCCTTCCGGGCCCCCAAGGCTGCTCCACCCCAGATGGCATCTAGCACACGGCTGCCATGGCGACTGCAAGCTAGAGCCACATATTGTCCCTGCAGTGACACAAGCAATGTAGGTCCCTCTAGGGCAGTCCATAAAAATGTGTTGGGGAGGGCAGCGGAGAGTGAAGTTTCAGAAGTTCAGCGTCTACGTCAAGAGCCTGGGAACTACATACCCTCTCTCTGACTCTGAAGAACAGTTCTGGGGGAAGCTTGTGTTCTCTGAATGGATAATGACAGAAGCCAGAAGTCTAACCTTTAGGGTCTTCAGCAATCGGCGGCGCTGTTTGCGTGTCACAGAGGGGCTGGTCAGGATGGCATCGAGCACATGGGAACCAGCAGGGCTTTGGGCCAGAGTCAGAAGTTGTGGGCCCGTCAAGGCACCCAGACTTCGAAGTATAAGGCCAGGCGTGGAGAAGTGTAACAGATGCTGGAGCAGTAGAGACCCAAGGACTGATACTTCCCCCAGGGCCCTGGCTGTGGCCATTTCAACCTGGGAGGACAAAGGAAATTAGGAGGCAGCCACCAAGTTGCCACCTCCACTTGAGTGAAGCTACAGCTCTCACCACCCTCCCCTCAGTGATGACAGGCTTCCTAAGCCCAGGGAGGCCTGGTCCCCAGTCAGTCACTGGCGTGGCCTCTCCCCTACCTCACCTGGTGCTCCGTAGGCACTGTCTCCTCCTCCTCCACCAGTCCATAGTACACCTCATAAGTCATCAAAGTGGCAAAGAGAGGCACACAGGCCACTTGTCGGGAAGAGGGCTCTGCACAATGGAATGCCTA
Organism: Rhinolophus hipposideros; assembly: GCF_964194185.1. NCBI lineage: Eukaryota > Metazoa > Chordata > Mammalia > Chiroptera > Rhinolophidae > Rhinolophus > Rhinolophus hipposideros. Next base: position 27,914,905 of record NC_138051.1, read on the forward strand.
GACGTGAAAATAAAACATAACGAATCTGAGAACTACCTCATCTTTAACCCCAATTTTCTAGATAGGGGAAAGCATTCAGGAGCAGTGAGAATATCTAACTCCATAAAAATGTAAGCTACATGTGGACAGGATCTCATTTGCCCTACTGTATCCCAGCCTCTATACATGTAACAGGGATCGAGTAAATATTTATTCCTTAAATAAACTCTCTTCATTCTGAGAGACAGTTTTCATCACAGGGCTACGAGATGGCTTTGGCCTCATTTTCCCCTGTTATCTGTGAACTCCCTGGGCATTAAGCTTCTTGGGGCCAGAGATACAAAGACTAAAGATTCGATAAGTCTTAAGAGGTAGAATTTGAACCGAGGGCATAAATGAGTTGCAGGTAATACCCACTCACCTCTAACAACAGCTGCAGGACCTGGGCTTGGTGAGTCCCAATTCTGCGGCAAGCCCCCACCAGGGCAATGACTACCCCTGGGTGACCCTGGGCCAGCACAGCTTCCAGGGCAGGGCTCAGCTCCTCAAACACAGGGGACAGCTGAGGGGAGACATGGGATAAAGAATCTTTGTCATTTTGGTAACTGTGAGCTAAATTATTCAGACAAATCTTCCTGCCCAAAACAACTAAAAATGCTAGATGAAACATAAAAGCATTGCCAATATGAGGACTTTGGTTTGGCTGGATAAGGAAGGTCCAGGACAACGGGACATTCTTTGAGATGCCACCCCACATGGGGAGGGGACTTTAAATGGCCACACTCTCAGGGTAAAGGAGAATTAGAATCAAACCTGCCCTTCACCCTAACTCCTAACCCACAAGACCCCAGGGAGCACACCTTGGCACTAAGCAGCAAAGGAAAAGAGAAGCTATGGCAACAGCTCTGGTGTTCACATGCATCTGTACACGAGTACCCAATCTGAGTGGGCCATGAAACCTCAAGCTGCTAATGAATATTGGCACCTTAGAGAAACCAAAGCACATCCTTTCTGGGAAGAAGACACCTTCACTCTAAGCTCTGGGAAACTCCCAGGAATAACTTTTTAAGGGGAATAGCCAGCACACAGTCAGAGATACAGAGGCAGGCACACAATAAAATAAGGCCCAAATAACAGAAACAACAGAGTACAGAAACAGACCCAGCCAAGTTCTCAACTCACTAGCTCAGGAGTAGAGATAGCATCCAGTAAGCGCTGCAAAGGGAAATTGGCAATAGGATGTGCAGCCAGGGTCTGCAGCTGCCCTTGGAAGTGATCCTCAAAGAGGCTCTGGAGCCTCGGGGGCTCCAACACCAGGAGCACCTGCTCTAGGAGTCTGGAGCTCGTCTGATCCCGCAGAAATAGCAGAAGGGGGCTGGGGACAAGGAGAAAGTAGTCTTAATTCCACTTCATCCAAAATACGTACATCTCCTCATTCATTTCACACAGCCCCATCAACCTTGGTTAATCCTGAGGCCCTGACCATACCTGCCATCTGCTGAGGAACTGCGGTTACTCAGGTAGCCAATCACAGCATTACAGAGGTGGGCACAAAACTGGGGCAGTTTGCGGTGTAAGATCTGCAAGGCCACTTGAAGGCAGAAGCTGGAGATCTTGTCAGTGATAAACACTGTGGGGAGAGAGCAGAAATAATAAAAGCACCTTCCCCCAAATTCAGACAACCTGTACAACCTCAAACCTCAAGCAACATGGTACAAGGGATTATGGACACAAAGGGTCTATAAAGAGTCTTTGCAACATCAAATCAGATCAGATTTGAAAAGAAGATAAATAAGATGGTCTAAATAAGGGCCTTGTTTGAAGATAATCACCTCTAGAAAAGTAGATCTTAGACTCTCCTACTTCCCTCCTTACCAGCAATGTCCTTCAGAAAACAGGAGCTCAGGTCCTGAAGACGCTTCAAGAAAGATTCGGGAACCTCGAAGTCAGTTGGTTTACTTTCCCGAGTTGGGGCCCTTTGTGCTTCTGAAGGAAGATCAAGAGTGTGCAGCAATGAGATCACAAACTACTATCCAGGAGGGAGAAGAATTCCACAGATGAATAAGGACTCAACTTAGAGAGGCAGTACACAACTAAATATCTCTCCTCAGCTAGATGACTGAATTAAGATTACATTTCAATTTTAATTTTTCTAAGCAACATCAACCAGCTCTCCCATGATCCATAGGAAATAGTCTAAATTCCTCAGCCAGGAATTCAAGGTGTTCCCAGATCAGGCCTCATCTAAACTCACTAACCTTATTTCCCAGAGTTTTTAAAAATGAAGGTCACTGACTACGAGTGCATCATGAAATCAATTTAGTGGGCCTCAACCAGCACCTTTTTAATGGAATGGACAGAATAAAATTAAAAAGGAAAGAAAATATCAGAGTGAGATGCATATAGTAAGGGTATTATTTCCTGAACTTTTGCTTGAATCCAGTATGTGTATGAATACAAGTGAATGCTGAGTCATGTGTCGCTGTCCCCTGAACACACCTGTGCATGTTCACTGGGGGCTGCTGTGCAAACCAGTCTTTGGCCTGCAAAGCCCTGTCCTAATTTCTCTGCTAATGCTTCAAGGCCATAAGAATTAGTCTTCTGCTACTCTCTCCTTCTGAATTTCCTAAACTCTCCTTTCCTCTAGGTCCGCTTCCTTCCCTTGTAATACTTACCAGGTGACTGGGAGCCACGGTGTCTGGCTCTCTCAGACTCCAGAAGAGTCCCTCCTAACACCTGTAGCAGAGTTCTGACAACGAAGCTGCCATGTGTGTCTCCACAGTAGAAAAGAAAATCATCACACACCTCAGAGGCTAGTCCCAGGACCAACTCCTCCAGGGTCTCCAAGGAACCATCCTTCCCTTCCTCCTCCTCCTCCTCCTCCTCCGCCTCCTTCTCTGCCGGGCTCCCCAGCAATCGAGGCAGCTGCAGCAAAGCACTTTGCAATACGTGGACCCCGCATCGATGACAGGCCACAAAGCGCAAGTTGGAGTTCAGAGCAGCCCACACTCGACACAGAGGTTTCAGAGGACTGAACCCTAACAGTTCCTGCAGCATCTCACTGCCAGTCCTGTTTGTGGCCAAGGCTAGGGCTTGAGCCTCCACTTCCTTCAAAACATTGTGCACCATCAGCTCTGGAAAGATAATTACATAAGTAGTTTAAAGAGACTAAGAGGAGGATAAGGTTATGTGCCATCATTTAACCAAGGGGCTGGGAGTGAGGACGGAGATGAGCCCTGGGAACCCACCAAAATTTCCCTGCCTGTCTCGGATTTTATGCCCAATAAGTCCCTCTCTTGGTGCCACCCCGAAGATGCTCCCTACCTCGTTCTTCTCCGCTCTCCGGGGCCTCTTTCAGCGCCGACAGAGCCCGGCGGAAATACCCCAGCGCTTCGGGGCTCAGATGAGGCTGCGGATCTACAGCCAGCTCCGAGCGCCCGTCCGGAGGCGGGCAGGATTGTTGCTGGCGTCCTGATGGAGGACGCCCCGACCCCTTGGCCCCACGCCCCCGTTTGCCACCAGCTGGGAACCCGCGCCGGGACTTATGGGGGGAGCGCGGACCCAGCCCCATGGGTGCTTTGGGCCCTCTCCGCCCGCGAAGGCTCCCGCGGCCGCAGCGGGACAGCACGCAGCCAGGTGCGGGCGGACTCCGTACACAGCGCAGACTCTCCGGCGAGCGCAGCGCATACGTCATAACCCCGCGACCGCCCAAGCCTGGCGGGAGTGGGTGTGTCCCCAGGTCGCCCCGCCCCCACGTGCGCGTCCTGGCCTCGCCCGGAACCTCCCCGGAGTACTTGGTGTGGTCTCAGACTTTGCGGTCTACGTCGCCCGCCGAAACCCGGCCAGAACGCGGACTTGCATCCCCGCACATGTATATTTAAGCCGTAGTCACCTCGCCCCGCTCCTGCGATCGGAATCAAAGTTCGCGATTCCAAGAACTTGGCGAGTGAAGTGGGCTGAGGACTGCAGAGGCAGCTTAGGTGACAGGTAAGGGAGCGAGCTCCCGACACTTAGGGCTCCGGGTCACGGGATCTCGGCTCACCCCCGACCCAGAAGCCGAGCTCGGTATGACTGGGCCAGGGCCGGGGCCGGAGGTCCACTCAGCCCAGGACTCCACGTGGGCGCGTCGCGAGGGACTGCGGCTCCAGAACCTCCCAGCCGGCCAGCCCCACTCAGATAGTCCCAGTGGGTGCCCCGCCCTGGACAGCCCCACCCCGTCTTCACTCCGGGCCTCTCAAAAGCGACAGGCTGCCTTGCCCTGGGGCCTGTCACCAGGTGTCCCTCTCTGCAACTTTTCTCCCCTCCAAGGACCCCAAACATGGCGCGCGTTCCTACCGCGATGATTGTCCCCCTTCACGTCCACAGTCTGCAGGCTTCCCTCTGAACAAGTCTTTGCTTCCGCAGATTTTACCCCTTTGTTTGTGAGTCATGGCAGCTCCCATGAAGGGCCAAGTGTGTGTGGTGACGGGTGCTTCCAGGGGTATTGGCCGCGGCATCGCCTTGCAGCTCTGTCAAGCAGGTGCCACCGTTTACATCACTGGCCGACATCTGGACACGCTGCGGGTCGCTGCTCAGGATGTGAGTACCTGCTCTGGGACCACAGGGGCAGAAAGCACCTGAAGGAGCCCTTCCCGTTACCCACGCCTCCAGTCCATTACCAGAAACTGTAATATTCCCCAACAAGACCTGAATATTTACTCAAAGTGAGATCAATGAACCCCACCAATAACCTCAGATCAGGTCAAATTTGCCACCAAGTGAGCTGTATGAAAACACGTTCTGTTTGAGAGCTTCAGGGATTTGGGGATGGCAACTAAAGAGTTGTGGACCTGTGCTTTCCTCTATTTTAAGCAAGCTTTTATTGAACTGGACATTTTTTACTTGACTTTTCTACTGGTTTTCAGTTAAATAAATACTTGGATACACTTGATTTTCTAGGCACTGGGTGAAGCACTAGGATTAATAAGATGTAACTTCTGCTTTTAAAAGCTATAGTGTAGGGGCGGCCAGATGACTCAGTTGGTTAGAGCGCGAGCTCTCAATAAGGTTGCTGGTTCAATTCTGGCATGGGATAGTGGGCTGCGCCCCCTGCAACTAAAGATTGAAACCGGCAACAGAAATGTTTCATTTCAATGTAATTTGAATATAGGAAGTGATTAATTTGAATATGGTAAGTATTAATTTGAATATGGTAAGTATTAATTTGAATATGGTAAGTGAGAAAGAGTCTCGGTGCGAGGGGTGGGCATTGAGACGATAAGGGAGAGTGGTTAAGGAAAGCATTCTGGCGGAAGTGGTTCTTGAGCTGAGTGTTGAAAAGTAAGAGGTCAAAGAAGCTAAGACAGGCCATTCCAGCAAAGGGAACTTCTCGAGCAGATGCACAATGGTGAAAGAGTGGATATTGTGAGAAAGAATTCCAGAGCATATAGGTACAAGGCAGGAGTGGTAGGTAAGAGGCTGAAGGGGAAACAGGGAATGGGTCTTGGAAGACCCTGGTAGAGACTTTGGCTTTATTCTCTGAGAGATGGTGATCCCGGAATAGTTTAAATAGGTTTGTGTTTTAGATAGTTCATACTGGCTGAAGTATGAATAATTCATTTAAGGCAGAAAGACTGGAGGTCAGGTGAGCAGTTAAGAGGCAAGGAGGTAATCGGGTGGGACTTAGAGCATGGATCTGGAGAATAGGAGGCTTGTTTTTGAACAAGGTAATCTTCTTCCTCTGAAGTTAAAGGATGGGGCACATCTGTAGGACTTGAGGCAGAATGGGAAGTAGAAATAGTTTGTGTCTGAGAGCTCTGATTTCTTCGTTACCCGGCACAGGTGGAGTGAGGGTTAGAGGGCTGAAATTGAGCAGGGGTTCCACGTGAGTGGTGAAGGGTGGGAACTAAAGGCAGGTAAATGGAAGTGACCAAGGACAAGAACAAAGATATATACTCATTTATCAAGAGCAACATCCATTCCTTATTTGTCCCTTACCCTCCACATGCAGAGTACAATACCTGGCATGTGTTAGGCCTCAGAAAATGTGTATTTTACCCCTGAGATCCCAAACCACCTTGCTCTGTGAAGAGGATCAAGCAGTCCTGCAATTCTTCACACAGACATCAGAGGGCGGTATTGCCAACTGATGGCTTTGATTCCTGGGGTGGCCTTCTCAGCTCTCAAGCTGGGAGTTGAGGGCAGCTGTGTTGTCTCGCACTCATATGTGACTGTGAACTTATATCCCTTCTGTCTCTCTCCAGGCTCAATCCCGAGGGGGCCGGTGTGTGCCTGTGGTGTGCGATTCAAGCCAGGAGAGTGAAGTGCAAAGCCTGTTTGAGCAGGTGGATCGAGAACAGCATGGGCGTCTGGATGTTCTGGTCAACAATGCCTATGCTGGGGTCCAGGTACTCTTTGAACTCTGGTCCCAGCTCCACTCCTGACCTCCCCCTTTGACCCCTGAGTCCTCATCCCCACTCATTGTTCCTTCCATTATCTAGCCCCTCATACTTCCTGCTTTCAGACCATCCAGTTCAGCACTATCTCTGTGCCTTCCAGGCAATCATGGACAACGCTAAGAAGGCATTCTGGGAAACCCCTGCCTCCATTTGGGATGATATCAACGATGTCGGACTCAGGTGGGTGTTCCCCTTGCCCTGCTGCAAGGGCCTGGGCTCTCTCCTCACTCACTTAGTCAGGCTGAGGGCCCAGATCTTTCACCATATGCCCTTTCCTTTTTCCTCTGACCTCCCATCTCTTTCTTTACCTTTCTGTCCCATTTGTTCCATTTACCTCTGGAGAAGTTCCATCCAGGTAAATCTGTATCTGGAACGTCAACTTGTGTCTTGTTTCTGTCAGTAATTTTCATATGACCTTGCCCTTCACCTCTCTCTTGCTTCACTCTCTGCCCATCCAAATGCATGACCCAAAAGGGAGCCTTCTTTCCTCAATAATGCACACCACCCATAGCCGGTATTTCCAAAAATTGTTAGAGGAAGAAATTGTTTTGTTTCAGATCAACAGAAGGCCAATAAGAAAGAGTGAGTGCCAGCCATCTTAGCCTGCACCTCCTCACTCCAGACCCAAAGGCGAGGGCACTCCCAGGTCATTGTTGGGAAGGCAGGTACGTCACAGGGTTACATATACATCTGGCACAGGAGTAAGATGAAACACAGCGTTTAGAGTTCTTCCAGCATGATATACACCAGTTATTGCCTGTGTTTATTATTGTTGGAACTATGGTACGCTCTCATAAACTATAGTCCCTGGATGTAACCAGGCACCTCTGGGAGTAACCAAGATATTATCTGTAAATCTGTGTCTAAGGTGTTTAAGAACACCCATGGCTTTTAGTGGCAAGGAAGCAGGATTAGAATCCAGTTGTGATTTCAAAAGTGGAAGAAAGAGTGTGAGGACAGAGGGAGATGGTTAGCCAAGAGGCAAGAAAAGAAAGCCAAACAGCTGGCAATTGGCAGTGCCCACATCCTTAGCACCTCTTGCTGGTCAGGGTTTTGAGCCTACAAGACAAAGTTCCAGCCCCTGGCCCCTAATCCCTGATGAATTCTCCAAGGTAAAGGACACTTGGTGAGCCCATAGAAGCCCACCAACACTTCCTCTCACCTATCCCACACACATTCACATGCACGTTTACTGTACCTTTCCTCTGCATGGCCTTAGGCTGGGCTTCCTTTTGAAACTCTCTCTACTTGTTTTCATTTGGAGGGTCCTGTTTCCTATGCAAAAGAAATTTTTTCTGGTTATCGAATTTGTATGTGTTATTTTAAAAATTATGGAAAAATTTGAAAATCAGTATGACCTTATTCCCCTCATCGCCACCCCTTCCTCCCTTGACTGAGATATGGCTACTTTTGATAGCCTAGTGTATAGTCTACCATTCTTTTAAATATTTGAATCAAATATTTGAATCAATTTATTTATCAAATTCCTTATCTATTGCAATAGTGGAATTCTTGGGGGAAAAATATATACTTCTTAAAGATTTAACGAACATTATTAAACTGTCCTCCAAAAAAGATCCCACCAGTTTATAAACTCTTGACAATGAAGGAGAATTTTTTTTCCCCATCTCCTCAACTGTGCTAGACAATATCAGGCCACACAGTCAGGCAAGCTTTGCCACTCTGACAGGCCAAAGATATCCAAAGGTGGTTTCAATTCACACTTCTTTGTTATTTGTGAAGTTGAGCTTTTTTTTCATTCATTTATTGGCTCTTTATTCTTTTGTGAGTTATGTTAAGTTATTCTTTTCACATCAATTTGTAAGAGATCTTTGTGGAATAAATTCCTTTATCATATGTTTTACAGATATTTTTCCCAATTCATTACTCATTTTTTTGCATGCATGCTCTCTCAGCTCTCTCTGTATATATTATCATGTATAGATGTATGTACATTTATATATATATATATATGTCAGATCTGTCAGTCTTTTATAGTTTCCATCTTGATGTGATACTAAGACAAGCCTTTTCCACCTCAAGTTTATGAACACATTGTCATATTTTTCTTTTAGTGCTTTTGTGCATTTTTTATGTCTAAATATTTTGTCCTTTTGGAACGCATTTTGAAATAATAAATGAGGCAGAGAGTCATCCCACCCACCAAATAACTGGCCAGCTGTCCCAAATCCATATCCTGAATGGTCCCTCTTTCCCTATTGATTTGAAATGTTCCCTTGTATAATTTGCTGAATTCTCATTTACACTTGAATCTAATTATTGACTATTTTGTTTCATTGACTATTTGTGTATTGTTATACTGGTAGTACATTCTTTTAAATATTGTGTCATTGTACATTTTAATGTGGGGTGGCAGGGTTGGGGCAGAGATATTACTCTTCCTTTTTCAGAATTTTCCTGGCTATTCTAATGTGTTTATTCTCATTGAACTTTAGATAATTTTGTCAGTTCCTCTAAGTCTTATTGAGATATAATGCAAATTGACTGAATCTATGGATCAATTTAAGTAGAACTGATGTTTTACATGTTGATTCTTCTGAATAAATTGTCTGTACTTGTTCTTTTTATTAGACAGAATTTTATAGTTTTTTCCATGTAGATCTTATATATTTCTTATGTTTTTCCCCAAGCTGCTTTAGGTTTGTTATTGCTATTATGGCAGTGCTTTTTTTTTTTCAATTACATCTTTTAGAGATGCCATTTCTCATCCTTTGGTGGTTAATTTTACTAGTGTTCCTCTCAGAAGGTGGCCTCAAGCCCCTGACTCCCCAGGTCTGCGGCTGCCCCTACGCCACCTTCTCCCAGCTGACTAGAGCCACTAGAGGGCACAAGAAGCTGCCAGGGCTACAGCACCCAGGCCAGCCCTAAACAGGGTCCCTCCCTTCCTTGTCCCACCTTCTAGAGGCCACTACTTCTGCTCGGTGTATGGGGCACGGCTGATGGTACCAGCTGGCCGGGGGCTCATCGTGATCATCTCCTCTGCTGGGGGGCTGCAGTATTTATTCAACGTCCCTTATGGCGTGGGCAAAGCTGCGGTGAGGACCCCGTGGCACGGGGGTTGAGAAGGTATAGGACAGTGACAGTACCCACAGCTCAGGAGGTAAATCCCCAGTCGTAGAGTGGTAAGGCCAACCGGCCATCACCTCTCCCTCTGCCCCTCCGTGGACACTTCCTTCGCCTGGGCTCCTCTCAGCCGGCCAGAGGAGGCAGTGCTCTGGGGAATGTGGGCGGCTGAGACAGGGTGCCTGGAAGGGCAGGGGACTAGGACATCCTCAGAAGAAGCAAGGAGGGCAGGGGAGGAAGACGACATGGCCAGGTGCCCTGGCTCTCGCTCTACCTTCTGCCCCTCTGCAGTGCGACAGGTTGGCTGCTGACTGTGCCCAGGAGCTGCGGCAGCACGGGGTCAGCTACGTGTCTCTGTGGCCAGGGCTGGTGCAGACAGAACTGCTGAAGGACTATATGAAGAAGAATGACAATGCTGAGGATCCCCAGATTAAGCAGGTTGGCAAGGGGGGGGGGGGGGCGAGGGTGGCAGAGAATGCAGGGGAATCAGCCTCTGCATCAATGTCAAGACAGCAGCAACAGCGAGGGGTGAGTACCTGGGTGCTCACTATGGCAGGTTGTGTGGCCCAGCACTATACGCACGTTGTAGCTGCTGATCCTCGAAGAGAGACAATATCTCCATCTTACATATGGTGAAACTGAAACTCAGAGAGGTTCAGAAACTTGCTCAAGGTCACGGAAGCCCTAAGTGGGAAGGCTGTCCAGCTCCAAAGCCTATGCTCTTGACCCCCAACACTGCTCTAACCAAGAGGTCCAGGCAGAGTTGGCTTCCCACGTCCTTCCACTTAGGAAAGGCAGTGGGTCCTGGTGCCGGGGTACAAGGCTCACCCCGATGTGTGGAGAAGTGACTCCAGCACCTTCTGAGACACTGAGTCCTACAGGTGCAGTGATGAGGGTCCATCTTGGGGAACAGAAACTGAAAGCACAGAAGAGACTTGGGCAGTGCTCTGGGAAATTAACCCTTCACCTCTCTGCTCCTGTGTTTCAGCTCAGATTTCATTTCCCATCTGGGGAGACCACAGAAATGAGTGGCAGATGTGTGGTGGCTTTGGCAACAGGTGAAGAGGCTGGGGCAGCTGGTAACAAGAAAGGGCCTGGAGGGTCTGCAGGGTGGTGGCAGCCAGTTCTGGGTCCTGGCTCAGGAGATGGTTGAGGAACAGACGCTTCTTTTCTCTGGCTTCTGGATACCCAGAGGTCAGAATGCCCCATTTGAGGTTTGGGAGCTTCAGGAACTAGCCCCTAGAAGGTGTGGCCAGATGCCAGAGGCCCAAGAACTTTCCTAAGAACAGCGAGAAACAGTTCTTGGCTCCTAAGCCTATCTCAGGGGTGCCCTGTCCCATTAGGCCCAAACCTTGTCACCCTGCACCCCTCCCATGCCACCTCAGCTGTATGTGTGCCCACAGACCCCAAAATCCTGAGCCTGAGCGGGAAGGTGCTGCCATCCTGCGACCTCGCTCGACGCTATGGCCTTCAGGATGTGGATGGTAAGAGCTCTGGTCCAGCAGCCAGCCTGGACCTCCCTTCCTTCTCTTTCCTGCTCACTCCTTCTCTCTCACTCTTTCCCTATTCCTTCCTCCCTCACATCCCACTCATTCTCTACAGCCAAGGTGAAGATGTCCAAGGAGTGGGAAACAAGGGTCTAATGCTCCTTCTCTTTCTGTTGTCTGCAGGCCGCCCTGTCCAAGACTATTTGTCTTTGAGCTCCGTTCTCTCCCACACCTCTAACCTGGGCTGGCTGGCCCCCTACATGCCTGGTTTCCTCCGTATGCCCAAATGGATTATGACCCTGTACAGTGGCAAGTTCTAACACTTCTGGCCTGACGTCACCCCTCTGTTTGTCTTTTGGGCTGGGTGGTTGGACCTATCTCAGTGGAATGAGACAGCCTTTCCTGCCTCCCGCATACCCTTGATACAAAGAGAAGGCCTCAACTGTGTGTCCTTGGTGAGCCCTGGGGGCCCTATAGGTCCTTCTTTGTGCCTTGGTTTTCCTTGCCCCCTACATTTTACTTTTCATGTTTGTATTGAAAAATGTTCTGGGTACTAATAAAGGTCTTATTTCTCCTTCAGCCATTTTTTTTTAAGTGCTGATTCTGTGCTGGGCCAACTGTTAAGTACTTCAGAAAAAGACTCAAAGTCTATATAAAATGTTTGTGTTCTCAAGGCACTCCATCCCTGGGACAAGATCCCTTTCCTCCATAGCTGTTCCTGCGCTTCCCTGGAGAACGGTCCATCTCAGGGGTGCCTGCTCTTTGGCTGTTAGGCCTGCTTCTCATGCCACAGCTGGGGAGCACGGCCCCTCCCCGACCAGAAGTAGGCACCCCCTCACACTGCTTTTCTGCCCCCTCATTGCACCGTCTCTTTAGCTGGGCCTGATCTCCGAGTGAGGCCTGATCCAATGAGGCACTTTCCTTGGTATTGATGATTTCCTTGAATTTGGGAGGAAAGTACTGCCCACATTCAAGTAAGGGGCAGAGGAATAACTGATGGCACTGACATACTCTCATCCTTCCTCTGGGGGTGATACCACCTGAATCACTTTCTGAAGAACTAATTGCAAGACCCTGTTAGGGCTGGCTTGCCTGCTTTGGGGACTATCCCAGCCTGAAGCAAGGCAGCAGAGGGTGTATACCAAAGAGGAGCTGAGGGCCACTACCTAGGGAGCCTTCCAGCCAGAAACCTAGATGGCCATTGAGGTAGTGGGATGGCTGCTGGAAATCAGAGGAGCAGAGATGATTTCCAATCTTCAAAAAAGGTGGGGCGAGAGCTGAGGTTTCCCAAGGCTGCCAATAGTGACTACAGCAGCTGTGATCTTCCTGTGGCTTTCTGGGGACAGCCCCGAGGTCCTGTTCCATTGGTGTGCTGGGGTGGCTCACTGGCTTGTGAGAGCGGATTTTGCGTAGTTCTGCCAACTCTGCAGTCAGTGACCATGTTAGTTACTTGAAGTCAGCCATAGTGAGAGTATATATACCACAGCAGTCAACAAAAGCTACCAATCAGGCCCCCTTTTTTTAGAGAGAGAGCGAGAGAGCTGGTTTATCAGCACATGACTGGAACTATGTACCTAGATTCCACCATTTGCCCAGGCACCCCATTTAGATCACAATGATCAGATTTTCTCATCACACTCTTACCCGCTTCCACACACCATCCTGAATCCCTGTTATCCCCTGAGGTTGGAGAGGGGCAAAGGCAGTTGCCTATATTCTATAGTAAGAAAAGTAAGGGCCTCATGATCTCCTCCAGCCCTCCACAGCCATCATTAAAAGCCATCAATGGAACGAATCCTTGTGTGATGGAACGAATCCTAAAGCCCACAAGGTATGATGGGAAAAACATGGGTATCAAAGTCATCCAAATCTGCATATAAATCCTGACTCCACCACTGTGGGAATTACATGAAATAACATATATTTAGTGCCATGCAATATGTAGCTATTGAAATTGTTGATTCCTTCTCTCAACAAATATTTAAGAGCATCCTCGGCACCAGGCGCCATTCTTGGTTTTGGGAGAGCAAAGAAGAAGACAGACCAGGACCCAGCCCACAAAAGACTTGCATTCAGCCCTGGAAGATCTTAGGGGTCATTTAGACCTTCCACTTAGTGAAGGAAGTGAGCAAACTGGGCCTCCAAGAGTGCACACCACACAGAGTTAGACCTTGAGCTTTGGGTATCCCAAGAAACCAGAAGGAACAGTGTTCTTTGTAGTCCAGCGCCTACTTCCCTCTGGCAAGATCTAATTCATCTTAGCAACATAAACAGTAGAGTACAGAGCTCCAAGACAATGAAGTGGAGACAGTAAGTTCTGATTGGACGTAGAAGAGATGCAAGACTGAGAAGCCCAATGGTAGAGTCTTAGGACACTTCGAGGATCAATATTCATTCAAAAAACATTTATTTAATGCCTACTCTGCGCTCAGCACCATGCTAGGCAGCAGAGAAGATTAGTTAAATTTGGTGAGATGGGTCCTATAGTAGTTTACACAGAGTATTGTGAGAATACAAGAGGAAGCATCTAGCTCCATTAGAAAATTGAAAGAAATAATATTGACCAGCGACTTAAAAGAATGGGGCAAGAAGGGGAGAAAAGAGGTTTAATTTTTTTTTTAATTAAAAAAAAAGCCAAGTACTAAGATACCAAGTATGGCAAAACAGCTAGAAGTGTGGTGTGGCTGAAACGTAGATGTGATGTGGACTATGTATATTTCCAGAGAGAAAGATGTGTAAAGATAGATTATTGAAATTTAAATTGTGGGCAATAGATTCCCACTGAGGGATTCATCTTAGGTGCCGGGTGATGAGTGACCCTATTAAGGGCGTGCTCCCAGGGGAGGCCAGTGCGTAGGTGAGTTGGGAGTGGGGGCTGACAAGCAAGCCAGCCACTCAAACCGCTCTAGAATGGAAGGCTTCAGGTAGCCCCAGCCGAGGTCAATCACAGGTTACGCTGTAGCCCAGGGGTAAAGCAGCTTCATGAGGCCAAGCACAGCCCTCCAAGAAGAGCCAAAGGTGTCAACCTTGAAATCACACTGAAGGGGGCGTTGTCCACAAACATGGAAAAGGACATCCACGGGGATGTGTGCAGAGCACTAACAATGCCAGTCACAGGAGGATTTAAGCGGGAGAGGTGTGATAAGATTTATATTTTAGGAAGCTCACTGGGACTGCAGTATAGAGAGGATGGACCAGAGGAAGGAGAAGCAGGCATCAGAAGAGCCGCCAGACCATATCCAGGAAGTGATGGCCGTGGAGCTGTGGGCTGAGGAGAGATGACAGGGGACAGAGTCGAAAGACTGGGGACCTGTGGGAAGGGAGGTGAGGCTAGAGCAGGACTACAGTGTTCCCACGGAGGACCCGAAAGCAGCAGCCAGCATAAAGGAAGCGTGGACCTGAGCTGTGAAGGAGATGCCCCCTCTGAGGTTAGCCCGTGGGACACTGAGGGGCTGGCTGAGAGGCCGCTCCTACCCCACCGGGGGACTAGTCCCCAGCAGGTGGTTAATCCCCCAAAGGAGCCCAGGGAGAGATGGAGAAGAGATTTTTTTTATTTGTGTTTTTTATTTACATTATGAAAAGGTAACCTATTCATGTGGCTCAGCATCCAAAATGTATAGAAGGGTATACAGTGAAAAGTCCACTCTGCCCGCTCTCAAGTGCCCGGTCCTCAAGTCAGACGCAGCCAGTGCTACCTACCATATTCTTCGGTAGCCACAGAGAGAGCCCAGGCTTATATAAGCAAATAGTTAAGCATATTCAGAGGAGAGATTTGACTGTGTGCAAATCCGGGCCTCCCTTTCTCCAGCTAGGAGGTTGTATCTTCCAGTCTCTGAGGCCTGTTGTGGCCGTTATGTCCTACACTGTTAAGATAGGAGCAGCTCTAGGCCCAGAGCTGCTCCCATCACCAGAAACTTTCCTACCCTGCCAGCAGGGAGGGTAAGAGAAAGAGTGACTGTTGGCTTAAAGCGTGGAGAATCATGGCTGCAGAGAAAGGGTGTGAGTGCGAGGAGCCCAGCCTGAGCACCTGGCCCAGCCCTGGTCTCCTCACAGAAGAGGCCCCACCCTGGCACTGTGAGATGAGTGTCACAGCTGAAGTGCCATTCCTCTTTCTAGAGCAACTGCCCAACGGTTAGAGGTGCCAAAATGAGGCCAACTGCGGAGACTTTGTCCCCAGGGTGTGCCCACAGTTGTGAGTTCTGACCAATAAGAAACAGGAAGGTGATGGAAGCAGGGCTGGACTGATGGGTCTCGATTCCAGCTTTCAGGACAAGTCACTGAGGAGAACTTCCCATTGGCTCCTGAAGGCCCCTTGGGGTGATGTGATTGACGTGGGGTGGGGATTTAGCCACTGGGAGTGAGGAGTCCCAGCCCAACTTACAAATCAAGGTGAGGTGGTTGGGCCCAGAACTGCCCTTTTCAATTCCTCATCCTGGTTCCTCCTACCACCCCCCCCAAAGGCCTTGACACTGTCTCTGAGATGTTGAGAGGGGTCTCTTCAGCTCTTTGGCCTCCTCATCCCTGGGGAGGACCCCCACCATATTGTTAGAAGTCACTTTGCTGTAGCCTGCCCCCATCCTGTCTCGCCCCTGGTCCTCACCCCCTAGGTTGGTCCACCTCTCCACAAAGCCCTCCTCCCTGGAGCCTTCTGCCTGTGCCCTGGCAGGCCTCCCATTCTGCCACTGTTCCTCCTGGCCCCTGGGCTCACCTCCCTTGCCCTCCGCCCCACTCCTCCACTCTACCCTTCCATCTCCCAGCCAGCTGGCCTTCGTTGCAGCCTTCTGCTGTACCCTGGGCAGGGCAAGGTGACAGGCACAAGCCAGACTTACAAGTCATGGGTCCAGTCCTCAGAGAGCTTTCAGTCATCATGAAACAATTAGACAACCTCGGTGAGACCCAGGGTGGGGACTAAGAGGGGCTAGAGGGGTCAGTGCAGCCAGGCTGCTTTCCAGGTCACACACAACTATTGTTCCTTTCGGGTCTCCCCTCCCTGGAAGTGTTACAACATTCTTATCACTGCTTTTCTCAGCAAACCTCACCTCTGTCTCAGTTCCTGCCTCCAAGCAACTAAGGTCATCCTTGCCCATCTCGGTCTATCCTGTCTCCAGCCAGGGCCAAGAGCAGACTTGCTCAGAGCAAGATCAGTGGGTCACAGGGCCTGTCTGGACTTCTGTGTCAGAAGAGGAGAGGAACTGGAAGCCACCTGTGCTTAACTTGATAATGGGAAATCTGGGAAAGAAAAGTACCCTTTCTCATGCCCTTGAAATGTTAGAACCTGTTGAATGCTGGGAAGAAGGCAGAGGGAGGAAGTAGGGTAGGCTTTGCGCAATTTCTGTTAGGGAGTATGAATACATAAGCCCGTATCCTTGGCTTCCCCTTCCTTTGAAAGGTGGTTCCAGAAGAAACAAGCAAAGCTGAAACACCACAAGCAGACGCTGCCCGGCATCCGCAGAGGGGCTAGTGCAAGAGGAAGCACAGGAGACCTTGTCTGTGGGCTTTTTCCAGCTGAGCCAGCCAGAGACTCAGGATCTTGCAGGGCTGAGAGAATTAAGCGTTCTCTGAGCACCAGCACTGACGTAAACACTCTGCCTAGGTCTTAACCTTTCTTCATCTGCTATGTGAAGTACTTTCTTGCAGCTGAGGAAGCTGAGGCTCAGAAAAGTTGCAGTACTTCTCCAAATTGCAAGTCTTTACAGCAAATAGGTATAACTCCAGAGTGTGAGCTCTTTCTCCCATATCATGCTCCTCTGATGCTTGGTTTTTCGTTTGTTTTGTTGTTTTATTTGGGGGGGGGGTGTTTGTTTTTGAAGGAACTTTTATTTTTGGCTGAGAGGTGAAAGCAGTCTCACGTTCACTCAGCCCAAGGACCCCTGGCCAAATCCAGAATTGTCTTTCTCTCAGTTTGACATTTCCTTTCTTCCACACCTCTGCTTGGGCTGTCGCCGAACAGCCACCCACACCCCCTCCTCAGCCCATTTTTATCTGACAGAATTCTTCACACAAGGTCCATCTCAACCTCCTAGAAACTTTGGGTTTCTTGTGCCATTGCTCTTACCCCTTCTAGGGAACCTATGACATTCACTTGCCTCTTGACTGGTATTAGAGCCATAGACGTAGTCATCTGATCCCCTCGATAAGGTTGACAATCCCCTCCCCACCCCGCCCACATCACAGGCTGGGTCTTGGACCACACACACACACACTCACCGAACCTTTGAACCCTGCACACAGAATGAACAGTGCGGGGAGTGTCCACATCACCCCAACTGTGGCTGAGCTCACAGGCCCGGTGGGACCCACTGGTGAGGGCCCCTACCTGGAGGCAGGTGGGCTGGGCCAGGCTGCAGCATGTCTCTGCCCCAGGGAGACTGCCCTCTAAATTTCTCAGTCCTTGGCCTCAGCTCTGCATACCACACTTCAGCTCTATGTCCCCTGTTCAGGGGCCTGGGGTCTGGGAGAGGACTGACTGCCCAACAGGGCTGGCAGATGGGTGGGGGTGGGGCACGAGTGGCCTCTGTAGAGGCCCCAGGGAGGCTGACCAACCCTCAGCAAGCTCCCTGAACCTTAATTCCAGGTACTCCCTGCCCCACCCCTCTCCTCAGAACTCAAGCTTGAGTCATGATTGTACACAAAGGGAACATGGGAATATAGTGTGGCTCCTGTCAGCAGTTCTCCTTCTTTACTGAAGTTTGAGGTTCCACCCCATAGCCTGTTCACTCCCTCTCGACCTCACCCTGTCTCTGAGGCCTGGAGTGCAGCCACCTCTGACCATTCCTCCCCACCTCACCCCACGCTCCCCACCCTGGGATCTAAGCATCCCCAGCTTCCCTTCCTGATCCCCACTCCAGTCCAGTGGGGTGCAGCATGTCTTTCTCCGGCCTCCGTTGCTCACCATTCATTCATCCACTGATTCATTCTTTCCCAGAACACCCCAACACCACCACCACAACCAACACTATGTCAATACTGTATTTAATTTCCTCAGAGTACTTACAACTCTCTGAAATCGTCTTTTGCGCATGCTTTGCTGTCTCCCCGATTCGAGTGGAAGCTCTGTGAGAGCAGGGGCCTTGGCAGGCTGGGTCACTGCTGTGGAGTGAGCTGTATTGGTGCTCAGTGATTATTGCTTGGTGATTGGATGAATTATGTTAGTGTTTGTTGAGCAACCACCTTGGTGCAGAAGACAGGCCAAGCGAGGGGAGGTGCAGTCCCACGAGCCTCCCTGGGTAGTTCACTGTGGGAGTGGAAGTGCGGGTGCTGCACCCCATGGGATGAGCTTCAATGCAGGCACCACAAGGGCCCCCTACTAGAGGCACAGAGGATGGACCAGGGCTCCTTCCCGCCCCTACAGCCCCAGCTCTAAGCTCACTTCCCTGGGAAACCTCCCCCACCCCAGATAAGGGCAGAGCTGTCATTTTACGTGAGCTGTCATTTTACATTTGCTTATACAATTACTTGACTGCCTCTCTACACTATTTCCATCATCCAGAAAGTTCTATTGGACAGCCTTGCTCTGAACCATAAGCTCCATGAGGGCAGGCCCAGTGTTTGGCTCATTGCCGTGGCCCCACACCTCTCACAGGGCCCAGCACAGAGGGCACTCAGTTTCTAGCTGTTGAATGAATGAATGAATGGGACAGGGAAAGGGTGGGTCCTCCCTCAAGGGAGCAGCTCCTCCTTCCTGAGACCGGTCCTTTGTCCTCTGTGCTCATCCACTAGCCAGAGCACCCCTCCCTCCCCCAGGCCCCCAGGTCTCATCTTGTTCTAAGGCTTTTGTTTCTCCCACGGCCATAGAACCTCAGGGTTGCTGCCTTCTGGCACCACTCACATTGTATATTTCCTAAACCGAAGGCGCCCCCTGGGGTTGTGCAGGGGTGGTTGCTCCTCTGGCCAAGCTTCTTGGCCATGTTCCCAGCCCACCAGTGCTCCCGGCAATTTTAAGTAATGTCATTATCTTCAACAACCATTGTGCAGCGCCTGGCTCCTGTAACACAGGCTCAAGTTCTGGCTCAGGAAGTTTTTCCAGCTTTTCAGCTCCATTACCTGGTTGCTTTTTCAGCATCTTTCTCCGGATATTCCAAGCTGAGTCAGCACCCACTGTGCCCTGGGTAAGATAGGGGAGCTCTCATTGGGGACTGTTATGGGGACTTTCCTTCTGTGGCACTTTTGTCTTTTGGGCCCAGCCTTGGGGCCCTGCCCACCCCTCTCACTGGCAGGCCTATCCTCCCTCTTCCCCATCCAAGAAGTGTGCTATGGGCATATGCTTGCACCACTGGCCATTGAGGAATTTCTCCAGCCTAGAAGAAGGAACGGGGGAACAGAGAGGAAAGAAAAAAATCCAAGCACTCAGACCCAAGTGCCCAAGGAATCCCAAGACCCTGGGGGAACAGGCAGTGTAGAAGCTTTTCTTGAGCTTCGACTCCTTTTGGTCCCCTGGTCCATCCCAGGGATCAAAACCTTTCAGAACTTTGGGGTAGAGCAACTGGTCCTTGAATGTCCTCTACCACATTCTCACAAAGTGGTTGACCAGCACATGCTCAATTACCTCTCGTGACGGTGAGCTCACCATGACTCATTGAGGCCCATTCCACCTTTGAATAGCTTAATTATTAGAAAGTCTTTCTTCATAATAAGTCATATCCTCTCACTGGTCTTGTTTTTTGCTCTCAGATACACAGAATCAATGTAGTTTCTGTTCCAACTAGCAGCCCTTCGGGAGTTTGAAGAGCACTGCCCCTGGAGTCCTCTCCCCCAGTTCATCATTTCCGTGTCCCCCATGGTCATGGGTTCTCCTCACCATCCTGATTTCTCCCTCTGAACCATGCAGTTTGTCCCTGTCCCTCTTAAAATAGACCACACCCTCCCAACAGGGCCTGCCTATCACAGACTTGGGGTCTATGAGCCCCGTCGTGCTGGGTCCTAAAGCTCTCTTCATGCAGCTCACAGTCATGACAGCATTTTTGGCAAGCAAATCACAGGGGAGTCTGACCAGCCCCATGCCGACCAGAATGTTCCTGTGTGTACACACTGGTGTTAGTCCTCCTCCCACACCTCTTGCTCTCGAGTAGATGATGAGTTGGGGACCAAAGAACCTTTATCCCTATTCAATACCATTGGGCCAAATTTGGCCCCTCAAATTCTGACCAATCCAGATTCCATCATCTTCAAATATGAGAATGGCACCTATGTGCTCCTACAACATGTCACAGAAAAACTGCCACCACTAGGGACTTCTCTCCAGGTTGACGAAGATACATTATGCAACGTTATTTGGAGATGAATGTCCTGACAGAACTATATCGACTACTCTATCATCCCACCCACAGTTCACCATTTTGTTCCTAAACGTATCCTGAGATGGAGCTGATGGGTGAAAAGCACTACAATAATCACTGGGACCATGGTTTCTAGCCCTGGCTCTGCCACCATGTGTATTGATTTCATGTCACTGAGTATCTCTGTGCCCGTGATATGGTGATCTATAATAAGAAATACATATTTGGTCTTCATCCATATACTGTGTTTCCCTGAAAATAAGACCTAGCCAGACCATCAGCTCTAATGCATCTTTTGGAGCAAAAATTAATATAAGACCTACTATTATATTATATTATATTATATTATATTATATTATATTATATTATTATATTATTTATGTTGTGTTACGTTATACCTGTCTTATACTAAAATAAGACCGGGTCTTACATTAATTTTTGCTCCAAAAGACGCATTAGATCTGATGGTCTGGTTAGGTCTTATTTTCGGGGAAACATGGTATATTTGGTCTTCATCTCCAGTTCCGGGCCCTAAAACCCTTGTAATTTCCTAAGTGATAAGAATATTAGGAACATCTCTTATTCTAATATTTGGCCTTTGTCCCGCTTCTCTGACACAGATCTCTTGAAGCCCTAGTAAATTCTTAAGTGATAAGAGCATTTGTAGCATCTTTTGTTCTATTGAGGCAATTCTGGATGGCTCCTGGATGTGGGCTGGGCACCAGAAAGACCAAACCGTGATTAGAAGCTTAGAATTTTCAGCCCCACCTCCAATCCTCCAGAGAGGGGAGAGGGGCTAGAAATGCAATGAATAATTAATCATGGCTACGTGATGAAGCCTCCATAAAATCCCAAGGGGATGGGGCTCAGAGAACTTCCAGGTTGACAAATACATCCACATAGGGAGTGTGACACACTTCAACTTCATGGGGACAGAAGCTCCTGCACTCAGGACCTTCCCAGACCTCTCCCTATACTCGAATATCTTTTCATCTGGCTGTTCATCTGTATCCTTTATCATATGCTTTTATAATAAACTGGTAAACATAAGTGTTTCCCTGAGTTCTGTGAGCCACTCTAGCAAAGTAATCAAACTCAAAGGAGGGGGTCGTTGAAACCCCCAATCTATAGCCAGAAACACAGGTGACAACCTGGGTGTGTATGTGTGAGACGGAAGTCTTGTTGGACTCTTGGAGCCCTTAACATGTGGGACCTGACCCTATATCCAGGTAGACTGTGTCAGACCTGAGTTAAATCATAGGGCCCCCAGCTGTGTCACAGAGAATTACTTGTCATAGGGGAAAACCTTGACGCAGTTGGTGACCAGCAGTGTCAGAAGTGAAGTGTTCTGTGTGAGTAGTAAAGGAGACTCATAGGTAAAATACTCCTAGTAGAGAAGAACTGGTTTTTTCCCTACCCAGAAGGTGAAAAACTGAGCTTTTCCATTACAGGGCTGCTGGGAAATGAGCAGGGGGCCAGATGATATGTCAAGACCTCTGCAGCTCTGATGTTCTGTTCGTGGTAGTCAGGGTTAGAAAGTCAGGAAACTGAGGTAGAGGAGAGTCCATGTTACAAGAGATAAGAAGTGTACACTTCTGCCCAGGCCATGGGGAAGCTCCAACATTGCCCTTCCTGTTGTATTTCAGCTGCCTTGCTCAGCTCTTCCACTTGCAATTCTTTTACCACTACCTAAGCTGACCCTCAGACTTCCCAACATTTGATTTCCCCGCAAATGCCTGGCTGCTCCCATCCATATGTCTAACTACTGATCACATGGTAACCCGCTGACCTACGGCCCCACAAAGATCCACCTCATTAGGCTTGAGTTTCCCTTGCTGGCTTCCTTCCCCATCAGGCCCTCCAGTACACCCACCCCAGCTTTCCAGAGGTCTGAGGCATTTCCACACTCCTCTCACCTTCCTCCACACTCTCTGCCTTTGCCGGCTACAGGAGAGACCAGTGGGCAAGACTAGGCTGGAGGGAAAGTGAGCAAGAACGTGTCTTCTTGAATCGGACAGTCAGGGCATGAAACCAGGCTTTATGGTTTATGAGTTGCGTGACCTTGGGCAGAGTCTCAGTTTCATTATGACTGTAAAACATTTAGTCATTATTATTTCTTATTAATACTGGCTTCAAGGTCATAGAACCTCTCCTCAAAGTCCATTTCTTTCTTTGCTCCCCCATTGAGACTTTTCCACCCTGCACCCCACCCACTCCCACTCCTACCCCACCCCACCACCATCCTGCCCTCACCATGACTCTGCCACAGCTTGTTTGTGGGTTCCCTCATCCCCCTCCTGGAGTGCCCATTCCTGCCCGGTGTAATTACTACCTACGCCCACGCTGACACTTTCTGCCTTGCCCTCTAGACCCCTCTCCAGGCAAGTATTTCTTGCTGCCTCAGGACATCGCCACAGCAACCCAAACATGTTAGGTAGAAGTAGCCTTTCTCTTCTCACGTAACACTCCCTGCCCCCACCCCTGTTCCAAGACCTCTGTGCACACCACAAATTCTCAAGTCCCTCAGCTTTACCATCTACAGGTCTGGGTCAAAGTCGCCCACATCCCTGCGTCTCAATCCCACCTGCTACCAAGTCCTAAATAGCCCTCTTCTCATCCCCTCCCCGCACCCACACCACCTCAGCTAGCAAGGCTGTGGGGACTCGCATTGGATTTCAGGTTCTGCCTGAATATCCCTGAGGAGGGGTTTTTCTGAACCCCGTCCAACATTCACCTCCATTCCCTGTGTTCTGGAACCAGATAACCCCCTGCCCCATACCTATGGCTGGAGTGTTTAAAATAGGAGGATCAAAGCTGTACACTAATGATTTGTGTACTTTGGGGATATATGTGTGCTTAATTGACAAGTTTTACAGGAAGAAAAAAAAGAAGTATCAGAAGTTTAAGGAAAAAATTAAAAACCATTACATATCACCAGATCTAGAACAAACTCCTCTTGAGCTCAGTCTGGGTCAGGGGCCCGTTGTGTGGACCCCCACGGGCTCCTGTCTGACTCTAGCTTATATGCTGACATGTCCGTCTCACCCATGAGAACTGTCCTGTCCAATACTAACCACTAGCCCCATGTGATTATTTAAATTTCAATAAATTAAAGTTAAATTAAATTAAAATTTCATTTCTTTAGTTGCACTGGCCACATTTCAAGTGCTCAACAAACACATGGGGCTAGTGTTGACCTTATTGGATGGCATAGATATTGACTATTTCTACATCACAGCAAGTTCTACTCTAGCAAAACATTACGTTAGACGTGAGCTCCAGGAAGGCAGAGACCAAGTCTTTCTGGCCCTGCACTGAATCCCTGGCACCCAGCGTGCCCTCAGGCCGAGCTCTGATGCTCAATACATATCAACAGATTGAATTAATGCACACACTGCACAAGACCCCACACCAGCTCCAATACCTGTGTCTTCCTCCCTCTTCCTGCCTCCAGAGTTCAACCCAGCGCTCAAGGTCTCTTTCCTCCCTCCAAACCATCTATGGTCCATGACTCAGTGTCCTAGAAGCGTGCGTGTGTGTGTGTGTGTGTGTGTGTGTGTGTGTGTGTGTATGTGTGCGTGTGTGTGTTGGGGAGTAGGAGTAGAGAAAGTATTGGTGGGGCAAGAGGTGGTCATGGTGAAGAGACACCATGGTTCCGGGCCTCAAGAAACTCAAGTTGGAGCTCTGTCAATGGCCGTTGCCACCTACGCAGTGGGCAGGTTTCCAGGTTTTGGTTTGAATTCTGGCTGTGTTTCTTCCCAGCTGTGTGACCTTGGGCAAGCAACTTAACCTCAGTGACTTCCACTGTATGCATTGTTTCCTCATTGTAAAATATGGATAATAATACCTACTTCACATATGTAGAGAGTACATTAAATAAGATGTCTGGGGCTCCGTTGAAACTCAATCATAGCTTGTTCCTTTCTCTACATAGAAGGCAGTAAAATCGCTTCCTCAAACATCATTCAGGTCATGGTCCTCAGACACCTGCATGCTTCCCACTTATCCCACACAGAGGCCAGAAATAACTCCTGATAGCTCCTTTTGCCTTAAAGCAAGAGGCTTGTCATTAGTTCCACTGCTCAGATTGCCAAAGGCACCTGGCTCACCTTCTGTCTGCTAGCTAAATAAGTCTGTTTGGTTTCTCGCCCCCACCTTCACGTCATAGCACATACCTGAAATTCCCTTCCTGCCCTCTCTTTCCAAAAACCAGGCCCTACCTTCTCGGCAGCAGATTTGTTCATGAGACTCACTTCCTCCCTTAAGCCTGGTTGACTCATCGTTCCCAGTTTCAAGATCGCTAATTACTAAAAAGTATTTCATGCCTACTTCAGACTTTAGCCACCCTTTTTTCTTCCCTCAGTGACTATGAGGTAAGACTGTACCTGGCCAATCTGCACCTATGGGTATCTATCTTCCCAGGTATCTGGTTGTAAATGTGAGTGTGTGTAGAACAGGAAGCAAGAGCAGGTGGTGCCCGCCCCCACCCTCCCAAAAATAATGCATTTGGTGAGGTGCGAGTGCTGGACCAGACCAAATACAAGTCCCATTTGGCCACTTACTATATCACTGGCATTTAGCCATTTACTTAGTCTTTCTGAGACTCAATTTCCTTGCATATTTGTCACAAAAATTAGACAATTACTACTATTACTATTTATTACTGCACTGCCTTACTTTGTGCAGGCACTGTTCTAAGCACTTTACATACATTATTTTATTTAATCTTCACTTCAACCCTAGCAGGTAGGTTTTATTAAAAAGATGTGGAAGAAATACAAAGAACTGAAAGCCATACTGTCTTACCCAGATGTGAGTTATAAACATACACATACTATCTGAACATACACTTCTTACAAATACATCACACACACATACACACTCCCTATCACCTTGAACCCCATGAAGTCTCCACCAGGAAACCTTCCTGAGCTGGTCCAGACCACATGCTCTCTCCCATCCCCAAACACCAACCGTACTCACTATCAGGCCCAGCCAAACCAGCCCTCACTACATGATGTTTGTTCGTTCATTCAAACAAATACCCGATAACTACTAAGAAGCAAGGCTAGGTATCAGAGAGGCAAGACCAAAAGTGTTGTTCTTGTCCTCCAGGAACTTTGAATCTGATGGGAGATGCTGGCGCACAAACCAAGATTTATAGTGGGCACAGAGAAACAAGCACTATCTTTGACAGCACATATGAAGGTCTTCTAAATCAGACTGCGGCGTTTTGGAGAACTTCCTGGTGGTGACACTTGACTTAGATCTCAAAGAAGAACAGGAGTTGCCTGGAAAAGGAAGGAAAGTCAAGAAGAGGGAACAGATTAACACGTTTGGGAAGCTGCAAGTACTGGTCCTATCAGCTGTGATGAAAAGTTTGTAACCGGGACAGGCAGGACATGAGGCAGGGCCCAGTGCCAAAGGGCCTGCTGTGCTAATCTGAGAGATTCAAAGTCTGTCTTGAAAATTTGTCAGGAGCCATGGAAGGCTTTTAAGCCGAGATGTGACATGATCAAACCGGCATTTTGGAAAGACTGACCCAGCAGCACAGAGGATGAACTGTTAATAGATGGGACAGGGTGGAGACAGGGGAACAATGAAAAGACTTTCAACAACCCAGGGAAGAAATGAGCTTGATTTCTTAGTGCAGTGGGAACAGGGAGGGTATTTAAGAGACATTAAGGGGAAATGGGAAGAGAATAGTGCCATTCACTACGACAGGAAACATAAAAGGCTAAAGTTTAGACTGAATGGAGGGAAGACAATACCTTTTGACTCTTGGAGTTGGAGCAGTCTCGGGGACACCCACGTGTGTGTGTGTGTCCACACATACCCATTTTTCATTATTAAAGCTTGCAAGACATCTGGGCTGGAGATACAAGTTGGAGTGCCATCAGCCTACAGGTGGTAATTAAAACCATCCGTGCGGATGGATGACATCACCCAGAGAAAGTGTGGGCCCGAAGATCCGTGCGCCCAGCATTCATGAACGTTCTGCAGACAACAGTGTGTGAAGTGAAAAGCGGTGAGGCAAGGGCCTTGGAGATCACCAATGTTTAGGGGGCAAAGGTGCAGTAGCCAGAACAAGGTGTCAAATCGAAATCAGTAGCCTCGGGTGCAAAGGTCAAGGAAGATAAGGACAGGAAACTCCACCCATTAGATCTGGCAACTAGGATGCAGCCAGGGAGGCCAGAATAAGGTCAGCGGAGTCGTGAGGGCGTGTTTTTCGGCTGTCGGAGAAACCTTTTCAACCGAATTGCAATTGGAGGAGCTGACTCACGCCGCAGCCCCCGCGGCTTTCGCACGGCGGCCATAGCCGCGCGTGCGCACTCCTACTTGCCAGAGGGCAAACAGGGACTTGGCGTTTCCGGACCCCGCGCACGCGCCTGCGAAGCCCACCTCCCCCGCCCGCGGCGCTCCGCAGGCCTGCAGAGGGCGCTGCACCTCGGAGAGCCGCGGCTGGGCGCCGCTCTAGCCAGCGCCTGGGCTCGGTGGCGGGTGCCGCAACTCCGCGTCCCCGCCGCCGCCTCCCAGCGCAGGTGGGTCGGCCCGCGCGGGGCGGGAGTGTCTGGGACTGTGGGGCGGGCGGGTGGCTGCAGGCTCCGGGCGCGGAGTGGTTCCCACCGCCCAAGTGCCCCGGCTCGGGTGCGGCCCCGGCAGAGGCAGCTGTGGGCAGGGCCGCAGGAGTGAAAGTCCCAGTCCGGGTGGGCGCTTCCTCTGGACGTGCAGTGCCTGTCCAGAACCCCTTAACACCCCGAGGGTCTCTGTCTCGGCTCGCGTGCGGCTTCCGCGGGATAACCGGAGGCCGGCCTGGCAGGGGCGGGGCTCCCACGATTGACACTTTCCCCCCTAGGCTTCACGGGTTACCACTGGATCCCTCCCCTATCCTGAACCCTGAGCCGACACCATGGTGAGAACCCAGAGCTCAGCCTCTCACTTCTGCATGCCCATGCCCTTGCCCCAGTGGTCTTGCCTCTCGATTTCCCTTTATAAACCTGGGGCTCTTTAGTGGGGATTCAGTGGGCCTGCCCATGCAAGACAGCCTGCACCCTTCCTACGTGCCTTTTGCCTTTCCCTGTAGCACGGCCGCCTGAAGGTGAAGACTTCAGAAGAGCAGGCGGAGGCCAAAAGGCTAGAGCGTGAACAGAAGCTGAAGCTATACCAGTCAGCCACCCAGACTGTCTTCCAGAAGGTGGGGCCCTCAGATGTAGCGCTCTCTCTAGGTAGCCCCTTTAATATAGCAGAGAGGCCAAGAACTGGGCGTTAGAGTCAGATTGCCTGGATCGTATCTGGGTTCTATCACTTACTAGCTTAGCTGTGTGACCTTGAAAAGGTACTGAAGCTCTATTGGACCTCAATTTGCTCATCTGTAAAATGGGGCTAATAATTGCACTTACTGCATAAAGCTGTTGTGAAAATCAAATGAGAGAATATATGTAAACCCATGAAGCACTTTACATCTGTACATAGTACCTGTTGTATGAGATTTATAGAAAATTCTGTACTTCTGTTTATGTTACTTAGTCCTGTAGTGGGAGAATGATACAATCTCTGACCCTGCTACCTATCTTCTCAGCGCCAGGCTGGCGAGCTGGATGAATCAGTGCTGGAACTGACGAGCCAGATTCTGGGAGCCAACCCTGACTTTGCCACTCTCTGGAATTGTCGACGAGAGGTGATCCAGCGCCTGGAGGCTCAGAAGTGTGTAGGGGTTCAGGGCCCCAGGAAGATGGCTGTAGCCCTGCCCCTGCCCTGCCTGGATCCAGTGATGGAGAAATGGGGCAGCAGGGGCATAGGCAGAGGGCAGTGGAGGGCTGGGTGCAGAAAGTCAGGTGTAAGCTGCGGTTGGGTGTTGAAGGGCCCTGACCCCCATTCCCCTCTGGGTGCAGGTCCCCTGAGGAATTGGCTGTTCTGGTGAAGGCAGAACTGGGCTTCCTGGAGAGCTGCCTGAGGGTGAACCCCAAGTCCTATGGTACCTGGCACCACCGCTGCTGGCTGCTGAGCCGCCTGCCAGAGCCCAACTGGGCCCGGGAGTTGGAGCTGTGTGCCCGTTTCCTCGAGGTTGATGAGCGGAACTGTATGTGCCTGCAGATTCTATCCCCACAGCCTTCATCTGCCCCACATCCTAGTACTGGGGTCTCAGTAAAGCCCCGAGTTGGGAGGGATGGTCAGGACAGGCCCACTGAACTGATGGCAAAAGGGATGATGGAGGGAAATGCATCCTCCATAGAGTGCATAGAGGTGTTTCTAGGGGCCTTCGAGGGAACTCCAGGGGTACCAGCCAGTGAGCTTCTCTTGCCCTGCTTCTGAGATGTGTTGTCACCCCTCCCCCAGTTCACTGCTGGGACTACCGGCGGTTTGTGGCTGCACAGGCAGCTGTGCCCCCAGCAGAGGAGCTGGCCTTCACCGACAGCCTCATCACCCGAAACTTCTCCAACTACTCCTCCTGGCATTACCGCTCCTGCCTCTTGCCCCAGCTGCACCCCCAGCCAGACTCTGGACCACACGGGCGCCTCCCTGAGGATGTGCTGCTCAAAGGTAAGCAGGATTGGGGTTGCTGGGGAGGCCTCTGCAGCACTGCTATTCCAGCTTAGTCCTGTTCCTGAACCTGCACTTGGATTTACTGAGCAGCTATTCCATGCCTGGCTCTGGGGGGTACATAAGATTCAGTCCATGGCAGAAGGGAGCTCAAACGTCCAATCGGGAAAACAAAACTGGTATATGCAGCTGCTGTGCCAGGCCCACATATAGTGAAACTGAGGACGGAAGGTACTTGAAGGAGAGGGTGGGATGTTGGGGCAGCTAAGAGCCCACCAGGGTCCTGTGCACGGCCCCATGCTCCTTGACCCCCCCCCCCAGAGCTGGAACTCGTGCAGAATGCCTTCTTCACTGACCCCAATGATCAGAGTGCCTGGTTCTATCACCGCTGGCTCCTGGGACGAGGTGAGCCGTAGGGGAGGCTGGGTCTTGAGGGCTTGGAAGGAAAGGAAAAGGATTTAAGGAGGCCTAAGGCTGTGTCTTCCTGCCAGCGGATCCCCAGGGTGCTCTGCACTGCCTGCACGTGAGCCGGGATGAGGCCTGTCTGACTGTGTCCTTCTCTCGACCCCTCCTGGTGAGTCCTGCAGCTTTTGCCAGAGAGTATCATGGATCATGGGCCTCGTGCTTTTGGGGCTGACGGGTCTGTTTTTGTCCCCTGTGCCAGGTGGACTCTAGGACAGAGACCTTGCTGCTTATAGTTGATGAGTCAACCCTGGCTGTGGAGTGGAGGACCCCGGATGGCAGGAACCGGCCCAGCCACGTCTGGATATCCCAGAATTGGTGGGGCGCAGTGGGGAGCTGGGGCAAGGCTATGGTGGGGCAGTCAGAAAAAAGGTATGGCCAGGTGTTTCCTTGACCCAGTGCTCCCACATCTGTGACCTGCCCAGCTCCTCCATCAATAACCAGCTGCCCCAACATACATTTCGTGTCATTTGGACAACAGGCAATACTCAGAAGGAGTGTGTGCTCTACAAAGGTGACGCAACCTGCAGCTTCCACCCCTAGCAGCATCCCTCTTCCCCTCTTCCTCTCATGGGTGTCCCCTCCCTGCCCCTATTCTTTCTTTCAGGCCACCAAGAGGGCTGGTGCCGGAACTCGGCCACGGATGAGCAGCTGTTCAGGTGATGACAGGGACGCACACTGACAGGAGGGGGCTGTGGGCTCTGGGCATCAGGCAATTGGGGTGGGAGGCTGGGGACTCGGTTAGATGGTCGCAGCCTGGATATGGGGGTGGCAGTACCCCAGGGCTATGAGCATAATAACCCCCACCTCCACCCCACTCACCCTCAGGTGTGAGCTGTCAGTGGAGAAATCCACCGTGCTACAGTCCGAACTTGAATCCTGTAAGGAACTGCAGGAGCTGGAGCCTGAAAACAAATGTGAGGCCCCATTCCTTGAGATCCTGCCCCTCTCAGGAGGCCCCTTTCTGGGAGAGTGGGGCAGGTTTGGGAAGAGCCGGAAGGGTCTCAAGAGGATGGGAGCAGAGGGGTGGTCCAAAAGAGCCAGTCTCTTTCCCGCCCTCTTCTCAGGGTGTCTGCTCACTATCATCCTGCTGATGCGGGCGCTGGACCCCCTCCTGTATGAGAAGGAGACGCTGCAGTACTTCCAGACCCTTAAGGCAAGCTTGGGCTTTGAGAACAGGCAGTGGGGTGGCCCTGGGGGCAGGAGGAAGGCAGCTGCCACGAATTCCTTGCTGGCCCCATCCCTGCCAGGCTGTGGACCCAATGCGGGCAGCATACCTGGATGACCTGCGCAGCAAGTTCTTGGTAGAGAACAGTGTGCTCAAGATGGAGTATGCGGATGTGCGCGTGCTGCAACTGGCTCACAAGGTATGGGCTACGTGTGCTTTCCCTGGGCCCTCCCCTCCGGGCCCATGTTCTTCCTCATGTTCTGGCCAGCTTTTTGTTCCAGTCCCTGGGTTTCCGCTGAGGTCCTCTCTGTCCAGCCTCACCACACTCTTGGCTTTGCCTTCAGTCTCAGGTGCCTTTCTGGCCATTTGTTTCTCTGCCCATTGGAGCAGAGCAATATCTAAAGCCTGAATAATTCCCAGAGATTCCTAACAAACTTTACAGACTATTTTTCTCTGTTTGTAGTTCTTCCCAGTCAATCTTCCTAACACATCACTGCAGCCCATCTCTGCTCCCACCAAACTGATGCCCTCAACTCACCAGGCCTGCTCCTTGCCAGTATCTGTGTTTCCCCCACCACTCTCCTCTGTCCCCTATACCTGTCCCCCCTCCATCCACACCTCTGACCACCAACCCCAGTACTCACATCTGTCCTTGGAGTGTGTACTATGGTGGGTTGTAAGGTAAGCTTCCCACCTGCCCCATCCTCTCCTCAGCTGAGGTCCCCATGGGCCTCTGTGGGGCACAGAGGGCAAGTGTCTGATAAATGATAGCTGAGGCCCCTCCCCACTGAGTGGTCTTGTCACCCCCTCCTCAGGACCTGACGGTGCTCTGCCATCTAGAACAGCTACTCTTGGTCACTCATCTTGACCTGTCGAACAATCGTCTCCGAGCCCTGCCGCCTGCCCTGGCAGCCCTGCGCTGCCTTGAGGTAAAGCACTTACTCCTCCGTCACTGTCCTGAGTGGTCCTTTTCCTCTTCGTCCACCTCAGAAGTCTGCCCACCCTGCAAAGAGAGTTTGCAGATGACCCCTGCCTGCCCTCCTCTGTCACCTAGCCTGACTCCAGGAGCCCTTCCATGCACTATAAGCGCATCACCCTGGGTGCCCCGGTTGCTTGTACCAGTCTCAGGCTGACAGCTGCCTGCCCTGCCTTGTCCTCCCTGCTTCCCAGGTGCTGCAGGTCAACGACAATGCCATAGAGTCCTTGGACGGTGTCACTAACCTTCCCCGGCTGCAGGAGCTCTTACTATGTAACAACCGTATCCTTTGTTCTGGGTGCCTTGCAGACAGCGGGCAGGGTGAGGTGCCACACTGGGAAGGGACAGACAGTGAGCAGGGTGAGTGCCCCGATGAGGGGCTTGGGGAAAGGGCTCTGGCAGTCTAAGCTCAGGAGGGGGGATAGCCTGCCTTGCAGTAGGAGACTTCTGTGGAGGGGAAGTGATTTCCTCAAGCCAGTTCACAAACGGACAGGCTGCAGATGTTCTTGGGTACTATTTAAAAATCAGGACGTTTCATATTTAAAAAACCAGGAATTCTGATTCCTTTAAAAATTGGAAGTTAAAGCAACCTTTGGCCCGCATTTGCACTCTGTCATTGCTGAGTGACCCTCTCATTGCTGAGTCGTGGATGCCTCTGTCACCAAGACTACCTTCCCCTTGGCGGTTGTCTGTACCACTCCTAGTGCCACACCCAGCCTGCCCCTCGTCCTTCCCCATGTGGGCAGGGGTGGCAGTCCCTTCCCAGAGCCTTACTCCCTCCAGGAAAGCATGTGAGATGTCCATCAGTCAGGCTGCCAGGCAGCAGTCCTTGCTCTTGAGGGAAAACAGTGATGGGTGCATAGGAGTAGATGGATCTGAGGAACCTGCCAAGCTTTCCTTGACTCTCCTGCTCAAGGTCTCCAGCAGCCTGGAGCACTCCAGCCTCTGGCCTCCTGCCCCAAGCTGGTCCTCCTCAACCTGCAGGGCAACCCCCTGTGCCAAATAGTGGGCAGCTTGGAGCACCTGGCCGAGCTGCTGCCATCAGTTAGCAGCATCCTCACCTAAGAGACCCTGCCCCCACCTTTGCCCTCTAACTTATTGGGACTGAATAAACAATGGGGAGACTCCCTCAGACTGCGAAGCTGCTGCCGCCATCGCCACCGCCACCACCACCACCACCACCATCACTTCTGCCACCTATTGTGGAAAAGAAAGGGAGAGAGGGCGTGTTGGCTTACCCCATCTTTCATCTTATGCTCAGTCCTGCCGTTTCCTGTCATGGGAAACCAAAAACTTAGTGTTTGGGGGCAGAATCAGACAGCGGGCTGGATCTGAGTTTACCTTTCGGTTGGGGCTGGGGCTGGGTTCCGGGCTGGGATCGGGTTCGAGGTCAGGTTCTGTTTGGGGCTGGTCTATAAAGCAGCTGTAAGTTTCCTACTGGAAGGGCTCATAAAAGTTTCTCCCATGACCCCTGCTTCTTCCAAATGCCCTCTGCCCAGGGTCCCTGGCTCTCATTCACCACAGTAGAAAAAGCTGTTCCCAGGAGGAATAGGTGAGGGCACCCTTGCTCCACCCTCTTAGGACAACAGTACCTGTCTCATGAGTAGCATTCTGAGGTTGAAGAGCCCTTGAAAATACTTGATCCCATTTGATCTTCATAAGCTCTCAGGGATGGATGATTAGGCCCATTGTACTGATGAGGAAACTGCTGTTAAGACCCACCCAAGAGTGCTGAGCTCCTGTGCTGGAGCCAAAGCTGTCTGTACACCTTGGTCTGGGATTCCAGACTCATGGTCTTGCTTCTGTATGGGTATGGGATGGTTGGCCAGAGACTGACCTCAGTTCCCTGAGGTACTGAGCCAGGTGCCCTCCCAACACGTACGTAAAATACATGTTCACACACCCCTTGTCCTGACTTTGAAAGTCCTGAGGCACTCAAACCTCCTGGAGGAAGGAAACGGGAGTGGCTCAAGGGTTAGGGCACGGAGTCACACCTGGCTGGGTGGGGAAAGAGAAAAATTAATTGAAATGAGAGAGAGTGTGACAAGGCATTTCCTGGTTCACTGGGAATCGACCTGGACCCCCGGTACACACACACATCAGATCCTCAGGGTCCTGCCCCTTCCTGTATCCCTAAGTAATGCACAAACAGCCCCTCAACAAAGTCCTTTGGCTGACCTGCCTCCCATCTATCTGGGGTTTTGATTTCCACTGGTGTGCTGTCTGAAAGGGTTGGAGGTGGGAGTAGACCCCCTGCCAGGACTGGGGCTTGGAGCTGGACAGGAAAAGGTCAGCGTAGGTGGAGGGCTCCCTGCCAGGTCCTGGATCCTCTGTCCCCACTCCCTGAGGCACCTCCCTGCCTGATGTATCACCAAACTCCTTACTCAGCTTCTTTGTGTCTTTTTGCCAACCCTGTTTCCACTGTCCTCTGTTTAGTGGCCAGTGGGCAGAGCTGGAACCCCAGTGGGATGGAGGGAAGGAGCCCCAAGAAGAGGGCCCCAGCCTTTCTTCAGAACTCCCAGGAGAGCCTAGCTGACGGCGCCTGGCCTCCCCTTCGCCTTGGGGCTCTGGTGGCATCCTGGTGTTTCCTCTGGCCAGGGTGGAGTGGTAATGCACACGGGGCTGGTGCCTGGAGCCGGTTGGTCAGGATTCCCAGGAAGAATTCTGAGTGAGAGAACCCGGGACTCCAGCTGACCAGACACTCCTCTCAGTGAGAGAAGAG
Source organism: Rhinolophus hipposideros (assembly GCF_964194185.1). NCBI lineage: Eukaryota > Metazoa > Chordata > Mammalia > Chiroptera > Rhinolophidae > Rhinolophus > Rhinolophus hipposideros. Next base: position 27,949,036 of record NC_138051.1, read on the forward strand.
GGTACTCTGCAGCCGGGGGCGGGGGCCTCAGGTCCCACCCAAGCCTCAGAGTAAGGTCTCAGCCTCCCCCAAAGCCCCGAGGCTGGGGGGAGAAAGCAAGGGATTGCTTCTAATCCCAAACTTGGAGGGACACAGGAGGCTAGGGGCAGCTCACTCATGCCAGGGGCTGTGGAGCAGCTGGAGGAAGAGGAGGGACAGATGGGTGGGGTGGGGGTGGGGGTCAGAGGATCTAGTAGAGCTGGCAGGTCATGGGCTGGCTGGTGGAGCCAGTCTGAGGGCCAGGCTGCTGATGTCACCAGTCTGCAGCTGAGGATCCAGGGACCTCCTTGGGCAAGAGGAGTCCCAGGGCCAGGACCATGGGCCAGTTTCACGGGGCTGAGCCTGACCTGGGCGGTATGAGAGCCTGGCATCAGGGGCCTATGAGAGCACAGGCAGGCAGCCCCATCTTGGGAAGAAAGGGTCTGCTGGATAGGGGTGTGGGTGAAAGGGGCTCTCTGCCCCGTTGTCCCCCGGAGAAGGGGCTCCTTCAACACCCAGTCTAGCAGTAATCAGCCTGGTGTGGTGTCCCACCAAAGCCTGCCTCTTTCACCCCAGCCTCAGCCCTGACAGACCCCACCCCCTCCCTAGCCCCGCCTGCACCGTCTCGTTTCCACCATTCCTCAGTTCCTCGAAAGGGAAAAGAGGTTTCAGGCCGGCTCATTTCCCGCCCCTACCTTCAGAGACAGCCCCCAGGGGCCGGGCCTCTTCCCCGCAGGGAGATGGAGCAACCTCGCTTCCCTTCTTCCCAGCCGCCGGCCCCGCCCCTCCCCCCTATTAAACCATATACTGTCCCGCCCCACACCTTCCACTTGTGCGGCGGCGTCCAGCGCGTCTGTCCGGTCCCATCAGTCCCGACCTGTTCCACCCGGGCCGCGGGACTCAGCGCTGTCCTCGCCAGCACCGCCTCCAGGTGAGAGGCACCGACGGGTTGTGAGGTGCTGAGCCCCACGATGCCGTCTGGGGGTCGGCGCGCTCAGATCAGCCCCAGCAGGGCGGGGTTCGGGCTCGTCGGAGCTGGCGGGCCCCGCGATGCTGCCCCGACGCTGGGTTCCCGCGCCCCGGGGAGCGCGGGCTTGGCAACTGCGGCGCCCCCTCCTCCTCAATGCTCTGCACCGAGTTTGACCCGACTTGGACCCCAAGTACCGCGCCTGTCTTTTGCAAGGAGCCTTGGGTGGGGAAGCTCTGCTAAGATATTGGGAGGCGATCAGACCTCCAGACTGAGGAGCTGGCAGGTGGAGGGAGCAGGCCAGGGGTTGGTCTGAGCAGCTGGGGCTTGAGGCTGTGACAAGTGTCCACACATTTCCTGGGATGGATTCTTCAGGAGGTTTCTCTGTTGGGCATCTGGTTTGGTGGATGTCTGTGTGGGGGTTAGAAGGGAAAACTCGTCTGCGGTGTGGGAAGTTTCTCTAGATGAGTCTTTCGGGAGGGTCTCTGAATGGGTCTGGGGGAATCTCTGGTCAAGATCAGGTCATCTCGGTCATCTGGCTGGGACCAGATAAGCTCTCTGGATGGTGGGTTTCTGGCTGGGCTGGCTGGGTGGCAAAGGAGATCTGAGAGGGTGACCAGAGCCTCCTGCCTCTTCCACACAGACATGATGGATGGCCCTCGTTCAGACATGGGCCGCTGGAGTGGGAGCCCCTGGCAGCCCTCTGCCACACCTTCCCCAGAGCCAGAGCCAGAGCCAGACAGGCGGTCTCGTCGTGGGGGACGTTCTTTCTGGGCTCGCTGCTGTGCCTGCTGCTCCTGCCGGAGTGGGGCAGATGATGACTGGGGGGCTGAGTCTGGCTCCAGGGGTCGAGGGTCCAGCTCTGGGGGCCGAAGACCTGACCACCGTGGCTCAGACCCCCGCCGGCCTATTTCCCGGGGCAGTGGTGTGAATGCAGCTGGAGATGGCACCATCCGAGGTGAGGCTGGCCTGTCCACCTTAGCTGAGAGTTGGAAGGCCTTAATGGGCACTGAGACTCATCCTGGCATCTCTGGGGGCCTGGGAAGCTTATGATGGAAGCCCCTGGGCTTCCCATGGGGCCTCACTGATCCGGAGCTGTGGCTTTGCAGAGGGCATGCTGGTGGTGACCGGTGTGGATCTGCTGAGTTTGCGCTCAGATCAGAACCGCCGAGAGCACCACACAGATGAGTTCGAGTATGACGAACTGATCCTGCGCCGTGGGCAGCCTTTCCACATGGTCCTCTACCTGTCTCGGCCCTATGAGTCCTCCGATCGTGTGACCCTGGAACTGCACATTGGTAAGTAGGGCCTGTAGTGGGAAAGGTGAAACTGGGTTGTGGGGCTGGCTAGCAGGGCCTCCCAGCCCTGGTATTGGGGTCAGAGGGATGTCTTTGGACTCCTCCCTGGCCTCTGCCTGACAAGGCAGGTGCAAAAGTATGTGTCTTTAGGGGTATGTCTCAGGGAGGGTCTTGGTATCCTCATTCTCCTAAGCCCATCTTCTTCAAGGCCCAGGGACATCTGTCTCAATATTCTTTCGCAGGTGCTTGCTTCAGCATTGCTGCCTCTGTGTGTCTTTCTTTCTGGGGCTGCTCTCCTTCCCCAGGATGTGGCTGGTTCTCTCTACTCTCTCTGTCCAACTCTGTCTCTCTCTTTCCTCTGTCCCCATGGCCCAGGGAAGGTACCTTCCTCACCGCGTTGCTCGGTGGCCATTGACTGTCCAGGCTGGTGATTACGCTGCTGCCGGAGGCGGGCGACTCCTCATACCCTTTGATTAGGGCCTGGCCTTGCCCACCCCAGCCTCTAATTTCCCAGGTACCCCACCACCTCCACCAGGGATGCCCTGGGCTCTGGAAGTGGCAGACTCAGGGAGCAGGCAGGGCTGGCCTTCAGGATCTGGACTGCCCTTTCCCATGAGGTGGGGGCATCTGGACCCAGACAGGGCAGCTCTGCTTTTCCAGCCCAGGATCTGGGACAGTCAGGCAGGACGAGGGTGACGGTGGCCTGATCTTTCCTGCCCACCTCTGAGTTCAGTGTCAAGGGAACAGGTTTGGGATGTTGGACTGGGTTTCTGCCTTGGCATGTGGGCAAGCATCGGGTGGGGACAGAGCTGCTCTCAGACTGTCAGACTAAGGCGATGGCCCATCTCAGGGACATGCACACATTGGCTCATACACATTCTGGGTGGGGCTGGGAGAAGTCCAAGGCTCCAACCCCCCCACTTGGGGGAGGCCTCACCACCTAATTTCTGCTTCCTCCATTCCAGGAAACAACCCTGAGGTGGGCAAGGGCACCCACGTGATCATCCCAGTGGGCAAGGGGGGCAGTGGAGGCTGGAGGGCCCAGGTGACCAAGTCCAGTGGACAGAATCTGAACCTACGGGTCCACACCTCCCCCAATGCCATCATTGGCAAGTTTCAGTTCACGGTCCGCACACACTCAGAGGCTGGCGAGTTCCTGTTGCCCTTCGACCCCCACAATGAGATCTACATCCTCTTCAATCCCTGGTGCTCAGGTGAGTCTGCTGGAGTCAGGAGCAGGCGATACACAGACGAGGCTTCCTTTCCTAGGATATGGCTTGGTGCCTGGATGCATGGCCCTAGGAGAAGCTAGCCTCCCATTGTCCAGGTGAGGGGACCTAGGTCCAATGTAGAAAGGCGACCGGCTCAAGGTCACACAGCCTCACCCTTCTTGGTGAAGGGCCCTGGTTACAGCCACCCTCCTGTCGCCATCTCTGTCCTAGTGCTTTCAGGCTAGAGGCATCCCTGTTTTTCCTCTGTGGACATGAGTCCTGCAGAATTGGCCCAGGGGCAGGTGGGGCCCAGGGAGAGGGCTGGAGGGAACCAGGCATGTGTATTTTGGGGACACAGAGGACATCGTGTACGTGCACCGTGAGGATTGGCGGCAGGAGTACGTGCTCAATGAGTCTGGGAGAATTTACTACGGGACTGAAGCGCAGATTGGCGAGCGAACCTGGAACTACGGCCAGGTACGTACGGCCGGCCAGGGCCCCATGCACTTGGGGGAGAGAGGTTCTGGCCTAGGGATGGAGCTTGGCTGCAGGGGGCTGTGGTCATCTCCGCCTTCCGTCCTTCCAGTTTGACCACGGGGTGCTGGACGCTTGCCTGTACATCCTGGACCGGCGGGGCATGCCGTACGGCGGCCGTGGGGACCCAGTCAGTGTCTCCCGGGTCGTCTCTGCCATGGTGAGCACCCTTGTGACTCTGAGCCCTACTGTGTGTCTACCTGCTGCCCGCCCGACACCCCACTCCTGCCCTTTCTGATTCCTCCAGGACCCCAGCCCTGACCTTGCCCTTACAAAGGGTACTGTGGGTCTCACTCCTCTCCCCTCACTTGCCTGCCCCCCACCCCACCCTTCCTGGCTCCTGTCCCAGCTCTTGTGGAATGTGGGGCCAAACCCAATACTTGGCACACCTAGGATTCACATTCCTGTTTCAGACAAGGGCTGGGGGGGTCAGATGGCTCTAGGAGGAATGGGTGGGGCTGAGGCTACTGGCTAGATCCGGAGGCATTTAGGGGTGAGGAGTGGTTGCAGGGTCAGGGGCTGGGCTGGAGACCACATGGCAGGTCCTGAGCCTCTCCTCCACTCCCCCAACCCCACCCTGTCCTGGACAGGTGAACTCCCTGGATGACAATGGGGTCCTCATTGGAAACTGGTCTGGCGATTACTCGCGAGGCACCAACCCGTCAGCGTGGGTGGGCAGCGTGGAGATCCTACTCAGCTACCTACGCACTGGCTATTCTGTCCCCTATGGCCAGTGCTGGGTCTTCGCCGGTGTGACCACCACAGGTAGTGGAAGGACTGGGACAGGAGTGGCTTGAGCCCTATAAGGGGGAGGGAGGGAAGCCAGGCTCCACCTTCATGAGCCTGGCTCAGCTGTGGCTACAGTGCCAGGCAGGTGGGGGTGGATGGTAGGCTGGCCTTAATTATCATTAATTAATGTTAGTAACCAGCGAGAGGCCTAGGGGAGGGGAGGGAGAAGGGATAGGCAGGGACAAGGCCCAGCAGGTGGCCTGGCTTCCTCTATCCCTAACACACCCTGGCCCAAAGGCCCCTGACCCTAGTTGCTCTTCTCCCCCTGGTGCCTCGCCTGCCCCCCACCGCTGCCCTGGCCCTGGGCCCTGAACCTCAACCCTGGCTCTTCCCTAGTGCTGCGCTGCCTGGGCCTGGCTACCCGTACCATCACCAACTTCAATTCAGCACATGACACAGACACGTCCCTCACCATGGACATCTACTTTGACGAGAACATGAAGCCTCTGGAGCACCTGAACCACGATTCTGTTTGGTGAGTCTGGGGCTGGGGCTGGACTGCCCATCCTGCCAAGGCACTGACCCGAGACCTGGATACTGAGGGGGCACTGAAGGGGCCCTGATGGGCTGCTCAGACCCAGCACCCCCTCCATGCCCATCCAGGAACTTCCACGTGTGGAACGACTGTTGGATGAAGAGGCCGGATCTGCCCTCTGGCTTTGATGGATGGCAGGTTGTGGACGCCACGCCGCAGGAGACCAGCAGTGGTGAGGCGGGGCCCCGCCCGGCTCCTGTTCCCCACTTTGGCCCCTCCCCATCTCCCCAAACGGGGTAACAAACTCGGGCGTCAGCATGGGACTTGGCCTTAGACCCAGGTTCTTTAACCCCCATAGTTCTTTAAATGGGTTTATCCATCATGTGGCCTTTAGTTTATTTTCACCTTTCTGCATAACTATATGCCTAAGTTTTATTGATTTGTTTATAATGGTTAATATACTCAGGTGGTTCAAAAGTCAAAAGATTCAAGAGATTTCAGTGGCAGGTGTTCCTATCCCAACAAATCCACTATTCTCTTTTGCTTTTTCACTTACATATCCTGGAGATGATTAATTGAAGGACCCTTTTCATTTATTTTTAAAGTTAAAAAAAGGTGATTGTCATAAGTAATACATGCTTGAAAGGAAGAAAAAGTATAGATTGAATAACACAAAATGTAAATGTTTCCTATTCTCTCTCAGGAGGGTGGAATTTTGTTTTCAGTGTCTAGGTCCCACCACAGACCTGATACATCAGACATTCCAGGGAGAGAGTCTAGGAATCTATATATTTGGAAAGTCCCCTGGTAATGCCCAAGCTGGTTTAAGACCCACCCCACACCCTTGTGGAACGGACACATGGGAAATGGTGGCCCAGAGAGGTGGAGTGACTTTCTCTAGGACATGGAGCATTAGATCAGCAGCAGAGCAAATTCTGTCCATGACTTCCTCCTTTCTTGACACGTATTCTCACTTTCACCAAATTCCTCTCGTCTATTCCATTGCAAACTATGAGTAATAGGTCCAGTATAGAAAAAATCAGGGTTCAGATAGGTTCAAAGAAGAAAGCAGCCCCTATACCCATCCCTAAGAGATAACCACGGATGACATAACCTCCTAGTCTCTTTCCCAGAAAACACGTTTCTGCAAAAATTAAACCTGCTGTACACTCTGTTCTCAAACAGGTCCCTCCCCTTCCCACTTTAACACTCCAGCCCCAGGCAGCCAGCCAGCCCCTCATGCTGCCTTCCTTCTGCCTCTCCCATCTTCACCCTGGGTCAAGTTGCCCTCACCTAGCCTATGTTCCTCCTCTGGTCTCTGGCCAGACCGCATCCTCTCAATCACCTCTATGAACAGTGCCCTCTGAGTTGAGCAGCCTAGCAATGCCTGCGATGCTAGAACAACCTATCCCAGGACACTGGGAGAAAGAACTGAGTTCTGGTTCCCACTCTAGGAAGTGGTAGGGTGGGTGGCAGGCAGGGGCTCTGGGGCCAGCCAAACCCAGACCTGATTCCAGCTTGATCCTATCTTAGATATGTCATCTTGGGCAAGTTCCTTACATCTCTTGGGGTTTGGTGTTCTTGTTTGTAATATGGGGATAACATGTACCATATAGGGTGGTTGGGAAGATCAAATGAGAAATTATATATTAGAGAGACTAGCAGCATGCCTGGCCTGTAGTAGCTACTTAGTAAATAGTAGCTCCGTCCATTCTCTTGTGTCCAGCTGTCTTGTGAGATCTTGGCATCTACTTTGCCTCACTGAGCCTCAGTTTCCCCATCTGTAAAAGGAGACCATAGTGAGTGTCAAGTGTTTTCTAAGATTCTTTCCTGTTGGGTGGCCCTCACTTACTGTTCCATATCCTCTCCTGCCAAGCCTCCTCCCTGTCAGCCCATCTTCTCCAAAAAACCCTCCTGAGCACAATGAGATCAGACTCTGTTTCCCACCAGCTCCCCCTCCCACCTCCTCACAGAGACCACACAGTGCTGAGAGGTTGTTCTGGATCTTTCTGGAATAGTGGCTGCGGTGTCATTGATCTCCCAGCCAGCAAGCAGAGCTCCATCGGGCTCTGGATTTGTCTTGATGTAGGGGGTCCTGACCTCTGGGGATCACAGACAGCCAACATCCAGCTTCAGCCAATGGAGAAAAAAATGTATCAACGATTTGGTTAACAAGGCAGGATTGTCCCAATTGTTGGCCCCACCCCACTCCTGCCCCCCACTGCCTGAAGCCAAATGGAATCAAGCTCTTCTGTTAGCCCTCCGTGGGTTAGACTGGGTGGCAGCTGACCCCAAGGCACTGGGCACTGGACTTGGATGGGTGGGCCTCTCCCCGGGATCTGAGGGTGCCCCTCAGCCTGCTTGGATCTCTCACTTCTATCCTGCGCTGGCTCCCCTAGGCATCTTCTGCTGTGGCCCGTGCTCCGTGGAGTCCATCAAGAATGGCCTGGTCTACATGAAGTATGATACACCCTTCATTTTTGCTGAGGTGAGGGCTATGGTCCACGTGCCTTCTTGGGCAGTCTGGAGGACCAGAGCACTGGCATTGGTCCTGGGTTCTTTGGTTCTGATTTCACCGCTGACTGATCAGCTGTGTTACCTTGGGCAAGTCACTCATTCTAAGAGTCTTAGTTTCCTCAGCTGTAAAAGAGAATAGTAATGGCTGCCATGCTTCCTGTACTCAGGATCAAAAGAAATAATGGGTATGAAACTGCTTTACAAGTCATAAAGTCAGCGAACGAGCGTAAGGAATTACTGTTATTAATGCCAAAGTGCTTTGCGAGGAGCCTCCCAGACCAGCTTTTTCCCGGCTCACCGGCCTCGCCTGGCTCAGCTTAGAAAGTCTCCCAGTTTGGCTCTGCCAGGAAGCTCCCAGCCTTTGGACCTAGCCCTCCCTGCAGTTCCAAGGGTCAAGGGAAGGTAGCTGGGGTTAGGTCCAACCTCAGATCCTCTAACTTGCTCACTCCTGCTCACCCCCATCCCCACTCCCAACAGGTGAACAGTGACAAGGTTTACTGGCAGCGGCAGGACGATGGCAGCTTCAAGATTGTGTATGTGGAGGAGAAAGCCATTGGCACACTCATCATCACAAAGGCCATTGGCTCCAACATGCGGGAGGAGGTCACCCACATCTATAAGCACCCAGAAGGTACCGTCCCCAAACCCAGCCAGTTCGGGCCCACACCAAGCGTTCCCGCTGAGCACTCACCCACCTCAACAGTAGTGGTAACCTCACCCTCGACCCTCAATCCCCAGGCTCAGAAGCAGAACGCAAGGCAGTGGAGACAGCAACCGCCCATGGCAGCAAACCCAATGTGTATGCCACCCGGGACTCCACGGAGGACGTGGCAGTACAGGTGGAGACCCAGGATGCAGTGATGGGGCAGGACCTGACGGTCTGCGTGGTGCTAACCAATCGCGGCAGCAGCCGCCGCACTGTGAAGCTGCACCTCTACCTCTCAGTCACCTTCTACACGGGCGTCACAGGGCCCGTCTTCAAGGAGAACAAGAAGGAAGTGGTGCTGGCGCCAGGGGCCTGTAAGTGCTCCTTCCTCAGCCCTGCCCCCTAGATGGCCAGGCCCCCAGGGCTGTGCACATGGAGACTCCAGGCGGCCATGTCTGGGGAAGCAGGCCTCAGTGACACCATGCCTCTTCTCCCCAGCGGACCGCGTGACCATGCCTGTGGCCTACAAGGAATACCAGCCCCATCTCGTGGACCAGGGGGCCATGCTGCTCAACGTCTCGGGCCACGTCAAGGAGAATGGGCAGGTGCTGGCCAAGCAGCACACCTTCCGTCTGCGCACCCCGGACCTCTCCCTCACGGTGAGGGCAGCTGGCTGGGGCATGAGGGACAGCCAGGGGCTGAGGGAAATTGAAGCGGAAGGGGACAGGGCACTAAGTCAAGAACGGGCTGGTCTGATGAGTAGTCCTAGGTGGAGAAGTCTGGGGATTGGCTTTGGACTCCAGGACCTCAGTTTCCTCACCTATAAAAGTTTCCTCCCCGATTCTATGGTGGCTTCAGGTGGGAAGTGACTTGGAGTTTTCTCTCTGGCTTATGCAGAACCTTCTCTCAGGGGCAGAAATGTGGGACTCAGGGAGGTATGATCCCTCTCTGGTGGACCGTACAGACTCCATGTATTTGGCCAAGGTCTCTGACATGGGGGTGGGCCTCTTTCTCTCAGCTGTTGGGAGCAGCCATGGTTGGCCAAGAGTGCGAAGTACAGATTGTCTTCAAGAACCCCCTGCCTGTCACCCTCACCAATGTCGTCTTCCGGCTCGAGGGCTCCGGGTTACAGAGACCCAAGATCCTCAACGTTGGGTGAGTCTGGCATCTCCTCCTGCCCCTGCCACCACCCTTGCCTGCCTCCTGGGCTGCCGTAGGTCCCAGCTTTGTCTCCTCTTTCAGTCAGGATGGTACCATCTGTCAGGGCCCAACAAAGCAGCTCGGGGCCAGCCAGAAATACCTCCTGACTTAGTTCAGTCCAAGCAGAGTTTAAGGAGACTTGCTGTGCCCGTACTGCTGTGCTCGGTGTCCCCGCCTTGCCTCGCCACCTCATTAGGGGGCAAAAACTTTACATAGGAATCATTAGCAGCTCATCACTAACATTGCCCATTGCTCAGGAGTTGACCGGGTACTTCCAGGAATATTTTCTCATTGGGAGACCACAAAAGCCCTTTAAAGTATGTTAGAGACCATCATATAATTAAAAGCAAAGCTTTGAGATCCTAAAGACTTGGGTTCAAGTTTCGGCTCCATCACTCACTAGCTATGTGCCTTGGGCAAGTGACTTATATCCTCTAATCCTCACTTTTCTCACCTGTAAAGTGGGGATAACAGTAGTACCTGGCTCTGAGGGTCGTCGTGAGAATTAGATGAGATGATGCACATAAAGTGTTTAGCATAGTGCTTGGCACAAAGTTAGTGCTCTGTGGGAGTTGTTACTTTGATTATTGCCACCATCACCCCCACTTTACAGAGGGGGAACCCCACTTTACAGATGGGGAACCTTACGTAACAAGGTCTCACAACTCATAAGGACCAGACCCTGCTCTTCCCGCATGGTGCTTACCATGCGCACACTCTCAAGCCTGTTGCTTGGTTTGTGCCACCAGGGCTGAGCAGCGGTTCCAGAGAAGAGCGTCCCACACCCCAGGTCCTTAGTAGGCCGCCTGGGCCTGGTCCTGGGCCAGGCGAGGCTCTGGGCCCGTGAAGGCACACACAGTGCTTGTGTTCTTGGGCCTGTTCCATCAACTCTGACACAGACCCACAGAAGCTGCCCTGTCCCTCCCCAGGAACAGCACAGAGGGAAAGCAGACAAGGCCAGAAGCTGACCTTTAAGATCAGCTTTCTGGGGACAGGGGCATGCTTTTTCCTTTTTAGACAAAGAGTGCCTGAGGGAAGGCCATGGCCCTGTGAAGGGGCTGAGTGGGGGGAAGCAGAGGGTCCTTGCCCGCCCTGCCTACCCACCCTCTACACACACACACATACACACACACACACACACACACACACATACATACAGACAACAGGTTTTGCCCGATGGTAGCCTCCACTTTTGCTAACAGGCCAAAGTTGAAAAGGTTGTTTTCCTGATCTTTGCACCAGCCTGGACCCTGGATGATGTCATACATCACAAAGGAGTGCTTTCCCCATGTTGCCCTACAAGGGTCTCTGGCAGCTCAGAGAGTGCAGCTAGGACGCTCAGATAGCTTACCCCGCAGCCATCTCTCACCTGCAAATGATAGACAGAGGTTTCCCTGTTCTGAGGGGTCCCAAGAGCTGGACTCCCCTCAGCAGCCCCACCAGACCTTTGAGTCTTGCCCCCGCCTGGGTATAAGGAGAGGACAACGGAGATAAGCGTGGAGACCTGGCCCCTCTCTATAGTTGTAGGGCTTGTATGAACCCTCCTTCCCCCACTTAAAGACTCCAGTCTCCCCACTAGTAAATGAGAGGGTTGGACGATGGTTTCTCAGGGTAGTTCCTCCTTGGACATCGTGTGGCTCCTCAGCTGCTGTGAGCCCAGGCCAGGGCCACCAGGACAATTGAGAGCCTGGAAGGGGAAGTCCCTGGGTTGTTGGTTCGGATATATTGGATTCCAAGATAGGTGTTACTTTGCTCTCATTTACACATCAAAGGCTGTGGTATGGAACCCCATTATAGTATAAGGTGTGCCACACTGCATGGTGACGAGCCACTATTTAATAAACATTCCAGAACTGACTCCTCCAGGTGGCTGTTGTCACCACCAAAACAGTCACCTGGAGAGGCTGGAAGTCTGTTCCAAACCCTTCTCGGGAATTTTCCCCAGAGCCTGAATCATATTCTCCAGAAATGTCCCTAGGGTGGCCTTCCTGTATATGTGGGGGGTGGAGAGGAGACAGGGGTTCGACTTTATGGAAACAGTCTGAAGTCATCTAGAGCGAAGACTAATGAATGAGGTGGGTAATGATGACTTTTTCAATCAGAAATGAAACTTGTCTGTAAAGGAGGGACAGGGTATGTGTGTGAGAGACTGGATACTCATAACATTATGTATATAGGATAGTTTTCAATGACTCTGAAGAAAAAATCCCAGAGGAGTTTTTAAAAATGTTTCAGGCACTGGCCACATGGCTGAACAATTACAGAATTGAAGGACAATGCTAATTGGGATGTTTAAATTCTAGTATCCTTGTCAGGGAGTTGGTTTCATGGCCTGTGCTCATTGCTACAGACACATTCCAGCTTTAGCAGCTGATGTGTTCAGCTTAAACTCGCAAACAGGAGTGTGGCAAAGGTCTCACCTGACATTAAGAACAGAGCAGGGACAGCTCTTGACATCCTTCGCTGGAACCTGGGAAGCAATTTATCTAGAAAACAATGTTATAAATAAAGGCTAGGTTCTGAAATAGTGCAATTCAATTATAGTATTGGTCAAATAGACGTTTGAAGGGTGGTCTGAGCCTAAACAACTTTAACTTTGTATCTGGAAAAGTGGGCACAAATTAAAAACACAAATTTGTAACTAGCCAGAGTATAGCCTACCTGACTTAATTTCTAGTTATTTGTTATGAAAGGAAGTCTAGCAATTAAGTCTATAACTTATAGTAGGCTATATACAGAGGGTGCCAAAAAAATGTATACACATTTTAAGAAAGGAAAACTAGTAAAATTGTAATGCTCAATACATACCGATAACAAAAGATGAACACAAGTCATGCTTGACTCCTGCAATGACAATAGGTGCTCAAAGTGGTTTACCATCAGCATCCAGACACTTCTGATTACAGTGAACTACTGCTCGAGCAGCATTGACCAAGGTGTCCACTTGTATACATTTTTTGGGCACCCCCCGTATATATCTCCCTGCCTCCCCCTGCTGCCCTCCTTCATGGAGCTTGGAGGCACCTTCAAGATCTGATCCCACCTCCTCATTTTACATTCGCTTCCATTTTATAGACCAGAAAGTGAGGATCAGAGAAGTTGAATAACTTGTCCTAAACGACACAGCTAACAGTGGTAGAAGAAGGAATAGAGTGGTCCAGGGACCCCCTATCTTTGCAAGCAGGTTCCAAGCTACATCTTTTGTCCCAAGAGAACTTGTCCTTGAAGTTGGGGTGTTGGTTCATTCCCTTGGAGGACTGGGGTATCTGCACAGGGTGTAGCTCCAGAGAGGGTCTCTAAGGCAAGTTTGGGTTGAGTAGGGGGCCAGAGGTAAGGGTTGAGGCAGAGGCAGGAAAGGACAGATGCTAACAGGCAGGAGCGGATGCAATATAAATGCAATCACGGTCAGTATCTAAAGCACAGGTGCAGCTCGCTGGAGGCGTTCAGAGAAGGGTGAGATTCATTTTCCTGAGGGCAGGAGGTGCTCAAGGGAGCCCTCACTGAGGAGGTGATGTGAACCTGGAGCAGCAGTCAGGGCAAAGCAGGAAAACGGAGGCGGGTTCAGGGAAGGGAAGGAGCCCAGCGGGGCTGGTGGGCAGGAGTGGTGGGGGGTGACGAGGCGGTGGCCGTGCAGGCAGGCAGGCTGAGTCACAGGAGCCTGTGGGTCAGGTTAGGGAACTGCATTCTCATCCCATAAGCACCAAGGAAGCCAAGCCCTTGAAGGGTTCAGTTCAAGTTCGAGTGGTTAGAGACTAGAATGGAAAAATGACACAGGAGGTAAGGAAGCCAGTTAGAAGGCTGTGAAAATGTGATTCCCAGAGGGATAGTTTGGGAGTAGATTTTCAGAGATCCATGAGGAAGGGAGAAAAGAAAGGCACTGTACTGTGTGTGTGTGTGTGTGTGTGTGTGTGTGTGTGTGTGTGTGTGTCAATTTAAAGGTGCCAATTGTCTGTTCTTCGGAAGGACTCTCCTTTTTTCTGAGATAACACCGTTCCACTGTTTTGGGGTATTAAAATGCTCCTTCTTTGGAAAGATGATTGTGACAGAGGATAATTTTCTTCCACTTTCTTTCTTGGCAAAACTGAAAGTATTTGGCAATACTGTGTTGAGTCCCACCCCAAAGTTTACATTTGACATTTCCTTGGTTTTGGAAACCCCAGGTGGGGTGGGGATGGTCTGATTAGGGAGGAGCTGATGAAGGAGAGGCCGAGGCAGGGAGGCAGTTTTGTCCACATGCCTGTGGGAGGGGGAGGGAGGAGTCCCAGATGACGGGGAGATTTCTAGCTCAGGCAGCTGTGTGGGTTGCTGCTGATCTGGCCGTGTGGAGGCGGCCAGCCGTGGGACTCAGACTTTGTCCTGGTCCTGGGTATGGGGACTCCAGCTGAGCCCAGAGATGCCTAAAGGGCTCCACCTTCTGCTCCTTCCCTCCTTCCTGGATGCCCCATCCGTCCTTACTCCCCACTCCACCCCAGTCACCCCAGGCTCATGACCTGTCTCTGTTCACAGGGACATTGGGGGCAACGAGACAGTGACACTGCGCCAGACATTCGTGCCTGTGCGACCAGGCCCCCGCCAGCTCATCGCCAGCTTGGACAGCCCACAGCTCTCCCAGGTGCATGGTGTCATCCAGGTGGACGTGGCCCCAGCCTCTGGGGGCAGGGGCGTCTTCTCAGATGCTGGAGCTAACGGTCCCTCAGGAGAGACCATCCCTATGGCTTCTCGAGGGGGCGCTTAGCCCTGGGCCAGGAGCAATGAGACTGGAGTCAGATGAAGAAGGACACTGCCACAAGACAAGGCTCCGCCACAGAGCAGCACTCCAGGGGCTCAGGTGGAGAAGCTGCAACACCTGGGGAGGGAGCCCATCTTCACTTGCCCTGGGCGGCACGGAGGGTAATAAACTGTTTTGTAAAGAAGCTGCTGTTCTGTCTGTCTGTCAGTCTATGCTGGGCCCAGCAGTATGAACCCACAGTCTGTACAACCCACAGGGATGTACGTGGCATTTCTGGTTCTGAGAAGCATGGCTGACAAGTCAGATGATAGCAGCTCAGTAACTCTTGAGATCAGACCTGCTTACTGTCTGGGCAGCCTCCAGTCTCATCCCACCTCACGCTGCTTCTACTGACCAAAGCCCTTTTGAAGCCCCCTGGGTTGGGGTGGGAATGTCCCCCTTCCATGGCACCCATTGTGGGAGAGAAGGACCCAAATTCCCTTTTGTAGGCACATGTTTGGGGTGAAAATAGGCTGAAGGACTCTCTGAGCAGCAAAAGCCATTTTCTAATGTTTATATTCAAATACCCTTGTCTAAGAATTTTTATAAAAGTAATACGTATTCATGAAGTGTTGAAAATTAAGAAAACACACAAAATTGTAAAGAAGAAAATAAGAATAATTCTCAACCATCACCATGTTCAGAAAAGAACTGTTAACAATTGTGTTTCACATGCTGCCTTCCTCCACTCTGCCCCACATAACCTACGGAGAGCATTTCTTCCCAGCATTAAATATTTATTGAAAACGTTGTGTTTAAAGACTGGACAGCGGTCCTCCTGAGTCTGGCTGCGCTTCTCAGTCTCTCTGGCTGGTGCCTCCACCCCTGCTCAGCCTTGGGATATTGGAGTGACTCTGGCTTTCACCCCAGGTTCTTCTCCAGCTCCATTCGAGCCCATCTCGTGGTTTTAAGGTCCACACGCTCCCCAAATTGTATCTGTTTTCATTGAACCTCAAGCCGGTATATTTATGGGCTTTTCAGCATCTCTACTGGCTGTCTCACGGACACCCTCCCCCAAGCAAACCATGTCCAAGGTCAAACCCAGCATATTCTCCTGTAGCCTCCCCCATAGCAGTAAATGGCATCTCTATCTTTCCACTTTCTTAGACCCAAGAGCTTGCAATCATCCTTGACTCTTCCTCTCACATCCCACACCCAATCTGTCAGGAAATCGTGATGGTTCTAGCTGTCATTCCCATGCGTTCAGAATCTGACCGCGCATCATCTCTGTAGCCACCATGCTGCCTTCATCTCTTGCCTGGATGGCTGTCTCTGCTTCAAAATCATTTCCCCATGTCCACTCTTGCCCTTTGATACACTGCTCTTCACGCAGCAGCCAGAAGGAGCAGGTAAATCTGATCGTGGAAATCCTCTCCTCAAAACTTTCTACTGGCTTCCCCAAAGCCAAAGCCCTTCTAGTGCTCTGTGACTCGGTCCTCACCTCCCCTTCCTGCCCCAGGCTCAGTCCATTCCAGGACCCTGGCCCCTTCTTTCCTGACAGTGCCAAGCACCCTCGTTCCAGGGCCTCTGAGCTCTGCCTGAGAAGTTCTTCCCCAGATGTCTCCATGGTTTGTGCCCTCATCTCTACCATCCCGGTAAGGTCTTCCCCACCATCCCATTTTAAAATTGCAGTACCATCCACACTCCCTCTTCCCCTTTGTGTTTTATTATCCTCCGTAGCACATATTACCATTTGAACCTCTCTGTATTGTATTATTTGTATTATTTGCAAATAATTCTTTGTATTATTCTTTGCATTATTTGCTTATCAAATTCTTTGTATTATTTGCTTTGTATTATTTGCTTATCAAATTCTCTCTACTGGGACTGCCCCTCCCAAGCTAAGCTACCATCTCTCTTACGCCTATCGAAGCCCCAGCCTTCTCAGTAGCCCTCCCCCTGCCCTGTCTCTTCTCAACTTGACAGGAAGAGAGATGTTTTGGGGGTTTTTTAAAACAGTTTTTTATTAGTTTCAGGTGCACCAACGTAATAGTTAGAAATTTATTATTTATATCCCTCACACAGTGACAACCCCTTTCCCCCCATCCACTACCCCTGTGACATCGCCTACAGCCATTACATTTCCAGAGAGACGTTTTTAAACGTCACTGATCCGCTCATATACCGATCCATAAGCTGTATTGCCCCCTCCACAGAGGAAGAAACTGAGGCAGCACAGGTTAGGTAATTTGTCCAAAGTCATTCAGCAGTCTAGAATAGGATTAGAACCTGGGTAGTCTGGCTACACGGCTTACACGACTTACACGTGTATTCTATCTCAGACTGAAAGTGGCCCCACAGAGCTCTTAATTCCACCCCAAGCTGTTCTTCCCCTAGTTTGTCCCATCTCGTTGTTATTATAATGACCCAGTTGTTCAAACTAAAAATCTACAAATCACCTTTCATTCCTCTTTCCCTTCCTCCAATATTCAATGCCTCTGTCTCAGCTCTACCTCCAAACTATAGTTGAATCTGTCATTCTCTCCACTTACACTGTCACCGTGCTCTCTCCCTACAGAACTGCCATAGCCTCCTGGGGCATTTCCAGTCTTGTTCCTAAATATTCAATTTCTACACAGCCAGTGAACTTTCTAAACTCTAAATTAAATCCTGGTACTCTCCTGCTTAAAACCTTCCAATGCTTTCTCATTGCCCTTGGAACAATCCAAAGTCCTACTCTGATCTACCTGACCCTGCAGACTACTCCACCCTCATCTCCACCACGCGCCCGGGCCCTTCTGCCTCAGCCCCAGGGCCCTCTGCTTCTCTGCCTCACCACCTTCTACCTAAGACTTGGCCCCTGCTCTTCCTTGCGGACACTCTTCAGGTGGTATGGCTGAGGCCCCTCCTGCTATTTGGGTCTCAGCTCAAATGTCACCTCATCAGGGAGCCTGAACATCAATCTGATCCGTTTTCCTATCTCTCAATCTCTTTAGCATATCATCCAATTTTATTTTGTGTCCTACCTAGCCCTTATTGTTTAACATTAGTGTGTTGGTTTGCTTATTTATTAAACTCTGTCCCTTTTCTTAAAATGTGAACTTCAGAAGAGCTGGATCCTGTCTGTCTCGTTCACACCCTTGTCCCAGGACCTACAATAGGGCTGAGCATAGAGCTGCACAAGAAGTGTTTCCTACTTACAAATTTAAAATCAACAATTTGCAAGATGTGGCATGTTTAGATGGTTGATACACTTTATTAGTTTCCAGAAAGATTGAGCAGTAACACACCAGTATCTCTTTTCATTGAATACCTGGAATAAAAGTGAGACTTTCAGATTTCTAACAACTTTGTAACTTGCTTCACATTTATTCATTTTACCCTGGTCCTTGTATTTAGTAGAGCTCAAAAATGCTTGAAATCCTCAAAAAGAAAAACGGCAGAAAGGTAATGCTGTTCTCCAAACAGCTAGAGGGAAAGAAACAAATATAGAGGGTGCCGAAACAATGTATACACATTGTAAGCAAGGAAAAAGCTATTAAAATTATAATACTCAATATATACTGATAACAAAAGATGAATACAAGTCACATTTGACTTCTGCAATTACAAGAGGTGCTCAAAGTGGTTACCATCAGCGTCCAGATACTTCTGATTACGGCGAACTCCTGCTTGAGCAATGCTGACCAAAGTCAGCATTGTATACATTGTATACATTGTATACATTTTTTTGGCACCTCCTGTATATGTTGAGTCCCTACTACGAGTGAAGCTCAAACTGGGTGTTTTATGAGTGTAATCTCCTCTAATTCTCTGGATGTGGGCATTAGAATCCCTGTTGTCCCAGTTTACCCAGTTCTGGCCTCAGGCCTCTAGTCCGCCTCCGACTAGAATGTAAGCCCTGTAAGAGCAGGCACTTCTCTCTCTCACTCATGGCTGCTTCACAGGCCAGGACACACAGTAGGTACTCAATAAGTAGCTGCTGAATGACAGATGCACTGAATCACAGGGTGACGGGGAGTCTGGAAGCTTGGAGGAACAGTGGAGGATTGTATTTTGGAGCATTTGTGGGAAGAATACATAATGGATGATGACAGCAAATCTGGGAAAGAGAGAGATAAATGGGTACCCGGGAAAGCTTGGTAACAACCATCAAAGCAAAATTCTTACTGGGATTGTACCTCAGAAAATTATACCAGGGAAACCTATTTTATGCCACTTATATTTATTTACATGAAGATTTCCTTTACATCATCCTTTATATGACAAAGTGCACTTTTAAAAATAAAATGAGGGCTGGCCCAGTGGCTCAGGTGGTTGGAGCTCCATGCTCCTAACTCCGAAAGCTGCCGGTTCAATTCCCACATGGGGCAGTGGGCTCTCAACCACAAGGTTGCCAGTTCAATTCCTCGACTCCCGCAAGGGATGATGGGCTGCGCCCCCTGCCACTAGCAAAGGCAACTGGACCTGGAGCTGAGCTGTGCCCTCCACAACTAAGACTGAAAGAATAACTTGAAGCTGAACGGCACCCTCCACAACTAAGATTGAAAGGACAACAACTTGACTTGGAAAAACTTCCTGGAAGTACACACTGTTCCCCAATAAAGTCCTGTTTAAAAAAAAAAATAAAAAAAAATTAGGGGCTGTCTGGAGTAAATGCACAGCAGAAACTGGAAAATGGAAACTATTCTATATGTTTAAAAATTACACGATACAAAAAATAAAAAATAAAAAAGATACCAAACACAAAAAAGCCCCCCAAAATTACGCAGTCTCGCCATCCAGAGAAAATCAGGGTTAACAATCTGATGTAGCTTTTCCAACTTTTAAAAGCGGGCGCCCTCTCCTGTTTTGAAAAAGGAACTGTTAAATTCTTACTGGAAGCAGCGCTCCACCAGGGAAGGCTTTCCAGCGCTTGTTTGGGGGCTGGAATTTAAGGAATTGTATTTCAGTGGGTGATGGCGATGGAGAGGGCAAGCGGCATGATCCCCCCTTTACACATGAGGATGTGAAACCTCAGAGAGGGACGTGATTTCTCTGCAGATTCCGCAAAGAAAGGCAGGGGCCGGGAGGGCCGAGACCCGCGGCCACCTCAGCCTGGCAGTGGACCGAGGAACCTGACAGCCAGAGCAGCGGTGGGGGAGGCGGGGGCGGAGCCGTACGCCCTGGGGCGTGGCCTTAGGCAGTGACGTCACGTTCCCCTCGCTGGCGGCCCATTGGTGAGCCTTGCCGCCATTTTCCGGGGTCAGAAAACTGGTCGGACAGGAATCGCGGTAGCTCTCGGGTTAGAAACAACGGCGCCGTTTAAGGCAGAGCGACCTGGCCCCGTTGGAGCCGGACATTGTCTCCATTCAAGCTCCTGCCCGATTGGGGGAAAACCTCCAGAATCCTGGTGACCCATGGAAGGGCACTGAGTCGAATCGCGAAGTATCCAGGGCCCCGCGAAACATTCGAGCCACGGAGGGCCATCGGGAGCCACGCCCCTAGGAGGGGTCGGAGAGCCTCGCGGTGGAGGAAGCAACCCTACGGGCTGCCCCCGGGGCGGAGCAATGGCCGCACCCCCGGGGGCCGGTCCCGCTGCCCTGCGCTTTGCCGCCGCTGCCAGCTGGAGAGTCGTCCGCGGACGCTGCGTGGAAAATTTCCCGCGAGTATTGGAATTTCTGCGATCCCTGCGCGTTGCTGCCCCTGGCTTGGTTCGCTACCGCCACCACGAACGCCTGTGTATGGGCCTAAAGGCCAAGGTATCGGAGCCAGTGGGACCTGGAAGAGTAAGGGGAAAGGAGCGGGATGCGAGTGGTATCTGACAAGGGCTGACCGCTTGCGGGGTGGGACCGGTTGGAAAAGGGCAACTTGCCCCGAAGTGGGCATTCTGAGCTCAGGACATTCACAGGTGGTGGTGGAGATGATCCTGCAGGGCCGGCCTTGGGCCCAGGTTTTGAATGCCCTGCATCACCACTTCCCAGAGTCTGGACCTGTAGTGCGGGACCCCAAAGCTGTGAGTAACATCTAGAACAGTACCCATCCCGATAACCCTTGGTGCAACAAAGTTGCTCTTCCTCCCGGCCACTGGATCCTGGTGCCCATAATTTGTCTGTCTTTTTTCCCTTCAATAGACAAAGCAGGATCTGAAGAAGATCTCGGAGGCACAGGAAGCCTTTTGCCAGCAAGTGAAGCGGCTGGTAGAGGCCCCTGTGGATTTGGCTTCAAAGCTGCAGGTGAGGCTGGCTGGTTTGGAAGCTGTGATGTGGCTCTTTTCTCTAGTTCTCTTCTGACCTGCTTCTTTCTGCCCTGCAGGAACTCCAACAGGAATATGGGGAACCCTTTCTGGCTGCTATGGAAAAGCTATTTTTTGAATATTTGTGTCAGCTGGAAAAAGCACTGCCTCCTCCACAGACACAGCAGGTTTTCCTGGGGCAAAACCGCGGGCAGAGTGCCGGGTGGTTGTATCAAGGACTGTGGTCTTCATCTCTCTCCCTGCCCACAGCTTCAGGATGTGCTGAGTTGGATGCAGCCTGGAATTTCTATCACTTCTTCTTTTGCTTTGAGCCAGTATGGTGTGGACATGGAGTGGCCACTGCCAGGTACCAGGACTATTTGGGAGAACTAGAAATTTGCAGGTAGAGTGTTTTGCCTGAGATCTTTTGACACAGCCAGCCCATTACAAGGGTTACATGAGCATGAGGCACAAGAAAGCAGACTGAGTTGATGTGTTACTATCTTCTCTTTATAAGGAATATTGTTGTGTTTCTTTTGTGTGTTTTTAGAGTGCTCTGTTGCTAATTCAGTGAACATGACAGAACCCATGGAGCAGAGTTCTCCTCAGCAACCAAGACCAGCACTCCACCATCTGCCAAAAGCCACCCCTGGCCCACACCTTCCTCAGGAACCAGCCTCAAGGATGCACCCAGAACCACTGACTGGTCACCACTTCAATCTGGCCCCTCTAGGCCGGCGAAGAATCCAGTCCCAGTGGGCAACCACTAGGGTAGGCCGTAAGGAGCGCCCCACAGTCATGCTGTTCCCTTTTAGGAATCTGGGTTCACCAACCCAGGTCATATCTAAACCTGAGAACAGGGAAGAACATGGGACACACATGGCAGATCCAGCAGGTGCTGTTGGTACAAGAGCAGCCTCCACTGGAAAGTCTAGGAGTCCAAATCAGACCCTGGGCGGAAGGGCGATGAAGAACCCAGTTGACTTGTCTGCTTCAGAGCAAAAGGAGTGAGTGGAACAGTTGCTTCTCCCTACTAGCAGCACATTCCTTGCCTGGTTTCCCTTCACCCTATCTTCTTTGCTTGCTCCCGCCCCAGGAATTGCTGGGATTGCCCCATGGAGTCCCTGAGACTGTCATCGTCTCCTAGAGCCAGGAAACCAGGTAGGCGTCCTGAGTAAGAACTGGGACAGCCAGCCTCCTCTCTTGGGGACTCCTGAGAGTCTGTGTTCCCCGACAAGAGTACGTTAACTCTGGTTTCCTTCCTGTAGTGTGTCTCCCATCTTTGTGCAGCCCTGTCATTACCATAGGGGACTTGGTTTTGGACTCTGATGAGGAAGAAAATGGCCAGAGGGAAGGAAGGGTGAGTAGGGAGGAGCAAAAAGCTGGGGAAGGAAGGGGATGGGGCACAAGACAGAAACCCACATGCTCCAGAATATGGAGGGCTCAAGGAATGTTTCAGATGATGATAGGATCTCCCTATTCATTCTCTGCAGGAATTTTTGGAAAACTATGAGAAGACAAAGTTTGACACCCTGATCCCCACCTTCTGTGAATACCTCCCCGCCTCTAGCCCCAGTGTCATGTCTGTCCCATCCCATGACCATACAGACTCTAGAGCTCTAGACTCCTGATAGGACTAGGATGCCCTCTGCGTTCTGCCCTGTTTCCTTCTCACGTCTACACGCAGTTTAGTGGTAATAAAGTGGAAGCCCAGGCTTGGGTTGCCTGGCTACATGGCCAAAATTACTTTGTAATGCTTGATAATTAAACTTGGGATTTATAAAAACAGTGTGTTGGTGTGAGCGAGGGGAATTAAGGCTTCTGTAAGGTCAGTGTAGATCACTCCTTAAAACAGAACTGGCCTCTCCAAGAATCCCTTTGCCCTTTTACTTCCCTTGGAAAGTGTTGTTCAGATGTGCCAGGATTACCAGGACGAACCTGGATGGAAAATTTCCTTCTGCTATTTTGAAAATATCTGTGTGTCCTGATGCCAGAATATATACTCTGTAAATTCTCACGCTGCTAGGTTACCTGGGGGTTGTGGTACTAGAATGGAGATGCTTCATGGGAAAAGTACTCACTGTTCTTGACTCCACTGGGTCAGTGCCACCTTCACCTCCACTTTCCCTGGAGCTGCACCCAGATGCCAGCCTTATGCAGAAAGTCCCAGAATCTCTTTAGTCATTGGGATTTCTCTTTATTGAGGTATTTAAAATATGTAACACTTCTTGAGCTTTTTAGATATTCAAACATCCTATTTAATGGCACTGATTAACAAAACACGATTCTAAAAGCCTACCTCTTCCAGACCATGGCCATGTACTCTTAAAACATTTAGTATGAATCAGTATCTTTTTCTTTTAATCCTCAAGAATTGGGTCCCCAGATTCTCATTTGATTATCTTCATTTTCTCAGCTTGCCTTCCTGGCTTCCTCCCCAGTGAGTGCCCTGGGCATTTTATGTGCAGATAGGGAAGTACGGAATTACTGCAGGAGCTCTCAGGAGTGAGACGACAGGAACTGACCAAACAACAGTAATAGTAGCTGGGATGGGAGAGGGGCCTGCTTGAGAGGCCCGGGGCAAGGTGCTGGTTCCTTGGCTTGGGAGGGCAGAACTGCTCAGGCCTAGCTCACGTCACTGAAGATTGGATTCACCTGCTGGGTGACACGAATGAAGGTAGTTCTCCGGCTCAGCTCTTTCAGCTTAGCTGCTCCCACGTAGGTACATGTGGAGCGGATGCCTCCAAGGATGTCTCGGATGGTATGTTCCACATCCCCTTTGAAGGGCACCTGTACTGTCTTACCCTCTGAAGCCCTAGAGGAAGAAAACCTTTCTTACCTTTTGCTTCCGGATTCCTTAAGCCCAATGACTCTTCCCAATCTCTAGCATTCAGTTCCAGTTCACCACTTTTCTCCCAGGAACTATACCATCCCTCTCCCAGCAGCCATGAGTTCTGCCACCACCCTACTTAGTCACACCCTCCAGGAACCCTCAGCTCCTAGGCCTCTACACATACCTGTACTCAGCCACACCCCCAGCATACTTCTTCATGGCTATCTCAGAACTCATTCCATAGAAGAGCTTGTACTTCTTGCCATCCTTCTCGATGAGCTCACCACCTGACTCACTGTGCCCAGCCAACATGCCACCCAGCATCACGAAGTCAGCCCCTGCCCCTATCAATGAAGGGTGGAAAGATGAATCTGGCCCAGGTGCCCATATGCCCACCCTCAGAAGCAACTCACACCAAAGTCCTGACAATGATTCCAGCATCTTCCTGGTTTTGTTTCCCTTCCGGCCCACAACCCACACAGGCGTGCTCTGCCTTGGCCTCTAGTCCTCAGTGGGCCTCACCTCGCCAAGAATTTGAAAAGAGCTGCAGAAGATTCCCTGCCTGGCTTTACTCTCTCCTTTCTGCTGCTTTTGCCATCTTCTGGTCATTTCTTTTTACTGTGCCCAGCTGAACAAGACTCACTGTAGGTGTCCCTAGAGCAAAGGTCTCCAACTTGAGTGTGAGCAAGGATCACCTGGGAAGCTGTGAAAAATGCAGATCTGCAGCCACACTCCCCGGAGCCAGATTTTGTAAATCTGACGTTCAGGCTCTTACACTGTCCAGCAGTCCAGGGGACGGTGCAGATGGTTCTGGCCCACACTTGGGAAAGTCCGTAGCAGTCTCAGGATTTCCCCCCTGGCTTACCCCAGGTGACTACAGGCTTCAGGGTCACTAATTCATATTATGAAAGAATCTGAACAGCTTCCTCAGCCTTTCTTGGCCTGATCCTAGACCCTCAGAGGTGACTCATCCTCTCCTACAGGATCCTCCTTCTGAGCCCTCCCAATGTCCTTACCGAATGCCTTGGCCACATCTCCAGGACAGCTGCAGCCTCCATCCTGCAGAGTAAGGAGCACTGTCGGGATAGCATGGATTTCCCAAGCCCTCTCAGCGATGTCCCAACGGCCCACCTCAAGCTGACAGGAACCCAGGAGTCCTGATCCACCTCTATCAAAGCTCCCATGGACAGCAGAAAACCCAGATGTTTGGCATACCCTGCCCTTGGGCCTTACTGAAATGATGTGGCCTTTGAGGCCATGAGCAGCATCGGCACACTCCATCACTGCACTGAGCTGCGGATACCCCACTCCAGTTTTCTGCCGGGTGGTACACACAGAGCCTGAGAAGAATGTGACAAGGATGAGAGTGACGTGCTCCACAGATGTTTACCAATGGCCCCAGTGAGCCAGCTTACCTGGTCCAATGCCCACTTTGATGATGTCAGCCCCAGAGAGGATCAGCTCTTCCACCATCTCTCCTGTTACCACATTCCCTGCCTGAGACAGAGCCATCAAGATAGCATTCTTAGGGTCAGAAACGAAGAGGCGGTTGCATGCTCTCATGTGACATGCCAGGACCACGACCTTCCAACATTATTACAAAGAAGCATACCTGAGTTCCCGCTACTGAGCCCTCTGAGGGCTTTTAGACTAACTACTTCAAAGGACCCTGCTTCCCCAGCTGAGGTAAAAGGGTTCGTGGCCAGTGTCACTGTTGGACTAGGGTCAAGCTGGGGTCCAACTCAACCAAGATCAAATCTGATTTACGGTATTTTTATCTCCCTCTCCCTACCAAGAAACCCACACATGTCCTTCCCTTAAGTTGTTATATTATAAAACCTCTCTGCCTTAGGGAAAGGGGAAAGACAATGGGAATGCAGGCTAAATATCCATCTATACAGATGTATTTGCTTCTGATGGAACGAACAGAGAGACCCCTCAATGCTGTGAAGCAAAGGACGCTTTGTCATCACTCCCCTAAGCTTGTAAAAAAATAAAACGCTGTGACCTCTTTAATATGACTGGAGTGCCACGTCCATTCCGTGGGCCAGGTGTGTATATACCACAGGTACATACAAGGCCGAAACACATCATGGCTTGGTGGGTGGTGTCAGGGACACTGAATTTACAAAGACTGTGTATCAAGGGTCAGAGATTGCAAAGACCAATAAATAAACACTTTAAGCGTAACCATGGATAATCACCCAGTGACGTGATTAAGTGGACTAGGAAAATAATGCAGCAGAGGAGAAATGAACTGATGTAACAAAATGGAATGACACGAAAGAGTGGAAGAAGAAGAGGAATGTACCAACTACAGGGTAACAGAAACATACCATGATGGTGTGTTTAGGGAAGCACTTCCGCACATCCTTTACAAATTCAACGAAGTGTTCAGAGTAGCCATTTGCCACGTCCAGGCATATATATTTCACCTGGGGAATAGCTTCCAGGATCTGTTCCAGCTGCTCAAAGTCAGAAGAACCTGTGCCTGAGCTGGCAGCCAAGTGCTGTGAAAGAAAGCGGGCACTGGCATGGGAGGCATTAGACAGCCTATGGCATGGCAAAAGGGACCTGATGAGCAGCCAATGCGTGGGGAGGTAAGGGCTGATCCCCGGGAAGCCAAAAAAAGATTTCTGGAAAACGGATAAGGAAGGGATCAGGGGAGGACCAGTATTACCTCAAGACAGTCAGGATTCTGGCTAGCAAACTCTTTCCACTGCTCGAGGCTGTAGTGTTTATGGACAGCAGTGAAGAGGGAGAACTAGAGAGAAGAAAGACAGCCATCAAAAATGAGAACTTGATTAGGGCCTCTTTTTCTAGAAAGAGACCTTTATACTATTCTATCTGAGGGAGAAAAGCACAGATGTCTGGAAAAAGCAACTTGAAGAACTTGGGTTGAGCTTGGATTTTAGTTCAACCATTATTCTCCCTACAAATCCCAGGAGGACTTTTTACCATAAGCTACCGTGTTTCCCCGAAAATAAGATCTAGCTGGACAATCAGCTCTAATGCATCCTTTGAAGCAAAAATTAATGTAAGACCCAGTCTTACTTGCCCTGTCACATAATACCCGGTATAATATAATAATATAATTAACACAGGATAATATAATACCAGGTCTTATATTAATTTTTGCTCCAAAAGATGCATTGGAGCTGATTGTCCAGCGAGGTCTTATTTTCAGGGAAAAGGCAGTACTGTCAAACACTCCCACCAAAGTACTAAGTCATCTGGATTGGATTTCACCTGCCAGCACAAACAGTGCTGCTGACTTAAAAGGTGACAAGGACAAGCTGTTGGGGTAGTGGGACAAACAGTAGACAAGAAAGAACCATGAAGAGGCTGGACAGAGACAATACCGCCTACACTGACTCAGCCCCTCCTCCTACGGTAACCTAGTAGAAGAACTAACCCATTTTTCGTATCTCTGGTCAATTCAGTAAGTCTAAATGCTCACAAAAGGTAAAGCCTCAAGGTTAATGAATCCAATAAGATGTTACCCCGTCCTTTCTCCATCTCCGCTGGGGTAAAGGACAAATTCTCTTGAGACATGGACCAACCCGAAAGGTGTATTTCATTTAGTCTATTTCAGCCAGCCAAGTTCAAGGATATAATGGCTCATCCAATTTGTAGTCCCTAGCTCAACAGATTGCAAACAATATTCCAGTACTTTGAGAAAGGCATTCAAAGGCCACTGTGAATGCTGACGTTTACTTTAAAAGTGCAGACATGCAGACAGCAGTTGACTGAGACAGCACAAATCTTGAAGCTGGCAAGAAACCCAAGGAAGTCATGTATCAGCCAGCAGTAAGGAAGTGTTATTGTTATACTCACTCAGAAATCATCACCAACACTACTTAGCTAAAGCTGGTATTGAATTCTGCTTTCTCAGCAACACTCTGCCATCAACATAACGACAGACAAAGAAAAAATCACTCCAGGAGATCAGCAGGCCTTGGAGATATATGGGCATAGTGTGGCATGATGAGCACATCCAATTACATACCAAGGTAGAGATCTAGAAAAGGAGGCTTGCTTGCATCCAACCTCTTTATTATGACTGTGAGATTTGGCTCTATCTCTAAAATCTGATTTCCTTAGCACTCATCAGCAGTACTAAAAAGCCAGTCTCAACATAAAACATCAAGACAGTGCCCACAAAATCCACGTATTACAGCATGTCTGCTGACACGGAAGTCAGATTCACCATTCCTCAACTCTATTGGACAGGGCAGGTGGGCAATGGGCAACAGCAGGATTCCTAAATGGTTACTGCATGGCAACAGCACTGCTGGACTAAGACTATAACTATCAACCTCAGAGAAATGACAGCAGACATTCCACAAAGACTTACAGCAATCAACAACAGAGAAAAGAAGTCCTTAAGGCCCACAGAGCCATAGGCAGGAGCAGAATCCACCAACCAGGACTATATATGGATTAACCAGAAGAGTGCATATGTTCTCAGGGTGCCCACAGTAACTAGCTACCTTCTCAGCTACAAGTATAGAAGCAGGTATCATTACTGACAGGAGCAGCATCTTCCATTTTGAAAGTGAACAATAACCTGTATATAAGAAAAACATATTACATTTTGGGCACATCCCAGAAACGTCCAGGAACCTAGAACTTAAAAGAATATTTTTTAAAAAAAAGAAAGAAAAAAGAAAAAGGATAGCAGGCATAAAAGAAAAATTAATAAGCTGGTTCTCTCAAGGATCTTCTAGTTAGGAATTTTTAAATGCGCAAACCGTTATTTAATTTCTGAACTAAAACCATGAATGCTTAGTTTCTTAACAGTGGTGTAACTGGAGAGATGCATGTGATTTGGAGGGAGTGACCTGGGTAGTGGGAAAAGTTGGCGAGGTATATGAACTGCTGGACAGGAGAAAAGGGAAAGTTCTATTATATATCAGAAAAATGGGGGCAAAACTTACTTGGAATCATCTTAACTCATATGGCTCTTTGAACTTTACATATGAAGGGGGCTTAGTACTGGAGAAAATAGGAAAATGGAGCATCCGGGCTGTTAATTGCCAGAGAGTTGATCTGGGATGGGGGTGGGGACGCAACTACCTCTGCAGTCAGCCCACATAACTGGACACCATTCAGGACGTGGCGTAAGAGAAGTCCTACCTTACAGAGAACCTTGGCCATCTCAAAGGTGCCAACAGTATCCATATTGGCAGCAATGATGGGGATCCCAGTGTACATCTGCTTTGAGTTTCTAAACGCAAAGGATCTTGTGAGATCTACCTGCAGATACGAACAGGAAAATGAGCACTTCATTCGTACAAAAGCAAGTATTGCACAAGGACAAGAGCCAGGAATCTTTCTCAGTCCTGGCCCACCAGGGAAAGCAGGCTCACCTCACTTCGAGACTTAAGGGTACTGCGTTTGGGCCTCAACAAGACATCCTTAAAGTCCAGTTTGACGTCGATGTCGATATGAGGCATGACGGGGGCCTAGGGGAAGCGACCAATCTGAGGAATGGAAGGTAGGAAAAGTCATGAGGGAGTTGAATCAACAGCAAGTCTTAATGCCCTGTTAGGGCTGGCAGCAGGGCTCATCTCTCCCCTTGCTTAAATTGCGGAAAGTCAGGGCACTGGTGGAGGCATGGTCACTGAAGACTGCCACCTCCGACCCGTCCCATGGTTGCAATTATCCTCGATGTCTCCATCCCAGGGAGAAGAACTGGGATGGAGTTGTGAGTGACTCTAAAAAGGTGCATTCCTTATCCCACTACTCTTCCTTGTCCTGCCCCTGCAAAAAGTAATTTGAGGTGAGAGGCTGATGTGGGGCGAGAAGGAATGGAGGGTCCTATAACCATCTTCCGGAACAGGGTTACTCACTTCCTGTCGTCGTGGCCAAGGTGGCAGTTGACCGAAGCTCCCCTTGCTAAGCAACTAACCTCGAGCAGCCCCTCTAAGCCCTGTGGGCCACACCAACAGGTTCCGCTAATAGCCGGCAAGAACGATTAACCGAGGAATTCCAACTCCGGCGGTGGCCGCGCGAGGCTTTCTGGTTAACAGAGTTCACACAATGAGGTTGCCGTTGGATCCCAGGGGCAGAAGACTACAACTCCCAGGGTGGAACGCGCGGAGCTGCCCCTGGCATGATGGGAGTAGTAGTTCGTTTCGCCCCTCTTTTTCCATTAGACCCGGCTCTCTAGGGACTTTCAGAATCGGGGAGGCATCATCTCTGCTGTAACTCAGCTGTCCGTCTTCTTTTTACTTACGACGCCATTGAAACGAAAGGCGGGAGCATTCCTGAGACTTTCGGGAACCCCGGGGTAAGAAGGGGGGGGTGGAGCCAGACAGTGACCCGGAAGCAGAAGTGACTCCCGCAGGCGGAGTGCTGTGAAGCGGTAGCGGCGATCGCAGCAGTAGAAGCAGCAATTTATCTGTGTGCAGCTTCAAACTGGGAAGAAGATGCTAATTAAAGTGAAGGTGGGAGCACCTCCAGCCTTGCCAAGACGCAGTGGTACTGGGCTGGCCGCTGTGCCTAACGGGAGAAGGGAAACCACGCCTTTCCCTAGCCTGGAGGGCGCTGACAGCCTCGGGGCTCCGCGCGAGGGGTGATGGGAAGTAGGGGGACCCCCAGAAGGTTTTGATTGCTCCGGGCTGGCCCAGCCAGATGACCACTGGGTCTCTGCCATTCTTGCTTTCTCGCCAGAACTGTGCTATGACCCAGACAGAGGCCTCCTTTGTCCGGGGTCTCGCTGTATTCGAACCCCCGAGGTCAGAGAGAAGGCTTGATTGACACCCCTCTCTCTTAGATTCTTGGAATAAGTTCTGATCTCCATTCTTCATGCCTGAGTTACCTGCTTCTCCGTAACATAGGCTGCCTCCGAGCACAGCACAATAACGTTAGCCTGGGGAACCGGGGGCCTCCCAGGGACTAGACTGTAAGCGTTTGCTGGTTGTCGCCAAGGTGTAGTAGTATTTCAGCCAGCCTTCAGGAACCACAGCTTTGAGTGTGTTCAGTCAGCACCTGCCTTTCAGAGCCAGGCATCCTGGACCAGCCTCACTGGGCAGGTTAGTTACCAGTACCCTAGTTCTTGGTACTAGCAGTGTTTCCTTCTTCTCCATCTCTCAACTCCCGTGGTTTTTCACCAATTCCCAACCCTCACTAGTCCTATCTGCTATTTCCTCTTTTGTACCTGCAGACAGAGAGACAAAAACTAATTGATGCACTGCAACGTTAGTTTTGTTTCTTTGGTTTTTTGGTTTGTTTGTTTTTACTGCTAAGTAAGTCTGTCGTTATTTCATCAGCTCTTTAGTGTATTTACCATACATAATAGCCATTCTTAACCTCTTCAGTCTTTCCAAACCACCTTTTAGCTAAGGATTGAGGCCAAACAGCAGGGCCAAAGATTGTTTTTCAAACTGAGTAGTGACTTATAAAAGAGTCACTAATTATGAAATCAATTGAATGGGTCATGAGCAACATTAAATAAAGAAGAAAGATAATAATATCAGGGTATCCTGCTGGGAAAGGGTATTGTTTTGTGAATTTTCATTTTATATGTATATTACACACATGTATGTGTTACTGGTTTATATGTATTTCTTAGTGTGGGTCACTGTCAAAAAAGTGTGAGAAACACTAGCAGATGAATGCTTTTATCTTCTTTTTAATGCATAAGGTTTCTTGTGTCCCTTTAATAATCTCTCAGTCCACAGAACAGGTTTTTGTAAACTTTTTTGGGGTTCCGTGTTTTGTAAACTTTTTTAAAAATCTCAGTCTACACTAAAAAATTTTACCTTATGCTCAGGCAGACACAAAAAACTTAACTATGTAAGATATGCTCTGATATTATCAATTCTAAGTTCATTTCATAACCCACTGATGGTTGAGGCCTCCAGTTAAAAAAAACACTTTGTTATAGATTGGCTTCTCAACTTAAAAGTGCATAAGAATCACCTGAGGATCTTGTAAAGATACTGATTCAAATTCAGTGGTTCTGCTTCTAAAATTGTCTGTCTCCTTTCCTGAAACACTTACTTTTCTGCCTTTAAAGAGATTTCTCTGTCCTTCATCTCTCTTCTTTCTTGTTTGCTGCATTTCTTCATATGTTAAATACCTATGGGAGCAATTAGTTTACTATTAATTACTATATAAATGATAGGTTATATTGGCAGGTCTCCTTTGTGAATTACTCATTTTTCAACTTTTGTCTCCATGTAGCTTCTTCCAAATCTCTTTCTGCAATGCTTTACAAATCCATCTGTTTAAATCTTCTCTTCATACTTCATCTTCGTCCTTCTAAAATTAAATACATCATCTCCTGTCTTAAGCCGTCTTTCCAATACTCGTCTCATATATTGATCCTATCAATCTACCAGGTATCAGGAACTCAGTTCTTTAGAGTCATTTTTCTCTTATAGAACTTAATTTTTCCGTTGATACCTCTTTTTGCTTGATTTTTCTTTGCATTCCCATTACCTTTATTCTGGTTTTGGGGTCTCATTAACTTATGTCTTTATTTCTCTGTAATCCCTCCAACCAGGTTTTCTTGCCCCTGTATCCCCTCTAAAGTTTAGAGTCTAAACCAAGAAATGATGTACAAAATCATAATGTACAGATCTTTAAACTTCTTTTTCGTCATATTACTCCCTAACCCCAGATTCTGCATTGGTACCCTCTTAGCAGATCACTTTGGGCAACTATGTGTACCATCTAAGCCCCAGTTTTCTCATTCATTTTTTCTTAACATAGCATAAAACACAAAGTTCTTAAAGGTTCAGTTCAATGAGTTTTTAACTACAGTACACACCCATGTAACCACAGATCTAGAACATTTTCACCCCTATGCTCAGAAAATTTCCATAGGTTAGTTTTGCTTGTTTTAGAACTTCATATAAATGCAATTATACAATATATATTTTTGTATATTACATAATGTATATTTTGTATATTATATAATGCTGCTTTCACTCGGCATTATGTCTATTTTCGTGTGTATCTGTACTTCCTTCTTATAAGTAGTATTCCACTGGATGACTGTATCACAATTTGTTTATCGCATTCTCCTGTTGATGGACGTTTTGGTTGTTTCCAGTTTCTGGCCATTATGAATAAGACTCCTATGAACATTGTTACACAAGTCTTTTTGTGGACATACATTTTCATTTCCTTTGGATAAATACCTAGGAATGGAATTAGTGGATCATGAGGTAGATATATATATAACTTGAAAAGAAACTGCCTAATAGTTATCCCAGGGATTATACCATTTTACATTCTCACTTGCAATGAATGAACATTCCAGCTGCTTTGCACCCTGGCTAACTTTTAGTCGTGTCATTCATTTTTATTTTAGCTGTGATAGTGGGTGTGAAATGTTACCTCTTTCAGGTCTAAATCAGCGTTGATTTTTCACTCACCATAGCAATTTGTCATTGTACTTTGTATCTGGACAATAATATTCAGTATGGCAGTTCCTTGTACATAGGTTCGTTCTATTAATTGTATGGCTCATTGTTTCTTGGTTGTAAATCTTCACTTGAAAAAGATTGTTGGCAACGGCTGGACAGCTTTCTTTTTTGATATCCCTTCCTTTGTCTAAAGCAGTACTATGTTGGGCTTTGATTCATCATAGACTTGTTAAATTGTATTGAATGCTTTCCTGGGTCACATGACCAGATTTGAGGGAAGAAACCCAGTATGGCGTGATATATCAAGTATATCTTTAAAAATTGTTCAATTACTTTTAAATTATGGACGATTTCAAACATACAACAACACAGAGAAGGAAATAATGCACCCTTTACCCTGCTTCAAAAACTGCCATCTTATGGCCAATCTTATTTATATTCACCAACTCTCCTTACCTGATGTTTTATGCAAATCCCAGTATATGTTATTTATACATGTTTCTGTATTTATCTATAAAAAAAAGAACTCTTTTCTTCAACATAACCATAATTATCCCACTTAAAAAATTAACAGTGATTTCTTACTGTCATCAAATTTACCCCATTGTCTCATTTGTATTTTACAGTTTGTTTGTATCTGGATGCCACTAAGATCATACATTGCAGTTGGTTAATATGTATTTTAAGCCTCTTTAAATCTGTAATGCCCACTTTTCCCAGTTTTTCTTGTTGAATGAACTAGGTTTCCTACAGTTTGAATTTTGCTGATTACATCTCCATGTTATCTTTTAATATATTTCTCTCCACCCTGAGGACTGTGATTTTTCCCTCTATGTTTGTACCATAATTTATTTAACCTTCAATTGTTTGATATTTAGATTATGTTTCTAGTTTTTCAGTATCCAGGGCTGCAATTACCATTGTTGCAAATATATTTTTGGTCATAGTCATGACTATTTTTCCGTAAGTATTGTTGTTGGGAGGCCAGATTACCAGATTGCTCTCTGGATACATTTTTGGGCTTCTACAGTTAATTTCAGCAACAAAGGGCTAGTCCTAGAGTTTTAAATGTTACGTTTTTAAAAAATGTCATAAGGTCTAAGCATCTTACTCTTGGGAGAGCAGTTTTAGGCCGTCTCTTAGAATCTTTTTTACTCTTTAAATTTTTTTATTAAATCAGAGTGAATCTTTGTTTATTAATATTCATGTGATAAAGGAATATATTTTTATTAGAAATTTAAATAGTACTGATAAGTGGAGGGTTACTGTAATCAAGCCTCCCTCAGTCCTACTCCCCTTCTCAAAGATAATCACTAGTGTAAGCGATAAGGATACTTTTAATCCTTTCTTCGATATATATCCATACCTATATGTATAAAACTACATATAGAACGTAACATATAATTATACTTTTTAGATCTTTCCATTTTAGTGTATAAATTATTGCAAAATACATGTATCATTCAATGGATGTACCATAGTTTAATACTTTTCTTCTTATTAGGCATTAGGCTGTGTCTAGTGTTTTGTTTTTATAAAAGATAACCTCACATGTTCCTCTTTGGATGTGTGCTCAAGTTTTTCCTTCAAGTTACGTATCTAGAAATCTAATTGTCTCGTTGAAGAGTCTTTGCATTTAAAGTATTAAGATCAATAAAGTGAAATAATTTGTGGACAACACAGAATTGCATACTTCATTTTGTCAGAAAAGGGTCTAAAAAATTACCGAATATTGTCACTGTCATTTCATAAAAGGACATTTTAACACTTGAATCAATTTAATTTCATTAAAATCTCATTGCTGTCAGTGCTTTTCTCATTTTACCATAGACTGTTGAAAATTTTTACACAGACCAGCTTGGGTTGGGGTAGACACTTGAGAATCGTAATTTATTCTTTTGTATCCTAACAGGTAAATCCAAGGGAATTACTCTTGCATTTTTGGAAATACTATATACCTAGGACTGAACCATTCTTGTAGTTGAGAAATTAGGCCCTAAGTACTTTCTTCATGCTGGTCTATATGAATACTATTACTGGAAACCATATGTTATTTCATGAACCTATCACAGGAGCATACTTTGGGTCCCAATACTAAACCAGCCAGACTCAGTTAGGCAATACTGAGTCCAGAGCTAAGAGCTGAGGCTCTGGGGCCAGAGAGTCTGTGTTTGGATCCACACTCTACTTTTGATTTCATAGGCATGCTTTTTAACCAGTCCAAATCCCATTTTCCTCTTCTATAAATTGGTGATAGCAATAAAATATGTCTCAGAAATATTTGCAAGAATTAAATGTATCCATGCGTGTATGACACTCAGCATAGTTTCTGACTCTGAGAAAGTGTTCAGTAAATGCTGGCTGTGATCATAACGTGATCATTGGTGTATTTAGCCCTTCCACAAATCTTTCTTACTGCTTATATGTCAAATACTGTGCACTGTGCTTAGATTAGAACAATCTCTGTCCTTTAGGAAGTTGGAGAGTTTGACACTTAAACAACTAGCTGTAATGGGTATTAAAGTGCATTGGGAACAAGTCATCCATCTTATTTTAAAGGGTCCTTGAAGGTATAAGAAAGAGTAGGGGAGGGTATGGCAACAAGGAATACAGGAAAAGCAAAGAAATTCCCCTAAATTAGGCCATGCATGGTGTATTTGTGGTCTGGATTACTATAGATTGGTGTGGATATGAACTTTAAGAACAAGGATGGATGGGAAATTAGATTGGATAGAGCACAGCATTTTTAAGTGTACAATCAATATATTGTGTTTGGATATCAGCAGCCCTTAGCCTATAAAAGAAGTCAAAAAGACCAGAGCTGCAATTTAGAATTTAGGTAAAAGTCTGGAGAAGATAGGGAGAATAGAATGTTGAATTCTAGTATTACTTAAAAGCTGGTCGGAGATAATCTCTGGTATCCTTGAAAATTCTTTGAATTATCTGAATGTTAATTTATATCATTGATAAATAAAACAAGGTCCTTCTGACTTAAAGGAATACTTTCCTTAGGACACTTCTCATAGCTGTCTCATGCAAAGGAATGCCAGTGTTCTTAAGGATTCTAGTGGGGTAAGATGGGAAGTGTAAGAGACTTCCCATCAAGGTCAAATGGTCCCCAGAATCTGCCCTATCAAAGTTGTCCACAGCCTAAAAATGTTTGATGAATACAGGTATGGTCAAAGCTTTCTGATTCTTTAAAGCAGCTTTGCTGAGAAAGTGCATCTCTCAGAAGGTAGTAGATCCCAGAGACCAGGACATGACACTTTACCTAGAAGACAGATTGTATATTAGGCTGTAAGACTCATGAAACCCTTGCCTGTTTCAGACGCTGACCGGAAAGGAGATTGAGATTGACATTGAACCCACAGACAAGGTAGTGTATGCCCAACACCTCCTCATGCCCGTCTCCCTGCGTGTACTGTTGTTTGGATATGCTGATGAACTTAGTCCTTTGCTTTCATGCTATCTGCATAGCTCTTGTTCTTTCCACTTCCATAGTCCTACCCCTACCTACCACGGGTAGCCCCTGACTACTTGTACCCCTAAAGGTGGAGCGAATCAAGGAACGTGTGGAAGAGAAAGAGGGAATCCCCCCACAGCAGCAGCGGCTCATCTACAGTGGTAAACAGATGTGAGTCTGGAATGGGAATGAGGGTGTGGTAATCTTATGTGAAGAAGAGGGAGCAAATACTGCAGGAGAAGCAGACCTGCTGCTTTTTATTGGTGGCTTAGACCCTTTGGCAATTTGGTGAAGCCTATGAACCCCTTCTCAGAATAAGATTTTTGCAGACACAAAATGAAATATGTAGAATTACAAAAGAGACTAAGTATATTGATATAGTTACCAAAATACTAAAAAGGCAAATCTGTAACAATAATATATGTGCTTTTTTATTATTACATTAAGATCTAATGGTAGGTTTAATAACTACCATAATTTTGAAATATTTTCAAGGTACCTGTAAACAAATGTAATGTGACATTAAAATATCTAATTTCTGCTGTTAGAAGATTACCCATATTTCTAACACCACTGTGGGTTTATGTCTGTGTTCAAAATTTTTTTAAATATCAATTTCAGTTAGGGATTAGTAAAAATAAAGGTGTAATTTTTTTCCTCATCTGAGTTCATAGACCCCCAGAGAGATCCATGAAACCCAGGTTAAGAACCTTGTTCTAGAAGGTATTTCTAATGCTTTTTTTTTTTTTTTTTTTTACCTTCTTTTCTTGCAGGAATGATGAGAAGACAGCAGCTGATTACAAAATCCTTGGTGGTTCAGTCCTCCACCTGGTGTTGGCTCTGAGAGGAGGAGGTGGTCTTAGTCAGTGATGGACCCTCCTTCCATTTTACCTCCTTGCCCTGTCCCTCGTAATGAGGCATCATATATCCTCTCACTGTTGGGACACCAGAGTCACTGCCCCCTCTCCTGGATGCCCAGTCTTGTGTATGTACTGGTAGGAGACTGTGAGGACCCCAGAATGCAGTGTTCCTGGCCCAAAGGGCCTTTGCTGGGTATTGGGGTTTACTTTGCAGTCCTGTGTATTTCCCTCTCTTACGTCTATGTCCATGGTTGTCAATAAAATATTTCCTGGCCTCTTGGAATCTTTCTTCTGTTGCACAAATATGACTGAAATCAAAATGGACCTAATGCACACCCAGTTATACCAGACTGAAGGAGTGGGACAATGGAAGAGATTGTGCCTTTAGAATGATTGCCAGACTCTAGGAATGCTATTCTCATTGGCAGGCATGTGCTGGAGCCAGCTCTTCCCAACTCATGAGAGCTAATTATTGGCATCTCTTCTCAAACCTATGTGAAGAACTTCATATCAGTAGCTTAAAATTTGCCGTGGTAGGAATTTTTACAGAAATTGGCAAACAATACAAATTGGTCCCTACCCAAAGTAGTTGTTACACAGCTACGTGTACTCCTGGCATGGGTGGTAGAAATCAGGAGAGGGAATTCTCTCCCAATCTAGCCATACTGGACATTTGGGCCTGGTTTGAGAGAGACCTCAAGGTTTTTGCAGACACCACCCACGTTCCTTACGGCTGGAATATTGCTGAGTGCTCTGGGCTTTACACTGGAGAGAGGTTGATATGGATAAAGATTGAGTGAGCAGTGACAAGCTATGATGGGTCACTTGGGTCTCAATTATTAAGATGAAATGAGAGACGGGTGCTGGAAAAAAAGGGCTTCTTTTTCCTGGCTTCTCTAGTAGAACTTGGGGAGGCTGGGGAGGACAGAAATAAATGAAGAAGGGACGGGATCCCAGCTGGACACTTGCTGCGGTTCTCTCCCAACTCCACCGTTAGAAGGCGCGCTTGTGCCGTCTCCAGGCTGACAGCCCCAGC
The DNA here is from genome assembly GCF_964194185.1 of Rhinolophus hipposideros. Taxonomy (NCBI): domain Eukaryota; kingdom Metazoa; phylum Chordata; class Mammalia; order Chiroptera; family Rhinolophidae; genus Rhinolophus; species Rhinolophus hipposideros. Next base: position 27,987,188 of record NC_138051.1, read on the forward strand.
CCAGCGTGGCGACGCTCTAGCCGGTCTCTAAGGCAGGCGGGGTGGCGTGTCAGCCCCCGGAGTGTATCAAGCACTGGCCCCGGAGAAGGCCCCGCCTCCGTGTGCGCGGCTGGGGGGTGCGGGTCATGGCGGGGCTTCCGGAGCTGGCAGTCTTCGACCTGGGTGAGGGACCCCCACTGCGGAGAGTTTCGTCGGGCGCTCTCTTCCAAACCCCAGTTGCAGCTCTCCAGGCCGTGCGCCCTCCAGCCTGAACCCTCCCCTTTCTTCCTCTCGCAGATTACACGCTCTGGCCATTCTGGGTGGACACGCACGTAGACCCCCCTTTCCACAAGAGCAGGTGAGGCAGGGCTGGGAGGATCGGGGCAGGTGAGGCAGGCCGGCCGGAGCTGAGCGCACTCTCGCCTTCTCCAGTGATGGAACTATACAAGACAGGCGAGGCCAGACCATCCGACTGTACCCGGAGGTGCCTGAGGTCCTGGAACGACTTCGGAGCCTTGGGGTGCCCGTCGCTGCCGCTTCACGGTAAGAAGAGGGACTAGAAAAAAAACCTGTCAGTCTAATGCTGACAGATGCCTGCATGAGACTTATCGTGTAACCCCTTGGCTACAAAAATTTAGGCGATGCGAATTTTCAAGTATTTGTATATTTTTGTAATTATACCCTCTCCTGTGCCTTTTATTTATTAAACATTGGCTCAGTGCCAGCTGTGTCGGACAGGAAGGATATCGAGTTGAATAAGGACGGAGGAAACCCATCTATCCATCCTGGGAAAACAGCAAGTTGATTTCCCCCGGTTATAGTAACTTCACTGGCAGCCCCGGCCCTCCACTCTCCTGATCCCATCTCCTACATCTTTTTGCAGGACAGGCGAGATTAAAGGGGCCAAACAGCTACTGGAGCTCTTTGACCTTGTGCGATACTTTGTTCATCAGGAAATCTATCCAGGCAGCAAGGTCACACACTTTGAGAGGTATGGGCAGATAAGGGTAGAAGCAGGAAGAGAGAAGAGCAGAGAGGCTGCAGGAGCTCAGAAGCCAGCGTGGTTCCCCCTGCCCTGTCTTGCACAGATTGCAGCAGAAGACTGGAGTTCCTTTCTCCCAGATGATCTTCTTTGATGATGAGATGCGGAATATTGTAGACGTCAGCAAACTGGGTACTGAGTGGTGAGAATAGCCATTTGGGGAATAAGGAGAAAGGGTTCCCAGGAGAGGTTAGGTGGAATTTGCATGACAAGTGACACCCCCCCAAAATGAGAGTAATTGGGAGTTCGGAAGGCCTGATGAAATGTGATTTCTTTCTAGGTGTTACCTGCATTCGTGTCCAGAATGGAATGAGTCTTCAAACCCTAACTCAAGGGTTAGAGACATTTGCAAAGGCCCAAGCCAGACCCTGAGGTCCAGTCCTGTGGATAAGCCTCATTTGAGGCATAAAACTGAACAAAATCAGGAAGGCATTTTCAGGTGCATTTGTAAATTATTAAAGTGTATTTGTGTGTGACAGAAGAGAGCTTACCCACAATGTGGGTTGTTTCTATTTTTCTCGCTTGTGAATGGGGGTTGGCTATCTGGAGGTGCCAAGACCAGAGTGTGAGGCATTAGACTGCCTCAGGTTCTGTCTTACAAACTTGTGGCAAACCCAAGACTGTGGTGATCCACATGTGCTTGCCTCATCCCCAATCCCTCTCCCAAGTTCTGTCAAGGGCATGAAGAAGTAACGTCCCTGCACCTGGGACGTTATGTGCGTTACCCTACACATTTCCTTCCAGGAAACAAATACTTTGTTTTCAGGAAGAGTGGAAGTTGCCTTTTTATATAGGCAAAAGTGAAGCAGCTGCTTTAAGAGGAGTCTGTGGATTTGGGGCTGGTGGCTCCCATCACGTTTGAAGTGGCCTTCTTGGTGCCTATTGATGATGTCACCGCGGTGCCCCAAGGAGGGATTGGCCAAGGCTGGTGGTCTCTGAATGATGAGATGGCACCCTCTCAGGAGCAAGCGGAAATATACAGGACACTGTGGGGCAGAGGCTGCAGAGGTCAGGGTCGCGATGAGTAGTCTTCCGGAGGGGTGAGCCCGGGCAAGGCCGGTTGGCTGGGAGGCACTGGCTGCAGGGGCTGAGGGGAGACCAGGCTCTGGGCAGGGAAGAGACCCAGAAGATGAGTTGTCCCAAAACCTTGGCGATGGCCTAGCAAGGCTGTGCCTTGTTGAGGAGCCTGGCTCTGTCTGCCCACCTTCCTCCACCCCAGAAGGAAGCGCTCATGGTGGGGAAGGGGATCTGAGTAGAGGGTGTGCTAGCTGCCACTGTTTAGGCTTGGGGCATGAGTTTCCAGTCCTTACTTGATGCTGGGCAAGAGGGAATCTGAGGTGATAAAGAAAGAGGGCTTCTCAAAGCTCCTATCTGGTGGGGGGAAATGAGCAAAAACTGACATTTAAAGTATAGTATAGCACTCTGTGATGGAGACGTTCTTGAAAACCAGGGGAGCACAGGTGAAACAGGCATCAGGGGTCCAGAAGACTAGACGTATGCCAAGTAGAGACTAGACGTATGCCAAGTAGAGACGTATGCCAAGTAGAGAATTGTGTGTGCCTAACAGGCAGGAAAGAGGCCGGTATATTTAGGGGAAAGAGAAGTTCTGGTTGCTGTGCACTGAAAGGGTAAAGGAAAATAGAAGTGTGAGTGGAGAGGTAATCAAGGACCAGATCACGAAGGACCTTGTCTCGTTTAAAAAGTTTTGGATATTATCCTATAGGCAATAGAGAGTATGGACAGATTTTACGCAGACGAGGGCCATCAGATGTGGGCGGGGCAGGGAGTGGATAACTCTGTTAGAAGAACAGAAGATGAAAGGAAAATTGAGATCAAGTTTTATTTCTCTAGCCCCCTGTGCTTCCTTCAGTTTGAACCTGTGGACCTTGGACACTTGCTAGGATAGCAAGGGAACAGTAATTATAAAAAGTGACTGAACTCTGGTTGTGATAATGGGGAGGCTATACATGTATGGGTACAGGGGGGATATGGGAATCTCTGTACCTTTTACTCAATTGTGCTGTGAACCTAAAACTGCTCTAAGAAATAAAGTCTATAAGTTAAATTTTTAAAAAAGACTGGAAATGACTTGAAAGGCACCTTGGAATAGCAAAAGAATCCTGGCTTTGGAAGTCATACTACCACATTTCAATTACTACTCAATCTCTTACTAGGTGTGATTTTTGACCAAAACAAATTTAGTATCTTCATGGCTGTTTTCACATTTGTAAAGTGAAGATAGTGCATTCATTGCAGAGAGTCATTTTGGGATTAAAATAACAGTCAAGTGCCTAGCACATATTATGCACTCTATGCTTGGTGGGTAATTTTTTCCTTCATACAATATGGGCCTGCTCCATTGGACTCCAGGGAAGAAGAAGGGGCCCACCCCTAAAGAAAAGGCGCCAGTAGGGAGGGCCTAGGTGGGAAGCAGGGGCTTCTGCCTGCCACGTTTATGGTGTGGCTGGGTCAGCTGACTTACAGGCTTTGCGGAGGAAGAAAAGATTGGAACAGCAGCTGGCACAAATTGATGGGACATTATTCACCCTGGAGTTTCAGCGTGAGGTCATGGAGAATGCCACCAGTGCAGAAGTGCTTCGAACCATGGAAATTGCTGTCCATGGCATGAGGAAAGCCTACCAGGACATGTGGGTATGGGGGAAGGGGCAAAGGGGGCCCAGGCACTGGGGAGAGTAGGTTGGTATTGTATTTTGAATCATAAAACCTCTCAGAATGTGAATTCACAGTATAAATGTAAATCTATGGTGGCTAGACCTCTGTCAGCCTCCTTGCTTCCTGCAAGAATATCTCTTTGCTGGTTGGAGCATTCTAGCAAGGAAAGATGATTTTCCTAATTTTTAAAGATCCTTCAAGGAAGGGAATATAATCTATCCCACCCAATGTGGCTTCTTGTCATGTCTCAGCCCAGACTTGGCTCATTACAATTTTCCAGGGATCTCTTCTACCTGGTAGCCATGGATTTATCAGTCTGAGGCCACAGACTATAGGAGCTTCATTCATGTGAGGTGAGAAAATCCGGGAGGTTGTTGCCTGATTTTTTGTCTATATATCTTCTCAGGGACATTGACAAGGTAGATGAACAGGAGGCTGACATCACAGAACAACAGGAGGTGGCCCAGCAGATCTCTGATGCCATTTCTCGGCCTGTGGGCTTTGGAGATGATGGGGATGAGGTAATTGGGAGTGAGGAGTCAGGGAGTCTTAGAGAAAGCATGGGGCCAGCCAAAAGCAATGCCCAAGAGAATCATGGGGCAGGTTTGGGGGGACACTCCAAAAGTGATATGTTTTTGGAAGCAGAGGTTTCCTTTCTTCATCTTGACCAGTCTTATAATCCCCTATCCAGGATGAGCTGTCAGAGGAGCTAAAGGAGCTGGAGCAGGAGGAATTGGCCCAGGAGTTGTTACATGTGGGCAACAAGGAGGAAGAATCCCCAGTCAAACTGGCTCGTGTACCCTCTACACAGCTGCCTGCAGGGCCAAGTACCCAGGGTTGTTCTGCGGTCTCAAGGACTTGAGAGGATGGGATAGATATGGGGAGAGGTTTTCCTCACCCATCCTACCTCCAACGAACCAGGCGGAGAGGGCTGCTGCTACAGTTGCACAGGTTTTTGACTGCATAAGAGCACCTGGTTAAAGGGGAGTGGGGACTGAAATACATATTGTGCTCCACTCAGCAAGCTGTGCACCCTGGTTTAGGGCTGCAAATGCTGGGAGAGAGAGACCGCTTTTTCCAATTTGCACAAAGGTACTATGGGGTTAGCAGCAGGTCAGCAAGCAGAAGGGCCATACCTTTCTGTTCTTTGCTGAGGAGAGAATTCAGCGGGTTCTGAATGTTGTAGCAGGCTGTGGTTGGAAGGTGCTGAGGCCTTAACACATCTTTCTTTCTCTGGGAATCCTTGTCTCCAAAGCAGATGAACATTATGAAGCACTAAAGCAGTTGGCTGAGTGGGTGTCCTGATGAGTCTAGGCTTATCTTCCTGACGCTGCCCTCAATGGCCTCTTTTCCTTAAGTGCCAAGTACTGAGCTAAGGGAACATAGCCTTTTTGGGAGGCCTTGCTGAGGGTGGTGGTGTAACCCTGCCTGAGAAAAAGGGTCTGCCTTCCCATCCCTGGCTCAACTCTGAAGAAGGACTTGGTGCAGGATTAGCCCCTGGGCTCCCTTTTTTTTGAGAGCAATTATAGTGCCCTTGTTCCCAATAAAATTGGACAGATGGAACCCTAGCACTTATACTGCCTTGTCTATACCTGAAGCTCTCCCCCTGGTCCTTGGAGCTTTGTTTCAAGCAATGAATAATGGAGTAATGAAGGCACAGTGGAACATAGAACAAATGGCGTTTCCAATATCTTACCCAATAGGTTCCAGGGAGATACTGTTTCATCTTTAAAGTTGGTTTGTTCTAGAATTGCCTACTGCTGAGATTGAGGAAACTGCCATCTATTACTTATCTTAGAACCACATGGAGTTGTCTCTGTGTCTTCCCTCATCGCTTTCCTCCAGTCAGCCTCTGCCAACACAGCCCCACGACTTCCTACCCATTTTCCTTTTGCAAAGCCAATTCTCAAGGACAGGGAGGTAGAACACAGAGATAAAGGGGGCGGCAAGTAGCTTTCCTTTATCCAGAACCCATAGTTAATAGGCTTGGTTTGTACCCTGCCTTCTGTGTCTAGGAGCAATAATGTGAGGGGCCATGGTTCACTGGGATTGTTTCCATGGTGATTAAGGTGGCATTTGGAGGTGTAGAAGGAACCAAGGTACTTCACACATCCTGATACCCATTTCTGAAAGCACAGACAGTGCCATGCCTTTATACTATAGACAGAGACAGAGCCATACCAGAGTAACCAGGGCCTCTACCCTACGGCTTGAAGGAAAATAATGAGCATGTACTTACCGTGTTTCCCTGAAAATAAGACCTAGCTGGACCATCAGCTCTAATGCGTCTTTTGGAGCAAAAAATTAATGTAAGGCCCGGGAGTAGAGTAGAGTAGAGTAGAGTAGAGTAAAATAAGACCGGGTCTTCTATTAATTTTCGCTCCAAAAGACGCATTAGAGCTGACAGTCCGGCTAGGTCTTATTTTCAGGGAAACACGGTAGCTAGAATAATGAACCTTCCCTAAAACGGGTGTTCATCTGAGCATCCATTCCCCCGAGGGCCACGGAGGAGCTACACTGTGAATTACGACATGAACTTAACAGGTGTCAAGATTACTGTTACAGGCTCTGGGCAGAAATCCACCTCCTCCTTACCTTATTCCCTGCTAAGGCTCCCCTGAGAAAAGAATGTCTTTTGACCCCAGCTCATGAAACTAAATCAGAATTAGATTTATTTTTGATATAAAAGATTTTTAGCCCCAGACCCTCCTGCTTTGCTCCTCTCTCAACCCCCTTCCTCAGCCACTTTTAGGTATTTTTTTCCACGGATTGGTGATGATTCGTAGTGCTGGCTGGCTGGCACATGGCCTCGAGCAGCCTGATCTCATGAGTGGGTGGCTCAAGCAGGAACTTAAGTACCCAAGGATCCTTGATGATGTCCAGGATGGTGGCACGCTTGGTGGCTTGGCGTAGCATCTGGAAGACCAGGTTCTAGGGCGGGGAGAGAGAGGTCTTGGCTGAGCCTCTCATTGTGCCACACAGGCAATGAGCAGGGGACCTAAGAAAGAAGCAGGATAGCCCATCACACCACTCTGATGGAAGGGGGTGTGGCCCTGATATTATCCTGAAGAGCCAGGTATTTAACTACCTGGAGGGGCGGGGAAAGATGGGTTCCTTGGGGGAATCTCTTGCATAATCCCCATCTGACCTAAAGAGGTAGAAGCTGAAATCTGCTTACCACTCACAGCTAAGGTACGGAGCCCAGTGGTTGGCCCATTAAGCCCTCCCCACTATTTAGGGCAGGGGCTATAGTGTGCAATGGCTCTGGTAGGGAAGAGCCTCCCCCAGGGTTGGGAGGCCTACATTGGGTTCCCTCCCTGTGGGTCATCCCTGAGGTCTCAGCCCTCCTGGCGGAGCCAGCACCTTGCACTCCTGGGAGATGGAGTAGTTACGTGGAAAAGTGACTTCCTTCTGAGTCTCTTTCAGCAGCTTCTTGAGATTGGTGTCATCAAAGGGCAGATGGGCGACCACTAGAGTGTAAAGGATGACACCCATGCTCCAGGTGTCAGACAGGAAAGGGTTGTAGGGTAAGCCTAACAAGATCTCCGGGCAGGCATAAGCAAAGCTGCCACAGTAGGTCTGGCTAAGGTGGGTAAAGCAGTTCATTTGGCGGTTTGAAGGGCTACTATGCAAAGGCTGGTTAGGAGGCACCATCTTGGCGAAGCCAAAGTCCGATATCTTCACATTCTCCCGCTTGTCCAGCAATAGGTTCTCCAACTTTAAGTCCCTACCAGCAGCAGAAAGGCTGGGGGTCAGGGGGAGAGCTTAGTATTAGACCCAGAGCTGAAGGGCCAGGGGTCAAAGGCTAGAGATGAGGCAAGGCATAGTGGAAAAGAGATGCCATTATGGGGACACAAGGTAGAGAGGAAGGAAAGCCATGGAGTTGTGAGCAGAGCCCAAAGAGGAGAGAAGATGGTACCTGAGGACCCCTGGGAGCTCACCATTATATTTTATAAAGTGCTCTGCTCACAGTGGGAACTTAATAAATGTTTTTGACCAGATGACTAAAAAAGAGTCAGTAGGAGGGACATTACGGGAGGAAAAAACAGGGCAGAAAATGGGAGATGTGCATAAAACCCCCATGAGAGCCCAAAGGCCCCAATCTGGGTGGCAGCACCCTCACCGGTGCACGATGCCTTTGCTGTGCAGGTAGGCGATGCCCAGGGTCATCTGGGAGAACCACTTGCCAGCAAGGGGCTCAGAGCAGGCCCCGTGGCGCTGGATCCATTCAAGGACGTCACCACCCTGAGCCAGCTCCAGAATGATGTACACTCGGGACGTGGTCTCGATGGCCTGACAGAAGTTGATGAGGCACTTGTGTCGCAGGACCTTCATTACCTGGCCCCAGAAGAGGGACCCATCAAACCTGGGAAGGGAGAACCCTGGCTGCACTCCCAGCCCTCCTACCCTCTCCCACGGAGACTTTTTTAGAACTTTGCAACAGGATCAAACTCCAGAGGGCTGGTGGCCTGTGGACAAACCCTGCGCTTTGCACTTTCACTTTTTGAGGGGCTAGAGGGGAATGTAGATGGAAAGAAGTTGAATTTACACCAAATAGTTTTCCTAGCTGCTTAGTGAGACATTCAGTTCTAGTTTGGGGGTTTATGGCCCCACCCTCTTCTAACCATACCCCTTCTGAGAAGCCTTAAGCAGCTTGGTACCAGTCCCCTCTTCCCTTTCCAACCTGTATCTCACGGGGCAGGAACTTGTTAAGATAGTCCTCAGAAGCCTTCTTCTTTGAGATGATCTTGATAGCCACCCTGACCTTCTGCTTCGTGTAGTACGCCTCATACACCGTCCCATAGGAACCATTGCCGATGACCTTGCCCACCTCGTAACCATACTCCTCCATGATAGAGCGGTAGGCTGAGGTGGGTGGTGCTGCCTCCTGGGTGTCTCCCTTCCCCATGGTGTTGCGCTTGCTGAAAGCAGGGAGCTTTGCTACTTAAAAGCCTCCTGTCGGCTCAGAAAGCCAACCCCTCGAGCCACTGAGGACTACGGTACCAAAGTGAAGTCAGTCTCCAAATGCTCGCCTGTGTAGTCACACAAATCTGGGATGCTGGGTTCAGCTCTCTGCTAGGAACTTGGAAGGGGAAGAAGGGAGTTTTTTTTTGTGGCCACTGGCTGTTCCTTCTTTCTCCTCTTGGTTACAGAACTCCCCAAGGTCCCGTGTTCCGCACACATCACAATTCACCTTCTATCCACCACTGGCCACAAGGCTTGAGAATAAAGTGCAGTTTAGGATATATTCGTTCCTGGAAGCACCTTTGCAATCTGGTGAGTCTCCCTCCATAGATCTGGTCCCCTCAACCATTCATGTTTATTGAGCACCTATTATGTGCCAGGCAGTGTGCTGAGTACTGGGATAAAATACGCAGTAAGGCCGGCGCTGTTAGAATTTGTAATCCAATATAGAAAACACTAATGTGAAAATCAGAGCATTGCAAGGTATTGTAGAAGCATGTTCTAAGGAATCTAACTTTAAAATTCATTCGTTTTTTTTCAAATTGAACTAGGCTCAGTTGGGTGGTTCATCTGGTGGTCTCATCTCAGCTGGGATGGTTTGTTTCTGCTGCATAAGGTCTCATTATCCAGCAGACTAGCCTGCGTTCCCTAACACAGTGGCAGTGAATTTCAAGAGAAAAAAAAATCACAAGTTGCATGACCAATTGATTGCGCTCCAGAATCATAAAGCATCACTTCCATACCTTTGTGAGTAAAGACAATTACAAGGTTACAAGGATCACTCAGATTGAAGGGGTAGAGAAGTAAAGTTCACCTCTTAACTTTGAAATGTATTCGTATCCTTGAAAAGCATTCTTATTTTTGCTTCCATGACCCTGAACTCTACTTCACCCTTAAGTCCAAGGCATAAATCTAATTTTATTCCCATTTAAAACAATTTAATGTCTCCCCATTCTCCTCAGGATCAAGTCCAAATTCTTTTATGCGGCTTCAAGCTACCCTGCGTACCTCTCCAATGTTACCTTCTGACATACACACAATGCTCCAACCAACAGAATTACTTATCCTTCATTGTTTCCTTGTCCTGACAAACTCCGGCTCTCCCTTCAGAACTTAACTGCTGAACTGTTTTAAGGAAGACTTGACTGCTTGCTTAAGCCCAAATTAGATGTTTCTCTCTCCTGGATGCTCCCACGGCCACAATACTTTCTGTCTCAGCACCTACCATTGTCTGTAATTGCTTTTCTTGCTTGCATTTTCCACTAAGCTATAAGGGAGGTCAACTGAGGAGATGAAGTCAGAGGTTTGAGAAGAATGGGTTGTGGAGAACGGAAAAGAGCTGATTTGGAAAATGAGCAGGATCACAGGGCAGCGTTGAGGGCCCAGTTAAGGTTGGAGAACAAAATTTAGAGAAACATCATCTTAACACATTAGCATTCTTTTAGCATTCTGGGTATAGGTGCTTCCATAGTGACAGATGAATTAACCCAAGATCAAGGTTTCACTAGGCAGCTGCAATGAAAGAATAATGGGTGGGAGACAGGCATCAAGAACACAAGCAAGAATGTGGTTGAAATGATGGAATGTAGAATCTAAGCTGCATGGGTTAGGAAGACAAGCTAGAGAAAATCCGAAGGGGCAGGGGGAGGGGTTGCAGGTCTCAGTGAAAAGGAAGAACAAATTTTGGTGGGAATGATAGGACAAAAGGTTGTGGTCACAGAGGGGTTGTCTGGATGTAAGATTTGGAGGTGGGGGCAGGGGCACACAGAGGAAAAAACAAGGGAAGAAACAGATTTCTTGTATCTTACATCTTCTAAAATAAAACAAAAACTCCAGCAACAGGTTATGCCATAGGCCACTGATAAAGGCCATTTATGACCAGCTGACCGATGGTTCCAAAGTCCTGTTGGAAGCCGGATCTACACCCTCAGTCTATCAAGATGAGCACTTACTTGTCCAGGGCACACCTGTGGTTAAGGGAGCCCACCCAGCCCTGCACACCTTCTGTTCCTCCAAGTAGTAGCTGGCTCCCAATAGGTAGCACGGTGACATCTCTGTTCTCATCACGAACAGGGGGGTAAACGAGTTCATTCGAGGAACATATATTAAGCTGCTTACTGTATACAAAAGCATTCACTGCTAGGTCCTAAAAATACCAAGCTGGATAAATGATAGTCTTCCTGTAAGGAGTTAGCAATTTCCAAGGGAGACAGACACATAAGAAGTAAAATAATAGTACAGTGAGATAAAGTGCTATAAACAAAATCTGGAAGATGTAAGGGTAGTCTTCATAGAGAAAGTAGTGGCGTTTGCACTGTTCAAAAGAAATCTCCAGGCAGGTAAGCAGAGAAAGGGAGATTGGGCAGTCTAGGCAGAAGAAACTACATGAGGCTTGCAGTCTTGAGAGAACATGACATAAAATTTCAATTTGAGGGGCAGCCGGGTGGCTCAGTTGGTTAGAGCGTGAGCTCTCAACAAGGTTGCTGGTTCAATTCCCACATGGGATGATGGGCTGTGCCCCCTGCAACTAAGATTGAAAACGGTGACTGGACTTGGAGCTGAGCTGCGCCCTCCACAACTAGATTGAAGGAAAACTTGGAGCTGATGGGCCCTGGAGAAACACACTGTTCCCCAATATTCCCCAATAAAATTTATTTTAAAAAAAATTCAATTTGAATACAGGATAGGATTCCAGAGGGGAATGTACCTAAAGAAGTAATTAAGATACAGGTCTGAGAGGCCTCATATGCCCAGCTTTGTTGACTTTATCTTACATACTCATGATGAAATTTCGGTGTAAAAAATACCTTGTGCCCAATCACCCATTCACTGAATGTCCAGATTTGGTGGGGTCCAGGTATTTATGTTTTTAGTAAGCTCCTAGCTGAATCTAATGCACACCAAAATTTGAGAACCACTGTTGCAGAAAATAGCACACCTTCAGAATTAAAAAAAAAAATCTTGCAGCAGCAGTGCTGAAAATGGATCCAAGGGGGGGGGGGTGACCAGGAAACTAGCAAGGTAGCTGTCTATAGGTACTAGCAATAGTAATTTAGGTGAGAGGAAGGGCCTGAACCAAGACTTCAGATATTCAGGAAATAAGCAGAGGGGGCTTGGTGGAACTGATCTGGGGGGCAGGGGTAACTGAGAAAGAGGCCCAGGTTTCTGGCTTTAGAGACCAGGGGACTGTCACTTAAAGACTATTCCAAAGCCACTCTAAGTTACTTTTCTAATTACAAAATTCATTGATTGTCTATAAAACACTCAACCCTGAACCCCCTACTTCCTGGAACCTCTCCTCCTGCGGGGAGGAGGGCTGGGTAGAGACGGCAGATAGGAGTAAATACAGGACTTTTTGGGCCAGAAGCCACTTGTGACTTTCTGCTATACTACTTTCCCCAGGAAGAGGGAACCTTAAGTCAGCTTCCTTACATGATGCTCCCAAGTGGCCAAAGGACAAGTCACTGCCCCTGGGTCTGACCCGCAGGGGAACTTCCGTAATGGCAGATTCCCTTAAAACAGAGCTGACACAAATAAGGGTAAACATTTCCAAAATGATGTGCAATACAAAATTAAGAGAAGCCCAGATACATATACACCAACAAATCAGAACAAAGACATTCAAGAGACGAACCTATAGCAAGATTCTTCACCCACAATTAACAATAACCCTATGAAGCTGCCCAACGCACAGGGTAAAAGGGCCGAGTTTCCGTTCCTCTGCCTCAGCCCTGGCTCAGGCCGGCCTTTCCTAGGGCATGGACGGGTCGTTGTACGGCCAGGAGGGCCTCCAGTGCAGCCTTGGTAAGATATTTTTATTTACGTGTTTAGTTTTTGGCGGAAGGCCACTTATGAGCGGTCGGTGAGCAGCAATGAGGTGAGATGCAGACTCCAGGACCCTTCTGCGGGCTGTGCCCTCGCTGCCCTGGCACAGCGACGCCCAATGCCTCTCGCCCGCCCAGGTTGGGGGCCATGAACCGTTCGGAGTTCGGCCTCCGCGGTCATGGCGAGTCCCATTCGTGCAGCCGTCAAACGCTTCGGGGCGTCCACGGGGTGTGGGCACAGCCGCTGCCCGGGTTCCGCGTCCCGAACAGTCACTGGGCGCGCGCGGCGGGCACTGCTCTCAAGGCCTCCGCCCCAAGCCTTCCCGGGGACGGGAGGGGGGCCCGGCTGCGCTCTCTTCCCCGGGGGGCGTCTGCGTCCTCGGAGCCAGGCCCTGACCGCAGCCCCCGCCCCGGGAGCCCACCAGCTCCCTCCCGGGTGCAGGACGGCGCTCCCCGCAGGCCGAGGCCCCCGCGGCCGAGGGCGGAAGTGCTCCGACTGACGTGTCCCGGGCTGCTCTTCCCACTGCCGGAAGGGCCCTCCGCCGCGGGGAAGCCAGCTGAGCCTTGCGGGGTCTCCGGGGCCGGGCCGGGCCTCCCGCCGTGGGAAGCTCATCGACGAATGCCTCAGAGCTGAGTGAGGGTTCCCTCGCGGACTGGCTGCAGTCGCTGCCATCAGGCACAGCCACGGCCGACCTCCTGGAAGCCGGAGTCAGGTCCTCTCCAGGCCGCCGCCAGCGCGCCGCTCTGGGGGAGACCCCCGCAGGAGCCCGAGGGTAGCTACGGGGCCTCCGAGGACGCTGGCGCCGCCTTGGCCGGCCCTTCCCGCGTGGTGAGGACCCCAGGGCTGCGGCAGGACGGTGCCCGAGGTGTGAGACCTCGTGGCGTTGCCATGGAAACGGGCTGAGGCGCGCGGGGAGGTTCGGACCAGGTGGGCTGCGGGAGGAGGGAACCCCGGGTTGAGGACGAGAGAGCAAAGGTGGAGTCTAGTTGTGGGGACAGAAATATGATGTGGTGTGGGGGTCAGGAGGTGGACCTCTGAGGGAGGGTGGCAGAGACCAAAGGGAGTCATTGCAGCCAGAGAGCATCAGTCCGTTTGAAAGGCTTGACCTGGCGTGTCATGAGTTGATGATCCTCGTTTCCATAACCGCAGGACTCCCCCAAACAGGTTCCGCTGCCTTAAGGATGACCGTCCTAGGGCACCCTCGAAGTTGGAACTGTCAGTGGTTGCCACTCCTGATGCTGCTGCTGGGCCCAGGTCATGAGCCAGGGGTGGAAAGTGTGACACACTACAAGGCCGGCGACCCCGTCATTTTGTATGTCAACAAAGTGGGACCCTACCATAACCCTCAGGAGACTTATCACTACTATCAGCTTCCAGTCTGCTGCCCTGAGAAGATACGTCACAAAAGCCTTAGCCTGGGTGAAGTGCTGGATGGTGACCGAATGGCTGAGTCTTTGTACGAGATCCGCTTTCGGGAGAATGTGGAAAAGAGAATTCTGTGCCACATGCAGCTCAGTTCTACACAGGTCAGCCTCTGCACGTGGGCTAGCGCTTAGCCCTCCCTCCTAGGAACTAATAACAGTGCCTCACATGTATGGTTTTCCAAGCATCTTGATAGAAATTACCTGATTCTAACTACAACCCCATGTGGCAGGCAGGACAGGTGGTATTATTTACATCCAGTTGATGAAGAAACATACTTGCTCAGAGGTGACTTTTTCAAGACTACATGGATAGTGAATTACGCAGCTGATGAACCCAGGGCTCCTGACTCCAAGCTTGTCTGCTGGTAATAAGGTCCCAGCTATCACTGCTACCTGTTAACTCCTTCCATACCTAACTCTCGGCCGTTTCTTAACTGGCTCCTTTACACTCTACCTATCTTCCCTGTCGTGCTTTTTTCTTAAGCAAACCTTATCATAGGGCACTGTTCCTTAATCTACACCAGAAATTCTTACACCTTGCCTCTCTCCTTTTTCTAAGCCTTAACCCTGTCAAGTCATACGTTCTCTTTTTGGAGACTCCCAACATACTAGGGTTGAAACCAGTGGTTCTCAATGGGGGGCAATTTTGTCTCCCAGGGGACATTTAGCACTACCTGGAGATACTGAGATGTCACTATTGAGGGATGCTACTGACAGATGAGAAGCCAGGGATGATGTATTTTACAATGCATAGGAACAGCCCCCCACAACAAAGAATTACGCAGCCCCAAATGTCAGTAGCACCAAGATTGAGAAACCTTGCTCTAACCCTATGCCTGGGGAGGCCTTGTCTGATTCCCGACTTGCTCTTTGTAGGTGGAACAACTGCGCCAGGCCATTGAGGAATTGTACTACTTTGAATTTGTGGTGGACGACTTGCCACTCCGTGGCTTTGTGGGCTACATGGAGGAGAGTGGCTTCCTGCCTCACAGCCACAAGATAGGACTCTGGACCCACTTGGACTTCCACCTAGAATTCCATGGAGATCGAATTATATTTGCCAATGTCTCAGTGCGGGACGTCAAGCCCCACAGTTTAGATGGGTTACGACCTGATGAGTTCCTAGGCCTCACCCACACATACAGTGTGCGCTGGTCTGAGACCTCAGTGGAGCGTCGGAGTGATAGGCGCCGTGGTGATGATGGTGGTTTCTTTCCTCGAACACTGGAAATCCACTGGTTGTCCATCATCAATTCTATGGTGCTTGTGTTTTTACTGGTGGGTTTTGTGGCTGTCATTCTCATGCGTGTGCTTCGGAATGACCTGGCTCGGTACAATTTGGATGAGGAGACAAACTCTGCAGGTTCTGGTGATGATTTTGACCAAGGTGACAATGGCTGGAAAATTATCCATACCGATGTCTTCCGTTTCCCTCCATACCGTGGTCTACTCTGTGCTGTGCTTGGTGTGGGTGCCCAGTTCCTGGCCCTTGGCACTGGTGAGGTGATAAAAATTAATCAGGAATTTCTCTCAAGGGTTAAACCTAAGCAGGTGGTTTGTTCAGAAAAGATCTGCAGATCTCTTCTGTCCAAGGTGAGGGGCAGACCTAAGGGATGGGGTGGCTCCAGCAAGGATGTGTATATTTTACGGTAGATGTTCTGGACAACAGAATTGTGGGATAGTATTTTGCTAGAGGCCTTGGGTCTGGGAGAAAGGGGGCTGATTCCTCTGGAACTGCCAGAAAACGGATAGGTGAGACCTAACACGGACTTTCCACTACCACCCTACAGGCATTATTGTCATGGCACTGCTGGGCATGTTCAATGTGCACCATCATGGGGCCATTAACTCGGCAGCCATCTTGTTGTATGCCCTGACCTGCTGCATCTCTGGCTACGTGTCCAGCCACTTCTACCGGCAGATTGGAGGCGAGCGTTGGGTGTGGAACATCATTCTTACCAACAGTCTCTTCTCTGGTGAGAACTGCCCTTTCCCTGGTGGGCCAAGTTGGGAATTTAAGTACATCATGAAACCTAGGATAGAGTCAGAATAAGGCTTTAAGGGAATAAAAATACGCAAAACAAACAATAAGAAGGCCATTCAGAACATAAGAATGCATTTCTTTTGCATAGTGAAAAATTATTAAGCCCTGAAAATATCCTAGGCACTGTGGTAAGCACTCAACATGCCTTCATCTCATCTAATCTTCACAGTAACTACGAAATAGATAATATGGTCCCCATTTTACAGATGAGGAAATTGAATTTCAAGCTAGTTAAGTAACTGGCCTGAGATTACACTCCTAGAGTAGTGAACCAGGTTTCAGACCCAGACAGTCTGACTCTAGAGCCCGCATTCTCAACCATTACATTGAAATAACACTCTTGAATTTATTCTACTTTTTTTCAGTTTTCTTATTTTGAGGGGAGCTACCCCACTCTAGCCTTCATGCCAGCTTGTCCTTTCAAAGTAGTTGCATTCTAAACCTTTCATATTCCCAATACTAAGGGTCTGATTTATATTCCATTACGTTACATTTGAACCAGGGCTTTCTGAAAACAGGGCCTTGATCCAAAGGAATGTCTCATGCCAGAAATGACTGATGCCACAACAGGACAGACCCTTGGAGGCACGTGGATTTGTGTCACTCTTAGATCATTATGTAAAGCTGTCTTGATCCTTAAGGATAATGGATAGGGTAGGAGTGTGGGTAAAATAAGGAACAAGAAGCAGGATATGAAAGGGTGGCATCTGCCTGGGGGCAGGATGTTTAACCCCTTTAGGTTCACTGAGTGGGTGCCCCCAGGGATGTAGCTCCTAGTACTGATTCTCCCTTTGGGGACCTATCCCTGCAGTGCCTTTCTTCCTGACGTGGAGTGTGGTGAACTCGGTACATTGGGCCAATGGTTCGACACAGGCTCTGCCAGCCACCACCATCCTGCTGCTTCTGACAGTCTGGCTGCTGGTGGGCTTTCCCCTCACTGTCATTGGAGGTATCTTTGGGAAGAACAACGCTAGCCCCTTTGATGCACCTTGTCGCACCAAGAACATCGCCCGGGAAATCCCACCCCAACCCTGGTACAAGTCTACTCTCATCCACATGACTGTTGGAGGCTTCCTGCCTTTCAGGTATCCTCTCTTTATTTCACGACCACCACTCTCAGATTCCTTACAACTTTTCCTTTCCCCACTCACCCTGTACCCTAACCCAATGTCAGTGATAATCTCTGGTTCAGCTGTAGCGTTAAGAGATCACTAAATGTTTCCCCTTTTATTCAAGCAGGACTGAGCTTGAATCAGTTCAGATATGAGGGTGTCTCACTTGTAAAGCTCTCCAGAGACTGATCCTTTCTCCATCTTCCTGGTTTCTGAATTTAGTGTCTACAGGTACCATGTTGGGCTTAAAGCCCATTTGATTCATTCAATTTGTTGAGTACCTCTGAGTGGCAGGCAGGTGATACAATGGAAAACAAAACAGACAAGATCCCCGAACTCAACCTATGAAAAACGTTCTGAAAATGAAAGCGGCTAATCATAGGTAAAAGAATCCCCATTAAGCCAGGAACTCCAGGGCACAGAGTGAAGTGAATCCACTTCCCACAGTGACCCAGTAACATAGAGGGGCGGGGGCTGCATTTTGGCCTGGCCCGTGCTGGCAGTGCACGGCCACGTAATGCTGTGTCTCGTGTCTTCTCTTCGCAGTGCCATCTCTGTGGAGCTGTACTACATCTTTGCCACAGTATGGGGTCGCGAGCAGTACACTTTGTATGGCATCCTCTTCTTTGTCTTCGCCATCCTGCTGAGTGTGGGGGCTTGCATCTCCATTGCACTCACCTACTTCCAGTTGTCTGGGGAGGACTACCGGTGGTGGTGGCGGTCGGTGCTGAGTGTTGGCTCCACCGGACTCTTCATCTTCCTGTACTCAGTTTTCTACTACGCCAGGCGCTCCAACATGTCAGGGCCGGTTCAGACAGTGGAGTTCTTCGGCTACTCCTTACTCACTGGTTACGTCTTCTTCCTCATGCTGGGCACCATCTCCTTTTTTTCTTCCCTCAAGTTCATTCGTTATATCTATGTTAACCTCAAGATGGACTGAGTTTTGGGTGGCAAAACTGTTGCTCTTCTCTCCCTTTCTTCATGTCCCATTTATCTCTTACCAACATCTCTTCTGATTGACTGAATTGTTGCCTTCCCCTTTGCCCTTCGGGCCTCCCTTCCCCAGAGAGGGCCTGGAAATTATAAATCTCTATTATATAAGAAGTATATATTTGAACTTTTTAAGTTGCCTTTAGTTTTGGTCCTGATTTTTCTTTTTTCAATTATCAAAATAAAATTTATTAAGAAAAAGGATCCTGTAGTTGGAGGGTTTGGTCTGGACATAGGCAGTCGAGCCCTGCGGAGGGCAGTGTGCCTTAGAAAGCCGGCTCGGCCGCGCAATGCCCGGAACTCGAGTTCTCCACGGAGCTTGGGCGCTTGGGAACTCTCGGCTCGAGGAACCTACATCGCCAGGGCCTTGTTTCCGCGGCTCAGCAGCGATCACCCCAACGGAAGCGGCGAAGCTGGAGCGCTCAGTGCGAAGCGAGTTGAATCACCCTGGCGACGGGACGGGCGCGGTGCAACGCCCTTTCCGCCGGAAGTGGGTTTCAGAACCTCCACGTGCTGTCCCTCCCCCATCCCGGCCGAGTAGCGTCGGCTCGGCGGCTGCCATGGAGCCCGGCGGCCTGGAGCAGATCTTGCGGGAGCTGCTGCAGCCAGACACGGAGCGCATCCGCCAGGTACGGGGCAGGCGGGGCCGGTCCAGGGCGAGCGGGAGGTTGCGGGAAAGGGCCGACTGTGACCCCAGCCTCCCCCAAGGCCACGGAGCAGCTCCGGACCGCTCTTCGGGACCCCGCGGCTCTGCCTGCGCTCTGCGACTCGCTGGCCTCGGCGGCCGACCCTCAGGTGAGGCTCCTGCCCCTTCCCGCCGAGTTTCCCACAGTATGCCAGGGGTCAAGCCGCAGTTCCTGCCCTGACCCTCACGTGCCTGCTTTCTCGTCCCAGATCCGCCAGTTCGCAGCGTTGCTGATCCGCAGACGACTGAGCAGCCGCTGGCGACGGCTCGGTGCGGAACACCGGGAGAGGTGGGCAGGGCCAGGGGCGGGGCGGGGCCAGGCTGAGATGGGCAGGCCGAGTACCAAACCCCTGCCACCTGTGTTCCAGCCTCAAGTCCCTGGTCCTGACTGCCTTCCAGAGAGAGACAGAGTAAGTGCCTACCCGCCTCTTCTCGGGATCCTAACTGACTCCAGGCTGAGAACCTCTCTCGGTTTCTGCCTTCTCTTTCAGCTCCAGGTTGGCACTTGGGGGGCGGGGGGAAGGACTTCAGTTTTACACCAAGAGTGGAGCAGGAATTCTAAGCTGTGTTGAAGACTAAAGTTCTTGAGAATGGGTTGTGATGGTATGCCAAAGGATGGAACTGAAATGAAGTCTGAGTGAGGTCAGGCTCACCAGATTTCACACCCACCATGCTGCTCATTTTCCTCTGAGCCTCTGGCATAGGTGTCCCAACTTGGCAAAGCCCCCACCTGGAGGTTTCTTTCCTGACCACGCCATGGAGGCAGGGCCAACATGTGCAGGAGAGAGAATTGGAGGGTAGGGGGTCAGGGGAATCTCTCCTGTTTGCAGGCACAATGTGAGCCTTAGCCTGGCCCAACTCGCAGCCACCATTTTTCGAAAGGAAGGCCTGGCGGCCTGGCCTCAACTCATGCAGCTTCTTCAACACAGTACCCACAGCCCCCATATTCCTGAGAGAGAGGTACTATCACATTGTTGGCGGAAGGGAGGGACCAAGAAGCTGGATAGACTGTGTAAGGTTTTCCCTCTCATCCCGTTCCTGGACAGATGGGGCTTTTCCTGCTAAGTGTCGTGGTGACCTCCCGGCCTGAGGCCTTCCAACCCCACTACCGAGAACTTCTTCGGCTTCTGAATGAGACCCTTGGTGAAGTGGGCTCTCCTGGGCTCCTCTTCTACTCCCTGCGCACTCTCACCACCATGGTCCCTAACCTTGGTGCTGGTAACGTGGTAAGATCTCACCTTCCCTGGCGCCCTGTCCTCGGGCCTTTGTGTCCTCACCCTTGCATGATGCAGAACCATTCAGATTCTTTCTTTGCCTTTTGCTCTTCCTAACAATTGAGGGGGGATACTGTGGGTGGCGGTGCCTTGGCTCCTCCGGTGTCCAGGCTTCGAGGAAGCTTCGGGCTTCTGGGGCCTGAGACTAGCTGCATCGTGCTTTCTGTGATTCGACTCATCCCGTATCTTCCAGCCTCTTGCGCAGATGTTGGTGCCCAAGCTCATCATGGCCATCCAGACTCTCATCCTTGTAGACGAGGTGAGGACATTTGGGCAGGAGCTCTGTGGGAAGGAGCACAGGACCATCTCCAGCCCGGTCCACTGTAGAAGACCATGGTAAACCTATGGCTTGTCTGTCTGTTTCTCTGGCAGGCACAGGCCTGTGAGGCCATGGAGGCCCTGGATGAACTGCTCAAGTCAGAGGTGCCCATCATCCCCTCCCACCTCTCTGCGGTCCTCACGTTTTGCCTGGAGGTGAGCCTGGGGTGGGCCCGGCCCCACAGCACGTTCTGGATTTTCCTTGTCTGTCTCTGATTTGCCTTAGTTTCTGGGCAGGTGGCTAGAAACATGGCCCTGAGTGATGCAATACGTGTACGTATTCTCTGCTGCCTCGGTGTTTTGGTCAACGTCAAGAGCAAGGTGAGTGCCCTCTGAAGCATACTACCCCACCCCCAGCTCCATCCCTCGTCTCACTCCTAGGGCTTTTTGACCATCTCGGGGTATCTAAAGTACCATAGCTAACGAATATGTTTAAGATTTGGTCTGGCCTCAACCCATCTCCTGGCTAGGAGATTGGGAGTCTCTTGCTAGACTCCTTTCTGGCCTGGAAGGCTGGAATTTTTAATGTGAGTCCATCTCGGAAGCAAATTCTCAGGGACACCATTCCACTCCTTCTCAAGGCCTTGCTGAAGAATCGTCTCCTGTCCCCTTTGCTGCACACGCTTTTCCCCATTATGGCTGCCGAGCCCCCGTTGGGCCAGCTGGATCCTGAAGACCAGGATTCAGGCGAGGAAGAGCTGGAGGTTGGGCTGCTGGGAGAGACGCCCAAGCACTTTGCTGTACAGGTGGGATGTCGGGCAAGGGCAGGGGGCAGGGTGTTCAGTGGCTGTAGGAGGTTGTGGGACTGAGGTGGAGTCCAGCAAAGTTTCCTTGTCATTTTTCAGGTTGTAGACAGGCTGGCACTACATTTGCCCCCCGAGAAGCTCTGTCCCCCGCTGGTAAGTGTGGCTTTGTCCTTCCCGTGCACCTAACTACAGGGATGCCTAGTCCCCCAGTGGCAAGGCTATATGGGCCCTGGTGGCTGTCGAGGACCAGGAATGGGCAGGCTTCTGTTGGGGTTTCAGGAGAATGCCTCGTGCTTCCCTTAGATGCCCATGCTGGAAGAGGCGCTGCGGAGCGAGAGCCCCTACCAGCGCAAGGCTGGGCTCCTGGTGCTGGCTGTGCTGTCCGACGGAGCTGGCGACCACATCAGACAGAGGTGTTTGTTCCCCTGTCCTGCGGTGAGGGTGCACCATGGGGAGGAGGACCACGTGGCCCGTGGCAGTGCCGGTCTGTTTGCCGTTCTTTCCTAATTATCAGTAGTGTTTCTCCTCTACTCTCGAAAGTGTCCTGGTTTAAAAGATAAATGGCTACCCCAGCTATGGGGACCAGGGGGTAGTACCCACCATCCAGTGACAGAGAAAGCCTTGGTTTTCCCAGGGGAAACAGGAGAATGGCTTAGCTTAGGGCTCTCAGACTGTGTCCTCTTGTCCTGCCCCATCCAGACTGCTGCCCCCACTACTGCAGATCGTGTGCAAGGGCCTACACGACCCGTCACAAGTTGTGCGCAATGCCGCGCTGTTTGCCCTGGGCCAGTTCTCAGAGAACCTACAGGTCAGCAGGGCTGATTGTGGGTAGCCACCATTTCAGTCCCACCCGTCCCAGGGACCAGCTTCCCCTCAGCTTCATCTCTTCAGCCACCCCTGCTACCATTGGCACTTAGGTGAGTGCCCTGCGGTCGAGCTGACTCGGGGCCCGCTTTCTCCTCCCCCCAGCCCCATATCAGCAGCTATTCAGGGGAGGTGATGCCACTGCTTCTTGCCTACCTGAAGTCAGTGCCTCCCGGGCACACACACCACCTAGCCAAGGCCTGCTATGCCCTGGAGAATTTCGTGGAGAACCTAGGTAGTGATGGCAGTTGGGGTGCGAGGGAGGGGATGAGCCTGTAGCTTTGGTTGAAAGGGGAGGGATGTGTAACCGCCCTGAACCATTGCCTGAGGTGGTGAGAAGGGTGTGGTGGGGCCAGGAGGAGGGTCAGCCTGGAGACAGCTGGGACCCCACAAGGTAGAAAACCCTAAACTGATTGTTAGAGGGGCACCCTTCCCTACAGGGCCTAAAGTGCAGCCCTACCTTCCGGAGCTTATGGAATGTATGCTGCAGCCTCTGAAGAATCCCAGCACGCCCCGGGCCAAAGAACTGGCTGTGAGCGCCCTGGGGGCCATTGGTAAGGAGAAGGAGGCCGGAGGTAGGGCACGGGATTCACCCAGAGGGCCTGTGGCAGGTGGTCCTGGGCCACTCCAGCTGACTCTGTCCTTTCCTACAGCTACGGCTGCCCAGGGCTCCCTGCTGCCCTACTTCCCCACCATCATGGAGCACCTGCGGGAATTCCTGGTGACAAGCCATGAGGACCTTCAGCCTGTGCGGATCCAGAGCCTGGGTGAGAAAGGGGCCCCCAGGCTGGGTTCCCAGTGCCAGGGAAAGGCCACTGCTCACCCGGTGTGAACAGCGACCTCCCCCAGGGCAGTGCAGGTGTTTTCCTTCTCATCGAAGGCATTCCCGTTGTACCTAGGAGAAGGTAGGATTTCTGAATTCCCCCCAGCTGCCACCTTTGGTCCCCCAGCTCTTAGCCCTGAGTCCTCTGGCATAGCTCCGCATCCCAGTGCTAACCAAGGCCTTGCCCCCACAGAGACGCTAGGGGTGCTGGCACGAGCATTGGGGGAGCCCATGAGGCCACTGGCTGAGGAATGCTGCCAGCTGGGGCTGGGCCTCTGCGATCAGGTAGACGACCCTGATTTGCGACGCTGCACGTGAGTGAGCCTTCACTTGCCCCCAGCTCACACCCCAGTCCTCTGGTCTGGGCCATAGATGTTCCCTGTCTCTCCCCCATCCTGTCTGGCTATAGCGGGCAGGACTGTACAGCTTCCACCTGCCTCCATCAGGTACAGCCTCTTTGCAGCCTTATCGGGGCTGATGGGTGAGGGCCTGGCGCACTACCTGCCACAAATCACCACACTCATGCTGTTGTCACTGCGTTCAACCGAGGGCATCGTGGTAAGCAGCGAGTGGGTGGGCTGGGCCGGTGGGGAAGGCCAGCCTTGGCGCCACATTTCTCTCCTGGGCCCAGCTGAGCCCGAGTCCCTGCTATGCCTCCTCTGGCCAGCCTCTGTACGATGGCAGCAGCTCCTTCCTTCTGTTTGATGACGAGAGCGATGGGGAGGAAGAGGAGGAGCTCATGGAAGAGGACGAGGAAGAGGAGGACGACTCAGAGATCTCAGGGTGCGGAGGGGTGCTGTTCTGAGTGGTCAGAGGAACCCTAGCTTTGGACAAGGGCCCAGGGCCAGCTCTGAGCCTGCTGCTGTCTGATCACTGCTGCCTCGGCCCCTGACTAGGTACAGTGTGGAGAACGCCTTCTTCGATGAGAAGGAAGACACCTGCACTGCCCTGGGGGAGATTGCTGTTCACACCAGGTGAGCACCGGTCCTTCCCTGGCAGGCACTGGGAACCCCGCCTGGGAGCCCCTTCCCCATGGCCGTGTGTCTGTCCGCAGTGTGGCCTTCCTTCCCTACATGGAGAGTGTCTTTGAAGAAGTGTTCAGAGCTCTGGAGGTGAGTGGGCAGTGGGTGGAGTCTGAGGGCCAGAGGGCCTGTGTTTGCCCTGCACACAGCAGGCACCTCTCATCCCCCTTATCCCACAGTGCCCTCAACTGAATGTGCGCAGGGCAGCCCATGAGGCCCTGGGTCAGTTCTGCTGTGCGCTGCACAAGGCCTGTCAGAGCTGCCCCTCGGAACCCAACACTGCTGGTAAGAAGCACCGCGGCCAGGCTGGGGGCTCTGGAAGCCAGGCAGGGGGAGGGGCAAGGCCTGACTGGGGCTTCAGCCAATCATGTCCCCAGCTCTGCAGGCTGCCCTGGCCCGGGTGGTGCCATCCTACATGCAGGCAGTGTACAGGGAACGGGAGCGCCAGGTGGTGATGGCCGTGCTGGAGGCCCTGACGGCTGTGCTGCGAAGCTGTGGGACCTTCACGCTGCAGGCCCCTGGGAGCCTCGCTGACCTCTGCAACATGCTAAAGGCTGTGCTGCAAAGGAAGGTGAGCAGGCCAGGTGGGCTTCGGGGCGAAGAGGTGGCTGGGCCCTAGGTGGGGACGGTCGGAGACTACAAGTCCAGCTCCCTCTGCCCCCACCCCATGGAGAGAAGTGGCAGGAGAGCCCAGGCTGAGCCGAGCTACCTTTTCCTGCAGACAGCCTGCCAGGACACTGACGAGGAGGAGGACGACGACGAGGACCAAGTGAGAGCAAGGGGCCAGGGACCGGGCACTCTGTCTGGTAGTGTCCACAGCGCAGGGTGGGCAGTGCACCTGGGCTTGGCCGGCTGGAGCCAGGGCTGCTCAAGATTGGAATGGCTCCCAGTGACACACTGTGCTCCCACTCAGCAGTGGGGGTTCATGGAAGGCTTCCTGGAGGTGGGGATTTGGGGCGGGCTCGGATTGATGGGTGAGAATAGGAGGGCCAGGAGCAAAAGCTGGGCTCATTGGGAGGGACCAGTCCTGTTACCCAGGGCAGCCCCCATGGGGACCACCTGTGGCAGTGGAGGCGTAGGGTGGCAGGTGCAGCAGTCGCAGCTGGCTCCGGTGATCTAGCCCCTGACCTGGTCCCACAGGCTGAATACGACGCCATGTTGCTAGAGCACGCTGGTGAGGCCATCCCTGCCCTGGCAGCCGTGGCTGGGGGAGACGCCTTTGCCCCCTTCTTTGCCGGCTTCTTGCCATTACTGCTCTGTAAGACGGTGAGTGCTCCATCCGCTGGCTTCGAACCCCATTCTGCACAACCCACAGTCCCAGTTCCCGGCTGACTTGCACTCCTACCCCTGCCAGAAACAGAGCTGCACAGTGGCAGAGAAGTCCTTTGCGGTGGGGACGCTGGCAGAGTCCATACAGGCCCTGGGTGCCGCGTCAGCCCAGTTTGTGTCCCGCCTGCTCCCCGTGCTGCTGAGTGCCGCCCGGGAAACAGACGCTGAGGTGCGGAGCAATGCCATCTTCGGGCTGGGCGTGCTGGCCGAGCACGGGGGCCGCCCTGTCCAGGAGTATCCTCGGCTGGTAGAAGGGGCTGTGGGGTTGGGGGAGTGGCCCTGGGGTGGGGCAAGGACAGTTCTGCCATGTGTGCCTGTTCCTTGACTATGGGCCAGACACTTCCCTAAGCTGCGGGGGCTCTTGTTGCCCCTCTTGGCGCGGGAGCGTCATGATCGTGTCCGTGACAACATCTGTGGGGCACTCGCCCGCCTGCTGATGGCCAGTCCCACAAGGAAACCAGAGCCCCAGGTGAGTGATGGAGGCATTGGCAGGGCCAGGAAGCCGACGAGGGTGCGAGGCACGGGGCCAGAGCCATGTTTGTGTCCAGGTGCTGGCGGCCCTGCTGCACGCCCTGCCACTGAAGGAAGACTTGGAGGAGTGGGTCACCGTAGGGCATCTCTTCAGCTTCTTGTACCGGAGCAGCCCTGCCCAGGTAACCCCATGCTCCCTTCTCGTTGATAGGCAGGGTTGGCATCAGTTGTACTGACACAGACGGATGGTTTAAGCTGCCCTTGACACTATACTCTGTGTTCTCATTGATTGGCAGCCAGGCCTAGCATCTGAGAGGAAGGGCTTCCCCTCACCACAAAGCGCGTTTCCTCAGGGAGCCTCCATTCTGCCTCTGGTCTGAGCCAGCGTCACAGCTTTCCGAGGCTGATTTTCTAGAGCCAGTCTCCCTCAGGCTGCGCTCCGTGGAGCTTGGGTACCAGTCTGGGCCACGCTACCACCCATTGCAATCCAAGCAGCTCTGCTTTGTGAATGAGATTTATCTGCACCGAGTGGCTGGGTTTGGACTGATGTCCCAGTGTTCCTGTGTCTGTCACCTTTGTCGTGCACCTTTAGAGACTTGTGTTAGTGGAGCCCTTGGGTGCCTCAGCTTTTGATCGTGAAGCCATGATTTCAGTCATCTTTGGTCCCAATCCCATCTTCAAAAGAAAATCATGGGTCCTTCTCATGTGTCACATTGTCCAGGATGCCTGTGAGTCAGTTTCAGGCCCCAGCAGCCTGGTGGGAGACCGCCCCTCCTTGGCCCGCAGCACCCATCCCAGCTCTGGGCCCAGGGGTGCTGCGGCCTGAGTCGGCTCTTTCCCGCAGGTCGTAGATGTGGCTCCTGAGCTCCTGCGTGTCTACAGTCTCACTCAGGCTGACAGCAGGGTCCCAGCAGGTGAGGGTGGCAGTCATGCGGAGGGAGGGTCGGGGAAGGCGAGAAGTGGCAGGGCTCCGGGGCCTGGGGCAGATAGGGATTACGGGCCAGGCCCCCCTGGATCTCTCCCTCTTCACTCTCCACCCAGACACCAAGGCTGCACTGCTGCTGCTCCTGACATTCTTGGCCAAACAGCATGCCGACAGCTTCCATTCAGCACTGGGCTCACTGCCTGGCGACAAGGCACAGGAGCTCCAGGCCAGCCTAGGCCTCACCTAGACTGCGGGCTGCAGCGGGGCCAGAGGAATCAGCCTGCCCAGGCCCCGAGACCCCCTCCCAGCCCAGTCCCACCTCGTGCCTTACCAAAGATTCTGGGCCTCATACCCACTTGGAGTCCCAGCCCTGCTTACTGCCTTACAGGGCTGTCCCTGGGGATGGGTCTGCTATGCTGTGGGACAATACAAATGGACTCGTGACAACGTACTGTAATAAAGGCGGTTCATTTTATGCTTGAACAGGAGCTCTGAGAGCAGGGAGGATAGAGATACATGTTCAGAAAGGAGGCAGGCAGGGTCTAGTGACGCAGGACACGGTATGCTGTAGCTGGTGTCTTGGCAGCCTTCTAAGTTTAGCCACAGTGGAATCGGGGCCCTGGCTGGATCAGGAGGCGCCCGTATGGCTTCTCTTGTTCAATACGAAGGATCTGCTGCATTGCGAGCACTGGTGAAGAGGGGAAGAGCGGCTGGTCGGGGGGGGGGGTCCCTACAGTGGTCTCTGGCCTGTGTGTCCCCCCCATACATATGTGCACACTCACCCAGGAGCAGGTAGAAGACCCGGGCAGCCATCCAGCGAGGGCTGAGAGGTGACACCAGGCTGTTGAAATCTGGCTCCCTGTTGGCCTGCAGCTCTAGTGCCACTGCCCTGCAGAGGTCGAGAACTGTTAGCTGCGGCCCCAACCTGGGGCTACCCCACTGAGGCACTCCCTCCCGGTACCTGTGCACGGCCTCAAGGGAGAGTAGCTCAGGCTCTGGGGGCAGCTCCAAAGGCATCTCCATGGGTACCTCAGGGAGTTCAGGCACCACGGGCAATGCAGGGGGCTCTGGCTGCTCCGCCTCAGCCCAAGCCCTGGGGGAACATGGGAGTCAGGTGGAGCAGGGAACTCGCAGCTGTGACAGTGACAAGGGACATACCCATCCTCGCCTCTGCCCCACCTGGCCAGGGCTGTGGCCTGAGCTCACCCGATCTGGCTGCTTACCACCGCTCTTCCGGGGGAACAAGGATGGTGCGAGACTTCTCCTCTTCAGCTGCTTCTAGGGAGAGCTCTGTTGGGGAAGATGAAGGGCCTCAATGGGTCTGCTTGGGTCTGAGCAGTTGTGACCTTGGGGCCACCTGGTCAAAGTGGACGTCATAGCTGTTCAGTGACATTACCAGTGCCCAGGAGGGAGAACTGAAGAGAACCACTGCTTCCAATGTTAAATGCTCCCTCTGGCAAACTCAGCAGTTGGGGTACCAGTTTCCTCGGACAGTGGTTAAGGTGGTAGTGTCCACCACCCCTTCTCCAGGTGCTTACCTGAAGACAGCATGAGGGGCCCACTGGGCTCCTGGGCCTCCCTCAGGACCTGGGGATGAGAGAAAGAACTAAGCCCACGAGCAGCACAGAATCAGCAGGGTAAAGCAGTCCCCGCCCTGAACTGGCCTTGGCTCCGGGGCAGCACGCACCCTAACCAGTGCCTAAGACCTGGTGCCATTGGCTCACACGGGCAGAAGCCAGACTGCTGGAGCTCGAGCAAAGCTGACAAGTCCTTCAGAAAGGAGTTACCTCAATATCACTCGGAATTTCAGCCCTTCTCCTTTCCTCCTCGGCCGCTGCCTCCTCCTCAGGCTCCAGGGGTGGCATCCGCCTGAGTGCTTTTGGGGGTGGCTCGGCACAGCGGGTCCAGAAAGCCAGTAGTTCTGGGGGTAGCCAGCCAGCTGGGTGGGGACAAGGTGGCAGCAGGGACAGGGTTGGAAGCACGAAGATCACTAAGGAATATGGTCCAAAGGTCCCACACGCCAACTCCCACCACTCACGGTAAGTTGGGGTTTGGAACAGCTCCGTGGGGCTTCTGACGGTCCTCTCAGGAGGCTGCACCTTTGGCTGCATGATAGGGAAGGCCGGAGCCCAGTTAGGGGGGCGTCACTCCGCTGCCCCTTCACCTCTGCAATGCCTTATTCCAGGGCCTCTGGCCTTCCAACTCTACAGGCTCAAACCCCTTCCTGCTGTGCTCCTTGCTAAAAGGACTTTTAACTGGTACCCATGGATGTGCTGGGCGGGGTCACTAAAAGGATGGAGAGTTGTATGTGCAGACCCCAAGGCATGCACTCTGGGGAGTGTTCCCAGTGCTTCCCCAGGAGTTTAGAAGGCCTACCATGCACCTGCCCTGGGCCCTCCCCGCCTCCTATCCCCTCCAAAACCTGGACTGTACTCACACACTCCCAGCAGTGAACTCTGGGTTGCAGTTGTTTCTGGAAATTCTCCCGGGAGATCTGAGTCTCCTTGTCCCAAAACAATAACTGGCGGCGGCGGCGGGGACGGCGAGCAGGTGGGGAGACAGGGGGCCTCTTCTGAGTGGAGAAGGGAGGTAGGGGCAAGGCTATCCATTACTCTTTTTTCTGACATCCTGGTGGACTGCAGACCGGCCCCACAGTGCCACCCCAGAGGCACCCTGGGAAAGGGCTGGGATGGGCCTCCAGGAGCATGCGCAGCTCCTACCCTGCAGGAGCATACCCACCTGGAAGTGTGGTTAAATAAACTGCGGTATAGGGAGGGCCACCCTTTACCAATTTGCACAAATGCCTGTGTAAGCTAGTAGTAGCCTGGGGCTTGGGGAAGCTGAACTTGGGTGAATAGCTCTGCAAGAGGAGAGTGATGAGAAGGAAGAGGCTTGGAAGGGCTACTACTCACCTCTGGGCTGAGTGGGGCCGGGAGACGCAGCTCCTTCGGGGGCGTCACCTCTGCAACAACATAGGCCCTGCAGGGCTATACCCTGTACCCTCGCAGCCACCCAGGCAAGGAGCTCAGGTCCTCCCTTTAGCAAGTGAGAATGCAGGGCCCTTGTCTGCCACAGGTGTGCAGGTAAGTGCCCCAGGCATGGTACTCACCAGCAAGCAGGGCCTCGGGCTCCCAGACTGCTGGCTTCAGCTCCTCTAAGGCCAAGACCTCACCTGGAAGTGGCTCTGCTGCCCCTTCCACCCTGAGGGGAAATGGGCAAGAGAGATGAGGACACTCCTCCCAGCACTGACCCCCTACCTAGTCCAGGGGTTCCTGCCCTTACGGTGCAAGAGCTGGAGGTGAGAGCGAGGGAACAGTAATTTCCACTTCCAGGGCCCGGGGCTCCTCCTTGGACACTGTAGAGAAGATAAGGGCTTAAGAGTGCAGAAGAGAAGAGATGGGAGCACTGCCCACGCCAATTGCCCGTGCCCGGGGCCCGACTGTCCAGCACCGGCCAGACTACACTACTGGATAGGCCTGCCTCGTTCCTCCAACAAGATAGCTTCATCTTCCTCAGCAATGAGCAGGTCCAAGTCTCGGCGGCTAACCTCTGGGAGGTCCCGTTCACCCTGTCGTGAGAGGAAGAACAAAGAGAGGGGACTCAGTTCCATTTCTGAGAAAAGGAAGTGGGTCCAGGAGACTGAATCTGAGAGGCATGCCACAGGACTGGGCTGAGGAAACCCACTGGGAGTGGGGAGAGGGGAAACGGAGACAGAGAAGGCAGAAGTAGATGCAAGGCGGGATGGGGCCATCAGAGGTAGGACTTGGGCCTCAGGCTCTGTGTGCAGAGGGACAACTCACCTCAATCTCCAGTATGTGTATGGGCTCCGCCTCCCGGAGGGTGATGGCCTCAGGAGACAGCGCAGTGACCAGGGCCCTGTCTGGAGAGGCAGGAAAGTCATACCAGCCCTTCAAGTTTCCGCACCCACGTGCTGAGGCAAAAGCATGGACTCTGGAGTCAAGCCAAACTGGATTCCCGTCAGGCCCAGGCCAGTCACTGGCCATTTGACCTGGGATATGTTGCTTAACCACTATGGGCTTCCCTTTTCTCACCTGTAAGATGGGGATAAGAATTCCAATCTCATAGGACTCTTGTGAGGCAGTGATGGGGTTACACACCGAAAGTGCCCCTCACAGGCCCTGGCTTTTAGGAAAAGCTCAAAGATAGTTATTTCTTCAGCTCTTGGAGTTTCCTATGCCTGAAAAAAGGCCCTCTTTGCTCACCTGGCTTCCTAGGCTCTGTAGGGACTTCAGGAGGAATCTCCTCAGGAATTCTTTCTGGGGTCACAGCCTCCAAAAGGTGTCGAATCTTTGGGGAGATTGGGGACAAAAGATAAGGTTCAGCTTCAGCCTCCTGCTTTCCCACTCTCACAACTTTAGCAGACAATGGACAGTAATGACCCTTTGTGCCTAATTCTTATGGCACTGACAGCATGCAGTGAACCCACTCGTCATCTGGTCTCCTTTCCTCCTGTTTCTGCCCTCACAGCACCCGTCCCCCCGTCAGTTAGGTAGCCTTTGTCAGTGTGTCTGTACAAGAAGCACTGTGTCCTTATATCAAGTGGTGTGGGGAACAGAGGAACAGAAAAGTCTTGGTCTTAAGGAGCATATGGTTTAGTGGGGAGACAAGTTTGTATATGACCCCAGCAAGGGTCAATACAAAGAATAAAAACAAGGCCCTAGTAATGTGCTGAGTTCCAGAATAAAATTTGGTTCTGCCTGGGAGTGGGATAGAGGCTTCATTGGAAAGGGCAGTATTTGAACGAGATCTTAAGGATATGTAGGATCTGACTAGTAGAGAACAAGGGGTGAACATTAAGGGCTAGGAAAACAGCACAAGCAAAGAAGTGAATGTGGCACCTTTGGGCCACAGGGGCCAGACTGGTATTTGGGAGCCAAAGATGCCCAGGGGATGTGCGGAGATGTCTGGACCAGGGCACAGAGAGCCCTAAATGCTAGTATTCTGTTTGCAGTGGGGAACCACTGGAAATGTCGTTGAAGGAAGGGAGTCACACTGTCTAAGCTGCAGGGCTGACAGGAATGTATGGAGGGATTGAGTAGGGAAGCCCAGTGCTGAGGAATGAGGAGGACCTAGATTAGGGCCTCAGCAGTGGAAACAGTGGAGATGAGTGGGGACAAGAGCTGTCTCTAGGTCCTGAGTAGGTAGGTAAGTGGAGTGGGCTTGTCTGGAGGGGTCCATTATGACAGTCCCCTGGCACCAAGTCCTACGGGGCAGAGCTGTGGCAGGCTGCCTTCCCCTAAGCCAGTGTCAGACTGGCACGGGAACAGCACCCCCTTCTGCACCGTCATCTCATCAGTCGGAGGTGTTCCAGGGGAATGAGCCCTACCTGAGGGATATCGAAAGGGCTAGGAAGTCTGGGATCCACTGACATCATCCCAAAAAAGGGGTCTGGAGCATCTTCCAGGGTCTCCATCATGGCCAGGCCGCTAGGAAGCAGCAGGCTGGGTCTGAGAGAGAGTGTGGCTGTCACTGACTGAAGCTGTGATGGGCTGACGCCTCGCAGGGAGGTTCTCCATCAAAGGCTGGGTGGTCTGTCCCAGGGGGACACTCACAGGTCAGTCTCCACCATATCTATGCGGATCTGCAGCTGGGCACGGTGTAGACGCTCCAGGATGTGCTGGATGTCCTCTGTGGGCAGGAAGGGCAAGGTAGAGCGCCAGGCTAGCTGAGGGCCACTCAGCTCTGCCCCACCTCAGAGCCTTCCCAGCCTTACCTACGAGGTACTGGCATTGTTGTGAGTAGACCCGGATCACGCCGATCTGGAGCTGGGCTGACAGATAGAGCGAGAAGCGGGGCCGCGGCAGGCCGGCCTGTGAGGGTTGCACTCGTACCAGCACGTAATTGAGGATTTCCTCGCTGGGGGGGGGGGGAGGGAAAAAAACGCACCCTGATCACCAGTGCGCCTGCGCGGAGAACCAGTCCCCAAAGCCTTGCCCACCTTAATTCGCCCCCTAACCCACACCAGCACTAGGCCGCTCTTCCCTTTTCTGGGCCTTACCAGGTCTTCACCACGTTCACCTTCAGGTATTCGCGCTTCACTAGCCGGCTGCCGCGTGTCGCTGCCAGCCTGGATGGGGTGGGGGTGGGCATGGAGGGGAAGCCATCAGGAGGATCCCGGAGCACCCCTCCCGGCGCGCCCACCCGGGTCCGTGAGCCCTTACCAGATAGTGGCGAAGCAGCCAGTGTGGCGCTGAAGCACGCTGGGATAGTAGAACATCGTCCCTCTGGGGCTTCACTCTCGCGTCTCCACCACTCCGCGGGGCGGCTCTCAATCCTGATTCTTTAGGGCAAGGGATTTCCCAGCTCAGGCGGAGAGAAGCAAGGATTTGGGCAGGGGGCGCTGCGGGGGGACCCACAATGCCCAATAAACGAACCATTGAGCACACGGTGGACAAGTATTAATAAAAGGACACGCAGACTGGATATACAGGGACGCCTCTCTCCGTCGGCCCTGAATGTTCGCACGCCACGTGGGTGCTTCGAACTTACTGGATTCAGGTCGGGCTGCAGGCTGGAGATGCAGAGAGCCTGAGGAGAGGCCGGGGCAGCGGTCTAGACAAGTCCTCAGGGGTAACGGCTGCCCTCCGCGGAGATGCCTGGCTCTGGCGCCTTTGCACTCAGCGTGGGCAGCGGCAGTCTCCCCAGGCCGCCCTCTCGCAGAAAGAGACCTCACCGCAGTGAGCAAGCACTCGGGTGCTCTGCGTCCCGCTCCTCGTTAGATGATGGCGGCCCCGAAACAGCCAATGGGAACAGGGGTAGGCGAGGCAGTGCTCGTTCCAAGGCGCCGAGCAGGCGGCTGCGGGTCCAGACGACAGGGGTCTCTCGAGGCAGGAGCGAACCAATTGGCGGAACCCTGCGAGCTGACGGGCTTTTGTGAGGTGTCCTAACCAATGGGCTCTCGTTCTCTCTTCTGGTAACAAGGTTTCCTCGGAGGCGCTTCTCTGACGACCAATGAGCAGGGAGCAAATCTCAGCCTCTCTGTATCCAGCCTGGTAACAAGGACACTTCAACCACTAGGGGACGTCAGGGTCATGCCTCCGACAACCTGGGGAGCGAGAAGGGAGTAGGAGGCACGCCAGCTGGGAGAATGAGAGATGCTGGCGAGGGAGAGGGGGACCCAATCTTACCCATAGGAACAAAAACCCTCACACAGGGTGAGACAAGGCTGCTTCCCTCTCTTGGGTCAGCACGCTCCACGTCTCTGGGTGTACTTGATTTTATTAATAAACTTCCTGCTGTCCTATGCTGCATACACTCTATCTCTTGACTGAATTCTTTCCTTCAAGAAGACAAAGAACCGAAGTACATCATTCCCAGTGACACTCTCAGCATACAAAAGCCGTTTGTCTCAAACAATTATTTGTGTAAAATTAAGCCATATTCCTTACAAATATCCTTTATCCCCATGCCTCCTGCCTTTGCACAGCCATTTCTTTGGTCTAGATGCCCTTCGCAGCCTTGACTCTAGGGCATGCGTCTGCCTCTTTAAGAGTCAACACTTATTGCAGCAGAGCTGACCCTATTTTATTTTGCTCCTTCAATCTGGGAGCTCTTGAGATTAGGGTCTTGTGTTTTCAATTAGTGTCTGGAAACTAGTTCAGTAAATATTTGTCAAATGTGCAATTACCCTGAACTTACAACCACAGAATGTCAAGGCTGAAAGAGATTTCAAAATCTAGTCCAAATCTTGCCTTTACAGATGAGAGAACAGGGAGGCCCATGCAGACTGTTTCTCCCAGACCACATAGTTCCTTAGTGACAGCCTGGTTGAGAATTCTGCTTTCTTGATTTCCAGTGTTCCCAATCCCTATTCTACTGTGCCTGGCTAAATTGGCTTCTACCTTATACTTAAAATTGTTTCAATCATTGTACATATGTTGTGAATGTTCATAAGTGTTCACATTGGGGCACAAAAGATGATCAAATGGGGGCACCTGCCCTTAAAATGCTTATAACCTAGATTAGGAGATGAGCAAGAGATACGGAATTTGTCCATCCATCCATCCACCCATCCGACAAGGATTTGTTAAATGCCTGCTATGGGCCAGGCACTCCTGTAGATACTAGGGATACAGCAACGAACAGAACAAGTCTCTGTTCTCATGGAGTAAGAAAGGACCGAGGATAAACAAGTAGACAGACAGAAATATGTGAAGTGGTCAGTGCTATGGAAGAAAAATGAAGCAGCACAGAATAGAGAGCAATGAGGACTGCTGTTTAGATAGGATGCTCAGGGAAGGGGAGGCAAGTCATGTGTCTACCTGAAGAAAGAATATTTTAGATAAAAGAACCAGGGGGGGAAAGCAAGTGCAAAGGTCCTGAGGCAGAAATGTGTTTGGTGGGTTCAAGGAGCCTGGAACAAAGTGACTTGAGGAGAAGAATGGCAAGGGGTGAGGTTAGAGAGTTAGAGAGGAGAGGAACTACAGCACAAGGACCTTGGAAGCCATTGTAAGGATTTGGGGATTTACCCTGAGCGAGCTGAAAGCCAATAGAGCGTTTTGAGCAGAGGAGTGGCACGACGAGGTTTATGTGTTAAGAGGACCTCCACTGTGCTGAGAATAGGCTGAAGGTGGACAAGAGCAGAAGCAGAAAACAAGATGTGGAAGGAAGCAGGAAGAAGAGGTGTGAGAGGTGACTTGTACCGCAGTATTGGTGGTGGAAGTCAAGAGAAGTGGTCAGATTCTGGATAGCGTTTGAAGGAATAATGACAGGATTTGCTGATGGATTGATGTGGTGTACGAGAGAAAATGGAAGTCAAAGAGGTAGCAGGTACAAAGAGGGTCCAGAAGGGATTTCAGCAACCTGAGGGTACAACAGGGCTCGTGCTCCTGTGCACTCAGTACCTGATTTATTCACTGCTAGTGCCGATCCCCGTGCAGGCTCTTGCTTCTCTGGAAGGTGAGGGGCAAGAGACGGAAGGTCCCGGAGGCAGAAAGTCTCAAAGGCAGCACTGAGGTTTGTCAGGCGAGACACCAAGATATAAATCTGATCATGTAGGTGACAGGTAAGCAACTGGAGGCGTATCAGTGACACGACAGGAAGGAGTCTGGTCTGGGAGGCCTCTTCTCCTCCAGGCTGGCGTCATGGAAGCTGGAAACCATGACTTAGGTAGAACTAGTCTGCTGGAAGTGACTGGACAGAGTGGAAAATGACAAATGGCCTTGTAAAGGAAGAACTTCCAGTTTGGTGGCAAAATAAACACAGGGTGAGGGAGAGGAGTGTCCGATGATTTAGATCCCTCAAATCTCAGGGAGCAGAGTGTTGGTGACATGGCCGTTCAGGCCAGATTGTCTTTTGTGGGGCTCAGGTGGAGTGAAGGAATGCCCTTCAGGTAGGCTGACAGTGCACCATGTGCTGGCAGAACAGGCACCAGGGCCTGGTTGGCTCTAGGCACAGGTTTGGCATCTCTTCCCTCTGACTTCCCCTCCCCTGCCAGGGCCTCTAGCCCATAGTTTCAGGTCAACTTCAAGTTCTCCTGTTCACTCAGATCTCCAGTCCAGAGTCCAGCCCGAGACTGCCTGTTGTGAAGCCCTGAATCAGGCCTCTAGCCAAGAACTGTGGAG
The DNA here is from genome assembly GCF_964194185.1 of Rhinolophus hipposideros. Classification (NCBI taxonomy): domain Eukaryota; kingdom Metazoa; phylum Chordata; class Mammalia; order Chiroptera; family Rhinolophidae; genus Rhinolophus; species Rhinolophus hipposideros. Next base: position 28,023,283 of record NC_138051.1, read on the forward strand.
CCCGGACCTTCCCAGGTGAAGTTGGGGGCTGTAGGCTCAGCGAGCCGCTTGGGGTGACCCTGACCCTAACCGCGCTTGCCTAGAGAGTACAGAGAGCTAGGTCCAGAACCCAGAGCCCAGACTGCTTCCTAGCCACAACCTGTGGGTGGAGGGGAGGAAACGGGCCCGGAGATGTCAGCAGGGAAGAGAACCCAAGTGACCTGCTCTCAAGGGACAGCTGTCATCTCCCTGTGATCCCCGCTACCTTTTTCTCCCAACAAATCAGAGATGGATTCTTTTTTCAGTAAGATTTTATTTTAAAACCTTAGTGAAGATCTAACAGGAAAATATAAAGTGCTTGGCTATCGGGTTGGGGCAGAAGGAGAAGGTCCCCCTGAGTTCAAACCATTTGGACTTTCCCAGCTCACTTCCTCAGAGATACAAGAGGGTATATCTCAAATTAAAAAAAAAAGGTAAAAGTCATGCTTGAGTTCTCCACCTGTCAGACATCATGAGTTCAAGGACATAACCTTCACAGACAACCACGAAGAATGATCACCGAGGGAGGCAGCGCAATAGCGTGGAAAACGGGTCTCTTTCAAAGAAAACTGGAGGAACAGAGCGGAGAGGAGGAAGGTGGGTCTCCTAGGCTTTGCAACAGGGACAGAATGGCTGTGTGGTCCTCTGGAGTCTCCTCCAGTAAATGTCGGGCGAAGGCCTGCTCCATCTGTGCCGGAAGAGGTGGGAGAGGCGTCATGAACATCGCAGGGGCAGCCCCTCCCCCTGCCCTGGGAAGGCCCCTTCTCCTCCTGGAACCCCCTCATCTACACAGGTAGCTATTCTTCCCCTGCTGAACTCACCTGCACGGTGATAAGACTCTGAAGGGTGTGGCTGGGGCCAGGGTTCTCCTCCCAGAAATTCAGTGTCACCTGAAACTTGGGTGGGGGGCCCAGGCCCTGGAAGTACCTGGCCAAGTCTGAAAGAGAAAGGGTCAAGGGTTAGAAGAAAGGAAAGAGAAGGGAGAGGGCCACAGGCAGGGAGGGAATAGGAAGGGACCCTTAACGGAGAAAGAGAAGTGGCACTGGGGCCATAGGGAGACCAAGGCCAGAGCAGGAGCTGCAGGGTCCCAAGGCTGCTGACTTATGGCAGAAATGTTGGGAATTAGAGGCTGCTCACCGACGTGCGGTTGGAAAAGGCACTCCTTCTGCGAGTAAGAACTACTTAGAGGTATGGCACAACCCGGCATGATCTGCTGGGTGAGTTTAGAGCCCTCGCAGCGGCAGCCCTGGCTGCTAGCACAGCCGTGCCCACACTTTGGTTGCCTGCTCACACCTCCCTATGCTAGAGCACCCATGGCCCCGGAACACATGCCCTGAGTTTCCTGAACTCCTGCACCCTCCTCGCAAGGTTGGATTTAGAGCTGAATGGAGGCAGGAAGCAGAATGCACAGCTTGGATTGGAGAGGGGCGATCTATGTGAGGGGACACGCGGAGTGTGGTAGGGCCAGGGTGTGTGACGTACGCCAGCTCTCCCGAACGTGTGGATGGTGCGTGTGCCAGTGTGTGCAGGAGAGGGCCGCAAGGCGCACCTTCCCATGACTGCTGTACGTGTCAAGGTGATGGAGCTCGCCGAGCTGCGAGCCTCTTGTGCTGGGCTCTGCTGGAGCCTCACCTTGCACAGCCGGGATGGCGGAAGGAGGGCTGCCAGGCAGCTGCCAGGGCTCAGCATAGGACCCCGCAGGATGTGCACACAGCAAGTGGAGGGTGCCGTGCGTGGGCTGTGATGGTGGGTCTATTGGAGGGAGCACAGGATAGGGGCAGGGCCTGGGGGACTAAGAGGTGGGGGTAAGGGCTCGGGTGCTGGGCTGCAGCTGCCTCACCTCTGCAGAAGTAGGTGGTTCTGAAAAGCTCCACACACTCGTTGCTGGGCAGCAGATGTGGGCCTGGCCCAGGCGGGGCCTGGGGTGCACTCCAGGAGACGGGGATGGGGCACAGGCGCTGCACAAAGAGACCTCGGGCGTTGCTGGCCACCAGGACACCTCTCTCGAGCTGGCTCAGCAGGCGCTGGGTGGGCTCTTGGGGGCCGGCCTTGGGAAACACCACCTGCTCCATGCCGTACTGGGAGCCCGAGGGCTCAGCCACAAGGCGGCAGTCCAGGCTCTGCACCTGGGCCTCGCCCACCACGTGGCCACTGTAGATGAAAGTGAGCAGCAGCGAGTAGTCTGCAGACAGAGAACGACCAACTGTACCAGTGCTTCTCCCAGGGCTCCACCTGGTCAGCACGGGGCTCTGGGGAAACAAAGAGGGGCTCCTTGCAAATCCAACGTCCTCATTTTGCTGCTGAGGGACAGGAGGCCCAGAGAGGGAAGCCGAGTGAGGGCTGGGGAGCACAAGGCAGGCGGCAGAGCAAGGCCGCGGCTGTAACTTCTGGGGTTAGACAAGACGCCCTCCCTCTTATCCTCACTCACTGCCCCCACCCTCACGAGCCACGGTGCCCCGTCAGACTTTCCTGTAACTCAGGAGAGTAGCTAATACACAGATTCACACTGAGGTCTCCAGGCTTTATGCCCAGGGTCTTACAGTTTACAAGAAGGTCCTAGAGATTGGGCCTTTTCTTAACCCCCAGAAATCAATGTCTGAAAGCCGATTTCCAGGAAACAGAGTGCCCAGGGAGTGTTTCTGAGAAGCAAGCTGTTTGGCGCCTGGAGTCTGGCCAGGTGCACTGTCTGGGTAAGGAAAGCACAGACTGCTGCAAGCCCTGACAGATTAGATCACGTGTGCATAGCCACAGGAAGGTGACCTGTAGGGACAGGGAGCAGGGAGAACCCAGACACGTTCAGTACCTGAGTCTGGAGGGGGCAGCCGCTCCAGGGAGGCCTGATTTTCTTGAAAAGGGGCCTCAGTTGTGTCAGCACCTGGGAGGGAGGAGAGGCACATTGTCATGTAGAATGGCACTGGGGAGTTCAAGGGCCAGAGGGTGTGTGTGACACCCGGGATGACAAGAGGCAGGGAGGCGGTACCTTCCTGAGGCTCAGAGCTGCTGCTGCTGCTGCTGCTGCTGCGGCTCTCCAAGTCTGAATGGCCTGCTCCCCCATGGGCCCCCACCTCCTCCTGCAGACATAGTGCCTGTTGTTGGCCCCTCTTCCCCTAGTTACTGTCCTGTCTCAGGCCCACCCAGTTCCCTCCCCAGCTCTTACGGTTTTGAGGGGGTCCTGGAGCAAGGACGGGCTGAGTATACAGTTCTTCATGGTACCCTCATCCTCCGCCCTCTCAGGGGACACAGAGCTGTGATGTCTCTTTGATGGTGATTTCTGGGTTCCTGCTGGAGCTGTGGAATATTGTTGAGGGGGAGGGGATGGTCAGAGCCTTCAGTGCAGACAGTGGGAGAGATGAGAGGCTGCGAAAGGGTGGGCAGGACTGAGCAGGGGAACCTGGGTAGCAGGTCCCAAGGACAGGGACAAGGTAGAACTATGACCAAGGGGCCTGAGGGAGTCCTCCCAACCTCCCACAATGCTCATCTCCGTCCTTCCTCCCCAGTCTGCTGATTCTAGAGCGGTGGGCCAGGGTCACTCACCAGGGAGGGTTCCTGGTGGCAGCAGCCGATACACCTTATAGGGCTCAGCCCCATCCCGATGGCCGTTCTCAGGAACCTCCTCAAACTCAGGACTTTTGTTGAGAGCACAGCGCAGACGAGTCTTCCAGATAGCGGGGCCTTCCGTGTCCCCCTCCTTGTACTTTCCCTTAAATATTGCCCAGGCCTAGGACACAGGAAATGAAGAGAGGCAGCATGTTAGAGACCCCAGCTGCCCCTCCACCAGGGTTAGCTTCATGAATACGCAGCGTGAACCCTCGCACAGAAAGGCCTGTGCTGGGTTTATGCTCAGTTGTTACCATCTTGAAATCCTTAATAAATTTTGCGTTTCCATGTTGCACTTGGCTCTGCTAATTATGTCGTTGGTTCTCCTCTCTAATCTCCCTTTTACCTGAAAGCCAGGTAGATACAACCCCTTGAACACCAGTGTTGACTCCATCCCTCTCTTGGAGAGAGGGGCCAGTTCCCAGGTCCCTTCACCTTGAAGAAGGCGGCATCCTGGTCCTCCCGGAAGTCCTGCTTGCCGGCATGCTTCCAGGGAATCCTGAACATGGTCTTAGCTTCATCTTCCCAGCATACCCCTGAGAACTGCCCGCTGTCCACTTGCTCCACCACCCAGTTTCGGAGCTTTCGGGTGCAGCGTGCCCTGCCTGATGCCATCCTGGGGATAAGAACAGCAGGCAGAATCAGTAGGACCCACCCTTTGGGAGGGAACATCTGCTGAGGCCCTGGCCATTTGGGTTGTAGTCTGGCAAGGGTCCCCGGAGAACCCATCCGTCGTTTATCTCTAGACATATCTCAAAATTCTCTGAGACCAAATAGCTTTGGTTCTGCCATCACTGGCAATTAAAAAAATTATACGTTGTTTTTAATACCCCAAGCTGTGACATCTAGAAGGAAACCTTAGGTGTTGGTCTTAACTTTTAAGACTTTTCTGGACTCTACTGTTCGGAAGAATTTCGTTGGTGTTCTGTTCCCGGGGAGAGGTCGTCTAGATCGCCAAGCACCTGCAGATTGCTTCGAGGACGTACCACCAACACTCTGCACCCACCAGCCCACAACCTCTCCTCCCACCCTCAGCTGTCCCCTCTGCTTGCCCTAGGAGTTAGGGGGCATGGGCGGAGCCGCAGCATAAGTGGGCAGGGCCAGAAGGCAAGCAAGCAAACAATGGACCAAGTGACTGGGGTAAACAGCCTTCTTCCCTGAACCACCGGGCAGCAGGTCCGGGCCTTTGCCTGCAGAGCTTGGGACACAGCCCCTGGTCAGTCTCTCACTCAGGCCAAACCTCCTGCTTCCTGGCTCACAGGCCTTCTGTCTCTTCCTCAGTTTAGTAGAGGGGCCCCCAGGAGCAGCCCCTCCCTGCCACCTCTCCAATCCCGCTGGGCCTTCTAGCCCTAGACCCAGGTTGCCGCCAATTCTTGGCTGATCTTACCTGAGCTGCTGTGCGGGGTGTCCCAGGGCCGAGCTGACCTCAGCTCAGCTCCAGGCTAGGCAGCTTCCTGATAACTCCACCCTGTTTCCACAGTCCCCACCCTAAGTTTCAGTTCTCCTCCTGGGAGGACCTTTTCCCTGAAATCACGTGGTCCGAGTTGCAGGGCAACGAGTGGCCACTAGGTGGAAGCAGTATCCGAGAATCTCACTTGGAATCAGAGGCAGGAGGAACCCTCCCAGCTGAGGCTCATTCCCCTTCCTCCCGGAGACACTCATTCCTGGTATTTGACCATCTCTGTGACACTGCTGCTTCCCCAGGGAGGCCACAGAACGCAGCCGGGCTCCAGCGCCTCTGGAGAGCTCTGTACTACCTGTGCATGTATGCTCCCCCTCGGTGCCTGCTTGGAGCCTATTTGGTGACTTCAAATGTCAGCTCAATTCAATGAAGGGAAGAAGGGAGGCAGGGAAGGAGGACGTCAGCCCAGGCCAAGCAGGCAGGGAGGGCCTCCCTTAGCCATCCATGGTGTCAACTCCTTCCTCATCCTATGAGTCCAGGGTCAGACGGAGAGCTGTAGGGGGCCCTTTTAGGAAAGCTCAGTTCACCCCCCTTGCCCTGGTGCCCCCAGATGGTAGGGCCAGGAAGAAGGACCAAGAAGCCTGGGCAAGGAGATGCTTCTTTATTGGTGCTGGAGCTGTTCTTGCAGGAGTCAGGCGATGCGACCCTCATTGGGACCCTCTCCCTCAGCTACTTCCTCCTGCGGGGGATACTCTGTCCCAAGGGCACCTCTTCCATCAGCTTCTGCAGAAGGAGAGAAGATGATGACCCTGGAAGCCTGGAGCTCAGACACCGGCTGGCTAGGGGACTCAGAACACAGGGTCAGAGGCGAGGCTGGCAGGAGGCTTCACCTGTAACAAGCGGGTGTGGTAGGTGGCGGCATCCTCCCCAGCCAGCGGCTGGGGGCGCACGTGCAGGTAGCGCTCGGTAGCCGTCTCCAGCTCCTCTACCTCATACAGGGTGGCTGGGTCCAGTGAGTGGGCATTGATGAGGCTTACAAGATACTCTTTGTAGTGTGCCCTGGAGAGATGAGAGGGAGGGATATTCGTTCTTCTGTTCGGCCAGTGTTAACTGAGTGTGCCCAGTACCGTGCTAGGCCCTGGCATACTTGGACGAATAAGTGTTAACTGAGTGTGCCCAGTACCGTGCTAGGCCCTGGCATACTTGGACGAATAAGTGTTAACTGAGTGTGCCCAGTACCGTGCTAGGCCCTGGCATACTTGGACGAATAAGTGTTAACTGAGTGTGCCCAGTACCGTGCTAGGCCCTGGCATACTTGGACGAATAAGTGTTAACTGAGTGTGCCCAGTACCGTGCTAGGCCCTGGCATACTTAGACAAATAAGACAACCCTTGCCTGCTGCACATGTAGGCACTGCCAACCCGTGCACATTGCTTGCTACTACCTATCCAGGTCTTTGCCCAGAGGACACCTCCCTCCTACTCCTTGCAGGACCCACTGCTCCCAGAGACCCACTTTACCACCTGGGCACGCCCTCAGCACTCCTGTCCTTCTCCCCAAAACCATGCCCCCTGCCTGGCACTCACTGGCAGAGGCCCGCATAGCCAGCTGGAGTCTCCTTGCCACAAGCTTCATCCCGGAGCCCATTGGGAACCTCCTTCTGCTCCATCACTCGGCAGCCACCTATGGATAAGGGCAGGAAAGGGCCCTTTGTTGTAGGAGGCCACTGACCACCAGGCCCCAGGAGAACTGGGACGGAGGCGGGGGAGGTGGCAGCCAGGGAGGGGCCGAAGCACAGAAGCCCCTGCTCTAACAGTGGTAGTGGTGGGGGGAACTTAGAGATGGCCCTGTATTAGAGCAGACCAGCTCTGATCCAAAGGCAGCGAGCTTGCTGTCCCTGCTTTTATCCAAGCTGGCTTTTGGCCCATAATCACATATTCCTTGAAACAGCTCTTTTGTGATTTAGTGCTTAACAGTTAACTTATTCTGTGAAGGTCTTACTCTATCTAGATGGTAAGAAATGAAGTACATGAGAACCTTATGTGCCATCTTTCTGTTGCCCTCATGGAACCTAAGGCGGCAACTAGTAAGTCTCATTAAATACTCATTGAGTTAACTAATGAATCATTATCCTTTGGGAATGAAAGAAGAAAATTAGTATCTAGTGCCAGGTGCTTTAATGTGGCCTCATGTAAAATAGCTCAGCTGCAAGGTGGCTATTACCCCCATTTTACAAAGGGAGAAACAAGGCTCGGGGAGGTTAACTTGCCAACGGGCACACAACACTTCAGCATAGGATGGGCCTTGAGCTCAGGTCTGAGCCCAGACCCAAACCTTTCCTTTACCAACTGCACAGTGGCGCCCAGCCACCCTCTCCCCTTCTCCAACGCTTGCCCTGACACTCACCTCCAGGGACTGTCCGGGCCCCCGCTGGGGGCTCTGTGTTGAACATGACGTTATTGTCCTGAGGAGGGGCAGAGGGATGGGCATTAGATTCTCCTTGATGCCAGCCCACAGAGCCTTTCCCTTCTTGCCACCCTGGGCCCTGCCTCCTCTTCTGGGCAACCTACAAACCCAGCCAGGCTGGCCACGCCTGACCTGTAGCAGCTTTTGGAGCCGGAGAGCAGTCCAGTCCCGTAGGTAGAAGAGGCAGTCTCGGGGGTGGTGGCCATGTAGGGACTTTTTCACTCTGCAGTTCGGGTCTGGACATTTCTGGAAGAAACCCAGATAGGAGAGGGAAATTGGAGACTGTTGGGGTCCTGGCCTCTCAGGAACCTCTGTGTGAGGGGTGTAGGGGTGGGGGCAGAAAGAGACACTGGAGGGTCTGGAGCAAGTAGAGGGGGAGAGGGGACAGACAGAGGTCATTTACACCCCACCGGCCTCCTTCTCTTCCCCTGGGCCGCTCCTCAGTGGCTTCTGCCCCTCAAACCCAATGGCAGCCCCCCATCCTTTTATCCCTTCCATCCCCATTCTCTGGGCTCACATTCTTGGCGTAAAAGGCATTATAGCATCCACTGCAGAACTGGTGGCGGCACTGGGTGCAATGAAAGTGCATGCAGCCTCCTCGGGCCAGTGCGTACGAGAATTTGCACTTGGGACAGTCTGCAAGGGACAGCAGGTCAGAGCTGGGGCTGCCACTGCTCCTCAAGGCCCTCAGGAAGAGAGCTGCTGGCAACGCTAGGTCACCGAGCGAACAGGCCTAGTGGGGCAGCCTTACCAATGCCGTTTTCCTGAAGATACATTGCCAGGCCCTGGGCCTGGTATTCTGGGTCATTGGTGCGTTTCCAGTTCTGGAAATCCTCGCAGCTCCGGCCTCGGTGCTGCTCCTCCCACTGCCAGAAGGAGAGCAATCGTTACATGGAAGCTCCATCCCTGGCCCTTCTTGCTGACCCCTCCATTCTTATCCAGTTATCCTTGGCTTAGTTTATGGCACTGCCATCCAACATTTGCTCAAATCCAAAACTGAGGGGCCACCCTAGGTTCTTTTATTTCCTTATACCACCACATACTCACCAGCACATCTTGTCTCCAACACACAAGCCTAGCTAACATAGTACCAACATCTATTTTCAACCCTGTCCCCTTTCGCTTTGTCCTAACTGTGACCATCTTATTCTGGGCCAGGTCAGGTCTTGCTTCAGTTACTAGTCTCTCTTTTTCCACTCAGGCTCCCCTACGGTCCACCCTCTACCTTGCAGCCAAAGTGCCTTTGAAAGTGTAAGTCAGGCAGCTTTAACAGGATTGGGAGTGTCCTAGTTTTGAGGTTTGGCGGTAGGGTTTCAGGTGTTTATTTTATTATTATGTTTCATAATATAGATGCGATTTTTTGGTATAAAATATTAAACTTTTAAAAAGGTAAATGAGATCATATCACCCCGTGCTTAGTCTTAGAATGAAAGGCAAACATCTTCTTCACTTGGTCTTAAGGTCTCTCCTGATCTGGCAGCGAGCTCCTCCCCAACCGCCTGCTACTCTTACCCTTGCTCTGGAGGCTCCAGCCACATAACACTTTACTCTGACTTTGGCCATTCCATGCGTTGTTCTTTCTGTCCCAAATACTCTGCATAGTTGACTTCTTCTTAACTTTCAGGCCTGAGCTTAAATTAAACCATTTTAGAGAAGACTTGTCTGACCTCTCTGTCCTAAGTAGGCCCATTCCATTATTCCTCACCTCAGACTTCTATTTGTTTTCTTCACAAAACTTATGCCCATGTATAATTATGTTCTCTCTTCCTCCCTCACTTCCTTTTCTTTCTTCCTTCTCTCCCTCCCTTATGCCCACCCTTCCCTCCTCCTTTACATTTCACCCAGCCTTCCTCCTTTGCCCTTGCTCCCCACTCATCCTCCCTCCCACCGTCTCTCCCTCCCTTCCTCCTTCCCTCGTCCTCCCTTCCTCCCTCCATCTCTCCCTCCCTCCCTGACTAGTCTGTAAGAACTTGAGCCCAGAGCTCATGTCTGTTCTGTTGTCCAACACACCCCGAGTATAACAGTACCTGCCAGCAGCTCAGCAAGTATTTCTGGAAAGGTGGATGTGCCTCACCTGGCGCTTACAACGTACACAGAAGGTCTGGTGACACTGGGGACATGTTGCTTCCAGCTGCTCACGCTCATATATGAAGCCAAAGGAGCACTGTGTGTGCAAGAGCATAGCTATTTGAGGCCTGGCCCCCAACCCCCCAACCCCTGTGCCTCCAGTAAGCTCCTTTGGGCAGGCCACTTACCTGGGCACACCACAAGAACTTGGGGTCCCGCATGAGCACACCCTCAGTTAGCTTCTTGTGGAACAGGGCATAGGCATCTGGTTCTAGGCTCTCTCGAAGCTGGGGACGGAATGCAGAAGTGGAGGGTGGGCAGGGTTCTTGTTCAAAGCCCAGGATGCCCTGAGACCCAGAGACTGCAGTACCTGGATGTCAAGAGTGGAGAAGTAGCTGAGCAACTGTGTGTCATCGGTGAGGTCGGGGCGGCCACAGGCGGGGCACACCATGTCTGTGATGTGCTTCTCCTTCAGGGCGATAGTGAAGTGCTGGCGGAAGCAGTCGGGACAGATGGTACATTCACAGGAAGTCAGGGCCTGCATCTAGAGGTTGAGCGGGGAGAGGAGAGGGTCAGAAGCCACAGCTGCCAGCCTGGGGAAGGGGCAATAGCCAGGTATTCATGAGAAACCAGGGTCTAGTTAATAACTGGGCAGAGGTAGCAACCTCAAATGCCAACAAGTGCCAGGGAGGAAACCTAAATGTCTGAATGTTGTCAGGTGAAGGAAAACAGACAATGGTGAGAACTAAGGTAAAAGGAAGAATGCCCCCTAAAGGCATTCATATTCAATTAAAAGCAAACACACATATAACATCCTTAAAATGATAAAACATAGAGATGGAGAACAGCCCAGTGGTTGCCAGGTGATGGGAGGAAGGGAAGAAGTTGTATCTTCCTTGTATTGGGTAGAATTCCCCCCGACTCCCCTCCACACACATCCATGCAAAAAACGAACAAGGTCTGCCTTCTAGCTAACATTGTACCACGTCTGTTTCTTGGTCTTGATATGGTACAATAATTACATAGGAAGTCACCATGGGAAGAAGGTGGGTGAAAAGCACATAGGACTCTATACTAGTTTTGCAACTTCCTGTGACTCTACAATTGTTTTAAAATAGAGTATCAACAAAACGGAACAAATCAAGATACAGAGCCAGCCTAATTCAACTGGACTGTATTTGGCCAAAGAACTGCCACTTCTGACCTCGAGTAAATGGGGGCTCAGGAATAAGAGGGGCCTGCTCCTACCAACTGGAGATTTGACGATGACATTAAAGAATTACTGCTAATTTTTTGGTTGTGACTATGGTATTTGTGTGTGGTATTTGTGCCTATGTTTTCAAAGAGTCTTCTTTTAGAGATACATACTGAAATATCAGCAGATAAACCATATGATGCCTGAGATTTGCTTCAAAATAATCCTGTGTGTGTGGAGGCGAAATAAAGATTGGCCATACATTTAGAATTGCTGAAGCTTGGTGATGAATACGTGGTGGGAAGGAGGGAATCTGTTATACAGTTTTCTCTACCATTGTATGTGTGAAATTCTCCATAAGAGAACATCAAAAAATGGAGGTGAGGGAAGGTGGCCTATTCCTGCCCTCCTCTTCCCAGAAGCCTTCAAGGGCACGTGGGCAACTGTAGAGCAAAAGACAGGAGCAGAGACTGGGGATGGGTGGAGAGGGTCCAAAGGCACGAGAGTTATTCTAAGGCCACGTTCAGGGGACAGGGGCTTACTCGGTTGCGGGGCAGCACCCAGCCGCATACGGCACACTCTTGGGCAAGCAAGCGGCGCAAGAAGGCCCGGTCTTGGCTCTGCCTCACAGCTTCCACCACGTCTCCCAACTCATAGTTCCTGGGTGTCTCCTGCAGCAGTGACAGTGCCAGCTCTGCCCGGCCCCAGCTGGGGAGGGCATAGACTGCCAAAAGCCGTCTAACCAGGCTCTGCAATGTAATTTAGGCGGAGAGGGCAGAAGTGGCTGTCAGACCCAAAGCTCCTTCCCCTCAGCCTTCCCTCTGCCCCTCTACATGGCTCATCACCTCCTCCCAGCACCTGCTTATCTGGCCCGTCCCAGGAAACGGTGGGCTCAGGGCCACTGTCCCAGAGGCGCTGATGGAAGGGCTCTAGGCGCTGGCGCTGTAGCTCAGTCAGGGCCCGTGCCACGTCACCTCCGTGTTGGAACAATGCTTGAAGAGACCCCTCCTCAGGCCCGAAGCCCAGGGCCCGGAGTTCCTGCACCTATGAGTTGGGAATGGAGAAAAGGAATGAAGAGGGAAAAAGCAGGCAAAGGAGAGAGTATGAGAGACTTTGAGACCCACAACCCTCCCCCTGTCCCTCCAGCACAGCTGGTACCTTCCTCCGCCGCGTCCTTACACACTCCTCCACAGCTTCGTCAAGATTGCCATGACGATCCAGCCAGGCTTTCCGGGCCTCCTGACAGGAAAAGGCCCCTAGCCCCGGGGCCTGCTGTCCAGCCAGCTCAGCCACCATCTCCAGCACGTAGGGCAGCTCGGACCGCAACCACTGCAAGGGCACCTCGGTGCCCGAGTACTGCAGAGCTGAGAAGACCTCCTCTGGACAGGCGCCTGCGGCTTCCCCTTCCTAAGGCACAGTCCCACCCAGAGGGCCTATCAGGAAGGGTGTCCTTCATCCACCATCAGCCTGAACCAAAATGCTGACAGTGGTTGAGCTCAGACTGTGATCTTGTGAGCAGAGCACATGACACTTGCCATATGGGAAGTGTTCAATAAAAGGCGGCTGTGGCTAACAATGACCAGTTTTACAAGAATTCACATTAATCAACTGCAGCCTCTCCCTTCCCCCACCAGCTCAGCCCCATCTCATCCCAGGCCCAAATCTTTACCCGGATCTTGATCACTAGCTGAAGACCTTCTTCCCGCATCTTATCTTGGCGCTGCTTCTCAGGGTCCCCACAGGAACTGGTCAGGGGGGCACTGAGACATCGTGGAGGCCTTGGCTCAGGGGGTCGCTCTTCCAAAGAGGTGGCATGGGGGCGGGGGGTGTGCTTTACTGGGATGGGGCTGCTGGTCCGGTTGCACATAGCACACACCCAGCCAGGGCCCGAGTTGCAGAAGGTACAGTGAATACAGTACCAGACTGGAGTCTGGGCAGAGGAGAGCAAAGTATCCCCCTGCTGAGAAGGCAGAAAGAATTATCCCACTGAAAGCTGGCTGAGGCTCAAGATGGAAATATAGGGAGCTGGGGGGAAGACATGAGGAAACCAAAGGAAAACGGGATGAGGAAATAGAGAATGGCTTATGGTAATAGGTGCAAATAAAGAGATGGAAAGGCCAGGAATAGGTTACCTGAAGGGGCTGTAGGCAAATGCCAGCATCCCGAGTATCCGCCACCAGGCTAGGAGGCTGAGCCAGCCGAGGTCGTTCACATATGGCACACAGCACAGCCGCCGCCTCATTCTCAAAGGTACAGCTCTGACAGGCCCAGCGATCCCGTGCAAGCTCAGGTTCTAGGCCCCCAGCTCCTTGGGGACCCTCAATCCCCAGCCCCAACCCCTTACAGCCTCTGGGCCGATCACAGGCCACACAGAGCACTGCCCAAGATTCATTTAGTATGGCACAGGCAGCGCAGTGCCAGGGCAGACGGGCACTTGCAGAATCAGGAGGAGAAAGAGAGCTGTCTCCCAGGGCCAGCAGGGAAGTTGACTGGGGCCGTGGTGGATCTGAAGCAGGTAAGCTGTAATGGGAAAGTCGACATGGACTACTGAGGGGGGCCCTGGTGCCTGGGTCCCTCACCCCAGGCATCCCTCATTCCTGCATGATGACACATGGCTCTGGCCTTTGCACGCTTTGTTGTCTGGAACTCTCCTATACCCACAGCCTGTTCAACATATAAATGACAGCTTAAAGTTCACAGCTTACTGGTAGATATCCCTAACATAGGGACTGACCCATACTAGGTGCTTAAAATATTGCCAACTGATTGAGCTGATCCTTCAGACTAGGTTGCCTCCTCCTACTACCTATTTGCACACCATAATAATCTATCTTGTTGCGACTGCTACCTGCTTGATATATGTCTGTGATCTCTAGGAGGGCAGTAACCGGCTGCTTGCCTTCTCTATAAAACAGTCTTTATCACAGAATGTGGCACATAGTAGATACTCAATTAACTAAGTTCTGTCAATTTCACTCCCTCCCAGAAGGGAAGGCCTCTCACCTGGGGGTCAAGTGGGTGGCCTGGGGGGCCCAGGGCAAGGTCTGGCGGAGGTGATGAGCACGGGATGGGTGCCCATGGAACAGGCGATCACAAGCTGGGCACAAGGCCTGTTTACAGGCTGAGCAGTGCAGTGTACCTGGGGTAGAACCACAGAAGAAGCAGGGACCAGGAGTGGAGCCTGGAGAATAGGAGAGAAACAGAACATCTATCTGAAAAAGACCAGGTTAGACCTGAATGCTGTGGAGGGCGACAAATCATAGACTACTTTTCAACATATCTGGACTCAAGAAATCTATTTTAATCTCTTTAAAAAAAAATAGAAAGGCCGATAACCAGGAAGCTAGACAGATGAGGGCCCCAAATTTCCATCAATATGGTCTACTAACATTCCCTCCCCCAACACAGGACCAACAATACCTGAGGCAGAGGGTGTGGTGAGGGGACCAGGAGCAATCTCTCTCAGTGCAGGGGCAAACTCTGAGAGCTGCAACATCTGAGGAAAAAGGGCAGGGAATAGGCAAGGGTTTGGGGAGACCCCCATCCCCTGCCCCTTTGTTCATCAGGCCTCAAAGCCCCATTCCTGCCTTTACTGCATTATCTTCAACCTTGTCTTCCAGCAGCTCCTCCAGTGCTTGTGGTCTTGGGTGGGTATTCTGCAAATGAGGTAAGAGTTCTCAACCTACAGTCCTGGAATGAGGCCTTCTCTCTAAGCCCAGGTGCCCCAGCATTCACAGGGAGTATAGTAAGGGGAGCTCCCAGGTTGCTGTGGGGAATATGCCCAGGGCTCAGCAGCACGGGAGTCCCCAGACTGGCTTTGGAGTTATCAGGCTGAGCCTCCCAGCCCTGGTGCTTAAGTCCTCAGGACCAGAGATATCTCACCTGTAACAGTAGAGTGAGCTCTGTCCGAAGTAACAGTACTTCCAGTGTGACCGTGGCAACTTGGTGCGCATCGGGATCTTCTTGCCCCTCAGGGAAGCTCAATCCATCAGGCTGCTCCTCTGTGTAGCCATACAATCGCAGAACATCCCGGCCCCACTGCCACACATTCACAACCAGTCACCACCCCGCGGGGCCCCTTCCCAATAGGGCTGAACCCCTCCACAGTCGGCACAGCCTCAGGCCCTTTCTACCCAACCCCCAGCGCAGGCCAAGTTCCCGTCTCCCATAACGGTCCCCAGGGGCTTCACCTGCACAGCATCCACCGTAGTGCGAAAGACCGGGTTATTAAACTTGACCCCGCGCCAGTACCGGGGCCTCTGAGGGCTGAGGAGGTTGCGGCCATATTTCTCCAGGATGTTCAGGGCCGTGGACAGGGTGTTGAGGTAGTTTCGGGGCTGCAAGCAGTCAGAGAGCAGAGAGCTGTAAGCCCCATCCCGGGCTCGGATGCTCAGCCTCCCTCCCCAGCCGGACCGGGCCTAACCTCCCCGTGAGCGTTACAGCGGACCAGGCGTGCGGCGTCCAGCTGCAGGTAGCGGGCAGCTGGAGGCAGAGAAGTGACCAGCAGCGGCCAGAGCTGCTCCACGGAAAACGCCTGCCCAGAATCCCTCTTCAGGGCGCTCGCCAGCTCCTCGCGGGCCGCCAGGAAGGCCTGCTTCTCATCCTCCCCCGGCATCCCGAGACACGGTCAGCCCCAGTCCCGCGGCCCGCCGGGACACCGCGCAGCCTGTGCTCCGCCCGAGCGGCGCCGCTCCTGCCTGGTATCTGGCTTCACGGCCCGACCCAGTCCGCGGAGCCTTCCCGGGTCACTCGGGCCACGGTCACTCTTCAACGCCCGGCCCCCCGCCAGGGTTAACCGGGAACAGGAAGTACTAGGGAAGAAGGCGGGACTGCGACCCAGTTTCAGGGGAAGAGGCGGGGTCTAAGGTAAAGGAAGGCGGAATCAGGGAATTGTGGGGCGTGGCCAAGAAGGGAGGCCTGGTTCCAGCCAATGAGAAGGGTAAATGGTCCCTGGCTCCTCCCCTAGAGCCTCACAGCCTTTAACCCTGTTCTGGAGCTCTTCCCCGCGTTCCTCCAGGCTGATTCCGCTCTTTTATGAATTGCCAAAGGAGCGGGGTTAACTTATTTCCCTCAAAGCCTTCTTCTCTATTTAGACCAGTAGACCGGAGAAGTCCCACTCTGCCGGGAACTCGACTCTGGCCGGCCTGAGCCCGGCTCAAGCGAACTTCTCCAGTCGGTCTTGAAGGCAAGGCGCCCTCCGGGAGGAAGCCCCGCGCCTACTCCCTTTCCCACTCTCCTGCTCAGCCCCAGGCCTTCATTTCTCCTACTTCTCCCACCGCTCTGATCTCTCTCCAGCCCCCTCCTCACAGTCGAGCCTCCTAGGGACAGCCCCAGCACTGAACACCCCCTTTCCCACGCTCCACCCCTCTTACCCAGTCCCGGACTCCCCCCGGACTCCCTCGCCGCTCCCTGTAGCCCCGCCCCTTCTGTGGCAGGACCGCTCCCGCTCGGGCTCCGCGGTCCCGCCGGTCCTGGCCCCTCCCTCGGACAGCCCCTGGGCTTGGGACCGAGTCGGCACCGCCTCTTCTAGTCTCAACTGGCCGAGAATGGCTGAGGGGCTCCCTACGGTTTGCGGCTGGCCAGGGGGAGGGGGAAAAGAAGGAAAGGGGTGGGGTTAAGGGGGGCGGGCCTGGACGTGGGGAGTGAAAGCGAAAGCCCAGGCGCGGAACCGGGAGACCGAAGATCTAGCAACTGAAGCAGCATGGCCAAGCCTTGTGGGGTACGCCCGAGCGGGGAAGCCCGCAAACAGGTAATGGAGACCGGAGGCCAGGAGGGGTCCAGGGAGCCCTCCTGTATGGAGGCCAAGCTGGGTGCTCCAGGGGTCCACAGCCGTACCAAAGAGCTCCCCCAACCTCCCTCTTCAGTGCTTTCACTTCTGCCCTGGGGACTCCCAGATTCCTGCCCTCTGACCAGTATCTGCACTGAGCATGGACTTCCAGAGAAATCTGGCTTATGGGAAAGGCCTGAGCCAAGTTAGAGGGCATCCCATTGGGGGGGGTGGGGTCTTACTCTTGACAACTGAGACCCTTAACCAACATCGGGGTACTGCTCTCTGTTCAGGTGGATGTCTTCCGGCAAAGTCTTTTCCAGGAGGTAAGTCTTCTGGATTCAAGCGATTTGACCCAGAATTTTAAACTGACACTTGAGGGTCACAGCCTCTCAGAGTGACCCCCAAACCCACCCTAGACCTGGGCCCTACTTATCAAGACTTCATCCAAGATAAGCTCCTAATTATTTATCTCTACCCTTAATTTGACTCCTCTTAATTCTCTCCCCACTTCTGCCCCTTTTCTCCCCTCTTTTGGTGTTGAGGGAAAGAAACACTGTGACCCCAAAGCAGGAATACCATACAATAGTCCTAACCTTGGTTGTGTCACTTCTTCGCTTGAGCAAATACTTTCACTTTTCAGGGCTTCTGTTTCCTCATTTGTGGGTCTTAGAGTCAATGATTTCCAAGGACCCTTCCAGTCCCACTTCTCAGGCATCTCATTAAATGTCTTCTGTGATTTCCCACCTTCACAATGTAACCCGCAGGCTGAAGAATTCCTCTACAGATTCTTGCCACAGAAAATCATATACCTGAGTCAGCTCTTGCAAGTGAGTAGTGTGGGCTCCTCTGGCCCCATCCCATGGCCTCTTTCCTCTCCACTCACCCTCTCTAGCTAACAACTGGGCTCAGCATGCAGAGAACATTTGTGAGTGGCTGTGAGTGGTGGACTGGGAATGTTAGGATGGTGTGAGGCCTGAGCCTAGGGTGGGAGGCAGAGGGCGGGTGGGATGTGTTCAGGGAAGGCTGGGCATCCCCTAAGAGTAAGCTCTGTGCAGGAGGACTCCCTCAATGTGGCTGACCTGACCTCTCTCCGGGCCCCACTGGACATCCCTATTCCAGACCCGCCACCCAAGGATGATGAGGTGAGGCACTCAGGGTGTAGGGCGCAGACTATATAAACCCAGTGGAGATGATGGCTTTTCAACCTTCATGACTTTTTCTGAAGCTACTTTCCCCCTTTTTAACTTAGATGGAAACAGATAAGCAGGAGAAAAAAGAAGGTAAGAGAGGAAGGGATGGCCAAGGGAAGGGAAATGGCACAGTGACTACTTAACGAAAAAGGAGCCTAAATCCCCTCTTTTCTATAGTCCCTAAATGCGGCTTTCTTCCTGGGAATGAGAAGGTCCTGGCCCTACTTGCCCTGGTTAAGCCAGAAGTCTGGACTCTCAAAGAAAAATGCATTCTGGTAAGCCTGGGAACTGGGAAAAATAGAATGAGAAGGCAAACCAGGCCCTGGTATTCTTCAGAGATGCAAGTCCTTCATTCAGGAACCTATTCCTGAAATAGGAAGATTCCTTCTGTGCCTTGCGTTTAGATAACTTTTGTTCTGCTACACCTCTGATATCACAGTGGTATCCCTGAGATCAGAGACTCTGATATATCCACCTCCATAATCTCAGAACTCACTGCTATACCAGGCACATAGTGCAGGGTATAAGCACATAGCACTTGCTATGCAAGTGAGTTGGTTTAAGAGTTCAGGCCCTAGAGGGAGACTGCTTGGAATCAAATCATGACTTTATCACTTACCTAGTTGATTACCTTAAATAAGTAACTTAGATATTCTGTGACTCAGTTTTTTCATCTGTTAAGTGGGTATAATAAAAAGATATACCTTGAAAGGTTGCTGTGAAGATTAAATGAGATGTATAATACATAGCACAGTGCCTGGTACATAATAAATGCTTAGTTAAATATGTCGTATTAGGAACTAGTGGAAATAGGAAGAACCCAACAAGTTTGTTGAATGATTACTACATGATACCTTTTAACATAGGTGATCACATGGATCCAGCACCTGATCCCCAAGATTGAGGATGGAAATGACTTTGGGGTGGCAATCCAGGTAAGAGAGGGGTGTATAAGTATATTAAATGGTGAGAGACTTGGGGAGTGGGGGATAGGAGCTAGACATAACAGAGGAGGAAGGAGATGGTGAGTGAAGGATGGAAGAGATGAAGTGTTTTCTTTGCCTCCCATCTCTTTTGTCACCACAGGAGAAGGTGCTGGAGAGGGTGAATGCAGTCAAGACCAAAGTAGAAGCCTTCCAGACAACAATTTCCAAGTGAGGGCAGCTGGAGGGCCAGCACAGGAGGCTGTGGGGACATTTCTTTGGGACTCCCAAAGCTGGGCAGTCCCATCAGGATGATAGAGGGCTTTGGGAAGGGCCTGAGGGAGAATATGAACCCCCATTCCTGTGGTTACTCCCCTTGTTTCCCGCAGGTACTTCTCAGAACGCGGGGATGCTGTGGCCAAGGCCTCTAAGGAGACCCATGTAGTGAGTGGATTGTCCACCAGCCTTTCACCTGATGCTGGCTGGGGGTGGGGTGAGGAAAGGGGAAGAGAGGTTCTCTTTGTCTTGTTTATGACCTTACCAATGTGGGGAATATTAAGCCAAAAGCATTGCCTAGGAAAACTGATTTGGGCTTCAAAAACCTTAACCCCTTTCTCTGCTTGGTCCTGTGAGAATCCCATTTCTTGATGCTGAGAACGGCTCATGTTCAAGTTACCTATTCCCTGTGTGAGAAAACCAGACTGTCCTAACCTTCAATGGGGCTGACTCAGCTTTGCTTTCCGCATCCCAGATGGATTACCGGGCCCTAGTGCATGAGCGAGATGAGGCAGCCTATGGGGAGCTGAGGGCCATGGTGTTGGACCTGAGGGCCTTCTATGTGAGTGTGGGGTAAGCCTCTAAGGCAGGTGGACAAGGGGGGCCAGAGGAAAGGCCAAGAACCTGATTGCTGCCCTTCTGGCGTTCTTCCAGGCTGAGCTTTATCATATCATCAGCAACAACATGGAGAAAATTGTCAACCCAAAGGGTGAAGAGAAGCCATCTATGTACTGAGCTAGAAGGGAAATAAATGACGTATATTATATGTGGATTACCTCTGGTGTGTGTCATTCATTCAAAAAGCATTTACTGAGTGCTGCCTATGTCCAGACACTGAATGTGAATGTGAATGTGGTGCCAGGAAGACAAAGATGAATTAGATGTCCATCCTGTTCTTAAGGGGTCATCCTAAAGAATAGGGTGGAAACTGTTACATGCCATAATAACCTTTATTTGATAAAGATAACCTTTATTTGAGAATTTCACAAGATTTTTCCATCTGGGGATCTCATGAGTGCTTCCTGAAAGATATGGCATTTGAGCAGAGCCCTGATTGGAATAATCAGGCTTTGAACAGACAAGGAGAAAGTTCTGTGGCTGAGGTCAGGGAATGAAAAAAGGAACAACTTTTCATCACCTCTTCAGCTCAGAGCAAGCTTGAAGGGACAATGAGGTTTCACTGGAAGAATTATAGGTGAATGATTGGACTCTTTCTCAAGGCCTGGGAGGGGAAAACTCCCAGGCATGATGATGAACGAAATTACACCACAGGACATTATGGGAAGGGTGGGTCTGTACATATATATATATTTTTTCTTTTTTGGGGGGGTCCTTTTTCCCCCTTCAGCCAATTTGCTGTCTTTATTTCTGCAGATATTACATTAAACAAGGCCATGGCTCATTACTAAGTAGCAGAGCCGGTCTAGAGTACAAATTCACCCCTTCGATAGTAGGAGCGAGGCGACCCGCTTGGTGCCCAAGTTTGAAGATCCACTGCTCCAGGACACCAGACTTCGGGCGCCTGCTCCACCCTGTAGTCTCTGCCGGGCCTTTGGGGGCGGGCGGCACAGGTAACAGAAGAATCCATGCTACAATCAAGAGCCGAAATCGGGTATCCTAGCCAATCAGCGAGCATACAGTTTTCTTTACAGTTGTGAGTTATTTCCAGTCCTTTGGAGACAAAGGCGGTACAAGGTTTGGACGCGGCCGGTGATAGGATAAAATGAGAATATCTAAGCCTATCAAAGGGCACCATGTGGGCGGGACTCCAGAAGCAAGACCTGCAAAGATTAGAGCAGCCTACTTTGAGTCCCCGAGACAAGCCTGTATCTGCGGCCGCCCTCTGGGGGCGGGCGGAGGTGGAGCTGGGTGCCGCAGCATGCAATCGGGACCGCCTGCGACCGGGCCTGGTGGGGGCCGGACTCTGGAGCCGAGGTCGCCTGGAACCGGCGGGCTGCCTTCGAGCAGTGTTAGCGTCACCACAGAACCTAAGTGAGAGGGCACGGGCAGGGCCAGGTAGGGCGCAAGGGCGCTGGAGGAAGCTTCGCAGACGCGAGCGGGAGTCCCGCTCGCCATGGGGGAGGTGGAGATCTCGGCCAGAGCCTACGTGAAAATGTGCCTGCACGCAGCTCGGTATCCGCATGCCGCGGTCAACGGGCTGTTGCTGGCGCCGGCGCCGGCGTCGGGAGAATGCCTGTGCCTCACCGACTGTGTGCCCCTGTTCCACAACCACCTGGCCCTGTCTGTCATGCTGGAGGTCGCCCTCAACCAGGTGCCGCCGCTGGACGCTCATCAACCTCCGCGAAACCCCCTAACGCCCCTAGCCCAAGCCCATCATCCCTGGCCTCCTGGCTGCAGTGCATACCCACAGGGCGGGCGGCACGATTTAGTTTACTGATGGCCCCTTTCCCACGGCAGGTGGATGTGTGGGGCGCGCAGGCCGGTCTGGTAGTGGCTGGGTATTACCATGCCAATGCAGCTCTGAAGGACCAGAGGTAAGTGAGGTAGCTAGAGGCAGAAGGCCAAGGGTTATTGGGTGAGGGTGGCTGGCGGGTCAAGAGAACTCCTCTTGGTCATTCCTTCCATCTTTCCTTAATGAAACGCTTAGGAGCAGGGACTGCACACCAGGCACAAGACTAGGTACTGAAGTGAGGAAATATAAAAATGCTCTGGAGGTGGGGAGGACACCTGTGTATCAATAAGAAAAGGCTGACACCTCCTTAAGCTGAAGTGCCCCTCAGCTGCTGAAAACACTGGTTGGAAGCCGAACCAGCAAAGGGAAATTTCTTTATATGCATGCAGAAAAAATTATCTACTTACATAATAACCATGTATCTAGATCAAATTATACATACTGTTTTGTAATTTGCTTTTCCCTCATTTAATAAATATCTGATATCTTTCCATCTCTACATCAAGATCTACTTTGCCCTAAAGCTATATAGTGTGAATAAGGATGTACCATTATTTATGCCTTATATTAAACATTGAGGTTGTTTCCAAATTTTTATTACAGACACTGTCCTATTGCTACAGTAACTTCTTTATATAGTGGAATTTCTTAGCATATGTGTAATATGAATTTGGATGGTTATGCCAAGAAGACCGCCTTTGATTTCCACTCTTACCAGCAGTGGCTGAGCACCTGTTCCCCACAGCACTCAAGCATCAAGCAGGCCTGACCCCCCTTCCCTGGCCCAGGTCAGCCACAGGAGAGGCAATCACTGCACCCATGTCTATGAGACCTGGGAGACACAGCTCAGATGGATGGGGGCTGCTCACAGCCCACTCCTCACACCTCTGATCTTCCCTCTACACAGCCCTGGGCCCCTGGCCTTGAAAATTGCTGGGCGGATTGCAGAATTCTTCCCTGATGCAGTACTTATTATGGTGAGGCTTGGGTTTGGAGGAGGGGGTTGGAAAGAAAGTAGGAAAGGGGATCCTTGAAGCCCTCACCTGCTCTTCCTGGTCCACGCAGTTGGATAATCAGAAACTGGTGCCTCAGTCTCATGTGCCCCCAGTCATCGTCCTGGAGAACCATGGTGCCCGTTGGGTCCCCAAGGACAAGAACCTGTGAGTGCCCCACTCCCTCTCTCCCTGGAAACCCAGGACACCTGGGCCTCCTGTTCTTGGTCCTGCCCAAAGGGTCATTCTCTAGACCTAACTTCTGTCGTGCGTCTGGCCCTACTGCCTGCTGAGTTTGACCTTCATGCGGGTTGTTATTTCAGAGTGATGTGGAGGGACTGGGAAGAGTCACGGCAAATGGTGGGAGCACTATTCGAAGGCCGGGCCTACCAGCACCTTGTGGACTTTGACTGCCATCTTGATGACATCCGGCAGGACTGGACCAACCAGCAGCTCAATACTCGAATCACCCAGTGGGTTGGTCCCTCCAATGGAAATGTCTGAACCAGGGCTGGGGTACGTGTGTCAAGATCCAATAAAGAGACTTGAGCTGATGGGTATTGTTACGACTATATTTATTGTGCCTGGGAGGCAAGGGGAGGGAGAAACCTCAACAGGTGGAAGGTGGGGCAAAGTCTGAAGTCCCCTGTCAAAGATAGGACGGTCTCTGCTGGATCCACCACAGTATGAGAGGAAGCTCTCAATAGATCATTCCCTTTGTTTCTCCCCTGGGTTTCTTGAGCTTCTCGAAGTTCTTCAGGATGATGTCATATAACACAGCCTACATGGCCAGGGAGGAGTGGGGATCAGCTGTAGGCCCCCGTGGCTCTGTGCCCCATTTCTAACCTTGTGATGCGACTGAACTTGGTCATCCATCACTCCCCGCTGCAGGGTCAGGGAGTGGGTGGCCTGAGAAAGCTGCCTCTACCCACCCTTGCCCCCCCCTTTTCTCCTCACATAAGCATTGCGGATCTCCATGACCATCAGCCGGATGTCCCGGTACTCTGCTTCATCCAGCTCGTGCACCAGCTGCCGATAATCACCCTGCAGGAGACCTGGCTCAGGCCCAACATCAGATCTATCCTTCCCCCCATGTACCCTGACCTGGGCCTCACCTACCACATGGGGCTGCTTGGCGGCTTTGGTCACGGCATCACCCCGCTCAGAGAAATACCTGTGGGAAGTAGAAAGGTGTGGAACAGGAGAAGGAGGAGAGAGCCCAGGCCTCTGTGCAAGCCAAAGGCCGTGTGTGCATGCAGGTATAGTTGGGCAGACACGCACTTGGAGATTTGAGTGTGGAAGCCTTCCAGCTTGGTGTGAAGGGCGGTCATCAGCTCAAACACCTTCTCCTGAGGAAAGAATGCAAGAGGTAAAGTGGAGAACAGCATGGACTAGAGACATAAGGAGGGCGGAGGAGAGGGCAGTGCTCTCACCTGAACAGCTACTCCAAAATTGTTTCCATCCTCAATTCGAGGTATCTGCAGCTGCAACCAGGTGGTGACCTGGGAGGAGAGAATGGCATCAAAGCCACATCAGCCCTCAACCCAATTCCCAGGTTCCCGTCCTTCCTTGCGTCCCCGCCCATAGTGGGTGTAGGTATGCCAGGTCCATCTTGAGCCCCAGGGCCTGGACTTCTGCCTTCATTTGCTGTGCCCTCTCCTGCTAAGACCTGGCAAGTGCCATGCCCTAACTGGCAGGGACCAAGGAAGACAAAGGGTTTGACCTAAAGCCTGGGGGTGGCAGTGGTAGGGCTCACCAGGTTAAGCTGCTCAATGACATCCTTGATCTCAGGTTTTAGGCGCTGCAGGAGGCTCACAATCTTTTCGTTGCAGTTCACTGGGCCACAGGGAGGACCTAGAGAGCGGACACTGGGTTAGGCACATGGCTGGGACTGCGGGAGGAGTGGGGAAGAGGAATCCTTCAGGAGCTCCTGGGAGGTGAGACTCATCCTTTGCCACCATAGTAGTACCTTTGTCTTCATCTTCCCCTTTCTTTTTTTCATCCTTGTCTTCCTTCTGCAGGGAAAGAGGGGCTCTTGGGAGTCAGGCCCAAGGCTGATATTCCCCATGGTTTGGTCCCTCCTCCCAGCTCTTCCCAGCTTGCCTCCTGCTGTTTCTTCCGCTCCTCCTTCTCTTTCTCTTTGACTGGATCAGGCACTGGGATGTCCAAAGGGGCTTTCAGATTGCTCAGATTGGCTTCATTGAGAGCTGGCTCCTGGTGCAGGGTAGGAGAAAGGCTGGAGGCCAGGGCATCTCTCTCACCTCCTCACTCACATGGCCCCTCAGACTCTCCCCTTGGCTCCTACTCTGTAGCTCCCTGTCCAGCCCCAGTACCTTTAAAAATGCATCCAACTCAGAAATCTTCTTGGGGAAGTAGCTCCCGAGCAGGCTCTCGGTCTGTGAGTGAGGAGAGGGTGGGGGAGGATGGAGGTCAGAATCCAATGCCTTTCTCAGGTAGTGAAGCAGGGCTGAAGCTGCCCAACAACGAAAGGCAGTGGGAGTTGGGTAGGGATGGGGTGCTGATGGGGCGGTTCTTACCTTGGTACACAGGTCTTCACGGAACACATCCACCTGTGGGATACAGGCAGCCCTTCAGATACTTGGCTTATGGCCAGTTCACATGAGGACCGTTCCCTTAGGAGTGTGTAGGGCCTGGCCTGGGGAAGGGTGGAGTGGATCCCCTTGGGGCGGGATTTGGGGGATGAGAACATTCTGGCGGTGAAGGGTTAGTGGTTCAAGTGAGATCAGATCCCTCGGGTCTCCTGGGCTGTGTAAGGAGAGCCTTCTGTGACTCGGGCTGGGACGGAGTGGGCCTCGGGGTCCTCCCCGTGAGATGGCAATGAGGTGACAAGGCAGGTTCCGCACCCAGTCTGTGTGTGGGCCCGGCCCCGGGCCAGCGGACTTCCCCTCCACGCTAGTTCTCCGCTTCACCTCACCCCGCTTCACCCCAGCCGCCTCTCCAATCCCGGCAGGCGGACCCCGCCGGTCTCCCTGAGGCTCGGGTGCTCCGGGCACGGAGGCTCACTTGGGCTCAATGACTGACCCCGACTCGCGTCTGGGGGGTAGGGGGCGGAAGAGTGACGCCCTCAGCCTTTCGGCGCCACGCCTCCCTACTGGGCCCTTCCTCGAACCCGCAGCGCTCACCTTGGCTTGGGCTTCAGGCTGGACCCTGAGCGTGGCCATGGCCGGGGCGGGGAGCCTAGCGCCGCACGAGGAGCGAGGAGTGGGCACTGGGAAGGGAAAGCGAAAGCAGCGCGCGTAATCCGCACGGCCTTCCTGGGCAGAGGGGAGTGGAGGCACCGGGGGAGGCGGGGACAGTCCAGACAGAGGAGAGGGGCGGGGGGGCGGAGGAAGGCCGCTCAGAAGGGGCTCCCTCTAGAGCTAGAGAGGAGGTACTCCTCCGCCCGCTCCGCCCACCCACCTTTCCATCCCACCTCGGCGGTGGACGCCCGCCTCCCGACGCCCCGCCTCCGCCTCCCTCTCCCCTCCCCGCCATGCTCCCGACGCCCCGCCTCCCCCTCCCCACCTCCTCGCCAACGACGGTCGCTCGACTCCCCGCCTACTGCCTCCGCCCACCCCGCCTCTTCCCTCCCCGCCCTGCTCTCCACGCACCGCCACCTCCTCCATCCTCTTTGCTCCTCTGCTGTCTTACGGCTCCAGGCGTTACTGCTTCCACTTCTCGCCGCCTCACTTCACAAGGCCCGACGTCTCCCGCCACCCAGCTCAGTGCCCGCCTTTGGACTCCCCGCCTCCCATCTCTCTCTGCCTTGTGACTGTCTACTGGCTCTCTTCTTCACCTGCTCGGCCTGGGACAGTGATAAGCCTTATCTGGCCCTCTTCCATCTTTCCTCAGCGGTGGATCAAGATCTGGTCTCCCTTCCCCGGCCCTGCCAGCCTGGGCTCCTGGCTCCACGGGCATCCAATGGCCATGCAGTGACATTCAGACGCTGGCACTACTCCAACCCAGGCCCCAGTCAGCTCTCTCCTAACCCTTGTGTGGACTCCATTGCTCTGTAGCCCGCTTTCCCCACAGCAGCAGGATCCCTCTCCTTGTTTATAACTCTTTCTCAGTTCTCAGTTGACCTTAGGATGAAATCCTCAGGGCTTTCCTGGCCCCTAAGGCCTGCCTGGACTACCTGACACCTGTTGCCATTCAACTTCACTCTCTACCGCTTTTGCCCCGTTTACTTTACACTTGTAAATACCTGGCTTTTCATTTGTTGTCGGTATCACTTTCATTCCTGCCCGTTTTAGGGCATTTGCCCTGGCTAACCCCTTTGCCTGACACACCCTGCCCCTGCCTTGTCACACCCTGACACACACCGCCCCTGCCTTGTCTGTCATTCCATTTTCAGTGCAAATGTCACTTCTTCAGAGAAAACTCCATCATTCTTTATAAAGTAGCTCCCTCTATTACAAAGCAGCCTGTTTTAGTAACTTCATAGCACTTAGCTCTGATATTAGTTTATTTTTTGAGGATAATGTGGTTTACACCAGCGTTGGCAAACTTTTTCTGTAAAAGGCCAGATAGTAAATATTTTAGGCTTTGTGCGCTATATATAGTGTCCGTAGCAACTACACTACTCAACTGTGCCATTGTAGCAGGTAAACAGTTATACCTAAATGAATTAGCATAGCTAGGTTCCAATAAAACTTTATGGGTGTAAATTTGAATTTCATGTAATTTTCAGACATCATGAAATGTTCTTTAATTTTTTTTTCAACCATTAAAAAAATGTAAGAACCATTCTTAGCAATCAGGCCATACAAAACATGGCCACAGGAGGGCTGTCTGTGCTTAGAGCACAGACAACAGACCCATAGTGCCCCAGGGTTTTAATCCTGACTGATAATTTACCAGCTGTGAACAAGTGACTTAACCTCTATGCCTTTTTGCAACCGTACAGTGGGGACACTACCAAGCCTACTTCATAGCGTTGTTGTGAGTGTTAAATGTGTTAAATTATATAAAGAACTTTAAGACAATTAGAATGTTGCCTGGCACGGAGTAAGCACAATGCAGTTTTTCTATTATTATTTGTGAATTTATCATCTGCCTCCCCCAGTAAACCATAAGCCCGCAAGCAGCAAAAACCCTGTCTCCCTTATTCACAAGGTCTGAAGCTATGTTTGGCTCAATAAACATCTGTTACATAAATGAGTACACATAGAGCCCTATGGGGAAGAAAGGGTAAGAAGGATCTCTGAGTAGGGTGCCTAGATAGACAGCTCCCTGAGGAAGGCGGAAGGGGATTCAGTGGAGCAGGTGGGGAAAAATGAATCAACCAGGCTGGAGACGGAGTGCTGCACAGCAGGAATGCTGCCCATACCTAAGTGCGTTGTTACCCAGCCCTAGCAGTGCCACTCCCTGACATCAGAGCCTCAGATAGCTGGAAGTCTGCAAGCACTAGAAGACTGAAAGGACAGCAGGAGACATGGCCATCAAGCATAAGGAAGGACATTCAAGGAATGGTTGAGGAACCCCAGCGACCATCAGCCTTTTTACCCTTTCCACCCTTTCCAGGTCCCCCACCAAATGATGAGAGGGGCCATAGCCAGGCCTAACGTGCCTTTATTTCTTTCAGTTATGCTTGCGGCTGGAGTGGGGGCGAGGGAAGAGCCCATGGCCGGGGCTCCCTGGAGACCAGGGCTGATGATACCAGCTGCCGTAGGTGAGGTACCAGGCAAAGGTGCCCACTGCAGCGCCCACCACTTTGTGAGTATACTGGTGGAAATAGATGACGGTACAGAGCAGCAAGAAGTTCCAGAGGCCCAGCAGCAGCACGTTGAGCAGGAAGACGAGGCGCAGGGGTGCACCAGCAGGCAGCCCATGGGCCAGGTACTTGGCGAACACCGCTGCTTCCTCAGCCATGAGCAGGCAGCAGAAGGTGAGCAGGAAGGTATGGGAGGAGACCGTGTAGCCCCGCCACTGGTGGCCGGCCGCCAGGCAGCTGCGTCGGTCGGGCAGCTCGTGAAGCAGCAGGCCCTGGGGCAGAGGCTCCAAGCAGGAGCCGGTCAGGTCCTCGATGAGCAGGAAGGCCCGGCCGGCCCCCCGCCACACAGCTGCCCCCACCACTAGCCGGCTAAGGTGCCGGGCAGTCACTGCTACGCGCCGTGTAGCGAGGAACACCACCAGCAACACGAAGCCCCCCAGGAAGGTGCATGTCCAGCCCCATGCCGAGTTCACAAACTTTCTGTGGGCAGAGAAGGGAGGCTAGTGAGACCCCGTAGCCCTATCTTTCCCCCCTGGTCTGTGTTCCCATCACTGCTCTGTTGCCAGTTCCATATTTCATCACTGGCTTTCTGGGTCCTGTGCCTTCTACCACACCACACCCGTGCACTTAAGCTTTGCCATCTCCTTAAAGACTCACTCAGCCTTCTATGGTCCATATTTCCTCTTCAGCCCTGCTCCTGACTTTCCCTGTACCCCCACAACGCTGTCCCCCTCCCCCTCCTGTGACCTTCTCCTCAACCTTCTAGCCTATTTTTAGTGCCTGGACTGGCAGGAGGACAGAAGCCTGGAGGGAGCTAGGATCCCAGAATGGAGGGAGCCGGCGCCCACAGCCTCGCGTGGACTCACATGTTGAAGAAGTTGCCGTGGCTGGCGAAGATAGTCCGAGGGTTGACATGGAACTGCAGAAGAGGCCCAAAGATGACCACTGCTGCCAACCATGCATGGTAGAGGCGCCGTAAGCAGGGACTGCCCAGGAGGCGAGCAGCCTGTTCACTCCCAAAGTACAGCAAGGCAGAGGCCACCCAGAGCAGCACCTTGACCAGGCAGCCCAGCAGTGCCCGGATTCGGGCCCCGGCCCCCAGCCCTGCCCCCACCACCGGCCCCCTCTCCATGTTCCCTCCCCTCCCCACTAACTGCTTGCTCTGCTGGGCAGCTGAGGAGGGGCTGATGGGGCCCCCCCTGCACAAGGACAGGCAGTGACAGGTGTGGCAGACACAGAGCAGAGCCCTGTTGGCAGCTGGTAGGCGGGGGAGAGGGGCGGGGGGCAGTAAGGGGCCAGGGTGGAGGGGTGCCACGTCAGCAGGGTCCCAGCCTTGGGTGTGTGTCCTTATTGCGGTCCGTGTCCTTTCCTGTTAGCCCTGTGTCCCCTTGGCTCTCTAGGTCTGTGTCCCAAGCTGTAACCATGGTCTAGTTCATGTCTCAGGGCCAGACCTACTGTTCTGGGTTGCCTTTGTCCATAGCCTGCTTGGGTCTGCCTGTCTGTTTGGTCAGCCAGTTAACCACACCCCACCCCAACTTTACTGTGTGTTTGCCCCACAGGGAGATCAGGGGTCAGGAACATAAAACTAACTAAATCTTGGAGGTCATTTAAAAAAATCTGTGTCTGCCTCATCATCATGGCCCAGCTTCTCTCCTCAGGTCTGAGCACAAGAGCTCACCACTGAGCCTGCAGCAAGATGGCCATGCACTGCATTGTTTCCAACTCGGGCCTGGGAGGCACGTCAGCAGGGTTATCCACTTTTCTGCACTGGGATCTCAGCGGCTTGGTGCAGCCCCAGCTTGTCTGGTCTGAGCTCTGAGGGGTTAGCTTGGGTCTAGGGCTGCTGTGTAAACCATGGTTGTGCAATGCACAAAACATCAGATCTAAAGGGGGCCCTTCTTTGGTATGTTTATTATGATGGCCAACAGATGAAATTCAAGTGTCCTGAAAAGCATATTATATGAGATGGTGATGGTCTAGGTTGGACTCTCAGAGCCCCCAAAATTAGGTTTACTCCTAGGTGATGGCGAAAGCAGGGTGGAGATCTAGATGAAAAATCCTCAGCCATCAAAACATAGGCTGAGACTTAATTCTCGGCCTGACAACGGGCTGGAGCCACAGTACGGAGAGCAACCTACCCAAGCGATGCCCTATTATTCAGTAACTGTTTTGCAGTCCCTTTTTGTCTTCCTCATTCCTCAAAATTGGTGGTGGGATTTCAGAGCACAGTGGAGGCCCGCGAAGTAGAGAAAGGAATGAACTTAAGGATACCTGAATTCTGGACCCAACTATGTGACTCTGGGAAAATCAACTCACTCTCTTTGGTCCTTAGTGCCCTCCTCTGCAAATTGGTCAAGATGGATTAATCAATCAGGTTCCTTCCAGATCCTGAAGCCCATCCTTCAGCCTAATTTCTGCTCCTGGACCCTATACATGGATACCTATAGAACTCTCATACATTTTTAAGTTGACAAAAAATTTTTCATTGTAATTTTAAATAGTTGCAATTTTTCATTGTAATTTTAAATAGTTGCAAAGGACATAGTTTCCAGTGTATTGTATATACTAACATTTCAAAAATAAAGCTATTTTTATCACTCTCTTAAATATATCCAATGGAATGTAAACACTAGTGATTATATACCTCACCATTACTAATTTTAAAAAATCTGATGAGATCTTAATAGTCAGAAATTGTATTTCCATTCTACTTCTCCCAAAGAACTTATCCTATGTTTTATGCTTCAGTTTTTTATTGATCACACTTCTCTGCAAAAAAAAGGATATAATTTGAAATTTAATTTTTAAACATTTCCAGTGTTCATAGGCCCTAAAAGTTAACATTTTTTTCTTCTGGATTAAATTTCATAATTGTTAGTAGTATAAAATATATTATTAGTACAACAAACATTTCACACATTTTGATAATAAATTGAAAGTGTATTGGAAATGCATCTCTTAATGAGAAGGCTAAGTGGTCCTTGGGCCTTGATTAAATGAGGGTTTGTGGACACCAATAATTTTAACTTGCTTCTAACTTGGGTGTCCTGGAGGTAATACAGGTTCTGGGTGAGATGGGTAGCATCTCTGGGGTGACGTGGCAGAAGGGAAATGAAAAGGGCCAGAGGAAAAGGAGATCTGGCCCGAATTTCACACGAGGCAGATCACTTGGAGCAAAGAGAACACGTTGTGGCCCGAGGAACTGGACAATTCATTTTTTAAAAACTACCTTTTTTGCTATGAAATAGGTACTCCTTTTACCCTTTGCTGTGTATTTCAGAATCCCTGGAGGTGTTTATTCCTCGTTTGAAAACTGCCTTGGAGATAATGAAATGTTGTGGGGAAAAGATGGATCGGAGCTGGATGTGAACCTTAGATCCCCCACTGACCATACCGTCGGTCTGCTCCGGGGCACACTGCCTGACCTCTGCATGTCTCCACTTCCTCACCGGTGGCTGTGAGGGTGAAGCACCCAGATGGGGCCTGGCATCAGTGCCCACCAGGTTCCCTCTGGCTCTGGGCCACTTCTTCCTGTACACTGCACCAGCTCCAGGGCCAGCCCCAGAGCAGGGCTGATGTGGGTGTGCTCATCTGTATTGTGCTTATTTCCTGCTACCT
Source organism: Rhinolophus hipposideros (assembly GCF_964194185.1). Classification (NCBI taxonomy): domain Eukaryota; kingdom Metazoa; phylum Chordata; class Mammalia; order Chiroptera; family Rhinolophidae; genus Rhinolophus; species Rhinolophus hipposideros. The sequence continues at coordinate 28,054,923 of NC_138051.1, forward strand.
TGTTTTCTATTTGCTGGCAAATTTCTGAGGTCGGTGAGAGAATGCCTACTGAAAAGCTCAGTTAACAAATGATTTTGCTATTTCTCTTCATCTTGGGGCATCAAAAGGGTGTTTTCTCCCATAAAGGTGCATATCTGAAGGCTTTGTTGAAACTGTTCCTTGAAGTGAGAGGATAAAGACCCCAGACAGGAAAAAGAGAGAGAGAGACACTGAGCCAGGTTCCCACAGAGTTTATTGAGGGAGCCAAAGCCAGCGAGAGGACAAAGGAGTCCTGCTTCAACATCCCTCTCTGACGTGGCTGGCCTCCGGCAAGATGGGACACTCTGGGAGCGGAGCCACATGGAGCCTCTCACACCACAGCCTGTCCTACACCAAAGACCCAGACACAGGAGAGAGGACACAATTCCCATCCCAGGAGGGTGCTGAGGACACACCTTCTCCATCCCACCCTCCCCTAAAGGGCTAGCGCTCTAGCCATCAGGATCTCTGGCAGAAAGGCCAGGATGCCCGACCCTCTGATTGGCCAGTCTAATCTTGGGCAATGGGCCTGGCTGATAGCTCAGTTCAGACCCACCCCAGACATCTACTCTGGAAGCTAACACCTAACATCCAAACATGATTAAAAACACTCAGGACAGTTCTCCTGATGACAAAGGCCACACCCCAGACAATGGGAAGCTTGCCAGAACCTGGCCAGAGATAGAGACCCAAGCCGGGCGTGGGCATGTGAGGCAATCCAGGGGGAGGATCGTCTAGGGCTCCGTTGGGGCCTGGAAGCCTGGGCTTCTGTTTCTCCCCACTGAATGCCCATGATTTCCCAAAGATCCTCCAGAAGGGAGAAAGAGAGGAGAAGGCAGAGAGCTTAACAAGAGGCTCAGCCATGTATGGGCCGGAGGTCAGATCTACTGGGGCGAGGAAAAGGCTGTAGATGGGTGGGGCACTGAGGCAGGGGCGCTGGGGTGCTCCTCACACTCTGGCATGTCGTCCTGGAAGTACTCAGCCTGGCGGTACTGCCACAGACGCAAGTTCCCGTCCCACTGCAGGGCAGAAGGTGGCAAGTAGTCAGGAGGTGCTGCCCCCTCCCAGGTACGAGTCCCAGACGTACTGGCCCCCTCACCCTCGCAACCTCACCGAACTGCTGACAATCTTCTCCTCAAAGGGGTGCCAACTGACATCACGCACACAGGCCTTGTGGTTGGTCAGCTTCTTCACAATGTGGCCGTTCAGGAGGTTGTACACTGTCCAGGAAAGGCCAGAGTGGAGAGGGGCCACCTCAGGACCTTCTAGCCACCCCTTGTCTCTCCCTGAGCAGCACCACTTACCTGCCTCTCTGGCAACTTCCCACTTTCCCAGGGGAGCAAAGTCCACAGCAGAGGATGGGGTTATTTCTCAGTTTCTTTTCCCTTTCCCTACCTCAGGTTGAGGGTATAGTTTAGCAGAGTATGTGTATCTGTGGCCCTCAGCTAAATTTCACAAGGTCTACAGTTAATAAAATGCAATGTGACTTTGAAGGTTTTAGCAGCAATTTTCTAAAAAGCTCACAAGATCTGGAAGGCACCGTAAATGTGAACAATGGGGATGTCCAGACACCCACGTGGACCTGCTGTTCCTTATCTGGATGGGGTGTACCTTTCTCTCTTTCTGGATGGGTCTCCATCTGAGTGCACTGTCAGGTTCCTTATAGCTGTAGCTGTGCTTGTACATTCCTCCCGCTTTAGTGGCTGTATGTCCTTTACTACTTGCTGCTGTCTTTTGGTGTCATTCTTTTTTACCTCTGTTCCCTCCTACCTTTCATCTGTAATCTCTTTCCTTGACTGGCTACAAAACAGAACAGAGTATATTTTTGGTAATCTATTATATTTACTGACTAGAATTCTATGTTCCTTGTCTTAATTTAAAATGCTGATGAATAGAATGTTTTCTGTTTGTTAAGCCTCCCGTGTTCCAAGCTAAATTAAATTCCACTTGTAGTTGTCACTGGGTTTCTTAAGGTGGTCACTGGGAATTATAGATAGAATGCCAGAGAAACATTCCTGCTCTTCCCGAGGTCCCATTCTTACACTATCCTTACCGACCACTTTGCCAGTGGAGCAGCCGCTGTAGATGAACTGCTGGCCAGTGCTATGGGTGGGGGAGAATCGGCAGCGGATGAGGGTGTGCAGCACCCCATGGCCCCGGTAAGTCATCAAGGAGCTGTCCCCTGGGAGCTTCAGCTTCCGCCAGGCTGGGTGGGGGTACAGGGAGAGCCCTAGGTTAGGGAATCTGGATTCTCCCAAATCCCCAGTCCTTCCCAAAGACCGATGCTCACAGACAATCATCGTTCCAGTCCCCAACTGGTGGCTCTTTCCCCACCTAACAGTCAGCTGATATTCACTAATATGGCTCTGCTGGGTGTTAAGACACTGAAATACTTTTATATTGGTTAGTTCTGAGTGATCCCCAGCTCCCAACCCTGGGAACCCCTGGCTCTCTCCATGGTTCAGCAAACAAAGAGCTAATGCCGGGCGAGGAGGAGTAGGGGGAGGGCTTCTAGACTCAGCTCCAGGCTACAGCCACATTTACTGTGTCCGTGACGGGCCTCTCCAGGGCTTAAATATTTTAACCACCACCGCTGACTCTTCACTCTCCAGATCTCAGGCTCTACCCTCCACTCTCACCTTTTTTGGGCACCTGCTGCCAGCGGTAGTCCCAGTTTTGCTGTGTGGCAGCCTGGCGTGAGGCTTCCATGCCTTCCCGACTGGAGAAACGTCGGATATCCCAGAGCTTGATCGTCTGGTCTTTGGAGTTGGAGATGAGATAGCGGGCATCCCCCTGTGAACCCCAAGATGGTAACGAAGTGTCAGAGCTTGCAAACGCCCACACCGTCTGTCCAGCTTCCCCCTCCAGTTGAGGGGTATGAACTCTAGTCCTCTGACTCTGTTGGCTCTTTCCTCATCCAGGCGGGCTCACACCGGTTTTCTAACGCCACATCCTACTCCCTCGCTGGGTTTCCCCTTCTTTGTCTAGTGCGCTGGCTGGGCCTCCTCGTCTACCCTGGACTAACTCTCTTCTACTTTTCTTGTGCAGAAAGCCCTGCCCCGTTCCACTGGTACCCATCGGTGGTGGGTACTGATGGCTCTCATGTTTTCTGGCTTAAGCCCCTTCTTTCCACTCCAGGTCTTACCAACGTTGGCTAATACGGACCCTGGCAAGTTCCCACACCAGTCCACTTTGGTACCCTCTCCTGGACAACCAGAACCTTAGTAGCCTGGCCATGCAGTACTACCTCCCTGCCCACCTTGCTGTCAATAAAGGTGATGCCATCCTGGTGTCCGGCCAGTGCACCCACGGGCTTGGGGTCATCTTCCCGCATGGTACGTCGATCCCACACTTTGCAGATGGCATCGTCACCCCCAGAGAACAGGATTTGGGAGCTTATGTCAGCAAAGGCCACCGCATTCACATCATCCTCATGGGACTCAATCTAGGGGAGAAGGAGGCCAGGATACCTTGGACCTCAATCTGGGTCTTCCAATAGGCCAAGGACCAGGACGCAAAGGCTCTAATTCTCAGAAGCAATACCTGAAGGGTGCGCCGGTTCTGTTCTCGATCAAAGACATACAGGCAGCCATCATTGGCCCTGAAAGGGAAGGGATAAAGGGTATCCTGGAGCCAGGCCTGAGAGGACCAATGCTTGCGTGCTCTGGAGAGTCCTTGTTGTAAAGTCCTGCTGAGGGGCAAGCCCTCGTCTCTTCTTATATAGGAGCTGGGAGAGACTTAGCTGTGTTTGCAAGGTTTCAGACCTCCCATCTCATGCTGGAGAAATGGTGAACAAATGCGAAGCAAGTCGTAAACCTTGACCTTGGAGAAGGGCCGGCTGGCTGTTCTCCACAGCTGCCTGGGTAGGGGTATTCAGTGTACTCTCTGTAACAGCAGAGCTGGTCTCCGGGAGGACTCCTGTCTCATTAACTGAGGGCGACATCCCCCACAAGAACTCACCCTCCTAGCACTTCTCGTCCATCTGAGGAGACAGCAATGGAGAAGACAGCAAAGCGACGTTCATCTGGCCTGAAAAGAGCAAAGGAGGAGCTGGGTTAGGTGGACTTCCCTTCAGCCTTTGTTAATCCACATAGACTCTGATAATGGTTGTAAGGCACACTTCTCTGGGGAAAAGAAGTCCTGCCAACACGTGCTAGAATGTGGATTGCCTCAGGGGGAACCAGAAATAATCCTGCAACCATCTATTTTACCCTGGTCCTCTGCTGACAGGATGGGTGGGTCCCTCCCAGGAATCCACACAGAGAAACTTGCAACCAATGTACTTTTCCCTCTAAGCAGGAGTTCCAGTTCAAGAGGTGTGCTCCTGGAGAGCCTTCTTTGAGAAGTTTCTGATGGGTCTGACCAGGAAGGGAAGCCAGTACCTTAGATCCAGGGCAGTGTGTGTGTCTCCCTCCCCGTAGATGTTGCAGATATGAACTAAGAGAAGCAAGAGAAACAAGAATCTTTCAGGGCTGGAGGAAGGTGGGTGGAAGTGAAGCTAGGCAGGAGACAGAGCAAAGAACCTGGATGTCAGACCCTGGGAGTGATCTTTCCAGGAGAAGGTGCGGAGTCCTGGCAAAGAGGAGATGGGCGTTTGGAGACCTCAGGTCCCAGGCTGGAGACACTATGGCGGTCTGGGGCATACTCACTATAATCAGACCAGCTGGAGTATAGGAAGTGGTTCCCGTCAGGGGTGAAGGCCACATCCAGGACGCTCCAGCCTACATCCCGGGCCTTGATGCTCTTGAATTTATGAAAGCGGCCATACCGGCAGTCATACAATCGGATTGTCTGGTCTGTGCAAGTGAGGACCAGGAAGAATTAGGAAACGCTCTCCTTGAAACCTCCCCAGATCAGACCTCTCTCATTCAGTGTCTCTGGGATGTTCCCTTGATCATGGGAATGTGCTCTGACTAAACATCCCTCAAGTCAGGGTCTGAGCTGCTGGGCCTGGGCCTTTCTAGCCTCAGTCAGAAGGACCGTTCCTTATACCAGGGCAGTATGTAAGACCAGGGTCTAGTTACCTTGGCAAGCAGACATGAAGATTTGACCATCTTTGCTGTAGATTCCACAGAAAGCCTTCTGAGAGTAGGTATCAGTGAAGCCCAGATCATTGGGCAAGAAGCTGGGGGAGCAGAGGGAAAATGAGGGTAAGGGGAGCTCAGGATGAGGAGTATAAACAGTTAGCAGAATCCTAATAGAGCTGGATGTGAGAACAAGGGCATCCTTCCCTTTTGGCTTTGGCACAATCCCCTTTCTTTCTCATTCATTCTATTATCCACTCAATTTCTATACTTTGTTTACTCTCAAAGCTTCAACCCCACTTACACTAAACTTAATATCCCTGAGGCTCTTCTAACATCTATCCCTTCAAAGTTTATCTGGCGCTTAGGGTCTCTCCACCAAGCCCCATACTCACTGAGACATCACTCGAGACTGTTCTCCAAGGGAGAAGCTTCCCCGGTGGCAGAGGCCCCGTTCTCTCTAAAGGAAGGGATTGGGGAATGTTGCTCGCAGAAACACAGGGCCACTTCAGCCACACCAAGACCCCGCCTCCAAGGTTACTGCTCTTGCTACAGAAATAGGCACCACATATAGGATGTCCCACCAAACGCCAATGCAGGACGGCTAAGAATTCTCCAGCGCCAGCACTTGAGGCTTCTCTGGAAAGTTTCCTTCTGTCTTCTCTGGGGCTGGCAGAGCTTCTGCCTACCTTGATCGGCCTGCTGCCAGGCTGATGGGAGGTGGAGAGGCCTACCTTGTACAACATTTGAGGAAAGCTGTGCTCTCGGGCTGCCCGCCTAAGCCCCAGCCGCCCTGTGGCCAATTCCACTTGCGTCTTGATCTCATTGCATTCCAGCTCCCGGGTGTCAGGGGTTGTATCCACTGTGAGGACGAAGGGGAAGCTGCATCCGAGGTCTTCCAGCCCCAGAGGACACTTAGAACAGTGCTCAAGCCCGCTCAATGTGGCTGAATATACTGGGTCTGCACGGACTCCCTCATTCCCTGAACTGCCACATGTTCTTCCAATTTAACCATTTTTCTTTGTCAAAATTAAAAAAAAAAAAAGGAAAAGAAAGGTTTCCTAATGAAAGTCCTCTGATGTTAGGGTCTTAGTCTGCCTATCCTCTTACCTGGTGGGTTGTACCGGTCCCCGAGACGACCATCCCAGGCACTGTCATGCTCTTCCTCCGAGTCCGAGAGGGCCTGGATTAGTTGTAAATTTGCGGCACCTCCTCCCTGCACCAACCTCACTTGGCCTCTGTGGAGAAACCCCCCATGATAAAGGGGGAGGATCCCTTCCCCAAAGCAACCAAATTCAGAATCAACGGCTAACCAGCTGTTAAATCACCTGGTACTCAAACCATCATACTGTCCCTATTTTGAGGTCTGAGGATGACTAGACCTTGGCTGTTGTTTTCAACTTCCTATAAGACACAGTAGGAAATTAATTCTCCCTCGTACAGCAGTGACGAGAACCCCAGCATCGCATGGAGGTTGAGAGACCGAAGTTGACTTTCCAGAGGACTGAAAATTCTGAGAGCATTTCCTTCTGAGCCTCTGCCTGAGGAGTCCAGCACAGAACACAGTATTCTGAAGGGATCCCCAAGTTTGTCTTATCCCCAAGAAGCCACAGTTAAGAAACATAGCCAGTTTCGCCCCTTACCAGTCAACTCCTGGTGGTCCCTTCCTTCAAAGCAATCTTTCCTCCAGCACAGGGTTAGTTAGGTTAATTTCCACTTGTTTTTCAAGTAAGTCCACATGGCCTCATATTGCACGTAATTCACTGCACAAAGGCTCAACACCCACTTCCCCATCTCTTCTCTTCACCCCTTTTCAACCAGGGCCCCTCCCCCCCTTTTTCACTTACTGGGAAAACAGATTACATTTGTGTGGTCCTAGCTAGAGGGCTTCCCTTGGACAGTCCCCTCAAACACAAGAGTGAGGCATCCTGGTGACCCTCCCCAGGCTAGAACCACTCTTACTGGGGACGGAGCCGAGGGCTGTGCGTGTCCAGCACAAAAGGCTGTTCAGCTCAAACCAAACAGCCGTGCTGGGCTAATCCCATTCCCTATCCTCTGTAACTTCCCTGCCTCGAGTGCGGATCAAGGGACTGCGGTGGCGCCCGCTGGGGACACACCAGAGAGTAAGTTACCTGCGGAGGAGATAGGCCAGTACCTGGGCCAGATCCACATCTTCATCCTCCTCTTCCTCTTCCTCACTCCGACGCAGGCCGGCCCCTCTCCGGGGCAAGCCCTCGGAGGGGTCTCCGGACCCAGCTCCTGCACTGCTGCTGTTCCGTGATCCCATCTTCTGGTCACAGCATCCTTACGTCCTGTGCAGGGACTCCTGTCACCTCCTTGGGCTTGGTGAAAGCAAAGCCTGCTCTAGAAATACTAGGGTCTCCGGAGACAGGGGTAGCTGTCTCTAGGAGGCTGACCCTTCCTAGAGACAGAGATCCCTTCTCTTTAGCCTGTGACAAGTTCCAAGGCTTCGGGAATGCAAACTTTCCCCAATCCTGTGAAGCAAAACAAGCAGAGTGAAGCTTTTGGCACGACCCTAGCTCACCAATGAGAATCCTTTGAAAAGGAATTTCTCACTTTTCTACCTCAAACTCACCCATCTAAGTCCCTGGGGGGGGGTGGATTCCCAGGTAACCTCTCTGGCCGACCAATCAAAACCCCTCGAAGAAGAAAGCGCCTCATTAGCCTATCTCATCTAACCAATAAGAAGCCTTAGGACTCAGAGACCCCCCCCCAACGCCCCCCTTACCGACCAATCAGAGTACTCCCTTGCGAAAGCCGGCAGCAGCGACAACCAATGACGTTAGAATTCGGCCTAACACCCTCTCCTTCCTTGCCTCACGCCCACGTGGTGTGCCGGGGGTGTGTACGCCTAGGTGGGGAGGCCAGGAAGAGGCCGAGAAGCCCCTCCCACTGAAACCGGCGGTTACCGCCCCGCGCGAGACCACCCACCAGCCAGGAGCGGTCGCAGGACCCGCAGTGGCGCAAAGCCTTGTTTACACCGACTGCCGCCGCCGCGTCGGCCAACCGCGCCTCCGTCACGCGCCTCCTTCGTCACTCATCTCCCGGCTTCCCTGCCGGCGGACTGCGACGTCACACGACGCCCCTAACGGCCCCGCCCCCTTGGCCCGCTAACTGGACAGCTGAACGCAGTGATTGATAGGTGGGTGGGAGAAAGTGCGTGAGGGGTGTGAGGGGAGGAGAAAGCGCGCAACCCAGGAAGGGCGTCGCTCTCGTTGGGAGTAAGTGGGGAATCCGCTGCTTCCAGGGTGTGGGCGGGGCTTACAGAAGAAGTTGGTTCGCTACGGAGAGCTGTCTTAGCAAGGGGTACAATTTGCTGTCGGTCCATAAAATTCATTTGGCTTTGCATTTTTCAGACGATCTCTTAAGAGCCTCCTTTTTCATCCCATTTTTCCCTCACCGGGGTCCAGCCTTCCTCTTTTCCCTGGCTGCATCTTCAGTCGGCCCTGCCCTAAGCTTCGCCGGCGCCTTCAGGGTAGGTTCACGTCATAGGTGGGGCCCAGGCCTCCACACCCTCCCTTCCGGGTTTAGCTTCCGGAAGCCCCGTTCTTGTGGGGACCGCCCTTTCTAGACCTCCCCTTAGCCGCTCTGACGACTTTTTAGATGACCCCTGGCTTCCCTCTGTGGTCTTTGCAGACGCTCCCTAACACATTCTCCGGTCTCTACGGGCCTTTCCGGTTCCTTGAGTTCCGCTTAGACGCCCCGTTGGCCCTCGGGGATTTATAGACCTTCCCTAGACCTTCTGTCCTTGCGGTGTCTCTCGGTCCCGGCCACCGACTACGGTGTGCACGTACTCCGCCTCCTACCCCCCGCCCTGGGTTTATGAGTAACCCGGCCGAGTCCAAGGCCGGGCCTTACCACATCTCGGGATCCTCGCCCAGCCTGAGGCGCGGGGGCGGCGGGGCGGCGGTGCGGGTCGAGTCACCTCGCCGAGCCCGGCGCCAAGGCCCGGGGTTCAAGCCGCACCTCCGCGCTCCCGGCTCCACTCCCTTGAAAGCGCTTCAAGCTGTCTTGGGCCCGAGCCCCCCGAGGGCCCTCAGTTCCCGGGGGCCTTCCTGGGAGGGGGAGGGCGTGGTCCTTGGGGTGACGCCTCCCGGTCTCTAGACTGCTCCACCCGAGTTTATCGTCTCTGGTCACCCGGGTAGCTTCATGGAATCGAACCCACGCATATTTTAGTACTCAAAATAGTAAAACAAGGGAAACAAAAGCGCTCCAGATATACAATATGCACGGGACTGGTTAAATCGCTTGTCCATATGGTAGGACGCCTGCCAGGTGGATATTAAAGTGATGTTGTAGTCTTGTGTTTTTATGCCATTGGAAAGTGCAAGTTACGTTGTTAGGTTTTTACAAAGGTGGTAGTTCTGGTGACATGCAAAAACAATGTTTTCAATTTTGCATTAAAACATGAACATACCCAGGCTCATTATACTATTAAGTAACAAAACGGAAAAGGCCTTGCATGAATTAATGACAAAGATGTAGCATGAGCAATGCATTCTAATTAATAGGAGCACCCAAAGAAAAACTTCTGTTAAACTCATCTCTTTAATAATACAGTTTTTGATTACATCTTTCCTCTTCTCCTTGGCCTTTTATCCTTAGCACTTAGAAATTCTGTTTAAAACTGAATAAAATCTAAATTCAAGCCTTTGAAATATGGAACTTGTACATTATTGAATAAAACGTGAAAGTCATGGTAAACGGAAAGAAAAAAAGTCGGAGGTTTTATGTCCAAAATGAGTCTTAACATCAAATCGTATGCTAAACAATGTAGGATTTCATCTTAGTGGATTCATTTTTGTGTGTAAAAGATTTTCAAGCCTCTGAACTTGGTTATGTCACTTGTGACTGATGATATTTTTTAAATGTATGTGAGCAGTTATATTTTAGGGGGTTCCATACTGTGTGTTCCATCGAAAGAAAGTGGCATTTCTTTAAAAATAATTAAATAATTTTGATAAACTCTATTGGCCTTCCCTGTCATGATTTTGAAATTGGGAGTGTTGCTTGGTGACAGTTTGTAAAGTGCTTTTCATTTGGCAGCCTCTACTCTCCCCAGCTACACTTAAAGCCACAGAGAGGTTTCTACCTTTAGCATCCATTTTAGAACCAGTTCTAGTAACTGCTAAGTAAATGTCAGCTGGCTGACTTTCTGCCTGACCTGCCTTGGGTTGTTTCCTGCTCATTAGCATCTCCACCAGAGGGCGGGCTGGGCTGGAGAGGAGAGAGGGAAGCACATTTTTTCTCTCGCTAACACTGTCCTCCTCCTCAACCCCAGCTCTCAGCCTGATGACTGCACAGAGCCCCTGGGACACATGTACAGCTCTGGGCAACACAAGGGAAAGTTCTGTTTTCTGAAGTGACTGATGACGTGTTTATACATTGTCTTCTTACAGAATTCTCTGTGTAGAGAAAAGGCAGAAGTATGTTAATTTGCCCAGGGTTTAAAATATGTTGACTATAAAGCAGTTGAATAATTACGGGATTTCTAATACTCTCATGTCCTGTGTCCTTGAGAACCAGAATTTTTTGTGTGGTGGACAGGAGGTACAGATGCGATATAGAAGGATTTAAAAACCCATTAGCCCTGAGTTTGAATAGGAACTATCAGTATGAACTCAAGAGGTATTTTATCTTCTGACCCCTGTCCTCTGAAAAGTTCTAGAAACAATGACCAATCCAGTAGCAATGAACACTCCTACCACCCAGATCTTAAAATACCATTTCCCACAGAAAGAAACCAGCACTTGAAGAAATGACTGATTGCTGGTCTGGGGCAGGAAATGTACAAGGTGAGTGTCGAACAACTTCTACCAGATAGCAAAGAAGCTAACAAACATTATCAGGGTAATGTCAAAGGACTCAAGAGCCAAGCTCTCATGGCCAAAGATGGGACAATTTGAACATTAATAAGGATAATTTAAACATGTTTAAATCTATAAGTTCACAATGTGTGTGTGTGTAAATGGTCACTTTTGAAGAATAAGAAATTATTTTGAAGATAGTAAGTAAAGAAATACAAGCAGTTACCTTGCTGTGCCTATATAAACTGTACCTCAGGTTAATGAAATAGAAGATAAAGGGAGTATCCCCTTGTAAAAGTATTCCACCTATTGTGACAGAGTTTAAGTATGGCTCCTTTAAAATCCCTAATAAATAAATGAATCTAGGCATTGAGCATCTAGGCCTGGATTCTTCAGTGGTTAAATTCAAGGAAAAGAATGGAGGGGAAACCTGGAGATTGAAAGAGACTTAAAAGGCATATGCAATTTTTAAAAATGGGCAAGGCTAAACCGTAATATGTAGGGATCCACATTTGGGTGATAAAACTACAAAAAAAGAAGAAAAAAGGAAGTGATTATCATGCACCGTAGTGTCCATTTACACCAGGAAGGAGGGACTGTGGTGGAGATGAAGAACACGGTGAGGGAGGATAGATCCTTTTGGTGTCTGACAAAGTTCTGTTTCTTTCTCTAGGTAATAGTTGCATGTGTATTCACTTTATTAAGCTATGCCTTTGTTTTGTATGGTTTTCTGTTTCTGTTTTATTTTTAAAAGGTGAATTAAAATGTGTTAGCTATATTTTGTTTATCGTGAGCTAGAGGGCATGCAGACCAACTTTATTCTAAGTGACAAAATCCTTTTTAAGACTAACACCTTCACATCACTGTGCATTTAGAGACCAGAAAGGTGCCTGGAACCCCTGTTTCCGCCTCTTTCCTGGAGGGACTTACTTCCAAACCCATTTTCTTTCTCCCCTGAATTTTATTTTCGTTGCTCTTCTTCCTCTTAAACTGTAGAGTCAGCAGTATATAATACCGTTCAAATACAGACTTACAGGGCCTACTCTATTCAACAGAGTGGAAAGTTGAGGACAGCTGACATATATTCAAATGGTTACTCCATGCCAGGCGTAGTTCTGAGTGCCTAGTTCCATTCTTAATCCTAACGACACTGAGGTGTAGGCACATGTGCATTTTACAGATAAAGAAACTGAGCGGCACCCCAGGCTTGAGAGCACTGTGTGCCTCACATCTGTTATGCTGCCTCTGCTCATACACTCTGCTCATACAGTCATTGCACGCTATTTATGCAGCTGAGGACTTGGGTATATATTTTTAAGTACAATGGACTCCATTGCTCAGTGTATTTTAGCATATGATCCACTCTGACCTTTAAATTCTTTTCTGCTCTTAACACATTGTAGCTGGTGATTGGCTGTTTTCTAGAACACTTGGTCTTCCCTCCTTCAATGTTTTCTTTTGAGGGAATTCCCAGTAATTCCAAGTTATTTGCTGACATTTATTCTCATTTTCTGGGTACAGACTCATATCTTATCCACCTCAATGTATACATTCACTCAGCTTTGCTGCACCTCACCGGTGCAATTATCCTCAGCTGATGCCCCTGACTCATATAGGACCATCACTGTTTTTGTGGTTTCCCTCTAAAGTTGGTTTCAGAGTTTAGGCCAAGGCCTTGCCAAACTATGGTCCCTCTAATAGCAGCGTCAGCATCCCCCAGGAGTTTGTAAGAAAAAACAGAATCTCCAGGTTACCCCAGACTTGCTGAATAAGAATCACAGGCATGTTAAAGTTTGAGAAGCATGGAATAGGTGACTTCTAAGGTCCTTATAATTCTACGGGTCTATGCTGCTTTGAGAGACATGTCTCTGCAGTTACCGTTTCCTCTTGGCTCTACTGTGTACTGAGTGACCTTGGGCAATTACTTGACCTTACTGTGCCTTTGTTTCTTCATTTGTAAAATGGTACCTGCCTCAAAGGGTTGTTTTGTAATGTGCTTAGAACAGTGCCTGGCACACGAAAGATGCTATAGAAGTGTTAGCTGTCTTAATACTGAATAAGCTTTTTTTGTGAATATTTTATGAGCCCCAACATGAGGTCAAGCAGGAGGAAGGACAGGTTTGAGAAATCAACAATGGACCACTTCACTGGAGAATGCGGTTACAGAGTGGGCAATCGAGAATTTTAGGCTTGGAGGCTGTAATGAGCAGCTTGCAGAGGCTCTCATCTTTTTAAGACCTCAGGACACAGAGTATAGTGCCTTCTCTCAGCAATTCTTACTTAGGTGGCCCCCTGATGGTAGAGCTGTCTGGGGCATCAGCAGCTTGGAGGGGCCGGAAAAAGATTGTGAAAATTGGTGTTAGAGGAAAGCCTGTGAAGATAGGTGGGAAATGAAAACACAAATGTTACGTAAAATAAATGAGTATCTCTTATTGGACAGCGCATGCGGGAAGGCCTGTGGCCTGGTCTCACAGCACCCAGAAGATGTTAGTTATATCAAATCGGTCATATTTTCTACAAGCCTGCTGGTTCTCCTATGCCTAGATGGGGGTGGAGGGTAGGGTGGCGCTGTGCTCTCGGGCTAGCCTGGAGCCTCAGGTTGTCACATTCTGCGCACACGTCCCTCCAAGGCCTCCAGCTCACCCAACACTTCTTTGGGCAGATCCTGGTTGACCTGCTCTGTCAGGTAGTTCCGAATATCATGAACCTCCTGTTCCCAGAAGTCCTTAGGGAGCGAGAACAGCTGGGTGGTGTCTATAGCTCCTAGGCCACTGAGATCCAAGGCGCCTTCCTTTGGCACCAGCCCGATGGGTGTCTCTTGGGCACTGTCCTGCCCATCTAGCCGCCGGCAGATCCAGTCTAGCACCCGAGCATTCTCTCCAAAGCCTGGCCACAGGAAGCGGCCTGCCTCGTCCCGCCGGAACCAGTTGACATGGAATATGCGCGGCAGCCGAGCCCCCTTGCGCCCCTCCATGCTCAGCCAGTGTTCTAGGTAGCGCCCAAAGTTGTAACCAAAAAAGGGCCGCATGGCAAATGGGTCATGCATGATGACCTTCCCTAGGGAGGGGAGAGGCTAGGTAAGGAATCTTCCTCTTTACTGGAAAAGAGAAGGGCATTCAGTATCCAGCTGGAGGAAGTTCATGGTTCTGGAATATACTTGGGGCAGGGTGAAAAGGGATTGGTGAAGGGCTGGGCAGGAGGGTCTGGCTCAGGAGGGGAGAGAAGAGGCCATGTAGACACATGGGAGGGTGCTCACCTTTGTGTTCAGCTGCAGCAGTGGACTCAGAGCGCATGGCACTGCCCACAAACACTCCGTGGCGCCAGTTGAAGGCCTCATATACCAGGGGTACTCCTAGAACACCAGCGAACAGGGTCAGAGGCAGCGCTTTTCATTGGACTCATTCCATCCTTTCTGGTGATCTTGATGCCTAATCTCTTTCTCCTAGGACCTCAGCTGTCCCATTTTCAAATTCCATGCCCCCCCACCAATTTTGCATTCTCCAGAGGACAGCTCTGGAGACATACCGCTACAGTTGGTGATACAGGCTGAAGATCCCCAAGCTCTTAGTACAAGAGGCAGATGGGCGCTGATATAGAGCCAGACCCTTTTCCACGAAGGCATGGAACCCACACAATGTTTACCTTTGGGTCTGCGGCCTCCAAAGATGATGGCATCAATGGGGACACCCTCAGGGGCCTCCCAGGCGGGGTCCATGATGGGGCACTGGCGAGCCGGGGCACAAAAGCGAGAATTGGGATGTGCACAGGGCTCCTTGTCACCTGGCAGAGGAAATACAAATACTGTCACTTCCAAGGGCACATCTACCCCCAGTACACATGTTCATGTACTCTTGCACAATTTCTTTTTACCTCATCAGCTCCCTGCGACCTCGTGGGGTAGGCAGCAGGGAGTCAGGCCATCTCCCTTAAAATTTGGATAAATCAGGTCATTTATCCATAATGGTACTGCCAGCTAAGCTTTGTGAGAAAAGAGTGGGAGAGGAATTGGGCTTCAGCAGAGCACTAATGTTTATGCCAAACTATAGCCATATGGCATTGACCAGTGCTCAAAAGAATGGGGTTAGATGTTGGCATAATTTCCCCCCGAGAAACAATTTATTTATGGGACGTGTATTTAAATCAACACTCAAGCCTAAAGCAAAAACTGAGTCTGTGTGGTCAGTATTTCAGACAATTGACTTTCCATCAGCAAATGGGGGAAATAGAATCTTTTGAGCCATCGG
Source organism: Rhinolophus hipposideros (assembly GCF_964194185.1). Taxonomy (NCBI): domain Eukaryota; kingdom Metazoa; phylum Chordata; class Mammalia; order Chiroptera; family Rhinolophidae; genus Rhinolophus; species Rhinolophus hipposideros. The sequence goes on from NC_138051.1 coordinate 28,070,037, forward strand.
AATGCAAATAGGAATTGATTTTAAATCTAACAGAATTTCGGTGATTTCCCTGGGTCTGTCCAGTCCCTGATGGAATGATAAGCCTTGAAGAACTCAGACAAAGACACAACCTGGGCAGGCGTAACCTGAGGAACCCAGGTCATTTGGTCCCTTCAGGTGCCCTGGAGAGGGGCTGGGACCAAGTCTAGGATAGACATATAAGGCACCATCATGGGTATCCCAAATGGACATGGTGCCTTCTCTACTGGAAGTTGCTGGTCAGACCTGGGGGTAAGGGAGTCAAAGCTGCCACCCCCTGTCCCCGTCCTGCCCCCCAGCTGCTGCCTCCACTCTCAGATAAGAGCTATCCTTTATGCTTCTCCCTTGCACTTTTATCAGCCCCCAATTCAGGACGCTAGCACAGGGTGTTATTCTGGGAACTGAAGCTGGACACAACACACCCTAGTTATACCCCTGAATCCAGAGATGATGAAAGGCTTGGGGAATTAGCCTGTGGGGAAATATGAAAGTTTCTTGGACTTCTCAGTTGGGTAGGAAGGCTGAGGAGAGCTTAATGATGGTGTTGGAGAAAATAAAGGGTGATTAGACGAGGAGGGTGACTGCTAGGTCAGCCTGGAAAACTTGAATATAGGTTTCAGTGACCACAGGCCTCCCTCCCCCCCTCCATGCTCTTCTTTGCTCCCATCCCTAGGTCTCGGGATTCTCTGACTGTTGAAGGCCACTGAAAGCTGAAGGTCCAGAGTGCAGGATTGGGGGAGGGGGTAGGACTGTAAGGCGTGGGGAGTAATGACAGGCTTGAGAAACTAGTTTCTAGGAGAGGCTAAAGAGCTGGTCTGATTCAGTTTGGAAGAAGGATTGCAGTATATGTGTTAGAGGGACAGGAGAAGGGTGAGAGTAACAATACTGACTTTTAAACTGGTTATTATACAGGGGGATAGTAGGAACCAAAGTGGCAAGAGGAAGGGCAGGGTTCGTCCTTTCCTAATACGTCAAACTTTATGGATTATGCTTTGAGCCCTATTTTTTCTGTAATAATTTTCAAAACAGTCCTTTCCCTTTTTTTTTTTTTAACACTCGGCTTATATTTATTGAGGGTTTACTAAGTATTTGGTACTGTGCTACACCCTTTGCATGCATTTAATCATCCAACAACTTTAAAAGATAGGTACTATAGTAATTATTCCTATTCAACTGATGGGGAACCTAAAGCTCAGGAGGTTAAGCAATTTAGCCAAGTCACAAAGCCAGTACTTGGTGGAGTTGGGACATGAACTGAGACCTTGCCTCAGTTGGAAACTGAGGGTTGGAAACTGCAAACATTCATAACTTCCTGTGCCTCCTGGAGGTCCCAGAACATGGCTGCGGGTTGTGGAGAAGGCTTTTATATCATCAAGATGCTGAGCCCTGGGGGCTGTGTCATGACTCCCCCACCCCACATACCAGGTTTCCAGGCCTTGCCCAGCCAGGAGGTGACGGTGACACCAGGTGGGAGAGGTTGGTCAATACCCTCCCAGTACACGCCGCCATCACTGGTCTCAGCCACGTTGGTGAAAAGAGTGTTACTCTGGATTGTAGCCATGGCATTGGGATTGGTGGTGGCAGAGGTACCAGGAGCCACCCCAAAGAAACCATTCTCAGGATTGATGGCCCGGAGTCGACCTGTTAAGAGGAGAAGTGAAAGAAAGGAAGGACCAAGCAGGAAAAGTTGAGGGGTATAGCCGGGAAAGGTCCTGTGGTGCCCCTCCCTGCCCTGAGCTGGACCCTAGATCTGATGGGGAAGGCTTTGTGCTTCTGCCAGAAAGTTCAGGGCAAGGTTGGCTGTTTAGGAGAAGGTTCTTACAGACAAAGCTCACCAGGAGCAGTGGAGGGGAGACCCCTACGCTCTGGTAAGAGCCAGTACCAAGAGTATGATCCAAGGGCCACTCACCATCACTGTCAAACCTCATCCAGGCGATGTCATCTCCCACACACTCCACCTTCCAGCCTGGCAGTGCTGGCCGCATCATGGCCAGGTTCGTCTTGCCACAGGCACTGGGGAAGGCAGCTGCCACATAGCGCTTCTTCCCCGCAGGGCTGGTGATACCCAGAATCTGCATATTCAGGAGAGAGAAAATAAGGAGGAGGTCACCAAAGGTCAGGGCATGGTCTTCATAGGAAGGACAGCGATAAGTTAGCAGAGAGGACTGATGTGTATTAACAGGTGTACCGCCTTGCCACTAGGCCTGGGGTGGCGGCAAGGGGAAGCCCCACACATTCAGCAGCCTGGGGTCAAAGCTTCGGGCTTTGGGCAGAGGCCCTGCTCACTAGCCTGGCACCTGGTGGGAGGCAAGGCTGAGGCAGACTGGCCAGGCCCTGCCGCTGCCCTGCCCCCCGCAGCTGCCCGATCCTCACCAGGCCCTCACCAGCATGTGCTCCGCCAGCCAGCCCTCATCCCGGGCCAGCCGAGAGGCGATGCGAAGGGCAAAGCACTTCTTGCCCAGCAGAGAGTTGCCACCATAGCCGCTGCCGAAGGAGACGATCTCCCGCTGGTCAGGCACGTGGCCAATCAGGGTTTTCTCAGGATTGCATGGCCACTGGCTCCCCGGCTCCCCTGGGGACAATGGGGTCATGGGGCTGCTGGCAGGGGCATCAGGAACTGGGGTGTCAGGGGCGGGAGGGATCAGGGGGTGGCAGGAGAGACACTTGGGAGCGGTGGTGCCAATGGATGGCTAAAGCCCCCGCCCCCCCATAATATCCATTAGCTCCCATGCCCCTCTTCTTGGACATGGATAATCGACTTTCTCAATCTTGTGCAAACTGCTCTGCAAACACAGCCTCATCCCCAGCCCAGACAGCTGCCCTGGATTTGTGGAATCAGGTGTCTCACCAATTAGGATGGGTAGGATTTGGGGTTCCCTCTGAGTACAAGCAGGCCTCTGTGTCCTCCCCTGGGCAGAACACGTGCTCACCTTGCCCAGTCAGGGGCCTGCCCACAGAGTGCAGACACTTGACAAAGTCACCATCTCCCAAGGCCTGAAGCACTGGCGTCCCCAGCCGGGTCATAATACGCATGCTTGCCACGACGTAGGCCGAGTCAGTGAGTTGCACGCCGATGCGTGACAGTGGGGAGCCCACGGGACCCATGCTGAATGGAAGCACATACATGGTTCGGCCTGTGGAGGAAAACGTCACCTGGATGTAGGGTTCCAACCTGTTTGTACCTTCAGTGCCCCTGATGTCTGTGTCTCTGCCCTGGTTACCCTGCATGCAGCCTGGAAATCTCTCATCCACGGCTTTTTGGAACTCAGCTGGGGACATCCAGTTGCCCAGCTGCCCACGGGCCCCACCAGCTGGGAGGGGCACTGTGTCCCGTTGAGAAGGAGTTACAATCACCGTCTTGCTCTCTACTCGTGCCACATCCTTGGGGTCTGTGCGGGCCAGCCAGCTGGGGGAAAAGGGATTATCAGGAAGATGGCAGCCAGCAGGTCTCCCTCATCCCCAAACCCACTCTTTCACGTCCAACTTTGACCGTAGGTCTTCTGTTGATCTTTTTCCCCCCATCTATTTGCACCTCAGTCGCTTTCTCCAGGTTTTGTCCCATCTAACGGGCCACAGGTACACATGCTGATGTTATTGCAGGCTTCGCTCAGGCCCATGCTTAACTATGTAGTTCCCTCTTCCCCTGGCAAAAACTCCCTGAACTCGTAAGAAAAAAAACAAACAAAAGTTTGTATTTGTATCAGTTTCTTCACTTAAAATAAAAATACAGACTGCTTTCAGTAATTCCTGAATCTGTTTCCTCCAAAGCTCCCATTGTTGCTTATTCCATTGGATGGTCTAGATAAATCTGATTTTGTCTTGGTAAGGACAGAGTTGCCTTAGTTTAAGCAGCTGCCCCCATCCTATGGGTCGCTGGGCTCAGGGCTTACCAATTATTGTACTTGGGGAGCTTCCGAATAAGTCCTTGCTGCTCCAGCAGGGTCAGTGTGGCAGTGTTCTCGGCCTCGGTCCCATCACAGATGTGGATGCCCTCTGGTTGGCACAGACGGGCACTGCGATCCACAAAGTCTCGAACTCCAGCAGGCAGCTGGCTCAGATCTCCATTGAGTACACGCAGGGTCTGGATGCTGCGCCGTGAAGACCAGCCGCAGGGGCTCAGCCCACGCCAGCTAAGCCTGCGAGAGAAGAAACAGAGAGGTAACGAACCAGGTGTTTTCATGGAGGACGGGCAAGTTGAGGGGATAGGAAGCTGGGGAGCATGCTAAAGCAGGTCTGGGTGCAGGCCCCATGAAGAGCAGATCGAAGCAGGTGTGTGGGATGGGTTCAGGCCACATGTATCTTGTGGCCTTTATGAGGCTCAGTGAGGGTGTCTCCTGGTCAGCAAGGGACAGGTATTGCCAAATGAGCATAAAGCCTGTGTGGAGGTATATGTGTATGCATGCTCATGTCATATGGGCTCGTCCAAGCCCTTATTTAACTAGGTCTGATCAATGCTGAGAAATGAAGAGGTGCCCTAAGGCCCAAAAGTCAACAAACTGTGTCTCGGTGATAGCTTCATATGTCTGGTGTTTGAAGCTCTCATTTCTGTTCTTTCCATTCTCAAGTCTAGTTTTTAAGTTAAAAAGGCAGCTATTTTTATTTTCTTCTTCTTCTGGTGTGTATGCTGTAAGACTGTGAAAACCTCAAGCAAAGAGATTAAGGCTCTTGCCTGGGGAGTAGGTAATTGGATGTTGGGGTTCTAGGCATCAGATATGCTGCGGCCTACCTGGGCCAACAGGATTGCAAAAAAAATGTTGCCTTTGGGTAAGTACTTTTGAACTGTGTGGAAGGCTGACTATTGGGGAATGTCACTGACTGGGGTTCATACCCATATTCCAAGGAGGGCAGGGTCCCTATTGTCTGTCCCTGTATACGTGTGGGAGAGGGAGAAGCAGGGTCTGTTCTCATTGGCTTGGACCCAGGGCAGAGTAAGCCAGAGAAAGCAAAGGTCAGGATAGGGAAGTTGCCCTCCTCCTGTACAGGGAGGCATAGTAAACAGCCCCATACACCTAGGGCCACATGGCCCTGTCCCTCCCCTAGCTCTCTTTCCTACAGGACACATGCCTACAGAGCTTTGGGTGTTGGTGGTTGGTAGGGGGCAACATCAGATTGCAGGAAGCTCAAACTCAGAGGGTGTAAGCCTGGGGAAGGTAGAAAGCTCAGACCAAGGATGTAGTAGATGGAGCCTGGTTGGAGTGGGAGCTGAGGTGGCTTCCACTGGGCAGGGTGGGACAGAAACCCAGTATGGCCCCAGGGGCCGAGGAGGAGGTCTCCTGGGACTTGGGTCTGCTCTTGTCTCAGAGAGAAGTTTTCCCTGAACACTACTTTTAAAGGTACAATCTTGGGGACATCCTCTCTCCATGGGGGAGCCTGGCTCAGGAAATCTCTGGGGAAGCTCCACCACTCTCCTCCAATCCCCTAAGCGGGACCTTCTCCTTTTCCTCTGCTCCAGAGACCACTCACAAGGGCTCGCCAAGTGGAATCAGCTGTGGGAGAAGTATGGGGTCAGCTCAGACTCTGGGACAAAAGCTGGGGAGAAAGGAGGCTACAGAGGGAAGACAGGAAGGTGTGAAAAGCGGGAGAGGGAAGACAAACAGGGCCTAGGGTCTCCTGTCCTAGAGGGGGGAGAAATCAGCCGTAGAAGAACTGAAGGCAACTTGGTCCCCTCCTCCACCTTGCTTCCTTCCTTCCCCTGGCCCCAGGTCCCTCTGGCTGTGCCAGGCTTCCCTCCAGGTTCCAGTCCGGAGGAGGCCGGCTAATGGATGTTTACATTCTACCTTCTTTAGGGAGCTCCGAGTTCAATCCCCAGGGCTCATGCACCCTTGACCCCAGGGTCCTACCGCTCCTCATTGCAACTGGGGCACAAGAGTTACATCTGGAAAGAAAAGGCGGAGAGCTGGGCTCAGCAGGGGCGAGCTAGGAGGAGGACGGAAGTTCTGAGAGTGGCAGATAGAGACGTCGCCGTTGCAGACCAGCAAAGCAGGGAGGGGGAGGAGAGGACGGAAACGAAGAGACCTGGGGCAACTGGGGCTGCCCCTGATCTCCCGCTGGATTCGCGGCCCGAGAGGCTCCGAATCGAGAAACATTCGCCCGCGATCCGCTGCCTCCTCGGATGGGAAGCCCCAGGCGGAGGCGGGCAAGCAGGAGAGCGCAACTGGCAGCCCCGAGGGGGCGAGCGCGGCAGAATGTGCCCCGGGCTGGGGGTCACTCACCGCAGGCCGGGACGGTACACAGCGGCCATTGCACCTGGGCGGGGGCTGCGGGATGGCCACGAGGACGGAACCGAGCCAGGGAGATATGGAAGGCAGGGAAGGGGAGAGCGCGGCGAAACGGCGAAGTCGAGAAGCGAGAGGGAGCTAAAACTGGGCGGGAGGCGCTTAAAAAGGAGGCGGGCAGGCAGGCACAGGGCGGGACCTAGAGGGCCGGCGCGACCCTCTCTCCGCCAGGCCAGCAGGGCGGCTTTCCCAGGTCCTGACGCTCCAGGTCCCCAGCCTGCCTAGCCACCGCCCCACCCTCTGCATCCTAACCCCCAAACCCATCTCTCCCATTGGGGGACTGGGTCTTCTCGAGGCCCCGCCCCCGCCCCGCCTCGTCCACTGCACATGATGTAACTTTGAGGACAATTGCTCCCGGGAGATAGTGACTGGAGACATTGGGTGGCAAACAAGCTAAGGACGAAGGGCGAGGCCATGAGCAGGAGCCCTCCGGGGCTGGAAGTCTAGAAGCGGGGTGGGCGGGCGGGGGGTGGGGGTGTTGGGCATTACCTTTCCCCTTCTTCCTGGGGACTGGGCACTCAGAGCCCCAGGCTTTTCTCTTTTCCAGGGCCCCAATGCTAAGGTCTTTCAGTCCCCTCATTCCCAAATCCTTGTTTCTTCTTCCCCCTGATGAGGACTCCCTTCTGCCTTACCATGAAACAGTGGTGTTTTTCCACCCCACAGTCTCTTCTTTGGGTCTCTGCCCTGGTCATTCTCTCCATATTCCCCTGGAGGACTCATCTGCCCCAACCAACCACCACCAAAAAGTCCTCAGGTAATTTCTCAAGTTACATCTCCATCCAGTTCTCTTCAACTTGAGACCACTGGGTATCACCCCAAATACCACAGTGTCTCAAACTCAACATATCTATGGGAGGTATCTAGCCAGTATCAACTGCCCATTTCTGGTAAGAGTACCCTGATGTTCCTTTGGGGAACCACCTCCTCAGTCTGTGTGGTCATGTAGGTCTCTTGGGGCAGGTTCTCAGCTTGGCCAATTTGTGTGTTTCTTGTTGGGAATGTTCAGGGAATGACATGAGGTTCCTCTCTGGGGCTTTTTCTGTAGACTTTCAAAATGAATTCTCATCTTGCTGGGATTGCTGAGCTGGTAGAATATAAGCCTGGAGCTGCTGGGTGTCAGTTTGGCATTGCAAAGCAGGAATCTGCTGTCACTGTGCTGGAACACAGTGAGACAAGGAGAGCTGGCCTCCAGCCTTGGGCTTGCTGCTGGTCCTCCTCTCTTCCACCAAGGCTCCATCCTGCACGCAGCTTCATGTGGGACTCTTCCCTCCAGTCCCTACATTCAAACTTCGTCCACACCTACCCCACCGCAAACAGCTGCCTGTTTAGCCATGCTTTGGGCCTAAAGGTGTGCACACTGGTGGCAGCCTAGTCAACCTGCCGAAGGTCATCATCTTTTCCATAATCCTGCACCTGCTTTCATGGTTCCCCATCTCAGCGAATGGCCCCACTATCTAGCTGGTTGCCCCAGAGCAACCTGAATTGGTCTAGACTATTCCTTTTTAATCCTCCATAGCCAATCAGACACCAGGACCTTTGGATTTGTACTTCACAATTATCTCTCAAACCTGTGTCTATCCCCATGGCCACCGCCTTAGTTCAGGGCTTACCGTATCTCTCACCTGGCTTTAAGTGATAGCTTCCAAGCCACCTCTTGGCTTCCTGCCTCTCCAAATGCCGCCCCCTTTCCCTCCTAGCAAGCTACCCTCCAAATTCTGCACTTAAGTTCATGTTAGGGAGTTAAGAGAGAGGGATGATGTTAATTGTGTATATACTAGCTGCCAGTTTCTATGCTAGTAGCTTTACATGCATAATCTCATTCAGTTTCACAACAATCCTATTTCACAGATGTGGATACCCAAGCTGAGAGAGGTTCAGTCATTTGCTCAAAGTTACACAGCCGGGCAGCTTGAGAAATGAATCTAAATCCAAGTCTGACTCTAATCACCAAGTTGTTTTTTCCCCCTGCAGGACTTTGATTTATCATTTAAAAAAGTAAGAACAGGGCCGGCCCTGTGGCTCATGTAGTTGGAGCATTGTGCTCCTAAGACTGAGATGGCTGGTTCGATTCCCACATGGGCCAGTGAGCTGCGCCCTCTATAGCTAAGATTGTGGAACAACGGCTCTTCGAGCTGCCGCTGGCTGCCCGTGGCTGCTGTGAGTTGCATGGACTACCGTGTGCTGCCACAAGAGGCCGGTGGCCTGCGTGAGTGGCTGGCAGCCAGTGTGAGCGGTGGTGAGCGGCTGTGAGCAGCCGACTGACCTGCGACTGACCGCCTCAGCCTGGGGGAGCGCAAGGCTCGTAATACCAGCATGGGCCAGGGACCTGTGTCCTACACAACTAGACTGAGAAACAGCGGCTTGAACCGGAGTGGGGGTGGGGAGGCAGAAGAAGGGGGAAAAGGGAAAACAAAAAAAGTAAGAACATATCCCATTCAGGCTTAGAGTCCCTTCAAGGCTTCCTGTCACATGGCAATTGATGTCCTTTATAATCTGTTTGCTTTTTATCCAACATTATCACCCCCTCTCCTTACTTGCTGCCTTTCGCCTACATACCAAGCTCTGCAGTTTCCAGAGCACGTCGGTGAACCCTTTTTGCCCTTTGGACTTAAACACCACCTCCTACACGGAGTCAGTTTGCCCCTTAGGATTAACATCTGTCTCATCTTTGTTGGTTTTATAGTGTGTACATACGTATACTTTTGCACTTACCACACTTTATTCAGTTGTTTTAATATATCTGTAATGCTCACTAGAGTATTAGCTCCTTGAGAGAAAAATCTAAATTTTAGTCTTGTTTTTATCCTAGCTTCTAGCAGAATCTGGCCTATAATAGGTACTTTAATAAACATTGGTTAAATGAAAGAATGAACAAGTCCCATGTTTCTGAATAGCTCCCCTGCCCCCATTCCTTCCTTCCTTAACTTTGGGCAGACTGAGCAAAGAGCTCCCATGAGGATTTCCTTGCACTGCTGATTCCCCTTCTCTATCACATACTTTGTTCAGTTCCCTGGCCCTCCCGGAAGCTTGGCCCTCCAGCTGGCCCAATGTCCATGGTGCACCACCAGGGGGCAGGGTGTGACCAGCCTTGGCTCTGGTCCGCATTTACTCCTTCCCAGGGCAGTGGGGGCAGGAATAGGAGGTGGGTGGGGGATGGGGTGGAGCAGGCGTGGGAGGTGGGGGGGGTGTGGGGTGTTGGGGGATTGGGGTGGGGGGTGGAGTGGTGGTGTGGTTGGGTGAGGGTGGTGGTGGTAATGGGGGTGCTGGGTGGTCGGAGATGTGGGTGTGTGTGTGGGGTGTGGGGGTGTTGGATATCTCACAGACCCCCTGTAGTATAGTGGATGATGTGATGTGCTGCCCAGATGCCCCCTTCGGGACGTGGTGCTCACTGTCGCAGCCACTGAATATTGGCTGCTGATGGCTCACAGGTGAATGCTGGCTTCCCTAAGAACTACCTGTGGCTGAAGGGAACTGCCTTACCAAATGCATTGCCCCTTTCCTGGGATAGGACTTGTTGATGTAGGGGTACAAAGGCCTAGGCTCGTTGCCTCATTTTGAAACAACTCTGAAGGTCCATCCCAGCTCCAGCGCTCCTATGGGATCAGCTGAAGCCTCTTCTGTTGCAACTGTGATGCATTTCCACTTTTCCCTCTGCCATCCTGTTTCTCTCACTCCCTTTGAAATTCTTCCCCAATAAACCACCTATACACAAGTTTCCATCTCAGTTTGTTTCTAGCTTAAGATACCCCCCAAACTCAACTTGCATACTGCATTAGCCTCCTTGTCTGATTCTGATTCCATTTTTGCCCTCTGCACTAAGTCCAAAGTGATCTTTTTAAATACAATCTGATCACGTCACGTCCCTGCTGGAAATCCTTCGGTAGCTTCTCACTTCTCTTAGAATAAAGCCCACATCTTAAACTTGGCCTATGAGGCTCTGCATGATCTGGATCCTGCAGACTTCCCCACCCTCACCTACCACCATTCTTCTCACCTTTCCTGGTTTCTACTCTATGGCTCCATTGGTCTTTTTTCAGTTTCGTGAACATGTCCACCTCTTTCCTGCCCAGAGCCTTTGTATATATTGTTCCTGCAGCTTGCAATCCCCACCTTCTTGACATCTCCAGGCATGGTCACTTCTTATTCACCTGACCTGTCTCAGTTTATTGTGACTTTCTTAGGCAGGCTGTCCCCACTGTGCCACCTCCTCCCATCCCCCACATTAGATTAGATCTTCATGAAATAAACTCTCATAGCACCCCATCTTTCTCTTTCATAGCACTCATCTGGTAGAATGGTTTGTTTTCAGGTAGGCACGTCCCTAACATATGCAGGGCCTGCGGCAAGAGTACAGATAGAAGCTCACAAATCTTGTGTTTAAATATTTAAAATGTATAACTCAAGCTAACAAACTGTTAAGTATGTTCTATTCTTCTACCTTGATAAATATATACATAATGGTCTAGAATTTGGTTCAAATTTGGGTTCAAATTTGGATTTTGCTTGGAATCCTCAGGATTTCACAGTAGTATGTGGTGATATGGGGAGAGGCGGATTTCTGCCACTGGCCCTCAGGCTCACTTCTTTTTCCACCCCTGATACCATCTTGTACTGAGAGGGGCCTCATGTACATGCATGTGGACCTCTCTGTCTACACATCCCAATTCTGTCCACAGCCTCCTGCAAACAGTCGCCTTGGCCATCCATTGGGTGTAGGGATGTGTGTATGGGTCGTATGGTCTATCCTTTGGAGGGCAAACCCAGGGAAGCGGTCCATGCATGTAGGCCCTAGAAGTGGGCTTGGAGTTCTTTGGGCAGGGAATCCCTAGGTATCTGGAGTATGGTCCCGAAAGTGATTGGGGGTATGGGCAGAAGAGGCCTGGACTTCTCACTCCATGGGACACAGCCAGAAGAGGGCCAGAGCGGAGCCTTCCAAAGCATAGGGCCCAGAGCAGGGGCCACGAATACACTGATGTTTCTATTTCATCAGTCTATGAGGTCCAGAAAGGCAGGGCTGGTGTCACTCTGATTTACTGAGGTGTCCCTAATGACTAGCACAGTGACCGGGGCAGAGTAGATGTTTAATAAGTATCCATCCAATGAATGTACAAGATAGACCAGGAAGAGGTTTGAAGATTTGGATCCATTACTGATGATCTAGATACCAAAATACAGAACTAGGAACGAGAATTAATCTTACAGGGCTCCAAAAATGGATGCAGCACAGAGGAGAGAGTGACAGCCTCCTGGATTACGGACTCTGTCTCCTTCTTCCCTTCCTTTTTGCTCTCCACCTCTCCAGGCCCTTTGTCTACTTGGCCCTACTTTGCCCATGGTCCAGCATCTCTCTGTCCATATCTTTCTATCTTTTTATCCTTTGGCCACTGTTCTTTCTCTGTGACCTGACCACCTATCTGTCTATTCCTCTGTATTTGTTTTCAGTTCTTGATCCTCCATGTTGCTTTCCTTTTCTTAATTTATTCTACCACTTTTGCTCTTCTAGTCCTTTGCTCCCATCACCTCTCTTATTACTCTTACTCCCTTCTTAGTCCCCTCCCAGAGCCTTCCTCTCTATTTTAGTGCCCCATGGACCTTTTCCAAACTCTTCCATGTGCCTATGTCCCTCTGTCTCCTTAAGCCCCTGCCCTCTAACCCAGGTCTGTACCCACTGACTCCTTAGATAAGTCTTTCTGCTTCCCTTTTTCTGTTCTGTCATTTCTAGAGTCTACCTGGCTTTGTCTTTTTCATCCCCTTTTCTCTGTCCCCAGATGTCCTTGAATCAGTCAGTCTCAGCATTCATCCCCTCGCCTCCCCACAGAAGACCCATTAACTACCACCGGGTACCCAGTGGCTGCTGGTAGTCTCTTTTCTCTGTGCCCTTCATCCTTTCCCCTGGCCCAGACTCCTTTCCCTGGTCAGTGGCCTCTGGTCTGAACCCCTCGAGGCTCAACTTGCTTGAGCTTGTTTAGTCTGACTCCTTTAGCTGGTTAGCAGCTTAGCCCTCCCACCTCTCCATTGAGCCCTCCAGTAAACAAGAGGATTAGGACAAACCTGACAGCGGCTGGAGGGTGGGGGTGGGGGGACATGTCTGGCCAGGCCAGATTGGGCATGAAAAAAGGGCTACATTCAATACTTCCTAGTCTTTACTCAACTAGGGAAATTCTGGGGTCTCTTTCCTGGCTGCCATACAGCTACATTCCATGGGCATGTGTGTGGGGTTCCCTGTCTCCATTATCACCATTCCCATTTTGTGGCTTTGTTTCCAGGCCTTTGGCTTCCTGATTCTTCTACAAAAACAACAGCAGATCATGGCAATCACACTGCGAAATCCTTCTTGAATAATGATAATGGTCTCTGCTCCACAAAATGGAGGCTAGGTGTAGGAAGAGAGAGATGTCATCTGATCTAGGTCTTCTTACATGTATGTAGAGAACATGGCAGGAGATACCATACACAAAAACACATCAGGGGAAGCTGAGTTGACTGTAGGCTTTCTGTAGCTCAGGGTTTATTAAAACACAGATTTCCACCCGATCCCATCTGCAGAGTTTCTGATTCAGTAGATTTGAAGGGAGGCCAGAGAATTTGCATTTCTAACAAGTTCCCAGGTGATGCTGCTGGTCCACAGTTTGAGAACCACTGTCTTAGATTCTATGACTCTCCCACTTTTTCTACCCAACACCTAAGGCCGGGACCAGGTTAATTTTTATAACTGATGATCCTTGGGGCTGATGGACACCCAGGTCTCTCTCTGGGTTGGGAGAGAGGACCTGTTAACCCCATGGGAGACTTTGGGTGTCCTCCGTAGGTAGAGAAGAGCCTTTAACTCTTGGGAGTTCTCTTCTGGCACAGACCCTATTTAAACAGCTTCAGACAGGTTTAAACATTTCCTTGGCTAATTCCTAGTATCCCTGTTCCAACTTCTACTTGGGGATGATAGCTCTAAGAGGTGTTAGGGGATTAGGCTGAAAATGTAGGTCACCCCTCGGCCATCTGGGAATCAGGATGAGTGAGAGAGGAAGAGAGAGGGACAGAGAAACACACAGGGAAAAGATGAGAGGAAGCAGAGGGCACATGAGGGCACTTACAAAAGTCTCAGATGGATTGATGGTGATTAGATTTCAGTGTCCCACAGTGGCCCGGAAGGAAGAAGCAGAATTTCCCATTCTCCCTTCTCCAGCTCCTCCTAAGCTGGGCTGTATCTGCCCTGGGGCTGGGTCAACAAGAGTGGGAGGGGCTGCGGATTGGATGGTCATGTCTAGGAGATTCACCGTGGGGAGGGTGGCTTCTCTCTGATGTGATAGTTATGAGGGTCATGAGGCTAGGTACAGTAGGAGTGAGGCAGGGAAAGAAATGTGAGGATTTCTGAAAATAGGAGACTCTCAACAGGCCAGGTGAGAGGGTGTTTGGGAGGGCGTGTACTCGCCCAAAACACAGGGCTGCAGGGACTTAGAGGGTGAGGGCGCTGGGAGCTTGTTTGGCTCTCTTTTCTAGTCCCATACTTTCAGTCACTGAGGGCTGAGGGTGTTCACACGAGGGTAGTGGTCTATACTGGGAAGTTGAACACGTGTGAGTCAGACCATCAGTGAGAGGCTTTGTTAGGGAAGATGCCCATTTTCCTTCTTTGAAAACAGGCATACTTGTCCTTTCCTCTTGTTTACTCCAACCCCCCAGGCCAATGAGATAGGCAAATGATCCCCTTACCTCATTGGCTGGAGGCCTAAGGACCACAGATGACCTCAGAGAGCTGGCCGTTTAAGAGTGCCTTGTGGGCTCTGTGCCCACAGCCCCTCGTTCTGAGCACAGGGGCACCAAGCCCTGTTCAATGGGGCCTCCAGTCTCTGGGGAAGCTGTGCCTGCCTGGCTCTGACACTGACCACACCATCTCTGTCATCCCTTAAGTGAGTATGTCCCGGGCCTACCTGGGTTCTGGGTCTCTAACCTAGAGCCCCCTCCTCCGACACCTGCCGTCTACTCTCTGTTGTCTATTTTCAGGAATCTTCACACTTCTGTCCTCTGCCCCACGCCCACTCTGACTTTATGTCCCTCACTGCTATCACTCAGAAAGATAAACAAGCCTTCTCACTTATCTCTTCATCCAATTCTCTCTGGACACCTCTCTCAGTGTTTCACCATCTCCTCCCAGCCAAGGACCAGCTTCTTCAATCTGTGTCTTTGTTCCCATCCCCTCTGTCCTCTCAACGGTGAAGGGCTCAATAGATAAGGCAACAACCCTTCCCTGGGACAGAAAGAGAGAAAGGCCTTGTCCTTCCTCCCACCTCTCTGGGCAGAGCCTGGGGGTCTGAGATGTGGTTGGAAAGAGGGCTCCTTAGGCTTGGGGCATCAAGATGGAGCCAAACTCTAAGCCTTGGGAGATGAGCACCTTGTACTTTGCCACTTCTGGGGTTGGGGGGACTGCTACTGGAACAGGGAACTGAGCTAGGGCTTGGGGCTTCCAGGCTGGGGAAACTCCCCAAGGTCATCTAATCAGAGGTTTCTCAGGTGAGCACATGCTCCATGGTTGATAACAGGGAGGAGAGTTCCTTGGTGACATAAGTTTGGGACACTCTGTGTTGAAGCTGAACAGATGGTTTACTGAAGGATTTCTCAGATTAATATGCTGCTGTGTGTTGTGAATGTGCAAAAGGTGGGGATGGGAGGCAGCATTTCTCAAAGTTATCTGAGCACAGCCCTCTTGGGTATTTCTCAGACTTAGTGTTTCATGGAACACTCTTTGGGAAACGTTAAAGTATAATTACCTTCTTTGAAAAGAAGGGGAAACTGGGGTCTGAAAGGGGATGGTGATCTGCTCAAGGGGGTTCTGAATAAAAGGAGGGAAACCAATCTTGGTTGGTTCCCCTTGGAGAGATCGGCCTTGGGGAAAGATGGCCATTACTCAGTCTTGATCTTTATAGAACTGATTCTTGGACCTTTCTTTTTACCTTGGAAAGTCTCACTCATATAAAAGGGATTCGTTGACTGATAAATCCATAGAACAGATGTGTAGGAAGGGTCTTCTGTGTACAAGGCATTGGCCTGGGTGCTCTGAGAGAGAGGTATAATACTCGCACATTATCCTTATATATTAAAATTCACAGCATACGTGCCTTCCCATTGTCCTAAAATATACTTTGTCATGGTTAATTAAGCAAAATTTTTTAATTGCTTGGAAATGGAATGATGCCTCTTGAGATGACACAGCGGCTCAGCATGTCCCAGCACTAGAGTTGGAGCACTGCCATGTTCCTCTTGTTTGTCATAGATCTCAAAGGCACCTCGTGTGCTAGCCTCTTCCTCAGTCAGGCCTTTAAGCTGCTTGCCCTTGATCAGGAGCCCCCACCATCTGAAAAGTTGGCCCCTAGCCCAGAGGTGACTCTGCAGGGAACAGGGCTGCACCCTCACCCCAGCTTTCCAGAATTCAGGCTTCTTGGCCTTTGGGGGAGCAGGTTTCGGTGAAGGCAGCCTCTAGGTGCTCCAAACCTCTCCTCTGTTTTGCAGGTGTTCCCCTCTTAATCCAGCCCCAGAATGGCACTGCCTCCTACCCCCCTGGCCATGGAATATGTCAATGACTTTGACTTGATGAAGTTTGAGGTAAAGCGGGAACCTTCGGAGGGGCAATCTGGCCCCTCCACAGCCTCACTGGGCTCCACACCCTACAGCTCAGTGCCTCCTTCACCCACCTTCAGTGAGCCAGGCATGGTGGGGGCCACTGAGGGCCCCCGGCCAGGCCTGGAAGAGTTGTACTGGCTGGCCACCCTGCAGCAGCAACTGGGGGCTGGGGAGACACTGGGGCTGAGTCCTGAGGAGGCTGTGGAACTGCTACAGGGTCAGGGCCCAGTCTCTGTTGAGGGGCCCCATAGCTACTACCCAGGGAGCCCAGAGGACACAGGAGCCCAGCATGCCCAGGTGAGTGATCAGTGAGCTGGTCCGAGGGGAGGCTGTGTGAGGGAGGAAGGAGAGTTCCCGGACTGGGAAAGAGACAGAGGGCCTGAAAAGGGAAGAAAGGCCCTTGAAAGAAATCAGATCAAGGAAACTACGTTCTGCTCTCTCCCTTCTTTTACAAAACGAAGAAAAATGAATAGGCTGAACCAGGAGGAAGAGGGAGAAGATAAGGTTAGAAGAGGACAGAAAGGGGAGAGTTGAAAATTAAAGGGCATTGCAGACCAGGAGATTACGGGAAGCTAGATATACACCGTGTGTGGAAAGCAGGGAAAGGGTGTGCATGGAATGGAGCGGAATTAAGACTATGGGAACCGGATTGAGGTTGGCCTTTTCAAGACTTCATGCTTCCCCAGCCCCCAACCTTCTCAGAAAGGATTGGGACTCATCCTATTAATTATAGACACTGATGGCAGTGTCGAGGGCATTAGGATAAAATCCAAATCCTTTGAGGGTCACAGGGTTGCGGCCTTCAGCACAGGGGTGCTGGAGCTAGGTGCGCTGGAGGGGCGGGGTGAATCTGGGGGCAAGTACACGTGAGCCTGGAGCCGGGTGCTAAGGACCACTCAGGGGCGGAGCCGGGTTCAGGTACCCGATTGGCTTGCCTGACAGTGGGAGGCGGGGCCTGCAGAGCCGGACAGGCCCAAAAGGGCACCAGTTCCCTGGCAAGGACCCATGGGGCCCAGGAGCATTGGGACCTGCGATTAAGTCAGGATTGAGAGATAGATTCAGTGGGAGGGCGGGCATTCAGGTAAAGGCAGGAGCAGGGGGCGGGGCTTCCGGGGGCGGGGTCTGACTTCCCGACCTGAGAGCGGAGCCCAGCGAAAAGCCGCGCTGACTCCGTCTCTGCGGGTTCCCTCTGCAGCTAGCGGTGCGGTTTTCTGACGCGGCGCTGGTGTCGATGTCTGTGCGGGAGCTAAACCGACAGCTGCGGGGCTGCGGGCGCGAAGAGGCACTGCGGCTGAAGCAGAGGCGCCGCACGCTGAAGAACCGCGGATACGCGCAGGCCTGTCGCTCCAAGCGGCTGCAGCAACGGCGTGGGCTGGAGGCCGAACGCGCCCGCCTGGCAGCCCAGCTGGACGCGCTGCGGGCGGAGGTGGCCCGCCTGGCCAGGGAGCGCGACCTCTACAAGGCTCGCTGTGACCGGCTGGTCTCCAGCGGCCCCGGGTCCGGGGACCACGTCCACTTCTTCCTCTGAGACGCTGGGGGCCGCGGAGTGGTGGAGTAGGTGGGTGGGGGGCACCACTCAGGAGGCGGCTGTACCATTCACCAGATGGTTACTGAGCGCCTTCTGGTGCCAGACACTCCGTTGTATGACCCACCAATATTCGCAAACTTCCTGGACCCTTAAGGCATACTCTGAGGTTAGATGCTGGTCATTTTCTGAGAGGGGTCCCCCTGCCCTCATGGCAGGTTGTGCTCAGAAACCCTCCACTTTCTGCCCCACCCCACATGACCAGGACACTGAGACCTACAGGAGCCAGTGCCAGGCACTGTGCGTGTGTGGGGGGTGGGGGTGGAGGGGTGGAGGGGGAGGGCGTGGATGACGGCTCTCCATGACACAGTAAATGGGAGGTGAGGGAATGACGCAGCTCCCCTTCAGTTTAGATTTTAATTCAAGGTTTTCAACCTATAGTGTATTGGGTGGTAATTAGCAATAATTGCTGTGGTTTTGTTGTTATTGTTGTTGTTTTTTGAGGCTGTTAACATCCCCATTCAGGCCTATTGCATTTTCAATATTTCAATTCCCAGTAGCAAGACAGAGTAGGAAGTCTATCCCATAGGCTTTCTTCCTACCTAACCCAGTGGCCTGCAGGGCCCAGAGAAGCCAAGGTCAGAGGAGCTCTGGGGGTGGTTGGTGTGGGCTGGTGTGAGAGGATCCTGGGCAGGAGTCTGGAGATCTGGCTGCTAGTCCCACTCTGCCACAGGATACTTGTGTCACCTTGAACAAATTACCTGCTCCCTGGATCTCGGTTACCTCATCTAATTCTCATTTGGATTGGATAACTTCTGACACCTTTCCAGTTATGGCATTTCCTTAATGTGGGAGTCCAGTGGTCTCCCCAAGACAATCTCACCAAAGGGACTTCCGGTCCTGTTCCAGCTTCCTGGCTACAGCCTAGGCCATGGAAGAGGCCCAGGCACTGGGAATCTCCTGCTCCCTCCAGGCTGCCTTGAGCTACAGACCTGCATAGGGTACCCCTACCTCCTGCCTCTCTGAGGGCTGAGGTAAGACTTTCCCCAGCATGAAAAATAGCTGACAGAATGCAGCTTTTCTGAATTAAACTTGAAGTCCAGGCAGAACTTTATGCTATTGGCTAAATGTTCTTTGTTCTTGCAATTTAATAAGTGTTCATTCTTTATCCTTGTTGCGTGTGTGTGTGTGTGTGTGTGTGTGTGTGTGTGTGTGTATGGGGGAGGGAGAGGGAGAGAGAGAGAGAGAGAGAGAGAGAGAGTGAGCAGTGACCAGGTCAGGCCTGTCTATAGCTCTCCATCCTGAGGTCTCACAGTTGCCATGGTAATCCAGCTCTCTGATCCAGCAGCCTATGGTGAGAGTGGGTGGGGGATCTGGGCAGAGCAGAGCCATTGAACTGGGAGCAGCAACCTCACTGCTCAACTGGGAGCAGCACTGGGAAGAGCAACCTCAGCAGCAAAGTCACTGTCATGGGTCCTCTAAGGGATATAATAAATGGGGAGAAGCAGTCAGGTATGGGGGAAGAGGTTCCCATATGTCTCTCTTCCTTTCTGCCCCCTCTATCTGCCCCCTTGCCAGCTGTCTCTTCTCATCCCCATTCGTGTTCCCTCCTTCCCCTCCTCTAAACCAGCTTGTCCCTCCTCCACGCAGGAGCCTACAATGGGAGGCCTCTCCTCCATCTCCCCCAGAATTTCTTTATTTTCTCTCTCTCCTTCCCTCCGCTAGCTAATGGCTATTGGCTACCCTCTCTGGCTATAGCTGGCTCGCAGAGCCTTCCTGCTTTCCTTCATCCTCTTTCACATGCATCACTGAAGGGAGAGGCTGGGGCAGGGAGTGTCCCTCCAGGAGTCCAGCGCTTCTTCCCTCATTCTATAGCTCACCTGTGTTCTTGCCTGCTCTCTGTAGCTGCAGTCCAGACCCACAACTGCTCTTGTATACCTTCCTTAACTGGCTGAGGCCCTGCATGGCACACACATGGGCAGAGAGGCACCTACACCTACACATCCACAGGCACCTACACCTGTATACACAATCAGACGTGTATTCATACACCTGGGTCACAAGAGGAGGGTCACACAGATGATACACTCCACACAGAAGGTGCACACTAGTGAATAAGAGTGTGGCCACTTTAGTCAGATTTGTCTGGGCTCAAGTTCCAGGCCTACCAGTTCTTCTTTGGCTAAACAATAGTGTATGCTGCTATTTCCGTGTTTCTCCGAAAATAAGACCAACCTGAAAATAAGCCCCAGTTAAGATCGTCAGCCAGACGGACGCATTTAGTAAGGTATGACGATGTTCCAGAAGATGACATGACTGTATTGGAATAAATGTAGATTGTTGTACATGAACAAATAAGACATCCCCTGAAAATACACCCTAATGCATCTTTTGGAGCAAAAATTAATATAAGACCCAGTCTTATTTTTGGGGAAATACACTATAAGACCTGGTCTTATTTTGGGGAAGACACGGTTTTAATGTACACAGCTGAACTTCCTGAAACATTAAGGCCATACTTATGCAGAGTCAGGGATGTGCAGTGCATGAACACACACACACACACACACAAACACATACACATTCACACAACCAGGAGAACCAGGCTGCATAGACCTTAGATGACCCCTCTGTATTCATAATTCACTAGCAGACCTGCTACCCTCCTTGAATCCTCACACGCCCCTTCTGGGCCCCACCCCACAGCTGTATGGGGGCTGGGGTTCAGCCCCTGGGGACTCAGCTGGGCTTCTCTGGAGACAGCTGTAAAGAGGCATCAGCCTGCCCCCTTGACAGCCCCTTATTACCTCCCCCCATCTCTGGTAGTTAACCCTGATGGAGTCTGGGCCCCCTGGGGTTGGGAGGTGAGGGTAGGGGCTCCTCAGATCTCGCTGTCACATAGTTGGGGTGAAACTGCAGAGACATTTGGCTGCCTGGTGAGCTCTGGCCCATATTTCAAAAGGTGTGGTTCTCATTTCTTAATGGTGTGTGTGGGGCTGCTACGGGCTGCCCAGTGGGCATCTGAGACATGATGAGTAGAGGCTGAAGTGCCAGGAGTGGTTCCTTTTATTAACAGCGAGACAGTCAGGATCACTGAAGATAGTCACTGAGGGGCCAGAAGGTTGAGGCCTACGGGGCCTGGGGAGAGGGGGCAGGGCTTGCCACTCACTTCCAGGACCCAGGGAGCACAGCTGGTCCAAGAGGAACAGGCACTGGTCACTCGAGTCACAAGGGTCAGGACAGGCACCTGGGAGAGGGTGGGACAGTCATCAGCACCCTCCTCTACACCACAGTTGGCCAAGCCCCACTTTGCACCCCCTACTGTCTGCCCCTTGGGTCCTCAAGACTCACTGAAAGGCTGAAGGAAAGTCGGTCCGGTGGGAGGCAGTTAAGGGCTAGGGCTGGGGGTGGTGGCCGGCGTGCAGGGTCTGGGCACCCCGGGGCTGATGCCCTGGCTGGCATAGTACTCCACCACCTGCCGCGGCACCTCAGCCAGGACGCACTTCGCGAGCGCAGAGGGTGCGGCCTGCGGGCGGGGGTGGAAACGTGGTTAGAGCGGGGCCGTGGGAACCGGCTCAGGTGAGGGGCAAGGCTTCTGCGTGGCCTGCTGGGCTCTAGTGCCCCTAGTAGGACATCAGCTAGGTGCAGAGCCAGGTCAGATTTGGGGGTATGAGGAGCTGAGGAGTCCTTCTGCTGGCAGAGGGCATCAGGCACTCACATCCTTGAAGTCCCGGAAGGGCACGAATTGGACGATGTCGCGGGCCGCGGGCACCCCTCGGGGGCAGCGCAGGGGACCTTCGTCGCCGTCCAGCAGGCGCATGTCGGAGAAGTCAGCATTGCCCACGCCCACTATGATGATGGACATTGGCAGGCGGGAGGCGCGCACAATGGCGGTGCGGGTCTCGGCCATGTCACTCACTACGCCATCCGTGAGCACCAGCAGCACCGAGTACTTCTGAGGGCAGGCGGAGGGGAGAAAAGGTAGGCTCTGTGCGCAAGGGCCTTGGCATCTGCCCCAAGCCCAGGTCCTGGCCCTGGCCCCCAGAGGACACCTGGGCAGAACCTGGTTGCCTGCTTCCTCCTTCCTCTCCTCACCGTGGCTTGGCCAGTACTCTGCTCCCGCTGGGCTGGCTCCGCCACGCGGTTGATAATGGGGGCCACGTTGGTGGGGCCATACAGCTGGATCTGGGGCAGGCAACGGCGGTAGGAGGTGATGACCCCCGAGATCTCTGTGGGCAGAGGTGAGGCTGGCAGAGATTAGCAGGGAGCCCTTCTTGACAGCCCTTAAATCAAGGATGTGTCCCCCATCTCCTTCCTCAGTAAGTAGGAGACTTGGGTGGTCCAGACCGGGGAGGAGTTGGTGGATAGATGCCGGGCCAGAGGCTGGAAGTCTTACCAAATGAAGACAGGTGCTGGATGGGTAAAGGGGCAGGGAGCTGGGCCCATGGGAATGGAGTCTGTGTTCTGGCATGGGGTATGCAGGAGAGTGCAGCAAACTGTAGGGGCAAGTAGGGCTGGTGGGCATCTCCTCTCTTACCTTCACATTCAGGATTTTCCGGGTCAAAGTTGATAGCAAAGTCATGAGATACCTGTGAAGATAGAGTGAGAGCAGCAAGGGACTCCTTCCTTCCAGTCTGACTCTCCCACCATCTCCTCCCTTCCCCTTGAACCCAGCCTACCTCGAAGTTGGGAGGGATTCGAGCCCCAAAGCCAAAGGCTGGAAACCGCTTATCACTGGGGAGAAGAAAAAGCTGTGGGGCCCATCGGGCGAGGCCTCCCTGCCTGTCTCCCCACCCCTGCTCCCCACTTCTTCCTACCTGTCATAGTCTTGGCAGATGCCTCCCACTGCACGCAAGGCCTGCAGGTAGTGGTTGGGCTGGCGGGAGCTGAGGCAGTGTAGGGACTGGCTGCTCCTTGGGTCCCCATTGGAGGCAGTGAAGTCAATGGCCACCTGGTAGAGGTGGGGATAGGGACACGTCATCCATGACAGCCAACAGAGAGGCTAGGCCAGAGCTAGGGCTTGTAGGGAGGACTAAGGTGAATCTGGGCAAGCCCACAGGTAGCCTCATCATGGGGTTGAGTGAGGGGTACAAGGTGACAATGCTAGGCTTATTAGAAGCCTAAGTAGCGCAGAGGGGATTCTGGGTTTCTTTTGTTCACTATGGCTTAGCACCTCCCTCTTGCCTGTGTCCCCATCCCCTCGGCCTTTACCGTGAAGCTGATCTGGCAGCCGCCCATGATGTAATCCAGGAAGGTGTGTACCTTCTCCACCTGGTGAGAGCAGAGAAGGTAAGGTGGAGGGATGGTCCTTTGAGGAGGAAGGTAGGTGGGGTGCTGTGGGGGAAATGGAGGGACCAGAATTTTTGAGATTGAAGTTGGCAGTGGGATAGGGCAAGGGTTCTCAGTTTCCAGAGCAGAGAAACTGGTCTTTGAAACAAGGGCAGAGCTGAATGTGAGGTTGCGGTAGGGCTCGGGGCTGCGGCAGGGCTTGAGGCTGGCACTGGGATTTACCATGCATTGGGCCAGCACTACGGTCCCCGAGCTCCTGTAGTTCTTCTTCTTGTCCCGGTACTTGGGGTTGATGCAGTCCCACTGCACCTAGACCCCACATACCCCCAAACCCAGGGTCACAATTCCATAAGGTGACTCCTCACCTTCCTTCCAGCAGAGCCTCCCAGAGCAAGCCCCTGTGGCTCAGTCCTTGGGCTGAGTCTGGGGACTTTGCACTCTCTCCACCTCCTACCACGTATGGTGGCCTCTTCAGCATCACCCTCAGGTTCTCCCAGGGATCTTGGGAGTAGGTTTCTGGGGGCGGGGGTGAGGTCTTTGGCACCTCCTGTCCAGGGTTTGCCGTTCCTTCCTGCATCTCCTGGAAGGTGCTGGTGAACTCGCCAATGAAGTCATGCTTCCCACTCGAGTCATAGTCATACACCAGGAACTGAGAAGGGGCGGAGGGGGGGTGAGGGTCAGGGATGCTTTTCAGTGGTTCCTGGGGGTAGGGGCAGGGACTCAGGGAGGTAGGGGACTAACAGTCTCTAGGCCCAAACAGATGACTTCGATCTGCCCAGAGAGGTCACCTGCTAAAGTTCATTCTTTGGCTCAACCTGGCAAAGACTTTGGCTTCTGATAAAAGGCACCCATGTAGGAACATTGAGCTGTGACCAGTTCTTTGCCCCACAGTGAGAAGACCTTATCTCATGGGGGAGAGGAAAGGGCTTGCCGCACGTGGGGGGACGGTCTCAGACAGCAGCCTGATGCTCCAGCAGGCTGCCCTTGCTTGTGGGGCTTCACCTTGAGAGGCCGGTGGACATCACAGCTGCATAGGGAGTGCAGGGACAGGCGGAATGGCTCCCAGCAAGGGTTCAGGTTGTTCTTCACCACCTTGGAGAGGCACCAGAGACATGGTCACCTGCTCTCTAGGTTTCTCTACTCTGCTCTTCCTCCCGCCGTCCCCTAGCCCCAGGCACCAACCTCGGTCCTCCAGACCAGCTGCTCGCTCTGGTCCTCATTGGTCTTATAGATCTCCATGAAAGGGTCAGACTTGCTGAACAGATCCTGGGGGCAGAGCGGAAGGGGCACATTGGCCTGGTGGGGTCTGCAGCGCGAGGTGGCTAACACTGAGAAGGGAGCAGGGCTAGGGCTCTGGGGTTTGTCTTGAGTGGGGAACCTGGACTCTAGGGTTCCAACCTTGTTGTCCAGCTTGTGGGCTCTGAAGGTGAGTTGCACATAGTCGTTGGTGCCAGAGACCTCCTCGGCCACAATCTGCAAGGGGAACACAAGTGGCAGAACTCCCCCCCACCACCACAAGGGCCACCCTCTGCCCTTTCCCTTAGGTGGAGGCCCATCCTGGGCATGATGTCACCATGGATGTCCAGGCAGAGGCATTGAACGGCCTGCCCAAGCGGGAGGACAGGTGACCTTGCCTACCGTGATGGTGGACTTGCCCGCAGTCTTTCCATTCTTCAGCAGCAATGGCTTAGTGACCTTGGTTTGTGACACAATCTGGGGTGGAGGTAGAGGGAGACCCAGCTGTGATGCCCCCACCTGCCTTGGCCAGGGTACAAGGGACAGGGGTAATAAGTGCCACTTGGACTAGGGTTGGACTTAATTTCCAGAGCAGTTTTAAGTTAGACACTGCGACCCCTTCTTATTTAGATGAGGAAACTGAGACTAGAAAGGTTAAGTGTTTTGCCCAACGCTGCACAGCCAGTGAATGGAGGACATGGGGTCCAAGCCCAGATTGCACTTGCGGGAGAGCATGCTCTCTGTTATTTTGCATTGCAGAGGCAGGAGCTGATGGGAGTGGGATAGGGTGGGATTGCAGACCTGGCCCAAGGTGCACTCTGTAGAGCCAAGGAAGGTGTCATTGCTGGGGCTGGTGGCGCCGTCTTCAGCATCAAACACGTGGAATTGCAGGGGCTGCTTCTCCTCAAAAAAGTACTCAAGGGCCAGCACCCGGGAAAAGACAGGGCTGGAGCAGGAGCGCAGCACCTCCGTGCGCTCTATCTGTGCGGCAGGAGGGATGAGGGCCCTCTGAGAACCCAGTTTGTTTGCCCAGACCCGGATTACCCATCATGCCAGTTTTCCTTGGGTTTGCGCACCCCCAGGGAGCTCTGGGTCCCACTAGACTATCAGTCCTCTGGGGCTCTCATAGGCCTTTGGGAGCTGTGCCACTGCCTCTGGGGCCATCTCAGAACCCTCTGGAACTCTGTGCTTTAGAAGCTGTAAAAACGGCTTGTGCTTGTAATTATGGCACACTCATCACCAAGGTTACCCACACAGCCTAGAAGAGGCCCCTCAGGGTCTTCACACTCCCCCGTGAGGCTTCCTGCCTTCCGCCCAGCTTCCCTCCTTCCCAGGCCAGGAGGTCAGTGACGAGCTCTCACCTCCACCCACTGCTCATCAGAGTAGAGCTTGAGCAGCACACAGGGATGGGGCTTGGTGAGTGTGTCTCGGTCCAAGAGGCCATGGCAGGACACCCGCAGTTCCACCCGTGAGGCCCCCAGTGTCATGGCTGGGGGCTCAGGCACCCATGCCATCTCAGGGTCCGACATGTTACTGTGGGGACAGAGCAGATGGCCTGACACTGGAAAGGGAACGCCTGCCAGGGAAGGGGGTCTGTCTTCTGGGGCCTGGGCCCCGCTTCCCCTGCCTTGCTTCCTGACGCCCTGGGACCTCATGGACCAACTCTTTGCCTTGCCCTCCCTGGCTCAGCACCCCCCAGTGCGCTTGAGCAGGGGAAGGCCCTGGATCTGAGCCTCCCACTCCTTCATAGCCCTATGCTTTTGTCATCCCTGCTGGCCTAGTATGCATGGATGGGACTGGACAGGGCTGGAGGGCTGGGGGCGGGGGTGTTCCTGGCAGTCTTGGCTCTTAGGCCATCGATTGATGATGCTTTCTGCTGCCTCAGCACCTTCTGCTATTTCCTAACTGATGCTTGAGCCAGTGCTGCACTCAGTGTTGGCACGAGGGAGCTGAACTGGGGCAAGGGCTATGAGAAAGGGGGTGGGAGGGTCCCAGGAAGTCTGAAGAGGACGGACCGCAGGAGTGGAGTTTGCACTTGGCAGGAGGAGGCAGGTGGAAGGCGCCCTGCGGGGCTGTCCCTATCTACCTGCCCCTCCTCACCTTCCGGCTGACCGATGGGAAGGGAGAGGTGGTGGGCTTGGGGAGCTAGAGGCAGAGCCCTGCCCCTGCTGAATGCTCCTCCAGGTTCTTGGCAGGGGCTGCCACTATGACAGCTCTCCCTTCCCTCCCCACCCCCCTGTTCTCACACTTCTTGGCAGCACTGGCACTGTCTCTTAGCGACGAGATTTTTGGGGCGCCACGGCCCCCTCCATGCTGCCCGTGGGATGCACGCACGCTCCCCTCCCCCAGCAGTGGTATCAAGCCTCGGGCAGCAGCAGGCAGGGGTACGCTGGCCCGAGCTCCTGGCCGGTCAGTGCATCATCTATCTGTATCTGTCCACGTCTCAGGGTGAGGCTGTCTGATCTCATGTCGTGCTTCTCCCCGTGAGTGTGCATTGGTGTGTCTGAATGCCCCCACCCTGTGTGTCTGTCCTCTAGTCGTGTGTCTGACTCCAGGAGGGTGTGACAGTTCCTGTACGTCGCTCCCTCAGAACTGGGACCCTTCTCTGGCTGGGTATCCCCTCCCTACGGCAGATGCCTTTCTGGATCTGTGAGGGAGGGTCTGGGTTGGGGGTTCTCTACCTTTTGGCCAGGAGTCACCCAATTCCTGCAGGTCCCCTGGGATGGGCAGGGGCATGTGGTGGTTAGGGGATCAGGCAGGAGTAGAGACCTTTCTGGGGGTTGTGGGAGATGTTATGGAGACTGGGCCAGGCTGGGCTGGGCAGGGCTGGGCGAGAAAGGAAGGGGAGGCTCACCTGGGCTTTAGTCAGGGGGCTCCTCTCTCCGGCTCTGGCCCTGGCCCCGACTCCCTCGCTGCTCCAGCCGCTGGTGCCAGCTCCGGCTCTGGCTCTGCTGCTATTTATGGGGCCTGGATGGGGAGGGGGGGGGCGGCAGCACCAGCTCCCCGGGCACAGACCGGTTGGGAGGGAGAAGAAGGGAGGGGCAGGGCCTCTGCCTGGGAGGGAGCCACACAACCGGGGGAGGAGGGTGGGCTGGGGGTGGCTCAGAGGCAGGACCCCCACAGACACAGTGACACATATCTTCCCCTTCATGCCACACCCACACCCACACTCAGCATCACAGAGATACACACATTGTGGTGGTGCGTGCCACACACACACATTCACACCAGAAAATGATGGAGACACGCACCCACGACTCCCAGGCTCACACATATTTTGTCACGTACAGGCGCCAGCACATAAACTCACTGTGACACCATGACAGTCACAGCCCTACAGATACACATAGGTAAACACAACCAGTCTCACAACACTCTCCAATCATACTTGTTAAGGATATTTGTCGTCACATATAAAAGAACACTGGATGAGACTTGTCACACACACACACTCTCACTCACACTAACCCAAAGTCAACAGAATGGAGATCTTCCCGTGCTCCTTGAAAATCATCACCCGCCACGCTGAATCCCATAGCTCTGAGAATGCGATCCAGTGTCCTAGCCACCTTTTAACAGGGAGACACAAGGAAATGGACACAATTGCTTAAGGGCACAGTCTTACATCCTGGTCACACAGCCATCTGAAGACAAGGCTGCACGGTGGGGAGATGTTCTGAAGGCCTGATTCCTGAGGCATCTTCCTACTGCCCACACCTCACCCCCCGCCCTGAGATTGAACCCATTTGGCCATATCTTCGTGGGAGGGGCCATGTCATGCACAGATCTTGCGGAAATGAGATGTTAGTCATTCCCTAGTGAGACCAGGGGAAGTGAGCAATTGCCTGGGCGCTGTATGCCACACGTGAAGATATTTGGTACGTGGTGATCTGGGATGTATGTGCAATAGGGGTCACCAGCACATCTTCACCCTGCGGTCCCTCAGCTGCTCATATATTAAAGCAGCAGCTATTTATTGAGCATTTCATGGGTGCCAGGCACTGTGCTGAGGCTACACAGGTGATTAAGGCCCAGCTCCTGTCCCTGGGGGAGGCACGTGTATAGAACAGACAAGCCCACAGACAGGGAGACAAGTCAATACACACAAGTGCAATGAAGTGTGACAGGTGCAAAGGTATGGACCTGCTCAGGATGCCGTGGGCCACAAAGAGGGAAGCTTCAATTTGGATGAGTTGGGCTAAGGCCTCAGGAAGGGCTTCACAGAGGAGGCGGCTCGTGAGTGGGAGCCTTGAACACCGAGCTAGTGTTTGGTAGCACACCAATGGGAAACAACGAATTTAATCGTTGATCTTCTCACACCACAGACACTTCTGTTCCCCTTCAGGCCACTCTGCTGTTGAGATTTCTATGGATGGGGCCCCCAGGATGCCATACCACCATTTAATTCCACCGTTAGTGAGCCTGCTGTGTGTAAACCACACACACACACACACACACACACACACACACACACACACACACACAGATACTACTCCCCAATCTCCTCCTGGTACACTGGGGTCTTCTAATCTCACTGTACCCTGAAAGCTGGACACACACTGGTGTTGGCTTCTGTCATTTTGGTTCCTTCTCCAGCCAGCTCAGCACGTGAAACCCACCCTGGCTTGGGGACTTCTCAGTCCCTCCTGCCTGCCCATCAGTTCTCTGGTCTTTCTCCCTCCGCTCAGAGCTCCAGCCCCATCCCTGCAAGGTGTTCCTCGGTTTTCCCCACTGAGACCAAGCACTGAAGGGGAACAGAGGGAGAGGGCTGGGGGCAGTGAATGGGGAAGACGGCAGAGACTCCAGGCAGGCAGTGATGTTTTTTTCTTTTTTTATTCTATACAAGTGGGGAGAGG
Source organism: Rhinolophus hipposideros (assembly GCF_964194185.1). Classification (NCBI taxonomy): domain Eukaryota; kingdom Metazoa; phylum Chordata; class Mammalia; order Chiroptera; family Rhinolophidae; genus Rhinolophus; species Rhinolophus hipposideros. The sequence goes on from NC_138051.1 coordinate 28,098,845, forward strand.
GCCCCTGGGGACAGAGGGCTACTTCAGCCCTCCTGTGAGGGACTGACCACCACCCTGAAGCTCTCTGCTGAGGGAGCTAGGCATTGAGAGCCTCCCTCTCTCCAGTTGCTCCCTCCCGCCCTGCCCCCCACCTCCTGTCCCCCCCGTGCCTCATCCTGCCATCCTGCCCCTGTAGAATGGGCTGGCAGAGGGGCCTGAGGTGCGGGGATGGGTGGGGGTCAGTCCTTGTGAGGCACATGTTGAGAGGAGGGCTGGAGGGGGTACTGCGGTGCTGTCAGTCTGTTCCTGGCTCACTGGTTCCTGCGGGGACAAATCCAGGGAGCCTTGTTTCCTGGGCACAGGGAGCCAGCCACCCGGTGTGGGGCTCGCCACGTTGGACAGATGGGTGGGAAGGGGGCCTGCCCTCCAACCTCCCCAATGGCACCTGTGGGGTCCGGGGGCCGTCGCCTATCAGGCTCCAGCTTGTCACAGGACTGCGCCCGCCGTGTCCTCTTGGGCTTCAGGGGGGCAGTTCGGCGGCCTGGATCCAGGGGCCCTGAAATGACAGTCAAGGCAGGCCTGCCACGTGAGTGGGGCTCACAGGCTAGGTGCTCATCCAGGCTGTGATTCATTTGGGCCTGGATGGGGAGCCGGTGTGGGCAGCAGGGTCCCAGAGGCTCCCTGAGCCCCACGCCAGCCGGGTGGCAGACCTTGGCCCTCAGGCTCCTCTTGATCCTGCTGTGAGCCCAGCCTCAGCCGGGGTTTGCTCATTCCTGGGGCTGCACCCCCAGCCTCAGCTTCCTCCTTGCCCCCTGGCTCCTGCGTGGGACGGCGGCCCCTCGGCACAGCCACCGGCTTGGGGGGCCGTGGAGCTAAAGGGGGGTCCTGCAGCTGGCAGAAGAAGGAAGATGCTGGGTCAGTTAGTCCTTTTGCGTCATCAAGGCGCCTCCCCACCCACCTTGCCAGCCCTCACCTTGGCATTCCTAGCAGGAACCATCCTGTCAGGGAATAGGGCTCCCTCCTTCTCCTCCGCCCCACCTTGGGAGGCTGGGCTGGGGCTCTGACAGCTGTGGCTGGGGGCACTCTCCTCAGCTAGGGGATAGGAAGAGAGCAGAAACTGCAGGAAAGGCATTGTTGCGTAGCCCTGCCTGTCCCCTGCGCCTATGAAGCCCTGGAGGCCAGGACTTCCCCCCCAAGCCCATTTGGTCCTGTGCTTCTGCCTTAAGTGTCCCCTTCTGCTGTCTCATTTCCTTAGCCCTCGGTCTCCAGGATCATCCTGAGCCTGTCACCTCTAGGGGAGCAGGGGTGGTCTGGTCCGGCTGTCTCTCTTGAAGAGCAGGGCCTGAGTCCTTTCCTGCTGGGGCAGAGCCAGAGCCTGGGCCGTCTGGGTCCACACGCACGGCTGCCCATCCAGGGCTGCAGTGCTCCAGGGCCCTGCCAAGTCTGCAGCCTGGCATTCCCAGAACTTTGTCTGCCAGTCTGATTTAAATGATGAGACTCAAGGAGAGGTGCCCTGGCGCCCTCACCACCCCCCGTCCCCTGCCTCTATGGCTTTATGCGACCTGAGCCTGAGGATATACCACCTGGAAGGTGTTGTCTGTGGGTGTATCTGTGAGGTATGAGCGAGAGAGAGCTGAAGGGTGCTGGCAGTGGATGTGTAGAGTGTCCGACCCTTGAGGTCTCCTAAATGAAGGATGGAGCCCAGCTTTGGGTGTTTAACTGCTTTGTGTGGGGAACCAGCAAAGATGTCCCCAGTGCTGGCTCGGCCTTGGAGGATGTGTAGGAGACAGGCATTTCCAAACCAAGAGCTCTGTACCCTAGCCCCGTGCCCTAGCCTTGGGGTGGGAGAGGAGCAGCGTGATGGCGTGTCCATCTACGGAGAGATTTGTCCACGTCAGTATTGTGGGAGGGTCATATTCCAAGTCTGTGAGAACTTAAGTGGACACGGAGCTGACCAGCGTTTTCTTAGAGGCTCCCTAAGTACCTAAGTGAAAGGTACCCTGAACCCAGCAGAGGGGAAGTGTCATACCATGACCCTCTCCCCTTTATTCCTTCTGAGTTGCATAGCCAGAAGGTAAGTGGCTTGTATGTCCTCACGGGTGGCGGCTGAACCTGGACTAACTCAGGGTTCTGACCTCCGAGGCAGGGCTCTTGCCTCTTCCTTGTGGCATCTTTCTGTGTGAGCTGAGGATGGCTTGGTGAGCTGTTTTTGGAGGGGTGTGGAATAGTTGAGGTGGGCCTGGCATGGCTAGTCCTTGCCCACTCTCTTCCCAGCTGAGGTGCAGGGAGAGGCCTTCTCTATAGAGGGTGCCACTCCTCTGACGGTGGCCAGAGGTGGCCCCTGCCCTAGAGAATTCCCCCACAATCGCCCAGAAAGTGTTCTTGTCTGCCAATCCTGGCAAAGCCACTTTTGTTCTGTAGGACCTTTCTTTGGATTCAGTTGTTTGTCTCTTTTGAATGTAGCTTTGTAAATATCCTTAAACATTTTCACTTCTCACTGCCCCACCTGAGTCGTAAATTCCCCGATGCAGGGACCATGGCTTCTTTAGACACACTCTGGGCCTTCAGTGCTGCCGCCCCAGAAGAGGCGTTCCGTACCTATGTGCCATGTGGCCTCTGCACGGCGCATGGCGCTGAAGCATGGCTTGGTGCTTTGGGGTGGCGGTGGGGGCTTCCAGGCTCCGGGCCCTGGCGTGAAGGGAGGGGATGGGAAAGGGGGAGAGGCAAATTAGGAGAGGCTCCTGAGAGAGGGGTCAAAGGCAGGAAGGGAGGGTGACCATTCTCACCTGCATCATCTGAAGAGCGCCGTTTCTGCCAAGCCTGGACGCCGCCCTCCAGGTCTGGGCCTGCGCCCTGAAAGGACAGCTCAGTCAGGTCATCGGAAAAGTCCCCTCCAGATGGGGACTACAGTTAGCAAGGGGCTCCTGCTCTAGTATCCCATGTCATTAGTCTCTAGACACTTGTGTCATTTCTTTCAGAGTGACACCCATACCACCCCAGGGGCATAAGAAATGGCTTACATGAATGAAAATACTGTTAACTTTAATAGTGACGTGTTTATTTTATGTGTGATAGAAGAAAACATGACTCTGGTTTTAAAGATGATAATGCACAGGTCCAAGCTAAGTTACAAAAAGTGAGTTGATTTAAATTAAAGTATTATGTGAATTAGGTGGTATGTGGAGAAGTAAAAATCAGTCCTAAAGGTGGTAATCAAGTCACCGACGTTTTGGAAACAGCTTTGGAGGTGAGTATTTTTACAACTGCTCCTTTTATAAGGAAGTAGAGGCTCCAGGAGGTTTAGTGACCCGTCCAGGATTCCACGGCCAGTGTCTAGTACAGGCAGAGCTGCAGCTAACGCCAAAGCTCCGCTCTCTCCACTGACTCACCGAGGACAGGGTGCGGGCAGGGGAGGGCGCTAGACAGGGACCCACAGGACCCTCGATTCATCACCTTGTGCTCCCCTCACCTCTTGTTTCCCATCGAAGCTCCAACCCTTGGTTCTTCCCAACCCAGGAAGGGCAACACCATGGAGCCTTGGCTGCTGTGCCGTCCCAGGGGCCTGGCCCTCATCCCCTGGTTCTGACCCCTCGGTGCCCTGGAACAAGGTCTCGGGTTTACAGGAGGTTCCTGAGGGAGAAGGGGCTCTATAGGCAGCAAGGGAGTGGGGGAGGACCCCTGCCCCTCTGAGTCTCCAGCTGTGGGGGTCGGGGGTGGGGTGTGTGTGTGTGTGTGTGTGGGGAGAGTCCTTCCTTGGACCCTCTGAGGAGTCCTTCTACTGCCCTCCTATGCATGCAGCGCTTCCAGCATGCTCTGGGTCACCAGGCCTAGCTTACTCTCAAGGAGTAGGGAGTTGGGATGACCAAAGTTCCCCAGAGCCCCGAATCCTAGCATTCTCCCATTAACTGCCTGGGGTGGAATGGGCAGGTGGGCTATGTGTGGGACAGTAAACAGGGAGGACACAGTACCCCCTGCCTCACTTACCATCTTCCTGCGGAAGGAAGGCCCCCGGCCACCCCCAAATCCAGGGAGGAGGCCACTCTCCTCCTCTGGGCTCCAGCAGGGGGAAGAGTTGTTGCCGAGGCTGGGGGGGTCTGGGCTGGGGGGGGTCTCCTGAGTTGGGGGTGGGGGTGGGGGTGGAGGGAGGAGGAGCCCAGTGGTGGGGGACCCTGGCCCCTTGTCCCCCTTGAAGCTCCGGGGCCGGCGAAAGTGAAACAAGCCTCTGCGCCTCTTCTTCTGGAGTGGAGGCAGCGGCGGCTCTGAGAGGCCTGGCCGCAGGGTCCGCAGAGTCCGGGGGTAACTGGGCAGGGTCGGGGTGAGTTAGTGGGTGAGTTAGCGACAAAGCCATGGGAGATGAAAATGCCAGATGCAGAGGTTGCTCGGGGCCCAGGGTGGTTCCGGTGTTAGTTTAGTCTTGGGTCTCACACATCTCCCACTTTCCTCTCATCTCGTCTCTCCTGCCATTCTGTCACCCTTTCCATTCAGTTCTCAGGGGAGATGGCGTCCTCCTCTTCCCTGTCATAATCCTCCAGCAGACCAACACTTTCCTCTGGCACCCCTCCCATCCTCTCCTTCTTCCAGCGTCGCCAAGTGACCCAGTTCCTTGTGTGTAGGACAGTGACGGAGAACATGCCCTCCAGGCCTCTTACCTAACTGTCATCCCAACCCAGGGCCTCCTGCCACCTCTCTCCTGTCTCTGTCCCCACCATCCCACTGTGGTGGCCTCATCCTTTTTAGACAGCTGACCTGAAGAGATTAAGAAAGCATGGGAGACAGGGCTGGGTGGGGAAGGACGAGAACGTGGGGGAAATGTCCCAGAGACTGGCTTTGGGCACTGTCATTGGAGAGGCCTCCATGGGAGCTGGGCAGACACAGGGCCCCCCCGCAGGGCCTTGGGGTCTGCTGAAAATGGGAGTGTGTCTAGGTGCCACACCTGGAACTTTCATCCATGACTCTTCGGCTAAAGAAGTCCTCCAGCCCCTCATCCAGGCGGGTGGCCATCCCATTCTCCTGACGTGTCCCAGGTACTGGCACCTGGTAGGAGGAAAGTCTTGTAGGAAATCTCATCGGGGTCAGGGAGCTCCCCTCCCATCCATTCAGGGCTTTCCCCTTTGGACTTGGACTGGCCTTTCTTGGCCCCATGGAAATTTAGACTTCAGTCCACCTGGGCATTTCCTAAACTTGGCTCTTGGCTCTATCCCTCACCAATGTCTGGCAGACAGATTTCCTATCTGTGACAAGGTCTAGCTCCCATCCAAACTGGATCGTCCCTCCTCTTTTGGTGGCTGGACTGGGTCCCTGCCAGTGCCTCTGACATTTGGGTCCTAAAGCTACAACCCTGGCTCTGGCATTGCTAAGTGGAGTTGGTCCTCCTTCAAGGTCTCAGGGACTTACGCTGCGCCGACCAGGTCCTGGAGGGGTGGTCCTGGGGGGCCGGGGCCTGCCTTGTGTTTGGTGCCTTAGTTTATAGCCATGAGTGGGAAGCTCAGATAGACCTTCCCAGGAGCCACTAGTTGTGGGCTGGCTGTTCCCGAGTCCTGAGAACCAGCCAGGGGGGATTCCCAGGCTCCCCAGCTGGCTTTCCATGTCCTGAGGGCTCCCACCTGTGGGAACGGCAGTGTTAGAGGGACTAGCAGAAGGAACAGGAAGAAAACAGAAAGGGAAACAGGGCCATTAAAACGGAAGCTGGGGACTCACTAATGAAGGCAGACACCGGCCGGATCTTGCGGCAGCGTTTCTGCTTTTTGATGGCCATGGTGTCCTGCAAAAATGGAGATGAACAGTGGGGATGGGTTGTTGCAAGTCCACGGAGTCTCACCTGGAGCCACCATTCCTCATAAAGCCTTCTCTTTCGAATCCCTCCTGCCTCCCTCTCCTCAGGTGGCTGGGGCATTGGGACAAGGGAAGAGGATGGGCTGGATAGCGCTGGGGGATGAGATGAGGCTCAGTGAGGGGAGAGCGGAGTTCAGAGAAGTGGAAGGGGACAGGGTTTTGCCGGTTCAGGGGCAGGAGCTCGGTTAGGGAGGGAATTAGGGGTGAGGGTGCTCACGATGTTGGTCCCAAGCTCATCATCTGTGGTCTCCTCGTGGTCCTGGTTACGGCCTCGGCCCCGGGAGGACAGATCCTGCCCTGGGCTTGGCCCTCCTGGTGGGTCTGCTAGTGTCCTTAGCTGGGCCAGGTGCCGGGCCTGGGGAAGGACAGGCGTGACCAGAATCCCAGGGAAGCCGCCCACCTCCCAGGGCCTTGAGGGAGGGGGCTGCGGGAGAAGGATGAACTGAGGTGCAAGGCTTGCCATAGCCCGGCTAAGATTCAGAAGGCTTACCAGGCTCTTGTGGGAGTGGTACAGCTCCTGCAGGATCTCGTCCACTATGGAGTTAGTCAAGTAGGTGACGACTGAGAGCTTCACTTCGCTGTGGGCACAGGTGGGGCTGCTCAGCCACCCCTCCCTAGCCCTGAGCCTCAGCCTTGCCCTTCCCTGGGTGCCTGAGGGAGAGGGCCAGCTAGCCTGGCTGTCCAGGGAGGCCCTGAGATGCTATGCTGTGGGAGGCAGATTCGGTCCACCATTACCGTATAAAGGTATACCCAGTCCCAGCCACGGGCCCCCCAGCCTAGGCCTTTGTGGATTGGGAGGGTGGGCAGAGAGCATGGAGCTGCAGCGGAACAGAGCTGCGTAAATTGGGGTGCTCAGTGAGCTCTGCTGGTTTCTGCTGTAAGATCAGAAAGCAGTTCTTGTAATTTTTCTTTGCTTTGGTGAGTGGTGGCATCTAGACCCAGAATGAAAGAGGCCTAGGGTTGCAAACTGGGGGTGGGGTGGAGAGAGTGTAGTCCACATACTCCAATCACATCGATTTTCTCTGACCATGCCTCCGAGAAGGCTGTGCTTTGTTTCCAGGAGAGGACTCTGGTGTACGTGGCTAAGTGTGTGTGTATACACTCACTGCCCGGCTCCTAACCCCCGGCTCAGCACTTAGAATTCTAGGGCAAAGATCAGTCCAACCCTAAATAGCAAGTTTGCAGTTAGTTAAAAGATTTATCCCCTGTAATGGAGGTTGTGTCATTCATTATTCATTGCTGAGAGCTGGGCCCCAAGTCCCTAAGTGTTCTGGGCCAAATCCAGCCCCTCCCCAGCCCCGTCAGCCTCTCACTCTAGCTTGTTCTGAATGTCCTGCCCCGCCTGCTCCAGCAGCGCCCCGCGGATGAAGTTCCGGGGCACAGTGACGCGCTCGGCCACATTGCTCAGCATCTTGTTGTGGCCCTCAGCCACACGCATGGCCACGGGGCATAACTCCTGCGTTAGGCTCACCATGGACTCCAGGATCACCTAGTATGGGAGAAGGGAGGTCAAAACCCCACGGGTGGCAGGATCAGGACTGGCACCAAACCCAGGAGACTCTAGCCTTTCTATTCCAGCTCCTCACGGTGAGACTGAGAGGCCAGCCAAAGTCACAGGGCAGTCACAGGGCCGGTTAGCAGCAGGGCCTGGGACACTCAGGCTTTCACCCTACCATATGGACGGGGAGAGTCTGACCAAGGACCAGAGTCCACGGGGGAGAGGTCCGCGATCAGAGGCCCAGATTGAAGCTGGCAGAAAAAACCCAAGCCCAGTTGTCTAGCCATATCTTGGCACAGCGGGAATGCGGGTGGTCTCAATTCTGCATTTTCTTCTTGCCTCTGGTCATCTCCCTGCGCTGACCTTAGCCCTCAGAGTAGGGATTGAGTCCACACTGGGTTCCCTCCTCAGGACTTACTTGTAGTTCCTTATCCACCGCCTTGGACACCTCACTGGCTACTGACTCCAGCCTCTGCCGCACAGGCCCGTCGTTGGCTAGCACGTGGCCCAGCTCATAGAGGCTGGGAAACAGCTGCAGAAGGAAGGAGTTATGACCAGAAGGCCAGAACCAGGCCTTCCTAGGTGCCCGGGTGCCCTGTGCTAGGAGGGCACACACAAAGGGCAGGGCGTGGACACTGCTGGCTTAGTGTGGCCGGCCCTCCTGGCTCTGGACTGTCAGGAGAGGGTGGGGCTGCCGAGGGCTCACCGCCCGGGAGTTCTTGGCATCCTTGATGAGGTCCCGAGCGTAGAGCAGCTCATCCTGCACAGGCTCTAGGGGGCACAGCCTCAGGGCCCGCACCTCCTCCTGCACTCGTCCACACAGTCGCTGCAGCATCTGGAGCACAGCCAGCAGGAGTGTCAACGGGGACCCCACACCCCATCTTCCCAAGCGGGACCCCAGGAACCCCATTTCTGGGTCTCCTTGGGCAGTGCTATTGGCACCGGCACTGACAGGGGTGACGGTGACGTCTCTGGATGGCTTGTTCTCCCTTCTTCTGGGGAAGCCCTTCTTGGATGCCCAGTGCAGCTCCCACAGTCCTGTGCACCCCTTGCTGGCGGGCCCTGCTGTTTGCCTACGTGTTCTCTCATGGTTGGGGACCCTATTCTGAATGTCCTGCCTTCTTGCTCTCTCACATGCTGAGTCCAGTTTTGGGTACCACAAGATGCCTCTGTCATGACCCATCCCTGCACCTGTACGCTCTGTCACATCACACCTGTGTCACCATGCCCCATGCATGCCCCGTGTGTCCCAGAGGGAAACGTTTACTTGCTCGGCGCTGCTGGTCACCAGGCCTTGCTGCAGCCTGAAGGCCTGCTCCTGGGGACACGTCTGGGAGTGGTTGTTCCTCACCAAGCACCACTGGATCTAGAGATGATGGGGCGGGTGGGGTCAGGGCCTGCGGATGTGAGCTGGCCCCTGCCCTTTGCTGTGCCACCCTGCTTAGGCCACCACCTTCTGCCAGACGTCCTCAGTACGCTCGGGGGCACTGCGGTAGGCTTGGGAGATGTCACTCACGGGGAAGGACATGAAGCGCAGCGTGTGGTTGCTGGGGGACATAGAAGCACAGCTGGGTGGGGAAGAAGTTGAGAAAGGGAGGCCCCTGCTCCCCAAAACCCACCCCTTGCTGACCACTTCTTTTGTCCATGGCTCTTTCTAACATTTCTGTGCAAATAGGTCAAGCGGGTTGGTGTGGGGCTGGAGTAGTTCAGGCCTGGCCCAGGCACAAAAAAGCTGGGGGCTTAGGTCAGGGGAGGGCCCTGGTCCACTCACCTTTCCAGGGCCCTTGCAACATCCAGAAAGCCCAGGGCAGATGTATTGTTCCGATCCCACAGGATAGTTCTGGGGAGAAGGGGAGCGTAGCTTGTTAACCTTCACTTTGGGTCCCTACCTCCCAGAGCCCTCCTTCCCTTCCTGGGTAATGAGGCTGCCCCGGAGACGGCTCTGGGACTGAGTGTCTCCTGGAAGCTAGGGTACAGAGCGAGGCAAGCAGGGAGGACGTGTATATGAGGGGCCGGGGCTCCAGGGCAGAGGGGGCCAGTGGGGGCTCACCTGAGAGAGGAGTTTATCTGCAGGGCCTTCGACAGCATCTTGGCCCCGATGTCCTCCATGCCATTGCCACTCAGATCCACCTTAGCCAGGCAGGTGTTGCTGCCGAGGGCATTGATGAGGATGCTGGTGCGTAGCTTCAGCCGGGAGTCCGCCACAGACAGTGACTGCAAGGACTGTGGGCAAGTGGGAGTTGGGCCCCATCCCCACGGCCCCTGCCCCTGCGGCCCCTCCCAGGCCCAGTCACTCACACAATCCTCTTCCTGGATCAGCTGCACCAGCTTGTGCAGGATCTCCTCCATGGTCCTGCGGGGAGTCAGGGCTCAGGGCAGGAGGGGAGGGGGCTGCGGTCATGTATTGGAGGCGCAGGGAGCGGGCCAGAGGTAACACAGTGAGCCAGAAGGATAGGTGGCTGACGGAGGAAGGGTCTGTGGTATGGGGAGGGGGCCTCACTTGGCCTTGACGTTGAAGTTCTTGCCCAGGAACAGGTGCTTGAGGGACTTATTCTTGCCAAGTGCCGGCACCAGTGTCAGGAGGTCCGAGTCAAACCCTGGCCAGCAGACGGGAGAGGTCTGGCCTTGAGGCCTGAGGCTCACGGGAGTCTCCTGAAGGCTTCTCCCCACACTTAGTACCCCGTCCCCACCGAGTACCCAAGAAGAAAAGCACTCCGCTCACCATTGTCAGACAAATCCAGGCTGCCCACACAGGTGACAGCTCCCAGCTGCTCCTGCAAAGCCTGGGCTCCTGCCGAGCGGAGCTGTAGGGACCAGGTGGAGGCAGGGCAGTGAGGCAGGGTGGGGTGGGGGTAGGGCACCTTTAGTGCTCAGAGACCAGAGTAGTCACGCCAGCACTCAAGGTCATGCCAGGTCTGGGGTGTGAAATCAGGAGACCCCTTCTCCCACCAGATCCTTCCCTAGGGCTCTTTCCCCTTCCTCGAGTCAGAAGTCTCCAGGCCACTGCTCTGGAGCCAGCTCTCTCCTGCCCTCTGGTGGGAAAGCCTGATATCTCCCAACTCAAAGCTTTAAGGGGGGAGATACTGGAGACTGAAAGTGACCTCTAGAAAGAGGGACGCAGACAACAAACTGAGAGGGGAATGTGGACGTATGGTCAAGTTGTGGGGGGTTGTCTCAGAGGAGTAGTGCTGAGGCAAGATGTTCCCAGGGGTTTGACTTCGGTCAGAGGAATGGGTGGGGGACAGGCAGCAGGGGTGGGGACTGAGGGCTCACCTCACAGCTGCTGAGATCCAGATGCAGATCACTGAGGTGGCTGTTGAGGGAGAGGCCCTGGAGCAGAGCCCTGTGGGAGGAAGGTCAGCAGGCCCACTTTTACCCCTTATCCCTTCTCTTATGGTTGCCCCTTGGACACTCCCCCAACCCTGCACCCACCCGACCTGAGGGCCTCCAGGGGCAGCTTTGTGGCTGACAGGTTGACGTGGCTGAGTGTGTAGGCGCTGCTGAAGAACTGCTTGAAGGCCGGTGGGGCCTCCCGGCCCTTCCTGCGGAGACCTCTGGGTTCAGCAAGGGAGGGGGACACTCACTACTTGCCCCATCCTTTCCTGCACCCCTCATGCTCCCACCTGTGGGAGCAGCTGTTGCGCGCCAGGTTGAGGTAGGTTAGGTGGGAGCAGCAGCCATGGAGCAGGGCACCCAGAAGCTGTGGGGAGAGACATGGTGGGTGTCACAGGGGTTGGGAGAGGTGCTGGGAGGGGTGGGTGAGGACTCCTCCTCCCTCCCCATTAAGATCCTGGCTCTTTACCCTCTGCAGTCAGTCTGTGAGCCCCACTGTGGATACCCACTTTGCCTCTTCATGCCTCAGTTTCCCCTCCGCGGAAAGTGGGTCTACTCCCTGCCTGGCCCCCAGGGGTGGTGGAGAGGCTCACAGACAGTGGGTGTATAAAGCCAGGGTCACCACGGGCTCCTAAGGTGCCTTGTTCGAGTTAAGGAAAGCGTCTTTTCTTCCTGGTGGACTCAGTCCTAAACCAGGGCACCTGGCTGGGGATGGAGTGAGGGCTGGCTTTCAGGCACAGCCAGCACAACTTGGGTGGCGACCGGGACCAAGTGCCACACAGGTGTCAGCTATGGGCATTGCCTTATAATTCAGCCGAACCTGGAGTCACACTGCCAGCTCTGCCCACCTCCGTACTCAAGGAGGAGGGTGAGGCCTCCCCAAATCACTTCAGGGTGGTACCCCGTCACCAAGCCCTCACCAAGTCAATGGCACAGTCAGTCCCCGCCAGGTCCAGGTGCACGAGAGCATTGGGCTGGGCCAGGAAACTGTACAGGGCCTGGGAAGGAAGGACAGGGGAAGGCGTGATAGAGCCCCTCTACGCCCAGGCTACACGGCAGAGACCCCAGACTCTGAAGCCTGACTGCGCTTCTGCAGGGGCTTGAGGCTACAGTCTGTGGACTCACGTTGGACTCGTCTGTGGCGAGCAGCCCAGCGTTCTTGCTCAGGTCCAGGTATCGAAGGGAGCTGGCAAAGGCTGGGTTGGCCCCGAAGGTCTGGCCCAGCGCCTGGAGCCCTGAGCACAGAGGGCACTGGGCTGGGTTGGTCTCCAACCCCACCTCCTCCCCTGGTACACAACGCTTCCCCGCTCCCGAAATGGGGCTCCTTTCCTTTCCTTGATCCCTGGGATGCTGTGTGAGTGTGTGGGTACACCTCTGGGGCTCAACAGCCCAGGCAGGGCTGGTAAGAGTCAGAGGTCAAAGGACAAGGGTGTCCATGCAAATACCTCGAGGGGAAATGGCAGTCTTCGCCAGGCACAGTTTGGTGAGGCCAGTAGGGAAGCAGAGGAGCTGCTGGCTCAGACTAAGGAAACCTGGGAGCGGGGAGAGAAATGGGCGCAGTGAGAGGCTGGGCAGTGGAAGCAGGTGGTGCAGAGTTAGAGTAGGGGCTCCAGTGGGGGATAGGCTGGGGTCAGGAATGCTGGTGTGGGGCAGAGGCTGGATCCGGGTTGAGAGCCTTGATTCAGACCCAGGTTGGGCTCTGGGCTAGGACAGGGGTCTGCATTGTGGCGGGGGTAGGATTCTGGGCTGGGGCTCACCCTTGTCCTCGATGGGGTTGTGGGACAGAGTGAGGGCATGCAGCACACAGCTCCCGTTCTCCCCAAACACCCCGGCCAGCTTCTGGACAAAGTCCCTTCAGGCAAGGGGAGGAAGGATTTATTTGTCCCAGCCCCTGGGCTTCCCCTCCTCCACCTGCCTGCCTGGCTGGGGCTGTAAAGGTCAGAGGCCCCTACGGGTGGGGAGCTGCTCGGGGCCTGTCACGGAACTTGTCACCATTCTGGAGTACCTGGGAAGTTGTGCTGAGGCAAAGCCCAGCTTCAGGTCCTCGAGACTAAAGCAGCCCACCCTGCTCGGTAGTTGATGGAAGAGGGGTCGTGGAGCTGGGGGTCGGGAGGCTTAGCTCTGAGTCCCAGCTTGACCACTGACTTGCTTTCTGCCCTCTTTGGGCCTCAGTCTCCTCTTCTGTAAAGTGAGGAGCTAGATGAGATAGCTCAGAGGCCTGTATCATGCTCTGAGGTTCTGGGGCCCTAAGACTACGGCAAGGGGGCACCACTGCCCAAGGAGGAGGCTGGCCTCACGTCTTAAGTCCGGCGTTGTCCAGCACCAGCTCTTCGAGGCTCCCTGACTTGCTCAGGGTGTGTAGCACCTGTTCTAGCACTTCAGAGCCCTGAGGACAGAGGGGGTGGTGCGATCAGGAACCAGACAGGGTGCTACTGTCTCCCCCTTCCCCCACCCCTCCTACTCCCTACCAGCCGCAGGTCCTTGCAGTAGAGTTTGGTGAACCACTGGTTGTAGGCTAGAGCTGCCACCATTAGAGCCAAGTCTCTGTGGGGAGATTGAAGAGGCCAGGAAAGTGGTGAGCAGGTAGCTGGGGCAGGAAAGAGGAGACTAGGGATAGAGTGGCTGGGCTGGGGAAAGCCTGGGTAGGTAGAGGGCAGTGGACGCTGGGGTTGAGGAGATAGAGCTGGGGCGGTGGGTGGGACGAGAAGGGAGAGCCTAGAAGGGCCAGGGCTGGGCTGAGGCTGGAATTCGGGGCTGGTGGTGGCGGTGGTGTTGAGTCTCTACCCCACCAGCTTACCGGCTCTCCAAGTGGCTGAAATCCAAAAGATTAAACTCCCGGTTATCCTCGGCATGATAAATGGTGTCCACATCCTGGGAGAGAGAAACCGGCTCACACCTGCTCCCCTCCTCCTCCTCCACCCTCTCTCCCTCTGGGTCCCACCTGCCCGCCGACTGGGTTCCTACCCAACGCACCCATTGCACCTCCTCACGGCAGTGCAGACCATTGTAGTCACACAGGGCAGCGTAGGTCTCGGAGAAGCCACCTGTGGGGCAGGAGATGAGCTGGCTCCAAGAGGGGCAAGGGGGTGGGGAACAGGCTTGGGGGTCAAGGAAAGGTCAAGGTCACTTTATGCACTAGTGTCCTGGGTTCTTGCTCCACCACGAACCTCTGAGGTCCGGGAGCTGTGCAGTTCTCAGGGCAGGTGAAGCCCCACACACAAAGGACTCTGGACCAGGGGCAGGGAGGTTTAGGTCCCACTTTCCTCATGTGCCCCTGCTCACCACAGACACTGTGAGTAGTAGATGTGGAAGTCTCAGAGTTGGGGGACGTGTCTCGGGGCCCTTCTGGGGTGTCTGCATTTCCACGCCGGATTAGACACCTGGAAGGTGAACAAATCCATCCCAGAGAGGGGTGAGAAGAGGCTCTCAATTCTTCCCGTCATAGCTTCTGGATCCCCAGGACAAAACAGGAGCCGGGACATGAGTGCTCTTCTCCTCAGTCCCAGGAGCTCAGGTCCAGGGGTAGGAGGGAGGGATATATAAGTCTTCTGTCCAACCCCTTGAGGGATTCCTCCTGTGCCACTCACCCAGGGCCAGGGCAGACCTTGGAGAGGGCAGAGCTCACATGTCGCGTCACCTGGTCCACACTCTCAGCTGATGGCAGCCGCATGCTCACCATGCCACGCTCTGTTTCCACTAGGATCTGGGGGAGAGGGAGCAGCATGACCTCAGATACTGACTCCATCCTCCCGCTGGCCCAGTAGTGGGGCCCCAGGCTTCGGTGCTCACCTGGTTCTGACTGAGCGTGTTAAAGGCCCGGATCTCCAGGACATTGAAGGAGCTCTCCACCTGGGGGAATGGGGATGCTCCTCAGCTCATGGTAAGAATTTGGCTGCCAGGCTTGGGAGGGAGCATGCTAGGCAATCTCCTGCTCCTCAGCCCAACTCACCTTGGCTGGGATTTTAAGGGGGAATAGGTGGAGGCGCCAGGAGGTCAGGGCCTTCAGAGAGAAGAAAAGAAAGTCAGCCGCAAATGGCAGATTTGTGTACCTTCTTCATCCCCCTGCCCTCCTTTTGCCCCCTCAGCCTGTGCGCAACCCCTGCCCGCAGCGGCCCTCTGCTCTGGCGTCCTCCCTCTCTCTCATGCCTCCCCCTAGTCTCCTGGGCATCTACCCAGTCCAGCCTGTTCCTCTTCCAGGTGGGGTCTCCTCAGCTTTCCCCGATCTGTCTCCTCTGCCCTCCCGGGTCTCTGCCCTCAGCCGTCTAACTGCACTTGAGACTTCCCTTTGCTCCCAAACCCAGTGCCCTCACCAGCACTCGGTCTTCAAATTTCTTTGGCTTTGTCTCCAGCTTCACACGATGTTGCTGGAGAACAGCCCCTTGGCTCAGGCACCTCCGGATGCTGTCTGCAAGTGGGGAGGGGCCTGCTCAGAGTTCCCTTCACCTGGGCACCCCAACCTCCGCAGGACTCTCCAGGGGCAGGGTCAGATGGGAGGAGAGAGAAACAGAGAGACAAAGGACAGGGACACTGACCTTTCCTTTTTGGGTGACTTTTCTCTTCTATGGGGGGAGCGGCGCGGGGCGGGGTGTGTGTGTGTGTGTGTGTGTGTGTGTGTGGTAAACTCTGGGTCCTGATGTTCTTGAGTCAAGGGACAGTCATTTAGTGACACTGTCTGTGGGAGGGTGTGTCTTACACTTCTGAAGGTGTGAAGGATTCTTCCAACCCATTCACTCCAGCAGCCTGGACCCATACACAGTGAGTCAGCACGCAAGGGTGCGGGGGTGTCCCTTTGACTATATTCTAGTGGTATGGGTGTTCATATCTGCCTTTTACTATACATGTGTGCATGCCTTCTGAAGATGCCAGGGAGCCTGTGTGTGGCATTGGTGGGGATGGGTGTGAATGAGTATGCTGTGCTTGCAGTTGTGAAAGGGGCACAGAGCCAGAAGTTACGGTGTGGGTGAGGGTGGGAAGGAGTTAGTGTTTAAATGAGCCTGCACCCATCTGCTGGCAGAACCATCCAGATATCCGAGGGGTAGAGAGAGAGAGAGAGAGAGAGAGGTGTGGGGGTGCAGTGCTATAAAGATGTGTGTACACACATTTCATGATTGTGCGTGCGCGCACGCGTGCGTGTGTGTGTGTGTGTGTGTGTGTGTGTGTGTGTGTAGCTGTGGGAAATCGCCACGGTGCAGCATGCCTGAGTATCCCTGAGCGTCCTGTCCTGGTCTCTGTGGGCTAGCCTGTGCTCCCGCCTCTGGGGGTCAGGGTTGTGGCAGTGCTGGGGGCTTGGGCCTTGGTTGGGGCCCAGTCTGAAGACCATGCAAAATAGGTGTGGGTGTGGGGTAGTGAGAAGGCGGCAGGCTGGGACGCGCGCTGTAGGAGGCAAGCTGCAGAGACCCTGCTCTTGCATTTAGCAAGAATGCAGGCCTTCTTCCCTGACTCCCTACTTTGCTCCACTGGTCTGGGCGCTGCAGGGCGGCTAGGGGGGCTCTCCAGGGCCAGTTCCGGGGCGGGGCCGGGAGGAGGGAGGGTGTGGAGCCAAGAGGCGGTCGGGACCAGGGGCAGCTCCCATCGAGCGGCGGGGCGGGCCTGGCTCCGCCCGGTGGGGAAACCGGGACTCTCCGTAGGGGAAACTGGACGCCTCGCTGAGGGGTGGGTCAGGTTCGCTGAGAGTCAGCCTCAGGGAGCGCCGGGGGACTGCACCTGTCACGGAAGATCGGGACGGGCGGCTCCGGGACAGGAAGGTCCTGACAGGGTGAGGCAAGGAGGGCAGCGGAGGATGGTCCGGGGACAGAGATGCTCCGAGCTGGGGTGCAGGGGACTGCCTTGCAGCCGGTCGCATGGGGGCGGGGGCGGGAGGCGCCTGGGCTGGGGTGTGCCGCGGGGAGGAACGCACTGGGTCTGGGATGCTCCCAGACGGGGCGTCCCGGAGACCACCGCAGCCTCGTACCTTGCAGCTCGCGGGTGAGCTCCGCGCTGGGCTTGGCCATGGCGGCCGCTGCTGCTGCCGCTGCTGCAGAGGAGCCGCCGCCGCCGCCGGGGAGCCGCGGCACATGCTAGACCCGGCTCCGGCAGGGCCCGGGCGCTGAGCGCTGCAGCAGCCGCGGAGCCCGCTCCTGTCAGGGGCGGCTGCGCGAGCGCTCCTCCCCCCTCCTCCGAGCGCTGGGTCTCCCGCCCCGCCCGGAGAGGTGCCGGACTGAGCATGCGCGCCGCGCCTTTCGGCCGCGTGAGACCCCGCGCGCGTTCGCGCCCACCCTTCCCGCCGGCTCCCGCGTGCGGCGTCCTGTGCGTGTCGCTTGCAGCCGGGGCCATCTCCTGGGCAGGGGACAGTGTCCCTGCTTTCCGTGCAACACACTCTTCGCGCATCGTGAGCAGAACTCATTTATTTCGTTTGCGGACTTGGGTACCCCGGGTCATCCTTGCAAGGCTCCTCCCATTTTCCTGTTTGCCCGGGTGGGTTCAGCTCGTCCTCGCTGACCCTCGGGGCCCAAGGTGATGCCGGGAGAGGACTTGGCCATATCTGGGGAAGTTCGTCCTTCCTTTCCTGCTCGCCTAGCCTTGGGGATCCCTGGGGCGTCCTTGGTACCATCCTGGCAGATGTAGCACCTCGGAGTCCCCGTGCCACCTCCCAGCTGGCAGCTCTGCAGACACCTCCACCCCAGAGCATTACGCTCAGGTCCTGGAACAGGGAGGAGGGTTAGGGGGAATGAATCCAGAGATCCAGTCCGTTCACACGTATGCTCTCTGCTTGGTTACCACACCTATGCACCCCACACTGAAAAATGAACACGTTGATTCAAAGCAACAAGATCATCTGTATTTTATTTGCACCTTATTTGCAAATTGTTAATTTCCAACCCAGCTCCTTCAGCTCCAGGTTCCTTCTTTCCCATCTCCCTCAAATTCCCCAGATGTTCCCCCCACAAAAAAGAAAAGTAGTTGGTCTTTGCCAAGGTAGACTCAGTCTTCTCAGCAGGCCTGCCCTATGTCCTCAGGGGAAATCTTTATCCAAGGCTAGAGCAACAGCAGGAGTCCTCATAAGACCTAACCTTGACCTCAGGGAAGGCTGGATCTTTTCACAGGGCAGAACACTGATTTTAGCGGGGTGAGGTATAAGGTAAGCAGTATGAAAAGGCAGAGCTGGGAAAGGCCATTTGACGAATTCTGGGACCAGACCAGGAGTTGGAGCCCAATTTCTGCCATGGTGGGTTCTCTCCAGGTACTCAGAGGCGGGATGGGGCCCCTCCACCCACTGTCACTGTCTCCCCAGTGATGTAGCTGGCATCTTCAGAGCACAGGAAAGACACAATGCCTGCACATTCCTCCGGCTTGCCTATCCTGGGGAATAGACAAAACAAGGTAGGGAGCAAAAATTAAACAGGCTGACCTGGCCCACAGGGAATAAAATTTGCTTAATCATAAAGTATCAGGTGATTTTTCAGGACCAGTGTACAAGCTTACTGTCCATCAATAGGGTTATCATGAAGATAAGCTGTTATAATTCAGTATAAGCAATAAATACTGTACTCTGCAAAAAACCCACTATACATTATATTCAAATAATATAGAGATACTTTGTTTTTTTTTAGAGAACCCAGGACAACAGAATCCAAAGTTATATAAACTGGGGAGCAGCTATTTCACACTTCAAAGAATTTGTTTCACATGTGTGCATATGAGTCAAGCATCAGAGAGTCTGTGAGACAGTAAATGGTTTGTTTTAAATGACTCCATTTGCGCAGCTTCAATTCACAGACAGTTTTTTCAGGGATCTATTTTTGTCCCTTAGAGTCAAGTCCATTCTGTGAGAATGTGCTAATTCTCAGTATTTGTATCGGTGATTGCATAGTTAGGGAACATGTTACCATAACTGCCATAGAATGCTCTAGAGGTGGGGTAGACTGGATACTTCAAACCTAGAAGATCTGGATTAGTGGTTCTCCATCCTAGCTGCACATTGTAATCATTGGGAAGACTTATGCCCTCCTCCACCCCTGCCACACATACACAAAAGATGTCCAGGTTCTCTTGAACCAATTGAAAAAGAATCTCTGGGAGTGGGGCCTGAGCCTCTGGAGTTTCACCAACACCCCAGCGGGTTCTAATGGGCAAGATTGAGAAGCATGGGGCTAGCTCAATCATGGGGGCTCTAGGATGACAATACAATGACTTACTGTTTCCCCGAAAATAAGACCTAGCCGGACCATCAACTCTAATGCATCTGTTGGAGCAAAAATTAGTATAATACCCGGTCTTAGTTTACTATAAGACCCGGTTTTATGTAATACAACGTAAGACTGGGTCTCATATTAAGTTTTGCTCCAAAAGACGCATTAGAGTTGATAGTCCGGCTAGGTCTTATTTTCGGGGACACACAGTATTAGTGAATTGTGAACTAGGCCTGCAGCTCATGCCTGACATCGGAATGGCTTTGGGAGCACTTGAGTGGGTCTCCCTCCTTAAGTAGGCCTTACTTGCATGTGTCCTTGAAGTACAAGATGGAGAAGCTAACGACAAGAGAGTTCCTAGAAGCCAGAAGCTGGAGAGAGGCAGGGAACTTAGAGGAAAGGGAGCCAGACAAAGGTGCCTGAACGGTTCAGCCAGCCCCTGGGGGAAGAGACTAGTGTCCTTAGGCAAGAGGAGTTTTGGGATTTAGTAAAGCTCTTCATTCCTTTTATTTGGATTGCAGGACCATCAACTTGAGCTTTAGAAACATGACTGTTTGTTTAAGGGGAACTAAAAAGGCTTGTTGTGGTTTTGGTTTTGGCCCCTGGTGGCTAGGGATGCCCGGAGGTGGAGGCAAACAGCCAGCTGGAGAGAGGAGTCAGGGCCTCTTCCAGAGCTATGCTCTGCTGAAACCTGGGCATCTCTGTGTTTGGTTTTTACAATAGAAGCAGACTCCTTGCACATCACGGTAGTGATGCAATAGTCACGAACTTGTGAAGTGTGTATGTTTGAGGCCGAAGGGAGCATGCCGTGTTGTCTGTGGGACCAAGAGACCTGAGCTGTGGGCCGTGTGAGGGACCAGACCTTTCCATGTTGATCCCTCCTAACCCTCTCTGTGATCCTTACCTTCTTATCCGCAGGGCTTGTTTTATGCTCTCCTCGCTTGCCTTGTCCTCCCACAACTGCAGGGAAAAGGGGAATGTCTTTAAGTGAAAGAAGAGGCAAGGGAGGGGCAGAGAGAGGAGAAACTCCACGCCCTCACAACACTTGAGAGAAAGGGTGGAGAGACGCTCACCTCCCAGTCCTTCCTAGCCCCCAGTCTCTCCCCACTGCCCTCTTCTGTTTCATTCTTTTTAGGTTCTAGAGAGGCATTTTGCTGGGTCTCCCCAATTTCCATTCATTTAAGGAGCTATGAAACAGCATGAGTAGAGTCTGAATTCCTCAGTTGCTAACACACATCTCAAAAAAGGGGCAGGTCTGGTCTGGACAGGTGGCTGGTAGGGAGAGGGACTATAGAAAAACCCGGGGAGGGGGGTGGAGTGATTCGGTGTTCAGGACCCAGACCCTGGGCTTCCCCATCCAGGAAGAAACCCTACAGGGGTCCCAGCAGGATGCAGGACTCCCCATCCTTACCACTTGGCTGAAGTTAGTCTTGATGAGTCCCGGTGCCAGGCAGTTCACCCTAATGTTCCTTTGGGCCAGCTCTATGGCCAGGTTCTTGGTGAGGCCCAGCAAGGCTGTTTTACTAACATTGTAAGGGCCCAGGCCCTGGGGAAGGGAGAGAATGGGTTAGTCTCTTCGTTTCTAGTTCGTTCTTGGTTCTTACTGGAAGACATACAGGGTAGTAGATAATAGGGCATCTCCTATAAAGAAAGGTCCCAGTTAGGAAACAGTCTTGTGGATAAATTTCCCCAGGTTGTGGTTCATGGAAACAAGCCGCCTATTTTGTGGGAAGGGACTTGGTGGTATTCCAAAAGGGGACACAAACTTCTTTGAATGACTAGAGGGCTGGAAAGCTGCAGGATGGAGGAAGGGATGGAAGTAGCAGAGAAAGGGGTTCTTACTGGAAATGGGGTGTAGGCTGCTATGGAGGCCACAATCACCACTGATCCGCCTCTGGAAAAAGAAGAGAATGACCCTCTTCCCAGAAGAGACTCCTGCCCTCAGCCTGCACGGGGCCCATCTCACCCAGCCTCCCTCATTCTCTGTACCCTCGTTTCTCCATCTCTGGCACTGCTGCCTTTGTCAGCAGGGCTGTAGCCTTCACATTGATGTCCAGAATCTGAAACCGAGAGGAGAAAAAGAAACAGCATGAGGGGAAACAGCTGGAGAAGGCAGAACGATAAGGAGTCATGATAGGGTTCCTAAGATCTGCTTGTTAGGGCTGGAGGAGATCTTGGAGATAATTTCCTGGGACGTTACAAGTAAAGAAACTGAGCCCTACGGAGAAGTATCTTTCACTGGCTTATTTAGCAAGAGAACGAAACATTAGGTTAGGGTGGGAAAGAATGGAGCCTGGTTCATCTTGTTTCCTAACCAGCCAAGTTTGATTTGGCCCAGAATGGACTTAAATCCTCAGGACTATTTTGGATTTGAGCTGGATTTTCTGTGTTTCTTCCAAATAGGGAGAGCCGGGAATTCTGTCGGCCTCCTGGACCTGCCGCCGAGTGGACCTTGCTTCCCAAGGAGAATGTGGCCTGATCTTGGGGTCCTGGGGTGTTCCAGCATTCCTCTGGCTCCTGAACTTAGGGAGTGAGATGCCCTTGGCCCTCCAGGAAGGAGTGGCTTGCTGGACATTTGTTGAAAAGTAGGATCCTGAGGCACTTTTTGGGGAAGCTGGGGCATAGGCTGTAATCAAAACCCCACATCCATAATGTAAAACAAATTTATGACCCTTGTTCACACTGTTCTAGGCACTGCTGGGAATACTCTCCTCCCACACATCTCCAGACAGACTTCTTATTTTGAAAAATTTCAACTTACAGAAAAGTTAAAATGGAAGTACAATGAATATCCTCTACCTAGATCCACCAATTGTTCACATTTTGCCCCATTTGCCCTATCTATGTATTTATACATTTTTTCCTCAACCACTGAAAGTTGCATAGATCATAATGCTCTAACCCTAAATACTTCTGGATGTTCTTTTACACACCACAATCCATGATCACACCCAAGAAATTCAACATTGATACTAATGATTTTTACCTAATATGCTACCCATAATAATAAAGTTTTTCCAATTGTCCCCCAAATGTCCTTATTTTAAAAATCCAAGGTTCAATCAAGGATCAACCCTGGCATTTAGATTTGATATACTGTGATATTAAAAAACAAAACAAAAACACAAACTAAAAGGAAAATTACTTGGTTTGAAATTATTTTCCTGTGGTCTCTATTCAGACTACTGATGAAAGATGTTTTTCTACTTTAAAGAATATTAATCGAGAACTGATTCACTGAAGAGCATTTGGCACTTTGGTCTCTGTCTGTGAAACACTGATAAACAAAGTATAATATTTTAGTATTCTTAAACTTCAGTGTTGAGACATTATTGATGTCATCAGAATAAAAAGCAAAATCATGGGCGATCATAAAAAATTTAGCATTTCCAAATGATGTGGGAATATTAACCTCAGTAAACAAAGACAAATATTTAATTAAGGCTTTATAATTAAAGAATGTAGGTGTGTGAAATATATTGTGCATATAATGTAATTATAAACACATAAAAACCAATATTCTACACTTGATTTAGACATCTGGATCTCTGATTTTCTCAACATTGCAGTTCAGAAGAAAAGAGCACAGATCTTTTCAAAAGAGCGCTCTATACATTTTTTCAAAGGCTGTATGCTCTGAAGCGGCAACTTAGGTCATTTCACTGGAATTGGTATTTCACTTAACTAGCAGCTATTAGTTTTCCAGCTAATGAGAAATACTCTTTTTTTGTCAGCTGAAAAGGGATGGGTGGTATGTAAATTTAAGTGTATGTTATTGGCAGATTAGCTGCCATGTCTGCTGGAAATAAACCAGGTAGAGCCTGGATAAGTAGGGCTGGGTGGGGGTTGGGGGGTATGACAGAAGGCGGCTAGTAAGGAGCAAATGGAAGACAAAACTGGGGAGAAGCAGCAATGAAAGGGGGCAGGGAGAGAGGAAGCCAGCCCCCACTTGCCCGTTACCAGGTGCACTCCAGGTGTGTGGCAAATCACAAGGATTCCTCATTCCTCACATTTACACTGCACTTGACAAATGCATTCTAAAAGCAGACTGAGTTTGTGCTGTTTTCTGAGGCCCACCCCTTGCTGCTTTAATCCCTTCTCACCTTGTCCCACACCTCCTCGGTGACATCCATTAGGTTTCCAAAGAAAGGGTTGACAGCAGCATTGGATACCAGGATGTCAATGCCCCCATGAAGCTTCACAGCCTAGAGAGAGGAGTAAGGTCTGAGTCAGGCTGCAGGTCAGTTGGGGGGGTGCATTATCCATGTTAATACAGAATTACTTCTTAGGAACAAAGTGATGTCAAAGTGACATCTTTGTTTCTTGAAACATTTTTCTCCAAAGGTACCCTAAGTTCCGCTGCTAAACATTTAAGAACGTCTAAGTTCTTTGGCATTTTTTCTTCCTGACCCCTACTTCTTCTAAGGCTGTCACTGATCCTTTTCTCTTTGGGGAGCTCCTTTATCTCATGGCTTCAGCTCTCACCTCAAAATTGATTTCTAGACTCTTCCTCCTTTCACACTGAGTCCCAGCCCCATTGCTTCAAGTGCTTACTGTCCAGTTCTCCTAGAATAAGTTACTATTATCTCAAACTCAATCTGTTCACACCTACTTGAATAGAGAAAGCGGTTTAAATAGACCCCTAGAAAGTTACCACGGGGAGGGGCTTTTAGATCCTCTAGCTCCATGTCGTCAGGGTGAAGGTGAAGACACAAGTCCAGGGAAGGTGATTTCTCAGAGACCGCTAGCTCAGTAATGGCATATTAGGGCCAGGCTAAGAACAAGAGGCCTGTTATTTTGGTCTTTGGGAGAGGTAAAGTGATTTGCTCAGTCAGATTTGCTAGTTAGTGGTGGCAGAACTGAACCAGGTCTGGTGAAGAAGACACCAGCCTGGACTTAAAGCAGTTCCATACTCACTTGGTTGTAATGTCTTCACATAGGTGGTGACCGGCATGTGCTGCAGAAAGGGGTGGCTAAACAGAATCTGCCCACAATACGCCGCCCTGAAAAGCTGATATGCTGCCCTGAAATCTGATTTACATTTGCCCAGAACTGGCAATTTTGATGCCTGGGGCAAGCAGCAGCAAATAGGCCCTCAGTCGACTTTGTGCTTCGAGATTTGGTGCCCAGAGGGGTGTTATTAACAATGTGGACCATCTGCTCGCTCCCGTTTTAACTAATTATTCTTGCTAAGTAGGTGCTAAGCTCAGTTGTTTCTACATTGCTGAAGGAACTGTCACACTGCTGAAGCCCGAGCTGTCAACATGTAAATTTAATAAAACGTGAAATCACGTGATCTTTTAAAACCAGTATCAACACTTTTCTCGTGCTCTATACATTTTGGTGTCCTGGTAATGCCTCAGTCACCTGCTCGGGCTCTGTGTAAGTCTGGCCTATAGACTTATGACTAGGAAAGTGCAGAATATGTTAGAATGTGATGCGTGTGTGTTTCGGGATGGGAAGATGGTAGATTGCGCCAGAATCACCTGGAGCGCTTTTTCATTTCTGCTGTGCAGCCTGTCCCCCTCTCCTTCCAGGCCTATCAGCGCGCAGAGGGGAGAACGTTAATGAGAAAGGTACTCTGAATACCCAGCTGGTGTCTTCTAAGTCTCGCTCTAAATTGTATGATCATTATATGAAAGTGGTTAAGAGTTGTTTGATAGGTATATGTTTTAGAAAAAGTACAATAAAGTGGAGAAGTGGTTAAAGGTGCTCATCACATCTTTGAGAAGCTTCGAGGAGATGAGGAGGCCACTGGGTAGTAACCATCCTCAGGGCAGCAGCTTTCCTCATGTCAGGGTGATGGCTGGCAATAGGCACAACACATTTCAAATTGTTAACAAGTAACCTATCATTCTCCATCCTGACATTGCCCTGAGGGTCATTTTTGACTCATTCTATTGTGTTTCCCGGAAAATAAGACCTAGTCGGACAATCAGCCCTAATGCGTCTTTTGGAGCAAAAATTAATATAAGACCCAGTCTTATTTTACTATAAGACTGGGTATAATACAATACAATACAATATAATACAATACAATATAATACCAGGTCTTATATTAATTTTTGCTCCAAAAGGTGCATTAGAGCTGATTGTCCAGCTAGGTCTTATTTTCAGGGAAACACAGTATTTCCCATTTCTAACCACTGGGTTAGAAAAAAATCTTGGTTGGTTCCACTAAATGTCTGTTGGGAGTATACATTCTGTATACATTTTGGTTCCACCACCACTGCTGTAGACCTGAATGACAGCAACAGCCCCCCCGCTGATGCCCCTGGCTCAGAGTCTTCTCTATACCAATATATCTTTCCTCCCAGTGCCAGATTCTCTTTCTTTAATAACCATTTTCATCTTGCTCAAAACCTCACATGGCCTCTTCTTTCCTACAATGATGTCTAAACTCCTTTGGGAGACTCTGGAGGCCTCCGTGCCCTCTCTTTCCCATCATCCCATTACACCAGCACTCCCGAGCCTGTACTCTCTGCTGTGGGCTGACAGTGCTCCTCTCTCCCCTTCAGTCCCTCCTTAGCTGTCTGCTCATTTTGTAGGGTCATCTGGAACCCCATCCTCCATCTGTCCATCCCACCCACTCCTCAAGGTCTAGCTCAGGCCCCACTGCTAGGCCAGGGCTAGGTTAAATGGACCTGGTGCGGGTGAGAGGTGGTTTTCTTGGCAGGATTTTGGTATTAGGTTGCTATGTACATTTCATATGGCTAGTCACTAATTGGCCCAGGATCCCAGATGTCTCCCTTCAGTCTCAGGATCAGAGAACCAATCTCAGGCTCTGTCCAGCAGCCTATGCCAGGCAAGGTGACTTTCTTGGACTTACAGTTGGTTCTCTCTAATGCGCATTTGAGCATTCCCAAATGGTTCCTTAAAAATGGAATAACCTTGATTACCGGTCAAGATGGCAAAGTACGTAAACACTGTGCTTACCTCCTCCTCTCAGGACCACATCAATTACAACTAATCCACACAACAACCATTATTGAGAATCACCTGAAATCTAGCTGAACCGAAGCCCCACAACTAAGGACATAAAGAAGCCACCTTCCCTCTAACCACTATGCTGTACACCTGATATTAATATAAAATAATATTGAATGTCAAAATAAATAAAGTGTAAAAAAAATGGAATAACCTGAAGTCGTCTACCATACCACCATCTATCATCATTTATCGTCCCCCTCTTCTAAGATTATTATCAAAAGTATATTACCAAAATTATTTCTACCAGACTTTCAACTGGTTAGTACAATCCCATACTTTCCATTCCGCAGTAGATTCTCCCTTCCACTCCAGGGAATAAAGTGTGTGCCCTGAGACTAAGGGAAAGGGAGCCTCCTTTGCCAGATTCATATTTTCTTGTGCAGCTGGGAGGCTGGCGCCAAGCACCAACTCTGACGCTGGCTTAGACACTGTCCAAGTGGGCACCCAAGGCCTGACCTGATACTAATGGGGAAATGCCGGGTAGTCTGCAGGCAGTTTGGAAGGTCTGGGTTGACTCACAGCTCTTTTCTTACTGGCTGTGGGACCTCGAGATGTTACTACATACACATTTCTGAGCACAGGGCAAACAGGGAGAATAGTCCTTGCCTTGTTTGGGTTGTTGTCAGGTTTATAGATAACCAGTATAAGCCTCTGAACAAAGTGAATGGCACACAGTAGGTGGCTGAAACATGTGGCTGCCTCCTGCAGTTTCTAGGCACTTGGCTCTATATACTAAAGAACAGGCGATTGACTACTTATTAGCTCACTGGTGGGAACATCTATTTTGTAATTGTATTTACCCTTCTCATCTGCCCTATTAGATTGGAGAACACACTGGAGAACCAGGACCAGCTGTTTTTTTGGCGGGTGCCCCGAAGAGCTGATGCAGGGTTGAAGCATTAGAGTAATTTTTGATTCTCTGACTGGGATGGGATGATTCTTGGAGACATAATAGAAAGGGTACACAATAAAAATGTGCTGGCAGACTGGTGTGGGTATGCAGAATGCACTGTTATGTTTTAGTTAATAGTGCTGGCTTGGATCGCACCAATGTTGTCCAGGGAAGGAGGCTCAGGCTGGCTCCCTTCTGCTACCTCCTGGCTCTGTGCCCATGTCCTTGCTGCTCACCGTGGCTACCAGCCGCTCCCGGTGCTCTGCCTTCCCCACGTGGCACACGATACCCGTCACACTCAGCCCCTCCCCCTGCAGTGCTGCAACAGCCCGGTCCACGTTCTGCTGCTTCCGGCTGCTGACCACCACGTGGGCCCCGTCCTGGGCCAGACGCCTGGCGATGGCGAAGCCTATCCTGTGGGCAGAGAGAGAGAAGGACTGTCAGGCCAGTACAGGGAAGAGGTTGAGAGCATGGGCTGAGAGTCAGACTGCCTGGGTTTGAATTCTAGGTCTCCTTCCATATGACGTTCATGTCTGTGTTATGTGTCAAATAGGGCTAATGGCACAGCCATTACCATACTGATGGACATGCTTAGCATAACCATTTACTTATGGTTTTTATGGTTTTGGTCCTCAGACTAGGATCCCAGGAAGTGATATCACCTTCCACAAGTCTCATGATGGGTGACAGGCCCCATACCCTGTAGGGACTGAGGGGAGAGAACCGTGCTACCCGTAGAGCAGCAGCCACTTCTGTGATTGAAAGGTCTCACTCAAAAGAGCCCCTGCTTCCACATATTTCCTTACTAGTCTATATCATTTCAAAATTCTGTCTTTAGTTATGTTTTGGGGTGCATATGAAAGGGTGGGTCTCTGGTTAAAAATGTAAATTTTTTACATACATTACTTCCCTGGAAGTAATGGTTACACATTTTGCAAATGTTAGCTATTAGCATTTTGAGTACATTTTAGATTTGTGGAGAGCTGGTGTCTAGCTAAGTCCTGTGGGAATGAGAAGCAGCATAGACAAAAGTGGTGGGTGAGAAACAGGCTGGGCAAGGAAGGCCAAAATGTACTGAACTAAACAAAAATCTGGATACATGGGCCTTTGTGTCCCCTCTAGGTCAGGGGTATGGTTCTGGGAGACTTGTCAGGGTGCCCAAATGGTGAGTCTGGAACTCCCATTCCATAGTCGACGGAGGCAGTAGGATAGGATTTTTGAAATCTGGACTGCCTTAGATTTCCAGTCTGCTGATCTTCCTAGACGCCAAGGGTGGCGTAGGTTGACTGGGGCAACCTAGAGCACTCCGGGGGCAGCACGGAGGTGGCGCATTGAGCCAGAGGGAGCAGTGACATGACACTGGCTAGGGGATTCAGAGGGGCTGCAGGCCAACCACGTGGTTCCTTTCTTCCGGGGCCAGACTGGCAGCGTGTGAGGCCTGAGGACACGGTCCGGAAGGCAAAGGACGAGTTGTGAGTACCAGTTTCCGGAGAGCGGAGGCCTCAACGACTCCCGCCGGGGTACTCACCCATCGGTGGAGGCCGTTACTAGGGCCACCTTATTCGCGAGCGGGTCCCGGCGCGCCACCCCGGAGCTGGCCATTCGCACCGACTTCCACAACCGTACACAGCCGCCCAGCAGCAATCCCACCTTCTGCATGGCGCCTTCCAATCGCAGAGGGTTCCTTGGCACCCTGGGGGAGGTGACAGTAGGGCCGACTCCCGCCCCGCGTCCTGCTCAGGGCCCGCCCTTGGGCTGGACCGCTCCTCCCGCTGCCGCCGACCCCTCGCACCGGGAGCAGGCCGTGGCTGCGGGCGCCCCCTGCCGGCGCCTGGCCGCCCCGCCCCGCAGTCCTCTGCTCTGCCCCGGCGGGTGTGGGACAGGGCTGTCAGTCCAAGTTTCCTGTGTCCCGCACCCCTGCCGGTACCCGCAGATTTCCCCACACCCCTCCTTCCACATTTCCTTACCCACGTCATTTTTCTAGGAGGTAGAGGGAGCTTTGAGTTAGTTGCTTTTGCTTCCCAGAACCTCAAGATGGACCCCCTTCTCCAACAAAGTCTGGGTCTACTTATGCGACAGCCCATAGAAGGACAAATATTTTGAGATTGCCAATGGAGATGTGGTCTCCGCGGAGTCACCGTATGAGCGTCCCGGGTGAGGGTGGAGGAGACTGGGATAGAGTCCTGATGGGGAGCAGCTGGGCTAGGCCTGCCACTGCCTTTCATTCTGGCTCAAGGTCTTCTCCATCCTGACTGACAGGCCTGGAGGGCAGACTCTGATCATTGTGGTAACCAGTGTGCGGGGATAAAAATCCTGGCAGGACCTGACAGGTCCCCTTATACTCTCCACCCTAAGAGGACTTCCCCACTCTACAGGGTCTAAGTGGTAGCAAGGAGGCCGGAGGGTCCCCCAGCCAATGGTGGAAATACCCAGAACTCAGGAACACTCACTTCTCCACAATCACCACGTCCCCGGGTCTTAGCCTCCATCCCAGTTCAATGAATATTTGTTGAATGTAAAAGCACTTTATAAACTGTAAACTACTAAACACATAGAAATTATTGCCAGCATAAAGTAATTATTATTGCTGCCACAGGCTAGACTCTTTAAAAAAATTTTTTATTCTATTACATTTATTAAATAGTGGGTTTCCACACATAGCATTTTAAATAATCCAGGCAGGGGGAGATGGGAGAAGATGACACATTTAGAGCTCCCTTCTCCCAATACATAAGTATTTACATTTTAGCAACTGGACAATCCTGTCTCAGAAGGAGGAAGCAAGAATCTAAAAAAGATGGGGGAGGCCCCAGAAGAACAAACAAGATTTATTTCCCGGACCCCATTTCCCCAAAAACCACACCTCTTCACCTTAGTGGACTTTAGTGGTATCCATCTCCCATTCCTTCCCAAATTATGGAAGTAGGGTTCCCACCAGAATAAGAGCACTTAGAATAACACAGTAGGGTCCCCTCACCAAAAAATTTAATTAATTAATTAAAAAAAAATAATTTTTTAAGCCCTGGGATAACAATAGGGCATTACCTCCCCCAGAATAAACAAACTCGGGCTGAGTTAGGCAAGCAGCTTGACTGAATATGGGACCCTAGACTAGAGGAAAGTATCCCTTTACTAAAATAAAAGCTGCTGGGGTGTTGAATGAAAGCACCCTTGCCCAAGTTAGAGCATTTGAACTAAGTTTGTGTGGTGGTAGCAGGAAGTGCCCGTGTAAGGGTTGCAACAAATCAGAGTAAGGGTCCTGGGACTCATAAGGTAAGTAACTTCAACCAAGTAAACATCCTTAGCAAAATGAGAAGCAAGGAAGTCCTCCCTCCAGATAAGAAACCGTAAATTCTGGGAGGGCTCCTTAGCAGAATTGGGATGGGGACAGACTTGGTTCATGTCTTCTGACCCCTGATCCCCAATCTCTGACCCTAGTAACACTGGATTTTTGATGGCCTGTAAAACCAGGTCAACAGATGTCCTTCTGTCCCTTTGGCATGGTCATGGGATGGCCACCCCAACTAGGGCAGCAGGGACCAGGCCAAAGGGGTGAGACCCCCTTTAGGGGTGCTGGGGGGTGCATTCTCAGCTGGTATCTGAATCCAGGGGTCCAGCCGGATCTCCTCCAGTGAGGGTCGGGCAGAGGGTTTGGGGGCCAGGCACCAGCAGATTAGGGCACAGCAGTCTGGGGATACAGGAGCAGGGAAGTGAAGCTCAGCCTGCAGAATCTCCTGGTCCCCTTTGAAGGGAATGTCCCCACACACCATGTCATAGAGAAGGACATGGCTGGGAGTGCATGGTACTGCCGCTCCAGGGGGCTGTAAGCCGTCGTCCCCTCAAAGTCGCTGTAGGGTTATCATGAAGCAGGGCACCAGGACCAAAATCAATGAGTTTATACAATCCTGGCGGAGGTCGGTCAGGATGTTCTCATCCTTGACATCACAATGGACAACTCCACGGGCATGGCAGTGCCGAATGGCTGTAACTACCTGGGCAAAGAGGCAGCGGCTTCAGCCTTCTCCCAACCGACCCATTTCTTTTTCTTCTTGGTGTTAGTCTTTTCGTTAAAAAAAGATGGTAAAAGCAGATGGATAGCTTGAGAAAAGTGTTGTTTGTTGGTGAAATCCACCGTTTGGCAACCCTATGTCAGTCCCTACAATTAGAGGAGAGAGAATACTAGTCTGTGAAATTCAGTTTGGGGGATTGCTGTTTAATAAAATTCATACTTACTGAAGATTGATTTAAGTATATGTGTAGGTCAGCTGATCAGCTAAAAATGGAATTCAGCATTCAAAAGGGGGGTGTATGGGTAGCAAGTGATATAGCAGTGTGCATTGGATTTATAATATATTCCTCAGCCAAGAAGTTACAGCTGTGGTACTGAGCTTTGGTACTCAGCACATCCTGATAAGATAAGGGAGCTTATGTCTAATTTTCCCCATATCTGGGGAAAACTGACTCTCTGACTGGTGCCCCTCAGTCTGAACCTCATGAATTATTGACAACAGAGGCTGGATAGCATGACACGACTCTTCCCTCTCCCCCGTTCAGAGCTAATGTACTGTGGGAACCCTTCCCAGCACTCTCCACCTCTGTGTGGGGCTGGGGGGAGGGTGTGTAGGAGGACTGAAGTAGGGGTTCTCAGGGCTTTTGGTTCAAAGGGACAGGCTTGCATGGTGAATTTGATCTCTCTTCATCTCCCGCTCAGAGGTGAGCAACCAGATCCAGGAGCTCAGGGTGGGGGAGGGGGAGGGAGACTATACCTCAAAGAGCAAAGGGTTCTGGGAAAAGAGAATTCTGTCCTGGGAGCTCTGTGATCATTGGCCCCTCCTCATCTGGGCAGGGTAGATATTGGCCTCTAGCATAATTTCTTTTAGGAGAGCAGAGGGGACATTTGGGAGGATATCTGTGAACAAAAAGGGTAGAGGGGAGGCAAGAAGTGTGGGAGTCTCTAGCTCCTACTCCATATCAAGCTAGTTTGCTGGAGATGGGGGTAGGAAATCTTTGGGGAAAATAATTGATCATGTCGGAGTCCCTTTGAAATGGGAACTTTAATATGAAACGGGATTGCTCTTGTGTGGAGGCGGTACCCTCTGCAGGTCTTGAAGAAATGCTTTTGTGATTGAGGACTACACTCCCGGCTTCTTCAAGGGTGACTGTGGTCCAGAGGAAATTCCCCTGGGGTGGAATTTAAATCTTGGGTTTTGCAATAGCCATCCCAGATTGGTCATTGATTCACACATCATCATTTGACATAACCCAGGAATGGGCAGTGTGGCAGGGCTATGGATAACAACTTTTATTGAACACTTACTAAGTGCTAGCAAGTGTTGGGTGCTTTCTATTACTTTACTGAATATTTCCAATCCAGTGAAGTAGGCATTTTTATTTCCATATGTGAAATCACAGTGAGTCATGACAACCTGACCCCCTGTCAACGTTGAATAGCTGTACTTAATTTTTCTGACATTGTTGGAGAATGACAGTTTTCTTAGAAATTAATTTACTCTGGATTGCAATTTTACTTTCAGCACCAATGTGTTTTTGTTTTAATTATTAAAAATCTATTCTTTAAATTATAAAAATAACACATGTTCATGATTTTAAAAAGAGACAGGTTATAAGGTGAAAAGTAAAGGTGAAAAGTAAAAGTAGGTAAAAGTGTTTCTTTTACCTACTTCCCATATAGCTCTTGGTCTTGTGTATCCTTCCAGAAATTTCCTATGCATTTTTCACTTAAAAATGTTTCCCATGAATGGAATGACACTATACATACTGTTCTTCAAATTACTGTTTCTTTTCTTTTTTCCTTCCCCCCTTCTTTTGTTTCTTAAAATACATTTTTGAAGACTATTCTAAGTGGTACACAATAGATCTACTCTATTCCCTCTCCCTCTAAAAATAGCGGCACAATATCCCGTTGTGTGAGTATTCCATCATTTATTTAGCCAGTCTTCTACTGATGGACATTTAAGTAGCTTCCAGTGTTTTGCTATTTTCAAACAATATTACAGTGAACAACCTTGGATGTATATATATTTTGTATTTGGTGCAAATCTGTTTGTAACCTGGGTCAAATGTTTTAAATCGATGGTTATGGTTTAATTACCTTAAAAAAGATTTAAGCAGTTTTGTTGGAATTGTTTTTCTACAGCGTATTTACCTGCCGCCTTACACTCTGATACACAGAACGTAGACTGGTTTAAACTTAAGCTAAGTGAAAAGTGTCGACATACCTCAGTGACTGAGAGTCCATGGGGAGTAGTGGGTCCCACTGACGTTTAGCTTACAGAACAGAGACATTCTCAGTTCTACCCACGTTTATCATTGAGAATGCCAGGTTAGCATTGTCAGATCTTAACATTTTTAAACAGAAGGTAGAAATCTGGATTTTACTATGAAATATTTGATTTTAAACTGTTGACAACTAATTTGCTTAAAAAAAAAAAACACACCAAAAAGCAACAAACCAAGACTGTGCATGGATTCTGTAGGTGCCAGAGTCTGACACAATCTCTGCCTATTTAAATATAATGAATTATTAATTTTGTGATTATATTGCTCTATCTAGAATGTCATAATTCTATTTTATAGCTTATTCAATTTCTGGTTTTTAAATTTTCTCCCCCGGTGACCCTGTATTTAGATAGTTTTTGTGAACACCGTTTAGAAATCATCCTTCCGGTGTTTGTTCAGATCTTTTTCAGGCACTCTGTACAGCAGCGGGCAAAAGGTTCGTAAAGACAGGCTACTCTTTTCCCTCAGGCCCAGGATTGCTTTCTTTTGCTGTGTTTGGAAAGGGGTGGTGGTGGTGGTGGTGGGCTGTCCCCCAGTTTATTTTCAAGTAGCAGTTGGCTCCATCTTGGTGCTCAGCACTCTCTGCTGCTGGTTACCCCAGGATTACCATCCTGGTGTGGTTTGCAGATAGAAACTGAGATGCAGGGACAAGATCATGTCCCCAACTGCCTATCCTTTATTCCTCGTAATGTCATTGCACCAAGAAATTCACTGCAGATTTGGGGGTGGTGTGAATTACAATGTAAGGGAACAAATCTCCTTATAGGACACCTAATAAGACTTCCCATTGGGTTCTTTATGGGCTCAATCAAATTCCTAACCCTGTTTTCAAAATGGTGATTTCCCCTCTTTCCTCCCTCAGAGACAGCCCCTGTGGCAGAAGTGGAGATGCAGATAACAGCTTAGATCCTCCTTCTAGAAAGGACTCTCACTGGCTGCTGTGAGTCTGATTAGCTGTCAGCCTCCAGCTGACCGTAAACTCCTTCTCAGGATGGCTCCCGCCAGTGACTAAGCATGATGGTGGTACACGGGCCTCATCATTTTTGCCTGACACGGGTCTCCTCTAACAGTCATCTTTGCTTTGGAGCTTCCTGTTGGGCTGGTGTTTGTCAGATCTGCGTCACGTGGTCTAACAGTTCCTCCTTTTCAATCCTGCTTCCTCCCCTTTCCATTCACAGGTTACTCTGACTAAAGCTTTGGACTCCTAACTCCAACCAGGCATCTGCTTTGCTGAGGACTCACTGACAGTCTCCTTTCTTCAGAATCTTTTCCATGCAAGACTATTAGCACACAGGGGATGTTCTCCCCAAGGATTTGCCCTTTCCCACAAATCAGAGCATCAGGGCTTTCTGAAGCAAGAATCCAGTCACTACAGTTCCTGCCAGATTGGGTTATTCGATGGGAGACTTTCATAGAAAATTGAATGGTGGGCTTTGGCAGTCTAAGGCCAGCACAACAGCGCAAGTTCAGTTCTGGAGCGCCATGTTTTTCTTTGCGATTTCTCTGGTAAGATAAGGTGAAGAAATGTACCCTCCCCCCTCCTGAGGTATTCCATTTTCCTGTGAGGAATTTCTAGATCAACTGAGCACATGTGCTGCACACACACACGCGCACACACACACCCTTCCAAGAACCAATTGCAATTCTTAGGGACAATGCAGTCTAAATCCACATTAAGAAAGAAAACTGTTTCCCTAGAGGTGCCAGCCAGTTCTCTGTGGAGATAACATTTGACACTGTTATGCAAAGCAGTTTCAGTTCTCCAGTCCTGCTTTTAGAACAGTGTAAGAGGCTGATGGTATGAAATGAATAAGGCCTATCATAAGCCTTGCCAAAGGACAGACAGAGCAGTCTACTTCTGAGGGCTCTCTCTTTGTTGGGCTAGATCAAATTCTTGGAGCACTCCTTTTAATCTCTGTAAAGGAAGTAGGGTAGTTTAAGAATTTATCATCCTTATGTCTCAAGCAAACCCTCAGGAATGAAGGGAAATGGGTGGGTTAGTCCTGGTTACAAATGCTCTGCTCACTCATTTTGAATTAACGACAGAGGGTTTGTTCTTACCTTTTGATATTTCATTAATAACCAAGGAATCATACAATACACAGTTTCTGCACTTTGTAGTTTAAAAAACCTTTCTTTTGAAGTACTTATAGACTTACAGTTATTGTAGACTCAAAAGTAGCACATAGAGTCCAAATGTCCCCTCCCCCCAACTTCCCCCAACGGTGACATGTGACAGTGGTGACATCTGTAGTACAATGCTAAGACCAGGACATTGACGTTGGTGCAATACTGTTAAACTGGACTAAAGACCCTATTCAGTGTTCATCATTTTTTATGTGAATGCATTTGTGTGTGTCAGTGTGTGTGTGGTGTGTGTGTGTGTGTGTGTCCTTAACTTGTTGGTATACCTTGGAGATCTTTGACTAACAGGCCATACAGATCTACTTTTTTCTTATTCCTTCTTTCACTATCTGGATGGACTATCACTTATCAGTCCCCTGTTGAAGTCCACTTTAGTTGTTGCTGGCTTTTCTCTACTACATATGATGTTGCAATAGCATTTTTGTACACATAGGTAGGAGAACTTGTACCAAGCCCAGGTAAATAGTTGAAAAAATGGGGCAAAGGTAT
Organism: Rhinolophus hipposideros; assembly: GCF_964194185.1. Classification (NCBI taxonomy): domain Eukaryota; kingdom Metazoa; phylum Chordata; class Mammalia; order Chiroptera; family Rhinolophidae; genus Rhinolophus; species Rhinolophus hipposideros. The sequence continues at coordinate 28,134,471 of NC_138051.1, forward strand.
GTGCCTTTGACATTTTGATAGAAATTGCCAATTGACCTCCAGAAAAGCTGTGCCCTTTTCCAGTCTCAGGGAACCTTCCTGAAGGGCAATTCAGGTGATGGTGTCCATTTCATCACACCCTCATGGCACTCAGTTTCACCAACCATTTTAATTTTTGCCAATCAGGGTGAAAAAAGTTTTTTTATTTGAATTTATTAAGATGATTGAGTGTTTTTTCAAATGTTTACAGGTAATCGTATTTCTTGTTTCATAAACTGCTTATTCCTGTCTTTTGTCCATTTTTATTGGGTTGTTTACATTTTTCTTACTTATTCTTATACATTCTTTATGAGAGGAAACTACCCATTTGACTGTTATGTGTTGCAAATATTTTTCTCAGTATAACTTTTGAATTTATATCTTTTTAACGTCATGTAGATGTTTTAAATTTAAATGGAATCAGTTTTATTTATCTTTTCTTTTATGGCTTCTGAGTTTTATGTCATGCTTAGAAAGGCCTTTCTTACTCCAAGAGTGTAAAAAAATTCATGTTTTCATGTAGTTATTTAATGTTGCCAATGTGTGTATGTGTTTAAACATCTGATATTTGTTCTGGTATAGGAAGTGAGATAGAGATCCAAGTTTATTTTATTTATTTATTATTTTATTTTATTTTTAAAGAGAAACTTATGAGTTTATTTGAGCCAAACTGACGATAATTGCTGGGAAGCAAAATCTCAACAGAGGAAATGCTCCCAAGTTTATTTTGTTTTACCAAATGGTTATCTAGTCAGCCCGGTTTGAGTTACCCCCATTCCTTGGTGTCTTTATTATTCCTATACATATCTGAGCCGATTTCTGGATTTTATTTCATTCCACTGATTTCTGTCTGTTTCCAAGTCAGAATTTAAATAGATACTGCAAAAAGGAAAAAAAAAGGGGGTGGGGGGTGGACAAAGTACCATAAAATAATTTCAAATAAAATAGCATGGCAATTCAGAGGTGGGAGAGAGTATTTTTAATTTGGGTAGTCTGGAAAAGCTTCATGAAAGAGGGACATTTAAGACAAAGCTTGAATGAAAGGCAACATTAGACAAAGGGAACAAAGAGCAAAGGCATGGAGTCAGGAGGTGGTGAATATTTGTGTAGATACCCATTGTATCTCTGCAAAGAAATCCATACCCAACCACTTATGTTTTTATGCACGGACATCTTGAATATAGTCAAGAGCCCACAGAAATTTTTGTATTACTCTTTTGAGGCATTTTGAGGATACATTTATTTGTCACAATAGTTATAAATTGAGCACCTCCGATTTGCTAGCGATATCTATGTCAATTATGATTTTTCAACACAAGGAGCAAAGCTGATACTATTATTCCCATTTTAGGAATGAAGAGAAGCCTCAAGCAGGCTAAATAACAGCTTGTAAGTGGCTGCACTGAGATTAAAATTCATGACCAGCAAATTAAAAAAAATAAATCAAAACACAACACCAGAATAGGAAACATCACAGTCTAGCACTCGTTAGGGGTTTGGAGCAGGTGCTGTTCCTGCTCTGTTTGTGTCACCTGGGATCTCTTTACCCTCTCTGTGCACACCAGCTGAATTCCAGTCCGAGTTCGTTCCCCAAAAGCCAGCATGTTGTTGGAAGGTAAAGGAGAGCCAGAGGGGCCTAGGAATTTGTGTCCCTTCCCTCCTTCCACAGCCCTTAACCAATGACTAATGGAGACAGTGATAGACACACTTCAGCTCTTTTGTCCTCTCATGGGTATGACTTTGAGATGTGCACAGTGTCCCCAGGCCCTTGGTGGGAATGAGTCAAAATTACCCTCTCTACAATTTAGCTTGATGTCGTACCCTTATTCAGTCACTTCTTGGTCCAACTTCCTCACTCCTCTAACTCTTTTCCCTGGAAATGTTTCCTAATAAATCACTTTCACATGCATCGCCCTCTAAGCCAGTACTGTTTCAAGGAATGTGTTTTAGCTCTCTAGGCGTGTGTCTGTGTGTGTGCCTGTCTGTGTGTTTGTGCATTGGGCTGCTATTTAACATGAATTTCTTACTGTGGAGCCAAAAAGTTTGACAGCCACTGTCCTATTCCACATTAAATGGTCTCGTTATTTGTGTGTAGTTCAGTGAGCTGGAAAGTTTCCTGGATGCCCCAGAATCAGAACTGCAGATCAAACTGCCTATTTGAATACAATGATTTAAAATATATTCTGTAAAAATGTATTAGTCATGGGTCTAGAGAACACCATCAAGTTTGACACAATTGGCTAGGCTGTTCTTTGAACTTTGGGCACTCAAGCCTGGAACTTTGGGCACTCAAGCCTGTGAAATAGCTTTCTTTCTTTCTTTCTTTCTTTCTTTCTTTCTTTCTTTCTTTCTTTCTTTCTTTCTTTCTTTCTTTCTTTCTTTCTTTCTTTCTTTCTTTCTTTCTTTCTTTCTTTCTTTCTTTCTTTCTTTCTTTCTTTCTTTCTTTCTTTCTTTCTTTCTTTCTTTCTTTCTTTCTTTCTTTCTTTCTTTCTTTCTTTCTTTCTTTCTTTCTTTCTTTCTTTCTTTCTTTCTTTCTTTCTTTCTTTCTTTCTTTCTTTCCTTCCTTCCTCCCTCCCTCCCTCCCTCCCTCCCTCCCTCCCTCCCTCCCTCCCTCCCTCCCTCCCTCCCTCCCTCCCTCCCTCCCTCCCTCCCTCCCTCCTTCCTTCCTTCCTTCCTTCCTTCCTTTCTTGTTTTCATAACTCAGAGGGGCACCAAGAAGATATTTTATTATTTTCTTTAAATTATTTTTTATTTTTCAATTGTAGTTGACGTTCAATATTATATTAGTTCCAGGTGTATAGCATAGTGGTTAGACATTTATATAACTTATAAGCCTGCCAAATAGCTCTCAAAGTCCAGATTCCCTTTTGCTAAGGTTGATGAATGTGGTATAAAGGTCATGATGGTTGACTGTTAATTTTTTGCAGACTAGCAGGAATAGGAAGCCCAAGTTCACTTTGTAGCAGAGCCAGAGGATGTGTCTGCCCACGAGGCAGGGCCGTCATCCCAGAGCTCTGACCCTAGGCTTGGCTTAGATGGAGAGAGGTAGGGTGTTCAGAATTGCTCTGCATTAACCCCCAAAGATAGAGCAGTTAAGGAAGGGAAACATAATATACCACATAATCACTAACAACAAGTGAGACCTGGTAAAGGTCAGGCAAGTCTCTGTCGGTCAGATCTGTGGGGATCCCGGGGCAGGCCTGCCTACCAGAACCTATGGGGGGCCCTGAGTGGAGGTACAGAGCACCAATTCCCAAAGTATGATGGAGATGAAATTGGAAGGCAGCGCAAAGGAGAGGGAGAGCAAGATACCCATCTTCCCAGGGAGACCATGGGAGTCCTGCCATCAAGGTGTCAGAATATCCTTATTTGTCAGGACATGATGTAAGATTGACTGCACATTTAGAAAAGAACAAAAATATGTTGAAAATCCAATGGAATGGTTTGGAAGAAAAGGACGGATAAAGATGGCTGTGGGTTAAGAATTTATAAGGTCTCTAATATTGTCCCAGGGAAGAGCCATGCTTTCTGCTAGACGTGGACATTCTGGTCACCCTGGAGGTGACCTGCAGAGTGGGGATGGCTGCTCATCAGCACCATCAAGGTCTGGTTGAAGGATCCTTCAGCACCAGCAAACTCCCTCTCCTCTGATTCCAGAGCCATTCCGCTGCTTCCAGATTGTTCTCCAGGTAGGAGGTGTGGATCATGGACAACACCTTTTTCCTGACTGGAAGGGCATGTTCCCCACTGAAACTTAATCCATTGGCATTTGAGACTTAATCCATTTCATGTGAGTTCCCCCGGGTGTTGGCTCTCCATGTCCTTGGCTGACCAGTCCCAGAGCCACTCCCAGGGTCAGGACCCTGTGAGGCCTCGCCTGAAATGGGCAGTCAGATCTCAGGCTCCAAGACCACAAAGGAGCTCCAGGATCCTGCCAGAGAAGATCCTGAGGCTGAGCTGAAACCCTGGGGCGAGGCAGTACAAGCTGATTCCTGACTGACTGTTGGTGAGACTGTAGAGTTCAGCAATAAAGGCTGTGTGCATAGAGCCTATGGAGGTGGAGGTGAGAGTGAGAGAAACCTTTGACGCTAGGGAGCAGAGCAGCGATGGAAGGGAGATGGGGGCATCAGTTTTGTCCCCAGTTTGTTTTGCCCATTGTTGCCAGAAAGTTAGGTGAGAAAGAAGCCTTTGGGCTCTGTCTCCAGAGGAAGCTCTGCTCGATTCCAGTGGTGGCGACGAGAAGATCCCTAGCTCTAGATTCTATCTCTGTCCAACAGGGTGAGGTGGAGTGGCTCCTATGAAGCAAACTTTATTATATTCATACAGCACTTTCACATAAATTTTCTACTGTAATTGTTGCCAGGATACACTGTTTTTTTCCTAAAGTAGATTCTAATTAATCAACGGCGTGCTGATTAAGCATCTGTAAGAGAAATGCTGTGCTAAACCTTGTAGGAGATTAAAGATTTACAGCATAAATTTAGTCTTTGCACTCAAAGAATTTACAATAGAGCTGATAGGACATGTCAGTGAAACACCTAGAAAACAACTGCTACAAACAGTGCTAAACTAAGTGTTATTTATCCACCTCCCACGTCCTTCCCACCCTTCTATTGCATCTCTCCACAGGGAGGCTCAACCCTACCTCAGTTGGCAGGATGGAGGCACTTGGTAGGTAAACAAGTCTTCCCTCCTGTGCCCCACCCACTCCTTATTCTATGGGACTTATTCCCTCCTCTCTGTACTGCCTTCCCACAGGGCTCAATGTGAGTGGCTGGGAGTAGGGGTTCATGTGGAGATTTCTCTAGAAAATGGATCCTGCAAAGGTAACCATGCTCAGATAAAAATAAGTTTGATTTCTCCGATCATCTTCTGTTAAAATTGCATGGGTTTGGTGAGTTGAATGGGTCAGATGTACCTTCTTAAATCGATAAGCACCTGCTAGGTCTCAAATATGCAGAAGGAAAAGACCATCAGGAGACCTGGGTGTGGCTTTCTTGGGGATCCTCTGCTTGCTTTTCCGTGTTCCTCCCTATGCTTTTATACCCATATTCGTGAAATAAACATTTCACACCATCTTGTGCTAATGCTTGTGTACCATTCTAGAAGCATAACAGATACAAGTTAATGTGTTACGTATAATAGATGCCCTAGGGCATTAGGGCTTAGGTCTCTCATGGAATCCAGACTGAGAAGGGCTGCTTCAGACCCTACTCCAAAGGTCTCAAGTATAATAAGACCTGAGTACCCTCCTTTCTCTGGCCTGCCTCAGTTGCCACAACTGACTCATAATGACTTCTTGAATCATGAGTTTTGATAGTGTTGAGTCATTTGGGGTTCAAAAGAGACCAGAGCCCTGTGGGTGGTAGTATGTTGACTTGTAATGTTATTAGACACGCTAAGATCTAATATTAACCTAGACTTGGAGTGAGGAGAAGACTCTCAAATTTGCTCTCTCCCCCATTTCATATCAGGGAAGTCAGTAAAGCAGGGAAGCTTGGAATGACCATTCATTTGGGTAATGACTTTCCTCTGTAGCATGGAATTGAAAAAACTCAGTTCAAAAAACATGCTTTAGGTCTTGTAAACAGTGAGTAAAATGGCAAAGGTGAAGAAAATATGCCTGTTCCATTGGATACATAAATTTAGAGATTTTATGATTTGGCAAGAGGAGTCAAGGTGTTGAGTAAACCTGGAACTTCACAGTATTGAGGGAAGGATAGAGAAGATAAGGTGCCTTGAGCTTCTGAAGACAAGAATGGAAACCTGTTGGGACAAAGGAGCACAGCAGCCTGGGGCCTCTCCCATCCTCACTTCCCATACAGTGCCGGGCTGAGATCAGGTCTGGGAGATAATGTAATGTTGGAGCTTAAATGTTTAGGAAAGCATTTTCTCTGAGTCAGGCTGGGCCTGGACATTGCCTGACTCGTGTATTTTGGAGGTTGCCAGGAGGATAATACAGTCCTCCAAGATCCTGGTTTCTGCCCTGGTAGGAACAGGCAGAGCCTAGTTTTCTTGGGTACTGGCAGGCTGCCAGAAAAACTCCATGCTTTGTTCTTTGTCACTACTGTGTACTGAATCCTGCTTGAAACCCTTAACTTCCCCCTTTCTCTAGTGTCCCTTCCTTTCTTCCCTGCTGGATCCAGAGAGGATGAGAGGTGGCATCCAAACTTGCCATTCTGCAACCCTAGTTTATGAAGCTGTGTCTCTGTATAAAGACCCCCTTCCTTAAGTTTATAAAGTCATCCATGGAACAAAAAAATACATTCTTATTCTAGGTTAGATCGCCCTGCTTTATGTTCTTATGCACTTCCCTTTTGAAGTATTTATCATACTAAAGATTGTTTATTTAGTATGTGAGTTCCCAGATAGATTGTGAGTTCTGTGGGATCAGGGATTGAGCCTGTCTTGTCCACTGCCATATCTATCACCATGTACAAGGCAGTCATACCGGGCCTTTCCAAGAGGGAATTCAAAACAGGAAATTGGTTACACAGGAATTGGACAGAGGTGAAAAGCTGAATGAGCTGATGAAACAACCAGAGATTAGTGACAGCAGGAAGCTGCTACCACCACAAGGGTACGAAGGACACAGGGAAGGGATGGTGTCATCAGAATCAGAGACTGAGGCTGTACCATGGGACTGCCAAGGACTCTGGATGGAGGGGCTGCCTGATGGGGAGCTGGAACCATTGCAGAAAATGATGCTCAAAACAGAGAGGGGCATGAAAAAATAATCTGGCTTCTCCTTGCTTCTCAACCTCCTATCTCTTGCTAGTGCCTCCCCTTGGCCATCCCAGCTGAAAGATAGTTGGCAAAGATAAACAGGAAGCACAGTTCTCAGGAAAAGGGTGCTGAAAGGAACTGATAGCAAACAGGCAGTGACCGATACAATATGAACTAGTAAATATTTGTTGCTCCCATGAATGAATGGGTATATAGACATGCATTAAATATTGGCGGATCAATAATTTAAGGTAGCCCTACCATTCACAGCTTGTCAAAACAATTCCATCCCTCACTGCTCTGCCACTAGTTACCACAGATGTCTTCTTGAGACAGGAGTTTGGACAATGTAAATTAAGTGTAATTAAAGTTCAAAGGAGAGACAAGAGTCTGGGGGCTAGCAACTTCATTTTGATTAATTTTGTTCTGAAACATTTGAATTAAAACTTTTTTCTTCTGCTGGGAGTACCCAAAATACTGGTAAACATGTAGGCCATTTAACATTGCCCAGTTTCACATCCCACATAGTAGTTATTTTGGGCCTCAAATCTAACAACTGCAGGGATAGCGTGCCTCATAATGACACAAGGTAAAGACCTAGCCTGTCCCTCACAGGCAGCACCTTGGTTGGGGTTTCAGGTTACTGTTGGAGCCATCTGTGGCTGCCATCCCAGGTGGGCTCAGGTGCCTTTTCTGATGCAGAGAAAGCTGCAATTCTACAGTGTGTCCACCAGAGGGACACACACACGTCCAACAGAGTCCAGACTGGGCTGAGACTTGGCCTTGACTGCGTGTGGGGTCTCCTCCTAGGTATCTCGTGTGCTGGAGCAGATCTAGGCGAGCAGAGGCTGCCCTGATTCCAGAGGGAAGAATTGCCTATTCAATTCTCTCATTTCCCCACACTCACTGGTTCATTTTACATTTCGTAACAGTTGATTTGAAAAATTTACAAACGGGGATATCAAGAATTTTAAGAAACAAAATCAAGTGTGTGTGTGCATGTGTATGCACAAACACATATGTGTGCATTTTGAAGGCGGGGTGGCAGGAAGTGGGGAGAATTCTGGTCACATCAATTCATTCCTAACCTGCAGCTTAAATATTATTTAATGTAGAAATTCAGACCTTGAAAAAAACCTTGGAAATAATTTAGCATCCCCCTTATTTATAGATAAGGAAACCAATGTAGCCTTTGCTGCTTGCAAAATGTCTGGAAGGTTCAGAAATGTTAGGAATGCAGTTAATAAGTAGAGTTATTAGGGGGTTTGTGGCAAGATTTTATTTCCGTATTCTATCCTTTCTTCCCCTTCCCTAGGCCCAGCCTAAACCTTAATAGCAACAACAAAGTACAAAAAGGCGTTTTTATTAGTTTACTAATGAAAATGTTGTCTCTCTAGTTCGAATCCCATCTTTGGTCTTTGGATTCTTTCTAGAATCTATTGAACCAGAGGATAGAAAAATCTGACATGGTAGGAAAATTATCCAGGAAGATGGTGGAGTGAGTAGAAACTCAAACTCCTAATCACAAATGTTATTAAAATCAATCAGAAAGTCTACTAAAGAAATTTCAGCAGTATAGCAGAGATAAGTCACTACGGTAACTAAGGGGAAATGCATTCAACTCAAAAAATTAACGTGGGCTCCCTGACAAAGCACCACTCAAAAAAGACCAAAGAATGTACAGAAAACTTTATTTTAATTAATCTTGAAAAAGAGCAACTGCAGGGAACCACACAGAATTCAGAAAATGGTTAGAGCCTCTTTTCAAAGAAATGAAGTGGACACTATATCCTTTTAAGTGAGAGAAGGTCAGAATAAAAAAGAATGAAAGTAATGATCATTGCAAAAGACAAACTGAAAATGTTTAATCTGCACAAAGCAGAAGTGGCACTTAAATCAGTAAAAAAACAAAACAAACAAACAAAAAAGACCTTGAGTGATATATCAAGAATTTTAAGAAACAAAATCAACAAATGAAACATTTCAGGAGGCAGATCTGGAGAATAGAGTTCAGCATTGCGATTTTAAATGATTAGACTTCTGAATAAGCAGCCAAAATAAAAAGCAGTACATTAATAATTAAAGATGCAATAATACATTTTTGTAGAAGCAACAGAGATTAGACTTGAAACAGAGAAGAGTCATATGGCCTAATAGAATACTTATGAACATTTGAGGAGAGACTTGCTATTTACAACACAGTTCTCACACTCATACATCTTTTCACTTGATCTTCACCACAACTATGTGAGGTAGACGTATGTTTTTATTTTCCCACTTTACTGATAGACATCAACCTCCAAGAAGCTAAGTGATTTCCCCAAAGGATATAGCTGGTAAGTGAAGAGCCCAAGTTTAAGTCCAGGTCTTGTTTTCCAAGGTGGGAGGGTTTTACATACATTTTAAACAATAAGGAGAATACATCTGTGATAACAAGTGAAAAGAGATAATTTTTAAGGAATGTAAATTGGAAAGACTATTGCCTTTTCTAGTAACATAAAACTGGCTTGGTGGATATGGATCAAAATCACTAAGGTTGGGAGAAAGGCAGGGGAGAGAGAGAGAGAGGGAGAGAGAATGAGAAAGTGTGCATTTATTATTTTATTATTATTATTATTCATTTCAGGTATACAAAACAGTTAGACATTTACACCCCTCACAAAGTGATAACCTCCCCCACTCTACTACCCCTCTGACATCGTACATAACTGCTACAGTTCCACTAACTCTATTCCTTATGCTGTACTCCACATCCTGTGATTATATACATATATAAAATTATAGTTGACATTCATTATTATTCAGCTTCAGCTTCAGGCATACAGCGCAGTGGTCAGGCACCTACACCATCCATGAAGTGGTCTCCCTAATAAGACAAGTGACCATCAGATAGCCTATAAAGTCTTTACAACATATTGATTACATTCCCCAAACTGTCTTTCGTATCCCTGTGGCACTCTTGTGGTTACTGATTGTGCATTTTTTCATTTCATTTATTTATTTATTTATTTATCTGTCTATTTATTTATCGATTGTGCTTTCTAATCCCCTCACCTTCTCCCTCATCCCCACCCCCTCCCATCTAGCAACCCTAAGTTTTTCCTCTATATGTCCATTCATTCTTGACCTTGCCAAACTGCCCTTCACATGGGATGTGACAAAAACCCATAAGCTCTTCAAGGTCCTAGAAAATCCAACCAGTCACTCACCTTTACTCTATTTTGCTCCGAGGACTGCTTCTAACAGAAGTCTGCATTCAACACAGAAACCGAAATAGATGGCACTGATCTGAGTTATCTATTACAGAAATATATAAATGAGAACAGTATGAGGGAGTACTTTTTTTGTTGGTAAGTATAATTATTGTATTTGATGGAATAAAAGTAAAGACGTATGCTCATAACTGTACAAGGCATTGCAAACTGCTGTCACCTTTCTAAGAGAATTATTTGGCTAAATGTGACATGAACCATTCCCTAAACTGACTACTACCACTCTAAGAACTTATCCTAAGGCAATAATTCAAAGAAGAAAAAGTTATAGGTGGTCATACTGGTATTATTTATAATTGTGAAAACTTAAAATAAAACCTCCAAAACCCTATTATGTAGCTATTAAAATAATGAAAATGAAATGTGTGTATGAAACTAGTAATGGAAGTAGAACTGAGCTTTTATAATACAACAATTAAGCAATGAAAAACATGTGCATATAGTTAAAAATTGGAATGCAATTTAGAGAAATGACATGAGTTCATTTAGGGGGGTAGGACTGATGCTGAACTTATTTTTATTTCTTTCTTTGAACTAATTTTAAATTTATAAATTGTTAAGAGATTGTCAATGCTGTTGCTGAAACATGACCAATACCACCAGGTCAGGGATTCATGGCCTGGATCTGGAAGGATAAGAAACTGTTCACAGTCGCCGTGTCTGAAGTGGGGAACGGGAGGCCTGTGGGCCTGTAGAACAGGACTAACAAGAGACTTAACATTTACTCCATACCCTTCAATGCTTTTTGAATTTTGTATCCTGTGCATGTGACACCAATTACAAAAATAATATCTAGGTGCAGTAAATCTACATTGACTATATTTCTGATCCAAAAATTGGGCCAAATGGTCTGATGATGGGACAAAATAGTTGAAATCAATGTAGTCTTGGAAAATCCAGGACATTTAATCAGTGTGCCAAAAATTGCAAAGGTGGGGAGTAGAGATCATTCCAAGGCTAAAAAGAGGGCAACGAGTGGGAATGGGCCCTCCTGGGAGTCCAGTGGATGTGGTGGAGACCAGGTTGAATCTTGGGGTTGAGGGTCAAGGGAGAAGAAAGCTGCAATGCAAAAGATGAACAGAGATGGTGGCAAAGACCACAGAGGGAAAGTGTGTATGTCGTGTGGGTGGCATGGCTAGAGCAGCAAGCAAGGCCAGAACCAATCACTCTGTAGTGCAGATGGAAACTGAGGTGTAGGGCGTGGTCAGACCCTCTGGGTGTGTTTAGTTGGGACACCAGGGAGGCTTGGAGCAGGTAACCTGCTGGGGTATGTTGCCGAGGCCAGCGTGAGAGAGGTGGGGAGGAAGCAGACACACCAGGCTGGGCTCAAGGATCTGGGGCCAATGGTGCTGGGGTAGCTGGGTATCTTCATAGTTTCTTCTCTTCAATAGTTGGTAAGGTAGAAAGAATAGGATTAGCAGTCAGAAGGCCTAGGTTCAAGTCCCGCTTTGGGGACCAGCTCTCTGACCTTAATCTCTGTTCTGTTATCCTCAAATATGGGTAATATTACCTGACGGCAGAATGAGGAGGCAACAGTGAGGTCACCTGCAAGAACTCGGAAAAAAGGGGGGTTAAATGTTTTCTGAGCTGTAAACTATAAAATCAACATAAAACAGATCAAAGCTGAGGAGTGCCATGTCACTTGAAGGAGGCAGAATGACTGTCAGGCCACTTCAGATCTATTGAAGCCTGAATGAAGATATTTACTTGTTCATCAGAACAAGAGCTGAGGAAACACAGACCCTTGAAGGAGGAGTGGCAGGTATCTATACTGGTCTATGCAGCGCTCAGGTGAGGGGGCTGGGGACAGGTGTAGTGTTTCTGTGAAAAGGGATGCATTAGGCTACTCTGACCCCATCAAATGTCAGAGTCGTGGTAACATGTTCACAAGTAACCCTTTTGTGGCACGATTTGGATTCCCATATGACCCTGTGTCATGCAGGGACTCAGCTCCCGCTCCCCGCGCCAGAACGCAGGATATGCTGAGGCCAAAAAGGAACACCCACGGATCCACGGATGGGGGTTCATACCACTACAGTCTTGCTGGCAGTTGGGTTGGAGACACAGGAAGCAGGCTCCACACGATGCGTAATCCGCCGTCTGCTTACTCTGCCAACCAACCCACCCCACTTGCTAGCGGCAATCCGCCCTCGGCTTCTCTGCCAACCAACCCCCTAGCCTAGCCACGGCAGTTATATTAGTGGCTAATGGCTAACCAGTAACAGCTGATAGCCAACGAGCCACAGCGCATGGCCATCTGATTATAGCTAATGGCCATCTAATAACCAAGCCAGCACCTTTCCACGTGAGGCCGAGAGCCTGGAAACTGCTCTCTGGGACTCTGTCCCCACACCCTCCTGACCCTGCTCCCATGAGTTCCAGCTGCACCAGGGGACACTGGTTAGTGTCCATGCTAAACCCTTTACAGAACAACTGTGCTGCTTATTCCGGATCCTGAGGAAATTACAAATGATTTCTGTAGCTGAGAAGGAAAAGTCTGTGCTATGACCAGCAGCTTTGAAGTTCGTTTCAGCTAGTAGAGGATAATGTACTCTTTTATCTCATAACAAATATGTTTTAATTATGTTTACCACCAGATTTAACAAAGCTCTAAAGTTAAATGTAAAGTAGCACAAGGACTTTATGAGTACCCCGTATAATCAGTTCTGGCCATATTGCCTCCCATTCACAGAATCTGAAAGACTGCTATTTATTTTTCCTACTATTTTCAAGGGGAAAATTTTTAGATCTTTTTGTCCCCAGGTGTCCCAAATAATGGTGGTGTATTATATTTTTCTCTGTACTGGCATGGAGAGGGGCCCTCTTCTGCTGACTTTATTGATCAGGTTTGAGTTAATGGCAGTGGTTTGTTTGAAGTAGATTTTGGTATGTATGTGTTTGAGTTAAAATTTGTAAAGAGACAGATGTAATAGTCCTCTGCATTCTTGCTGTGACCAAGAAGATTTTATCTTTTTTTTACTTCGCTGTATTTCCTTTGGGAATAAAAATAACACTTAAAAATCTTAGTTGGCTTTGTAGTTGGTCCAATTATTGGGAATCAAAAAAAATCTCATCAATGACATTACCAGGTTTAATGTGACTACATTTATATAATTACACGGACCAGTTGTATTTAAAAAACGCATTAATTTTGATGAAAACTATAAATGTTTATTAAGGCACTTTGACTTTCTTTTTTCAGGTAACTGGTACCTAAATATATCTCTGAATATTTTCTATAAGGGAAAATGTTTTGAAAAAAAGTGGAAGGTTATGTGAGAAGGTGCATAATCCCAGATCACATAGAAACAAAACAGAGCCAAAATATAGAAACAGGATGTGTGTGTGTGTGTGTGTGTGTGTGTGTGTGTGTGAATGTATAAACAAATTACATACACCATATACTCTCTTCCTTCTGCTCTGAATAGAGAATATTATTTTCTTGTATACTCAAGAACACAATTAGTAATGACATATTTCTAGAGATCCCCTAGAAATCTTGATAAGGTTGACCAAGAATAGGAACCTGTAGTTAAGCTTAGTCCTGGTGGCACAAAATAAAGGAGGCAGCACAAGAAGCTGAGGCAGGCTCCACTCACTCTTTCTCTACTCTGTGGTTCTATTTGGTCCTTGCAAAACCAGCCTCAGGCAGATGACCGCAGTGATGAGGGGTGTAGAAACTGGAAATGAATTAGAACACATTCTAGAGACTCTGAAGTGCACCCAGTAGAACAAGGAGAAAAATGCTAGCCAACCCATTTCTTTTCTTACTCCAACTTCTAAATACTGGGGGTGCCAAAAACATGTATAGAAGTGGACACTTTGGTGTTCACCGTAATCAGAAATGTCTAGACGCTGATGGTAACCACTCTGAGCACCTTTTAATAATTGCAGAAGTCAAACGTGAATGTCACATGTATTCATCTTCTGTTATTGGTATATATTGAGTATTATGATTTTAATACAGTTTTCCTTTCTTAAAACGAGTATACATTTTTTTGGCACCCTCTGTAATTAAAAAAATATTTTTATATGTTTTGCTGGGAGGAATGATTAGAATGTCTGAGGTGGTGAAGGGGAGAAGAAAGTGGTAGAAAGACATTTGCTACAAAGGGATGGGGAAAAAATAGAATTGCTTCTTGGCTGGTTGAGTTCTTTCAGCTTTATCTATGACAAAGAGAATGGGCAATTGGGGATTTTCCTCCTGGACAGTTGTTATTACAAAGACCACTACTAAAATCAGAAGCATTGCTGCTGTGGATGACTTGGAGGAGAATTATTATTGAGAATCATTTGTAATGGGATTTTACTTCTAGTTATGAAAAATTTGATAACCAAATTTATAAAACAAATGATTAAAAAGGCCTAAAGACCTTTAATGGCAGAGTTTGTTAAATGATGTATTAATCTTAAGTACCAGTATGTTTCTAATTCATGTGCCTTGCTTGGGCATGTTAAATATGTAACCTGTGATCTATCTGGATTAAAATGGGCCTTATTAAGACAGCATTCTGGGAGAGATGTTTTTTCCTGCTGACCACTAACATGAAGTTTTAGTATTGTCACTCCTAGAAGATACTTAAAAAAATTTCTTAGATAAATTGATCTCAAGCACAATTCAACGTTTATTAATTTGTTAACAAGGAAACTAAAGAGTTTGATGGTCTAGAAAGGGTACGAAGGGAGAGGTTTTAGAGTTGGCAAATGATGCTTATGTGCCAGCTCGTTTTTAAGCAGTATGAAACGTTGCATGCAGTTTCATTTCACAGGTCACCAAAACATCAAGTGTATGTCGGTTGTTGGGAAGGAAGTTCGTGGTAAGGTGGTCTGAGGTGACAGGCGTGCAGACTCTCAGGCCGGTGATAGCAACACTTTTCAGGAGCAAATGACAAGCAGCAGCAGTGTGTCCAGGAATGGCAATAACAAGATTAAACCTCCGAATTATGCTCAGGCCAATAACAAGAAAGCATGAATGGTGTCGAGCCAGGGGGCTTGCCGCCAGGTAACCAGATCTGAATTTGGAGCTGCCTAAAGCCAATGTTTTTTCTCCAGTGCAGATAAATCTGCCCATTTCTTAGTTTTGGGACAAGTCTTTTTACTCCCTTTGACAAAAGATGCTTTGATTTGAAATTAAGAATGACCAAGACAAAATGTGGCCTGGATTCTGTTTCAGTCCATTGGTCTGATACCATCTGGTGTATTGCAATCCAATTCTGGTACTTACCCCAGAATTACTGCAGACCCCACAAGTTGAGGGCTTATTCCTCCACAGCACTGCCTCCACCTCGGATGCCAGACAAACTTTGGGGGTCCCCAGGCCACCTACATTTTTGACCAACTGGCTGCAAATTTGGGAGGTTTCCACAACCCCCTTAGGTTTGATAATTTGCTAGAATGATTCACAGAACTCAGGAAAGCACTATATTTATAATTATAATTTTATTATAAAGGATATAGAACAAGACCAGCCCAATGAAGAGACAGGTGGTGCAAGGTCTCGGAGTGTCCCAAATGCAGTTTCCCTGACCTCTCCAGAGGAATCAGGATCTGTCATCCTCCCAGCACATCTAACGTGTTTACCACCCAGGACGCTTCTCTGAGCTTTGCTGTCCATTTTTTATGAGGTTTTATTATTAGGTCGGTGCAAAAGTAATTGCGGTTTAAAAGGTTAAAAATAATTGCAAAAACCACAATTACTTTTGCACCAACCTGATATTTAGGTATGCTTGATTAAATCACGGAACAAGAGATTGTATGCAATCTCTAGCCTTCCTCCCTAACACTGCAGGTGGGGCAGGGCTGACTTTCTCATCAAGTGGTTGGTCTTTCTGGTGACTTCTAGATAGCTCCCACTTAATCATCTTATTAGCATAAACTCAGGTGTGATCCCAGGAGCTCATGAATAACAAATACACTTGTATTTCTTGGGAAATCCCAAGAGTTTGAGAAGCTCTGTACCAGGAACCCAGCCAGGACAAAGACCAAACAAATTCTTTATTATACCATAGACTGGGAATACAGGTAATGAGGGCATGCTTTATATAATGAACTTTAAATGACATATGGGGTGGGGGGTTCTGATTTGTTTTCCAAACTGGAGCCAGAGTAATCTTTTCAAAACTGACAGCTAGTCATGTCAGCTCCTGCTTGAAATCCATCAGGGGCCTCCTACTGATCTCAGGATAAAGAGTAAAATCCTAACCTGGCCTCCCAGTTCTCCCAGGTCATGTCCAGACTCATCTGCCACACCCTTCGCCCATTGCTCTCTGGAGCCGGCCTGTCAGTTTCTGAAATGTGCTTGCTGTTTTGGCTTCTGCTCTGCTGGTCTCTCTGCTTGAATCAGTCCCTTCCTCTACCTCTCAGTCTATGTGCGGTTATAGCATTGAGTATCCTAGCCGTCACCCCACTCTATCTGTCTTCCTTATTAGCTGTAAGCTTGAAGATGAGCTGTTTGTGCTTGAAGTTACATCCCTGGCTCCTGTTAAAAGAAAAACTGGGCATATTAAAAATTTTAAGTTTATCTGAGCAAAACTCGATTTGAATAGGGCAGCACCAAACTGGAAGTGGTTAGGAGTACTCCACCTGCCGGAGCGTCAGGAGAGACTTTTATAGAGAAATGGTGGAAGCAAAGAAATTGTTGACTGGCTATAGCCTCAAGCCCAGTTGGCTGTTTGTGACAGGCTGTCTTTAGGTTTCAATTTTGTAATCTTGAGGCACTTGCAGGCTTAGATTTTGGTTTGCTGACTTAGGCTGTCATGGCATTAGATCCACCTTAGTCTAATAGCCTCCTTGCTTAGTTAATTTAATACCCCCAACATCTATCACAGTCCCTGGTACACAGAGGATACTCGATATACCTGTGTTGAATGAATTATAAATTGTTTCCCAATTCATCCTCAGGAAATTGGCAAAGACTTTTATCCAGGTATGGCTAAGAGAACACAGTTTCGCTCTGCCTGGATTTCCCTGTTGTGTTTTCCATATTCTTTGTGTCTCTTTATTCTTGTCCCGTGTCAGTCTGCACAGGGCTCTCTCTGATATTACAGCCTGTTATGGACTGAATTGTGTCCCTGCCAAATTCCTATCTAGAAGTCCTAACCCCCAATGCTACTATATTTGGAGATAGGGCCTTTAAAGAGGTAATGAAGGTTAAATGAGGTCAGAAAGGTGGGCCCTAATCCAATAGGACTGATGTACTTGTATGAAGAGGAGGAGACACCTTTGTGCATGCATAGAGGAAGGACCATATGGGGACACAGCTAGAAGACGACCCTCTGCAAGCCAAGGAGTGAGGGATCAGGAGAAACCAGACCTACCAACACCCTGATCTCAGGCTTCCAGGGTCTAGAACTGTGAGAAATACATTTCTGTCGTTTAAGCCCCCGAGTCTGTGGTGTTTTGTTCTGGCAGTCCTAGCTGACAAACACAGGGCCTTTGCTCATGCGCTTGCTCAAAGTTTGCTTTTTTAGAGTCTGTCAATTGTATTCCTGAGGAGACTCTAAGATGTCTTACAAAATGCCTGCTGCTAACTTACTAATGTGGGGATGGCTTCTGGCTCTGTGTGGTGTGGTGATTTGGCCTATATCTCCATTCTGTGGTGAAACTTCTGTACTCTGCTTCTTTGTGCTGTATTCTTCTGTCCTTTTCTGTCCTAGGCTGTTCCTTACTTGCATTTTGTGACATTTCCTGTTTTCATCATTAAATCTGTCCTGGGCTATACTACCCCACAGCAGTTTCTGTTGAATGGTCTTAACTGGTGGGTTAGTCTTGTTACATGTAATCATTCTGTTGAAAAGCTATAAGAAACAGACACAGAAAAATTGAATGCATTTTACCTGAGCATATACAGCTAATTGGTAAAATAAGTGGAATTAGAATACCAAACTTCTGACCTCATATTTAACTGTTCTTTCCACTCTACCCCTAAATTGGCTCACATTTGTGAGCAGATAAATAGAAAATTTTGTTGACTATCTTTCCATCTATCAAACTTTGTGGGAATATAGCAGATTACCTGTCCTGTTAGTATCACCTCATTAGATTCATGGAATGCGAGCACTGGAAGAAGAAATTAATAGCAATAAGCTCGACTTTTCCTAACTTTCCCCTTTAGAGGTTCTGAGCAAAGAGAACAGGCAAAACAGATCACCAGGAAGCTTCATTTAAAGAAAACTTGACTGCTCTCTAGATGTTAAAATTCCTACCAATCGTCTGAAGGTTTTCCTTCAGTGTTCACTTTGTAAAAAGTGGCTGATGAATTCATCCCTATCAGGCACTAGTAGTTCATACCTTCAATGAGAAAAAAGATCTCAGTTTTCTCACCTGAGGTAATAGTGTTCTAAAAATATTTTATTATGAATGGCTTGTTTATGGACACCCTAAAGATTCCCTAAAAGATGGAATATGGATATAATTTAAACAAGATGAAATTTAGGATTCTATGAAATTTAAAAAAAAAAAGAAAGAAAAAAGGTTGCAGAGAAAATTTCCAGCTCTCCCAGTAGATCCTACGGGTGCTTGAGTTCTTCCCTTGGTTATCTTGTTCTTTTGCCAGCAGTCCTCAGGTTGAAATGAGTAAAATGGAGATGATTAACACCAAAATATGTAGGTCATCTGACAAACAGGAAGAATAACCATCAGCCAAGAAGACCTGTCCTACTAGTACTTTTGCATCAACTCTAAGGTTCAAAGACATTTTGTGTCTTTCCATGAAGTGTCACCAGTCCTTAGACTCAACTTTCCTCCCGCTGTAGATACCTGCTTTTTTTTTTCATTTAACTTTTGTATTTTATTAAATAGACAAGAAAATTGCAGTAGAAATAATTTACAGAAAAGTTACTGACAATAAATGTTCTCCAATATTTACTCATGGCTATTAACTTTTTTCATTAATATAGGCTCCCTAAATCTAGTTTTTGTTTAAGAGTTTTTAAATGAATGTCAAGGTATATGCATAAAACAAAACAGCAGAGTTAAAATTTGAAAACTCTGCTAAAATGATCCCTATCATAAATTCTGGTTTACAATAGTGCTTGGCAAAGGAACAGTATGTTAAAAAAAAAAAAAAAACCTTACTAGAAAAAAATAACCTCTTGTGTGTGATGCCAGAGGGGTAGTGGATGGGACGAGGGGGATTGTCACTGTGTGAGGGATATACACTTATATGTCTTATATACACTTAAATGTCTAACTCTTACATTGTTTTGTGCACCTGAAACTAATAAAAAAATAAAAATAGAATGCTTATATAAATGATGAACGTCTAAGTATTACCTTGTCTTGTACACCTTTAACTAATAAATTATAAAAAAAAATAGAATGCTTAAAATCTGCATCTCCAAAAAGTAATTACGTTAAGATACCTGCTTTTATAGTCCACATTCACTCAAATCTGTGGACACATCACACGATTTAGAAGAGTTTTCCCCTTTTTAGTAGGGATACAAACAGGATGAGATCTGCAACAGCAATAGTTTTAGAATTAATCGTTTTGTTTGTTTTTAAAGCCCAAGTTCATAACTCCTTCAAAATAGATCTCAAAACTGAGTGGACCAATTATAATCCAAATTCTGGTGCACAGCCCTACACGTCACAAGGCACCGCCTTCCCTTGGCTTGTTCCTAAATCATTGTACATTGCTTTCTCAGTCTTTTCATGTCATTAATAGAGGCAGATGAAAAAGCAGCTTAATTCTATGTCCCTTTCCTCTGTTGGGTTCTCTACTTGGTGTCTTCTTTTTATTGCCCCTCAGACCCACTTTGCACCCATCCACTCCTAGCCAGGAAAGCTGGCCCACATGGACATCATCAATATACTCTGATGCCTTCTGGCTGGGTTCAGCTCACAGAAACCATCAGCAGGAGATGGAGACGGGATGGGGGGTGGTACAGACAGGTGGAGAGGTTTATTGCGGCAGCTTGTGCCCTTCCAGTTTAAGAGGGATGGCTGCATCCCACTTGCAATGGTAGCCCTCTTCTTGTGGCTATTCCCCGAGAGTGCCCAGAATCTTTCTTTTCTGAGACCCTTTAGGCCTAAAGGTGGTAACCAAGGCACTGCAGTATCCCTTGTTGCTTTCATAAGCCCTTTGAAAATAGTCCCTTTATTAAAATCTTAACTAGCCTGGTTTGCATGAGCCATGTGTTTCTAGCTGGGTCTGATACCACTTTTTGTGTTTCTCCCTCTCTTTTCATTCTTTCTTATTTTCCTCTAGCCCTTTCCTCTTCACCAATTTCCGCCCTTTGACTACTATCTTTTTATCTCTGTTTCCTCTGTCTAATTTTCATTGTCTCTTTTTCTCTGTTTATATTCATGCTTTTCATTACTGTAACATTGCATTTTTCTTTTTTTACAAGATTTTATTGGGGAAGGGGAACAGGACTTTACTGGGGAATGGGAACAGGACTTTATTGGGGAATGGTGTGTACTTCCAGGACTTTTTTTCCCCCCAAGTCAAGTTACTGTCCTTTCAATCCTAGTTGTGGAGGGTGCCATTCAGCTTCAAGTTGTTGTCCTTTCAGTCTTAGTTGTGGGGGGCGCAGCTCAGCTCCAGGTCCAGTTGTCATTGCTAATTGCAGGGGGCACAGCCCACCATCCCTTGTGGGACTCGAGGAATCGAACTGGCAACCTTGTGGTTGAGAGCCCACTGGCCCATGTGGGAATCGAACCGGCAGCCTTCGGAGTTAGGAGCACGGAGCTCTAACCGCCTGAGCCACCGGGCTGGCCCCAACATTGCATTTTTTTATAAACCATATTTATGGGTGGAGTTGAACTCCACTTAATGAAACGCTTAAACAGATTAAAAAAATGTAAAAGCAAGCTATTATCACTGCTGGGAGTGTAAAATTGTACAACCACTTTGGAAAACAGTTTGGCAGTTTCTTGAAAAGTTAAACACACACCTATTATGTGATCTAGCCATTCCACTTGTAGATATTTACCCAAGAAAACTGAAAACATACAAACACTTTTACATGAATGTTCATAACAGCTAAAATGGAAATAACTCAGATGTTTACTAACAAGTGAGTGTATAAACAAATTGTAGTATGTGTATGCAATGGAATACTACCTAGCAGTGAAAGGGAATTGACTACAGCAGTCCCCCCTTATCAGCAGGGGATATGTTCCAAGACCCCCAGTGGATGCCTGAGACCATGAAGAGTATCAGACTTTATATATATAGTTTTCTACACATACGTACCCATGATAAAGTTTAATTTAAAATTAGGCATGGTAAGAGATTAAGAATAACTAATAATAAAGTAGAATAATTGTAAAAACATACTGTAATAAAATTTATATAAATGTGTTGTCTCTCAAAATATCTTATTGTACTGTACTCACCCTTCTTTTTGTGATGCTGTGAGATGAGAAAATGCCTACGTGATGAGATGTGTTTGCACTTTGAGGTCTGACAGCAAAACTAGCATGAATTTCTTTTTCTTCACAATTTTACAAATGGAAGATTCATTCTTGCCATAGGTCTTAGCAACCTCAGCATACATTTTTTTTTCTTTTCTTATGAAGCCAGGAACTTTCATCTTTTCACTTAAAGGAAACACTTTTTCGCTTCTCTTTGGCATATGCAAACTGGCAGTATCGCTACCATTGCACATTGGGGCCAATATTAAGCAACAGAAGTGTTACTTGAACACAAGTACCGCAATACCCCATAGAAGATCTGATAACCCAGAAGGCCACTAAATGACTATGGAATGGGGGTGGTTACCCTTAACAAAAGGATGATTCACATTCCAGGGTAGGAAGGAGTGAGATGGCCTCACATTACTCAGCATGGTGCAAAATTGAAAACTTATGAATTGTTTATTTCTGGAATTTTCCTCGTAATATTTGTGGATTGTGGTTGAGCTTGAGTAACTGAAACCACAGAAAGCGAAATTGTGGATACGGTGAGGGAGGACTACTCTATTGATATGCACATAAAAAGGATGAATCCCAAAACATCTAGGTTGAGTGAAAGAAGCCAGACAAAAAAGAGTGCATACTGCATGATTCCATCTATGTAAAACCAACTAATCTCTAGTGATAGAGAACAAACTAGTGGTTTCCTGAAAGGGAGAAAAGGCGGCTCAGGGAGGGCTGGGAGTGAGGGATCACAGAAGTACATGAGTTAATTTTTGGAGGTAATAAAAATATTCACTATCTTGATTGTGATGATGATTTCATGGGTGTATACATATATCAAAACTTATCAAATTGTGCACTTTAAATATGTATCATTGTTGTGTGTCAGTTATATCTCAATAACACTGTTAAAAATAACACATAATGATAGACTTAGAGAGAGTATATTAGTTTCTTGCTGCTGTAACAAAATACCATAAATTTACTGGTTTAAAACAATATACATTTATTATCTTATAGTTTTGGAGGTCAGAAGTCTAAATCAGTCCCACTGGGCTAAAGTCAAGGTGTTGGTAGAGCTGGTTTCTTTTGGAGGCTCTCAAAGGAGATCCATTTCCTTATATTTTTCAGTTTCTAGTGGCCACCTGTATTCTTTGGTTTATGGCCCCTTTCTCTACCTTCAAAGGGCATCACTCCGATCTCCACTTCCAAGATCTGCCTGTGCTTCCCTCTTATAAGGACGCTTGTAATGACATTTAGAACCCATCCAGATAACCCAGGATAATCTCCTAATCTCAAGGTCCTTAAGGTAATCACATCTGCAATATGTTTTTTATTATATTTTATTTTTTGCCACAGAAGGAAACATTTACAAATTCTGGGGATTAAGACGTAGATATCTTCCGGGGGCCATCACTGAGTCTGCCTCAGAAGGTATGTTCTGAGCAGTGAAAGGGAATTAACTACAGCAATCACCTCTTACCCGCAGGGGTAAGTCTGCAGAAATGCATGTTGCTTACTGTCTGGGAATGGTTTACCTCTTTCTGCTTTGCACTGAGCTATTTATAACTAGCCCTGCCTCTTGAAGAGAGGAGGACAACTTCCAGGTTGTCCTGAAAAAGTTCACTGTGCAGAAATCATTGATTATGTTACTTCTTGTGCAGAATTATGAGATTGGTGCAAAAGTAATTGCGGTTTTTGCATTTTTTAACCTTTTAAACTGCAATTACTTTTGCACCAACCTAATATAAGTCATCCCCAATGTAGTAGCCTAAACATTTCAAGTTCATTCTCATGTGGGCTAGGGAGGCTAACTCTTTAGGTAAATGCCACTTTGCCCAAAGTTAATCCCTATATTATAGGCTTGAATCTGCCCTTTGTTAATGTACCTCTAATCACATCCCCCCATTAAAACACTGTCTTAGACAGTCTGACCCCTTGAGGTGCTGGGAAAACCCCCCACCTGATTACTGTGTAGGAAGCAAACATCAGGGCCCATATTTAGAGATACTTCTAGGGAAGCTGCTGAGATGGAGTCTCATTCTTAAAAGAAGATGACCATTGGGCTTTGCTGACCTGCAACCTTTACCTTGGAGAGCCTTCTCAGAGGAGCAGGGAAACTAGAGATAGGGTATATTGTGATGGAAAGGGGGTCAGAGAGAAACTTTGCCTCTTAAGTAGCTCCCAGGGGCAGCAGATGGAATCAGAGCTATGTTTTTGCTGCCCACAGCCTCTGGGGGCTCCCTCACGGCCCACATCTGCAGGAGTCCCAATTTGGGGAAGCAGCCCTACCCAACCCCAAAATGTCTCCAAACTGGGAGTTCTCTAGTGTATGATTTCCTTCAAAGGGAAAAAAAATTACAAACAAATGACAAATGCAAGACTTGAATCTAGACTAGGGACAATTGTTGAAGCTTGGGTCCTCTAGCAATGCCTTTGGGGCCCGTAAATTGATTCTTAGTCTGTACAATGAGGGAATAGGCCACATCTACAAAGTACTCTCTTCTATGCAAGGAGAAGACCCTTTTTGTTCCTGCTTGTTGTCCTGACAGATGGGTTTCCTCCACGTAGCATGGAGCCTGGGGACTCTGGCAGTTTCTCCTACGCAAAGGGTCAGGTAAGGGAGAGGCAGGAGCCTGCGGAGATGGAGTGTTATGCTCATGTCGACACAGCTGAAGTTCCTTCCCTCGCCTGAAGGGGTCAGCAAAGGCCCAGGAAGGGTGGAGAAAAAAAATTCATGATAGGCCATTAGGTCCCAGGGATGGCCCCTACCTAGCTGCTGTGTGATTTCCCTGCTTGGACCTTCACAGATCCTCCCACAGGGTTTCCCAACGTTTCTGGAGATACTGGGGAGGGTCCTGGATGTTGGAGAATGGGAGTCTATGTGGGACACAGGAAAGGGAGTGATCCCAAGGCCTCAATTTAGGGGAGCCAGGGGTGTGTAGAATCTCCCAGTTATGCTCTCTTGGACACTTTCCCTGGAATGTCTGTGCCCCAGAGATTGTAATCAAGCCATCAAATGTAATAAGATGATTTCCGTATTAAATGAAATTGTGGATGAAGAATGGGGATGCAGGAAACAAACTAATGGTTCTAATGTTTTTTCACTTCTCAATAAAGTGCGTCATCTGACTCCTTGTTATGTGTTAGGAAAATGATGACTCTTCTGAGAAGCTCTCAGCAATGATCATTTTGTTCTTCATTCCATTGCGTCTAGTTGGGTGGGGACAGGCAGGAGAAACCATGACAGAGATAGCCAGTAAGTCACAGTCTGCCTTTTAGATGGGTATCTGGCTTCTGACCCAGTTTCACTGGTTGCCACGTTTTCAAGTCAAAAATACTTCTATTTTTTAAATTGAAAACAAATTCAATTATAGTTGATGCTCAATATTGTATTAGTTTCAGGTGTACAGCATAGTAGACATTTATATAACTTACAAAGTGATCACCATGATAAGTTTAGTACCCAGCTTGCACCATACACAGTTGTTACAATAATATTTCTTTTTTTTTTTTCCAAGTCAAGTTGTTGTCCTTTCAATCTTAGTTGTGGAGGGTGTCGTTCAGCCTCAAGTTATTGTCCTTTCAGTCTCAGTTGTGGAGGGCGCAGCTCAGCTCCAGGTCCAGTTGCCATTTCTGGTTGCAGGGGGAACAGCCCACCATCCCTTGCAGGAGTCGAACCGGCAACCTTGTGGTTGAGAGCCCTCGCTCCAACCAACTGAGCCAACCGAGAGGCAGCTCAGCTCAAGGTGCTGTGTTCAATCCTGGTTTCAGGGGGCACAGCCCACCATCCCTTGTGGGACTTGAGGAGGTGAACCGGTAACCTTGTGGTTGAGAGCCCACTGGCCCATGTGGGAATCGAACCGGCAGCCTTCAGAGTTAGGAGTATGGAGCTCTAACCACCTGAACCACCGGGCCGGCCCCAATATTTCTATTTTTTAATTACAAAAGTATGACAAGATCATATTGTTATTATCAAAAAGCAGAGGAAAAACAGAAAGCTCTTTTTACTTGACTTCTCTAGTCTACTCCCTTCCTCAGAAGTATCTATCATTGTCGATTTGGGAAACACCCTTTTCTCTATATGTAGTGGTTTGAAAATATGTCCACGATTATTTGATACTACTTCTTTCAAAAGGTAGAGCCTAATTCTTCTCACATTAAGTGTATGATATATTTAGTGACTTGCTTTTTTTTGTGTGTGGTTCTTTAAAAAAATGTTTTTATTAGTTTTAGGTGCACAAAACAAATAGTTAGACGTTTATCATTTATATCCCTCACACTGTGTCAACCCCCTCTGCCCCCATCCACTATCCCTCTGACATCGCACACAGCCATTACATTTCCACTGTCTCTATTCCTAATGCTGTACTTCGCTTCTTGTAAGTATATACATATATATGTATATATATAATTGCAGTTGACTTTCATTATTGTTCAGCTTCAGCTTCAGGTGTACAGTGCAGTGATCAGGCATCTACATCTTCCCTGAGGTGGTCTCCCAGTGACTTGTTTTTAAAGCATAGAATATGGCAGAAGGGATAGTTTGTGATGTCTGAGATTAGGATTTGAATAGTATTGAGTCTCTCTTTCTCACTCTCTTGGACCACCTACTCTGGGGGAAGCCAGCTGCTATGATGTGAGGATACTCAAGCAGATCTACAGGGAGGCCCAGGTGGTGGGAAACTGAGACCTCTAGCCAACAGCCATGTGATTGAGCCATAAAGAAATTATTGTAATACATTTGGTAAACCTGTGAGGGCACAGGCTGTCAGGGGCACTCTACTCCTCAGTGTTCCTGTTTCTGGAAATGAGCAGAGGACAGAGCCCATAATCCTTAAATACATTTTTCTATTTGCAAAGAGTACCCAAGGGTTTATGTAACAGGTAGGGCTAGTTATGTGGTGATTGCTGATATTTGCTGCCCGGGTCACCCTTCAGGATTAGAGGATTTATCACCCCAGCTGCTGGGGGTGCTGCTGGCAGAAAGCCCTCAACAATCAACCCCCTCAGGGGTTTCTTTAGCTGAAGAGAGCTGCCATACCCAAGGTTATGCCCCTTTCCCAGCAGCCCACACCCAATGATTGATTAATGAGTGGAACTGAGCTCAGCCCTCTCACCCCAACTCAGGAGAGCTATGAAGGGTCATCCCATCTTCAGATCTCCCTGCAGAGGTGACTGAAGTGTTCCATTGAGAATGTATCACAGCTACGTAGACTTCATCCTCTGCCTAACCCTGTTTCCCTCTTCCCTTTCACAGGTGTTGATACCAAAAGCACTTTTTAATAAACCTCCTGCATGTTGGTTACCATCTCAGAGTCTGATTCCTGAGAAACCTAAGTAGGGACAGTGGGTGCCGGGAGTATTCTAAGAAAGCAGATGATGAGATAGGTTTTTAGAGCTGGATTACTTGCTATCCAGCTGGCATCACCGGTGGTAGGTGGAGCAGCGATGGAAGGTGGCAGTGCAATTTTTCATCAGTTATGAACTGCAGTGGTGTATGGTGGAAAGGAATGCATCAACTGTTGCAAGTCTTTTGAAAAATGGGAGAAATAGCAACTCTATTTATGCTCTGGAGAAGGATAACAGAAAGCTGAGCGTAGTCAGTTATTAAAAGCTATGTCGAAGCTGGAGGACCTCCTGGGGGGCATATAAAGAGGCTCTCTCCTGCAACCAGAGGACAGACAAAGCTGAGAATCAGGTTCAGGCCTTAACCATAAAGGCAGAGGAGCTCCATAGAACGTTCAACTCCCAACTAAGGCAGGGCTGCAAGGACAGGGGCCTGGATGGGAAAGAATGAGACCCTACAGATGAGATGGGCCATCAGAGTTCATGCCCCGGTGTCACGCGGGGTGTCATGCGGGTTCTCAGCTCCCACTCCCCACACAAGAACACAGGATACGGTGAGGCCAAAAAGGAACACCCACGGAGCCATAGGTAGGGGAGTCATACCACTATAGTCTCACTGGAGGCTGGATTCACACGACGTGCGACCTGCTGTCCACTTTTCTGCCAACCGACCAATGACTCTCCTCGACTCCCCTCCCCAGCGCAGCCGCAGCAGTTATATTAGTGGCCAATGGCTCAAGGGTTACAGCTGACGGCCATCTGAGTCAGCACCCCCCCACACACCTGAGGCCGAGAGCCTGGAAACTGCTCTCTGGGGCTCTGTCCCCACACTCCACCCCTACAGGGTCTCGCCTCAATCTACGCGACAAGCGTCTTCCACGAGGGTCTCGGTGCGAGGAGCCTGGAAGTGAATGCAGTATCCTGGACACAGCCAGGGCTCTCAGGGCACTGCCACTCTCTCTGGGCACAGGCAGAGTTTTTCAGGGCAACACCAGTCCTTCTGGGCACAGCCAGACTTCCCGGACTTCTTAGGGTACCACCAGTCTCCCCGGCACAGGCACAGGCAGGGTTTCTCAGGGCAACACTAGTCCTTCTGGGCACAGCCAGACTTCCTGGACTTCTTAGGGTACCACCAGTCTCCCCGGCACAGGCAGGGTTTCTCAGGGCAACACTAGTCCTTCTGGGCACAGCCAGACTTCCTGGACTTCTTAGGGTACCACCAGTTTCCTTCTGCCCTCCTGGCAGGCGGTACTGTCACACTGTAACCACGCACAAGGGCTGTGGCAACACTTGAGGAGAGTGGTGAGCACGCCCACGTGTCACCTCTTTCACCATCCGGATCTGGAGTCAGAACTCTCCTAC
This sequence comes from Rhinolophus hipposideros, assembly GCF_964194185.1. Taxonomy (NCBI): domain Eukaryota; kingdom Metazoa; phylum Chordata; class Mammalia; order Chiroptera; family Rhinolophidae; genus Rhinolophus; species Rhinolophus hipposideros. The sequence goes on from NC_138051.1 coordinate 28,162,562, forward strand.
TAATGTCTGTAAGCTGAGGCCATGTAGCATGTCCACCCCCAGAATATACTCTGGAAGGGGGAGACATACACCTTGTAGGTACGAGGGGGAAGCTTTCCTATACCCAGTGGTAAGGAAACGGCTTTCACAGTCACAGTCTTTCCCCTGTAGCCATCAATGCAGATTGCTAACAGTTCTGGATTCCCATAAACGAGACTGCAGTCTGCGCCAGTGTCAACTAGGGCCAAAACCCTCTGCACATTAGAAGGGAACCAATGTATGGAGAGTTCCACGTGGGGCATCTGGTCCCTGCTCGTCCCCTCTGACCGGGTACCTTGGCTCCACCCCTAATCAAGCTGAAAGGAGTCCGCCTCAAGCAGCCGCATGAAGTCCTGGAGGGACACGGGTTGCGCTTTCCCAGACTATCTTTTAGGCTTCGCCTGAATTGCTGATCCAGACGCAACTGTTTCCAAAGTTCCAGCAGGAGTGCATTGGGTTGTCGGTCTATTTTCTCCCGATCGACCCCTGCTGCCACGAGATCACACCACATTTGTGCGCATGTTACTCTCTGAGGCCCGCGACCTCGCCCCTTTACCTTTGGTTTGGACTTCCAGGTCTCAACTGTGCGGACCTCCTGTCTTAACTTCCTTCGCCTCCGGCTTTCAACATCCCCAGGGTGGCCATGGCAGTTATAATTTCATGGATCTGTCGCCCTACATAAGGTGTAAGAATAGCAACCAAGGATCCAAAAGCATTCGCAGGTGCAGTATCCAAAACCAGATCTCTCATGCTGGCTGTAAAAAGCTCGTCATCTGGCCCCTGCATATTAGGGTTGAAATAGCATGTCATCCGTGAAATGTACCCATTTCACGGATGATTTGAGTAAGTTCTGTATATGACTGCCATTGTCTCACAGTGTCTGGCAGCCTGCCAGCCTGTCTCCATTCTGTGCGTACTGCAGCAGTGAGCCACTCTGTTAGAAAATGGTTGCCCTGGTCGTGGGCCAACCTATGGCAGTTCTGTAACCTCTGTCGCAGGGATGGATGCACTGTCACAAAGGCTAGCTTTTCCATCTCGCTTGGAGAGCAGAGAATGTTGTCTGCTCTCTCATCCCATAAACGTAGTAGCGAAGCCAAGACTGGCTTTCCAGGGCACTGTCTGTACCGCCTTTCCAGCTCCTGCAACTCAGTGGGAGTGTAAGGGGTGTGGGTTGTGAACTCAGTCACAGCTGGGTTGCCGGCAGCAATGCCCCAGTGCCCAAAGGTTGCTCACGGTTTACCCTTTGCTTCAAGATTGGCTGGGCTTAGGGGTTGGGAGCTACATTGTCTCCACTCGCTTCCTCCGCCTCTGCCTCAGAGTCTCCACTGTGGGGTCCCTCTTCTAACAGAGGACCCCAGCTTCGAGCGTTTCCAACAGCGACACCTGGTCCGGCACCTGGGCCATTTTATTAAGCGCATTTTCCATGTTGAGACTCAAGGCCATGAGGCCGGCTGTAATCTTCTCCTCCTCTGGCAACCACTCAGCCAGAGCCTGCAGGGCCCTCTCCACGCTGGCTGGAGAGCCGTCCATGTCCTCCCACCCCTCCTTGGGGGTCCAACTCCTGAGAACAGTGGCCACCGGACACCACACCATTTGTCATGCAGGGCGGCCTGCAGGGCCTCTTCTGGGGTCTCTAGTCCCACTCCCCACACAAGAACACAGGATATGGTGAGGCCAAAAAGGAACACCCAAGGAGCCATAGGTAGGGGAGTCATACCTCTATAATCTCACTGGAGGCTGGATTCACACGACGTGAGACCTGCTGTCCACTTTTCTGCCAACCGACCGATGACTCTCCTCGACTCCCCTCCCCAACGCAGCCGCGGCAGTTGTATCAGTGGCCAATGGCTCAAGGGTTACAGCTGACGGCCAACTAGCCACAGCTGACGGCCATCTACTAGCCGAGTCAGCATCTTTCCACGTGAGGCCGAGAGCCTGGAAACTGCTCTCTGGGGCTCTGTCCCTACACCCGGGATCTTGAATCCTCACTTTCCTCTGGGAACCAAGGGGCGGAAGCAGAAGGGGCCCGGTTTACCATCACTCCCAGAGACCAACTTGGGAGAAAATTTTTCCCCACCCTACATCTCTGGGCTCTGTGAGTATGCTGTGAGTATAAAGCATTCCCAAAGAGGAAACGCTTTCACTTGGGAAAAAGCAAGAATTCTATTGAACTATAAGCTTTGGCTGCCATCTGGCTACTTTGGGCTCTTTATGACAAAGGACAGTAAGGAAATACAGGATTCACCATCCTGACAGGACTAACTGACCCAGATCATTAAGCAAGATAGAACTGTTATTACACAGTGGGGCCAGGGAGAATCACATTGAGAAAGCAATATGAGAAATCTCTTCGAATACAAATCTCTTCCTATTTGATATAGAAATGTAGGAACATTTCTATACATCTATTAACAGAATGAAGTAGTTCTATAATGCTCTTCTCCAAAATGTATTAGTAAGTGCAAAAAGTATGTGCAGAATAGCCTACAGAAATCCCTTGATAGGACTAAAAAAGATATAAGTATGCATGCTCATATATACACACTCAATGTGTTTCTGAGTGGTACATAAAAATATTTTTAAAGTAGTGGTTGCCTTTAGGGAGTGAAATTGGCAGGTTTTTAAAAACATTTTTATACTTTTCTGTAATATTTGACTTATCTAACTATATCCATGTATCATATTGCTTTCATTTATAAATAGTTAATAGCAAATGTCTGGGAAGTGGCATTATAAGCCATTTACATTTTATTCTTTAACATTTTTGTTTAAAAAATGATTGAATGCCATATAAGAATATCCAGAAATCAGAAAAAGCAGTGGGGAGCAGGTTAATATCTTGCTCCCCCATTTTGGGCTTTAAATCATTTGTGAATTAAATTCTAAGACTTCACACAAAACAGCCTAGTGAAGAATCCATTTGTGTGTGTCATTACCCACAAGTCCTCAGTCCCCCCCACTACCTCAGCCTTGACAGTCAGGGGAACCATTTTTACTGGGTATGTGTAGCTATAAAAGGGGTGAGTGTGTGTGTGTGTGTGTGTGTGTGTGTGTGTGTGTTGAGTGGTGTAGAGGGACAATAAGGGATACCACATACCAATTGACATAGTCTTCCAATACTACCACTCAGCGCCGCCTGAGTCCTTTTGAGGCATAAACCTGATTTTGGGCTGGCAGCGTCAGGGCAGGTTCTGGCATCAGCTGAAATCTTCCACCATCACTTCCTGCTTCTGTCCCTCTCCGGCTGCATCAATGGTCCTGCCAGCTGGTCTCACTCAGGGACGTTCCAGCTCCTTAGGCATACTGTAGTAACTTTGGCTGTCAAAAGTTCTCAGGTTCCTTCCTCACAGGAGTTCTGCTTTGTGTAAATGTAAGGGAGCAAGGAGAAATATTTGGATTTGTTTGGATGCCTAATAGCCTTTAAGAACCATATATCATATTCAGGGGAGGGCTGAAGTGATTCCATTTGCCTACAGAGTCTGAACCCAGGCCCTCATTCACTTTAATACCCTTTTACTGCTATGCAAATAGTTCACAAATGGATGAATCGCTCCATTGTTAAATCTTGTTACATTCCTAGTCACCAGGGTTGGGTTCTCCACAAAATTACCAGGTCTGTCAGTGTCCTCAGGTTCTGTATGTCTTTTTCTCTCTGGGAATGACATGTTTTCCCAGGAAGTGCCAATTCCTCTGGGCACTGGGAGAAATGTAATGATTCTGCATCTCTAGCATTTTGGCTCAGACATAGGAAACACACCTGGACAGTGTATGGGGCTGGAAAAGGAAAGAGTTCTTCCTTCTAAGCTAGAACTTCATGACTCTGCAGTTGACCATGGTATCTCTGGTTCTACTGTGGGACTGGGCTGTTCTCTTTCTGCTTTGGGATTAGTATGGCCACTGGCTTCTCTTCAAATCTGATTTGGAGATGCTAAGGCCTCTAATCCAAGCCCTGTCAGTAATTTCTGTTAATGCAACAGAAGTTTATCAAGTGGCCACTCTGTGATAGCCAAATGATCCCACATTGCCTTAGGCTTAGAAAGTATATACGCCATGGGTAAACAACACCACCTCAGTGAAACAACAAGGCAAGTGTCCAGGGGTGGAGAAGAATAAGCCCTAGATAGGAGGCATAAAGAAATCTACAAAATTCATATCTGGGATGACTTCTGGAAATAGGCTCTTAGCTACCATGCCCTGGCACATAGCTGTCCATTGTCATATTATGACATCTGAGTCTCTGCACTTCTCCTCTAAAACTGTTCTTCCTGAAATTGGTAGCAGATAGTGCCACCATCTACGTATTAGGTCAACTGGGGAGGTAATACCCCTGTGAGTAGGGGGGATTTTGCCTGAAGGAGAAGCCATAGTTATCCCAGTGACAATCACCAGGGAGGCTGTAAGCCGTGAAGAGTTTCCTGTCTCTTGACTGAGACCTGCCTAGGGAGTCCAATTCCTTCATTTTTTTTCTGAGCTTCAAGGAGTCTATTTATACTCAGTACCATTTGGCAGGGGAAGTGGCTGCCTGACCCTCCTTGCTCCACACTCGCTCATGGCAATAGGGCAGGCTAAGCTATACTGGCTAATAAGCAGTCCCCAAATCTCAGTGACTTAGACCAATAAAAATTTATCGTTTGTGTCACAGTCCAGCGGAGGCTCTGTGGCACTCATGGGCAGCTTTTCATCAAGTAGAAAGTCAAGGATTCTGGCTGCTTCCATCTCGCAATTCCATCATTTCAGAATCCTTCACTTCCAACCATGCAAATAGGGGAGTCAAAGTTCTTGTGGGAAATTTGGGGGCCAGGAAGAGGCAGAAATTATTATATTGCTTCAGCTTAATTGCCAGGGAGGATTCCTATATGTACAGGAGAGGAAAGGGGATTGGTGAGCACTGAGCTAGTCTCTGTTATTCATGCAGAGGCTTCGATTCCCGTGGTTATTACAAGTACATAGTGTTTTCAGGTTCCCTTGCAAATCTATCTCCCTCCCCGTCACAGTGTACCAGCTTTCTTGAGTTTTTAAAAAAACCTTAATGATACTGATGTAGGGTATTCCTTAGTAAATGCCAGAGTTCGGAGTTCATCTCATGGAGCTGAAGAATGGATACACGGACCAAGCAGAGGCAAAAAGTTGCACAGGAAGATAGTTTATCATAGCAAGCAAAGAGTTACAGCTTCCGAGCGGGAGGGGGTACCCAAAGCTGGGATGCCCAAAAGCTAAAGCAAAAGCTTGTGTTTATATACCTTTATTTCAGTCTGGGAGGGAGATATTGGGATGTGGGTGCCTATGGATACAATGTTTCCCCGACTTGCTCTACTGCTCAGCTTGGGGGAGACCATTGAAACAAACCCATTTGTCCCAGAGTATGACAGTTTTTTCCTGGTACAGTTGCCCTGTGTCCTGTGTTTGTTCTGTTTTTGCTTAGTCTACCAAGGAGTCTCTAACTGCCTGATTTCAGACTAACTAACCTGTCTCAATACCTGTTTACCAATGGCACATAAATATTTGAGACCTAATCCACTGTGTGATAACACGGCCATTTCATATTTGTTGTTCCATAATGTTTGTTTAGTTGAATTAATGAAGAAGACTAAGGATGTTTGGATTAGCTGTCTTCAAATCAGATTTGAAGAAAAGCCAGACTTAGGGCTCAGGCTGAATCAAAGGCAAGAAGAGATCACCAGTTGTGTCTGCACCCAGAAATGCCTCCTGACATTCTGGAATCCCGTGTGGCACAGAGAGTTCAGAAAACACGAGGAACTGTGGTCAACCACAGAAGCATGGAGTTCTGGCTTAAAGGCAGTGACTTTTCCCCCTCCCCAGCTTTACACACAGGCCTGATTATGACTCACCCTGTGTTTGAGCAAACTCGGGGTTCATTATGTTAGTCCTCAGCTTTTTTCTTTGGTTTGTCCCTGTGTGTGTTGGCCTGGGCTTCCTCCCCTGGATTGACCAGTACAGAAGATCTTTGCTGGTCCTTGTCTGTGGAGGGAGGGTAGGTCCCTGAGGCCTGAGCTTGGCCAGGCTGAGCTCCCACGTGTGCTGAATCACAGACCTTTCAGTAGCTGCCTGAATTTTCAAAAAATCTGATCTGCCTGTTTCTTGTCTGTGCTAGGATATTACTACTCTAGCAATAAAGAGCTTTACCAATAAATGGAAAGACTTGGGACTTGACAGTTTCCTGTTTACCTCTCTTTGGTGTGGGGTTTGGTTCTATGTATTTTTGTACCCACGCCCTCCCCTCTGCTGCTGATGGCTATAGTCTATGATAGCGTATTCTTCCTGGCACATTTGAAAGGGTGGTGGAATGGGCAGTTTCTTTTCTTTCTTTTTCCTTTTTTTGGGTTTTCACTATTTATTTATGACACGTATTACATATCTGTGATTCTCTCCAGTCAGAAGCTACTTGAGATAATGCTGAGGGCCTTGGCCAGTCGGAGAGTGGAGTCATCTGACTCACCCATCCTGCAAATGGCCCCACAGATAGCATCGGTTTTAAAGTAGCTGTTGAAACTGCCTGTCACCTTCTTATCCTCAGCTATGTTCCTCTGGGTGGATATGTGTTCCTTGGAGCCAATGAGGCGTTTGCTGGTGGAGCCTTTGCAAGTACAGGTCCACGACCTCGCCGGTGTCGTTCTGTATGTGGCGGCCATGCCTGGTGCCACCATGACCTGGGGAGTTTCTTGATTTATTTCTTCAGCTCTGTGACCTGAGACCAGATTGCACCAACACAAATTTCTGACACGAACAAGACAATAGGGCTAAATGCTGTCTTTCTCTCGTCACAAACAGTCCTCTTTTCTGTGCTGAAGCTCAGGCTGATTGAAGAGCTTCACGTATCCTAAACCACTCTTCTAACTCGGATCTGGTGTTTTCTGCTGTTTTACTAGAGTGAATGTTACTGAGTGCAGTCCCAGTGGCCATTCCCATGATTCTCAGTCATGACTCTTATGGGATGGGGCTACTAGTTTTTATCAAGAAGAGGAGAGTTTGTGTGTCACATGGAGAACCTTCTCAGTTCTCTTGGACCCATCTTTCTTCTGTAGTTAGCACAACCTCTGAACAACTCAGCCTCCTGAAGTTGACCTCTGGGCTCACTCCATAAAAGATCTGGCCAAAGGTCTTAGCTCTATCTTTGTTTCATGTCCATGGAAATAGCATATACCTCTTACCCCTGATTTAGGGCACTGCCCACACTCTTGCCCTGGTGCTCATTCTCCTCTACTTGAGTCCTTAAGTCATGGGCCTGTTTCATCTAAGTTTCATCAATGTTGAAGTTAATAGGAGGGGTAATGACAGTACTCAGGAGAACTAATAGATCCATAACGTAGGAGGAGGTATGGAAAAACTTAAAAAACAAAACAAAACAAAATAACTATCCAGGAGAGCATTAAATCCAAGGTTAGCCATATGTAGGTAAAGACTATGAGAAACATGGGAACCATTTTTAAAATTATTTTTTAAAAATTATAAAAGACATATACTTGCCTAATTTAAAAAATGAAATAGTCCAGAAAAATATCAAATGAAAGGTAAAATCTCTAGTCCCCTTCTATTTTCAGTTCTTCCAGAGGCTAGAGATTAGGAAAAACTGAAAAGCTGGATCATTACTTCATTTTTTAGAGTTATATAAATTACACATAAATCAAGTTGTTTGATATAAAAATGAAACTATAAAAGTACTAGAGGAAAATATAAGATAATATATACATTTAAAAACATTAACGTGTGACTCTCTAGGAAATTTAGTAACATCAGAATTACCTTTTTTTTCACATTGTTTTGGTAGACTCATCAGTGAAACCATCTAGGCTTGAGGTTTTTCTATGTGGGAAGATTTTGATTACTAATTCAATATCTTTAATCATTATAGGATGGGTTAGTTTTCTCTTTCTTCTTGAGTCATCTTTGAAAACTTACTTTTTTCTAGGAATTTGTCCACTTCACTTAAATTTTCATATTTATTAACATAATATCTCATAATATTTTTAATGTCTGACCTCTCTATTACTCCCCTCTTTTTATTCCTGATATTAACTATTTTCCATGATTTCCTTTTTTCTTAATCACTCCAGATTTTGTCAATTTTACTGAGTCTTTTCAAAGAACTCTTGGTTTTCTTTATTCTTCTATGACATGTTTTCTATTTTGTTAATTTCCACTCACATTTTCATTATATTCTTGTTTATACTTTATTTGGACTAATTTTATGTATTTTTTCTGGCTTCTTGTGGTGGATGCTTATTTCATTAATTTTTGGCTTTTCTAATATAAGCAATGTAGGTATAACTTTCCTTGTACGTACTGTTTTAACTGCTTTTGGCAAGTTTAAATAAGTGATATTTTTACTTATTATTTACTTCTAAATATTTTCTAATTTCCTTTATAATTTCCTCTTCCAACTAAGGTCATTTAGAAGTATATTCTTAATTTCCCAGCACATAGGAATAGTATAATTCTCTTTTTAATATTGATTTCCAGCTGAGTTGCACTGTAATAAAAGAACACACTCGATACAATTTCAATAATTTGAAAAAATTTTGCAACTTACTTTTTGGTCTAGAACATGGTCAATTTTTAATGTGTGTTGTGTGTGCTGGGTATGATCTTATATATGACCATTAAATCAATTTTGTTACTCACATTATTTAAATCTTCTATATTCACAGTGACTTTTTGATCTGCTTGTTCTATCAGTTACCAAGAGAAGAATATAGATATTTTCTACATGATTGCTGATTCTCCTTGTATTTCTGTCAAAGTTTCTTTTATGCTTTGGGGGTTATGTTTTAGGTTTATATAAGTTAAAAATTTGTGTATCTTCTTGAGTTAAATCTTTTTGAATAAAGTTACCTTCTTCATACCTAACATATATTTTTTGCTATAAAGTCTTTTTTTGTTTTGTATTTACATGTGTGCAAAAAAGGGTTAACTCAGCAGGCATGGGTGGTGAAACTACACATTCCAATAATAATAAAAAAAGCCCTATTTTCAGGAGTGGTCTATGACTGCTTCCTGAAGGATAACCTTGGAATATTTTGCCTGATAAGAGTGTTTTCCGTGCCTGAAGCCTTGGGACACACTGTATTAGTTTGACCTCTAGAGTGTTGGAGACTGAATAGCTAAAATCAGTCATGTGATAAGCACCCCTAGGTTCACTGTAGCATTATTTACAATACCTAAGATATGGAAGCAACCTAAGTGTCCATCGATAGACGAATGGATAAAGAAGATGTGGTACATTTATACAATGGAATATTACTTGGCCAAAAAGAGAATGAAATCTTGCCATTTGCAACAATATGGATAGACCTAGAGGAAATTATATTAAGTGAAATGATTCAGATAGAGAAAGACAAATACCAAATGATTTCACTTACATGTGGAGTCTAAAAAACAAAATAAATGAACAAACAAAATAGAAATAAACTCATAGATGCAGAAAACATTTGGATGGTTGCTAGATGGGAGGGGAATTGAGGGGGTGGGTGAAAAAATGGAAGGGATTAAGAAGCACAAATTGCCCTTTATGGAAACAGTCACAGGGATGTGAAGTACAGCGTAGGGTATATAGTCAATAATGTTGTAATAACTATGTGTGGTGTCAGATGGGTACTAGACTTATGGGGGATCACTTTGTAAGTTAAATAATTGTCTGATCACTATGTTGTACACCTGAAGCTAATATAATACTGTATGTCAACTGTAATTGAAAAATAAAGACAGCTAAATAAATAAAATAAAATCAGTCACGTAAGTGCTTCATGACTGCCCCCCAGTGCAAACTCTGGCCAGACCCCAAGTCTTGAGTGAGCTTCCTTGGTTGGCAACACTTGACATATGTTGTCAATATTGTTGCTAGGAGAATTGAGCATGACCCCATATGATTTCATTATGACAAGACACCTGGAAGCTTATACCTGGTTGCTTTGGAGCTTTATCCCATTTGCCTTTTCCCTTTGCTGCTTTTAATCTGTATCCTTTCTCTGTAATAAATTATGAGAATAACAGCTTTTCTGAGTCCTGTGGGTCTCAGATAAGTGAATTATTGAACTTGAGGGTAATCTTGGGGATCCTGAACACAATATGATATACCCTTTTCCATGCTTTTAATTTCAACCTTCTTATATACTTCTTATATACTTATATACTTATATACTTATAAGAAGTATATACTTCTTATATACTTGAGATTTTGTTTTTAAAGTCTCATATATGTTTATTGTTGACAGACTATGCTTAGACTCTTTCCTTCTTCCTTCCTTCCTTCCTTCCTTCCTTCCTTCCTTCCTTCCTTCCTTCCTTCCTTCCTTCTTTCCTTCCTTCCTTCCTTCCCTCCCTCCCTCCTTTACTTTCTTCCTTCTCTAGTTTGATAATTTTTTTTCTTTTAAGTAGAACATTCAGTCCATTTACACTATTGTATATATTTGGGTTTATATCCATTCTCCTATTTTGTGTTTTCCACTTATCTTAAGTGTTTGCTATTTTCTTTTCTTTCTTAACTCTTTCGCTGTGTTAATTGATTTCAAGTTTTTTCAAAATGTGTCAGAAATCCACAAAAAACAAAAAGTTGATATTTTGACTATTTTATGCATTGAATAATAACAATTTGAGCTGCTTTGTATACAAATGGCATTATTTTTATGTATAAAAATTTCCTACTGTTATTCATTCTTGAAATATACAAAAATATAGAAAAATGTACATCTGCTTCCCTAAACTTCCTTTCTGGAACACTGACAGGATTTTTTATATTTTACTTTTGAGTGATAATTCTCAAAACAAGGAACAACACACATTTCTGGATTTCCAGGACACCTAGCACAATAATACCATGTTTCTCCGAAAATAAGACATAGCTGGACAATCAGCTCTAATGCATCTTTTGGAGCAAAACTTAATATAAGACCCGGTCTTATCATACTATATTATAAGGCGAGGTCTTAATATCGTATAATATAATATAATACCAAGTCTTATATTAATTTTTGCTCCAAAAGACGCATTAAAGCTGATTGTCCGGCTAGGTCTTATTTTCGGGGAAACAGGGTACATGGTTTGTTTTCATTTGCAAATACCTTTCCCTTTTTTTGCACATTGTGAGGGCATAATGCTGCACATGCAGCAATTAGGCTGCTTTTCTTGTCTTCAAATTACCTAGGAAAATGGCGCTCTGTCAGCCTAATTTCTTTTGGTGCAGACATCCTGCAATCCCTTTTTTCCCCATCTTTTCTTGATAATCCATCTATAACTTTTCCCCTGAATTACTGCTGGCTCACTTTATTGTTAGGGGTTTGAATGTTGGAACATATATAGCCATTTACTAGAGCCACTTCAATGAGAAAATGTCATATATGGTTTGATACCACTTCTCAGACTTCATATCAAAAGGATAAGTGGCACAGAGTTGATCAAAACAATCAACTCCACCCATAAATGCACTGTACAGAATTTGAATATTTGGTTTCAACACAGTTCTCATTTCCTGTTTTGATCTTACATGCATTTCACTGACACCACCATTCCCAACAGTGGAGATATATTAACTCTCCTCGTATCCTGCCAAGTACAAGCAAGCACTGACTGATCATGATTTCCCTACATTACCAGGAGGTCACCACTCTTTAGCTTGCCAATCCTCATATCTGAAGGTAGCCCTGTCCTATTGGCATGCATTGTACCACATGCTCCAATTTTTTTCAATCTTAGACTCTCAAAAAGTTCTACACTTGAATAAAAATTGTACAAATTACATGTCCCTTGCCTTCAAATCCATTCAGCAAACTGGACATCACCCTTGCTCCCAATCCAACCTTCCTATCTTGAGATGAATCTTTGCCTGTATATACATCAAACCGCTACAGAAATCCGGTTCATGAATCACAGAGTGACCAAATCTTTATGCCCCACTTTCTACTTGGTTTACTGGGAAGAGATTGCTTGAAAAATAGACGCCCCTTGAATTTCAACGTGGACTCATCCACACACAATTCATTATTGCTATTATAGGTGGAAATATATGTATCCTTCACTAAATCTATTATGGGTTTGATTTTTGCAAACCAATTATTCTTTGAAGATTCAGCATCATTGGAAAAATTAAGGAAGGACATTTAGTTGATATTCATCCCTTCTAAAAACAGTGTTGGGGAGGCCAGTTAGCTCAGTTGGTTAGAGCATGAGCTCTTAACAACAAGGTTGCTGGTTCGATTCCCACATGGGCCAGTGAGCTGCGTTACCCCCCACCCCTGCAACTAGACTGAAAATGGCAACTGGACTTGGAGCTGAACTACGCCCTCCACAATTAGATTGAAGGACAACAGCTTGAATTGGAGCTGATAGGCCCTGGAGAAACACAGTTACCCAATAAAATTTTTAAAATAAATAAAAACAAAGACAGTGTTAAAATTAGGACTTTGAGTCAATTAGTAGGTATCCTGAAAGTATTACTCTTGGCTTGCGTACCAACACCATCCTAACACACAGCACTCACAGACTTCTGGCCCTAGATTCAAGTACCTGAGAATATACTTGAATTCTGCAGTAGAGGGAAAATTTTTTTTTATTTTTTCTTTGAGCTCTTAGGGTAAACTAGAATGCCACAGTCAGCAGATGGAAATATTCATTCAGATATATCTGACCGTCACGGCAAAAGGGTTATTAACTTTATTTTGGATTGATTTTTTAAACGTCATTTTCATTTTCTCTGTTTGTTAGTTGGTATATATCTCTGGTTTCATTTAGTGGTTACTCTAGAAATTACAATGCATTAGCTTAACTTTTAGATGTAAAATGAATAACTTTACCAACCTCCTAGTTTAGCTGGATAACTTCTGTTTGCTCTTCTATAGCCACTTTCCTCCCTTTCTTTCTCTGTTCTGTGCCTTAGGAGACTGACCTATATAGATTGATCAATGGGCTCCCTTTCCCTCCGGTTGAGTATTTATTCCCTCCATTCCCTGTCTGCTAGGTCACAATGTGTAGGCTGAGACTCTCTGTCTAAGTCCAGATCTCCTGTCAGTTGGCCTACTCCTTGTAGCTACACAAGCTACAAGGTTCCTACACAAGCTTCCTTTTCCTTTCCTTTGGGCTCAGAGATTGTGCTGGGTTCCCACTGTTGGTTTTCTTCATATATACACACACACACACACACACACACACACACACACGTATACATATATACATACATGTATATACATGTATATGTGTACATGCATGTGCATACATGTGTATATACATATATGCATACATATACACACATATACATACATATACACATATATGTATGTATATGCATGTATATATATGCACACACATATATGCATATACATGTATATATATTTTTAACTTATTGGGGAGACAATTGTTAGTAAAATTACATAGATTTCAGGTGCACAATTCTGTATTACATCAATATATTTTAATTTTATTGGGGAAGAGTGTGTTTTTCCAGCTCCAAGTCAAGTTGTTGTTTTCAATCTAGTTGTGGAGGGTGCAGCTCACTGGCTCATGTGGGAATCAAACTGGAGAGCTTGGTTTCATGAGCACTGCGCTTTAACAGACTGAGCCAACCGGCCGCCCCACTGTTGGTTTTCTTAAATGCTGACCACAGTACTGTAAGTGGTACTTTCATTAAATCCTTCTCAAATTACTCAATTTAGGAGCTGCCGGGTAGCTCAGTTGGTTAGAGTGCAGTGCTCATAACACCAACGTTGCTGGTTCGATTCCCACATGGGCCAGTGAGCTGTACCCTCCACAACTAGATTGAAAAATTACTTGACTTGGAGCTGATGGGTCCTTGGAAAACACACTGTTCCCCAATATTCCCTAATAAACATTAAAAACAACAAAATTATTCCGTTTAAAAGTTTGTTGTTTTCTCACTAGGATCCTAATTGACACATAGACAATATAAGGACCTAAAATACTCTCCTCCCTTTCAACTTATATGTCATTCTATTTATTATTTTTCAAATTATGAAATCTTTTATTTATGTTACAATGAGTCAAAGCAAAGTCCTACTCATACCTGTTAGATTTTTAATATTTAATTGAGAAATGTAATATATATATATATATATATATATATATATATATTTAATATATAAAATGTAAATGTAGAGCTTAAGTATTATAAAGCCAATGCATGTATAATGATGACCCAGGCCAAGAAACAAGTAGGAAAAGTGAGACAAGGAAGAAAAGCGTCAACATTAATGTGCGGGTAATCACTGTGAGTAACAGGGTCTCATTCTTTCCTAAAAAACCAAGTGGGGAGCCTGGCATTGATCCACCAACTCCCATCTTCTGTTGCTTAGGGCTGCCTCTCCTCGTGTTAACTCCCTTGTACTTCTGGGTTGTTTTTGTGTACAACCAACCAGTCTCCCATGGTACTGGGGAGGTACAGACGCTTGAGAAACTGTCAGTGTACCAGGAACTGCTCATAGCTATAAATGAACTCAGAGGATACCCTTTCTAAATATCCTTTATCTTGGTCAGCATGTCCTCTGGTCTAGGTTGCTCACCTACCAGGGTGGCCCAAGCCTTCATCCCCGAGGGCTCTGATCTCCTAGTAACCATGCTCTTTTTTAGGCTATGGTTCCTAATTACCAAAGTCAGAAAAATGAAAACACTTAATGACAATTTCATGCTGTAAACTTTCTTTTCTGATGTTCTTTATTATTTCACACTCTGGCAATATCGAACTCAAAGTGTATATTTGGAGCAGAGGCTCATCATTTATAGAGGTGTCCCAACAGCGTGGCCCGAGAGCCACAGGAGGCTTCCACACTGAGAGGCAAGCCTGAATTCTGAGCTCATTTCTTCAGAGGACAGGGGAGAATCCAGCCACCACGATGTTCTCACCGGTGATGTAGCTGGCATCTGGAGAGCACAGGAAGGACACGAGGCCTGCACAGTCCTCAGGCTGCCCTATCCTGGATGGAAAGAGAAGGTGGAGCCAAGAGTGATGACACCTCCCCATGAGCCCTCGTCTCCTGTGGGATGTTCTGAAGTCAAGACCCCTATGGGGATGAGCGAAGGGCTGCAAGTGGAGATACATGGGTTCTGCAGGGAGTTTTACTCATCCCAGGGCTCAGAACTCAGGAAGAGGAATGGGTAATAGCCTGCAGAGGGATGACATGTGATCTTTTGTCCATCATGAAGGTTCTGAGGTTACAGTCCTGATCTACAAAGGACACTGCCTCACCCACAACTTACCTCTGTATGCCATAGAGTCTCTTCATACTGTTCCAAAGGCCTGGCTCCGCATGTAGCTAAAAGAAGAATCAAAAGATGAGTGTTGCTCATACCAGTGGAGTCGCGTTGGGCTCCACATCATGCAGACCTTTGTGGACAGGGCTCTGGGGGACACAGAGGACTGATACTGCTGCTGATGCAAAGGCTGTGGAGCAGAGTGTCAAGTTCTCAGGTCCAGGAACGAGGGTGAGGTCTCTGTGGGACGTGACCTGGTAGGGGAAGGTACCCTAGTGCTCAGTGAGGCAGGAGCAAGAGTGGACCTTCGTCCTCACCACTTGGCTGAAGTTTGTCTCAATGAATCCTGGCACCAGGCAGTTAACCCGGATGTTTTTTGGTGCCAACTCCACTGACAGGGTCTTGGTGAGTCCCAGAATGGCTGTTTTACTGACATTGTAGGCCCCTAGTTTCTGTGAAGAGAAAGGGAAGTAGATGGCATATATAGTAACTGGGGAGGAGAGTTTCAATTGGGTTTCTAAGCCTGTACCTAGAAATACATCTCTTCAGTAGCAAGTGCAGAGATTAGTGATAATATCATAAAGAAAGGCCATGGGTGTCCTTTCTGGAGAGGAAGATCTGAGATACCCATTGACAAATGTGCATACAGGTGTGCCCCACCTAGCAATGGCCTGTCATGGGACCTTCCTGGACCTCTCTGCTTTTCTCAGCAAATGGGGCTACGTCTTTTCTTTTAATCTATAGTCATAGAAGTTCATACTTACAGCTTCTGATATGTATGCCCCAGTTGAGGAAACCAGAACCACAGAGCCTCCCCTAGGAAGAGAAAGGTGGGGGTAAATACAGATGAAGCACATACAAATGGAGCAAATACAAACCAGTGGGGCACAGACAGAAGTGGAGATCTTGGACCATGAAAGTGAGCAAAAAGAGCTTAAGTCCAGATTAGAGTCCTCTTCTGCCTTCCTCCAGCCTATCTCCTGTGTCTTAGAGCAACCTGAGGGCCAGGACCAACTTTGTTTTCATGCCACACTTGGGCGCTGAATGTCCATTAAGAAGTACTAATATGGACACTTTTATGAAATACAGCCAACAATTTCCTTTATTCTAGGCTATTGTCTCTTTTCTGGCTTTGAAGGTGTTTTATACTAGGCACACTTAGGAGTAATAAACATATTTCCCAGTGGATCCTTTGGAATCTCAATCCCAGAAGCCCCACATTCCCCCACATCCCTGTCCCCAAATCTCTGGAAGTTTTGCTCAAGGAGTCTCAGTGCTTCATCACTTACCAAGTCTAATGACCCTTGTTCAGGCCTCACCTCTCTACACTCTGGTTTCCTGTCACATCAAATACTGTAGACTAAAATTTCCTTTCTTGAACCTGTTTGGTTCTCTTGAGAAATCTGTACTCCTGCCTCTCTTTTCCCCTCTACCTACTCATTCCCTTTCCCTCAGTGCCTCTTCTGTCTAGGCCTGTGAATCAAGATGTTTTTTTGTCCCTCAGGTGTTTTCATGCTCTTTTAATTTAGAAAGAAGATAAACTACGCCTAAAATAATTATAACAAACAATCATGATTTTCACCCTTGCTTCCTGAATATGGACAAAATTCTATCACAATATTCAAGGCTGTCCATAATTTAGCAACATCCTGCTTTCCAGACTTGTCTCTAACCTCTTCCCTTCACTCACCCATGGTTCTATAGGTTGTTATGTGCAACACACACAGAGAAGGAACTATGGAGGAAGATGATAGAGGACATGGCTGGTCCAAGACTTAAGAAGTGTTGAGAAATAAAAGTTGAGTGGGATTGGGAAACTCCACTACTCTTGTTATGGGAAGGCTGCAGGGCGCCTCAGAGCCATCAATCTGGACTTTTGTGCCCTGACTTGCTGTAGCCCAAGAGAGGCTACTTCTAGTTCCCCAATTCCAGGACAGTTGTGGGAGCTCCAGGCCTTCCTGTCATTAGGATCCCACTTCTCTCTTCCATGAGAGTCCCTGCCTGATTTATGGGCTCTCTAGAAACTGGGGAATAATGGAAGAAGACAGATTTTTTTTCTCTTTGGTGACCTAGAAATATGAAGTCAAACTTTCACTATTCTAGAGGGACCACTTGCATTTCTCTGGTTTCAGGACAGCTGTGGGGCCTCTGGGCCTTTCTGGCTGTAGATTCCCATCCTTCTTCCAGTAGAGTCCTTCCCAGACTCCCTGGGCACTCTAGATATGAGAGAATGACATTAATGGGTAGAATTCTTTTGTTTGTTTAGCTGACCCAGAGTCTGAAAGTCAAACTCTCACTTCTCTTACATTACTGGCTCAATTTCCTCTGTTGCCCAGAGGGAAGGTCTAAGTCAACATCTGGACCCTCTCACTCTAGCTCCTCTCCTCCACATTTGACACCAAATGTCTTCCTCCCTACTTCCTTCCCTGCCCTCACCTCCTCTTCTCCATATGGGGCAGCAGCTGGCTCAGCAGCAGGGCTGGGGCCTTCACATTGACGGACAGGATCTGAAATCAGAGCAAATGAGGGGGGGGAGAGATATTCAGTCCAGTGCATATTCTCACTGAACTAACAAATATGCTAAATTAGAACGTGGGCATGATGGCTTCTGACAATGGAAAGTGGGGAGAAAGCTGCCTTTCTTTGACATACATGGCAAGGAGGCATCCTGAAGATGCAGGAATATGGGGATCAGGTTGACTCTATAGGCAGAAGATCCCAGAGTCTGCAAGATGTCATCCTATTTCTCCAAGGGCACAAGTGGGGAAAGGATGTTCCATCCAGGTTTGAAAAGACATCAACTAGCTGAGTCGGGGGAAGACTGGTGTTATAATCTGAATTGTGTACCCCTCAAATTTCTATGTTAAAGGCCTAACACCTAGTACCTCAGAATGTGACCTTATTTGGAAATAGGGTCATTGCAGATGTAGTTAAGATGAGCTCATAGGATGGGCCCTAATTCAAAATGAATAATGTCCTAAAAAGGGGAAGTTTGAGCGCGTGTGCGTGCGCGCGCATACATGCACACACACACACACACACACACACACACACACACAGAAAACGCCATGTGAAGATGAAGGCAGCGATTGGAGTGATACTTCTATAAGCCAAATAATACCAAGGATGGCCAGCAAACCACCAGTAGCTAGGGGAGAGGTATGGAACAGATTCTCTCACAGTCCTCAGAAGGAACCAACCCTGCCAATGCCTTGGTCTTGGATTTCTGACCTCCATACTGTGAGACAATAAATTTCTGTAGTTTAAACCACTTGGTTTGTAGTGGCTTTGTTGTGGTAGCCCTAAGAAATTAAACAGCTGGATTTCAAGTTTCTAGCCTTGGACATGAAGCATTCTTGGGCAAGGAAGGGAGTCATTCCGTTCTCTGTGCCCCACATTTATTGTGATTATTTGGTTCTTTGTTGGACCCTCCTTGCAGACTGGGAGCTCATGGACAGTGGGGACCAGAACTGCCGTTCAGACACTCTTACCTCCATCTCAGAAATGGGGAATTGAGGGTCAGAGTTCAGGTACCTGGCCTTGCTCTGTGCCGGTGAGTCTGTGAGAGGAGGGTGGATTTTGGGGAGCCAAGATGGAGAGAGGATCTCACAAAAGATGTGGATGACATCCAGCCCTCCCCACCTGGTTTCCCCAGTCCTCACCTTGTCCCAGACTTGCTCACTGCTTCCCAAGGTACTTCCCACCAAGGGATTGACCCCTGCCACACACACCATGATGTCGACACCCCCATAGTGTTCCAAGGCCTTTGGGGAGAAGGAGACAATGAAGATGAGGGTCAGGGAGCAAAAGAAGTTTCCTGCTGAACTGGGAGGTGATTCCTCTTTACTGTCCCTGGGATTATGCCTGGTCAAATCCAGGAGGGGAGCACACCAAGTGAGGGCAGAGAGCCATCTCTCCTCATCAAACTCAAAACAGCTCTCTCTGCCTAGATTTGTGAACCTGTTCAGACGTGTGGTGGGCCTCTTGAGTGAGACCAATGCCAAACACATGGTCAGTCTTTCATTCCTGTGCTTTTGCGCTTGATCTGGTTATGTTTTTAAAAATAACATAACATCCTGGCTTCTACTGAGGCAGAGACCTCTTCCTCCTTCTACACACACATCCCCCTCCTCTCTCCCCTCACCGTGGCCACCAGCCGCTCCCGGTCCTCTGCCTTCCCCACGTGGCACACGGTGCCCGTCACACTCAGCCCCTCCCCGTGCAGCGCTGCCACAGCCCGGTCCACGTTCTGCTGCTTCCGGCTGCTGACCACCACGTGGGCCCCGTCCTGGGCCAGACGCCTGGCGATGGCGAAGCCGATCCTGGGGTCAGAGATGCAGAGGATGTGAGAACTGAACCTTGGGCTGAGCCCCTTTTTTGGGGCTGTTCTCCTGTCTCTGAATCCTTGTCCCCACCCCTTGTACTTGGATTCTCTCCACAGCCCAGGGGCTGATGAACCCTTTCTCTTCCTATGATGGACGGAGGATAGGAAGTAATGCGGTGAGTCAGAGCATGGGTGAACAGCCCCAGGATCACTTGTCACCCTGTGGACCCCCGACGTAGAGCACTCACCCGTTTGTGGACCCAGCGACCATTGCGACCTTATTGGCCAGTTTCCCCTTGTCGTTGGCTCTGCTGCTGCTGCTCCTCAGCAAGAGTGAGGCTGCGAGTGTCAGGGAGCCCCTCCTGGCCTGGGCCACTGATTTAAACATGCTGGCGTCTGTCCGGTCTCCCCAAGATGGACTTAGCCCGAGGAGGTGTGCTTTGCAGGTTATGACAGATGCCAGGTGGAGCTCCCCATTTAACCCCAAGGCGGGCCCTCTCTGGTAGCTGAGTTCACTACCGCCTTCTGGCCCTGGCCGCCTGCTCACAGCCTGCCTGTCAGGACGCTCCACCCTGCCCTGCGAGGCTCCGCCCTGCCCCCCAGCGCCTGGCTCTGAGATTGGAACACAACTGGCACGCAGCAGTGTTTTCTAAGAAACTAAGCATTGTCTGCTTACTTAAAAATGCCTATACATATTACTTGTGCTTAAATACAGTTCTTAAAACATTGTCTATCTCCTAGTTTCAAAACTGTGTTTGGTTTACGAAGAGTTTTTAAGAGCTAGGAGAGCAGAAGTGAGGTGGGGCTGCAGCCATGCTGTTTCTGTTTCCTCACTGAAGCCTGGATGCGCAGTTGCTTGTTATTTGCAGCCCTGACCGCTCCTGGCTTCTGCCTGCCAGTCTCCTTGCCTCGTGTCTGCTCCACTGCAGCACCATATCCCGTCGAACCCAAGCTATAAGGTCGGGCAGCTGGGGAGCTGTAATGTTGCTGACGCACCAATCTACCTCACGGTGCTGGGCGCGGGCCTAGACTTGGGAGATGACACATGAACAAGCAAGACCCAGGCCCTGCCTTCGCAGTGGGGAAGCAGGCAGTGAAC
The DNA here is from genome assembly GCF_964194185.1 of Rhinolophus hipposideros. NCBI lineage: Eukaryota > Metazoa > Chordata > Mammalia > Chiroptera > Rhinolophidae > Rhinolophus > Rhinolophus hipposideros. The sequence goes on from NC_138051.1 coordinate 28,183,213, forward strand.
AAAGAAATACACAGCATGTTGCCGTCAGATAAGTGCTGGGTGGAACAGTCAGGCAGGGTTAGGGTGGAAAGGCAATGGCATGCTGCTTTACAAGGGGGTCAGAGAAGGCTTTTGGAGGAGGTGACTTTGGAGCGGAGACCCAGATGATGTGGGTGGGAGGCAGCCTTGTGAGTGCTGGGACTCGTACCTGGTTGGTGAGAAGTTCCGTGTTCTCTTGTCTACGCCTCTGTCACACGTGCAAAATTAATCACAGTACCAGAGCAAGCAGTGGTGGCACACTGTTTGCTCATGAACCCCTGGAAGAATTCTGAAAAGTTAGTTCAACACTCACACATTCTTAATATTAACATCTAAATTTAAATCATTGTAAAGGAAGTAATTTCTGGCATACTTAAAATATTCATATTTTGAAACAAAACTTATATCACTCTTCTAAATGTAACCGATGGAGCCTACGTACCATAGTAATGTGATACCCGTCATTATTGGTTTTAAAAATACATGAATATCTGGTCCCCAGCTTCATACGGGTAGCTAAGCATGGATTTTTGGCCCAGGTGTCTTCTTCTGAAGCCAATGGCTGTGACAACAGCTTCTGATCCCTCAGTTGCCTGATTGTGGCTGAAGTAGGAACTGCCTTGGCAAGTCACTTCTGCTGTGGCATCTGGGGATCAAGCCCTTCCCAATGCTGGCGTCTTCTTCCTTTTAAAAAAAAAGGTTTGTTTTGGTTTGGTTTTTTGTAAAATATACAAAACATGAAATTTACTGGTAAACGTCTTTAAGTGCAGAGTTCTGTTGCGTTAAGTATAATACATTCACATTGTCGTGCAATCATCACCCCATCCACCGGCAGAACTTTTTCATCTTCCCCGGCTGAAACTCTGTGCCCACTAAATAGTAACTCCCCTCTCTCCTCTCTTCCCCCTACATCTGGTAGTCTTTTACAAAAGCGTTTTTGTAAAGTGTCAGAATCTTCTCATACAATAAAACATTTACCACACATTAAATAGAAATAAATTTCCCGTAAGGGAACTAATGACCGACAACTTGCTAACGTTCAGTCAGTGTGCAGATGTGCAGGAGCCCTGTCCCCCAGCTCCATCTATCTTGCACCCTGACCGTTAACACACTAAGGTGCTCCCCCAAAGGGTTCACAGTTACAAGGTGAAACAGATTTCACTATCTTTTGAAGGAGGTGGTTGAACTTCTGTTTCAGAAGCCTCTCTGTATTCCCTAGTCTACCTGTCGTCTGCTAAAGGCAGCCTGATGTGGTAGCAAGAAAAATGGAAAATGAGTCAAGAGGTCTGATTTATTCACTTGTCCCCGCCACTAATTAGTTGTCTCCTTTTGGCTAAATCACTTACTTCTCAGGGCTGTAGTTTTCTAAATTATGTAGCAAAGAGGAGAGCAAAGTGTTTGATGAGCTTTTAAAATTTGGTGGTCTACTCTTCCTGTGCGGACCTCTTTCCTTTCAATCTCAGAGACACCCCTCCTTTTTCCTTAGTCTTTCACCACACTTATCCTCTATTCACTCATTCCCCACAAACCATGTCAACTTGGACATATTGAAAATATAATTTTTTACCTCCCAGGAAACTCCATAAAATGTTTTTTCTAGGTTCTTCTAGTTGAAGTTAAACCTATATATGTAATTAAAAAAAAAAAAAAAACACAATAGAGTGGCTAGAAGTAGGAAGAAAAACATTTTTAAATGCCAGCAATTTTTCTGTTTTGTTAAAGGTGAAGGTTAAAGTTTATCTTTGGGGAACAGAGGTCTTGCTTTTCTGACATTGTGAAAATATTTCAAGTGGGCTTTTTGGTTATGCTAAGTCAAGCCAAAATACCATTTTGGAGTAGAGAGGCACAGGGCAGCAAAGAGACTGCTATGAAAAATAAAAAAGCAACAGTTTTCCTTCAGTGGGAGGTTTGTCCTATCGGTGAATGATTATGTTTGATAGAAAGCTGGTTTTAAACTTAGATTTTCCTCTTTTGGCTCAGAATAGCCTGAGTGCCTGAGTTACTAAGTAGAAAAATAGTCAAAGGCCCATGTTTGGCCCCTGCAACTTTGCTGCAAGTGGGAGGGCCAAGGAGGGCACTGGTTAGTGGATACTTTCTTGTGGGTGGTCACAACCTGGGGAACCTAGAAACAGATGCAATGAGTTACGGGTTCCACATTGTCTTTTCTGGGGTGAAACTTGGTCCTGTTGTTGTATAAGTCCAAAGCAAATGTGAAGTGCTGCACAGGAGGAATCTGGGGCTGTATCTACATGGAGACTTGGAAGAAGCGGTTTGAGGGGAGAATTCTCTGCGTGGAGAAACTAGTGATGAGGTGAAAAGAGTCACCTGTGGTAGAGATGAGCAGGGGTCCATACCCAGGTGAGGGGGAGGGACGATATGGATAGCTGGATTTGTGGAAACTTAAAGCATTCCTTAGGGATAATCAGAAATATGCAGGAAGGGAATCTTGGTAAAAGATGGCATTTTCTATGAGTAAGCAGGATGGGGATTTAGGGAGACTCATACCAAGAGAAGAGTGATCCCTGGTAGCTAGAGATGGTAGGAATATCTGGGTTACATTAAAAAATAATTGCTTGTAGTGGGCCATACACTGGTAGATTATAGATACCTGAATTTAGAAGGAGAGGGAGCTTAGGTGGGGTGCAGCAGTTGTCAAGTGAATACAACTGGTGAAGGGAAAAATGAGAATGGTTTCCTTACCTCCCCACAACTAAAACATGATGGGTACATTGAGGAAAAGCCTATGGACTCAGAAAACAAAGATCTAAACTCTCTCCTGGTTTTGCTATCAATCAGTCTATAACCTTGACTATGTTCTATGAACTCCTATCCATCAATTTGTTCATCTGTAAAACGAAGTGAAGAGTGATGACAAATATTTTTAAGTCTTGTACAATCCCAACTGTCTATGATGCTGACTGTAAGTGGGAAAAAAACAAGGCAGCCTCTGTGTCTCAGTGAGGCAAGCGTGTCACCAGGAAGACTCCAGGACAGATTTCAAACTCTAATATTTTAGAGCGTTCAGACAGGTGATCTAAATAATAAAATGGAATGGAAATTTAGATGTTTATGTAGATTTATGTGATTTCTAAAATGTTGACAACTAATTCAAGATGATATGGTTCTACAAAACATATCTTGCTGACATATTGCCAGTTTGGGGGGGTCCGTATTTGAGGAAGGAAAAAGGAAGGGGAATGGGGAGGTGCTGGTGCACTAGCAAAGTGCATTGGAGGAGGACACAGAGACTTAATTTTAGAGGAAATGAGAGAGTCTCTGTTCATGTGCACAGCTTGTAAACAGATGGGATTGAGGGGTCTTCCTCTGTCTTCCGCTGCTCAATCTTATGTGTAAAGGGTATAAATATTTGTCTTCTACTGCAGGGACGTTTGGAGTCGATGGCATGAATTATGTTCTTAACATCCTGTACTTTCAAATATTTGGATATGTATGAGATAATAATTCTTTATTATTGCCAAGTGTCCTAGAGCTACTCTCAGTGCAAGAATGTTGGCATCAACGTCCCTGGCCATCAATTGCCCCTCCATCCTTCACCCACCCTCAAAACCTGCACTCACCTTCTTTCACCCCTCTCCCTGTCAGGTACTAATCAGGCAGGAGTCGAATGGAGGGCATCTTGGCTGTGGGGATGGGTGGCAGTGATGACTGTGGGTTGGCATTATGATCGGGTGGGATTCTACTCACTCATCTGTCAGCCCTTCCAGGAAGTGCATCCTGTCCTGACTTCTACTGAGACAGAGACCATCGTGTTTTCCTGTTTCTTCCTCCCCATGCTCTAATCAGTGGTTCAGGTCACTGGCTAGAAACCTGCTTCCTTGTGAATTCTGCTTCCCATCTTCAGTCCCCACTTGGGGTTGGAACTCCAACTCACCAAGGACTTGGCCTGAGACTTCAGCAGCCTTAACAGAGGTGGTGTGGACAGCACGGTCCTGGGATTCAGGGGCGGGTGTGCCCACCAGGCCCTTTTTAACTTCATAGGAGCAACAGAATGAACTAAGGTATTCCCAAGGGAGAAGTCATAAACACCTGTCACTGGCTTCTCGGAGATGGGATTCCTGGAACGTCTCACCTTCATAGGGTAACCACCATTTTAAAGTCTTCCCTTCGCTCTGGAGGCCCAGGTCCTCACTGTCATCTTATTCATGAATGACCAGACCATTGGAAAATGCCTCAGGCTTGTGAACTTATAAGATAGATTTGTGGCAGGATATTTTGCTTCCATAAACTTATCAAGTAAAACAGTGGATGATGTCATGTCAGTCAATCAGAGCATTTTTTCCCCCAGGAGAGTAATCTGAATGAGAATTTAACTCTTATTGGAGATTTGCCTGAGAACTATGGACTCAGTAAATGGAACTGGATTATTTTAGGAGGCATTTTGTTCAAATTGATAGCCCATTCATCACCCATTTCAACAGAGATTTTTTTCAAGGGGACCAAGTGTTTCCATTGTCTTTCTCCTTGCAGGTTGCTTGAGAATCTTTTGCATTTTGCTCTATCAATCATGTCTTTCAACAAAACTTTATAACTTCTTACTGATTTTCAAGTTTGTGTATAAAAATTTGGATTGCACTTAGATTTGCCATTTCTTGGTGGCATGTAAAATGGCCCCTTGAGCTCCACAGTAAGGTACTTTAGTTCATATGGCTTATACATTTTTCTCCTAGGTTTTTAACCTAGGAGCTCCACAGTAAGGTACTTCAGTTCATATGGCTTATACATTTTTCTCCTTGAGCTCCACAGTAAGGTACTTCAGTTCATATGGCTTATACATTTTTCTCCTAGGTTTTTAACACTTTTCATTTGCCTCTCTTTCACACATTAAAGAAATCAGTCCTTTTATTAGATGTGCTGTGAATATTTTTTCTCAATTTTTTTTGTCATTTACCAACCAGAAGTTTTTTCACAGTAAAATTGACCAATCTTTTCTGGTTTGAAAGATTAGACTTTTAGTCTTGAGTGTTGATTAAAATGTCTGAAGTGAAGGGAAAGCCAATGCAAAGGTACATTCTCCAGTTGGTTACCACAATGAGAAATGGGGCTCAAGCCTTCTGGAATCCTCTGAGAATGCACCTGGGCATCTCTACTCAAAGGTTGGGTGGCGGGGGGGACATTTCTCCACCAGCTCCCTCCACCATTGGCCAAGGCATGTCCCAGGGCTTGTTAACTCCCTTGCTGTTTCAGACTGCCCCTGAATCCCATGTCACAGCATTAGAATTGCACTGGGAAGAGCAAGAGAGACATGGTGACACTGAGGAAGGTGGTGTCGGTTTATACCTGATGAAGCTTATTGCTACAGCAATGGGAAGAATAAAAGGGTTGCTGAGAGCTTGAGTTTGATTCACCGGTCTTTGTGGTTATCTTCTTTATACTTTTTTTGAATAAAAAAATCAAACGCATATTATTTGAAAACATATGAATGTATTAAAGAGTACTAGATACCTGTTTCTTAAAACTGGTTTCAAATACTTGAGAAATAACCTAGAGACTTTAGACATAGGGGCCATTGGCAGAGACTCTTACTCATCACAACTACAGCCCCCAAATGAGGACAAACTATCTCCTCTGGATCATCCTCATTTTAAAAAAATATGATGAGGGCAAAAGAAGGTAAAATACAGTGCTATTTCTTCCATATTATATGACCAGAGGATTCTAGAAAAGTGATCTGACTTTATTAGACCTATGGAGGCTCTGGCTTCCCCAGCAGCTGTTAACAAACCAAAAAATATAGGAGAGTTCACAGCCCATAAGGTGAAGCTAGACCAGTGAGAAACAGGAGATGGGAAGGAGCTGACAGATGAAGTCCTTGTCCTTTCTGTCATACAGACTGTTCTGAGCTCTCGGCCTCTCCAGGCATCATGCATAACTGAGCAACTGGCAGTGTTTCTTATGAGGCTGTGGACAGCTCTGTAACATGCCCCTTTGAATTTGCTCTCCTCCCCTCCTCCACTCTCTGCCCTCTGTTCTTCCGTTTTGCTGCCTTGCCCATTGGTAAAGTGTTAGCATGTAAGCTTTGTCTGGCATTCACATTTCTAAAGAACTCAAGACACAGCACGATGACTAGCGTTGGATTGGGGTTGGATTCGCAACATAATGACAAAGTACAGTTTATAGCCCTCAGGTCTGTCCTATTTTGTTCTGTCCTGTGATTTTCAGAGCTCAAGAAAAGGCAAGCACTAGAGGTCAATGCTTAGATCTGCAGGGCTCCTGGGGAAATGACTGTAGCAGTATGGCTCTCAGGGCGTGAAATGCATGGAGGGCAAGAGTGAATCTGGGAAGGGCTAGGGAGCTAGCAGTGTAGTGATTTTGTTGTGTATTCTCCACAAGAACACACAGAATCCTGGCTCCAGGGCCCTATTGGCTGTCTCTACCTTGCATTCCTGAAGACAGCTTAAACTCGGTGTGTCCAAATGAATTCACCTTCCTCCTCTGAAGCTCCTTTCTCTCCTGCACTTATCGCACCACCATCTTGCCCGCTGGACATCTGAGAGTGTAACAAAATGAACGCCCTGCTACTGTGTATGCTTATGTCTTATACGGTGAATTGTCATTTTTTTGCACAATAATGTGGCTGTCCTATGGGGCCATAGGTTTAGGCCATACCCCTCTGCAAGTAGACGACCTTGGATATTCATATCAATTATCAGGGAAGCTCTGGATCCTGCAACGGGGTGCCCCAGGGAGGACTTAGGCAAAGCACAAGGACACCCCTTTGTCTTTCTGGGCCTTGCTCTCTTGGGCCTGCGCTTCGAAGAGCCAAATTATGCTTGAGGGCACAACCAGGCTGAGGGAAAGGTAGCTTGTGCTACATGGGAATTATATGTGCATCAGAGCCATTTCTGAGACTTTCAGGCAGTTTGACATTTGAGAGGAAACAGAAGCTAGCTGAATTATTAAGCTACCACATCCATGTGGCCTTATTTGTCTTAGGGATTCTGCTCATGGCATCCATGAGGTTCTTTACTAGCACATGAGGAGTCAAAAGCTTTGATGGCACCCTTGTGCCTTTCACCCTTAATATAGGTATTTGGCTTCATTTGCTTGTACCAGATTGTCTTTGTCAATTCGGTATCATCCACCCCTTTCTCCATTCTCCTCTGCATTGCAGGGAAGTCTGGAGCTCTATTTCCTTGTATCATTTTCCTGTACAGCACTGGGTTAGAGTGTGCCAATTAAAGGTCTGATTTCATGAACCAGCAGCAGTTTCCATATTGCTTCCTCAACCCTTCCAATCATTGTGTAAGCTTCTAATTCCTTTCTCCTTGGAATACAGAAGTGCTTCTCCTTTACCAAGAGAGTCCTTACTGATAGCACACTGCTGCATTGCCCCCCTCTCCTTTCATGATGGTTGTCACAGTGGTGGTTGGGGGTAACTCTCACTCCTCACAGATTTATTACTGTAGTAGGCAAGGCAGCTTCTGGATAATTCCTCCAGCTCTGTGACCCAAGGTCCTTGCTGTACAATAACAGTCACTCCTGATGGAGCAAGACAAATAGGATCAGTTCTTATTGACTCTCCTCTCACAACTTACTTCCATTTGCTGGAGCACAGTGTGATCCAGGCGCTTCACTTAAGATGAGTTGATTGGCTAACGGGTGGTCTGGCTGTAGTCTAAGATGATTGCAGTGAGTGATATTGAATGAAAGGAACAGTTGTCCACTCCTAGTCTCAAGCTGTCTGGAGACTGTTTTCATAAGAAAACGGATGTGAGTGTGTGTGTCACACAAGAACTCTTGTTCAGTATCATAGACCCACATTTCTTTTGTTTTTTAACACATCTGAGCTAATCCTTGGGGAACTTGGCTGTTAGGACCAAAGGAAACTACGACAACATATGGGTGAGATGTCTCAATGCAAGTCAGCGTTATTATATGATGAGGACCACTGAAACAGACACTGCCAATGCCCTGTCACTTTTCCCTCAGTGCCCCCATTCCCACGGACAGCATCTTAAGACACGTACCTGTGACTATGCACTGTAGTCAGCACAACTGCACAGTGAGTTAAACAGCATGAAGTGGTCATCACAATCCCTTAACTGGTTATCTGGGTCCCTATTTCTGCTCTGACCCTTCTGGTTCCAAATTCCCTCCAGTCTTGATGTCTGACCCACGGTAGGACAGAGCAGTGCTAAAAAGAGTCTGTAGAGAAAAAATAGCTAAAAATAACCTCAACAAGTGGCCTCCTGGAAATAAGTGTCTCTGGGGAGTCTGAGGAGTCTAAGACATAAGCATACATCACTGCTTTAGACACACAAGGGGTTTCCACCTTGGGCCACATTCATGCTTCCTGAAGAGCCTCTCAGTCTTCTAAGGACCGGGGAAGAACAGTGTAACAGTGTGTGGTCCAGTTAGTTCTTAATGTTTATAGTTGTTTAGCTCTCATGACAACCCACCCATAGATTTAAATCTCTGGGCATTTATACTTTTCCCTAGTGTCAATCAAACACATCCGGCCATCAAAAAACCTGGATGCTAGAAGACATCCTGAAGATCATCGTTTTCAGCCTCTAACTTTGGAAGATCCTAGAGCTCAGTGAGGTGAAGTCCTTTGCCCAAAGGCCCTGTAATTTAGAAACAGAGGAGGGATCTTCATCCAGCTTCCCAACTCCCAGTCCAAGTGTTTTTGTTTGTTTCTTTGTTTTTTTCCTGGCTGGACCATGGCTATCTCAAAGCAAAAGTTTCCCTGGACAAAGTTAAACAGGTAAAGAAGACTTTGTTCAAGACTATTGCAATAGCAGCTAGTGGTAAGCCTTCCTAAATGAAGAGATCATTCTTAGGCCCCAGAAGGTTCACATCCCTACCCAGGGGATCCTATGCTGAGATGAAACTGTGGTACCACTGTGGTGACCTATTCTGTTCCTGTAATCCTTGCCAGGCACCCACCGGCCCCGGGCAAAGATAGTGAGTCTTGCTATGCATGCTTGATTGTTCTCTATTCCCTCCATGGGGAACTGCCTCTTTATATTGTATTATAAAGCCAGCTTAAATCCCTGTGCAAACACCTTTTTCATTTTTGTTCATTATTCCATTCAAGAGATGGGGGGATGGGTTTCCCCTGAAATTTCCGAAGAGTCTTTCACTGAGGCCTAGCACATAATAGATGTTAAGTAAATATTGATTGAATGAATGACTAAATGGCATCATTTGTAAAAATTCCAGTTACTTAACAGTTCTAGGCCTCCATAACTAAGAATCTGTTGGCTACTCATTAAACAAGCGTTGTGTAATTATCAGAAAGAAAGCAGGTAAATTGCATCAATTTTCTTTTTTAAATATATTCACTAAAACAGTGTTTTTTAATCTTTCTCTTCGTCCTCCACCTTCTTCTTCCTTTACCTCAACCCACAGAAGTATATTTTCCATTGCAACTCACTACACACACACACACACACACACACACACACACACACACACACGCGCGTGCGCGCGCGAAAGAAACAAAAATTTCACAAAACAATTTTCACCCTCACTATAGTTTCAGTGTACTCTGATATTTTCTATTCTATTTCATTTCTTAAAAAAGAATATGAAAAAATGATCAACATCACTAATCATCAGAGAAATGCAAATAAAAACCATAATGAGATATCACCTCACCCCCAGTCAGAATGGCTATCATCAACAAGACAAATAGTAACAAGTGTTGGAGAGGCTGTGTAGAAAAAGGAACCCTCATACACTGTTGGTGGGAATGCAGACTGGTGCAGCCGCTATGGAAGGCAGTGTGGATGTTCCTCAAAAAGTTACGAATAGAATTACCATATGACCCAGCAATTCCTCTTCTGGGTATCCACCCCAAAAATTTGAAAACATTTATACATAAAGACACATGTGCTCCAATGTTCATTGCAGCTTTGTTTACGGTGGCCAAGACATGGAAACAACCAAAACGTCCTTAATAGATAAATGGATAAAGAAGTTGTGGTATATATACACAATGAAATACTATTCGGCGGTAAGAAAAAATGATAAAGGAACATTTGTGACAACATGGATGGATCTTGAGAGTATAATGCTAAGTGAAATAAGTCAGACAGAAAAAGGAGAGAACCCTATGATTTCACTGATATATGGTATATAAACCAAAAACAACAAAAAAACAAGACAAACAAATGAGAAACAAAAACTTATAGACACAGACAATAGTTTAGTGGTTACCAGAGGGTAAGGGCGGTGCGGGGTGGGAGATGAGGGTAAGGGGGATCAAATATATGGTGATGGAAGGAGAACTGACTGTGGGTGGTGAACACACAAAGGGATTTATAGATGATAATACAGAATTGTACAACTGAAATCTATGTAATTTCACTAACAATAATCACCCCAATAAATTAAATAAAAAATAAAAGTGAATTGAGACCCACTATGTTAGCTTTATGACCCACTACTGATTGAGACCTACAATTTGCAAAATACTACTCTAAAGCTACATTAACAAATGGCAATGGAAAAACTGCTTGACGTATTGAATATAAAAGCCATACCTGAGATTATTTAAAATTTTAAAAATATTAAATTCTAGAAAAATGGTATGACGTTGGGATGGGTGAATGAAAGAGAGAACAGGTACATAATCCATAGGATTATAGGGCTCCAGACCTGAGGAATTAAATTTGAGAAAGGGTAGAAAAATGTGAGTACAAGATAAATGGCAGTGATAGCAAATAGATTGAAATACTAATAACTAACTTCATTTGACAAATTCTGCTGAAAACAGTGGGGTACACTCCTGAGTCAGGAGACCTAAAAATGTCTAATTCCCAGATGGTATCATTGGCACAATGTGAAACAACATGTTCTTTTAAAATTAATTCAATTTTATCTATTTTTAATGACAAAGTAATACATAAATACATTTTTGTCAAAAATTAAAATCATACAGAAAAAAGTTTCTCTTGACACTGTATCTCCTTTCCAGTCCCAGTGACTTAAAGAACTATTTTCTTTTTTTAAAGATTTTATTGGGGAAGGGGAACAGGACTTTATTGGGGAACAGTGTGTACTTCCAGGCCTTTTTTCCAAGTCAAGTTGTTGTCCTTTCAGTCTTAGTTGTGGAGGGTGCCGTTCAGCTTCAAGTTGTTGTCCTTTCAGTCTTACTTGTGGAGGGCGCAGCTCAGCTCCAGGTCCAGTTGCCAGTTGTTAGTTGCAGGGGGCGCAGCGCATCCCTTGCAGGACTGGAGGAATCGAACTGGCACCCTTGTGGTTGAGAGCCCACTGGCCCATGTGGGAATCGAACTGGCACCCTTTGGAATTAGGAGCACGGAGCTCCAACTGCCTGAGCCACTGGGCTGGCCCCTTAAAGAACTATTTTCAATTTCAATATACTTCTAGGCCTTTCCACTGCAATTAATGTGTTTGGATTAAGGTATACTGTTTTATAACTTTGTTTTTGCTTGTTCCCTCTGGGTTTGGCTCCTGTTTCCCCTTTCTTGCTATGATGTGACATAATAGGAAATACACAGTTGGCCATCATTCCCAGTTCTTGGCACAGAGTTCCTAAAACTTAGAATCTCCATAATAGTGTCTTTTTGTATACTAATGAAGTGACTCTTGGAGGCTGGAAGTGGATTGCCAGGGGACAAACCACATGACTAGTGGGTTGGAACTTTCAGCCCCACACCTCAACCCACCTACCTGAAGTACCTCCCCTACCTCCTGGGAGAGGTGAGGGGCTGGAGATTGACTTAATCATAAATGGCCAATGACTTGATCAACCCCGCCTACATCATGAAACTTCCATAAAAACTCTAAAAGGAGGAGTTCAGAGAGCTTCTGGGTTGGTGAGCACAGGGTAGTGCTGGGAGGGTGAAGCAACCTGGAAGGGCATGGAAGCCCCACACCCCTTCCCACAGGCCTTGCCCTATGTATGCTTCTCTTCCAACTGGCTGCTCCTGAGTTGCGTCTTTTGTAATAAGCTGACAATGGTAAGTAAAGTGTTTCCCCAAGTTCTGTGAGCTGTTATAACAAATTATTGAAATTAAAAGGGGGTTTGTGGGAACACCTGATTTGTAGTCAGTTGGTCAGAAGTATGGGAGGCCCAGACTTGTGACTGGTATCTGAAGTGAGGGTTAGTTTATGGGACTGAGCCTTTAACCTGTTGGGTCTGCATTCGCTCTTGGGTAGTTAGGGTCAGAATTGAATTAAGTTGTAGGACACCCAGTTGGTGTCCGCAGAGAATCAGAGAATTGCTTGGTATTGAAAACTCACATATTTAGTGTCAGAATGTTCTATGTGTAGAGGAAACTAGTTTTCTTACATCTGCTTTCTTTTGAGTTACTTGAATACCTTTTAAATATTCTCTTTTAATTTATTTATTGTGATTTTGATTATATCCCTTTGAAAAGATTTTTTTTTTTACTGGTTGATCTAAGGACTACAAAATACATAACTTTTTACTGTCTACTTAGAATCATTATTTTACCATGTTAATTGGAATGTAGAAAATTACCACCTTACAGGATCCCTTACCCTCCCTACTTTATGTTATAGTTGTCTTATATATTACTTGTACATATATTGAAAAATCCCATCAGACAATGTTATAATTTATGTTTTCAACCATCAAACATATTTTGAAAAACTTAAGAGATGAATAGTCTATTATATTTACTCAGTGTTTATCATTCCTGTGGCTCTTACTTCATTCCTGATGTTCCAAGTTTCTTTTTTGTATCATTTTTCTTGTTTGAAGAACTTCCTTTTGCAGTTCTCTTAGCAGATGTGCTGGCCGTGAATTCTCTTAGTTTTTCTTCATCTGAGAATGTCTTTATTTCACCTTTATTCCTGAAGGATATTTCCACTGAAAATAGAATTCTGGGTTGACAGTTATGTTCTTTCAACATTTTAAAAAAGCTCTGTCATTTCCTTCTGGCTCCACAGTTTCTTATGAGAAATCTACAGTTATTTGAATTATTGTCCCCTCTAGGTAATATGCTGTTTTTCTCTGGCTGCTTTCAGGATTTTTTTTCTTTGTCTTTAGTTTACAGCAGTTGAATTATGATGTGCCTGGGTGTAGATTTCCTTGTTTGTTTGTCGTTTGGTGGTTTTCCTATTTGAGGATTCTTTCACCTTCTTGAATCTGTACATTGATGTCTTTGGTCAAATTCAGGAAATTTTAGCCATTGTTTCTTTAAATTTTTTTTTCAGCACTGCAGGCTTTCTCCTCTCCTAGCACTATCTTCAAGTTCTCTGATTCTTTTCTCTGTCGTCACTGTTCTGCTATTGAGTCTTCCCAGTGAGTGTCTTATAATGAGAGAAATAGAAATATGCTGTGAGCTACATATGTAATTTTAAATTTTCTCGTAGTCATATTCAAAAAATTAAAAAGAAACATAAAATTAATTTAAATAATACATTTTATTTAACCCAATTTATCCCAAATTTATTTCAACATTTAATCAATATTAAAATTATTAGTGAAATATTTTACATTTATTTTTTCATCTTATTTTTTTGAAATCCAGTATATATTTTATATTTGCTGAACATCTCAATTCAGATGCAAGATTTCATCAGAAATACTTGGTATGTATTTAGAGTTAATAAAATTTATGGTTGAAAAAGTAGATTCACTTACCCAAGCTGTTCCAAACACACCTAAAACTTTTCCAATAACTGAGCAGTAGTTTTAAGTTAAAATGAAAATAAAAAGTTTAGCTTCTCAGTCACATTGGCCACATTGCAAGTTCTCCATAGTTGCATATGCTTAGTGGCAAATGCATTGAACTGTCCAGTTTTAGACAGAGACTTAATTTATATCTGTTTGGAAGGAAGTTTGAAACTTCCGTCTGAGAGAAATGTTCTGTATGTTCTTTGCTTTGGGAGGTAAATCTTTACCAACAGAAGAATGTGATGCAATAACAATATGAAATATTGTGTTCGTTTTCTATGGCTACCATAACAAAAAAACCACAGACTGTGTGGCTTAAACAGTAGAATTTTATTTTCTCACAGTTCTGGAAGCTAGAAGTCCAAGATCAAACTATCAGCAGGTTTGGTTTCATTATCAGGTCTCTCTCCTTGACTTAGAGATGGCCAGCTTCTCCTTTTGTCTTCACATGGTCTGTCCTCATGCATGTCCGTGTCCTAATCTCCTTTTCTTATAAGGACACAAGCTATGCTAGATTAGGACCCACCCCAATGACTTCATTTTATCTTAATTACCTCTTTAAAGACCCTATCTCCAAATACAGTCACATTCTGAGGTACTGGGTGTTAGGACTTCAACATGTGAATTTGAAGGGACACAATTCAGCCTGTAAAAATATGAATCTAAATGTTCTTTCTTCTTTATTTGGTTACCTCCATTTTGGCCATGAGACAAGATGTTCCCACTTCCCTCAGTATATTAGTTACTTTGGCTATGTAACAAATTATTCTAAAACTTAGTGCCTTAAAACAACAAGTATTTATTAGCTTACAGTTTCTGTGGGCCAATTTATCTGGGTAGGTTTGGCTCACAGTCTCTTGAATTGTTGCAATCAAAATGTCAACTGAGGCTGAAAAGAATTGAAGTATCTGCTTCCAAAATGGCTCACTCACATGGCTGATGACAGGAGGCCTCAGTTCTTCCCCACATTAACCTTGCCGTGGGCGGCTTGAAGGACCTCATAGTAAGGCAGCTGGCTTGTCCCAGAGTGAATGATCCAATGGAGAGGAAGCAGGAAGTTGTAGTACCTTTTATGACTTACTCTCCCAAGTTGTACACTTTCACTTCCACTTTATTCTCTTCATTAGGAGCAAGTTACTAAGTCAAGCCCACACTCAAAGGGATAGGAATGTGGCTCTACCACTTGATGGGAGGTGTGTCAATGAAATTGTGTATATGTTTTAAAAACGCCACACGTTGTGAGGAAGTAAAAGCTTGGGAAGTTTCAGTGAATAAAGTACTACATTTTTAGCTTCTAAACTTAAGAGGTATGGTCCAGGTCTTAGACCAAACAAGATTAGAAAAAGATGCGAGCCAATAGAACAGAGTTATCAGGTTATGGAGTCATGCAGACAAAAGGGGACACACACACACCTGCGTGCTCTTTAAAAATTGTCTAAACTATTAGTGTGCCTTTATTTTTCCACTGCCATTATAGAACAGTTTAATCAAGTTTCCTAAAAGTTCTGCTAGGGTTTCAATTGAGACTGCTTTGAATTTATAGAATAATTTTGGGGATAATTGACATCTTTACAATGCTAAGTTTTCTCACCCAGAAACATAAATATCTATTTACATTTACCTTTCCTATATCTTTCAATAAAGTTTTTTCTAGAGGGATTTTATGCGTATTTTGTTGTTTATTTCTAAATATCTTATATGTATTTATTGATGTTGTCCATTTGATGTCAGTTTCTAAAAAAATGTGGTAAGATCTCTTATGTTTATGGGTTCCTTGTAATTCTGTCCATTTTTTATTTACATATGTGTAACACGATGCTAAAATTGAAATTTTGATCAAGGCATTGTCAAGGGTTCATAAATAGCCACAGTAAAATCAATGAATCACTGAAATAGTAATTAGTAAAAATAATTTTGGTTCACACACCAAAAAGACAGTTTGCAAACTGGGATCATTCAACCCAAAACATGGAATGAGGCTCAGAGAGCAGTGGCTGTTCATTCATCATATTGATCGGTTATAATATTAGAATTTACCTAAATGATAGGGAATTGGTCAGTGGTTACCTCAAATCAATCTTGAGAATCAGTTCTAGTTTTGCTTATGATTTTCAATGGCATAAACAAAAAATGACTAAAGTTGACTTGGCTTTGCAAAATAAGGTAAATTATGCTTTATTTGTATGACAAAACCGGTTTGTCTGCTCAGGGAATTGCCAAGGCTGGTCTTCATTTATATTCAATTTTAACAGTGCAGGGATACAATAGATAAAAAATTCCAAAGCCAAGTCACCATATGCAAATATTCAAAGAAAATGTTGAAAAACCTGTTACATGACTTTTCAAAACTCTCTCCCAGTTTAAGGACATAAAAAAGGAATGAGAGTATAGAGAGGGACATAACTCCATTTTTGAAGAAATTGGTGAAGAGATTTCTTTGGAAGGAGATGGTCCCTTGTTGCTAATGTCCACCCCAACCTAAACCTTTGGAAGAGGAAGGAGGTGCTTCATTTCATTTTTTTCTTTAATTTAAGCAAGCACTACTTTTCCTGAAAGCCCTATTTCCAAACCTTCCATCCAATCTGCTCCTCAAAGGGCTTTGTTTTAAATTTCCAAGTAATGTATGCAGTAGAAGTCACCAAACCACAGCTCAGCTCTCAAAGCCTCATTGTGGAATCAGGAATGGGGCAAAGGTAAACATTTCTGATGTCCTATGATGGTCCCTTACAGTCTGAGTCACAAATTCCTCACTACCGCATCAAAATAGTGAAGTGCATAGACACGGAAGGTTCTCCTTGTAAAAGTGTGATGGTGAAGGTGCTGGAAAGTATGTCATTGATTTGGTTTAGGTCAAATGGGCTTCTGCCCAGATCATCAGCACACTAACTCACTGTCAGCCAGAAAGGCTAGAAGTGGAACTGTTTTATAATCTTGCTCAGGCGAAAAAATGAAAATAAAAACGTAGTGTTTGTTTTCCTCACCTCTTTGACAAACAAGGTCTCTCATGTAGGTAGATCTGGAATCTATGACATCTTACTCACTGGGGGGAGGTGGGGGTAGAAGGGCTACTGCCTGCAACGGGAGCTCTAGGGAGATCTATGAGAAACAGGAGAACACAGAGAGCCTGGGTTCCTTCCTCCCCCTAAACAGCTTTCTCCAGGACTCCCCTTCAGGCTTCTGAATGTTGGAAGCAGAAAGTTCCCCCCACACTTATTCAGGGAATCATTTGGTTACATTAAAGAATGTAACCAAAGTATCAGAGCCAATGAAATGATTCCTGCATTCATGAAGGTTCTGGATGTTCTCTTTATCGCTGGTTTTGAACATTTTTACTATAATATGCCCTAGTATAGTTTTCTTCTTGTGTGTGTGTGTGTGTGTGTGTGTGTGTGTTTAGGGTTCATTAAGCTTCTTGTATATGTGGGTTTACAGTTTTCATCAAAGTTTGAAATCTTTCAGCCATTATTTTTTTGAATATGTTTTTCCTATTTCTCCCCCTCCCCCCTCTTCCTTGGGGACTCTAGTAATACGTAGATATGTCACTTAAAGTTGTCCCGTAGCTCACTGATTTGTTCATTTTTAAAAAAAATCTTTTTTCTGTGCTTCATTTGGATAGCTTTTATTGCTGTCTTTAACTTCACTAATTTTTTCTTCTGCAACGTTTAGGTTGTTGTTACCCCATCTAGTATATTTTTCATCTCATACATTATAGTGTTCATTTCTAGAAGTTCAATTTGGATCTTAAAAAAAAAAAATCTTCCTTCTCTCTCCATAATGTCATGAACATATGGAATATAGCTGTAATACCTGTTTTAATGTCCTTGTCTGCTAACTCTAACATCTGTGTCATCATTTATGTGTCAGTTGAGATTGATTGATTTTTTTTTTTTTTTTTTGCTGTGACAAAAATCCATGCTTTATTTGCAGCTCAAAGTAGCTTCTTTTTTTTTTTCTTATATTTATTGGGGTGACAATTGTTAGTAAATTTACATAGATTTCAGGTGTACAATTCTGTATTACATCGTCTATAAATCCCATTGTGTGTTCACCACCCAGAGTCAGTTCTCCTTCCATCACCATGTATTTGATCCCCTTTACGCTCATCATCCACCCCCCACCCCCTTAACCTCTGGTAACCACTAAATTATTGTCTGTGTCTATGAGTTTTTGTTTCTCATTTGTTTGTCTTGTTCTTTTTGGTTTATATACCACATATCAATGAAATCATAGGGTTCTCTGACTTATTTCACTTAGCGTTATACTCTCAAGATCCATCCATGTTGTCACAAATGCTCCTATATCATCTTTCCTTAATGCCGAATAGTATTCCATTGTGTATATGTACCACAACTTCTTTATCCATTCATCTATCGAAGGACATTTTGGTTGTTTCCATGTCTCGGCCACCGTAAACAAAGCTGCAATGAACATTGGAGTACACGTGTCTCTATAGAGAAATGCTTTTATATTTTTGGGGTAGATACCCAGGAGAGCGATTGCTGGGTCATATGGTAATTCTATTCGTAATTTCTTGAGGAACCTCCACACTGCCTTCCATAGCGGCTGCACCAGTCTGCATTCCCACCAACAGTGTATGAGAGTTCCTTTTTCTCCACAGCCTCTCCAACACTTGTTACTATTTGTTTTGTTGATGAAAGCCATTCTGACTGGGGTGAGGTGATATCTCATTGTGGTTTTCATTTGCATTTCTCTGATGATTAGCGATGTTGAGCATTTTTTCATATGTCTATTTGCCATTTGTATATCCTCTTTGGAGAAATGTCTCCTCAGGTCCTCCGTCCATTTTTCAATTGGGTTGTTTGTTTTTTTGTTGTTGAGTTTCATGAGTTCCTTGTATATTTTGGATATTAGCCCCTTATCAGAGGAACTGTTTGCGAAAATCTTCTCCCATTCAGTTGGTTGCCTCATTATTTTGTCAATAGTTTCTTTTGCTGTGCAGAAGCTTTTCAGTTTCATATAATCCCATTCGTTTATTTTAGTTTTCACTTCCATTGCCTTTGGAGT
This sequence comes from Rhinolophus hipposideros, assembly GCF_964194185.1. Taxonomy (NCBI): domain Eukaryota; kingdom Metazoa; phylum Chordata; class Mammalia; order Chiroptera; family Rhinolophidae; genus Rhinolophus; species Rhinolophus hipposideros. Next base: position 28,201,892 of record NC_138051.1, read on the forward strand.
CAGATTCATAAAATGCTCTTTGAACCCAAGGTCCATAAGTTTAGTACCTATGTTTTCTTCAATGCAGTTTATTGTGTCAGGTCTTATGCTTAAGTCTTTGATCCATTTTGAATTAATTTTGGTGCATGGTGACAGATAGCAGTCCAGTTTCATTCTTTTGCACGTAGCTATCCAATTCTGCCAGCACCATTTATTGAAGAGGCTGTCTTTCCTCCATTGTGTTTTTAGCTTCTTTGTCAAAAATTATCTGTCCATATTTATGTGGTTTTATTTCTGGGTTCTCAATTCTATTCCATTGTGTCTGTTTTTCCGCCAATACCAAGCTGTTTTGATTATTGTAGCCCTGTAGTACAAGCAAAAATCAGGGAGTGTGATACCTCCAGTATTGTTCTTTTTTTTTTAATATTGCTTTGGCTATTCGGGGTCTTTTGTGGTTCCAAACAAATCTGATGATTTTTTGTTCTATTTCTTTAAAAAATGCCATTGGGATTTTAATGGGGATTGCATTAAATCTGTATATGGCTTTGGGTAATATGGCCATTTTAACTATGTTGATTCTTCCAATCCATGAGCATGGAATGTCTTTCCATTTCTTTGTGATTTTTTTTTCTTATTATGATTGAATTTTCCTGCTTCTTTGCATGCCTTGTAATTTTGATTGGAAGCCATACATTATGAATTTTGTCTTCTTAGGTGCTGGATATTTTTGTATTCCCATTAATACTCTTGAGTTTTATTCTGGAATGCAGTTAAGTTACTTGGGAACAATTTGATTCTCTTGGATCTTGTTTTTAAGGTTTGTTAAATGAGATCAGAACAGTGTTCAGTGTAGGAATAATTATTCTCCACTACTGAAGCAAGACCCCTCTGAGCATTCTACCCAATAGCTCATGAATTGAGAGATTTGCAGTCTGGCTGATGGAAACAGGCACTATTCTTGGCCTTGTGAAAGCACCTAGGAACCTTTCTAGTGGTTCTTTCCCTGGCCTTCATTAGTTTCCTCACATGCATGTGCTGATCAGTATTACTCTAAACACTCAAGAAGCACCTTCTATAGATCTGTGAAGTTCTCTCTCTGAAGCTCGCTCCTCTCCAGTCCTTTGGTCTAGTTGCCTTGGTCACCCCAAACTCTTAGTTTCATCTCCTCAAGTCAGATAAACCATAATCATCAGGGTTTGTAATTAATAAATGAATGTGATTATTTGATTAACATCTGACCCTCACTTCACAACCAGACTGTAAGCTCCTTGAGGTCAGGGATTTAGTCTATTTTGCTCATCATTGTACCTCTAGTGCTTCATACAGTATCTAGCTGATAATGGGTCCTCAGTAAATACTCAGTAAATAAAAGAATGAACATTAAACCCAATCATAACAGGGATATACTAAGTTCCTAAAGACTTCATGTGCATTAATATGTGCTATGGTCTGAATGTTTGTATCCTTCCCAGATTCATATGTTGAAATCCTAATGTCAATGTGATGGCGTTAGAAGGTTGGCCCTTTGGGAGATCTATCAGTCGTAGGGGCAGAACCCTCATGAATGGGATTAGTGTCTTTATAAAAGAGACCCCAGAGAGATTCTTCATCCCTTCCACCATGTGAGGACACAGAGAGAAGGTTCTGGCTATGGACCTATGTTATCTTTAATAAGCTTTATTTGTTTCACCTTTCACATTTAATGTATAATTAATTTGGGATTGAATTTTGCATATAGTTTGAAATAGGTACAAAAGTTCATTTGTATCCATTTAATATGCAATTAATCCAGCATCACTTATTGAAAGGACCATTCTCCCTCCATTGTGTTGCTGTGGACCCTTTGTCATAAATTGGGTGACAATATGTGTGTGGATCTCTTTCGGGACTCTTCTATCCCATTGATATTTTTCTATACTTGCAGCAATACCACATTGGTTTAATTATTGTAGCTTTGTAAAATGTCTTGATTTCTGTACATCACTGAACTATGCTTTTCTCTGTTGTTCTTGACATTTGCAAATCTATGCAGTAGTTAGAAAATGTTTGTCATTTTCCACAAAAAGTAAGCCCACTGGTCAAAGCTGTAACAATTTGAGCAACGAAATAAATAAAGTAGTACTAGATTATAACCTAAATTATGACATAAATATCCATGAGTCCATACTGATATAAATACATGATTGAATAAATAAATAAGTGGGAAAAATAGACAAACTTCCCATGTAGAAGTATTTTAAGTAATTTGTGTAAATACTCCATTCTCAAGGAAATGTAACATAATTCTTCACTTCTGTGTGAGTTGTGCATAGTGAATTCCATAGTGCAAAAGAGCATAGCATGGAAAAGAGGGAAAATGAGTGACTTCCTAATGGAGAAAGTTGATAATATACACCCTTGACATGATGCAATGAGAATGGCACTTTACCTCTTTGTGGTCTTTCTCCCCAAACCAGTCTAATCATGAAAATACATCTGAAAAATCCCAGCGGAAGACATTCTACAAACTACCTGATAAGTACTCTCAAAAGATACCAAGTATTTCTTTGTCCTCCAAGACAAAGAAAATCTGAGAAACTGTCACAGCTAAGAAGAGTCTGAGGAGACATGACGACTACATGTAATGTGGTATCCTGGATGGAACACCGAACAGAGAAAAACATATTAGATAAAAACTAAGGAAATCTGATTAAGCAAAGGATGGACTTTGGTTAATAATAAATTCTTATTGGCTGATTAATTGTAACAAAGGAACCATATGAATGTAAGCTGTTAACAATAAGGGAAGCTGGCTTTTGGCTGGGGTGAAAGGTGCTCTCGGTGGAGGCAGGAGAGCTGAGCCAGAGCCATGGCCAGTGCAGTGGTAGCAGTTGGACTGACCATTGCTGCTGTAGGATTTGCAGGCTGTTACGTTTTGTAAGCCATGAAACATGAGGGGCCTCAACTAAATCAAATTTTTCAATGTCTACCAAAATCTGTCTGCAGTGGTCGCTATTACAGAGGTGGGTTTGAACCCAAAATGAAAAAATGAGAAGCAGCATTAATGCTAGGTTTAAGCCCAACTGCTAATAAAGGAAAAATAAGATCTGCTCATTGACAAATTATGCTTTTAAATCACCAGACAAGGAAGGAACTCCTTATATAGTAGTCAAAATCAATGAAGCTAAAGATTTACTAGAAGGCCAAGCTAAAAAAAATGAAGTAAACGTATGATGAATTTTAAGTTCTTATTAGTTTATTTATATGAGTACCAGCTTTTTATAATAAAATTCCTCAAAGCTACACATTTTAGAAATGATTTATCACAAACTAAAAGCCTTGGTATAAGTTTCTTGTTTAAATTTGAGGATTTTAAATCAGATTATAGAATATTTGGAGATTAAGGCTCAATAATTATGGATAAATACATACCATTTGAATAGAAATATTGTTCATTACTCATTTAGCAAATAATTTAGTACCTATTTCAAGACAAAGTAAACATGACAGTCTCTGGGGTGTGACAGTGATACACTGGTCATTAAAATACCATGTGATGAATATTATGATGGAATGAATCAGTACAGGTTGTTATAGTGGGGACTCGTCTCATTGGGAGGAAAGACCGTCAGGGAACCAAAAGCTGGCCCAGCTGCTTGGAACATTGAATTTAAAAGTGAATTTAGCCACAACTTTGCCATAAGAAATTGATCGAGGTTATGTATATATCACTGACAGAATTCAGATTTCGTACATTAAAAACTTGATAAAAAAATAATAATAATAGAGGAAACTGGGTGAAGGGCACATGAAACCTCCCCGTACTACCTTTGCAAGCTATCTGTAAATCTAAATCTATTCTAAAATAAAAAGTTTTTTTTTAAGTAGAAGTACAAAACAACAGAGCACCGTCTGACTCGTGTGCATCCTGCTGTTATGTTGTGTTGTCCAACTATGTTGTGTTGTGTTATGTTGTCCAACTACCTTGTGTTGTTCTTGCCAAATTGTTTAACCTGAATGGCATTATGAGTAAACTATCAAAGAAACCTAAAGCACATTCTGCCAAACAATTGTCCTGTGTTTTTCAAACAATGGAAAACTGGTGAATTTTTTTCTAGATTTTAGATGGATGATATGCAGCAATCAATTGCAAGATGTGAAAGTCGACTGGATCCTGAATTGAAATGAAAAAAAAGAAAACAGCTACAAAAAGACATTTGGGGGCTCATTAGAGAACATTGGATCTGGACTATTTTGTTGAGACTTGCATCTTTAAGTGTTTGACAGTTGTAGGGAAATCTGGCATGAAAACAGAATTCAAATGTCTTTGAGGTGATTATGGGAAAACTACACTCTGAGAGAGTTGTGTCAGTTTCGAAATCTTCAAGCGAGGCATTATTAGCATCTGTGAAGCAGCAGACTCCCAGCTCTTGGAACAGCATTTTGTGAAAAGCCAAATAACACGAAGCATACATGTCTCTCATCTCTGTGATACACTGAGACATCCAATCCATTATCAAGTCCTCTCATCTATCTCCTAGATGTAACTTGAATATGTCTATTTTTTTCTATCCCCACTGCCACTATCCTAGCCCATGTCAGTGTTATCTACAGCTGAGACTTCTGCCTTACCTGGCAGGGCCATTGCCTTGCAGAGCTCCAGGGTTCCAGGAAGCAATTTACATTGCAGCCTATGTAAGTACCCGCCCCACCCCAACCCCCACCACCACCCAGGACACCTCTACCTACAGGATACATTATAATAAGGAGTCCTTGTTGTTCAATGCCACCCAAAGGCTGTTCTCTCTCCTTTCTCCCTCCTGGGATCTATTTTCCTTTGTTATTTATTATTACTTTTCCATTGTTATTCGTTATTATATTATTTCCATCTGTTATTTATGATTATAATTAGAATATTTCAGGTAAATAGAAAAAACATGTATTCATCACCCATCCTTTTCACATTTTAACACTTCATAAACTTTTTCAGTTAGGTAACCTAAATGATTGTTATGAAATAAATCACACATAGGGAAGAGTATACATAATGTAAATGGATAATTTAAAGAATACTCATGTATCCATCATTCAGCTTAAGAAATAGAGTATTTCCAAATGCCCCTAAAACCTCCCATATGCTTCTTCCACACCAGAAACGCTGCTGTGTCCCCAGAAGTAACGGCTATCCTGAATTTTGAGATAACTGTTTTCTTGTGTTTCTTTATGTTTGCAACAGATACAGACAGATCCTTAATGTTTTGCTTTATGTTGTCTGGTTTTTGACTTCTATGTAATGGAATAAATCTGAACGTGTTCTCCTGTGATTTGCTTTTTTTTGCTTAGCAATATGTTTTGGGAGTCATCTCCGATGTTGCAGGGAGCTGAAATCTGTCTGTTTTCCGTGCTTTCCAATCCATACTTCACACTGGAGCCAGAACAATCTTTTAAAGATATACATCCAACTGCTTGTCACTCCATTGCATAAAATCCTTCAGTGGCTTTTCAATACTCTTGGAATAGAATCGCAGATCCCTGGCGTAAACTGTGAGTCCCCTTGTGACCTGGCTCCCTCTTGGGTCTCATCTCACTCCCTGGGCTGAGGTCCATTTCCTGGATCTCAAAAGCTCTTCCCTTCCTTCTGACCTTTGCACACACCTGGATTCTTCCTTTCACTCTTCACCTGGCTATTCCTGCTGAAATTTCAGGTCTGTGATTAAACATCACTTCTTTACATGGATCTTCACTAACCTCCCAATGTAAATTAGGTGTTTCTTATTTTGCTTTCTTTCTATCGGGTTTCTTCAAGCGCGTACCAATTTTGTTATTATATATTTATCTATGCATTTATTTTTAAATGTATTTAATACTTGTCTCCCTTAAGATGTATTGAGGGCAGGATCACATATGTTTTGCTCATAATGGCCTGTCTAGTCCTAAGCAGAGCCTTGGTGTGTAGTAAGTTCTAAATAATTACCATTCAGTGAGTATTGAAGCCAAGAAAAGTTGATGCAATCAGGACAAAACAGTGTTCAGCTCATGTATTCTGGGACAATTCTCTGCTGGATAAAAATTGTTTAAAATGAAGGTGTCAAAGCATTGTTCAAGAAAGCCTGTCAAGGTCAGTGTGATCAGAGGCAGATGTTAGGCTTTATATTTGCCCGATATGTTGACCTGGAGAAAGTGACCAGGAGGCAACTTAATGTAGTGAGTCCTGTGCTATATTTTAAGCATAAAATACATAAATATAAGTAAAGCTCATTGAGTCCTTACTTGTGAGAGCACTATTCTAAGTGCTTTGCATAAATGAATGGATTAATTCCCATAATAATCCTAACAAGGAAGTGTTTTGTTACCCTCATTTTTACATACCAGGACCCTGAGGCACAGAGAGATGGACTTGTCAGAGTTTATACAACCAGTAAGTCGCAGATCCAGTCTGTGGACCCAGGCAACGTTACTCCAGTGTTCTTTGCCATTATGCTGTTTTGCCTTTTAATAATTTTACTCAATGAATATTTGTGGCAAGAATAAACGAGGGTGTCTTATACAGCAGAACACTCGGGCGATCAACCTCACAACTGCTGCAGCCCTAGGCTTCTGATCAAGGATCAGAGAAAAGCACGGAGTCCGTTGCTTCCAGGTAGGTGTTTATTTCCTTGAGGGGTCCTCCTGGGAACAGAGCGCTCTAGAGACTGGAGGGGCCAGAATTCTCTAGGAGACACATACTTCTTCTCAGCACAATCTCTACTCTTCAAGTCTCCACATTGGTTCTGGGGGTGCCTAGAGGTCCGTGGCCTACACTGCTCAAAGTATGCACACGGAGAGTTAAATTTAGGACTCCAGTCGTTATCAGGGGAAGTGCTAATTAATCTTCTTCTTATTTTTGTGCCCAGAAGTATCAGGTGAAATCCCCTTTCCCTGCTGTGGTAGCAAGTATTCACCACTCACCAGAGGCACCACTGGGCCAATGGGTCTATCCTCAGAGACCCAGGCCAGGAGGGCTCCTGCAGGGCTAGGCACGGGAGGGAGGAGAGGGCTCCATCTGAGCCCTCCCATGAATCCCTCTGATGCAGAAATGTGTCCAGAAGTTTCCACAATGAAATTGGAAATACTATTTTGGAAAATTTAGGAACAGCCCAATTTTCATACAAGTTAACTAACATTTCTAAATGTGCAGCTAATTTAAAGGTGTGAAAATTTTTATAGCAGATTTTACTATTCACAACTTTAATAATCATTGCCAAATTCTACCTTCAAAATTTAAGAAACAGTCTCTCAAAATCCACTAAGGTATGTAGGGTTAATTTTAAAAATTAACTTTTTATTGAGGAATAATTTTAGAGTTACTGAAAGGTTACTCTACAACGTATTCTGGACCAAAAATGGGAACACGTATTTTGTTTTATGGTCAGTCTCAGAAGATCAGGGATGGAGTATGAAATCATACATGTAGTTGTTTTTTTTACTTCCTCTTGCCATGAAACTGACTTTCTGATATCATTACCACACAGTAGAAGCACAGTCTATTTCACCTGCATCACCAGAGGCTCCTTGAATGTAAATCTGAGGCTCACGGAAGCCTTTCTATTCTCTATTTCCTGGGATTCTTTCTGTTGGTCTGAAATCCTTAGCACACATTTTCTGTTGAAAAGAAGGTTGAGGAAGATTAACAGGTATTAATGTAAACTGTTAAGAAATCTTATTGTGAGGTACCTTCTTGTATTCGTTTGCTAAGGCTGCCATAACAAAATACCACAGACCGCTAATGTTAACGTCTTGTATGAAACAAGGGATGGCTTAAACAACAGAAATTTATTTCTGATCACTCTGGAACTCCAAGATCAAGATGTCGGCAGGTTTGGATTCTCTGAAGGTCTCTCTCCGTGGCTTGCAGATGTGCACCTTCCCCTGTGTCCTCACATGGCCTTTGCTTTGTGTGCACCCATCACTGGTATCTGTCTCCTTTGTGTGTCCCAATGTTCTCTTTATGAGAATGACAGTCAGATTGGATTAAGGCCTATTCCAACAGGCTTATTTGAACTTATCCATGTCCTTAAAGGTCCTATCTCCAATGACAATCACTCTCTGAGGTTGTAGAAGTTAGGGCCTCAACATCTGAATCCGTGCACAGGCGGACACGATTCAGTCCATAACACTCCTTGAGATCAACAAGACTGAACTTGCTTTGAAACCCAAAGATTCACGTAGTAAATCATGGTTGTTTCAAGTTTTTATGTTGAGTGTGAACTTGTCTATTATCAGAGCCCTATGATTTTCTTCCCTGGGAAGCATTATGTTAGTGTGTGCAGGGGCTCAATAGGGGTAGAAAGACTGGGGTAGACCACTCAGAAAGTGGAATAAGAATTAAGAGAAAATAATGAACATGAGAGCCCCAGTGATCAGGTGTTTTAGTCAAGAGGACCTAGAATGAAGTTTATGCCGCCCTAAGTGTGATCATCATGGATTTATGTAAAGATTATCAATGTGTAAAAAGCTCCATGAGCTTCTTTTTGTCCATAAAAGAAAGTCCAAAATCGCATGGCCTTACGACACCGTCCCACCTTAACAAGGTCCTCTGCTCTCGCTCTCTCTGCTGGTCACCTCCATGTTCCACAGGATCAGTCCTCACCCAATGATTGACAGGAGTAGGAGGTATGCCCTTATGAGGGTAACCAACTCTTCTGGTTTGCCTAGGACTGAGCACTTTCCTGGGATGTCGGTCTTTCAGTGCTAAAACTTGCAGTCCTAGGAAACAGGGATTCTTGGTCACTCTGAGTCCAGCGTCCTTGCCATTTGACAGGGATCACTCTGAAACTCAAACTATTGCTCACAGTTCCTCCACAGGATTGACCTCAGTTTTCTGTAGAGATAACCCACTTGATAACGTACGTTTTATAAGTTATCTTCCCTTCTGTCCCACCCCTCCCACACCCCTAACATTGCTTCCCAGGACCATCTCCAAAGAAACTATTTGTTTCTTGAGTGTGCTTCTGAAGTAGCCAACCTAAGAGAGTTATTGTGTCTTGATCTTATAGACGAGGGGCCTTGAAATAAAAGACATGGGTTGAGAGAAAGTTGTTGCATATAAGAGCTGCTGCTGATACAGTTACAATGACACAGAGCCTTGGGATCGTTGCACAGGTGGGCCTGGACTGTATGGCCTGGGGGCAGGAGGGGTGAGGATAGAGGCCCTATGAAAGTTTTGGGACAAGGGGGTAGTGGCTGGACTTTTATCTACTGTTGGATGAGTCATTTGTGCTTGGGGGAAGCAACTAGTGTGTCCGAAATGCTGACAAGTTTAGTATCTCTGATGAAGGGACAATGGCTGCTGCTTCAGGTGGGGAGCTTCAGAGGAGGGCACAGGGGGTTGCAGCAGATCAGAGAGGTGACAAGAGCTTGGGGCCAGGGTGGTTGCAACAGGCTGGGGAAAGGTGAGAAGAAAGTTCAATGCTGTTCCTTTGTGGAAGCATGGATGTGTGGAGGGAAGTACAAAGGTGACCCTCAGAATCATACAGTGATATTTCTTGTTTGGAGACATGGAGATGAGTCAGGTAAGTATCACTCGCATCTAGCAGGGCCAACACCGTGCCATCCACGTCTGCTGTGGTGCTGTGGCTCACGGTGACGGGAAGCCCAAGGGACTAGGTCGTGCAGAGGATATGAGTAGCGCTATGCTGTACATGTTTGAAGGCTAGCGGGACATGTATCAGAGACTTCAGTGGAACCCTCCCATGAAGGATGCATGGAGACCCAGATCCTAACATGTTTCAAGATGTGATTGTCTTCCCAGGTTCTCCCCCAGCTTTGGGTCCAGGAGGAAAGAAATCAGACATGACTGCCACTTTCAGGGCTGTGTCGTGGGCATTTAGAGGTCTTCATTGCTCCTCGGTCCCTTTCTCAGCCAGAATGAGCAGCCAAAGAGCAGATGGGCGCTGTGCCCTGGCTGAGAAAGTGGCTGTGACCACCGGATCCACAAAAGGGTGAGTTAATGGGAGTCCCTGCTGCCTCGTGACCAGGAGATGTTAGTGTCCCCATCCCAGAGCAGGGATGCCATTCTCACACATCCCTGCCTGACACCCCCACCTCAACACAGCCCTGGCATTTCCAAAGAACTCCAAATCCTAGAATCGCTCTCTAACACACCTGGTGTCTAAGTTCCAAGAATGATGTTGTTGGGAAAACAGGTGCTTCTGAGTTGGTCAGGTAGTGTCTGATCTAGTCTCTGCACTAACTGGCTGGGTAACCCCAAGCTATTTAACTTTATCACAAATTATTATTAAAATAGAGCTAACATACAATATTGTGTTAGTTTCAGGTATATACCATAGTTATTCAACATTAAGCTATTTAACTTATGACCGTCATGGGGACAGCCCTCTTTCCCCATCCGTCATGGGCACTCAGCCATCAGTCTTTTAGGGTTCTGGTCTAATAGGCAGGAGAAGCATGAGACCTATTTGTGTCTCAGACTCAGGGCTCTCATTGACTGCAGAGTGTCAATGGCACAAGGACATGTCTCGGTACCAGCTCAGAGAGCCTTTATTGATGAACCTCTCCTGATCACATCTCTGCCTATGTCCCTTTAATTCCACTCATCCTCTAACTGCCAAAATGGGCCACGATCGGTAATGAGTGGTTTCCACAGACTGGAGGAGGGGTAAATTCTGGGGTCCATTGCTTCAGGGGTTCTGTCTTCCTTTTGACCTTTCATGATCTCTAACATCACCAATTTACACCGATGTATTGTAGAACTCGTTAATCAATCCAGACTTCTGAGAGCCCCATGATGTTTGAAAACTTTGTGTGTATTCCCATATCCAGCCTTCATAGCAAATGAATACATTGAAAATTCCAAGCTGCCCAGACAGTTTATACAAGAGGGGAACTACGCCTTCTGTTCTTTATCACAGGGGCTCAACCTGCCCCAGTCAAGAGTGCCTCAGACCTCCTTACGCAAGGAGAAGGAGAGGGGGGCTGCACACGTTCTTTGGCAGAACAGTTTTAAAGGGCAGAGCAGAGGAAAGCTGTTAGGCTTAGAAAAGTGCAATGTATACCAGAGGCCTTGGCTAGAACAACCGGGAGAAAACGTTGGGCAGTGAACGAGTGTCCCCAATATAGGCTGTGTGCCCAGCGAGTTTACAAATGTTCTGATGGAACATTACTTTTAAAAAACTCCCGTTATCTAAATTGATATGAAAGTCTTCTTGTCTATAAAATATTATTATTCTACTTGTAGTTGTGGGGATTCAATGGGGAAGTCTTGTGAAGGCCTGATGTGTAGTAAGCGTTCAATAGTTCCTCTTCCCCACTGCAAGGATTTGGAGGCCGCTCTGGGCCACATTCTGGAACTCACTTTGTGTCTCATGATCAAGGTCCTAGGAGGGGGGTGGGGATGGCAGAGCCGTCACAGCCATGTCTGCCCACAGGATCGGCTTCGCCATCGCCAGGCGTCTGGCCCAGGACGGGGCCCACGTGGTGGTCAGCAGCCGGAAGCAGCAGAACGTGGACCGGGCTGTGGCAGCGCTGCAGGGGGAGGGGCTGAGTGTGACGGGCACCGTGTGCCACGTGGGGAAAGCTGAGGACCGGAAGCAGCTGGTGGCCACGGTGAGGGGTCGAGGGGTGGAAGGACACAGGCAGGAGAACACACAGAACCTTTTCCTCACCGCTCAGCCCTGCAGGAGCAGGGACCGGGATGGGGACAGAGCCCTAGAACACGTCCTGAGACCATGACTGCTCACAGTAACCCTAAGCAGACACTGGCTTCTGGAAAGTAGCCAGTTCATGAGAGGACCCTCACCCCTACACTCCCTCACCACACATCCTGAGAGAACTATGGTTGAGGAGGGGCCTAAAGGAATTTCACATCCCAAGACCCCAGAGGGGTTCCTGGAGAAGACCTTCCTCCCCCGAGGCCCTCAGCACTGAGAGCCTGCCGGTGGCCTATCCAGGGCACTTACCTTCGCCAAGAGTTTGGTTCTCACAGGAGCCTTGTGACTGACCATTCCTGGTGGAGACACTAACAAGCAAGTGCATAGTGCCACTAATCAGCAAGACACTAATCTGCCTCAGTGGCCCGTGCACCTGGGCTCTCTCCACAGACCATCTTCACACTCACCAGGTCCTCCTTGTCTCCCCTCCCCACAGGCACTGGAGTACAGTGGAGGTGTGGACTTCCTGGTGTGCAATGCTGCTGTCAATCCCCTGGTGGGGAGCACCATGGGGACCAGTGAGCAGGTGTGGGACAAGGTGAGAGGCAGCTGGGAGCTGGCTGAAGGCTGATGTGCTGGCTCTGCATGGGCTCCCGCAGGGCAAGCCCCCACCGAGCCTCTCCTCTCCCCTCCCTATGTTATTGTAAACACACACACTGTGCCCTGATGCTCCTTTCTGGTTTGTGTGTTTTTAAGGCTAGTTCCTCACTGTTTCTGCGTTCTTTTCTCTTCCCATTCCTTTCGTATTTATTCAGCAAATACTTATTGAGGGCTTGCTATGTGCCAGGCACTGCTCCAGGCTGTGGGAGAAGAACTGTGGGAGTAAGTCTCTGCTCTTGGCAGGACTCAAGAATCGTAAGGTCTCTGCTCTCTTTCAACAATTTATGTTCTTACCTTCATTTATGGGGTCATACGTTGGTGGTGGTGCTCGACTGTGGTAATCTGTACCTGCCGCTAAAATTCTCTGCCTTTCATAGATGAGGGTTTCTCACTGTCTCCGCGATGAACCTGCTGCATACACCCATCAGGCCTGCACCCACCCATCAGCTTTCTGTGGGCTCGGATGTTTCAACTTGTTATGAGTCCACTTAACCATCCTTCCAGCTGGTGTTCAAAGGTCCAGGAGAGACTTTGTAAAATGCTTTTGAGGTCCACCTCCGGCTTCATTACTCTCCTATGTCTCATCTTCTGTTCACTCTTCTGTTTTTTTCTTTTGTCCTAATGATGGGCAAGATGGATGGATGGAATCATGTACTTCCTGTCATTGTTAGCATTCCCTTCTGCCCCAAGAACTGGGCCAGAGTATTTCCTTCTGCCCTCCCTAGTTCTCCTCGCTCTGCTCGCTGTCCTCAGGGCTGCTGTTCTTGCTATGTACCCAGGCTGGGTGCCCTTCCAGCCCACCTCAGGAATGACCTGAAATCGGAGATCGCTGCATTTGCTGCCAGCAGACTCCAGATTCTCTACTTCCTTAATGTCTCTGAAGGATCATTAGTCATTAAGTAGCTGAGATTTAATTGCTGACAGTCCCCTAACCCTCCTGATTCATTTTCCCTGTTAGTGTCTCAATTCATAGGATCCCGACTCTCTCTTTTTTGTCAGCGCTGTTAGAAATCTTCCCTCCTGAAGCTGGGCACACTTGCCGACAGCCAGCTTAACTTTCTCTGCTGCTCACCTATCCTCCAAGGACTTGCTATTCCACATGCAGTTCTGCACCACTAGACAGAAATCATCGTCTAATTACATCTGCCACCACCTTGGAGGTGAAATACACGGTCAAATCAAGTTCAGAATTTACTCGATGATCTGCTTTTACCGGAACCCAATGTTCGGTAGGTGTCCTGTGAGGGAAATTCCTTCTCGCTCATCTTATCTTTGGGCCAGCCAGAGCACCTCTTCAGGGAGACCCCATTCTCCCCAGCAGGACGGGATCTCTCATCTACCGCCCCACCATGTCTCCTCCATGGATTCCTCCTTCTCCATGATTCCAGCATGCACCTGACTCAGGCTCACGGTTCTTACCCAGGACTTTGATGGCACTGAGCTGGTCTTCCTTCTTTGCTAACATAGGGCACTTCTCCTGAACAAAAGACAGACTCTCTGTTTCTCCGTGGCTCACATTTGGCTCCTGAGTCTAGGAGGGGCCTTGTCACAGCCCATCATCCGGGGAGCCAACACTCATGGAGCTCAGGGTAGACATCTCATGCGCTAGAGGGCTCTGTCTGAGCAGAGAGTGATCAGGAAACTCTTAGCCTAGCCTCAATTTCTTCTTATTGGGGACCTCATGCTGTTTCCCCTTTAGAATCCAAGCCACTTCTAGCATTCCTAGGGGTCATCTCAACACTGGTTCCCTGCCAACAGATGGGCCTCAGCAGAACTCAATGGAAGCACTTCCCTGCCCACATCTAAGGAAACGAGTTGTGTGGGATGAGGAGTGGGGAAAACAGTGGACAGTTACAGACATGTAACTTTAGCGACTCGTTCTTTAGAGACGCAGAACACAGCTGACCTCACTGAAGACAGCGCCCCTCAGGAGGGATTCCTGGTGTGACTCCAGTCCTGGCTGGCACTCGGTCTAAGCCCTGGGCTCAGCGCCTGCATCTTTTATTGCCATTTCCTCCATATTTCTTCCCGTCCCCAGACACACGGGCAGAGTTGCTGGACAGAACGTCAGGCACCCTGCTGTCGAAGCCCAGTTCCAGGGTTTAGTCACAGACAGGGTCAGCATGCGCACCTAGCTGCCACAATGGCAGTTCTCTGTTGTGCCTCCCTGTTCGTGTTGGCCCTAGGAAAGCTCAGAGCCAAGTTTGCAATAACCTGGCGCTTAGGTTGGCCCTGACAGCACGTGTTCTTGTGAACGTAGAATAGAATAATACTCAGTTCCTACCACGTGCTGTGAACCGTGGGCACCAACCTCACTCTAGCTTTTCCTGCACTATTTTCCCTAGTCTCCATGCTTCACGCATAATGCCTTCTGATTTGCTTTATGCTCTTGCATTCTGAGAAGCCTTACATTCTATGGGGACAAGGCAAGAGCATCAACAATAAAAACACAGAGTTAAAAAGACGACTCTTCCAGAAATCTCCCTTGCTCTCAGCACCTAGTACTTTCCCTCCTTATGTTCTTCAATCTTTTTCCAGTATCCTCTGCTTACATAATTATTTGTATTGGCACGACGAGTTATTTTAAACACCTGAACAAATCCTTCTATCGCCCCAGTCCTGAACAGGTCACATATTCAGGGCTTTGCTCCCAGGCCTGTCCCTTAAACTGCCTGCCTATTAAACCATGAGAAGTCAGAAACAGCTCTTGCCCAGGTCAGAAGGGGGATTAGTCTGTCCGATCTACACACATCTGGATTTGCTGCACAAATTGTAAGGACTTCAGGTGTCTTACGAAAACAAAGCTGGGCTGACGGTGTCTGTCTACGCCCTCCACCTGCTCTGATTTCAGATCCTGAACGTCAATGTGAAGGCCCCAGCCCTGCTGCTGAGCCAGCTGCTGCCCCACATGGAGAAGAGAGGGTAGGCTATAGGGCAGAGTGGGGACTGGTGGCAGTTGGGGAGACTGAGGCACAGGAATTGAGTCCAGAGAGCTTGGGGCACAGTCGGGAGTGGGCGTGGACAGCACAGGTCTTTCTGATATCTCCACGTCCCTCCTCCCTCTGTCCCGCCTCACCCCGCGTGCAGCTATAGTTTCTGATTCTAGTGGCTGCAGGATGAGGGTGAGGTTCCAGGGACCCACGCACGTTCTCCTTGGCCCTGACATCACCAGGCTTGGGAAGAAGCTGTGCTTAGCTCCTTAACCTTGTGGGCTGTTCATCCACACCCTCACTTACTTTGATTTTGTCAGAGCTGGACAATCCCTTTTCACCAACTTACAAACTATGACAGGGTTTGCCCCATGTCTGCCCAAAGGGAGAAGCCACCCCAGGCCCTCCTCATTCCTGCTTCTTGGTCTAGGGACTCTGCCTCTGTTCCAGATCCCATATATCTGACCACGCTCTACACATATTACCAGGGGTCTCATGACAGGAACTTGGGCCAGCACCTGCCTTGGGACCCATCTGCTCCTCTGACCCCTTCACACAGGCATACCCTGTAGGAAGTAGCTGAGGACTGTCTGGAGAGAAGAGAATGTTGCTATCATTTCTTGTCTCCTCCTGCCCTATCTGCTCTCAGAGGTGACCCATTGATAAGCATTTCCCTTTGGCCTTGTTGCCTCTTCACCAAGCCCACTCAGCTCATTTCCCACACTTGGCTTGGCTATTGTTCCCCAATGGAGAGGCAGAAGCATAGTGGTTCTGAGCTTGGACATTGGGTCAGAGAGATAGGCTTTAGAATCCCAGCTCTGCCACTCATTGGCTGGGTGACTAAACCGCTCTGAGTCTCGGTGTCTTTAGCTGTGAAATGGGAATAAGAGTAGGACTGTGTGAGGATTGCGTTATTCAATGACTGCATTATAGCCCTTCAATCAATACTGACTTATGAGCTTCCTCTCTCCTTTTGTGTTTGTCTGTCTCCTCTCAGGAGGGGTGCTGTCATCCTGGTCTCTTCCATTTCAGCTTATTTACCACAAGTGGTGAGTGCTTGCTCCGTGTGTCCTGGTTGGGAAAGGGTGTGGTAGTTCCCCAAGCCTGGGGCAGACCCCCTCTTAGTCCTGCTGCCCTGGGCAGAACTGGTGCCCATGTGGCTGCTGGGTCGCTCACACCGGCTTCTGTTCTCAGACCAGGCTGAGGAGTACGTCTGAGCTCTGGGCTGGGCAGGTGTGATTCTCTGTAGGTGAGAAATCCAACTGACACTTCCTTTCACCCCCATCACCTCCTAATCACTCTTAATCCCATGTCAGGCGCTGGGTGCCTACAATGTCAGTAAGACAGCCCTGCTGGGCCTCACCCGGACGCTGGCGTTGGAACTGGCCCCCAGGGGCATCCGGGTAAACTGCCTGGTTCCGGGATTAATCGAGACTGACTTCAGCAAAGTGGTGAGAAGTGGGGCATATGCCCCGTTCCCTAGGCTGGCGCATGGAGACACTGCCCGAGGACTAATGGGGAAAGGGGACATCCTTAGAGCTGAGGTCCTCACCATCCTCTGAACTCAGCCATGACTCAGTCCATCAACACTGAGAAGGGCAAACTTGTCATGTGTGTTTTGTCACAATCTCGGGGGCCCTCCCATCGCCTTGTTTAGCAGCACTGACTCTTTCACCTCTTCCTTTTGCTCAGATTTATAAGAATGAAAGTCTCTGGAACAAAATCAGGGAAAACTATCAGCTGCAGAGGCAAGTGGGGTTTGGTGCTCTGGTGGTCTGGGTACAATTGGGGAGGGTAGACTGAGTCTGACCCAAGAGCAGACCTCTTTCTGTGTATTGGCCATTCCTTTTTCTGAATTCTGGGTTCCACACAGGCCCGGAGGGTGCAGGTAGTCCTGCTGTATTCACCCTGTCCCTCCCTGGAGCCCATTCCCACCGCAGAGTCCTGTTAGCCCCAGCGCACGACCAGAATGTGAGATCGCTGATGCTATGTTCTGTGCTCCTTCCATCCAGGATGGGGCAGCCTGAGGACTGTGCAGGCCTCGTGTCCTTCCTGTGCTCTCCAGATGCCAGCTACATCACCGGCGAGAATATCGTGGTGGCTGGCTACTCCCCTCGGCTCTGACGGGGCTCGGGGCTACAGAGCTGTGGGTCTGGGCCTTGGAACCTGAGGGTGGGTGGGCTAGGGGATCATTGCGGTCTGGGGACAGAATCCAAAGCTCTTCCAGTATAGCAATGTGGAGGTTCGCTCATGCCAGGCTTGAGGCAGAACCTCCAATAGTCTCATCCTTGGGAACTTCTGAGTCTGTTATATGTTGAAATATTAAAAATACAATCATACTTTCTAGCCACAAATTGTGTTCTTCCATTTCTTTCTGTTTGTTTCCTCTTACATGATAAATTCCTGTTCCGTGACCCTCCGTTTTGTCCTAATATATCAATACCTTTCTTTTTTAAATACCTCCTCCTTTAAATAGTCTAGATTGCACAATATAACCCTTAAATCATTGTTTTATAAGTGCCTTAGTTTTTTTTCTCACTGCTTTCCTGCTGTACCCCTTTGGGAGAACACTTGTGCTTAATCAATCCAAATGCTGTTTTTCTTTGTTTTGTAAACTATATCTCGGTTGTTGTGGAAAACTGGAGAAATAAAGGCTTCCAATATAATTTTGACTTTTAATATCACTTGGCAGTCTTTTTACAGGGTCCTACTTGGGACCATCTACCTTTCCCCTAAACATGTATATAAACGTTTATCAATTGTCTTAGTCGGTAACAAAGTACCACCGACTCAGTGGCTTAAACAACAGATACTTATTTCCTTACAGTTCTGGAGGCTAGACGTCCAAGAACCAGGTGTCAGAAGGGTTGATTTCTCTTGAGGCCTCTTTCCTTGTCTTGAAGATGGCTGCCTTTTTCCTCTGTCTTCACATGGTCTTTCCTCTGTGCATGTCTGTGTCTTAACCCCCCTCCTTATAAGGACACCAGACATATTGGATTAGGGCCCACTCCAATGACATAATTTAACCTTAATTACCTCTTTAAAGACCCTATCTTAAAATACAATCACACTCTGAGGAACTAGGGGTTAGGAGTTCACCATATGAATTTGAGGGAGGGGACACAGTTCAGCCTATAACATCAATCTTTTCAAGCCCACTTCCTCACCACCCCAACTCCATCTTCAAAGAGGAGGCAGGAACAATAATCTGATAACTGCAACTCCTTGCCTCTCCCACCACCTTATGAATCTGTCTGTGAGGGGTTCTCTTTTCCTCACTCTTTCACATCAGTGAAGGGTATCCTTCCCCAACCCACTACAAGCCAAGGTGGTTCCCACCTCTGCTCTAACCGGACTTCTCAACTCTTTGGGGTCCTTGAGATCAGTTATCCCTTATTTGTTGTTTCAATCCCTCCAGTGGCAAAGTGAAGCCAGAGCAACTGTTCTACCACATCTGGCCCCACAGATCCCAAACAGCCTGTGCAGCAAGGAGAGATCCTTTTTATGTTATTTTGTGTTTGGGATTCTGCTTTTGGATTGGGGCACCTTGCCTGCAGCAGGTATTCCATGCAATTATTTCCTCCAGTGTCTGCGAGAGGAAGGAGGCTCACCTGATGGCTTCTCCCTCTTAGTGCCTATATTCCTCCATTCCCTTTGGAGATCGGAGCAGGTAGGGAGGCCGCGTGGGGCAGTTCTGTGCGTACTGTCTCAGTTTTGGTTTGGGAGGCTGTCGGCAGAGTCACTTCTCTTCCTGAGTCAGAGGAAGAGTTAGTGAACTCTCAGAACTGTTTTCTGACTTTTTGGCACCCTCGTTTCCAGAACTTTGTTTCCAGGCACCAGGACTCCCTGCTCCCTTACAAAATTGCTTTCACTTTATGTCAAAAAAAAAAAAAATCACTTGAAATTTGGAAATAGGCAGAAGAGCTGGGAGAATATTTTCAGTGCATTGTTGCAGTGTGCGGATTGACTTTCTGTCTGAGCAAAGATTAATGTGTAGATTTTTATCTGTTAGAGATGCAAATAATTCTGTTAGAAGAGATTGTCCCAAAGGTTATGGTTTATTTTCCTCTTGGACATTAACCAGTTTTGTGTCTAACCGTAAAATTTTATTCTAACATTTCTTATAAATACCTAGCTTCTCAAATGTTCTTTGAATTGGTCATAACACCTGATTGGTTCTCTCATTAATTAATGAGTTGAGTAAGATTTTAACACTTGTTCATTTTTTATTTTTACAACAGTCACAACATTATTTTTGGAAATTATATTTTAACACTGATGTATTGTGTGTAGGAGTAAACAGAAAGAAGAGGCTATTAGACTTTGCAGTAGAAACATTTTTATTAATTATGTTGCTGAACTTCTTTCTATTATTTTTTAACCTTTCATGTAAAAGTTATTTAAATTCTCTTATTTATAAAGAGAAAGCTCCCCAGTAATCCTTTATCATTCTGTAGCTACCATGTAATACTCTTTTTCTTTGACAAAATGTTTTTATAAGGTTGTCTAAAAAGTTGTCTCAGACCAAATGTCTAAGGCAATACGTGAAAAATATCATTGAGTATGTAAAGTTAATGTTAAAAGAGTGTGAAAGTTTCATGCCTATTCGAGGTAACTACAATGACAAGAAGGTTCTTTATGCTTTCTTCCTGACTTCACTTTCCTCGAAGTTGTGACCTCTGCTGGGGAATTTCCAAATCTCCACTAACCCCTTATCTCAATCAGCTTTTCTAGCTCTCAAAATAAGTGAAAGCTTCCAGTGCAACACTTTTACACAGACTTTCTTATGCATCGCCATAGAAACAAGAATCTCACTGTGGAAAAAATCCCGTTATCATGAGGAAGACCACTGAAAATATGGACTAATGAGTTGAACAGCAAACGGAGTAGAACTTTTATTACAGAGGGACCGAGTGACAGTAAGGGCAGTTGGAGGAAGAAGATAGGATATATTTCTGGCCTCAGGTGGGAAGAGACAAAATGTAGAGTCTAATTCTTGTCCTATATGCCTGAGTTCTTACATTCCACAGGACCTGGCTGTAGGTTCCCACTGGGGTGAAGGACCAGCAATGATAACAAGCAGAGTACTCATGACCTTGAGTGGCTTCAACATATTATTTTGGGAGAAGCAGCAAAAATGACCTGTGAGATTTAATTAGTATTATGGATTGAATGTTTGTGTTCCTCCAAAATTTATATCTTGAAATCTAAGCCCCAATGTATTTGGAGGTGGGCCTTTGGGAAGTAATTAGGTCATGAGGGTGGAACTCCCAAGACGGGATTAGTGCTGGGTAAGAGAGACCAGAAAGCTCTCTTTCCACCCTGTGAGGATACAATGAGAAGTCAGTCCGCAACCCCAAAGAGGGTTTTCACCAGACCTTGACCAAGCTGGCACCCTGATCTCAGACTTTCAGCATCCAGAAATTTGAGAATAAATTTCTGTTGTTTATTTATCAAAGTACCAGTCTATGGTACTTTGTTAGACAGTCCAAACAAAGGGATTGTGCAAATTGATAAGAAGAATACTAATACCTAAGGAGATAGATGGGCAAAGTGATGAAAAATAGTACATAACGAGGAAATCTAACTGGTTGATAAACACATGAAAAAGTTCAACTTAATTAGTAACGAAGGAACTGTAAATAAAACAATGACTTACTATTGTTGCCCATCAAAATGACAGAATTTAAAGGCACAATACTTACCGTGGTGACCAGGGATGAGATGAGTGATGAGACAAGTAAAGAGTTAACGGGAGCAGGCTCCTGAGCTGGCAGGATGGGACAGGCAAGGAGTTCACAGGAGCGAGTTTGTGAGTTAGCAGGAATGAGCTAAACATCAACCGCTTGGCTCTGACGCCCCTGGCCAGCAGGGCACCTGCAAGCTGACAAGCGCCTCACATCCATCATAGGTGGGAAGAGAACAGTTTCCAATCTCAATGGCAACCCCTTGCACATCACAGATGGGAACAGAATCATTCCCAGGAGAAGACAATTGTAAAGGCAACCCCCCTGCAAGCTGACAAGCACTCCACATCCTGCATGGAAAAATATAAAACCGCAGCATTCTTTCTCACTGGTGCAGCTCCCCCTATCAGGTTCTGCCCTGGCACAGCTCTGTTTGCCAGTATCTGCCTTACCCCTCTGTCTCGTCAGCTGTTTCCATCAGACTCTGCCCTGGAAAACTTCTGCCAGTATCTCTCTTACCCCTCTGTCTTGGCTGTCCCTATCGGGCTCTGTCCTGACAAAACTTCTCTTTGCCAGAACTCTCTGTCTCTCTCTCTGCCTGACTTTCAATAAAGCTTTCTTGCTCTCCCACTTTGTGAATTCTTTTCATGTTTTGCGAACGACCAGGCGTTAATTCTATGCCAATGCAATGAGTACATTCATACATTTTTGGTGGAACTGGAAACTACAACTTTTCAGGAAATCAATTTGGCATTATGAATTAAGAACTTCATTTAACCCAAGATTTCCACTTGTAAGGGTCTATATGAAATAAATAATTTATGAAATATTGAGTGAGTGCAAAATTATTTATAAAATCAAAATATTGGAAATATAATAGCATGAATACCCCCAAATACAGAAGTTGTTAATTATGTGTGTCCTGCCAATCTCTCCTTGCTCATTTCACTTCAATCATACTGTGCTCTGTGCTGCTACCTGAGTGGGCCAGGCTTTCTTCTGCATTAGGATAATTGGACTTACTCTTTTCTCTTCCTGGAATACTCTCCACCTAGATACCTGCGTGGTTTGCAGTCATACCTCATCCAAGTCTTTATTCAAATGTCACCTTCTTAGTGACACCTTTTCAGAAACTGCACCCCTCTAACATATTCCTTTTCCTGGCTTCATTTTCCTTCCTAGCCCTTATCACCATCTAACATTCTATGCAGGACCTCGATTACGAGTCAATCTATCTACAAAGTTCATCATTGTCTAGTTGCCTTGAAAAAGGTTTTAAATTTTAAAGCCCAATTAAATTCTTCATTTCATTGCACTGCAAGTTATTGCATGTTTCTAAAAATAAGACAGAAAAAAAAGACTTTTAAGTCAAATCAAGATTTAAACCGGTAGAGACTCCATCATGTGAAATTGGCTAAGTGAGAAGCCCTCTGTCCTTATTATGTGATAGTGACGTACACGGTTAAACTCTTCCTACTGCAGCTTAGCTGTCTCAGACCAAATGCTCTCGAAGCTGGAGCTTTAGGAAATGTGGTGGAAAAATACCAGAATGTTAGAAGAAAACTATTGGAAGTTTCTTGAAGGTGTTGGTAAAGTCTTACAAAACAGAGACACACTTCGGTTTGAGCTGACCTGGCTGAAAGCAGAAAGGGCACAGTATACTGCATTTATAGGGGCCTTGATCACAATTGCATTCACCAGGAGGTCTAGGGATTGGTACTCCTACAGCCATGCAATGCTCGGCAGTGGCAGTGCTGCAGGGGGAGGGGCCGAGTGTGACAGGCACTGTGCACCTGTGGAAGGACCTGGAGCGGCTGCTGACTATGGTGAGGGGGGAGAGATGAGAACACACAGACCCAGGCCAGACGAGGTGGGGCTCTAAGTCAAAATGCTCCTTTCCTTAACCTGGTTTTGGATGTCTCCTATGTGCCAGACATATGCTAATGCCCTAGCACATTACTAAGTGAGCCATTCAATGTTGTTATAACACCTTTATGGTGGGAAACAGACCTAGGCAGGTTAAGTGGCAGGGATGATTTTGAATGAATGTTTGCCCGACTCCAAACCCACTTTCTTAACCATTTAATTCTGGGCCTGGAAGGACCCTGCAGAGAACAGATGCCCCAAGGCTCGGTAAAACTAGGACAATGCCCATGGCAGGGGCAGCCCTATGGACTGGAGCAGGGGACATGCCAGGTTGGGGAGGTCATTATGGTCACTGTGGGAGTAAGCACTGTTCAAGAGGCTCTCTGGCAACAGGTCATTTTTGGTCATTTTTTTGGGGGGGTTCTTTCTTTTTTTTAGGAAGGTACAGCTAACAGTGCCCCAATGGGGGGACCAAACCAGCAACCTTGGTGTTACTAGCACCACACTCTAACCAACTGAGGTAAACATCCACCCTGGGAAATGGTCATTTTTGAAGAGAGTCTTTAAGGGGAGGGGAATCTGCCAGATATGTTTTCCAGAGAAGAGGCTCCAAGTACGGGACTTAAGAGTGAAGTCTCCCAGAAATGAGGGAGCACTAAGAAGGGGGTTCTGCCTGGAAGTTTAAGGGGAGAAGAAAAGCACAAGCCCAGCAGGGCTGGAAACTGTGAGTTCAGGTGAAGTGCTGGCTTGTAACAGGTCGCTGTCCAGTTTTCTCCCAGTGTGTCTTAGGGTGAGAGAACCAAGCATGTGGCCCCAATGAAGCCAGCAGGAAATGTCACTCAGTGTTTCAGTACCCACATGGCAGGTATCTGGTCAGCTAAGCACCCCTAGATGACTGTGAAGGGAGGGAGGACGTTTCTGATCCTAAATTTCATCTCTTCCTCACTCTTTTTGCTGCCTCTATCTTCCCCCAAATCCCAGGGCCTGGAGCATTGTGGGTTAGTTGACTTCCTAAAGAGCAACACCAAGGTCAATACCTGGCAGGAGCCCCTCGAAATCAATAAGCAGGTATAAGACAAGGTGAGGCCCCAGGAGTATGGAACTGTGGGGTTCTCTCAGTCCCTCATCTCTACTCACATACCTGAGTGTGTTCCCACCTGAGAGAAGGGAACTCCACCAAGCTCACCATCCAGCTGGAATCCACCAGGCATTATAGGGGCTCCTGCGGCACTGCTATTCTGAAAGCCCCTCTGAGACAGGTCAGCACAATCCTGACCTTTTCCCTCTTCACTGTGGATCCTGTGATCAGCATGAGTCATTCCTTCCTGAGGGAGCTTTCTTCTGTTGGCCATCCCCCAACCTCTTTTCCTCCTTGAAGACCCTGCCCCACTTTCTCTGATCGGTTCTTACATTTCGTGGTCTTCCCAGCCCAGGTCTGCCCCTATGGTCCCCTGCCCAGCCTCCAACTTTCATAGACACTCAAATTTCAGCATCTGCCTCTGAACAGTGCCCCACATAGCGCTGGTGTTTATGGTGCCATGCAAATTCTCACCTCTACTCATTAACACAGACACTAACACATCAGCTTTCCTAATGTCCTTTCCCGATACTATTTTCCCTGACCTGATTTTCTGGAGGGAAGTGTGCCCTGCAGAGAGTCTGTGCCGTGAAGGACAGTAAGGGGGTTCTTAAGCAAGTATTCCTGGCGGACAGGGTATATCCCTAGATCCTGTTTCTTCCACGACTCTGGGCCACACTCTGGGAGAAGAGCAGCGCAGACCCCCAGCTCCTCCCCACTGCACTTCAGGCAAGCCAAGGACCTTCCAGCTCCCTTCTCCTCCTTGCTCTGATTTCAGATCCTGAGTGTCAATGTGAAGGCCCAGCCCTGCTGCTGAACCAGCTGCTGCCCCCCATGGAGGAGAGGGTGGGTGAGGGCTGGGAGAGCTATGGAGGTGGGGTGACTTTTCCTTGTTCTTCTCCTCTATGGCAATGGGACACTCAGAGAAGGGGCCTTGAAGTGGAATATCCCAAGGAGGTACAGGTAGGAGTGTGCTCTGGACGTCAGGATCTCTCTCCTGTTTCCTCCTGAACCATATCTTCAGGCCACTTGGTCCCCGCTGATGTAATCAAACCAGTGAAATGGAATTTGGAGGAACCGTGGCTAGCAGATTCCAAAACCACAGAGGAGCTTTGATCACTTCTGATGTGGTCTGTGCTCGAGAATGGCAGGGTAGCTACAAGAGATGAGCCACGGTGTTGTAACCCAGAGTGCCTAATCCACCAAAGAGGCCAGAGGATGTCCCTTCAGTCCCTCCCCTGCATGCCTCTGAAGTCTGGTATGACAGAGCTTCTCCCGCTTTTGCTCTTATTTCATCTGAGTCAGCAACCAGTTCCTGCTCCTGCTCTAGAGTTAGATTTGGAAGTCAGATGATTCTAAATGCATATCCCTCCCAAGGGAGTAGCCGTCCGAGGGGCAGGTGACCACTGCTTCACCTGCACACCGATTGCTCCACAGTCTGTTCTCCAGAGATCAACCTGCTGATTGGCCCTGCCCCTGTGACTGGTTCCAGGAGCTCCTGGGGTTTCCCAGCAGGGGAGGCTATATCAGCACCCTCCCAGAGGTCCAGCCTCCACAAAGAATCCACTTCTCCCCAGAGACCCTGGCACCATCCCCACTTTCCCCTCTTTTCCTTATGGTTCAGTTCTGTCTCCTTGACAGAACTTGGAGAAGCCCATTTTCTGGAAGCACCTGGCTTCTGGGTTGTGCTCACTTTCCACCTCGTCACACCTGTTGTCTCCTCACAGGGGAGACTCTGTCGTGCTGATTGCCACTGCTCAAACAGTGAGTGGGGAGCTTCAGAATGGGGCAGTGGAGTGGATGCCAGGGTGCAGGGAAGTGAATCTTAATCCCATGTGATAATCAAAATCCAAGTACACAGCATTGTACACCTGTCCTTTCCACATTAAAATTACACTCGTTGCCATTGTCTCTCAGTCCCCAGAACTCCAGGGCTGCTGGGTACAGTTGTACAGGTTGTTCACTAAACCAGGTACCCATTCCAGGGACAAGTGGGAGCTCAAATCACCCTATGATCTGCTTGTCAAGTCATGCACCCTGGTGTGGTGCTAACATTCTCCTGAGAAAGGGGATGGCTTTAACATTTGCATTCACCAAGCCAGACCCCAGTGGGGCTGTATGAGCTCAGAGGGAGTTCTGTTTAAAATTCACTCCTGGGGGCAGTACAGGCTATCAGCATCCCTGCATGACGTTCCTATGACTATCACCAGGAAGCAGATGTGATGGGACAGGAGAACGAAGGCCAGGCCCTGCGGAGGTGTCACACGTTCCAGGCACTAGTTGGCAGATAGAACTCTAAGACAGATCTAGTGCAGGTGATGGGACAGAGTTGTTGCCGAGCAGGTTCTGAGCTGAAATTTGTGTTTGATCTGTTTTTCCCGGCAATACACTTGCTGTGAAACTCGTAACCTTGGCTGCCTTGTGAAGAAGGCAAATGTGAGCATGCGCTTTGCCTACAAACACCATCCCTCCATCAGTGGTCTATTCCCTTACCACTATCCCCGTCCTCAGGAGAGCCTTCCTCCACATTTGCCACGAGTACTTGAGCATCCTGAGAGGCTGGAAAACAGAAGTCTTTGCTTTGGGAGTTAGGGAGGTAGTGATTAAATAAATGTCATGCCCAATTGCCCAGAAGCACGGCCAAGAGCTGGTCCTTCTAAGGCTAGTGGCTCTAAGAGGTGATTCATCCAGTTGTCTCCTTCCCCACCTAGGAGCCATGGAAATAATCCTGTGTTAAGAATCGGTGATCTGAACTGGTAAGCAGCGGCAGCTCACGCCTGTGCCCTCTTCGCACTGAGGCGCCGGCAGTAGACCAACCGCCACTCCAGGTCCCAGGCCCGCCTGAACCCAGCAGGTGCCACAACTCCACCTGGGCCTCCATCACTTCCAACGTTGCTCTAACTAAGCACCCCACTTGGCGAGGATGGTGGTCTGTGCCAACCCCGTTTTGGGTCCCTGCGTTCACGTATGGACCCACCCCTGGACGGGATAGGTCGTTCGAACCAACACCCGCCGTTCCATGTCGCCAGTGAGACTATAGTAGTGTGACTCCCCCATCTATGGCTCCGTGGGTGTTCCTTTTTGGCGTCACCATGTCCTGCGTTCTTATGTGGGGAGCGGGAGCAGAGACCCCGCATGAGTCTCTGCATGACAGAAAGTTGCACAAAAGTTCAAGCACAGTGCTATATGGAAGGAGAGACTTTTCATCGTATGTGTGGCTGAATTTTAATTCTATGTATGGCTGTCACACTTCACACTCGGAGGAACAGACATGGGAGGATGACACTGGCCGTGACTGAAGACACAACAAGAGAGTGGGATTCGTGTTAGGGACGGGAATGTGATTTAGTGTTCATGGACAGCAGGAGGCTGTGCAGTGGATGAAAGGTTGTAAAGATGGACCCTTGCCAGAATGTGGAGGGTCTTGAATGATACTTTTGGAAGTTCCTAAGTTTTAAGCAGGGCTTCGGCTTAGATAAATGCATTGTCATATTGAATACATACAGAATCCTGTCCTGGCAACACCTGGAGCTCAGATGTTGCAGGTGGGGGAGAATGAATGACACTTCTGTCTGTTCCATATTGATTCAGACACGTAGAGAAATATCTGATGACTAGAGGAGCCTCGAAGCAGGCAGATTGCCGGGACAGATACCAAGTAACCCAGAAGAGAACTCACTGTATGGGACGGAGTTCGGCACAGAGAACCAGGATCAGTATTGGTGCCTCAGATCAAGGGCTGGGTGTGGGAGGAGAGTAGCAGGTCACACTGGGACTCAGCAGACGCTGACACCTTCCCAGAGTGTGTGCACTGTAGAAGGGCTGTGGACACTGTGAAACAGACACACTTAAATACCCCAGCGCAGCCTGAGTGTGACGGTAGTATGGTGTGGCCCTGGGTGTTTTGTTTCTTAATCATTGTGTGTAATGAATTCCCAGCTCAGCCCCACCCAGAAGGCACCAAAGCCAGATTACGACTATCCCAGTCCCCAAAGAACTTTTCCACTCTGCACCTGACCTTCTCCTGCTGAGCCAGCCATCCGGGAGTCTCAGGTCATAGAATGACTAAGGGAGAGGTAGAGGAAAAGAACAAAGGGGAAATAGGGAAAAGCCAACCAGAATCCCCTTTCTGGGCTTCAGGTTTCTGAGCCTGAGTCACGATTGAGCCAGGGGTTGGGGAGAAGGTTTAAATTAATTGAGATTAAAACTTTGATATGAAACTGGACTAAACTTGTTAATACCTGGAAAATGAGACTATTCACTCATGACTGGAAGTGACCAGGAAAGCTATTGGAGCTAACCAAGATTTCATCAGAGTGTAGAAAATGGAGATTCAGTTTAGCATGGAAGAATGGTAGTGCTATGAATAAATATTGTGTTCTTTCCCTGCAGCTTGCACCCCACTAAGACCAGCACATTCAATAAACCAGTTTGAATAAATGTTGATAAATGTCTCCTCATAAATGGCTATACCAACTTCCTCCCTCACCACTAAGGTGTGCAGTACCTGCTCTCAGGAAGAGAGACATTTGATGTTCATCTACCTTCTCTCTTCTTTGATACTCTAATGAAGTAAAATACGGACAAAATTGATTTTGTTCCCAAATATCTCCCATCAATTAGTACAGGCTTCCTGACATCATGTACTATTTTAGATACCCGTCTGTCCTCCCAAAGCCCAGCTTTTACACATCAAATTCTCAAGTTACATAGGTTATTTTATATTCCAGGTAGGCAAAGTCTACTCTCAAGGACTAACTTGGAGAGATATAAAATGTCCATTACAAAAATAAATATCTATTTTTAATGCAAGGATATTTGTACACTCTTTTAAATCTGGTAATTGATGCTATAGTGTAAAGAATTAAATAAGAACATAGGGATATCAAAATTACGTTGCTCAAAGATTATTTATTACTTACCTCAAATTTATATTGGCCTAAGGTATGAAAACTAACTGGATCTAGAGACTACAATTTAAGTCGACACATTATGTCATTTATAGAATCATAAAAATTAATCTTTTATAAAGACATTACATATCAATTAATGTAATTAAACACCTAATTTTGCCATTTTATAAACTTAAAGTGGTATTAATTTATTTGACCAACAAAATCAGTAGAGGAAATTTAGAAAATTCAAATTAATTAAGCATTTCATGAGAAAATAAACTCAAGACTTTCATAACCTGGAATGTTATATAAATATTTTTACATGGTGGAAATCAGGGAGAGGTTATAGAGTTGCTTTTAAATTAAAATTGTTGTCAGTTTAATTTGTCTAAAGAGACATCTTTATAAATATTACATGCTCTTTTCTTGTGTTATTATACAGCAAATATTAAAACTTTAAAGTTATTCACAAGACATTTACTTCTTATAACATAATAACCAAGACTAAGAACCAAGACGCTAACTTTTTTTTAAGAAATTTAAAAAAAATTTTTATTGGGGGAATATTGGGGAACAGTGTGTTTCTACAGGGCCCATCAGCTCCAAGTTGTTGTCCTTCAATTTAGTTGTGGAGGACGAAGCTCAGCTCCAAGTCCAGTCACCGTTTTCAATCTTTAGTTGCAGAGGGCACAGCCCATCTGCATGGGGGATTGAACCTGCAACCTTGTTGTTGAGAGGTCGCGCTCTGTCACGTGGGGAGTCACGCAGGGTCTCTGCTCCCACTCCCCACATAAGAACGTAGGAAGCAGGAGCCACACTATCTGCAACCTGCTGTCCACTTCTCTGCAATCTGTGACCCGTACTCCGCCATGCTAGCTGAAATTCACTCTTGCTAGCTCAGCCACCATCTTCTTGCTAGCCCCCATTCTTTTTGCTAGCGTAGCCACAGCAGTTATATTAGTGGCCAATGGCTTACGGGTTACAGCTGACCGTCAGCTAGCCACAGCTGATAGCCGTCTGATTACAGTTGATGGCCATTTACTACCCCAGCCAGCACCTTTCTATGTGAGGCTGAGAGCCTAGAAACTGCTTTTTGGGGCTTTGTCCCCACACTCCACCCCTACAGGGTCTCGCCTCACAATCTATGTGACAAGTGTCTTCCACGAGGGGCCCTGTGCGAGGAGCCTGGAGGTGAATGCAATATCCTGGACACAGCCAGGCTCTCTGAGCACAGCCAGGGTTTCTCAGGGCACCACCAGTACTTCTGGGCACAGCCAGACTTCCTGGGCTTCTTAGGGTACCACCTGTCTCCCCAGGCACAGCCAGGGTTTCTCAGGGCACTGCCACTCTCTCTGGACACAGCCAGACTTCCTAGACACAGCCAGGGCTCTCAGGATACTGCCACTCTCTCTGGGCACAGCCAGGGCCTCTCAGGGCACTGCCACTCTCTCTGGGCTAAGGGTACCGTGCTGGAACAATAGCGGCTCACAGTCAAGATGCTTACATATTCTTAATGGTGACCAGTCAAGACACAAAAGCAAACATCCGCCAGTTCCACTACATGGTGGTATGTTCCCAAACAATCAAGCTGTCCATTAAATCAGGGATAGAAGGCAATTCCCCATAGTCCATAGTCATTCGCCAGGGCTGTCCTGGGGGTGAGGGACGACCTTGACCTCACCCTCATCTCCCACAGAGGACTCAGCAAGCGTTTCCTCCTGGGACTACAAGTCCTGCATCTGGGCTGCCTCAGCAAGCACTTCCCAGCCCACAGGGCTGCAATAACCTTCACTTTCTCCAGCCTCTGCTGGTTGGGGAACCATCCACATCTTTCCACCCCTCCACAGGGATCGAGCTCTCCGGCAGCTGCTCCTCCTGGTCTTCCTCAGACTGAGTGTTCATACGCACAAACTGCTCCACTGCCCTTCGGGGAGCTTTGGCCAGCACTGTATCCTGCTGACTACGCCATGTGTCGTGCAGGACGGCCTGCGGGGTCTCAGCTCCTGCTCCCCACATAAGAACGCAGGATATGGTGAGGCCAAAAAGAAACACCCATTGAGCCATAGGTAGGGGAGTCAAACCAATATATTCTCGCTGGCAGTTGGGCTGGAGGAACAGGAAGCAGGAGCCACACTATCTGCAACCTGCTGTCCACTTCTCTGCAATCTGTGACCCATACTCCACCATGCTAGCTGCAATCTGCTCTTGCTAGCTCAGCCACCATCTTCTTGCTAGCCCTCATTCTCTTTGCTAGCGTAGCCACAGCAGTTATATTAGTGGCCAATGGCTTACGGGTTACAGCTGACTGCCAACTAGCCACAGCTGATGGCCATCTGATTACAGTTGATGGCCATTTACTACTCGAGCCGGCACCTTTCTATGTGAGGCTGAGAGCCTAGAAACTGCTTTTTGGGGCTTTGTTCCCACAATGCGGCTAGGCCAAAAAGGAACACCCAGGGAGCCATAGATGGGGGAGTCATACCACTATATTCTCACTGGTGGCATCCGCCTCTCTGCAATCTGCTCTTGCTAGCTCAGCCACCATCTTCTTGCTAGCCATTTATTTTTCGCTAGCGTAGCCACAGCAGTTATATTAATGTCCAATGGCTCACTGTTTACAGCTGATGGCCAACTAGCCACAACTGATGGCCACCCAATCACAGTTGATGGCCATTTACTACCTGAGCCAGCACTTTTCTATGTGAGGCCGAGAGCCTGGAAACTGCTCTCTGGGGCTCTGTCCCCACGCGCTCTAACCAACTGAGCCATCTGGCCGCCCCTCTGGAAGCTCAGCTGCAGCTGGTTGTCTTCAGTCTAGTTGTGGAGAGCACAGCTCACTGGCCCATGTGGGAATCTAACGGGCAACACTGTTGTTCAGAGCTCGAGCTCCAACCCACTGAGCCACCCGGCCGCCCCTTAATGTTGTTGTTTGAAGTCAGTTAGAAGAAGAATTTATTTTTTTAGCTTTCTTTTAACTTTTTGTTTTAAAATTATTTTAAATTTTCAGAAAAATTGCAAAAATAGTGCGGAGTTTACACTAGCTTTCCCTGATGTTAACATCTTACAGAGCCATAGTATAATGATCAAGATCAAGACATAGACATTGATACAATACTATTAACTAAATTGCATAGCTTATTCAAATTTCACCTGATTTTTCTGGCCCAAGATCCAATCAAGGATCCCACATTGCATTTTGTAGATCCAATCTGTAATAATTCCTCAGTCTTTCTTGGTCTTTCACCTTGATATTTTTGAAGAGCACTTCAGTAATTTTGTAGAATACCTATCAATTTGGGTTTTTTTGATGCTTTCTCATGATTAAATTGAGCTTATGCATTTTAGGAAGAATATATCTTAACATGGGGTACTTTCTACTTACTGTCCCCACAAGACATTCTAGGAACATTTTATGCTTTCCCTATCCCAGTCCCGGAAGCAACCATTTCTCCTAGGAACCCTGGTTTGTTTTATTGGTTTATTTTACTACCTCTAGATTTTGAATCTTAGTTAGAAAGCTGGCTCTAAGGTCTAACTCCTTTTCTCCCCATATCAGTGAGACATAGTGAATGGATTATACCACCTAAATAATGGCAGGAAGTCTCGTAGAAATGTCTGGGTGAGCACTCACCTGCAAGTCCTGGGGCCTCCTGGAGGACTGTATGTCTGCTCACTAATACTAATCATTCGATGGGTAACTTTTGACCACACACTCATATACACACATACCGCCCAAAGACAAACATGGAATCTCAAAGACTTTAGAGCCTAAATTAATATTCGTAAGCAGAAACGTGTTCCCGATTGTAGCATCAGCTCCTCAGCACCCCCCACCCCAGGCCTGGCCCTTTGTCATGTAGAGCCCAGGATGACTCCTTTGTTCATACTTCTTACAGAACACGCCTTAGGGCTTGATAAGTCATGAGTTTCAGGGCCAACTACTCCTTCAAATTAAAGCTTCTCTTTTAAAAAATCTTTTTTATTTTTCAATTGCCGTTGACATATAATGTTATATTAGTTTTAGGTGTCCAACATAGCGATTAGACATTTATATAACTTATGAAGTGATCACCCCAATAAGTCTAGTACCTAATTGTGGAGCCGGGTCACAATCTTTTGCAGAATCTCTATTCTCTGGTAATTTCTATAAATGGAACGGGGTTGTTCCTATGAGGATATATTAGTCTCCTGTCAAAAAAATTATTATGAACGATACTGTTTTTCCAGTAGCAATACTAATCCAAATGAGAAAATGAGTACCTAATAATGCTGCATAAGGAAGATCTATTTCCAGCTTTAATATTCACCTTCGCTATTACACTAAAATAAACGAGAGTTCATGGAAATACTTATCAAGATCACCAAAGGCCTTGTGAGCATAATCCAAGGCTGTTTTAATAGTTTATATCAAGATTAACCATCTCTGGTTAATGTTACCCAATTGGAAGCTTTATATATGTCTGCCTCCTGACCCTTGCAGTAGTATTAAGTAAACATACAAGTTTGCAGAAATATTAATAGCTAAGAATGTGCGTCTTGTTATATAATCAGTTTCTGCCCACAGAGTCACAAAAAAGGTCTATGATAGATCAATGAGAATAAAAAATAATCTTGTTGTACTTAGTTTAGATCTCTGTAAGATGAAAGAGAATATAGCAATGGAAAATTTCTTATATTTCTAATGTCTATTTTACTGTTTCATTTAATCAAATATTAGTAGTTTTATTATTGAAACTTTATATCATGCTTAATCAATTTTGCTTCCAACAAAATTAATTTTTATAAACTTAAGTTTTTTAAGGTTTTAAATGACCTATCTCAGACTAACCTTACTAACTTTAACATTTTGGAATAAATTTTGCTTACTAATTTAGACAGAAACAGCTTTTCAATGGTGGGTTTAGGTTATTTATATTAAATCTAATATTTAATTAGTACATTTAGTCTTAATTCTTTCAATGTATAGTAGACATCTTTATTTGTCTCTATTGTTATATGGACTATATTTTCCCCTTTATCTTTTAAAATGTTTTGGAAGACAAAAATAAAACAAAACTATTTTAAAGCCACATGTGAATATCTTAAAACACTCTGTAAGCATTCTAATTCCCTTTTTCCTTAATCAAAAGTATGCTCTACTCCCCTTTACGGAAGACAAAGAATATTATACTACTCTTTTTGTCTATGGTAATATCCCACTCATAATTCAATTTGCTATTTCTCACTTTTTTCTCTTCCATGTTTCTTTTATGCTTTCTGTGCCTTACTTTTCTTCAAATAATTACACTAGTGTCAGAAATAACTCTTCCACAGTTATCCTTACTTCTTTAACAATAGTTGGTATCAATAATTGTCATGTGTTTATTTTGTAGCCATTACCCATTCAAATTTCTTTCTCTAATTTTAGCCTTGCATTTCATTTCATATATATATATGAAATATATATATATAAGCTTGAGCAAGCTTTTCAAAAAAGGCCCCAGGCTGCCGCCGCATGTTTTTGAGATTGGGAATGTCTGAGAATGTCCCTCTGTTGCCTCCCTGTACAAATGGTCCATTATTCCTGAGTTGCAGCTTATCTCTTCCATAGAAGATGTCATCACATTGTCATCTGGCATTGCTCATTGCAATGGAAAAAGCCAAAGCTAGTCTGATATTTTTCTCTTTGAAAATGACCCACTTTTTCTGCTTGGAAACTTGCAGAATTCTTTTTTCCCCCCTTATAGTTTTACATTTTTATGAAAGTATGTCATGATGTTGCTTTTGTTATTGAATATGCCTGGGACTTTGGATATACTTTTTGCAATTTTTTTCAAATATGGTATATTTTGTTTTCGTTGAGCATTGATTTTGATCCTTTTGTCTGTTTTTTCACCTTTGGAAATCCTTTTTATTTGGAAATTAGATCTCCAAATTTAACAACTTATCTCGAATTATTTTCTTACTTTTTACATTCCTTTTTAATTTTATTGTAAATATGAATAAGAAGTAAGGGGGGTGGGCAGATTTTTTAATATATAGAAACCACACAGAATGACAATTGTCAAACAAGGAGGCCTTATTTTAAAGACTACCAATTGAGACCTGTTTGGCTGAATCAGAAATTACATGGGCAGCTGGACCATTTTGTCCATTTTTAAACAGAGCAGAGGATATACAGTTTCCCTGTTGGTGAAGGTGATGAGCAACTACAGCTGATCGTAGAAGAGATGGAATCTGGTACAGATCTCACTTCTCTAGAGTCTTCAAAGAATTCTTCATGTAACCTGCAGAGTATGTCAGATGTAATTAGAAAACAACAGTGGGTAAGTTCTTGATATAAGGAGACCATCCCAAGAGGACTCTGGAAGTTCAGCTCAGTGTGGCAAGTGAAGTGTATAAAAAACATGGCAAATGAAGATGTGAGTCAGGCCATGGCTTGCAATGGCATTTCTGGGGAGAGGGAGATGTTCATCCATGAAGATTATCCTCGTTGTTATTTTCAAGACCAGAGATTCCCTGGGGCAGATGACTGTTACCTCGGCTGTCTATCCACATGCAGCAGAATTTCATCTGCCTATTTGGGATTCAGGGTGAGCCCTAGATCTAGATCCTAGATCAGTGATCTGTTCGGAAGCTAGGCCTGGGAACCAACAGAGACCCTGCTGATGGCCTGTGCTAACCTGAAGGGGAAGAAGGATGGTGGGAGGGCTGGCCACATGCCCCCAGGGACTGGTAAGGACGAAGATGTGGGAAGTAAAATAGGAGTGGTCAACGCTGGGCTTAGGAAGATGAATTGGGACAGAGATATTAATGCAGCACTTGCCTCAGTGGAAACTGACACAGAAACAAAAGTGGGGCAAAGACTGTAGATAAGAAATCTGTGGCCCTGGCCACCAGGAGCTGGAGAAGTCTTTGGAAGAACAGCGACCATTTTTATGTGTGGAAGGACCTATTATACCTTTTCCCTATTTTGTCTCTCTATCAGAGTTATTTGACAATCGTCTTTAGCAATTATGTCTTTTCTTTGTCTAGGCTTCAGATCTGGCTCTTCTTATATGATCAATCGGCAGACTAGAGGTTATAAAACAGATACCATATTTATTGTAGGGATCTTCTTGAGGACATTGTCAATGATATATGCTTTTCCATTAGTTAGAGTCATATTAGAAATTCTTTCAAAGAAAAGTATGCCTTCAGGGAATGTACCATCCCTTTATGGTCCTGTTTACCTTGCATTTATTGATGCTCCCAACACATAAATCTGTTCATTCTTTGCAAAACCCCAAATTCACTAAGCTCCTCTTTCTTATGTAAGATCCTCTCCTTGGAAGCATAGTAAAAGTGAAATAACTTGAACTCAATTAATTATGGAGCCTTGGATTTCCATTTCCTACTACTTTCCTATGGACATGTTCTTAAGTGGTATTTCTACATTTCTATCCCTTCAAAATACCTTGCACATAAGTTACTTAAGTTATTTTCATCAAGAAATACAGTTAGCTAAGTTCTTCTCCATATACTTCTCTAATTCTGAGGTCCTCACTTGCCACTAAGTTATTCATATTCCCTTATTTTTAAATGGACTTTCAACTCCCTAAGAGGTTTTACATGTCCTGTCATTACTTTCCCGCTACTTTCCACAACAGCTAGGTAACTGGTTTGATGGGAAAATTATTTTGACATCTTATCCTTAATTAGAACATTTAATTTCCTCCTAACCACAAAAAGTGGGTCTTAGTCATTTGGGTCTTGCTCTTATATACTCATTGTACTTTCTTCTCGAGACCCATAGTTCAAGTTTGAAATTGAAAGGACACAAGAGATGGGGATTGCATGTTAGAAACTCATTTACCACATCAGTCCGAGGCTTGCTTCTTTCTGTCTAGAGACTCAGAGATCATCAGGTGTCACCTATGTTGACCAAAGGAACTGTCCTAGAACCAGGAAGATGAAGAATAATTTAAAAAACAAAACCAAAAGCAACACTTTAGCTTTTCCTGGGATATCACTGGCATTTATGGGAGCACTTGTCCCCTATTCCTGAGGAATTCTGCTGTACTACTTTAAGATAACCTTTGAAGGTGACTATGTCATATAAGTGAGTTTCTAGCAATCAACAGTTAAAATTAGCAAGGTAACAAAGGTCTTCCGGGGAGTGGGTGAGGATGAGGGAACCTGGGAAGTGGGATGGAGGATGAAACAGGAGCAGACCAAGCTCAGAAAGCCTCAGTTTGCTTCTGTTTTCAGTGTATCAGCCACTGCCATCTTCACCAGCATTGAAAAGAAGAGACAGTACAGCAAAAGTATGCCCAAATGCAAACAAAATGCCATCCCAAAGTGCAAATCAGAATTCAGTGAGTCCTTATAATTCACTGTTCTACGGTGTCATCTGAGATTACGCTGTTCTTTGATGAAGTTGTCCCCGTTTCTGCATCTGTCCCCAAGTCACCTACCCATGCTCAAAATTTGTGGAAGGGCACAACCTGTCTTCAGTGTCTAACTGGCTTGAAAGTTTTGACAAGTGCAAATGCAACTGCTTCCTTAGAAATTACTTAGCCTAGTTTTTCATTTGATAGAGTAAAAGAAGGAGGCACAAAGAAGTTCAACAACTAGCTCAAGGTCACTACTTGTTGAGTCTAAATCACTGATCTTTGTGCTATACCAACTGCCTCCAACATATACACTTATTTTTTAAACCCATGTTAAAACTTGAACCATTGAATGTCTTCTGGCTTCCTGGCATCTTTTGAGAACTTTTTTTAATGTTTGGAGAATTTATGACTAATGAGTCCCCTCCCCCCATCCCAGTCTCTCTAGCTAGAAAAACAACTTCTCGTCTTCCTCTGCGCAGGACACAGACATTGGCTGCACCAGCCAGAGGACCCCTATACTAGACTTCGATTTAGAAATACATGAAATACTGCCCATGTTCTTCAATTTGCTGCTACTGTGGCTGCAGAGACAACTGACTTTCGGAGGCTCTGGTGGTCTCCAGGTTAGGTTCCTGACAGAGGGCTGTGCTGGATGAAATTCTTCCTAGAAAACAAAAGCCCTTCAGTCCCATTCAGTCACAAGAATAGTCTCACTTTGGTAATTAATTGGTCCATTGCAATGTAATAATAAAAAATATATGAAAGCTTCTTCCCTTTCCAGTTTAAGTCGGCTACATCCCAGAAGTACTTATCAGGAGAGGAGACGTTGTCTTCTTCTCTCTCTCCCCCAACTAGGGCTTCTCCTCCAGGCTGCCTCCGCTTCTCCAGAATTAAAGTGAGCAGGAGCAAGAGGCAGAGGAGGGAAAACACTCAAATAGCCAGCACAGATGACTCTGATGTTGGCTTCCTCTGGCCATGGCACGTGTTTAAAGAGATTTTATATTCGAAAGGTCTACAACATATGGCAGCTGCTCATAGATATTTGTATTTGTTTTCATTAGGTGTCTATTTGATGTTTCCTCTCTGTTAGACAGTAATAAGGAGACTATGTCTGGTCTTTGCACTACAGTTACATATTTTATTATGATTATCCTCTCAAGCTCAGTAGTTACTGGGCTACTAATGAAGTCGTCATGATTTAAGCCTCTCAAAAGATTATACTCTGGTTGTGGTCATCTTAGTGGAAGCACAGGCTTTCCACCAAAGTCTCAGATTCCACTTCCCATAGTGTGGAATTATTGCTTAGAGAGCTACTACCTAGCCAAGGTCAACATTTCCTAGAGTCCTTTGTGTCTGGATGGGACCATGTGACTGAGTTCTGGCCAATGGACTGTAAGTAGAATTGTTGATCGACACTTCCAAGCCTGACCCATAAAACCTTCACACGTAATCCTCTGTGCCTTCTCTCCCCTCTTGGCTTCCCAGGTGTTGGTGTCAGGGTTAGCTTGGAAGTCACACATTGAAGGTGACAGAGCCTCCATTAACCTGAATCTCTGAATGATTCTGTGGAGCAGAACTACTCTCCACGCCCAATGGGACTTTACACAAAAAAGACATAAACTTCCACTATATTAAGTCAAGAGTCAGCAAACTTTTTCTGTAAAGGGCCAGATAGTAAATATTCAGGTTTTACAGGCTACATGGTTTCTGCTGCAACTACTCAACTCTGCCATTGTCATGTGAAAGCAGCCACAGATAATACATAGATGAGTATGCATAGCTGTATTCCAATAAAACTTTATTTACAAAAACAGACAGCAGGCTGGATCCGGCCTATGAGTGGTAGTTTGCTGACCCCTGTATTAAGCCACTACATTTTTGGAGTTTATCAGTTACAGCAGAATACTACATGAATCAATTCACTTTTCTTATTCAATCTTCTATCAATATTACCCAGTATGATGCCAGGTATAGAGTAGGGACTTAATGATGAGTGAACGAAGAGCCTTGAAACAAAGAGGCTGGAGTTTTAACAACTGTAAGGAACAGTAGATCGTTACTCAGGCCTGACCATGACCAGAAACTCAATGTAAGCTTGCATAAAGCTGGGAGCCACAAAAGGTTATCTCACAAGGGTAAGAAAAACTCCCTCCATTGGCTTCCCATTGTCCTCAAGACTGGGTCCAACATCTTTGGCTTGACATTGAGGGATTT
Source organism: Rhinolophus hipposideros (assembly GCF_964194185.1). Taxonomy (NCBI): domain Eukaryota; kingdom Metazoa; phylum Chordata; class Mammalia; order Chiroptera; family Rhinolophidae; genus Rhinolophus; species Rhinolophus hipposideros. The sequence continues at coordinate 28,241,182 of NC_138051.1, forward strand.
CTTGCTCTGGCTTCTGCTCCTATCTCCATCCTAATTTCCTACTGCTCCTTCTTCTTTGTGTCTGAGCCCCAGGCATACCAAACCAAGTTCCCTAAATACATTGTGATTTCACACATGCCATTTCCTCTGTCAAGAATTCCAGCCTCTTTCTCGTTTCCCTGTCGTTTTAGCCTCCAACTCTTCTTGTCCTACCTAGACTAGGAGGCAGTATTCCTCCTGTGTGCTTATCCTGCATATGGACACAATTATAGCACTTATCATATGCTGACGTGTCAATATGTCTGTTACCTACTTGTTTGGGTGCACCCTGATGTCAGGGACCAGTCTGTATTCCATACCCCCAACCTTATGGCAGTACTTGGCACTTATTTGGTTCTCAATAGAAACTGGTGAGTGAATCAGTGAATTAATAAGAATCCAAGCTGAATGAGTACATCGGCAACTATGTATGTTTAGGAGTTGTATTACTCTTAGGATTTACAGATATTCGATTCAAAAATACTACCAACTGAAAATAATATATAGCATAATAATTATATTAGAGTTACATTTCCAATAGCTGGTAAAGAACAATAATTGCTTTTGCCTCTGCAGCCAAACCATCCTCAGTTGCACCTTAGCCCAGAGGAGGAGTGGCACTCTGGGTTGCTCACCACAGAGCAAAGTGAAAAAGCTCAATTCTTAAACAGTTTGGGTTCTGCAGATGACAAACAGATCCTTTAAGAAATACACAACTATGTGACCCAGATTTTCCAAAACAGTTCCCCTTTAAATGTTTGTTCCATTTTCCCCACAAATAGCATACATTTTTCAAACCGTATGTTTCTGTTCTGTTGAAGAAAATAAGATAGTTGTTAAATATCCAATTCCAACCCTGAATAGTCTGTTAAGTTCATGATAAGCAGCTTTACATTTAACCAAACACCTGACCTAAAAACATTTTTAAAATTTATTCCTTATGAAAAAAATTAGAAATGTTACAGCACCTAAAAATTTGTTAAGTCTCTATCTCCATTTGATTACACGTAAGATTTGATTGCAATTGTTAAAGTTGTACTAGTAAAGATGAATAAAATACCTTTCTTAAATTAGGGGCTATGCATTTTGGCCAATTTGGCACAAATTGGGCTAGTCTTTTGCCTCTGACCCAAAATCATAATGGAAACCTTGACCTCACTTTTGGCAAGAATGGTAGGAGGAGACCTTAAGAGTGAGGCATCTGCACCCCCAAAGCAGAGAGAGAGCCTCTGATGAGGATGTGGAACAGAATTATAGTTTGGAGACACTTCCATCCATCCTTTTTCCTTTCACACACACCCTCACTTCCTCTTTCTAAAGCCATCCAGACTGTGAACCCTTTCCTGCTTGTTCTGGGCACTTCTGGTGGCCCACTTGTCACCCTCAGTGACAAATACATGCTTAGCAGGAAGAGGTGTAAGCTGGGTGGATGGAGCAGCCCTCGAGTTAAACTCAGATGAGCCTTCACTATCCACCCTCCACAACCCCTTTCAGGATGATCGTTTGGAGCAGGTAGGTGATAAGAAGAACAGGTCCTTACCTGAACAGACAGCACGTGGGTGAAATGATAGATATTTAATTGGACCATATGAAGTTGCCAGTTATCTAGATGGATAAATAGATAGAAACGTAGATACAACTAATAAATAGAAACATGTACAGCTAGATAGATATAAAAACAGATAGTGACAGAAGTAGTGAGTTAGGTATGTACTGATCAGTTACAATATTATTTTAACACTACACCAATTTTTTAAGGCATATTTTGAGGCATTTCCTCTTTCTAATAGGAAAGGATGGTCTGAGGAAGATTGAGGACGAAGGAACAAGATGAGTAGAAGTCTATGGTAGCAATATCAGCATTGGTGACAGCCAACCCATGTCACACATTATTTCTAACCTGCTTTTGCATCAACATTTATAGTAAAGTCTTTAACAGAACACAACAGAACTGTTAGAAATTGAACTGTACAAAATTGTATATACTACTTAGGTATAAATGGGCTATTTTGTTTTTAAATAATCCATGAGTACATTTTAGGGTTTTGTAAAATAGCTCAAAAATATGATGGTTTATAAACTTTCTTGGTCTAATCTGTCCCCCATGGACTCACAGTTACTATTTATCGCTTTCTCCCAAACTGAAATATAGGAAGTATTCCAGAACATTATTTAAAATGTATAAACAATTGACCACAGTCCTCTCTTATGGAGTTTCCCCCAAAGAGTGTATAAACATGACATGACCAGAATAAAGACATAAAGGAATTTCATTTGGCCAGTGGTTCCTAACGATGTATGGTAAGTATTATACCCAATCAGTTCACTCTCTTTTCATATCTAATTTTTACAATTCATTATGCAGGACAAACAGGAAAGATAGCTCCTACTTCCAAGAATCCTAAAACATACAACCTTTAAAAATGGTTTACTGTCTTCATCATTAGCCATTTTGATTACAAAGGCAATTGTCTCAGAGCGCTGAGTCCGAGATATGATCTGTACCCACTGAATCAACATTTGCAGCCATGCTGTAACACCAAAACTTCCATGTCTACACACTGCTGTTCTAGGGCTCTGCGAGGACAGCTTTGATTTCTTTACAGACTCTTTGGAGCAGCAATTACAGATTATAATGCCACATCTAGAGAATCTGAATCCTTGATATATACTCTGAACATGATCAGACTTTTCCTAGATGGATAACCGGGTCCTTGAATTGTCTTTTATAGCCGAATTTCCCAGCATTAGCTGCGAAACAGATGCTAAAGAACCCCCATAGAAAGATAAAGGAGGAAAAAGTGTCTCCAACTGCAATACAACGTGGCACCACTTTGTCCCACCAACACACACACACACACACACACACACACACACACACACACTACAACTACCAGAGTTTTGCAAGCAGGTCCACTCCAAACATCTGTATCTTCTTTGCTATGAAACTAAAGTAGTTTTTTTAACTTTTAAATTGTGAAGTAAGCACACATACAAAGGAGAGCCCCAAACAAAAATGTGCAACAAACACAAGGATTATCTCAAGATAAATATCCACACAACCCCCAACCAGACCAGCAACAGACATTGCCAGGACCCCCAAAACCTTTCATCTTTTCCAAACACCATGCACCCCTTCTCTCCACTACCTCTGCCTCAATATTCTGACCGTTATGGCAATCACTGCCTTGCTTCTCTTTATATTTCTACCACCTAAGCACTCAGTGTATCCCTAAACACTATGGTTTAGTTCTGTGTCTTTTCTTTTAAATTCACATAAATGGAATCATGAAACAAGTACTCTTTTGTGACTGGCTAATTTCACTCAATATTATATATATAAATTATATATTCTGTGTTACTGTTTATTCATTCCTTGTTCAGGAACAGTCCGTGTTCATTTTTTTCCTTTTCACATCTGTAGAGTATGCCATCATACGACTAGACCATAATTTATTTATACAGTCTATCGTTGATGGACATTGGGTTGTGTCAGTTTATTACAAATGAAGCAACACAAGTCCACCCATTTCTGTTGTTTATGTATCTAGAAGTGGAATTGCTGTTCCATGAAGAATGTTCAACTTTAATAGACAATGCCACATTGTTTTCCACAGTGGTGGCATCCATTTAAACTTCTCTAGAAGTGCATTTGTACTCCTGTTGCTGCACATGTTCACCAACATTTGACACAGTCAGGTTATTTTTTTTCTAATTTTCTTGTGTATCTCATTGTGTTTTTTATTTGAATTTCTCTGATTACTGATGTAACTGAGCATTTTTTATATGGTTAAGGTCATTCGGAAATCCTAGTTTATTAAGTATCAGTTGGAGTTTCTTGCCTATTTTCTTTTGTTCATTGGTTGTATTTTTCCCCACATTGTGGCTTACTTTTTTTATCCTCTTGCTAGTGTCTTTTGATAAAAAGACGTTTTTAATTTTAATGTAATCAAATGGATTAATTTTTTCTGTATGGACGGTATTCTTGTATCTTGTTAAAGAAATCTTTTACTACCAGGAGATCATGAATATATTTTCTTATATTATATGCTAGAAGCTTTATTGGTCCTTGGTCAAGTTACCCCCAGTAACCTGATTTTTTAAGTCCATCAAAAAGGGATGTGGGTCTTATTTCTCTTCTCAAAATGCTCCTGGACTCCTTATGCAAATTTGCTCAGTCTGGTCCCCAGTAAACTTCAAGTTCCACATATCCGTATTTTTTCACATATGCACAACCTATGGTTACTCTCTTTCTTTCCCTTTCCTCTTCCTCTCCCCCAGAAACTTTTCCCAACTCGTATGCATTTGATTTTATTCCTCTAGTGGTTCCCTGCCTTTCTTAGGTCATGTAGTCTGTTTCCCTCTCCTGCTTCATCAGTTTTGCATCTCTGCCCTTTACCCTCACAGACTGCCCCTTCATGAGCCTTGAGATACCAGCCAGGGAAGAGGGAGAACCTTCTTTGCCTGGTTAGAGCCCTGGGATGGACCACCAAAGCCCCAAAATGTCAGGCAGTGAGACCCTGCCCAATTCCTTTGTGAGGTGTCCAAGGGGGCAGGACACTGTAAACTCTCTTGAGAAGGGTTATGAGTATGCTCTGGAAGCTCATTTGGAAGGCATATGAACACTAACTTGTTTCCAGAAACTGAAAGAAAATCCATGTCAGATACCCCCACCTTACCGCCCAAAGACCTAGAAAAAATGTCCTTGGAGCAGGACTGGTAGGTAATGAAGCCCACGATGGCAGCCACATTGTAGAAGTAGTGCAGAAATGGCCAATTTCTAAGACAGAAAAGAAAAAAATAAAACAATAAGATTGCAATAGGCTTAGAGCAGGGGTGTCCAAACTGCGGCCCTCAATCCATTTTTAATTGGCCGTCAGCAAATTCCAAAAATATATTTAGTTTACTTAAATCAACCAGGTGAGGCAATACGTACTTCACCTCGAGTGAGTGGCCCGGCTGTTTGTGTATTTTACCAAAATGGCCCTTGGTAAAAAACATTGAAAAAAGTTTGAACACCCCCGGCTTAGAGGCTTACCACTGTGACGGGGGAAGAATTCTTGAGGACCCAACTGAGTATTTGAGTATGTGGAGACCAGCAGGGATCTGCATGTTAAATTCTGAAACACCCCAAAAGGCAGAAAATAAAACCTCAGCAAGTTCATTGATAATGTAAAGCACATACTCGTATTTGCCTTCTTCACAAGGCAGCCAAGGTTACGAGTTTCATAGCAAGTTTATTGCCGGGAAAAACAGATCAAACACAAATTTCAGCTCAGAACCTGCTCGGCAACAACTGTCCCATCACCTGCACTAGATATGTCTTAGAGTTCTATCTGCCAACTAGTGCCTGGAACGTGTGACACCTCCGCAGGGCCTGGCCTTCGTTCTCCTGTCCCATCACATCTGCTTCCTGGTGATAGTCACAGGAACGTCATGTAGGGATGCTGATAGCCTGTACTGCCCCCGGGAGTGAATTTTAAACACAACTCCCTCTGAGCTGATACAGCCCCACTGGGGTCTGGCTTGGTGAATGCAAATGTTAAAGCCATCCCCTTTCTCAGGAGAATGTTAGCACCACGCCAGGGTGCATGACTTGACAAGCAGATCATAGGGTGATTTGAGCTCCCACTTGTCCCTGGAATGGGTACCTGGTTTAGTGAGCAACCTGTACAACCATACCCAGCAGCCCTGGAGTTGTGGGGACTGAGAGACAATGGCAACGAGTGTAATTTTAATGTGGAAAGGACAGGTGTACAATGCTGTGTACTTGGATTTTGATTATCACATGGGATTAAGATTCACTTCCCTGCACCCTGGCATCCACTCCACTGCCCCATTCTGAAGCTCCCCACTCACTGTTTGAGCAGTGGCAATCAGCACGACAGAGTCTCCCCTGTGAGGAGACAACAGGTGTGACGAGGTGGAAAGTGAGCACAACCCAGAAGCCAGGTGCTTCCAGAAAAAGGGCTTCTCCAAGTTCTGTCAAGGAGACAGAACTGAACCATAAGGAAAAGAGGGGAAAGTGGGGATGGTGCCAGGGTCTCTGGGGAGAAGTGGATTCTTTGTGGAGGCTGGACCTCTGGGAGGGTGCTGATATAGCCTCCCCTGCTGGGAAACCCCAGGAGCTCCTGGAACCAGTCACAGGGGCAGGGCCAATCAGCAGGTTGATCTCTGGAGAACAGACTGTGGAGCAATCGATGAGCAGGTGAAGCAGTGGTCACCTGCCCCTGGGACGGCTACTCCCTTGGGAGGGATATGCATTTAGAATCATCTGACTTCCAAATCTAACTCTAGAGCAGGAACAGGAACTGGTTGCTGACTCAGACAGAATAAGAGCAAAAGCGGGAGAAGCTCTGTCATACCAGACTTCAGAGGCATGCAGGGGAGGGACTGAAGGGACATCCTCTGGCCTCTTTGGTGGGTTAGGCACTCTGGGTTACAACACCGTGGCTCATCCCTTGACAGCTACCCTGCCATTCTCGAGCACAGACCACATCAGAAGTGATCAAAGCTCCTCTGTGGTTTTGGAATCTGCTAGCCACGGTTCCTCCAAATTCCATTTCACTGGGTTGATTACATCAGCGGGGACCAAGTGGACTGAAGATATGGTTCAGGAGGAAACAGGAGATCCTGGCATCCAGAGCACACTCCTACCTGTACCTCCTTGGGATATTCCACTTCAAGGCCCCTTCTCTGAGTGTCCCATTGCCATAGAGGAGAAGAGCAAGGAAGAGTCACCCCACCTCCATAGCTCTCCCAGCCCTCATCCACCCTCTCCTCCATGGGGGGCAGCAGCTGGCTCAGCAGCAGGGCTGGGCCTTCACATTGACACTCAGGATCTGAAATCAGAGCAAGGAGGGGAAGGCAGCTGGAAGGTCCTTGGCTTGCCTGAAGTCTGTGGGGAGGAGCTGGGGGTCTGTGCTGCTCTTCTCCCAGAGTGTGGCCCAGAGTCGTGGAGGAACAGGATCTGAGGGATATACCCTGTCCTCCAGGAATACTTGCTTAAGAACCCCCTTACTGTCCTTCACGGCATAGACTCTCTGCAGGGCACACTTCCCTCCAGAAAATCAGGTCAGGGAAAATAGTATCGGGAAAGGACATTAGGAAAGCTGATGTGTTAGTGTCTGCGTTAATGAGTAGAGGTGAGAATTTGCATGGCACCATAAACACCAGCGCTATGTGGGGCTCTGTTCAGAGGCAGATGCTGAAATTTGAGTGTCCTATCAAAGTTGGAGGCTGGGCAGGGGACCATAGGGGCAGAGCTGGGCTGGAAAGACCACAAAATGTAAGAACCGATCAGAGAAAGTGGGGCAGGATCTTCAAGGAGGAAGGAGGTTGGGGGATGGCCAACAGAAGAAAGCTCCTTCAGGAAGGAATGTCTCACGCTGATCACAGGACCCACAGTGAAGAGGGAAAAGGTCAGGATTGTGCTGACCTGTCTCAGAGGGGCTTTCAGAATAGCAGTGGCCGCAGGAGCCCCTGTAATGCCTGGTGGATTCCAGCTGGATGGTGAGCTTGGTGGAGTTCCCTTCTCTCAGGTGGGAACACACTCAGGTATGTGAGTAGAGATGAGGCACTGAGAGAACCCCACAGTTCCATACTCCTGGGGCCTCACCTTGTCTTATACCTGCTTATTGATTTCGAGGGGCTCCTGCCAGGTATTGACCTTGGTGTTGCTCTTTAGGAAGTCAACTAACCCACAATGCTCCAGGCCCTGGGATTTGGGGGAAGATAGAGGCAGCAAAAAGAGTGAGGAAGAGATGAAATTTAGGATCAGAAACATCCTCCCTCCCTTCACAGTCATCTAGGGGTGCTTAGCTGACCAGATCCCTGCCATGTGGGTACTGAAACACTGAGTGACATTTCCTGCTGGCTTCATTGGGGCCACATGCTTGGTTCTCTCACCCTAAGACACACTGGGAGAAAACTGGACAGCGACCAGTTACAACCCTGCACTTCACCTAAACTCACAGTTTCCAGCCCTGCTGGGCTTGTGCTTTCCTCCTCCCCTTAAACTTCCAGGCAGAACCCCCTTCTTAGTGCTCCCTCATTTCTGGGAGACTTCACTCTTAAGTCCCGTACCTGGAGCCTCTTCTCTGGAAAATATATCTGGCAGATTCCCCTCCCCTTAAAGACTCTCTTCAAAAATGACCATTTCCCAGGGTGGATGTTTACCTCAGTTGGTTAGAGTGTGGTGCTAGTAACACCAAGGTTGCTGGTTTGGTCCCCCCATTGGGGCACTGTTAGCTGTACCCTCCTAAAAAAAAGAAAGAACCCCCCCCCAAAAAATGACCAAAAATGACCTGTTGCCAGAGAGCCTCTTGAACAGTGCTTACTCCCACAGTGACAATAATGACCTCCCCAACCTGGCATGTCCCCTGCTCCAGTCCATAGGGCTGTCCCTGCCACGGGCATTGTCCTAGTTTTACCGAGCCTTGGGGCATCTGTTCTCTGCAGGGTCCTTCCAGGCCCAGAATTAAATGGTTAAGAAAGTGGGTTAGGAGTCGGGCAGACCTTCGTTCAAAATCTTCCCTGTCACTTAACCTGCCTAGGTCTGTTTCCCACCATAAAGGTGTTATAACAACATTGAATGGCTCACTTAGTAATGTGCTAGGGCATTAGCATATGTCTGGCACATAGGAGACATCCAAAACCAGGTTAAGGAAAGGAGCATTTTGACTTAGAGCCCCACCTCGTCTGGCCTGGGTCTGTGTGTTCTCATCTCTCCCCCCTCACCATAGTCAGCAGCCGCTCCAGGTCCTTCCACAGGCACACAGTGCCTGTCACACTCGGCCCCACCCCTGCAGCACTGCCACTGCCCTGCATTGCATGGCTGTAGGAGTGCCCATCCCTGGACCTCATGGTGAATGCAATTGTGATCAAGGCCCCTATAAACGCAGTATACTGTGCCCTTTCTGCTTTCAGCCAGGTCAGCTCAAACCGAAGTGTGTCTCTGTTTTGTAAGACTTTACCAACACCTTCAAGAAACTTCCAATATTTTTCTTCTAACATTCTGGTATTTTTCCACCACATTTCCTAAAGCTCCAGCTTCGAGAGACATTTGGTCTGAGACAGCTAAGCTGCAGTAGGAAGAGGTTAACCAGCTACGTCACTATCACACAATAAGGACAGAGGGCTTCTCACTTAGCCAATTTCACATGATGGAGTCTCTACCGGTTTAAATCTAGATTTGACTTAAAAGTCCTTTTTTCTGTGTTATTTTTAGAAACATGCAATAATTTGCAGTGCAATGAAATGAAGAATTTAATTGGGCTTTAAAATTTAAAACCTTTATCAAGGCAACTAGAGAATGATGAACTTTGTAGATAGATTGACTCGTAATCGAGGTCCTGCATAGAATGTTAGATGGTGATAAGGGCTAGGAAGGAAAATGAAGCCAGGAAAAGGAATACGTTAGAGGGGTGCAGTTTTTGAAAAGGTGTCACTAAGAAGGTGACATTTGAATAAAGACTTGGATGAGGTATGATTGCAAACCACGCAGGTATATAGGAGGAGAGTATTCCAAGAAGAGAAAAGAGTAAGTCCAATTATCCTAATGCAGAAGAAAGCCTGGCCCACTCAGGTAGCAGCACAGAGCACAGTATGATTGAAGTGAAATGAGCGAGGGGAGATTGGCAGGACACACATAATTAACAACTTCTGTATTTGGGGGCATTCATGCTATTATATTTCCAATATTTTGATTTTATAAATAATTTTGCACTCACTCAATATTTCATAAATTATTTCTTACATATAGACCCTTATAAGTGGAAATCTTGGGTTAAATGAAGTTCTTAATTCATAATGCCAAATTGATTTCCTGAAAAGTTGTAGTTTCCAGTTCCGCCAAAAATGTATGAATGTACTCATTGCATTGGCATAGAATTAACGCCTGGTCGTTCGCAAAACATGAAAAGAATTCACAAAGTGGGAGAGCAAGAAAGCTTTATTGAAAGTCAGGCAGAGAGAGAGAGAGAGAGTTCTGGCAAAGAGAAGTTTTGTCAGGACAGAGCCCGATAGGGACAGCCAAGACAGAGGGGTAAGAGAGATACTGGCAGAAGTTTGCCAGGGCAGAGTCTGATGGAAACAGCTGATGAAACAGAGGGTAAGGCAGATACTGGCAAACGGAGCTGTGCCAGGGCAGAACCTGATAGGGGGAGCTGCACCAGTGAGAAAGAATGCTGGGGTTTATGCTTTTCCACGCAGGAAGTGGAGTGCTTGTCAGTTTGCAGGGAGGCTGCCATTACAATTGTCTTCTCCTGGGAACGATTCTGTTCCCATCTGTGATGTGCAGGGGTTGCCACTGAGATTGGAAACTGTACTCTTCCCACCTATGATGGATGTGAGGCGCTTGTCAGCTTGCAGGTGCCCTGCTGGCCAGGGGCGTCAGAGCCAAGCAGTTGATGTTTAGTTCATTCCTGCTAACTCACAAACTCGCTCCTGTTAACTCCTTGCCTGTCCCATCCTGCCAGCTCAGGAGCCTGCTCCCGTTAACTCTTTACTGTCTCATCACTCATCTCATCCCTCGTCACCATTGTAAGTATTGTGCCTTTAAATTCTTGTCATTTTGATGGGCAACAATAGTAAGTCATTGTTTTATTTACAGTTCTTGGTTACTGATTAAGTTGAACTTTTTCATGTGTTTATCAACCAGTTAGATTTCCTCGTTATGTACTATTTTTCACCACTTTGCCCATCTATCTACTTAGGCATTAGTATTCTTCTTATCAATTTGCACAATCCCTTTGTTTGGACTGTCTAACAAAGTACCATAGACTGGTACTTTGATAAATAAACAACAGAAATTTATTCTCACATTCTGGATGTTGAAAGTCTGAGACCAGGGTGCCAGCTTGGTCAAGGTCTGGTGAAAACCCTCTTTGGGGTTGCAGACTGACTTCTCATTGTATCCTCACAGGGTGGAAAGAGAGCTTTCTGGTCTCTCTTACCCAGCACTAATCCCATCTTGGGAGCTCCACCCTCATGACCTAATTACCTCCCAAAGGCCCACCTCCAAACACTATCACATTGGGGCTTATATTTCAAGATATGAATTTTGTAGAAACACAAACATTCAATCCATAATACTAATTAAATCTCACAGGTCGTTTTTGCTGCTTCTCCCAAAATAATATGTAGAAGCCACTCAAGGTCATGAGTACTCTGCTTGTTATCATTGCTGGTCCTTCACCCCAGTGGGAACCTACAGCCAGGTCCTGTGGAATGTAAGAACTCAGGCATATAGGACAAGAATTAGACTCTACATTTTGTCTCTTCCCATCTCAGGCCAGAAATATATCCTATCTTCTTCCTTTAACTTCCCTTGCTGTCACTCAGTCCCTTTCTAATACCAGTTCTACTCTATTTGCTGTTCAACTCATTAGTCCATATTTTCAGTGGTCTTCCTCATTATAATGGGATTTTTTTTCCACAGTGAGATTCTTGTTTCTACGGTGATGCAAGAGAAAGTCTGTGTAGAGGCATTGCACCGGAAGTTTTCACTTACTTTGAGAGCTAGAAAAGCTGATTGAGGTAAAGGGTCATTGGAGATTTGGAAATTCCCCAGCAGAGGTCACAACTTCAAGGAAAGTGAAGTCAGGAAGAAAGCATAAAGAACCTTCTTGTCATTGTAATTACCTCGAATAGGCATGAAACTTTCACACTCTTTTAACATTAACTTTACATACTCAATGATATTTTTCATGTATTGCCTTAGACATTTGGTCTCAGACAACTTTTTAGACAACCTTATAAAAACATTTTGTCAAGGAAAAAGTATTACATGGTAGCTACAGAATGATAAAGGATTACTGGGGAGCTTTCTCTTTATTAATTAGAGAATTTAAATAATTTTTACATGAAAAGATAAAGAAATAGAAAGAAATTCTGCAGCATAATTAATAAAAATGGCTCTACTGCAAAGTTTAATAGCCTCACCTTTCTGTTTACTGCTACACACAATACATCAGTGTTAAAATATAATTTCCAAAAATAATGTTGTGACTGTTGTAAAAATAGAAAATGAACAAGTGTTAAAGTCTTACTCAACTCATTAATTAATGAGAGAACCAATCAGGTGTTATGACCAATTCAAAGAACATTTGAGAAGCTAGGTATTTATAAGAAATGTTAGAATAAAATTTTACAGATAGACACAAAACTGGTTAATGTCCAACAGGAAAATAAACCATAACCTTTGGGACAATCTCTTCTAACAGAATTATTTGCATCTCTAACAGATAAAAATCTACACGTTAATCTTTGCTCAGACAGAAAGTCAATCCCCACACTGCAACAATGCACTGAAAATATTCTCCCAGCTCTTCTGCCTACTTCCAAACTTCAAGTGATTTTTTTCTTTTTTTTGACATAAAGTGAAAGCAATTTTGTAAGGGAGCAGGGAGTACCCGTGCCTCTGGAAACAAGGGTACCAAAAAGTCAGAAAACAGTTCTGAGAGCTCACCAACTCCTCCTCCTGACTCAGGAAGAGAAGTAACTCTGCCGACAGCCTCCCAAACCAAAACTGAGACAGTACGCACAGAACTGCCCACGCAGCCTCCCTACCTGCTCCGATCTCCAAAGGGAATGGAAGAATATAGGCACTAAGAGGGAGAAGCCATCAGGTGAGCCTCCTTCCTCTCACAGACACTGGAGGAAATAATTGCATGGAATACCTGCTGCAGGCAAGGTGCCCCAATCCACAAGCAGAATCCCAAACACAAAATAACATAAAAAGGATCTCTCCTTGCTGCACAGGCTGTTTGGGATCTGTGGGGCCAGATGTGGTAGAACAATTGCTCTGGCTTCACTTTGCCACTGGAGGGATTGAAACAACAAATAAGGGATAACTGATCTCAAGGACCCCAAAGAGTTGAGAAGTCCGGTTAGAGCAGAGGTGGGAACCACCTTGGCTTGTAGTGGGTTGGGGAAGGATACCCTTCACTGATGTGAAAGAGTGAGGAAAAGAGAACCCCTCACAGACAGATTCATAAGGTGGTGGGAGAGGCAAGGAGTTGCAGTTATCAGATTATTGTTCCTGCCTCCTCTTTGAAGATGGAGGTTGGGGTGGTGAGGAAGTGGGCTTGAAAAGATTGATGTTATAGGCTGAACTGTGTCCCCTCCCTCAAATTCATATGGTGAACTCCTAACCCCTAGTTTCTCAGAGTGTGATTGTATTTTAAGATAGGGTCTTTAGAGAGGTAATTAAGGTTAAATTATGTCATTGGAGTGGGCCCTAATCCAATATGTCTGGTGTCCTTATAAGAAGGGGAGTTAAGACACAGACATGCACAGAGGAAAGACCATGTGAAGACAGAGGAAAAAGGCAGCCATCTTCAAGACAAGGAAAGAGGCCTCACGAGAAATCAACCCTTCTGACACCTGGTTCTTGGACGTCTAGCCTCCAGAACTGTAAGGAAATAAGTATCTGTTGTTTAAGCCACTGAGTCGGTGGTAATTTGTTACACTAATACAATTGGTTAAACATTTTAATACATGTTTAAGAGAAAGGTAGATGGTCCCAAGTAGGACCCTGTAAAAAGACTGTGAAGTGATATTAAAAGTCAAAATTATATTGGAAGCCTTAATTTCTCCAGTTTTCCACAACAATTGAGGTATAGTTAAACAAAAAACAAAAAAAAGAAAGAGATTTGGATTGATTAAGCACATGTGTTCTCACAAACAGGTACAGAGGAGAGCAGTGAGAAAAAAAAAACTAATGACACTTATAAAAGAGTGATTTAAGGGTTTTATTGTGCAATCTAGATTATTTTAAGGAGGAAATAAAAAGGGGCTATTGATATATTAGGACAAAATGGAGGGTCAGGGAACAGGAATTTATCATGTAATAGGAAACAAACAGAAATAAACGGAAGAACAGGATTTTTGGCTAGAAAGTAGAATTGTACATTTAATATTTCAACATGGAAGAGACACAGAGGGTCCCAAGGATGAGACTATTGGAGGTTCTTCCTCAAGGCTGGCATGAGCGAACCTCCACATTGCTAGACTGGAAGAGCTTTGGATTCTGTCCCCAGACCGCAATGATCCCCTAGCCCACCCACCCTCAGGCTCTGAGGCCCAGACCCACAGCTCTGTAGCCCCCGAACCCCGTCAGAGCCGAGGGGAGAATCCAGCCACCACGATATTCTCGCCGGTGATGTAGCTGGCATCTGGAGAGCACAGGAAGGACACGAGGCCTGCACAGTCCTCAGGCTGCCCCATCCTGGATGGAAGGAGCACAGAACATAGCATCAGCGATCGCACATTCTGATCGTGCGCTGGGGCTAACAGGACTCTGCGGTGGGAATGGGCTCCAGGGAGGGACAGGGCAGATGCAGCAAGACTACTTGCACCCTCCGGGCCTGTGTGGAACCCAGAATTCAGAAAAATAAATGGCCAATACACAGAAAGAGGTCTGCTCTTGGGTCAGACTCGGCCAACCTTCCACAACTGTACGCAGACCACCAAAGCACCAAACCCCACTTGCCTCTGCAGCTGATGGTTTTCTTTGAAGTTGTTCCAGAGAGCCTCATTCTCATGCAACTTAACAAAAGGAAGAGGTAAAAGAGTCAGTGCTGCTAAACAAGGCGATGGGAGGGCCCCCGAGATAGTGACCTGACAAAGGCCGCTTGACAGCTTTGTCCTTCTCAGTGTTGATGGACTGGGTCATGGCTGAGTTCAGAGGATGGTGAGGACCTCAGCTGTAAGGATGTGTCCCCTTTCCCCATTAGTCCTCGGGCAGTGTTTCCATGCGCCAGCCTAGGGAACAGGGTATATGCCCCACTTCTCACCACTTTGCTGAAGTCAGTCTTGATTATTCCCGGAACCAGGCAGTTTACCCGGATGCCCCTGGGGGCCAGTTCCAACGCCAGCGTCCGCGTGAGGCCCAGCAGGGCTGTCTTACTGACATTGTAGGCACCCAGCGCCTGACATGGGATTAAGAGTGATTAGGAGGTGATGAGGGTGAAAGGAAGTGTCAGTTGGATTTCTCACCTACAGAGAATCACACCTGGCCCAGCCCAGAGCTCAGACGTACTCCTCAGCCTGGTCTGAGAACAGAAGCCGGTGTGAGCGACCCAGCAGCCACATGGGCACCAGTTCTGCCCAGGGCAGCAGGACTAAGAGGGGGTCTGCCCCAGGCTTGGGGAACTACCACACCCTTTCCCAACCAGGACACACAGAGCAAGCACTCACCACTTGTGGTAAATAAGCTGAAATGGAAGAGACCAGGATGACAGCACCCCTCCTGAGAGGAGACAGACAAACACAAAAGGAGAGAGGAAGCTCATAAGTCAGTATTGATTGAAGGGCTATAATGCAGTCATTGAATAACGCAATCCTCACACAGTCCTACTATTATTCCCATTTCACAGCTAAAGACACTGAGACTCGGAGCGGTTTAGTCACCCAGCCAGTGAGTGGCAGAGCTGGGATTACAACCTTATCTCTCTGACCCAATGTCCAAGC
This sequence comes from Rhinolophus hipposideros, assembly GCF_964194185.1. Lineage (NCBI taxonomy): Eukaryota > Metazoa > Chordata > Mammalia > Chiroptera > Rhinolophidae > Rhinolophus > Rhinolophus hipposideros. The sequence goes on from NC_138051.1 coordinate 28,256,674, forward strand.
TAGAACAAGCTGCCTCTTCATGGGGGAACGATAGCCAAGCCAGCTGTGGGGAAATGCGCTGAGTGGGCTTGGTGAAGAGGCAACATGGCCAAAGGGGAATCCTTATCAACGGGCCACCTCTCAGAGCAGATGGGGCAGGAGGAGACAAGAAATGATAGCAACTTTCTCTTCTCTCCAGACAGTCCTCAGCTACTTCCTACAGGGTATGCCTGTGTGAAGGGGTCAGAGGAGCAGATGGGATCCAAGGGAGGTGGTGGCCCGAGTTCCTGTCATGAGACCCCTGGGAACATGTGTAAAGTGTGCTCAGATATGCAGGATCTGGAACAGAGGCAGAGTTCCTAGACCAAGAAGCAACGAACGAGGAGGGCTTGGGGTGGCTTCTCCCTTTGGGCAGAAATGGGGCAAACCCTGTCATAGGTTGTAAGTTGGTGAAAAGGGATTGTTCAGCTCTGACTAAACCAAAGTAGGTGAGGGTGTGGATGAAAAGCCCACAAGGTTAAGGAGCTAAAGCACATCCTCTTCCCAAGCCTGGTGATGTCAGGGCCAAGGAGAACGTGCCTGGGCCCCGGGAACCTGACCCTCATCCCGCAGCCACCAGAATCAGAATCTATAGCTGCATGTGGGTTGAGGCGGACAAAGGGAGGAGGGACATGGAGATTTCAGAAAGACTTGTGCTGTCCACGCCCACTCCTGGCTGTGCCCTAAGCACTCTGGACTCAGTTCCTGTGCCTCAGTGTCCCCAGCTCCCACCAACCTCCACCCTACCCTATAGCCTACCCTCTCTTCTCCATGTGGGGCAGCAGCTGGCTCAGCAACAGGGCTGGGGCCTTCACATTGACATTCAGGATCTGAAATCAGAGCAGGTAGAGGGCGGAGACGGGCACCGGCAGCCCAGCTTTGTTTTCATAAGACACCTGAAGTCCTTACAATTTGTGCAGCAAACCCAGATGTGTGCAGATCAGACAGACTAATCCCCCTTCTGACCTGGGCAAGAGCTGTTTCTGACTTCTCATGGTTTAATAGGTAGCTTGGTTAAGGGACAGGTCTGGGAGCAGAACCCTGAATATGTGAACTGCTCGGGACTGGGGTGAAGGAAAGATTTGTTCAGGCGTTTAAAAAAACTGGCCGAGACAATAGAAATAATTATGTAAGCAGAAGACACTGGAAAAAGATTGAAGAACATAAGGAGGGAAAGTACTAGGTGCTGAGAGCAAGGGAGATTTCTGGAAGAGTCGTCTTTTTAACTCTGTGTTTTTATTGTTGATGCTCTCGCCTTGTCCCCATAGAATGTAAGGCATACTCAGAATGCAAGAGCATAAAGCAAATCAGAAATCATTATGCGTGAAGCATGGACACTAGGGAAAATAAGTGCAGAAAAAGCTAGAGTGAGGTTGGTGCCCACGGTTCACAGCACGTGGTAGGAACTGAGTATTATTCTATTCTACGTTCACAAGAACACGTGCTGTCAGGGCCAACCTAAGCGCCAGGTTATTGCAAACTTGGCTCTGAGCTTTCTTGGGGCCAACACGAACAGGGAGGCACAACAAAGAACTGCCATTGTGGGAGCTAGGTGCCCATGCTGACCCTGTCTGTGACTAAACCCTGGAACTAGGCTCCGACAGCAGGGTCCCCGATGCTCTGTCTGGCAACTCTGCCCCGTGTGTCTGGGGACAGGGGAGAAATATGGAGGAAATGGCAATAAAAGATGCAGACGCTGAACCTAGGGCTTAGACCGAGTGCCAGCCAGGACTGGAGTCACACCAGGGATCCCTCCTGAGGGACGCTGTCTTTAGTGAGGTCAGCTGTGTTCTGCGTCTCTAAAGAATGAGTCTCTAAAGTTACATGTCTGTAACTGTCCACTGTTTTCCCCACTCCTCATCCCACACAACTCGTTCCCTTAGATGTTGGCAGGGAAGTGCTTCCATTGAGTTCTGCTGAGGCCCATCTGTTGGCAGGGAACCAGTGTTGAGATGACCCCCAGGAATGCTAGAAGTGGCTTGGATTCTAAAGGGGAAACAGCATGAGGTCCCCAATAAGAAGAAATTGAGGCTAGGCTAAGGGTTTCCTGATCACTCTCTGCTCAGACAGAGCCTGCTAGCCCATGAGATGCCTACCCTGAGCTCCCTGAGTGTTGGCTCCCCAGATGATTGGCTGTGACAAGGCCCCTCCTAGACTCAGGAGCCAAATGTGAGCCACGGAGAAACGGAGAGTCTGTCTTTTGTTCAGGAGAAGTGCCCTGTTAGCAAAGAAGGAAGACCAGCTCAGTGCCATCAAGTCCTGGTTAGGGACCGTGAGCCTGAGTCAGGTGCATGCTGGAATCGTGGAGAAGGAGGAATCCATGGAGGAGACATGGTGGGGCGGTAGATGAGAGATCCCGTCCTGCTGGGGAGAATGGGGTCTCCCTGAAGAGGTGCTCAGGCTGGCCCAAAGATAAGATGAGCGAGAAGGAATTCCCCTCACAGGACACCTACCGAACATTGGGTTCCGGTAAAAGCAGATCATCGAGTAAATTCTGAACTTGATTTGACCGTGTCTTTCACCTCCAAGGTGGTGGCAGATGTAATTAGAGGATGATTTCTGTCTAGTGGTGCAGAACTGCATGTGGAATAGCAAGTCCTTGGAGGATAGGTGAGCAGCAGAGAAAGCAAGGCTGGCTGTCGGCAAGTGTGCCCAGCTTCAGGAGGGAAGATTTCTAACAGCACCGACAAAAAAAGGAGTCAGGGTTCTATGAACTGAGACACTAACAGGGAAAATGAATCAGGAGGGTTGGGAGACTCTCGGCAATTAAATCCCAGCTATAAAACCACTAATGATCCTTCCGAGACACTAAGGAAGCCAGAGAACCTTGAGGCTGCTGGCAGCGGCGGCAGCGATCTCTGATTTCAGGTCATTCCTGAGGTGGGCTGGAAGGGCACCCAGCCTGGGTACATAGCAAGAACAGCAGCCCTGAGGACACCAAGCAGAACGAGGAGAACTAGGGAGGGCAGAAGGAAATACTCTGGCCCAGTGCTTGGGGCAGAAGGGAATGCTAACAATGACAGGAAGTACGTGACTCCATCCATCCATCTTGCCCATCAGTAGGACAAGGGAAAAAAACAGAAGAGTGAACAGAAGATGAGACATAGGAGAGTAATGAAGCTCGAGATGGACCTCAAAGCATTATACAAAGTCTCTCCTGGACCTTTGAACACCAGCTGGAAGGATGGTTAAGTGGACTCATAACAAGTTGGAACATCCGAGCCCACAGAAAGCTGATGGGTGGGTGCAGGCCTGATGGGTGTATGCAGCAGGTTCATCGGAGGAACAGTGAGAAAACTTTGTCTATAAAAGGCAGAGAATTTTAGCAGCAGGTACAGATCACCACAATCGAGCACCACCACCAACATATGACCCTGTAAATGGAGGTAAGAACATAAATTGTTGACAGAGAGCATAGACCTTATGATTTTTGAATCCTGTCAAGAGCAGAGACTTACTCCCACAGTTCTGCTCCCACAGCCTGGAACAGTGCCTGGCACAAAGCAAGCCCTCAATAAGTATTTGCTGAATAAATGCGAAAGGAATGGGAAGAGAAAAGAACGCAGAAAGAGTGAGGAACTAACCTTAAAAACACACAAACCAGAAAGGAGCATCAGGGCACAGTGCGTGTGTTTACAATAACATGGGGAGGGGAGAAGAGAGGCTCGGTGGGGGCTTGCCCTGCGGGAGCCCATGCAAAGCCAGCACATCAGCCTTCAGCCAGCTCCCAGCAGCCTCTCACCTTGTCCCACACCTGCTCACTGGTCCCCATGGTGCTCCCCACCAGGGGGTTGACAGCAGCATTGCACACTAGGAAGTCCACACCTCCACTGTGCTCCAGGGCCTGGGGGGAGGGGAGACAAGGAAGACCTGGTGAGCGTGAAGATGGTCTGTGGAGAGAGCCCAGGTGCACGGGCCACTGAGGCAGAGCTTAGTGTGATTAGTGTCTCCACCAGGAATGGTCAGTCACAAGGCTCCTGTGAGAACCAAACTCTTGGTGAAGGTAAGTGCCCTGGATAGGCCATGGGCAGGATCTCAGTGCTGAGGGTCTCAGGGGAGGAAGGTCTTCTCCAGGAACCCCTCTGGGGTCTTGGGATGTGAAATTCCTTTAGGCCCCTCCTCAATCATCGTTCTATCAGGATGTGTGGTGAGGGGATGTAACGGTGAGGGTCCTCTCATGAACTGGCTACTTTCCAGAGAGCCAGTGTCTGCTTAGGGTTACTGTGAGCAGTCATGGTCTCAGGACGTGTTCTAGGGCTCTGTCCCCATCCCGGTCCCTGCTCCTGCAGGGCTGAACGGTGAGGAAAAGGTTCTGTGTGTTCTCCTGCCTGTGTCCTTCCACCCCTCGACCCCTCACCGTGGCCACCAGCTGCTTCCGGTCCTCAGCTTTCTCCACGTGGCACACGGTGCCCGTCACACTCAGCCCCTCCCCCTGCAGCGCTGCCACAGCCCGGTCCACGTTCTGCTGCTTCCGGCTGCTGACCACCACGTGGGCCCCGTCCTGGGCCAGACGCCTGGCGATGGCGAAGCCGATGCTGTGGGCAGACATGGCTGTGACGGCTCTTCCATCCCCACCCCCCTCCTAGGACCTTGGTCTTGAGACACAAAGTGAGTTCCAGAATGTGGCCCAAGAGCCGCCTCCAAATCCTTGCAGTGGGGAAGAGGAACTATTGAACGCTTACTACACATCAGGCCTTCACAAGACTTCCCCATTGAATCCCCACAACTACAAGTAGAATAATAATATTTTATAGACAAGAAGACTTGCATATCAATTTAGATAAAGGGAGTTTTTAAAAAGTAACGTTTTGTCAGAACATTTGTAAACTCGCTGGGCACACAGCCTATATTGGGGACACTCTTTCACTGCCCAACGTTTTCTCCCGGTTGTTCTAGCCAAGGCCTCTGGGATACATTGCACTTTTCTAAGCCTAACAGCTTTCCTCTGCTCTGCCCTTTAAAACTATTCTGCCAAAGAACGTGTGCAGCCCCCCTCTCCTTCTCCTTGGTAAGGAGGTCTGAGGCACTCTTGACTGGGGCAGGTTGAGCCCCTGTGATAAAGGACAGAAGGCGTAGTTCCCCTCTTGTATAAACTGTCTGGGCAGCTTGGAATTTTTAATGTATTCATTTGATATGGATATGTCTTCATTTGCTATGGAAGGCTGGATATGGGAATACACACAAAGTTTTCAAACATCATGGGGCTCTCAGAAGTCTGGATTGATTAACGAGTTCTACAATACAAGGGTGATAATTGGTGATGTTAGAGATCATGAAAGGTCAAAAAGGAAGACGGAACCCCTGAAGCAATGGACCCAGAATTCATCCCTCCCCAGCCTGCAGTAACTTGTTACAGATTGTGGCCCATTGTTGCAGTTAGAGGATGAGTGGAATTAAAGGGACATAGGCAGAGATGTGAAGAGGAAAGGTTCATCAATAAAAGCTCTCTGAACTGGTCTCGATACATGTCCTTGTGCCATTGGCACTCGCAGTCAACGAGAGCCCTGAGTCTGAGACACAAATAGGTCTCTGGCTTCTCCTCCCTGTTAGACCAGAACCCTAAAAGACTGAGGGCCGAGTGCCCATGATGGATGGGGAAAAAGTGCTGTTTTGATGATGGTAAGAAGTTAAATAGCTTAACGTTGAATAACTATGGTATATACCTGAAACTAACACAATATTGTATGTTAGCTCTATTTTAATAATAATTTGTGATAAAGTTAAATAGCTTGGGGTTACCCAGCCAGTTAGTGCAGAGACTAGATCAGACACTACCTGACCAACTCAGAAGCACCTGGTTTCCCAACAACATCATTCTTGGAACTTAGACACCAGGTGTGTTAGAGAGCGATTCTCGGACTTGGAGTTCTTTGGAAATGCCAGGGCTGTTTTGAGGTGGGGGTGTCAGGCAGGGATGTGTGAGAATGGCATCCCTGCTCTGGGATGGGGACACTAACATCTCCTGGTCACGAGGCACCAGGAACTCCCATTCACTCACCCTTTTGTGGACCCAGTGATCACAGCCACTTTCTCAGCCAGGGCACAGCGCCCATCTGCTCTTTGGCTGCTCATTCTGGCTGAGAGAGGGACTGAGGAGCAATGAAGACCTCTAAATGCCCACGACACAGCCCTGAGAGTGGCAGTCATGTCTGATTTCTTTCCTCCTGGACCCAAAGCTGGGGAAGAACCTGGGAAGACAATCACATCTTGAAACATGTTAGGATCTGGGTCTCCATGCATCCTTCATGGGAGGGTTCCACTGAAGTCTCTGATACATGTCCTTCTAGCCTTCAAACATGTACAGTACAGAGCTACTCATATCCTCTGCACGGCCATAGTCCCTTGGGCTTCCCGTCACCATGAGCCACAGCACCACAGCAGACGTGGATGGCACGGTGTTGGCCCCGCTAGACGCCTGAGTGATACTTACCTGACTCACCTCCACGTCTCCAAACAAGAAATATCACTGTATTATTCTGAGGGTCACCTTTGTACTTCCCTCCACACATCCATGCTTCCACAAAGGAATAGCATTGAACTTTGTTCTCAACTTTCCCCAGCCTGTTGCAACCACCCTGGCCCCAAGCTCTTGTCACCTCCCTGATCTGCTGCAACCCCCTGTGCCCTCCTCTGAAGCTCCCCACCTGAAGCAAGAGCCATTGCCCCTTCATCAGAGATACTAAACTTGTCAGCATTTCGGACACACTAGTTGCTTCCCCCAAGCACAAATGACTCATCCAACAGTAGATAAAAGTCCAGCCACTACCCCCTTGTCCCAAAACTTTCATAGGGCCTCTATCCTCACCCCTCCTGCTCCCCAGGCCATACTGTCCAGGCCCACCTGTGCAACGATCCCAAGGCTCTGTGTCATTGTAACTGTATCAGCAGCACCTCTTATATGCAACAACTTTCTCTCAACCCATGTCTTTTATTTCAAGGCCCCTCGTCTATATGATCAAGGTACAATAACTCTCTTAGGTTGGCTACTTCAGAAGCACACTCAAGAAACAAATAGTTTCTTTGGAGATGGTCCTGGGAAGCAATGTTAGGGGCATGGGAGGGGTGGGACAGAAGGGAAGATAACTTATAAAACGTACGTTATCAAGTGGGTTATCTCTACAGAAAACTGAGGTCAATCCTGCGGAGGAACTGTGAGCAATAGTTTGAGTTTCAGAGTGATCCCTGTCAAATGGCAAGGACGCTGGACTCAGAGTGACCAAGAATCCCTGTTTCCCAGGACTGCAAGTTTTAGCACTGAAAGACCGACATCCCAGGAAAGTGCTCTGTCCTAGGCAAACCAGAAGAGTTGGTTACCCTCATAAGGGCATACCTCCTACTCCTGTCAATCATTGGGTGAGGACTGATCCTGTGGAACATGGAGGTGACCAGCAGAGAGAGCGAGAGCAGAGGACCTTGGTAAGGTGGGAAGTTGTCGTAAGGCCATGCGATTTTGGACTTTCTCTTATGGACAAAAAGAAGCTCATGGAGCTTTTTACACATTGATAATCTTTACATAAATCCATGATGATCACACTTAGGGCGGCATAAACTTCATTCTAGGTCCTAATGACTAAAACACCTGATCACTTGGCCTCTCATGTACATTATTTTCTCTTAATTCTTATTCCACTTTCTGAGTGGTCTACCCCAATCTTTCTACCCCTATTGAGCCCCTGCACACACTAACATAATGCTTCCCAGGGAAGAAAATCATAGGGCTCTGAAAATAGACAAGTTCACATCTACACTCAACATAAAAACTTGAAACAACCATGATTTACTACGTGAATCTTTGGGTTTCAAAGCAAGTTCAGTCTTGTTGATCTCAAGGAGTGTTATGGACTGAATCGTGTCCGCCTGTGCACGGATTCAGATGTTGAGGCCCTAACTTCTACAACCTCAGAGAGTGATTGTCATTGGAGATAGGACCTTTAAGGACATGGATAAGTTCAAATAAGCCTGTTGGAATAGGCCTTAATCCAATCTGACTGTCATTCTCATAAAGAGAACATTGGGACACACAAAGGAGACAGATACCAGTGATGGGTGCACACAAAGCAAAGGCCATGTGAGGACACAGTGGGAAGGTGCACATCTGCAAGCCACGGAGAGAGACCTTCAGAGAATCCAAACCTGCCGACATCTTGATCTTGGAGTTCCAGAGTGGTCAGAAATAAATTTCTGTTGTTTAAGCCATCCCTTGTTTCATACAAGACATTAACATTAGCGGTTGTGGTATTTTGTTATGGCAGCTTTAGCAAACGAATACAGGAAGAAATCTCAATAATATTTCTTAACAGTTTACATTAATACCTGTTAATCTTTCTCAACCTTCTTTTCAACAGAAAATGTGTGCTAAGGATTTCAGACCAACAGAAAGAATAGAAATAGAGAATAGAAAGGCTATCATGAGCATCAGATTCACATTCAAGGAGCCTCTGGTGATGCAAGTGAAATAGACTGTGTTTCTACCGTGTGGTAATGATATCAGAAAGTCAGTTTCATGGCAAGAGGAGGTAAAAAAAACAACACAACTATGTGTATGGTTTCATACTCCATCCCTGATCTGCTGAGACTGACGATAAAACAAAATATGTGTTCCCATATTTGGTCCAGAATATGTTGTGTCTCTCCCTCCCAGGGAGAATGATGGTACAAGGAGCAGCTGGCCTTCATCCACACACAGTCATGTGATATGACATTTCACATTCCCACTCTTGGACTATGCCTGTCATAGAGTTGGTTGAACTCTTAGTTTTCAAAGACATAGTCCAAAACAGACTCGTGTGTAGATATTTTTTCCTCTCAAGAGGATGACGTTAATCCCTCCTGCCCCACCTTGAGTGTGGGCTGGACTCAGAGTCTTGATTCTAAAGAATCAGGAGCTTAGAAAGGGAACACCAAGAATTTTACAGTGGAGAAACCCAGCAGACAGTTCCCTAACCATGATCAATGTTAACATCCCCACGTAAGCCATGGCGTTATCATGTGCTCTCTGATACGATAAGAAGGGCATTTCACTTCTGTGCTGTCTCCTCCCAAACTGATCATCTCAGTCTAAATATGAGGAAAACATCCGACAATTCCAAATTAAGGTTCATTTCACAACATCACGACCAATACTCTTTGAAACTGTTAAGGTCATGAAAACAAGACAGAAACTATGACGGATAGGAGGAGACTAAGGAGACATGAGGATTAAATACAGTGTGGTATCCCGGATTGGATCCTGAACAGCGAAAGGACATTAGTGAGGACAAAAATTGGGGAGATATGAATAAAGTAGGTAGGTTAGTTGTCACATGGTGCCAGTGTTAATTTCTTAGATTTGATGAATGCCATCGTTAACATTGGCGGAAGCTGTATGAAGGGGATACAGGAACTCTGTGTACTAGCGTTGCAACCTTTCAGTAACTCTAAAATTATTCCTCAATAAAAAGTTAACTTTTAAAATTAACCCTACATACCTTAGTGGATTTTGAGAGACTGTTTCTTAAATTTTGAAGGTAGAATTTAGTAATAATTATTAAAGTTGTGAATAGTAAAATCTGTTATAAAAATTTTCACACCTTTAAATTAGCTGCACATTTAGAGATGTTATTTAATTTGTATGAAAATTAGGCTGTTCCTAATTTTCCCAAAATAGTATTTCCAATTTCACTGTGGAAACTTCTGGACATATTTCTGCATCAGAGGGATTCATGGGAGGGCTCAGATGGAGCCCTCTCCTCCCTCCCGTGCCTAGCCCTGCAGGAGCCCTCCTGGCCTGGGTCTCTGAGGATGGACCCATTGGCCCAGTGGTGCCTCTGGTGAGTGGTGAATACTTGCTATCACAGCAGGGAAAGGGGATTTCACCTGATACTTCTGGGCACAAAAGTAAGAAGAAGGTTAATTAGCACTTCCCCTGATAACGACTGGAGTCCCAATTTTAACTCTCCGTGTGCATACTTTGAGCAGTGTAGGCCACGGACCACTAGGCACCCTCAGAACCAATGTGGAGACTTGAAGAGTAGAGATTGTGCTGAGAAGAAGTATGTGTCTCCTACAGGATTCTGGCCCCTCCAGTCTCTAGAGCCCTCTGTTCCCAGGAGGACCCCTCAAGGAAATAGGCACCTACCTGGAAGCAACAGACTCCGTGCTTTTCTCTGATCCTTGAACAGAAGCCTAGGGCTGCAGCAGTTGTGAGGTTGATCGCCCGAGTGTTCTGCTGTATAAGAGCTTCATCCTATTTCCTCTTGTCTTTTGGGACACGCCCCTCAATCCACCCTGTTCCCTGCCCACCACACTCCCAAGCCCTTTTTTGAATCATGAAAACATCAAAGATAAATGTGACATCCTTAGAGTCACCTGTAGTGTCCCTGAATAATCTCTCATAAAGCAATATCCTGCCTCCAAAGCTGCCCAATGTCCTGATAACAAACAATCTTGGCTCTTCACATTCCCAGGGACAATGCAGACAGAGGGGGTGATGACAGCAGCAAGAGTGAGAAGGGAGGGCCCACTACATGGGTTGTGAGTGTGCACATTGCCTGACACTTAGGAATCCATCAGTATCTCTTTATTAAATAAATGTTTATATGTCACACAGAAAAGGGACAGGCATGTATCTCCTTAGAGAGAGCCTGGGAAAAAGCAGAGTCAATGCTTAAAGTACTGAAGAGCTATGGGCCATAGGGAAATATTTCAGTAGATTTTTGTTAAATTCAACCCATGGTGGGTCAAGCCAGCCGGACCATCTGTGTCTACTTTGATGAAGATTTGTCATGATGAATCAGGTTTCTTTGAGTGACATGCTCATATTACTCACATCTGTTTGGATAGTCTGCTTATTCTCTACAGGTGTCCTGACACTGAGAGCATTGTTATGCAGTTTTGGGGTGTTCCGGAAATGTTTACAACTTGACTGACTGGCCACAAGCAATGGAATTACATGAAGTTTAGAAATGTGTCTATCTAATCCCTGAAAGTGCTGTCATCTTATATATATATATGCCATGGACTTTTTCAATTGTGAACTATTTCAAATAAACAAGAAAGAATAGCGTAATTTAGCCAACACCCTATTTCGCAAAGATTAACATTTTTCCTGCTTGCTTCAACTTGTTTTAAAAAATGAAAACATTAAAAATCAAAAAGAAGCCCCCTTTTATACTTCTCCAGGATCCTGTTCCTCTCTCTCCACCCTCCCCACAGGTGGCCACTCTCCTAAAGTTGCCTGCATCCTTTTGGTTCATGTTTTTACATTTTTACTATATATACATTCATAAGTAAAATGTATTGTTTTGCTTGTTTTTCAGCTTTACGAAAAAAAGGTATTACCACACTGTACCTATCATTCTGCAACTTACTCCTTTTCATCAATTTTATGTTTTTGAAGTTGAACCACAACCCCTACATCTCTAGTCCATTGACTTTCACCACATAGAACAGAGCATTGGATGAATATATACAATTTACTTATCTGTTTCCCATTGATAGACATTTAGGTTGTTTGTTAATCTATTACATATAATGCTGCCATAAATACCCTTGTGCACATCTTCTTGCACAACATATGTGTGAGCTTTTCCCTAGAGTTTGTAGTGGAAGGGGGGAGTTGGATCAAAGAGCACACCCATCTTGTTCTACACTATATATTGCCACATTTGTTTTCTAAAGTTCTTGTACCAATTTACACTCGCATGAGAGCTTGTGTTCCTTTACAGCATTCCTAATACTTGTGCTGTCAGACATTTCCGCTTTTGACATTCTGATACATGTGAAAAGCATCTGGTTTTATTCTGCATTTTCTTGATTGCCAGTGAGGTTGGTTCTCTTTACATGCTTGATGGCCATTCAGGGTTCCTCTTCTGTAAATTGCCTGTTCACGCTCTGTCTGCTGTTTATTGGGTGGTCTGTCTGTTTCTTACTGACTTTTAAGGGTTATTTGCATCTTCCAAAAGCTAATCTGTTTTGGTAGACCACTTGCTTTTACTTCCATTATTGGTAATCATCTGACCTTTAGGTAGGTCATCGCTATTTATTTCTGAAGATTTTAGCACCTGGTGTTTTACCTCTCTTCTCAGTGTTAGCCCTGTCTTAGTTATCAGGGATTTCAATATCCACAGGGGGGTCTTCTTAGTTCCTGATCCCCTCACTCCCACTAATGCTCCTTCCCCCTCCTCCAACCCACCCACTCCCAGTGTCATGCCTGAGACCTTGCATTACAAATAATAACATTTCCTCCATTATCTTGATGACTGGCACCCCACTCTTTTGCTGCCTATATTTCAGCACTCTCCCTCCAATAGCCTGACTTCAATCATTCTTCAGCCTTAATGGAAACTGCTATCCATTGACCTGCCAATTTTTATATCCCTTAGCCTTCCAGGTTCTCACTGCCTACCTTATCTGGTCAGAATCCACACTATATCTTACAGCCACTTCTCTGTATGTATAATTATTCCCTTGCTCCTCTCTTGAACTTTTCTGGAAAAACGTCGACACTAAATAACTGTAACTCTATTCACTTTCCAATAGCACATGAGCAAATGATTGATGTGAGAGAAAAAGTAGAAGTCAGGAATAATGATACTCTTGAGAATGATAGTCTCTTATGGACCAACAATGGTAAAGCGTTTTTCTTTAAATTCATGGCTACTAACCTTAGCAGGTTAGTGATGTCCTTCAATCCCACTTCACTTCCCTAGTTAATCCACTCGCTCATATTCTTATAGATCATTATTTCATAACTTCTCCCCTTTCCTCAAGTTCCCAACACCTCCAACTTTCTCACGTTTCACTGATGACCTTGCTTCTGTTTGTCCTAAGAATATAGAAGCAATCTGAAAAATATTACCAACCCCTGTATGTGTTCCCAGCTCTCAGCCTTTACTTCTGTTTCAAGGGTGAACCTGTTAGTGCTCCCAGGCAAAGCCAACACTTCCACTTGTGCTCTGGGCCCCATTCCTTCTCATCTCCTCAAAGATATTGTTCTCTACTGGATCACTTCTCTCGGTGTACACTCTGTTTGTTTATCTCCTACCTTAAAAACCTCTCTTAATACATGTCCCCTTCAACTACTATCTCATGTTCTTTCTACCCTCTACAGAACAGCTCCTCAAAAAGCTCATTTATACTCATCTCATCCTCTCCATTTTTTCCCTCTAACATTTTTAACTGGTTACTATGTTGTATGGTAACATTATATTTTCACATGTTGATCTTGTAGTAGGAAGCAAACTGCTGAATTGTTAGTTCTAGTATCCTGGTATAAACTATGCATCAGCAAATGTTGAGTTTTTCTCTCCTTATGAGTTCTTATATCTTACTGGCTTCTCTGATCTTATTACATTGATTGGAAGCTCCAGTATAAGGCTGAATAGTTGAATAGTTCTTTGTCTTACTCCTGACTTCAATGGGAATATAATTAAGATTCATCTTAAATGCTATTTATCATAGGTGTTGGATAGGACTCTATATTGAATTAAAATTTCCTCCTAGTTCTAGTTTGCTAAGAGTTTTTAAGATTTTAAATTCCTTAGAAGAAAATGTTGCTTCTATTAAGATGATCATATAGATTATTCCTTTGATCTATTTTATCACTGGATTATAATGATACATTTTCTGTTGGTGACTATCCTTTTATCCTTGGGATAAACTCTACACAACCATTATTTATTTTGTATATACTCGTATACTACTACAACAACTTTGTAGTAATTGCATCTATGTTTATCATTGAGATTGGTCTATAATTGTCCTAATCCTGGTTTACAACTGATTACTTAAAAATGAGATGGAGGTTTAGCTTCCACTTAAGATATGTAAGACCACAAGGGAATACCACTCCCACTTACGTAGTGATGGAAAATATAGATAATCTACCAAATCATAAATTTTCTTGACTCCATCAGAGAGCTGAAGCAACCATGTGAACTGATTTCTGAAGACTTTAAGACCTCTGGAAGAAAGATGGGAAACACAAACTGTTTCACTTTTGTCAAAGCAGGGGAGAAAGAGGTGGCTGCTATAAAAGTGGGTAGGAAGAAGCAGCCAAAATTTTAATGAATTTTTTTAAGGCCAAATATGGGATAGCATGAAGTTTGGAACAGATCTTTGGTCTATTAAGATTTGGGGCAAGATAATTATTTGCTGTGAAAGGCTGTTCCACGCACTGTAGAATATTTAGCAGCATTCCTGGCTTCTCCCTACTAGATGCCAGTAGCACCCAGTTGTGATAACCAAAAATGTCTCCAGACATTATCAAATGTCCCTTGTGGAGCAAATTGGCCCTGACTGAGGACCACTGGCTTAGAACAATGGAAAGCCATACACAGGGAAGTATGAACTTACAAGCTCTTTTTCATGAGTCTCCACCAAGTGCTAATGAAAAAGAGGGGTGGCAGAGAGAACCCCAAATTAAAAAGCAGAGACTGTCAGATCAGATACAAAACATGGCCCAATTAATATGTTTCTACAAGAAACTCACTTTAATACAAAGAGATAAATAGTTTCAAGGCAAAAAGACGGAAAAAAGAGATATCATGCAAACATTAATCAAAAGAAAACTGCAAGAGCTATTTTAGTATCAAGAAGTTGACTTCAGAACAAAGAAGATGCCAGGGATAAAGAGAAACATTCCAGAATGAAAAAGGGATCAAATTATTAAGAAGATGTAACTATCCTAAATGTGCATGCATCTAAAAACAAAGCTTCAAAATAGATAAAGAAAAACTGAAGGAATTAAAAGGAGAAATAGAATAATCTGCACTTATAGTTGATGATTTCAACACTTCTCTCTCAGCAATTGACCGAGCAAGTAAACAAAATGAATGAGGATATGGAAGAGCTCAAGAACAACTTGACCAACCTGAGATAGAATACCCCACTCAACAAGAGAAGGATAGACAATTTTTCCCAAGCACACACGGAATACTCATCATAATAGATCATACTATTCCTGGGCCATAAAACAAATCCCAACAGATTTAAAAGGATTAAAATTCTGGAGTCCAGAAGTCTGAAATCAGGTGTTTGTAGGGTCGGTTCCCTCTGGAAGCTCTATGGCAGAATCCATTCCTTGCCTCATCCAGCTTCTGGTGGCATTTGGCATTTCTAGATTTGTAGCTGCATTGCTCCTTTCTTCATATGACCATCATCTCCTCTCACTGTGTGTCTCTTGAAACTTGTCACTGGATTTAGAGTTCACCCAGATAATCCAAGATGATTTCACCTAGAGATTCATAATTTAATTACATGTGCAAAGACCTTTTTTTTTTTCTAAATAAAGTCACATTCACAGATTCCAGGGATTAGTACGTGGACATATTGTGTTTGGTGGCTATCATTCAACCCACTACAGACCATCCTTCTTCCTTATTCTTACCCTTTTTTTCTCCTTCCTTGACTAATGTCAGAACATTAGTCAAAAACCTCTGCTTTTTCAGAAGCTATGGATATACATTAATTTAGCAGGCACCCTTAAATTTTAACCTATGTGTAACCTTTAGCCATAAAACTTTCTTTTTTTTCAACATGTTACATTTTTAAATATTTTTTTTTTTTTTTTAGTTTCAGGTAAAATTTTCTTATAAAATCTATTTTTTCAGTATTTTCATTCTTTTACAAAAAAAGCATACTTTTGTTATATTTCCCATTGAATAACTCCCAACTCAATCTTTTGTGTTATTTTGTCTACAATGTTGGTCTCCAAAAATTTCAAATATCCAATTAATAATCTATGAGCACCCACCTGAAATATATGTGTATTCATTTATTTATTAATTACAGATACACATCACTTATCAACATATTATATAAATTATATATAATACAATTATATATATACAAAGAATAAAATTGTAATTTTCTTTTCTCAACATGAAGAGATCATTTGCTAACCCTCTGGGGTACATGCACTCCATTTTGGATACCACTTGTTTGGAGATTTTATTTCATTTTCAAAATAACACACAAAATGTATTAACAAGGAATTTAGTGTCAATTCAAAATTACATTTACCAAATATTTTATAAAACTCAACAATTACCATTATTTCTTGCTTCCTACATCTTACCTCTCACTTCAGTAATTTAATCTTATTTTTTCAGTAGACATATTTTGAACCCTTCGATCCTTTTTTGCTTTTTTCTTTTCTTTTCTTTTGTTTGCCTCTGTTACAGAATTTTCTGTATTATCTTCCAATTCACTTATTCTGTCTTGCACTTTTTTAAAATATATTTTTCATTATCCGTCTTGCACTTTTAATTTGAAAGTATTTATTCATTTTTCTAATTATACCTTCAATAGAATAGTATAATGCAGTGATTAAATACCACGGAATTAGACCACTACTCCGTTTTCTGTTTTGAATCCTTGTGGTACCTATGATACCCTGTGAGAACGTGAGCAACTTATTTCACCTCGGATTCCTCATTCATATTGGTAATAATAGTATTCTGACATCTCAGGATTATTGTGCTGATTAAATGAAATTTAATGACTTAATATGTTTAAAGCATCCAGACTTATGCCAGGCACTTATTAAGTGCTTAATAAAGTTAGTTATTTTTATTTCTATTTCTAATTGTACTTAATTAAAGTCAGAGAATGTATTTGATTTTATCTTTCTCTCTCAGAAAATGTATTGACTTATTTCTGTGTCTTGGTATTGTAAAAATTCTATGGTACATATTCTTGTGTATTTGGCTTACAGAATAAAGCTGCAAACCAAACGAAGACCAACTGTTCCTCTAAGAACTAGAAGAATTCAACAAAATATTTTTCATGTTTTTGAAAGCATTGGAACGCTATCAAAGTTATTGGGCTTGGGGTGGCTGGTTAGCTCAGTTGATTAGAGCGGGGTGCTCTTAAAAATAAGGTTGCCGTTTCAATCCCCACGTGGGCCACTGTGAGCTGTGCCCTTCATAACTAGATTGAAAACAACTACTTGACTTGGATCTGATGGATCCTGGAAAAACACACTTGAATAAATAAAAGTTAAAAAAAAAATTTACTGAGCTCAAATACAGGGGATCAAAGGAAAATGGGTAAATAAAACCTGAAATATATACATAACATGGAAGTTTTAATACTGTGTATGTTTCCATGTTATGTATATAATTCATGAGCATGGTTAACTCAAGGGAGAAGGTATAGAGAATAGAAGTGTTTTCAAAGGGGTTTTAGTGTAAATGGAGAAGCTAAATGCAGTATATACATATATTATTCAGCCTGAAAAAGAAGGAAATTCTGACACATGCTACAACATGGATGAATCTGGATTACATTATGCTAAGTAAAATAAACCAGTCACAAAAAGACAAATACTGTGTGATTCCACTTATACAAGATACCTAGAGTTGTCAGATTCATAGAGACAGCAAGTAGAACTGAGATTGTCAGGGGCTGAAGAGAGGGAGAAATGGAGAGTTTTTGAATGGAGCGTATATGACTTTCAGTTTTACACGATGAAGAAAGCTATGGAGATGGTTGGTGCTGATGGTTGCACATTATGAATGTGTTCATTATCATTGAATTGTGCACTGCAAATGGTTACAATGGTCAATTTTATGTTATGTGCATTATATCACAATTATTAAAAATTGAAAAAAGGTACTTACTGGCACCTAAAATGTTTTAATTTTTTTAATTAAACAAATTTTAAAAGAGTAGAATGAAAACAGAATAGAACAGGTAATTATGGTACACTTAGTTCATCTATAAAGTGATTTAGAAGCAGAAAAGAGGGATTGACAAACTGTGCTCTGGGGTGGGCCACGCCCTTGAAAGCCCACCCACTGTCTGCTGTCAGGATACAGGAGCCACAGGGAAGGGCTGTAAGAATCTGAAGTCTGCTTATTAAAAACAATTACGTTTGTGAGAACTTATTGTGTGCCTTATTTTGTGTGTACCCAGGGTTTGGGGTATGTTATCTCATTTAATTCTCACAGCAGCCTTTTGAATTAGGTATTATTTTTAATCCCCTTTGACAGATGAAAAATCTAAAGCTCAGAGAGGGTAAATTATTTGCCAAAGTGACAAAGCTAGTAATCAGTAGAGCTACAATTTGCATCCAGTTATGTCCAACCCTAGAACTCAGACTCTTAACAACTGCTGCAATGTGTGTTTCCTAGTAAACTGAAGTTAAATCCTCACACACTTATCACGGCATTAGACGTAACCCAAATCAATACCTATGTGAAGAGTCTGTGAGATATTTGTTCATTAACATGATTGTGTCCTTATATCCTGAAAGATAAAACTTTCAGGTGCTTGTGTAGTGGACCAAAATTTACCACCCCAAAATGTGCCTCTTTGGCATAAGGATTAATTTAGACTGATTCTTTTTAAGAAACAGAAGACTCAGAAAGTTTTTCTTGTTATCTCTCCCTTAACTGGCCAAATGAGTGTAGAGAAAGGGCCTGTTCCAGAATAGAGCTATCACCAGAGATATCTACAAAGAATATGGGCTAGTGATGGGGGAGACTGGCAGGGCCTAGAGATCAGAGTCCACTCTGTGTCACATTGTCTCTGCATGGACAGCAAACATTTGTTTACCAAACATGTGCTTCTCCATCTCCAGGTGAACTGCCTTCCTCCTCTCTGAAGTCCCAAACACTACCCTCTTTTCCTTAGCTGCAGATAGCATACAAGCCTCAACTGCCCGATTTGTCCTTGGGGACCCCATATTCTTATAGAATCCCCATATGTATGAAATTATATTGGATTTTCTTCTGTTAATCTGTGACCTGTCAATTTAATTTAGACAAGCCAGAAGATCCTATACGGGTAGAGGAAAATTTCTTAGTCCCCGACTCCTGCCCTCTGACTTAAACCAGTAAAAAGTAATCTTTAATGAATGAGAGTATCTATCTAAAGAACTCACCTTAGTAGGAACAAATCAAAGTTGTAAGACACAAATTGATGGCAAATTTCAATCAACATGTCTCGAGTGAAGTCGCATGAAGACATAATTGATGAGGACGATTTAGATTTTAAGATGTTTATATTCTTTGATGCAGTGATTCTACTTTTTGGAATCTATACTAGGGAAAATAATACTAAATCCCTAGGAAGGACATAATACTAAATACTTAAGAAGATTTGTCCACAATCTTCTTATATTTAATGTATAAGAATATTAAAAATAAATATTAAAAAAAAGAATATTAAAAATAAATAGTTGAGTAAGGAAATAAAGGAAATTAATAAAATAAAGTTTTATTATAAAATAATAGATATATAATAAATAATAGGAAATTCTCAAGTTCCACAAAAAAATAGAGAACCCAAAGCCAGCCTTGTAAGGAAGATGAAACTCAGTGGAATGTGGACCTGGAGATAAGTCCTTAGGGTCTAGGACCTGGGGTTTTAATATCCACGTGGGGTTGGAGATGAGACCTCAGGTCCGTAAAAGGGAGGGGCCTAGTTTTGGCCAGATTAATTCTCTCTAAAATGGAGGTTAAAAAAAGGATGACTGAGCTGATGCCTGACTTAACGTATTAGTCAAAGTTTTCCAGAGAAACACAACTAATAGGATAGATATGTGTTTATATAGAAAATGATTTATTTTAAGGAAATGGTTCATGCAATTATGGTGCTGAGAAGCCCAAAATCTGTATGGTGGGCCCTAGGAAGAGTTGATGCTGCATTTCAAATCTGAAGGCTATTTGCTGCAGAATTCTCTCTTGCTGGAGGATTGGCCATTTGCTCTATTCAGGCCTTCAACTGGTTGGATGAGGCTCACCCACATTATGGAGAATAGTCCACTGATCAAATCAACTTTGATGTCCACTGATTTAAATGTTAATCTCAGTCCAAAGAATAGCCTCACAGAAACATCCAGAATAATGTTTGATCACATATCTGGGCACCATACCCCGCTAAGTTGACACACAAAATTAACCATCACACTTGGGAAGTACAAACAGAGGGCAGCAAGCATGAGAAAAGGAAAAGTGAAGCAAAGGAAGGCAGAAGGAAATGTGAAATTGTATGTTGTCATTCTGGCTGACACTTCATGATAAGCCTCAAAGATCACAGCAGGTTACTCAGCAAGCATGTCTGACTGGCATATGGTTCTCCAAACAGTCTTCAAAAAGAAATGATAGGGGCCGCCCCGGTGGCTCAGGTGGTTAGAGCTCCATGCTCCTAATTCCGAAGGCTTCCGATTCGATTCCCACATGGGCCAGTGGGCTCTCAACCACAATGTTGCCGGATGGACTCCCGCAAGGGGAGGTGGGCTGTGCCCCCTGCAACTAGATACGGCAACTGGACCTGGAGCTGAGCTGCGCCCTCCACAACTAAGACTGAAAGGACAACAACTTGACTTGGAAAAAAGGCCTGGAAGTACACACTGTTCCCCAATAAAGTCCTGTTCCCCTTCCCCAGTAAAAATCTAAAAAATAAAAAGAAAAAAAAGAAATGATAGAATAGCGTCATGTCAGCACTAGACTAATCAGGGGGATCATTTTGTAAATTATATAAACGTCTAACCACTATTCTGTACATCTGAAGCTAATATTAAATAATATTAAATGTCAATGATCATTGAATGAATGAATAAATAAATAAGTAAGTAAATAAAGCCATGTGAGAAAATAGGCTAACCTCATCCTCTACCAGACCATATAACAACAAATTGATCTAATAATTATGGAATAGGCACAGGAAAAACAAGTCCTCTACTGTTTGATACTAAAAATATCCAACTTTTGTTATACTTTTTGATATATTTGTGTGTGTGTGAAATATTGGTTTATCTCTTCGCTCATGTTCTTTTGGGGGTACTATCTCTAAGGAGTTAGATATACAATGGTATCACTTCTTAAAAATAAGACATGGTACTTTGGAGTAGGCCAAGGGAAGGAGGAGAAAGGGGAATTTATCAGCCAATCTCACTTCCATCTTCTATTTTTCATTAGTGAAGATTCAGTCCACAGGAAGTTAACTCCCCAACACCTCCAGGTGTTGTCATGTGGCCCTTTCTGCAGTTAGAATCTGTGTGGCTGTTCCTTTGAGTCTGGAAGCATTGAGAGGAGCCAGAAACTCTGGGTTCATGGATGTTCAGCCCAACTGCATGGTGGTAGTCAAGGTGAAGGAACTACTGTTCCCAGAGAAAGTGATGGTTACCCCTGCTAGTGTCAGCAGAGTGCAGAAGGCTGGGAGTGCTGAGGAAATCTGAGAATGAACATAGATTTCAATGAAATATAACACACTTCTCATACCTCTTCGACCCACACGTTATCTCCCATTATTTTGACTCCTGAATTATATTGCAGGGATTCCATTTTTTTGTGAGTACAAAATGCTCTTACTCCTTCCCCTAGAAGGAGGTCTAATCAACCAAAGTCTTTTAAAGTGCTGGCCCACTATAACCTCCCAGAAGAATTCAGGTAGGAGGGTCAGAAACAAGAGTCCTCTCTGTTACATCTATTATGTCCCAAGTCATAACTATTATTCATCCTCTCTCTGTTCCATTACCCATTCTAAATTTCCCTGTCTTCTGACTACATTTTAGGCAGGTCTAGGTTGATTACTGGTAGAATAACGCAGAACTTCAGACCCCTCAATTTCCCTGCCCCTCGCAGGCTGTGGTTGCCGTAATTCCCATGGTTATTACAGGACATGTAAGTACTAAGAGAAACCTCAAAATACCTTGAGTTCTGGAAATTCTCCTTTCTGCCCTCTTATGCATAATAGAAGGAACCGTAAATCCTCATGCTAGTCAGGTTTGTACCCAGTCAATACAATAAGTACTTCCGTTGCTTTCTGATCCACTGTGGCCTAGTTGAAAAGTGGCCAGATGCTATCTACCACTCCCGATTTGAGGAACTCAGTTCTCCACCAAAGTTCCCAGCTCTGTCAGATGATGTACAGCTACCATGTTCCCCCGAAAATAAGACCGGGTCTTCTATTAAGGTTTGCTCCAAAAGACGCATTAGGGCTTATGTTCAGGGATGTCATCCTGAAAAATCATGCTAGGGTCTATTTTCCAATTAGGTCTTATTTTCAGGGAAACTCGGTACCTTCTCTGGGTTTCAGTAACTGTTCCATGTCTTTGCCCTTTTATGATAGGCAGGAAAATGGCTCTCAAGGATGCCCATGTCCACATTCCCAGAACCTGGGCATATGTTAGGTTGGTTATATAGCAAGGGGAGAATTAAGATTGCAGATGGGATTGGGATTGCTAATCATCTGACTTTAAAATAAGATGACTATCCTGGATTTTCCAGGTTACCTCCTCAATGTAATCACAAGTGTCCTTTAAGTATGAAAGAGGGAAGCAGAAGAGTCAGAAGTGGAGAACTGGCATCATTGCAAAGAGTTGACAAGCCACTGCTGACTTTCAAGCTGCAAAAGCGCCATGGGCCAAAAATGCAGGCAGCTTTTAGAGGTTACAAAATGCAAAGAAACGATTCTCCCTAGAGCCTCCAGAAAAGAATGTGGGACTGCTGGCACCTTGATTTTGGTCCAGTGAGATCCATGTCAGACTTTTGACATAAGATAATAAATCTATGTTGTTTTAAGCCACTAGAGTTGTGATTATTTGTTACAGCACCAATGGGAAACTAATATACCCCTTCAGATTTAGAAGTAACAATTGTTCCCATTTGCAGGCCCCAGGGCACTGCACCATCCTAGTTGGTTACATAAACTGACCATACCTTTGAGGGGAGTATAATAAAAGGACTATTACAATTATCCAGTATGAGTTGTTACCCATTTCCTGCTGAGTCTCTAAACTGATACAAAGTCCAAAGCATCATTTCCAGGATAGAGGTATACTCAGCCACAGGAAGGGAGAACACATTTGTGTAAAACATTAAAGGGCAGCTAATTAAAATTCTTGCTGAGGTGTCCTAACGATGCCAATGAAAAGCATAGTCCTCAGGTGGCCAACGAACCTACGTGGAGACTTGTCCTCCAAGTGTCCCCACCTCCCTTCCTACAGTCCCAAAGAAAGAACCCTGGACTAGAAATTGGGAGTTCTGGTTTATAACCTGGTCTTTGCCATTGAATGTCTTTGGGAAGAGCAGCTAATTTATTTGGGCCATGATTTCTTCATCTGTTAAATAGCAATCGTCCCTCAGCAAGCCATTCCATTTCTGACATTATTAATCTCTATAATTTAATATTACCCTGGACATTCTATCCTGTCCTTATGTGACCCTCAGGACTTTGGGTTTCTTTGCAAAGATTCTCTTAGTGGCATCAGTTAAGCTGTGCTGCAGTAACAAACATTCCATTGTTTGGAGACATGATATCAATTTCATATTTAACACTCAGGGCAGTTTCAGGTCAAGTAAGTGGGGTTGAGGATGGGTGTGGGAGTTCTGCTTCCTAAAGTCACCTAGACTACCTAGACTGATAGCAACTCTGCCAACTTCGATATGTGACTTTCGCAATTGTTATGGTTATGTCCATCCCAGTCAACCAGAAGGAAAAAAAAGAACATGATGGAGAACTTGTGGGGGTGCCCTACAGGCCAGGACTAGAAATAGCGCACATCACTTCTGCTCTCATTCCATTGATTAGAACTCAGTCTCATGGCCACAACTGATTGCAAGGCAGATGGTATTACTTAGAACCTGCAAAATAAACAGTGAATTTAGCTATGTGTCTCTGTCACAAGTTCCTTCATCTTCTGCACTCCTTTGTCTCTCAACTGAAACTTCTTTGAAGAGCCCAGGAACCCTTACAAGCTGGCTTCTGCCTCCCTTCCTGATCTAACCTAGTCTCATGGGCCTACCTTCAATTCCTGAATCCCACTAAGCCCTTGAATTTCTCTTCCTTCTGCCTAGAATTCTCTTCTCACCAGGGCTGGCTCTTTCTCATCACTTAAATCTCAGCTCCCACATCACCTTCTTAGAGATCTGTCTTTCACCATCCTATGTAATCTTTTCCCCACCTCAGTGACATTGCCTTGTTGCAAAATAATGACTGAGAGTTTCCAGAATTGAAACTATATTTCAGTTTCAGGAATACACCAAATATAAAGCAACATGATTAAAGACAAATCCTCACCTTGGCTGGAGACATCAGAGTGCAATTATAGAACATCAAAGACAAAGAACTTCAGAAATATTACTTCACCAAAAGAGAAACTGAACCAGAAAGGAAGACTGGGATGCAATAAGCAGTATTGGGCCAAGAGAGTGATAAAACATGTTGGCAGATCTAATCCTTGACTGATGGTAAATCGTAACTATTGAGAGGTTAAGAGCATAGGGGAATTAAAATACAAGACAACTATAATGTAGAAGTTAGGGGGAATATTGCAAAGGGAAATTAAGGCATTCTATGTCTTTAGTGGAGAGAAAGCTCACCATTTTAATCAACTTTTGACTTTTATAGAAAAATATAGTTAGGTATGCATATTAAAAAAGGTTTCACTAGGGAAATAAGAGGAACAAACTTCCAGGTATAAAACAAATAAGTCACACAGATGTAATGTACAGCACAGGAAATAAAGTCAGTAATATTGTAATAACATTGTACAGTGACAAATAATCATTAGACATATCGTGGTGATCACATTGTAAGGTATATAAGTGTAGAATCACTATGCTGTACATCTGAAACTAACATAATATTGTATGTCACCTATACTTTAATTTTTAAAAATGTTTCACTTAGCCACAAAAACAAATGTAGAAATAGAATGTATTACTCCCAACCTATGAAAGAACCAGGAAAACTTCATTAATCCAACAAAGTCACGAAAGGAGAAGAGGGAAAAAGAAATGGGAGAGAAAACCTGGTTAACAAAGAAATAAGCCCAAATACATCAGGAATTGCAAAAAGAAAATTGCAAACAAACTAAACTCACCTATTTGAACATGAAGTGTCTCAGATCAGCTTTTTTTAAAAAAAAACAAAAAAACAGCTAAATGCTGTTTGAAGAGACATGCCTTAAACAAAGTGCCTCAGAAAGTTTGATAATAGAAAGCTCATTTATTCTTTTGGCTTCAACTGTGACCTCCCAGGGAATGACCCCCTTTAGAAACCACACCATCCCCAGGACCTGCAGGAACAAGTTAACAGTAACAAGCCCAGTGTTAGTAGAGGGCAGGGCAGTCAATGTGAATGATGCGTAAAATGAGTGAGTCAATTCAGATCACGCTTCTTTTTCTGCATAGAGAGTGTAGCAACTTAAAAGGGATTGCTGAGGAAGAATGATAGATAATGGTCTGTAAAGAAAGTGACAAGCACTGATTAAAGTCCATCTCTAGCAGCGTGGGAGACGATTTAGCACAGCAGTTAGGATGTGAACTTTGTCTCTGCGCTTTCTGAGCTTGTATGTCTATTTCCTTTGCCAGGTTAGGAAAAGTTTTCAGTCATTATTTCTTCAAATAGGTTTTCAACTCCTTGTTCTCTCTTTTCTCCTTCTGGTACCCCTATGATGTGAATGTTGGTACACTTGATGTTGTACCAGAGGCCTCTTAAATTGTCCTCATTTTTTTTTTGTTTTGGATTCATCTTTCTTTTTACTGTTCTGATTGGGTGTTTTCTGCTACCTTATCTTCTAAATCGCTCTTTAGTCCTCTGTTTCATCTAATCTGTTGATGCCCTCTAATGCATTCTTCATTTCAGCTATTGTATTCTTTATTTCTGACTGGTTCTTTTTTTATGTTTTCTATCTACATTTTTATGCCTCCTATCTCTTTGTTGAAGTTCTCCCTGAGATCACTGAGCATCCTTGTAACCATTGTTTGAGACTCTGCATCTGTTAGATTGCTTATGTCCATTTTGTTCAGTTCATTTTCTGGAGCTTTCTTCTGTTCTTTTATGTGGGACATGTTTCTTTGTCTCCCCATCTTGGCCAGCTCCCTGTGTTTGTTTCTATGTATTAGGTAGGGCTGCTGTGTCTCCTGGTCTTAGTAGAGTAGCCTCATGTAGTAGGTGTTTTGTGGGGCCCAGTGGCACAGTCTCCCTGGTCACCTGTGCTAGTGCTCCAGGTATGTCCCTTGTATGGGTTGTGTGTGCCCTCCTGTTGTAGTTGAGCCTTGCTTGCTGTTTGCATGTCAATAAAAGAGACTGGCCCTTGGGCTGATTGATTGTGAGGACTGGTTGTGACTACAGTGGAGGAGTTGCTGTGCAGGAGCTGATCCTACAGAGCATGATTTGCTTTAGCAGGGTTTTGGTGCCTGCCCAGTCTGCCCTTTGGGTGTATCACCCTTGGAGGCAGACAGGTAATACACTGGCTCAGTCCAAAGCTGGCCACTGAGCATGCCAACCTCAGGACCTCCTGGGAGGGGCCATGCTGCAGGCCAAGTTCTGCTGCAGCCTGTGTCCTGCCTGGGGCTACCTGGCATGAGCCACAAAGCAATCCACAATGGCTGCCACCTGTGCTGGGATTGGAGGTGCCTTGAGAGGCCCAGAAGTGAACAAAGGCCAGCTGTGGCCAGTGTGAGTGTTAGGGCTGCTCAGCAAGAGGCAGGGGACATGCCAAAGCCAGATGCTTCTTGTTTGGGTTTTGTGAACTTTTGAGAGCGTTTAGGAAAGTCTGCAGCATGGGCTAAGACGGGCCATTTGTACAGAAAAGCCTGGAACTGGCTTGGGTGTGCACTAAAGTTGGGTGGGGCAAGGTCTCAGGGAATCACCAGGCCCGGACAAGCAAAGGGTGTTAGCCAGGTTGATGGAGATTCAAATATGGCAGCTGCCTGTGTCTGCATGCTGGCGAGTAAGAGGGCTTAACAAAGAAACAATGGCTTCTGCCAACTCCTTTGTCCAAGGGTGGAAAATGCAGCCCATCCAGCCAACTCCCTGAAGCAAACAACTCAGTTCCTCCCTGTATGTCCCTGGCTCCTTTCAAGCTGCTGCCCCAGTATTAGAACTCAGAGTAAGCAAGTCCGTCACCAAGTAAGTCCATGTGTGAGCCCTTAAGAGGTGCACCTGGGACTGCAGCCAACCTTGTCTTACTCATTCACAATCTCCACTGGATTTTACAGCCAGAAGTCATGGGGACTTCTCTCCCTGGCACTGGAACCAGTGGCTGGGGTGTTTGGTCTGGGGCTGGGAAGTTTCGCTCCTTAGGGGCGAAACTGACATATCCCTGACAGCTGACATATCCCTCCCAATTTTTTGTGGTTTCACACGGTGTGAGACCAGCCAGTTTCCTGTCTCTGCCCTTCCTACCAGTCTCAACGTGGCTTCTTCTATATGTCCATAGTTGTAGGGTTTCAGTTCAGCTAGACTTCATGTGATTCTCAATGATGGCTGTTCTGTAATTTAGTTGCAATTTTGATGTGGTTTTGAGAGGAGGCAAGCGCAACATTTACTACTCTGCCATCTTGACCAGAATCCTGGCCAACATCTTGACTGCAACCTCATGGGATACCCTGAGGCAGAACAACCCAATGATGCCAGTCCTGGATTCCACACCTTCAGAAACCGTATGAGATAATTAACATATGTTGTTTTAAGCCACTGTAGCAATATATAATAAAATAACATTCTAGCACAATTATAAACAAATGGAGTTAATGAAGTATATTTACACCTACCATGTAAATATGGACAAGACTCTAAATGAATGGAAAGTTAATGTCTAATAACATTAACATATTTAGTATAATGGTGGGGGAAAGTGTATTATCCAGGAGATATTTACGTGCTTTCTTTGGGGAATGCTTATAGTTTTCTCACTCCCCCATCTCCAGGGAGAGAACAGGAAGCTACTTTCCAACATGAACAATAAACATTGAGAGGGGGGCTTCCAGGGCACATGGGAGAGCTTGGTGTGTGTTCTCTGCAGTTGGAGGGAGGATCCTTGACTCCTGCCTAACTCAGGCCTGGGAAAGCTGAAGCTGTCTGTGGCTACAGAACAGAAACCTGCATTTCCAGGATTTGTTGGAGGGTTGAGGGTTTTCCATGGAACGAGTGTTTGTGACACAGTAGTGAGCAAGCCAGGCTGGAGCCATTTTAAGTTATTCCCAAGAGAGGCCCACATGGAGAAGGAAGGGGCTGTGACTATTGGTATATTGTGGACCACCAGACCAGGGCTGGGGCAGGGTAGGGGGCAGTAGTCAAAGAAACGGAAATCAGAGGAAGAGGGGGAGGAAGAAGAGAGGAAGGAGAAGTCTAAACTATGAATGAAGGGTAAAGTGTTGATTATTATCTGGGTTGGACAATTGGTTGTTTTTGCTTCTTGTTGTTGTTGTTGTTAATTTTGAGGGGTTTTGAGCATAGAAGAAGATATCTATCACCTAGATTTAGGGAGTGTTAATGTTTATAAGTTTGCTTCATCTTTTATGTCCTAAGATGTTTGGGGACAAACTGCAGACACCTGGCATTTAGTTTTTTGGATATTTCAGACTGCCTTTTCAGAGAACAGGGACATTTTCTTGAATGCCATAAAAACACTGTCACACCTCTTGGGATTAATGGTGATTCCTTAGAGTCCCCTGGTGCCTGATACTTATATGGTTTCCATAACTGTCTCTAAGATGTACATATATTTGGTTTCTTCATGCCCAGAAAGATAAACTAGAAACTTGTAACTTCTAAATTGAGGGTGTTATTTGTGACTTAAAGTGATATAAGACTATTCCCAAATAATCAGTAGAAGTCCATTCAGCAGTGGAGTAATTTTATCCTTGCTGAATAAATCTGAAAGAAATGAAAGAAAACAAGGGGGAAATGTACATTTTCATATTTCAAAAAAAGTTTATATTTTGTGAAGGTGTCAGACACTTCAGAAAAAATGCTCTAATAAGTTTATTCACATCTTTGTAACCCAGACATTTGAACGTTGCACAGGAAGCTCACGAATTGCTGATGTGCATGTAAGTTTGTACAAACTCTGTGCAGGGTGAGGTGCAGTATCTGTCTAAATTGTAAAAGCATATACTCTTTGATCCAGCAGTCTTTTCCCTAGGAAATTATTTTGTACCTATCCTTGCAATGTGAAATGACTAAGTGAAAGGATATACCTCACAGCATTGTTTGTAATACAGAAGATTGGAAACAAATTTAAAAGTCCATCAGTGAGGGATTAGTTTTATATGTATATAAACTTCTATATGGTATATATTATCACATATGGTATATATAATATACATATTATATATATATGAAATTTGTACATATTTCACAACAGGAATACTATAGAATCCTCTAGGGCAGCAGAAAGAATGAGGTTATATGAATATGTAGAGTGTTAAGTGGAAACTGCAGTGCAGAACTAGGTGACAATACATGTACCGGGGTCATGCCATCTCCTGGGTGCTGTAGGGAGAGCACAGAGAGAAGCAGAGAGCAAGGAGTGTTTATGCCCAGGTCGTCCTTGGGATGCCCCAGCTGGCTGAACTGCTCACACCGACTCACTGTGCCATCTCACTAACTATTGCTGGCCCTGGTTATTGCACTATCCCTGTGCTTTTCCTCTGTTCTGCCCACACTTTTGCAAACTGTCCATTCATTAAACTTGACTCAAATGATTCACTGTATGTGGGCCATCTGTTTTCTGTCAGGACTCTGACTGATACAGTATGTTAGCACTTATGTAAAAAAAAAAAGTGTGTATATTGAGGAGGGGACACATGCACTTATAAGTACTTAGAGTGTCTCTGGAAAGCTGCACAAGAAACTGCTAAGCGTGGTCACCTCTAGGAAGGAAACTGGGTGGCCGGAAGTGAGGTAACTGGGTGGCTGGAAGTGGGCAGCAGGAGGAGGAATATTCATTTTTACTGTACACTTTTTTGTCCCTTTTGAATTTCGTGCTATATGCATGTAATACTTAGCCAACAGTAAATTTTCATTTAATGTGTTAGAAAATAATAAAAAAGTAAGACTGCAGAGGGACTTGGTGCCAGAAGCCTTCACATGCTGCTGTCCCGGCAGCACCCGGATCTCTCCTCCCCAGGACAGCTGCCTTTCCTGGCAGGTGCTCCAAGCTGCCCATTGAACAAAAGGAATAAAGAACAAAGGCATCATTTACAGGCTTCCTCCACTATATACTACAGAAAAGAGGTGTACTCTTTTGAAACACAATGTGGTACGTTAACTCTTAGACCATTTTCTGATACTCATTGGCAGACAAGGGATTCATGCTAACTGCAGGAATTTCACAACCTCATCAGCCTGTGTGTAGGCCACATCTTGTCCCTTCTCTTTGGAGGTCAGAGTCACAGTGACCAGGATAGAGTCTGCTTGGGATTTTCACATAGGTCTACTCTTTAACCCCTCTCTGACATCCTTGCCACCCTCTGGAGCCCAAACCAGCCTTGGCCTGGTTGAGTCACAGCAGGGAATCTGGCTGGGACACCACACAGCAGTCCCTGTCCACCTCCTCTGGGCTTGGCTCCTTCTCCTCAACCACGGCCATCCCTTTCCACAGCAATGTGTCTATTTTTATCATGCTCATTATACGGCAGTGCTCTTCATTTTCATCTCATTATTGTTGGTGGGGTCATCAGAAGCTTCATCACCCAGGAGACAGGGAAGGAGGCTGTATACTCAGCTGTCTTCCTATGTCACTAATCCATCATCTGACAATGCACTGTCTGTCTTTCCTCATTGTAGGGTGACCACCAGAGCTCATTGGTCATCCTGGCTCTTCCTCCTTCCAGAAGTGTTTCAATCACAGTTCCCTGTGTTAACTGGACAAAAATAATCTTTTAGATAGTTCATCAGAAAGAGGGTTATTCCAGAAAAGAAAAAAAACCACGACAGAAATGTGGAAACACAAACCCTCTGGCCAGCCATCCATGTGCAAAAGACAAAAATCTCTCAAGATGGTTCCCTTATATACACCCCCCACAGGAAGTTAGAACCATAAAATTTAACAGTAAGTCAGGACTAGAGAGTAACGGGGAAGCCCAGCTCCAGCCATAGACCTCCCAACTCCCTGGTCAATTTCCTTAAAGTGCCAGTTTGCTTTTACCACCTTCAGTGATCCTCTCTGCTTAAATAAAAGGGTATAAACATATCTATATTTTATAGACAGATGTATAATTGATAGAGAAAACAGAACATCTGTACAAATCCTCTGTGTGAATCTTTCTGATTTCACAGCATTTATTCATGTCTTAAATGTTTTAAATTCAAAAATAATACCTGCATATGGTAAGGAATAAAAAGAATCCAAACACCATTAAAACATAAAAAGTAAGTGACCCTCCTACCCAGATCAACAATCTCATTTCCAGAGCCAACCACTGTTGTCAACTTCCTTTTTCCTTCTAACAACAGTCTATTGTAGAATCCTCTATAGATTTGCTTCTACTACACAAGCATATTCTACATACTGTTCTCCACCTTGCACTTTTCCCATTTAACTGATATCCTGGAGATTGTTCCATTCTCAGTAGTTACAGACCTATGCCCATTCTTTTTAACAGATATCGAGTATTCCATAGATCAATATAATGTAACTTATTTAATCATCCCTTGTTGACGAAAATTTGCATGGTTTCCTGTCTTTTGCTGTTATATAAAGGTTATAAAATGTATCTTTGTCCATAAGTCTCAACACAAGTTATCTTACATTACATGTAAACCCTTGGCCTTTCTGAAGTTTTTGGCAGAACAAATGAGGTAAGGATCTAATAAAGATGTTAGGCACTGTACTCTATTATGGCCAAATAGCTTACCTGGCACATAGTGAATGCTTGTAAATGGCTGCCAGTGACAATGGTGATGGTGATAACCACAACAGCATCCACTTTGGCACCATCACGTATATTTGTTGAATAGAGGTGTGTGCAGCTAATCCACTGCATTAACGATGACTGCCTGAAGTCTTCTAACCCTGAGTGACTAAGTCCTCAAAATCACTTACCAATCAGAATGACTTTGCAAAACTTCCTAAGAGTGGGTTTTGACATGGGGAGGGAAGAAAGACATCACATTAACACAGTGACAGGATGCAGCAAATGGTGATGACCCAGGATGGAGGAGCTTCTGAAGCCAAACTCTGTGCAATCTGTATAAGACATTCCTTGAGGGCTGGTTCACAAGAACCTCTGTGTGCAGATGCAGGTGAATTGGGATGGCCAAGGGCTGGCGGGAATGGAGACATGTCCTTGTGTTAGGCCAGGTGATGGGGCAAGGAGGCAAGGCCAGCAGGGGTCAGACCAGAGCTCTGAATGCGGAACCATTTGGTTACATGAGAACATAAGAGGCCCATGGTGGGCAGCTGGAGGCTTGTGTTCTGTGCCTGGTGGATAGAAGATGGAGGATACAACCGAGAGAAATGTAAGCTGGGGAACCCACCAACTAGAAGGATTGTCTGAGGAGATGCTCTCTTACCCAGATGGGTTGAAATATAAACCTCACCAGCTGGGGATCCCTGGGAGATGAAAATGAATAGCTCTGAGGTGAGGTTGCCACTCCCTGTTAAACCTTGTAAATGGTGGAAGAACAGAGCAGAGGTTGCTCCTCAGTCCCAAGGTGGATGGGAACCAAAAAAAACTTCCTGCTGGGCAGGGATGGGGCCTCTGCAGAGAATAACTAAACAGCAAGGTGTGTTCCCAAGCCCTGTGTGAAGACTTGGTAACAAGGCCCCATAATAAAGCTAGTATCTACCATAAACAATGCCCATGTGTTAATTTGTTTAATTCTCATAACAGCCCTATTATAAACAACACTACTTATCCCAATTTTACAGAGGAGTAAACTGAGTCACAGAGAGGTTGACCTTCCAGAATTGCAATCATGTACTTAAATCTATTGTCAAAATGTGCTCATTAGCTTAGCCCTGAGGGACGCTCTTACAGGTCATCTGCTGCCCCCTAAGATGTGCCTTCATAAGGAGAGCCCCCAGCAGGAGGATCAGGCCTAGGTCACGTCCGTGGCTTTCCTAAGCCACTCCAGGAACAGGCAGATCTCGGTACCATGCTGCTCTTCCCCTGCCCTCTGGGGTGAGACACAAGCTGCTTCTCTGAATAACTCAACCATGGAATAGTGGTAGTAAAAGCACTGGACTGGGATCAGGAAGGCCAGGGCCAGGGAACAGATGGAATGCAGAGAGAGCTCAGGAGGAAGGAAGCAGGGAGGTAAGGCTCTGAGCCAGCTCTGGAAAGTAACCAGCTGTGGGCTGAATACAGAGGACACTGGGTCCACCTGTGCTGGGCAGGATCCAGCAGGAGTCAGGCAAACACTGGGGACAAGCAGGGAGGGTGATGCAGGCCTCTGGCCTATACCATAACGAAACCTCACCCACTGAATAAGCTGGGATGTCGCACATGAGTGTCACTTCACTTCACCTTGGCAACAAGTTATTTGTCTCCACCATCCTGGGAGGGCTGGAGTGATTTCCACAGAAAGGCTTATTTAGTTGTGGGTCGTCTCCTAGGAATATGCTGCTTCTTCCTCCCTGCCCCCACTCCTCACCCAGGGCTAGACAGATTTGCCCTGCTGTAGCTTTGTCATGTCTCCAGGCGCGCATCAGCGGGCCTGGCCGGGAAAAAGCAAAACATGGAATCGGGAAACAGAAAGTAGCTGACTGCCTTTGGCAGCCCAAGACGTCAGTGCCGCCAGCACCATGCCCATCCATCATATCCATCCATCCCAAACTGCTCACAGGAGGAAGGCAGTGAAGAGTCATGCTGACCCCCTTTCATCAACCACACTTGTGACAATCACGATGTCCCCCAGGGCCTCTGTCCTTGGTCTGGTCTCTGAGGTGCTTGGGACCTATCCTTCCAAACCTTACAGGTTGTCATGGTGCTTGCAGCTCAGACTCTTCATTGGACAGAGCAGCAGACTGTCTCCATGGCAATAAAGAGTCTGTGGAGAAAGGACACTGGCCTTGGAAATTAACACACAGGAACACTCCTTGGAAATGAGCTCCTCTTGGGGGAGCAGGAGAGATTCCCCTCCTGAAGATACATTTCCTGAGCCGTTCCACTGGCCTGGGAAGTTCAGTTTCCTAACGGCGGTACTATCATCCCTTTCTACCCTCCAGACACTGAGAATGCCAAGTGCAGAGTCTTGGCTACACCAGTACAAACTGTAAGTCAGGAGAGTGTGGTCGAGATCGAACACCGCCCGTTTGCGCTCCACAGCCAGTGCTCCTGCCCTCCCTGCTCCTCCTGGGCCCTCCCTGCTCTTCCCCACAGTCTCTCTCCCCTTCTGACAGGACCCTGGACCCCCGCCTCCCTGCTAAGGTGTGTGCTGACACAGCTGAAAGCAATGCCTCCACTCCCCCCAAATACTAGTGTATTATCACAGGACTTTTGATAAGAAAACAAACAGATCTCTGCTGGTCCACTACAGTTTGGGGAGACATTTCTGTGCCCTGTGGATGTGTCTTTCTCTTCTGCCTTTCATACCACAAATCATGGCTTTTGCACAGTTCAAGCTCACAGTAACACATGGAGGCCACTAGGGTTCTTTGAGACTCCTAGTCTCTTTCTTAGCCGACATTTGCGCACCTGGAATCAGGGTGAGCTAGGTTGGGAGACATGGCCTTTCTGTCTCTGCCTCCCAGGAAGGAAGCATTTCCCCACCTACCTCAGTTGTCCAGCAACCCCTTTCTCCACATCAATACTTGCTTTCACAGAAGGATCAGAAACCCATTCTCACTTGAATGTGACTAATGACAGATCAAACACATTCTCTCAGGGAGATCAGACGTTACATCTTAAGGAAGGACTTCCTATTGGAGTTTCAGGCACCAGTTCAAGGGAGAGTGGTAGGTGGTGTCACCATAGGGGACCGACCTTCACTGCCCAATGTCACTGCTTCTTCCTAGCAGCCCAAGAGCACAGCTTATGCTCACCTCCACATCAAATAGAGCCACCTGCAGTGAGCAACGGCACCCCAATCTGCCTCCTCCTTCTCACGTCTTAGTGACCCTGGGTTTCTCCTGGGAGTTCTCACTTCCTAAAAACAAATCAAAAAGCTCTTTATCAGATACACCTCAGTTCAAGTACCAGCTTCGCTGCTTATTTCATGTGTGAGTGTCTTCACTTGAGTTCCTCCAAAATCAGAGCCTAAGGCAGGTAAATCCTTTGCAATGTGATCTTGGAGCCCAGGAGTGAAGGTGTAGGGAGAGAGATACAGAGGTCCCTGCTGTGGGCCACAGGGGTCAACCCCACATGGCCCCACTGAGAAAGCACAGAACACCTTCCAGATTTCTCCTCCCGTAGGGCTGAAACTGCCACCCACCAGCTACTGTCCCTGAGTGCATTAACCCTGCATTGTGGACTCCCTGTGCACATGGCCTGGGCGAGCCAGCCTTTCTGGAGTCAAACAAGCCACAGGGCAAAAAGCACACACTTTGTGGTGTGTGTCTGAGGAGTCTGAGCCCCCTGGGAGCTGTCCAGCGGCCCTGTGGACGACAGCTGAGGTGGGCTGAGGGGATGTGGCCACACGTAAGCCTGTCACTGAACCTTTCTAGAATCTCAGGTTCTCCACACATAAAATGGGGCTAAGAATTGCCCTGCCTCACAGAGCCGTTAAGATTTTTAAAAGAGAGAATTTCTGAGAAGCACTTAGCACTGTGCCTGACCTGGAAAAAAGGCTCTGCAAGTGAAGCTGCTGCTGTTCCTTTCCTCTGGTTGGGACATCGGGGATCACCTTTGTTGCACTGAAAGGCCCTGAGAGTCTATTCCGCACCCCACATCCATCTCTTTGGCAGGACTCAGCTTGGGTGGGACTGATGTCATGCAAGAGATGGATCCTAAGGTAGCAACCTGAATTCCAGGTCTAGAAAACTTGGCCTGCAGTTCTACTTTATTTCCATGGGAAAGACAAACCTTTCTGCAGTGTGAGGCAGAGAGGGCTATAGCTACGGATGGCCCTGGGGCAAATCCTCTCCTTTTTTGTTTTTAAAGAACTATTTTTTTATGTATTTGTCACTGCCATTTAGAACTTAGGGTCTAAGTAGGGGTTCCTCAGAAGCGGGAAGACCTAAACACACCAGAGTGACCCTTCGGAAGAATTTATTCATTCACAATTCATTCATTTATTCAACATCCTTCGTCAAGAAGTTTCTATGTGCCAAGGCCCTGCCAGAGGTGGGGGCTTCTGAGATGAAAGACTCTCCCTGAGCTAAAGGAGAAAGCAGAAATCCAACAGTGATGCCCACGCACTGTGATGAGTGCCGTGATGTGGCTGCCCAGGAGGGTGGGTTCTGGCAAAGGTGGCAGCTTGTGCAAAGACCTCACAGCAAGAGAAGGCACAGCACATGGCATGTGCGGAGCTGCAAGTCCTTCATCCAGCAGAAGCAAAGCTCCTGAGGGCAAGCGATGGGTTAAAAAAGAAGAGAGGCTGGTGGCTCAGGTGATTAGAGCTCCGTGCTCCTAACTCCGAAGGCTGCCGGTTCGATTCCCACATGGGCCAGTGGGCTCTCAACCACAAGGTTGCCAGTTCAATTCCTCAAGTCCTGCAAGGGATGGTGGGCAGTGCCCCCTGCAACTGAGATTGAACACGGCACCTTGAACTGAGCTGCCGCTGAGCTCCCGGATGGCTCAGTTGGTTGGAATGCGTCCTCTCAACCACAAGGTTGCTGGTTTGACTCCCGCAAGGGATGGTGGGCTGCGCCCCCTGCAACTAGCAACGGCAACTGGCCCTGGACCTGAGCTGCGCCCTCCACAACTAAGACTGAAAGGACAACAACTTGAAGCTGAATGGCACCCTTCACAGCTAAGATTGAAAGAACAACAACTTGACTTGGAAAAAAGGCCTGGAAGTATACACTGTTCCCCAATAAAGTCTTGTTCCCCTTCCCCAATAAAAAAAAGAAGAAGAAGAGAGGCTGACAAAGGCAGCAGAGATCCGGATCCCAGGGGTTGTACCCCACACAAAGGAATTTGGTCCTCACCCTGACGCTAGTGGAAAGATAGACCAAAGGACATATTCTATACCCCTCTGTCCGCCTCCTTAGTGTTGTAAAAGCTGCAACTGCTGCATAATGGCTTTGATTTATAGTATAAGTGGGGAGAGAGCCAAAAGCAACCAATAAGCCTCTCTGTGGATAAGGCTGCTGCTTAAACCACCACCAGCCACCAAACCCTTTGTTCTCTGACTTTA
The DNA here is from genome assembly GCF_964194185.1 of Rhinolophus hipposideros. NCBI lineage: Eukaryota > Metazoa > Chordata > Mammalia > Chiroptera > Rhinolophidae > Rhinolophus > Rhinolophus hipposideros. The sequence goes on from NC_138051.1 coordinate 28,293,658, forward strand.
CTTATCGATAGTCACACACTCTGAGTCTCTTACAATTGCATTGACTGAGAAACTTCGTAGCAATGTTGTGGAGTCATAGGTACAACAAATGTTGGGTGGACAGATGGATGAAAGGAAGGACACACTGTATAATTTATTTTTTTCATATGTTTATTGTTTACTGCATGTCTCCCTCACTAAAATGTAAGCTCTGTGGGGCAGTGATCTTTGTTTTGTTCACCATTACACCCTAAGGTCCTAGAGTCTGACATAGACTGGTACCAATGAATTTATTGAACGAACACATTGTGCCTCTTTTATTGAGTGTTTTATCTGCTGTTTTCCCACCACAGTGAAGGAACTTGAGGAAAGTTATGTCTTATTTATATTTGTGTCTCCAGCGCCCCTGAGTGAAAACGTGGTTTGCAATAGGAAGCAACAAATGCTTTGGTAATTGAATGATTCTCATGACAAGGACCCATGCTGGGAGGTCTAGAGAGGGGGGTGCAGGTGAGAGGCTTCAGCGAGGTGAAGGCAATGATCAGGCGGAAAGCCTTGTCTCAGACCCTCCCATGAGACCAATTCAGGGTAAGACATGGAGAAGAGAGAGGTGTCCGCAGGGCCCTGGGTGACTTGAACGCCACTGTTTTCCCACCACTCTGCTGAGATTCAGACATGTCCACACAGAAGGGTGGTGCCTCTGAATACGACTCAGGACAACAGAAAGGCCTTCACCAGAGGAGCCAACCCCAAGAGGACTTCAGTACCGACAACTCATTTCTGTCTAAATTAGATGTTCTCAACCTGGAATTACGAGACTTGGTGTGACTTTACTCTTCAAGTGCTCAGAGTCCTGTGCGGCCCAGAAAACATTAAGAACCACTAATCCAGAGAACCCCAGGGGGAACCCCAGAATCCCCACCATCACTCCCTCCAGCCTTGCTCAGCCTCCACCAGCCCCATCTCATAGAATAGAGCAGAGCCTGCTGTGAACACTCACTCCACCACCGTGGGTCTGGACAGGCTCAGGGCAGCAACAGAAGGCAGGAGGTGGGAGAGGCCTGTCCTCAGCCTTGTGGCCTTTGGCTCTACCTTTACCAGGACTTCACAGACTTGAGAATAAATTGGAGTTTACTTTAGAGGAAAAAAAAGCAATTAAAGCACAGAGGACAGAGAGAAGGAGGCTTCAGGGGCCTGAGCCTCTAGTGTTGTCCTTTATGGTTCCTCCAAAGCTCCAGCCCTATGATCTCCTTTAGCTCCACAGCCCAAAACCGAGAACATCTATATTGGTTGGATCAGAGCAGCCAACACTATTGAAGTCACACTTAAGGTCCCAAGGATGAAACTATTGGAGGTTCTTCCTCAAGCCTGGCATGAGCGAACCTCCACATTGCTAGACTGGAAGAGCTTTGGATTCTGTCCCCAGACCGCAATGATCCCCTAGCCCACCCACCCTCAGGCGCCGAGGCCCAGACCCACAGCTCTGTAGCCCCCGAACCCTGTCAGAGCCGAGGGGAGAATCCAGCCACCACGATATTCTCGCCGGTGATGTAGCTGGCATCTGGAGAGCACAGGAAGGACACGAGGCCTGCACAGTCCTCAGGCTGCCCCATCCTGGATGGAAGGAGCACAGAACATAGCATCAGCGATCTCACATTCTGGTCTGTGCGCTGGGGCTAACAGGACTCTGCGGTGGGAATGGGCTCCAGGGAGGGACAGCGTGAATACAGCAGGACTACTTGCACCCTCCGGGCCTGTGTGGAACCCAGAATTCAGAAAAAGGAATGGCCAATACACAGAAAGAGGTCTGCTCTTGGGTCAGACTCGGCCAACCTTCCACAACTGTACGCAGACCACCAAAGCACCAAACCCCACTTACCTCTGCAGCTGATGGTTTTCTTTGAAGTTGTTCCAGAGAGCCTCATTCTCATGCAACTTAACAAAAGAAAGAGGTAAAAGAGTCAGTGCTGCTAAACAAGGTGATAGGAGGGCCCCCGAGGTAGTGACCTGACAAAGGACGCTTGACAGCTTTGTCCTTCTCAGTGTTGATGGACTGGGTCATGGCTGAGTTCAGAGGATGGTGAGCACCTCAGCTGTAAGGATGTGTCCCCTTTCCCCATTAGTCCTCGGGCAGTGTCTCCATGCGCCAGCCTAGGGAACAGGGTATATGCCCCACTTCTCACCACTTTGCTGAAGTCAGTCTTGATTAATCCTGGAACCAGGCAGTTTACCCGGATGCCCCTGGGGGCCAGCTCCAACGCTAGCGTCCTAGTCCTCGTGAGGCCCAGCAGGGTTGTCTTACTGACATTGTAGGCACCCAGCGCCTGACATGGGATTAAGAGTGATTAGGAGGTGATGGGGGTGAAAGAAAGTGTCAGTTGGATTTCTCACCTACAGAGAATCACACTTGGCCTAAGCCCAGAGCTCAGACGTACTCCTCAGCCTGGTCTGAGAACAGAAGCCGGTGTGAGCGACCCAGCAGCCACATGGGCACCAGTTCTGCCCAGGGCAGCAGGACTAAGAGGGGGTCTGCCCAGGCTTGGGGAACTACCACCCCCTTTCCCAACCAGAACACACGGAGCAAGCACTCACCACTTGTGGTAAATAAGCTGAAATGGAAGAGACCAGGATGACAGCACCCCTCCTGAGAGGAGACAGACAAACACAAAAGGAGAGAGGAAGCTCATAAGTCAGTATTGATTGAAGGGCTATAATGCAGTCATTGAATAATACAATCCTCACACAGTCCTACTATTATTCCCATTTCACAGCTAAAGACACCGAGACTCAGAGCGATTTAGTCACCCAGCCAGTGAGTGGCAGAGCTGGGATTACAACCTTATCTCTCTGACCCAATGTCCAAGCTCAGAACAAGCTGCCTCTCCATGGGGGAACGATAGCTAAGCCAGGTGTGGGGAAATGAGCTGAGTGGGCTTGGTGAAGAGGCAACGTGGCCGAAGGGGAATGCTTATCAACGGGCCATCTCTGAGAGCAGATGGGGCAGGAGGAGACAAGAAAGACAAGGAGACACTGGAAAAAGATTGAAGAACATAAGGAGGGAAAGTACTAGGTGCTGAGAGCAAGGGAGATTTCTGGAAGAGTCGTCTTTTTAACTGTGTTTTTATTGTTGATGCTCTCACCTTGTCCCCATAGAATGTAAGGCATACTCAGAATGCAAGAGCATAAAGCAAATCAGAAGGCATTATGCGTGAAGCATGGAGACTAGGGAAAATAAGTGTAGAAAAAGCTAGAGTGAGGTTGGTGGCCACGGTTTACAGCACGTGGTAGGAACTGAGTATTATTCTATTCTACATTCACAAAAACACGTGATGTCAGGGCCAACCTAAGCGCCAGGTTATTGCAAACTTGGCTCTGAGCTTTCCTGGGGCCAACACGAAGAGGGAGGCACAACAGAGAACTGCCATTGTGGGAGCTAGGTGCCCATGCTGACCCTGTCTGTGACTAAAACCTGGAACTGGGCTCCGACAGCAGGGTCCCCGAAGCTCTGTCCGGCAACTCTGCCCCGTGTGTCTGGGGACAGGGAGAAATATGGAGGAAATGGCAATAAAAGATGCAGACGCTGAGCCAAGGGCTTAGACCGAGTGCCAGCCAGGACTAGAGTCACACCAGGGATCCCTCCTGAGGGGCGCTGTCTTTAGTGAGGTCAGCTGTGTTCTGCGTCTCTAAAGAATGAGTCGCTAAAGTTACATGTCTGTAACTGTCCACTGTTTTCCCCACTCCTCATCCCACACAACTCGTTCCCTTAGATGTGGGCAGGGAAGTGCTTCCATTGAGTTCTGCTGAGGCCCATCTGTTGGCAGGGAACCAGTGTTGAGATGACCCCCAGGAATGCTAGAAGTGGCTTGGATTCTAAAGGGGAAACAGCATGAGGTCCCCAATAAGAAGAAATTGAGGCTAGGCTAAGGGTTTCCTGATCACTCTCTGCTCAGACAGAGCCCGGTAGCCCATGAGATGCCTACCCTGAGCTCCCTGAGTGTTGGCTCCCCGGACGATGGGCTGTGACAAGGCCCCTCCTAGACTCAGGAGCCAAATGTGAGCCAAGGAGAAACAGAGAGTCTGTCTTTTGTTCAGGAGAAGTGCCCTATGTTAGCAAAGAAGGAAGACCAGCTCAGTGCCATCAAAGTCCTGGGTAAGGACCGTGAGCCTGAGTCAGGTGCATGCTGGAATCATGGAGAAGGAGGAATCCATGGAGGAGACATGGTGGGGCGGTAGATGAGAGATCCCGTCCTGCTGGGGAGAATGGGGTCTCCCTGAAGAGGTGCTCAGGCTGGCCCAAAGATAAGATGAGCGAGAAAGAATTCCCCTCACAGGACACCTACCGAACATTGGGTTCCGGTAAAAGCAGATCATCGAGTAAATTCTGAACTTGATTTGACCGTGTATTTCACCTCCAAGGTGGTGGCAGATGTAATTAGAGGATGATTTCTGTCTAGTGGTGCAGAACTGCATGTGGAATAGCAAGTCCTTGGAGGATAGGTGAGCAGCAGAGAAAGCAAGGCTGGCTGTCGGCAAGTGTGCCCAGCTTCAGGAGGGAAGATTTCTAACAGCACCGACAAAAAAAGGAGTCAGGGTTCTATGAACTGAGACACTAACAGGGAAAATGAATCAGGAGGGTTGGGAGACTGTCGGCAATGAAATCCCAGCTACTTAATGACTAATGATCCTTCAGAGACATTAAGGAAGTAGAGAATCTGGAGTCTGCTGGCAGCAGGTGCAGGGAGTTCAGATTTCAGGTCATTCCTGAGTAGGGGGGGAAGGGCACCCAGACAAGGGCAGATAACAGGAGGGACATCTGAGCAGAGCGAGGAGAACTACGGAGGGCAGAAGGAAATGCTCTGGCCCGGTGCTTGGAGCAGAGCGGAAAGTTAACAATGACAGAAAGAATGTGAGTCCATCCATCCATCTTGCCCATCAGTAGGACAAGGGAACAAAACACAGGAGTGAACAGAAGAAGAGTCATAGGAGAGTGATGAAGCCCGAGATGGACCTCAAAGCATTTTACAAAGTCTCTCCTGGACCTTTGAACACCAGCTGGAAGGATGGTTAAGTGGACTCATAAAGAGTTGGAACATCCGAGCCCACAGAAAGCTGATGGGTGGGTGCAGGCCTGATGGGTGTATGCAGCAGGTTCTTCGGAGGAACAGTGAGAAAACTTTGTCTATAAAAGGCAGAGAATTTTAGCGGCAGGTACAGATCACCACAATCGAGCACCACCACCAACATATGACCCTGTAAATGGAGGTAAGAACATAAATTGTTGACAGAGAGCATAGACCTTATGATTTTTGAATCCTGTCAAGAGCAGAGACTTACTCCCACAGTTCTGTTCCCACAGCCTGGAACAGTGCCTAGCACATAGCAAGCCCTTAATAAGTATTTGCTGAATAAATGCAAAAGGAATGGGAAGAGAAAAGAACGCAGAAACAGTGAGGAGCTAGCCTTAAAAACACACAAACCAGAAAGGAGCATCAGGGCACAGTGCGTGTGTTTACAATAACATGGGGAGGGGAGAAGAGAGGCTCGGTGGGGGCTTGCCCTGCTGGAGCCCATGCAGAGCCAGTACATCAGCCTTCAGCCAGCTCCCAGCAGCCTCTCACCTTGTCCCACACCTGCTCACTGGTCCCCATGGTGCTCCCCACCAGGGGGTTGACAGCAGCATTGCACACCAGGAAGTCCACACCTCCACTGTGCTCCAGGGTCTGGGGGGAGGGGAGACATGGAGGCCCATGTGAGCGTGGAGACGGTCTGAGGAGAGAGCCCAGGTGCACGGGCCACTGAGGCAGAGCTTAGTGTGATTAGTGTCTCCACCAGGAATGGTCAGTCACAAGGCTCCTGTGAGAACCAAACTCTTGGTGAAGGTAAGTGCCCTGGATAGGCCACCGGCAGGCTCTCAGTGCTGAGGGCCTCAGGGGAGGAAGGTCTTCTCCAGGAACCCCTCTGGGATCTTGGGATGTGAAATTTCTTTAGGCCCCTCCTCAACCATAGTTCTCTCAGGATGTGTGGTGAGGGGGTGTAGGGGTGAGGGTCCTCTCATGAACTGGCTACTTTCCAGAGAGCCAGTGTCTGCTGAGGGATACTGTGAACAGTCATGGTCTCAGGACGTGTTCTAGGGCTTCTGGACCCGCATCCCGGTCCCTGCTCCTGCAGGGCTGAGCAGTGAGGAAAAGGTTCTGTGTTTTCTCTTGCCTGTGTCCTTCCACCCCTCTACCACTCACCATGGCCACCAGCCGCTCCCGGTCCTCAGCTTTCTCCACGTGACACACCGTGCCCATCACACGCAGCCCCTCCCCCTGCAGCGCTGCCACAGCCTGGTCCACGTTCTGCTGCTTCCGGCTGCTGACCACCACATGGGCCCCGTCCCCGGCCAGACACCTGGCGATGGTGAAACCAATCCTGTGGGCAGAAATAGAGGGAACAGGACAGCCTCAGCCTCTCACCACCATTGTCCCTCTACCCAGCCATGGACATCAACAAGGCTGTGTCCTTCTCTACAACCCTGAAGTCCTTTAGTGGAAGTGAGTCTCCCTGTGTGGAGTCAAGACCCACATGGCAATCAGGGCACTCACCTGTCAGTGGACACCATGACCACAGCTACCCAGTTGGCCAGGATACCATTTTGGTCTATCCCACTGCTGCTCATCCACACAGAGAGTCCATCGCGGGAAGAAAACAGGCCCCGGAGGTCTCAGATAGCTGCTTGGAGCATGGTGGCGAATGCCTGGTTCACTTCCTGTGGAACTCAGCCTTGGGGGAAAGAATCAACTTCACTTATCACTGCTGGCCTCAGTGAGCTTGATGATGATCTATCCCCACCTTTTCCAGACAGACAAGGCCATCAGCAGAGGATGAGACAGAGCCAGAGCAGTCAGGGTGAATTTCAAACATTTGAGCCTCAGGTCAGGAAGCCTCTCTGTGAAAATTCTCTATTTGTAAAATAGGCAAATTAGCATATGAGACCCAACGTTCAATCGACAGACAGGATTATTTTTCCATTCATTCCATAAGCAAGCACTGAGCACTTGCAGTGTACCAGGCACTGGGCAGAAGACGTTGGCACACCCTGGTGAACTAAGGCTCCCACCTCCCTCCCACAGAGCTTCCCATAGAGGGAGGAGGCCAGACACCAAATTATTACCCTCGTTCTTAATTTTAATGAACTACTTCTAGCTGAGAAAGTAGAAATAAACAGGAACTCTCATCCATGGCTGGAAGAAATATAGTACAACCACTTTGGAAAATTGTCGAACACACAGTCTTCTGACTGCAGTTTCACACTGTGGAAGAGTGGCTGCCTGTGCACCAAGTGCCTATACACGAGCATTCATAGCAGCATTCTTTGTAATAGCCTCAAACTGCAAACAAGCCAAGCTCTCCATTAATGATAGAATGGATAAACAAATTGTGTTGCATTGATATAACAGAATACTGTTCAGCAGTGAAAATTAGTGAGCTGAAGCTACACTGAACAACATAAATGAATTACAAAAAGATATTGTTGAGATGATATCATAGAAATGGTGGCGTGAGGCGAGCCTCTTGAAATCTCCCCTGGAATTTACAATGAATTGCACAACTATAATTCCACAAAGGACTTCCTGTGCAGCAAGCAGGCAAGACTAAGAGATGAACTGAAATCATCTAAAGGTGGGCAAATTGGGTGAGCAGGGGAAGAGGGAAGCAGGAAGTGCAGAGACGCGGGCCATGTGGGCACAGGACAGAGACCGGAGCTCGGAGACATGAGCTCCCTGCATTCTGAAACTACTGCAGTCATGGGAGAGGGAAGAATTCGAACTGCTAGTGCTCCCCTTATGGCCCATAGTCCTGCCTGAGGAATCAGCATATAATATGGCTGAACCCAATGCTCACGGCAGAGATCTTGGAGCAAAGACTGATGGAAGAAGGGTGAAAATGGAGATTTAAGACCTCATTGCCAATCAGAGGATAGAAGGCTTAGGACTGGAGCCTAACCACTCCCACCTGCCCAGAGCTAGAAGCGGAACAGTAGCAGTGTCCAATCAAAAGAACAGAATATTTGCAGTTCTGAGAACTGTAGCCCACAGCCAAGGTCTCGCAGCTGAACTAGTTCCAGCAAAGGGTAGGGAGCCCTGGAGCTGTGCTGGTGGCCACAGCCATTGCTCACAGCCACATCTCTCAGCCTACCTCACCCCACCTATGTGTGTGGACCCCTGCAGGGGTAAACAGAGCCACTGAAGTACACAGATCCTGAATCTGGTGCAGAAAGAGCTTCAGAACTTCAGAAGCTTTCTGAGACCCAGGGCAGTGCCCTGAGACCCAAGCAACCTGCTTATAGATGAGAAGCCCACCTGCCAGGGAATCCCCACATTGTGTGAGAAGCCTGAACAGTGCAGAAAAAATATAACACTACAGCATGAGAGAGAAATAAAGGCTGCAGTTGGAAAGAAAATAAAGCATTTTACCAACACCTACTGGAAAGCGAAGGAAAGACCTCTTGCTATCAACTTGTTGCAGAACCCACTCCTGTAGATGCCTAGAAAGAGAAATAATAATTTACTAATTGCCATGAATAACCAAGGTAACAAGGCAGCTCAGAAAGAAAATGAAAAGTCTCCAGAAAATGAACTTAAAGACATGGAAATATGTAACTTAAATTACAGAGAACTCAAGATTGTAGTTCTGAAAAAATCTCAGTGAGATGCAAGAAAACACAGACAGGCAGTATAATGAACTCAGAAACACAATCAAAGAACAAAATGAACATTTTACCAAAGAGATTGAAATTTTTAAAAAGAACCAAATAGAATTTCTGGAGATTAAGAACTCAATAAAAGAAATGAAGAATAAAATAACCAGCTTAGGTAATAGAGTTGACCAGATGGAGGAAAGAATCAGTGACATCAAAGATAGAAATCTGGAAATGACACAGATGGAAGAAGAGAGAGACTTGAGAGTTAAAAGAAATGAATTTTCTGATTCCATCAGAAAGAGCAATATAAGAATAATGGGCAGGCTGCCAGTTGGCTCAGTTGGTTGGAGTGCAGTGCTCCTAACACCAAGGTCACCAGTTCAACCTCACATGGGCCAGTGAGCTGCGCCCTCTACAGCTAAGATTGTGAACAATGACTCTCCCTGGAGCTGGGCTGCGGTGAGCAGCCGGAGGTTGTCGTGGGCTGCTGTGTGCTGCCATGGGCTACTGTGTGCTGCCAGGAGCAGCTGGCAGCCAGCGTGAGTAGCCAGCAGCCATCATGAGCAGCCAGCAAGAGCTGCCGTGAGCTGCTATGAGTGGCCAACCGGCGACCAGCTGCCTCAGTCAGGGGGAAGCACAAGGCTCATAATCCCAGCATGGGCCAGGGAGCTGTGTCTTACACAACTAGACTGCGAAACAATGGCTTAAACTGGAGGGCAGGAGGGAGACGGAAGAAGGGGGGTAAAAAAGAAACAAGAAACGAATACAGTAAAGTTGCCCGCTATGAAATCAACGTACAAAAGTCCATTGCATTCCTATATACTAACAATGAAATCTCAGAAAAAGAAATTTAAAAAAAAATTCCTTTTGCAATTGCAACAAAAAGAATAAAATACCTGGGAATAAACTTAACCAAGGGTGTGAAAGTCCTATATACTGAAAACTATAAGACATTTTCAAAAGAAATTGAAGAAGACACAAAGAAATAGAAAGACGTTCCATGCTCATGGATTGGAAGAATCAACATAGTTAAAATGACCATATATACCCAAAGCAATATACAGATTTAATGCAATCCCCATCAAAATCCCAATGGCATTTTTTAAAGAAATAAAACATAAAACAATAAGAATTCTATGAAACTACAAAAGACCCCGAATAGCCAAAGCAATCCTAAGAAAAAAGAACAATGCTGGAAGTACCACACTCCCTGACTTTAGCTTGTACTACAGGGCAACAATAATCAAAACAGCATGGTATTGGCAGAAAAACAGACATGTAGACCAATGGAATAGAATTGAGAACCCAGAATTCAATTCAACCCATAAATAAACCCACATAAATATGGACAGATAATTTTTGACAAAGAAGCCAAAAACATACAATGGAGAAAAGACAGCCTCTTCAATAAATGGTGCTGGGAGAATTGGAAAGCCATGTGCAAAAGAATGAAACTAGACTGCTATCTGTCACTATATACCAAAATTAACTCAAAATGGATCAAAGACCTAAACGTAAGACCTGAAACAATAAACTGCATTGTTTATTGTTTAGAAGAAAACATAGGTACTAAACTTATGGACCTTGGGCTCAAAGAGCATTTTATGAATTTGACTCCAAAGGCAAGGGAAGTAAAAGCCAAAATAAAATAAATGAATGGAACTATATCAAAATAAAAAGCTTCTGCACAGCAAAAGAAACCATCAACAAAATAAAGAGGCAACCAACCGAATGGGAGAAGATTTTTGCAAACAATACCTCTGATAAGGGGCTAATATCCAAAATAGATAAGGAACTCATACAACTCAACAACAACAAAAAAACAAACAATCCAATTAAAAAGTGGGCAGAGGACCTGAAGACACTTTTCCAAACAGAACATACAAATGGTCAATAGACATGAAAAAATGCTCAACATCACTAATCATCAGAGAAATGCAAATAAAAACCACAATGAAATATCACCTAACTCCAGTCAGAATGGCTATCATCAACAAGACAAATAGTAACAAGTGTTGGAGAGGCTGTGGAGGAAAAGGAACCCTCATACACTGTTGGTGGGAATGCAGACTGGGGCAGCCGCTATGGAAAGCAGTATGGAGAGTCCTCAAAAAATGACAAATAGAATTACGATATGACCCAGCAATCCCTCTCCTGGGCATCTACCCAAAAAATCTGAAAACATTTATCCATAAAGACACGTGTGCTCCAATGTTCACTGCAGCTTTATTTATGGTGGCCAAGATGTGGAAACAACCAAAGTGCCCTTCGATAGATGAATGGATAAAGAAGTTGTGGTATATATACACAATGGAATACTATTCGACAGTAAGAAAAGATGAAATAGTACCATTGGCTACTACATGGATGGATCTCCAGATTATAATGCTAAACAAAATAAGTTAGACAGAAAAAGTCAAGAACCATATGATTTCACTGATATGTGGTATATAAAACTCGAAACAACAAAAGAACAAGACAAACAAATGAAGAAACAAAAATTCATAGACACAGACAATAGTTTAGTGGTTACCAGAGAGTAAGGGGGGAGGTGGTGGGAGATGAGGGTAAGGGGGATCAAATATATGGTGATGGAAGGAGAACTGACTCTGGGTGGTGAACACACAATGGGATATATAGATGATGTAATACAGAATTGTACACCGGAAATCTATGTAACTTTACTAACAATTGTCACCCCAGTAAACTTTAATTAAAAATATACATATAGTTGAAGGAAAGAAATCAGACAAAAAAAGAACACATTATGTGATTCCCCATATACAAATTTCAAAAAAAGGCAAAAAAACTCTATGTTGTTTAAGAATGCAAACAAGTGACAAGAGAATAGCAAGGTAGTAATTATCACAAAAGTCAGGAGAGTGAGTATTTCTGGGGTAAAAAGGGGATTATGATTGGGGAGGGGACAATCAAGGGGCTTCTGAGGTGCTGGCAGTGTTTTGTTTTATGATTGAGTGATGACTACGTGATATCATTTAAGGTATATGCCATATATATACTTTTTGTGTCTGTTTTATATTTAACAATAAAAATGTTCAAAAAGTAAAGATTACCTGCTCATGGTACATTTTAAAATTCAAACTGTTCAAAAGCAGTTCAAAACTGAAACTCCCAGTTCCCTTTTCAGAGACAAACTTCCCAGTGTCTCGAATACTTTGTCAGAGGTGTTCTGTGTAAAGAGCTTTGTTTTAAACAATAAGCTTTCTGTGTATAAACATTCAATTCACGAAGGGAGTATCCTGCCAGGTAGTAGATGAAGCAGAGGGTCAGAGAGCAACTCCACTCTCTCCCTCCCTGGGGTCCCAGTGCCCTAAGAGGCTAACAGAGAACAGGGGTGCACACCTCGCTCTGATAGGGTTGGGACAGTCATCACAATGGAAGCTGCAGATACATGGGACCTAGAAAACGGAGGAGGAAAGGAAAGCAGTGGGATAGGCGCTCCAGTCTAGGGGGACAGACTGAGAGGAGTGCAGGGGTGTGTCTGCCCTGGGTGTCTAGGAGATAGCAGGAGACCTCTGTGCCTGGAGGGCAGAGAACGGGGCACTCGTGACTGAGAACGCTGACTGTGGTTCCGAATACTTGCATTTATATCTCTACCAGACTGTGCTGAGGTGAAGCATCTGAAGTAGGCTGGGAGGAGCCTGGGCCCACGCCAGCAGTCCCAAGCGGGGCCACTGTGGAGACCCAGCCCAGGTGCACCCCTGTAGATATGTGCAGGTGTAAAGCCAGGGTGGGGACCTGGCATGGGAGACTCAGATATGAAGACATCTCCCCCAAGAACTGGAAATACATGAGGGCTGCTTGTCTAGGGGAAGCTCTTTCACCCAAAACCCAAATTTCCCAACTCCACATCACTGTAAGCCCAGAGATTTCTGCCTCCCTCAGCGTGAGAAACCCATTTGCTTGCTCAGGAGCCCTGCCCAGGCCTGAATCCCACCATCTGATCAGCTTCCTGCAGAGGGAGGTGGGGAATGAATGGGCTATGGAGGACACTCAGGGAATCGGGGTGTACTTTTCATAAGGGGCAGTGTCAAAAGGCTGAAGAGAGGCAGGCTCTGGTAGCTACGCGCCAAGAGATCAGCAGACAGGCACTTTCAGGAGGCTCAGGTGTGGGCTGACTCTGTCTGCAGACCTTCCTCTGTTCCAGACCTGCTCTAGCCACTCCATCACCAAGGGACTCCTGGTTACTAAGCAACCCCTGCCTTACCTACTGTATCTCCCCTAATTCCTTAGCAACACTTGCATAACCCAGTTCCCTGAGTAAAGAGTTGTCTGTATCTATACATGATAAGTGGATGGGTGCTGCTCAGGAATTGTGGAGAAATTTCAGATTAAATAGCAAGGGAAGCAGTGGGATAGAGGCTCCGATCTAGGGACACAGGTCTGTATCATATCATCATGAAGGTGACCAAATGCTCTGCTTTGGGAGAGACAGCCTTGGTTTCCACTTTGTGTCTCTTCTGAAACCATATTTCCAAAGCATCCTTTGCAGGTCCTATATCTCCTCCCTTTTTTATCCTAGCTACTTTCACTCGGCTTCCCACCCCAACCCCCGCCTCTCTCCTTTCTGCAAGGTCATATTTACAGGCTTTCAGATCAAGGGAATGATGGGTTTCTGTTTCTCATTGTTCTACCTTTCCTAAACAGGACACCAGATTCTAAACACTGTTATGACCCCTGGATGACTCCTCTTCCTGCAGCTTGGAACACAGATTAACCTCATCAAGTGTCAGGGGAATTAGTCTCCTTGGCGGGTAGGGCAGCAGGAAAAAGAAGACTTGCCTTTTGTCGGGACAGGGCACGCCCTGCTGGAAGGCCAGAGTTATAGCACCTCTGAGAAGCTCTTCCCATCTCTGAGCATGTCTGTGGCTTTCCCCTCTCTTGTCTGCAGCAGTTCTTTTTAAATTTTATTTTATTATTATTTTTTTACTTTGTAACATTTTATTTTATTTATTGAATTTATTGGGTAACATTGGTTTATAAAATTATATAGGTTTCAAGTGTATAATTTTATACGGCATCATCTGTATATTGCATTGTGTATTCACCATCCAAAGTCAAATCTCCTTCAGTCACCACATACATTTGACCCCCTTTATGCTTTTCTACATTTTCTCCTTCCCCTTTTCCCTCTGGTAACCACTAAACTGTTATCTGTGTCTATGAATTTTCATTTGTTTGTCTTGTTCATTTGCAAGCCCTGCTTGTCTAAACTTGTCACAAGATGGTTTGGGGAAAGCTACCCTACTTGTAAGGAAAAGCAGCTCTGGCCAGTTGCAGGTGAAGTGCAGAGAGACTGGTCAGGACTCACCAGAGATCAGGTTCCCCTTCCCATTCAAGGTCCCTATTTCCTAGGGTCTAAGATTGAGCGGCTTCCAAAGGCCCAGGCTCTGGCTCACTGTCCCTCATTCTCACTTACGCTTTATTCTGCAGCAGTCAGCTAGGCCAGCTGGGCCAGAATCAAGCACAGGTCTGGGGAGCTTAGACTGGCCTCTGAACCTGGCACTGCCCACTCTGATTGCCTTTCCATGCTGATCAGTTCGGATGCTCAAATATGGAAGTAGGGAAGCCAAAGGGACATAGTCTCAACCTGGTCCTGTCTTGGAGGTAGATGGTCTTCATCACTGAGTCCAAAGAGAGAAGAGACGGGAAAAGAAAACAAAGGCTAGGGGACAGACCGAGAAATGCAGAATAGTCAGAAACATTGAGAATCTCCCCTACGGTATCTCCAAGATACAGAAAAGATACAGAAAAAAGAGAGACCAACAGAAGAATATCGGGAGATACCAACAGAAGCTGTGTGCTCTTGAGCAAGTCTGCACTTGGGTAAGATAAAGAACTGAGTTGGGGTGTCCCCCACACTCTAAATAGGTCCCAAGAACTTTGTTATGAGAATCAGGAAAGAAATAAAGACTGAGCTGCAGACAGAGGCAGGGAGTAAGGAACATCAACACAAAAGGTAAAACGGAATTGAAAGTGGGTGGCTCCAACGTCAGAGACCCCGACCTGAGCAGCCTCAGCCACACCAGCCCTGCGAGGTGGTGCTGCCTCGACCTTACCTGGTTGAGCTGCTGTCTTTTCTAAGTGTGGTTCAGGAGCCCCTACGCCAAGGAATTCGCAGCTGAGTGTGAGGATATGAGTAGGCTGGGTTTCAGGAACCGCTCTCTGAAAAACTCACATTCCTGGAATTTACAGTTCTAGAATTAAGAAAGCTGGTGGTGAGAAAAGGCTGTGGGGAGGTGGTAACGGGGAGCCTGGGGGACAATGCGGGACTTGTTTCTGAGTGTATTCTACAGAATGCTGCCCAGACCACTTACAAGGAGCCCAGTCCTATCAGTTCAGTTGCCCCCAGACCCTTATGTACAACAGAAACAGACAGACCCACGGGTCCAACCAGGCTTCAGACCCCACACTGTGGAAGAAGGGTAGACAGGGCAGTCAGCCTGCAGGAAGCAAAGCTGGGTACAAGGCCACAAAGACATTTCTGCCAGCATCAAAAAGAGACCACAGCCAATGAAACAGCCCCTCCCCACTGGCTCAGGCCCCTGGCATTCTACACGACTAATGGCTGTAGAGCTCCAGGTGCCCTTCTGTGTCCGGTGTCCACCCAGCAGCCAGACTGTCACCCGGGCCCAAATACTTGATGAACACCTACTTCACACTGGGCACTGTGTTAAGTACTGTGAATAGCCAAGTAACGGAGACCCAGTGCCCACTCTCAATAAGCTTACAGTCTAATGGAAGAATCAAATAAATGCCACGTGGAGTGTTTGTTACATGTCAAAATGGAAGTAGATTTGAGGTTCAGGGGGGCATTCAAGGAGACCATGGTACAAGCCATGTAATGCCTATGGGATATTTCAGAGGAAGTGCTCAAACAATTGGATAAATCGTTCTGGCACCCAGAAGAGCAAGTTAGCGATCAGTAGAATGATTTGGGAATTATTGGTCATAAGTAGAAGCAGCCTCATAAAATGGAAGAGATATCCCAAGAAAGTGAAAAAAATGGAAAGAGAGGAGAATAAAGTTGGAAGTGTGATAGATGGTCCCCGTGATCCCAGAAGGCCTGTATTCACACCCTGCCGTTGTCCCCATCCGCATCATACCAGGGTTGGCAAGCGAATGGTATATCACTTCTGAGGTTAGGATATATAAAACTGGGTGTTTCGCCTTGGGCCTTTGTTATCTCTTTCTTGCACTCTTGGATCACTCCTGGCTGCCGTGTCGTTAGTATCCCTATGGCAAGAGCCATATGAGTGAGTTTGGAGGCAAACGTCTCAGTTCCGGTC
Organism: Rhinolophus hipposideros; assembly: GCF_964194185.1. NCBI lineage: Eukaryota > Metazoa > Chordata > Mammalia > Chiroptera > Rhinolophidae > Rhinolophus > Rhinolophus hipposideros. Next base: position 28,309,633 of record NC_138051.1, read on the forward strand.
CAGGCTTGAGATGACTGCAACCCCAACTGACATCTGAACCATAACCTCATGAGACCCTGAGCCAGTACCACCCAGCTACACTGCTCCCCTTCCTGACTCTCAAAAACTGGGAGATAATGAATTTTCAAGCTGCTAAGTGTTAGGATCACTTGTTGTACAGGAAACTCAGAGAAAATTAGCTCATTGAAGAGAGAACAGAAAATCCTAAAATGTAAGAAATATAAAATATAAAAAATAATGTAGCCATAATTAAAAGTGTTGTATTGACATATGAATAAACAAATCAAAGAAACAGAAGGGGAGGTTCAGAGAAACATACAAACACACTTGAGAATTTAATATATGATCAAGGTGGCATTTCAGATCAGTGAGAAAAAAGATGGCTTTATCAACAAATGATGTTGAGACAACTGGGTAACTCTCTGGGGGAAAAGAAATTAAATTAGATGTGTGCTTCCACACCACACACCAAAATAAATTTCAGATGGATCAAAGATTTAAATGTAGAAAAATGAAACCATAAAAACTACAATAATTCTTTTTACTTCTGCATGGAAAAATTACTACCTAAGCAAAGTGAAAAGAAAAGTACAATTTATATAAAGTTCTAGAAAAGATAAAGCTAACAGAGAGTGATAGAAATCAAATCAATGGTTGTCTGAGTATAAGGGCACCGGGGAACTTCCTAGGGTGATGGAAATGTTCTATATCTCGACTGGGATGGTGGATACATACTCGTGTGTGTGTGTGTGTGTGTGTGTGTGTGTGTGTGTGTACATTTGTCAAAATTCCAGGCACTGTACAGTTAAATTGTGTGCATTTTATTGTAAGTACAGTATACTTCAATAGAGTTAACTTTAAAAAGAAAAAAAAGGGACAAACTAATAGCAAACACCAATAGGTCCGATGTCTTACAAAAGCAAGATTTCTCTACGAGAATTGATAGCCCTGGATCCTGACCTAGAGCCAACCCCTTTCTTGTCCGGTGGTAATACTTTTCCGGTGGTGCTACTTCCCCAGCCTCTCCGAGGCGTAGATAATTCAAAGCTGATTTTCTGTAGATGAGACTGTCTTCACAGAGTCGAGTTCTATATGCAGCACAGAATCACTTTGCTTTGGTCTCTACAGCAAGTTGAAGCACCCTTTAATCTTTGTTTCTGGAATCAAGCTATAGACTGAGTGTTTGTGTCCCCCCCAAAATTCATATGTTGAAACCTAATCCTCAATGATGGTGTTTGGAGGTGGGGTCTTTTGGGAGTGATTAGGTCATGAGAGTGGAACCCTCATAAATAAGATTAATGCCTTTTAAAAGAGACTCTAGAGAGGTGTCTTACCCCTTCTGCCATATGAGGACACAGTGAGATGACAGCAGCCTATGAACCAAGAAGCAAGCCCTCACCAGACACTAAATCTTGTGCCTTGATCTTGGCCTTCCCAGTCTCCAGAACTGTGAGAAATAAATGTTTGTTGTTTAAGCCACCCGGTCTATGGTATTTTTGCTACAGCTGCCTGAGCAGACTAAGACAGAAGTTGGGGGGTTGGCTGCTTAGCTCAGTTGGTTAGAACATGGTGATATTAACACCAAGGTTGCAGGTTTGATCCCCACAAGGGCTACTGTGAGCTGTGCCGTCCTTAAAAAAAAAAAAAAAAAAAGACAGTGGTTGGTTCAGTAGTTGGTGGATTGGAAGGTTTATTGGTCCACAATTTAGGGAGATGAAAAAAGCAAGAGAGATCTCTCTATGGGCAAAATCTGAAAGAGAGAGGAAAAGAAAGAAAAAACCTAAAGGTTTGTACATTTGAGGAAAATATTGACTATGGTGAAATTTCTTCAGACAAAAAGTGGGGAAGAAATGGGGAAAGTGGTATATCTACATTCCCGAGAGGGAAGAAAAGAGATAATGAAGAAGAAAGTTCTGGCAATGACCGTTTACCACCTCTTGGAAATCCCTTAGTAGCCATGGCTTTTGGTAGCCATGGGGTGACGTGGAAAGACAGGCACCTGGCAAGAGCCCAGAAGCATAGGAAATGTGGTGACTACAAGAGAGTTTACATTTTGTGGAAGCCTTCTATGTGTTTGAAACAAAAACAAAAATGGCAACATTTTATAACCTCTCTCCAATTCACTCCCTGCTCATCCTTTTTACCATAACATCTCACAACCTTGGCAAGCTGCAAAGGCATTGATCAAGAGAAAAGCCAGCTTGCCAGCATAACTTTGCCCCCAATATCTGGGCATCCCTTTTTTTATGTGTTAAATTTGAATTTCAGATAAATGACCATTTTTTTAGTATAAGTAGTTCCCAAATATTGCACGGAACATACTATACTAAAACCTTTATTCCTGGTGTATTTGGAATTCCACCTTGCCTGGGCATCTTGTACTTTATCTAGCAACCGTACCCTTTTGCCCTAGTGATAATGATGCTCCATAGAACAGTGACAACTGTCAGTTTATTAATTGATGTGAAAAAAAATCAAAATTGTATAAATTTTACACATCACCCAGTAGAAAGAAGACAAAGTATTATTTATAAAATATATTTAAATGACACCAGTAATACATGTATACAATCTCCTTTAAACCATTTTTCAAAAACACAGATGACGCAAATATTCTCCATTACTAAGCCACCAAATACCCTTCACAGCAGTAACCACAGTTAATAAAAAAAGTTCTTCTAGAACTTTTCTATGCATTTGAATACATACCTGTAAGTATAGAATATGTAGATGTTTTTGTGTGTATCATATTGTAAACACTGTTCCATTCACTGTCCCATTGCTCTGTAGCTTGTTATACGACACTACATATAGATCTACCTCATCGTTTTTATTTATCTTTTGTGATTTTTTATGTCTTTTATTTTTTTTTCATATGTTTTGTTTTGTTTTCTACCTCATTGTTTTTAAAAGCTGCAAAATATTCCACAGAATACACATTACCCTGGTTTAGCAGTTTCCAAAAGTGTGGTATGGGAACCCTTGGTGGATCCTTATAACCTCCCTCCAATTCAGGGGGTTTCCAAGGTCAAAATTATTTTCATACTAATAGAAGCTATTTGACTTTTGTACCCTTACTTTCTCACAAAAATACAGAGCCTCCATGACGTGTGATGATATCATTGTTCTAACAGCTAATGAGACGTGTGTGTTGATTTCTTATGTTTCCAAAATGATCTAAAGAAGTAGATTTAGTGTATAAATAGGTGCATTTTCAAGAAATTTGAACTCGGTTCTCAGACTCCAACTGTGTTCCTAACTATCTTCAGTTATACTTGCTATAATTTCAGCATTATTGTCCAATAATTGTTATTTTAAAATTCTGAAGTTTTCCTTGCACCCCCGTGTAAACACAAAATATAGGTACACTCTATCTTGTTTTGCAATAATATTTTTCAATGTGTTTCAAAAATCTCTCTAAATTTTGTATTTTTACCTAAAATTGTTATTTTAAAATTTAATAATATTTTATTCTAACACATAAGATTATGTCTTAACAATATTTTTTTTTCTTACATTCAAGGATCCACCATTGGCTTAAGAAAGATACACTAGAACACTTGCTTCCTCCACCCACAACTGCACCATCTGTGTCTAAAAATTCTAAAAAAGAGGAAACTGACATATCCGAGAGTTCTCTGACTAGCAGAAGGTAAGGATATATACTCCAAAGAAACTGTGTAAAACTGGATAAGAAACAAAAATATGATGAAATCTATATTTCCCTCAACTATATAGATATTAATAGTTTATCTTATTACTACCTCTTATGCAACAGAATGTTTTCAATAGTATTATAAGCACTAGGTAAGTTGTGGCATCATTTTGCGATGATGCAGAGTTTAGAGAAAAAGTAACTGCCTATTTTCAATACAGATAGGGTGAGCTCTTTAAAAGCTAAAAACTGTTTCTTACAGCTCCTCAAAGTAGAAATGAAAAAGTTACTGAAGCATCTTACAGGGTAAGTTATCCTATTGCATTAGCTGGAGAAGTGCACACAATAGCTGGAGACCACTGGCATTGCTGAATTCTTGCGTGCTGGATGAAAGTCAGTGAAAGAAATCCTGGGCACTGTTGCTTTACAACGGTACTCATCAAATGAAAGATTTCGCTGCAGACAGGAAAACTGAGTTAACCTCTTGTCTGAAGAATTATACTTTTGCCTCATAAATAAACAAATCAACATACATGGAGGAACCATGCTATCTTCTTGTAGTTCTCCTCCGTCAGCATCCACTAATCGTTAAAGATCTTTTATGTGAATATTTGGCAACAAACACAAGTGGTGGTGAAATTCCCAGTGTTGACTAACTGTTTTGAATCTCATGGCTTTTTTCTGAAACAACGGTTTTGATATTTCCACCAATGACTCAAAAGCAATGGTGGGTAAAGCTGCTGGTGCTCAGCACAAGCAGTCATTACATTCCTCACTGCCAGGCACTCACGGTTAAAAAAAGAAAAAGAAAAAGCCAGTTTCATTTAAGATTGTTTTATTAAACTTTGACCCTTGAACACTTTTTCTAAACATTCTTTGTGAAGAAATGGGAAGTAAACATAAAACATTTCTGCTTCACGCTGAAGAATGATGGTTATCTCAAGAAAAACCACTTGTGCAATTGTTTGAGATGTGAACTGAACTATCTGCTTTTTTCATGTAACACTGTTTTTACTGAAAAGGATGGCTGACAGATAAAATATGATTACTCAGATTTGGGTATTTGGCAGATATTTTCTCAAAAATGAACAAAGGAGACTGTCACTTCAAGAAAAATAATTGACTATAGTTGCTTCCATTGATAAAATTTGAACTTTCCAGGAAAAATTAGGATTTTGGAATATTTGTATCTGCCGTCTTGAGTTTGACAACTACCTGACACTATGAGATTTCCCCAATGAGCTCAATGTTGATATTAATAAGTGTGATTTTTTTGATATTATACAATGAACGTGTTATCATTTGAAGGATCTGTATATCTCAATGAACCAAAATTTTCCAGGTGACCAATGCATGATGTTACAAAATCATGCATGGATGAAAGATCTACTCAAAGTTCAAGATAGACCAAAAAAATGTTAATGTAACAGAGTACAAACAATTCACTGAGGGGGGTGGCCAGTTAGCTCAGTTGGTTAGAGCATGATGCTGGTAGCACCAAGGGTGCCGGTTTGATCCCCGCCTGGACCACTGTGAGCTGCACCCTCCTTAAAAAAAAAAAAAAAATTCATTGATATGGTTTCAGATTTCTCACTGCAACTAACCTCTAAGGAACTATCATTTTGTTATCAAGTTTGGTGTAGTATCACAGAAAAATATTCACACTTTTCCAAGTACATACCTGTACACAGGCACGTATTCTTCATTTACTTCATTAAAACAGCACATTGTAAAAATTAAATGCAGAAGATAGTATGAGATTCCAGCTGTCTTCCATTAAGCCAGACATTAAAGAAAATTTTTTTAATGTACAACAATGCCCTCTTCTCACTGTTTTTTTTATTTTAAGGAATATAGTTACTTTTCATTTAAAGTGGTATTTATGTAGAAATGTGAACATGTACAGACACTATAGAAAATAGTATGGAGTTTCCTCAAGAAATTAAAAATAGAACTACCATATGATCCAACAATTTCACTTCTGGGTAAATATCCACAGGAAACAAAACCATTATCTTGAAGAGATATGTGCACTGCCATGTTCATTGCAGTATTATTCACAATAGTCAAGGTATGGAAACAACCTAAGTGTCTGTCAATGGACGAATGAATTTTAAAAATATGATATATATGTACACACACACACACACACAGTATTTCATCCTTAAAAAAGAAGGAACTACACTGATGAAACTTGAGCACATTATCCTAAATGAAATAAGCCAGACAGAGAAATACAAATACTGCATGGTATCACTTATATGGGGAATCTTAAAAAAAAAAAAAAAAAGTTGAACTCATTCCCCCACTGAGGGGTGGGGAAAATAGGGAAAGGTTGGTAAAAGGGTACAAATTTTCAGTTGTAAGATGAATAATTTCTAAGGATCTAATATATGTATATAGCATGGTGACTATAGTTGATAACAACTGTATTGTATGACTGAAATTTTCTAAGGGAGTAAAACTTAAATGTTCCACCAAAAAAAGAAGAAAACAGTAAATATATGAGGTGATGAATCTGTTAACTCAATGGGAGGAACCCTTTCGCAATGTGTACATACAAGTCATTACCCTGTACACTTCAAATATCTTACAATTCCTTTTGTCAATTATATGTCGATAAAGCTGAAAAATGAACGTATAATGGGTTTATTATTTTTAATGATTTAAATGAATAAATATTGTTTTAATTTCTATTATAATAAATACTGACAGATATAACTCACATTAGAAAAAAAAAAAAAAGCTCTTCGGAGTCCTCAGTAATGTTTAGGAACATATAGGGGACCTGAGACAGAAAAGTCTGAGAACCCTGCCTGCCCCGATTTATTTAATTATTCCCCTATTGATAGGCATTTAGATTGTTCCTTTTTTTTCCCAATAAGAAATGCTGTAATAAACATCTCTATACAAATCTCTTTGTGCACAATATAAGAAAATCTTTTTTTTTTTTTTTTGACTTTATACATCTTGGTTTAATCAAAGGAAATATTCTAAATCCGGGGGAATCATTGGTTATCATAAGTGGCCCTGATTCATGGATAAGGGGAAAGGGCAGGATAAGGGCTCCTGACACTGGATACAGATAAATCAGGAAGTCCCTGGGTTTGTCATTGTCAGTAGAAAGCACAGTCAGAAAGGCTGTGCTGGACCACTGTGACAAGACCTGCAGAATCAGACTTGGTGACACTAGCACAGGCAAACAGAACACACTGTTGACAGAATGAGAACTGTCAAACTCTTAGCACATGCATCCTCTTCTGTCAAAAGAAAGTGATGATACCACCCAGCATTATTGCAGAAATTTAGTCATGTAATATCTGGGAAGCACTAGGCAGCATACCTGGAACACACCAGGCATTGATCAGATGGTAACTCCCTTTCCCCCATCTTTTCCCCTTCATTACATAGCTGGTTCCAATACTTCTGGACCTCCATGCTGGAGCAGAGAAGGCCCAGTCCCAGTCTCGCCCCCTGGGCTGCAGGGAATGACAAAAGATCAGAGAAGAGACTCTGGTGCTATTGCCCCAAACTCCTTGGGGTCCTTTTGGGGGTGGGGGGACTTCCATTTTCACTAAAGTTTTAACCCAGCCTGTATCTGCCTTCCTGAGGCTACTCCCCACCTGCCTTCCCACCAGAGCCCTTCAGATCTGAGAAGCCCACTCCGCAACCTGCCAGGCAGAGCAGTAAACTGGTCAGGGCCCCTGGGGGCGGCCAGGGCAGATAGCCAGGCCCCTTGACAGAGTTTCCCTCAGATTCCCATCACCCAGTTCCTGCCTCAGGCAAAGTTACTCAGAGCAGGCTCCCCACACAAATACCACTTCTTGCCGTCCCCACAGGGGCAAAATGTTCCAATTTCTTCCTCTGGGAAATTACCCCCCTGACTGAAGGCTAACAATACCTGTCTACCCACAAGGTCTCCCCAGTTGAGTATATAGGTCAGGCCCCTGGAAATTACAGGTTGTTAATGGGAAGACTGAGGGCATGTCCCCAAAGGCTGCACACCCCCAACTTTCAGGATCTTTTAACCCCATCCTCCTCTTTCCTGAGGGTATATTCTGTAGATCCTAGATATTGATTCAACAAACTGTTGCTAGTCATAAATTATTTTTCTAAGAATCAGGAAGGGGGACAGGCCTGATGGCTTAAGCGGTTGGAGCTCTGAGCTTCTAATGCCGAAGGCTGCCGGTTCGGTTCCCACATGGGCCAGTGGGCTCTCAACCACAAGGTTGCCGGTTTGATTTCACAATGTAAATATACAAACATTCCCAGGACTCTCTCTTCACCCTCTATGCTCCCTCTCTCCCTCTCCCTGATGCTCCCTCCTGAGTTCCTGGGTCTAGGTGCCAGGATTAAGTCAGCCTGCCCCTGAACCTCACACATGCACAAAAATTAACTCAAAATGGAGCCTACATTTAAAGGTAAAACATAAAACTACAAAAGTTTTAGAAGAAATCGTCAGAGAATCATCCTTAGCCTGTTAATATGGTAAATCATATAGATCGATTTTTGAGTATTGAATGAGCCTTACATCTGTTGTTGGTCATAATGCATGGTTTGTTTTTATTTATTTATTTTTGGTTTTGATTTTTTCCTTTTTTTTCCTTTTTATAATGATTTTTACATATTGCTGAATTCTATTTGTTAACAGTTTATTATGGTTTTTTTTTTTTTATCTTTTTGTCTTCTTTTTTTTTTTTTTTTGTACTCTTTTTCTGGTGTTTTCCTCCTTTCCTCCTATAAGAAATTATGTAGAATTGGTCAAATATATCTAGAGAAGACAGGTTTTGCCTTTCCTTTTCTCTCTTTCCTTTCTTCCTTCCTTCCTTCCTCTTTCCCTCCTTCCATTCTTTCTTTTGTTCCCAATGGTTAAATTAATGAGTATCTTGAGGAGGTGAGCCACTTATATAAGGTTCAATTCTGCCCTATTTGTTCTTATATTTCTATAATATAACACTAGCAATTGCTTTTACTATGTGCCAGAAACTATTCTAAGCACTTCGCACATATTACTTGTTTTAATCTTCACACAACTATTTGAGGTAAATACTATGTCTAGGCAAGAGGTCCTGATGGCCCAACCCCAGGTGGTGGTTCTGGGAAGGGAAAGGAGGGAACAGCTGCAAAGCCTTGCAAAGCAAAATTCACTCTTTCTACTTGCTTTGATGTTGTAGACTGGAAACAGAGGATCCAGACATGAGGTCTGGCTGGGGTCTAGTATATTCTATGGGAGAATGGTGGTGTCAGCAACAAAAATGGGGAACAGAGGAGAAGGAAGGAGTTTGAAAGGAAGTATGAATTTTACCTGTTGGACGTAGTGGTTTTGAGATGAAGGGAAGGCTTCTAATAGGACTTATCTAGCAAGAAGTTAGCAATACAAGACTGAGAATTCCCTCGGGGTGGGGGGGGCTTTGAGTGATTACTGAAGCCATGGATGTGGATAGTATTGCTAAGGGAAGGGGTACATGGAAGAGGAGACGGCCAAGGTAAGATGCTTGAAAATTGTGCTGTTATTTACCTGTTGTCTCTCAGGACCAAGACCACCTTATTCTGTAATGCTGGAGCTGAAGGTCTGCAAGTGACATTTCCCAGATTCTTGCCAGCTGGCTTCCTATTAAACTCTGCTAGTGAGAGGCACTGGTGTAATTGGAAGGAATTCGGTTGAATGAAGAAACTGCCTTCCTGCTTCCGGCTCCTATCAATGTCCCTCCAGGATGGCTCTAGTCCAAGGGTCAGCAAACTCTTTCTGTAAAGGGCGGGATATTGAATAGTTTGCGAACTACATGGTCTCTGTTACAACTACTCAACGCTGCCATTGTAGCATGTAAGCAGCCACAGACAATACACAGTGAACAAGTGTGACTGTGTTTCAATAAAGCTTTACTTACGAACACTGAAGTTGTATTTTTTTGTAATTTTCATGTGTCATGAGATTTTTTTTTTCAACCATTTAAAAATATAAAAATAACATTCTTAGCTCACAGGCTATAAAGAAACAGGTGGCAGCTGGATGTGGCCTACAGGCTGTAGTTGACCCTGCTCTGGTCTCCTGATTCTTTAGGCTGAACTTCACCTCCTTGGAGATCCCTGCGCCAGCCATGCAGTGCCCACCCCAGAGGCCCGCACTCCAGTCACAGTGTGTCCCCACTCTGAGGTCTGAGCAGAAGCCATGGCAGGCTGCTCCTCTGCGCCCAGAGGCTCTGGCGACACTGTCCTCTGCCTGTTTCTCCAGCCCCAGGGTAGCAGGGCTTCCTGTAGTTACCATACCTGGTACCCCACTCCCTGCACACACTCACGTTGTTTGAAATACCTTTCATAGAATCGTTTATCCTGGCTGGACCCAGACTGACACAGAAATCCTTCCATTGTAGGGGTGGGAAGAGGAAAAGAAAGCTGAAAAAGGGGAGTCGGAGAGGTGGGAGGCAAACCAGGAGTGTCTTGAAACTGAAGAGAAAAGAGGAAGGACGGTGTGGTCAGCAGCAGTCACTGTTGAGAGAGGAGGCAGCCTGAAAAGAGGCTAAAAATTAGAGGAATTGGAAGAAGCCTGTGACCTTTCAGAGGCAGCCTCCAGGGAGGGTGGGGTCACCCTCGCACTGCACCCTCCCAGCCCTGCCTCTGAGGACAAAACACATCTGGGCATTTGGCCAAGGGCCCCTGCTCCTGCAGGTAGCTTCATAATGGACTCTGCCCTCGTGGGTAGGCAAGCACAGGTAGATTGCCACCAGCCACTTCCGCAGTCCTTACAGGGGGCTGACCAGACCATAGCAGCCAGAATACCGCTGTAAATGCTGTCATGGTGTGTGCAGAGGGCTCTGGGTGTTTTCAAAGGCTTTTAGTTAATTCAGCAAATGTTCATTCAGCGCCTTTTATGTACCAGGCATTGCTCTAGGCACTGGGGATACAGGTAAATGAAAAAAGTCTGTGCCTTCCAGGAGCTTACGTTGCTGGGGCTTCGGGGGTGGGGTGGGTGGGAGACCGGTAATCAACAAGAACACATAAAAGGGCAGGTGCTAATAGGTGCTCTGAAGAAAAATACAGCAAGGTGAGGGGACCAGGGTGGCTGGGGTAAGGTTCTTATTTCATACAGGGCCAGATTAGGAAAGGCAGAGGCCTGAAGGAAATGAAAGGGTAAAGAATGTGCCAGGCAGCAGGAAAAAGCAAGGCAGAGGCAGGAGGTAGGAGGCTGTTTGGTGTAGGCCAGGGTAGCTAGACGGACCAGACTAAGTGAAAGGACAGAAATTAAGTTAGAGAAAGTCAGTCTTCCAGGCCACGAAGAGGAGTTTAACTGTTAGTCTGAGGTTTAAGCAGACAGGTGACACATTTGATTTTCACTGTAAAAGGTTTACTGTGACTATTGCGTGGAAAAGAAACTATAGGGGGGCCAAGATAATTCCTTCATCCTTAGAACAATGTTGCTATAAATAGGGAGAGAAAAATCAAACTCCACAAATACAAGCTTGTGCTCAACTGGCTGGGTACAAGAATAATAGAAGAAAAGCTGCAGGTCTTAGCAGGCCATCCTAAACATTAATTAGTAGTGTCATGCTATGGGGCAAACCCAAAAGCTAGATAATCCTGGAATATATTAATAGACATCTAACACACAGACTCGGACACTGACTGTCATGCTTGGCATATACAGCGACGACTGCTATGCCATTGCGTTAGGTTTGCAGAGCTTTCCACCCACCCTGCAGCCCAGGCTGCACACAGGCCTATTCCTTCCATACGGGGAGGTACTTCCTCCCAGTGTTTTCCCTTCTCCTCTGGCTGTGCCTTTTATGCTGTCATTCATTCAGCAACTACCTTATGTAAAAATTAATGAAGAGTGCCATGGCATAGTCTCTGGTAAGCACTTGAAACTTGAATGTTTAGTTAATTGCCCCTGGAGAGCTATGTCTGCTGTTGGCACAAATTTCTCTTGTCAGCCCCTCATGGTTTATCCTCTAACTGAAGACTTTTCTCCACCTCTCATAGCTGCACTCTTGGTGGATTTCCTACTTCTGAAGCTCTATGGAATACATGCCCTGTCACACAAAGTTCTTCTTTATAGCCGAGAATCAGTGAATTGCGTTTGGGTCAGTGGCAACCTAGTCTCGGTCTGCAGACAAGTGAAGACAGTCAGAGCCAGGGTTGGGCAGAATTGTGCAGGGAGTCGAGGGGTCTTCTCTAACTCCTTCCCTTCAAACAGAGCCCTTTCTTTCCTGGCAAACTCAGGCCCTACCTGGTCAGAGCACGGCCAAAGCTTCAGGGACCCACAGTCAATCCCCGTGTCCTTCCCTGGTAGGTAATAGAGTCCCTGTATGGCCTTGGGTCCAGAAAGAATGCAACCTTCAAGCAGGAGACACTGGGTGGCCGAGTTAGGACGGGCCCCTGAGCCATTTCTACCCTGCGGGCAGGAGGAACAGGTCCCTTCTCCCTCTTCCTGAGCTTAGAGATGCTGGGCTTGAGGATTCGCAACATGTCTATGGCTCCGCATCCAGCCTCCTGCTCCGGAGCCCCAGGCAGAGACCTGGAGACTGGACACAACCAGCCAAAGTCTCAGAGAGGCCACAGTAGCTGGGGACAGATGAGGCTCCTGGCTCAGAAACTGTGGTATAGAGCTGCATGCAGCTCCCTTGACCTCTACTTAACTGCAGCTAGAGGAAGGAGAGAAGGGGGCAAGGTCCAAGAACTACTGGGCCAGTCCTCGTGGCGTACACTCTGTCAGGCTTTTTCCCAGGTTGTACAATTTAATTCTTTTAACAACCTGTGAGGCATGACTACACCTGATTCAACAGATGAGAAAACTGAGTCTCAGAAATGTTACACAACTTTCCCACTGACACCCAAACTAGAGACTCCAGATCCTGCTCAGATGCCCATGCTACTGGGGAAGGGACTCCCTGGTCAGGGGCCCCGAGCCTTCTGCCCTTCCCACCCTAAGTCTTGTCAGATCCCAATCCCATCTGGTAATGGTGTTAATTAGTATAAATTTATTTCAAAGGAAGATGGGCCCAGCCTGTCTGTGGCTACCAGAGGCCTCTTCCCACAACTGCTGGAGGCTTGTCCCAGCCTCCAGTGCTTGGGGCTTCTTGTCCCTCTCCCACCCCCTTTCTGTGCCTCTGGAGCCTAGCATAAGGAGCAGCCCTCAGCTGCCACCACAGTTATGCAGCACCCCTACACCCCATCTCCTCCTCCCTGTCTGCCTCCTCCTCTCCAACGTGATTTGGCTGGTGTAGCTTAAGCTTTGAATTTAGGAACAAATGCAGAAAGCTCTGGTAGCCCAGTGGTCCCTGGAAAGGAGCTATCAGCCTTTCGTATTCTTATTGCTTCTTGTCACTTTTTGCCAGAGCTTCCCTAGGCCCCAAGTCCATGTGCTGCTTGAAGAGTGATCCAGAAACTGGTAAAAAGGCAGGGGGGATGGGGAAAATGGTTCAAAGGTAAACTCACAAAGACAAGAGCCCATAAATCAAATCTGAACCAAGGGCAAAGACCAAAGGGCCTGGTGCGTCACCAGTCAAGGTAAAAACTGTCAGTCTTCCCAAAGCTGTTCAGGGGTATCCTGAGTAGGGTTTGGGGCCCATCCCACTGCCACCAACCCTTAAACCATCCTTCTTGTCCACAGCCTGTGGTCACCACTGTCACTGGTATCTGAAGACCAGAAAGAGAAATGAGTCATTTGGCCTTCTCATGTGCTTCATCTAATGCTTGATTTATTAAAAACGAAGCAGTAGCCTTTTTGGTGGGGGTCTTACATGGCACTGGAGCTGCTGGGTCAACATTCATGTTGTCCCTGCACAGTGCTTTCTGCTACACAACGGCATCACACTACCCCTCACTCCTGCCCCAAGACTTTGCTCCGGTGGGGAGGGGGCGCTGAAATCACCAGCAAATATCTACGCAATACAAGTCCACTTCTTCTCCTTTTCCTGTAGCTTCTCAGCCCAGGAACCTAGTGGCGGTGGAGGCGGAGGGAAGACCATCTCCAAGGATGGGATTCTGACCTTGGACGTCTACCCCAGGGGATGAATGTCAGTCACTCTGAACATATTCAGGGAAGCTCCTGCCCTAGCATAAAATGGTGCTGGCCCAAGCAGTCGGAGACCTGCCAAGATTCCTGTTAGCAGGAAGTCAGCACAAGAGAGGTCTTGCCATAGGGACCCCGGGGCAGGATCCTCAGTCACTGTTTCATCTGGAGCATGAAGCCAAGGTCAGACCTGGAAGCATGATGGAACCCTCCCTCCCCGAGAGCAACAGGATCACAGCAAGGCCAGCAGCCACATGGCCTTGAAGCCAAGCTAGCAAATGACGGCGATTGTTCTCCCCATCCTCTGGGTACGACCAGGCAGCTCCCAGAATCGAGGGCAGAGGAGAGGGTGGAATGGAGTTATTAAGGTGACAGAGCCATGATGGAAAAGAGCTGGTAAGTTGGGAAAAGTCTTTCCAGGTGTGAGGGGAAGCTAGGAATGTGGTTAAGGTGAATAGAGAGAGGCTGGCTGCCCACCTCACCTAGTTCATCGCCTCCAAGGGCAGCTTTCAGAGGAATCTCCACGGAAAAGTCTGAAATGAGGCAATAGGTGCAATGGTTAAAGAACACAGATTTTAGATTTAGAGACCAAAGGAACTATTCTAAAGACACAACTGTACGCTTAGTAGCTGTATGGCCTCAGGCAATGGTTCTCAAAGTGTGGTCCTTGGTCTAGCAGGATCAGCCTTACCTGGGAACTTATCAGAAATGCAAATTCTTGGCCCCCACCCCAGACTTCTGAATCACACTCTGAAGGTGAGGTCCTGCGCACTATGTTGGATCAAACTTTCCAGGTGATTGTGCTACAAGCTAAAGCGTGAGAACCATTAACGTAGGGCATAGTTACCAACCATTCTAACGCAGTGTTCCCATCTATAAAATGCGAATAATAGCACCTACCTCGTAGGATTATTGTGAGGCTTAAATGAGATACTGCAAGTGCAGAACTTAGCACAGGGCTTGGTACATAGTAAGCTTTCAGTAAATGTCAGTTATTATTACTATTCTCTCCCACCTAATCTGCAAAACAAAAGAATCCAGGGCCTAGTATTGCTTCTTCCTAGGCCATCTAGTCAGTGTCAGTTGTGAAGCACCCCAATGCTGACAGGAAGACACCTGATGTACATCCCACCCCCTGTGTGTGTGGGGGGGTCACTGTGTAGCCAGGGAGGGAGAAGTGCTAGGAGGTGCCGTGGGTCAGGCCCCAACTGGGAGCTACCCGCTGTGTGAAACTATCCCTTTTTATCGGAGTGAAGTGAAGGTTCCATATCGGAATACGGAGTGAAGCTTCCCTTTTTATCTCCCACACCACGATGAACAGGGACATGCTGGCTGCTCCGTACTCACTCAAGGGGGTATCGACCTCAACTTCTCCAGGTCTCACCACCTTCACCTAGTCCAGGGTTGCTGGAAAGCTATGAATCCAATCACGGACTGGACAGGTAAATGTGCTTGTGCAAACAGAGTCCGTGAGGGGCTAAGGTCGTGTGTGAAGACCCTAGTTCTCCCACCGAACACTGTGCAGGGGTACATTCTGGTCTCTATGGTTACCAAGAGCAGCCTTGCCCGGGAGGACCTGGCGTGTAAATAGCCAGAAGTGAGTCCGTGGTTGCCATGTCTGGAAGGAGGAATCACACAAGAGCAAGGGAGGAGGAGATGGAGCACCTGCCGATTCCCTGGGGCCAAAGAAGCCTTTTTACCTGAAAATGAATTTCACAGGTATAGAAATCTCCCTGCGTTTATTCTTAGCACACAGAATTTTGAACAGTTGTTCTCATTTTTCTTCAAAGATATCACTTTTTAAATATTTTTTTCAATTTTTATTAGGCAGAAAGAGTCAACTTGATGTTAATCTGCCTTTAACATGTGCTCATTTCCCGTTTAATAAGGAAGTTCTGTGAAAATTAGCAGTTGTAGCTGCAAGAGGTGAAATTCCTCCCTGGAAAATAAGATGGGTGAATGACTAAGTCCAGAATGAACATCAGAAATGAAGAGTTGAAAGCCAAATGTCCTGTATTCGCATAAGTATGATAATTGTAGCTTAACTATTAGGTCTCCACTGCTGCCTTCTTCTCCCCATGCTGCCAAATGGGGACATGGGTAATGATCACAATTTGCTGTATCCTCAGGTTATCTTTCCGTACAAAAATAAACTATTACAGTGAGATAAAACAGAGCACTAGTGTGGGATTTAGAAATGATCAGTTTTGTTTCTTCATATCTAATGTTCTGGGTCACTCTGGCTTCACTCTCAGCCTCTCCAAGGCCCCAGCCCAAAATACTCTGAGAATCTCCAGGGTCCTAACCCCACCTCCCACCCACATATGCACAGGGGCCGTGACTTAGAGCAAGTCGTAGTGAAATAGACCTAGAGCAGTGCTCTAGTTGAAAGTAACCTGGCTGGGGTCTCTACCTCTTGGGCACCGTACTCGTGCCAGCACCCGTGGCTCAGAGGTACAGACTCCAAGACCACTGGCCTGGGATCAGCCTTCCTTCCCCTGATCTCCTGATCTTCTGCTCCCCAAGCCAGTCATTTAAAGCAAATAAACATGCACCCCTCAGTATGAGGCAGGTTACCTCAGTATGTACCCAAATCTAGTACAGCACTGATGATTGCCCAGGTGGTTAGAGTACTGCCCACCTCCCCTTCCCCATCCCAGGGAAAACTCAGGCTCTTTCCCTCAGCTCCAGTGGATGATGCAGAGGCCCCACCCCTTAACCTTACCTCCAAGACCACCCCTGTTTCCAATACCAAGCTGCTCCCTTCACAGTCACCATAAGAAGCAAATGGACTCCCTCCCTTAAAGAGGGAGGGAGGGGTATCAGAAGATGCTGGATTTGGGGGGGCATGGCTCCCCCTTTCAGAATCTCACAAAAGCTATTGTCCTCTCCCCAGGAGAAATAATGGACATCCATGCCCCATTTTCAGAGGGTTCACAGTCCCTAAGGACCATCCTTGGGCCCTCAGTCCCTGGACCCTGAGTTAAAAATCCCTGCTACACAGTGAATCCAGTCCCAGAATGTAGAGAAAGAAGCAGAACCAAGTTCTCAAACACCCTTTCCCTTTTCAGCAAGCCAAACCTGGGAGCAGCAAGGGGCGGGGTGGTCAGGCAGGGGAGGACAGCCATCCAGAACATTCTGGAATCATGATCTGAAGAGCAGAGAGGGGTTGTGTGACCAGCCGACAGTGGTCGGACAGAGGAATTACAATGTCTGGCTGCTGGCCATTCTTACCCTGTCTGCCACCATCCAGATCTCTGGCCCCATCCTGACCCCTGGTGGCTACCCATAGGATAAGGCCGGACAACTTCCCAAGCTCCTCCCTGCCCTGGGGGCAAAGGGAAGCTAGCTGGTCCTAGCACAACCTAAAGATGAACTCACAGGCCCCAGCTGGAGTCCCCAGGAGGTATCAGCAAGTTTCCTTCAGGAGGGTTCACTCCACTGCAGCCACTATGCCTTCTCAATATAAGTCCAGCAATCAGTCAAACACATGTACATGAAGAAAGCATTTATTTACCTGTCAAGTTGACAAAAGGGTGTGCGAGTGTGTGTGTGTGTGTGTGTGTGTGTGTGTGTGTGTGTTACAACTAAAAGTCAATGCAGGTCAGTGTGATAAAAAGTCACAGGGATGTAAAGTACAGCATAGGGAATATAGTCAATAATATTGCAATAACTATGTGTGGTGTCAGATGGGTACTAGATTTATTGGGGTGATCACTTTGTAAATTATATAAATGTCTAACCACTACGCTATACACCTGAAACTAACACAATAATGTATGTCAGCTGTAATTAAAAAGTTAGTTTTTGTAATAAAAATAAAGTATTTCTATCCTCTGACCCGGTAATTCTGTTAAGAATCCAACTTCAAGAAATCAATAGACTGAAAGAACACGCTACTTGAAATTTGAAATAAACGGTAGAAGAGGAAACAAGATTAGTCCAAAGTGGTCATTGCTGAAGCTGGGGGACAGGTACATAGAAGTCTTTATTCCATGTTTTTTGTCTACTTGGGTATATGTTTGAAATTTCCATGATAAAACATTTTTAAAGAAAATCATCAGAGATGCAAAGGTTTGTATAAAAGATACGAATTTTTAATAGCAAAAGCTGTGCAAACAGCCTAAAAGTGCTATGCTAGAATGGTTAAACAAATTATGCTGTATCCAAACAGTGGAATATTATGCAGTCATTAAAAATTCAAGGGTATTTTAATGACATGGAAAAATGCTCAGTGTAATGCAAAGTGAGTAAGTAGGACACAAAATTGCATATGCAATATTTAACTAATTATGTTAAATAAAAAGTACATAGAAGAGAAGACTATCTGAAAATAGTGTCTGCTAAAGTGTCTGCTACACAGTGAGACTATGGATGATTTTTATTCTTGATACTGTGCTTTATTTTCCTAATTCTACAATGAGCACATTTTACTTTTATAAATAGGCCCAGTATGTGGTACTTGTTAAACTGATACTAACTTGGAGTCTGACATATATTCAAAGCCAAGGACTGCCATATATTAGCTGTACAAAACACTGAGCAAATTAACTAACTTCTCAGTCCCATATTTCTCATTTATAAAACTGGCATAATGCCATTGTATTTTTCAAGCCATATTTACTGAGCATGTAACATGCACTAGGCAGTCACTGTGCTGAGTGCTTTTCCCCCATATATTATCACATGTATTTTCATACATGATCATTTCAATCCAATAAGCTCTAGAGTAGGTTATAGTATCTTCATCTTAGCAATACACAAACTGACGCTCAGAAGAGTTAGGGAATACGCTCGGGCTTACCCAGCCAGTCAGCAGTAGAATCAGGATTCAGACATAGATCTGTCCATCTTTGAAAGCCCAGCTCTTAGGCTCCAGCCTGGGCTGCTCAAAGTTTTGTTGCCAGGATGGAATGAAGGGATGCAGGTGGAGTGCCATACATGGTACCTCACTCCAAGCACAGAGCTACTCCCTTTAATGTTGCTTCCTGTTTCTGTGACCCCTGGACATTGGTAAATTGTGGCAAAACAAACCGGTGCACCGTCCATAAAAAAACAAGCGTTTCTGCCCTAAGAGGAGAGATTATAGGACCTGTAGGAACAGACCAGAGGGGCTGGAATGCTGCCTCGCTCAGGGAGATATGGGGGGCTAGGCTTCTGTGTCCCACAAGTTCCAGGGTAGTCCTGTCAGTGACTTCTTCATGGCTTCGTCAGACCCCACACCTTGGTTTGCAGCTGAGAATTCAGTATAGAGTCGCCCTACCAAAAGGCATCTCTCCCCACCTTTCACTTACCCTGCACTCTTCCTCCCTAAAGAACAGGGCACAGGTCTCAACCAGGCCCAAACACTGGTTTTTCTTTTCTTGTTTTCTTTTTTCTTAGAGAAAAGGAGAATCTTAGGGGCTGAGTAGGACAAGGCACTGTGTGAAGAAGGAAGGCCTGAATATCGAGGGGTGAGTATGTGATGCAGCTACCCTAGAATTCCCTTCTGGCTTCATTTCAATGCCCCTTGCCCCGAAAGCCAGCCTAAGTGAGGTTCCATCCCTGTTCCCTCTTTCCACCCCTCAAACCTATCATAGCACTAACTGCACTGGAACTGCTTACTCGTTGTCTTCTCTACTAGATGGTAAGCTCCATGCAAGCAGGCCCGACAGTGCTCACCACTGTATCTCTAGCCCCTGAAATGTGCCTAGTACATGTAAGCTATGTTCGGGTGGGAGGGAGGGAGGAAGGAAGAAAAGACAGGTCTCCACCACCAGTTTTGTTCCAAGTGGCCCCATAGCTGCTCTGTTCTGTGCTAAGCACTTATATGTGATCCCTGCACTAGAGGCTTAAAATGTACGTGTTTCTTCACCCTCATATCCACCTTTAGGAAAACAAAATGCAAGGGAAATTCCTGTTTATTCCAAACCTCATGCTCTTCATTTTTACTCAAGTATTCAAAATGGAGCTCCTGAATCAAAGGGAAGTTCCCAACTACATGGAATCCTGGGAGGAATTATATCTCAAAAGGTCTGCTGTCTAGTGTTCTAATCCTAGCGCTGCCACCTCTGCTGTGTGACCTCCACTGTGTGACTTCCTCCTCTGGGCGTCAGTTCTCTTCTCTGTAAAATGATGGAGTGGACGAGACCTAGTATGAAAATAAAAGCAATTGAGTGCATTTGACTATTTTCCTTGTTGTGTGTCATTGGACAGTGTCCTCCTTACTAGATGCTTAAGGGCAGCATAGATGGCACCATCTAAGTCAGCTGAGGAGGCAGGAAAGACAGTATGTGCCCATGTCCAGCTGTAAACAGTAAGTGGTCAGGAAGGGGTGGTAGGCTGCAGGGGGACTTGCTTCAATAAGGGCCCTCTCAAACATGTCTGTGTCTTTGCCTTTAGGTTTGCGAACGAGGAGACTCTGAAGCCCCAGGACCTTCATGGTACCACCAAGGGTGATCCCGGCTCCCCATTCAAAAACAATACACCCTCATGTCAGCACTCCCCCTTCAGAGGGGCAAACCAGGGGGCAATAGTTGTGGGGAGTTGAGGATGGCAAAGCCTGGAAAAGCATTGGTAGGGCCAGGCTTCCTGTCAAGGCCCCATTTCAAGCTTCCTCAGAAAATGCAGGTGGGCAGCCTCCTGGTCCCCCTGCAGGGGTTACTTGGCGGACATAGGCGTCAAAGGCTTCCTGGCTTCAGTCCAAGCAGCGGGCAGTTTCATCCTTCTTCCCAGAGCCCCCCCAAACACCACTTCCAGCCTTCCAACCTCTGCTTGGGCTCTTTCTGCATGGATTTCTATGCTCAAGCCTGCCCTTCCCTGTGCAGCGCTTTCTCCCTTCACATCCCTTATTTCAACTTTCTCGGTCTCCATATCTATTTCTTTCTCCTTCCTTCTCCTCCTCCCCAGCTTCTCTCCTCCTTGCCATCCCTCACCAACCCCAGAATGGGTCTCCCTCCCTTCGTCTCTCTGCCAGAATCTCCCTCCTCCTTAGCTCTCACTCCTGCACCTCTTTCTTTGTATTCCTCTCGCCCTCTCCCGGCCACGCCAGCATCTCTCCTCCCCCGCCCGCCTTCGGCCTCCCCCAGCCTCCCGTCCTCAGCTCCGTCTCCTCCCCCTCCAATGTCTCCCCTCCTCTCGGCCTCACCCCACTCCCTGCCCACCTCCCAGGGTTTCTTGCCATCCTGGGGGGTCTCTGCGCCTCTCAGTCTCCTGTCTACCTGCCTCCTCCCTCTCGGCAGGTTTGTCTGGCATCCAGCCTTTTCTGCCTGGGCACCCCCCACCGCCGCTATCACCGCCACTGTCTCTTCTACTGTCTCCTCCTCTTCCCACCCTCTCTTCTCCTCTCTTCTCCTCTCTTCTCCCTGCCCCTTTAAATCTGCCTGGCCCAGCCTCCCCCGTGATGCTGGGATGGAGCAAACATTGATTTGTGCTGGGATGGAATCGGAATTTTGATATTTTTTCCTCTCCCAACCATAAGAAGAAAAAAATAATAAAAACACCCTCTCTTGGTTGCCCCCTCTCCCTTCCCATCCAGTTCCCAGCTCCTCTTCCCTATCTCCATCCAAAGCTGATTTTTTTTCTGTACACTATTCTCATCTCCCCCCACACCCCTGCCACTACCTCGCCCCCACCCCCACCCCCACCGCGGCTCCTCCAGCTTGGGAGAGAGGGGACTCTCTCCTTGGGCTCCCCCACCTTCGCTCTCAGGGTTGGAGCAGTCTCTCCGGAAGGGGAGGGGGCTTGGCTTGTGCGGGTGAAGTGGGAGTGGAGGTATCCTGCCATGGACGCCGAGCCTGGGAGGCAGCCTGAACCCCAGCCCACATGGTGAGTAACCTACCCACTCCCTCCCGCCTGTCTGCCCATCTCCACCTGCGCCTTTTCCTGCAGAGCCTCCCCCGTCCCTATCCTTTCCTCCACCAAACCCTCTGCCCACCTTGCACCCATCTCCCCCCTACATTTTCAAACCCCCCCTTGCCTAGGAAGCCAACAGAGGGGCTTCCGCGACAGAGGGGTCCTGACAGCAACCAAGGAAGGGGATAGCCTAAGACCCTGCCCAGCCCCCTCTCATGACTCCCCCAATTGCCATCCACACAAGACATTTTGGGGTTCTAGGTTGGAGAAGTGGGACTCCCTCTTGAGATTGGGACCCCAAGTCCTGGGAGGGGCTCACTACAAGAATGGAGGGGTGGGGGAGCCCTCGTGCCTCCAAAGCTTAGGAGCTCCTGGAAGACGCTGCCGAAGGGTGGGGGGTTGGAGGGCGGTGCTGATGGCGGGGAACCACTGGGCCAGGGAGCGGCGGGCAAAGAGGAGGGACCTCGCTCGCCACTTCCCCCCTCTTTCTCTGCAGCCACTCAGGATGAGGGTCCGGCCCTGTCAGCCCGCGCTGGGGCCCCCCCGCCCGGCCCCGGTCTAACTGCCCCCGCCCCCAGGCCTCGCCCGGCTCGCAGGCCCCCAGCCGGCTTTCCAGCCCCAGGATGCGCTGAGCCGCCGGGGGGCTGAGGCCGCGCCAACTACATGCATGTCCCCCGGGGGCAAGTTCGACTTTGACGACGGGGGCTGCTACGTGGGGGGCTGGGAGGCGGGGCGGGCACATGGCTACGGCGTGTGCACCGGGCCCGGCGCCCAGGGCGAGTACAGCGGCTGCTGGGCGCACGGCTTCGAGTCTCTGGGCGTCTTCACGGGGCCCGGCGGACACAGCTACCAAGGCCACTGGCAACAGGGCAAGCGCGAAGGGCTGGGCGTGGAGCGCAAGAGCCGCTGGACATACCGCGGCGAGTGGCTGGGCGGGCTAAAGGGGCGCAGCGGCGTGTGGGAGAGCGTGTCCGGCCTGCGCTACGCCGGGCTCTGGAAGGACGGCTTCCAGGACGGCTACGGCACCGAGACCTACTCCGACGGAGGTGCGGGGCCCGGCCCACTACTGTCTGTCTACTCGTCCGCGTGCCCCTCCCGCTCCGCCTGGCCCGCGTATGCCTTCCCCCGCCACAGGCACCCCATGCTCCGCTGTTTTCCCATCCACATGCACCCCTGCGCCCATCTTTCTGTACTCGCCACATGCCTTCTTCATTTGTCTGCCCCCTGCCTGCTTTTCCCTTTCCCGAATCTTCCTGCCCTCACCCCTTCCCCTTTCGCCTGTCCCTCACCGCCCGGTATCTACCTGACTCTCACACAGCCGTCTGTCCCTTACACCCCTCCTCTCTGCTGGTCCCACACACCTCCCCTCCACCTGCCTGCCCCTAACATCTCTGCTCTGCCCATCCCCTCACATTTCTCCTGTCGGCATGCCCCTCCTAGTCCTGTTCGCTAGCCACAGGCTCTCCTGTACACCCGTCAGCCTGTCCCTCACACCCTCTGGACTGTCTGTCCTCCACACACCCCCGCCTGCCTGTCCCTCCCTCTTTCCCATGTCTACCTGCACTGCCAAATCCACGGGTCTCTTGCTACTTGTCTGTCTTCACTCTTCCACACCTTCCGATCCAAGCTGGCCTGTCCCCAGCTCCTAGTGCCCTTCCCCAATTTCCACACCAAGGCTTCCAGGGGCGCTTGGGGCCTGTGGTGCAAGGAGAGGCAGGTCCTGACTCTTTTTCCCCTCCTAACCCCCCCCCCCCACAGGCACCTACCAGGGTCAGTGGCAGGCGGGTAAGCGCCACGGCTACGGGGTGCGCCAGAGCGTGCCCTACCATCAGGCGGCACTGCTGCGCTCGCCCCGCCGCACCTCTCTGGACTCTGGCCACAGCGACCCCCCGACGCCGCCCCCGCCCTTGCCCCTGCCAGGCGACGAGGGAGGCAGCCCGGCCTCGGGCTCACGGGGCGGATTCGTGCTGGCCGGGCCCGGGGACGCTGACCGCGCGTCCTCCCGCAAGCGCACCCCGGCGGCCAGCGGCTTCTTCCGCCGCTCGCTGCTGCTTAGCGGGCTCCGGGCTGGCGGGCGCCGCAGCTCCTTGGGCAGCAAGCGGGGCTCCCTGCGCAGCGAGGTGAGCAGCGAGGTGGGCAGCACAGGACCCCTGGGCTCGGAGGCCAGCGGGCCCCCGGCCCCAGCGCCGCCCGCCCTCATCGAGGGCTCGGCCACTGAGGTGTATGCGGGCGAATGGCGCGCCGACCGGCGCAGCGGCTACGGCGTGAGCCAGCGTTCAAACGGGCTGCGCTACGAGGGCGAGTGGCTGGGCAACCGACGGCACGGCTACGGGCGCACCACCCGCCCCGACGGCTCCCGCGAGGAGGGCAAGTACAAGCGCAACCGGCTGGTGCACGGAGGGCGCGTGCGCAGCCTCCTGCCTCTGGCCCTTCGGCGGGGCAAAGTCAAGGAGAAAGTGGACAGGGCCGTCGAGGGCGCCCGTCGAGCAGTGAGTGCTGCCCGCCAGCGCCAGGAGACCGCTGCTGCCAGGTGCGCATCAGGTGCAGAGGCTAAAGCTGGGCCCATAGGAAAAGGTACCCTAGGAGCAGAGAAGGAGGACCAAGACCCAGGGCCTAGGGCCTGGTGGGGAAGAGCAGGCCTAGGGCCAGGCAGTTGTAGCCTTGAGTGTTTGGGGTGTTTACATCTGAGGCTACAGGTGGATGTAGGTGTCACTGTGGGTGGCCGGGTATTTGAGGGAAGCCGTGTTAGGCTGTAAGTGTGTCTCAGTGTCTTTTGTGGGGACATGTGTCATTGCGTGTGGGAGTAGCAATGAGTGCTGCCTTATACAGGCCCAGAAGCCTCTTAGAACCCAGACAGGTCTCTAGTTTTCATCTTCCTGCAGCCAATCCAGCCTCAGGCCAGGAGCAACAGCATTGGGCGGGGAGACAGGGAGAATGCATTCCTAACCACATCCCTGTCTGCCCATAGTCTGATATCATTTCATTCTGGTGCCTTGAGGAGGTCTAATTTGTGCAGCTGACCTCTCCACCTAAAAAGATAGTCAGTCCCTCTCAGCTTCGCCTCCCTTTATCCACTGATAAAGTTTTGAGGGGAGGAGGCTTGCCTATAAATGAAATATTTTTTCTGTAAATCAGATTACATTTCTATGCATCAGGAATCTTGTTACCTAAAGCAGCGCTCTCCAGTAGGAATAAAATGTAAACCAAATACATAATTTTAAATTTTCTAGTAGCCATATGAAAAAATAAAAATAAAAACAGATGAAATGAATTTAAACATTTTATTTAAACCAATATATCCAAAATATTATCATTTCAATCTCTACTCAATATAAAATTGTAAATGAGATATTTTCTATTCTTCTTTTTAACTAAGTCTTTGAAATCTAGTATGTATTTTACACTTACAACACGGCATTTCAATTCAGACTAGCCACATTTTACGTGCTGAATAGCTACATATGGCTTGTGCCTATTGGGATAGCCCAGATCTAAAGAAAACCAAAAATCCATTTGTAATGAGTTTCACAGGCCCCCGAATTTTTGCCACTCGCACATATGAATTTTTACATGTTGGATTTTCTTTAAAAGGGAGGACACAGTTGAAGGATTTTGTTTAATTTGGGGACTGTTTCAGAAGATCAGAGGTCAAGATATGTGCGAATATGCTTCAGTGAGCGTGTGTGTGTGTGTGTGTGTGTGTGTGAACATGTCGTATCCAGAATAGATGCCTGAGCCTAAGAGTGCCTATCTGTAGTCATATCTGAGCATCTGGATGGTTAGAGTCCAGGGCCTTAAGCCAGGGAAGGGGGAAGGCAGAGCACCAAGGAGCACTTTAGGCTAGATGGGGAGTGGAAATGTGCAGGAAAAACTTGATCTCAGTAGCTGGATGATCAGGCAGTGGGAAGAGGCTGGTTGGCTCCCCAGCAACAGGCCTGGCAAACCTGATTGGCTGCCAGCTGCCATGGAAACAAGCAGAGCCTCAGCAGCAGGTGTCTCTGCCAGGTGGCCGGAGCCTGGCCTGATGCCTTTGCACAGACTGGGTCTACTGCCTAGGATTTGATCATCCATACCCTCCCAACTCAAAACCACAGGCCCTTAGCAATGTTGCAGTTTCTTGGCCACAAATATAACTCTCTGTAACCCAAGACTGTGATCCTCATCCCCTGCCTTAAACCCTAAGACCAGCTCAGTTTCAGGACGGGGCTAGTCATATAGAGTCTGAAAGCCCTAAAATGGAAGAATAGCATTATTTGAGGTTCTCTCCCAGCAGGCTGTAAATGTCCTTGACCCACCAGGTTTGAGGCAAGGAGGCTGACCATATCTTCCAAGGTGCATACAGAGAAGGTGGACCTAAGTCTGCAGTGGACATCACCACTCCTCTCCCCACCCCCTACTCAGACTGCCTTCCTAGGGCAGATTAAATAGGTCTAGTAGGTCCAGAGGGTGTCATGGGTCTTGATCCATTAAAGCCCATGGCAAGTATATCAGTCACGATTACAGATCTAATTTAATGATTACAAGACATCTACCATTAACAGCAGAGGGTGAAAGGGAAGGGAAAATTGAGAAAGTGTGACATCAGAGGGAGAACTGGGAAACAACAATAGGGAAAGGATTGATGACGCTTCAAGGTTACCTGTACCTAAGGAGCAGGGCAGGATGGGAGGGGGGTTGTGGAAGGGAGACTAAGAGCTTACCCAGAAGGTAAGCCCCTTCTCACAGTGGTGAGAAAGCATTCATGTTGCCGGGGAGATGGACTAGATAATAGCAGAAAGGGGGACCAACCTTTCTTCCAGTTCCAGAGCTCAGAAAGGATGAGGTAGAGCTGGGAGCAGTGGCAGTCAGGAAAAGGGGAGAACAATGTGATAACAAAAAAGGCTAAGGAAAAGCAAGATGTGAAATTCTCATGTCAGGAAATCTGCAGGGAAAGGCAGGATTCAATAATAAGGGCTAGCAGCAGTGAGGGGAAGGGAGAAGATGGCTCAGAGCAAGGAGGTGGGGGTGGAGTGAAGGAGGGCAGAATTGAGGTTACAGGCAACCGCCGTGGATCCCACAGAGAGCTATGTGCCCCCAGAAGTATGAGAGGAGATGGTGATAACATGAAGTACCGGCAGCAAAGAGGGTGGGAAGGCATAGCTTATAAGCACCAAGCAGGTGCGACTGCAGAGGAATGTGCTAAGAGAGTGAGGTCTCAGTTCTCACTGGAAAGGGAGCAGGACAGGAATGAAATAACAGAGCTGAGGGCAGGGAGGAAAGGCTTCGCCCTGCAGCTTGAAGAAGGGACATGTTACTACAGGACCTAATGGTGAGAGGAGCAGGAGGGTGTGATGACAGCAGGCACAGCCCAGGTCTAGGAAGGGAAACCAAAGGCCAGCTGCCCTGCCTGACAGGGAAGGGGAGAACTAGCAGAGTGTGAGCAAGGGTGAGGCTCAGCAAAGGCTGGGCTCAGATCCAGAGGATGTGATATAGTGGGGGCATGGGCCAGGGGGCTGGAGCATCTGAGCGGGTCTGGTAAATCCTTGTCCCCGGTACCCAACAGGGCAGCAGACGCCCTTTTAAAGGCAGTGGCAGCCAGCAGTGTTGCTGAGAAGGCTGTGGAGGCTGCTCGAATGGCCAAACTGATAGCCCAGGACCTGCAACCCATGTTAGAGGCCCCAGGTGAGGCATGGGCAGCCAGGGGTGACGGGTGGGCCCCCTGGGGAGCTGGAGGGGAAAGGGGAAGGGAATTCCCACAGGGGACTGGGGATGGGAAAGCCAGGGTGTCAGGGTCCAAGGGATGGAGGGTGGGAGCATAAGGAGTAGAACTGGGAATTGATGAAATAGAACAAGGGGTTAAGGTCTTGCAACGAGAGTCTGTAAACCTGGGGATACCAGTCCCTGGAGCCACCCAGTCAGGAGGATAAAGCTGTAGCTTTTGCAGCACCAGGCCAGTGAGGCCCCTCTGATTCTTAGCTATCCCTGTCCCAGGCCGCAGACCCAGGCAGGACTCCGAAGGTTCCGACACAGAGCCCTTGGATGAGGACAGCCCTGGGGTGTACGAGAATGGACTGACTCCCTCAGAGGGCTCCCCTGAACTGCCCAGCAGTCCTGCCTCTTCCTGCCGACCCTGGCGACCCCCTACCTGCCGGAGCCCACTGCCTCCTGGAGGGGACCAGGGTCCCTTCTCCAGCCCCAAAGCTTGGCCTGAGGAATGGGGGGGCCCAGGAGAGCAGGCAGAGGAACTAGCTGGCTATGAGGCGGAGGATGAGGCTGGGATGCAGGGCCCAGGGCCCAGAGACGGTTCCCCACTCCTCGGAGGCTGCAGTGACAGTTCTGGAAGTCTTCGAGAGGAGGAGGGCGAAGATGAAGAGCCCTTGCCCCGGCTGAGGACCCCCGCGGCCTTGGAGCCTGAGCCCATGGCCACACCAGTCCTGAGGGGCCTGTCCTCAAGGGGTCCTGAAGCCGGGTGCCTGATGGTAGAGCTTGATGAGCCAGCTGCAACTGAGAGGCCTGCCCAGCCGGTGAGACAGACATACTCCATCTCACTTTGTGTCCTCTAAGTATCAGCTCCTTTCTGGCCCCTCTTCTCCTCGAAGCCTTACCTCTCATCCTTTCCAGACCTCTCTCTGATCCCCTGAAGGACTTGTTTTGGATTCAGCTTTCTCTCTGTTTGCCCGGTCTTAAGACTATAACCCACCTCAAACATTTTTTAAAACTTGAGAGCTGGAAGAAACCTTAGAGACCTTCATGTCCAACTCCCTCATTTGACAGAAGGGGTAACTGAGGCCCAGAGCACTTAAAGGAACTTTCCCAAGGTTACACACAAATAATTAACGGGTAGAGCCAGAACATCTTTCCCTGTTCTCCTTCCATCTCATTTCCAGCCCCGGTTTCCTTCTCCACCCCTACCCCCACCTCCACACTCTCTCTTTGGTGCTCAGAAATAAAAAAGGAAAAGCTTGTTGCCTCCCTACCCTGACTCTCCCTCCCTCTCCTGGGAAGAAGGGAAATAGGAAAGAAAGCAGAAAACCAGGAAGGGTGGAGTTTCCCCAGAACTCTCTACTCTGATTGGACTCCAGGCCTTCCCCTGTTTCCTAGCAACCACATCCTCACCCCTTCATCCCTCTCTGCTGTACTGCAGTACCGGCTGCTGCTGCCAATGTATGCTAAGGCCAGGCATCGGCCTGGGCCATGTGACATGGTGGTAGGAAGGGAGTAGAGGGAGGAGGGGGGAAGGGCTGTTTCTGACTTGAGGGAGCCAGAGGGAAGGTGGGGCCCTGACTGGGAGAAGAGGTGTTTTGCAATCCGAAACAAAGATTGGAGATGCCCCTGCTCTGGCCTCTGAGGAGAGGTGTCTGGAACCCTTCAGCTTTGCCACCTCAGCCAGGGCAGAAAGGTGGTCCTTGGCCTGGTCATCAGGGACTGAGACTGCATTTTCCCCTGTCTCTCTAGGGAGCTGCCAATCCCTTGGTGGTGGGAGCCGTGGCCCTCCTGGACCTCAGCCTGGCGTTCCTGTTCTCCCAGCTCCTCACCTGAGGCTCCTGCCTGACCTAGTTCTGGCTTCGGGTGCTGCCTCTTCACTCCTTTTACCTACCTGCCTTTTTCTCTTTTTCTCCTCCTGATTGTTTTCTCTCCAATCTTTCTATTCTCCCTTTCTTTTCTGTCTCCCTTTGTTTTCATCTGTTGCTTTTTCTTTCCCGCTCTTCCTTTCAGATTCTCTCATTTATTCTGGATCTGTCTCTGTCTTCCTTTCCCCACCCCACCCCTTCTCCTTCTCTAGATTGTTTACATATGAAGGGCTTTTCTTGCTCAGAGTTGCTCTCTTCTCTGAGACACACAAATCTAAGTCAGACCATTGCCCCATGCCCTCCCCGCCTTTTCTTTACACCTAAACATGGATGAGGGTGGAGGGTTGGTATCCTGAGGAGTCTCCTGGAAGCTGAGTGGAAAGGAGGCAGAAAATGGAGAAGGAATGACTATATACTAGGCAAGGCACTGGCCGAGCTTCTGTGGCTCCCTAACCCAGGGACCTGGTGTCTCTGAGGCCAAGTGAAAAAGCTGGAGGAGGTACAACCACCATCTCTGACCTTGAAGGATCCTATGTCACCTCCAAGCACTGCGCTAGATTCTTGCCTAACTCCAACCTTTGCTGAAGGAGATATGAAGGGAAATGAAAAGTAGAAGGACTCCCTAGCATGTCCCACTTTCTTTCCTCAACAGCCAGCCCCTCGTCCAACCCAACCCCCTAGGGTGGCATGCCGTGTCTAGAGCAATGTATAAAGGAAAGAGCCCAATGCAGTCAAGTCTACCCACTAACCTCTCCCACCCTCTTTCTTCCTCTAAAAATTTGGTTGGTCTGGACTCACTTGTGGCCTTTGATTCAATTTCTAAGGGCCTGAAGAAGACATTCATTCCTACTGCAGAGGATTAGAGGCACTTGAGCAAAGACCCCACTCCCCAACTCTGGCAGTTGTATGGGTGGAGGCAATTCTGGGGAACAGAATCAGACCAGGTAACAGGAACTCACAGGGCAGCACAAGTTGTGACAAGCTTAGTAGTCTCCAAGTGGGTTATATCTCTTCCCACATCACTTCAGAATCTTGTGAAATGGGAAAGCAACAGAAGGAGGGGATCACAGGAAGCCAATCTATCACACACTTTCCAGGCAGGGCAGAGGTGGGAGTCAAATCGGGGTGAGAGGTGGGTGGAGAAGCCCTGTTTGAGATTGTGGCTGATCTCTGGTACTAGCTTTTCCCCTGAGGGCAGGAAACCCTAAGAAGAGGGGACTGTAAGGTCCCCGAGGGATCCTTCCTCCCTCCCCTGCATGAGGCAGAGGCAAGCTGCCTGCCAAACCCGTCCCCCTCCTCAAGGAATGGCCTTGCCTGGGAATGCCCACCACACACACCCTCTTTCTTTTTTTCTAGTCAAACTGTTGACTCCTTGGCCTGCCTCCCTCCTTCCTCCCCTCTCACCCTTTACTTCTGGTTTCTATTTCATGGAATTTGGGATTGAAGTTAAACTACAACAGTGCCGCCAACACCGAGTCTTGCAGGAAAAAAAAAAATACAAAGAAATTTAACAAAAAAAATATATTAATAAAAAAGTTCAAAAAAGGGGGGGGATTGTCATCTCCTTTGGGGTGCGATGGCTTCACACCCAAGCTCTGTCTGAGGCTCCCTGGGTGGTGAGAATGCACGAGGAGCTCTCTTGGGGACCCCCAGCCCGGTCACACAGTCTCACGGCCCCTACCTAGGAGTCCTTCCCCTAAACTCCAAAGCCTGAGGCCTGAGGTCAGAGGACTCAAGACGGCTCAGCAGGGCGGCCCACGAGGGGCGGGGTCCCGTGATGGGGGCGGGGAGAGGGAAGGACCAGACCAAGCACCAACCCCGGCCGGGCCCTGTACCAGGAAACGCCGGGGGGACAGGCACGGAGTTGAAACAAGCCAGGTGAGGCCGGCGCCCTGGTGTGCGGAAGCTGGGGCCGCCTGAGATGTCCATGTGGGGAGGAAGCCCGCGAAAGAATTAGTGCAGGGCCTTGGAGGGAAAGGAATGGCTGAGCTAGGGATGGGGAACCAGGTGGGGGCGGAGGGGGCCAAATAGGCGGGGCTCCGGCGCATGCTCAATGGGACAGGGCGTGGGGTGGGAACGCATGCGTAGTGGGACCTTCTGGGGCGGGGAGGAAGGGGCGGAATTTGGAGACCCACGTGCGGAAAGGTGAATGTGGTCTCAGTTTTAGGGTAACTGTGGCACCCGGGCCTTCAGGGTCTTGGCGCAGGGCAAGCCTGGACAGAAAGGCCAGGCACTCTGAGCCAGAGAGGGTTAAAGCCCTCTCCATTCCCGGGCTCTGCCCCCTAGGATGGTGATCCCTTCGCTGAAGCTTCAAGATCTAATCGAGGAGATTCGTGGGGCCAAGACGCAGGCCCAGGAGAGGGAAGTGATCCAGAAGGAGTGTGCCCACATCCGTGCCTCCTTCCGCGATGGGGACCCACTGCATAGGCACCGCCAGCTGGCCAAACTGCTCTATGTCCACATGTTGGGCTACCCTGCCCACTTTGGACAGGTACCGGGCAGGGACGCCTCCCTTCAGGAGTTTGACGAGAAAGACTAGTGCAGCAGGGTCTTGGACCTGCTCACCTATTTGTGCCCCGATTTTTTAAATTCTACGAAGGTCGGAGCCCTCACAACATGCATCACAGACCTCCTTCCCATTCCTTACCACCCTAGTGGTCATCAGCTGGACTGAACCCTTTGTTCTCTGGCCAGGCCCATTCAGGGCACCTCCTGAGGGTTGGTTTCCTTCCTCCCCATCTCCTGTTTCCTTGAAACTACCCGCTAACTCAGAATCTTCTAAGTCTCTCCTGTGGTTGAAGGGAGGGTGATGGGACTTGAGGGTGCCCCCACAGGTTAATCTGGTGTTAAGGAGGAAGATAGAAAAGGGATGTCAATTCCTCTAGTTTCACCACTGCCCCTTCCTGGTGTGCCCCCTTCCCTGTAGATGGAGTGCCTGAAACTCATCGCCTCCCCCAGGTTCACAGACAAGAGGGTGGGCTACCTGGGGGCCATGCTTCTGCTGGACGAGAGGCAGGATGCCCACCTGCTCATTACCAACAGCATCAAGAAGTAAGAGGGTTCTGGGAAGCACTTGGAATCAGGGAGATGGGAGAGTGGGGAACTGGGAAATCCCAGGGGGGCTGCCTACTGTAGGTACTGGGACTGGATTTCTCAGAGGTGTGACTGACCGTCCTCCCAAAACTCTGCAGTGACCTGAGCCAGGGGATGCAGGCAGTACAAGGCCTGGCCCTGTGCACGCTGAGCACCATGGGCTCTGCTGAGATGTGCCGGGGCCTGGCCACTGAGGTAGAGAAACTGCTCCTGCAGCCCAGCCCCTACGTCCGCAAGAAGGTGAGATGGCAGGACTCTAGGCACTTGGCCCTACAGAAACTGACCCCAGGTGGCATAGGTGGGGGCTGGTCCATCCTGGAAGACCCCTGACCTCTCTGAGCCCCCTGACCCCTGCAGGCTGTTCTGACTGCAGTGCACATGATCCGGAAAGTCCCTGAGCTCTCCGACATCTTCCTCCCACCCTGTGCCAAACTGCTTCATGAACGCCACCACGGTAAGGGTCCATATTCCCTGCCTGAGCTCTGGCTATGGCCAGAGGTGGAACATGGGACAGGAACCCCAGCTCACTGGCAAAGGGTAGGCTGTGCACATATGCAGTAGACGGTCCTGTGCCCCGGGCCCAGCATTCACTGCCCCTGCCCTGACCCCAGGCATCCTGCTGGGTACCATCACGCTGATCATGGAACTCTGCGAACGAAGCCCTGCAGCCCTCAAGCACTTTCGAAAGGTGGGCTGGTGAAGTGGCAGGCCCTGGGCCAGGAAAAGAGGGGCAGTGGGGTTGGAATGGGGCTGCAGGTTGAGAAGATCAGGAAGAAAGCCCAGATAAGGCTGTGCCCTCCCTCCAGGTGGTACCCCAGCTGGTGAAGATCCTCCGGACCCTGGTGACGACGGGATACTCCGCAGAACACAGCATATCTGGAGTCAGCGACCCCTTTCTACAGGTGGGCTGACCCTTCCCTGCCATATCCCTAGAACAAAGAGCTTGGCAGTAAGCCCATGGCCAGTGGTCACCTCCCAGAGAACACTTTGGCTCAATATCTTGGGCATGGTGGCAGGTACAGGACTACCCAGGTTATCCCAGGGCCAGTGCGGGGAAGGGATGCCTGAAGGTCAGAAAATCCAGTTTGGTAACAGTAAAAAAACACCTGTCCCCAAGTCCCCTCACCTCACATACCTCTGATCCCCTCCCAGGGCCTAAGGGGCCTGTAGAGAGGAGACAGAGAAGTAAGGAGGCTCTAGGGCACCAGCCAGAGCTCTTTCAATGCTCTCCTCAATGTCAGATTTTTCTCCTCAACCTGACTCCTTACCCTAAGAACCCCTCTATTTCTCAACCTTTAATCCAACCTCAGGTCCAGATACTTCGTCTGCTTCGGATTCTGGGCCGGAACCACGAGGAGAGCAGTGACAGCATGAATGACTTGCTGGCCCAGGTGGGGGGCTGGGAGGGGTGCTGGTTAGGTGTGTTCTCTGATCTCACGAGCCCTTGGCCTCCCCTCATATGAGCCCTCACCGTGGAGTGGCCGTAAAATTGTCTCTTTCTTCATTTCCTTCCAGACTGGGATCTCCATGAGGACAGGGACACAGTCTATCAGTGTGGTAGTCCCTGGCGTCTAGTGGGGGCTCAGGGAACATTGTTAGACGGTTGAGGATTAAATGGCATGGTGGAGACCTTCCAGAGACCTGAGGACAGAGCCCCTTATACATGCATCTTCTCTCCCATCCACTCAGGTGGCCACTAACACAGACACCAGCCGCAATGCGGGCAGTGCGGTCCTGTTTGAGACGGTGCTCACCATCATGGACATCCGCTCTGCAGCTGGCCTGCGGGTATCATCCCATATGTCTCTCCCACTATGGCTTCACCCACCACCCCAGCCAAAAACCAGGTCCTGTGGCAGGCAGTCCCCACTCCTGAATGAGCAGATTGCTCCTTCCCTGACTGTCCCCCATTTCTGCCTCCCATAGGTTCTAGCTGTCAACATTCTTGGCCGCTTCCTGCTCAACAGTGACAAGAATATTAGGTAAATTCCCAGGTGTCTGGATGGGTTGTGCCACGGAGCCCCTTGCCCTCTGCCCTCTTCCCAGTCTCCCAATTCACTCTTATCCTTGTACCCAGAGCAGAATGGTGCAGAAAGGGGGCTGATGGCCATGGTGTGATAGGTCCTCTCCCAATCTGTCCAGGTACGTAGCCCTGACGTCACTGCTGCGGCTGGTACAGTCTGATCACAGTGCTGTGCAGCGGCACCGGCCTACCGTGGTGGAATGTCTGCGGGAACCTGACGCCTCCCTCAGCCGGTGAGCAGGACAGAAGGCCCAGCACTTGGTGGCCAGCTCAAGACCTGAACCAGCTCAGGGCCGCTGGAGTAAGGGGACTAGGAGACCGGTGTCTGGGGGAGGGGAGGGCCTGGACCACCTCGAACAGAGACATTTCTTCTCCTGCCAGGCGGGCCCTGGAACTGAGCCTGGCTCTAGTGAACAGCTCCAACGTGCGAGCCATGACGCAAGAGCTTCAAGGTTTTCTGGAGTACTGCCCCCCTGACCTACGGGCTGACTGTGCCTCAGGAATCCTGCTGGCAGCAGAAAGGTGAGGTGACAGGGGCCCAGGAGGCAGAAAGGGTAGAATCTGGGGAAGGTCAGTGCCAGGACTGAAGAGCCATATGTCCCCCAGGTTTGCCCCAACCAAGCGGTGGCACATAGATACCATCCTGCGTGTGCTGACAACGGTGAGGCAGGGACTGGTCTGAGAGCTGGGCGGGAATGGGCAGGGCTCACTGCACTGACTTGGCCACATTCACTACTGCAGGCGGGCTCCCATGTGAGGGACGACGCTGTGGCCAACCTGACCCAGCTGATTGGTGGAGCCCAGGAGCTACATGCTTACTCTGTGCGCCGCCTCTACAGTGCCCTGGCACAGGACATCTCCCAGGTAGTTTCCCACCACCCAAGCTCAGGGCTGCCCAACCCACCCAGCCCTTCTTGGGCCACCTATTCCTTATACCTGGTTTCCAACTGTTTTTCCCTTGAGGTTATAGCTAGCTACTTGGTGGAAGAGACACTCAAGGACAGAGCCCTATTTTTAGTGAGAACACCTGAACTTCTGTCCTGGCTCTGGTACCTACTGGCTGTGTAAACACAGATGACTAATTTAACTTTCTTTAAGCCCAGCTCACTCAGCTTTCTACACTGCCTACCTCCTGCAGCTTTCTTGAAGGTCAAATGAGATCGATAAAAGCTTTCTGCATGTATTAGGTTTTATTATTACCTGAATGCTGAGTGAATTAACTGATGCCAACCAGCACTGATAGCCCCCTTTTCATATTACTTAAGTAGGGTGGGCAGAAACCATCTACTCCTTCTCAAGGGAGGGACCCTCTCCTCCGTCCTCACTGCACCCCTTGTGGTTAGGCCATGTAGTTCTGATGCTTGGCCACCAGAGGGCAGAGGAAGCCCGGGATCCCGGACAGAGCCGGGGGAACAAACTCGAACATAATTGCTCCCTGTGCCAAGGCCCTTCCCTTTCCCCAACCCTCCAAACCCAGCATCTGCACAGCCTAAAGGGATGTCACAGGGTGTAGAAGTGAGGAGGGGACCCATACACTGGCCCAGCATGTTTCTCATCCCACACAGCAACCGCTGGTACAAGTGGCAGCCTGGTGCATCGGGGAATATGGGGACCTTCTGCTAGAGGGGAGCTGTGAGGAAACTGAGCCCCTTCAGGTGAGATCTGCATGGAGGGTACACTGAGGAGAGACTTGTCAGGAGAGGCAGAGCTGACCCCAGGACCCTTACCTGTTCCCCTCTCCCCCAAAGGTGGAGGAAGAAGAGGTGCTGGCACTATTGGAAAGGGTGCTGCAGTCCCATATGTCCCTGCCGGCCACCCGAGGATATGCCCTCACAGCCCTCATGAAGCTCAGCACCCGGCTCCGTGGGGACAACAAGTAAAAAATGGTCCCAGCCCCTCCCAGAGACCTTCTTCTTGGTGCCTTTAGTGAGAGATGTTCCTTCATCGTGCCCACCAGTGTCTGAGTCTCTCCAGGCACACACCCCACTCCCTCCCAATCCTTAGGTTCTTCCTTTTGAGCCCAGTGTCCTATCTCCCCGCTCTGTTCCCTGCCACAACCTGGAGATGAAGGGCAGGGCAGATTGCCCTCTCCACTCACAGCCCACCCACCCTGTGGCCCAGCCGCATCCGCCAGGTGGTGTCCATCTACGGGAGCTGCCTGGATGTGGAGCTGCAGCAGCGGGCGGTGGAATACAACACTCTCTTCCGGAAGTACGACCACATGAGGTGTGATTAGCATTGTACCACAGCATAGACCCAAACTCCTGCTCTCTGCCCCGATGTCTTCTCCCAATGTCCCTTTCTGGGTACAAGGGTCTCAGCCTCGCTTATGTCCTCCCCATCTATAGTCAGAGCCTTCCACCCACAGTTCTTTGAAGCTAACATGGCTGCCAACCCTCCTTCCTCATCTGAAAACCAGCAACAGTGTGCCATTTTAGGAAATCAGAGGGGCACTTCCAACCCATTATATGTCTAGGGTTCTCTGGGTTCTTACCCCTTCTCTCATATGCCTCTTGTAAAAAGCCCCAGGTCCATCCAGAGGGACACATCTGTATTCTATCCTCTCAGGGCTGCCGTCCTAGAAAAGATGCCTCTTGTGGACCGAGGTAGCTCTCAGGTTGATGAGGAAGCAAAGGAAAGCAAAGAAGTAGCCCAGCTTTTGGAAGCAGACCCTGTCCCCACAGAGCCCCAGGTGAGGAGGCTGGAAGCCCCAGGGGGAAGAGGACTTGATCAGGCTTCTATACCCAGCCTTGCCTTTCTACCCTCTCCCCCAGGCCTCAAAGCTCTTGGATCTGTTAGATCTCCTGGGTGGCACTTCTGGGGATGTCCAGCAGCGGCCCCCTCTGGATCCCTCCCCAGAAGGCACTTTAATACACCTGCTTGACCTCCCCTGTGCTCCCCCAGCCCCAGGTAAGCCTCAGCATAGGGGAGATGTCTTAGAGAAGGGAGGGTGGACATGTGTTCCTTCTCCTTCTTAGCCAAGGACTGAGGTCCAGGTACCCACTTCTCTGCTGTGCCCCCAATCACATCCCCATATTAGTAGGTAAGATTATGAATTTTCCATCCGGATACTCTTTTCAATGTTTCCTTTGTTCCAGATGTCTTACCCTGGCCTGTGGGCCCTTCTTCCTCCCTAGCCCATCTCATATACTTTCCTACTACCCACTTCATTGGCCCCCTGAGCTCCTCAGACTCTCAACTCAAGCCCTTGGCAATTCATGGTCTTTTTACGTGGAATATTCTTTCCCCAGCACATCAAATGACTGGCTTATTCTCACTCTTCAGGCCTTAGCTAAAATGTCAGATGCTCCCCCTACCACTCCTATTGTAGTTAGTTCCTCCCTGTTATCCTGGCTTAGTTTATTTCCTTCTAGCACCAATTACAGTCTGGGATTATCTTGCTTTTCCTGTTTATTGATTCATTCCCCCCACTAGACTGACTGTAAGCTCCAACAGAGACCTCATCTTCTTGTCCACTGTGTCACTAGCATCTCAAGCAGTGCTCTGCACCTAATGGGTACTCACTTAATTTTTGTTGAATGAATGAATGAATGAACTCATTATCTTCTGCCTGTACAATGAGCTGCTTCTCTCCCTACCCTAGCTCCCATCCCAAATCTCAAAGTGTTTGAGCGTGAAGGACTACAGCTGATTCTGTCCTTTGTTCGACCCCCTGGGACCCCTGCTTTGCTCTTAATCACTGTCACTGCTACCAACCTCTCAGAGGGTGATGTCACCCACTTCATCTGCCAGGCTGCTGTGCCCAAGGTTTGTAGAAGACCAGGATTCAGTGGTGGCCTAGGCACTCCGGGAGAAAAGGCCACTAAGTAGAGAAGGTGGGTGGGAGAGAGAATGAGATGAGAAGGGAGGGACGTGCAGAGAAAAGCACTTGGAGAATTAGGGGGAAGAGGGTTTGAAACTATTGGGTGTGCAGGGGTGGCCTGAACCTAGCTAGTTTCCTTACATACTGTGTTCGGCCCAACTGCGTATGTTCAGAGTTTCCAGCTGCAGCTACAGGCCCCCAGTGGGGACACAGTTCCAGCTCAGGGTGGCCTTCCAGTGACCCAACTCCTCAGAATCCTCAACCCTAACAAGGTGAGCTCCAGGAGCCCCCTGTGGGTAACACCCAGGGAAGGGAGCAGTCCTGGGTGCTAACCCTGGTCTCCATCTCCTATTCCTAGGCTCCCTTGCGGCTAAAGCTGCGCCTCACCTACAGTCACTTCGGCCACTCGGTGCAGGAGATCTTTCAGGTGAACAACTTGCCTGAGGAGACGTGGCAGTAACTCAGCCTCCACTCATAGCAGGCAGTGTCCCAAACTCCTGGGGCCCCAGCTGCTTGGAGCCTACATCTGAGGACAACCAGCAGGTGGCGCTCTGGTCCTGTGGTTGCCACTACAAAAAAAAGGGGGGCCTGTCCCCCTCCCCCACAAATACTGAAAGTCCAATAAAGCCTGAAGAGGGAAAGCCATCTTTGTGTATATTTGAGGTAGAACGCATATATGGATAACAGCAAAGGAAAAGGAAGTATGTATCTTCCCCCTGAGGTTTCGGAACCTGTTTCAACAAAGGAGGGTTTTCTTACTATCCCTCTCTAGGCTGGGGAGCAGATTTGCCCCCCAACTTCTACAGAAGGTATTCCACCCTTTGGGCCAGAGCAGGGCACAATGGCAAAATCAAACCAGAATTCCTAGATTTCCCACAGGGATTCCCACCCACTTTCCCAACCTGCCACTATTCCCCACACCCCAAGGTAGGGAAATCCCTGCTGCCTCCCCTCATCTCTAACTCAGCTGTAAGGCAGTTTAGGAGCTGCTGGCAGAATCAATGGCATCGACCAAGGGAGGGGGGGTGGCAAGGGATTTTCCTGTGCTTAACTACTGATCACGGCTAAGTGGAAATCCTATAAACACGAGCGGAAATCAATGGAGACTGCTTAGCGGCCAGGGGAGAGGGGCGGCCCACAGATTGCATCTGACTGATGAGGGAGAGGAGGCAGCCTGGGAGGGCTCGACGAAGGATAGCTGAGGGTAGGGTGAAGGAACAGGCAATGCTGGTGAGAGAGGAGTCACTGGGAAGGGAAGCCAGGGGAAGAGGCACAGTGAGCGAAGGAATGAACCCCATTAGTCCCAGAGCTCTCTTCCCGGTTATCGAGGAAGTACCCTAGCCCAGGCTAGTGTCAGCATCTTTCGTCCCCTGTGGCTTCTCTCTGGAGCTGTGCACTTCTTGTAGGCGCTGATAGTACTGAGGCCGAAAGCGCTGTAGATACACGATCAGCTTGGCAGGTGCCTTCTCCTGTGCCGGCACACCTATAAGCAAAAGGAGAGAGAGGAGAGAACCAGACAGCTGTAAATGCTTCGACTCTACTCCCTGCCCACGCAGCTGGACCCCTAAAGTTGTTTCCAAGGCAGCACTGGGATTCTGAACACCATTCAATGAGCTTGTGTAACCCACCAGCCCACTTCCTGATTGGCTTGTGGAAGTGGGGCCTAAAAGGGCCACTTCAGGCAGGAGAGGGGCTGGGAAGCCAAGCATGAGCCTCTCCTCCAACAAGGAGAAATGGTGAAGAGGCACTCAGGCGCCATGAAGACAGAGGGTGCCTAAATATCAATTCATTTCAGTTATTACTCCTGTCCCCCAATCAAGATTAAAACGCATCTAGGCAGGCCAAAGCGCATTAGCTTGGTAATGCAGCACATGCAGGGATGCAGAGGGATGTAGAAAGAAGAGATGCAGCTACAGCCATGGGGTGGGATTCACGTAGAATTCTAGCCCCTTTGTGGTATGGAGCCACGATAAGCCGGTTCTTATTGTTAGTGCCTGGTAGCATGCTGGGCATATAGCAGGGAACCCAGTGTATATTTACCGAGGAGGCGAGAACAGCATTCCAGGGCTGTAAGCACACATGGGATGTGCAACCCCATACTTGCATGGATGAACTGTCTACAAGGGAGCTAAGCCTGGAAACGGGGGCAGGGGGGGACTACCAATGCTTCTTGCCCCACTGTCTGCACCATAAATAAGACATTCTTGCCTTTTACTCAAAGCTAACAGGACAAATTAAATGAGGATCTAGGTAATGGTAAAAACGAGGGGATAGGAGTTGGGGCAAGGATGAATTGAAGGACTGAAGCAAAGAATTGACATGGAACTGAAGGACACTTGGAAGAGTGTCTAGAGGTATGAGAACTAAATGAGACGATGACGGATAGGTTAGGACACCTGCAAGGATTAAATCCAGCTTAGAGAGCTATGACAAAAGAGGAAACAGGATTTGATAGAGCCCTAAGCAAACTGGGTCCTCTAGAAAATTGCTAAAGCAATTCTCACTAGAGAAAACACCCCAGGACCCTCCCCGCTAACTGGCCCAGTGGGTACATCCAGAAGAGAAAGGGGGGAAGCACAGAAGGGCCTGTCTCCCTCACCAAGCAAGCTGCTGAGCTTGTTGATCTTCTCTAGGGCAGCTGGGACTTCAGACTCTTCGTGCACCATGGCCTCCACCTCACCGACAGCGTAGCCAAAGTCAGCTGTATCCAGGTCCACTCTGAGCTGTGGCTCTTCTTCATTAGCTCTGGATAGCACCAGTTTCCAGGCACTACGCTTAGTCACAAAACTAGCTACCTCCTGCAGCTTCAGTGGGCCCAACACAGCTGCCACACCTCCAGCCCCCAGGACCCCGGCCCCCAGCACCTCACAGAGCTGGGCCACAATTGCCGGCTCAGCTGTGAGTTCCATGTACTTAGTGTGGGGTCCTGAGACACCTGCTGCTCCAGGACATTTGAGCTCCCATCCACTACTCTGTCGCTGTCGCAGCCAGTGGTCAGCCCGCATGAGGCTCAGCTCAGGGGTGTCATAGTAGATGTCTTGGAAGGTGACCCGATGCTCCAGGATACCCCCCAACTCTTGCAGCCGCTGCTCTGTGCCAGGCCCAGGAATGAACTTGCGCTCTACCTCAATCAAGCCCTGGGCCATACTACCTGTAATCAATCAACGAACATCTGATGAGCTCCCAAGGATGCTCCGCTTTGCAGGGTAACAGCTACGCAAAAAACACCCACCAGAACTTATGAGGCACACGCACTCTGTAGAGCTCTCTGTTGCTGCTACAGCCCCTTCTCCCTGCGTCTGTGATGGATGGCACCGTCTGTCTCTGATGTTTCAAGGAATCTGCAACAATGACAGGTCTCCAGTTAGATCTCTTCCACTGCTGATGATGTCCTCAATGCAAAGGGCTCTTCCTAAAGCAGGCCAAGTGGCGGGTGTCCTTTCAACACTCACCTTGCTACCCCGGGAGGCCGGTGGCTCACTGCTGGGGATAACCCCACTCAACCCGGCCCTTCCCGGCCACAGCACGGGCCTGCGGAGCCTCAGGTCTCACCTCAAAGCCCAAGGGTCTCCCTCTCGCGGGATCTGGAGACGGGGAAAGGGAGCCCACGCCTCGCCCGCAAGGAATGCCGGGAACGGTCCTTAGCCTGGTACCTCGGCACCGCTCTCTGCTCACCCCGCGGGTCCCAGCGCGAGCGGCCATGTTAGGCCCGATGTGGCGGTGCCACGGGCAGGCCAGGGCCCGAAAGGCCCGCTAGGTTTTAGCGGCCGCGACCACCGCAGCGGGCGGGGAGCGAGGTCATCCCCCTGTGTTCGGCTCATCCGCGACCTTTCCCGGCTCCCGGGGGTCGGCCGGGGTCTCAGGCCTCAGGCTGAGCCTGGCACCCTGGGACCCGGGTGCATGATGGGAGATGTAGTTCCAAAAGGAGACTTTGCTTTCTTCATATCACACCTCCAACCCCGCGCCCCACGTCGCTATGGTGACAGGAAAGCTGCGATTAGTGCCAGGGAGACTATATCTAAAGTTGAGCTGGGGCGGTGGGGCGAATAGGGTGGAAGGATCTGAGGCTCCAACCCCGTCTCAAAATCCCTCACTCTGTAAGTAGATGGGCCACTCATTGAGATACTATCCAGTAGATATTTTATTGACTATTTATTATGGCGGCCCAATAAATGCAGGCCACGGGCAATGGGCTGAAAAAAAGCATAACTAAGACAGGTTTAGCTACTTTAGAGTATTAGAGGGGTTTTAATACATCCTGGCATGAAGGTTCAGGGTAAGGGTGGGTGGGAAACTTTCTCTTGGAAGAGGAAGTGATATTTTGGATGGGAACTAAAGACAAGATGGGATTTCAACAGTTGGAGACTCAACTGGAGACAGCAACAGCATAAGCAAAGATCCAGAAACTGAAGAGCACCTGACCAGTGTGGAAGAAGGAGATGATGCTGCTAGAAACACAGCTGAGGAGCAGGTTGCACAAGGCCTTGAGTGCCAAACTGAGGAATTTGTCACTTAGTTTCTAATGGCCCCTGAGCAGGCTTTGTCAGAAGTAGGAGAAATACTCATGGTCATTTAAAATACAGGAAGACA
Source organism: Rhinolophus hipposideros (assembly GCF_964194185.1). Classification (NCBI taxonomy): domain Eukaryota; kingdom Metazoa; phylum Chordata; class Mammalia; order Chiroptera; family Rhinolophidae; genus Rhinolophus; species Rhinolophus hipposideros. Next base: position 28,352,209 of record NC_138051.1, read on the forward strand.
TGGGGTGGCCCTTTGACTGCTTTAGAAGACAAAAATAGAGAAATCTCTTTCTTCTCCTTACTCCCTCTGAGGACTATAGTTTCTTGGAGGAGTCAACTGTATGTATGACCCTCTGGGTGTGGTAGCTTGCTGAGGAATAGACGCTCTTCCCAAGCCCTGTGCTCCCTTCCATGATTGGTGAGAAGTGCCAGGTTCTCAACACTTGTCCTCTCCCCAGTATGTTTCTGAAAATACATGACCCATAGTAAGTACTGTGGGGAGGACCCTAGTTTACAGACATGGCTTCTTGAACTTGGGATTTCTTGGATGCATCCTCCGTTCCATGCCATGACAAGCACCAATAGGCAGGAAGGAGAGGGACCCCCAGCTGTAACTCCTCTCACTGGACTGCTTTCATGTCATGTACTTTTCAGTTTTCTTGTCCAGAGGAAGAAGATATAATCTCTTCCCTGAATTGTAAAATCCAATCCCAGTGGGGCAGAGGGAGCAGCTGAACAGAAAGGAAAGACCAGACTTCAGAGCCAGACAGATTTGGGATTGACTCCCACCTTCATTTTCTGGGTGTTTGGCTTTGGGCAAGCTACTCCTTCTCCCTAAACCTGTTTTCTCATTGGCAAGATATGGACTGCCTCACAGTTATGGGTGAGGACTCAATGACAAACTGTCACATAATAGATTCAGAATGTTAGTTTCTCCTTCCTTTTTTCTCGTGAACCCCAGGGTTTTTTGTTTTTTCCTTTTCCTTTTTTAAAAAGAAGTAGGCTATAGTAGCTAATGTGGGCTCTGGAGCAGGACCATCCAGGTTTGAACACTGACTTTGTCACTTATTGGCCATGTGACCTTGGGCCAGTTAACTTGTTTATGCCCTGATTTCCTCAACTGTAAAATGGGACTTGTTGTATAAGTTAATACATGTAAAAGTGCTTGGAACCGTTCCTGTGCATTCCATAAATCTTAGCAATTGTTATTAGAATGTAAGAGAGCTCATGAGCTGATAAATTGAGGATGAGCCCAAGGAGCCCGAACCTCTTCTCCCCCCATCCAACTCTGGGGACTCTGTGATCACGTAGGGGAGCAAGAGCTCTCAGACTTTAAGGTAATTGCTGTGGAATAGGAAGTTTCCAGTGCCAGTTGGAAGGGAGGGTGAATTAATAAGTCAGTAAGAAGGGAATGGGAAAAGAAAGGCCTCAGGTGGCTCTGGGAAGCTGGTAGAAGCCAGGGCTTGCTCTAGAGCTAATTTAAAACAAAACAACAACACAATATATGGTTTCTGCAGGCTGAAGGAAGAGAAGACAAGAAAGAGTTTAAAGTAGCTTGTCCTCTTTATAGGCACCGGCTTGAACCTGGCGCTAGAGCCAAGCAGGTGGTCCGGCCCACCGGCTGGCCTTGCCCTGGGGCCTGGGGTCGCCCCCACGGACCAGCGAGGCGGGCGGATTCCGTTCTGGTGGGCAGGCGAGCGGGGGCTGGAGTGGACGGACTACAACTCCCGGCATTCGCCGCGGCCGTCGGGCCGCTGCACCTGCTCAGTGGGGCCGCCCCGGGCGCCTGGGTATTGATTATTCCATTGTGTGGGACGCCTCGGCTCCAGCCAGTGAATGAGGCGGAGGAGTGAGGGTGAGGAGGAGGAGGAGGAGGAGGAGGAGGGCGAGGAGGAGGAGGAGGAGGAGGAGGAGGCAGGGAGCGAGCGAGTGCCCTGGGTGAATCAATGGAAACCCCCTCACGAAGCCGGGAAAACACTTCAGCCGCAGCCAAATAGCATTGATTATTTTCCTTCACTTCCCTCACCGCCGTGAATTTATTTATTTATTTTTTCCATCTCCGTCCCCGACGCCCCGGAGTGAGCGCTGGAGGGAGGGAGGAGGAGGGGAAAAAAAAGGAATCAACACATCGGAGAAGTCTTTTCCAAGAGCCGCCCCCTCCCCTCCCCGCCTCGCGCTGCTCGGCGGCCGCGGTTCGACTCCCGTCCCTGCTTCCAGCTGAGGTGTAAGTGCATCGATTTCCGATGCTGCTGGGTTGGTGTTTTTTTTTTTTCTCCTCTCCCTCTCTCTCTTCTTCCCTTCCTCGCTCTTTGGAAGCTCGAGACGGAGGGGAGAGGAGGCGCTCGGAGACTGCCGCTGGAGGGCACGGAGAGGGACGGGAAGGGGCTGGGGGAGGGGACACGGATGGACGGACGGACGGACAGACCGAGAACCTGAGGCGGAGGAGGAGCAGGAGTGTGGGAGGGAGCGGGCGTGCGAGCGGGGATGGGGGAAGAGAGACATGCAGGGGTGGAGGAGAGACGGGGAAGGGAAAGGCATCGAAGCTGGACCGGGAGCCAGCCGGGCAAACGGAGGGTAACGAAAGCCTAGACGGACCGCGCCGAGCTGTGCGGGGAACGGGGGCCCCAGGGGGCAGGGGAGGCCGGGTGGGTGCGAAGGCGCGGAGCTGTCAGTCCGGAGGGGCCTGGGGCCGCAGGGTAGCGGGGAAACCGCGGCAGGCAGGCGCGCTGTGCTGAGGGTGGGTGACAGGGGTGGTGGATACCCTTCATCTTCTCCGGGTTTTGCCTGAAGTTGAGTTTTTTGTTTGTTTGTGTTTCGGAAAAGTGCGAGGTGAGGGGAGGCCACCGCTCCATTCAAGGTGAAGTGTGTGTTTCCTGGTCCCCCAAGTCCCCATCCACTCTGTCTGCCCCTCTGAGAAGCCCTGTCGTTTTCTGAGCACTTGTCCGCTCTCGTCTAGCTGTGTCTGTAGCCCCACTGATCTCTGTCCATGTGTCCCTGCCTCTTGATTTCACCATTCTTCACCTCATGCGTTCTCCCCACCCATCCATCTCTGGGTCTCTATGTCACTGTCTCCGTCTGTGATTCTTCCCGTCCAAGTGATCCTCTCTCTGTCACTATGTGTCATGCCTGGGCTGCCTGACTGTTCTGCCCGACTAGGACTCCATGCCCTCTCCTTATGGATTTCTCTGGCCTTTTCAGGCTACTTTGGAGTTTGCTTATCAGTCATGATAGTGGTAGTCATGGGTCAGGGGCCTGGAAGAGTCGAGGGATGGAGCAGACGCGTCCCCAAGGACCCCCGTGCCCTTTCAGCATGGCCAGGATAGCCTCCACTGCCACCATCATCCAGGAAGCTTTGGAACTTCCTAGCATTGTTGACTGTCCCCTTTGCCATGTGCCTGTCTCCCTCCTCCCCAGAGGACCTCACCTCTGGTCTCCTCTGAGTCATCTGCCTTTCCAGGAGCTTCCCACCACAAACCTCTTCCTTGCTGACTTGATTTTCCTCCCTACCCTCACTACCATTGTGTATTTTTTCTGTTTCCCCATTTTATTTCATCCCTTTCTCTCCATCCCCATCTCCCTTGCCTATTTTCCACCTTTGTTCCCATAATCTGCCATCTTCTTACTCTTTCTCCTTGGTCATCCTAAATTCCTTTTATCCCTTATCCTCTCACCCAGCATTTTAACCCCAGCCGCAGAAGGTACTAGAGAGCAAAGGGCTGAAAAAGGTAGGGAGTACGGTTTGTGAAGGCACATAAATAGGCCAAGAAATCAATTTAATGGGCTTCCAGAGGCATATAACCCCTCATCAGTCAGGGCCATCATGTCATGAACTGTCAACTATGATTTTGGAAGGGGACGTTCTCTAGGACTGTGAGCTTGGTTGCGCCTCATCCTTCAGTTCATTCTAGTGGGCTTCTTCTTCACTTTCCAGTTTGTCTTCATCCTGTGCTCCTGCTAGTATATTTGGATTCAGCATGATTTATATCTGAGACAGTTTTCATTAGTATGACAGAGCTATCTTATGCAAGGGGCCAGATTCATTCAGCCTAAAGAGTGAGAAAGGTGGATAAAGAGTCTGGAGAGTTTACCTTGTTTTAAGCCCATCATTGTTTTTCCAGACCTCAGGAGCTTGGAAGGGTAAAACGAGGAGGTAGATATGGACAGAAGATGGAAGATTTCAGCAGTGAACAGAGTTATAGAAAGGAAGGAGAGGGAGAGGCTGGATGCAATAAATGCGTGGGGTAGAAAAAATGCATGCTGTGAGGAATGTGCAGAGGAAAGGAAGAAAATTCATGCAGAATGAAGGGCCGGGGAGGAACCAAGGGTGATTAATGAAAAACGATCTAATAGTGATACAGAAGGAAAGAGGGAGAGAAATGATAGAATATTCCTAAGAGGAGGTCAACAGCAAAAGCAATATGAAATGAATACAATGGGAAAGTGGGTGAAGGGAGGAATTGAAGAATATGATGTGGAAAAGAGTGTGGTACAAAGAAGGTAAATGGAAGGCAGACAGAGGAGTGCTGGAGCAGATCAGAGCTGCACAGAGCTTGGTAGGGGGGAAGAGGAGAGGGTGAGGTATCAAAGGAAACAAATGCCTCTGGTGTGAGAAGGACACAGCATGACGGATGCAAAGAGCACTGCAGGAGGGGTGATTTGGAAAAAAGGCAGAGCAGAAAATACCTCTGGGCGAAGCCCCAAAAGAGAGATGCCAAAGGAGAGGGGGAGAGCACACCAAGCTGTCTGGTGAAGAGAAAGGGAGAGGCTTACATTCATTCCTTTGGCCAAATCACTCATTACCCCTCCAAAGGCCTTTGCATTTCATTCCCAAGCCAGGGGAACACAAGCAGAGAAATGAAAAAGTAGAATTTCAATTTACTTTAGCTGATGAACTTGAATCTTTCTGGCCCCCTGAGAACCAAAGACCTCGAGCCTCTGATGTCATAAATTGCTGGTGTTGCCTTGGCAACCTGACAGGGTTCCTCCCTCCATGATGTCAGAGCAGCTGGTGTTACCTTGAGACCCATAAAGGAACAACTTTCTGCTTGGCTGGGGAGCTGTACGCTACCAGGGCTCAGGCCTGAGTCAAATCTGTAGGATTCCTGGGTCTTGTCCTTGCTTCCCTGGAGCTGTTCCTAGCTCAGAATGAGGTCTTGTTTGTGAGAACATGAGGTTTGCTAGCAGGAGCAAGAGGAAGGGACCTGGGGAGATGGGGCATGGAGAATGGATTGGTAGGACTGAAAGGCAAGCAAAGAAGGAAGAGAACTGGAAATGGCAGTTACAGAATGTGAAAGGAGAAGGGCTTTGGAGCAGGGAGGAGACATCAAAAATGTAAAATGAACTCTCTGGGTTTAGGAATGGAAACTGAAGCTGGAAATGCAGAAGAGCGGGGATCAGAGCTGTGAGAGTGTAAACTGCACAGGGATAGAGAAAGGAGAAGGGTGCTGAATGACAGGGCGCTGTAGAATTTGACTGTAGAGAAAGGGGGAAAAAAGGGACTCTGGGTCAGATAGACGAAGCTATCGGGTGAGAGGTTCCCGGGTTAGTCCTGATGGCTATTTGAGCAGGGGCCGCATCTGTCTAGTTTCTTACTGGTTGTCAGCACCTAGCACAATCTGTTACACAGAAGATGCTTAGTAAATGTCTGTTGATCAAATGTTGAGTTAATAGGGAGAGGATAAGGGAAAGAGTTGCTTACCTTCCTCTCACCCCACCCCTCAGGCCTAAGTCACATACATGGGCAAGTTGGGAAATCAGAAACTGGAGGAGAGTTAACCGAGCAACAGCGAGATCTGAGAGGGCAGACTGGGCTGGGGCACTTGAAGGCAGCCAGGGTGGACTCAAGGGGCTTGTCTGGGGAGTCTTTACCGAGATAAGGGAAGCAAAACATGAATGAACAGTCTTAGGAGCCCAAGAGGAAGATGCGGAGGAGGGTGAAGAAAGGAGGTGGTTTCCAGAAAAGGTTGAGTTATTTCCAAAGACAGTCGGCAGATTTGAATGGGAAGTAACATTCCCTACTCCACCCCATAGCCAATCATGAAACTACAGTTGAATTGGTCATAACTCATATTTATACACTGGTCACAAATCAATCAATCAATCATAGACCCATCCTAAACACCCTGTCCCAACCCAGGAAGTCAGCGTTGGCCAAGTGGGCCAAAAGGCAGGAGGCAGCAGCTGTGGATGTAAGGACCCTGTGAGACATGGCCTGTGAGACATGGCCTGGACGCTGATGCCCATGGTGAGCCCAGAGCTTCTAGGAGAAGATGGGGAGGAAAGAGATGCAGAACGCACCACAACTCTGAGCGAAATCTCCAGGGAAAGGATTCGAAATACACAGAAGCCATCGAGGAGGGAGATACACGCAGTCAGGGGTGCTAACCTGTCTTGTTCCTCTGGTGACAGGCCCTGAATGGGCTGAGGACTCTAGGAAGAGCGGGAAGGGAACGAGCCAGCCGGGAGCCCTCGGGGAGAGTCTGGCTGTAATAAGAAAGGCCAGGGCAGCTGCAGAAGGGGCTGGTAGGCGGGGGCCTGAAGGGAGGACCGTGGCGGCTGGATGCACTGTCAGCCGCCACCATGGACTTGGGCAGCTCATATTTTGCAGCAGGCGACAGGCTGTCGACACGGCGGTCCTTTACCTCACTGTTAGAAACTCATTTCATTGATTTTTCCATCTTTCTTCTCTGGCTTCTCAGTCATCCCACCACTCACTTTCCCATAGCCCCCTTACCTCTCTGGTGACAGCCCCAGGGGACTGCCTGCCCACCCCTCCTCCACCCCAGGCTGATGAGACAGGGGTGAAAGATTTAGAGGTAATCCCATTGGCTCTCAGTGTCCCCCCTCATGTAGGAACTAGTCCGAGACCAGGGCCTCCGTCTATGGTTGTTTAGGGTGCCCAGTGAAAGAGTGACAGCTGAGATCCACCTGTTCTTTTGTCACCAAGCTGTACCACTGGCAGGCAGGGAGCATACACCTGGAAAAAGACATCTTTTTCTAATTCCTCCCAAGACAGCTCAGCACCCCTCGGAATATATGTTTCAAAGTCAAAAGCGAGACTAGGAGCTAGCTCGCCCGTGTTTGGGCAGGAATATGGGATTGCACTGAAGCGAAGGTTCCAGCACAGGAATCACCGCAGGGCAACCCCTGGAATTGTGCTTGCACTGGGGTCTGTGCAATTAGCAGAACATTAGTAGCAAGAGCTCTGTAAGGAGAGAAGAGGGTGTAGGTATGTGATGTCGGGTTCTGGGTATGTTGACATGCAGTTGGTGGGGCAGGGTGGGTGTGGGGGAGAAATTGTTACTTCACGTGTGGACATTTCCCTCGTGCCTCTTCCAGTCACAACAACCAACTACCCTCAGCTTCACCCTTTGTGGCTGGGATTGGGCTAAAGGTCAAGAGTCAATTGCCCATCATTTGGCTTCTCAGTGAAGGAGTGCAGAGGGTGGGACAGGAGTGTGCAACTGTTTCCCTGAGGAACTGAAATGCCATTTCCAGCCTCCAATTTATCTTTCCTTGTTTTGTTGGTGACCACCCCCCACCCTAGTCGCAAGCCCATTGCCCTCTAGCTCTGTCCTCCTTTGCCTCCGGTCTTGGGGAAGCTGTTTCTCTGGAGCGCACCGTGTCTCAGGTTTTGGCTATCTGAGCCTGGATTCTGCTGCTTCCCCTGACACCCGGTCTTCCTTTCCATCCAGCCACTTCGGCGTCCTTTATCACTGGACTGCTCAGGCCACAAATGCCTTCCTCCCCTCTCCAGCTTTTTTAGGCTATGTGGTTTCCGAAACTCAGAGGTAAATCCTGGTGCTTTAGGGAAAAGAGTGCACTTGAGGTTAGGACAAGAGAAGCCCAGGGAAGGCCAAGAAGGAGGTTCAGCATGGAAGGGGCAGGGAGAAGTGGGAAAACCCAGGCAGGCCGAGGATGGCGAGGATGGCAAGGATGGCGAGGATGGCAAGGAGACGGAGTCAAAGGTGAAAACCATGTACTTCCAGTCGGAAGAGAGCAGGAGAGAAGGCCACGATTTAAATGAAAAAGGAGAAGGGCAGGAGGCTGTGAGGATCGAGAACAAACTGGAAGAGAGAAACCCAGAGCCTGGGTCCCTGCAGTGAAATGAAGGTCGGGAGGAGGAGGAGGACCTGTGTTTATGGGAGAGGCCTAACGGGGCAAAGGCAGGCGGCCAAAGGCAGGCCGCCTTCTCAGCCTCCCTGTCAGTCCTGAGTTCAAGCCGTGCCGGCTTTGACCCTTGTGGGAGGAACTGAAGTGGCAAATTAATGACGATAATGAAGTCACTGCTCCTTGTTTGTCTTTGCTGGTTTCCCCTTGAGATTTGTCCTTTGGCCAGACGGGGCAACATGGGGGAGGGGAGGGACAGCCGCAGAGAAAGGCGGGGGAGGGGCACGGAGCAGAGGATAGGGAAATGGAGAAGGGGAGGACAAACAGACCCGAGGTAGGACGAGGGGGTTGCTGAGCAAAGGGAAGAGGGACCAGGGAGACGCAGAAAGAGGAGGGAAGGGAAAAGAACAATGGGGAGCAGGAAAGGGAGGTCTGGAAGGAGGAGCAGAACGGGGGTGGGGGGGGAGAAGAGGTGGACAGGGAAATGGCGAACCAGAGGGACACAACGTGGCCAGGGCTGAAAGAGCTGCAGCTGGCGGGGCCCGGGGGCGGGGCCTCATCTCCTTCACTAATGGCTGTGAAATGAGGTTAGCTCCATTAGAGGCGGTGAGAGTGTAACGAGATCACACTCATTAGGGCTGGGCCATCCCAGTAATTACCACCACCCCAAACATGCCCGTGCCAGCCAGCCACCTAGCACAAACAGGCAGCAGCGGCACACCCGCACAGGACACCCTGGCGGCTGAACTGAAGCCCAGGGCCCACACGGGTATAACGGAGGACTGGGGGGGCCCAGCCAGGAAGCCTGAAAGCCAGCACCTTCCTAAACCCAAAGAGGTGCTGGGACAGGGCTACACCCAGGCCCTCAGCCATACACACATTCAAAAAGCAATAAACATACACGTACAACCCAACTCGGGAAATAAGGCATAGAGTTGAATAATTATCGTTTTTATTTATCGATCACATACAAAGTGCCAATCTCACTAATGACCATCTCAATGGACACAGTTCCATGAGGAACTATTCCCCATTCTAGATATGAAGAAACAGGCTTTCAGTAACCCAGTCAAGCTCGCTTATATAATAAGGAACAGAACTAGAGTTTGATTCCAGGTCTGTCTGGCCCTAAAGGCTGTATATTTAAATAATACCATAGCACTTGTCTGATGAAGTTCTTATGCTGTTATGGATATATATGTGTAGACTTTCAGCGTTAAGAGACATGATCACAAATGAGTAAACATGTCATCAGTTAAATAACTCAACCTTTGACGTCTGTCTCCACTCACACTCACCCCCAACTTCCAAACACACAAAATGGCTGGGGCCCCTCCCTAGACTGCAGTGTGGATGGCGCCCCCTGGAGTTACATACAGCAGTGGTCCTGTTCTGGCCCCCATCTTACACTAAGAAACAAACGGGGAAATAACCATCTAACACCTTCCATCTCAAAGACGATCACGGCAGCATACATACTCAAGGCGGCACGCATAAGGGCAGAGTAACAAATTCAAAGGCTTCATTCAAAATGCATGCCAGCCAGAGTTCAGAAGCTTACAAATTAACCCCAGAGCAGAGTGCTAAAGCAGGCTACCCAAGTCCAATCTTGACTCGACTTCTTTTCAAGGGTGAGACCTTAAAAATTCCTGAACCCATCTAAGTCTGTTTCCATGTTTCTCAAATGGGAATGAATAGCTGTATTTCGTCAGATTGTGGTGGAGGATTAGGGGATGTGAGGCCTGCAGAAGGCTCAGCACAGTGCCTGTAAGCATTTAAAGATGTTATTACTATTATTAGTATTGTCATAGTATTTAAGTGGAGTCATTACCATCACAAGGGGTCATGTAGAATTAAAGAACCGGAAGGATTTATTTATACACACAGTCACTTACAATAGTACCCTTCCAAATAATTCTAGAAGAATGCATGTAATTTCTTTCAAGCTCAGGGAGATCCAAGGTCTTCTACAGAGGAGCCCCCGGCCAGGATCAGATAGGATCCTGATTCTGAATTCAAGGGTACAACTTTCTGTCCCTCACTCCCGAGTGCTCCTGTGGAAGGTTCAGAGCTGGCTTCACGTGGTTATGGAAGCCTGAGCTCTTCATGCTCCACACTGCTGTCCTAACATTTGTGGCATCATTACAGGAGACGCATAGGCAAGAGGCTCCGCTCCTCCCTGCAGCACATCTCAGCAAAGCCATGCAAATGGGGGTGGATGCTCGACCTGCTGATTGTGGACTCAGTCCATACCAGTAGCTTCCCTTTTACCTGTCTGCTCCCTACCCACCTCCATCTTCTTTCTCTTGGCCTCTCCTTTCTCCTCACACCTCACTCACTCAGTTCCTTCATACCTATCTTAAGCATCTTGCAATATGTAAGACACAACCTCCTTGCTCCGTCCTCTCACTGGGGACAGACCACTTGCCCAGTCTGATGCCAAAGCTGGGCTGCTTCCACGAGATTCAATATTTACATATGCAGATCAGGATCCAGCACCCCCACTTCCCTACCTCTCCCTCTTCTTCCCTTCTTCCGCCCACTTCTCTGCCTAGCTGTCTCTTTCTTTACCCTCTATGATACTCCTTTTCCTGCCTGTCTTATCTCATTTCCTGCCATTCTCATTTTCTCTCTTTTGGACAAAATTTATCTTGCACAAAGTAAGCACTCCCCGAATATTTGAGAAGTCTAAGAGAGATAGGTAGAATTAAAATGGATGAATAGGAGTACCTTCCTTTGTTTTCTTTTTAAATATAGAAAGTAAGATTTGGAGACAGAGAAAATGATAGTTTTAAACACAGGTAGAGGCCATAATAGTTTTGATCCAGGTAGTAGCTGCTTCTGCACCCAGGCCAAGTGTGATCCTGGGCAGAGCTTCCAATCTCTGCTCTGGGATAAGGGGCTGTCTGCAGGCCTAGCAATCAGGACTGCCCAATGAGAAATGAACTCTGCTGCTGGGCAGACTAAATTTAAATCCTGCCCACCAAAGAATTTGCCCTCAATGGAAAAGGGCAGAGATTAGAGGATGAATCCTGGTCAAGAAAGGGCGAGGCAGAAGGAAAATTGTCAGCCTACTTGCAAACACCTTGCTCTGCTCTCTGAGAGGAGATAGCCAAAGAGAAGGAAAAGAACTAACCTGACTGAACAGCCAGTACGTGCACTTTCACAGGTTACCTACCGTCTCTTCACCACAGCCAGGTGAGGAGGGTATCATTTCCATTTTCTCAGATAAGGAAACTGAGACCCGGGAAGTTACCAGCTGGTGAGTAGGGGGCCCAGGACCGACCCCCGGGGCCTGTATGAATCCACAAAGCATAGGTTCTTTTGCTGCCTTAAAAAAAAAATACAGCAAATCTAGTTAGCGTTTGTTTGCTGTTGACACCACACTCCCTCATGCCAGGTGCACATACTCCATCTTTCCTATTCCTCTTCCCCTCTCTTCTCCATGGCTGCCTCCTCTTAGAAGCAACAGGTTGAGTCGGAAAGGGGAAAAATGCAAGGGCAAAGTGAGTATGGAAAAGAGCAGTGCCTGAGGCAAGAATTTCAGAGAGAGAAAAGAGAAAAGATCCTCAAAATTGGCTTTAGGGCAAGGGAAAGAGGATGGATTGAACAATCGAAGTGAAAGGCAAAAATGGTTGGCTCTGATGTGGAAATCATTGTATGCAAATTTTAAGCAAACGTGTTGGTGCCCTCTGGCAGACTTTGCCAGGAAAGCCTTTGCTTCGTTGGATTTGGAGGAAAAAAGTGAGAGGATATTTCGTTTTTTGTTTTAAGGAGGGGAGCCCAGAGGAGAAAAAGTCAATCTGTCCCCGTCAGGCCTGTCCTCTCCGGGTTGTTCCCTCGGTGACCACTAGGGAGCAGTAGTGGTTCTTTTCCTCCCCCTGGTGGGCCACAGGAGGAAGGGGGCTCTGCCCAAGGGGAGGCCTTGTCTTATTAGGGGTTCCAGAAAGAGCGCTCCTCCCGTTTTGCCTCCAGGTCTACTGGCCAGCCTGAACCCACACCCTGGCTCCTGGGTGAGGAGCAGTCTCTCCTTCCTCAGACCTCATGTTTTTGGTCTTTTCTTTGCCCTTGCCCCTTGGGCTCCTGTAATTCTCTGGTTCTGAAGTCTCACTGTACTCTCCCTGGCTTGCATGGTCTCAGAGCCTGCCTATTCAGCTTTCCACAGCTTCACCTTTCTGCCCATCTCATAACATCTTTCTCAGTAGCTTTCTGGGTCCTACTGTCCATCTTGGAGCCTTCAGGCTCCCTGGCTTCTTTCTGTTCTAAGTGCTGTGTATCTGCCCTCTGAACAGTAGGAATTCTTCACCAGCTATTTACAGGGTGCCTTTCTGCTCAGCTCCCACGGAAGAATATTTGCAGTTCAGTGATTAGGCCACAACTCCCTAGCTGAGCTTTGACAAGTAGTCCTTCCATCCTTCCCTTCTCATCCTGAGGAATAACCCGAGACCCAGGTCTGGAAGGAGGAAGAGAGCCATACCAAAAACAAAAACATCTATTTCTCCACAGCATTCTCCTCTCCTCATCCCGTGAGGGTGGGAAGCATTAGGGAAGGAGATGGAATGAAAGGGCAGCATTGGCACTCTGGAGACAGGGAGGGCCTTTTAGGAGCTGGAAGATTCATCTCAGGGGATGACTACACCCTCGGAAGTCCCCCCCCACCAGGCTCCAGGCCGGCCTCCTCCCATCCCCCTCGGTGGCAGCAGCCTTGTAATTTAAAGCTCTCTCTGTCGCCTCTAATGTGATCCTCTCGTTTTATTGACTCTCTCTGCCGTCTGTGGCGCCCCTTCACATCAATCTCCGTTCTAATCACACCGCCGCCACTGCCTGCTCTGTCTCCCCTAACCCTCGCCTCCTTGGGCCCCAGTCCTTGTCTCTACCCTGCTCTTTCCTTTTGACTGTCCCCCCACCCCCTCCACCTTATCTGCCCTCTTCCTACTTCCCTCCTCCAGAGACAGGCATGCCAGCCAGAGCTTCTGAGGGGTCGCCTTCTCCCTTTCCCCACTGCTAAGATGTGCCCTGAAGGAGAAGAGAGGCCCTGAAGGAAAGCCCAAAAGTAAGGGAGAACAGGATTCGAGGTGGGGGGTGACTTTTTGGCCTGTCGTCTGGTTCTGCATTATCTCTAGAGAGATGAAAACTGAGTTCAAGGTAGGAAGGGCAAAGAAAGGGACACAGAGATTCAGAGAGGGAAGAAAGAACAGACTGCAGAGGAGGGAAATGGAGGGAAAAAAGTGAAAAAAATAATTGCTGCAGTTAAAGGTTTGTAATAAATAGTGGGTGATGGGAGAAGCAGTGAGAAAAAGGAGGGGGCAAGGGGAGTTGGGGGTGCACTGAGGCAGAGATAAATTTGCAATTGAAATTCTTTCCTAAAGAGGAGGAGGGGTAGGTTGGGAGGTGGGGAAAAGATTTGCAATTTTAAACAGCTGCCGACCTACCCTCAGCCGTCTGCATCTCACCCACAGGCTAGCCCAAAGCTAAGCTCCTTTGGTTTCTAGCTATGAATCAGCTGTGTTTCTTTTTTTTTTTCCAATCCTGGGAAGTAACAGCTTTGGAGGAGATTTGGGGCTTAGGTCTTCCTAGCCCTCCTCTGAAGTTTGATGTAGAGTTGTGAGGAGCCAGGGAGAAGGAGCTGGTCGGTGTGATGTCGGAGGGTGAGCACCTACCCAGTTCAGCCCTCAGCCACAGGGACAGTCCATTCAAGGTGGGCCCCACTGTGGGGGTGACAGGGGAAGGTCAGACCCTCACAAACAAGCATACTTAATTATCCCCACCCCCCATCACCACCAAGGATTCCATAGAAATCCTTTCTCCCACAACTTCAGGGCTGCTGCTTTCTGCTCATCTAGGGTAGACTCCCCTCCATCTAATTCCTTTACTTCCCTTTTAGTTCTCCACCCCCCTACCCCACCAATCCCCTTCACCCCTGGCCCAGGTGCTGATTTGCATTTTCATTAGCATGCTGATCCAGCCCCATTGCGAGCTCCTCAAAGGTTTGACTTCACGCCTGGCTAGCCCACCCGGAGGAGAAGGGAAGTGGGAATGGGGCATGCAGGCTGGATGGGGCCAGGCCAAGGACCCATTCCCAGTCAAGGAATCTGGAGGTGATGGTTAGAAGTAGCCGAAAGGAGAGGCCATACCCCTCATCCTTTCCCTGAAGCACTCTGGCCTGAGCACTGAAAGTTTAATTATTAGAGATCTGCTGGTATCTCTAATAATTGGAGAGGTTATAGGGGACTTGGGACATTGGGAGAAGTATGGGATGGTGAGGCACGGGGAGTTGGGGAGTTTGAAGGATGGCGGTCAAGATAAAAATGTTGGGAGCAGTGTGGAAGGCTTGGTACTTCTAGTCAGCTAGAGGGAGCCCAGGAATCCTGATTTCTCGACCTGTGGAGGTCCATTTTGCCTGTACTGTGTCTAAAGGACAGTCTGACCGGATGGAGGAGCCCAGGCCACGATTTAGGGTATAGCTCTGTCCCACCAACCCTTTTCTAGTTTCACCACCTTGGAGCTGTGTGACCATCAGCAGCTCACTCAACCTCTCTGATTTTTGGCTGCCTAATCTATAAAATAAGGTTGTTGTGAGATTAAATGAGAAAATTAATGTAAAGCATTTATCACAGTGCCAGGACCAACCATGGTATATATACCTTAATAGCTGTTAGTAATATTATTACTATTATTTACCTTTTCTCTCTCTGGGGAGGAGGCTAATCACATGAAGGCTGTTGTCTTTCAATTGGCCAGGGAAGCTCCCACCAATTCCACATGCTGGTGACCAGAGATGGGTCTGGAAAGCATCTGTAAGCAACATGGTGCCTACAGGCCAATGGCAATTTCACTGTCGCCTCTCTGTCAAGAGGACCTTGACTTAGGGAAATTTCCTCTTCAGGGCTTTGAAAATCTACAGGTCTTTGCCAGAGCTCCTTCATTCAACAGACATTACTGACGCTGTAGCAGGCATCGCTGTCAGTGCTGATGACAGAGCAATAAACAAAGCAGAGAGTTCCTGCTCTCATGGAACTTACCTTCTACGTTAGGAGGGAGAAACCAGTAAACCAGGAAATATCAGGCAGGTTTAAATCTCTGCGAAAGTCACCTGTGGGGCTGTTTAGCTTCTGTGGAGAGGGAAAGCTTCTCTTTGGAAAGAGGCGGGAGACCTGAATGAGGAGCCACAGGCAGAGGTCTGGGGGGAGAGCATTCCAGGCATTGATCAGCCTGGGCAAGGCTGTAAGGTAGGAGGTAGGAATGGTCTTGGTGTGTTTGAGGAACGGAAAGAAGGCCAGTGCGCTGCAGCCAGCCAGCCAGGCGGAGGGCGGAGACGGTGCAGGCGGGTTGGCGGCTGGTCCGATAGGCCCTTATGCGGATGGGGAAAGGAGTTTGGGGTTTAAAGCAGAACATAGTATGATTTACATTTTAAAAGACAATTCTTTATGAGGCCTGAAATTTGCTTTAAAACAATACAGGGAAAGAGGGGAGTGGGTGAGGAACAGATGAAACAAGATTGGCCGTGAGCTGGTGACTGTTGAGGGTGGTGCCTTATATTCATAGGTCTACTTTGACATGTTTGCCAGTTTTCATAATCGAGAGTTAAAGAGATGACAATGGCTTGGGACCGGATGGTGCTGGTGGAGATGAAGATAAATGAAGGGACGCGACACACATTTGAGAGGTTGCTGCTGAATTGCATATGGGTGGGTGCAAGAGAAAACTTTTAGGTTTTTAGCCTAGCAGCAACCAGATAAATAGTGGTACCAAATTCTGAGATAGGAAAGATGGGGGAGAATGAATTCAGGGGAAAAATAAAGAGTTCTCATTTTGGACGTGTTAAGTTTGAAGCTTGTTAGACACCAAGTGAAGCTTCAAGTTAGCAAATGGATACCTGAGTCTGGTGCTCAGGGTGGAGGGTGGAACTGGAGGATCCGGAGGGTCAACTGCCTGGCTGACGTCTGCCCTGCGGCCTGACAGCACCACTCTCTCTGTTTCCCCGGCAGGGTACTGGCTGTCACGCTGAAATGAACCCCCAGCATTCCTTCGTCTGCCATGGCCACCCTTAATTCATCCTCTACCGCTGGCACCACCCCCTCCCCTGGGCACAATGCCCCGTCCCCGCCTCCGGACACCTCCTCCCCTGGCACCCCCTCTGATCCTGTCACCAAAGATCCCCCTGCTGCCCCCTCCACCTCTGAGAGCATGAGGCCCTCAGAACCAGGGGGACAGCCCCTGGAGTCGGGCTGTGGCCTCGTCCCACCAAAGGAGATTGGGGAGCCCCAAGGAGAGGCCGGCTGTGGTGGCTTCCCACCAAAGGACCTGGGGGTGGAAGACGACCAGGAGCAGGAGGAGGAAGGAGGAGAGCTCCCTCCTGTGGACCTAAGCAACCATTTATTCACAGCTGGCAGTGAGGCCTGCCTAGTAGCCAAGCTGCCAGGTGGCAGTGAACTTCTGTTACCAAAGGGCTTCCCCTGGGGCAAGGCGGGTGTCAAGGAAGAGCCCAGCCTACCCCACCTGCCCCCCGCACACCTCACTGCCCTTCACATCCAACATGGCTTTGACCCAATCCAAGGCTTTAGCTCTTCTGACCAAATTCTGTCCCATGATACCTCAGCGCCATCTCCGGCCGCCTGTGAGGAAAGGGATGGAGCCTTCTGGAGCTACCAGCTGGCTCCAAACCCACCCGGAGATCCCAAAGATGGCCCCACGGGGAGCAGGGGGGGCGACCACAGGGCACTGTTCTGGCTCTGCCTCCTGTGCCGCCTGGGTTTCAGCCGGCCGCAGGCCTTTATGGGTCACACACAGTTTCATGGGGTGAAGCTAACCCCTGTTCAACACCAGGGCCTGCTGGGCAACCCAGCCGTGCTCCAGGAGGGGGACGAGGGCTGCATGGCCCTCCTAAGCTTCCTAGAACCAAAACAGCCTGCTCACTCCCCTTTAGAAATCCCCGTTGACAGCAGCACA
The DNA here is from genome assembly GCF_964194185.1 of Rhinolophus hipposideros. Classification (NCBI taxonomy): domain Eukaryota; kingdom Metazoa; phylum Chordata; class Mammalia; order Chiroptera; family Rhinolophidae; genus Rhinolophus; species Rhinolophus hipposideros. The sequence goes on from NC_138051.1 coordinate 28,369,026, forward strand.
GTGAACCTTGAGGCGAATGTAGCCCTGACTGAGGACGGCCCCCCTGAGGCAGAAGCCCAGGCTCTTGTCCTGCCCACAGAAGAAATCATGGCCCTCAGTCCGCCCTCCCCACCCACAACCCCAGCCGCCTGGGACCCGAGCCCAACCCAAGCCAAAGAATTGCCAACGGCAGCAGGCGAGGCAGGGCCAGATTGGTTCCCTGAGGGGCAAGAAGAGGATGGAGGGCTCTGCCCCCCACTCAACCAAAGCTCACCCACCTCCAAGGAGGGGGGCACTCTCCCCGCCCCAGTGGGCTCCCCTGAAGACCCCAGTGACCCACCTCAGCCCTATCGCCTAGCCGACGACTACACCCCAGCCCCTGCAGCCTTCCAGGGCCTCAGCCTGTCCAGCCACATGTCTCTGCTCCACTCGCGCAACTCCTGCAAGACGCTCAAATGTCCCAAGTGCAACTGGCACTACAAGTACCAGCAGACCCTGGATGTGCACATGCGGGAGAAGCACCCCGAGAGCAACAGTCACTGCAGCTACTGCAGTGCCGGGGGGGCCCACCCCCGCCTCGCCCGCGGAGAGAGCTACAACTGTGGCTACAAGCCCTACCGCTGCGATGTCTGCAACTACTCCACCACCACCAAGGGCAATCTCAGCATCCATATGCAGTCTGACAAACACCTGGCCAACCTTCAGGGCTTCCAGGCGGGGCCCGGTGGGCAGGGAAGCTCCCCAGAGGCGTCGCTCCCGCCCTCTGCAGGGGACAAGGAGCCCAAGACCAAATCATCCTGGCAGTGCAAGGTGTGCAGCTACGAGACCAACATCTCGCGCAACCTGCGCATCCACATGACCTCGGAGAAGCACATGCAGAATGTCCTCATGCTCCACCAGGGGCTGCCGCTGGGCCTGCCACCTGGGCTTGTGGGGCCAGGCCCCACTCCCCCAGCAGGGGCTGCCCCCGCCACCCCCCCTGAACTCTTCCAGTACTTCGGGCCCCAGGCCCTAGGGCAGCCCCAGGCTCCCTTGCCTGGCCCCGGGCTGAGGCCAGACAAGCCCCTGGAAGCCCAGCTGCTTCTCAATGGCTTCCACCACCTTGGAGCACCTGCCCGCAAGTTCCCCGCACCTGGTAAGCTCCCTCTGCCTCCTCTCAGGGCCAAAGTCTCTTCTCTGCTCATGCCCCAGGCCCAGCTGCCCACTTAGGTGATCCCAGCGCCCTCAGCACTGTCCTCATTTACCTGCCACCTACGTTCCTACAGACCGGACAGACCGTGCCCCGCTTTCCTCAGGCCTCTAATCTGTCTTTCTCCCCTAGCCCCTGGCAGCCTCTCCCCGGACGCCCACCTGCCTCAAAGTCAGCTCCTGGGCTCCTTGTCTGATGGCCTGCCCACCTCGCCGCCCCCAGAAGACAGCCCATGCCTGAAGGTTTTCCGCTGCCTCGTGTGCCAGGCCTTCAGCACGGACAACCTGGAGCTGCTGCTGTACCACTGCAGGGTGAGCCGTAGCCTCCCCGAGGCCGAGTGGAAGGAGGTGGCCGGTGACACCCACCGCTGCAAGCTCTGCTGCTATGGCACCCAGCTCAAGGCCAACTTCCAGCTCCACCTCAAGACTGACAAACATGCTCAGAAATACCAGCTGGCAGCCCACCTGAGGGAGGGGGGTGGGGCCACAGGCACCCTCCCCCCTGTGCCCCTGGGAGATGGGACTCCTTATGGGTCTGTCCCCACCCTGCACCTGCGCTGCAATATCTGTGACTTTGAGTCCAACAGCAAGGAGAAGATGCAGCTGCATGCCCGGGGCGCAGCCCATGAAGAAAATAGCCAGGTCTATAAGGTGAGAGGGGCGGCAGGGCCGCGCAGAGAGGGAAGTGGAGACAGGGTGGAGATGCAGAGCGGGACAGGGATGGGGAACCCAGGGGGCAGAGCTGGAGAAAAAGGCCCACGTGCCCCGGGGTAATAAATAGCTTCGAGACGGACGTGGAGAAAGAGACCAAAGGACGGTGGACTCTGACAAAGTGAATCCAAGCCTTTATTCAGCTTCTCAGGGTTTGCAGCTGGAGGGAGCGGTCTGCCTCTGCTCAGTCCATCTTGTCGCCAGAAGTTTGACAACGGAACCAGATTTCATTCACAAACTAAAAGGGAGTCTAGGATTGTTAGGAGGAAGAGGAGATTGCAGAGGAAAAGCAGCAATACTCAGATGGCCTTAGGGAAGGGGAAAGAGGCTGGAGGGTGGAAGGGCTGGGTGGGAAGCGGGTGCTGCTGGTCAGGTTCCCATGGGGGAGAAGCAAAAGACTCCCCCGAGATCTGGAGATGTCTGTTCCTTCTGGGCCTGAGCAGCCTCTGTCCTTCTTTCCAGTTTCTGCTGGAGATGGAGGGGGCAACGGCAGGGGCAGAGCTGGGGCTGTTCCGCTGCCTGCTCTGTGCCTGGGAGGCGCCCTCCCGCCTGGCCGTGCTGCAGCACCTGCGAGCACCAGCCCACCGAGATGCCCAGGCCCAGAGGCGCCTGCAGCTGCTCCAGAGTGGCCCAGCGGCCGAGGAAGGGCTCTCAGCTCTTCACAGCATCCTGAGCTTCAGCCATGGGCAGCTCCGGACTCCTGGTGAGGGAGGAGACTGGAGGGAAGGGGCTGGGCAGGGAGGGCAGCTGGCTGGGGAACCGGGGGCTGATGAGAAAGTGCTAGAAGGAAGGAGGAATGATCTGTGGGCACTCACCAGCAAGTGGGAAGGAGCTGTAAGGGGTGACAGAACTGGATTTCTGGAACAGCAGGGCTGCGCAGTGAAGAGGCTTGGAGGGAGGAGGGACAGAGAAGGGCAGGACTTTGCTGGTGGAGAACAGAACAGGAAGAGGTGAAGAGGAATCACCCAGTGATTCCGAACAGTGACAGTGTCCTAGTAATGTCAAGTGGGTGGGGGACAGAAGCTGGTCAGAAAGGAGAGGCAGCAAGATAGAAAAGAATGGGCCAGGAATGTGGGATGCTGATGCGAGTTCTGGGCAGGGCCTGAGGCAGAAGGGAGGCGAAGACCCCTGGCAGCTCCCCGGCCCCTTCCTGTCTCCTAGGAGGTCTTCATGAGAGTCCTCCGTAGGCAGCTCAGGTTGTACCAGCAGAAACTGGGAAGAACCCACCAGGTGCCATTGATCCAGAGGGTGCAGAAGGTCCCTGACAGAGATGTGAGGGGTGGGCAGGGGCGTCCGGGCTACACAGAGGCCAGTGGTGGGCGAGGGTGGGCACGGGCAGCAGGAGCCAGGAACAAGCAGCACTGACTGGCGCTAATTGAATTGCCAATACGCTGGCTGGAGTTAAGTGCCGGAGGGGCCCAGATCAATAGCTAACGATCCTGGCGCAGGGCTGAATGGAGTTAAGGAACTTTAACACTTTAATTAGGCCGCCACCGAAAATAAATTCCTACACGTCTGTCAATTCTTACTTGAGCGGTAATCTCCTCTCCCAGTTAGACCTGCCGCGTCCTGCTCACCTGCTCACCGAAGCTGCTTCCATTCAACCTCATCTTCCTTCTTTGGCACCCCGCCCTCCACATCTCTGGGCTCCTCGCTTCCAGGATCAGTCAGGACAGGGGGCCGAGTTTGGTCCTATACCTGGCACCTACTGTTGGACTCACTTGCTCATCTTTAAGTAACAGGGGCTGGACTCACAGAGATGATTTCTAAGGCCGACATCCTCTGTATTTCCTTTTGTCCTCCCTTGCCTGTTAATCCATCCGTCCATTTTCTCCTTCATTGTGTAGCTGCTTGTCCTGCTTTCCACGACCTTTGTCTTCCCTTTCCTGACACTTCACCCCTGTAAGCTGACTCACCCCTCGTTCTACACAGGAAAGGCTCCTGTCACCCCTGTAGCAGAGCACCCCACCTCTGAGAAAGATGCCCAGACCAAGACGGAACAACTGGGTGAGTTGGTCATCTGGTCCGTCGCCCTCCGTCCCTCGCCCTCCCCGCTCGCCAGTCCTCATATGTTCTGAGAGGCTAATGAGGCCTTGCATTGATCCAGACGCCCAGCAAGGCCTCCTGTGGTAGACGAGCCAAAGTGCTTCAAAGAAAGGGCTCATCAGAGGGAAAGGAGGCAAGAGCCACAGAAGGCTAGGAGCTTCTGTTCTCTGAGAACCCAAACCTGGCCATCCCGCTAACGTGGGGTCAGCTTTGCCAAGTCTTCCCTCACTGTACTCAGTATTGCTCTGTACTTTCCTGAGATTTCTCCCTTTCCCCAGAGCCCAGCCCTGGGGAAGCTCGGCTACAAATCAGGTCATCTTAAGGGCTGGCCGTCTGTGAAAGGAAGAAGGAGGGCTGTCAGCGTCTCTTAATCTCCTCTCCTTTCATCTTCAGCTTCTGAAGAGGCAGAAAGCAAGACTGGGCCTCCCAGAGACAGTGCCAACCAGACCACGGTCAGAACTGGGGTAACTGGGAAGAGCTGAGGGGGGTCTAGTTTTACTGAGATCTGCTCATATGCTAAAGGCTGACATTCTAATCAGCAGAGCTTTACAGACAGATTTCAGACCAAAGGTAGACCTAATTTTGTCACGCTTGCGACTTATTTCACTCAGAACACATTTAAGAAATTCTACCTAGGTCCACTTACATATGTGCAGCACCAACACGGGGCAGAGCTGGCCCGCAGGGGCGGAATATAGAGGGAGATGACAGGCATTTGAGGGAAAGGTGATGAGAGAAACTGTACTAAGGACAGGAAAGATTTGGAGGTAGGTAGAGGGAAGAGGGGAGGAAAGTTTAAAAAAAAAGTAGAGGAAGGCAAAAACAGCAAACTAGCGGCCGCCCAGGTCTTTATTCCTGTTAGGGGCAGAAAGACAGCTAGACATGGATGTTCATCTCCTACAGAAAGCCCTGAGCCTGGATGGAACCATCCTGGCATCTCCTTCCTGGGGGCAGAGGCACCAACCCAGATGATTCACACGACGGCAAGCCCTGAAAATCTCCGTCTCCAGGACTCAGGCCTGTGCCTGACCTAGGCAGGCCCCAGAAGTAGTTCAGCTTTGTGGCCTGAAACTGTTGATTCTGAAAGGACTCCCAGCCTTTGGTACCATCCTGTACCTCACAGCTCTCTAAACTGACTGCAATATGCAGTATTTATTATGATTGCCTTCCTGCAAACTGCTGCAGTCATGGCTTGTGTCCTCAGCTTCCTTTCTTCCTAATTCCTGTCCCAACAGACCTACTGCAGATGTCTGCTCCTAGGCCCAGGTGCATTCAGATGAGCATCTGGATACCTTTCCTTTATGGCCATCCCCTCCCTGGCACGTGGGCCTGGACCCATGGCGCAGGGAGCAGGAGAGGAAGTGAGCCAGGGAGACAAATGCAGGCTGGAGGTCAGGCAGTCAGGTGACTAAGGCAGAAACAGAGGGGCCTCCTCAACCCCACCCCAGGCTCCACAGCCCCACCCTCCAGAGGTGTGGGCGGGAATGCACCAACAGAGCCAGGCCAGAATTTTCCAGAGCCACTGGGGGAGCTATGGCATTTGTTTATATTAAGAAAGGAAGGAAGAAAAACAAGGAAGGAAAAGAAAAGTGGGAGCTGGTGAGCCTCTAAGGGAGAATGAGCTGGCTTCTGAGCAAACAGGTAGGGAGGGCCCCTACTTGAGACACTTAGTTCAGGGACCTTGGGGAGGCAGAGTGGGCAGGGACGAGAGGGCTCTGGGTCCAGGAAATGGGAGAGGGCAGGGGAGCCGTTTCAGGGAGAAGATACAGGCAGTGTGGGGGTGGGTAAGAAAACTAAATCCAAGGGAGATAGGTACAGGGCCACGCTGTCAGCTGGAGAACTGAGTAGGGTAGCAGAGACCAGGAAGGACAGACCAAGGGAAGCAAGACAGGCCAGGATGGCGGGAGAGGGATGAAAGAGGCAGGACAGCAGCCTGGCGTAGGCCTTTGTTCCAGCCCCTGGGGACGGGGAAGGAGCCAGCTTTCAGGACTGTGGCTGGGTGCATGGGGGCGCCTCGCTATTGGGCTCCCTCTTCCTAAATGGGGAGTGGGGCATTGTGCTGTGCCCAGGAGCCCAAAGGCTGAGGGATGGTGGGTCCCACACTTCCCTGATACCCCCTCCACTACCCATGTGCCCGTAGGTATACTGCTGTCCATACTGCAGCTTCCTGAGCCCAGAGTCTGAGCAGGTGAGGGCTCACGCACTCTCCCAGCATGCAGTGCAGCCCAAGTACAGGTGCCCCCTGTGCCAGGAGCAGCTGGTGGGCCGGCCGGCCCTGCACTTCCACCTGAGCCACCTTCATAACGTGGTGCCTGAGTGTGTGGAGAAGCTGCTGCTCGTGGTGAGTCCAGGCTGTGGGAGGACCCATCCCGAAGGCCCTGGCAGGGCCGGGCAGGAGGGGAGCCAGAGGCTGGGCTATGTGCAAGTGTGTGCACTGGGGAAGGAAACAGCATTTCACAGATGGAAAGGTGGGTTTTAGAGTTGGAGGGAACCTCAGAGTGGAGCTTATCTTGCTGCCTTGCTTGCCTACGAAGAAGCTAAGCATTTCTTTAACTTCTATTAGGTCCTGAGAAGAGCTGTTCAACAGCTGGTCCGGGCTGCGAGAAAGGAGATCTGTTTTCTGCTCCGTGGGGAAAACAGACATTAGGTGGGAGGTTTGTCCAGAGACGAGGCTACAACCATGGAAAGGGCCGAGCACAGGCAGAGGCGTAACCAGAGGACAGGGGCGGGTGGCTGGGTTGGGGGGAAGTCATTGGGATTTCTTCCATTACAGGCCACAACTGTAGAGATGACATTGACAACCAAAGTGCTGCCCGGGCCCACTCTGAGCCCCCTGGGGGATGGCCCAGAGCCCCTGGCTCCCAGGCCAGAGCCTGTACCCAGCAGAGACCAGGCAGCAGGTATGGAAGGGGATGGCAAACCTCCCAAGGTGGCAGGAAAGGGGACCTGGGCTCCACAGACCAAGACGGTCTGAAGGCACCCGAGGCAAGGACCACTTGCCCTAGATAACGAGTGGGTGGTGTCGACCTAAACAACGTTCCCTTCTCATTGCAAACCCTTCTCTCCCCTAGAAGGCCCTCTTCTGACCCCAGAAGCCAGTCCCGATCCTCTTCCTGAGCCTTCCCCGCCCTCAGCTGAGGCCCCAGACAAGCCCACAGGAAGCCCTGACCAACCCCCCTCTCCAGCCCCATCTCCAGCCCCTCGGCCTGATGCCCAAGCTGAAGAAATGGCTCCTCCACCCCCCATGGCTGAGGAGGAAGAGGGGCGTGTTGGGGAGCCCCGCCCTGCAGAGCCAGCTCCGGCTGACTCTCGCCACCCTCTGACCTATCGGAAGACCACCAACTTTGCGCTGGACAAGTTTCTGGACCCTGCCCGGCCCTATAAGTGCACTGTGTGCAAGGAGTCCTTCACGCAGAAGAATATCCTCCTGGTCCATTATAACTCCGTCTCCCACCTGCACAAGATGAAGAAGGCTGCCATTGACCCCTCGGGCCCTGCCCGGGGAGAGGCTGGCACGGCGCCTGCCAGCGCTGCTGCCACAGACAAGCCCTTTAAATGCACCGTCTGCCGAGTCTCCTACAACCAGAGCTCCACCCTGGAGATCCACATGCGCTCGGTTCTACACCAGACTCGCTCTCGGGGGGCCAAGACCGACACGAAGGCTGAGGGACCAGAGCGCAGCCAAGAAGAGCCCAAAGAAGGCGAGACCGAGGCGGAGGTGGGCACTGAGAAGAAGGGTCCCGACCCCAGCGGCTTCATATCTGGATTGCCCTTCCTGACCCCTCCTCCCCCTCCCTTGGACCTGCACCGATTTCCAGCCCCTCTCTTCACCCCACCCGTCCTGCCCCCCTTCCCTCTGGTGCCCGAATCCCTACTTAAGCTCCAGCAGCAGCAGCTGCTCCTGCCCTTCTACCTCCATGACCTCAAGGTGGGGCCTAAACTGGCACTGGCTGGGCCTGCGCCCTTGCTGTCCCTGCCCGCGGCCACCCCTCCTCCCCCACCCCCGCCCCCAAAGGCTGAGCTGGCTGAGCTGGCTGAGCGGGAGTGGGAGCAGCCGGCCATGGCTGAAGAAGGAACAGAGGCAGGGCCAGCCTCACCTCCGCAACCAACGCCCAACGAGGCAGCCCGTACCGCGGCCAAAGCCCTTCTAGAAAACTTCGGCTTTGAGCTGGTGATCCAATACAACGAAGGGAAGCAGGCTGTGCCCCCTCCTCTGACCCCACCCCCACCGGAGGCCCTGGGGGGTGGGGACAAGTTGGCCTGCGGGGCCTGCGGGAAACTCTTCTCCAATATGCTCATCCTCAAGACACACGAGGAGCATGTCCACCGCCGCTTTCTGCCCTTTGAGGCCCTAAGTCGTTATGCTGCTCAGTTTCGAAAGAGCTATGATAGCCTTTACCCAGCCCCCGCAGAGCCCCCCAAACCTCCTGATGGGTCTCTAGATTCACCTGCTCCCCAACTGGGTCCACCCTTCCTGGTGCCAGAGCCTGAGGCAGGGGGAGCCTGTCCCCCCGAGGAGCGAGGCCGGGCAGGAGGACGCTGGCCGCCTGAGGAGGAAGAAAGCTCCAGAGGGAATCTTCCTGCCCTAGTGCCTGCGGGCCGCCGCTTCTCCAGAACCAAGTTCACAGAGTTCCAGACCCAAGCCCTGCAGTCTTTCTTTGAAACGAGTGCCTACCCCAAGGATGGAGAGGTGGAGCGGCTCGCAAGTCTCTTGGGCCTGGCTAGCCGTGTGGTGGTGGTGTGGTTCCAGAATGCCCGCCAGAAAGCACGCAAAAATGCCAGCGAGGGCGGCTCTGTGCCAACCACAGGGGGCACTGGGGGAGTCTCCAGCTGCAGGCGCTGCCATGCCACCTTCTCCTGTGTTTTTGAGTTGGTGCGACACCTCAAGAAATGCTATGACGACCAGCCCCCCGAGGAGGAGGAAGAGGCAGAGCGAGGGGAAGAGGAAGAAGAGTTAGAGGAAGAAGAGGCAGAGGAGGAGCAGGGCCTGGAAGCCCCCGCAGGGCCTGAGGGCCCATCACCAGAAGCTGCGGACCGGGCAGAACTGGACCCGGCAGAGGCATCCAAGGCGGGAGGCAAAGAGCCTGAAGGGAGGGCTCCTGTCTCGCCTTCTCCTGTCCACGCCTGTGACCAGTGCGCCACGTCTTTCCCCAGCCAGGACCTGCTGACCAGTCACCGCCGACTACATTTCCTGCCATCTGTGCAGCCCAGCGCTGCCCCCCACCTCCTGGATCTGCCCTTGCTGACGTATGGGGAGCGGAACCCCCCGGTGGCAGGTACTCCGTCAGTGCCAGGGCCACCGCTCAAACGGAAGCACGAGGACGGCAGCCTGTCCCCCACAGGCAGTGAAGCAGGGGGTGGAGGGGAGGGCGAGCCCCCCAGGGACAAGCGCCTGCGCACCACCATCCTGCCCGAGCAGCTAGAGATCCTGTACCGCTGGTACATGCAGGACTCCAACCCCACACGCAAGATGCTTGACTGTATCTCCGAGGAGGTGGGGCTCAAGAAGCGCGTGGTGCAGGTCTGGTTCCAGAACACCAGGGCCCGGGAGAGGAAAGGCCAGTTTCGAAGCACCCCTGGGGGAGTGCCCACTCCTGCAGTCAAGCCCCCGCTCACACCCACCCCTGCACCCTTTCCCAAGTTCAACCTGTTGTTGGGCAAGGTGGATGATGGGACTGAGAGGGAGGCCCCAAAGAGAGAAGCACCTGCTTTTCCTTACCCGACAGTCACCCCTGCTGCTGGGACCCTGCCTTTCCTGCCATCTGGGAAAGAGGCTACCACCCCAACACCAGAGCCACCTCTCCCTGTCCTCCCTCCCCTTCCCCCCAGTGAGGACGAGGGCGCAGAAGAACCCGCCAAAGCTTCTCCAGAGAGTGAGGCCTGCAGTCCATCTGCAGGCGATCTAAGTGATTCATCTGCTTCCAGCTTGGCTGAACCAGAGTCCCCTGGAGCTGGAGGGACTAGTGGGGGACCAGGAGGTGGGGCCGGGGTTCCCGATGGAATGGGGCAGCGACGCTACAGGACCCAGATGAGCAGCCTGCAGCTGAAGATCATGAAAGCCTGCTACGAAGCCTACCGCACCCCCACCATGCAGGAGTGTGAGGTGCTGGGGGAGGAGATTGGGCTGCCCAAGAGAGTCATCCAGGTCTGGTTCCAGAATGCTCGTGCCAAGGAAAAGAAGGCCAGACTGCAGGGCGCAGCAGTTGGCGGGACTGGGGGCAGCAGTGAGGGCCCCTTGGGAGCCCAGCGCACAGACTGCCCCTACTGTGATGTCAAGTATGATTTCTATGTCTCCTGCCGAGGCCATCTCTTCTCCCGCCAGCACCTGGCCAAGCTCAAGGAGGCGGTCCGAGCCCAGCTGAAGAGTGAAAGCAAGTGCTATGACTTGGCCCCTGTGCCAGAGGCACCCCCGACTCCCAAGGTCCCACCTGCCACCACACCTGCCTCTATGCCTCTTGGGGCTGCCCCAGCCCTGCCTCGCCTGGCCCCGGTCCTTCTGTCCGGCCCAGCTCTGACCCAGCCCCCGTTGAGCAGCTTAGCTCCTTTCAATTCAGGTGAGTGGGAGGTTGGGAGGAGTTGGACTTCAGAGAGCATTTCCCTCTGACGTGCCCTTTTCCTTCTTGCCTCTTTCCATCTTCAGTCTCCCCCTCTGGCCCTCCTTTGTCTGAGGCTCTTGGGGGAAAGACGGAGGAGGAAAGGGAGTACGGAGGCTAGGTGGCGGGAGTGGGTGAGTGTGAGGCCGATGAGGGCCAGGAGGGGCTAATCCATCACCCTTCGTTTTCCCAGGCCCTGCAGCCTCAGGCCTCCGTGGCCTCACCACTTCGGTCCTGCCTGCTACCACTGTGGTCCAGACTGTTGGCCCAGGCTGTCCCTTACCTCAGAGACCTGTGCCCGACCAAACCAACACCTCCACAGCAGGCACCACTGACCCTGCCCCGGGCCCACCTGCTGAGCCCTCTGGGGACAAGGTCTCTGGGGAGAGAAAACCAATTGCAGCTCCCACCAACTCCTCCACGGACGCCCTCAAGAACCTCAAAGCATTGAAGGCCACTGTCCCAGCCCTGTTGGGGGGCCAATTCCTGCCCTTCCCATTACCCCCTGCAGGGGGGGCCACACCGCCAGCTGTCTTTGGCCCCCAGTTACAGGGGGCCTACTTTCAACAGCTTTATGGCATGAAGAAGGGGCTATTTCCCATGAACCCCATGATACCTCAGACCCTCATTGGACTGCTCCCCAATGCCCTCCTCCAGCCACTGCCCCAGCCCCCTGAGCCCACAGCCACAGCACCTCCGAAGCCTCCAGAACTGCCTGCTCCAGGGGAGGGGGAGGCCGGGGAGGCCGATGAGCTGCTGACTGGCAGTACTGGCATCTCCACCGTGGATGTGACCCACCGCTACCTGTGCCGCCAGTGCAAGATGGCGTTTGACGGGGAGGCCCCTGCCACTGCTCATCAGAGATCCTTCTGCTTCTTTGGGCGGGGCTCCGGGGGTTCTGTGCCCCCGCCACTGCGGGTGCCCATCTGCACCTACCACTGCCTGGCATGTGAAGTGCTGCTGAGTGGGCGTGAAGCCCTGGCCTCCCACCTGCGCTCCTCGGCCCACAGGCGCAAGGCGGCCCCGCCCCCAGGGGGCCCACCCATTACTGTCACCAAGGCCGCCACTGCCACCACGGCAGGTGCCGTGGCTTTTGCCAAAGAGGAAGCAAGATTACCTCACACGGACTCCAACCCTAAAACTACTACTACCTCTACACTTCTAGCTTTATAAACAGATAAACCAAGATCGGGGAGAGAGGAGGGCCTCAGGGCTCCCTCTCTTACTCCAAGGGGTGTTTGGTGGGAGCTCAAATCCCTCCACCCCAACCCTAGGCTCTGCCCACCTCATGGGAATCTTTCAATTCCCACCCTCAGTGGGCTTCACACACCCCACCTCCAGCAGAGTCCTGCCTCCTCCCCACCCCCTTCCCCAGACACAATGTCCTCTGCAACTCCTTGCCCCTCCTTGGTCCTCCTGATTATTCATTCATGTCTGCCCTGCCTACCGTATACAGAATCTGTCCTTGGTTCATCTTCCTACAACCTGTTCCCCACTGAATTCCCAGTCACCCCCCAACTCTTATAAACACACACGCAAATACATGTTCTCCCACGCTGTTCCACTGACTGAGAAAACACCAAAAAAAAAAAAAAGAAAGAAGAAGAAGAGAGGAAAAAGAAAACCCAGACAAAGAAAGGGGAAGGAAAATAAACTGCCACTCCCCCACCTCCTTCCTGCCCCGATGTCTAGAGCGCCATACCGCTCACAAACTTTCCAAATACCGAGTTGGCTCCCAAGCCCACAAAACTAACCAAACTTTCGGTTGGGTGGAGGGAGTGCTCCCACCTCATTCTCAGACCCCGCCCTCCCTGCCTGACAGGGGACCCCCTATGGTCTGGACTCTGGGGATGCTGCCACCAGGAACCCCTCTGCCAACCCCCACCCTACACCCCGGGAACTGCAGTAACTTATTCTCAAAGGCTTTAAACACAAGAGATCCTCTCAGCAGCCGTGGGCCTGGCCCTTGTCCCAGCCCTGCCATGAGGGGGTCCAGCCTCCGGGACCGGCGCTGCCCACCAACGGCAAATCCAAAGTTCTTTAAAAAAAACAAACTGAGACACACACAACCAAATAAAAAGAGCACGCGCACACATGTGCACAGGAGAGAGATGGAGAGACCAGAGGAATGAACTAAAGAGAAACATAAACTTGGAAAACACAGGAAAAAAAAAATCCTGAAAACTCTCCCATCAAACAAGTGGTTTTTTCCCTGTTTGTGTCACCCCTGTCCCATTTTAGAGGTTTCTTTAAACCACCTCATCTTTGGAAGATCAAATGACTTTCAGTCTTTGCCAGGGGAACAGTGATCATGGAGACAAAGCCCTGCAGCCTTGCCCTGGCTGTGACCAGCCTGGGTGGGAGCTGGTAACGGGGAGAAGAGACTGGAGACTGGGGAGACACCTCCTTGCCCCCTGAATTGAGTATCAGGATAGGTAACCTCCTTATTCCCAGCTGTAAGTTAAGTGTCACCAAAAGTGTCTTGGCAGTGCCAGGAGGAAGGGGAGATGGGGCAGTTTGGTTTCTGACTCTTGGGTATGCTTCCCTTTCTCATAGCTAACCACCATTTCTTCTCACTTCTTTCACAAACCCCCAATCCTGTTTCTCTTCCTAGCAAAACCTTCACATTTTTGGTCACTTCTTAAAGTCTTTGGGGACCCTTGTTCCTCATCTGTGTTCTTCCCCCTTGTTCTCTGACCTGGCCTCTGCTCCCCCAGCCCAGCCCCTCCAGTAAGCAGCAGCTGCTGGGGGCACCCCCAAAAGAGTTAGGACCTGTCATGAGGCCCATGGGGTCCTGGCACTGACTGATGACGGTTGGGGGATGGGTGGGCAAAGGAGATGATGGAAACACAAGGTGCCCCTTGGATAGGGTGATATCAGCAAGGGAACCGACAGAAGAGGAATGATCTGGGAGAGGTGCCCCACCTCTATCCTGATAGTCTTTGTAAGCATCAGTTGGAAAGTGTGGCAACCCCAAGGCCCAGCTAAAAGGGCACAGGGTGGAAAAGCAGCTGTTTTATTTTAGCAAAGAAAAGCCTGCAAAACTTTCCCAGTCCTGCAGACAGTTTCTCCCACTGCCCTTGCCCCTAAGACCCCCGTGACAAGGAAGTCGGCTTCCAGACTTTCTCCCTTCAGGCATCTTCCACTCCCCTTCTCCATTTCATATGCACACACAAATTCAGCCAATCCTGGATTTAGATTTCCCGGTCTCTCCGTCACTCTACTCTGTGAACATGTTAATACAGAAGCAGTGGCTTATGTGCAGAAAAGATTGGAGGGGAGAGGGAAAGTGGCTGTCCCTAGTCCCCACACGTTCTGTGAATCTCACTTCTGTTCGCGTTCATCTCTAAAATTAAAAGCTCCAACTCTAGCAAACTGGGGTGGGGTAATTCTGATGATGCCAAAAATGCCAGTTACAAATGCAGGCAGGAGGAGAGAAACTGCCCTACTGTGGTCTTGCTCTTGCTGTCATCTTCCGCCAGCTCTCAGCATCACTCTTGGACCCCTCCCTCCCTATCCTCTTCTCTCTCCTGTTGAGATTCTGTGTATAAAACTATTTTCTTAGCAGCATGTGTATGAAGAAAGAAGGTTTTTCATTCTGTGCTTTCTGGGAATGTGACTTATGTATAAAAGTTGAAAAAAAAATAGAAAAAGAGGAAACGTTTTAAAGAAAACCTTGACAAACATCTGACGTGGGATGATTAGAGGTGTGGTGTCATGCAGTTCAGGGATTTACAGCCAGGATAGGTTGGCTTTCTTTTGAACCGTGAATATTTTCACCAGGAGTTACCACAGCCAACAATCCCTCCTCCTCTGGCCGTCCAACACATTCCCTTCCACCGGGATAAGACACCCTGGCCCGGAGACGCCAGGGACATTCACAGCAGTAGGCAGGAGCAACTGACTTACCAGGAACCCTGTGATTTGGGGGGATGAAAGGCCAAGCTGACTGCTGACAGGTCAACCAACATGCTTCTGGAGGGTGTGCCATTCCCTGTTCTCCGTGGCTGGCAACGCCCCCTACCCCCACCCCTTCCTCAGACACTCCCGCTGTAGAGACGCACAGTGGGCTGTCCTGGCTGGCAGAAGGCTGTGCAGAATGCTGGAGGTGAACGCGCAGCCGCCCAGGCTGCTTCTGTGGAGGACTAACCCCAACTCAAGTGCTGACACAGCAACCTCTACCTTACAGAGCACTCCACAGCCTTCAAGTGAGCCTGAGTCGGTGGCTCCTAAGATTGGTCTTCCCCGGCTTGGGGCAAGGGCCTAGGGTTTTTGACATTCGTGGGCCCTAAAACATCCACATTCCGGTCCACCCTACTGGCCGTCAAAAGGCAGGAGATGGAAATAATCTTGGCTATCTTTGCTCTAAATCAGAGTCTGGGTGGGGATGGCTTAAGATACCCAATTCTCAAGTAGGAACAAAAATCAAAGTCTGTAAAATATGAGAAAATCTGAAGCCTTAGTGGCCACATGGGACCGAGTCTGCAATAGGGCCACAAAATGAAATCTGTTCTCCTGAACCTCTAGCCCCTGGAGTGTACTTACAGAAACATATGCAAAAGAACCAAAAAGGCCAATTATTCCAGGTAGGGTAGGATCTACCTGCTTAATTCCTTCTATTTGTTCCTTAACCACTTGTAGGGCTTCTAGAACAGTTCACTGATTCCCCGAAGCTTTACCACCCTGATCTAGTTTAGGACACATTCACTGGTGCACTCATTCACCCGTGTAGACATTCACACGTGAAGTACAGAGCTCTGTACATAACGGCACCAATGAAACGCAAGAAGACGGCCGCAGAACCATGCATAGAGAGCGGCAGGAATACACACAAATCCCAACAGGGATCGGCCCCATGGGCACACCGGAACAAGGAACACGCCCCAGACCCATCACCTACACTCCCCTTAGCAGAAACACCCTCCAATACATACCAATTTTCTTCATACATCAGGAGGGAGGAAAAGTTATAAACAAGGAAGTGTAACCAGTATCAGGAAAGGTGGCCAAATGGTGGACATTAATCCATGGGGAAAGGACCTTAAATTCCTCTGGAGTGTGACACTAAGGAGGTAGAAGAGAAATCAGGAGGAAACTTATATGCAACACAGGGGTAAGGCCAGGTACTGGGGAGCATTTCCCTTTAGGCTGCAGTGGGAAGCTCAAACCACCAGTGGGGAGCAACAGTGAGACACTTGTAAGCCAAGAGGAGACATTTCTAGAGGACTGGGTAAGGAACAAATGCCCCAATACCAAGGAAGCTCTTGCTACAAGGAAAGGTGTAGACCCAGCCTTAAGGTCTACAGGATTACAGCTTGGATACATTGTGGAAAGGTCAGATGAAAGAAAAGTGAGGGAGAGGACGTGTAGAAGACCTAGGCCATGGCTCGAGTTTGAGAAAAGATGGCCAGTGATTCCCAGAGAACATCCCCCAGGGAGAGACTACACTTTATGGGAAGAACATGATTGGGTGACAACCCATCCCGTCATTCTCCATCATACAGAGGACCGGGACAGCTGTCCCCACAAAGGATAGGCAAGGGGTAAATGGCATCATTCCCTGTCAGTAGTCTGAGCCTGGGTTTCTTGCCGCTCCCCAGCCACGGAGAGGTATCTGGCTAGAAGGTAGTGGGGAAGCAGGCTGATTATCAGTGCACCAGAACGAAGGTGAGGGGGAAAGGTGACCCAAGATCTGACTCATACATAATCTGACCCAACCATACACACACTCTTACACAAACGATCGCTAAAGCACTGACATGAGTAACCAGCAGGAGCTCAGCACTGCCTCACATCTAGTTGCTCCGATACCCAAGCCTGCATCACGTCTTCTCAACTGAAGGACGTGCGCTGGGCTCAGTACTGCGTAGCCCACCAGTGCTCACGGGACAGCATCATCAGCGACCTGCTCGGCCCTGCACGCTGCTCCCCCGCTTCCACTACTGGGACCCTGACCTGCCTCCAGAGAGAAGTGTCACTAGCACCCATTCTGTATCAAGCCACAGAATCCACACCAATCTGGACCACAGAGCGACTTCCTGACAGGGCTCGTAACGCGGCGGTTCTTAGTGGTGAGGTTTCAAACACGGGGCAGCCAACCCTCAGAATCTGGGGTGAAAGGAAGAATGAATTTTGAAAGTGTTCCCTAAGGGCGTCTTCTGTGATAATTATTGTCAATGGAAAGCATAGTTCTCACATGTTAAATGTGCCTGATTTGACCTCACGATCGCCCCGTTTTCCTCCTGCCCCCACCTAAAACACACATACACATCCCACAACAAATATATCACACACGTGACATCATGAGGATGTGACTATGGCTGAGGAGGAAGAAGGATGAAAAGGGCGTGAGAAGTCTCGACGAGATCACTGTGCTACAAGGTGATTGCCATCTCTCAGAACAGCGTTTCTCGTTTTGTCCACCTGCGTCAGGGCCACCGAGTGCTTGTTTAAAGTGCACATTCCTGGGCCACACCGCAGACGCACTGAATCAGAACCTCCTGAGGTGAGCCTGTGCTCCGCAGCACTATTTAGGTTCCTCATTCCCATCTGCATCTGTGCCCTGCCCCGACCTCTCCAGCGTCCAGGGCCCCGCCCTGCTGCCCCAGCGCTACCACACAGTGGCCTGGCACCGCCTCAGAGGGTCTTCGTCATTACCCTCACATCCCCCCACCTCCCACATTTTGGAATCTGACTGTCTTCCGTTTATGTTGGTTGTTCTTGAACAGGAGAAAAGTTATAAACATTGTCCACTCACCCCCTTGGCTGATGGCCTCACTGCTTTCCCCACTGCTGTGGAAACAACCTCGCTTCTTCGGAAACTTCATTCCACTTTGAGATGCTGAAATCAGAACGCCCCCAGCTCCAAGCAGTTCCGCCCAGAACGGGCAGCAGCTTTACTCACCTCTGGGCAGGTCCTATCCCGCATCAGAGCCACCCAGCCTCCTTTGGCCTCACTCAGAGCCAATTCTTCTGCCCAAAGATCTTCCTAGTCACTGCCCCTCAGTCTCTGGCTACCCAGGAAGCAAGGAGAGCCCAACCTGCTGGAAGTTCTCCAGACGGAAGCCCAAGGTCCAGTTCTGTGGGAAGACCGATGGCACTGCCTCAGCACAGGGCTGGTGTCACAGCAGACCTTGGCATGCTGCTCCTGGGGACCTTCCTCTCTCTCAGGGCTCACTGCTGATCTGGGGTTTCCCTTCCAAGGGTGGATTTCAAAGACATGGAAATGTATCCAACTCTAAGTGGGGTGCCATTGAGAAATCCCCAAACACAAAATCTCCTTCAAGTCTTTCTGGAAGGACAACTCCGGGTGCGTTTGTCTCCCTAACACCTGCCTACCTTTAGACCTAGAGCACCGCTCCATCTTTCTAGGACTGTTATTGAATACTGGCCTTTTAACAGGGGAGAAAGAGCTGGTTCAACTCAACCACAGCTCAGCCAATCACAAGGCACAAGGCAGAATGAAATACGTACAGGCACAAACCACCCCACCACCCAACAGCAAGGCCTGAGGGTCTCTCTTTCTTCCTACTTCTTCCCTTCCAATCTCTTCTGGCACCACCTCTGTGACAACATAGCTGGCTGGCCTCTCTCCAGGATCTCATGTCACCTGCCTAGGATTTTTTCTATCCTTGCTGACCACTGTGACCACTGTGACCACAAGTGTATAGTCCACTGGCCTGAAGCCTTGGCTGTGGCTCTCGCCTGAGCCCTGTCCCCCGTGCGCCAGCTTCCTTTGGAATAGCTGCTCAAACGCCGAAGGTGGCACCATCTAAATCTCTGTCTTGGGGGCTGTGAGGGTAGGCGCGTGGCCGTGTAGTTGGGAGGAAGGAGGAGCTGGGGCGGATTGGACAGTACTGACTCAGCCCCACTGAGGGAACATCCTCTGATGCTACGCCCTCCGCAGCGCAGAGCTCTGCCTGATGTCTGGATGCCAATGTGTGCCGCCCCCTCTCTCACAGCCGCCAAGTGGCGGGCGTGAGCATGTTTGGCGGCGTTGGGTTTGCCGCAGTGCCAGGATCTGAAACAATGTTCACGTGCCAGTGCAGCATTGCCAAGTGTGGCGGCATCTAGTTGGTTGGGTGCCAAGCAGTAGGACCCAGGTGGTGACAGAGAGATGAAAGAGGGGTGGAGTGGAGGGAAGGGAAGGAGAGGGAGGCCCTAGGGAGAAAATCAGACACCTCACTTGTTAGAGTGGAGTCCAAATGGGATCGCAGAAAGGTTTCCTTCCCATTTTAGATCCCAGCTCAGCGAGCAAGCCTCTCCCTCCCCTACTATGCCCGCGCAGTAGCATATACACACCAGGCAAGAGGAGTTGGCCATCTTCAGCAGGAAACGCTGGGGGCCAGGCAGGACTGCCAGCCTCTCCATCCTTCTTCCTTGGGGTCTTGGCAATGGCGCACTTCCTCCTTTGTGTCCTCATGCCTCTTTCGGTCTGGTGCGCCACTTCTCATGCCTAAGAGGGAACGGTAAGGAGGTCCTGGCAGAAAAAAGTCTGTTCTCCTAAACAACTCAAACACACACACACACACCCCCCTCGCCTCCTCCCTTTTCACTCCTGGCACCACCTCTCAACCAGATTGGCAAGAGCCACTGCCATCCTCCCCCATTCCTCACAATGCCAGAGCCTGTGTCCGGCTCCTTGGGCAGTGCCAGCACCCACCCGCCTCACCTGGGTCCCCTTGCCTCTCCTTCAGTGCTCTGACAAAGGGCCGGACTGCCAGCCCCAACGAGCTCTCCCTGGGGAGAAGTGGCACAATCCTCCACCTGACTCTTCGCTGCTTTCTTGGCACTTCCCTGGCTACTCTCTCCACCACTCTACACTCTCAGACTGGAAGAGGACTCACTACCTCATAGTCCCACCGCTTCTCAGAGCTGAGCTCTAGAGGGACCACAGCATCAGCAACACATCCCCGCCCCTCCCCTCTGCCTCCTGGGGACCCTGTTTCCACTGCCCCAGCTTGGAGCACCAGCCTGATGGATGTGATGCCAATGACTCCTGGGTACCGAGCCTTCCTCCCAGAGCACCAGGACTCCTGCCGCTGCTCCCCTCCCCATTCACCTCCTTCCATCTACGCGGGTACAAGGGTGGCAGCTGTAGTGCCAGCGCCTGTAAGCTGGCAGCATGAAGCAGCTCATGCACCCTCTCCTGCCCTCCCAGGCCACAAACTCTCCCCTTCTTCTTCCACTCCACCCCTGTCCTTCTGCTTGGACACTAGACTGGCAACCGCAGTGCCAACCCCCACCCATGCCCAGGAGGCTCACATACAGCAAGCGCTTATGCGTACATGTACATGCGCACACACACACACATGCACACACATGGCCCCAGGAGTGCCAGGCAGCGGTGGCAGACACACAGCAATGCACAGTGACGGGTATACCCGAGGAGGCAGCCAGATTCGGCACCTGATCCAGCACCCATTTGGGATTGGGTGGGTAGGCGGGCGGGCAGGCGGGCGGAGGGGTGATGGAGGCAAACGATGGCCCTAGGTTGGCAGCCGATGGAGCTGGGAGAATGGAGGGAACAGATGCTCTTTGCCCAGCCTCCCTCCCTCCCTCTCCGAGATCAGTGCCAAGCTGGGGGGTGGGGGGAGGGGAGGATGGGGGAAGGGTGGCATTTGGAAAGCTGGCAGGCAGGGGGTGGGGGGAGCTGGGTCCGCCCAGGCTGGGCAGTGCCGGCACTGGCTGCTGCCTCTCCACTCTGCCATCTGTCTCGCTTCTCTCCCCACCCCCTTTCTCTCTCTCTCTCTCTCCATCCACAACAAAATGAAAAGAGGAAAACAGGGTCTTCATTCTGCCCACCCCCAACCTCTACCAGACCCCCTCTCCTCCTTCCCACAACTCACCACACCACACCACCACCAAGCCATCTGTGCTCTCTCCTCCTGCTCACCTTCTTTCATTCGCCTTCGCCCTCACACCAAAACGGGTGCAATGTTTTAAAATATATACACCTATATATTTTTAAAAGCAACTTAGAAGAAAAACTCTTTTCTTTGGGAATGTCCTGTCCTTCTGAGTCTGGGTCCTCGGTGCCAATGTTTATGGCAGGCAGAGGGAGGGGACCCTGTCCTCAGCTGGTGCCCATGAATCCCATGCCAGGGAGGAGGGGTGGCTGGGGTGGGGTGGGGGTGGGGTGGGGTATCGGGAGAGCGCTCTTCTCTCTGCGCCTGTGGTGGCTTCTTTTTTTTCTCTTCTTCCACTTCCGGAGCAGATTCAAATAGATCTAGAGCCTTCCCCACCCCCAGTTCTCAGGGCCCTTGTGCACTTCTCTCCCTGCTTTTGATTTTATTCCTCGATCACCCTTTCCTTTTTGTGTGTGTGTGTGTGTGTACGTGTGCGTGCGTGTTTGCATCTATGGCGGTGGGCACGGTGCCAGCCACCGCACAGCCATCTGCGATGCCTTCTGCAGCCTCCGCTATTTCTCCCTGCCACCTCCAGCCCCCAACTCCCCTACACCCCAGCTCCCCACCCCCTAGTCCCCAATCATTAATTAGCTACTGAATTAATTAAATCGCAAATGCTAATTAACATTCCTAAAGGGCAGGCTGCCAGGCTGGGGGGTGGCAGTGCAGAGGGGATGTGAAGAGGAGATTGGGAAGGGGGAGGAGGAAGGAGAGCCTGTCTGCTTAGGAGAACAGGGGGGAGATGGAAAGAACCCAAAAGCATGAAGGAGAAAGAGGGCAAGGTGATGAGACGGGGGCATGGAAAATGGGGTATAAAACTGTCTGAGTCCACGTGAGTGCAACCCAGCCTTTCCTGCCCAAATGAGACGCAGCCAATTCCTCATCCCAAGCTCACCTTCCATCCTGGCTCAGGCTGGAAAAGTACATATTCCTCGGGTGGGGGACTCTGGCAGCTTCCTTCCTGTCTCTTACAGAAAACCAACTCCAAACTAGAGAGTCAACAGCTACTACTTGTCAATCCATTGAGTCAATCCAGCCACAATGACCCTCAGACCAGGTCACAAGAGAAGGCTCTGGGCTCAGAGAAGCCCATGTTGACTTGCCCTTCCCTACCCCTTTATCAAGGTCCAAGGAGCATTCCGTAACCATTTGCTGCAGGGAGACATGGGGGATCAATACGGGGAACCATGATGGGTATCAATTCAACAAGAATTCAACAGCAATTAGCTGGCAATGCCTGCAAGGATGAGTTATGAAGACCATGACAAAGGCCTCTCTGGGATTCCAGAGGAGGAAAAGTGGACACTCCCATCCATGGGAAAGGTCAAGAATTTGGGAAAAAGTAAGGACCATCTAACTTTGAGTTGTTTTTCAAGAAAGAGAGATGCCAGCAGAATGAAAGTTCTTTCTGGGGGTGCTCTATGAAGCACTAATCTGATGAGATGCTCCTCAGAAAAATGGATCCCATGATCAAATTAGTGTGGGAAACACCGCATATTCCCCCTCAAGAAATTCAAAATGTGTATTGGTGTGTTAAAGGCTTGAGAAGTCTTGCAAAAGAAGAAACCGTAGAATGTGTTTAACTCACTGATTAGGAAACTCATTGGGTAGCAGAACCCTGATTTTAAAATTTTCTAATTTAATTAATTCTATTCCTATAGAAGCAGTGTTCCCCTATGAGGAAAGCTCTGTCACGTGACCGGGGTGGTTCTGGGCTGGAAGCTGGCAGGTGGATTAGCAGGCCCCAGGTCAGCTGAATCCTAACATTCCAGAAACAAAGGAACAGCACGCAGGCTCTGGTCTTCTGAAGGTAATGCAGGAAGGCACCAAAACCAGCTCATGGTGGAGAAACCACATCACTCTTTAGAAACACAGGTCTATACTTTCAGAGACGGAAAGAGATCTTAGCAACCATGAAGCCTAATTGCTTAATTTTACAGTAAAAGCAACTGAGACTCCGAGGGGTGAAGTAATTTGTCCAAGGTCACAGAATCTCTAGATGACAGTACTGACATTAGGACCAAGATTTCCTGACCTCTAACCTAGCTGTTTCTCTCCTTTCTGTTGTTAAAACTCCAGGACAAGGCCAGCACGGGGTTTATCAGTTACGTACGCTTTTAAAGCACTTCACAGAGACCCCCTTTCCCTCTGCTAAGGCCTGGGCCTGGTCTTTTCCACCC
This sequence comes from Rhinolophus hipposideros, assembly GCF_964194185.1. NCBI lineage: Eukaryota > Metazoa > Chordata > Mammalia > Chiroptera > Rhinolophidae > Rhinolophus > Rhinolophus hipposideros. The sequence goes on from NC_138051.1 coordinate 28,391,631, forward strand.
CTGACCTTTGCTCCACCCCCACCTTTGGAACCCTGCAGCATCTACCTGCCTCCAGAGAGTCTATTTTTCCTTTTTTTTTTTTAAGGAGGGCGCAGCTTACAGTGGCCCATGCAGGGATCAAACCGGCAACCTTGATGTTACTAGCACCACGCTCTAACCAACCAAGCTAACTGGCCACCCCCAGGGCAGTCTATTCTGTATTCCTGTGGGAATGGGGGTGGGGGGCAGGGGTTTGTATTTTATGAACTCTCCCCAAGTGTTCTTGATATCCTGGATTCGGAACTTTAGTTCTAAGCCATCTCTGCCCTCTCTTCTAGGAGGACCCTGCCTCCACTACCTATCATGGCGATCGACCCAAAGCTTCTACTCCCATCACAACCTCAGCCCCATTCTATTCAGGAGACCCCAAATGTCTCCTGGGACTGTACTGCTAGTAACTTTCCCCTTTCCCATCCTCTCTTTGGCATCTGGAGCCCCTGAGGTGGCTTACACTTAACTGCTCCATCAGAGTCCCAAGAGGGTAGGCTTGCAGGGACAAGTGACTCACTAGAGTGAGGAGACTGTGGAGCCACCCCGGAGCCCTGCCAGGGCCCACGGCCTGCCTGCACTGCTGTGCATCCGTCTTCCTGCCACGGCCCGAGGCCATTTTTCCTCAGAGGGCCCTTTGGGAGAATGGAGAACAATGAAAATAGGTGGAGTTAAGTTCATTTCAAAGGTTGAAGAACATTATTAAATTGTTTTTGCTTTCTGGGTCACACTGTGTGAGCCTGCCCTCCTGCACACGTACCCTCCCAGTATTCAAACCCCTCACAACTTCACAAGATAACGCACCACCCCTTTTTTAAGAGAATAGCTTTGAAATACAATGTTGATTTACATCCAAATTTCCAGGAATGCTGAGGTCCCTTGGAGCTCTAAAAAGTCTATAAATGCGCCAGCTCACCCCATCTCCTCCTTCCTTCCCATGGTCCTGACGGGATAGCCCTTTGGCATTGGGGTGACAGAGCCACTTCAGAGTGTGACCCACTGTCCACCTGCTGACCAGTCCTCTGGCTGAGGAACCATCTGATGAAGGGGGACAAAGTGGAGTCAACTACCCAACCAGAGAGGGCAAGAGGAAAACCTGGATGTTCTCACAGGACACAGAAATAAAAGCATTTCAGGGCTGCTTTTATCTTGGCTGGCATCTTTGTGAAACGACCCCCTCTCGGCGGTCAGTAAGAGAGACCCACGTCTCACTTTCCAGGGTAATAGATTCCAACCCAGTTTACTGTCCCTTCTAGAGCCCATTTTCTGTCTCCAACACGCAGGCACCGAGCCATTGTCAGTAGCAGAGGCACTCCAGAGCTGCGATATAAATGATGATTATTCTATTATCAAATAACAGTGCCAAGCCTGGCCGGCTCCCTACAACGGTGGCGGCAGAGGCAAGCTACAAAATCCAATATTGATAAACTGTATATTGTCTCCTAGAACCATCACTCTGCCTGACAGCCACTCTCTAAGCCTCCCACCATTAGCAGTAAAGAAGGTGGAGAGACTGGTTAGTGATAGCCCCTGGGAGGAGGGACTAGGCCTCCCAGGGACTAGGAAAGCCAAAGGCAGCCAGGAACCCTGGGGGAAGACGAAAAGTCCTCAGTGCCCACATGAACCAGCCTACCCTCCAGGCTGTGCCTTCTGGAGGGTTAATCCTTCTAGAGGATTCTCAAAGAAAACTACCCAGAAAAATCTAACACTAGTGAGCAGGAAGGGGCCTACAGTCTGGTCCCGTCTCTGCCCCTTCGACGTGGCACTTAACGTTCCTGCATTTTCGTTAAAAAGAAGGCATGTGCCTAGGGTTCCTTTCAGCGCCACCCTTCTCTGATTCTGCAGCTTAGCACATCTCTTCTAAGGCTACTGTCAGGTTTCTTTCCCGTCCTGAGCACTGAAAGACGTAGGGCCATAGTATTACACTTTCTAGGAAAACGGTTTAAGCCCTTAAGCCTCCAGACTGAAGGGTCCACTGGATCTGCCCCCCACTCCAGGGCCTTTGCACTACCTGTTCTCTGTGCAGCTGTGCACTTTCCCGGACACGTGCAGAGCCAGCTCCCTGCTCTCCTCCTGCTCTTTGCTTAGGAGGCCTAATCGACCACCCTATTTAATACTGACACAGCCCCCTACCCAGCCCCTGTATCCCGCTCCACTTTTTCTTTTTTCCACTGTATTTATTACCTTCTGACATACTGTATAATTAACTTATTTATTATGTTTATTGTTTATTCCCTCTTTCTCATCTCTGGCATGTAAGCTCCACAAGGGTAGGGATCTTGGCTTTGTTCATGAGTGCACCCCAAGCCCTAATAATAGTGCCTGATACATAAAAGGTACTCAATAAATATTTGCCGAATGAATGAAGCTAAGGTTAGAATGGTATATGTTTTGGTCAGACCCATCTAATTCCATCATTTGGGGCTGGGCACAAGGAGAAATGGGTCATCATTTCAGTGCTCTCTACCTTCCGGCAAGATGGACGTGAAGGCCCACATCCTCTTCCGTCTCCATCGCAGCCTACGGAGCATGCCATTCAGGAACACCAGGTGCTTATTAAATGGGATGTTTTCAGCTGAATCCCAGGCACCTTCATGACTTGCACTCAGTGAGGCTGCTTAGCCCTTCCCAGCCAACTTCAGTTCCCTGCCCCAGGCCATCCAAGACTGAAAAACCATTCTCTAAAGCTATGGTTCTCCAACTTGAGGAAACATGAGAATACCTGATAGCTTGTTTACAATACTTATTCCCAGGCCACCTCCCAGAGACTCTGATTCAATAGGACAGGGGAAGGACCCAGAAATATGCATTTTAACAACTCTCTCCACTCCTCAAGGGGCCTGTAATAACAGGTATTGCTTAGGTCACACCTTGAGGAACGGGGGTGCAGACACATAGCCAGGTGACTTACTAAGTGAGCCTTCCTGCTGTCTCTTCTCTGAATCTACCTATCCAGTACGTGGCTCTGCCCAGGGTTAGGACCAGAAGAAATGGACCTGTCCGGTAGGCTTGTCATTTTCTTTTCCACCAGAGGTGCAAAACATCAAAACAGCATTTGGAGAAACATGGAAAGAAAGTGAGGAGGTAGAGCAGGGCAGGGGTGTGGAGCCAAGGTGAAGCCTGGCTCATGAGTAAGACACATCCCAGAATGTCTTGACTCTGTACCTCATATTTTTGACAGCCTCTTTCCCAATTAGGTGCTAAGTTTAAATATCTCATCTTGGAAAGTAAGCAGATAAAAATGAGCCTGTCTAGAACGACGGAAGCATCTCCCTTTGTCCATCGTATACGGGGCAATCCAGCATATTATCAGGGGAGTGACCTGAGCCCGAGCCCAGCTGGACTGCTTCAAGTGCCAGGCCCAATACAGACTCTTGTCCTGACAGGCTCCAATGGACAGGACTGAAAGGGACTCAGCATTCTAATCACCTAGGAGTGGTGACTCCTTGGGGGCAACTACTAAGCAGATGTTCCCAAAGGAATGACACAATGACCATCCACTGGAGCCCAGCACAGAAACTCCTGGATTCCCTAATAGAGGCCTAGGAGAATGGAAACAAGCCAGGAGCAAGAAGGGATATCAAGGCTGTCCCAGGGCCCTAGGAGTCGCATGAAGGCTCTGGGAGCCCAGGGCTAAAGGCATCTAGGAAGAGGATGCAAGGGGAACACCCATTAGGTCTTCGTTCACATTTGTTCTCTTTCTTCTTTGGCTCCGGCTCTTCAGAAACTTGCTATTGCTAGAGGCAGCATTATTCCTGCCTATTCCACAGACAGGAAACAGCGAGTCATTCAGATGTAATGACTAGGTCAGAGCCCAGGACCAGGGACTGAAAAGGAGCCCTGGGTTCTCTCTATTAGGTTAAGCCCATAATTATCTGTCATTTGGAGGTCTCCCAAGGGCAACACTTATTTCCTTAAAAAAAAAAAATAATAATAATAGAGACCAACATTTACTCAGTACTTTCTCTTTATTAGGCACTATATTAATTAAACTAACAACTATGTGAGATAGGGACTATTATTACACCCATTTTACAGACAGAGAAACTGAGGCAAGGATTAAGTACTGAGAGGAGCGGCTGGAGTTCCAACCAGGAAGCCTGGGCTCCAGAGCCCATTCTCTTAACTGCCTTGTTTACCCACTGATTCTGAGATGCCCCAAGTGACAGATCCAAAACCAAGTCTAAGTGTCCCAAATCCCAGAACAGTTCTGGGACGGAGTCCCTCACCACAAAACCAACAGCAAAAAAAGCTGTATAAAGTCAATAGGGCTCACAGACACAATGAGGGGAATTTTTAGGCCCTCTAAGTTGGCTCCCTAGTATCCTTACTCTGGAAACCCTGAACCTGGAATACTTCTAGACAAGTGGGTCTCACATTTGGGTATTTCACTATCATTCAACTAACGAGCATCTATTCTACATCAGGAACTGTGCTACGCCTGCAAAAGAACAGCAGTGAGCACAAGAAACCATGAGCAGACTGTGGCTGCGCAGGACAAAGTATACGGCGAAGAGATGTAGGCGACAGAGCAGGAAGGGCCTTCTGTGGAGACCACAGTAAGAAACGTAAATGTTACTCTGAAGGCGATCAGGAACAATTGAAGGATTTTAAACAGGGGAATGATGGTAAGAGTCATGCTTCAGAATGCTACCGTGGAGGTTAGATTCGAATGCGAACGAAACCAGAGGCAGGGATAACAGTTGCGGGTGGTTGAGGTTTGAGATGATTAGGAACTGAACAAAATCAGGTATTAGGAAAGGGAAGTAATATTAGCTTTCTTTAATGGATGGTATAGAGATGAGTGGAGAAAAAATCCAGAATGATGTTCAGCTCCTATGCTTTGGGAGATCAGGAAGAGAATGGAAGCACTTGCTGGTAAAGCGAATAAAAGAAGTAGGTGTGATGGGAAAGTAATGAAGCAATGGTATGCCGAGTCTGTTAGATCTTCCAGGTGAAGTCCCACCCACCAAGCAGATGAGTATAGGAGTTGGAAGCTCAAGGGAGAAATCTGAGCTGAAGATAGAGATTTAGGAACTAACTCCTAGGAAACTGGTGGAGGTGGAACTTTGGGAATGAATGGTTATCACCCAGGGAGAAAATGCCGAGTGAGAAATGAACACTAAAGCGGGGGGAGAAGGTGCTTGAGCCAAAGAGACTAAGAAGGAACGGAGAGATACAAAGACAAATGGGAGGATGTGGATCATAGAAGCCAAGGGAGAAAAGATTCAAGAAGGAGGGAGATTAACAAGTCCAGTGCTGGGTCCACTGGGTTTGGGCAAAGCCCAAGACCTTGAGACCAGCCTAATCTATTCCACTCAGGCTGCCGACAGAGAACAGTGCCTAGGACTGCTGTGTTTCATTATCTCCATTTTAATGTCACTGAAGAACAGAAACTATTTATTCATCTTGAAGCTCAGCAGAGAATCCTGCCAGCACAAGCAGTAGTACTCCAAGGGACACCAAGGAGGGTCATCTGAAGTCTCTTGAGGGCCAAGACCCACATCTGAGGAAGGAGCACATGCAATAGACCCAGAATCCTGAAAAAGTTCCCGACTCTGAGGACGATTCCCCCTGAGCCTCAGTGTCCTCCATCTATAAAATGGTCTAAGATTGTGAAGATGAAATCAGAGAATTTTCGTGATGAAAACATCTTATACTGTGGCTGGCACTTAGGAGTCACTCAATAAATACTAATAAATATTCATTTCCTTCCTTCTAAACCTATGATTTCACAGCATTCTTACAATCTAGACAGAAACAGGAAAAGCCAGCTTTAGAGAAGTTAAGTGCCTTACCAATTGTCACCCAGAAAATTAGCTGCAAAGCCAAGACTGCAACCCAGGGCTGCTAAGTCTTAGTCCAGCTTTGTCATCTACAGCACATGCATGCCCAGAATCCTTGCATAAGTGAATAATCCCTCTTTCATTAATCATTATATCTTGCATACACCTGCAATTTTAATACAGTGGCCTCAGTCATAACGGGACAAACCTATCGCATTTGTTCCAGGGAACCTGAGCACTCAGCCACCCCTCAGCCTCCCCAGCCTGACAGAGCCCACGACCAAGCACAAGGGCAAAGGAACCCAAGAATTCTGTTTCTGAGATCTCTTCTTCCAAACATTATCCACTGCTGGTTTTATCCTTGACCTAGAAGCTGCACCCAGCTAAGCAGACGTCCGAGATTGTTTTACTCGGCAGAAGGCCCACGCCCACGATGTGCAGGGCTAGCTCCGGTCACTATCCTTCATTCCTCTGCTTCTGAAGTGCCAGCCTGAAATGTACCGTCAGGCCATGTGCAGTAGCTACGCCGTCTCTAAGTATAAATAATGTGTTAAATGGTGATAATGCTATGGAGAAAAATAAAGCAGGGAAGGGAGATAGGGGTGTATGTACAGGGAGGGGCAAAGAGTAATTTTAAATGGGGTATTCATACAGACAGTGGCATTTGAGTAAAGATCTGCCTGAAACAAGAATAAGATCAGCTCAACACATAATCTGCAAGTCACTTAGCCTTTCTAGACCTCAGTTACTTCACTATGTCCCTATGTTACGAGATGTGAACTGCCTATGATGTCAGTCCAGGCCACAGCGGGTAGAGAAAAGTACCCTGGACGGTGACCTGGGTTCTAGTCCCACTTCTGCCTCTTAGCAGCGGGGTGAATTTGGGAGGGTCAGCCCATCTTTCAGTTGTCTCATCTCATCTATAAAAGGGGAAAGATATCTACCCTACATTAATCTATAAATATATGTATATATATAAAACGAGACAAGGGTTTGCCAATGGCATGGGCCACACTAGTGATGGCATTCTGCATTTATTTCACCGTCTCCCTCTAAGGACCCTAAAGCACTATATATTTATATACATTTAAGAGCTGAGGGAGTTTTCTTTTATTTCTTCAAGTGATGCAACCTCACTTCACCAAGGCCCTCAGAAACAGCTTTAAACCTTAGTCAACAATTTATCAAGGGCTTTGCTAAGTAGATAGCTCCAAGGAAGAGGCCACAGAGTACCTACTGAAAAAACAAAAAGATATAATTATTGGTAGCTCAACTCCCGCCATTAAGTGGTTTTTAATAGTAATTTCTAAATCGCTTATCCTTCCTCCTTTTTGGCCCTACTAGCTCTGCCCTGGACCTTGACCATGGGCTTTTGGGGTCAGGAAAGGAATCCACGTGCCTGATGACCATAACTTCCCTGCACATGGTTGGTGCTCAATAAAGTTATTAACCAACCAGTTCTAGGTAAGAGAACTGGATGAAAGCATGTGAAAATTGTCCCCACTCCTACGTGTGACTGAACAATGCTATCAAGACTTCTACTCCATCAAGGAAATTCCTCTTAGAGCAAGTCTGTGCTTGTTGCAGTAAAAACTCTCCTAAAGAGTTCTGCTGCCACCATCGTATCAGGTTTCCATAAGGTCCTGAGTCTTCAGATGACTGAAGTGCAGTGTCCCCTCCACCCCCCCTACCCCCCGCCACCACCCAGGCCAGGACTGAGGCCCTGAAATCTCCCTGACATGTCCAATGATCTTACATAGGACCTTACACAAATGGTCTGCCCCAGAGCACACCTGATAGCATAATGACTATTTAAACATGCCCAGATCCCTTGCAAACCGTGCACTCCTCCATAAGAGGCTTGTGTCTTATCCTAGCACCCAGCACAGTGCCTAACACACAAAGCGTACTCAGAACGTTAGTGCATGCCTAGCAAATGCTACCTGTTGCAGACACCATGTTGCTTAAATCACCCATGCCTAGATGTGCTTCTCTTACTTAAGGCATTAGTCACCTAGAAGGATACCATGAGAAATCAAACTAATTAGCAGTGATTAGCTGATTTCATTTACTCACTGTCTCCTGACAGAAATAAGGCTTTTGGGAATAAGAGTAGAAAAAGATCAAATCTGATCAAGAAAGGCAGGTAAAGGTCCAGGGCACAGGGTACCACAGGGACGGGAGCTGGCAGCCTAGTCAGCACAGGATGTAACAATAATCCCTGACAGAAAGCTCAGGAAGGAGTGGGTAAATGTGGCCCACTTCATCCATCCAGGGCGGGCTCTGCACGGAATTTAACAATAAGGGAACCAAGGATTCCCAGACATTTGTATCTCTTTGATGAGGCTAGACTCTCAGCCTTGGACCTTCCAGTTTCACCTCCTCCTCCCTTCCTGCTGCAGATTACAGAAAAATCCCAAAGGCCAACCATTTTCCTCTCTCAACAGCTCCTGGTTAGGAGGAAACAGAGTTGACCAATAGGATACTGGCTCAAATCAGCCTCATCCATTTGGAAGTCCTAGCCAACCAGAGCCTGCAAGCACAGTAGGAAATGAGGGGGCGCGAGTGGAGGAGCATAATAATCCAAGCATAGTCCTCACTGCTTACAGCCAGAGCTGTACCCAGAATCGCTGGTTCACTGCCAGCTTGGCAAGACCTTCTGATAAGCTGGTCAGTTAAGTCTGTCCAACAGAATGCCTCCTCCTATCCTGTATCTGCAGGGTTCCCGTCCCACTTATCTCCAGATACACAAAGAACAATGTGTATGGGGGCGGGGGAGGGGGTGGAGAGGTGGTGGTGGCATGATTTTTCTTTATTTTTTTTTTGAATGAAGAATGAATGAAAAATAACTGTATTTGTGGGGTGGTAGAAAGAAAACTGGGCTGCAAGCCAAGAAATCTAAATCCAGGGCCTGGCTCTGTTCCTCACAAGCTCATGAGCTTGGGCTGCCCACTTCACTTCCCTGAGCCGGTTTCCTCATGCAAAGGATGGTGCTGTCCCATGTGTTAACCACGTGTAATAAGTATCTTCTATATGCTAGGCACTACGATAAATGCTTTCTAGTTATTTCTATTCCTCATACAAATCCTATGAAGTAGTTATCTTCATTTTGCAAATGAAGTAACTGAGGCTCAGATATGATAGGTGACTTGCCAAAAGCTACGCAGCTAGAAAGTGGTTGAATTTCAAGGTCAGTTTTTTTCTTCAGATTCCAAAACCCATTAAGCCATGTGTCATTGTTAAACGACTTCCATACTCCCTTTCAGCTCATATGCTCTGGTATTTCTTGCATGATCCCTCACTCTCACTCTTTTTTTCCTTCATCAGTTCATGGCATTAAGATCTGGAAGCTAAATTACTCAACTTGCACTTTATATGGCCACAGAAGCAAACACTCCAAATTATTCAAGGAACCTAGATCCCCAGGGCCGGAACAGGCCTCTTACCGCCTCCACATATTTACTCTTCCGTTACTCACACAGGAGAAAAATCAATGAATAAAAAAGGCTACCTAAATTCACCTATCTCCTTTCTTTTTTTCTCGAATAACTATTAAAGCAACTGAACCTGTTAATGTAACAAACAATGTTTATTTCTTCTCATGAAATACTAGTGTTACTTTTCTTTGTTGTTTATTTACTCCTCTGTATGTGATCCAAAAGTCTGTAGGGATTGAAGTGGCCTGCGCCCCTTCATCATTAGGGCAGGCCCCTTTTCACTCTGGATGCAGCCAGCGCTGTCCCTACCATCAAGAGGCCTCTCGACGAACTGACAATCACCCGACCTCAAGGTAGTCTGACACACATTCTAAACAGATCGCAAAGAGGGGAAAACGATACCTACTGAACAAAGTGTTAAAACAGAAAATAAGCAATTGGTTAAAACAAACTCTTATGTAATTCTTCAACTTGTCTCTCTCCCTGTGCCAGTAAGAAATTGAGAAAAGTCATTCTGGCTGTAAGCAGGGTTATGCCTAAACCATCCCAGGCATATTGGCGACTGCAAAAGGAAGATGTAGTCGGGCATGAGGATGTTCCAGAAGAGACACAAGATTTAGACAATTAGACTCTAAGAAGAAAAAAAGTCTATGTATCTCAGAGAACAGGCCCAGGACAGAGGTCAGAAATAATAGGGGAAAAGTTACCCTAGAGTTTAATCAAAAGAGATCTGTCAATATTTGGCTTGCTCTGTAAGAGACCATCCAGAAGAAGCAATTAACATAAAGCAAATTCAGGGGAAGAGCTGCAGTGTGTCTGTGCTGGCAAGGGAAATGGCACTCATACACGGCGGGGGCAGAATAAACGGGCTTAGCCTTGTGGACGGCTACTTCAGTCTCCATTAATATTCAAAACTTCTATCTAGCAATTCTACTTCTAGGCATTTATGAGAAAAATAATTCAACATTCTTTACAGTAGCACTGTTTATAATAATTCCTATCATTAGGGAAATAGTTACATTTAACTGCTTCATAGACGTTATGGAGCAGTTAAAAAATTGAGGAAGATAGGCAGAGACATGGTGAGATTTTTAAGATATATTAAGATAAAAGAGCGAGTTACAAATCTTTATGTATAGTGTCCTCCCATTATCGTAAAAATAAAACAACTATAAACACTCACACAACCATCTATTTCTGTACATATCTAAATTTGAATGAAAACAGGTCCAGAAGGTACACATGAATTTGGTAAAAGTGGTTATGAGAATTGGGGACATGAGGATCAATGGGGTTTCCCTTATCTGTGCTGTTTGAAATTTGTTTTAGAAATGTATTCATACGCAGTGAATAATGACAAAAAAAACCCAAGCCCTAAAAATGGACTAAACTATAAAGGCCACCTTTCTATGTGAAATGAAAGTTGTTTAAAATATGCTTTTAATGAAAAAAGCAAACACCAGGCATAGTATAAGCTCATGATGCGGGTGGGGGGAGGAAGGGAATGAGTATCAGCCTGGAGTGAGAGGCCCGAGTTATAATCTTTATTCTGCCACTTAATGGCCCCTTGACCGTGGGCTCGCTGCTTAATCTTTCCAAAGCCCCGGTTTAAGAATTACATAGTACACAGGTGCTATTGGATTTCAGTGAGAATGTATAATGTACTTTCCACAGAGCCTGGCACAGATAAACACTCAATAAATGGTAGCCATTATTTGCATTAATAACAATAAATTTAGTATCAAAAATTGGATCCCTGGCCCAGTGACTCAGGCGGTTAGAGCTCCGTGATCCTAACTCCGAAGGCTGCCGGTTCGATTCCCACATGGGCCAGTGGGCTCTCAACCACAAGGTTGCCAGTTCAATTCCTCGACTCCCGCAAGGGATGGTGGGCTCTGCCCCCTGCAACTAACAATGGCAACTGGACCTGGAGCTCAGCTGCGCCCTCCACAACTAAGATTGAAAGGACAACAACTTGACTTGGAAGAAAGGCCAGGAAGTACACACTGTTCCCCAATAAAGTCCTGTTCCCCTTCCCCAATAAAATCTTTAAAAAAAAGAAAAATTGGATCCCTGAGATCATTTCAAAGAGCATCTTTATGATACCTGATTATGATTGAGCTGTAACACTAATCATTATTATTTTTTAAATTACTAATTCTGTAAGTTTCCGTCATTAAATTTTAGAGCTGGAAAGGACCCCAAGAGTTCATCTAACTTGGTGGTTCCCAATCTGGCTTCACAGTAGAATTAGCTAGAAAGCTTTAGGGGAGGGAAAAAAGGCATTCCCAGGCTCCACCTCAGACTACATTTGATTTTCTGGGAGGTGGGATCAAATGAGCTCTATTTTTTACAAACGTTCTGTAGCTACACCTGTGCTTATACATGCATAGTACACCTCTGGGGAGGGGAAAAGAGGGACAAAGATGGGAGGAAATTTCACTGTAGTTCTTTTGTAGAGTTTACATTTTCTACCTATTCAAAAAATACATTATTTTAAGAAATTAAATAATAGTAATAAGCTTCCCCAGGTGAATTGAATGCAGTCAACCCACAGACCAGAAATGGGGGGTCTTCATCCTTTCCCCAGAAATTCTATTTCAGAAAATTATGAAGATTTATGTATAAAGATGTGGGTATCCATCATACAAGGGAAAAGCTGTGGCAAAAAAACTTGGAAACACCTTAAATGTCTAGCAAAAACAAAAAATTGGCTTTGTAAATTATGGTATATCCATAATGAAATATGATGTTTATTAAGCATCTTTTAATCTGATTTTTAATGGCATAGGAAAGTATGACACAATATTAAATGAATAAAACAGGACATAAATGTGTATAAATGGCCTAATCATAATCGTGGAGTGTGAAGATGGTGGAAAATGGTTCTAAAAAAGTTAAAGGAAATACAGTACATATAAAAGCAAGCCTGTGCCCTAATCTCTACATTCCACTCCCTCTCCTCAGCCCTGGCCCCTCTTTAGGAACTGGCTACAGATCCCAATGGGGAGCCTAAGCACTCGTATCCTGGTTAATGACCCACCTTACCCATCATATAATTACCTTACTCTGCATCACGCTTTTTGTAACTTTCAAAAATAAGAGCTCCCTTCAGAGGACAAATATTTGCCAGAGCAAAGAATGTCACAGACTCTAAAGCAACATTTACCTCTTGACATATGGTTGCACGTTAACCAACATATTTACTGAATACCTTTGAGTGTGTAAGGCTTTAGGCTAGTGCTCTGGGCACCTCACTCTAAAGAACTGGGTTTCTGCCCCCAGGGGCTTCCATCTCTGTGGACAGACAGGACAGAGAGTTAAGAAAGAGTAAGTAACACTATAGGAGGACACAAAAGCAGCACAATAGGTGCTGTAGCTCACACACAATTGCACACATACACACAGAGTGAGTCACTGCACTTTATTGTATACAACGTTCCCCCACGGCCCCCTGAACTAAAATATAAACCCCTCAGGTGTGGTAGTTCTATTACATTCCTTATTTTTATATCTAAACCTACTGCCTACTTTCTGGCAGATAGTAGGTGCTTAATAAATGTTCTTAAATTAATGATAGTCTATGCTCTGCACGGTAAATATGCAACTATTTTTTGAGTGAATTAATTAATCCAATATGAATAACAGCAGGCGATGCCATCCGAGTGAACAGTGGTTAAGGGTGTAGACAAAACAGTACTTGCTCCTGGTTTATTTCAGACTGAAAAACGTTGGGGAACACTGGGGGAGCTGCCATTAAAAGACTGCTCCCAGACATCAGTTCTTGGTAGGGGACTAGAGAGAGAGAGTTTAGATCTGTACCGAATCTAGTTTTCCTTACTTTTCAGAGGAGGAAAGCAATGACAAGCAAGCCGTCCCTCTTTTTTCAGGTTGGGCCACAGTCAGGACCTTAATGGAATCCAGCGTGCCAGCCATACCCTTGGCAATCCACTCCCCAAGTTCCATTCTTCTGCTCCACATAGAACCCTAGCCACCCTTCTGTCTCCTCATCCCTTAGGCGAGGACAGAAGCCATGCTAGCCACCAGACAGTCACCTTTCTGAAGTCCTAGCTAGAAATCGGTGCGCTAAACCTACCAGGGAAGCAATTATCTGATTGAACAGAAGGTTCATCCCTAAAAGGGTGAAAGGACCACAAAGAGCAAACTCCAAGTTCACCTGGAATACAGTGAAGAATGGGAACTGCAAATGAATCCCGAATTTTTCCATCCTGGATTTTCTTGGTTCTCCAGGACACAGTACACACTTAAGGATTGATATTTGTCTAGCTAGAAAAAAACCTTCAAAGTTCATCACCTCCCGTGATTTGGGGCAAACTTGAACCATTCTAGAGAGATAAGAATTTATCTCCCGAAGAGTTCCTCCAGGAGAGATGCCACAGCCCTCTAGGAGGCAGTTCTCCTTCATTTCTAACCTAGAGCACTACTATTAAACTTGAGGTTTCTTTCTTTAGAAGCCATTCAAGGCAGCAAATTAGCCTCCTCTGTATCATTATTTCTCAGGTTATTCAAGCATGCTAATGTTGGAGACCCACAGCTCTACGTCTAACATTTAGAGGCTGCAAGACACTTTCATTTTTCCAATGTTAATAAGTCTAATTATTTTCCTTTTTAACAGGTTCCACTCTCTAAGATTGTTCTTTCCTCATCAACCCCTTATTTCCCTTCCCCCCTACCTCCCCATCCCTAAATCTCCTATCCTAAATGGACGGAAGCCTTGTTTTACCACCCACTACTTTTCTGACCTGGCATTCTTCCCTGTAGGAATGTTAATTAGCATGTGGGATTTAATTAATTCAGCAGCTAATTAAAAATGGGAGAGGAAGAGTGGGAGAGGAGGAGGGCGGGAGAGAGAGCCCGCCTCAGTGCATAAGGCACCGCAGATGGTTCTGGGTTGGCTGGCACCATGCCACCGCCCTCCACGCCCCCAACAGAACGCACAGAGAGGTGGGAGGGGCAAAAGTGAGGGGCACAGACTGGCAGAGCCTTTAGACAGACTCCCTCAGTCCTGCCGCTGCTTTGTACTGGGGAGAAACAGGAAGAGGGAGCAAATGAGATAAAGGGAGGGAGAAACACGGACAGACCCACACTCAGGAAGAGTGAAAGAAGGGGGCCTCGGAACCGAATAACTCCTCTTCAACACTGGAAGAAGTGAAGAGGAGAGCTTTTTCATCCCAAAAGAAAGCCAGCATTTTGCGATTCCCTGGCTCCTAAGGACCACTGAGGACAAGATGGGAAAAGATAACCACTGATCCTCTGGAGAAAAAGGGATAGCTTCCTCTGACACAGGGACCCACTCTGCAGCCATTCTTCCCATACCACGCTGCTTCCTCAGCATGAGCAGGCGATGGGGAAGACAGCTATTGAAAATGAAAGATGGGGGTGGCGGGAGTGGGCACAGATGGGTGACGGTGAGGAAAAGCACAAGAAGGAGATTCCAAGGAAGAAGAATGGAGGGTGTATGTGAGAAGGGAAGGGAGAAATGGGAGAAGGCGAAGGAGAAGAAATAAACACTGGAGAAGAAAGAGGAGGAAGTCAGGAGCAGAGCCATGCTTTGTTTGCCAAGACGGACAGAGGGCTGGAGAGTCTGTGCAGAGGATTTCCGCATATTGATCCCGCCTAGCCTAGGCCAGCAGAGGGGGAATGGCAGCACCACAGGGAGGAGACAGGAGCAGATCCCTCTGAGGGTCAACTAAGGTGCCGGAGACAGGGAACTCATCCTGCAGGATCTTCCTTAAGACTGGATATTTCTGCCAAACGGGGAATTTATCAAAAGCAAAGGAAAGCAGCTTCCAAATGAACAGAAAAGGAGGCTAGGATGACAGGAGGCTGCAGAATCCGGTTCCAGGAGCTCCAGCAGGGAGATGGGTGAGGAATGGGATTTTTAGCAGCACCCAGATGGCTCTCAAAGGGTGTCAGCTGATACGCTGAGGGAAATACATCCATTAGGAGACTGACTTGAGAATTTGAGGGATGAGAAAGAGAGAAAAGGCTGGGTTTCAGAAAGCACCCCTTTGGAGGGAGGCATCTAGGAAATTTTGGAGCTTAAGGCCTTGGGAAGGAATAAGGGAGGGCAAGAAGTCTGCCATCACTGATTACATAAGACTTGACTGAAAGAAACTGAGAAGGAGGGTGGAAAGCCAGATGAAGCTTTTCTGGTGTGAACTGCCATAGAGCTGAATGCAACGGCAGACAAGGGTCATTGTAGCTAAGAGACAGGGTTTTCCTGGCTAGGAATTCTGATTTGATCTCTTTACCACCTAGGGCTTCCTGTAAAAGCTAGCAGTGAGTGAATCAAAATTGGGAGAGAGGATGTAGAAACTCAGGGGCTGTTAATTCTCCAGAGCTAACCCGTGAGACTAAACCCAAGGCTGGCAGGTGAGACAAAACGGTTCTCAGGGTAAGACGCTACAGGCTCAAAGTGGGAATACATGAATGCTTTTTGAGTTTATTTTCAAGCCTAAGTTTTAATTAACAATAAAAACTGCAAGAACATTTATTAATATAGCCCCAATGAGAAATTCTGTAAGATTTAGGATTATCAGTGCTAGGAAGAGGAAGTAGGTCCATAGAGCCTTTGTTCATTTTCGTGGACCTGGGACTGAAGAGTTAGTTGCAAACAAACAGAATCCAGAGTTTCCAGCATGCACAACCATGTGCTGTCCAGCCCCAAGATATTTTTGAGAGGAACAGGCTTAGGGGAAGGGGTATACTAGTTAGCAGTAAGGTCACACTAAATCTGGAATGGGAGATAGAAGCCAGGGCTCTGGAAATTCCCTACTGTGGCACTGTGGTGGTCCCTCCAATAGGCTGGACTGTGTAACACCTGAGCGGAATGCCAGCACCTTCCTGCAAGCCAGGTGCCCTCACCGATACCCCTCCCCCACAGCGGATGCTTTCCCTCCGCAGGCCACGCAAGGCCGGCATAGACACAGAACCTGACTTGCAGCTGGCTGCAAGGCTGTCGGTGACCCCGAGGATGGAACGGGAACATTGGTTTCCAAGAAGTAGTCAACAAAAAGTCAGACTTAGATGTCCAAGACGGTATAGATTCTAATGCCTGTTCTGCTAATAAATTATTTCTACAGTTTTGGACAAATCACTCCCCCAATAGGGCCTGAGTGGACGAAAACAAAAACCAACCAATTTTAGCTATAGCACCATAAGCACCTAGCAAAGAAATAGCTAAAATTCCATTTATAACTTCTGTAGAAAACTATGAATACTAAAGCTAAAAAGCCCCTACCATTTACTGCAACAAATAATGAGCCTTGCTTTTAGAGAGGAACCTTAAAAGGGACCACTGTTTCTACTACATGAGCCCACAAACCTAACTAGAGTCCTCTGAATAGGACAAGAGAGGTCTCTGAAAAGGGCAGTAGGAAAATCAGCCGAGGAAACAAAGAGGCCACTGGCCCATGTGACTCTACAATATATACACGTTAGGAAGGCAAGAGAGGTTTCCACAAGCACCTCCAAAGCTCAGATAACAAAATAAAGTGAAGGGTGTGGTGTCCTCGGCCATTTTTCACTGTGGCTCTTTCCAGGGCTTGCTGGGCAGCCAACTCTGCCTCTCTCCACAGTCCAGAAATCAGCCTTGACCCACACATGCCAGGGACATGGAAGCCGGTCATTCTCAGGCTGCCACTTAAGCTAAAGAAAATCTCTGTCCACCAGGGAATGAAGAAAAGAGACCACACTGTACACCTTGTGGACAATTCCTAGGGCATACACAAGGCTAAGACTCAGCATATTATCCAGGGAGTTACTAGGATACTATTACTCCATAAAAATAAGAAGAGAAAATTAGCCATCTAAGACATTAATAACTTTACAATCAACAACCCTGCTGAGTTAGCTGAGAGGTCATACTGGTCATACAATGAGCGGTCTCCAGATAGACATAAGCAGCAAGCTGGGGCAAGAGCTAGGGTAACAGTCTGATGAGTTTGGGCTACATTCTGGAAAGACTATAACAATAAAGAGAGCCATGGCTGAGTGGGGCAACCATGTAAACTTGGCTGAGCGAAAGGAGAGACGAGGACCAGAAGGAGGAAGCTACAAGAGCAAACTGAGCTGTGCTCGCAGTGACCAGCCAGCCAGGGTGCCCATCCAAGAGGCTTCACAGAGCCCCGGCAAGGACCTTCTGAGGACTCAAAAATCAGGAACAGGAATTTCCTGAGGGACCACAGATTTTAGAGCATGATTTTCCTCCAGAGTCTTCAAAACACAGGATAGCAAAAGCACAGCTATCCTTAGCCATCTAAATCAGAAGTTTCTGGATGAAACCCTTATTTGAATTCTTGCGACTCTCTATCTCTCATTTCCCAGCACGTGAAACCAAATTCTATAAATTCAGATAAAAACATAGTGTTCCCTGCCAGCTGAACTCTCACTCTCCAAATCCAGGAACTAAATAGATTTAGACAGCAAAGGATACCTTTCCTTCCCCATCTCCATTCATTCTGCTCAGAGCCTTCTCATTCTCCCGACCTAACCCTTAACACGAACCCCTTAGATCTCCTCACCCTGTTCTCTTCTAACCCATCTCACCCACAGCCCCCTTTCCTTAGGAGAGCCATCTGTAAGATACCAA
This sequence comes from Rhinolophus hipposideros, assembly GCF_964194185.1. Lineage (NCBI taxonomy): Eukaryota > Metazoa > Chordata > Mammalia > Chiroptera > Rhinolophidae > Rhinolophus > Rhinolophus hipposideros. Next base: position 28,409,495 of record NC_138051.1, read on the forward strand.
AGGGAGAAGACATAAAGAGAAAGAAAGGCAGTAAGGAAGAGTGTATGTAGATTTTTAGATTGGGGAGTGAGATGGAAATCCTGCAGTGAGAAAGAGGGAGAAATAGAAAATGCAAGAAACCTGGAGCGGGGGGGAGGGAAAGAAGATGGCACTGCGGAAAAAAAGAGCGCCACAAAATTAATTTGAGGAAGGGAACAGTAGAGAAGACGTTGGTGGAATAACAATCAGGCAGTAGAGGGCTGGGGACAGGGGGAGGGTGCCAGGGAGTGGGAGGAATGGTGTTGGAGAGGAGGACCCTGTAAGCAGAGCACCAGCAGCACCACCTATGGGCATGGCAAAGGGTTACAGACAGCAACAAAAGAGGCCCCCCGCCTGAGCATGGGCGTCTGGGGTGCAGGTGGGGAGGGAGAAGCCATGACTTCTGCCCTTCAAACCTCTCAGTAACACAACACACAGGCTAGAAGAATAAATTCTATATGGCTCTCCTGGGAAGAAAGGGACTTAACAAGGTAAGGGAGGGAGGGCAGAGAACTCCCGGCTTTTTCCATTCTAAGGGGGTTTCCCCCTCACAATTCAGGCAGTAGAAAGGAAAACAGTACTAAAGGGGAGGAATGCCAAGTACGAAAAGGAGTGTGTGTGTCTCTTCTTTAGTTAGCTGGAGAAAGGATTTCATTTTTATTTCCAAGTGATTTCCTTTCCCCACTGGATGTTGGAGCACAGCTCCCTCCCTGGGGCAATGGACGCCCTCACTGGGCTGCTACCTCCCAGCATTGCCTTGTAACTCCCAACCATCATTAGAAACCCCCAGGGAACCACCAGGCTCAGAGAAGGAAAGGGAAGAGTCTTGCCAACAGTCAAACAGACCTGGGGGTGGGCGGCATAGGGTGGAAAGGAGAGAGAATGCAAAAGCTCTGCAGAGGGAGGGGAGAGAGAAATGCGATCAGTGGTATTTGTTGTGCTTCTAGGGAGGGAAGATCCTTCACATTTTTAATAATAATAAATACATGAAGACAGACTTGCCAGCATTGCTCTGGCTCCTTGGGAAGTGTGGGGGAGGGGAGCCAATGCAGCAGCACAGACCAGTATCTCCCTGTCCCCTCCTCCACTAGATAGGCTCAGGATTGCAGCAGCCACCCCTCCCCCTCTAAGCGCAGTCCTCCCCCTCACAGCCCACCCTCTCCACGGTGCCTTCACACAGCTCTGCCCCTCCCTCCTCCACCTCCCTCTCTGCTCCCCTCAACCTTAGACTATCCTTTCAGGACTGGTCCTCCTTTCACACAGTCTGACTCTAGCCCTCGGAAGCCCCAGTAGCCACACAGCACTCCCCCAATCCTGAGGCCCTGCTCCTTCCTACCAGTGCCCCTCCCAGCTGACAGCAATCCATACCACATCCCCAGAGGTAATCCAGTACATTTCAGCATTTCCTGGATTCCAACAAAAAGGATTGCTTTTCTCCCCATTTTTATTTCAATGTGACCTCCTTTCTCATAACCTTAAGTATAATGGCCATCAAATGTGCTGGTGTTAGGGGGTGTCGGGGCCTTGGGACTAGGTGACTACTGCCACCTATTGACCCAAATTTGTTCCAGATAGACCTTTAATACACTTCTTACACAGGGACGCTCTGTTATTTCAAAAGCATCAATAGCTTAAACATGCAAAGGCATGGCTCTTGGGGTTTCTCGGAGACCCTCTGAACAATGAGATCAAAGAAACACAAAAGCAAGACTGGGCAGAGAGCCAGCGCAGCGATGCCTTTCTCCATGCAGAGGCAGAAAAAGAGGCAGAGCCCAAGGAATGAAAAAGCAACTTTAAGTCTTCTCAAGGGTCTGTAAGCAAAGGGTAGGAGACAGCCAGTTTTCCTCAAGGACTGTTAAAAAACTTTGTGCGTCACAATATGAATGTTACCAAAAGAGCAGAAGACAGGATTCACTCATGTCTCTGTCAAGTTGGCCAAATCCTTGGATAAGTCTAAACAGAAATCTGAGGTTTGCACACCTACTTGATCCCAGGGAGGATGGGAACACTCAGGACTGCGGCTGACTCCCTCCCACTCAATCTGGACCAATCAGAACGGGGGACTGGACAGATAACCGGAACTGCAAAAGGGGGGGTCTACACCATCCAGCTCTGTACCTTCCACCAACCCCAAACAAGGAATGAACTTGAACTCTCCGTGGTGCTGAAAATGGATGCAATCAGGTTATTCATTCCTTATACACAAAACTTATTTTCCTAGTAAGATATCCATGAAGACTGCTGTAAACTCCTGACAGACACTCCCCCAAGCCTTCATAAAATCATAACAAAAGCCTGAGAGGCAAAAACAGACCTTGTTCAAAGTCTTCCCCACCCCCAGATGAAAATACTAAGGCAGAGATGCGAAATTACTTGTCCGGAAGAAAGCCAACACTCTCTCTACCATCACTTGATAAAATGAACAGATGCTCATGTGCGCTAAATGACAGACGTTACTTAATGAGCACTGGGAACGAATGATCCGCTGTTAGCGATGCACTGAGGAAATCTGACATTCACGTGGTCTGAGCGATCAGAGAACTGAATCTCTGCGTAGGAATGAGAGAGACAAACAACAGCAATAAAGAAACCCTGAATACTGAGGTCTCAGTTCCCTTGTCCTACTACTGTAACAGTGTTTTTCAAACTATATTCTATGGAGTTCTACAGGTTCCTTGGAGTGCCTCAGAAATCTTGGGGAAAGAGGGCCATGAGAACATGGAGCTCCAGGACCCCTCCTCACCCCCACTTTAACGAAAGTAACTTCACTTATACCTGTTTTACGCATTGAGAATCCATGTAAAACTTTGTACAACCATGAACTCTAAACATTGTTTGATGACTCTGGTGCAATTATTCTTGGAAATTATTCAACTTTTTGTTGAAAACCTTTCAAATAATGCTTGTCATGTAGAAGGCCAGGGATAACAAGATGTTCAGAGATTAACAACTAGATTGAATTAATACAAGATCTACAAAGAGAGGGGTTTTTATCTGTTCAGTTCACTGCTGTACCACCAAGAGGCCAGAGAGTGTCTGGAACTCGTGGTTTCTTTGAAGGCGAGGCCTCGAATAGAAATGGGGCGGTATGGAGGGAGGAGCAGGGTATTTGAGGTCCTCCGTTCTGTGTTCCCAGACCACTGGCTCTCTAACTTATCAGCCGTGTAACCTTGGGCAAATAACCTTAGTGTCTCAGTTTCCTCACTAGCAATCTAGAGATGACATGTATTTTCTAAGGATTAAGTGTAAAGTACTTGGGTCAGTATGCAACAAAGTAAGATCTTTAAAAATAAATAAATAAATACATAAATACATAAATAAGCATCAAGGGATACCTGGACTCTGGTCCAGGCAGCCTGGATTTGCATTCCAGCTCTGCCATTTACTTGTGTACTTGACAAAAGCATTGGGCCTGAAGCGGGCTGGGTCGGCCTGTGGTGCAGTGTTGGGTGGGCCTGCATGAGCTGAGGCAGCCTCTGCCTAGAGACTGATGTGTCTGTACCTCTTGGCTCAGTTTCCCTGTGCCCCAGGACTGTTGTATCTCCTGGCTTCTCATTGGTTTGGAATTGTCCCTATGGTTGGAGCCTCTGTGTGAAGAGCCTAGGCCCAGGAGGAAGGGGACGAGTGGCTGACGTGGGTCTGAGCAGTAGTCTGAGGTTTTGGGGAGACAGCCCTCACCCCAGTCCTGGTGCTAGTCATCTTCCAGTAAAATACGGGGGGGAGAGAGAAAAAAAGCACCTCCTATCCCTCAGCAGTTCCCATAATCCAAAAATCTTAATAAACTAGAAGCCAATGCAATAGTTAGTCCTAAGAAGCAAACGTAGTGGTCCTAACTAAAGCATTTTTTAACTGAACCTCTTGCCCGGTTAGTTCAGCCAGACACAGGCACACCTTGGTGTCAACCATGAGAAACAGCTCCAGGCTCTTTGCTGTGGAGGGAATCTCAGAGAGTTGGTCTAACATGTTTATTTTTCAGCTGAGGAAAATGAAAAGACCAGAGATGTTAAGTCATTTGCCCAAGATCACCGAGTTAACAGAAAACAGTACAAGGCTGTCTCCTTACTACTTTCTACCAGGCTGCAGCTGACCGAAAACAGACCCTACCCTAATCAGACAGATCAGTATAAATCCAGATTCACAGGAATCAGAATCAACAAGGTTTCTGATTCACAGGAATCAGAATCAACAAGGTACATTTGGTGATGTAATGACCCAAATTATATCCTTCTCCATGGCACTGCCCAGGAATGCCAGAGTCGAAAATTAGGTGTTCATGAGACTCTTAAACTCCAATGAATTAATTCTACAGACTCCTCAACTTCTATCTCTTTCTATTCCTCTTTTCCCTTTCTCTATTATCCAAGGCCTGAGGGATTTCTCACTAACAGAGGTCATTCTCTGAACAGAAAACAAGATCTCAGATATGTAACTCTCACCAGCCTCCTGACTTGGGTTGATAGTTCATTCTTTTTGTCTTTAAGCTAGGAATTTTCTGTCTGTTGCTTGCTGGCACTTTTCTGCAAGCTCTTTGTAACAGGGCTGGCCTTCACCGACAAGTAAACTGAAGCCTTAGTTGAAGGAGGGTCAAAGAGGCTGAAAAACACAAGACTATACTGATTCTTCACACTCTAGCCTTTTCCTTCACTCTACTATCTCTCCAGATACACTAACTTTCAATAACTGACCTAAGAGCAGCCCAATGTTCATGTTATTTTAAAAACAAAAAAGAAAAACATTCAGGGAAGTGGAGACAAGAGTAACTCGCTGATGAGGAAAGGTTCTATCTTGCTTTTGATTAGTTCAGCACCACAGGTTTTCTGAACTACTAACGCCACCTGGTGGTTAGCAAGATACATTAATAAAACTTAAAATCCACGTGTTTCAGATTATCTATATTGTAACAAATGCAGGAACTTGGGGCAAGGAAGGTTGAACAGTTGATAGTCCTCTAATCTCCTGACTATTTTTTGTTGTTGTTGTTAAATAACAAATTTCTAGTTTCTATTATCAAAGTAAATTACATAAAGCCAAACTTTTCCCACTCCCCCCAAAATCTCATCTTTCCCTATTATGGCCCTCTCCCCAAAAATACCCCACAACCAGCGACTGAATCATACATGTGTAAAAGGGGCTTCAATTCATAAGTAAAATCAATTTTATTAATAAAGATCTTTCCACATGTCCAGAGGAAACATATTCCAAGTGGGGAAAAAACTATAATACAGTGACATTAGAAGTATCCCAGGATGACAAAAAAAAAAAAATTTACATATGTGTGTGTGTGTGTGTATATGATGTATATATATATATATATATATATATATATATATATATATATATATCCATAATCACCGCCGCCTCCGAAAACCTGAAAGGAAGGGAAACCAAGAATGAGGCAAAGGACAGCTGGAAAAGCTGAAGGGACAGAACAAAAAGACATCTCGAGAGAAGGGCTCAATAAGGGTGTGTCCCCAGGCAGTACTCTATCTTCTCCCAGGACAAAAGACTAGAAGTAGATAGAAACTGAAACGGGATAACGGTTCCTTCAAGTGACATGTTTACAGTGTTTATAATTCTATTTAAGGAAGCCTGAACAGTTGCTGTGGGACCTTAGAGAAAGGATCCAGAAATCTCTTCTGTGAATGATGCTGATTTTTAGGTTGGGAAAGAAGAAAAATAACAGCCCACCTCTAAAGAGATTAATGCCCACTATGGACGAATTACTAAGGGGGTTGGTAAGACCTACGATGGCATCCCAATTCGTCCTCCCCACCCAGCTCTTGATCACCTCCGTCCTCGCCATTCACTGACCTTTTTTCTTTCGACCGTTCTTAGGTATCTTCTTCCGCTTCTTAATAGGATTCTGATCCTGGAGACAGATGGAGAAGTGAAGGAATGGCAGTGCACTTCCAAGTGTTAGTATTCCTTCCCAAGTTCCTCATGGTAACTAAAGCGCCACATACATTTGGCTGAAAGCATGAAGGTCACCTCCCCCCAATGTATCACAACCTCACCTCATCAAGATGAGGGGTTCCTCCTGTCAAGGCACTGATGTCACTGAAGTGTGTGAGGGAATGAAGTTGTGAGCTCATGACATTTGCTCGTTTTCGCCGTCCTTTTTCTCGCTTACTGACACTTAAACGCACCATCATGCTCTCCTCATAGTTAATCCTGCCAGAGAAACACAGACAGTTTCCAGCATGCTCCGTCCATAAAATAGAAAGCTGCAGCCAAGAAGCTGGGCCCAGGTATTTACTCACTCCTTATTCAAACAGTTGTCAAGAAATTTCATAGCTGGTCAATATAATATTCAGTAAGGACATACTGAATGCTCAATACTGAGCTTCCTCAAGGAAATGCTATTTGTGCTATAACTCCCCTCCTCCCTAGAACTCAGCGCATCCATAGACATATTTCAAGTATTTTATCAGAAAATTCTAATATTTCAGCTCTATAAATAGGATTCTCTACATGGGCCCTTTCACTCAAATCGATCAACTGTAGAGATTGCCACACGGGCAAAGTTGATGATTCTGCATTCAAGTTACAATCTCTTTTCTACTTCTCTTCCCTAACCTTATCTGTTGATGACATTAAAAACCAGCCTATACTGCCTTCTGCACAAAAGCAAGAGCTGTGATAGCGAAATACGGAATGTTAAAGCCCTACTAGGTAGAACTGGATATATCCCTCTTCACATGGCATTTATTCTGCCTGAATAGCTGGGGGGAAAAACACTTTGATTTTTTCCTAGTTCTTATTCTGTACTTTCAAACCTCTAATTCTTAAACTGTTGTCCCACGTTTCCACTCCGTTTTCTATATGATTTGGGTTCTCTTGGTACCAGACTTGAGCCCATTCACCCACAGCAGAAGGACCAGTCTCTACAGCGTCGGAAACACCATCTAACTGCAGGCCCACACACCTGTGTTGATCCTCCTGACTCTGGCGAGTAACATGTGGGTGCCGAGCATCACGGATTTCTTCAGGAGCATCCGAGTACTGCTCTTTAAGTTCACGAATGACAGAGCTGCTCAATGCGCGCCTCTTAGCTCGGTCTAGGCGCTTCTTCTCCCGCTCAGCCTCTGTTTCATCTACGTGATAAAAATTAGCAAGAGTTATCCCAGAACAGAGAAAAAGAGAAGAGAAACACAACTTGTGCTGAGGAAGCAGTGGCCACAGTTCATACCGTAATGTACCGGAACCAAGCGTGGTGGAACATATTTCTTAACTGTTCCACTTGCAGATTTCTTCCCTGAAGCTCCAGACTGGCCTTCCTCTGCTTCAACTCCCTCCTCATCCTCAGAGCTCAACTACAAAAGGAATACAGTGTCTGCAAACTTAGGAAGTGTTAGTCAGACAAGCGACTGAAATCAAAACAAAACCTAGAAAGGCGGAAATACAAGCAAAAGGAGAAGGGGGAATCTCATACTCAGCATTCTAAAGTACAAGGTGAGAATCAAAAGTAATAAAAGAATCCCAGAAGATCCAGAATCACCATGAGGTTCATTCAGGCTTAGATTCCTCAGAAAAATCAGGATAAGAGCACCCCCTACCTTGCTCATCATATTGCTGGGATGAGGCTTAAAACGGAGTGGGTCATTCTCACCTGAAACATTAAAAAAACCAAGAGATTTTATAAGATTTGGGACTTTATGATGGTTGCCGCATAACCTTCCAGCTTCCCCCACTTACTGAGGCTGCCTGTCACTGCAGTCTTGACTAGTTTGTCAATTTGATACTTCAGTTTTTGGTCCAAGGGACGAAGTTTTTCCAAAACCTGTAACATGGTTAAAAAGGACACATCAGAGTCCCTACATTAAATTGCCAGATAAAGCACCTAAAATATGCACAAAGCTGAGCAAATAAAGAGAAGATTACTTTTCTTTCCATTTGATTTCTTCACTCAAACATGAAAAACCCACTTAAATGAGAGCTGGTGTGTTACAGTCCTGGAGTTCAGGATTTGGAAACCTAGAACTCTAAGATACCAAATGGTTCATACCGTGCGAATTTCCACCAGTCTCAAAACTGCAGCATGTCCCTGAAGAGACCCTCCTGAGGCTTTTTCCAGGATGAGATGGCTCAAATCCATAAGGTACATGAGCAGCAGCTGGTCTTTCACTTCCAAGAGGCTGAGACCCTGAGTTGAACAAAACAGTAAGATATGCAAATTCAGTTTTAGCCAAAGATTCAGGAGGAGCGTCTGGAACAAACAGGATAATTTTTTCCAAGTTCAAGTTTTTCCCAATCAGTTCATATAAAGTATCTGGAGTAGTCTCAAGGTCGTGGCTGTACCTAAAATGGCCAGAGAAAATTATGCTAACATAACATAAGCTAAGCTCAGAGCAGTACTGGAATACAATAAGAGCAAGAAAATCAATAAAGTAGCCCCCAAAATGACTTACAGCAGCGTCTCTCAACCTCAGAGCATTGCCCTTTGGGGACAACTAATTCTTTGGCTTCTACCCACTGATGCGTCCTCAAGTTGTGACAATCAAAAATGGTCCCCACCACTTCATGGACCTGACCACTGCAGTGCACACCTGAAGCTGAATAATGAATGTCAACTAGAATTTAATATATATACATATGTATATTATGTCACAGGATGTAGGGTACAGCATAAGGAATAGTCAGTGGAAGTATAACAGCTACATACGATGTCAGAGGGGTAGTAGATTGGGAAACAGAGGTTATCACTTCGTGAGGGGTGTAAATGTCTAACTATTACACTGTTTTATACACTGGAAACTAAAAAAAAAAAAAATAGTCTCCAGTGTTGAACTTTAAACTAATTTAACCAAAATAATTACTGATTTTATTCCCATACAATGGAATTACAGGATACAGGTAAACACAATGATCTATACATAATTCCTGTGATACTAACTTAATTCCATGTTAACACACTTTCTACAGTATGTAAAGTATGTGTAATATGGTTCCAACCAACGGGGGGGTTGAGTGTGTATGATGTATACATTTTATATGTAGAGAAAAATGTCTGGAGAATAACACACAATTAACAACTGCTAACCCTGGAGATCGAGATGAGGAAAAGGAAAAAATGGAGTGCTTGTGCTGTGAGACTGTTTTTCCATCAAGCATGTATTACTTTTATAACGAAATCTTCAAAACATGTACCCTAGTGGTTATCTCAGAACCGTGATTATATTGGTTTTTAATTTTCTTGTGTTTTTATGTATGTTCCAAACTTCGTAAAATTAAAAGTTAATTATATTTATAGGCAGAAAAATCGAACATTATGTTTATTCTTTTAAATAAAAGAAAGTAACATGTGTGAACAATGACTTAAGTTATAGTTACTTTTTAAAAAAGGACTCATTGTTGCATAACGAAACTGAAAAAGTCCATGCTGAGAAGACCTACTATGTCTGACAGGTTAAATTCTCTGCCTAAGATAACACTGTAATAGGAGTAAAGCTGGTATTCAAACTCAGTCTGACACCTAAGCCATGGGTATCAAGCCATGGGTATTAAACCAACACGCTAAGCTCTGAACAGCACTAGTGTAATACAGGAAGATAAGCAAAGGATTAAAAGACAGACAAATTGAGTTTCAGTTTTGAGTTAGACATTTAGTAGTCAAATATTGGGTAAGTCACTTAACCTTATAACATCAGTCTCCTCATCTGTAATATGTATAGTACTTCCTTCTTTATGAGGCTCAAATAAGGTAACATGAAAGCACTTTGTAACCTATAAATCACCTAGAAGAATTTGGTCATGAAAGCTAGTAAAGATTTGTTCAATGAATAAACAAATATATAGTGATCTAAGACACGAGCTGGCAGCCCACCTCAAAATCCATTAAAATGGAGCAAAGCATAGTGCCCAAAATAAAGACAGCCAAGAATTTGAGAAGGAAGCTCTTCTGACAGGCCTGGGCACTGTCCAGTACAAACTGAGTTACAAACACGTGACAGAAACACAACGGAAGAGAAAGCAAAGATAAAAAAATCAGAGAATATAAAAATAGACAAGAACAAAACTGATCGATGAGAAAGAAAAGGTAACAAGAGAATATATTAAAAATGCTGTTAGCTATGTTTCTAAAGCACAAACCTGCTGTAAACCCCATGCTTAAAAATCCTTATTATCCTACTGCAATGATTTTCATTCTTTTTTTGACCTATGGAATATTCTGCTTTAATAACATCTTAGCACAAAAGCTCAATATATAAAACAGATAACACCAAAGTTTTCCAGTTCAAGTATGAGTGATCCATAGCCCTCTGTCTATACTGCCCCACACTCAATGATCTGAGAAGGTTCTACAAGACCTTAATATCAAAACCACCATATTTCAATTTTAAGATGCACATCATTTTCGTATTTTGACATCTCTGAAATCAGGATGCATCTTGTTTTTTTTACTTTTATTTATTTTAAGTGTGTTTTACCAGGACCCATCAGCTCCAAGTCAAGTAGTTGTTTCAGTCTAGTTGTGGAGGGCGCAGCTCACAGTGGCCCATGTGGTGATCGAACCAGCGATCTTGTTAAGAGCACTGCGCTCTAACCAACTGAGCTAACTGGCCACCCCAGGATGTATCTTTTAATCAATGGTGTCTTAGCATTATGTCATAGATTAACAGACAGCATTTTTTTTCTTAGTAAAAATGAGTGGTATGTCCCCAATCTACAACATCTTAGATTAGATGGAATACAACAGTTAACTACTCAGCTGACAAGGATTTTCACAGAATGACTCCTTTCCCAATCAAATTTTCTATCCCTAACACATACACACACACGAAATATACATCCAACCACACTAAATGACTTACCTTCTTCCCCAAAATATCACCATGCTTTCAGACCTTTGTGCCTTTGCACATTGTTTCTTTTTTTTTTCTTCAATTTGAAAACAGTCGCTGTTTATTTTATTAACTGACTAGATTACAAAAATACCCATGGTAGACACCTTAGTTCATCCTCCTAACAAGCCTGTTGATCTGGTCTTCCCTGTTGCCAGCATCTCCCCTTCTACAAAGTGGGTGGTCTTTTTCTTCATTCCACCTCATGGAGAAGGTAATTTGAAGAGCTACAAGAAGTTGTTTGCTTGTTTGAAGCGTTTTCCAACAGTATAGATCTCATGAATCAGATCCTCTATGCAGATGTTGCCATATTTACCAAGAGATTGAGCAATCAATGTGTTATCTGTCAGAGCAATTCGCTGTTTGTTGATTTTGCCATAACCACGCTTGTAGATCAATTCATTTAATGATTTCAGGTTTGGGTACCCCCATGCAATGTATGGTTCCACAATCCTCAGCATGTTAATGGAAGCCTTGTTGAGCTTGACAAAGGTGTCACTGAAGATCTGGCGAACGCGAAGAAGCTGCAGCACCTTCCGGACCTTTGGGCTCACACCATGGATGCCTGATCCTGATGACAAATGCCAATTTGGGTTCCGCAGGTACATAGAAGTTGACGGCTTTTCTTGCCATCCTCACCATCCGAATCTCAGTCCTGGACATCTGCCTATGTTCTTTGTGGTAGTGCTTCGCTTTTTTATAGATAAGCTTCCTTCTCACCTTTCGAAGCATCTTTTTTTTTTTTTTTAAAGATTTTTTATTGGGGAAGGGGAACAGGACTTTATTGGGGAACAGTGTGTACTTCCAGGACTTCTCTCCAAGTCAGGCTGTTGTCCCTCCAATCCCAGTCGCGGGGGGCGCCGTTCAGCTTCAAGTTGTTGAAAATACCCATGGTAGACACCTTAGTTCATCCTCCTAACAAGCCTGTTGATCTGGTCTTCCCTGTTGCCAGCATCTCCCCTTCTACAAAGTGGGTGGTCTTTTTCTTCATTCCACCTCATGGAGAAGGTAATTTTCAATCTTAGTTGTGGAGGGCACAGCTCAGCTCCAGGTCCAGTTGCCGTTGCTAGTTGCAGGGGGCGCAGCCCACCATTCCCTACGGGAGTCAAACCGGCAACATTTGTGGTTGAGAGGACACGCTCCAACCAACTGAGCCATCTGGGAGCTCAGCGGCAGCTCAGCTCAAGGTGCCGTGTTCAATCTTAGTTGCAGAGGCGCTGCCCACCATCTCTTGCGGGACTCGAGGAATTGAACTGGCAACCTTGTGGTTGAGAGCCCACTGGCCCATGTGGGAATCGAACCGGCAGCCCTCGGAGTTAGGAGCATGGAGCTCCAACCACCTGAGCCACCGGGCCGGCCCTCGAAGCATCTTTTTGGCAAACTTCTTTCTCAGACACTTGATCTTCAGCTCTGCGAAATTCCTTCGGTTTTTCTTAGGAATTTTCTTAGGGTTTCTGGCACAGCAGGAACCTTCTTCTTTTCTGCACCCTCCATGTTCCGGCCAGAAAAAAATGCACATTCTGTTTATGTTCCTCTCCTATTTATTCTTCACAATCCTGTTACCTCTTCTGAGAAGCCTTTCCTGACTTCCTCTGCTCCTCTGCCAATTATTTCCGTTTTCTTGGCTACCACAACACTCATTATGACTCTGCAACATGTCTGCTACTGCTTATATCTACTGCTTTAATCTGTCTTCTCCACTACATCTCAACACAGAAACTGGATTGTATTCATCTTTGAAGGTCCAGCACTTGGGACATACAAGACGCTCAATATATCTATGATGGAAAGAACTGTTGAGAACATCAAGTCAGGGGATGTTTACTCTTCAAGTATGTCTTACCTTCTCTGTAAGATAGGCTCCAGCTTGAACTTTTTTGGTCAGAGCTTGAACTTGTGCAGTTACAGCCATCACCTGAAATTAGTCCAAATAAAACAGCTGACTGGAATACATCAAGTGATCTCTGTGGGCTGTGAAGGGTGAAACCTAACCAATGCCACCTAAAAATTATCTGAAATACTGCCCAACGTACAATACTATCTTCTTTTCAGTTCTGGGGAAGTACAGAAGGGATGATTTCTGATACTTCTTTAAAAAGAAAAAATTCTTCACGTCTTATTAAAGCTAAAGAAACCATCTTGCCAAACCATGAAGAGGTGATGGAGCCTGGGACAGACTGGAGGGACTGTAAGTTTATCTGTACTAGTTGAACTTGCAATGCATAGACTATATAAATGTATATTAGCTGGGCACCCAAAGGGCAAATCACATCACCTTTCCCCAGCATCGATTTCCTTAATTATAAAAACAAAGGAAACTGATTCAGATTACTTCTTTTCTGAGCTTTCTGTGTTCTTTTGCATGCAAAAACCAATTACTTTTACTACAATTACTACTTCTGTAGCCTGAAAGTTTTCATCAAATCATTTTGCTTTTACGGTATTTGGTAGCATTCAAATATATGCCCCCAAATCACCAAAGTTTGGGGGTGAGGCACACGAAGTCAAAGCCAATCGGTGATTAATTTATTCCAAAGGAGTGATATTACTCACCTGCTCCTGGAGGTTTTTCAAAAGTGCCACGGCACTTGGTAGGTCTGACTCCAGCACCTCCTATAGGAAAGAGAGTAAAGAAAAGCCACTGTTTCCACAGGACGTTTGAGATGGAAAACCCCCACTTTTCCTTCGGACACCCCAGACTTCCGACCTTCCTACCCCAGTGAACAAGCAGCCTCGCCTCATACCCCGCCAGCCCCTCAGGTTACTGAAGAGTGGTCCACCCCCGTCTCCTTACTGTAGCTTTTACCCCGCTGTGCCAGGAAGGTCCCTGAAGCTACTTTCATCACCACCCTTCCTTCGGCCAATAATTTCCCTCAAGCTACTTAGGCTAAAGGAAATGTTCACGATAACAAGCCAAGAAACAAGACACACCGTGCTCACCGGCGCCGCCATTTTCACAAAACCCGCCCCTTCCGGGACCGTACTTCCTGTTGATAGGCTAATAGACAATCGCCGCTTGCAAATCTAAGCCAATAGGAATAGAGGCTCTCTCACTTCCTCCCAAACAGGATGTACGACAGGAGAGGCCGGGTCCAGCCAATGGAATAGAAGAGCTGACTGAATTAATCAGGCGTAGAGGCGAGCTAATGACGTAAAGATGCTCTTGAAGCCTGTGATTGAGATTGAATAGAATGATTGAAGCTAAACCAATAAAAACTTGGCAAATGATTGATTGACAATTAGGGAAGCCCAATGGAAAAAAGGAGCCAGTGGAGCAAACTGAGAGAGTATTGGCTCCAGGTTGCCGCAGTCTTTCCTCGAGGTTTCCCTTGCGGGACCTCAACCGGCTGCTAGGTGGCAGGTCTTGACTTCGTTCAGAGGAGGTGACCACGTTGTGCAGCCGCCATGTCCGGCTGTTGCTCCAAGGCGAGCCGCGCCAGATTCTTCAAAGACCCCAAGGCTCTGGGGTCTGTTTTCTGACAGTATTCCTGTGTGATCATGGAGAAGTCACTCGGTCTCTGGACTTTTATCTGTATATAAGAGAGTTGGGCCAGAGAACCCCAGAGCCAGGGTTTAGACGCTGACAACCAGGGCACTCGTCGTGCGCACCTGGGGGCGCTACGGAAAGACCCCTAGATGCTGCCCCAACACTCCTCACTCCTACCGTGTTTCCCCCGAAAAATGAGATCTAGCGGGACAATCAGCTCTAATGTGCCTTTTGGAGCAAAAATTAATATAAGACCCAGTCTTATTTTGGAGCAAAAATGTATTTAAGATCCGGTCTTATTTTAATATAAGACAGGATCTTTATAACATAACATAATAATAATGTAATATAATGTAATATGATATAAGACCGGGTCTCAAATACATTTTTGCTCCAAAAGGCGCATTAGAGTTGATTGTCCCGCTAGGTCTCATTTTCGGGGGAACACGGTACCAGTTTGGGGACAGGAAAGGGAGTACGTTTTACAAATTAAGGAAGGGGGTTCTGTTTTACCTGACTTGCCCCTGTCACACAGTCCACTGCAGAACTTGATTTAAACCCAGTCTATGAATATTTCATTATGCCATACCTCAAATTTTCTGAATACTCTCAAATATGTCAGCTCACTCCTGCTTCTCACCCGTAGAATAAATTCGATGGTATAATTGTTCCCATCATCTGCCTTAGGAAATAAGCACTGCAAGGGCAAAATGATGGTCTTGAGTTTGTCCTGCAACTGCAGAGCGGACCTAGGACTAGAAATCAGATCTGACTTGAAGCTGCCTTTTGGAATTAAGGAATAATCCCCGTATTTCAGTAGCCAGGGAGGGGGAAATTCTGGTTTCTAAATCTTGCTAGACTCAGAAAGAGGGCAGGGGGGTATCCAGTGTCCATGCCTCTGCTTCTAATATTTATTAGCTGTTTCAGGCCCAGCATGGAAGCTCAGTGTGCTTTAACAGACTACTCAGTCATTTAACAAAAACTTTTTGTACTGTTTATCAGGATTTGTATTATGAAATGTTTCCATTTCAACATAAATTCTCATACTTGTCTAGTGAGGTTACAGATAAGTTTTTCCTTTCCTTGGAACTTGAAATTTAGTCTGTTCATATGCATTATATCAACGACAAAACAAATTGCACTGCCTTATTTATTTATTTTTCCCCTGGCCTTTGTGAGTTTTTTGACCAACAGAATGTAGCAGAAGGGATTGCTAAGATTGGGTCATAAAAATCCTTGATGCTTCCAGTAGATTTATTTTAAAACTCTTAGGGGGCTCTGAGTCTCCATGTAAGTAGTTTGAGTACCCTGAGTCTGCCAGCTATAATGGTCACGTGTAGGACCTCTAGCCAAGTGTCCGAGCTGAGTCCAGCCTTCTAGTCATCCTTGCCATTATGTCGGCCATGTGAGTGAAGCCACCTTGGACTCCTCAGATCAGCTTATTTGTCAGTTGAAAACCACAGCTTGACCTCAGTTGATGTTACATGGAATAGAAGAATTGCCCAGCTGAGTCCTGCTTGAATTTATGACCCAGGAATTCATGAGCTCCTTGGTCATCTTGCCGCCTCCTCTTCGGTGTGTGTCAAATCTCCTATTTCATTTATGATTATGAAGTATTTGTCACCCATTTTGTTACAAGAAAATCTTGCCATTAACAGTATAGCAAATCTTTGCAAAACTCTTCCAGGACTCAACCAACAATTATTGGCAAAGAACACAAGTTTATTAACTTTACTGTTTTCTATTTCTTTCAACAGTTCCATAACATCATTCATAGCATTTGCACATATATACTGAGTAAATTTTTTAACAGTTTTTTTTAGATTTATGTACTATATGCACTATACCATACCATATAAATCATACCATATAATTAATCCATTTAAAGCATACAATTCAGAGATTTTTAACATAGTCACTGAGTTGTGCAAATATCACCACAATCAACTTTAGAACAGTTTTATCACCTCCTAAAAGGATGTACCCATTAGCAGTTACTCCTTTTTTCCCCGACACCCACCCCCACATCCAGTTTTAGGCAACCATTAATCTTTGTGGTCCTATAGATTTGCCTATTCTGGGCATTTCATTAAAATGTAATCATATAACATGCGGTCTTTTGTGACTGGCACTTTCACTTACTATTGCTGAATAATATCTCATTATATGGATATACCACATTTTATTTGTCTATTCATCAGTTGATGGACATTTGGGTTGTTTCCACTTTTTGGCTATTGTGAATAGTGGTATAAACATTTGTATACAAGTTTTTGTGGAGACTAATATTTTCATTTGTCTTGGGTATATACCTAGGAGTGGAGTTGCTTGGCCATATGGTAACTCTGTTAAATCATTTGAGAAACTGCTAGACTATTTTCCAAATAGGACCCAGCATTCTACAATCCTATCAGCAATGAATGAGGGTTTTGATTTTTTCCATAGCTTTGCCAACACTTGTTATAATCTGTCTTCTTAATTATAAGCACCCTAGTGAGTATGAAGTTAGTATCTCATTGTGATATTGATTTGCATTTCCCTAACGGCTAATGATGTTGAGCTTCTTTTCATGGGCTCATGAGCAATTTGTATATCTTCTTTGAAGAAATGTCTATTTAGATCATTTGTTCATTTTTAGTTGGATTATTTGTCTTTTTATTATTGGTTGTAAAAATTATTTGTGTATTCTAGATCCAAGTCCCTTATCAGGTATAAGATTTGCAAGTATTTTTTCCCATTCTGTGGGTTGTCTCAACTTGCTTGATGTGTATCGTTTATATCATTTAAAGCACAAAAGTTTCTAATTTTGATGAAGTCCAGTTTATCTAATTTTTCTTTGGTTGTTTGTGGTTTTGGTATCATAGCTAAGAAACCATTGCTTTATACAAGATTATGAAGGGCAGGCCCGGTGGCTCAGGCAGTTGGAGCTCTGTGCTCCTAACTCCAAAGGCTGGCGGTTTGATTCCCACATGGGCCACTGGGCTCTCAACCACAAGGTCGCCAGGTTTGACTCTGGCAAGGGATGGTGGGCTGTGCCCCCTGCAACTGACAACAGCAACTGGACCTGGAGCTGAGCTGGGCCCTCCACAACCAAGACTGAAAGGACAACAATTTGACTTGGGAAAAGTCCTGGAAGTACAGACTGTTCCCCAATAAAGTCCTGTTTCCCTTCCCCAATAAAATTTTTTTAAAAAAAGATTATGAAGATTTATGCTTATGTTTTATACTAAGAATTTAGCTATGTCTTTGATCCATGTTGAGTTAATTTTTGTGGATGATGTGATATAGGGGTCCACCTTTATTCTTTTGCATTTTCATATCCAGTTGCCCCTGCACCATTCGTTGAAAAAACTTTTCTTTACCCATTGGATTGTCTTGCACCCTTTTGGAAAACCAATTGACCATAAATGTATGGGTTTATTTCTGGATGGTCAATTCTATTTCATTGATCTATATGTTTGTCCTTATACCAGTACCATACTATCTTAGTTACTGTACCTTTATAATAAATTTTGAAATCAGGAAGTGTGAGTCCTCCAAGATTGGCTATTCTGGATCCCTTGCATTTCCATATACATTGTAGGATCAGTTTGTCAGTTTCTGCAAAAAAACCTGGAATTTTCATAGGGATTGTGTTGAATCTGTAGGTCAATTTGAAGAATGCTGCCATGTTAACCATATTAAGGTTTTTAATCCATGAGCATGAGGTGTCTATTTGTTTAGGTCTTTTACATTTTTTTCAACAGTTTTTTCTAGTTTTCAGACCATAATTTTTGCACTTATTTTGTTAAATTCATTCTTAAGATTTATATTCTTTTTGATGCTGTATTAGTTTCCAATGGCTGCTTTTACAAATTACCACAAACTTGGTGGCTTAAAACAACATAAATGTATTCTCTCACTGTTCGGAAGACCAGAAGTTCAAAATCACTTTCACTGGTCTGAAATCATGGTGTTGGCAAGGCTATGCTCCCTTGGAGGTTCAAGGTGATAATCCATTCCTTGCTTTTTCAAGCTGGTAGTTTCAATCTCTGCCACCTTGGCCACACTGCTTCCTCTTCTCTGTGTGTTCAATCTTCCTCTGCCTCTGTACTATGAGAACACTTGTGATTGGGGCCTTGCATTGTGATTTTAAAGAAAGAATGGAAAAGAAGGGAGGAGGCAGAACATGTTGAAGGTGTAATCTACAGAATAATGGAAATGATATTGGGTGTCTTTCTCTTGAGCCCTTTTCCCTTTCTCATCTATAATTCCCAGCACCTCTAGGAAGTTCTCTTTACCTACTTGTCACCACAAATCTAGAATCCCCTATACAAATGAATCAGAAAACTTCGTGTCACTTTTCCCAAGAATAACTTGTTACACTACCTATTCTTAAAATCAGATAGCATCACTTCTCTCTCTTAAAACACATTAATGGCTGCCCAATGCCTATAGGTTAAAGTCTCATACTTTAACCTACAAACTCCCTTAACTTGGTTCAAAAGGTCCTTCATGACCAGCACTCACTTGCCTTCCAGGCTTTTCTCTTGTCATACTTCCCCTGATAACTTCCATTCTTTAGTCACACTGAATTCATTTCATTTTCTCTCAGACCTTAGGACATGCTGATCTCTCTACTCAGCTCCTTCTTTTTTTGACCTATTCCAGCTCACCCTTCAAGTCTCACCTTAAAAGTCATTTCCTCCAGGGAGCCTCCCTTTACCTCCAGATTAGATAGCTTTGCTTTGTGCTCCAGGACTTCTTCCATCATAGCACTTGGTATTTCTTCCATCATAGCACCTATCACACTGTACTGTCACTGCCTGTCTGCTTTGCCCCTCACAGTAATCTGGGAGTTCCTGAAGTCAGGGCTGTGCCTGCCACATAGTTGGTGTTTGATCAGTACTAGTGGAATGAGTACTCATCCCTGGGCTTTGGTGAGGCATGCTCCCATTAATATGGTTGTGCCCATGAACAGTAGCTGAACAGTCAAACTGGAAGGAGCTGGGATCTGCAATGATTAGACAGGGCCCACTGACATGGGGCAGATTCTAGAGGACGTTGTCATTGCAGCTGCTGGAAGGAAATTCAGACCAGCCTGGCAGCAGAAAAAAGGAGTTAGTCTATTAAAGCAGTCAGAATCAGGAAGATATTCTAACAAGAGGACATGGGAACAGGTTTGAAAAGCCAAGCAGGCAAGTGGCAGTAATAGTTACCACTTATTGTGCATTCACTGTGTTGGGAACTGGGTCTATAATTTCTTTGTTTTTCATCTCTATGGAGGTATATTTGATAAATAAAAATTGCATTTATTTAAGATGTACAACGTCATTTTGATATATGTGTGCATTGTGAAATAATGCTACCTATGATCAAAGTGATCAGGTAGTTACCCTTGATCTTAGCCAAAAGGCTGAGAAGCGATATAATCAAGCTAGTTAACATATCTATCACCTCATATAGTTACCCTTTCCTTTCTTCCTTCCTTCTTTCCTTTCTTCTTTCCTTCCTTCCTTCCTTCCTTCCTTCCTTCCTTCCTTCCTTCCTTCCTTCCTTCCTTCCTTCCTTTCTATCTTTTTTGGTGAGAACAATTAAGATATGCTCTCTTAGCAAATGTCTAATACCCAACATAGCCCTGCTAACCAGTCCCCATGCTGTACATTAGATCACCAGAACCTATTCATGCTTCATATCTGAAACTTTGTACCCCTTGAACAACATTTCCCTCATCTCCCAGTCACTGGGAACCACCATTCTACTCTCTGCTTCTAAGGGTTCATCTTTTTTAGATTCCACCTACAAGTGATATTATGCAGTATTTGTCTTTCTGTGACTGGCTTATTTCACTCAGCATAATGTCCTCCAGGTTCATTCATGTTGTCACAAGTGACAAGATTCCCTTCTTTTTAAAGGCTGAATAATATTTCGTTATATATGTGTGTGCGTATATATATATATTTTTTTCTTTATCCGTTTATCTGTCAGTGGACATTTAGGTTGTTTCCATGTCTTGACTATTGTAAACAATGCTGCAGTGAACATGGGGTGTGGATATCTCTTCAAAATAGTGATTTCATTTCCATTGGACGCGTACCCAGCAGTGGGATTGCTAGATCACGTGTTATTTCTATTTTTAATTTTTTGAGGAGCTTTCATACTGTTTTTCATAGCGGCTGGTGCCACTTTTTAAAATAAATAATGTCATATACACAGTCTTAAAGCCAAATATATGGGGTAGGCACTACCATCCACATTTGACAGGTAAGACTCAGGTTTAATGCTGGGATTCAAAGCAAGATCTTCCAGGTTCCAGAGCCTGTGCTCTTTCCTTTACTTTAGTGCTTCTTAAATTTTAAACCACCTGGATGGCCTTATTAAAATGCAGATTGTTTTCAATAGATCTGGGTTGGGGCCTGAGATTCTGCAGTTCTAAGGAGTTTCCACTGACGTGGATAGATCACACTTTGCGTCACAAGACTCTGCGTGATACTTCACTTTTTCTCAGAGAGGTTAAGTAACTCACCCAGGTCATACAGCTGGTCCATTCTCGAACCAGTGTTTTTGAACACAGGTCTATTTGATGTCAGAAACTACTCTCTTGGTCATTAAGATATGCTGTCTCCCTCTATCGGCAGAAAACAGGGCCCCGGGTTCCATTTGGGGATTAAAGGAAAAATCTAATCCCTGGTCAATAGACAGGAGCCAGAAAAACTAAGAGGGTTACAAAGACAGGGCGTCTGGCAGAGGGAAAAAGACCAAGTCTCAGTTACCAGACTGGGGCACAGGGTGGGGCCCAAGTCTTAGGAACAAGATAGAAGCTAAGTTTCTAGAACAAGCAAGGGCACAGCAGCAAGGATAACTTGATGCTGAGACCCCAACTGTAGACAAGAGCTCAATCTATCCTTCCTGCCTGGGGCCTGAAATGGGGCCATATTTGGGAGCAGGAATGACCCTACAGGTATGACGAGGCATGGGAGAGGAGAAAAAAGTGCAGGGTGGGAGCCAGGCCACCGTTCATACCCTCCTCCCCCTTCCTAAGGCTACCACTATCCTTTGATAGGCCCCATCCTCTGCATTCTCTTTTACTACTGTCTGTTCTCTTGATTTCAAGCCTTCCTCCCACCCCAGTCCCCCACATGCACATTCCCTGTTTGCAAGGAAAGAACGGTTCCATTTTTCAGGCCCGTATCCTACTGACTTTGCTCTGTCAGGATCTATAACAATTGCCTTAGAATTTTCTTTCCTTTTTTCCATCCTGACTTGTTGCCTTCGATTGGCCAGGGCATAGGTCTCTGGGAAGTGGCAGAAACCAGAAATGCTAGTATTGACTCAATCCGGGGGTCTGCAGTGGGGAGCGGGGGACCCATGGGAGCAGCACAGAGTAGGATAACAGTAGGGGGCAGAGTATTTCAGCTACTTCTGGGCTCATGCTCGCATCAGGAATCCAGCCCTCCACCTATGCCAGCTGCCAGCTCAAGGGATACTTCAGCGTCATCAGCTATATTAGGAGCTTGCTCAGAACTTTTGATTGACTTTTAGCTAAGGGCCACTTCAGGACTTCCACAACAAAGGACAGGTACAAATGTGACCTAAAGGATAAGTTACAGAGCCCCAAACCAAAAAAATGACCAATAATTTTCCGAGCATGAAAAATGTGACAATTCAGAACTGGCTTTGCAAAACAAATGATCAGGTATCACTATGTCAGTGTTACCGTTGTAAGAGAAAACAAACAAACAAACAAAAACCTATTTTTCACAACAGAGACAGATAATAGCCTCTGCTATCTTAGGTTAATTTCCCATGATCTGAGAGCCCACCATGTACCTACAATCACTTGTGTCCCCAGGCAGAGTGTCTCTGTCCAAGTGACCCCTACTCCTGAAAGGAGAATGTCAAGGGGCAAAGAGAAGCTGAGACAGAAAGGGAGTGTTTGCCGGCATCCTCTTACAGATTCTTCCTCAACCTCTCTGATTCATTTTTCAATTCATTTTGGTTCATTTTTGAAAGCTGATTACTATTTAGCCTCTGAAGACGCTGGTAAAGGAGGCGCCCTTGGCATCATTCATGACTTGAGAAGCCTCCCAAAACTACAAACATTTCATTTTTGTATATCCCAGTAAAAAAAAAATCCCAATATGTATTTTATACATTACATAAAAGGGTCGAGATGGTATATTCCAGCTACTGACCATGGTTACCTTTGTGGATTGGGACTACGAATAGTAAGAGGGGCTTCACTTCTTTTGCCTTTAAAACATTCATTGTTTGAATTTTTAAAGTAATGAACATTACGTTTTTAAAACTTGTTTTTAATTACAGTTAACATACTTATATTAGTTTCAGATGCGCCACATAGTGATTCAACATTTATATACCTTACAAAGTGGTCACCACAATAAGTGTAGTAACCACCTAGCAAGGTATATAATCGTTATATTATTGACTCTCTTCCCTATGCTATACATTACATCCCGTGAGCATTGCTTTATAACTTGGGGGGAAGAAAGGAGGAGGAGTAAGGGAGAGAGGAAGGAAGGAGAAAGAGATTTGAGAAAGAGAAAAAAAGACAGAAAGACAAAGCACAGAGAGGAAGGGAGGGAGGAAAGGAGGGAAAGGAGGGAAAGAGAGAGAGAGGGAGAGAGAGAGAGAGAGAGAGGGAGAGAGAGAGAGAGAGAGAGGAGCTACCTCCACCCTCTCCCTGAATGAAGTCCAGGGAATCTCATCTATGTCCCACATCCTGCAGGAACAATTGGAGCCCTCATAGGAACAGAGAACAGCAGCTGTTCACGCTCTTTGGTACATTATTCATCATGTATTTTATTTAGATTTGTCAGAGTTGAAAGAGCTCAAGATAAAAATATACGTAATAAATTTTGGCCATTTAAAATTTCAAAACAATGAACAACATTTAAGGAGACTAGAGGGAGGGCCGGGGACAGACATAAAAAGAACGTATTGGGCCAGAAAGAAACAGTAGTTTCATACCAGGCTTCTTAAAAACCCTGGGGGCTGCTACTCCTAGGTTGAGCTAGTGTGACAACCTTGCTTCCTTAGAGGCTGGGCCAGAAAGGTAGGCACAGAGCCTTTGTCTCCCTTATTTCCACCTCTTGCTTACCTTCCACAGAAATCGCCCTAATTGCCCTCTCCCCATGCTGCCCTGCCGTCAGTGCCCTGCCTCTGCATTCCTACATTTATATTTGTATTTATATCAGAAATTCATTTATTTTGTACATATTAACTGTTTCCACTCTGGACCTGTGATCCTGTTGGCCATGTGTTCATTGATCTGAAACCTCTTTAAGGACAAAGAATCCTCAGACCTGCGTCTTTACCCCTCGCAGTGTCTAGGGGCTGCCTGGTCCACAGAGGGTGCGCAGTGACCTTCTCATCCCCTCCAGTCACCTCTCTACACTCTTCTCCAGTGACATTGCCAGAAGCCAGAAAGACCATTGTTAGCAGATGACCACGCAGGCACGTCTGTCTAATTCTAGCCAAGGTCATGGGGGAAAGGACAGAGCCTGGGGAACTGTGGCCTCTTCTCTGAAAGGACGCAGGGCTAATAATAGGAGGGAAGATTAGGGAGGGATTTGAACTGCATTGTTATCTCACAGGAATGGCTTTTGAGAGCCATTTTTTCCAAGCTCTTCCAAGAGCTGCACCCCTCCCTCCTCTGCCCTATGTCTGTAGGAGTGCTCACCATCTTTCACCACTTCTCTCTCTTCTCTTTCCACCTGCTCTTCTCTGTTAAAGCCCATCCATTCCCTCTTCCTCCTCCTGTCCCCCTCCCCACCTTCCTCTCCAGTCTTGCTAATTCCTCATCCCTTTTTTCTTCCTATGCTCCTGTCTCCTGCACTTATTCTTCCTACTTCTCTGCCTTGCCCTGCTTCCTCCTACCACTTTCTACAGGTCCTTCCCACTTATCCTTCTTCCCACTTATTACATCTCCCTCCTGCCACTTTGCCCCACTCCCTCTCTTCCCAGGCTCCTCACTGTCTTCGGCTTTAGGAGCCAGATTTCGTTTTCAGGCTGGTGGCTTTTGTCTCCCTTTCCTAAGACACTTAGCCTCGTTTCTTGTCTGCTCCTCCCTCTGCCCTGTTGCTATGCCATCCCTCAAAGCTGAGCTGGACAAGCGCAAGTAGCAGAGGCTAAGGTGGGCTGACAGCCTCCTCCCCTAATAACTAGCAATCATCACCACCAGACGCCAGGCATAGGGACACCTCTGAAAACAAGACCCAGGATGTGCAGCCCATGGGAGACACCTCCCCAAGCCCAACCAGAGCTATTCTTAGGAACCTAGTACCACAAAAGGGCCTTTTGCTTTGTTTCACACCACCCCCATGTTGCTGCTCTTGACAGCCAAGGTTGTAATCTCAGAGACAAGGGGCCCAGGCACGGAGAGGCTGGGCTGGAACTTGTACCCCCTGCCCTGACTTCTCAGAGCCATGAGACTCTACCCTTGGGGCAAGGTCACCTCCCCTCACAATACACATAGACACACCGTACACAGCTCTGTCACTTTCTGCAGTCTTGGCCTATTCATTCCTCAGCTGAACCGTCACTCTGCCAGCCCCACTTTCTGCTCCTCTGCTGTACATCCTGGCGTGCCCCTCTCTCCAGTTCCCCACGGACTCTTTCCTGGCTCTCCCCCACCCCAACAAGCCAACTACCTCATCATCTTGCTTTCTTCCCACTCTTCCTGCTCAGAATGAGTTGGGCTCTTTTTATCTAGTAAATCCATAGCCCTTTGATAAAGGCCTTTCTTTCCTTGCTGCAGGTGGGGAAACTAAGACCCCAGCTCTGGTTCCTTCAGACACCAAGGAGCCTGACCAGCTCTCGGTCCCTAGTCCAGTCCATGGTTCTGAGGCCATCTGGCAGTCAGCCTGCCTGCTGCCCCTGAGAAGCTCCCATGAGAGAAAACAGCAGCCAGTTCCCCATGATCCCCCATTCCAAATCAGACCCTAGGAGGTCACTTTGCACCACCATGGCTGGAAGGCCCTGCGTAATGTATACGTCTCTGTGCATTCTTTAGTTTCTAATATTTGTGTAGAACTTTGGGGCACGTGTGGCAAACGACTAGATTTAAAGAGCTGCACGAACCCGGGTTTGCACACCCAGCATCAGGAACATCAGAGAACGGTCAGCCTTCCTGCCACCTTCTCTCCTCTTTGAACACCGGCAAGATCCCCACTCCCAGAGACAGCCGTTACCCCACAGCTGGGCCGTGGGTTGGGGCAGGTAGAGGCACCTGTACTGTCAAACCAGTAAACTTCAAAATACTGAGGCATAACAAGCAAGCAGAAGGAGCCAAGTCACTGGTGCTAACTGTGTTTCCAGATCACTCGCCAGGGCTACGCCCTGCCCTGCAGCACTGCGTTAGTTAGTCTTCAGAATGCAGGAGGCCAAGACCTTTCTCAGGCCAGCTGAGGGCCAAAGGATGAGGGTCGGGGCTGCCCTGACCTCTGCTCCGAGCTCCCTACCTGTGTGTTGCGCTCGTGTTTGTGCATTTGTATCTGGAGATGAGGAGAGAACCAGCTGAGCCTCCCATTTATAAGTGCACTTTATAGTACTGAACTCAACTCTCCAGCTTTCCCAAACCACCCCTCAGGCTTCCAGAAAGAGAGATGGGGATAAGAAAACAGCACCAGAAAATGGAAAAGAGAATGGGGAAAAAAACAAGGGCATCTTTCCTCACTCCCTCTTCATGTGTTCGGGATTGCCTGCTCTCAAAAACAAAACAAACCATGTTACTTGGCTCTCTTCCCATTCTAGTTGCCATCTAATGTTTTTTGTTCCACTGCCAAGCTCCTCACATGCACAGTGCACACCCACTGCCTCCACTTCCTGTTCACTCATCCTTGTCTTACTACCTCCCTGCAGCCCGGCTCTGCCTTCCGACTCTACAGAAGGCACTTGCTCAAAGATCATTCAAGCTCCTCGTCTCTGTCTCCCTGACACGCTGTCTTTCTTTGGCCTCTGACACTCCAGCCACCTGTCGTTCCTCTTGAAACACTTCTGGCTTCTAGGAAACTGCCCTAGTCTCATGCTCCTTGGCTGTCTTGAGTCATCTTCTCGTTCTCAGCGGGCTTCTCTTCCTACTCCCGTCTTGGTACCATGCGTATCTCCTCAAGCTTTTCCTCTTCTCTCCAATTTTATGGCATCTTCCACTGTCCCTGAGGCAGTTGATCTCGTTTGCCAGCCCTATCTGCCAGTTTCATAATTCCAACTTCCTACAGAAATGCAAAACATCTTTTGTCAGCATGCGCAAGAAGAAGCATGTCCATCCCACTGCAAGGTCTTCTGCAAAAAGGAGGCCAGCAGCCCAGGGGG
Source organism: Rhinolophus hipposideros (assembly GCF_964194185.1). NCBI lineage: Eukaryota > Metazoa > Chordata > Mammalia > Chiroptera > Rhinolophidae > Rhinolophus > Rhinolophus hipposideros. Next base: position 28,436,153 of record NC_138051.1, read on the forward strand.
AGAGGGGGGCCTAGCAGAGGAGGACATCAGGGACAGCAAGGTGGGGAAGTGCTGCCCAAGCTTCTGAGTATGTTCAAAAGCAAGCAGTGAAGCTCCTGGCCCGCCAGCCCAGGCCGGGGAGCTGCATCAGTGCCACCCGCCAGGTAGAGCACCTGGCCCTCATGCCACAGCAGTTTGGAACCTGGCTGAGCACAGCCAGAGCTCAGCTCTACTTGGGACTCAACCAGTGGACACCCTGCCTCTCGCCAACGGCCCCTAGTCCCTTGTGGCTGCAGCCGGTCAGGGCCGCATGCCTTACTCCCCCAACTCCCATCTCCATTTCTGGGCCCCCGTGTCCCCTTGTTGTGCCTCTACCTCCGCCATCTTTTTCGCTTCAGTCACCCTTCAAGACTTCAGTGAGCTCAGGGACCCATCTCTTTTTGCCTCAGTCCCCATTGTTTCGGGGCCTGTTTCTCAGGCCTTCTGTGTCTCAGGGCTCCCCTCTGCTCACAGCCTCCTGGCTACACCGCCTCTTTGCCGTCTCCTGGCAGCCCCATCCTTTCTCTCTGGGCTTCCCACCACCTCAGGGCCTGCTGTCTCCATCTTATCTCAGGTCACTGGGGGCTCGCGACCTACCCTGCCCATCTCCTGCCTCCTGACACTTTTCTGGGTGACCCATCCTTTCACTGTGGGGAGGGGCAGAGGACCCCAGAGGGACTTACTTGACCCAGAGAACTGAAGCTGACCTGGCCGCCTCTCCAGCAGGACCCCTTGTGAGGAGTAAAGGCACCAGGCTTCAGGGGTGGGAGATGTGTGGCCCCAGCCTCATGAAGGGTCCCCGCACACCCTGCCAGAAACCTTTCCAGCTGAAATGGGGCTGGATGTGGAGTGCTTGGACTTGGAATAGGTGAGGGCAGAGGACTCAGCCGCCTGGTCCGAGCGGTCCTGGTGCCCCAGGAGCGCGCATGGGCCTTACCCTGCAGGTGCCCAGCTCCATCCTGTCCTGCATTCTTTCCTCTGTCACCAATCCACAAGCTTATCTTTCTTGTATCTTTCTTACCCTCAGAGGGCAACTTTGATCTGGAATAACACATTTTGGCACCAAATACTTGGAAAGCCCCCCACCCCAGGTGCTAGAGTTGTGAAATTAGCATTTCTGCTATTTGTTCAGTTTTGTTTTGTTTTTTAAGGATAAGAAATCCCAATCACTCGGAGTGAGAAAGTGTTTAAGAAACAAGGCCACTGAGCAAAGGCAGCAGTTCCAATTCGGGGGTCACTGTCCGGTTACCAAAGCACGAGCCCAGGTAGGGGTGACCCCTGGGACTTTCGATCAGGTGAAAAAGGTCATGGGAGCCCAGGTGAACTGGAGCATTTCTTGGCCTTGATCTGCTTGCTGTGAAGTGCATTTCTGCATGGCCTGGGGCTGCTGGGAGCAGGCCAGTGCAGGCCTGGGGCTTAAGGGGAGCCCTTGCGTGAAGTGGAGAGTTCCGACCACCAGAGGCCAGTGGCTGGGGCTTCTGGAGCCCCCTGTCTGCATCCCCCATGTGCTGAACAAGACAGCTCCTCACATGTGATTCTGCGCATTTTGGTATGAACAATGCAACACAGGCATAAGATAAGAATTACAAACAAGAAAACAAGAAAATCATCTTCCGTCAGATGCCCCATTGTTATCTCCAACTGCCCCCGACCACTTAGTCCTTCCTCCTGCCTGCCTAACAGTTGGCTTCTTTTTGGCTCTGTCCCCATCCTTGCCAAACATCATGTAGTCATGAGTGTTCCTTCCTCATTTCCCATGTCCATCTGTCAGCAGGCATTTTATTCCTTCCCTAGAAATCCTTCCAGCTTTGCCCTTTTCTCCTCATGTCTGTTGGCCGTGCCTCCTTCCCACCTTGCCGGCTACTCTGTCCTCCTCTCTAGTCTCCTTGCCTCCAGCCGCTTCTCCCTCAAAGCCCCAATAATAACCTCCCGATGTCACCTTGTCTGCTGTCACAGTGTCACAGTGATTGTCCCTGGTTCAGAGCTTTAGTCATTCTTCATTGCCTCCAGAATGCTGTCCATTTTGCTGGGTGAAACATGGCAGTGTCGTACAAAGTACCGTGTGGCGAGACAGACCTGGGCGTAAATCCCAGCACCACACTTGGTGCTTGATCTTGAATAAACAGCCTCTCTGAACCCCATTGCTCAACCTTAAAATGCAACTTGTAACAGGCACATGTGGGCATGAAGGAAGATGATGCCCATCAAACACCATGCGTGGTGCCCGGTAGGCACGTCATGCATGAACAGCCCTTTCCCCTCTTCTACAATATGGCCCCACCTGAAATCTCCAGACCCCTCACGGATCCTATGGGTCCTTACTACCTCACCATACCACCCCCTGCCATGGCTTGGGGCACGCTGTGATTCTCACCACCTAGACCACACCCCCATGCCCTCCCTCCAGGCCCCAGTTTCAGGCCCCCACCTTGAAACTTTTGACTGTTCCAGCCCACAATGATCAAGAGTTTCTCTGCCTCTGGGTTGTTCTGAATGTGAATCACACTGTTTAGGCCTGAACCATCCTTCCTTGGTTTCCAGTGTGTTCCTTGTGGTTTCCGGACCTGATTGGAATGCCTGTGAGTCAGAGGCCATGTAATCCTCCTGTGGCCCCCGCAGAGCTGGGTGTATAACAGGGTCAGCAAGGCGTCTGAGTCAGTGACTGACAACCCAGCTGGGAGATGGAAGGAAGAATGAGATAGGCTGGAAGCTGGGAGGGAGACACTCCTGGCAAGTTCATCAAACACCAGTGCTCCTTACCATTGCTCCAGCAGGTAGTTCAGACCCTGGGCCATAGGCATTGGTGTAGACATGTATGCACATGCACATGCACATGTGTGTCCTCATCTGCATTTATGGTGGGGAGACAGGCGATGGTCCCAGGAGGCCTGCTTAAGGAAGTGGGACTTCGGACAAAAGGAATGAAGTACAGAATCCCCTCTCTCCCCGGAAAGGGAGCTGCTGATTACCCAGCCTCGGGCTCCTCACTGAGCAATTACCATGCTCTCGAGTAAATCCCATGGTTTCTCCATATCCTGGGCTGATCCAGGCCTAGCGTATCCAGGGTGCTTGTGAGCAGAGCAGAGGTCCTCAGGTAGAGGAGCAGGGACTTGTGCTGGGTCCCTAGCTGGGGCCCCAACATAGAGAAAGCAGTGTTTAGGGCTCCAGGTCTACACACCAGACTGCCCATCCAGGACGCCGTTTTCAGTTTCTCCAATTATTTCACATCACAAGACCCTGGCCATTCTCCTTCCTAAGCCCCACTGCATCCTAAGTCTGGCTCCAGCCCAGGGGGGCTGGGACGGCTGAAGGAACCTGGGTCACCCCCATCTCTGGGGGCCTCAGTTCCCTCTGCCTTCCCTCCACACCCCAACTTCCATCCCCTAGGGCTAGTGCAGCTCCACAGGCAGCACCACCCAGGATCCCTAAGATCTTAGGGAGGATACCCCCCACAAATCCAGTTGATGGTCGCCTCTAATGGCCACACAGCCTCTACCTCAGAGCCTCTGATCCTCGCAGGTGTCCTTGGCCAATGTCACCCCTTGGCCTGGGCCACTCTGGGTGGGCTCAGCACATTGGCCTGTCATGAGAACCAGACCATGCAGTCAGGCCTCTGGTGCCTCTTCCAGCCTCAGGGCTGGGCTCTGATCCTGGACTGAGCCTGTGTCCTGGTCATGATATGTCCAAGGGCAGCCACAACCTGGGTGGAAGAGACCACAGGATCGCTGGGTCTCTGATCCCGCCAGGCCCAGACCATTCCTGGAACCCAAATGGCTTAGTGGGGCATAAGGGAGGTGTGGAGCAGAGAAGTTATGGCGGGGTAACGGCCCTACCCACCTACAGTCGAGTCTGTGTTCCTACCGGTAAAAGCTGCCACTTAGTGAGAACCCACTGTATGTGGGGGGCTGTGCTGGACGCTTATCTGTGCATGCCAGTGGTCTTAACAGCCCTGGAAGGGAAATGTGACTATCCCCATGTTACAGACGACAAAACTGACTCAAAGAGTTTCTGTGACTGACTTCAACCACACAGCGGGAAAACGCAGTGAATCTTTGTGACTCACCCCAAAGCTCACCAGGCTGCCCCTTGCATGCCCTCTGAGGCCTTGAGCCCTGGATTCAGACTGGCCGCACTCACAAAGCCACCCTTTGGGTGACTTGTAACCCTCCAAACAATCCCTGATGGCAAGATCCACCTTCCCAAACACCTCAAATGGAACTGGGCCAGTCCCAGTCCCTGCCCCCCTCCCTTTTCCAGTTGTCCACTATTGTAAAGCAGAGATTCTGGACTAGGAAGGCGGGCGGGGTACAGAAGGGGACAAAAGCTTTTGGAGCCAGGAGGAAGACAAAAGAATGACAAGGAGGAGCAGCTGTTTGTAAAGGGAAATCTGAGACAGGCACAAAGCTCAGGCCGTAATCTCAGGCTCATGTGGAGCCCGGGTAGGGGTGCCCCAAGGTCAGGGTACCTAGGGGCTGGCGGATAGGAGCATACATCCCCACTCCAGGGTGGGTCCCTTTTCTCATGTGCGCAAACTGGGGCCTCATTCCTCTTCTTGGGCCAACCTCCCTGCCTCTTTCTGCTCTTCTCCTGTTCCCATCCCTTTGGGTTTGGGGGCTTCTTTCTGATTTCCATCTTTCTACATTGGGGTCTCCTGTAATTCACCCTAGAGCACCCCTCCTTTCCCCATTCCTCGTAGCAATTTTAGCAATTTTTTCCTCTGAACTCCCACTGGCATGTTCATAGCAAGTGGCCTCTGTTTGGGCCTGATACTTGATCAGGGTGGTGACAGAGCCCAGACAAAGCAGGCACAAGGCCGGGGAGGGGAGGGGAAAGAAGGGCCGGGGAGACAGATCACCTTCCTTCCACTCCAGGCCTTATTTGGTCTACCTTGGTGAAGCAGCCCTCCCTCCAACCCCTCTTTATTTATAGCATTTTGCTCTGCTCTCCTTTGTCTTGTCTGCTATCACTCCGTAGGGCACGCTGTGCGATCCCCACCCACCCCCACCCAGTGGGGCCCTGGGCCCCTCACTCCTCCCCACCAGGAATGTGCATGTGAGCAAAGACACTGACTATAAGCCCAGGCTTGGATTTCAATTGTGCAAACAGTTGGATAGAGCTGCCCAAAGGAGGGGTCTTTATTTTGGTCACCATTAGATCCTCATTGATTAGAGCAATGCCTGGTACTCATAGGAGCCACTCAGTAAATACTTGTTGAGTGAAGGAATCGGCACAGCTGCTCCGTTTTCAGACAATAGGGTGCAGAAGGAAGAAAATCATGATGGAACCAAGAGCAGGTGCCAAAGGGCTGGGGAACGAGTAAGGGTCTTTAAGGACATCAGGCCTCCAATCTGTTTCCAGATTAGATCTCTGAGGCAGAGAGCCTAGAGGCAGGTAGGTGAGTTCTATTCTGCAATGGGGAGTAGAGAATAGTAGCACTGTACCAGTGCCCCGCCAACCCGCCAAGAGAGAAACAAATATGATTGATTAATTTGTCAAAGGTAGAAAAGGCTTCCCAACTCCGCAGCCACAGAGGCTGGCCCATGGTGAAGACACTGACTTTGAAATGGCCCAGTCGTGTCCTAAGCATCGTTGGTGCCTCTCAATTGCCTGCTTCTGTGCCTGAGCCCTGGGAAATCAGGGAGGGGCAGCAGCTTTGAGCTTGGAAAGCTGGATAGGGTGGATGAAAAGAGATTTTGCCCTTCATTGTGAGCCCTTGGGCCTAATTCCTCAGCACCTGGCAGGGCCCAGAAGGGACACCCAAAGTTTGTTTTGTGGGACACCTTAGCAGCTGGGCCCCAGCAGCTGTATACCACAGCACTGCAGAGCTGTGGCTGGACTGGGCCCGCCATCTGCATTTGTGGTCCACACCCCACTTACCTGCACCCCCTCCGCAGCGGCTCAATGCCCTCAGGCTGTGCCTTGGTTACCAAGCAGCCCCCATGGAGGCTCTCACCTGGACTTGGCCATCCCTGCTGTGCCCACCCCACTATCAAAGTGTACCTGCTCTACCCCCACCCCTGAGGCCTGTGGCTCTCCTTCCAAGCAGACAGGACTGCTAATCAGATGGGTTAACCCACATGCACTGAAGAGCTGCGTTTGGGAAGGAGGGGGGATTTCAAACCAAACCACGCAATGGTTGCCTGGACACGGAGCCAGTGAGGCTTTCACCCCGCCCCCCCGCCCCCATTGCTGGAAGAGCATGGCAATGGCTATGGCCTGTGCTCACAGACTGAGCCCCAGCTCCTTTTCCCCACCTCCTCTGTGGTGGCTCCTGAGGTCTGCAGGAAAGGGGGAGAGCTTCCCTGTCCTTCTGCTCCACCTGCCAGAATACCAGTCGCACCAGGTCTGGACAGAGACGGCCCCACAGAACACAAGAGGGTGGGTGGCCAGCTGATGACTGTCTTGGTGACAGGTCTCTATCTACAGGAGCGGTGTTATCTGTGGTTCTGAGAATGTATGGCTCTGGGCTCGGTGTTTAGTACCTGTGGGCAGAGCTAGGAAAAGGAGTCAAAGGTTCCAACAGGTAGGACCAGCTGGCAGCCGGGCCCGCTCTCCGTACAAAGTGGGTCCTTGCCTCCTCACACTCCCAGCTCTCCTCCACAGACTGGGTTCCACCCCCAGTCTGCTGAGTTTTCTCCCCATCCTTGAATTTTGCTGCCCTGACTGACTACATGGCCTTAAAGAACGCACTTCCCTTCTCCATAAAATGAAGGGCTTCGACCCATCACCAAGGCCTGTCTGGCTCTGACGCTCAGTGACATCAACATATCACCTGGCTGGTCCAAGGAAATCACCAGTACCTGAGTCAGAGACCCCATCTCCAAGCTCCCTGGTTGTTGTTCTTGTCGTGTGGGTGGGAAACCTCCTTCCAGTTGCCCCAGTCTAGCCTTGTTGCCAGGTCCCCAACTCTGCCCTACCCCTCTGCTGCTGACACTCAGCCCCCTCCCCTCTCACAGTTGGCTGCAGGACCCAAGCCAGGGAGCAGGGAGGACACTGTGCAAGTGGGGCCAGACCAGTGCTGGGGGCAAGGGGCTAAGGGGCAGCAGTGTCAGGGGCCCGAAGAGCCCTGGGAGAGGGCCAGGGCCCTGCCTGCCTGAGGTTACGGTGGTCTGGTCAGTTGTGGTCAGTTCCCTCTTCTGCTAGCTGTGGAATGTGAGGCCTGGCCTGGGAGATATTTTGGCTGCACTTTGAGCCATCTCCGCCCCCTGGAACTCAGACCCTGCACACTCCATGCCATAACAATGACGACCACTTCCAATTGTTTCCTAGCTAGAGGGGGGAGGGGAGCACTGTTTAGGAAAGGGGGGGAGCCTGGGGGAAATGCTTCTAGTGACAACAGCCCTTTCTAAATCCGGCTGGGGACTGGGTGCAAGTGGGGGTGGGGGTGCCCTGCTGCCCCATATATACAGCCCCTGACCAGGTCAGGCTCCACAACTCTCCAGCACTTTAGCTGTCCTGGCTGCTCTCAGGTAGGAATGCAGAGCTGGAGGCCTTCTCCTAAAATAAGGGGGCCCCAGGTTTAGGAAGGGGCTCCTCTAGGAACAGCAAGCTACCTGCAGAGCTTCATGCAGAGTAGTGGATCTGGGCACTGAGCACACATGTACCGGTCTAAACATGCATGTATGTGCCCCAGGAGAAGTGGTGGGGGCGCATGTGTTACAGGGGGATATCTGTATCTAGGTATATGGTATCAGAATGCATTAGAGGGTGTGTGTGTGTGTGTGTGTGTATGTGTGTGGTGTACACAAGCATGCATGGTCTGAATGCATGGTGAGAAAGGGTATATACCTCACTGACTAGGATATGGAAATATCAAGTGAGAGAGGTGTGTTTATAATCATGCTTAAGGACAAGCAGGTCCATTTGGGGGAGGAGGAGGGGATGAAGATGGCAGAGAAGAATTAGAAAGCGTGTGTGCTTAAAAGATAATTCTGTGAGGTCTGCAATGTGCCACTACCCATGTCCACGCACATGGAGGTATTTGTGTGGGCATCCAGAAGTCGAGACTGCTGCAGTGTGTGTACAGCCCGCAAAAGGAGCTCATGGGCACGCGGTGTGGCTGTGCCAGGTCTCTGTATACTCGACAGTGTGCAGTGACGTGAGCCTGTTTCTGCTGTACACAGGTTCGACATGTGTGTCTGTTGCTGAGGTGTAATGGCACACTGGGGTGGGGGTGTGTGCCAAGTTTTAGGAAGGAAGCAGGTCTGTGTGAGGCATGAGCAGTGTACAGCTGAGGACATGTGGAATGTGTTCGCTGTGTGATGAGTGGGTTTATGAAAGAATGCCCACAGGGTGTCCTATCTGAGAATGTCCACCAAGACTGACAATCAGGTGGGGACAGGATGGACGAGAACTGGCTTTAGAGTCATGAGACTTGGGTTCAAGTGCTGGCTCCACTGCTTACTGCTATGTGTTTTGGACAAGCAAGCCCCTTAACCTTGATTTCCTCATCTGTACAATGGGGTGAGGATGGAGTAAGAGAATGTGCATAAAAGTGCTTTGAAGGCTGTAAAGCTCTGAACAAATGTGACCTTAAAGAAGGCAAGTTTCATGAGATAAGTATAGGCAAGGGTGGGACCATCTCCTAGGAGGAAACGGGATTAGGGCTCAGAAAACTGTTAGGACTAGTGCTCAGGGGGGAAAAGGGAATAGCTTGGAAAGCAAGAGAGGACAGGACCAGAGAAGCTGACTACCACATCCCACCTGTTTTCAGGCCTGGGGGAGGGTTGGGTGGGTGCTGAAGGGCAGAGCCAGGGAGCAGCAGGGAGGGGGCCCTGACATAGCCTTCCCTCTCTCCAGATCTCTTGCAGGCTTGAGACACTTTCCTCTCATAGACATATTTGAGAAGCCAAGGTAAGGAAAGCCGAAGATGGGATGTGAGGGAATTTGGGAAGATGCGGGACTCGAGTTTCTGCCTTGCCTTGGGGGAGAATGTCTTGGCAACCTGGAGTCCTTATCTGTGACTAGTGAGGGGGCCAGGGCGGGACAGGGTTGGAGATGGATACAGTCAGCTCCCTGCTTTCACAAAAGTTTAGGGCACTCTTCCCTTTTCTAGTATAGCCCCAGGCTGAACAAAAGTTTGCCTCTCCTCTGCCCAATAGATTTGCTAGGCATCTCAGGTTCAGGGATAAGCTCAAGGAACAAGGGACTTGCAGGTGATCCCTCCTGACTCCTGAGCATAGGGCTAGGCTCTGGGGTCCCACTGAAGAGGAAAGCCCAGGAAGGAGAGCAGAGGGGAAGGAAGGTAGATGGGAGGGCAGCCAACTCCTTCTTCTGCGCATGGCAGGCGCAGTCATGGGGGATGGAGAGATGGCAGCATATGGGGCCGCTGCCCCCTTCCTACGCAAGTCAGAGAAGGAGCGGCTGGAAGCCCAGACCAGGCCTTTTGACCTCAAGAAGGATGTCTTCGTGCCTGATGACAAAGAAGAGTTCGTCAAGGCTAAGATCGTGTCTCGAGAGGGTGGCAAAGTCACTGCTGAGACCCAGAATGGCAAGGTGAGTGGCAGGGCTGCCATAAGAGGCCATCCTGACACCCCTCAGCCCTTGGGTGCAGAGTGGGATGCCAGCAGGATTCACTCACACAGACCTGAGGACAGTGCAATTTTCCCTTCCTTTGGGTAGGGAGCCACACCCTCCAAAGAGCCCTTCCTGCTCCCAATATCCAGTCTATATTCTCCGTGATCCTGGCTCCTTCTCTCCTGAACACCATTATCCTGTAACTTGCCCAACTCCTCTCCCTGCTGAGGGAGGGTTGACAGGAGGGCCTGCATGTGGGCTGTTGCAGACGGTGACCGTGAAGGAGGACCAGGTGTTGCAGCAGAACCCCCCCAAGTTCGACAAGATCGAGGACATGGCCATGCTGACCTTCCTGAACGAGCCCGCAGTGCTCTACAACCTCAAGGAGCGCTATGCGGCCTGGATGATCTACGTGAGTGTGTCACCTGGGATATGCCTCTGAATCTGGTCGCTTCCTGGTCCCTGCATATCCACCACCTGGAGACAGAGATTCTGTTCTTTGTGCCCAGGTAGTATTGTACTCTGCCCTGGTCCCTACATCATTTGGTTCAGTTTTAATACCCGGAGGCAGGCATCACTCAGATTTTGCGCACTCATAGATTTTCCGTTCTCTTCTTCCTCTGCCAGGGTCTTTTCTGACTCTGAAAACTGCCATCCCCCCTCTATCACTGGCAACTCACTGCTCCTTTTCTATCCCTAGACCTACTCAGGCCTCTTCTGTGTCACCATCAACCCCTACAAGTGGCTGCCGGTGTACAATGCTGAGGTGGTGGCCGCCTACCGGGGCAAGAAGAGGAGTGAGGCGCCGCCCCACATCTTCTCCATCTCCGACAACGCCTATCAGAACATGCTGACAGGTGAGCCGAGAGCAAGGCAGCGGATGAGGGATGGGGGGCACCAAACAAGAGCATTCTGTGTGGCTCCTGACTGTTCCTCCCCGTTTGCTCTCCACAGACAGAGAAAACCAGTCCATCCTGATCACGTGAGTATGGCTCCTACCCTACTTCCTTGCAGAATCTCCCTGATTCCAGCCCCCATCAAGGCCCCCAGTCTCTATGTACACCCCACCCATTACCCTCTCCAGCTTCACGCCAGCTCCTCTTTCTTCTCTGGTCTTTCCCCTTCCCTTCTCTTTGCTCTCCCCCTTCCCTCTCTTATTTTTATCTCTCCCATCTCCTTCACTCACTCTCCCCCAACTCATCATTTATCCTTAAGCCTGGTATCAGCGTGTCTTCTTCACCTTTTCATGTTCTTTCATCTTTCCCTTCAGAAACCTTCCCCAGTCTTCCAGCCCCACCCATTCTTATTCAAAACAGTCCAGGCCCACGTCTTCTGATTGCCTTTGACCAGCTAAGAGCAGGTTCCACCTGCCCAAATCCATCACCTTCTCGTGGCATCCTTTCTGGCTGCTATCCCTGACCCTGTGTGGGTCAGAGTACAGCTGTGTGTTTGGGATGCATTATACCTGCCAGCTCCCTGCGTCAGGGCTCCCACTGTCCATAGGACCAGGCACTCTCTCCTGATTTGAGGCTTGTTGGCTTCAAGCAGTGTTTGTGCACTGCTTAATGAGCCCCTGAATGTCCTGACAGCGGAGAATCCGGGGCTGGGAAGACGGTCAACACCAAGAGAGTCATTCAGTACTTTGCTGTTATCGCCGCCATTGGGGATCGCAGCAAGAAGGACCAGAACCCAGGCAAGGTAGGCTTGCTGTCCCTCAAGGGACCAAGCTGCAAAAAGCGAGCCCTCTAACGTGGCATCTTCCTGACCTTCACAGGGCACCCTGGAGGACCAGATCATCCAGGCCAACCCTGCCCTGGAGGCCTTCGGCAATGCCAAGACCTTACGGAATGACAACTCCTCCCGCTTCGTGAGTGGTCCCTGACCTTGGACTTGGGATTTGGGCTGGTCAAGGAATGGTATCAAATATGAGCCTTCCTTCAGCTCATCACTACATTGCTCCATCTCTCCAGGGAAAATTCATTCGAATCCATTTTGGGGCAACCGGAAAGTTGGCATCTGCTGACATAGAGACCTGTGAGTGCCATGAATCTGCTAGGGCTCAGCCTGAACTCACCCTCGTTCTAACTGTCTCGATCCCAACCTCTCTCTCCTCTCTCTCTGTCTCTTTTCTCTCTAGGTCTCTGGCTCTCAGTCTCTCTCCCTCTCTTTTTGTCTCTCTCTCTCTGTGTCTCTGTGTCTCTAGGTCTGTATACCATCTCTCTCTCAGACTTCCTATGGTCTTTCTTCATCTCTGTCTCTGCAGGTCTGTGTGTCTTTCTCTGAGACTATTTCTCTCCTCCTCGGCCTCAGTCTCCAGCTCCACCTCCGTGTTTATGTAGGAGTCTCTCGCTTTCTTTCTTCTTCTTCCTCTCCCTCTGCCTTCTGCTTGCTAGCTAATTTATGATTCATTGTCCTCTATTTCCTTGTACCTAACTTTTCTTTCTCTCTTTCTTCTCCCTTACTGTTCACAGACCTTCTGGAAAAATCCAGAGTTATTTTCCAGCTGAAATCAGAGAGAGATTATCACATTTTTTACCAAATCCTGTCTAACAAAAAGCCTGAACTGCTGGGTGAGTCAGAGCTACCAACTGAGACCAACTATCTCCATGGCAACCTGGTCCCGTCGGCTTGCGGCTGATTGTTGGCATGCTCTGGGTTTATGGCACTGCTGGATTCAGTTCTGGGGAATGTGGGGCCACGTTGAGCCCTGTCCTGTGTCATGCGCTGTGGCAGGCAGCCCCAGTGACAACCAGGGTTTATGCCACATCCTAACCACATCTTCTCCCCGCCAGACATGCTGCTGATCACCAACAACCCCTATGATTATGCATTCATCTCCCAAGGAGAGACCACTGTGGCCTCGATTGATGACTCCGAGGAGCTCATAGCCACTGATGTAAGTGTCTAAGGACTTAATCGAGAGGTGAGGGGAGTGGCAGTAAGGGGCAAATGGGGCCATTCCACTGGCCCAGGAGTGGAGCTGACATTGGCTGCCTGTTGTTCACAGTGGTATGGCCCCTCCCTTAGGGCCAGCATGTCCCTCTGACCAGGCTGTACTGAGGTATGGGTGTGATGAGACAAGGCTGGCCAATATTTGGTCAAACCAGAGAGGGCTGGAAGCCATAGGATAGAGAAGTAGACAAGCCAAGAAATAAGGCATCACCAAGGGAAGAAGGGAGGGGAGGACCTTCCGTATTTGTCCATGGAGACACCCTGGCCTGGGCAGGCTAGGTAAAGAACAGATATGGACAGGTATGGAAGGTCTAGGCAGCAAAGCAAGTGTAGGGCTTGGAAAAGGGGCAATAGTAGGAAACATGAGTGGGTAACCCAGAGGACCTCCAGAGAATAGCTGTGACCACTGACACCGGGGCTGAGGCAGCCTGCACTCAACTCTTCACTCATACGTTTGTTTTGGAGTCCCCGCTGGATATGGGAGTCTCAGAACCCACAGGAATTCAGGAGATGAGCTCTCTCTACACTGAAGAGGAAGCTCATTTGCCTGCCTTATTTCCTTTCCTATGGTCCACCAATATGGGGTCTGTCTACAGAATGCCTTTGACGTTCTGGGCTTCACTCCAGAAGAGAAGAACTCCATTTACAAGCTGACGGGAGCCATCATGCATTTTGGAAATATGAAGTTCAAACAGAAGCAGCGAGAGGAGCAGGCTGAGCCGGATGGCACTGAAGGTGGGAGTCTGGGATGATGGGGACACATGTAGTGTCACTGAGGGCCGCATCTGCAGAGGAGTCATCTCTTTAACAACTTTGTTACCTGCACTTTCCTTCCAGAGGCTGACAAGTCTGCCTACCTCATGGGGCTGAACTCAGCTGACCTACTGAAGGGGCTGTGCCACCCTCGGGTGAAAGTGGGCAATGAGTATGTCACCAAGGGGCAGAATGTCCAGCAGGTGGGTTATCTTCGGAAGATAAATGGTGGCGGGGAATGGCATGGTGCAGTGGGAGCTCTAGAATTCACCCTACCCAAACACTCTGCTTACTTGGGTCTCTCCTTCGAGGTTTCATATGCCATCGGGGCACTGGCCAAGTCAGTGTACGAGAAGATGTTCAACTGGATGGTGACGCGGATCAACGCCACCCTGGAGACCAAGCAGCCACGCCAGTACTTCATCGGAGTCCTGGACATCGCCGGCTTCGAGATCTTCGACGTGAGTGGGGAGAGCCCTGGGAGTGGGGAGAACAATCACTCACTCGTTGGCACAGGCAACAACCATTTGTTGAGTGCCAGCCATAGACTAGGCGTGGGGAATCGGTGGGGTTCAGCAGGGACAGAGGCAGTCATCATCCTGACTTCAGGGGCAGCGCTCCCTTCCTGCCCTGACCGTAGAGGGGACCAGCCACGTCCCTCGCTGGGCTGGACACAGCCCTGGGCTGACCCCCCGGCCACTCGGCCGCCGGCCTAGCTCACCGGCTCCTGCCCTCACTCCCCTGCAGTTCAACAGCTTCGAGCAGCTCTGCATCAACTTCACCAACGAGAAGCTGCAGCAGTTCTTCAACCACCACATGTTCGTGCTGGAGCAGGAGGAGTACAAGAAAGAGGGCATCGAGTGGGAGTTCATTGACTTCGGCATGGACCTGCAGGCCTGCATCGACCTCATCGAGAAGGTGCTGCTTGGCCCCACCTGAGCTTTCTACTTATACCCACATAAACTCCCCAGAAAAAATGGCAGCCCCATCCCTTCTGGGGGAAATATCTGGATAACAGAAGGATCTGAAGCCTAGTTTCCAGAGCCTTGTGTTGTCCTAGCTACTCAGGACATGGTGGCACCTGGGAGACTCAAGTTCCCAGGGACTTCAAGGTGAACACGCAAGGGAGCGCACATCCAGGATGGCCTCCCACACCAGTGTGTTTATCACCCCTGGTTTAGCCTTCCAAGGAACAGAAAGTCTGAGGGCAGGGTAGGGGATTGTAAGAGGGTGCCTATTTTTCAACCCCAACATCTCAGGGACTTGGGTGATAGAGTGGTGTGTAAAGCACCTATAGCATCCACATTCCCAGACTTTCAAAAAAGTCCCTCTGACATCAAACAAAGTCTTCCACCTGGGGAAGGCTTTAACAGGTGTCACTCAATAGATAACTGTAATCAGAACAGAGCCTGTTACCTTAATATCCAAAGGAGCATTTCCAAAAGCATCTATCTCCATTTGCATGAGGTGTGCTCAGTGATGCTCTCCCCTCTACCCTCAGCCCATGGGCATCATGTCTATCCTGGAGGAAGAGTGCATGTTCCCCAAGGCCACTGACATGACCTTCAAGGCCAAGCTGTACGACAACCACCTGGGCAAGTCCAACAACTTCCAGAAGCCACGCAATGTCAAGGGGAAGCAGGAAGCCCATTTCTCTCTGGTCCACTATGCCGGCACCGTGGACTACAACATCCTGGGATGGCTGCAGAAGAACAAAGACCCGCTGAATGAGACGGTGGTGGGCTTGTACCAGAAGTCTTCTCTCAAGCTGCTCAGCAACCTGTTTGCCAACTATGCTGGGGCTGATGCACGTAAGTGGAGACTGGGACCCAGGGGATTAAGGAGCACGGTCTGGATCTGAAGCAGGTCAATTGCTACACCCCACCGTTTCCATGTTATGCTGTGTCCAAGGGTTACAGGCTCAGTGAGATAGAATTGGGTGGAGAAGCTGAGGCCACCACAACGAAGACCCTTACCTGGAGGCCAAATGCCAGCAACGATATGAAGAGAGGCTGCGACTCTTTATCCCTCCCATAGCCTCCCCACACACCCACTTGTGCTCCTTTTTTTGACTCTTTCCCACAGCTGTTGAGAAGGGCAAAAGCAAGGGCAAGAAAGGCTCATCCTTTCAGACTGTGTCAGCTCTACACAGGGTGAGTGTGTGACACCAGTCCCAGCCCAGCATGGCTCCTGCCCTGCCTTGTTCATCCTGACTCCTCCCACTACCCCCCACCCCCACACCTCATTTCATTCATGATCCTTTCCACTCTTTGTCTTCTCATTTCTTCATCTCCATTCTCTTCTCCTTCATCTGCTGGCCTCTTTCTTTATTCAGTTCCCATCTCACCTTTCTTTTCTTTCCCTCCTGCCTTCCATTCTCTATCTCTTCCTCCACGTCTTCCCCGAGCATTCCTTCATTCTCTTTAGCTCCGTGCATTCTCTCTATCTCTTTCCCTTCCTCCTTTCTTCTCTCTTTTGTTACTTCTCTTTCATTTTCTTTACTTTTCCCTTTTGTTTCTTGACCCCCAGGAAAATCTGAACAAGCTGATGACCAACTTGCGCTGCACACACCCCCACTTCGTGCGCTGCATCATCCCCAATGAGACCAAGTCTCCTGGTGAGCCCCTGAACTCACGTTCAGACCACAGCTGGATACACACGACCCTGGAAACAGGACCTTCTAAGTCATCTCCTAACCTCTCAACGCAGTGCTTTCCAAATCACATTCTTCTCCTTCCAAGCCCCATGAGGACCCACAGCCCACCCCCACCCCAGTACCTTACATTTGGAATGTGTAACTCAGGGTAATGTGTAAGGCACTTAGAAAAACATTACCTCGCAAATGCTTAACAACCCCCAATGAGACATGTAAGGGTTGTTTATCCCTTTTTGACTGATAAGGACATCGAAGCTCAGGGGCCTGGGTTCAAGGCCTGGCTCTGTTCTGATCAGCTTAGTGACCTTGGCCAGGTCCCTTACCAATCTGGGCTTAGTTTATTCTCTAGGAAATGAGATGTATCTGCTCTGGCTACCACCAATGATAATAGGCATAAACCACATAAAATAAGAAATGTGAAATCCTTTTGGTTACTCTTAAAAGTGGGCTAGAAAAAAAATTAAGGATCATTGTTAACTGACTCACTAACTTTACCAGCTAATAAGTGGCAGAGCCAGGATCAGAACCCGGGATTTTTTGGCTCTCAGTCCAGGGCTCTCTCCACATGCTCCTCTCCCCTCCTCCCGCCACAGGGGTGATGAACAACCCCCTGGTCATGCACCAGCTGCGCTGCAACGGCGTGCTGGAGGGCATCCGCATCTGCAGGAAGGGCTTCCCAAACCGCATCCTCTATGGGGACTTCCGGCAGAGGTGGGTACAAGGCACCCCAGGGCTCAGGGAGCAGGGGAGAACCCCAGTGGCCTTTGTAGTCAGGGAAGACTGCAGGGGTCCCCGAGTTCTGAGGGCAGAGCAGATGGGTGAAGAATGTGGGTGACTCCGGGCAACTCCCTCCCAGGTATCGCATCCTGAACCCAGCAGCCATCCCCGAAGGACAGTTCATTGACAGCAGAAAAGGGACAGAGAAGCTGCTGGGCTCCCTGGACATTGACCACAACCAGTACAAGTTCGGCCACACCAAGGTGAGTCTATGGCCCCATCGGGTGGAATTGCAGGCTGTGTGGCTGTCATGCAGAGTGTCATGCGGGGTATCTCGTCCCTCTCCCCACACAAGATTGCAAGATATGGTGAGGCCAAAAAGGAACGGCAGTTATAGCAATGGCTAATGGCTAACCAGTAGCAGCTGATGGCCAACCAGTTACAGCTGATGGCCATCTACTACCCGAGCCAGGACCGTTCCATGTGAGGCCAAGAGCCTGGAAACCGCTCTCTGGGGCTCTGTCCCCACAGCAGCCATGTTGAGTGGAGCAGCTGGGAGTTTGGAAGGCAGACCCCTGATTCCTGGCTTCCTGTATCAACCCAAGTGCTGGAAGCCAGGCCTTCTTTCTGTCTTGTCTTTCACATTTCACTCCCAGGTGTAGGATGAGCAGGCGTTGGGTCCCCTGGGAGCTCAGCCAGAGTCTCCCACCCTCTTCCTGCACCCTGGATACCCTTCTCTGAGCTGTGGCCCCCTTGGCTCTTCCCCTTGCCCACAGGTGTTCTTCAAGGCGGGGCTGCTGGGGCTGCTGGAAGAGATGCGAGACGAGAAGCTGAGCCGCATTATCACCCGTATCCAGGCCCAGTCCAGGGGTGTGCTCTCCAGAATGGAGTTCAAGAAGCTGCTGGAACGCAGGTGAGAGATCTCAGGGAGGTTCCTAGTCATGAGGTACAGGCTGTTTCAAGGGCAGTGTCTGCAAAAAGCTCAATGGTTCTTCAAACAACAGGACTGGCAGGAGGGGTTCATACAGACACAGGGTGGGCCTCAGGCTCAGAGAGCAGAACAGATGAAGGAAAAGGCCATTACCTACTAGTCGGCCTCAGGACAGGAAGGAGGGAGAAGGGCACTTTCACCACCCCTCTCACTGGGCCCCTGCAGAGACTCCCTGCTGATAATCCAGTGGAACATTCGGGCCTTCATGGGAGTCAAGAACTGGCCCTGGATGAAGCTCTACTTCAAGATCAAGCCACTGCTAAAGAGTGCAGAGACAGAGAAGGAGATGGCCAACATGAAGGAGGAATTTGGGCGCCTCAAAGAGGCACTAGAGAAGTCTGAGGCTCGCCGCAAGGAGCTGGAGGAGAAGATGGTGTCCCTGCTGCAGGAGAAGAACGACCTACAGCTCCAAGTGCAGGCGGTGAGGCTCTGGACCTTTGGTGGCTCTTCCACCCTGTTTTGCCTGCATCTCCCACACACCCTGCACCTCTCCACCCAGGGGCTCACAATCTTTCCCCTCACAGGCAGAGGATTCTGGGGTTAACACTTCAAAGACCTCCAAAGAGATCCTTCAAGAGAAGGAAAGGGAAGGGGGAAAAGAACTAACTTTTAAAACACAGGCTTTCCACCTGGATTCATTCTGGATCCAAAGCTCAATAATTTCATGACCTTGGGCAAACCATGCATTGTCTTTGAATCTCAATGTCCTCATCTCTAGATAGGGAATAAAGCTGCCCCTCTCCCTAGATTATAAATATGTAAAGTTCTGGGGGCATTCGGCAAATGTAGTTCCCTCCCTTCAATGTGAGGGGGGCATTGGAGGGCCAGGAGCAGAGTGGAGGAGACCAGAGCAAGAGAGCCCGATAGAGACTTCTGGTTTCCTTCTCTCTGCTCCTGGCCCTTCAACACCCCCCTCACATTGCCCTAAAATTCTTCCCCTCCCCATCCTTCTGAGGTTCTTCTCAGCAGTAGATATCCTGGAGCTCCCCTCCTATAGTGAGGGCTGAGCCTCTCCCTCCCTCCACCTGCCACGCAAGGACTCTACCCACTGGACAGCCGGTCCTCTGTGCCTCACCCTCAGGAACAAGACAACTTAGCTGATGCAGAGGAGCGCTGCGACCAGCTGATCAAGAACAAGATCCAGCTGGAGGCCAAGGTGAAGGAGATGAACGAGAGGCTGGAGGATGAGGAGGAGATGAATGCTGAGCTCACCGCCAAGAAGCGCAAGCTGGAAGACGAGTGCTCTGAGCTCAAAAGGGACATTGATGACCTGGAGCTGACATTGGCCAAGGTGGAGAAAGAGAAGCACGCAACAGAGAACAAGGTGAGGGCAGCTACCTCTGGCTCCAGCCCAGGTCTCCTTGGGATTCCCAGACCACATTGACCTTACAAGACCAGGACTCTCAGGGGATCCTGAGAGCAGTGTGGTCCTTGGCATTAGAGATCTCCTTAGATGTCTCCAGGCTGGTGATCTTTGACCGTAATGGTGGTCGGGGTTCTTGGTTGGCAGGTGAAGAACCTGACAGAGGAGATGGCTGGGCTGGATGAGATCATCGTCAAGCTGACCAAGGAGAAGAAAGCTCTGCAAGAGGCCCACCAGCAGGCCCTGGATGACCTTCAGGCTGAGGAGGACAAGGTCAACACACTGACCAAGTCTAAGGTCAAGCTAGAGCAGCAGGTGGACGATGTAAGTAGATTGTCTTAGGGCCTAGATATACCATGTCCACCTGTGTTTTGTGTGCATGCGTGTGTGTGTGTGTGTGTGTGTGTGTTTGGAGAGTGGTGTTAGAGAGTGCTCCCTTCCCTGAAACTTTTCTGTAAGGGAGTTTGGGGATAGAAAAGGGAAAGCATGATCAAATATGTATCTCATCTCACTGATATGTTCAACAGTGGAGATGGGCTTCCTTATTTCAATTTAGGTTCTAGCTTATACATCTCTATCTTTAATCACAGGATTTAGAGGGTTATCTCATAAGAACATATGTTTCTTGGAATTTTGTGAGGCTCCTCAAAGAGGATCTTTAGACTTTTAATATTTTAGGCAGGATCTGGTCCTCAGTGATCATTGCTCCCACAGATAGTTCTTTGTGCCTCTCTGTTGAGTCACGTATCACTCTGAGTTATCATTATTGAAGTATCTGTCTCGGCCAAAGACTGAGTTTCCTTTAGGTGGAAACTTGGATTTACTCAATTTTGTGTCTACAGTGCTTAGCCTGAACCCCAGTAGGTACTTAAAGGATGCAGAATGAATGAATGCTGCTTTGGGGTTTCATCCTATAGTCATTCATTCAATCATGTATCAGCTACTGAGCATCCCTACATGCTAGGCACACTAACAGCCTCCTGGTAACACTGAGCCCACTCTGGGGAAGCTTTCCCAGGTCCTGGACATCTCCTGGGGTCCCCCAACCCTGGAGGGACTGAGCTTCCAAATCACCAAGTCAGCATGCTTAGCCTCACGGGTCATGCTGGTCCTTCTCTCCATCAGCTGGAAGGGTCCCTGGAGCAAGAAAAGAAGGTACGTATGGACCTGGAGCGAGCAAAGCGGAAGCTGGAGGGAGACCTAAAATTGACTCAGGAGAGCATCATGGACCTGGAGAACGACAAGCAGCAGCTGGATGAGCGACTGAAAAAGTAGTGTATTCCCCTCACTGTCACCTTTCCTTGTCCCTAGCCCAGCAGCCTATTCTGCCAATGGCAGTCCAAGTGACCCAAGACATCCATCCTCAGGCAACAGCCTCATGCAGCCTCAAAAAGTGGGTGCATAAAAATTTTTTAAAAAGTGGGTGCAAAACTGTGGACAAAGCCTCCAGGCTAAGGACTTTCCTCCCCCAGTCACGTACATCAGGGCCCAGCAAAGAGTCTAACTTGGACCCCTCAAGTCCTTTCTTCCTGTTGGGCACTCAAAAGGGATGGAAAATAACAACTCGCCCCCTTTATACACATGTCCCTTTAGAGACCAGTTGCCTAACATGGAGGAAGGCTCCATACAAAACCTTTCAAGAAAGTTCTTTTAGGGCGTTTACAGAGTGCAGAAGGCCACAGAGAAATGTGTCAGCTGTCACACAAGCAATGCAGGGTCTGGGCCATTTCTTTGTTCTTATAAACTTGTGGTTCTAATTCTTATTGCAAGTGCTTCCAAAATGTATAGCTCCATTTTCCAGCTTGGCAAACAGTGAACCTGCAGAACATATTTGGATAATCGAAGATATTATGGTACTTTAAGGTCAGCACTTTGAAAGGCTCTGAAGATCACCATGAGTCACACTGCCATCAGGCTGTCTGCCCAGGAGTCTTCACACTTCCCCAGGCACAATGTTTATTGAAGGAATGAATAAATATATGATCCCTTTGATCCTCAAACCATCTTTTAAAGAGGATATTTTTAGCCTCAATTTACCCAAGAGGAAACAAACCTCAAAAAGGTTAACCAAATTCAAAATAACAATGACAGAATTAAAGATCATTGGAGCTTAAAGGGGCCTTTGAAACAATCTAGTTGAACCCATTCATTTTACAGACCAAAGAAGTAGAGTCCCTTAGAGCCCAGGTCTTATCACTCCACCTACAGTGTTCTTCCCATTACACTTCCTGTTGGACTTCAATCTTTCAGCAGGTGGACCGCCCGCTGAAACCCCCCACCCCATTGGCCCTGGAAGCTTTCTTTTTCTGATGAAATCCTGCTTTCCATTTGTTTAATCATCATTTCCAACAACTGGTGGGCCCTCCTGGAACCGAAACCGCCTCCCTTGCCTCACCCTCCCTCCTTCCCCACAGGAAGGACTTTGAGCTGAATGCCCTGAATGCAAGGATTGAGGATGAGCAGGCCCTGGGAATCCAGCTGCAGAAGAAGCTAAAAGAGCTTCAGGTGAGATCTGGGATGCCCAAAGTGGGTGCTGGATTCTCTGGGGGTGGTTCTCAGCTTCTCCACCTCCCTCCTCCAGGCTGTCCTCTCCCAGCATTATAGGTGCTTGCTATGTGTCCATGAAGGGAGACACTGAGCTATCATAGTTCCCCTATGGAGCTCCTTCAGGAGGGGCTGGGTGATCTAAGGAAGGCATAGGAAGAGACCTTGAAAAGCTCACAGGTCTGGGAGGGGCACAGAAATCTTGGCTTTCTGTCTCAGCTCTCGTTTAGCCAGTGACATAGGGGTGCCCACCCCAGATCTCTGGGTCTCCCCTGTTACCCAGTAACTTTTAAGGTCCCTTCAGCCCTGACGATCTGTGACTTTGGTTCTTATTTCTAGAGCAGACACTGTTAGGTCTTTAGTTGTCTGGTCAGACAAACATGGCTCTCTCATTCTGACTTTTATTATTTTTTTGCCACTAAACTTAAAATATCCCTAGAACACTTTGTCCCTCTTCAAGAGCAACCTTCAAACTCTTTCCTTCCAGTAAAGACAATGTATAATGTTTTGGCCTAAAGGAAGGCTAACTTGGCTGTCTAAACCATCACCCACAAATCCTTTTATTTCCATACCTCCATTGGTAGAACTAAACTGACTTGCTGTTCCAGTCAAGCCAGGAGTCTTCTAGAGCCCAAGGAGGGGTCTCCCATGGAGGGTGCCAGGCCCTGGGTCTGAGCCCTTTGTGTCCGGGTTCAGGCTCGCATTGAGGAGCTAGAGGAGGAGCTGGAGGCCGAGCGCACCGCCCGCGCCAAGGTGGAGAAGCTGCGCTCAGACCTGTCCCGGGAGCTGGAGGAGATCAGTGAGCGGCTGGAAGAGGCCGGCGGGGCCACGTCTGTGCAGATTGAGATGAACAAGAAGCGGGAGGCCGAGTTCCAGAAGATGAGGCGGGACCTGGAGGAGGCCACCCTGCAGCACGAGGCCACGGCCGCGGCCCTGCGCAAGAAGCATGCTGACAGTGTGGCTGAGCTGGGCGAGCAGATCGACAACCTGCAGCGTGTGAAGCAGAAGCTGGAGAAGGAGAAGAGCGAGTTCAAGCTGGAGCTGGATGATGTCACCTCCAACATGGAGCAGATCATCAAGGCCAAGGTGGTCCTGTGCTCAGTCTCTCCCTTCCTCCCATTCCCTCTACCCACTTTCAACATCTGCCCATGTCGCCTCTCTTCTTTGATGGTTCAGTTTCCCACTTTCTTTCTTCTACCCAGTTCTCTGATCCTCTCCTTCCTTCCATGCCTTCCCTCTTCCTTCTCCTTTAATAGCACCCCTTAAAACCCTTTCAGTGACCCCTACAACCATTGTATGACTCTCCTTCCTCTCTCAGGCTAACCTGGAGAAGATGTGCCGGACCCTGGAAGACCAGATGAATGAGCATCGTTGCAAAGCTGAGGAGACCCAGCGTTCTGTCAATGACCTCACCAGCCAGCGGGCCAAGCTTCAAACTGAGAATGGTGAGCCCCGGCCCAGCCTCCCCTGACTTTCTGAATCAACCCAGCCTTGGGTAGAGACACACACACATACACACACACACATACAAACACACCTCCAGACAATGGGGCCCAAGGGTTAGGAGAGGGTTTCGGGGGAGAGAGGAGTGCCTGGCCTTCAAGAGTTGAGTGTGTCTTGCTCCTGTTCAGGTGAGCTGTCCCGACAGCTGGATGAGAAGGAGGCGCTGATCTCCCAGCTGACCCGAGGCAAGCTCACTTATACCCAGCAGCTGGAGGATCTCAAGAGGCAGCTGGAGGAGGAGGTTAAGGTGAGGCCTAGACTGAGGTCCCTTAGCCCACCCCAAGGAACATAGCAGCTGGCGTTTCATCCACATCATTTCCTTGAGGCTCACTAGCCATACATTATTCTCCCAGAATTCCAAAAGGAATAATAGCCTAGACCCCCCACATGTCTCTTAAGTCTATACCACCAGGCTGAGCCCTTTCTGTTGCCATCCCTGGAGGGGACAGGGGTGGCATGAGCTAAGGGTGCCTGTGGGCCCTGGGTTAGCAATCTGAAACTAGAGAAAGAAACTCACTGGAGCCTCTTTTTAGCATTTTGAGGGGCTCATGAAAAAGAAAAGACTATGACTTTTAAAAAAGGTCAGGGCTCAAATCCTAATCTGCCTCTTAGAGCTTGGTGATGTTGGGGAAATCACCTAACCTCTGTGAGCCTCTGTCTCCTCCCCTCAAAATGGGGGTGAGGATGGTAATACCTGCTGCAGTGAGGAGCATAGGAGCGATGGGCATAAAGTGTTTCATAAATAGTGCGGTGCTATATGGGCATTCTTTCTTACTGGTACTCAGCAGACCATTCCAGGTCTACTGGGGGTTTAGAGACAGGTGAGTCTTGGCAGGGAGGTGCTGTTGAAAATAGGGTGAAAACACAGGAAAGGGCTGGGGTTGCATTATGGAGAAAGCTGAGCCCACCTCCTGGTGCCCACATCCCCAGGCGAAGAACGCCCTGGCCCACGCACTACAGTCGGCCAGGCATGACTGTGACCTGCTGCGGGAGCAGTATGAGGAGGAGACAGAGGCCAAGGCTGAGCTGCAGCGGGTCCTGTCCAAGGCCAACTCAGAGGTGGCCCAGTGGAGGACCAAGTACGAGACGGACGCCATCCAGCGGACTGAGGAGCTCGAGGAGGCCAAGTGAGTCGCCAGTGCCCTCTGGCTGAGGGCCTTTTACAGGCAGGACGCAGCCCGGTCCCCAGTCCTCGGTCCCTTGTAGATTCATGACACGAAATAGAGCTCAGCTACGCTATGACAACACAGAAGACCCTGCCCTGGCCCCACCTCCTTCTCCTCTCAGGGAAGCTTTTTGCTCGCGTTATGTTTCTTATCCAAATATAAGACGAACAAAAGGTTTGTCTGAGGGCAGAATGCTCCCCTCTGGGGCAGGGTGCTGTGGCAGGAGGAACTGGGGTGGGCTGTAGAAGCCCATGCTCCCTCCATGTCTGCAGCCTAAAGGCTGGCCCAGGCTCAGAGGCTTGCCACCCAGAAGGCCCTCCTGGGTGCTGTGGGTCTGCACACCCTGCCATCCAGACCCTCCGCCTGCCAGTTCTCGGCCACTTAGGGCCCAGGCTTCTCCCACAAGGCTTCTGAGTTTTCAAGGATTGTTTTCCAGAAGACTCATGTTGTTTCCCCTTGTCCAAATCCACACCCTTCATCCTCCCCACTCCCACCTCCCCCCGGCAGGAAGAAGCTGGCCCAGCGGCTACAGGAGGCTGAGGAGGCCGTGGAGGCCGTCAATGCCAAGTGCTCATCGCTAGAGAAGACCAAGCACAGGCTGCAGAACGAGATTGAGGACCTCATGGTGGACGTGGAGCGCTCCAATGCAGCCGCTGCGGCTCTGGACAAGAAGCAGAGGAACTTCGACAAGGTGGCCCCTGGTGGGGGACACAGCCAGGGGGCAGAGCAGGGGGACTGGCATCAGTGTGGGGCCAGGGACACCGTCCTTGGAGGCGGGGAGGGGGCTGAGCCCAGGGGAAGGGCCTGGACAGCCCTGGAGGTGGGGGTGGGGCTGCGGCTGCGCAGTGAGCCCTAACCCTGTTCCCACAGATCCTGGCCGAGTGGAAGCAGAAGTATGAGGAGTCGCAGTCAGAGCTGGAGTCCTCGCAGAAGGAGGCGCGCTCCCTCAGCACCGAGCTCTTCAAGCTCAAGAACGCCTACGAGGAGTCCCTGGAGCATCTGGAGACCTTCAAGCGGGAGAACAAGAACCTTCAGGGTGCGCGGGGGGCCTGAAGCCGGGAGGGGTGGGGAGAGTGCCCACTCGTGGTGCCACACAGGGGTTCCAAGAAGCATGCCCTCCCCTAATGGACCATGGCAGCCCCCAACTGAGTCACCCGGCCCCTCCACAGAGGAGATCACTGACCTGACTGAGCAGTTGGGTTCCAGTGGAAAGAGTATACATGAGCTGGAGAAGATCCGCAAGCAGCTGGAGGCGGAGAAGCTGGAGCTGCAGTCAGCGCTGGAGGAGGCTGAGGTGTGTGTTTTGCGGGGAGGTGGAGGGGGAAGGTGAGCTCTGGGCTGTGGTCCCTATTCTCATCTCCCTTTTGTCTGGTTTGTTCACTGATCCACTCTCTTAGCCTAGAACAGTGCCTGGCACATAGTGGGCACTCAACAAATATTGTGGAATGAATGAACAATTCGCTCAATTCCCTCCACACAAATGTTTTCCCTATTACATTTTAGACAAGATTTCCTGTTTCCACACTCTTCCCCTTTCCACCTCAGCCTTCCTCTTTAGGTTTTTTGCATTCTGTGCCTGATTGCCTGTTTCCTTGGCAACACCTTTCTCTTCATTTTCCTCTTTGTCTTCATTGCTCGCTCTCCTCTTTGAGGGCCTGAATCACCTTCTATGAGGCCTATTTCTTTTTAATTCTCTTTTGTTCTTCCTCCTTCTGATTCTTTGAGTGAACCACTTACACCACTGTCAAACTCACTTGGTGTCCACAATTCATGGACAGACCCCCTACCCCTGCCTGGTGCCCCACTCTCTGCCTCAGACCCTCTCTCCCTGCCCTCTGCCCCCACTAGGCCTCCCTGGAGCACGAGGAGGGCAAGATCCTCCGGGCCCAGCTGGAGTTCAACCAGATCAAGGCAGAGATTGAGCGGAAGCTGGCTGAGAAGGACGAGGAGATGGAGCAGGCCAAGCGCAACCATCTGCGGGTGGTGGACTCGCTGCAGACCTCCCTGGACGCAGAGACGCGCAGCCGCAACGAGGCCCTGAGGGTGAAGAAGAAGATGGAGGGTGACCTCAACGAGATGGAGATCCAGCTCAGCCATGCCAACCGCGTGGCCGCCGAGGCCCAGAAGCAAGTCAAGAGCCTCCAGAGCTTGCTCAAGGTACATGGAGCCTCTTGGATACAGGAAGGCAGCTCCCCAGACAGGGCACGTCTTCCACGTGGCCAAGTTGGCCAATGGTGTCCCATCACAGCTCCAGATCCCTCCTGCCCCGGGGCCGTTGCAGCGACAGCCCGTGGGCGCCTCCTGAGCCACTGTGGTGGGCTTCCCGCCGGCATCCTCTTCCATCCCTCATGGCCGTCCTCCTGACGCACAGGACACCCAGATCCAGCTGGACGACGCGGTGCGGGCCAACGATGATCTGAAGGAGAACATCGCCATCGTGGAGCGGCGCAACAACCTGCTGCAGGCCGAGCTGGAGGAGCTGCGGGCCGTGGTGGAGCAGACGGAGCGGTCTCGGAAGCTGGCCGAGCAGGAGCTGATTGAGACCAGCGAGCGCGTGCAGCTGCTGCACTCCCAGGTGAGCGGCTCCCCTGGCTGTTCCTGGGGGGAAGCACCAGCTGGAAGGAGCCACTGGCTGAGATTTGGGAGCCACTCATGGATGCTCTGCCCTCCCCGGTCCTCAGAACACCAGCCTCATCAACCAGAAGAAAAAGATGGACGCAGACCTGTCCCAGCTGCAGTCAGAAGTGGAGGAGGCAGTGCAGGAGTGCAGGAACGCCGAGGAGAAGGCCAAGAAGGCCATCACGGATGTGAGTTCCCCTGCTCCACCTTCCTACTCCGGGGTCTCCTTGCCAGGCAGTGAGTGTGTGAGGACTGAGCCAGACCATACGTCACCTCTCTCCTCTCCGCAGGCCGCCATGATGGCGGAGGAGCTGAAGAAGGAGCAGGACACCAGCGCCCACCTGGAGCGCATGAAGAAGAACATGGAGCAGACCATTAAGGACCTGCAGCACCGGCTGGACGAGGCTGAGCAGATCGCCCTCAAGGGTGGCAAGAAGCAGCTGCAGAAGCTGGAGGCCCGGGTGCGGGAGCTGGAGAATGAGCTGGAGGCCGAGCAGAAGCGCAACGCTGAGTCAATCAAGGGCATGAGGAAGAGTGAGCGTCGCATCAAGGAGCTCACCTACCAGGTGTGGGCCCTGCGGCTGCTCTGGGGCTGGGCCTTCTGCACCAAGGCCTGAAGCCAGGGTGACAGCCACCCAAACGGAATGAAGTGTTCTCTGTGAGCCTCTTCCAGTATAAGGGGTGGGAGTGCAACCCCTGGATGCCCATTTCCACATCGCCAAGCCCTGTCCTATCCTGATTGTCCCCTGGCTCAGAGGTCAGTCTCTGAGCCTCCTGGCTGAGAGTGTCCTCTCAGCATTTAACCTCAGCCTGTCCCCTGGTGACACACAGAGAGCTCCAGACAGAACTCACCCTGCACAGGTTATCAGAAAGCAACTACGTAGCCAAGCTTTGACCTGGTGACATCTCCACCAAAATACACCAAAAGTATATCAAAGCCATTCAAACAAATCTCATAACTTTCCAGTTTCACCAGAAGGTGTAGACGTTAGCTCTACGGTGTTTTCTAGAATCATGTTGTCAATTAGATTTTGTATGTGTTCTAATCAATAAAGTCACCGTCCCTGTATGCACACTCGTTCTTAACCTCAGTCGAGTCTGTGTCATTTCCCTGCAGCCCAGCAGATCCCATTACAACATGGGATTTGTCCTTCATGGGGCTCCAGGATCCTGAAGGGCCTGCTTTCCAGGACAGTGCACACAGAATTTTGTGCACAATTTCAGGAGACCCATCAGCTCCCTAGACCCTTTTCTGATATAAAACATTAAAAACATTCATACTTTTTTTGGAGGGGGTAAAAAATTATCAGGAGAGCACAAGTGTTTGATGAAGATCAGAAAGTATAATAGAATTGGGTCCGGTTGTTACATTCAGAATAAAGACAAGTGAGGGGAGGGGCATGCTTCCTACAACTGTGTGGTCCTCACTCCTGACCACCCTTGACCTCAGACAGAGGAAGACAGGAAGAACCTGCTGCGGCTACAGGACCTGGTGGACAAGCTGCAGCTGAAGGTCAAGGCCTACAAGCGCCAGGCCGAGGAAGCCGTGAGTGACCCTGCTGGGCACTGAGCCTGGTGCTCTAGGCTGGGAGGCTGAGCGGCCCAGGCTCCCTCTCACCTCATTCTCTCACCCCTCTGACCCCCCGCAGGAGGAGCAGGCCAACACCAACCTGTCCAAGTTCCGCAAGGTGCAGCATGAGCTGGATGAGGCAGAGGAGCGGGCGGACATCGCTGAGTCACAGGTCAACAAGCTGCGAGCCAAGAGCCGCGACATTGGCACCAAGGTGGGTTCCTCACCTCTACTCCCAGGACTCTTTAGTTGCCCCATAGCAGTGATCCCCCCGACATCAGTGCCCTTTGGACAGAGCACCCTATACGAGGGACGCCTCTTCTCCATTCATCCTCTACAACTGAACCACAGGCCCTAGAGGGTGAGCTGATTCAGTCCTCTGTGATTTCTAAGGTTCTTCCAGCTTTCACGTACAATGATTTTGTGAACCCCAGCCCTAGGGTGGTCAGCAACACTAGAAGAACCCATTTTATATACACGTAGTATGTCCCAATTTCCCGCAATCTCTAGTCTCCAGTTCTCGCCACCTAGTTTTGGCCTACAACCTTGTAACACAAACCTAAAATGGACATCCCAGAGGACCACTTGTCCTCAACCGGATAGCTGCCCTCTGACTGACCCCAGAGCCCTACACTCCAGAACTTACCCTCTACACTGATCCCTAGGACACATCTCGCACCACCATGGGGGCCCCTGTCAGGCCACACAGCAGTCCCCCACCCCACCATGTGCCCCATCTCCCCTGTTTTCTGTGCCCATCCCTGACCAACACCCAACTATCCGGAGCTACATTAGACTTTGTTTCCTTTCAAAAGGGCTTGAATGAAGAGTAGCTTTGCCACGTCTTCTTGATCTGCCTATCCCTGAGGGAGCCGAGGGAGCTCCCAGTCCTGGAGCCTATCGAGCAGCCCTTTTGGAGCAAGCAGAATAAAGCAATTTTGCTCGATGTGAGAGCCTGCCCTGGACTCTTTTTCACTGCCTGCCAGCCACAGGAACACGGGGACATGGACACAGGGGAAGGGGCACAGGGGTGAGGGGAGGTGGGACTCCAAAGGAGGAAGGGCAGCGTGCTACACTGTCTGTGCTCCCCTTCACCTCCTCCTCAGCCGCAGACACCTCTTCTCCCAGCCCTCTCCCTGGCCCAGAGACGCTCAGTGCTAAAGGAGATTTAGGGAAACTTGAAGGATTACCTAGAGCACAGAGCACATCTGTTATAGACATATACCCCAGCTCTTATCAGTGCTACTCCCACCACCACCAAACAACACTGGGACTGGACCATGGGGAGGAGGGTTAGTGTGTAGGGGTGCTCTCTGAGGTGTGATGCACTTTGGCAGTGGGGAAATGACCCCAAGCCCTGGTCCAAGGCAGGTCTTTGAGAGGGTACAAGGATTTGCAGCTGCAGCCCACTGTCCTTCCAGCCACAGCCACCACTGTCTCCAACCACCCCCAGAGGCCAGTGCCCCTCTCTCCACCAAACCAAGAGACATGTACCCTCAGCCCACCTTCATCTCCTCTCCTTTCTTCTTCCTCGGTTCTTCCCACTGTTAACTTCTGTCTGGGCTTCCTGGAAAATGGGGGATCTTTGGCTCATTGATAGCAGGCCATCTAAAAAGGAGGCAGCAGACAGAGGAGGGACTGGGGAGAGTCACATGTGAGCATGACTCTGGGGAAGTGAAGGAGGGAAAGGGTCACTGGAGGGCTGGGAAGAAGGAGCAAGCCCCGACCAGCTAAATAAGCCTAGCCCCCCTTGAGTCATGGCCAAACCTGGGCTGCTTAGCAAAGGCCTGAGACTGTGTGCCATAGAGGGCAGGGGCCTGGGAGGCAATGGGACTCCTGAAGCCCTGGTTCAGCCCTGGACTGAATCTCCTCCACCCCACCACACACAGCCACTCCTAGCCAAGTTCCCGCTCCGTCCCCCACTCTGAGCTCTGAGCTCCAAATGTAGCAGCCACACTGAGGGTCTGTCCCAGCAAGAAGGGATACCAGCATTAGAAAACAGGAGCTTAAGGGAGAAGGAAGAGAAGGAAGAAGGAAGGAAGAAGGAAACACCTGAGGAGTGTGGCAGTGGAGAGAGAGGGAGGGAGCTCAAGAAACTAGGGGACGGGGCAGGGGGGGGCAGAGAAACCAACAAAGAGAAAAGATCCACAGGCCGTTCCACCTTTCCCCTCACACCCTTCTCCATTCTCCCACACAAGGACCACACCTCTTCTTAGGAAGGACTTGGAGAATAATAAGGAGAACAGTAGAGAAAAGAGAGGGACACACTTGAAAAGGGAGGTGCAAGGGACACCAGCGAATCTAAGCTCCCAGAGCAGAAGACAGAGCAGAAGATCTGGATGGTGAGAGAATGGCAGGAGCCAGTGGGTGTGAGAGAGTAAGGGCAGCTAAGTCACAAGAGAGGAGGGTGCTGAGAGGGGATGGAAGAGGAGAAAGGGAAGGCGAGTCTTGGATAGAGGAGCTGGAAGAGTTGAGGGGAGCAATCCTGGAAAGAATACTGGGTCAGCTTCAGAGGCAAGGAAATACAGGAAAACGAAGAACAATGAGATTAGAGAGGCCCCTAGACCAAGATATGGAGGCAGACATGAGACAGGCAGAGGGAAGCAGAGGTCAGGCTTAGAGAGCCAGAGACTCATGGAAATGTTGGCATGTCAGACCCTGAGATGGGCAGAACCATGGCGCCAGGGAGAATCAGAGGCTAGGTCCTACTTTGAGAAAGGGAATCAGGCAGAGGGAAAGGGAAGGCAAACACAGAGACAGACAGAGAAATACATGGAACCAGGCAAAGAGAGCCGACCTGGTGCCAAGGAAGCTGGCTCTGCCTCCTTGTCACCTCACCTGTAGCAGGAGTCCCCATCCCGTGCCCTTGCACTCCAGGACTCCCAGCAGAATGAGGAGCTGCTTTGGAAGGCAGCTGAGAGAGGATGGAGAGCAGGTTAGGATGTGAGAGCCAGGGGAATGGAGGGGCCTAGGAAAGGAAGAGGAGGGCAAACCAGATCAGAAAGGGGGCAGAGCCCTGGAACCAAGTTAGCCCTTTTCCTCCTCCTCTTTCCATAGGGGACAGCGGGAACTGCCTGCCACCCCCCCTCACCCCCACTCCACTTACACTGAGTCTGGCCTGCTCAGAACACAGGGTTCTCTGAGGACAAAGCCTAGTCTTTGTCACCTGGACCTGACCCAGCCTGACCTGGTGTTCTCGGCCCCTTATCGTGTCCCCAAGCAATAGGAACCAAGCAGTGACGCACTGGGCCATGGGCTAACCCCCAACTTGCACACTGGGGCCTCAAGTGACCTAGAGCTGGGGACAGGTGGCCTGTATCCCATGGGGGTAACCATTTGACATTTGCACCTGCGGGAGATGGGGTGGACTCAGGTCCCCCCAAGGACACTGGGTACAGGGTATGAGTCCTCTGGAGACAGATGTATATTCTTGAGTCCAATAATGGGGCAGCGGAAGGTCCTAGGGAGTTGGAGACCTTGGGGGAGAAGCCACATATTTGATGAAAAGCTCTCTTATTCTGAGAAGCTGACCCCTGTCTGTCCTACCCACCTCCATACTCTAGAGCTATATTGAGAAGTGACAGTAGATAGGATAGGAGGGGTAACTGGGGGAATGTTCCTGGGTGTGAGGGTGTTGGGGGAAAGCCAGAGCAGGGGAGTCTGGCTTTGTTTCCTGAACACAATGTCCACTTAGTCATAACAGGCACGGCTGCTGAAGACCTGACACCTACTGCCTCTGAGAGGTGGCATCAGTGGAGGTTGGGAAGGGGGCCCTTGAGGGCCTGGGGCACTTGGGGACACCCATGAAGAAAGGCATGTGAGCATGAGCCCCAGGAAGGTTGAGTGGGGACACCAGAGTTCTACCTGGGCAGGGGGGAGCAGACTGCAGAGCCCCACCCCCACCCCATGCAATGCCAGCTGAGCCTGGGGCCCAGCTGCTGTAAATCCCCAGGCCTGCCAGGACCCAAGCAGCCTCAACAGCACCTGCATCCTCTGGCAGCCCAGAGAGGCGGGAGGGAGCAGCCCCCCACTCCCAACCCTCTTCCTTCGGGCCCTGGGAATTAATGCCTCCTGCCTCTCCCCATCCCCACGCTGTCCCCCCACCAAGAGCAGAGGGTGGCATTGGGAGGGTAAAAGCTTACGTATGCAAATGTGGGTGTGCAAATGTGTGTATCAGTGTGCATAACAGCAAGTAGGACAATCCACCAGCGTAAGTGTGTAAGTAAAAACTCTGCATGTATATAGCTAAGAATGGGCACGGAGGTGTGGTGGTCAAGCCCGTACATGAGGGCACTGGACCATGGGTCTGAGTGCAGATCTGCTGGGGGAACAGGAGAGGCTGGCTACTGTAACAGGAGCAGCAGGGGAGGGGCTGAGGGCTCCAGATGTGTCCCCAAGACAGTGCAGTCTCAAGTCCTTAGGAGGACACCTTTTGGAGACTTGGGGAATAGAAGGAAACCAGACATGGCCTTTGTGTTGAGAGAGGGTAGCACAGAAATTATTTTCCTAAGAAAGGGAAACGTAGTCATGCAGTAGACCCCCTCCCTGGTCATCTAGCTCCAGTTTCCAGGCCCTAGCACTGTGAGACTCTGGGGAGATGCTCCCAGCCTGAGGCTGTGTGAGGACAGACTGGAGTGGAAAGGAGAGGGTGGGGACGTCCATGGTTGGGGGAGCAGAGGACAAGCATCTGACCTGTGGGAGAAGGTGACCCTCACCCAGTGTGCTCAACTCACCCTTCAGGTTAAAAATAACCAAGGTAAGGGCCTAGCGGGGCAGGGGAGGTGGTGTGAGAAGGCCCTGTCTTCCCACTATCTGCCCATCAGTCCTTTGGAGGGGAGGAATGTGCCCAAGGACTAAAAAAAGGCCCTGGAGCCAGAGGGGCTAGGGCAACAGACCTTTCATGGGCAAATCTGGAGGCCCTGTTGTCCTCCTGTCACCTCCAGAGCCAAGGGATCAAGGGAGGAGGAGCTGGCAGGGGAGAGAGGTGGGAGGGAGGGTCCCTCCGGAAGGACTCCAAATTTAGGCAGGGGGTGGGGGCAGCGGGATATAAAAGGAGCAGACTGCAAGGACAGACAGATTGTCCTCTGAACCAGGTAAGAGGGGGTTTGGCTGGGGACTTTGTGGCGAGCTCCAGAGCTCTCACCTTGAGGGACTCTGCCTGCACAGGGAATGGGGTGCAGGTCTGTCGGAAGCACAAGGGTACTGCCTGAAACGCCTTTCTCCAGCCCCGGAAAGGTCCCACTGCCAGAGGGGAGGTTTTTTTTCTTCCATCTGCATTTGTTTCCTGCATCCGTCATTGCCCACTTTCTGTGTCCTCGGGGGGCTGTCCCCATCTTTCTCTCTCCTCTCATGACTTCTCTCTCTTTGTCTGGTTTTATTTTGCCTCTTGGTTTTTGTCAACACTTGTCATCTTTCCTGTCTGTCTGTCCCCCTTGCCCTTCCTTCTTGGCTGTGTTCTAATCTTTTTGCCTCTATCTGTTTCCAATTCTGATCCCAATCCCGCCCCTCACTTCTCCCCACCGGCCCGCTTCCATGGTTCTTCGTCCTCCTTGTCTGTCCCTCTGTCTGCCTGGCTGCACCTCTGTGGCTCCACCCATGGTCCAGACTCTTCAGGATTCTCTGTGAAGTAAGTGATAACCAGGTGAAAACCACCCCAGTTTTCTCCTGGGAGCCAGGTTTCTTAAGGGTCCACTGTCTCTCCTCTGAGCAGCTCATCACCTCCCCTTAGCAAACTCCAGCCAATTCCACCACCACCACCACCACCACCAGCACCCCACCCCCCGCCCCACAGACCCCTCACAGAAATGCTCCTTCAGCCTCACATCAGAGAGCAAGGAACAGAGAACCTGAGCAGGGCGGGCTGGACCTAGGCCAGGTGCTTCTCAAGGGAGGTACGGGAAGAGAATGATAGGTCCCAGGTGGTGAGGAGGTGAGGCAGGGAGTGGGGGTGCAGAGGGCAGGGCCACCCACTGAAGTCTTGGCCTTCCTGTCTTAGCCCCAAAGGAGCGACAAGATGAGCGATGCGCAGATGGCTGATTTTGGGGCTGCCGCCCAGTACCTCCGCAAGTCAGAAAAGGAGCGTCTGGAGGCCCAGACCCGGCCCTTTGACATCCGTACTGAGTGCTTTGTTCCTGACGACAAGGAAGAGTTCGTCAAGGCCAAGATCGTATCCCGGGAGGGGGGCAAGGTCACTGCTGAGACCGAGAACGGCAAGGTGCGTGAGGCACGGGGTCAGAGGAAGGGAAGGAAAGGTCTTTTGTGGGGTGCAGGGGTGAGGCAACTTGCCGTGGGAGCTGATGGGACCTGGAGCAGAGCCAAAACCAGCGGGGTTGCAAGACACGCACCCTTGAGGAGTCCAGTATCTGAGTGAGAATTCTGACAGTGTTCAGATGGACCTGAGCAGGTACCACAGGACGCCATCCCAGTGTTGCACGCCCCTCAACAGAGAGGATGCTGGTGCAGAAACCTCAGCCGCTTTATTCTTCAGAAGGGTCTTATAGATAGAGGGCCCAGTCACAGCATCAAATGAAGCTCCCTTCTTAAACTTGTGCCTCTCTTCTCTGTGCCTCAGTTTCCTCCACAGACAAACTCTCCCAAATTCCCCTCACCCAAACCAAGAGCAAACTCTTAGACCTAGATAAATACAAACAGCAGGAATACTCGAGCTGAATGCTGAGTCCTGGGGCTGGTGACTGATACTCAGAAGCCCTCGGTCCCTGGTCCCTCGCGCCATCCATGAGAATTGCCATTGGTCACCAGCAGTGGCTCAGAACCGTGCACCTTGCAGACGCTCTGACTGAATGCTACGTCCCATCAAGGTGTGGAAGGCCCTCCACTGGAGGCTTTGATTCTGATGCCAGCTCTGCCACCAGCTAGCCACCATGCCAGAAAATTGTTTAATTATTCGAGCCACAGTTCCCCCCACTGTAAAAAATGCTGGAATACCTGCCTGTAGGATCTTAGGGTATGGCAAACTGACCAGTGCCCATTAAACCAGTGACAATGACCAATGGGGAGGTCGAGTAGATGGGTAAGATGTTCCCATAGAGGCAAAGGTTTGTCTTAAGCCCTGCCCCTAGGAGTCAGGGTAAGAGCACAGAGCTGCCAGTTCCTCTGAGTTTGCCCCTAGACACTTGAAGCAGGGACTGAACCATAATACGCATGAGCGGAGGGTTGGTGTACTGACAAGACACAGAGACTCTAGGATGGTCCCTAGGGTGGGAGAGACAGTGGGTGGGAAAATTATCTGGAGAATTCTGGGGAATGATCGGGATACTGGTCAGAGAAGAGCTGGGGTTGTGAGGCCAGGTCGTGGCCTGTGTTCTGCGAGGAGGTAAGTGGGCAAAGCCAATGACCACAGACTGGGAGTGTCCACCTCCTGTGCTACTGCCCATGCTTCCTCCTCAGACGGTGACCGTGAAGGAGGACCAGGTGTTGCAGCAGAACCCCCCCAAGTTCGACAAGATCGAGGACATGGCCATGCTGACCTTCCTGCACGAGCCCGCGGTGCTCTTCAACCTCAAGGAGCGCTATGCGGCCTGGATGATCTACGTGAGTACATCCTCCAGGGAGAAGGTCAAAATTCTCCTGCCCTCTTCCTGCCCCTGATCAGCTGCAGGAAGAGAGGAGCCAGCTGGGGTGACCAGGGACCCTCCTGTCTGCCACCACCACTTGTCTGGGCTCTCCCCTCCAGCCTGCCTTGTCTCCTGCTCCAGACCTACTCAGGCCTCTTCTGTGTCACCGTCAACCCCTACAAGTGGCTGCCGGTATATAACTCTGAGGTGGTGGCCGCCTACCGGGGCAAGAAGAGGAGTGAGGCGCCGCCCCACATCTTCTCCATCTCTGACAACGCCTATCAGTACATGCTGACAGGTGAGCCTAGTGTCCCCGACCTGTGCCCCCTCAGCCCCACAGCCATGGGCCTGGACCCTCAGCCCCGACCCCATTGCCTCTCCTCTTTTCTCTTCCAGATCGGGAGAACCAGTCCGTCCTCATCACGTGAGTCAGCATCAGTCCACCACTTGGGGGAGAGGCAGGTTGATTCCTGGGAGTACAGGGGGAAGGAAAGCTTTAAGACTATGATTGCAAGGAGTGTGGGGTGCTGGACTCTGAAAGGAGTGGCAAAGTGACCCATGGTGAGGCAAATTCTGCAGGGAGCTGGGCGCTGGGGAGGAGTGCAGATGGCCGGGACCTGAGAGAGGAGAGGGTAGCGTTGAGCTCTGAATAGAGAACAGGGGGAATCCTGGGTTCTGATGGGTCCCTCTTGCCTCCAGTGGAGAATCTGGGGCAGGAAAGACTGTGAACACGAAACGTGTCATCCAGTATTTTGCCAGCATCGCAGCCATAGGTGACCGTAGCAAGAAGGACAATGCCAATGCAAACAAGGTACGGGGTGGGGCACAGGCTCAGCAGAGGGGTCTGGGGAAGACTAACTCAGGTGACCACAGCCCTGCCCTGAATGGTGGTGGCAGCACCACTGAGCCCAGTGCCCAAGACCTTCCTGGCAAAAGACATACACTGAGGTCCAAATTGGCCCTTTGGAGCTACAGACCCCGCAGCAGTCCACCCAGCCCTAGCCCTATTCCCCAGGACCAGAGCAGTGCCCTGCACTTCCCAACGCCACCTAGAGGTGGACCCTCAAGGTTCTGCTCCCTCTGCAGGGCACCCTGGAGGACCAGATCATCCAGGCCAACCCCGCCCTGGAGGCCTTTGGCAACGCCAAAACCGTGCGGAACGACAACTCCTCCCGCTTTGTGAGTGCCCTTGACTGTTGATGACGGACCTCGTTGGCCTTGACCAAAAAAAGGGGGTACTGTTTTGCCAACAGTAACCAAACCCAGTTGATTGCCCCATGTTTGGCTTTGGGATATCAACAAGTGTGCATGTACACGCGCCTGTGTACACACACACACACACACACACACACACACACACACACACACACACACACTCCAAACCCTCCCGACTCAGCCTGGCTCCATGAGTTCTGGGAACTCAAGAAAAGAAACCCAGTCACCACAGCTGTTCCGTAGCCAAGCAATGGAACGGATTTGGTCACATTTTAGATTTTCCTTATAACTGTTCTCAAAGCTCTTCCACATGAGAGTAGGAAGAGAGTATAGGCACTAGAGCCAATTCCAGGACTTTCCACTTGCCCAGCAAGTCCCCACACCTCTCTGAGCCCCAATCCCTTCATCTGTGAAACAGAGGTAATAATAGTTACCCTGTAGGTAAGGGAGAGGATTACATGAGGTCATGTCAGAGGTAGAAACAGGACACAATCTTTCCGTGTTCATTCCTGCACCATTGTTTCTGTTCCAACATCCCTGGGTGGTGTGTGGGGGTGGACAACCTTTCTGTTTTACTGATACTAAACTGGGACCCCAAGTAGGTCATTTACAATTCTAGGGCATTGTAGGTTGCGTTGAGGTCCAAGATCTCCATTCTGTCACTTCTGGCCAGTCCCCTCACTCTTTGTCCCCTCTGTCCCCAGGGGAAATTTATCAGGATCCACTTTGGGGCCACTGGAAAGCTGGCTTCTGCAGACATAGAGACCTGTGAGTACACAGGCAGCTCACCCACCCCTCCCAGTCCTCCTCCCCTGCCTTCTTTCCCAGTGGGGCGCCCCTATCTCATCATTTCCCCTCCATCTTCAGTCTGTCTACATCTGCATCTTGGCTTTAGTATTCTTTTTCCCTCAATTTGTGGTTTTCCCCCTAGCTTTCTCCATCTTGCTGTAGGAGCCCTTCTCCTCTGATCTCCACCCTTTTGCTGCACCGACTCTCTCTCCTCCCTTACTTGCCTTCCTCTCCTCTCCTTACTTCAGATCTCCTGGAGAAGTCCCGGGTGATCTTCCAGCTCAAGGCTGAGAGGAACTACCACATCTTCTACCAGATCCTGTCCAACAAGAAGCCAGAGCTGCTGGGTGAGCCAGGCCCCATGTCCCTGCTGCCCAACTGCCCTCCTCCAGAAGGGCAGATGCCCTCCTTCCCCTCGCCCTGCCTCACCACCCAGCTCCCTCCATCTGCTCAGTGACTTTCTTTTCCTGCTCCACCTTGGGCCTGCCTGCATCTCCTCTTGCCTCTCTTTCCACACTTTTCTTGTCATATTTTTCTCCTTTTCCTTGTTGGTTTTCTCTTTCTCCTCTTTACTTGCCTCCCCTTGTCCAAGGTGTCATTCCCCCAAAGTCCTCCCTCTCTGGGTACCCCCACCTACTTTTTCATTTCTTTTGGAGTCTCTCCATGGTCCTTCCTTGCTGACTCTCCTCCTCTCTCCCTGCTCTTGGGCCTCTCCCATTCTCCCAACCTCTCTCTGCCCGTCCCCTGCCTCTCCCACCCCCTTGGCCCCTGCCCTGCCCCTTACCTGGACAGACATGCTGCTGATCACCAACAACCCCTACGACTACGCCTTCGTGTCTCAGGGAGAGGTGACAGTGGCCTCCATCGATGATTCCGAGGAGCTCATGGCCACAGATGTGAGTGAAGAGGCAGTGCGAGGGCTCCTGAGGGCTCCTGGGCCACACACTCAAACCACCTATTTGCCTCGCTTGCTCTATGCAGAGCGCCTTTGACGTGCTGGGTTTCACTCCTGAGGAGAAAGCTGGCGTTTACAAGCTGACAGGAGCCATCATGCACTATGGAAACATGAAGTTCAAGCAGAAGCAGCGAGAGGAGCAGGCCGAGCCCGACGGCACCGAAGGTGTGAGGGACAGGAGGGCAGGTGCTGGGAAGGCCTGAGATGCTGGGTATTCATCTGTCATGAGGAGACAGTCCTCTGGGAGCAGGATCACCCAGGCTGTGTCCAAAAGTGGTGACTTTAACAATTCTTAAGGAGGCAGCTTGACAACAGCGTTGTTAGGATCATGATGGAGAAGATGGGAGGAAACCAGAAGTATGGGAAGCAGGTGGTCAGAGGTAGCACTTTTCCCCAGGGGCAGGCTCTGTCTCCAACCCCTCCCCATCGGGCCCTGCTTCCAGGCTTTCTCTTCTGTTACAGCTTAGCCAGGGACCTGAGGCTTTGGGGTGGTTGGGTGTGGTAAGTGTTGGGGATGTGGGCAGGGACATGGGAGAGGTGGACAGACAGACATGGAGGCCCCCCACAATCCTGCGAACTTCTCAACCCCAACTGTCTGGACCAGAAGTGAGTTGGGGATTTTTCCTCCTGTGTAAGTCTCACTGAAAATCACAGAGCCCAGGAAATCACAGAGTCTGAGCTCTGCACAGCCCCATCACTGATGCAGTGTGTATGTGGGGAAGTCCTTGGATGAGCCCCTGGTGGGCTCTATGCCATGTTGTTTGGGAGGCAGCAGGCCAGGGGTCAGGACACAGCTCAGAGCACTGGCACGTCATCTACCTCGCTAGGCCTCAGTTTCTTCCCCAAGGAAGTTGAGTGACAATCCTTCCTAGCTCCCTCCAGGACTGTTGCAAGAATCCTTGAGAAGGTGACATGAAGGTGTGAATCGTGCTATATAAACATCTGAGAACATTCCTCTTGGCCGGCCTTTGAGGACCTCTTCTCTGTATCTGTTCAGATCAAAATGCCAAGCCTGGGTGTCATGATAACCATGTCACCAGTTATCACAAAATGCTTGAAATTAAACCAAATAAATGCCCTCTAAATGGAGATGGTATGTTGGATGGCACATTGGAGAGCTGGAAGTTCGGGGAGAGGCTGTCCAACATGCTACTAGGAACTTGAATTCCCAGCTAGTCAAGTTGGTCAATGCATGGACTGAGTAGAGTGTGCCCAATCCCGGGCCAGTCCTGGCATGGGCACAAATGAGGCAGGGAGCAGAGCACATCTCCTGCCATCAGCCACAGTCCTTGCCCTGGAGAGATGAGGGTGTGCAATGAGGCAGGAGACATGCTAATAGCAGTGCTGGTGAAGGGCCTAGCCCAGAGACACCCAGCAGAAATACTC
This sequence comes from Rhinolophus hipposideros, assembly GCF_964194185.1. Taxonomy (NCBI): domain Eukaryota; kingdom Metazoa; phylum Chordata; class Mammalia; order Chiroptera; family Rhinolophidae; genus Rhinolophus; species Rhinolophus hipposideros. The sequence continues at coordinate 28,476,440 of NC_138051.1, forward strand.
ATAGGCCATCGGGGTTGCTGTGTGAAGGGAGGCTGTAGGGTGAATGCAGGAGCCTAGACTCTAGCCTGACTCAGACACGGACTGGCTGTATGACCCAGGCAAGCTTTGTGCCCTTCCAGGCCTCCACTTGCAGCTCTTTAGTGAGAGGGGATTAGACCTGATGCTTCAGAAAGGCTCTGGTCCTGGGGCAGGGAAGGAAGGTCTATTCAAAGTGCTTGCTTACTCCTTTCCTTCTCAACCAGATGCCGACAAGTCTGCCTACCTCATGGGGCTAAACTCAGCTGACCTGCTCAAGGGGCTGTGCCACCCTCGGGTGAAAGTGGGCAACGAGTACGTCACCAAGGGGCAGAGCGTGCAGCAAGTATACTACTCCATCGGGGCACTGGCCAAGTCAGTGTACGAGAAGATGTTCAACTGGATGGTGACGCGGATCAACGCCACCCTGGAGACCAAGCAGCCACGCCAGTACTTCATCGGAGTCCTGGACATCGCCGGCTTCGAGATCTTCGACGTGAGTGGGGAGAGCCCTGGGAGTGGGGAGAACAATCACTCACTCGTTGGCACAGGCAACAACCATTTGTTGAGTGCCAGCCATAGACTAGGCGTGGGGAATCAGTGGGGTTCAGCAGGGACAGAGGCAGTCATCATCCTGACTTCAGGGGCAGCGCTCCCTTCCTGCCCTGACCGTAGAGGGGACCAGCCACGTCCCTCGCTGGGCTGGACACAGCCCTGGGCTGACCCCCCGGCCACTCGGCCGCCGGCCTAGCTGACCGGCTCCTGCCCTCACTCCCCTGCAGTTCAACAGCTTCGAGCAGCTCTGCATCAACTTCACCAACGAGAAGCTGCAGCAGTTCTTCAACCACCACATGTTCGTGCTGGAGCAGGAGGAGTACAAGAAGGAGGGCATCGAGTGGGAGTTCATTGACTTCGGCATGGACCTGCAGGCCTGCATCGACCTCATCGAGAAGGTGCTGCCCCACCACCTGCATGCCCTTTCCTGGCCGTCCCAGACAATGTAATAGCCCCATCCCTTCTACACGCAAGAAACTAGAGTCCCCAGAATCCCAAACCTCTCTCGGGCCCAGCTTCCGCCCACTATGAAGTCACAGGCAAACACAGGACAAGCCCCTTCTTTCTGTCCTCAGGGCCTAAGACATTGTACTGTACATTGGCCACCTCCCACTGTCTTAAGAGGGGGCTATAGTGAAGGAGAGGACTCCTGGCCCCTCTGACACTCCACGAGATGCGTCATTCATGGAAAGATCCTAGGCTGTAACTAGAGACGTTGGCTTCCCATGCCCTTCCTGTTCACTGAGAATAAGCCCATCTTCAGCCCCTCTTGTCTATAGACTCAGGAGACAAGGACAGAGCTGGTGGGACGCTCTCGGTGCTGACTTGCTCTCAGGTCACCTTTGGGTTTTGCTGATACAGGCCAGAGTCCAGAGAAAGTGACCCTCACCCAGCCCAGCCACTGCCTTTGAGGAAATGGGAGCTTCCCATAGGCTTTGGGTGGTTATCCGGGGTGCTGCTCTTCCAGAGGCCTTAGAATCCCCTGAAACTGTATGGAAAAGTGTGTGTGTGTGTGTGTGTGTGTGTGTGTGTGTGTGTGTGTGTACACATTTTTCTGGGATGGCAGTCTTGGCTTCATCAAATTTTAATAAGATTCCTACCCCAATAAAAGTCAAGAACCGCCATGCTTATGAAGAGCAGAATGTTGTGCAAAAACTGGATCCCTCTTGCCATCCCTTGATGAATTCTCACCTGTCCTATAGACAGGGGTCTGTCTGGCCAACCCTGCAGCCTGGCATCTCTGACATGCATCTGTCCCTGCCCTCATCCCGCTCTGGGGCAGGGAGCCATCCAGGAAGGAAGGGCTGTGCTGAACGGCCTTGGGAGACTTGGGCGATGATTGGAGGTACATGGCTCTTCACTGGGTCATCTGGGCCAAAAAGAAGTTATATGGTCCAGATCTGAATGTTAATATAATTGGATTTAGTTTAATTCAAAGAACATTGGCTTCTTATATGAGTACAAGACGTGCCAGCAGGCTCCCTGTGGCCTGCCAGCTATATTGGGGTTGATGATCTGTAGGGCGTAGGACTCTGGAAGCCTGATATGTACTCAGTGATATTCTGTCCACCTCCCCACCCTGTTACTAGCCCATGGGCATCATGTCCATCCTGGAGGAGGAGTGCATGTTCCCCAAGGCCACCGACATGACCTTCAAGTCCAAGCTATACGACAACCACCTGGGCAAGTCCAACAACTTCCAGAAGCCACGCAATGTCAAGGGGAAGCAGGAAGCCCACTTCTCTCTGGTCCACTATGCCGGCACCGTGGACTACAACATCCTGGGATGGCTGGAGAAGAACAAAGACCCGCTGAATGAGACGGTGGTGGGCTTGTACCAGAAGTCCTCCCTCAAGCTCATGGCCACACTCTTCTCCTCATATGCTGCTGCTGATGCTGGTAAGAGGGCAGCCCCTGAACTGGGCCAGAGCAGTTCTGGAGGTACAAGGCACGAGGGTCCTGATTCTTCAAAACACATGACTCTGCAGGCAGGAGGGAGCCCATGTGCCACAGGATGGGGGTCAGGAGATCCTGCAGCAAGCAGTCCATCTGCACCGCTTCTGTAAAAGTGCCATGTTCCACTTTGCGTTATGGATATCGGTGTACATGTCATGTGTCTCCTCAAGACTGTGAGCACCTGGAAGTCAGTGAGGGTGGCACATGCAGCATTGTACCAGGCCCAGCATAGGTCTCAGGAAACGTTCAGATCACTAAACACATGAACCTCTAGGTCAGAAAAGGAAGAGGAAGGGTGTGGACTGAAATGAGGAGGATGAAATACAAGAAGAAAAGTAGAAAGTGGAAAGATGCAAGCATGAAGGGTGGGGTTAGAAAAGGGTTTGAGGAGAGCACTGATGCTATTTCAGCACCTGCTGGTGACCTGCTTACATGCCGATCTTATCTAATCTTCTTCATACCTTTAGAGTAGTTACTACCCTCCACCTGGAAAAACTGAGACTAGGAGAACAAGGAGTCACTGCAGCGAGTGACAGGGAGCCCTGTCTCTGCCTAAGGGCTCCTCTGTTCAAACCTCTTGCTCATTATTCCCTCTCTTGTTATTAGGGGATAGCAGTAAAGGCAAAGGAGGCAAGAAAAAGGGCTCATCCTTTCAGACAGTGTCCGCCCTGCACCGGGTAAGAATGGTCAAAGTTGCCAGGAGACCTGTGGTGGGCAGGCCCAGCCCAGAGCCTTTGGGCGGTAGCTTAACCTGATGCTCTGAGTTTGGGGAGGAAAGAACCTAGAGCTACGTTTTCATTTTGGGTGTGTAAATTCTCCACAAGCCTGAGTTCATGTCATAAATTATGTGTCAGCTCCCTGTCCCTTTGAGGGTTTTGGTGACAGACTGTCTGGGGCCCAGGACTCAGTTACCAAAAGGATGGTCCCTGTGGTTTCCGACTCCCCCCTCTCATCCACCCATAGGAGAATCTGAACAAGCTGATGACTAACCTGAAGACCACCCACCCTCACTTTGTGCGCTGCCTCATCCCGAATGAACGGAAGGCTCCGGGTGAGCAACGAGGAAAGGTCTAGTTCGGGGAGGGCACTTGGCATCACTTGCCCCAAGGCTGACCCCTCTCCCCTCCCCCGCCACAGGGGTGATGGACAACCCCCTGGTCATGCACCAGCTGCGCTGCAACGGCGTGCTGGAGGGCATCCGCATCTGCAGGAAGGGCTTCCCAAACCGCATCCTCTATGGGGACTTCCGGCAGAGGTGGGTACAAGGCACCCCAGGGCTCAGGGAGCAGGGGAGAACCCCAGTGGCCTTGGTAGGCAGGGAAGTCTTCAGGGGTCCCCGAGTTCTGAGGGCAGAGCAGATGGGTGAAGAACGTGGGTGACTCCGGGCAACTCCCTCCCAGGTATCGCATCCTGAACCCAGCAGCCATCCCCGAAGGACAGTTCATTGACAGCAGGAAAGGGGCAGAGAAGCTGCTGGGCTCCCTGGACATTGACCACAACCAGTACAAGTTCGGCCACACCAAGGTGAGTCTATGGCCCCATCGGGTGGAATTGCAGGCTGTGTGGCTGTCATGCAGAGTGTCATGTGGGGTATCTGGTCCCGCTCCCCGCACAAGATTGCAAGATATGGTGAGGCCAAAAAGGAACACCCACGGAGCCACAGATAGGGGAGTCACACCACTATACTCTCGCTGGCGGCTGGGTTGGAGACACAAGAAGCAGGAGCCACACGATCCGCAACCTTCCATCTGCTTTTTTGCCAATCAACCCCACTTGCTACCTGCAATCCGCCATGCTAACTGCAATCCACGCTTGCTAGCTTAGCCACAGCAGTTATAGCAGTGACTAATGGATAACCGGTAACAGTGATGGCCAACCAGTCACAGCTGATGGCCATCTATTACCTGAGCCAGCACTGTTCCACGTGAGGCCAAGAGCTGGAAACTGCTCTCTGGGGCTCTGTCCCCACAGCGGCCATGTTGAGTGGAGCAGCTGGGAGTTTGGAAGGCAGACCCCTGATTCCTGGCTTCCTGTATCAACCCAAGTGCTGGAAGCCAGGCCTTCTTTCTGTCTTGTCTTTCACATTTCACTCCCAGGTGTAGGATGAGCAGGCGATGGGTCCCCTGGGAGCTCAGCCAGAGTCTCCCACCCTCTTCCTGCACCCTGGATACCCTTCTTTGAGCTGTGGCCCCCTTGGCTCTTCCCCTTGCCCACAGGTGTTCTTCAAGGCGGGGCTGCTGGGGCTGCTGGAAGAGATGCGAGACGAGAGACTGAGCCGCATTATCACCCGTATCCAGGCCCAGTCCAGGGGCCAGCTCATGCGCATTGAGTTCAAAAAGATCGTGGAGCGCAGGTGAGGCACAAGGGAAAGGGAGAGGGGCTCCTGGAGATGTAAGAAACAGACAAGTAGTGTCAACTGGCATGGGCCAAGAGACCTGGGTTCAAATCCTGGCTCCACTACTTACCAGCTGGCTTGACTAAGTAAGTGATTTTACCACTGTGGGTCTCATTTTGAATTCTTTTAAGAAAGAAAATTTCCATAAGGAATTACCAGTTAAGACTCTGATGACGTAAAATTTTAAAACACCAGATTGATAAACATCAAGAAGTCTGACCTACTGCTTACAGTGTATAAATTACTGCAACCTCTTTGGGAAACAATGTGTTATCTTGTAAAAATGAAAATTTGCATAGCTTTCCATTCTACCCCGGAGTACATGCCCACAGAGAAACTCCCAAACCTGTACAGTACAACATGAGACAAAAAATGAATCTTCACAACAGCATTGGTCCAAATAGCAAAGATCTGGAAACAGTAACTCAGTGTTGCATCCACTGAGGGAATTTGTCGAGGGGAATGGGTAAATAGTATACTGATTTGGTGGACTATTACAAAGCAATGAAAAGTAGGGGACTACAATTACATGATGCAGTACGCTTGGATTTTAAAAGTGTATTCTTGAGTAAACAAAAGCAAGTCACAGAAAGATACTACAGTGTGATACAATTTTTATAAAGCTCAGAAAGAATAAAAACAGTGGCATATTTTTTAAAAGATATATATATATATAAATATATATATTTATTTATTTATTTATATATATATAAAGTATTTTTGAAACAGCTAGGAAATGAGATACACAAGATTGAGGGTAGCGGCTGTTTCTGGTGGGGAGACCAGGAAAGCGGGTGGGGAGGAATACACAGGTAGACCCACTGCTGGCAATGCTCTAATTCTTGTTTGAATGATAACTTCATGGATAGTCATTTTGTTTCATGCTTCATAACTTATATATTATAGACATTCTATGTGTAAAATATAATTTTAACATATTTGAGGTTCTTATAAGATTATAAGCACTGAACATAGTAGATACTCTATAAGTGGTAGGCATACTCTATAAGTAATGACTCCTAATGCCCCAGTAAGAAAGATGTCAACTGTGCTTTCATTTAATTGGTAAATTAATAAATGTTTATTGAGCAACTCCATGTTCAGTGTGGAATACCACACTGGGCTGGCGGTGCTTACCAAGGCTGCAAGACAGGGCTCCTGCCCACAGGTACCTACAAGCTTGCTTAGGTGGCCTGGGAGCCAAGTACAATTGGCCTCATGATTGAGAAGTGCCCTTTCATAGTTCCCCTCCTTTCCTCCATGTTTTTTACCAGGGATGCCCTGCTGGTAATTCAGTGGAACATTCGGGCCTTCATGGGAGTCAAGAACTGGCCCTGGATGAAGCTCTATTTCAAGATCAAGCCGCTGCTAAAGAGTGCAGAGACAGAGAAGGAGATGGCCAACATAAAGGAGGAATTTGGGCGCATGAAAGAGACACTGGATAAGTCCGAGGCTCGCCGCAAGGAGCTGGAGGAGAAGATGGTGTCCCTGCTGCAGGAGAAGAACGACCTACAGCTCCAAGTGCAGGCGGTGAGAACACGTGATTGTCTCTTCATCTCTCTCTTCTCCCCTAGATTATAACCCATCTCATCGTCAGGGACCAAGGCCCTGGATCTCTCCTCCTTTTAATCACCAGCTCTCCTCTCTGTCCCTCAGGAACAAGACAACCTCAATGACGCGGAGGAGCGCTGCGACCAGCTGATCAAGAACAAGATCCAGCTGGAGGCCAAGGTGAAGGAGATGAACGAGAGGCTGGAGGATGAGGAGGAGATGAACGCTGAGCTCACCGCCAAGAAGCGCAAGCTGGAAGACGAGTGCTCTGAGCTCAAGAAGGACATTGATGACCTGGAGCTGACGTTGGCCAAGGTGGAGAAAGAGAAGCACGCAACAGAGAACAAGGTGAGGGCAGCTACCTCTGGCTCCAGCCCAGGTCTCCTTGGGATTCCCAGAGTGTGGTCCTGGTCCTTCGTAATGGAGGTCTCTATAGATGACTCCAGGATGGTTACCTTTGACCTTAATGGTGGTCGGGGTTCTTGGTCGGCAGGTGAAGAACCTGACAGAGGAGATGGCTGGGCTGGATGAGATCATCGCCAAGCTGACCAAGGAGAAAAAAGCTCTGCAAGAGGCCCACCAGCAGGCCCTGGATGACCTTCAGGCTGAGGAGGACAAGGTCAACACACTGACCAAGTCTAAGGTCAAGCTGGAGCAGCAGGTGGACGATGTGAGTAGTAAGAACCATGCTCCATCTCTCTCGGGTCAGGATTTTGCAGGTGACACCAATGGCCCAGGGGTTCCTGATCCCAAGAAGTAACTTCTATGATCCCTGAGTCCTCTTTGCTCTCTGTAGTTCCTCCCTAGCCTCAGTCTCTAAATCCTTTGTGCCTACAGGGATTTCCCTGCTGGTTTGACTTCCAATCAACTGGACTTTGAGTTTAGGAGGGAGCAGACAAGCAGACACGGTGGATCTCAGGTTTTCTGTGCCCTGTTTGTTTTCTTCTCTCCACCAGCTGGAGGGGTCCCTGGAGCAGGAGAAGAAAGTTCGAATGGACCTGGAGCGAGCAAAGCGGAAGCTGGAGGGTGACCTGAAACTGACCCAGGAGAGCATCATGGACCTGGAGAATGACAAGTTGCAGCTGGAAGAAAAGCTCAAGAAGTAGGAGCCTACAGTGGCCAGGATGGGCTAATGGAGGGGTCTGGCCAAAGGGTTAGAGCACCTCTACTGGCCAGGGTCGTTCTGGGCACAGTGAGACTTCAATCAGAATCCTCCCTCCTACATCCTCTGGGCCAGTGGGGAGGGGACTGGTCCTGGCATGCCGAGGCAAGGAAGAGAATGGGCACAGAGCAAGGAAGACCACCTGTCACCCCCTCTTCTCCTCCAGGAAGGAGTTTGACATTAGTCAGCAGAACAGTAAGATTGAGGATGAGCAGGCACTGGCCCTTCAGCTGCAGAAGAAACTGAAGGAAAACCAGGTGAAGTTCTTCCCGGTGTAGCCAAAGGGGTGCTCAATGGCCCTGAGGTGGCTGAGAGTTCTAGACAGTATCTAGAACTCCAGCCACCCCAAAGATCCCACCAGTCTTGATTTACAGGTACTTAGGAGCACCGCCCTTCCCCCATTAGTGCAATAATGTTTTATTGCAGGAAGGCTATTGGGTGGGGGTGGGGACGGGATACAGGAGGGAATCATACCTACAAAAAGGACTTATCTTTCTGAGCTATGCTCTGTCTCATGGGTTTTCTGCTCTAGGACAAATGCTACGGTTCAATTCTTCTCTAGCTCTCCCTTTAGTTCTTCTACCCCTGCATGGGTGTGTGAAGAGCCTTCATGGGGCATCTTCCCATGGGCTGCTTTGTTCATACTCTTCCTGGGTACCGACCCCAGCCACTAACCCAGGCTGAATCCCCATAGAGCACCCATGATATGGGGTCAACTCTTACAACCTTGAGCAAGTCAATTCCCCTCCCTAAGCCTCAGAGTCTCTTCTCATCTGTCAAATGGGACTAAATAACCTCTGGCTTACAGAGGGCCAGAGGAGAAAATGTATATGAAAACACTCTGCCTACTAGAAGTCAATCAGCCACTAGCAAGAAGGAGTTCTTTTACTATTCCAATGGCCTTCTCATCCCTCTGCAATAGGAGATTAAATTAATAGCCACAGTCTCCCTTAGCTTTAAAAATGCACCCAGAATTTTAATGTGCTTTTAGTCCTGTGTTTGTCAGGAGAGCCCTGGAAACAAGGAAGGCAGGTACTGTCATCCTTGTTTTATTGCTGCAAAAGCTACATGGCCAGGTCTGGACATAGTGACCCCAAAGGAAACCGGCACTCAGCTACAGGGTGCTGAGAGGGCCTTATCCTCTCATTTTCTGGTCAGATGGCAGCTAGTGTACAGAGCTTATCTCCCCTCAGCATTCAGGGCCCATGGCCCAGGCTGCAAGTGACACATGAACACAATTCCACTCCTCTGGGGGCTGCTCAAGAGCTGGTCTGCCATCGTGATAATTTGTCCTCCCATCTTTTTGGATGCTTGTTCTGGGTGGTAGCCAGAAAATCAGGATGTCCTCAGGTTCTTTTACCATGAGTCTGGGCAACTTCTTTGACTCTTGGACCCAAAACAATAGTACTGTTGTCTTCATCAGTTCTTGGCAACAGGCTGTGACCCCTCCTTCTTCCTGCCCAAGCTCCTGCACATGGTCCTAGCTTTTCCATTCTGGTTGCAGAAGCATGGTGGTCCTCTCTCTCTCTTGCTCCCAGGACCCACCCACGCATGTTCCATTAACACTCTCCATAACCACACAGGAAGGGATCCCACTGATCTTCCTGGCTGCTCAGGCAACAGATCAAAATGGTGGATGGGATTTTCTCCCAATTTAGTCAAGGACAACGCTAAGGCCAGAGGCAGAGGAAGGCACACTGCTAACAGTCAACTGGTTTAGAATGGAATGATAAAGCTGGAGCCCAGCCTTGGGCATAAATAAAACCCAGGGGAGTGAGGAATATGGTTGACTGGACTATGTGGTCAACTCAGATTACAAAAATGTTTTATTGTTGTGAGGTATATTGTTGCAAATATTTGTAAAATACAAGCACCTGGCTTCCTGCCTTAGGGTTAGCAGAGCAGAGCCTAGTGTGTGCATCTGTGGAATCTTTGAGATTCAGGATCTCACAGGATCTTAAGATCCACTTCCAAATACAGATTCTCAGGATTCAGGGCTGTATATTCTCAGACTGGGTCTCAGATGCCCCTGAAAAGTATCTTGAAGCTTTGGTTTCAACCAAATTCCTACTGACGGCCTGTGCATAATAGGATCTTTAGCAGCACCCTGGCGTCTGCCATCTAGATGCCAGTAGCAACTTCACTCCCCCTGTCATAACAATCAAAAATGTCTCCGGACATTGCTGACTGACCCCTGGGGCACAAAATCTCCCCTGATTGAGAACCACTGCTCTATAGGACCTAAGTGCTTGGGCTAGGAGTCTTCTAGAGCCCCGGGAGGGGTCTCCCATGGAGGGTGCCAGGCGCTGGGTCTGAGCCCTTTGTGTCCGGGTTCAGGCTCGCATTGAGGAGCTAGAGGAGGAGCTGGAGGCCGAGCGCACCGCCCGCGCCAAGGTGGAGAAGCTGCGCTCAGACCTGTCCCGGGAGCTGGAGGAGATCAGTGAGCGGCTGGAAGAGGCCGGCGGGGCCACGTCTGTGCAGATTGAGATGAACAAGAAGCGGGAGGCCGAGTTCCAGAAGATGAGGCGGGACCTGGAGGAGGCCACCCTGCAGCACGAGGCCACGGCCGCGGCCCTGCGCAAGAAGCATGCTGACAGTGTGGCTGAGCTGGGCGAGCAGATCGACAACCTGCAGCGTGTGAAGCAGAAGCTGGAGAAGGAGAAGAGCGAGTTCAAGCTGGAGCTGGATGACGTCACCTCCAACATGGAGCAGATCATCAAGGCCAAGGTGGTCCTGTGCTCAGCCTCTCCTCACCCTCTTCTCCCGTACAGCTTGCACCTTCCTTCCACTTTTGCTATCTGCTATCTTTCTTATCATTCTCGCTCTCTCCATCACCCTTTTCTCTCTGCCTCTCTCTCTCTCTCTCTCTTTCTCTCTCTCTCTCTCTCTCTCTCGCCCTTCCCTCACCCTCTATCCACGTCTCCATCTCCTCACCACTCTTCCTTTTTAATTCATGCACCCTCTTCAGATTGCACCCCTCCAACACAGCCCCATCTCACCATCCTGCACTCTGTGCTCTCCCCACCTTGGCCTTCCCTTCCTTCTTCTAGTCCACCCAGCCTCTTCCCCTGACAACTCCAGCCCCTCCCACATTCACTCTTCCCATGTTCCTTACTCCCTGAAGGCAAACCTGGAGAAGGTGTCCAGGACGCTGGAGGACCAGGCCAACGAGTACCGTACAAAGCTGGAAGAGGCCCAACGCTCCCTTAATGACTTCACCACCCAGCGAGCGAAGCTACAGACTGAGAACGGTGGGTACCCCTAACCAGCCATACCCCTGGCCCAGGATAAGGCATCATTTGCCCTCTTCGATGGCCCACAAACCTACATTCCCACTTCCAGGCGAACTATCCAGGCAACTGGAAGAAAAGGAGGCCCTGATCTCCCAGCTGACCCGAGGGAAGCTCTCCTACACCCAGCAAATGGAGGACCTTAAGAGGCAGCTGGAGGAAGAGATTAAGGTGAGGTTTGATGGCAGCCCTGGGGCAATTAATATCAACACCAGAACTGGTGCCTGAAGAGTGGAATGAGGTCTCTGTAATGGAAAGACCTCCAGTCTAGTTTCTTCTATTCTTCACCTAAGTCATACCCAACGTCATCAAATGCCTCTTCTCTTACTTGTAAGGGGGTGGGGTGGGCAAACTGGAAAGCTACTTCAGGACATTGAGATTCCACACCAGCCCTCACCCTGAATGAGGCTGAGGCTTAGTTGAAGTTCATAGATAAAAAAGGTCTGGAGAATGGGGGGAGGGCTTTCCTCCCACCTTCTTAGGAGGTGAGCTCAACTCCAGGTGCCCACGTCCCCAGGCGAAGAACGCCCTGGCCCACGCACTACAGTCGGCCAGGCATGATTGTGACCTGCTGCGGGAGCAGTATGAGGAGGAGACAGAGGCCAAGGCTGAGCTGCAGCGGGTCCTGTCCAAGGCCAACTCAGAGGTGGCCCAGTGGAGGACCAAGTACGAGACGGACGCCATCCAGCGGACTGAGGAGCTCGAGGAGGCCAAGTGAGTCCTGGGCGGTCCCTCACCCTGAATCTAAGAGGTGAGGGCGACCGAGGATGTGGGGTAAGGCACGTAGAGTGGGAAGGAGATTTGAGGTGGGAGAGACAGGAGGCTGGGGGAAATGTGGTGGGCAGCAGAAGTGCTCGAAAGGGAGCCTGTATCCTGCACTCTGAGTGAACCTCACCTGGCCCTGACTTACTTCCTGTGACGGGCGAGCTTTTGGCCCGGGTTATACCTGACGCTCACGTATAAGACGAGCAAAAAGCTTGTTGGTCAAAGGAGCTACCATCGATCAGCCTGGCATGGGGATAGGTGTGGGCTGCCACCAAAATGCCACTGCATGTGAAGAGACTATTCTAGGCACCCGTAGCCTTGGTGCCCGTAAGGCTGGGGGCCCGGAGCCTAAAGGGGCTGCTCATCTTCCCAAGGAGCAATGGGGACAGGGTGGTTCCTCCTCAAGTGGCAGTCCAGAGGAGGGGGTGGTCCCAAGGACCTGCTGTTCTTGGATAGAGTCATACACACACCCAACCAACCTGGCAGGAAGAAGCTGGCCCAGCGGCTACAGGAGGCTGAGGAGGCCGTGGAGGCCGTCAATGCCAAGTGCTCATCGCTAGAGAAGACCAAGCACAGGCTGCAGAACGAGATTGAGGACCTCATGGTGGACGTGGAGCGCTCCAATGCAGCCGCTGCGGCTCTGGACAAGAAGCAGAGGAACTTCGACAAGGTGGCCCCTGGTGGGGGACACAGCCAGGGGGCAGAGCAGGGGGACTGGCATCAGTGTGGGGCCAGGGACACCGTCCTTGGAGGCGGGGAGGGGGCTGAGCCCAGGGGAAGGGCCTGGACAGCCCTGGAGGTGGGGGTGGGGCTGCGGCTGCGGCTGCGGCTGCGCAGTGAGCCCTAACCCTGTTCCCACAGATCCTGGCCGAGTGGAAGCAGAAGTATGAGGAGTCGCAGTCAGAGCTGGAGTCCTCGCAGAAGGAGGCGCGCTCCCTCAGCACCGAGCTCTTCAAGCTCAAGAACGCCTATGAGGAGTCCCTGGAGCATCTGGAGACCTTCAAGCGGGAGAACAAGAACCTTCAGGGTGCGCGGGGGCCTGAGGCCGGGAGGGGTGGGGGCACAGTGGGCCACTTTGGGGCGGGAGAATACAGGGTTCAAGCTTTCTGGCGCTCTGACCCCCAGAGGAAATCTCCGACTTGACTGAGCAGCTGGGAGAAGGAGGAAAGAATGTGCATGAGCTGGAGAAAGTCCGAAAGCAGCTGGAGGTGGAGAAGCTGGAGCTACAGTCAGCCCTGGAGGAGGCCGAAGTGAGGGCCTGGCTTGCCTGCACCCCTGCCTTGGACTCTTCCATGATCCTCCCAACCCTACTGTCTCTGACTCCCCAAGTCTGGCTCTCCTGGGGGTGACCCTGACTCCAAAAGAAAGCTATTAGCTCCTTATTCTTAGTCGTCTACCCACTAGCTATGACTACCTCCAAAGTCAAAGTATGCACAAAGGAAATATCACACTCTGATCATAGGCCATACGGTTTGGTTTCCCACCGGGTTTATAAAGTTGAAGCCTAGTCATCATAATAACACCTCAGACAGTGGGTGGCAGCATGAGCTGCAGAGTCAAACAGACTTGAGTTAGAAGGTTGGCTTCAGGACCTCCAGTGTTGTTGGGCACGTTCCTTAACTTCTCTGTACCTCAGTTTTCTCACCTGTAAAATGAAATTAATCGTATATACCTCGTAACATTTATGCATGATTTTTATGAAGATTAAATGAGGTAACACACTTAAGCATTTAATATATATTAGCTATTGTTACTGTTCATTTTTAAGAACCTAGGGATAGCCCTGAGTTTTTGAGCTACTAACTTTTTTCACTAAAGGGCTCGGGGCCTGGGAAACAAAGGTAAAGGTTTGAATTTGAGGTTATAAAAATTTTTTCTTTTTCTATGATATTTTAGATAAGCCAGGATCATATAGTGTTGGTGCTGGGGGGTCTTGGCAATCGTGAGGTCCAAACACCTTGTCAGAAGAAGCCCAGGGCATCCTGCACCTCCTTTCTCAGAGTACCCAGGTGGCCTGGGAGGCAGGTCCCACCGCCCTGTCTCTTCCCAGCTCTTCCTCTCTGGGCCATAGTCCTGGCTGATACCCAAATCCTCTCATCCTCCCTCCCTACCCGATGCCATACCCTCACTCTCTGCCTCAGACCCTCTCTCCCTGCCCTCTGCCCCCACTAGGCCTCCCTGGAGCACGAGGAGGGCAAGATCCTCCGGGCCCAGCTGGAGTTCAACCAGATCAAGGCAGAGATTGAGCGGAAGCTGGCTGAGAAGGACGAGGAGATGGAGCAGGCCAAGCGCAACCATCTGCGGGTGGTGGACTCGCTGCAGACCTCCCTGGACGCAGAGACGCGCAGCCGCAACGAGGCCCTGAGGGTGAAGAAGAAGATGGAGGGTGACCTCAACGAGATGGAGATCCAGCTCAGCCATGCCAACCGTATGGCCGCTGAGGCCCAGAAGCAAGTCAAGAGCCTCCAGAGCTTGCTCAAGGTACATGGAGCCTCTTGGATACAGGAAGGCAGCTCCCCAGACAGGGGACGTGGCCAAGTTGGCCGATGGTGTCCCATCACAGCTCCAGATCCCTCCTGCCCCGGGGCCGTTGCAGCGACAGCCCGTGGGCTCCTCCTGAGCCACTGTGGTGGGCTTCCCGCCGGCATCCTCTTCCGTCCCTCATGCCCATCCTCCTGACGCACAGGACACCCAGATCCAGCTGGACGACGCGGTGCGGGCCAACGATGATCTGAAGGAGAACATCGCCATCGTGGAGCGGCGCAACAACCTGCTGCAGGCCGAGCTGGAGGAGCTGCGGGCCGTGGTGGAGCAGACGGAGCGGTCTCGGAAGCTGGCCGAGCAGGAGCTGATTGAGACCAGCGAGCGCGTGCAGCTGCTGCACTCCCAGGTGAGGAGGTCAGGGGCTGCCAGGGAGGAACCTACTAAGCGGCACAGCCCAGGACACTATGGATGTTCTGAACCAGAGGCTGTAAGTGAGCATGTCCAACCAGAATCACAAATTATTTCATCTCTTGGGCCAAGTTTCATCTGTTAGTTGTGGCTGCAGAACCACGAGGACTAGAAGAGGGCTGGGCTTAAAAGCTAAGAGTGTCATGATTGATTGGTGATGCCTGCCCAGGGCACAAATCTGGGAGTAGTCGAATGCATGCTGTTATTTGATATAGAAGACACCTTGATCTAGAAGACACCTCCATCCTGTTCTGTAAAGTGGGACTTTGGACTTTAAAGGAGCATACTGCATCTACATGCAGACCAATTCTTGACAGAACATCATTTTTCTGCAATCTTATACCAACTGTTTTCAATTATACTCTTCATTTTATTGTAGTGCTCTGTGGAGCTTTGTTTTATCACCTAGTATGTGTGGGAATGACTTCGCGCACTGGCCTTGTCCTCTCTTCCTTACCCCATTACATTCTTTCTATAACTGTAATTATTTCCAAGGTATTGTCCTGGTAACAAAGTTATTTCCATTTTCCTTGGAATATTTTCATGCTTTTGCATAGACATGTTACTGAAGAGCTCAGGAGTAGAACTGCAGACCCTTTGCTGCCTGAAGTCTTTTTTCAGAGCTGGTAATTTTAGATGTAACATCTAGAACAAATCTATATTCATAGGAAAAGGGAAAGAGGTGAAAACAAGGAATATACTAACGGCAAGACATGTGTTTTTACAATGACCAGTTTTAATTCTCTCTGGATAAAGATGTTGAATCAGTATCCATTCAATAGTTTTCTCTGCCCATATCTAGAACACCAGCCTCATCAACCAGAAGAAGAAGATGGAGTCGGATCTGACCCAGCTGCAGTCAGAAGTGGAGGAGGCAGTGCAAGAGTGCAGGAATGCTGAGGAGAAGGCCAAGAAGGCCATCACCGATGTGAGTGACCCCTCACCTCCTCACCTCCCCCAAGGACATAACAAGGGCTCCGGGTCCAGGCCAGGCCTTTGTGCTATAACAACTTGACTCTGCAGTTCCATGGGTTTGAGGGCCTCAGGGAGCAAGCACCAGAAAAAAAAGAGGTGATCCTTGAGGAGTGAGAGGACTGGGCCCCAATTCTTTTTCACCTCTCTCCTCTCCGCAGGCCGCCATGATGGCGGAGGAGCTGAAGAAGGAGCAGGACACCAGCGCCCACCTGGAGCGCATGAAGAAGAACATGGAGCAGACCATTAAGGACCTGCAGCACCGGCTGGACGAGGCTGAGCAGATCGCCCTCAAGGGTGGCAAGAAGCAGCTGCAGAAGCTGGAGGCCCGGGTGCGGGAGCTGGAGAATGAGCTGGAGGCCGAGCAGAAGCGCAACGTGGAGTCTGTCAAGGGCATGAGGAAGAGTGAGCGTCGCATCAAGGAGCTCACCTACCAGGTGTGGGCCCTGCGGCTGCTCTGGGGCTGGGCCACCAGGAGTGGATGTGGAAGCACTTTCCTAGCCACACCTCCTGGCCTCTCAAGCAGAGCCACTGTCCAGGAATTCCACCTGGCCCTCCTGGCACCTACTCTTTGAGAAGCTGTCTTCAAATTACTTTTCTTTCACATTCTCCAGAGTCAGTTTAGATTAAGTCCATGAATTTTTCTAGCAAATAGAGGAAAATCTACTTCTGCTTCCTGAAAGCTCTTTTAACCAGCATTTCCCCAGGTTTTTATAAAACCTGAAGGTCTACCATGAAGGCTTCAATATAGTGCAAGGAATCTTTCCACTTTCTACTGGCCTGAGTGGGAGGGACATTGTGTGGCACTTTAGGGATAAAAGTTGGAGATGGGATAAGGCTCAGATCTTCCATGGAGCTTCTGGGACAACAGATAGAAGGCCTTAGAGAAAGAAGATCCCAGAATGTTCTAAGACCTCTGAGCTATCTGCATAGCTCAGAGCTTTTGCCCTCGACCTGGTATTTTCACAGTGTGCCTAGGAATGAAAGACAGAGAAAGGTGTATTAGTCTATTCGACAACTAGATATGAGGCACAGAATGACATACAGATGTAAAACTGCAGGTATATTGTAGACATAAGTGGACATGTCTGCCTAACACATACAAGGATGTAGCGATAGGAAGGCTCGAGTGACATTGGAGTCAGCGATCTTTATGTCCAAAATCTGGCCCAGTACATTATATTAGAATATTGGGTTATGATAGATTGGAATAATCCGGACTATGATAATACACCTTTCTTTCTGCATTCCTCATTATTCCTTTCTGATCACTCTAGAACCACTGGCCATGAGCATCTATGGTAGAACTGATAGGTTAGAGCTGAAACAGCCCCAATGTCACCACATTGTCAGATGAAGAAATTGTTTTGTTCTGAGCCCCTGCCCCCACTTCCAGCGGTAAGGGCACAGCCCTCACTGCTTTTTGGATCCTGAACTGAGGACCTTGCCTTGGCCATTTGACCTACAAGTAGCATCAAAAATGGACTCTCCCCACTACCTCTTTGACCTAGCCCATTGGAGGGAGGGGCAACTAAAGCATGGGGAGAAGAGTGGAATGGTGAGGGAGGGAAAGATGACTGCATTTGTTCCTCCCTCAAAACTGGCGTATCTTGCCCATCCACCCCCAGACGGAGGAGGACAAGAAGAACCTGCTGCGGCTGCAGGACCTGGTAGACAAACTGCAGCTGAAGGTCAAGGCCTACAAGCGCCAGGCTGAGGAAGCAGTGAGTTCATGGTTTTCTCCACTCTTTTAACACACTTCCCATGTGTGAGAACCGATGAATGTCCACCCCAGCATGGGGCCTGGACAAAGGGTTTGCTATTCACTTTAACTCTCAAACATTTGTTACGTGTCCTGTGTGCTCAGAGTTGTGTCAGGCATTCTGATTTAACAAAAGCAATGCTTATTTGACCCAGGACCTGCCCACAAGCTGCTTATAATCCATATACCAGTAAGCCCAAGAGAAGGCAGTGTAGCTTCTAATGCAGGGCGGAGGCCAGATAGTGCCGGAGGCTGGAAGTGGCAGTGGAATTGAGCATGGAAGGGGCCCTGACCCGGCATAGCACAGTGAGGAAGACATCTGGGTGGGCAGAAAAGTGTGCGTGTGAGGTGTTGAGCATGCCTGTGCAGCAAACCCCCAGTCAGGGAGCATCTACCAGAGTCACAGTTGCACAGGTGCAGTAAGGCTGGATTTGACCAGGGACGGACCAGGCAGCATGGGATTCCTCTTGGGCCAGGGGTGGCCATGAAGGGTTCTGAGTGCTGGACAACTTTGAGGAGGGTGCCAAGCCAGGAGCAGGATGCCCTTGGCAAGATTGTGGCAGAAACATGGATGAGGGGTGAGAGCACTGAACCCAGCTCAGGGACAGGCAGTCCCCCAGAGTAGGAGGCTGAGCAGCCCGGGCTCCCTCTCACCTCATTCTCTCACCCCTCTGACCCCCCGCAGGAGGAGCAGGCCAACACCAACCTGTCCAAGTTCCGCAAGGTGCAGCATGAGTTAGATGAGGCAGAGGAGCGGGCGGACATCGCTGAGTCACAGGTCAACAAGCTGCGGGCCAAGAGCCGCGACATTGGCACCAAGGTAGGTCCCTCCCCTGGACCTGGCTAGTCGCCCCCACAGCAGTGCACCCTCCCACATCAGTGATCCCTGAGTAGGCACTCCTCACCCTATGTTAGGATAGTTCTAAGGTTCCCATAGCACCTATACCTGAGAACCCCCCTCCTGCTCAGAGCACCTCTACAGATTGGAACCTCTACAGACTGGAACCTCTACAGAAAGTCCAGTTATATGCCCCTAAACCACAAGAACCCCTAAATGGGACCCCAAGATCCCTGAGGTCCAAACCCCTCTCTCTAAGGGAATCTCCCTTAGGCACCTGGAAACCTTAGAGATTCCTCCCCATACTTTTCCTCCCTCTGGCCAACTGCCCCCTCGCACCTTTTATTCTTCTCTCAGCAAAAAATGCACGACGAGGAGTGATGCTGCCTTCGGGACCTTGCTCTTGCTAACCTATAATAAATATGAGTGCCAGACTCTGCCTGAGCCCCTGTCCTTTCTATCTGAAGTTCCTGGGAGGAGGGCGGCCACATCCTGTCTGAGCTGTGGGAGCCAAGGTTTCCCATATCTATAGAGGAGGAAACTGAGGCCATGAGAAGTGAAGTGTCCTCCCCGAGGTGGCAGAGCCCTGAGTCCCAGTTCTGCTCGGTCAACCAGACAAGGGACAAGAGGGAATAATTTAAAAAAAGGGAGAAAACAAGAGTGAGCCAATTTTAGACACTAGGAGACAGAATTTTAGTGCTGAAGCTGAAGCCATCTTCCACCTACCCCACCTCTGAGGCTACGGGGGTTAAAAGTGTCCTGGGATACCCGTTTTCTCCAAAATGAATTTCCCACTGATGCCAGGAGAGACGCAGAGTTGGCTGGGGATGGAGAAGCAGATAAAGAGGTTGGGACAGGTCACATTGTGGTCAGAAGCCCCTTAGAAGTAACTCACAGGGAGTCTCTCTCCCCATCATCCCCAGGGACAGTCAGCTGGGGCCCAGGGCAGACCCCAGCCTCTATGGGTCAGGGCCTCACCATGAGGGCAGCCTGAGGCTAGGGTCAGCAGATGCTAAGTTCAAACTGATACTCGGTGTAGACCAAACCTGGGTACTGCTTGTCTCATTTTGACCTCCCACAGAGACACAGACGCAGATGAGCATGGGTACACAGGCATGTACACACTGTAGATAGCACTTCTGCTCTCTCTGAACTCCCACCAGGGATAATTTGACCCAGGTCACATAGCTGCTCAGGGGACAGGGCTGTTCCTGACCCCTTTCTGCTCCTAGCAAATCTGCTCCTTGCCGGGCTTTATGGCCAGGCTTTCCTGACCACCTTCTCATCACCTCACATTGGCACCCCATCTCCTGGACTCTCCTGGCTAAGCCCCTGCTATGCCTCCTCTGTGGCCTTTACACCCCCCCCCACCTTTGCCCCACCAAGATGGGTCACCAGTCTTGAGAATGGGCTGTGCATAAAGCCCTGAGAACTATGAGCAGAGACCAGAGAAACACAAAAATGTTGGTTCCAGCTCTGGTGAGGAGCTGGGACATGAAGCTCAAGAACAGGAAGCAGGAAGCAGGAGAAATCAGACCAAGAGAGATTCGTGGCTATCATCAAGGGAGCAGAACACCTCTACCAGAGTACCAGGGTTCAGGCAGGGCTCGGGGTCTGGGGCCTGCAACTGGAAGTAGCACCCCAGAAAGAGGAGGTATTTCAGGACTGGAGCAAACAAGCATGAGAGAGAAGGGATAGCAAGTCAGCTTGGATAAGCTGGGCTCTGTAGGGCTGGTCAGGGCAGCCTGTCATGGGCCAGACAAGGCTAATTCTGGGCTGTGGCAGTACCTGCTCCAAATTCCCCGAGCTGAGCTCTCCCAGAGCATTCATTGTGGGGAATCATGACTGTCCTTCACTAGCCTGTGAGACCTCAAGGAGCGGCCCACCTACCACCTCTGAATCCCTGGGGCCCAGCCCAGGGTCTGAACACAACAGGAGATGCTCAGGAAATGTTTAGTGAGGGCTGGCAAGCTGGAAAGGTAGACCTCCTGGTGGAGGGAGCTCGAAGTGAGGCTGGGCCTTTTTTTCTGAGCTATGAGGGGGCTCTGCACAGTACGTAGAACACCGAGGTGTTAGGAACACTGGGTTCTAGTTTCAGCTCTGTCACAAATAAGAATGTCACTTCTTCTAACTGGGCCTGTTTTCTCTTATGTGGAATGAGTGCATTGGACCAGCTGATATTTAAGGGCTCTCCCAGTGCCTGCCTTTTGGGAACCTTTGCCCTCATCTGATGCCACAGGTTGACCTTTCCCCTGCTGCCTGCAAGCCACGTCCTCGCCACACCACAAGGGGGAGCGCTACACAAGCCCCAGGCAAGCACCTCACCGCAAACCCACTAACGAAGCTGTGTGCGTAGGAGTGGCGGGTGGGTACCTGCTCACATCTGCAGGCTGAGCCTTCTCAGACACAGAACTTCAGGTGCCTAGCCATCAGGCACACCACAAAGTAGCCTTGCACCCAGAGAGCTGTGGCATGGAAGTTTTGAGTTGAAGGATGTCTAGTCCCCACTTCCTCATTGCTCAGACCTGGTCTCAGAGAAGGGACCATGACCTACCTGCTCAAGGAAACATTTCTGTGAATACTCCTTGGATTCTTCATTTCTGGGAAGAAAAAGACTGACCAGTAGGATTCGAATCTTTTAATTTGAGAACAGCCAGCTTCCTCCCACCCCTCCTTCCTCCAAAATATCCCTCCCCCGCTCAGCTTCGTCAAGAGCCAGATCTCAGAGCACCAAGCCCACAGACACGTCTCCATGATTTCTCAGGACAGGCTCCATCTCTGTAGACCAGGGTGGGAGACGGTGCGCTGGGGGACTAGTGAATCCAAGAGAGATGTGTCTCCACTGTCCCCTTTGTCTGGCTGTAGCCCTGGGGTCACTGCTGGTCCCCTACGAAGATGGAGCCAGGCAAGGAAGGGCAAGTCAGGCTGGGGCAGCTGGGGCGGCCGCCGGAAGAGTGTCTCCCCTCCCAGAGCACAGGCACTCACCCTGGGTAGCCCTGGGCACTATCTCAGTCCGGTAGATCTTGAAGGCATCGTAGGCAAAGACAGAAACCAAGATGATGCCAAAAACCTGTGGAGCAGGACTGGGGATGGCACCACAAAGGCCATCGGTGTTGGGGAAGGGGAGATAGGTGTACAGGCAAGGGGTTAGCCAGAGCTCCACACACTGACTTGGGCTTGGGCGGAGGCACAGGAAGTGGGTGGCCACCAGCCAGAGGATCTTGGGAGCTGGAAAGCTCTAGGGGTCTGGACTCACAAAAGCAGCAATGGCAGCTCCATCTCGGGAGGTCACGGCCGCAATGGAGACCACCAGGAAGATGATGATGGCGCTGACACAGCGAAGGAAGTCCTGGGGGTCAGGGTGTAGGGTCAAAGGGAAGTCAGAGGGCAGGGGCATCCCCCTAAAGTGTTCCAGGCTAGTCGGTACTTGGCCCTCCGGCCCTGAATCCCTACATGGAGATACCCCTGGACACTATTATATAAATCACTTAGAAAGAAAGAGGGAAGGAGGGAGCTCATGCTCTGTCCAGGGGAGGGATGCAGGGGAATGCAGAACGACCAGGACAGGAGGCCAGGGGCCTGGGGGTAGGGTTGACCCAGTCTCAGCAGCTGAGGCCGAGGGCCACTGCTGCGCCTGAGGCTGGGGCTGGCGCGAGGCCTTGGGTGAGGGGCAGAACAGGTCTAAAGGATGTGCGCCCCTGTTGTTGTGACCTAGCAGCTGTGAATCAGTGTGGGTCAAAGCAGTTTTTGAGTGCAGGGCACAGCTTGGGGCAAAGCCCAGCTGGGCAGACCCCAACTGACCCAGGGAAAAAGAGAGAGGCTGGGAGAGGAAAGGAATACTCTGAGTTCAGAGGAGAAGAAAGGGACCAGAAAGGGGTGGGGGCGGCAGGGTCCCTCACCAGACAGGGCCAATTCAGCCGATCGAAGCGCTGGTAGTACTGGGTGGCATAGAGGAAGAGGAAGGCGAGAGTAATGAAGAACTCGAGCAGCGCCGCAGCCATGTAGGCGGAGATGGAGGCCGTGAAGCAGATGAATATGGTGAAGGCCAGGGCCTGCAGGACCGAGCATGTGGGCTCACCAGGAAGGGGACACCGGCAGGGCCTGGCCCTGGCCTTCCCCGCCTGGGGAGCTCCCCAGGATCGGCCCCCACCACAGATCTTCGGAAATCTCCCCATTCCTGTTGGCAGCAGTCACATTCCAGGGCGTCTGCCCATGGAGGGCAGTTTCAGCCTCCCACCTCTGCCAGCCCAGGAAGGTTTGAGTCTTTTAATTTGGGGATGACCAGCTGCCCCCTGCCCCAGCATCCCAGCAGCCCGAGCAGTTTGGTGACCTGCTGTGGCACAGAGCACAGAGTGAATGCAGCCTCTGCAGCAGCCTGCACCCCAGGAGGCACCCCATACCCCACCATCCTTTCCCCCCTCCAGGATGCCGCTCATCTAACAAAGCCCAGAGCCTGCAGCTCCATGGCAAAAGACAAGGTTTAGAAGACAGATGTCCCGTAGTGGATTCTGGGGGTCCTTTCAGCTATAACACTGGAAGGTAGCATATGTGCAGAAGACTTGCCTTGCTAAGTGACTAGGGGAAGAGCCTTTCCTGAGAACAGACAACACATACAGCGGGGCTGCAGGAAGTCTGCCCTTTTTGATAGTTAGACTTCTTGGACATGCCAAGAAGTGGTCATCGTAGAGCTCGGGAAGGAAGACAGGCCGGAGTCACTCTTGTCCCATCCCTGTGCCTTGCACTCCCTCAATGCCACAGAAAGCTATCCTGTCTAACTTCAGTCCTTCCTGCCGCCACTGAAACCTGCTGTAACTGCCTCCAGATGCAGAGGCAGCAGGAAGGCAGGGAGATGAGGGAGGGGCAGCTGGGGGTAGCAGGGCTGTCCAGAAAGCCTGGGAAGGGGGGCGGGGGCGGGGCAGGGGGCCAGGGCTAGGAGACATGGAGGTGCCAGGTTGGGGTGGCTGCTGTTACCAGCTCAGTTTCCAGCAGGATGCCCTTGAGGGAGGAGAGGAAGGTCTTGTCCACAGCGAAGCCCTGGAGCCCTGCAGCTGCCCCCTCTTCAGGGGGCCGGTCCCGGCGATCCAGAGCACTGAGCATCTCCGCGGGACTCACTGGGTACAACCCCTCACTGCCACCAGCCCAGGAAGGGAAACAGGAAGACCAAAATGTGGCAGGTTGGGGAAGCAGATCGGAGAAAGAAGGTACTGCACGAAACCCGAAAGTGAAGCGGTCAGGCCTGCTGTGGGGTCCTAGGAGAAGGCGGCCACCAGGGGAGGCCTGCCCAGCTGCCTGGAGTAGCCCTGCTGGTGCCTGCACCGGCCCCCAGGAGGCACATGGGGAGGGGAGGGGCGGGGAGGGGCCGGGGAGGAGTGGCCAAACTTCCCCTTACTTGGAGAAGGGAGGAGGGGGTAAGGAGGAGGTCCATGGAGACCCGGAGGAGACTGGAGGGGAGCCAAGAAACGGGCTGGAGTAGGAGCCCCCAAAAACCTAAGCCTGGAGACGTTTGTGCCCCTTCCTCTAACCTTAACCCTCTTCCTTGGCCCATCCTTTCTCCTTTTTCCTTTTAGGGAGGGTGGGAGCTGGAGCCGGCAGGGCAGCTCCCCCAGGATCCAGCTGGAGCAGCCAAGACAGAGGACAAAGGCAGATTGTTGGGGGGACAAGGGGGCGCTGTGTGCCTTCTGCAGTGCCTCAATGGGCCTCTGTCTCTCCAGCACACCAGAAGGGTGGCCTGACCCCCACCCTGGTGTTCAGGGCTGGGCCAGGGCGCCAGAGAAGGGGAAGGCTAAGAGGCCACAGCGGAAGCTCTGGAAGGCAGAGGGAGAGGGCTGCCTGTGGGGCAGAGAAGGGACCAGGCTGGGGACCATAGGGGTGTTCAGGCACCAGGACGCCAAAGACAAATTAGGCCACTGTAGAATACAGATAATTTATTTGGATCAGTTTCTCCATGCTCAATGACAGCCTCTTCCTCAGAGTGACCCATGTCAGAAGACTCGGAACTACACCAGGATGTGTGCAAAGTACATGCTCACTGAGTGTTTGATGAATGAATGAATGAATGAATGAATGAACAAAGAAATGGAATGACGGGCTCTCTGTTGGCAAGGGGTAAAATGTCAAGAAAGCGCCTATGCTGCACCAGGTCAGCTGGGGCTGGGAGGAAAGGAAGAGGCAGAGTGGTGGCCTCCAACAATGGGCAGAGCTTTGAAGACGGTTCTGAGAGGAAGTGCCAGCACACCAGCGTCCATCGGCCACAGCAGCTGCTGCTCCGTTCACTTTACCCCGCATTTTCCGTCCACTCCAAAAAGTGCAAAGTGCAGATCCCCACAAAGGCCCCATCCTGTCCCACAGTCCTGCTGCTCCGGGTGCTGCTTTGGAGGGGCTGAGCACTCGGCGTCCTGGTTCCCTGCGGCAGGTAGTTAGTTGTACACCCAGCTCCAGTGTTCTGACAGGGGACCAGCCATGGGCAGCATGACTAGGCCATCACACGGGGCCGCACGCACACACACGCCAAGGAGACGCGGTAGAGCCTGCGTTCTAGGCAGTAGCCACCTTGGGTGCCCTGTTCTCCCGGGCACGGTCGCCGGTAGAAGACGGTCTGGTTGTGGTAGAGCAGCTCTGAATTGCCCCGGGGGTCCATGTGGGAGCCTGTGTGTAGGCTGACGCAGTGTGGACACAGGCAGCGGGCGTGGTACAGGTCCTGGGGGAGCCGGTTCAAGTCCCTGTCCAACCTGTGGGGGTGGCACATGTTAGTCAGGCCCTGGAGGGGGAGGCTGGCTGGGCAGACGGGCCGGGCCAGAAGCAGGGAGTGCCCAGGGTGGGTGGAAATGCCAGAGGAAGGAAATGGTGTGGTCAGGAGTCCTGGCTTCTTGCCCTAGCTCTGGCACCCACTTGCCGGGTGACTTTGAACAAGTCAACTGTGAGGGTCGGGATGGAAAGGTGGCTTTCCAACTGGTCCTGAAACCCTTAGGGAGGCAGGGGAAGGTGAGCAAGCTCCTGCCTCAGTCTCCGCCAGACCAGCTCCATTTCCATCTGATATACACTGGTCTCTGGTATAAGGTTTCTCTTTATAATTGTTATTACATTTTTAGGGTTTTTCTTAATTATTATTATAAATGTAAAAACTGCTCTTACATAAAAAAGTGTAAAATGAAGACTAACGTTCTGTCTCCCCACCAGTCCCACTCCCCAGAGGGCACCACTGTCACCCACTGCCTACACGTCCTCCAGACACCGTCTGTGCAGGTATTATAAGCACATCTAAGATTACGCAGTGAGACGTATTTAGTTATTCTGAAAGGATCTCATGGCCAAAAAAGGACTTGAAAAGTAGGTGTTCCAAAGGTCTGGGACTCCAGAAATCTAGCAGGAGACAACTGCTAGGTTGTAAGACCATTCTCCACGCAGACAAGCCCTTGCCAGCTGGGGCTCAGCTGGCACAGCATATCGCAAAGTGGATTCCCTAATAAGTACCCTGCACGAGAGGGGTCGGTGGCCAAATGATTTTAATGGTTTCTTTTCTGTGGATTTCTTGCAGACTTTAATGTGCTGAGCACATTAAAGGGGTCACGGCTGGAGCAGCTTTTCCCACACGTACTTAATCTTATCACTTGTTTCTGAGTAGTAGCTTGTGGGATGACTGTTACAAAGAACCCATTTTACGGAAGACCAGTCGAATGGTTATCGGGACTTCACAGCCTCCCAATGAGGGCCTGGACCCCCGCTGATTCAGCCATCTGGCACCCAGCCTCCCCAAAGAGGTTCTCACCCTTCACATTTAGCCCAGGACCTGACCAGCTCCTGAGACCACTTCAAGACATGGTGACCTGAAGTCTCCACCCTGGATCTAGTCTCAGTCAGAGCTGACCCTCTCCCTACTCACTGAACTTCTCCTTCCATCCCCAAAGCCAAGGCTAAGCCAGAACTAGACTTACAGAGAGGAGGAACAGACACTCCATGAGGACAGACAGAAGGAGAAGTATGTTTGGGACCCTAAAGTCCTAATTTTTAATATTTTGCTTCATTGTCCCTATTTCAGTGCTTCTTAATATTTTTCACATCATGGCATAAATCGAGAATTATAGTATTTGTGTGGCACACTGAGTGAGAGACTAAGATTGTTCATGATCCAAAGTAGGTAGCTTGGGGCTCCAGCCACCACCCAGCTGCTTCCTGAGTTGAGGATTTCATTATCCTGGAATATTTATAACCCAGGGCAGAACATTTGGTATTGGGATGCTTCGTGCCCGTATCATACAATGATTCCCGGATATTCTAGTTAGAAAAGCACAGCCATCGTAGGAATGAAAGAGGAGGGAGAGGAGGAGAAAAGGAGAGACATTTTATGTACTAAGAATAGATTTTGCATAAGTTATTTCATATGATCTGCACGTTACCCTATGCAATATTATCTCATTTTACAGATAAAAAATAACCTGAGCTTTGAACCCTTGGCCCAGGGTCACCCAATAAGAGTCAGAACTAGGACCCAAACTAGGCCTTGTCTAACACCCAAACCTTTATGACCTCTCTGAGATCATAGGCTGGAACTGGGGAGAACTCCCTTGACCCATTACACACACCCTGCCTGGCACACATGCAAGCATTCGGGAGGGGACAGCAGACTCACTCGTATCTCCAGGGGGAGATGGATCTGCTGTTGAGGGGTCCGTCTTCGCTGGCGCTGCAGGATTCTGGGTGATGGGTGAGGCTAGCGGTCTCTGGGGGAGATGGGGGAGGCATGAACACAGTGTTCCACTTCAGCCACTCCTCAGTGGGGTCCTGAATTTTGTTGGGGCAGCAGCTGGGCCAGTGGGTGCAGTCCTTCTGAAGCCGCAAACTGACGGTGTGGGTTCCCATGACTATTGCTAAGAAGGCAACCACCTGTAGGAAAAGGCCAGTGAGAGAAGTGCTCCTATCCAGTCTGGGTGCCTCTCCCCCAGCCATTCCCTGAGATCTGGTTTCTAGCTCCACCTAACCCTTAGCCCCAAACCTGGGAGCCCAGCCTCCCTTCACCTCCAGCCACATCTCTGCCCCTGTCCTGCTCAGCGATGGCCCAGCCAAGCCTCTGTCCACTCACCTGGTACATGCCGGATGCCAGATGCTGCTCGCCAGCCGAGGTGCTGTACAGGCTGACAGGCAGGGCCCTGTGGAAGCAGGCTGGCTGGAGCAGTTTAGGAGTCCTGGTTTTATTTTCAGCAAACCTGTTTTGTTTATTCAAATTTATTTCCACTACCTTTTGAAGGGAGTGACCTGAGATTAAAAAACAAAACAAAACAAAAGAAAACCTGACAGTGTTTCCAAAAGCTGCTTAAAATGCTGTACTCATGGAAGTTGTGATAAACATGTTTGTAAGCCTGGAAGCCTATTGGGTAAACTTTGTTCTTTGCATGTCTCTAGGCATGGGATCAAAGCAGTAGGATTCTTCTACTCTGAGCCTCTGAGAACTGGCATTATGGGAAGCTCCCTGGTTGGCTTGGTACCCAACGTTAGGGAACGTCATCTGGCCTCTCTTCAGGAGGCCTCATTTCCATTATCTCTTCTGCTCCCACCCAACAGGTCTTATCTCCACCATTCCCTTTCTTCTTGGAAATACTCCTGATCACCCCCATCTTAGTGAATATATCCGCTCTAGCTCCTGTTCTATCTCTTATTGTTCTCTGACGCCTTCCTCTTCTTTAATGACCCCAATTTCTATGACCCCCATCATCTATGACTCCTCCCCATTGTCCATTACACACTCCCTGACGTCCCCTGGCCCCCTCCAGTGGCCACTCAGACTCCTAGCCCTGCCCTTTCCCTAACTTCCTCTGGGCTCTCCCTAATTCCACAGAACTGCCAGGAAGGCCCCTACCCCATTAATTTGTTGGCTGAATGTGCAAGGTCTGATGGAAGGAGCTGTGGGTGACTGTTCCCATTGCATAAATGAGAAGGTAAAGCCAGGGCCTGGTAAGAGCCTCACCTAAGACCCAACAGGAGTTCCCAGTTCCAGGGACCAGCCTGCCCCCCACACCCACTCACAGGACAATGGGGACAAGGTCATGGCAGGGGTAGCTGAAGCTCTCAGGCCGTGATGTGAACCCACCCAGCCTCAGTGTCCCCAAATGCATGGGCCACTGTCAGCTGGGTGTGAGGGGGCGGTATGTGTGTTCCATGGTGGCTCAAGCTGGGCCTGACCCCGAAGACACAGGTCAGTCAGGGGCCACCCCGCCTGAGAGGCACCATTCTGGGAGCAGGCCAGAGCCTACTTCCCTCCAGGACTTTCTCTTCATTCTCACTGACACCCACACCACGACCCCCCACCTCCACCCCTAACACACACCATACACTAACATTGTCTCTAGAATAAGGTTTCCTGATTTGCATGTGCTTTCCCTTAGAAAATACTCCTCTGGTAACCAAGGACTCCGGAACTAAACAAAGGGAACCAGGAATAACTTTACGTGCACAGTAAGGAGGAATCCCTCAAACGCTTTAAGGCAAAGCAGTCCAAAGCAGAGGCATGACGAGGTCGGGGGACATTCTAGAAGACTGAGAGAAGGTGCTCTGGTGAGGACCCTGGATCTGGGGGTGGGGCAGGGCTTAGGGGAAACAAGTGATGGCCGGGAGAGCAGGGGCACTTAGGGAGAGCACTGAGGCAGGCGTCCACCACCCTGTTCCCGCTGCCCCACTCTCTGGCCCTGTGCGTTCAGACACTCTCACTTCCACATTCCACTGGCCTCAGCTCCTGTGCATCAGCTCATCCTAACCTTTCCATAAAACCACAAGTGGAAGCTATTATCCCTATTAGCTCATATTAAGATGAGGAAACTGAGACCCGAAGAAATTTAGTAATCTCCCCAAGGTCACATAAGTAGGAAGGGACAGCGCTGGTTTTCCACTCCAGCCCTGACCAACTCCAAATCTAAGCACCTTGCATGGAGGTGCTGACTGAGGCCTGGTTGGCAAAGGGTAGGGGTCTCACAGTAAGTGTTTTCCTGCTCACCAGGGCTTGGGCGGGGACAGGTCCCACCTGAACGTGCCTGAGGCCACAGGGCATTCCTGCCCACTCAGGCATTCATTCCTGTTGGCTGGGACCCACGGCTCCCACTTCTTATTCCCCAGCCTTTTGTCTGGCATGTGGCCCCCAGTGTGGTTCTTGGTGTTCCTGAGCAAACGCCAACCTTAGGAAAGCCTTTAAGGGACGGTGCTCTTCCAGAAGAGCTAGATTCCTATGGGTCTAGACCAAACTAATCAGAGCCTGAGCCTGACCTTGGCCCAGACAGACCTCCTGATCTCGCCCCTACCCCAGCCCCGTCCAGGAGGGCGTGCTGGAAAGATCTGAAGTGATCCTAGCTACCTGTTTCACTTGCTGGCGCTGCAAAGGACCCACAGTGACTTTCAGGAAAGGCCTCTGGAGTGATCCTTGCCTGTACCAGGACCTCCTCTGAGGAAAGCCCTGACAGGCAGCGGGAGGGCCCCTCCAAGCACAGTGCCCCCCAGTGCTACTCAGGCCTGAGGGAACCTGTGCTCTGAGCCACATGCCCCCGCTCCGCTCTGGCTTGCTCAGCCTGTGCCCTTGTCTCACTAGCATCTCGGTGGGACTCCTTAGGGTGACTGCCTGTCATGAGAAATATTTTCCAGAGGGTTCTCCTCCTGGGTGACTAGCTTTGGAATCCCTGAGTCACATCAGCTTCCAGGGAATCCTTGGAGGTGTGGGGAGATGGGGGTGGCAATGGGGAGAATGCTGGAGGTGGGACCAAAGGAAAGTTTGCCCCGCACCTAACATCAAGGGTGCCTCCCAATGTGTCCTCACCTGCCAAGGCCTGACCTGGCAGCCAGAGGGGACCTGCTGGGAGTCCCACCCCTATGCCCCTGGGAAGAGAGATCACATCTGACAGGAAAGGGAAGGGAAGAGGTGACGGCATACATCCTCACCCTTGGCCAAGAAATGCTCTTGGGGTTTGCAGAAGTCTAGACGATGGCGGTCCTGCCCTTCCTTAGAAAGACACTCAAATCCTCACCTGCTCCCTTGAAGTCCTGACCCTGCCTTTGATCAGCTCGTGACCTTGGGCCCTCTCTGGTTCTTTCTCCTTCTTTGTAGAAGTGTGCACGTGTTGGGGGTGGGGAGCAGAGGGAGGTTAACCAGGATGGCCACAAAAGCGCCAACCAGCTTAGCTGCTCTAGACCTCAGCTCCTGAAATAGTGCTGACACCACAAGATTCAGCGGAGGTCACTGAAGCTCATCTGCACTCGCCTGATGTGAGGTGGGGCCACTGGTGGTTAAAACGTTGAAACCCCTCTGCCCTTGCTGGTAAGTAGATGATATCGTAAGCCCTGGGGCACCCCTATCACAACCCCCCTGAGATCCCGCAACTAAAGGCCTACTCAGAGAGGGGCCTCCAAAGCACAGCTCCCATGTCCTGATGGCTAGCTGAGAATGATATGGTTGCTAATAATTTTCAGTGTCACCTTTAGTTACTAAAATGCTTAGGCTCCGGAGCATGTCTTCACAGACAGCCCAGTCTAGCTTGGGAGACAACACTGGGGAATCAGAGAGCACAGGACTAGAAACTCCATAACTCCCTCCTCAGCCCAGTGCTGGCGGCTCCCCACAGAGGTCCCATGGCTTACTCAGCTTTGTCCTATAGTCATGGCCGTCCCTGTTCATTCATCCATTTGCCAAATAGTTTTTGAGCACCTGTTATACGCCAGGCACTCTTCTAAATGCTAGGAATGCAGAGGACAAACCAGATAAGGTCCCTCCCTCACGAAGCTTCTGTCTTAGGAGACAGATGATAAACAAGGAAACGAGATAATTTCTGATAATAATAATAAGTGCTATGAAGAAAATGAAACAGAGTTATGAGATAGGGAGTTATGGGGGGAAGGGAGCTGCTTTAACTTGGAAAGTCAGGGAAGGCCTTTCTGAGCATTCAGAATTTGACATAATGATGGGAAGGATCTGGAGGATGAGTGGTCCAGGCAGTGGAAGACAGACATGCAAAATCCTACAGGTGGGAAAGAGCTGGGCATATTTGAAGAACAGAAGACAGATGGAACAGATGGAAAACAAAGGATGAGGGAAAGAGTGGGATGTGATGAGGTGGAAGAGGTGGGCAGAGACCAGATCACATAGGGTTCCATCCCACAGGCTGTGGTGAAGCATATGGATTTTATTTCAAGGTCTGTGGGGAGGCATTGACTGGATTCAGACAATATCTACTTGATGTGTTTCCCAACGATGAGTACCTTGTCCTTGATATTATGCTACCCCCAGAGCTGGCATCAAATAAGAGTTGCTTTTATCCGACATTTACACACCATGGGCCAGGACTGTCCTCAGGATTCTTTTAATCCTCACAACAAGCTGATACTATCAGTTCCATTATTATCTCACTGTACCGACAGTAACCCAGAGGCTCCAAGATGTCATTCGTGTAGCTTGCCAAGGTCACTAGTTAGTGTTGGAACCAGGATTAGAACCCAGGCAATCTGGATGCTGAGGGGTTCCAAAGGGAGAACTGGAAGAATCTGTGAGCACCTGAGAAGTTTTGAGTAGCAGGAGAAACAAGAATAGGTCAAGAAAGTGATGGGGAGGGGATGAGGAAGAGACCAGCTGGTTTGCCCTGCTAGGAAGGTGAGAGAAGACTGGGATCCAGAAAGCCCGATGGAGATTCCTTCCTTTTATACTCCTGAATATAGCAAAGGCAAGCCACAAAGCTGAGGGCCTGGCTGCCTGAGGCATCACCCACCCCTCATCCAGGGTCTTAGCTGCTCACCTAACCTGGGCTTCCTCCAACCTTACCTGGAGCCCACAGCTCTCCCTGAACAAGTTAGAATCACCTTAAACATCCACAAAGAAGAGGGCAGGGATGAGGCATAATAACAAGGAAAAGGCTCCTCCTGCCCTCAGCAAAAACAAACAAACAAACAAAAACCCTTTCAGTTTTCATAAAAGCACAAATTGTCGGGGGAGCCAAGGTGAAGAGGAAAAGTAGAGGGAGATCGCTGTGCTGGGCACTTTGCACATATTCACTCTTCACCAATGTCACTGTTAACAGATGAGGAACTTCAGAGATGTTATATAACCTGACCAAGGTCACACAGCTTAATAAACCAGGATTCACTCCTGAGTCTGTCTCCATTCAGTGCCCAGGCACTCCAGAAACAGTCTTCCTTTCAGGCAAGTTTGCACTCTGCTGCCCTCACCTACATTTCCCCAGGCACTGAGCCCCATGACCCACTTCCCAAACAACCTTTTTGCCTGGTCCTAGAGCTTCCTTCCTGCTTAGCCTTTTCTGGCCTTCATCTATTTCCCCTGTGCCAATCAGAGCGTTCATCTTTGGGAACTGGGTTTCCTAATCACCTCCTTCATGGGCCCGTTTGCCTTGGGAGTCCCTTGGACTGAGATCATATTGTCACTCTCCTGAGTGTCTGTGTTCTAGACCGCCAGGTCCCCCCCAGGCCTGGGGTCTGTTGGAAGTAGGACCAGGGTGGAGCGGGGATCGGGGAGCTCTTCCTTCAGATGCATCTGAAAATTTAAAAGTTCCCCTACCATCCTGTTCAGGAGTCCCAGTCCCACTCCCAGGTCTGCACTCCATCTCTGAGCCAAGACCCAGCACCAATATTGTCCATCCCCACGTTTACCCCAGAATCTCTCCCTTATCCACCTGTAGGTTCCACTGCTCCCCTCTGCAGAGGGTTCTTCATAGGTGCCCAGGCAATAGGGATGGGAAGGAGCCAAAGCAGGTATTCTCACCTCCTCACCTCCTGGGAGATGCTTGCATGCGTGGGTCTGTGGAATGTGGAGGGGGGAGCATGTATCTGTCCTAGGCCTCAAGTCCACAAAGGGCCTTAAATTAGACTTTTGATCTTATTCTCAAATGAAGTTATACATAGAGTCTATTTTTGTGTGTGGACAAAAGGGGTTATGTACAAGTTCAGTGAACGAAAATAGTCTCACATGGTGATCTGATCATAAATTCCTAACTGGGCAGATCACGGTGGGTAGTCACACCCCAGGCAGATAACTTCTTTAGTAAAAGGTTTATCTTTGCCTTAAGCAAGCCCTGTCCATTGTTCTTGTGCACCTAGGTTAACATACCTTTGAAACACCAGAAGTAATCATCTTTCCCAGACCCCTGGAAGGCGTAAGCACCCTCAAGGGAGCATATAATCTTGTTAATTATCCTATACTTTGCTCTCTTCTACCTTCCTGTAATCTGCCTTAACTTCTCTCCTTAGTTCCAAATATATAGAAGAAACTGCAAATCTGTCATTCTCTGGAGCATTGGAGATCTTGTTTCCCAACATTGTCCTCAGTTTGGCTCAAACAAACTCATAAGAATTCTCTACAGGTTTGGACGTTTCTTACAATGACAGTTTAAAGTGTTAATTTGTTAAATGTAAATATTGAAAATAGACTATAGCTTTTCAATCCTTTTTGGCACCTCACTTTTTAAATACCAGGAACCTCAAAAACGGAAGAAGGAAGGCCTCTGTCCCTCCAGCCTCTGTCAGGCCTTGATGTGTGCCCCAAAAGGAAGAACCAGGAGAGGGGGGTAACTGGAGGGAGACAGGGCACACACTAAGGAGTAGTTAGTTGTATGGCAGGAGAGGGGTGGAAACCCCAAAGGCCGGTCCTCTCAGCTGAAACTCCTGGGAGGCCAGATCGCAGCTTTTCTGAAAGCTGGCCCTTTTGTGCCTGCACTCCTCAGTCCTGCCCTTCGTGGCAGCAGGAGTGTGCCAGGGCAAGGGCCAGGGACGGGCCCAGACTGGCAGAAGAGTGTAAGAGGCGGCACACCTCGCCCTCCTGCAGCTCTGGGACCTGACGCTCAGGCTTCACGTTCTCTCGCCAGGGCCAGAATCCACGTCCAGCCCCAGACAGACCCCCGACTCCAGTCCAGCCCCGCTTCCCCGCAGGAGCCGCGGCTAGTCTTGCCACCCCTGCAGAGGCAACACCAAGAGAGAAGAGAGACTCCGCTGAGGACCCAAGCAAGGCGGAAGGAGCGCCCTCCCTCCCACGGGAAAGACAGATGTAGGGCTAATGAAAGGGAGGCAGAGAGAGACCCGGGGCCGGCGGGGGAGAGCGGGGGCGTGGCGGGGGATGGCGAGCTCGGAGGCGGGAGCCCACCAGACCACCCGGAGGGCCACCGCGACGTCGGGAAGAGGGAGCCAGGGAGAGGGGCCGGGAGGGGGCGTGCAGTATGGCCCGAGGGTCCTGAGCTGAAACTCAACACCGGCCTTTGGAGGGAGCGTCCTCCTTTCTCCTCCGCCCCTTCCCTTTCCCTCCCTTTTCCCCTCCCTCCTTTCTCTTAATCCCCAGGACCGAGCCCCGAGCCGGAGCGGAGAGGGCCTGAGGGGAGGAGAAAGGAACTGCCCTGAAAGGGGTCCGGGAGCCTGGGAAGGGGCGGGGAAGGGAGCCGCGAGCGGGGTGAGCCTGAAGGCCACGCGCGACCCCCGGAGCCTTCCCAGCCCTCTTAGTGTCCACCCCACCACCAGGCGAGTCCCGAGGTCCCTGCCCTTCCTTCTCCTTCTCTTTGCTCCTTCTGCTTTGTGGCCTTTCTCTGCGTCCCCAGAGATACCCGGGTACTGCCTCGAGCTCTGGGAGCGCAGAGGGGCCCTGCCCGGGGTGCGCGTGGGCGGGGCGGCGCGCTTGCGCCGGGTGCTGGGCACCAAGGGTGGGAGCTGGAGCGGGTGGCCCCGCGCGCTGCGGCCGCGGAGCGGGGGGGCGGGGGGGCCCCGCTGCGGCTGTGGAAGGCCATCCCGCCCCTTCGAGTCTCGCCGCGTGTTATCGCGGCGCCCCCGACCGCGGAGGGGCTGAGAGCGAGTGTGAGTGAGCGCGAACCGCCTCATCCTGAAGTTGCGAGTGTCTGGGCGGAAAGCAGCCACTCGGGCAACGCAGCCCCACGGTCACGCTCTCGCAGGCCTTTGGTGTAAGCCTGGCCGTTTTTCGCCAAGATGGGCGAGTTTGAAGGGGGACCGATGGCTCAGTTCTAGCGCTCTCCCTCCCCGGCAGCGGGGCCGCTGCAGCACCCGATCGCCCCGAACGCAGCCCTGGGATCCCCGCTCTTCGGCCCCGCGTGGGGTGGGGTTGGTCCCCAAACTCGCTTGTCCAGCCTAACCGCCCAGGCGGCTTCTCCCAGCCCTCAGGGCTGTCTTGAGCGGCCTGTCGAGTCGTCGAGCGCAGCCTTCGCTTCCGCCTCCCCGCCTGCCCCGGCCCTAGTAGGGAACTTGAGGTCCCTGCGGACCTGGGGTGCCTCGGCGGCCTAGGGCAGGCATCTCCGGGGGCCTGGCCAAGCCGGCGGCCCCCGGGAGGCTGTGGGGACAGTGCAGAGCTCGCGCCCTTGGATGAGGTCCCGCAGCGACGCCCCGGCCCGCCCTGCTCCTCCTCCTGCCCGACCAAGCTGCCTCCCATTTGGGGAGTTTTGTGGGTTTTCTTTCTCCTCCTCCAACGTCCTCGGAGGCCACGACTCAGGCGCCGCAGCCGTGGGCCGCCTCCATGGTGCGGGGCAGCCGCTGCTGAAGTCAGCGAAACCGAGCCTGGCCTGGAGCAGGCCGCACCGAAGGCCAAGCCCATGGCCGTAGCCACGTCGGTGAGTCCACCAGGGGAAGGAGGCTGTGGGGCAGAGACCTTCACAGCTGCCCTGCACTCCTGTCACTTTTATTTCTGCCTTCTCTTTGTCTCTCTCCTTGGTCCCTTTCTTCTCCAGGAGGCTGTGTCCCTTTCCTCTCACTTCTGTTTCCCTTTCTCCTCACTGCTCATCTCTAGCTCCTTGTGGGTCTAGGTTCCCCTTTTTCCCCTCCTCTCCCTATTCTCCCCTTTTTCTTTCTAGAGGCTGCCCAGGGATAGAAGGAAGGGGGCAAGTCTAGCCCGAGTTTTATCTGCTCTTTTATGGGCGGAACAGATGGCCACTGGTGGCTGGCAGGGGCTTGTGATTGGGAGGCAAGTAAAAGGTTGGGGGGGGGGGGGCTGGAAGAATGGAGGTGGCTCCAGGAAAATAGGAGAGGCTGGAGGGCCCATGGAGGCCCTTCTCTAGAGGAGGGATGGAGGAAAGGGGGGAAACGAAGCAAAAGCGGGAGATCAGACAGGGAGAAAGAGAAAATAGAGGGAGGAAGGGAGGTGATGTCAGCCAGCCTCTGGCCACTTTCTGGGTACTGGGGACAAAGGGAGGAGACAGCTGGCATGATGGGACAGTGGGAGGAGGCCTCCCGGAGTGTGCGTGGCCCGCTGCCACCCCCCATTAAGTCAGCCCCTCCCTCACTAGTCAGCCAGGTCCCTGAGGAGAGGGTAGAGGTGGCTACACCCATCATCAATCAGGTTATCAGCAGCTCTGGCCTGGGTTCCCCACAATTGCAAGGCCCAGAGGTTTGGCTCCATTGGACAGAATTCAAACCTAGCACTGGGAGGAGCTCTCCTCAGCCCCGCCTCTGCTTACTGTCTTGCACTGCGTGTCGTCCCAATCCAAGCAACTCTGTCCCCTTTTCCACCTTCCCTAGGCCCTAGGATTCCCAGGGAAAGCCAGGCTTCCACCTGCCTTCTGATCTCCTCTGAATGGGTACTCTGGGCAGGAAGATTGTGAGGCTGGAAAGAGAAGTGTGGTGCTTCACGTCCTCCCATATCCTTCTAGGATAAGTTCAAGTTTCACTGTTCAAACCAAATTTCTTTTAGTTCCTCCATCTGTATGATGGTGAGAAAAACCATCATAGTTTTTAGAGCCAGGAGAAGGGAGGGAGGCAGCTGGTCAACTATGTAGTCCCAGGAGGAAGATTTTTCTTTTTACCCAGAGGTGGGGTGGGGGGTGGGGGGGAAGGCTAGTATTTATGACCATCAAACTTACAGGATCCTGATAACAGCTATTATTTATTGAACATTTACTGGCCCTAAGCTTTGTCCTAGTTTGTCCTGGTTGTTTGACACATTATGTCATCCAACCTTCACAATATTCCCGTGAGGATAGTACTATTTTATCCAAAAATAGATATTTGGATATGGATATAGAATTCTACAAAGGAGGAAACTGAGGCTCAGAAAGGTTTGACAACCTGCCCATATCCACCCAGGTAGAAAGGGATAGACCCAAGGCTCAAACCCAGTTCTGTCTGCCTCAGAACTGTGCTCTTAACCCTTGTCTAAATCCAAAACATCAATTTAAAATTTATAATTAGAAAGAAAAGTGCCACGCTAACCAGGAATTTGTATCACTGGGTTAGCATGTTTTCTTTCTATGGGACAGCATCCTTTAGAAACCAACATAATGAGAAAATGGTTTGATAAGTTTGGAATCAGGCAAGAGGAGAAGTCAGTTTGCTGTTGAAATCACCCAGCGATGAAAGGCTGACAACCTCTCCACCTGAGGGAAACACCAGCCAAGAGAAACATGCACTCATGCTGGCTGAGCAGGGCCTCCTTCTCCTGATGGCCTGGGGGCCAAATACAACCTTCCAGAGATCTTTAGCTTGAGATTTTTTACTGAATTAGCCCCGATGGATTACCTGCTCAGTCATGCTTAAATACTTTTCTCCACCACCACGATGTGAGCCACCTTTGCCTGGGATCCTGCCTGCAGGTGCAGTCATTTAGCAAACATAACTTAAGCAGAATATATTTTGATATCGTGAGTGGTTTAAGCTTGATTCTACCAAAGGACATTGTGGAACCAGAGCCCTATGAAGGGTGACTAGCAAAGGGAAATTGGGTATAATGAAGACTTTATATGCGTTTGAGTCATGTTTGAGTCATGGACCTTCTTGACTTAACCAGTGCTCCTAACATAAGAAGGAAAAGGTAGATCCGTATGTTTGTGATTATGGAGAGGTAGTAGAGGAGTGATTGAGAGTGCAGGCTCTAGAATCAAGCAGCCAGGGGTTCATATATGCTCTCAGCTGCACCAGTTGTATGTCATTGGGCAATGTACTAGCCTCTCTGTTCCAGTTTCCTTTCCAGATGGGGATAATGATGGCTCCTCCCTCCTAAGGTTGCTGTGAGGATTAAATGAGATGAGATGATTAGAGCAAAAACTTTCAAAGTGTCTGGATACATAGTTTGCCTTAGTATCGGTGACTTATTACCTGAGTGTGTGGATCTTCAAAGAAAAAGTTTAGATGTCCCACCAGACAGGACTGGAAACAGGCTGATAAACCCTTGCTCTTGGTTGGTCCACCAGCCCCTTACACACACGCACACACATACACACACACATACACACACACACACACACACACACGAGTGTATACTTTTTCCATTTCTCCATGGTAACCTCAGCCTCTTCTGAGAACCTTATTTGCTCAGACTGAGAACAAAACAATTGCTTCGGTTTCCGTTTTCCTCTTTTTTATGCCTAGGCACTGTCTGGGCTGAGCCAATCCCAGTCCCTCTCAGAATGAGGGGTCCCTGCGGCTGCTTCATCTAACCTTTTGTTTGTAGGGGATGTTGATGGGAAATGGGAGGTAAAGGACATTCGGTGGGAGACCTTAGCAGGACTTCCTTGTGTACTCAAGGCTTTGGAGGAAATTCATTCAGCATATGTTTACTGAGGACCGATTCCAGGTCAGGCCTTATTGCAGAGGCTAAGGAATAGAGGAGTCCCTGTTCTCACAGGGCTTACAGTATAAGGGAAGAAATCGATAATAAAAATAAATAGACAAATATTATATAGTGTTATGAAGGAAACAATGAGTGGACACAGACACAGAATGGGGTAGGGAAAAAGTGAAGAAAAGACCTCTTAACAGCAAGTGCAAAGGCCCTGGGGTGGGAAAAAGCTTGTCTAGTTCAAGGAATAGAAAGGAAGAGGGAAGTCCAGGGGATGAAGGTGGAGACAAGGCAGAGCCCAGTCAGGAAGGTCTGAGTCAGGAGGTCAGATTCTTAGCTTGAAGGAAATGGGAGCTCTAAAGTATTTTGAGCAGGAAGTAACATGACCTGGTATGTGTATGAAGACCCCTCTCCCCACTCCCACCTCACCCACCAGGCCCAGCTGGCCCGGGCACTGTACGACAACACCGCCGAGTCCCCCCAGGAGCTGTCCTTCCGCCGAGGGGATGTTCTACGGGTACTACAGAGGGAGGGCGCTGGTGGGCTGAACGGCTGGTGCCTCTGCTCCCTGCACGGCCAACAGGGCATAGTGCCCGCCAACAGAGTGAAGCTCCTTCCTCCTGGCCCAGCACCCAAGCCCAGCCTCTCCCAGGTGCCCCCAGCCGAGCCTGGCTCACCATCTCCAGCCCCAGAGCACAGCAATGAGGACCAGGAGGTGAGAGCTGGAGCCCTCCCAACCCCGGGGCAGGGATTGCCCTGAGACCACACGCAAGTCTTCAGGGCTCTGCTCTAAGAAGCCTGCCAACCCTTTCTGGGTTCTATGTCCCCGAGGGACAGGGAGGAGGTTGGACAGTGTCTACACTCCTCCAAGGCACACACGTGACTTGATTTCCTGGTCCCCACGCCTGACCCACCCACCCGTCTTGATCCCCCAGGTGTATGTGGTGCCACCCCCAGCTCGTCCCTGTCTGACCTCAGGAGCTCCAGGTGGACCCTGCCCACCCTCCCCTGACCCCATCTACAAGGTTCCCAGAGGCGGTGGGACTCCACTGGCTGCCTCTGGAGATGCCTTGGAGGTGAGGGCTAGAGGTCTGTGTATGTCGGGCAGGGAATAGACCGCTGTGGAGGGAGGGAGTCAATTGCTGAGAGTAACTAGCCGCTCCCTCTCCAGGTCTATGACGTGCCCCCCGCTGCCCTCCGAGTTCTTTCCAGTGACCCTTATGACTCCCCTGCCTCCTTTTCCCGCTCTCTGGCCCGGGTCACCCCACAGCCCCCTGGAGAAGACGAAGCTCCCTATGATGTGCCTCTGGCCCCGAAGCCACCATCAGAGCTGGAGCCAGATCTGGAGTGGGAGGGGGGCCGAGAACCAGGTCCGCCCCTCTACGCTGCCCCTTCCAACCTGAAACGGGCATCAGCCCTGCTCAACCTGTACGAAGCACCTGAGGAACTGCAAGCAGATGGGGAAGGTGGGGACACTGACGAAGGCATCTACGATGTGCCCCTGCTGGGGCCAGAGACACCCCCTTCTCCGGAACCCCAGGGAGCCTTGGCCTCCAATGACCCAGACTCCCTGGCCCTGCTCCTGGCCAGAAGTCCTCCACCCTCACACAGGCCCCGGTTGCCCTCTGCGGAGAGCCTGTCCCGCCGCCCTCTGCCTGCCCTGCCTATCCCTGAGGCCCCCAGCCCTTCCCCGGCTCCCTCTCCTGCTCCAGGCCGGAAGGGCAGCATCCAGGACAGGCCTCTGCCCCCACCCCCACCCCGCCTGCCTGGCTATGGGAGCTCTAAGGTCGAGGGGGATTCAGAGGGCGGAGAGTTGGAGGACGATCCAGCAGGACAGCACAATGAGTATGAGGGCATCCCGATGTCTGAGGAGTATGATTACGTCCACCTGAAGGTGAGCTCCCCTCCACCAGCCCTTCCAAGATGCCCCCTGGAGACCTGGGGGGGAGTGAGGGGGCCTGGGCCCACACACGGACTCTCCTGCCTTCCCTTCCTCTGGCCTGGGACTCCAGTACTTAGCCACACTTGTACCAGTACCACATCCCCCCTAAACCCAGGCTGGGATCCCTGAGCCCTCCGACTTGCCACCAGAGCTCTCCCAGACCTGGAGTCCAGGAACTGCAACCTCTGATGGCAGGAGAGACCTCAGGGAGGAAGGGGGAGTGGGGAGGGCCAGGAAGGCTACCCAACTCCTGCACTGAGACTCTGACCCCTTGTTGCAGGGCATGGATAAAACTCCGGGACCTAGGCCCTTGGATAAGGCCTTCCCAGGGGGTCCTGAACTGCTGGAGAGGGGGCCACCGGAGCAGCAGGTAACCCTGTGGTGGTGGTACTAGAGAAGGGGGACCGGGGAAGGAGGAGCAGGAACGTGGAAGAGAGTATGAACTGAACCATCAAGGGAACTAGAGTAGGATGGGGTGAAAGTTCAATGAAATGGAACAGTTGGAGTAGACGGGAGTTAAAATTCAACAGGAAGGAGCTGGAATTTAGAAAAGGATATCAGGAATTCAGAAAGAGGGGAAAGAATGTGTTGGAGAGGAATCAGAAAACGGAGTATTGAGGAGCAGAAAGTTTCCGGGCTGTGGGTTAGAGCTGGGCCAGGTTACTTCTGGGGCTCCTTCCAACTGATTTCCTGGGTATTAAGAGACCTGGCTCCACCAAGAAAAATCCAGGGGCTCTGAAGTGGCCAGTTCATCTTTCTGGGCTTCAGGAAAGTGAGGTAGTCTCCTTGACTCTGGTTTTAATCACAATCGCTACCATTTATCAGGTACTTACCAAGAGCCAGACTCTGTGCTAAGCACATCGCAGTGCGACAACACTAATCCTGGCCAGTTAGTACTCGTACGGGGCTTAGTGTGCAATGCTCTGTTCTGAGCCCTTTCTATATACTGTAGAAACGCATCGTCCCTGCAGCCTTAGGAGGCAGATACTAGACGTGCGCCAGCCGATGTGGTAGCCACTATTCAGACACATGGCGATTGAGTACTTGAAACGTGGCTGGTCTGAACCGAAATGTGCTGTAATATAACATGCATACCAGAATTTCTAGACTTACTATGAAAAAAACATCTCAATAATTTTTATATTGATTACATGTTGAAATTACAACATTTTTATGTTTGGGATTTTAAAATATACCAGTTTCTTTTTACTTTTTTTGAGGTGACTACTAGAAATGTTAAAATCACACGTGTGATTTGCATTGTTAATTTTGAACAGTGCAGTACTAGATTCCCCAGTGTAGAGATCCGGAAAGAAGTTCAGAGACTTGTGTGAGGTTGTTTGAATCCAGATGTATCTGACACCAGCTCTGAGCACTTTCCTGCCACTCATTATGAGGATCTAAATTTTCTGATGGGCAAAGATAAGAGCTAAAGGGATTGAACTAGGAAGAAAGGACTGAGGAACAAAGAAGGGAGGAGAAAGAAAGTGAGAGCAGGAGTGACACTAAGAGAGCATTCCCACTGACCACTCCTTTTGCTCTCAGGACGACGCCCTGTCTCCAGGGGAGCCACTGGTTCTGCCCACCGGAGATCTACAGCTCCTGCACTTCTACGCAGGGCAGTGCCAGAGCCATTACTCAGCACTGCGAGCAGCCGTGGCAGCCCTGATGTCCAGCACCAGGGCCAACCAGCCCCCGCGCCTTTTCGTGCCCCATGGCAAGCGGGTGGTGGTGGCCGCTCACCGCCTGGTATTTGTTGGGGATACCCTGAACCGGCTGGCAGCCTCCACCCCTCTCCGAGCTCAGGTTGGGGCTGCAGGTACAGTGTTGGGCCAGGCATTACGGGCCACTGTGCTGGCTGTCAAGGCAGCTGCCCTGGGCTACCCATCCAGCCCTGCGACCGAAGAGATGGCACAGTGTGTGGCAGAGCTGGCAGAGCACGCCCTGCAATTCACCAACCTGCTCACAAGCCTTGCCCCCTGAGGGTTCCAATCTGCCCCTCCCTCCCTGCCAGAGACACCCCTCCAGACCTGGGGCAACTGGAAGGCTCTCTTTTAGGGACTAGGAGAGGTGGGGATCCCCATCCCCCCCTTCAGTCATCTCAGTCTCTCACAGAGACATTTCCAACCCCTACCCTGCAGCTTTTTGTACAAGCCATTTTGTATAAATTATTTTTATTTAATATTATTCCCTGTTTTGTCAGGGGCAAGTGCCAGGTCCTCTGGAGCAGGAGGACTCTTCTCTTTCCTCAGCCTGGGGTGGAGGGTCTTGTCACTACATTGCCACCCACCTCTGGAAGCTCGGCCCCCCAGAGAATCAGATGGCTGAAACCCGGGCCACCTGGATGTCCTGTTTCTTGGCTCTAGAACATCAGTACCTCACTGTTAGTTAGAGTGAGGGCAGGACAATGACCACTCAGAATATGAAGGTCTGGGAGAGGCCTGAAGGCTCCTCTCCACAGGATGTGGGAGAGCTGGGCCTCAAGCACTGGGCATGTACCTCAATAAACCGTACTGTCTGGCTCCATGATTCTGCTTCTTAGGAGCCTGGGGTTGGGTCTGGTGCCCCTTGGCTAAACCTATGGGACACACACTATGGACAGGAAGGATGCCTTTAGGATTGGGGGTGAAATTTTGCTGTTTCGTCAACAACTATTCATTCTGCGGGTTCTTAGCTCCCATGATGTGCCAGGCATGTACATTGTGGGGTGGAATGGACATAAACAAGTCAGTTGCTGATAATGGAAATAAACAGGGTGATACGAAGGACTAACCAGATGAGAGGAGAAGCCATGGAAGGAGACTATAGACAGGATAGTTGGAAGGTGATATCTGAGCTGAGACCCCAAAGATGAGAGAACCAGCATTCCAGGAAGACAGACACTGACTACTGACCTGTGGCCTCCAAGACCTCATTGTCAAATGATGTTATTAGAAAGGAGACATGTGGAGAGGCTGGCCACACGAGAGCCTTAAAAGGTGTTGTGCTGAAGAGGTCACCCCAACTCTCTTCAGCTTTGTGCTGCAGGATAGCTCTGGCCAGCTGGAGAGTGCTGCTGGCTGGCCTTGGTGCTTGC
This sequence comes from Rhinolophus hipposideros, assembly GCF_964194185.1. Classification (NCBI taxonomy): domain Eukaryota; kingdom Metazoa; phylum Chordata; class Mammalia; order Chiroptera; family Rhinolophidae; genus Rhinolophus; species Rhinolophus hipposideros. The sequence goes on from NC_138051.1 coordinate 28,520,183, forward strand.
TTCCTTAGGTTAACCAAGGGGTCTGACCCCTTAAACTCCCCTTCCCAGGCTTCCTGCTGAGACTCCTGGACACAGCATCTTTCAGAGTTGCTGATGGGCAGATGAATGTATGTTAGAAGTCCATAGTCTTCAGGGCTTTGGTGAAATAGATGAGCCATGGCTTAGATGGGGAATCGCTCCAGCCATTTGCCACAAGGGGCAAAGTCCAAGCCACCAATCCATTTCCCAAGATGATGCCCTGGCACAGTGACTGGATTGGAGGCACCTCAAACTTCAATCACCATCCTAGGGTCTTGGCACCCCCTACGCATTTGCCTCCATTATGGGTTTCTTCTTCCTCATTTCACTCTCAAAAGAAAACTCATTTCCAGAATCTGGGGCCACCAAAATTCACCCCTATGTGTTCAAGACATAACAGGCCATCCCCCATCATCTTCCAGAAAGAATTTTAAGAGGTCAGCCTGGAATTAGAGTCAGAGGTCTCAGTGCACGTCCCAGAACCACATGTACCTTTGTGTCTGTGGGTAAATCCTGTCAGTCCCTCTGAATCCGTTTCGTCTGATAGTATGATCATAATGGTCTCACAGGGTTGTGAGGACCTAACAAGACAACTGTCATGCAGAGCGAACGACGGGGTCTCTGGTCCCGCTCCCCACATAAGAACGCAGGACATGGGGAGGCCAAAAAGGAACACCCACGGAGCCATAAGTAGGGGAGTCATATCACTATATTCTCACCGGCGGCATCCACCTCTCTGCAATCCGCTCTTGCTAGCCCCCATTTTTTTTCTAGCGTAGCCACAGCAGTTATATTAGTGGCCAATGGCTTACGGGTTACAGCTGACGGCCAACTAGCCACAGCTGCTGGCCATCTGATCACAGTTGACGGCCATTTACTACCCAAGCCAGCACCTTTCTATGTGAGGCCGAGAGCCTGGAAACTGTTTTCTGGGGCTTTGTCCCCACACTCCACCCCTACAGGGTCTCGCCTCACAATCTACGCGACAAGTGTCTTCCGCGAGGGTCCCTGTGCGAGGAGCCTGGAGGTGAATGCAATTATCCTGGACACAGCCAGGCTCTCTGAGCACAGCCAGGGTTTCTCAGGGCACTCCCAGTACTTCTGGGCACAGCCAGACTTCCTGGGCTCAGCCAGGGCTCTCAGGGCACTGCCATTCTCTCTGGGCTCAGCCAGACTTCCTGGACCCAGCCAGGGCCTCTCAGGGCACTGCCACTCTCTCTGGGCCTCTCGGGGTACTGTGCTGGAACAACAGCGGCTCACAGTCAAGGTGCTTACATATTCTCGATGGCGGCCAGTCAAGACACAAAAGCAAACATCCGCCAGTTCCACTGCATGGTGGTATGTTCCCAAACAGTCAAGCGTCCATTAAATTAGGGATGAAAGGCAATTCCCCATAGTCCATAGTCATTCTCCAGGGCTGTCCTCGGTGAGGGCCGGTGAGGGACGACCGAGACCTCACCCTTATCTCCCATGGAGGACTCAGCAAGAGTTTCCTCCTGGGACTACAAGTCCTGCATCCGGGCTGCCTCAGCAAGCACTTCCCAGCCCACAGGGCCGCAACGACCTTCGCTTTCTCCGGCCTCTGCTGGTTGGGGAACCGTCCACATCTTTCCACCCCTCCAAGGGGGTCCAGCTCTGCAGCAGCTGCTCCTCCCGGTCTTCCTGAGACAGAATGTTCATAGGCACAAACTGTTCCACTGCCCTTCGGAGAGTTTCAGCCAACACCGTACCCTGCTCGCTGCGCCATTTGTCGTGCAGGGCGTCCGGCGGGGTCTCTGGTTCCGCTCCCCACATAAGAACCCAGGACATGGGGAAGCCAAAAAGGAACACCCACGGAGCCATAAGTAGGGGAGTCATACCACTATATTCTCACCGGCGGCATCTGTCTCTCTGCGATCCGCTCTTGCTAGCCTCTATTCTTTCTGCTAGCGTAGCCACAGCCGTTATATTAGTGGCCAATGGCTTACGGGTTACAGCTGACGGCCGACTAGCCACAGCTGATGGCCATCTGATCACAGTTGATGGCCATTTACTACCCAAGCCAGCACCTTTCTATGTGAGGCCGAGAGCCTGGAAACTGTTTTTGGGGGCTTTGTCCCCACAACAACGCATATCAACAGTGCACATAAAGTCAAGGGACTACAATTTAAGGACAGACACAAAGACACAGACAAATCCCCAAGGAATGTTGGCTATGACAGCACTGAAGTAAATTCTGAACGGGCGCTGACATGGGCTGGGGGAGGGGAAATGATGGGAGGCTGCTAAATGCTTTAGAAGAGTTTCCATATTTGGAAAATTTTTCAACAGGAGACAAATTAGAAGCGTGTTTCAGTGGAGAGAAGAGGGAATAGATTCCCTGACTGGAACAACAGGACACTCCTTTCCAACCCTTACCTGAGATTAGAGAATAAAGTATCTGTTAGGTATTGAATCTCTTAGAGAAGTGGTTCTCTGACTTTAATGTACTACACATGGGGACCTGGTGAAAAGGCCTGCGATGCTACATTTCTAATAAGCTCCCAGGTGAAATGGGTGTTGCTGGTCTGTAACTCACACTTGGAGTAGCAATTCTAGGAGTTAAGGAAGGCTTCTCTGAGACAAACATGCTCGAGCTGACAGCTGAAGGATGAGAACTAAGGAGGAGGAGAAGACGTCTACGTATAAAGACCAGCTTATGCAAGGGTACCATGGCATGGAAAAAAGAAGAAAGGCCAGTGCAGCTGCAGTGCAGTTTGAGAAGTGAGATGGAGCTGCAGAGAACGTGGGGCTAGGCATGCAGGGCCATGTGTGAGGTGTCTAGAGAATATTACTCTCTCTACCTTGATGGTGAGGAGAAGCCGTTGAAGGCTGTTAGGCATGAGAGACATGAACAGATATGCATTTTGAAAAGATCACTCCACCTGCACTATACATAACAGATGGGGGAAAGGGATGGAAACAGCATACACAGAGTACCAGTTAGGAATTAGGAAGCTAAAGCAGTCTGTGCAACAAGTGGCTTGACTAATGGCAGAGATGGAGAGAAGGGGAATATCAGAGAACTGTATAGAAAGTAAAGTGGACAGGATTTTGTAAAGGATTGACGGAGGTGGGGGGAAGAAGGCACGCTAAGGGCTGTCACCTGAGCATTTGGCCACAATTGGATGATGCGGTTGCCATTCACTGGGGAAAGAAGCACTAGAAGACAACCAGGTTACAGGGGGAAGAGCATGAGTTTGATCTTGGACACACTGAATTTGAGATCCCTATGAGTCATCCAAGGTAAGAGGTCAAAAAAGAGGTGTCTGCAAGGGTCTGGTGATCAGAAGAGAGATGGCAGCTGGAGATGTAAATCTGGGAACCAGGGGTGGCCAGTTGGCTCAGTTGGTTAGAGTGCGGTGCTCATAACACCAAGCTTGCTGGTTCGATTCTCACATGGGCCCAGTGAGCTGCTCCCTCCACAACTAGAGTGAAAACAAGAACTCGACTTAGAACCGATGGGTCCTGGAAAAATACACTGTTCCCCAATATTCCCCAATAAAAAAAAAAACAATTTTTTTAAACAAAACAATAAATCTGGGAACCAGGCTTGTATTGGTTCATATTGTTTATACTGAGGGGGAAGCCTTAGGCATGGATGAGATCCCTGGGTGCAGAGAACAGTGTGAGATGAGAGGAGGACCTAGTACTAAGCCTCTGAAGTTCGCAGACACTGAGTGATGGTGAGGAAGACAAGGATTAGCCTGCAGTGGACAAAAGAGGAGCAAAAAGAAAACCAGGGGAGTGTGGGATTTAGCCAAGGAAGAAAGTATTTAGAGGAAAGGGTGGTCAACAATGCCAAGTGCTGTTGAGAAATGATGGAGACTCAACCAGAATGGGGCTGGCAAAGCCTAGAGAAGTGGTCTGGTAGAGGAGTGCAGCCAGGGCTGAGTATAGTGCGGAACCCAGCCCTCCATACTGCTTGCCCTGTACGGTAATTGCCCGGATACAGTCTGTCTCCCCAGTAAGCTACTCCCAGGTGGGTCTTGTCCATCCTGTTATTCCCAAGTACACGCTTCATAAACTTTACTGATGAATGAATGAGTGGTTGGATGGATGGGTGGGTGGATGGATGATGAGGAAGACTTGGAAGCAAAGAACGAATCGCTGGTATCGGCCTGAGCTACTAGCTGCTATCCTTCAGCTCTTTTTCCTTTTTACCGCAATGGCCCTCGGACCCAGCGAACAGGGAGAGACAGAACCCCATCTCCTCCCTCCCCTAGGGCCCTGGCCCCCCTTCCTCTCCCTGACGAGGAGTCTGGACCAAAGGATCTGCTGACGTGGGAAGGGGAGGAGAGTCCGGAGGAAGGGGAGGGGAAAGCAATGCAAAGATCGCAGAGACCTAGGAGGCGCCCGCAGCTGCATCGCTGCAGAGCGGGGTCTCTCCGGCCTCTGTGTCCCGGCACCCGGCGCGCCACTGGGCCAGAGGGCAGCGCATCCTTTCGGTGAGGCCCGGCAGGGCCCCTGCGGTCGGCAAGCTGGCTCCCCGGGTGGCCACCGGGACCTCCGAGCCCAATGGCGGGGGCAGCAGCAAAATCGACAACACTGTAGAGATCACCCCCAGCCCCGACGGAGTAAGTGCGTGCGCCCTGCAGGCTACGCCATCACCTCCCGCCCAGCCCCTGGCGTTGCCCCCCGCGCGTCCCGCGTCCCGCGTCGGACTGCCTCCCTCGCGCGCGCGCCCGCCCTCTTCCCTTGGTCTGCGTGTTTCTCCGATTCACCCTTCTCCTGCCATCACCCCACCACGACCACCAGCAGGTCGGGACCCTCGGAGATGAGGCGCCCACGGAGCAGCTGCAGGGTGAGCGCGAGCGCGAGCGGGAGGGGGAGGGCGACGCGGGTGGCGACGGTCTGGGCAGCAGCCTGTCGCTCGCCGTGCCCCCCGGCCCCCTCAGCTTCGAGGCGCTGCTCGCCCAGGTGGGGGCGCTGGGCGGGGGCCAGCAGCTGCAGCTCGGCCTCTGCTGTTTGCCGGTGCTCTTCGTGGCGCTGGGCCTGGCCTCAGACCCCATCTTCACGCTGGCGCCCCCACTGCATTGCCACTACGGCGGCTTCGCCCCCAACGCCTCTGGCTGGGAGCAGCCCCCCAACGCCAGCGGCGTGGGCGTCGCCAGCGCTGCCCTAGCAGCCAGCGCCGCCAGCCGCGTCTCCACCAGTACGGACCCCTCGTGCAGCGGTTTTGCCCCCCCGGACTTCAACCACTGCCTCAAGGACTGGGACTATAACGGCCTGCCAGTGCTCACCACCAACGCCATCGGCCAGGTGAGGCGCCCGGGTGCACCGCGCGGGTCTGGGGCGGGCGGAGAACCACCAGCGCGGAGCCTCACACCCGCTCCATCCCTCTCACATCCCCAGTGGGATCTGGTGTGTGACCTGGGCTGGCAGGTGATCCTGGAGCAGATCCTCTTCATCTTGGGCTTTGCCTCCGGCTACTTGTTCCTGGGCTACCCCGCGGACAGGTGAGGGCTGCTAGGGACAGGGCGAGCAGAGAGGAGGGGTCACCAGGGAGGCTAGCCCAGGCAGCTGGCGTTGGCAAGAGGCGGAAGAGCAGTCGCTGGACTCTGCAGCCTTCTCTGAACTTCTTCTGTTCCATGACATGCAGCCCACCCCTGTCTCAGCTGCACTCCCCATCAAGAAATGTTCCTTCCACACCTCTTCTGTGCAGGGGAAATAACTCCACCCCCAGTTCACATGCCCAAGTCCACGGATCAACGGCTTCGTCTCCAAAGATAGTAGCCCATCGCCACTGACCAAAAACCCTATATCTACAGATCAAAGGCCTAGCTCCTGCATTGTCCCAGCCACCACTAACCACCTCCCTGAGCATCTTCCTGTTAACAGGCACATCCTCACTCACAGCCCCGCCCACATGGACTGTTAGCTCTGTAGCCTCATTCCTAAAGATCATTATGTTCATTCATTCCTATTGACAGCCCCATTCCCATTGACCAATAGTTCAACTCTACAATGACTCCACCCTCGGGGGTCAATAGGCCAACCCCATGGATCCATGATCACAATAGCACCCTCCTCGTCCCAGTCCCCTCCTCCTGGATCTTCAGTGCTCTCAGATCCTCTCAGACCAAAAGCCCCATTTCTATGAATGAGTGGTCTCATCTTGAAGAGCAACAGCTCATCCCCACCAGCCAGTCGCTTTCCCCACGGATCAAAACTCCCCTCTCTGATTCTTGACACCATCACCACTACCCAGGTGCTCCATCTCCACTGACCATCCCCATTGATTATTAGACTCATCTTCACTGATTTACCGTCCCGTCCAAATGGATTAATAGCTCAGCTCCCATGGATCAAAGGCAACCCAACATTCAGTAATCTAATTCCCTAAAATCAATATCTATCCTCACTGCCCAGTAGTCACGCATCCCTGTCAGCGAATGATCCTAAAGCCACAGGTTAATAACCCATCTGCATGCATTCGTGGCCTCATTCCCACAGGCCAGCAGCATCCTTCCTATGGAATCATAGTGTCATCCCCTAGGACCAATAATTCAGTCTTCTAGATTCAGTAGCCTTAGTCTCGTTAACCAATAAGTTCATCCTCATGGAAATAAGGCCCCGTTCTATTGGGTCAATAACTTCACTCTCAGGGATCAGAGCCCCCTTCTTAATGACCAGTGATCCCAGTCTTCATCCTCATAGGTCAGTGATCTTATCCCCAACATCACTAGCCCTGTCCTCACTGACCAGTAGTCTCATTTCTCCTGGTCTGTGACCCCTTCCTTACTGATTGTCCCCATGGATTAAGAGATTCATCCCCACTGACCAATAGCCCCATCGACATGGACCAATATACCCAACCCATGAATCGATGGCTCTATCCCCAAAGAACAGTTGTCTGGTCTTCAAGATTAGGGATTATCCCCACTGAGCTTTAGTCCTATCCCACCCATGGATTAATAGCTCCATTTCCAGGGATCAGTGGCTCTGTCTTCTGGCCAGTGGCCCCAACCCATGGGACAATGGTCTCATCCCCCCAAATCAATTACTCAGGCCCCTGAAGTCAATAAGTCCATCTTCACTGACCAATACTATCCCCGTGCACAGTAGCCAATAGCCCCGCCTCCATAGATCAGTAACTCCAACCCCATATATCAATGACCCCATCTCCTCTGATCAGTCTGAGCAAGACAAGTCCATCCCCACTGACCTGTATCCCCCAAGAATCAATGGTTCCAAGTCCTCTACGCAATATTGCATCCCCTCTGATGGTTGGTCTCATTAACATGGAGAAATGCCCTCACCTCTGACACAGCCCCATTCCCAAGAGTCAGTGGTCCTATCCCCACAGAACATAGCCATGCCCCCGTGCCTACTTGCCAGATGTCACTTACCCATGGTCCCCCATCCTTTCCCACCTTCTGTAACCTCAGTCAAACTCTTGCTCCCAAGGCCTCATCCTCATACCTTCAGCTTTGAAGTGGGCAGCTGGGCCCCACCCAGCAATAACTCCCCCAGGGAGTCTGGGTGACCAGAGATCCTCCCTGCTTTCCAGATTTGGCCGTCGTGGGATTGTGCTGCTGACCTTGGGACTGGTGGGCCCCTGCGGAGTGGGAGGGGCTGCTGCAGGCTCCTCCACAGGTGTCATGGCCCTGCGATTCCTCCTGGGCTTTCTGCTGGCCGGTGTTGACCTTGGTGTATACCTAATGCGTGAGTAGTAGCTTCCATGAGGTCCTTCCCTTGGGGCTCACCCGTGCCTGTCTGCATTCCCCAGGTTGTTCTCACTCCCCCTTAGGGCCCCCCAGTCCCTTCTTCAGCCCCAAATTTCAGCTCTCTTTCTGCCCAGGCCTTTGAAGGATCCAGGGGTTTTGCTTTTCTCTATGCTCCTCTCCCTCCATTGATTTTAAAACCTTCCTTGCCCTAAACTTACTGCTGTCAGGGAATAAAGTCTTATTTAAAAAAATGAATCCCTGATTAGCTGTGTGACCTTGAACAAGGGTTGATATGAAGGTCAAAGTCAGATGTGAAAGAGCCTGTGAATTGGGAATGCTGAACACCCCCCAAGGACTCCTTGAGCCCTCCCAGGTTTGAGTAGGAGAGGAGAGAGGACTGAACAATCTCTCCACTCTTTGCCATTCAGAGGTTAATATGTGGGAGGCCACAGCCACAGCCTCCACTCAGGGTCTGACCTTGCTCTCTGTCCTCCTCCCTCCCTCTCCTCCTTTCCCACACCTCCTTCCTCCCTGACCTCTCCCTGTCCCTGCTGTATCTCCAGGCCTGGAGCTGTGTGACCCAACCCAGAGGCTCCGGGTGGCCCTGGCAGGGGAGTTGGTGGGGGTGGGGGGGCACTTCCTGTTCCTGGGCCTGGCCCTTGTCTCTAAGGACTGGCGATTTCTGCAGCGAATGATCACCGCTCCCTGCATCCTCTTCCTGTTTTATGGGTCAGTATCACCCTTCATCTGCCGTCTGGCCATTCCCGTCTCTCCCTCCAGCCTAGCTCTAGCCTGGAGACCCCCCTCTTCTCCACTGCCCCTAGTCAGGGCCTGTCCCAGCTTTAGCCCCTCGGAGGAGGTAGTTTCCCATCCCTGGGTCGGGAGATGGGAGGACTCACAATGTACCTGTGCTGCCCCCAACACCCAGCTGGCCTGGTCTGTTTCTGGAGTCTGCACGGTGGCTGATAGTGAAACGACAGATTGAGGAGGCCCAATCGGTGCTGAGGATCCTGGCTGAGAGGAACAGACCCCATGGGCAGATGCTGGGAGAGGAGGCCCAGGAGGCCCTGCAGGGTAAGAGATGGGTCCCTGCACGTGATCCCTCACATAAACATGACAGTGCCCTCTGCATGGTTGTAGCTATGCCACCTTCTTCCAGGGTTCCCACCACCCATGTGGGAGGCCCCTGGGATCTCAGCTGCTCCTTCTAACAGATGGCTCCTCCCTCTCTCTCTCCCAAAGACCTGGAGAACACCTGCCCTCTCCCTGCAACATCCTCCTTTTCCTTCGCGTCCCTCCTCAACTACCGCAACATCTGGAAAAATCTGCTTATCCTGGGCTTCACCAAGTGAGCCTGAGTGTCTGAGCTAAGGGCCAGGCCAGTCGCTGGGATAGGGGCTGGCTGGGTGGGGACGGCCTGAGAGCCCCGCACAGGGGGTTGTGGAGGGCTGCGGGTGGGGATGCAGACACCCTTCTTTGCTTTTCCACCCCTTCTCACAGCTTTATTGCCCACGCCATTCGCCACTGCTACCAGCCTGTGGGAGGAGGAGGGAGCCCATCCGACTTCTACCTGTGCTCCCTACTGGCCAGCGGCACAGCAGCCCTGGCCTGTGTCCTCCTGGGGGTCACCGTGGACCGATTTGGCCGCCGGGGAATCCTGCTTCTCTTGATGACCCTCACTGGCATGGCGTCCCTGGTCCTGCTGGGCCTGTGGGCCTGTGAGCACCCTCCCTGCCCCACCACGTGGCCTCAGCAAAGGAACTCCAGTAGGGCTTCAGACAGGCTCAGCCACTGCTTCCGGCACAGGCTTCTCAAGATCAGCCCCTGCCGAGACATCTCCATAATCCTCCTGACCCCACACCCTGTCTGTTCTCCCCATCAATTAGTGAATGCGCAGGGGCCCCCAGCTAGAGCCACGGGACCAGAGAGCAAGGGTATGAAGCCAGGGACTAGGCCAAGCGTGATCTCCCGCCTCCATTCACATCTCCCTCTTGGTCCTCCAGATCTGAACGAGGCTGCCATCACCACCTTCTCTGTCCTCGGCCTCTTCTCCTCCCAAGCTGCTGGCATCCTCAGCACCCTGCTTGCTGCTGAAGTCATCCCTACCACTGTCCGGTGAGAGCAGGGGTGCTGCCAGGGGCAGGGCCAGGCCTCCCAGCCTCCTGCCCAGGACAGGGTCTGAGGGATGAAGGAGGGAAGGCTGCTGGAGAAGGCCTGGGGTGAGGCCCGCAACTAGAGGCTAAGTGCCTCCTCCATCTGTCCCAGGGGCCGAGGCCTAGGCCTGATCATGGCGCTGGGGGCACTCGGAGGTCTGAGTGGCCCAGCCCAGCGCCTCCACATGGGCCATGGAGCCTTCCTGCAGCACGTGGTGCTGGCGGCCTGTGCCCTCCTCTGCATACTCAGCATCATGCTTCTGCCGGAGACCAAGCGCAAGCCCCTGCCTGAGGTGCTCCGGGATGGGGAGCTGTGCCGCCGGCCTTCCCTGCTGCGCCAGCCACCCCCTAACCGCTGTGACCATGTCCCACTGCTTGCCACCCCTAACCCTGCCCTCTGAGTGGCCTCTGAGCTCCTTTGCAGGAGGCTGGCCCGTACAGAAAGGTGACATTAGGCCCTGGCAGTGAGATCAGGAGGATTGAGTGAGGGAAGGCAGGGCTGCCCAGAAGGTTCAGGCACCTCGCACCAGCCATTGAAGAGAGCTCAGAGGGCTGTCCCTACCCCCATGTGCTCTCTGCTGATCTGTGTTCACGTCCTTGGCAAGAGTCGGGACAGGGAAAGAGCTCCGCACTGTAACCCTGGGTCTGGGCTCCATCCTGTGCCCAGGCATCCTCCCGGACCTCAGTCTTGCTCTGTCATTCTGTTTCAATAAAGACATTTTGAATAAATGAGCATACCATAGCCTGGACTTCCCTCCCTTCTGTTTTCCTTATGATTCTCTTGGGGGAAGGCTTCTCAGTGGAACCCAAACCAGTTAACAATCTCCCTCCCCTCCCCATGCTCTGCCCCCCCGACCCTCCCATCTCCCCGCTTCCCCTCAGTGTTAACTTACACTACCACCCATTACTGACTGCTTGCTATGCTGCTAGAACTGGGCTAGGCAATTTACAAACTTCATTTAATCATTTACTCCTTACAACACTGCGAGGTAGGTGTCTCGATCAATTCAAGTTTTTTGTTGTTGCAAGCAATGAACACTGACTGACTGACTCTAATGAACTTAAACGAAAAGGAAATTTATTAGCGGGACGCTGTGGGGCAGGTTGTGGTAGGGAGCTAAGAGAATGGAAGGAGAAGCAGAACTAGTCAAAAAAGAGCAGGAACCAGTCATTTTGTCGGGGCTTGAGCTGGATCAATGAACTCCAGTGGGATTCAGTCTTCGGGTCACCCCACTGAAAATTCATCTCCAGAGACCAAGTGTCGTGCGGGGTGTCTGGCGGGGCGACCTGCGGGGTCTCTGCTCCTGCTCCCCACATAAGAACGCAGGACATGGTGAGGCCAAAAAGGAACACCCACGGAGCCATAGGTAGGGAAGTCATACCACTATGGTCTCACTGGAGGCTGGGTTTACACAACGTGCGACCTGCTGTCCGCTTTGCTGCCAACCGACCGACTCTCCTCTACTCTCCTTACTCTCCTTCAGTCTCCTCCTTCACTCTCCTCGGCTCCCCTCCGTAGCCGGGGCAGTTATATCAGTGACCAATGGCTTAATGGCTACGGCTGACGGCCAACCAGCCACAGCTGACGGCCATCCACTACCCGAGCCAGCACCTCCCCACATGAGGCCGAGAGCCTGGAAACTGCTTTCTGGGGCTTTGTCCCCACACCAAGTGACTGGCTAGCCTAGGTAACATGCCACCCCCAGCCATCTGACAACTAGGGCGAGGGAAAGCAATACCCAAGGGCTGTTAGCAGAAGTAAGACGGGATGTTGTACCAGTAAAAACAATGGATGCCCACTACCGTTTCCCTGAAAATAAGACCCAGCCGGACAATCAGCTTTAATGCATCTTTTGGAGCAAAAATTAATATAAAATTAACATAAGACCAGAGCTGACTGTCCGGCTAGGTCTCATTTTCGGGGAAACACGGTACTCTTTTGCCAATGAGAAAACTGGAGCTCAGACTCAGTAACTTGCCTGAGGTTACAAAGGTAATGAGTGACAGCTGGGATATGATTAGATCCAAGAGCTGTAGCTCTTCACCGATGCACTGTGGCCACCTTCCCAGCTCCCAATCTTGGGCACTACCCTTGGAAATGAGGGGTGTCTCTCTAGGCACTCTGGGAGGTGGCAGGAGACTAGGACTTCCACCTCTGCGTGTGCCTCAAGCCAGCCCTGGCCTGGCTTTACCATTTTGGGCAAATCTATTAAGCTCCAGCTTCTTTCAAGGGTTGCTGTGAGGATTAAACAAGATAATGTAAATGCCTCTTAACTTACCCCACTAGAAAGCAAGATCCTTGAGGGCAAGAACTTTGTCTTACTCAACTTTGAAACACCACAAAGTCTGGGTGTTTAAAAAGTTAGTATTTGTTAATTCTTTCAGCAAATGTTCCTGTGGCTGCTTTATAGACCAGTGCCATCCTGGATATTTAGGGCACAGGCCATCCTTCAAGGAACTTAAAATCTGTCTAACACTAAGCATATTGAGGAGGAAGAGAGGCCAGTGGTTTTGAGCACCAAAAGGCTGTATCCCAGAGGAGGTGAGATTTCAGAGGCAGGAAGCCCTCAGGCAAGGAAGGGCCTGGGAGACAGCTACACTGCTCTCAACTCAAAGGATATAGGGAGAGCAAAGGCCTGGAGGCAGGAAAGGGTGAGGTGGTCCTGGAGAGAGGGATTCTTAAGGAAATCAAAATCTTGAGGCCATTATCCAGATTCCCACAGCACCAGTATTCCTATCTCCTTCCAGCCAGTCCAAGTCTGAGTCCCAAAGCTCTATGAAGTAAGCCATGCTACTGGGCTCAGTAGTCATCGTCAGTGGAGGACTAAGAACCTTTCTCTGATCTTCACAGCCCTCTGAAATAGGTATTATTCTTTCCCGTTTAACTACTGTGAAAGTGGAAATGAAAGAAACTGAGGGATCTGACATTAAGTGGCACAGACGAGGACGCAAACCTGAGCCTCTGGCTACTCTTTCTAAACCAAAGTTCCTTCACATTTCACACTCTGCATCACACATTCTGCAGAACAATGTCTGTGGGGTTTTAACTGACTCCAGTGTTAACTTTTTAACTTTGGATGGCTGGTGATCAAACAAGAGCTCATAGTCACCACTGTCTCCCATGATTCTGTTAGAATCAAACAGGATGGGAGATAAGAAAGCACTTGCACTTTTTAGAAAAGCCTATGTAAAGCCAAGGAGTTACGATAATGACACTGTCCAATACACAGTGAAGAATGGTGTTAAAGGAGCATTTCAATGAACCCATTCTTGGCACACCGCTGGAAAAAAGTCCAGGGAAAGAAAGTAAAAACACTCAGAAAGTAGAGCAGCTACTGTAGGTGGCTAGTTGGAAGACAGCAAGTTTCTCTCACTTTGACCGAAGAGGTGAAGGCAAAGAACATCAACAAAGCATGGAAATGGACTCTTGTCCCCAAGCAATTCAGTCTAAGTGGAAAGGGTCAAAGGGCGTAGCTAAGACAACTAAGATCTTGTCAATTGCTCTAAAATTCACCAACCACACGATCTCATTGGATCCTCATCAATATCCCATGAAAAAATGATGAGCACTTTTTAGGCTTTTACTGAGGTTTGGAGGGGTAACTCATTCAAGGTCATGTGACTGATAAGTAGTAATTAGACTAACCAGATCTTGAGAACTGAGAGCCTGCAGTGTCTTTATTGAATCTCAGATAGAAAATATGTCTAAGCTCCATAAGAGAAAGTATAACTTACCCTGTAATATTAAGTTTAGAAGGTACTCCAGGAACTTGGAGACTTTTCAGGCAAATAAGGACAGGACTACTCTCTTTGGAGAGGTACTGACTGAAACATGAACAGATTTTAGAAATGTTTGTTGGATGCACCACTAAGAGCCATAATGGATTATTGAGAGAAACATTAAAAGGATATACAGGGTACATTTCTAACCTTAAAAAGTTACATGAAGTGACATGAAGGCCACTCCCATTCCCCGGTCTACCTAGCCTGGCCACCACGCAACCAGTTTGTACTGATTACCCACTACGGTCTGGTGCTGCCTTAGGGATATGGTCCTTACCGGCAAGAGCTCAGACAGCTGAGACAAATCATTACAATCCTGTGGGGCAAAGGCAGAGAAATGTAAAAAGTGCTGCAGCAGCTCTGAGGAGGGAAGGATATACTCTATTGGAGACAGTCAAGGAAAGCATCTCAGAGATTTCGACTGAACCTCAGAGGCAAAGGCTCGAGTTTGCTGTGGACAGAAAGGAGGAAGAACAGTGCAAAGCCTAGAGACATGACAGAACGTGGTGTGCACTGAGAACAGCAAGTGCTTATTTTAAACATCTATGGAATAAAATGCATCTGTGAAAACCCACAGCTAACATCTTATTTATCAGTGAAAGGCTGAAAGCTATTCTAAAATCAGGAACAAGGCAAGGATGTCTGCTCTCACTACTTCAACACTGTACTGGGGGTTCTAGCCAGAAAAATGAGGCAAGAAAATGAAATAAAATGTACCCAGAATGGAAAAGACAATATAAAACTCTGTTTGCAGATGACATGATCTTGCATACAGAGAATCCAAAGAAATCCACACAAGAAACCATTAGAACTAAATAAACAAGTTCAGCAAGGTTACTAAACTGCAACTGAACTTGCAGGATACAAGATCAATATACAAATCAATTACTTCTCTACAGTAGCAATAAACAATCTGAAAACAATTCCATTTAAAACAATTCCAAAATACTTAGGAATAAATTTAATAAGTGCAAGACTCATACACTGAAAACTACAAAACGTTGAAATTAAAACACATATGGTGTTCATGGATTGGAATACGCTATTATTAAGATGAAAATCCTCTCCCAAATTGATCTACAGATTTAATGTAATCCCTATTCAAATCCCAGCTATTCTTTTTTGCAGAAATTGACAAGCTGATTCTAAAATTCACATGGAAATGTAAAAGACCCAGAATAGATAGATAAACAATCTTGAAAAAGCAAAATTGGAGGTCTCAACACTTCTCATTTTCAATTCTTATTAAAAAGCTACAGTAATGAAGACAGTGTGGTACTGGTATAAGGACATATAGGTCAATGGAATAAACTTGAGACTCCAGAAATAAACGCATACAATCATGGTCAATTGATTTTCAACAAGGGTGCCAAGACCGTTCAATGGGGAAAGAATAGCCTTTTTAACAAATGGTGCTGGATGAATGCATATTCGTATGCAGAAGAATGAAATTGGACCTCTACTTCACACCATACACAAAAATCAATTCAAAATGGATTAAAGACCTAAACGTAAGAGCTAAACTATAAAACTCTTAGGAGAAAACAGGTGTAAAGCTTCGTGACTTTTGTGTTTCAAAGGACACTATCAAGAAAGCAAAAAAACCCACAAAATGGGAAAAAATATTTGCAAATCGTATATATCTGATAAGGATCTAGTATTTATAATATGTAACAAACTCTTACAATTCAATGATAAAAAGACAAATGACCCAATTTAAAAATGGGTGAAGATCTGAATAGAGGTTTCTTCAAAGATATAAAAATGGCCAATAAACACATGAAAAGATGCTCAACATTGTTAAGTCATTAGGGAAATGCAAATTGAAAACATGAGATACCACTTCACACCCACTAGTATGGCGATAATAAAAAGATAGACAATAACAAGTTTGGTGAGGATGTAGAGAAATTAAAAACTTCATGTACTGCTAGTTGAAATGTAAAATGACGCAGCTGTGTTGGAAAACAGTCTGGCAGCTTTTCAAAAGGTAGAAACATGGTTACCTTATGACCTAGCAACTCCACTCCTAAATATACGTTTCCCCGAAAATAAGACCTAGCCAGACCATCAGCTCTAATGCGTCTTTTGGAGCAAAAATTAATATAAGACCGACGCATTAGACCTGATGGTCCGGCTAGGTCTTATTTTCAGGGAAACACAGTATACCCAAGAGAAATAAAAAGGTATGTTCACACAAAAACTTGTACAGATGTTTACAGCAGCACTATTTTTTTTTAATTTTAAAATCAAAACATTTATTGTGCAACTAATCGTTGAAATCCTTAAGAGGAACTGGATGCTGCAACAGCTGCCCTCTTGGGTTTAGGTGTCGTTCCTTCACGGAATCCAGGCCTGAATCTGCAGTATACAATTTTTAGGTGCCTCATTCGACGAGTCCCAGTGCTATTTCGTCTTTTAGCCTTAGCACTCCAGTTATACTCTCTTCCGCTTGGCAGGGTAGTCACACTTGCCACAGGTAGACTTCTGAAGGTGGTAGGCCTTAGAGCCACAGCTGCGGCATAACGTGTGCGTCTTATTGTGACGCTTTCCGAACGATGACGTGCCCTTCGTCATCTCGCTTCTGCCACCGAGACCAAAAACGCCAGAAAAACAGCAGCACTATTCTTAATGGTCAAAAAATGGAAACCCAGATGTCTATCAACTGATGAATGGATAAACAAAATGTGGTATATCTACACAAAATATTACTCAGTCCTAAAAAGGAACGAAGTACTAATATATACTACAACGTGGAGGAATCTTGAGAACATTATGCTAAGTGAAAGCTAGACACAAAAGGCCATATACTGTATGATTCCATTTATATGAAATACCCAGAATAAGCAAATCCAGAGACAAAGATAAATTAGTGGTTGCTAGGGGCTGGGATGAAGAGTGGAATTGGGAGTGCTTGCTAATGGGTATAAGGTTTCTTCTTGGGGTGACAAAGATGTTCCCAAATTCGCTAGTGGTGATGGTTACTACACTCAAACCCACACACACACCACTAAATACCACTGAATGGTACTTAAAAGGTAGATTTTATGGTATGTGAACTATATCTCAACAGAAAAAAATCCAGAGCTTTCTGGTGAGAGAAGCAAGTCTGAGATATGGCAAATTGACAGGTTCTTCAGCAAATAAAATTTCCTCACTAAGTTAACTGTTTTCTGTAACAAATTCTAGCACCTAAAACAGTGCCTAGCACTTAAGTACGCAGTAAATGTCCCCCCACCCGCCCCGCCAGTAAATGTTTGTTGAACAAATAATTACCATAGACATAAAAAGGGGGAGGCATGAGAAATTAGAAGAATTGAAAGACATTTTAAAATTAGCTCGATTTGAGAAAGGCTACTCATTTAAACTACATATAAGAGCAAGGAAAGCCATACAACTGAAAAAAAAAAAAAAAACCAGCAACTGTTTTCTCTATTGTTGATATCAGTTAAGGCAAACCAAGCCTGAAAATGCAATGGGTTGTCTTCATTCATTTTGTATCACCTTGAGACCCTCACTCTAGAGAAATTTGGTAGACAGACTCCCTGAATGTCTCTTCTTTGAAGACACTTCGCTCCTACGGAATCCCAATGAGACCAGACTCATTCCTGTCCTGTGGTTAAGAGGGAGCTTATCAGGAGTGATTGACAGAAAACCAACCAATCTTTCCCAAGGAAAGCAACTTTCTTTCCATGCCACTTCCTCTAAAATCAGAGAATATAAGAAAAAACCACCAGGTTGAGTAGGAAATCTTGATTCTTACTAGATACCAGTAGCTTCAGGATAAAGGGGCCTCTCACCCTCACATTAATTAACATCTTCTAAGCACCTACTAAGTGGTAGGCACTGAGCTCGTACAAAGGAATAATCCATGCCCTTAAGGAGCTTGCAGTCTAATGAGGAAACAGTAATGTTAATTATTTTAATTATAAAACCATTAAGTTCTAGAGATAGGAGCAGTTTGCACCGAGGGCATTGATTCTTTTTGACTAGGAAATCAAGATTTCCTAACTATGGTACTTGGTTTGTCTTGATTCTAGCAGGCGGTTTGGGCACAGCAGGCTGGAGGAATAGCATAGGCAACACATGTAAGTAAAACTCCCTGGAATGCATAGTGCATCAGTTGTAGGGCAGAATATGGCAGGGAAATTTAATCAGGACCAAACTGGACAAGGACCACACTTGAGTTTATACTTACTGGTGGTAGCATAGAGGTTTTCTGGCAACATGAACAGTTTGGAGCCAGAGACATCTACCAGGAGCCCACTGCAATGGAGTCGGGCAGGTTGCTCAAGCAGTTCAAGTAGAATGGAGAGGATGTTGAGAATTGACTGAACATACAAAATTGAAAACAAAGGACCCAAAAATTGACATTCTCCAAAATCCAAGAATTTATAGGAGATTTCTGATAGCCATTTAGCGTCCCCTGGTGGATAGAGACCTTCCCAGCACTGATAGAATTAAGCCATTTAGGATGTTTCACATTATAGTAAAAATATTGAACTTTAGCCAGCCTCTTGCTAATCAGCCCCTGCATAAGTCTCCACAATCAATTACCAGGTGTTATTCTAGTTGAATCTATTTAAAGACAGATCTTCCAAATGCCTAATAAATCACACAATAGGAGCTAGTACACAACAAATGGCCAAATGCTAAATTGGTCAATACTGACCTGAGAATTCAGAACACAAAACCATTGAAAAAATGAGTTAAGGCTTCATGCACATACGAGAGTCACTTAACCTCTCCTCATCACTGAAGAGAGCATCTATGTCAGAGGCAATCACGAACATCCTGAAAACAGGAGCGAATGGCACATATAGAGGTTTAAAAATCTGAAACCCTGTTAAGTAATGGAGTGGGAGTAATGCCCAATCCGACATTAGAATATAAAATGGAGAAATTATTAACATGACCAAGTAACTAAACTTAAGGATACTAAAACAATGAAAACCAGTTTTGAAGTTCTTATTGATCACTCCAATCTGGCCATTCTTTTACTTACTTTCCCAGGCTCATTTAATTTACCTCTCAAATGCCAATCAGGGCTCCACCCTGTCCAGAAAACCCATCATCCTCAACTAAATACATAATGCTACTGTTAGTTCTAATTTTAACTCCTACTTAATTCATAACTGAGAACTTTCCTTCCACAACACCAGCACTTCCACAAAGGACAATTAACAGCCATCTGGGATCTAAGAGAAAATAGGAAGATAGATAAATAATCCTTACACCCAAAAGGCCAAACAATTTTTATTTTCAAAAACAACTTTATTCATGACACATATTAAAAAAAACTCCCACCCCCTGGAAATGAGCTAAAAAAATAAACAAAATCCACCTCCCACCTCCCTGTTCCCACTTCCTCCCATTCCCTCCAAATAAAAGGGAAAAAAAGGCAAAGGAAAAAAACAAAACAAAAAAACTGAAAAACAAAAAACGCCCCCAAATCCCCCCAAAACAAAGTAGTGCATTTCCCCAAGGGGAAGGGGAATTTACACTGGAGCCGCTGGGAGCGGAACGGAGATCTTCCGGCTACAGAAACCTGCAAAGAAAGACACTCAAAACAGAAAAAGAAACACAAAAGGAAACAAAACAGATCACCAGGCAATCTGCAGGGGCAGGGAGGCGGAAAAGAGGGGTGGGGAGGGTGGTAGACCTGGCAGGACAGGAGCAGGCAGGCAGGGACTGTGAAAGTTAGGGAGAAGATGGAGGGAAGGTAACAAGCAGAACAGTTTGGTGTCCTTCCAGAGCCCTGGGTAAAAAAAAACCCCTACCACCCATGCCCACCTACCCTTGAGCAGCCCCCAAGGGGGTGAAGTGGGGACAGGGAAACAAGGGGAGCAGCTTGCGCAGTTGACACGTGTCCATGGAGAATCCCCAGAATGAATGAGCAGCCCCCTGCCCCACTCCCTGGGCCTTCCCCTACTCCCCAGAGCAGGTCCCTCCTCAGCAGTTAGTTATGGGATTCTCCCCCCTTCCACAGTATATCTTTTTTTTTTTTTTAATATTTTTTTTCCATCAAGGTCATCTTCTGTTTTTCTTTTTTTTTTTTTAATTCTTTTTTTTTTTTCCTTCTTTCCTCTTTTTTTCCTCTCTCTCCTCCTAATACACACTTTTTTTAGTAAGGGGAATACCATGAAGTCGCTCTAGCCCGGCCCCTGGAAGAAAGAAGGAGAGTTAGGTGTTAACATCATCACTAGATAGTTCAGTCAAGCCCCTCCCCGTGGGCCCTTGCCCCAGTTACTGTGAAGGGAAGGGGGGAAAGAAGTTTCCAAGTGTCCTAAAAATGACCCCACAATCCCAGAAATAATGACACAGCTGGCAAATGGGAGGGGGGATTGACAGAATACTTCTCCAAACAGTGGCAATAGAGAAGTGCATCTGAGACACAGGGGCAAGAAAAAGGGCTCATTGTGTATCCAGTTTTTAATTCTCCACAGCTCTTAAACCCTAGGCCTTCACCAACAGATCCTCGCTAACTCCTGGGAGCAGACAGGTAAGTATTATGAAAAGCCCAGGTCTACTACATGTCTATCTTATCTATTTAAATGAACAGACAGAAGTAAAGCAAAGTAACGTGGGCCCAGTAAGAAAATTAACCTTGAGAAAGACTGACTCAGTTGAAGAATAAATATCGCAATATCCTCCTACATAGCTGTTGAGGAGGAGCAACTGGCCTCTGGTATTCCGCCAAGAGACATTTAAGCTTCAACACCTCCCTAATTCTAGGAAAAATAGCAAACGTCCAAGCAGTGCTTTCACTGACTGCTCTGAGGCCCTGCTCTTCCCCGCCTTCTGTGTAAACATTGTCACTGCCACCAACTCTCAAGGAAAAAGGCAGGGGGAAAAAGCATCTCTCCGAACAAAGTGGAGAGATCCAGCCCTTATCACCAATTCCTGTTCCAGAAAAAGATGATGAGACTGGCCTCCTGGCCCGGCCTGCAACTACCTTCCTGCAGGCTGAGGGGAGGGTAAGGGAGGGAGGTTCCTCAGATCAGGAAAGAAGGAAGCATACAGGGCTCATGGGAGGCGGGGGAGAGGAGCAGCCCATCTATCCTGACCTGTAGACGCGACCCCGGGGCCTGCTGTTGAAACCACTGTAGAATCGAGAGCGGGAACTGTTGTAGTTGGTGGTCCGGGCCCGGTATCGCGCTCTTGGGAAACCCCGGTCTGTTGTGCTGATGCCTGGTCTGTTGGTTCGTTTCGGGATCACCTGAGAGGGAGGGAGGTCCAACAGAGAGCCTCCGAGTCAGCCTCGAGACCTTACAGCACAGAACCAGAGCAGCACTGAGCACGGGGCTTACCTTGATTTGTCTTCCTCTAAACAGGGACTCATCTAAGGCCAGGGAAGTCCTCACGGACTCTTTGTCTGAGAACTCTATGTATGCAAACCTGCAAAGAGGAATTATCACTTCAGCTATCTGAGGTTGCAAAGAGCAGCTCAGAGACCAAATCCAACATGCAGGCAGGCTTTGTTTGGGTACAAGGGATTCACATTGTTACTTACTGGTCAAAAACTTTTTAAATGGAAGATTTTAATCAAAATTTCCAGTTACTCTTGGAAAATGATACAACAGGACACACAGGGCCCGATCTCCATATGGCAGAACCAGCTGGGGCCAAACAGAAGCAGGCCCTTACCTACCGTGTTTCCCCGAAAATAAGACCTAGCCGGACAATCGGCTCTAACGCGTCTTTTGGAGCTAAGATTAAGTAGCTTTCATCTGTTTTCTGTCTGGCCTCTGAAGGCATTTATGTGCAACCCAATATATACCAACATTAATGCCATATCTTAAAAGACAAAGACCACTTGTTTTAACAGCAAGTTAATTTAGTGCTCAATATAAAACACAATTCCTTTTTGAACTGTGGTTAAAACGATCTCAACTTACTTTCATACTTACCCTTTGGGATGGCCACTAAATTTGTCACAGAGTATGGTAACACGGTTGACTGAGCCACAGCCATGAAAGTGTGCTTCTAGCTCTTCTGCTGTTGCACCATAGTCCACCTGTGGGGTGGGGGCAGGTACATTAAACAGGTACTGGACAAACTCCTGTCTCAACAGGTACCTTGCCAGCCTTTGGGCTGGGCATCCATATACAGTAAGGCACATGAAATCTGACTCGAAGGAACTACTCTCTTTTCTTTCCAACACCGAGCCTCTGCTGATTGCCATTACCTTTTACCTCCTCCCAACCCTCTCTCCACTCCCTAAATCCACCAACTATCCTGGAAATGTTCCTTTCAAGACTATTAAATAACTCCCCCAAACAAGAGCTTCCCCCAACCTCAACCAGGGCCCTAGTACATACATTGCCAACATAGATGGAACGGGCATCAGCCTCCATCTTCTCCTCAATAGACATAATCACTGGGCCAGCTTTGAAGAAAAACAAACAAACAAAAAACACTTGTTTTCTGCTTGACCAATATAGGCCACCACCACCACCTCTAGCGAACACAAAGATTTTTGTCTTCTCTTTGCTGAACCCATTACCTAGAATAGTGTCTAGTACATAGTAGATGCTCACTAAATATTTGACAAATTAAGAAACAGATTAATACATTCTTAAAATCAAAGAAAACAGTACAGGAATCTGCTCCAACCCCCAAATTAAGTCTCTCCTGAATAGCCTTGGTTGAAACGCTTTGAAAAATGAACAAAATTATGTGGGATTTGACATTTGTAAATTAAAGGGGAAGCCCCTGAAGCTGAGCAGTTTCTCTTAGGACTCCAAACTAAAGTCTCTCCAACTTAAGAAAGAACTATCAGACTTGAAGGTCAAATGCCAGCTGGCAACCTCCACAAAAGATAGAAGTAACTAAGAACAAAGAGAAACACATTTGTAACAAGGACAAAGGGAGGCACAAGTCAATCATCACAAAAACATAGCTTCTGTCTCATAAAGGTCAGAGGAACACACAATGGACTATGACCGCGGTTCCTGACCAGTAATTGCTCGGACAAGCAGCTCCACGGTCCCCAGCATCTAATCCCACGTAACCCGTGCTCCCACAGCCCTTCCAATCCGAGGACCTCGGCTCTGCGTGTAACCGACAGTTACTCACCATTGCCTGGAGGTGGACTCATATTCATCTGCTTCTCCACCTCGTTCTGTAGCTCCTTTAGCTTTTCAGCTTCTTCCTCCATCTCCCTGACTCGCGCTTTAATCGCTTCCAGCTCCTACAATGAGTGGGGAAGATACGGAGAAGAGCTTAAGAGGAACCAACGCAGGGGCTCTGCCCTGCTCTCGGTCTGCTGCCCCAGCCATGCTCAGCCATTTCCCTCGCCCCACGCGAGGGTCATGATGAGAAAAGCACGCTACCTTCTCTAGAACAACACTAGGTACCCATGACGCCCGAATCAACCCAGTCGGGCCTCTTCTGGCGGTCGAGGATCCGTCGCCGGCCCGGCCCCAGCCACGTTATTCTCCGCCCACCCCACCCCACCCCCACCCGCCTCCCGCTAGTAGCTCTGGGCCTCCCGTGATCCCGCCGGCCAGTTCACTCGCCCTCCTTCCCTCACCGGGTCCTCAATGGCGCCGTCCCCCGGGTCACTCTCCACCAGTCCCGGCTCCTCCTCCTCCTCCTGGCTGCCGGGGGCTCCCGAGCCAGGCCCAGGGCCCGGAGCTCCCGGGGGGGCGCGGGGCCGGGGAGGCTCCTCTTCGGGCTCGGGCTCGGGCTCCGGCTCCAGCAGCAACTCCCCAGGCTCCAGTTCCTCAGACTCCAGGCCGTTCCCGTAGTCCCCTGCGCCCCCTGGGGCCCCCTCCCCGGCCTCCCCACCGGCCCCGGGCACAAGATGGCGTCGCCGCCCCGGCCCGGAGCCCCGACCGCCCGCAGCCCCCGCTGCCGCTGTCGCCGCCGCCGCCGCCGCCGCCATCGCCGCTCAGACTGGGGCCCGCCGCCCAGCGATTGGAGAGGGGCGCCGGCCACGCCGAGGACTCATTAGTCAAGCGGCCTGCCCGTCACCACGAGCTAGGACTCCATTGGGGAATATTACTTGGCAATCAAATAAGACCCCACCTCTAAGGCGGGATATTACGCCAAACTCTCAAATCCCGGTAGGGGAAATCAGTCTGTCAATCAACACACGCTCCCACTTCCTCTCAAGTCCTTAGGTAACAATACCGCCACGCTATGACGACATTCCTGCTTCTCCCGCCTACTGGCGGGTCCGCGAAATATATGACGCTCCATGATTGGCCGCTGGCAAGGCGAGTGGAAAGGACCAATCTTCCGCTTGCCTCGCCGCAGTGGCCGTCTCGATGTCGATTGGCTCGCGAGATTTGAAGGACTGACACGTTTTTGTGACAGGTGAACCTTGCCTCGAACGGACTTGCCGGGCTTACAGCAAGGGAACCCGAGGTCACATGACTAGTCATTAGGGGGCCGCCATCTTGATACGATTGGCTGCCAACTAGTGAGCCGTTGGAAGGTAGAGGCCAGAAACATGCGGCGGTTTCTAGAAACTGGCGTCCTGACCAGGAAAGCACCAATAAATTGTATAATATCTTGTTGGAAATGGAGGGTAGTACTGAACAGAGCTCCCCAGGAAGGAGCTTACTTTTCCCATCCAGGTTATTGGCACCACCATCCACCAGGTCTCTGAAACTAGAGGAATCCTCACTCCAGAACTGCTATGCACGAGTCCTGTCCGTTCTCTGCAGAGGCATGTTTTCCAAGCCCTCTGCACATGCCCCAGTTTCAGCCTGTTCCATCTCTTGGACTGCTTTGCTGCAACCCCCTAATGGGTCTCTCAGCTTCTAGTGCCACCTCCAATCGGCACCACGCCCAGACTGAGCTGGCTCCCCTTCGCTGTCCAAGTAATCTCAAAACTCCCTACTGTGGCATTAGAGACCGCAGGACTAGGCTACTTCCTAAATGTTATTTCCACACTCCTCTTTCCAGGGGGTGTACCTGCACCCAAGTCAGTGCCTCTACATGCAGTCCCTCTTCTACAAGACCACTGCAAACCCCACCATCACCTCTCCAGAGGAGCCTTCCACTAGCCTCCCTTGCTCTCCCATGACAAGTGGGCCTACCTCCACTGTACCGGTAATCATTTCGTCGTGCTACGTTTCCTAACTAGATTGTGAGAGCTTGGAGATGACGCTGGCTTCTAATTATAGTTGCATCTCCTCCTTGGGGCAATATGCCTAGCAGATGGTAGGTGTCCGATTATGCTTGTTGACTGAAGGATGCATTGATCGGATACCTGGGTACCACCCTTCATCTTCATAACTTTCCCAGCCCCCAAAACCTTCCTTCAGACCCCAGAGGAATTTCCCAGGTCAGGTTCCCACTACACCGTTGCATTCTGAGATACCAGAGACCTAGTCCTGGAAAGCAGAGTTGCCATATTTTAGCAGTGATCCTATGTATTTATTAAAAAGGAAGGAACGGCGGCGCTAAGTCTCCAAGAAGGATATTTGTAGCCAGACCAAGCTACAGCTTGAGAGCCAGGTTAACACGAGCCCAACCAAATAGTTAAACAACCCCCACAAGATGTTCATGGCTAGAGTAGGGGGATTTAGAGTAGAGGAAATCCCTATTAGCAAAACCAAAAGTCAAAACCTTCTCAGTATACCCCACTCTTCCCCTCACACTCACTTTTTCTCACGAATCCTTACCTCAAGAACAGGGGAACTTGGAGCAGTCACAGTTGCTTCAAGTTTCATTGAAAATTACTTCATCAGCCATCTCAGCTTCAGTGGTCTGGGAGAACTAAGTTGAACACCGAAGATAAACTCTAAAAGATTGTCAGTTCACTGGAAGAAAAAAAAATCTTTTCTACTGATCCTAATCTGATTAAGATATAGATATTTTATTGGTACCTAATTTAATCTAAGGAAGCCAATTAAGGGTAATAGGATTTTTTGTTTTTTAGGCCTTGAATCCTAATTTTGTTGAGCACTTGATTTTGTAATAGGCACTATCCTAGGTTCCTTATCATCTCATTGAATTCTTACAACAACCATAACCTTTTTTAGGGATGAGGAAAGAGTGAAGTAACTCACCCAAGTCATGGAACTAATTATAAGTGAGCAGGGAATTCAAAGTCAGCTTTCAAAGCTCAGATCAAAATTACTGTAAGGTCTGCTTTAATACACAAAGATTACATTATGTATGATATTGAAATTGAGAAAAAAACTAAGTTCCAACAATAGAC
Source organism: Rhinolophus hipposideros (assembly GCF_964194185.1). Classification (NCBI taxonomy): domain Eukaryota; kingdom Metazoa; phylum Chordata; class Mammalia; order Chiroptera; family Rhinolophidae; genus Rhinolophus; species Rhinolophus hipposideros. The sequence goes on from NC_138051.1 coordinate 28,546,003, forward strand.
AAATGTTTAGGCAAACTATAATTACATCCAAAGATTATTATGCACCTATGAAAAGATTTGCACACAGTGTGATAACATGAAAAAATAATTTTTGTTCATTCAAAGAAGTAGGATGTAAAACTGTATATAAAGTAGATTAAAACTAACTTACTTAAAAAAACAAACAAACAAACTTGGGCATTGGGGATTAAAAGGAACAGGAACCAGTAGAGTCTTTTCTTTGGCAGTGTGTACCAAAAGTTTTAAAATGTTGAAATTCTTAACCCAATAATTGTATTTCTTATAATCTATTCTAAAGAAATAATCTAAAAACTGGGAAAACATTTAAGAATAAAGATGTTCATCAAAGTGAAAAAATGTAAACAACTCGAATGTTCAAGTGGGCACTTTCAGGAAAATTATTGTACAAACATAGATGTAATTTTATAAAGTTATTATGCCTTCAAAACATTTTTAACGACAAGGAAAAATGCTTGCAATAATGCTAAGCAGGACTGTTTGAAGTATAAAAAATTATATATACAGTATGATCATAAAATATAAGCACAGATAAAATATGGGAAAAAGTATGCCAAAATGTTAATAGTGGTTCTCTCTGAGTAGTAGGATTATGACTGATCTTCTTTATAATTTTCTATGTTCTATGATTTCCCCACAATATCATATATTTATTTAAAATTAAAAAAATACTGACTTCCAAAGTTATTCTAATAAGCAGAATTACTTTTACAAACACACACATTTAAAAAGATATTTGAATGATGACTTGTAAAGGTAATTCCCTATTAAACTAAAAACTGTAAAAGGCATGGACACCGTCTTACTGATATTTGTATTCCCATTGCTTATCACTGTGTGTGCAATAAATAAATGTTAACTGAAGGAATGCTCTTCTCTAATAATATGATTTAATATTTTGCATGTTATTATTGCATAGAGAACATCAAAAAGATAGGTTTCCCTCTGAGAATGAATTTTTTAAAAAATTAGGATGTAATAATGTGAGATTCATTTGTTATAATAGGGGGCCATGGAGTTTTGGGGAAAGTTAAACTCAGTGATGTTGTGTCCTAGAAGAAGGAAAAATGTGTTAATAAAAGAGAGTGGCAGTGGAGTTGAACAAAGGAGAATTAAATCAGTAAAAATGGATGAGGGCATCTCCAGTTCTGTCCAGAAGGGACAAGTTTTCTCACTTAACATAAACATTTGGTTTCTTGGTAGTTTTATGCCTATTTTCAACTCCCACTTTGAAATTTTTACCAGCTACAATCATTCTCTATAATCTAGAACTATATTGTTTAATATGGTAGTGACTAGTCACACATGACTACTGAGTACTTTAAACATTAGTAGTCCAAACTGAGATGTGCTGGAAGGGTCAAATATACACCAAATTTCAAAGATTTAGTGTGTAAAAGGGATTGTAAAATAATTTGTTTAATATTAATTACAGGATGAAATTATAATAGTTTTTATATACGGGGTTAAATGAAATATTATTAAAATTAGTTTCACCTGTTTCTTTTTGCTTTTTTAATGAGGCTGGAAAATGTAAAACTACATATGTGGCTTGCATCATATGTCTATTGGACAGTATTGATAACAGAACTTTAGAGCCTTGATCATTTACTTACCTCTCTTTTGGAGCAGACTCCAAATCTTTTCTAATCAAAGTCTGGCCCCACCTACGTTAACACCCTAGGTCTGCCAAGGTATGGAAGTGGGGTGGCTATTTAAATGAGAAGGAGCAGTTGGGCTGCTTAATTTCCATTCTGCTTGGTTGACGGTTTAAAAACTTTGTACTTGAAAAACTTGTTTTAATATACTGCAACAGAAATGTGTCCCTTACCAAGAAATGAGAAAATACTGAAAACAAAAAGAACAAAATAAAATTACCCATAAAATCCACCACCCAGAGATAATCACTAATGATATTTTGGTATATAACATTTCTGACATTTTCAATACACAATTACATATAAAGGCGTGCATGCACACAAAATATGTATGTATGTATGTATGTATGTATGTATTTAATGGGATCATACTGTACATATTCTTTTCTAACCTATTTTTCACCCAATAAGATACAGAAACACCTTTCAATATCAATAAAAATATTTTTCCAATTCATTTTTTTCATGACTTTACTCAAAAGTCACCTTAGAAATGAGGCCTTCCCTGACCACTCTATTTAACATTGAAATCTACACATACACACACACCTTCCAGTCCCACCCTAATAAAATCATTTTTCTTCACAGCATTTGTCACCTAACACGAAATGTTAATGAATACTGTGAAATTTATTTAGTTTTTGTTTTTTTCTCTTACTAGAATATAAGTATCGTGAAAGCAGAAATTTGTGCTGTTTGTTCATTTCCTATCTCAATGTCTAGAACTGTGCGCTTAGCACACAGAAGATGCTTGAATGTTTGCTGCATGAATGAATGATTGAATGAAGAACTATAAAGCATTCCACTACATTATGTTTTCTGGTTGATTTAAAATGTTGTTAATTTATTTATATCTCGCCTGTATGCACATTTAAGGCAGCTTTTAAAGTTTTCAAAGAATCTGACCTCAAGTAAAAATAGTATTTCTAATCCATCCATTGGCTAAAAATTGTAACTAAATGTTGCTTAACTTTTATGAAAAGTACCATGTGGAGAAATAACATTCACAGAAAACTGTCTGAAGGATAAACAATCCATCTGTCCATTTATATAGTCTGAAATTAGCCCTATATTAAACTAGAGCATCATAGAGCTATTTGGGCTAAATTGTGATGAGCTCGATAAAACAAGGGTAGGACCTACTAAATAAATCCTCATTTGGTGTTTCTATAAGAAACAACGGTGCAAAACTCAACATCATATTTGCTGCCAGCTGTTATAGAGGGTGGTGTCCTCTATTACTCAGTGTCTTCTTGGAAGAGCTACAAAACTTTTTGCCTATCTTGGGAACTGATAGGCTTTTATAAATCCTAAGAGGAATGTGAATCTCATTAAGTTTTCCAATTTGTTTTAGCTGCCAAGAAGCTCAGAGCTGAATTCACAACCTAGCTTTAGTATTTGGGAAAACTGCTTATAGAATGCATTTCTGTGCATTAATTTTCCTTTTGCTTTCATTTTATTGTAATATTTTCAATTTTCCCTTTACCCCTACTTTAAAAATCTGTATTTTCATATTGTTTTGTCTTTTGTGTATTCTAGTAAGATGTCTCAAATGCTTATTGGAACTAGGCAAATGTAAATCAATCAATCATTAAATCAATCACATTGTAGTGGAGACATAAATGCACTATCAAAGCCTGATGATATCAACTATTAAGAGCATCTAATTCCCTTTTCCCTAGTGCCATGTTCATCAAGCTACTCTCAGATTTTAATATGGCTTGCCCTGTGGATTGTTCTAGAGAGAGAATGGAAATGCAACACTGGATTCCTATAAGCAGTATACTTCTCCTACAATTTAACACAAACCCAAACATTTTATTGCACTGGATTATAGAAAGACTAGAATTTCCTTTTTGTAAATTAAAATTAGGATCACTATCTCTGTCAGACATGATTTTGATATCCTAGACCCGAAGTACAGCGAGATGGGCTGAGAAACTCCTGTAGTTTCCATCCAACTTAGAAATTTGCATTAAATTTCTTGAAACCAGATGTCTTGGGACCAGAAAAGGAAGGAGGGGCTCTGTTTTTGCCAGACTTTTTTTTTAAGTCTGAAGTAGACAGCAGGGTATTGTGGAAAGAGAAATGCTCATTATCACACACTCCTGATTAGAGGTTGAACCACAACTGGGGATTTGATTACCATCACACAAAGATTTTTAGTAGGTTTTCTTTTGTTTTTTGTTTGTGGCCATCCCAAAGTATACACACACCCTCTTAAGGCTTGGGCTGGCACAGATGGAGTTCTTGGCTTTGCGCATTTGACCGGGGTGGGGGATAGGGGAACAACTCTGATTTTCTTTTTTACATTTTTTTTTGTCTCAACACTTTCCAAAATCTCTGTTACTCTAATTCTTGCCCTTAACAAGGTCATGAAGAGATGATTGGATCAAGAAATGTCCTGACCCCAGGCTCTATACAGTGTAGAAGTCACAAACCCTGCTCAGTCCTTCTCATTAAACTTCTGGGCTTTATTTATTTTTTAATACGACCATTACATATTACACAAAAATAAAAGTCAAATGAACTTGGTATTTATAAATTATTAAATAAAAATACAGGAATATATATTTATATTTATAGAGCTTTTTCTTTTCTTCTAAACTAACCAAATCTGTTCTCCCGCCGTTTTATGATTTAAAAAAGTAAAATAGTGTATGCCCTAGAATAAGTGGGGGATGGGATTAATAATCGCAGGACCCAGCTGCCCTACTTCTGTTCCTTCCTTGGCCTAAGCAAGTCCTTATTTGTCCCTTTGGGCTCTGGAGAGCAAGAAACACCCTCTCCACCTAGTTAATCTCTGAAAATGACAATTAGATTTATTTCCCTTATTTAAAAAAATGAAATAGATTTAAAAATTGGGAGCCATACTCAGCCTTCCTGGCCAAGAGCTAATCCCAAGGAACTATATGGCTCTAGAAGACAGTCTCTACTTTTCCCTGACAGAAGAGTCTCTGGGGTTTCCGTTGCCCCTCTAGCTAAGAAGGGAAGGATAGTTCAAAACAGCCCACTGTGGTCCCATCCAAGCTATGCTTCTGGGAATCCAGACCATGCCCTTTATACTTTCAGAAAACAGCCTCTCCTTTCACCCTGGTGTGAAGGCCTCAAAGCAGGGCATTTTGGTAACCATGGGCCCTGCTGCCCGTTTGCTAAAGGCCCCCCGAAAAGAGCAACAGGGATAGGCGTCCTGTGGTAGAGGGTAGGGTGATGAGTCTGCCCCAAACCTGGGGGAGCACAGGCTCCAATAGGAGCTGATGGTCTAGTCAGTGGTTTTCCAACTTTTTTTCAGCAGCAAACCCCTTAATGCAAATAAAATCTTACCCTGAACCCCGATATGTAAGACAGCTACAAGGGGAGCTGTTCTGTTTGAGGGCAAGTAGCCCAGCCTGCTCACCTCCCCCACCTTCATCTCCCCGAAGGACTCCTGAGGCAACCCCTAGGAAACTTCGGGGCTCTGCCAGGCAGTTTGAAAACCACTGGCCTAGTTTGTCCTGAGCAAGTCAGAGACCCCCCACCCCAACTGCGTGCCACAGAGCAGCTCTGAGTTTCTGGTACCAGCATACTCACAACAGACCAAGTGGCACATGCAGCCTACCACCTCCCCCATAAATACCATTAAAAAGTGCAGCCCTCTCTAAAAAGCAAAAGTCTGGGCTAAACACCTGAGGCCAATTTTGGTCCCACATTCTAGTGAGTACAACTATGTTGCCACCTTCTGGGACCAAGTGAAAATCTCCAAGAAGAGTGAACCATGGTCAAGCTAAGCTGATCAGTGCTCAGGATCAAGGGCAGGGTTCTAGAGCACTGTGTCTGAAGGAGTAAGCATTGGAGAGCAGCAATTTTAGCACCTTGGAAAGTGCAGCAGTGAGGTCTGGCTCAGGGCATGCATCTGGAGTGAAATCATTTCCTTCTCAAAAGAAAAAGCTATCATCTGAATCTGTTCTAGAGGACTGTGAGCTCTCAAATTAACATCCTCAGACTCTGAGGTACAGACACGTAACACCCATGCAAACAGCGTGGCTCCAAAGAAAATATAAATGCTTCCAGATCATGGCACGTACTCTAGAACCCACACACCTGGCCCTTGATAAAGCAGCGCCAAAGCCCACCACACAGAACAGGTCACAGAGCACACGTCACCCTCACACCCATGGGGTTCAGAGCTGGAATGTTCCTCTCAAGGCATCTACAGTCTCACTGAGACACAGTGCAGGACCCAGAATGTATTCTAGATCAGCATTTATGTCACACACTCAAAAGGAAAACTAATTAGAGCCCCAATTTAGAGTTTCAGTTTGGGTATAAAAGGTCCCAGAGATAGGGAACACTTTAGGCACCAGTGTGCCCCAGTGGGAGAGGAGGGCGGCAGGCAGGTCCCCCTACCAAAGCCTCTACCCACTGCAGGCTCCGCAGCCCTGCCTTTCTGTCAGAGCCCAGGAGGCAGCAGCACGTGCGTGATGCACATGGAAAGGGGACCGTGAAGGAACAAGGCCAGCTACAGAACTGCTTTTCTCTCCAAAGCCCTGCTAACCACTTTCTGCAGAGAAGTGCCCAAAGCCCTAGTCTGGATACAGTGTTTCTCCCTCAGCCTTGAGGCACCAGGACAAAGGGGGGGGGGCGGGAGGGGGGAAGAGAACTGCCCCTTGTTCTTGCCACTGCAAGAGGGAATGTTTTCTCCTGATGTATCCCACTGCCACCAGATTAGACAAGCAGCCCAGCATGCACATGAGCACGCGTGCACATGCACACGCGTGTCCAAGCAGCCCACTGTCACAGCCACCTCTCCCTATCACCTGAGAAACCGAGCTTCCATTCCAAGGGATGTGCCTTCTGTGTTTTCCCCAAGTCCCATTCATCCAATGGAGACGCCAGCCCCTCCTGCAAGCCCACCTTCCTCAGGCTGCAAGCCAAGCTCCAGTTCCAGATGCCCGTGCCTCCACCTACAGGCCTGACCCCCCCCCCTCCACCTTCCCCCAACCCCAGGATGACTCCACCTCCTGGCCTCCTGACTTGCCAGATACATTCCCCAAGATCTCCAGATCACTCTTCCTACCATCTGCCTGGCACACTCAGCTCCCTCACACACTACCCTGCCCACTCCCATCCCCGTGTCATGCCTATCTAGTCACCCCACTTCTTTCCAGGGCATTTCTCTGTTCTGTTCCTGCTCTCCTGTCCCCCAGCCACACAAAGCCCCACCGGCCCTGGACTTCTTCACTTGCTAGCAAAAAAGGCCCCTACGGTTACCAGGGCCCCCAGTGCCACGGCCCCCGTCAGCACTGTCCTCACTGACGCCCAGTTCCCCTCCCGCAGACGCCGCGCCTCCTCCAGGGCCCCGTCCCCGTATAGAGCTGTGAACTCCGCCTGTGGGAGAGAAGGGAAGTAGGAGAGAAAGAAGGAGAAAGGGATATCAGGAGAGGAAAGAGTGGAGAAAAGAGGAGAGGAAGAGTTCCAGTTCCATCCACTGCCAGCACTACCCCACACCCAGCTCCTCTCCAGCCAAAGCTCCACTGCTTGCAGTCCCCCATGAGTGACTGGCTCATCTGCCCTCCCTGCCTCAAGTGACTCCCAGACTTTCCTTGGCCAAAAAGTCTGCTCAGAACAGGTGTCATTTGCCAAGGCTTGCCTGACCACCACCCATCCGATTCCTGTCCCCATGCGACACGTACTCAGGTGTAAAATGTTCCTGACGACTGGATGCCATTTCCCTGCAGGCACTCCCCTGAGTACTGTGTATTCTGTCCTCTGCTTTGGACCATGAGCCCATCCAGTGATGACTGCATGGCAGCCCTGGAGTGCAGAGCCCAACATGATGCCCAGGGGAGGGCATGTGATTCCACCCAAATAGGGAGACTCAGCAGCCCCCAGGCCTCATTCCCAGCACAGCGGGGCCCCAGCCTCCAGCCAGGGCCACCCCCCTTACCCCCCCTCCGCTTTACAGGTGGATAGGCAGAGCCACAATTGAGAAGTTTCTTACCCAGCCCCCACTGCTGTGGATCCAGTCAGCTAGCCGCGTCTCCAGGTAGGCCACCATCCACTCCTGTACTTGTCCCACAAGTGGCTCCATCTCCTTGTTGACACTCTCAGCACACAGAGCAGCTCCAAAGACAAAGAAGGCCACAAGGCGGCCCCAGTTGGGACCCCCTTGGAAGAGTTCGTCAGAGACCTGGGTGAAGCGTTGCTGAGCTGAGCCCGGGGTCACATGCAGCTGAGCCGCCAGATCAGAGAAGGTGCGACGGAAGCGGGTCTCGAACTCATCTCCAGCTGCCCGCATGGCTTGGTGCAGCGGATCAGCTGCTGGGCCCTCCCCGGGCCCAGCTCCACAAACATAACCCTTCTGCCTCAGCTTATAGCCTACAAAGTCTGCCACTAGAGCCCGTGTGTCTGGGGCTGAGGCTGGGGTCGCCATCCGGGCGGCTGTAACAGTCAAGGATGAAAGACTGGAATGAATATATGGTTGGAGACCCAGAATGGGGCCTTTCAGGTTTGGCGAACCCAGTGGGACAGGGAGGGAGGTGGCAGGAAATGCTCAGAGACCACTGGGCAGGGAGAGGCAAGAACAAGGAAATTAGGTCGTGGTGAGGGGCCAGAGCAGGAGGGGCTGGCCATTAACTTTGTAATAAGCCAAGTTAAATATAAACAAGTCAATTTTATTTTAAAAATATTTTAGATTCTTTCCATAATAACACCAGCTCTATGACACCCCTACAAACCTCTTCTCCACACTACACACCTTTTGGCTAGAGAAGAGGCTGAGGACCTCCCCAGAGGTAAGATGTGAAGATGCTGGCAAAGGCACAAGATGGGGGAAGAGACAGGGGCTGAAGGGAAAGGTGGGAGAGGCAAAGGGTTGCCTGGGACAGAGAAGGAAGGGAACACTCACCCAGCCTGGATGGCAGCTCTTAGGACCCAGCGCTGGTGGCAAGGAGCCCCCAGCTGGGGCCTTTCATCCTCCTGGCCAGCGTGGAGCCCTGGGAAGGGGAGGACGACATCAGAGCTAGGTGGAGAAGGCCAGGGATCAGGGTCTAGGCTGAGAAGGGCTGGGGTTGCAGCTCCTAGGACAGGGCCCCAGCCCCCATCGCTCTACCAGCTGTGTGGCCGAATCCATGTTTAATGACTGTCCTCCCGGGAAACCCAGGGCCAAGGGCTTCCTGCCGACACCATCTCTACTCCAGGCTCCCCCCAGAGCAGCCCAAAGGCCCAGCTCCTCCCTCACCCCCACCCTCAGCCTGTCTCCAACCCCGCCTGCCAGCCAGGTTAGGGATCTCACGGGTCAGGCCGCTGCCGGGATCCGGGCTGTTTCCTGGTGCAGGAGCTGGGAGGGAGGGAGAGAGGGAGGAAGGGAGGGAAGGAAGGAGGGAGGAGAAAGGGGGGGTGGGAGGGAGGGCCCGGCGCCGGGTGATGATGGGGCCCAGAGATGCGTCCAGAGAGAGGGGCGGGGCTGGGACGCAAGCTTGGGAAGGGCCACAAGTCAGGAAGAGAGAGGGCTGCAGGAGGCCAAGAAGAGCAGGGCCGAGGGCCAGGCCGGGCTCCTGAGCCTGGAGGCTGCCCAGAGAAACTGGCTGGGCCTCAGGAAACCTCGGAGCATACTCAGCATTTGCAGAAGATCTCTGACGTTCCACGCACTTGTTGAACTTTTCCGACCCTGGAGTGGGTGCCTGGAAAGGAGCAATTCCCAAACTGGTGGGAACTGTCTGCCAGGTGACTAGTCCTGTGGAACTGGCAGGCAAAACCTGAACACCAAACATTTCACTTCCTCCTTTCTCCAGGACCTTTAAGCCAGCGGTCCCTTCGTGGGCTGGGGCTCTAGCCAGGCACCAAGGAGCCAGGACTTGGATAGCAAGCAGTTGCTGCAGGTAACTTTTCATCTTCTTTTCTCCTTCTTTTGTAATCAGGTTGGTTTTGTTTTTAATTCTTTTTAGCTAATACATGAGCTCATTCTCATTATGAAAAAGTCAAACAATAAAGAGGTATAGAGAAAAAAATACAAGTCCTCCATCTCCCTTGCTCTGCCCCTCCCACAATTTCTCCTCCCTTTCTGGAGGTTGCCAGTGTCAATCAAGGTTGACATTTATCCCTTCAGATTACACACATATATATATGCACATATTTGTATGTTTATTACTTATACTCGTACATGGCAGTACATTTACACAGGGCAGTTCCCAGGGTTTGAAGCTGTCTGCCCACAGCTGATCCACAGGAGGGCACTCTCAGGCATTCTGACAGGCCCACCAGCTCTTGCAGCTGTCACTTCCTTCAGCTCCATTTGGAAGGATCTCCAACCAAAGGCCAGAAAGAGGTAAGCCAGTTCTCCTTTCCTGCTGGTTCCCTTTGCTTTTACCTTCAGTCCAAGCCTTGGTGTTCCCATCTGCCCCTATGGGCACGGGACAAGCAAAGTCTTTTCTGTAATAATAATAGTAACAACTAACATCTTTTGAAGACGTCTTAGGTGCTAAGTGCTTTTTTTACATGCAGGATATTTTTCCCTCACACCAGTCCTTACGTTGTTCTATCCTCATTCGATGGATAAGTGAAGCTTGGAGAGGTTAAGTGTTTTGCTCCAAGCCACTTACTGAGAAGCCGGACTCAATCTAATTGGGACTTGAAAGCTTTGTCTTAACACCGTATTGCTTCGAGGTGCCTTTTTGCTTCCGTTTTTCAGTGTTGTTATGCTATTTCCAAGTCCAAACTGAATCCGCGCCATTTATAAGCACAAACTCAGTTTTCCTTTGAATTCTGAATGCACAGCCTATTCCACTCTTTCATGACTGTATCCTTTCAACCATCCTCATTTCTTCTTTGCTCTTAGGCTGATCATTCCTGCTTCTACCAGCAAGGTCGCTGCCTTCTTTTGAGAATAACCTAGTCTAGTTCTTCATCTGCAATATTTCTTCTAAGACATTTAACTGAAATAAAAATATTTTGAAGTATCAAGGTCCAAATATATTTCTGTCTGCCCGCCATTTATTTGTAAGCTCTGTGAGAGCAGAAACTGAATTTTATTCACTTTTATGTCCTCAAGTCCTAACAGAACTTCAGTAAATGTTGACTGAATGAATCACTCAACTCCTCTGGCCAGTTATTGAGCAGGCCCAGTTTGAAGATAACTGCAGTTGAAGATAACAAAGATAACTGCAGTTTGAAGATAACAAAGACTGATTTGGAATAAAGGTTCAATGTCAGTCTGAGCTGCCAGGAGAACAAGGTGCTGGACCAACACAAATTACATCAGGTCCAAAGCTGTGTACCTGAAGGATCTTCTCAGACCAACACCACAGAGTCAAGGAATGGCAGCTCAACAGTAGACAAGACAACAGAGTTTTTACCAGAAAACTTCACGCCACATAGGCTAACCTTGAACATTATCTATTTCGTTAATGACATATTTTACCAGAGCAAAGAAGAGTTTTAAACTGCTTGACTGTAAAACAAATTAGTGTAACATTATTTCATACCGTAAGCTATAAAACGAATATTCCATGGGTTATATACATACATATTAAATAAGAAAATAAAACTGAATCACTTTAAAAATCAGTCCTGGCTTGATAGTATTGCTATAGTTAATACTAAAGTTAAAATGCAAACAGGAATGAATTCTACAATAATAAGGTAGTATACGTCTCCCTGTGTATTTCCAACTTAGTCACTTGTTACAGTTAAACTCTCCTGCTGTTTTAAATTTAGAGATTCCATTTCTATTCTAAGACTCCCCACTTCAATACTCTGAAGATGTTAACTATTACCATTAACTGTTTTAATCTTATATAAACAAGTAAATAAGAGAGTGGACTCCAGAGGTGGACTGCTGAGGTTCTAATCCCAGCTCCCTAATTATTATCTTATGTGGCTTTGGGCAAGAGTCTTAGCCCCTCTCTCCATCAATTTTCTCATATGTAAAAATAGCCATAATAAGACTCCCTGCTCCTATGATGGCTGCACTGTATGAGTTAATGTTTGTAAAACTATTACAACCGTATCTAGCACACTGTAAGTGCTATGTAAGATCAGTAGGGAAGTAGAAAAAAAATAAACAAAACTTCACACGCTCTTTTCACTAAAGTAGGAAAAAAATGAAGAAAAACACCCGCCCTGTGCCCTTCTTGGAACCTCCCACTGGAACTAGAACCCTATAGTCCCAGCTCCAAGAGTGTGGTGTGTTCATTCATTCGATAATTTAAAGGCCTACTATGGGATGAACTATCAGACACATCCTCTGTCTTCAAAAGGCTTAGTCAGGATAGAGATCAGAATTCGAACCCATTTTTTTACAGATGAGAAGACTGAGGTTACAAAGATGTTGTGCCTTGTTCAAGGTTATACCGCTAAGTAGCACCAGAAGTGAGACCAGAAGCTTTGTCTTTCTACGACTTTTAGTTCAGAACTTTTTCCAATGGGCCACCCACCCTTGTGGGCCGCATCTCAGTTTTTATTTGGGATTCTGCCTAGTTTTCATGACCTTCCCTTCTTTGCACCCCCCGCCTCACCAAAACCTGTAAACTAGAGTTTAGATAATAGTGAGCCCTGAAGAGAAAGTCACACACTGAGCGTTTTGAACCTTCCCCTGCAAGAAAAGGAAATGTTACTCTTTACATCCTCCATTAACTCATCCCATGCCATAAAGGTTGAGGTCGTTAAAAAAAATTTAAAAGAGCAGAGTGGTCTCACTCAGGACGGAAAGGGTGGAGTCCCCGCCCCCTAGTGCAGCAACGAAGACAGATGGGAGCCACCTGTCAGAGGGCTGTGGGCGGGGGCCTGGGCCGCGACGGCCGCGAGACCCGAGGATGTGTGCTGCTGAGCGCACGCACGCTCAGAGCAGACAGCTAGCAGGAGACAGGAGGTGATCGTCTAAGATCCTGGAAGCTGACAGCAAGAGGGAAGAAAAGGTAGTCATCAAGGCAAAGCAGAACTACGGGAGGTGGAGGATCCTGGAGGTGATAGCAAAGAGTACGCAACTGCGAGGGGCGGTTGAAGCGGGCCGGCGGCTTCTGCGTGGACGCAGGCGAGTGGGCCATTGGGAGCGAGGTCAGAGAGGCGGCGCTGCGGGCGGGCCCTGCCGGGGCGGGGGATGCCATGTCTCGAGAGCGGCCCCCCCGCACCGACATCCCCCGCAACCTGAGCTTCATCGCCGCGCTGACTGAGCGCGCCTACTACCGCAGCCTGCGGCCCAGCCTCGAGGAGGAGCCGGAGGAGGAGCCAGGCGAGGGCGGGACGCGCCCCGGGGCCAGATCGCGCGCGCACATTCCGAGTCGGGGCCGCCGGGCTCGCTCCGCACCCGCCGGAGGCGGCGGTGCCCGGGCGCCTCGCAGCCGCAGCCCCGATACCCGCAAAAGAGTGCGTTTCGCCGACGCGTTGGGGCTGGAGCTGGCGGCCGTGCGCCGCTTCCGCCCTGGAGAGCTGCCCCGGGTGCCCCGCCACGTGCAGATCCAGCTGCAGAGGGACGCCCTACGCCACTTCGCGCCGTGCCAGCCCCGCGCCCGCGGCCTCCAGGTAGGCGGCAGGTGCACGCACGCCCCTTCCCTGGACCTCCCCATTTCGACTGCGGCGGGCATGGGGGAGTGGATTAATCAAGGAATACCCATCTCCACCTCCAACCCCGGGATTGCTCTTGCACGTCCCTTTTGGGGCTCCCATTGGCGAGGGACTATCGGCCGCTCTCGCAGCTGGGCCGCACTCTGAGGGCCCGGACTTCGGGGTCGGCGTCGGATTGGTCCAATTACTCGCTATGACCCCGCCCCTCTCTCTGCCCTCACTTCGCCAGGGCTCGGTGCTCCCTCTCCCTCTTTCGTCCCCAGGAGGCGCGCGCCGCCCTGGAGCCGGCCAGCGAGCCCGGCTTCGCCGCCCGCTTGCAGGCGCAGCGTATCTGCCTGGAACGCGCCGAGGCGGGCCCGCTGGGCGTGGCCGGGAGCGCGCGCGTGCTGGACCTGGCCTACGAGAAGTGCGTGAGCGTGCGCTGGAGCGCCGACGGGTGGCGGAGCCAACGCGAGGCGCCCGCGGCCTACGCCGGCCCGGCTCCGCCCCCTCCACGCGCGGACCGCTTCGCCTTTCGCCTGCCCGCGCCGCCGGTTGGGGGCGCCCTGCTTTTCGCCTTGCGCTACCGCGTGACAGGCCACGAGTTCTGGGACAACAACGGCGGCCGTGACTATGCTCTACGTGGGCCCGAGCACCCGGGCAGTGTTGGAACCCCGGAGCCTCAGGGCTGGATTCACTTTATCTGAGACGCCTGCGGTACCCAAAGATTTGGCGGGCTGCTGTCCGAGAGCGTCAAGGGCTGGAGACATCGAAGGGGTTGGGGGAGTGGGTGGAATCCGCGAAGGTCGAAGAGATAGGGGTGGAAAACACCAATTAGATGTGAGTGGAAGGAACCCAAGGTACCGGAGAAAGGAGACCGGAAAGGGCGCTAGGAGGATTCGAAAGAAGCAAAAAATGAGGATGGTGACGTTCTCTTCCGTGAGCGGGCACTAGGAGAAAGTTCGGCAGGCCTAGGCAGTGGAAGGTTAGGGCACGTCTTTGGGGCTGAGTTGGTGTGTTGTGTGAAGCAGCAGCCTCCTCAGTCATTTTTATTTAGATTGCTGGCTCTTTCTTTCCCTTTGCTTATCTACCTTTGCCATCTCAGGTCCCCCAACCCTGTCCATCCTAGCTTTAACTCAGCTATAGTTGCCTTGCTGAAATCCCAGAAACTGGCCGTTGCTCCCCAATCCCTGGCATTATGACAGGATTCCCTTGTCACCCCTGACAGTCCCTGGCTTGGGTCTTGGAGAACTGGATGGGGAGTGATGGGACGTAGTAGTCAGAGCTCCTTCCTCCATCCTCTTTGCAGCCCTGGGGGTGTGTAAATGAAGACAAAACCAACTCCAGACTTGTGCTTGTAGCCAAATAACGAGGCGGCTAATGGGTTGCTACACTCAGGGGCTTCCAGAAAAATGCCAGCCTTATCGTTCTGGGGTGCCTTCTAATGACCTCTAAGCACTTTATGGACTGTATTTATCAAGGGACTGTGAATCACAAGAATCACTATTCTGATTCTGCCTCAAGAGTAGGAAGTCACTGACTAGCTGTATAATTTTGGGCAAGTTCCTTCACCTTCCTGGGCTCCCATTTCCTCCTGGGTAAATTGGATTTGGTTTAGGTGATCTCTTTTGGCCCTTTCTTGCTTTGACATTTTATGATTTGTGAGTGGCAGAGTGTAGATCAGAAGCCACATTCTCCAACCTACAGTTGGAGTGCTACAGTTCAGAATGCACAGCACCCCAAGTGTTTGGTTGGGGCTGAGGATGGGTCCTCCAGTTTTTGACACAAATGTTCCAAAGCCAGGAAGCATCCCCAAACCAGCCTGCAGCCTCTGCATATTAAGGCTTCTTTCAAACCACAGCTCATCCTCTGCCTCTTGCTTTTCGCTCTGGCCCTCACAGACTTCCAGCCTGGATGCTCTGAGACAGCTTTGGGAAGGTCTCTTGGGGGAAATGATGATTGGGAGTCCCAAAGATGAAAGGAAACAATGTTGGGGAATTTGTGAGGATAAGGGATTACGTGTGTAAGAAATAGAAAACACTTCAAGAATCAAAACAACTTGAAAATTAAATGGCACCAGAAGATGGCAGTGTGCTCCATATCCTGAGCAAGTGAAATGGGAAAACTGGACTCTTACCCCTACACATTCATGCCATATGTCTCTCCTGGTTAACCTCTGCTAGTTGTTGGGGTTTCACCCCCCCACACCCTATTCCTAAGCTCTGCTTTTTTCTTGTCCCTCTCTTTTCACTTCCATTTTTCTTTTAGCATAATAGAGTACTTACCTTCATTTTCTCTATTTCCAATTGCTTCCCTCTCGTTTTTTGTTGATCTGTGCTATTCCTTCTCCCTCCAGAAGGGGTGGAGAACCTACTTGCTTTTCTCCAAGACCATTGTAGATCCACCTTCCTCCTTCAGGCTCCTCCTTAACAGTCTTCTAGAAGGGAGAAGAGGGAAAAGCAGCAGTTCCTGATGCACAAGAACAAGGAGCTCCCAGGTAACCAGCTCCCCACCCCTTTATATCTGTTACTGATTTCTCAAAGCAAAATTTCTGGATCCCCTTCTTCTTTATCAGTAAGTGAGAGAGTTCATCACGTGTACCTGTACATGCATTCGGAATAGAGTATGGGCTTTGTTACCATGCCCATCCTACTGAAAGCCTTAATCCTTTGAAGAAAGATGCCTGAAAAAGAGGAACCCCGAGTCATTCTTCAAACAAAGGGCCATTTAAACATCATCCTTACCTGGTGAAAACAATCTCATACATCTTATGGATCACCTTCGGGTCCAAGTCCCAGCAGCGTGAAGAACGACACTGTACTGGAAGCCACCAAGCAATGCACTTGGTTATCAGTGAAGAGCCCACGGGAGGGTAATGGAGAGGGAGACTGGCTCCGTGTGTAGTAATCTTGCTTAATGTGTGTGCATTACTGTCATGTTGTATTAACAATCGTAATAGCTCACATTTACTTACCCACTAACTCGGGTATCTTGCTTGCATTATAATCTTCAAAATAAACCCAGGAGTTGAGTCATATCATCCCTGTTTTAGAGATGAGGGAACAGCTCAGAAAAACTCAGTAGTTTGTTCAAGATCATACAGCTAGTAAAAGCAGAGCTAGGATTGTGAACCCAAAAAATCTCCAGAGCTCCAGTGCATAACCATGATGTTATATATTTTTTCCATTGAAAACCTTGCCACATATCATCTCCTATTAGGAAAATAACACAGTTTCTAATAGTGCTCTGTCTTCCCATCCTCCCAGTCTCCTGAACTGGCTTGGAGAAGGCAATGCACTGAGGGTCCCAAACTTCATCTGTTCCTTCTGGAGCTTGCTGTCTCCTATGCCAGTGTCCCAGGTCTGCACAATCATCAAGGGACTAACTCACCTGCCTGCTAGAGAACTTGGAACCCATTTGAACTACAGCCTTTGCATACAATTCTCCCCTGGCCTTAGTCAACCCTCCAACCTATTGGTGTGCCACCCCCCTTCCCATACCCACCACTAGCCTTGAACAGGCCAATTGCCTGAACTTTCTCCTAGAAAGCTCCCCAGCTAGAACTGGATGCTCTGTGCTCTGGCCCTCTCTGAGAGCCGTGGTATTACTGAGTGGATAAATGCAAGGGGAACCAAGGATAATCCATTGTTCCCTGAGCTCTTTCTCTGTAAGAAATACTGTGGCTCACTCATGCCCCCATTCTCAGCTTTACAGACCCAACATGTAAGTCTTCTGGTTCTCATACAGTGCTGCTCCAGGGCCTGGGGATGAGCTGATAGCCTAATCTGATAAGGTAAACAATAGGAATTTGGGGGAATCTTTAGGGGTGTGTTGTGTTAGGCACTGTGCTAGGGACTTGCCTCTAAAGGCTGATGACTGGATGAACAGGAGCAATTTAGGGTATAACGTGAGCTGTGGAGTCGGAAGTGCCACAAGAGAAATCATTACCGTGGTCAGGGGCTTGGGTCCTTGAAGCAACACAGCAGGAGCACTGTTGCCCTTTCCTCTCATCCAGACCTCAGATGTCTGATAGCCTTCCTTCATTTCCTTTGTTTCTCTTTATGAATGTAGTTCATCATTTCTCTTCATCATAACCCCTAACCCCTCAACTGTCCAATCTAACTCCCACATTCCTACTAACACCTGTGTTTCTCTGGCGCTCCTCTGGATTCTTGTAATCTACACATCATAGAATCAGAGACCTGGAAAGGCTTGTCTTTAGAGATCACTGGATCCTCCACAAATAAGGACAACAGATCCAAAGATGAGAAGTGACTCCCAACAGGGTCAGATGATTTTTCAGTGCAGCTTGAGATGGGGCTTACACCTAGGCCTCCTGACCACATCCCATTTCCAGGGTACAAAATAGGCCTTTGCACAGTTAGATCCACCCATTTTTCATGGCAAGGGATAACATCAGAAATGTTTCATTTTTTGCTACTAGTTTCCATTCCCTTCCCCATCTAGGCATAAGGAAAAACAAAAGGGACTGGTAGTTTTTTCTGTGTCTCCAGCTGTGGCACTTCTTTGGTGATATTGCTAAAGAAAAATGAAGTTGCTGAAAACACTGAATAATCCACCCATTGAATAGCAGAGCTGGAGAACTCAGGCCCTCCCAGAGCTTCCTCACCCCCTTCATAGTGCAGCCCTGTTCACTGGGCCCCAAACCCACTAGTACTGTGCCTCACTTCAGCTGCCTTATGTACCTGCTCTCCCTTCTGGATAAAACACCTCATGTTTGAAATAAAGTTGAAATATGAAAAGAATGTATATCATCGGATATTGAGTATTGTTTGGGCTGTGGGTGGCAAAAGACCCAGCAACAAGGTTCTTCCCTCGCACCCCCCATTTCTTGGTCATTTCATTTCTTAAAGGTCCTGTTCCCTGTTACTGGAGTCCTCTGGCTATGCAAAAGTTGAGTGCATATGGAGGAGTTGGGCAGCCGTGGTATAAAACACTCCACAAGATCCCACCACCATTTGGGGTAATAGTAGGGAAAGTGACCAGGGCCCAGCGATTTAGTTCCCTGGCACCTAGGACCAGTTGCTGGTGTGGTTAAAGGCAGGAGCTTGGGTAGAAGCCCCTAGATTCCCCTTTGGTGGGGGTTTTTCCTTAAGGGGGCCATCTAAGTTACATTATGCTCCTTAAGCACTGGAGAGAAGAGCAAAGCCCTCCCCCCCACCCAAAGCCAAGGATGAGAAATATGACAGGAAAAGCAAGGACCTCTGTCTAATCCAGAATGGAGCAATAAAAATAGATATTAAAGGGAGGAATCCCAGAAAAAGATAAAGGTCTAACATAGTATTGACTCCTGCATCACCTGAATGATGAAAGAATCCAATTACCTGTAAAGTAGACAACGTTCCTAGTAGGGAAGCACCAGCCCCAGAATAATCAGATGCCTCCCCATTACATCATAATGGCCAAATTGTGATGTCACTGCAGAGTACCCACTCTTTGATATGTGTTGTAAGTGAAACCAGATACACTGAAGAGTAGAGTCAGAATGATGATCAGACACCCAAGGAGAGGTAAGTGGGGGCTTTCCAGGGGTTCTTACTATGGCTTGTTGCCTAGGGTCCCTCTTTGGCACTAATGTCTTTCCAGACTTTGTACACCTTAGTTTGGCAGTAGGTGTGTCTGAAATCTTCCTTCCACAAACTCCTTCATTGCAGCTTTTGCTATCCCAAATTCTCCATACTTGCAGTTCTCATGGGTCAGCCCTCAGCTTTGGTATTTCTTAGGAGATAGAGAACAGGGTTCTCCTAAATAGGGCAGAAACTCACCATATCTATTTAGTTAGGCCCAGGGTAGATCCAACTTTTGGGTACCTTAATCATACCTTTTTAAAGAAAAAATACATTAGTTACAAAAGTGAATATATTTTAGAATGAGAAAAGATATGAACAAATTACAATTTTAAAAAAGATAACAAGTACCACAATATCACAAATTCAAAAATAAATTTTAAAACTTATCTACCCAGTAAACCTATATATCTTTTCCCACAATTCTGTTTTTGGCTGCATGCTCTTTGATAGCTTTTTCAAAGGATGATTATATATAATATTTTCTATAAAGAGTGTAGGAAGGTACTTTATTAGATGGTTCCTTTTGTAAATTCTCGATAATTTAGGAACTTACCACCTTCACACCTTGTATGTGATAATGTCACATAATTTTTTAGAATTTTTGTCAAACTTGGAAAAATTCAAATTTCTTTGGTATATGTGGTATAAGATTTCGGAGCATTTCAAATTTGCAATTACTAATGTCATATACAATAAGTCTTCACTTAATATGTTGATAGGTTCTGCGACTTCAAGCGAAACAATGTATAATAAAACCAATTTTACCATAGGCTAATTGATTTAAATAAGAGTTAAGTTCCTATGGCATGTCAACCTTACAATGAAATGACATTGAACAACATGTTGTTCGAGGACCTATTATATGCTGAATTGTTGACTTTAGGAGTACTCTAAAAGCTATATATATTAGTTTTCTAGAGCTGCCATAAACTACTACAGAGTAGTTTAGGTGGCTTAAACAACCGAAATTCTCTCACAGTTCTCGAGGCTACAAGCCTAAAATCAAGGAGTCAGTAGGGTTGATTTCATTCTGAGCTTCCTCTCTCCTTGGCTTACAGGCAGCCGTTTTCTTACTATATCTTCACATGGTCTTTCTTAAGTGCATGTCTGTGTCAAAATTTCTTTTTATCATAAGGACACCAGTCATAATGGATTAAGACTGGCTCTAAAGGCCTCAATTTAATTATCTTTTATAGACCTTATCTCTAAATACAGTTACATTTTGAGGTACCGGAAGTTAGGACTTGAACATTGTAGGGATACAGTTCAACTCATAACACTATACCTATTATTTAACTATTCACAGAAGTAACTGCAAACCACAAAGCCCAAACTAAATGTATCCCTAACTCAACTTTCTTAGCCACTCCCAAAATGCCCAAACCCCCACCATTTATACCTGACAAAAGAGAAAGTATGATAGAATGGAAGACAGGAAGGAAAGAGACGTCAATCTTAATGAATTACAGTTTAAATATTTTTTCCAAATTTTACAAAAAACGATGACCATGTTAACATTGCTGGGGCTTCTCCAGTGCTTTGGAAGAGGTCTGTGGAAGGGGGGGCCTGTAACTTCAGCTTCCTTAGCTATAGGGTAAATGTTCCGGTGGGCAGTCCTAATATTTGAGCCATGCAAAGAGAGAGAGGATTTTTACCGATGTGGGATTAACATTTCTACACTGAGGATGACCTGATGAGTCCCCAGTCTTCAGTACTAGTGTCTGGAAGAGCTGGGAGGATTATTGTCTTGCTAAAGGAGGGATTGTCAGCCTCTTCCTCTCTTCCACTCCCCGACTCAGTCCACTCCATCTGCTAAAGCTTTAGGGTGAAACCCACATAAAAGCGGGGATTTCAGCCTACACTCCAGAACTGGGGCAGAGGAGTGTCTTCTTTCCTTTGGTTCTTCTCCTAAATCTGTCTTTGATTCTGCTCCCTACTCTTGACTCTCAGGAGTGTCTTTCTGAAACAAGAAAGGTGGCTGAGTTCCCCACCTGTCATAATCCCAAACCCGTGATCAGGGATGCCCAGAGTGACTGATTGACCCCTCCAGGGTTGAGCACTGAATTCCCCACAGATGGTTCCTGCCTGGCTTTCAGCCACACAAGCACAAGTTTAGTCTCATTGTTTGGATCATGAAAGAATGACCTCTCTGCTAAAATCTGAGGGCTGCTGCTGCCTAGTGTTTCACTTCTCCCTTCCTTCATTACATACAAACCATCAGGTACTGTAATAGTCATGGTTTAGAAGTTGTATACACCACCAACCCTGGGTTAAACCCTGAAGGATCAAAAGCTTCTAACTCTAAAGCTGAGTGTGAATGTCTTTGTTACCCTTGTTTTTTTTGCTGAATACTAGTTTGAAGGACGTGGGGCTGGCTCTTAGTTGAGATTGTCGCAAAATATAATGAGGGAGAAGGGGCAGGCAGGGGCAAATACAGGGCCAGTAACAGAAAATAGGGCTCCACACTGAAAGGATCTATCTCTGACGTCTGGCAACCCTGAAGCGCTCTAGATCTTAAGAGTGGAACAATGAAGAATCAAGTAACAGTTATGGTGGTTGGCTTTGGGGGGATACAAGTGGAGGGGTGAGGTCTGCATAATACAGGGCAAAGTCTGCAATTGTTTTCTAAATTATTGCAGCTTATAAAAGCTACTAAATGACCTGAATAGGCAAGAGACTTTTTCAAAGACCAGCATAAGAACAGAAGAGTTACTTCGGAAAGTATGTTCCCCAATTTTAGTCAGAAGACAGAATCCTAACTATACATACTTTTGGCCCACAACGTCGGTGTATGGAATGCTGCTTTGGTGGAAAGTCCATTTCATGGTTATTTCTTGTTTGACGGCGAAAACCAAGGTCCCTAAATATGAGGCAGTGCGCCAAGTCCTCTTTACTAAGTGTAGGGATGGGGACCTGGGGGTCTGATAGGTCCCAATAAGGTGACCCCTCCCACACTTCCTTGGGAACACCTAGGCGGTGCCAGCTGGCCCCGGGAAGCGGCCGAAGGTGCCACGCTCCTAGCATCCTTGTCTTTCTGGGCAGCAAGACATTTGATCCATCTCGAGAACAAGTTCCCGGCTGCTCCAGCCACTTGGTTTACAGTGACCCTACTGACAGCGGTTGGCCCCTTTGCTGGGAAGGAACTGCTCGTGTGAAAGGCTGCCAAGCGAATGCTGAAAAGGTCTTCCCTCAGGAGGAAGTAGTTGGCGGTCTGGACACTTCAGCAAGTGCTGTGAATTCCTTGGAGAATTCTGGGAGGAACATGGCCCCCTGTACTTCGAAGGTCCGGCGTCGCTAGGTCGAGGGTGGGGGAAGGTACCATTCACGGCACCCAGGCCCCGGAGGACATCTTCCCTGCCCCACGCACCCAATAGCCACCCCGGCTGAGGCCCACGCAGCCAATAGCCGACTTCAGCCGAGACACACGCAGCCAATGGCCAGCCCAGTGCGTTTCGCCGGTGCCCGCCTGCCTGCGTCCACCAATCGGGACTCGGGCTACCTTGGCACCGCCCTTGGGACCCGCCCCACCCATCCGCCCCGCCTCCAACTCGCTCGAGCAGGGCTGGGCTACACGGGCGCGTTCTCGGGGGCGGGAGGGGTAGTCCCGGTCCCGGCTCTCCGCGCGGGTGGGCTCGGAGCAGGCCGCACCGGGCGGGAATCCCACTCCCACCCCGGAGGCCCCCTGCCCTTTCTCCCCCTTTTTCCCCGGCCCATGGTGCAAGGCTGGGAGCCGCCGCCCGGGCCGGACCGCGGTGAGTGATCCCCAGCCCCTTCGACTTACCTTCCCTGCCCCTGTGCGGTCTCCGACCTCCGGGAGCCCTTATCCCCGCGCTGGGGGGAGGAGAATTCGAGTTTCGAACTACCCCGGTTCTCTTTTCTCCTCTGGACTTTTCGATTCCCCGTTGTAACTGGGGGAGGGTGAGTGGGTGTGTAGGGAGGGAGGGGAAGGCTGGTTTGGGACGCCCTTGGCGAGGGGAGGATTGAGATTCGCCTGCTCCCTGGGGCTCATCGCCCCAAGTGTAGCAACTTTTGTTCTCTGACCCAGTTTGGAGCCTTCTAGACTGCCTGTGAAATGGAGGATAGGAGAAACGTTTCCTTCCCAGGCCTCCCTCCTCCTCCCCATGACTACCTCCTGGCGACCTCGACACACGTACGGAGACCTGGTCTTACTTCTGGGGAGCAGTGGACTTGGGAATGAAAGGTTTGGGAGAAACCGTCCCTTCTGACCTCCTACCCAGCCATACTCAGAAAACCAACCAGGAAAGTAAGAACCCGAATCCTAGAGGTTCCTGGTGTTGCGTCTTAATCTGAGACTTCTAAACCGAAAGAACACTCAGCTGAGACCTGTTTGATAATGTGGGCCCGGATCAGATCTTTTATCATCTGAACGATACATTTGAAGCCCTTTTATATGATATAATTAGAATAGGCAGATGGCAGTAGAAAAACAAAGAATCCAGTTAGAGTTGGGAATTTAAAAAACGATGCGTACATGTCTTAAACATTGCCATTAAAAGTCTATTCATTTCACCAATCTTTTGGGGTAGTGTCCAGGCGTTTTCTTTTTGTAAGTCTTCTGATTAGAGTTCCCAATTGTCTTTCTAGAATAAACTACACAAACAAATCTCAAATCTGAGAACTGTTTAAACTAGTGATGCCTGGGCCCCAGTCCAGACTTATTAAGTCAGAATGAGGAGGAGGGTGCCCTGCTTTGAGTTTCCCAGGTAATTCTAGTGTGTAGTCTGAGATGGGAGCCACTGCCTCTTGTCATCTATGATTTATTTTCAGGTTTGGTTTCTTTAAAGTGGAGTGAGGACTTCAACACTTGTGCAGCAATCTGAATGCAGAACCCTTTTGAGATATTTAAGTCCTTTGCCCCTCCAATCTTTTATACTTGTCTTGCCTACTCCCAACTGAGCAATTTTTATTTATTTAGGGAGGGCGCAGCTCACGGTGGCGCACGTGGGGATCGAACCAGCAACCTTGGTGCTATTAGCACCACACTGTAACCAACTGAGCTAACCAGCCACCCCCCAAACTGAGCAATTTTTAAAATGTATACTCCTTTAGTCTTTCCAAAGCATTTGTCTTTGTTTTCATAGGAACCATTTTTAATACACGAATTTTTCATAGGTTTATGTGATTTTAAGAACATTATTATATAAATACAGAAGAACCATGGGCACAGTAAGTAGGTAGGTTTGAAATCACACACAACTGACCCAAGTACACAGGGCAGCTGAAGGAAGCAGGTGATTTTGGCACACGAAACAGCAGCCTACCAGCCTCTACCAGTGTACTGTGGGTATTGATCATGTAGTCCAGTGGGTCAGTTAAACCAGGCTCTTGGCCCCGTTGAACACTACTCCCTTCTACTCTCTCCAGCTATCACCAAAACCCACTTATTTAAGTTCTCTTGAGTCTTCCATCCATGCTTTCCATTCATTCACATCAAGCTGTTTGTTCCTCTTTAAGCAGTTACCACCATTGCTTTTATTAAGGTGGGAGAACATAAGGCAGAGGTTCTCAAGCTGGGCTTCTGAGCAGCCAGTGAACTCCCTGAGATTACATACATAATGTGTAAGTGTGAATGCTCATTTGGGGGTGGAGGAGTAGTCATTGCTTTCTGAGGGTCCGTAACTTTTATCTGATTCACAAAGAGGTTCATGATTCACAATGTTGAGAAGCACGTAAGTTGAATATCACTAAAAGTCCTAGGCCCTTAAAAGTGTATCACCAAAACACATTTCAGGCAGTACTTCAATTCTTCTCTGAATAAAGATGTAGGGAATTGAGCAGGATCATATCTAGTCTCTCACTTGAACTGCCTCCTGCTTTAACCGTAAGCCTCGGCTCAAGCCTGAAGTTTTGAACACTTTTTTCCGTAGGATTGTGTGTGTAAACACCTAGACGGGAAGTTTAAGGTAGCCCATTCTTTTCTGCCATCTGCCCAGCGGTATGGAAAGCAAGCCCAAAGGAAAAGAGGGCATTGTTCTGACTCTTTTTTTAATTGGTGACTTAAAATAGCAGTAGGGCATATCTGGCACATTCAATAAGGATACGGATTTAGTAATTATTCCGAACTGATAATCCCACTGCCACCTCGGCCTGTAGGAGTCGTTCCTGCCGCTTTGATTTCCTTCTTTTTCTACCCTCCCCGAATGGAGGCCCAAGAACACAAGACACTGTAGTGTCTTCATTGTGGTTTGGATCACTCTAAGGTCTGCCCTACTGGTTATAATTCTCATGAGCCACTCTGATTATAGTTTCTTTCTATTTCAAAGCCAGATCCTTCCAGGGAGGTACCAGCTGTACAGCTGTGCCTTGATTTAAGCCACGATTCTGTATTAGGACATCTTCCATAACTTGTGTTTTGTATAACTGGAACACTGGATGTATACAGTACACCAAATACGGTATTTGCATTACTGCATGCTATATTGAAATATCAAGATGATGCCATGTGAATCCAAAGGCTAGCAAACCCCATGAATGAGCACAATGTTTCCTCCTAGGCTTATAACGGTGCCTGCTTTATTTCCTGTCTGGCAGTCTTCACCTCATACTGGGCTGCCTTCTGCCTTATGCGACATTCTTCTCATATCCAAAGTGTTATTGTGTCCTTAAAGAACAGGACACAAATAAGGTTAAGTAGATGTCAAGGGCTGCAATCATAAAGTATCTCTAGTTTAGGTTTGGTCCTGTTCCTGCTGAGCCATGGTTTCTAAATGGTGGGTTAGCACCTGGCTGTGCAAGCAGTTTCTCACTGGCCCGTCAGCTGTGTCTAGGCTGAACCTGAAGGGTAAAGGTAGAGCTACGACACTGGCAATTCACCTGGCAATCAAAAAGGGTTTATGTTCAAATTACGGATTTAATTCAGTGATTTTCATACTTTTTTAAAGCAGCAAAATCCTTCTGGAATTATATCCAACTTCCAAAATATAAGAAGTATAAAATCACAGACACCCTGGTTTCCTCCAGTGCTCGTTAGAAATAGGACTATGCAAAAACATTGAAAATAGTGATTTTAAATAGTCTTTGTCTCACTTCCCCCATTGTCTACGAGAAGCAGTACCTTATATCAATTACCCCATGAAGCTGAAGTAATGATAAAAGCTATTTATTGAACCTTTACTTTGTTCTAGGCATAATGTCAAGTGCATTTTTTTCATTTAGTCATAAACTTGTGAGGTAGGTGCTGTTATGACCTCCCCTTTTTCTGATGGGAAACTAAGACTTAGAGAGGCTAAATAACTTGCCCAAGGACAAGCAGCAC
This sequence comes from Rhinolophus hipposideros, assembly GCF_964194185.1. NCBI lineage: Eukaryota > Metazoa > Chordata > Mammalia > Chiroptera > Rhinolophidae > Rhinolophus > Rhinolophus hipposideros. The sequence continues at coordinate 28,572,063 of NC_138051.1, forward strand.
TGTAGGACGTGGTGGAGCTTCGATTAATCTCAAATCTATTTCACCCCACACTTCTACCTCTAACAGCTGCTCTAAGCCCTGCCTACACAGGCCACCTAGTACGTAGTAGGTGCTTAGTAAAATAACTTTACACTCAGGACTGTCTTCATTTTGTACATATGAGGAAACTAAGGCTCATGTAAGGTCAGTAACTTTTGCTCACATTGCTAGCTGGTGGCAGAACTGGGGTTCAAACTGCAGGTTGGCCTTACCCAAGAATCATATTTCTACCCACTGTGCCGTGCTGCCTCCATTTACCTTCTTAAGATTCTCTTCAAGCTGTATTGCCTTTAGGATCTGCATGTCCTTCGGTTACGATTTGCTTGTTGATGGTGACACACATTAAAATAATTCTGAATTTTTCTAATATATAAAATCCCTGATATTATTTGTAACTTTCTAGACTTGAGATTTTTCTCAATTCATCATGTAGCATTTACATAGGAATCCTGTCCCATCCTTAATGTATCAGAAGTAATATTTATAAACTCGGATGGGATTCCTCTAAGAGTAAAGGGTGACAGATGTGTTAAAAGTCTCTAATAAGGCCCACACAAGTTGCTGAGTTAAAATTTGGTTAACAGGATTATTCTGGGAAGTAACTTGAGCAGGTATTTCTGGAATCAAGGTGGTCAGGGGCTATCCCTGCAGTCCCAGAATCCCGCACCCAGAACCAGTGCTGCTGCTGGGTGGCTTGCAGGACCTGGTTGCAATTTACAATGAATCTGCCCACCTGGGCTCAAGAAGAAAGCTGGTCTGAAGAGATAAGCACTGCCGGCCTTCCGCCCTGTGTGTGGGGGGCTGCTAAAGTCTGAGGGAGCTCTTTAGGCTCCCTAGAGAGAGACTGAGCAGTTGGAAGAGACAAAGGCTGGCGGGGGAGGGGATAACCTTTGTTCTGAGGATGACTTGGAGGAGGAAACATTCCCCTCTACCCACAGGGACCCAAACCCTGGGAGGCGAAAGCCCCATTTATCCTAGATAGCTGACCTATCTTTCATCCTACTGAGAGAAAAACTAAAGCTATCAGGTTTGGGCTTAAGGTTTAAAGGTCCTATCCATCCCCCCCCCCCCCCAGCTTCTACCACCAAGAAGGGAAAGAACAGGGGGCTGGGTTCTGGGCAGAGGAACGATGCTATCCTACCATCTAGCTTCTCATACGTTGTATTCCCATCCTATCTCCATATTCTAGAAATAATAATAAATTGTTAGGAGCTAAAGCATTTGTAACAGTTCGGAAATTACTGCTCCTTTTGTTTTTGTTGTTGAGTCTTCATTTTGTGACTCCTGTTCCATGAACTTGGTGAAATGAGTTTGAATTGGAAAGGTAAAGGCTATATAAGGATGTTTTCCTTCTTCTAAAGACAGAGTTTTGTCTTGGTGACAACACTCCCTAGTCATGTGACAGGTTAATATAACTTCTATGGACTTTGGTTTTCTCATACAATGGGAATTTTAGCAGACTGGTGACTCATAAGGTTATGAAAACTAAATGAGAAATTGTTAAAAACACTTTAAAAACAAAACAGCACAGTACACATAGAAAGTTGACTGTTTTGGAGTGCAACATTTTGTTTGGTAAAAATTGAACAATGGGCCAAAAGAGGAACGCCAATGATTGAGCTGTGTTTCTTATTACAGCTATCTCTGAAGGGCACAAATCAGAAAGCATCATGCCTCCTAATAAAGAGGCCAGCAGTCTTAATACCTCCCCTGCGGGGCTCATCTGCCTCCCTCCAATCTCCGAGGAGCTCCAGCTTGTGTGGACCCAAGCAGCCCAGACCAGTGAGCTGGATGGCAATGAACACCTGCTACAAACCTTCAGCTACTTTCCCTATCCCAGTCTAGCAGACATTGCCCTTCTCTGCCTACGCTATGGGCTGCAGATGGAGAAAGTCAAGACTTGGTTCATGGCCCAGCGCCTCCGCTGTGGCATTAGCTGGTCATCTGAAGAAATAGAAGAGACTCGAGCCCGGGTGGTCTATCACAGGGACCAACTCCATTTCAAATCTCTTCTCTCTTTTACTCATCATGCAGGACGGCCCCCAGAGGAGGTGCCTCCTTCTCCAGTGCCGCCTCCAGAACAAGTTAGTCTTGGAATAGTGCCCTTGACTCTTACTGAGCCCACCCAGGTGAAAGGATTGAAGGTAGAGCCCAAGGAATCCCCAGAGCCATTGAGTCACCACAAAGCAAAGGAGCCCCTGATGGCACCTGGCAGTGGGGCATTCTCCCAGCAATCCGAATTTTGGCAGGATCTTCAAAGCAGTGGCTTCTCTAAGGAGCAGGCAGGCAGGTGTCCGGGCCAGTCACATGGCCTAGGTCCTGCTTCCTGGAACCACTCCACAGCTGCCCACCAGCCGCGTGCTCGGGATAAGCCCCCGCCAATCTCATTACTTGCCAGTAGTTGTAAGCCGGGGTCAGCATCTAATGTGACTCCTTCTTCCTCTACCTCTTCTTCCTCTTTCCAGGTACTGGCTAATGGAGCTACAGCCACCTCTAAACCCATCCAGCCACTGGGCTGTATCCCACAGCCACTGTCACCCACTGAACAGGCACTACCCCCGTATGTGGAGCCAGTCTCGCCCCAGAGGCTAAGGCATAACTCAGTCCTAGGTAGGGTTGGCCCTGCAGAGCACCTTTCCCTAGATACACGCCAGCGAAAGACCAAGCGCAAAACCAAAGAGCAGCTGGCTATCCTCAAATCGTTTTTTTTACAGTGCCAGTGGGCACGGCGTGAGGATTACCATAAATTAGAACAGATCACTGGTTTACCCCGGCCTGAGATCATTCAGTGGTTTGGTGACACACGCTATGCCTTGAAGCATGGGCAATTAAAATGGTTTCGGGACAATGCAGTACCTGGTACCCCTAGTTTCCAGGACCCAGCAATGCCCACACCACCGCCTTCCACCCGCTCCTTGAATGAATGGGCTGAGACACCACCTCTGCCGATACCGCCCCCCGCACCAGATATACGTCCCTTGGAGAAGTACTGGGCAGCCCACCAACAGCTCTGGGAAAGTGATATCCCTCAGCTGAGTCAGGCATCAAGGCTTAGCACCCAGCAGGTACTGGATTGGTTTGATTCTCGATTACCTGAGCCAGCTGAGGTGGTGGTTTGTCTAGACGAAGAAGAGGAAGAGGAGGAGGAAGAAATGCCAGATGATGAGGATGAAGAGGAGGAGGAGGAGGAAGACGACAGCGATGAAGATGTGATCATACAGGACTGAATGGGAGGCTGTGGGAGGGAAGGTCTGTTACTAAAAGATGAACCAACTTAGTAACTGTTTAAACAAACCACATTTTAAAAATTACCTTGTGGCAAAGAACTTGAAAAGCTTTGTGTTCTTGAGGCTGGGGGGCAGGGCTGTAGCAAGGGTGGACCAGGGAGGATGAGCATAGGGCACAAAGGGAGGAAGGGAATTGAATGGGCAGAAATGCAGACCTCTAGCCTCAGTGTAGACAGTGCTAAGGATCTGGTCCAAATTGGGGGCTGGGGAAAGGCTCTTGCTGTCCTCATATCTGCCGTCCTTTTCCCTTAGTACTACAGAGAGGCCATATCCATAGGAGGATTGGAAAGCAGCAGTAAAGAATTCTGATTTAACATGATTTCAGTGCATCCCCTAGTCCCACTATTTTCCCTGGAATATAAGGCTGCCTTGCTCCCCTCCTTTTCTCTCTCAGCACAAGTCCATGCATGATGCAGCTAAGAATATCAGTCTGCCCCAGTCTCACAAATATTTTCTCTTCCTCATACCACCTTGACTTGATATATTTTACCTGCTTCATTACTGAGTTACACAGGAAGCAGACTGTTTTCATTTCTGATACTGGGACCACTTTGCCTTGTACCTTTTTATCTCTTTCCAAAATTCCCATTCTGTTACTATGTCTCAGGGTAAATCTTCCCCCACGGAGCTTGTGAAAAAGTTTAATAACTGGGTGGAGAATAATTTAGACTGGATATTTATTGGAGGTGGGAATTAGGGGAGATGTCCTTTTAAAAAAAGTAGAATTAGGTTACAGAGGGATAGAGGAGAGGGAGTGATTTCTACTGTTCAGAGGACTGCAGGTAGGCTCCAGGTTTGGTTTTACAAGCCTGACACTCCGTCCTGCCTAGCTTGACAGACAGATTTTTCATCTTTTTGGTGTTGGTTCAATTTGTATCCAGAAGAGAGATCTCTCTATAGGATCTGTCTTGAGGACAGAGGGACCAGGTCTTGAACTGAATTTATAGATGTTTTAGAATGGTTTTCATTGGCGTCAGATATAAAGATATCAATGGGTTACCCACCTAGACACAAGAGTGGAAGCCCCAAATTGCTAAAATAATAATAAAAAGGCCAAAAACAAAGTTGTTTCTCCTCCACTTTGCCACTTCTATGGTTTAGAGATTAACGGAGCCAGATCCATTAACATTCTGATCTAGTATACTTTTATTTTTGAAGCCTTGGGATATATTGAGATAAACTAGAGGCACACAATCTTTGAAAGGCAGTAGATCAGTATCTCTCACTATGCAGATTGTTTCCTGCACCTGCTACAGCACAGGCTCTTGCTCAGAATAGGTGTGTCTAGAAATGCCTTTAAAAATAAATTCAGAGTTCCAGAAAGGGTAATGAGTTCAGCTATGAGGTCATTCCCAAGACCTAATTTATTTCTGGCTGATGCTTGCTATCTTTACATTTTCCTAATATTTTTGCTTAAGGTCTGCCTGCCAGTGGTCCACTCATTTAATTTCTCATTTCTACCCCTTAGTAGCCAAAGAAGAATAAATAGTTGACCTCAGTGGCAGTGTTCTTTGCCCATCCCACCATTCTAGAACTTACAATACCAGTGGAGCTGCAGTAGCAATAAAAGGGCATCCTTTATTATTTATGTACTTTAGTAAGCTGGAAGTCTATGTCTCCAATTATTATCAGACAAAAAGGGAAATCAATATATTTAATAATAACTAGGCATAGAGGAAACAATAGGCAAATAGAAAAAAGTATAATTTTTGACAAGGAACAGAATTGTTAGTTGTTAACACTGGCAATGGAAGAATATATTTGAAGATAAAAAATGAAATCCAGAAATAAAACATAGTTAATGAATATATTGCCCCTCATCCCAAAGATGCCAAGAATTGTTTTTACAACCTTTGTTTCAAATTCTAAGAAATGAAAGCTACATGTGTCTTGTGGGATAAATATAAACATCTTCCTGCGACAGTAGCCTTATGTAAAATCCTGACCACTTCGAGGAGATGTATATGGTAAAGACTGAGAGAAAGTACAGAGTGAAACCAGGAACCCTGGCAGGGGTACATTTTCCAAGGCCAACATGCCTAATGGGTATTGGATGCTACAGTCCGTCCTTCAGCGGTATACATAGATCAGACCTTGAAGATGGTCTATCTGGGAGTGGTCCATGCTTCTCTCTCCCTGGCTAATCCCATCTGCCTTTGTTGGTAGAGAGTCTGCAGCAGAGGACAAGCAGATATGATTTTTATAACCGAAAGGGCAAGTCAGGCCCTCTCCCAAACCATTTTATGAATTTATCAGGACAGCAAACCACCACTGTTGCTTCCTCATAGTTTTCGCCATTGCATAACTTTTCCAAACTAAGATTGCTATATCTAGTGTGACATAGGTTTTGTTGTTACTTATGAAACTGTAATATTTCAGTGGTTTCTGGTGTTAATAAGAATACTGGAAAATCAAACTATTTAGGAAGACCTGGAATATTAATACCACACTCAGAGATGATTACCAGGGAGGCAGAATTCATATGCCTCTGGGGAGGTAGCATTTCAGTAACATTTTAAAAAAACTTTATTAGGGAAAATTTTTAAAAAGACAAAAGGAGAGTAGTATAATGAACTCACATGTACCCATCACCCAACTTCAATAACTCATGGCCAATTTTTCATTTTTACTCACTGCCCCTTTCCACTAGATTATACTAAAGCAAAACCCAGGCAATCATTTAACTTCCTATCCATAAACATCTTAGTACTTATCTCCAAAAGATAAAGATTTTTTAAAAATGTAACCACAATAGCATTATACCTACAAGAAAGCTATTAACGATGCTTAATATCAAATGTCCAACAGGTATTCAATTTTCATCAACTTGCTCACAAATAGATTTTTAGTTTGTTTCAATCACGATCCAATTAGGGCCTATATATTTGTAGATAGTTTCTATCTCTCTTAAATCTTTCTCATCTGTAGGTTAATCCCTCCATTTGTGAGGATCTTAGAGAGGGACGTTATTTCCCCAGTTGCCTCTTAGGGCATAGACCCTAATTTCTTGCTGATGGAAATAAAGAGAATAATGGATATGAAAACAAAATATCTTAGTATGGCCCTGGAATCACCTAGGAGTTTAGCATGGAAAAAGGGCTTAAATATCCTCAAAATCTAAGCCATAAAAGTTAACTTGAAAGACTAAACTTTTCATTGAATAGAGCTCATTACAAACCTCGTTCCCATGCCCTTTTCCTCTTTTTATCTGGATTAGAATCATAGTCCCATAAATTTATAAAACATTCTAGCTATTTCAGGAGAAGTAAACCAAAAAAAAAAGGTTTTTCCTAGTTCAAGCAGTACCTCTACACAAAAGGTATATTCCATTAAGAATACTTTTGTGAAATTTGGGAATGCCAATTGTGCCATATACTTAGTTCACCTTGGCCAAGACCTCTCATAGCCTTTCACTACTATGTTACCTAATTTAAAAATCCCAAACCAGGAAGCTAATCTGGGACAGAATCTTTGAAACTGAGACCATTCTGGAAAATTGAGTAGATAATCGTTACCACACTTGAAATCCATGTCATTCTCCACTGGTTACATTCTGCCACCTTAACAGGGGACCAGAAAGAGGCATGTAGTGTGCAGGCCTAACCGTGGGAGTTTTTCATACGCAGACAAGTTAGAATAGCCAGGGCTTACCTGCAGGACCGGTAACTGGAAACCCGGAAGACTCTCCAGTGGGCTTCTGCTGTCCCTCTGACCTGAAGGATAGAATGGAATGGGGAAAGATAACTTCCTTGGGTAGTTCTTTGGTAGTGTTACTCGTAGATCAGGGTAAATAGATAGTTCTTAATCTGTGGAACACTCCTCAGAAGGGAAAAGACTATTAGCTAAGCAATTTAAGAGGTGGGTTATAAAGTCTGTTCTTTTCCTGTGAAGATGGGAAGAGATCTGAGATTTGAGTTTATGAGTCGAAAAATGTAGCAACAATATAAAGATATAGATGAGCTATGGAAGATGACAGCCGCTTGTCAAAAGGACAGGTAGCTGAGGTACCTTTTCGAAAAAGGTGGGGAGAAAATAGGATACTAGTTTTATTCTCATTCAGAACTGAGTTCCTAACAATGTTCAAACATAGGGATCTCAAACAAACAAACAAACAAACAAACAAACAAAAAACCAGTTTAATTCTACAGGTCAACGTTCTGCCCAAATAGCAGGACTCAACTAGTGACTGGATGAGTGCTATTTATGCAAAAATCTTAAACCTCCCTTCACTGTGAAGGAAATGCGAAAACTTAAAGGATTATTAAGGAGTCAAACTGAAGATAATCCTTTTTTGGCGGGGTGGGGGCAAATCCCAACTTCCTTTTTACCTCAAAAGTATTCATTTTAGTATATCTGTCCATGGTTGAAGCTACTATCTTTTGGGAATGTTACTTAACTTACCTGAATTATTGGGAGTGAGGACGCTTGTGTGGCCTGAATCCCCACCATTTAGGGATGGTCTGAAAGAAAAAATCCCCAGTCCAGAAGAGGCAGATGAAGGTCTAAGGAGGAGAAATAAAAGCATCAGCAGACAAAAGGGAAGATAAAGGTAAAAAGCATATGTAAAGGAAGAGCCTATACATTTAGGCTAGAAAACCTGCTTGGAAGTGAGAATAACGTAAATTCCAATGTATATTAGAAACAGTTCTAGTCAACCTCTTTTGTTTACAAGGTAGATTATAAACTTCAGTGGTACAGGCCAGTGGAGAAGTAACCCCAGGGGTGCTGGCAGAGCGTCAGTGTGAACAGATTCCAAGTGAAAGGAAGCATACATGGTGTTACTCACCTATAAGACAGGCTGAGAGTGGAAGCTGGTGAAGGGGTTTCTGGAAAGCATAAAAATGAGCCTGTGAGATAATCCATGAACTGGAGAAGAGATTCAGGTATACTCGGGGTCAGTGCAAAAGAATTGGGGATCAAACATTTTCAGTATATGTGTCAAAGAACCAACTTTTGGTTTTGTTGATTTTTTCTATTGTTTTTCTATTTTCAAGTTCATTAATTTCTACTATAATCTTTATTTCTGCTCTAATCTTTGGTTCTTTGAAATGATCAACAAAATGGACTAATATTTAGCCATGCTGCCCAAGAAAAACAGAAGGAAGCCTCAAATAACTAAAATCAAGAATGAAAAAGGGAACATTACTACTATCCTAACAGAAATAAATTGGCTAGCACATCTACATTCTCAAGGGGGTGAATATGAAAGAATTGGAGGGAGACTATTACGTGAATTTCAAAAATGGTTATCCAGAAAGATTTGCAAATTTCAAAATTGCCTCTTTGGAAAGAAAGGGAAATCTTCTCTGATAAGTATTCTCTATGGACTGGCTAATGCCCTTGAAAATAGTTAACAGTAATAGTTCTAAGGGGAAAGAGACAAGAAATTAAGTGAAACCAAAATATTTCTTCACTGGAATATTTTTGTTTAATACATTACCCTTTAGGCTAACATAATGGGCATCTAGTTAACCTTCCTTTTAAACCTAACTTCTACTGCCATCTTGTGGCAATTTTAAAAATCAAAGTCAATTATTTTGAGTCAAGTTACCCATCTGACTAGAAATTTTCAGACTTTCACTCAGATTTTTATTTTCCTCTTGTAAGTTTGAGAACAGAAATATCATTATTTGAAAAGCAGTAACATATGTCTAGATAACTGGAATCACTGGAAAAAACAAAGTAAAAACGCATTATATTATGCACAGAAAACCAGAAATCTGATGGTGTATGCACAGAACATGTTGGTTTCTGACACCTAACCCCTCTCTCTCCCCTCACCAGTATAAGAGTCTCTGGGAGTGCTCCTTCCCTGAAGGCCTCTGGCTCCCTGAGGGACAAATAATAAACATCAATTAAAAATATATCCTGGTTTTCTGCCTTCCATATTTCTAGCTATTTCTGTGTATCTACACATTGAAGCATATTTTGTTCTCCTGAAGTGGGCATGCCAGTCCAAGAAGGATCCACATTTTACTACTTCCAAAATGAACATGATGACACTGTTCATTTAGTCCTTGAACGCTTCCACTATTCCACCCCTATTCATTCTGTGTCAGCTTCTAACATCAGGTCTGCATTGCCAAAAGAAAAGCGAGTCCAGGCATGGCATCGGGTAATTTATGCTAAAACCAACATAAGTTTAATATTCTCGCCTTAAATCTTTGCTTTCATTACGCATTAGAAATCTCAATTGGGAAAGAGAAGGTAACTATTACTTACTTGTCCCACGCTACCAAAGCCAGCCACTCTATAAGGGATAGACTCCACTGAGGAGGACCTACTGTATAAGGTGAGACAAAAAGAAAAAACACAAAAACCTGGTGTTAAACTTTTATACAGACCTAAAGTCTCCTCAGTCCCTATCTCAGCCACATCTAGATATTTCTTTCATCTTCCAACTTTTGCCAACAGTTTCAATGTTGCTATGTAGGTTTCCTACTCACCTGACCACTTGGCTGCTATGCTGAGAACTAGGTCGTGGAGTAACTGAAAAAGAATAAAGTGCACAATGGAAAGCTGCCATCAATAGTATGCTCTGCCTTGCCTAGCCAATCACCTGTAAGTGGGTATCTGATTGTATGATTTTTTCATATCATACAGAAGATTAGGAAAATTACATTCTAGGTTCTGAGAGGAAGCCATTTTCCATGTGGGAAGAGGATATTTAATCATCTCACACAGATATTTGGCAAAAATGTTCTCTACCTAACTGTGATGGGGAAGTAATGCCCACTGGTCGAGGTGTGGTTGACCTGCAAGGAAAAAAAAGAGTCAGCTCTAATATCTTTAAGTAGAAGTTAAATGCCACATCAGAGGATAAATCAGATCATTGTTTTTAGAAATAATAGCTTCCCCTGTGAGCACAAATTTCTCACTATTATGTATTAACAGGTATTACCCCAAATTATGGAAGCAGTTTTCATATGAGACTCCTTGGCTCTCTAACTCCCTAAGTGAAACCTTCTCCCCTTCTTTATTGCCCATAATAGGAGAAGTTTTGAAGTCCTTCTTTCTTCTCTCAGCGTCTTACCAAGTACTCTCAACTTTACATATATCTATCTGTCCATCCATTACTACATCTACCATTCCCTCACTCTCCATCCCCTCATCCGTCTAGCAGACAAGCACTTATTTACTGCTTATATGTCACAGATACTGAGATTACAAAAAATAACTAGATTATAATTCCTATCTCTGAAAGGCTCATAGGCTAACGGGAGAGAGAGAAAATAAATAAAGCAATGTTTAAGTGTTATAATGGGTAGATCAGAAGTACAGAAGTATGAAAGAACACTAGACTGTAACTTCTGTGAGTACAGGGACCAGGTCTTTTTCAATCCACCAATACAAGGCTGATATTAAAAATATTACACAATTACCAATTAGAATAACTAATGATGTACACCCAACACCTGATAAACAGTAGTCAAGGCTATTAAAAATATTTAACATTACTAATTAGAGTAACTAGTGATGTACACCCAGCATCTGATAAATAGTAGTCACTTAATGAATATTTATTGAATAAATAGACCATCTAACTCTGCCTAATGAAGTCTTCATAAAAGAAATGACACGTGAACTGAATTTTGAAGGATGATAGTATTTCATAAGGTGGTGGTCAAGAGTGAGCATTATGTTCAAGATTTTACTTTACCACTGTTCAGTAAGTAACTATTGGAAAAGTGAAAGATAAGTTCATCAACCATTTCCTCCACCTCATAGCCCACACAGAAGTTACAGCCAAGAGTTAAGAAAGAACAAATTTTCAAAGAGGGCTAGTATGGAGCCTGATAAAACTGACCTGCTTCCTTGGTACCAACTTGGAGATTCCTGTAGGTGAAAAAACGGGACTGAAGCAAGCAGCAGCTTAAGGGTCCTAATCAATGGACCTTACTTGTTAGATAACTAAGCTGCAATGGATGCTAGTTGTGATTTCCAATAGGAGAAAAAAATAGCAGCAGTGTTTCCTTAGGAAATTTTTAGCTTTGGGGGAATAAAATTTTAGTTTCTCTTCATAAAAACACATTGGGAATCCTGCAGACTGATATACGTGGGGAAATAGGGGGAGAGAAAGAAAAATGACAGGATTACAATGTGCTAGAATAGTTATAGGAGTAGGATCAATAGGAACATTATATAAAATACAAAGAACATTTTTAGGAAGAGAGAAATGTCTAGGAAATAGAGTTTGGGGGAGAGGAAGGGTGCTGAGGTGCTGTGGGATTCTTGAAAAGAAATTTTAAGTTACAACAGATGCCTCTTCTATAAGAGATTCCTAAATGGTATGCGGTGACTCACTGATGTTTGAGAATGGGCTACCAGTGTTCTAGATATTGATCCTTTCAGCCCGCCAAGGTCTTCTGTGGCCTCATCCATTTATTACACTGTGCTTGTGGTACAAATATTATCAGTTGTATGTGCCATGATGTGAAAAAGGTTAGGAAACACTGTTCCATTCAGTCTGCTAGATAGATGGGAAAAGTAGGAGAGAAAATAATAGGAAGGAAAATTCATTTCATTCACCTTCAGGATGGCTAGAAATTTCTTCAGTTCTCCATTCTCCTTCCTTAGGACTGATAGCTCTCTAGGCAAAAGATGGAAACAATCAGTTCCAGCAGGTCAGTGGGATAAAAATCCTGATTTTTATTATTATCAACATCTAGTTAATGCTTGTGGAGAGATGCTGAGATGCAGAGTATTACTGTCAGAGATCTAGTGATTTAGAGAGACAATGGCAGGGTTTTGATGGTGAGAAGAATCAGGTGGACAAAATAAGCAGTCACTTGGTATGATTTCAGAGGAGTACATAGAATTCCATTTCCTCTCCACACACAGCCCTGGCCTGCTAATGTCTGAAAATTTCCATCAAGGATTCCATCTTTTAGCTTAAGATTTCCAAAATATACCTTTTTACAGGTAACGTTTTAAATGCTGTCTCTTTATCACTGAAAAAGCTATGTCTGATTTCTCTGAAGAAGCAGTTTTTGATTGGGGGAAATAGAAGAGGAAAGCTATAAAGTGAGGAGGGCCCCTTGAAAGAAGAAAGATAAAAATAAAATGGAGATTAAGGGGACCAAGAATTCTGTACCTGATTTTGTCCAAAACAAACATAAACACACATGGAGCAATTTATAGGCTTTGCAACCATAAGGAATTAAAGGCAACAGCTTCTCTGAAAAAAAAACAACACACAACTCTGGTGATTTGATTTGTTACTTACTTTTCCTGGCTGGTCACTGTTTGCTGTGCCTCCAGCACAACTGCTTCTAACTTTGTAATTCTATGCTTATAAAAGGCGATGAGGAGATCTGTTTGTTTCTTCTGGAAACTCCACACCTACTCAGGAAAAACAGACCTTTGATAAACAACCCCATAACTCCTTTCCCCTTACTTCTGGCACAAAGGGAAATCCACCAATTTATACTTTATTACAGATTATTTTCTTCTGGAACATCTGGGCTAATTCATTACTTTCCAAAAATACAGGATTCAATGCTAGGGAAAGCCAAAACTTTTCATTTTCAGACAATGATTTCCTAATATTCTAATGGGAATATTCTGACATAGTAGAAGGACCATTTAAAAATATAATCTTTCATCTTAAAGAAGAAGAGTGACACCTAAAAAACTTTTTCAAGTTTAGGATTGGTTCTGATCTAACTTATCAGATTAGTATGAAATTATCTTATTAGTTTGGACTCAGCTTCCACATTCCAGAGCACTAGTAACCAATTTACTTTCCCTAAAATATTCACACAGAGGCACTTACAGGCTGTTTATGCTGCTACAGTAATGGGCAGAGAGGCACAAAAGGGGATTACCTATTTCTGAATTTTATTTCTGAACATGGACAAATAATTTGATCTTTTGCTTTACCATTTGAGATACTGATGTGCCTATCATGGGAATACTGAATGAGATCAAAAGTTAATAATTAGAAAGGGTTTCAGCCTTGTCGGGCTCTACTTTTGAATACACAGCAGTATTTATGTCTCATCTGCTTCCTTCCTACTCAAGATTATAAACCTTTTGTCTAAGGTCCTTCCTTAGATCTTGGTATTCTTGTCATAAACGTTTCTTCTCACTTATTTTGCAAGTTGCTTTTGTCACTTTACCACAGAGTTGTACTTAAGAGTTTATATAGTCTCTAGCCTCTTTTCTTTATACTTAAAGCAAACTAAACTAATTCTAGGTAAATAATTCCTTGTCTATTTTTCTTAAGTTATTCTCAATATGCTCATTTCAGAAAATCTGAACAGTGCAGAAGCAGAAAAAAGTCACTCAGAATCCCGAGAGTTACCTAGAATGGTGGTGGTGGGGGAAACAATAGATATTACAGACAGATGTAATATGTAGCCAAGAGACAGTACCCCAAACATCCTAATCTCCCGTTAGGATCAGTTTGTGGTGAAACTAAGTTAGTATCAGGCTAGGGCCAAGAAAAGCCAAATCCTGCCCCAGACTGGTTCTCCTTCTGAGACTACCAAGGGTCATACATGCACAGGGAACAGACCCCACTGTGGAACTCCAGGGAGCCAGACTGGAGTGCTGAAGGGCCTTCTGCCTAGGCCTAAGCAGGCCTACTTTGCCTACTTAGCCCCAAAAAACTCAAACCCAAATCTCAGATCTGATCATTCCAAGAAAAGGAAAAACAGATCCAAAAAACAATCACCCACAAAAAGTGTTAGAGGACAGGAACAAGTGGTTTGGCCTGATGCTAGAGTACAAATGTTTAGCCTATTTCAAATGCATCTACCAAAGAAGATTCTAAAACTTAACTCCGTAATGAATCTTAGTATTTAAAAAAATCTTAATTGTTAGCACACTCATTAATTTTGCTCACTTTTTTTTTGTTTCGTTTTTTAAGTTGCGATTGTTTTGTTAATAAAATAACATAGAGCAGATAATAAAAGTAGTTCTGTTGATAACACTAAACACTATCTGGATATCTCCAAGTGTTAAATATTGTCTATTTTATTGGAACAATGCATGAAACTACCAACTTCTAGATCCAGATTTCTCTCCTATACCTCTATACTAGAACCAGGTAAGGGTATCCTGCTCGTCATTAGGATTCCCAATCATTTCAGAATTGATAACATGGAACATAAATTTTATTTTGTTTACTTAAGAGAGTATTTTAAAACTTCAATTCTGAATTAGGCCCAGGAATGGCAAGAGGCTGGAGAAAGCAATTGAGAGAGGCACCATAATGAAAGCAAAGGGGGAGCTCAGTAGTTTATTACGGTAAGACATAAGATATTTGGTCCAACATGGGGTGTGCATTTTACTGCTTTATTTTTAAAAAGTGGTTTTGTTTATTTATAAAAGTAATATATATTTTAGAAATGAATATTAGCTTGACCGACTGTATTTTTTGTACTAAAGAATGGCTTTCCTAATTCTTATTTTTAAATGTCAGAGTTTTTATTTTATTTTTAATAAATTTTATTGGGGAATATTGGGGAACAGTGTGTTTCTCCAGGGCCCATCAGCTCTAAGTAGTTGTCCTTCAATCTAGTCATAGAGGGCGCAGCTCAGCTCCACGTCCAGTCGTCGCTGTTTTCAATCTTTAGTTGCAAGGTGTGCAGCCCACCATCCCATGCTGGAATGGAACTGGCAACCTTGTTGTTGAGAGCTTTCGCTTTAACCAACTGAGCCATCAGGCCACCAAGAATTTTTCTTTTTTTTTTTAGTTGAAGATTTATATTCCCATGAAATGTTAATGTTTTGAACATTTGTTAGGTTGGTGTAAAAGTAATTGCGGTTTAAAAGGTTAAAAAAAATTGCAAAACTGCAATTACTTTTGCACCAACCTAATATAAAGGCGTTGCTAAGTTTTAGAAATTTACTTTAAAGGGACTGGTAAGTTCACCACCTCCCACTGACACTCAAAACCTATTCGTTTGCCTTACATATCTGTTGTGAAGCTGACTCCTTTATTCCATAATATCTAAAGGTCTAAGTATTTTTAAATTATTTCTCAAGTTAATCATACAGTTGAGAAAAGGAAATTTCTCTTTATAGACATATTCCAGCTAAAAACAAAAATGAGAAAGAAATGACAAAATTAAAATATCAGCATTTTGCAACTCCTAATGACATGGATCAATGTAAAGTTCATCAATGGCTACCATCACACAAGAGACAGAAGACCATTACATAACGCCTGGTGGAATACAACACTGCTATAACATATTCTTGCCTTCCATCCCCTCAGTCAAATGATTCTGATTAAGCCTAAATCTGTTAACTTACCGGAAACACAGAGCACAGATGAACATATTAAATGATGCCATGGAAATATAATGAACAAAATCCACAGGGCTGTGAACAGCTCAACAGAACAAAAGACCATTTTCTTCAAAAATAATAAGAAATGAGTGGAAACATATAGTTTAAAAGAAACTTAAACGATATAACCAACTGAACTATATAGACCTTATTGAAACCCAATTCAAACGAAGTTTTAAAATAATCATGAGACCACTGGGGAAATGAGAATGCTGACTGATGAGTTGATATTAGTGAATTGTTATTTTAGCATGACATTGTTACATTTAAGAGAAGAGTCCTCATCTTTTAAAGACACACTCTAAAATATTTACAGATTGAAATGATACCTAGTTTTGGCTTCAGAATAATTGGGATGACATGGCAGTAGGTATAAAGGAAGACCAGCTATGAGCTGATAATTGGAGAAGCAGGGTGATGGAGATACATAGAACTGTATGAATACTATGATGAATAGTATGGGTCTTTGTCCTTTGATAGTTCATCACCAAATAGTAGAAGAAACATTCAGACATGTGCACCAATAAATAAAACACAGGTGATATGCAGAACCGAAGTATGTCTAAAGTAAGAAGTAATGATTTAAGAGACATCGGAGTGTGGAAGTCAGGCATTCCAGGCACAGAGTTATGAAACTACACGGTATATAAAAGAACTGCAAAGAACTACGTCTACTTTATAGATTAGGTAATAAATAACCTACCTAAGAACTGTTCTCCTTGGAACTTTCTTCCCCATGGGGCTGGGGTGACTTTACACTTAATAAACACTGTTTGACACCCCGCCTCGCCCAAAAAGAGAGTTGTTATTAGCAGAATCTGGAGTAGTTATTATCCGTTCTTTTTGATATTTTTGGTTGTGCACATATTCATCTTTCAACCATATTATATCCTCACAGATCCTGGTTAATTTGTGTTATCTCAGTTTATCACCATTAGTATTATAAATAAACACTTCCTAGCTTCTGGAAAATAAAAAGAAGATATACAAATGGCCAATAATCACATGAAAAGATGCTCAGCCTCATTAGTTGTCAGAAAAATGCAAATCAAAACCACAATGAGATGCTACTTCACAACCACTAGGATGGTTATAATGAAAAAGATGGTTAAAAACAAGTATTGGTGAGGATATGGAGAAATCAAAACCTTTATACACTGCAGGTAAGAATGTAAAATGATGCAGGCACTTGGGGAAAACAGACTGGCAGTTCTTCAAAAAGTTAAACATAGAGTTACCACTTGACACAGTAATTCAACTCCTAAGTATATATCCAAGAGCAACTCCTATTGACAATTACGTTCGCGAACTTGCCACCGTGCGCTTACATTGGCAGTGCTGTACAAACAGCTCGGTAAGGTTTCGTTACATTGGTATATCAGTGTCTCACAGCTGTGTTCGTGTTGATGGGTGGTGGTGTCTTGCTGAGTGGCATTCATTATTGTTGTTGCATGTTTTTGTGTGCTATTGCAAGAAGATCTGAGCTTGTATTAGAGAAACGAACAAA
Source organism: Rhinolophus hipposideros (assembly GCF_964194185.1). Classification (NCBI taxonomy): domain Eukaryota; kingdom Metazoa; phylum Chordata; class Mammalia; order Chiroptera; family Rhinolophidae; genus Rhinolophus; species Rhinolophus hipposideros. The sequence continues at coordinate 28,589,196 of NC_138051.1, forward strand.
CATCAAATTTGTTAAATGTTCTTGTTAAACTTAGCAAGAGTGGAAATGAAATCAGGGACATGTTAGTCCAAGTTTCTGGAAATAATGCCATGAAGAAAACAGCAGTGAATTAAACGTTTTTCTGAGGGAAGAGAACGCATCACTGATGAAGAGAGGTCAGGGCGTCTAGTAACAAGCAGAACTGACAAAAAAATTGCAAAAATTGATCGAATTGTGTGTCAAAATCATCGGCTGACTATGGGAAGCATAGCAGACCAAGTAAACATCGATAGAGACAGGAAAATCTTACGTGAAAATCTTGGCATGAGAAAGATGAGTGCAAAAATAGTTCCGAAGGAGCTCACTGATGAACAAAAGAAAAGGAGAGTCGAAGTTTGCCAAGACCTTTTGGAGAGGCAAGATGATGTTTTGTGCCATGTTATCACTGGTGATGAAACATGGGTGTACCAATACGACCCTGAAACAAAGCATCAAAGTGCACAATGGAAGTCAGCCGATTCTCCACAACCAAAAAAGTTTTTCATCAGTCCAAATCGCGTTGAAACAATGTTACTAACTTTTTTTGATATTAGAGGGATTATTCATTATGAATTTTACCAACTGGACAAACAGTTAATCAAGTTTAGTATTCGGAAGTGCTGAAAAGACTGCATGAAAAAGTTAGACGACCTGAACTTTTCACCAACAATTCATGGCTCTTGCATCATGACAATATACGGCACTGTCTGTGAGGGAGTTTTTAGCCAGGAAACAAATAACTGTATTGGAACACCCTCCCTACTCACCTGATCTGGCTCCAATGACTTCTTTCTTTACCGGAATATAAAGGAAAAATTGAAAGGAAGACATTTGGATGACATTCAGGACATCAAGGGTAATATGACGACAGCTCTGATGGCCACTCCAGAAGAAAAAGAGTTTCAAAATTGCTTTGAAGGGTGGACTAGGTGCTGGCATCAGTGCATAACTTCTCAAGGGGAGTACTTTGAAGGTGACCATAGTGATATTCAGCAATGAGATATGTAGCACTTTTTCTAGGATGAGTTCGCGAACTTGTCAGGCCTCATATTAACACAGTAATTAATGGAATATTAATTATTCTGCCATAAAAAAGAATGAAATCTTACCATTTGCAACATCATGAATGGACCTAGAGGGTATTATGCTAAGTGAAATAAGTCAGAGGAAGACAAATACCATATGATCTCACTTATATGTGGAATCTAAAGAACAAAATAGATGAACAAACAAAACAGAAACAGATTCATAGATACAGAGAACAAACTGATGGTTGCTAGATGGGGAGGTGGGTTGGGGGACTGGATGAAAAAGGTGAAGGGATTAAGAAATACAAATTAGTAGTTACAAAATAGTCATGGGGATGTAAAGTACAGCATTGGGAATATAGTCAATAATACTGTAATCACTATGTATAGCACCAGGTGAGTACTAGACTAACTGGGGGATCCTTTGTAAATTATATGTCTAACCACTATGCTGTACATCTGAAACTAATATAAAATAATATTGAACGTCAACTGTAATTGAAAAATAATAATAATAATAATGATTTTAAAATAAATCAAGAATGACTCTAGATTTGGTTTGGTCATTATATGGATGGTGGTCATCATTCATCATGATAAAAACAGGAAGAGTAATCTGTGTTTATGTGGGGGGGGTGGGCATGGTGGTAGGTTGTTCCGAATAATGAGTTAAGTTTGGGATATGTTGAATTAGTGAAGATATTAAGTCAGCAAATGGATATATGGCTCTGAAGTGAGAGAGAGAGAGAGAGAGAGAGAGAGAGAGAGAGAGAGAGAGAGAGAGAGAGAGCTCTCAGTCATTCAGCAAAGATTTACTGAGTGCCTCCTATATAGCAAAACTAATCATTGCAGGGGACACAACAATGAACAAAACAAAGTTGGTCCTTGCCTCTCTATGAAGCTTACAGTCTATGAAGCATACAATAAATAACACTAAAAAATTGTGTATTATCCAAGTGTTATTAAGGAAACAAAACGGTTTCTATGACAGAGAGTAAAGAGAAGACCTAACTTAGTAATCAATGAAGGCTTCTCTGAGGTGACATTTAAGCTTAGATCTTTACTGGCGATAATAGGTTTGGAAGTCATCCATATGTCGACAATAACTGAAGCATGGGAGTAAATGAAATTATCCATGTAGAATATAAAAGATAAGGAAAATATCTATTATAGAACTCTGAGAAATATAAATAAGAGATAGATAGAGGAAGAGAAACACAAAAAGAAAACAGAAGTTGATTACAGTAGCCAAAGAAAAAATATTTTAAGGAGGAGAAAGTGGGCCTCAAATGTTGCTGAGAAATTGCAGTAAAAACCAAAAATAAGTATCCACTGGATTTGATAACAAGGAGGCTGTTACTGTCCTTGCAAGAGCAGTTTCAGTGAGACAGTCTGAAGCCAGACTGCAGTGGATTGAGGAGAGGCTTGGGGGGCGAAGTAGACAGTATAGACACACACCCATCATTGCACTCGAGTGTAGTTCTCTTTCTCAAGACTCTACTCACCATGCGCTTGTGAGGGTCACCACCAATCCTCATGTTGCCAAATCCAGTCAACCTTCCTTTGCCCTCATCTTCATCTCTCAGTAGTATTTGACTCAGCTCTAGTTATTTCTTCTTTCCTGAAACATTTTCCTTTCCCAGTTTCTGTGACACCACACTCTCCTTATTTTCACCTCTCTCTTTGCGGCTCTTTGCTAACATTTCTTCTCCTGTACCTAATCACTAGATATTGAAGCCACTCTTTCTCTGGGTGATCTTATCTAGTCCCAAGGCTTTAAAAACTATCTATACCCTGATGAGTTCCATACTTATATCTCAATCATTGACCTGTGTCCTAAGCTCCACAATGGTAAATTTTTCTGCCTTTTGTGTTTGCTCTTCCTGGATTTCTAACAAGCATCTATAACCTAATATGTTAAAAATGGTATTTTCCCTCAAAATGGTTTTCTCAGTCTTGGTAAAGTGTACAGTTATTCCTCTTAGCTGTTCAAGACAAAAACCCACATGTCTTCTTTGATTCCTCTCTTTTTCTCATCCTCCACATCCAAATCAATAGCAGTTCTACTAGTTCTTCCTAGAAAACATATCTCAGATTTAACGACCCCTCTCCATTTCTATTGCCAGCACTTTAGCCCAAACAGTCTTGCTTAGATTTCTTCCATAGCCTCCTAACTGGTCTCCCTGCTTCTACTTTTAACTTCTCTATGGTTCATTCTCTACTCAGCAGCCAGATTCTCTTTGAAAATTATGTGTCAGACAATGCCAATTCCTTGCTTAAAACATTTCAATGGTGTCCCACTGCACTTGGAAGAAAATCTAAATTCCTTACCTTGGCCTACAAGTAAGTATACTATCAAGCCTCTCTCTCTGACTTTACCTTGAATTATTCCTCTCTTCCTCCCAACCTTGATGTGCATTCATTCATTTAACAAACATTTCTTAATGCGGCTAATTTGTGCCAGGTACCTAGTTAGGTATTGGGCAATACAAAGATGATACCAAAAGCTTCAGTTTAGTGAAACAGACATATGAACAAATAAATTAAAAACACTTTTGCAGAGTTAGGTATTATATTTTTGCATAGTTAAGAACAAGGTGGGACTGGAGTACAAAGGACTTTTGCATAGTTAAGAGCAAGGTAGGACTGGAGTACAAACTCCGCCTACAGGAACCAAAGAAGGCTTTACCAAAGAAGGAACAATTACTGCATGCATGTGAAAGATGCTAGTTGTGGATAACGGTGCATGTAGTCTATGACCCGGGAACAGAAGAAAGCTAACAGACCCAAATGGGGCTTTCCAATCCTCAAAGACAGATAGTTTTATCTAGAGGTGAGTAAAAATTTCAAAACAAGGGGCAGCCGGTTAGCTCAGTTGGTTAGAGAGCGCGGTGCTCTTAACAAGGTTGCCAGTTCGGTCCCCCCATGAGCTACTGTAAGCTGCGCCCTCCATAACCAGATTGAAACAACTACTTGACTTGGAGCTGATGGGTCCTGGAAAAACACACTTAAAAAATAAATAAAAGTAAAAAAAAAAAAAAGAATTCAAAATAGGCGGCTTGATCAACTATTGGCCATAGAGTAGTAGAGCAGAAAAATGCCCTTGTCAGGTCATTAAAGAGATTGGGGATGATTAAAACACAAATGGATATTTAGATCAACATTCCATTCATTCATTCATTCAACAATTTTTTGAGTGTCCAATACATATTAAGAACTATCTGAAGAGCTTGGTATACAACCATAAACAAAACCAACCAAATCTCTGCCTTCATGGAGTTTACTACATTCTAGTGCAGGATTCAGACAGTAAACAAATATATAATGTTAGAGATAAGAGCTATGATGAAAAATAAAGCAGGGTAAGGCGTAGAGAGCGTTGGGCCTACTATTTCAGATATTAGAATCAGTAAAGGTCTGACTGAGAAGGGAAAATTTAAGCAAAATCCTGAATGAGGCAATCTAGGCATTACTTGGATCAGTTATTCAACTTCACAAATTAGGAAAACACATTTTCAGACATTGCTGACTTCACCAAACTGACCCTTCACTAAAGTGATGATTAACTGACCCCTTTCCATTTATTTTATCTTGATTATTTGACCATGTGTAATTGGTCCCATGATAGGTAGGTTAAGATTCAGACTACATATAATTTCTCTACTAATCATTAACCAATCCTGGGTTTAGTTATTAACCAAAGGTCTGCTCTTTCTCTTGTTCATGTGACCTTGTTTACATTTCTCCTTCAGTCTCAGCTGGATTTTATCTCCCCATAATGTTAAATAGTATCTAAAATATGATGGTTCACTCAAGCAGCTAAAAGCAGGATGCAGCCGAAGCCTCAATTCCCCTTCCTCTATCTCGAGAGTTAGAACCAAGGAGTGAGATACCAAAGAAAAATTAAACCTATTATCTTCAGCCAGAAAATGACTAAGGCTCCTTTTCATATTTAGAAAAGAGACACTCTCCTAAGAATGAGAAGTAAGAGTAAAAAAATAGTGATAAAATCTCAAGAAACATATCAGGATAGGAATCCCATTAGACTATGAAATAATTCCAGTGAAGAATTGGAGAGTGTGAGGGAAAATCCAAGGCTTTTACAATTTGGGAACTCTCTCAAACAGTTGTCCCGCCTTCTCTCTAGCTTCTACATTCCTACTGCTCCTGACCAAGTCAATGGTATGCCAACATATGATGTATCAGGAAAAGAAAAATATTTTCTAAAATTCAGGCAACCAATTATGAACACTAACTGAAGAATTAAATATATATGCATTACTAAGAAAGGTTACTGAAAAGTGAGAATGGGAAACAAGAAGTCCCTTCTTGAACTTATATCTATAAGCAAAAGGTTGAGTTAGACCATTAAATCCAATGTTTGTAGGGTCAGGTCTACATATTCAAATACATTTTCAAAAGATGCATTAATCTGCACAGAAAGATTATAAATCTCCCTAGAACCTTCTTTATTTTTGAAAATTACTTAATAGAACTAGGAAGTACAAGGCAAGATGTCAGCTACATAGTGGTTTTTACAGCCTGTCACAGATTCTGGGTCAGTAAAAAGTTAACTGTTGAGATTTGTATCATCAGTGAAGAAAGCAAACAGCAGCCAATTTCTCTCCACTGTGTACAAATGGAGAGGAAGTTTAAAGAAAACCTTTGGGGGTGGCCAGATGGCTCAGTTGGTTAGAGCGCAAGCTCTGAACAATGGGGTTGCCTGTTCAATTCCCACATGGGATGGTGGGCTGCACCCCCTCCAACTAAAGATGGAAAAAGGTGACTGGACTTGGAGCTGAGCTGTGCCCTCCACAAGTAGATTGAAGACAACAAGCTGCCGCTGAGCTTCCGGAGGGGCGGCCGGATGGCTCAGTTGGTTAGAGAGGGAGCTCTCAACAACAAGGTTGCCGGTTGAACTGATGGACCCTGGAGAAACACACTGTTCCCCAATGTTCCCCAATTAAAAAAAAAAGTTTTAAAAGAGAACCTTTGATAATGAAATAAGATGCTCTTAGAACTAGCCTGGATAATCGGATTTTTTTCACCTTTGTTTCTCTTACCTGAGAGATGTGACTAAAATGCTGCAAAGCTGTCTCTACAGGGCTTTTGAAGTACATCTTCTCCTGAGGTTTCAGCTATGAAGAGAGTAAGACAAACACTGCGTATATCCACAAAGAAATCAAATAAAATTCTGGTAGATACGGCAAAGGATGTACCACCCTGTCTAAAGCACCTGGTATTATTTCACTGAGCGAAGTGAAAGGGCAATCACCACTGCTCCAGGAGATGCAGACTATATGTCCTAATTCTCCTTACCCTGTGTTTCTGTAACAGCAGCCACAAATAATTCTCCCATCTGTTGTTTACCACCCCTACTTTTTTCTTTTTACAATTACTATCATCGAGTTTTGCTTGTTTCTTTTCTTTCTTTCTTAAAAATTTCGGTGATTAGTCCCTCATCAACTATACTCTTTGTATACTTCCTACAGGCCAGGAATGGGATAAGACGGTTTGTGGGAGGGGAAGAAAAACTTACATTATCAGAAAGAGCCAGATGCTTGCAGGCAGCTCCACAAACAGAACATTTTTCTAGGGGGGAAAGGGAAAAAAATGTTTGGTTCTCATGGACATGAGGTAAGATTTTCCTAAAATACACGGTAACAGTCAAGTAGGCTAGCAAGAGAAGAAGAAAAGAGGGTTCTTACTGAATTTAGAATACCATTTGCTATAAAAGGACATCTACTTGAGCTCTGTTCTCTACATCAGTATTTCCAAACTTGTATGTTGATGACATGTAAGCCTTTCACACTGTGCCTCTACCCATCTCCCTCTTTATAAATCCCCAATTATCTTCTGTGGGGGAGGGACAGATCTAACGCCCCAGCAGGAAGTGCTAGAGTACATTTATAAGAGTACTGGGAAGAGTACAAAAGTACCATTGATCTCAATTTTAAGTTACTCTTTTTCATTCCATCTACCTCACACTTAGCACACATTACTATAAAAAAAACTCCCCAATTTTTTCTGCCCTGTTCTTTTTTTTTCTTTTTCTTTTTTTTTTTTATTAATTAATTTATTTATTAGTTTCAGGTGTACAAAACAAGGTAATACTTAGACGTTCATCATTTATATCCCTCATACTGTGAACCCCCCTCCCCCCATCCACTATCCCTCCGACCTCACACTGAACCATCACATTATATATATAAAATTATAGTTGGCATTCATTAATGTTTAGCTTCTGATGTACAATGCCATGATCAGGTATCCACAGTATCCCTGAGGTGGTCTCCCAAATAGGACGCATGTCCATCGGATACCCAACAAAATTTTCTGCCCTGTTCTAACTTTGCTAATATTCCTGCATCTTGTTCTGAAGCTCTCCTACTCTCCTATCTAACGAACCCATTCTGAAAGATGAGAAAATTGAAATTCCTAATCTTTCCTTGGAAGTTGAAATTTTAGTAGTGTTGCTGGTTATTGATTAAGATAAATGCCATGTCAGGAGAAAACATCACATGACAGATGCTTCACTGAGACAAACAGCTCCAAAGTGAGCTGCTGTTACCAGTCAACAGCTTCGTTAACATTAGCAGACAACTTAAAAGAGTCATGAGATTCATGAGGTTAGGTAGCTTCTCCAGAGGCTACCTAACCTGGCTCTTCTTTCATTGGGGGCTAAGCTGTTTCCCAGACTTCCCTCCATATTATTGCCAGAGTGAGCTAGCAAATGCAAACCATGCTTCTGTTTAAGAAAAACACAAAGCAAACTTCCACAGCTCTCCATCACCCGCAGGATAAAGTTCAGTTCTTTAGCCTGGCATATAGAGCCTTCCATAATCTGGCCACTGCCCTATCTCTTTAGCCTCATCTCTCACCATTTCTTACCTTGTTTTTCATGCTCTAAAAATCTCAACCATGTGTAGTCCCCTGCACTATGGTTTTATGATGTGGTGTGCCATTATACATGCTGTTCTCTTAAACTAGAATGATCTTCCCTGCTATCCACTTGGCAAACTACAGGTTTATTATTCAGAACTCTACTGAAGCAACACCTCTTCTGTGAAATCTTCCTTGATCAAAGTATCCTATCCTAAGTCCCTCTTCTGGGCTATTTCCATACTGCATAAGTATTTTAGCATAAAAAAACCCAAACGAACAAACAAAAAAACCCCATCATCTTGAATTCAAGTCTCACTTCTAAGATTTAATGGCTCCAAGAACTTGGTCAAAATCACTTATCCTATCTGAACCAGTTCCTCATTAGTAAAGTGGGTCTACTAACAATTACCTCCTGGGATTGTGGTGAAAATATATAAAATCGGTACATGTGGAAACTTTTTAAATTGTGAAAGTATCACCACCACCACACATCATCATCATTTCGAATCAAATTGACCTTAGAGGCTAGACCACTTCCTATTAGAAATGGCTCTTGTTACCAACCAAACTGTCACCCATTCTATTTGTTATTCTTATTTTTTTCTTTTCTCTAATCAGTGTGATAATCTTGTGGCTTTCCCTGCCACGGGCTTCAAAACACTGACAAGTACCTTTGATTACTCAAGTAATGCACATTCCATTTGCTAAATCATTCTTTATTAATGGATTTCTGCGATTTCCATAATTAAGTTTCCTACCGTATCTCTACCACCTTTGGCCTACTAAGTGATTTTTATCCCAAGTCACACAGATAAATGACTAATCATTATTTCTAGGTTAAAAACGTTTTTGCCTGAAAACAATTAAGTCACTCACCCACAGTCATACACTTTTTACAGAAAATATGGCCACAGCTGGTGACAAAGAAATGGTCCCCATCTTTTCGGAAACACCAGTTGCAGTGAAACCAATCCATTCTGGAGCAGATAAAGAGGAAGAGTAAGAATAACCTGGGACATAAAAGAACTGTAACTGGTCCAAAAATCTATGTAACAATGTTTGCTTAGCTCCTGCTATCTTATTGGGATGTGGGCATATTATTGTGGGTATTCCAACCAGTTGTAAGGAAATACATATACCTCTGAAGTGAGAAAAGCAGATTTCAGACTATGTTACATGATTAAAAAAAATAAATATATATATATTTAGTAAGACTATGATGGGACTCTTTTTAAATGGTGTGATTGTGTGTGTTGCTTTTACAGTCCCCACCCCCCCAAGTTTTCTGGATTAATTCATGTACCAATTTGTAATTAATCTTTAAAAAAAGAACCATCCATTTTTTTCCTAATAGTTTCCCATGATACCATGAGATGAAACCAGGAACAATGGGCCAAATAATAGCCACTCGTGAAACATTTTAACTAAGGGAAACACGGTCGTGAATGATAACGTTATCTCAGCTTGTACACTTTCCCTTCTACTCTACAGAAACTCAGAATCATAGATCTGGAAGGGGTCTTGAAAATCATTTAACATTTTATCCAATCCCATCGTTTTTCAAAAAAGGTACCTGATGTTCACTGACATTCAATGACTTGTCCTAAATTCCGTCTTTAGTTAGTGGCAGCTCTGGGATTAGAACCCAAATCTCTTTATTCCGTGTCAAGTTCTTGCTACCACATTAAATAAGCCTTTGTGTTATACATAGCAACCATACATCCTATATTTTCTGCTAATACTAATTACATATAATTTGTTAAGTACATAAGTATATAAATGGGACTTTGTAAGATTTTTAAATGAAGAAATTGACGTCAAAAATACGGAACTGAGCTGATACATACTGAGCTGTAATTAGCTCATATGGTTAATGAATTCATGTTTAATTTCATTAATATTCTATTTAAGAATATAATATCTGTTAGTTTGATTTCTTTTGAAATTGGGAAAATAATTTAAAGAGAAGGTAAATTTTTCCTCCCACCAAAGTCTTCTCTTTTAAAAAAGTTTTTAAATGGTTTATGGAGAAGTTTGCTGAAAGAATGATGGCTAGTTTGTGCCGCATTCTAACATTTTTATCACATAAGGCAAGATTCATGATTAAACTTACTGAATAAACAGTTCAGTGCAAAGGAATTACGCAGTCTGAGCCATGAGCTTCAGATTTCTATTTGTTGCTCACGATACACTAACTTCTACCAAGAAGTTGGTCTACAGAACTACTGAAAACGTCCCACTATACACACGCTGGTTTGTTTAGGGGCAGCAACAACAACTGTAGTCAAATGGCTTGGCCAGATGAACCCCTCTAAGAAGGGGAGTTAACAGGGTTTGTGAGGGCAAGACTTCCCTGGCTTCTACGGGTGGTGGGGATTCAGCAGAGTTTCAAATTTAGCGGTACTTCCTTCCCCACCCACTTGGCCGCCGTGATCCCCAAACGCCTCTGATCTTACTGAAATCACCCACTTCTCCTCAGGAAGGGCTGGAAATGGCGGGAAAATATACAGCGAGCCTCGCAGCAGGGAAAGGCAAGGAGCAGGGCGTGGCCCGCGCCGGCGTGCGTGCGCGAGGCGTGGGCGGGGCCGGGCTGTGCTAAGTGCGTGCACGGCCGGCGGCTGCGCAGTGTAGGGCAGAGTGGGGCTCACGGTGGTCGGCAAAAGGCGAGCGTGCGTTTTGATAGTCAGGAAAATCTACTTCGTTAAGATTGGGGACAGATAAGGAATGGGACCTAATCCCGTACATGTTACTATGGAAACAACAAGATGAAAATACAGTAAACCTCAATAACACACTAGAAAAATGTGATCATAAAGCAGATGAAAACGTCAACCTAGTATGTTTAAATGAAATAAAGAAAAGAATAGATCCTTTGAAAGAACAGTATAAATCAGAATTAGAAAAACTAAAAGGTGACATGGATGGAGAACAGTCGGGTATTAAATGAGAACTAAGAAATCTCGGGGTGAAAAATCTAAAGTTTTTTCAGAAATGAAAAATGGGAAAAAACACAATTAGGGCTGAAAGGAGACTGTAAAAAAAGGAAGAAAAAAGTTTTCAAGAGAAAGTGACAGATACAGAAAACAAGCAAAAAAGATTTTACACACACGCATACACACTTATTTATTCTCCCAAGGAAAACCAGAGCAATGTATCAGAACATATTTAAAACCATTTTTGAGAAAATTTTCCTGAAATAAAATAAGACCTAAGTCTACGTATTGAAAGGGCATACTGTATGTAGGATAAAACTGACCCAGAACAGTCAAAATCAAGACATTTTGTAGTGAAACTATTGGTCTTTAAAGATAAGGGAAACACCCCTTTGAGCAGCTAGACAAAAAAGTACTAGTCACCTACAAGGAAAAGAAAGTTAGACTGGCATCAGACTTCTAGTACAGCAGCATTTTTTGCTAGAAACAATGAAACAGCATTTTCAAGATTTTCAAAAAGAAAATATGATCCAAAAATTTTATATCCCCTTATACTTGTTCAGGTATAAAGGTCATTGACAAAAATGTGAACATGAACTTTTTCCTGAGGAATCCACAAAGTAGTGGTTCTCAAACTTTTTGGTCTCAGAAGTCCTTTACCTTTTAAAAATTATTGAAGACTCTCTCCCCAAAGAGCTTTTGTTTATGTGGATCATATCTATTAATATTTACCATTTTAGCTATTAAAACTGAGAAATTTGAAAATATTTATTTACTAATTCATTTGAAAACAAAAAGAAGGTTCACTGAGTTATGCACATTGACACATTTCATTACACAAAATTAAAAACTGACACATTTCTTTATACAATATTTAAATTCAGTTTTATTAATATCACTACCTATCTCATTGGAAAAGTCTTTGAGTATTGGGAAACTGTCAGTCCCACAGCTGCAGATACAAGTTTTCCAAAATTCTAATTTTCATCTGAAAGTTTGAGTTTTATCATTGACAACAAGTACTGTCACTTGTTTTCTTTGACATGACAAGCTCGTTTTGTTTGTTTTGGACAAAATGTCTGCCAAGTACCCAAGTCTGAATAACTATAGTTTGTTAATTGTTCTTTCAAGTAAAAATTATGTTCTATATAAAAAACGTGATTAGTTGAGCTCACAACTCAAACCATTGAATAAATGGTTTTTCTAAATATAATCTTAGTTCTATGTAAATATTCTAAGTTATAGAAAAAGGAAAAAAATTCCAAAAATATTGATGAATAAACTTAACATTGATATCAAAAAATAATAAATATCATACAGATAAAATAAAACAAAACTACAGAACAGTCTTGCTTGTGAATATTGATGCAAAAATCTTAAATAAGATATTGGCAAATAGAATTTAACAACACATTTTAAAAAATTTTTTTATTGGAGAATATTGGGGAACAGTATGTCCTTCCAGCACCGGTCACCAGCTCCATGTCAAGTCGTTTTTCTCAATCTAGTTGTGTGTGTGTGTATGTTTGGAGGTGGGGGGCGCAGTTCAGCTCCAAGTCAAGTTGTTGCCTTCAATCTAGTTGTGGAGGGCACAGCTCACTGGTCCATGTGGGAATCGAACCTGCGACCTTGGTGTTATGAGCACTGATCTCTTAACCACTGAGCCAAACAGCCACCCACAGGCAGCTCAACTCCAAGCTCAAGCCATTGTTTCTCACTGGCCCATGTGGGAATCGAACCAGCGACCTGGAGCTCTGAGCACTGCACTCCAAACACTGATCCCACCAGACACCCTAACAACATATTTTTCAAACTACACATTATGACCAAGTGATGTTCATTACAGGAATGAATGGATGGTTCAATATTAGCAAATCCATTGATGTAATTTATTATAGTAATATTTCTAAAAAGAAATATGTGATAATTTCCACAATTTCCAATAAAGCATTTGTCATAATTCACATCCATTTCTGATTTAAAATCTCAATGAAGTAGCAATCAATAAATGTTTCTTTAACATAATTAAAAGGTGTGTGTGTGTGTAAAAATCAACATTTTAAAAATAGGAAACACTAGAGACATTCTTGCTGGTCAGGAATGAGACAAGAATGCTAGTACACTTAACATAGTATCAGAACATTAATTTAAAAGAATAAGATAAAAACATCTCTTTTAGCAGATTATATCATTGTATATATCTGAAGAATCAATGGGAAACTACTGTAAATAATAAAATTAGGTAAAGTAACAGATTATAAAAGTAACAAAGAGAAACACAGTAACTTTTCCATATTCAAATACTGACCAGTTGGAAGCTAAAATGGTGAGAAGACTATTTAAAATATCAACAAAGAAGATAAAATGCTTAGGCAATACAGAAATATGCAAATATATATGAAGAAAACTTTGAAACATTCATGAAAGAGACAAATGTTAACATAAAGAAATGGATCTTGACATGATCCCAGTAAAAAACACTAACAGGTTGCCTTTCTGTAATTAAACATATTGATTATAAAGTTCATGTGGAAAACGATCAAATGAACAAACAAGAATATCTAGGAAAACCCTAAAAATATTTAGTGTCATGTGGGTGGAAAGCTGGCGACATCCAATATTACAACATATTATAAAGCCTCTATAATTATAAAGTGTGATATTGGTAAAAGAATAAACATACAAACCAATAACATAGAATGTCCAGAAACAGAATCATGTACATTTGGAAAATTGAATTTACGATAAAGGTGGCGAATTCAATGGAGGGGAGGAGTTGAATTTTTTAATGAATTAGAGTTGGGACAACTGGATAGCCATTTGGAAAAATGTGAAATTGGGTCTGTATCTCACATTATTCCCTAGGATAAATTTCAAATGGATCAAAAATCTAAATATAAAAATGAAACATGTGAGTACTAGGAGAAGAAATGGGTGAATACTTATAACCTAGGAGGGGGGAGAAAAATCTTCCTATGAGACTTTTATCAAATGTATGCTCCATCTGTGGCTTGTCTTTTCAATCTCTTAATAGTGGTTTTTAAAAAGCAGGTTTTACTTTTGATAAAATCCAATTTACCAGTTTGTTCTTTTTGGAGCTTTTTTTTTGGTGTGTGTCATATCTAAGAAATGTTTATCTAATCCAAGGTCACAAAGATTTTTTCCCCCCATGTTTTCTTCTAGAAATTCTAGAAATCTAGACTTATAGCTTTTGATTTACAGTTAGGAATACGATTTATTTTGAGTTAGTTTTTCTATATTGTATGAGGTATAGATTAAAGTTCTTTCCTTTGTATGTGTTTGTTGTTTTGTTTTTGTTTACTGCATATGGATATTCAATTGTTCCAACACCATTCACTGAAAAGATGATCTTTTCTTAACTAAATTGCCTTTGTCAAAAAAATCGGTTGTCCATGTGGCGGTCAGATGGCTCAGTTGGTTAGAGTGTGAGCTCTTAACTACAGGATTGCGGGTTTGATTCCCACATGGGCCAGGGAGCTCTGCCCTCCCCAAATAGATTGAAGACAACGAGAAGCCGCTGAGCTTCTGGAGGGGTGGCTGGATGGCTCAACTGATTAGAGCGCGAGCTCTTAACAACAAGGCTGCCAGTTCAATTCCTACATGGGATGGTGGGCTTCGCCCCCTGCAACTAAAGATTGAAAACGGCAACTGGACTTGGAGCTGAGCTGCGCCTGCCACAACTAGATTGAAGGACGACTTGACTTGGATCTGATGGGCCCTGGAAAAACACACTGTTCCCCAATATTCCTAAGTAAATAAATAAATAAATCAGTTGTCCATAAGAACACAATTCCAATTATAATAGCATCAAAAAGAATAAAATACTTAGGAATAAATTTAACAAAAAAAGTGCAAGACTTATACATGGGAAACTACTTAATATTGTTGACAATACTACCCTAAGTGATTTACAGATTCAGTGTAATCCCCATCAAAATCTCAACGGTGTTTTTTGCACAAACTGAAAAACGCATCGTAAAATGCATGTGGAATTTCAAGGGACCCAGAGTAGCCACAACGATCTTGAAAAAGAAGAATAAAGTTGGAGGACTCACATTTCCTAATTTCAAAACTTACTAAGAAGCTACCATATTCAAAACAGTGTGGTACTGGCATAAAGATAGACTCATAGACCAATGGAATAGAATTGAGAATCCAGAAATAAACGCTTACATCTATGGTCAATTGATTTTTCAACAATCATGCCAAAACTATTCAATGGGGGAAGGAATAGTCTTTTTGATAAATAGTGCTGGAGAAACTGGATATCCACATGAAAAAATGAATAAAGTTGGGCCCTTACTACATATATAAAAATTAACTAAAAATGGATCAGAGCTAAAAGTAATAACAAAAAGTATGAAAAAATATAGGAGCAAATCTTCATGACCTTGGATTTGAGAATGGTTTCTAAATGTGACAAAGAACAGGCAAAAAAAGAAAAGAAAAAATGGGTATATAGAATTTTATTAAAACTAAAAACTTTGTGCATCAAAGTGCATTATCAAGAGAGCAAAAAGGCAATCTACAGAATGGGAGAAAATATTTGCAAGTCATATATGTTGTAAGGGTTTAATTACCAGAATATGTAAAGAATACCAACAACTCAACAACAAAAAAACAACTCAGTTGAAAAATGGGCAAAAGAATTGAATAGACATTTCTGCAGAGAAAACACAGATGGCCAATGGACACATAGAAAGTTGATCACTATTATTAGTCATTAGGGAAATGCAAATCAAAACCACAATGAGATACCATTTTATACCTATTAGGATGGTTGTAATTTTTTTAAAAGGAAAACTACAAGTCTTAGGGAGGATATGGGGAAATTGAAACGTTCATATACTGCTGGTGGGAATGCAGAATGGTGTTTTTGCTAGATAACAGTTTGGTGGTTTCTCAAAAAGTTAAACATAGAACTACCCCACCATATGACCCAGCAATTGTGCTCCTAAATGTATACCCAAAAGTATTGAAAACAGGGACTCAAACAGATACCTTTCCGCTAATATTCACAATATTGATGCAGCACTATTCACAATAGCCAAAAGGTGGCAACAATCCAAGTGTCCATCAAAGATGAATGGATAAACAATGTGGTATATACATACAATAGGATATTATTCAGCCACAAAAAGGAATGCAGTTCTGATACATGCCACAGAATGAATGAACCTTGGAAACATTATGTTAAGTGAAATAAGCCAGACGCAAAACAACAAATATTGTATGATTCCACTTAAATGAAGAATAGTCAAGTTCATAGAGACAAAAAATAGATTAGAAGTTAGCAGGGACTGGGAAAAGTAGAGAATGAGGAGTTATTGCTTAAAGAGTTTCTGTATGAGTTGTTGAAAAATGTTAGAACTGTTAGAGGTGTTAGAGGTGATGCCACAATTTAAAAAAGAGGTGAAGTGTCCTTCTCATCACATCATATCAGGAGGTTCATGATATTCACATGACAAACTGGTGATGTTACTCTTGGTCACTTAGTTAAGGTAGTGTTTTCTAGGTTCGTCCACTTTAAAGTTAATATTTTTTCCATTCTATATTTTTTGGAAGAAAGACTACAAATCCAGCCTACCCTCAAAATAAGGGAGAAGTTTTTAAGCACCAATTCATATAATGAAGAGTATTTATGTACATTGTTTGAAATTCTTCTGTAAAAAAGATTTGTTTCTACTCCACATTCAGTTTATTTCTTCAATCATATATTTACATCAGTATGGATGCATGTATATTTATTTTATATTTTGGATTATAATCTAATACTACATTATTTATTTTGTTGCTCAAATTATTTCACTTGGCTATTGGGAAGCTCTCTCGGGTTAACTCCTCCAAACCTTTGAAATTTTAAACACTTCTTTCCTTTCTGGTATTTCAAGATGCTCCAGACTTATTTTGTATTTTCCTCGCCCCAGCTCTAAAAGCCGATATTTTTCCAAGGATCCTTGGTTGCTTTTATTGGAGAATGGTATTTTAAAAATCAAAATCTAGGCACAAGGTGTGCTCCTTGCTATGGCGATGTCATTGCTTCTAGGCCCTCTCGGTGGACAGCACTAAGTAATATATGTATGTATACTATTTCATGTACTCGTATACACACATATCTATCATTGCTTCTGTCTCTTTATCTGTATATATATTAAGCTAAACATGATTTCATACTGATCTCTCCAACTCTATTCCAGTACCAAAGGGTTCATTCTAGGCTTCCCTTATTACTTGTCTGACAGTGAGAATTCTGATTCCCAAGATCCATTATACATTTACTTATTTAATCAACCCCAGAATACATGTAAAGCAGTTTCAGAATTGTTAACCCATACACCACGAGAAATAAATTTACCAGCTAGAGTACAGTGCCTATATACAGTATGTGGACCCTTTTTGACACTTGAAGAACTTTGATTTTGTACTGGATATTAGTTGATACCAAAAAATTATTGTTAATTTTGTTAGCTGTGATAATGACCTTGTGGTTATGTAAGAAAATGTTCTTATTTTAAAGAGATGCTTACTGAGATATGTAGGGATGGAATGATGTCTGGAATTTTCTTGAAAGTGCCTCAGCAAAGAAGACAAGAAAAATGGGGAGGAGACAGATAAAGCTATGTGGCAAAATCTTGATAACTGTAGAATCTGGGTAATGATTCTGGGATATGAGTTCATTGTACTCCTCCCTACTTTTAAGTATTTTGAAATTCTTCATTATACAAAATGTTTTATTATTTAAAATTATATTTATTTTTGATAGGCAAATTATTTACTTGGTGAAAATTCAAAAGGTATCAAAGGACATACAATGAAAAATTAGTCTTCCTTTTTCTCCTGTTCCCAGCCACCAAATTCTCATTTCCAAAGGCTATTAAAGTGCTAGTTCTTGTGTAGCTTTCCACAGATCATTTATATATTTACAAATATATGCATATATATACACATATATTTCATTTTCACACACACACAAGTAGAAGCATACTTTATATTCTGTTTTTAACCTTTTTAAAAAACATTAAATTTTATAATTTCAGACTTATAGAAAAGTGCAAATATAGAAGAATTTCTGTTTACTTTAATCCAGATTCCCCAAATGTTAACATTTTACCAAATTTGCTTTGTTATTCTATTATTATTATTTTTTGTTCAATTTGAGAATAATTTGGAGATACAATGCCCTATCACTCCTAACTATTTCAGTGTATATTTCCCATAAACAAGGACATTCTCTTACATAAACATAGTGCCATTATCAAAATCAAGAATTAACACTGATATGATACTATTATCTAACCTAGAAACCTTATTCAGATTTCACCAATTGCCCCACAAGTGTCCTTTATAGAAAGAGAGAAAAAATGTTTTTCCTACCCAGGATCATATGTTGTATTTAGGTGTCCATTAAAAAAAATTAAAGCACAGCTTTATAAATTGGAAAGTGAAAGCCCATGGAAAGCCCTTGATCCTATTCTCTAAAGACAAACAGGGTTCACAACCTTTATATAAATCCTTCCAGAATTTCTTTCAATGCGTATACCAACACACAACACACAACACACATGTATGTCACACATTTAAACAAAAATGTGATAGCATACACAACATCTACAATTTGTTTTTAGTTACTATTCCATTTTTATCTTTATGATTCATTTTAAAGACTTTAAATATCATAAATTACACCTTAATTTAATTATACCTTAATTTAATTAATCGATCCCATATTGATGGGACTATAGAGTGTTCTGATTTTTAACTATTGCAAAAATATGCTGTAATAAACATCTTTATTCATTTATCTTTGAGCACCCACGCAGTTATTTCTAAAAGTAATATTTTAGACATAGAAGTATTTGATTATGTACATTTAATAAGTATGTCTTGAATCCATCGTCTTCCCATTTTTACCACTCGTTTTCTTTTTTAGTCCCTCTTGATTCCCTACTTTGAGTACTGTAATTGCCTTCTAACTGTTCCCTGCCTCTAGATTTGCCCAACTCCATTGCATCCTACCCCTGCTGCCCGATCCAATTACTGTTCTGCATAAAACTGCCCAACACTTTCAAGACAATTTACTGAGCATGGCAGTCAAGATCTTCATGATCTATACTTCTTTTTGTATCTCTTAATGTTGGTCAAAAGCACCGTGCACTTCAGTCTCATTGAATTTAAATCACACTCTCTCACCTGTGTCTCTGTGCAAACTGTTTGCTTTGCTTGGCATAGCCTCCTGATGAACTTTTATTCATCCTTCCAGACTCAGTTCAGAAATCACTGTCTCCAGATGCTTACTCTGCCCTGCTCACTGAGGGCCCTCCCAGGGCATCCTTTGCATATCTGTATCAGGGCCCTGTCTCACCATGTTATAATTGTTCTTTCTCTCTCTCTCTCTAACCAGATAGGGACGATTTTATCTTCCCTTTGGAATTGCTGGTCTTTCCATAGTGTCTGATATGTTGTAGGTGCTCAGTAAATATTTGATAAATGATGGAATAAGAAAGGAAATTATCAGAGATAATCTTACCTTGCTTCCAGACCCACTTCAGCATACTCAAAAAGAAAATACATCTCAATGGGAAAAGAGAAATTTAGGCCTAAAATGAAGAAGATTGGTGGTTATATAAAGTTGCCACCAGTAGGTACTATAGGAGAAAGATCCATTTGACAATTAAACCATTCATTCAACAAATATTTCCTGAGTAAATGCCACAAATCAAGCATAATTTTAGCCATTGGGATTATAGCAGGGAAGGAGACGCAGTCTTGGTTCTGTGGAGTTTGCATTCCCCTGGGGCTGTAAAAGGGCAATTTTATCTAAGCTCCTACCATATCCCAGGCACAGAGCTAGATGGGGATAGGGATGGGGTACAAAGACATAAGAAATATTATCTCTCCCTTCAAAAAGCCAATGACGTAATAGGGAATCCAAAAGTATATACAAGTACACACACTACAAAGCAGAATGTGTGATCAATTCAGAAACGTTAATTCACTCAGTCAACAAACAGTATTGAGCTTCTGTATTACATAACAACTGTACATGATAACAAATATGGCTCTTGCCTACAAGGTTCTTCCAGTATAAGAGAAAAAGACATATTTTAAAAATCTCATAAATAAATATGTATTAAGTACATTAAGTACTGACATAAAAGACAAAATACCAGGAACTATGACAGTGGATAATTTGGGAAATCTTTCCTGAGGAAGTACGGAATGCTGTGAGAACACAGAGATAATAAAGACCAGGTTAATGTAGGCTAGTTTCCCAGAGGAATGGGTATTTGAATGAGCCTTAAATAATACAGAGGTGGAGGGGAAGAGGCATTCCTGGCAAAGGAAAAGCCTCAGTAAAGGCATCAATATGGGAAAGTACAAGGTGGTCCAGTGTGACTGAGGGAAGAGTGAATAGGGCATCATGAGGGATGGTGAGGAAAAGATGTTAAGGGAAAAGAGCCGAGAGATAGACTGAAGCCGCTATACATGAGTTTAGATTTTATTTTCTAAGCTAGTGGTTCCTGTAAGCAATAGGCAGATCCACTGATTTAGAATCTCAGAGAGAATTTGGTGGGTAAAACGACGATGGGCCATTGCATGAAGTTGCCACCAGAGGGTACCAAAGGAGAAGGTCAATCTGAGAAATTATTGAGCACATCCTTCTGTACCAACTACATATTTTAAAAGTTCTTCAGGCGATTGTGATGTTTACTCAGTCAGTCTTAGGGGCCACTGCTCTACTCGTATACAATGGAGATCCATCAGAGGCTTTGGAGCAGGACAGAAACATGATCAACCCCATATTTTAGAAAATATAACTCTGGGTACAGAATGGAAAGGGTAGAAGGTCACATACAGGGAAATTTCAGTAGGCTATTGCAATAGGACAGGATAGAGATGAGTAGTCATGGCATAGGGCACCCGCTATGGGATAAAAGGAGCCAACTATGAGACAATTTTCAGAGGCAGAACCAACAGTACTTGGTGACCAACTGAATATGGGACTACAAAAGAAACGGGAGGGGAAAAGATAAAGATCTTAGGCCTGGGTGACTAACAGCATGATGATATGATAGAATGATATTATATTATAGCCACGGCCAGGAATGGGGAACACCAGAGAAAGAACAGCTTTGTCTGGGGAACTAAGAGAAGTTTGGTTTTGAACCCAATGACTGGTATGACCTAACGTGGCTTATACCGGGGCTCAGAACTGGCTCCTGTTTTCTTGTCACTTAAAGCACCTTTTCTGAGTGTATGAATTGTAATTTTTAAGAAGTTTTTCTTCTGCTCCTTGCATCATCTATGTCTGTTATTGTCTATGGCTTTTCATGCTGGAGCTTTCCTCGAATGTCCCGGGATCTTTTGTTGTAGAGTCCAGGTAACTAAGCTGAACTGGGCTTTAAGAGGTAAGAGAAAGATCTAAAGTGTCTGTCTTTAAGGTCTTTGTATTAGTCAGGTTTCTTGAAAGAAACAAAACCAGTAGGAGATAGACAGATAGATAGGTAAGGATATACCTATATCAATATCTATATATCTATATCTATATCTATATCTATATCTATATCTATATCTATATATAGGAAGAGAGAAACAGACTTACTATGACAAATTGGCTCATGTGGTTATGGAGCCTGAAAAGTCCCACTACCTACGATCTGCCATCTGCAAGGTAGAGACCCAGGCAAGTTGGTGGTGTCATTCGGTCCTAGTCCAAAGGCCTGAGAAGCAGGGGAGCCAATGGTTTAAATCCCAGTCCTATGGCTAGAGAAGATGAGATGAGATGTCCCACTCAAGCAGGCAGGCAGGAAGCAAAAAAACAGGAGAATTCCTCTTTCTCTGCCTTCTGTCTCATTCAGACCCTCAAAGGATACCCACTCACGTTGGGGAGGGCAATTTACTTTATTGAGTCCCCTGATTCAAATGCTAATCTCATCTGGAAACACCCTCACAAACACTCAGAAATACTATCTAATCTGGACACCTGTGGCCAGTCACATTGACACGTAAAATTAATCATCAGAGCCCTTGAGGTCCTTGAGGGTAGATAGTTTTTGTTCACCATTATATTTCCAGTATCTAGCACAGTAAACAATTAATCAATATTGGCTAAATATGTGAATGAAATTAATTGAGCACACCCAGGTATATATAATCCAATTTCTATTAGAATTTCTTTCTCTATTAATCTGATAAACTGTGTAGTATTGGAAATTTCCTAAAAGACCACATTCTCTTACTATGGATTTTATACTCTACATCAGTGAGCTGCACACTATAGCCTGGCAAAAGTTTCAGGTGACTGGGTTCATACATTTCCACCTAACTAAACTTCTTTATTTCCTTCCTAACTTTGCTACACATTTCTAGCATAGGAGATCACCGTTAGTTATCATGATTAGGCAAGAAAGATGTAAAAAGAAATAAGCTATACTTTTTTTTTTAATTGGTCTTTTTATCTTTTATTTATTTATTTGTTTTATTAGTTTCAAATGTACAAAGCAATGTAATAGTTAGACACTTACACCCCACATAAAATGATAACTCCCCTCCCCCAAGCTACTACCCCTCTGACATCTTATACAGCTCTTAGGATACCATTGACTATCTTCCTTATGCTATACTCCACATCCCGTCACTATATATATATATATATATATATAGTTATATTTGACATTCAATATTATTCTACTTTAGCTTCAGGTGTGCAGCACATTGGTTAAAAATTGGTCTTAATAAGAACAATTAAAAGCATAGCTTTCACCAAATTAGCCACTGTCATTTTTGGCATTCCCACATTAGGATATTCTTGGATGCAAGGCTTGGAAGGAGATACTCTTTGTAAAATCCTCCTTTGGAACTTAGAATTTAGATTTTCAACAACTGGCACTAAATGATTAAAATTTATCTTGAAAATATACCTTTATTTTTCTAACTGATTCAATATGCAATAACTACTGAATAAATACGTATTTGATTTTGAAAAAGGCATTTATTGGGTGCCTAGCTGCTTTTCTATTGTGTTAGATTTAAGAGCAGCTGTGCTTTCTCAATATGTATTGCATTGTCAGAAGCAACAGCACATT
The DNA here is from genome assembly GCF_964194185.1 of Rhinolophus hipposideros. NCBI lineage: Eukaryota > Metazoa > Chordata > Mammalia > Chiroptera > Rhinolophidae > Rhinolophus > Rhinolophus hipposideros. Next base: position 28,612,167 of record NC_138051.1, read on the forward strand.
ATTTTTTGAGCTTTCAATGAGGATTCCTCATTTTACTCTTTCCATTGTACGTTTTTAAAATTGATTTTAAAAAGATATGAGCCCTCATCTTTGGTAAAGATAAATCCTCAGTGAAAACTAATTAGGATATGAAAGTTTCTATATTTAAGTACCCAAACCTGGAATCATTTAAATCCTTAGAAAGAATACCAAAGCCCCACAAGAGATTGGGCACAGCATAGGAGTTACAGATGTGAAACCTGCCTCAGGGAATGTGTCTTTATTTCTTTCCCACTAGTGTGCCGGGCTGGCTCCATGGAATCCAGCCAAGTGCAGCAGATAGAAAAGTAATTTGCTGGAATTTTTGTTTGTAGTGTCAGAGCAAGGATTCATCATTATATCTAGAAGAGCATGAATTAATTGACAATCATAACAAAACAAGGTCATTCCATCCAAATTCTCAGGACTGCATTAACCCTAGAAGATACAACTTCCTTTGAACTTATGAATATATCCAAAGGCAAACAGAGCATACACTAAAAGGGCTCATTAACTGACTGCATCTCCTCATTTCTCTTCCTTTCTTTCTTTATGATCTGTTTTGGCCTTTTTTTATTTCTTTCTGTTTGTTCACTAACTTTCATCTGCTTTCCATTTTTAACGAAATAAAGGCTCCTAGAATCACTAGTTCAGGAAGCCACTGTTTGATAATAACCAGTGGTTACTGGGACTCTAGGAAGAAAGTTGGCTTTAATTGAAATCAGGTTTCCTTCTGACTCTGGACATATAGGTGCAAGAAGAGTGGAGTAGGAGCATGGACTGTGAGGTTCCTCCTGGAAAAGATTTGGGGCCTCTATTAGTGACCTCAGACTTCATAGCTCTATTACAAAGAACAAGAACAGAGTGCTTACCTACGGTCTGGGCGGGGTGGGAATCAAGAATGGAGTGAATGAGCTTTGCATTCTACTTCTTTGCATTAACAGATACTTCTTACCTATTGTTTCAAAAAGGGCATATATTGGAACGCGACAGTTGTTTTAGTTTAACTATTATACAAGGAGCATGTTCCCACGCCATATCCCTCTTTGTGCAGTAGGTGTCAGCCTCACACAGCCTTTCTCTTGCTAAATCCCTATTCATAAGGAAACGACCCTTTTACTTACCCTTTCTCTGGTTAAAATAATCAATTTTTTCCCATCTGAAGCATCCAAAACAACAGGGAACAGTCACCCAGATATTGGAAATAGTTGTAGTAAAATATTTGGAAAATGACCAAACTGGGAACTGTGTGAAGGGGTGACAAATGTTGGAAGTGGTGTGAAGGGCAGATTAAGTCCTATGGGTCTCACTGACCAGATATTAAGTGTTGGTTTCAAGGTGGATCTCTAAAAGGCACAGTTATGACACCAACTCAAGAAGAGGTGAAAGTGGCCTTACCTAAGGAGTCTTCTGTTTCCTTCAGACAAAGGAAGTCGAGGCAACAGCGAGTAGCTATAGTGTCCTGGAGAAAGCTCTCAATGTAAACCATGGATATCCTGCTTGTCCATGACTAGGTTAAGTGTCTGGTCTTTGACCTCAGGTAAGACACTTCTCTGAGGCTCTGCTTTCTAATCTTTACGACAAGAAAATATAACTGCCTTATCTACCCAAGGTGTTTAGTGAGAAGGAAAAAAATTAGAATGTTGTGCATAAAACAGTTTGTAAATGGTAAAGCACTGTTTAAATGTAGAAAGTAGAATGAAAGATATAAAAGCAAATGTAGAATAGTAAAACCGAATTCAGTGCTCAAAGTTTAAGAAACTTCAGTTAATAATTTCTACAGATTTTTTTTCAACATGTTACACCAAGACTTTTCTTTCTCTTCTGTGTTCAACATTAGTTATGTGGAATTTTGACACACTTAGGGTTTATTTCACAAAAAGATCCCAACCTGAAAAGAGCCATATAATATGAATAAATGGTCCTGTTGAAGGAAGGGAGAGTCCTTTCCTAGCTTTTACTTTGTACCATTAATAGACAGTCATAATCCTCTTGCAAAACTCCAAGTGCTAAAGAAATAAAAATATTAATCTTCAACACCTTTCCTTTTCAATTTGTTATGCTTAGTACCACTACATCCCAAGAATGTATTTGATCCCATAACCCTCTGTAGCTTCTTAATTCATAAATTGAGATGGCTAAAGCTTACCATATTGTAGTCAGTTTCCACTGGTTTGCGCAAGAGACTTCAAATTCACCCCCATTCACGTTCTATCTCATATTAAATCTACGTTCTATCTTATAATTTAAATTAGAAATACAAATATTACTGAAAGAACTTATGTTTGAAAAGCAGAAAGGTTATTTGTTTTATACTTCGATGATGAAATTTGAGAAATCTTCAAATCACATTATTTAATAATTAATGCATCGATTTTTCCATCATTGCTTTCTAATGTTGTCAGGAAAGGCCAGGGGCAATTCAAAATATTTCATGTCCCATGACTCATCCCCTCCCATGGAGTTTTGTGCTATATTCCTTGCCTTGTCTTTTTTTTTTGCTGAGGCTTTCAATTTACAGTATCTTGAACTGGAAGAGAAAAAAGGGTTGAACTTTCACTCTTTGAAATCTCTTAATAATTGCTGAGTGGTCATGGAGCAAAGTGGAAAAGACTGCTGATTGGACTTTACCCCCATTTGGAAAAACCTTTACTACAATAGCTCAACCACCCCTGTTGTAAGAAATCAAGTATTTATTTTCCTTAAAATCCAAAATCTTTTGGAATATTTTCTAAAAACATTGAGACCTAACTTCTGTACTTAGTGGTCAGCTTGGGGAACTTTATTTTTTAGACTTGCTATAAAATCAAGTACTTTTACATAGTATATTTAATACAGATTCAAAATACTTTTATTTTAGATTTATAGTGCTGTCTGCTATATTGTTTCTTGCTGATTTTTCAAAATACTTTGCAATTATAAATAGACATCATTGCTCTGATGCTTAAGGCAGCAGTTTCTGGGTGAAATTCTTCGGGGAAGCCGATATCAATATGGTCATAAGTTAATCATCTCTTAACATCAACAATCTGCTTCATGATCAGAGAAATGCTGATAACTCCCCACTCCTTCCCGGTCTGTCTTTCAAATAATTTATAGATGCAAAAAACGTCAGAAGCTGAGAAAGGCCCCATTCCACCTGATGGTGTCTTTCTTTCCTGGGACCAGGGTGAGAGTCATTTTGTTCCTGATTCAGCTAACACTAAATAAGAGCTGTAAACAGTGAGGCTTCCACCTCTTCCTAGTGATTTTGTTCCCACTACACTCCACAGCTCAGGATTATACTAAATGAACCTCTTTTCCATTATTCTTAATTCTTTCCGTCACCCATCTCCACCGGTGGATTTCCTCCTTTCAGAAACTTGAAGATAATGTCCCTACAACCTTCTCTCCAGTATCCTCAAATGATCCAGACATAAATATTTTAGTACGTTCACCAGTGTCCTTCTGATGGTATAAAACCATCTACACAACTTGTCCCCTATTTATAAAGCTCACAAATGCCGTATGACCTGTAAGGCTATACTAGCTAATGAACTCTCCGGGAACAGTTGACAGGGAAGGATTTTACTTCCACTTCTTTCGAGAAGATGGAGAAAAAGAGATGATTCCAAAGAGAAATATTTTAACGCATCGTCTCGGTGATCTTTGGGGGCTGGGTGGTAATATTTAAATTGCAGAGGAGGGAGGAGACGGAGTGAGGATGGAGAGGAATGGACGGAGTGAGGGCGGAGCTAGCTCAGCACATATAAAGCACACGCGAAAAGGGAAGCACGTTCGTGTTTGCCAGAGCCACTCTCCTGCACCCAAGATAGATGTGGCAGTCTGTGCGGTGAGCACGGAGATCGGAAGAGGAAAACAAGGACAAGAAGACAAGCGAGACAGAAGATATCTGGAAAAACCGGAAGGCAGAAGACAGGGAGAGGAAAAGAAACCCACAGCAGGTGGAAACAAGATCCTGAGCAAACCGGTTGGGTCCACAGTTGTTTTTCTGCAAGAGAAGAAAAGTAGCGGAGGATTGCCTTTTTACCCTTCAGTTAATTAAAAGTACTTTTATCCTCATAAAAGAAAAGGCTAAAGAGACGTGAAAATCTGTTTTCTTAGAGGAAGAGCTAGGGGAAATTCAGATTATCTCTTTTTGAAGTATCTGAAATAAGCCACTGCCTGGTACATATTGCAGAACCATCCTGTTTTCTGAAGCTCTACATCCCTTCCAGGAGAATTCCAGCCGGAACAGCTGGTACAGTTTTATTTTTCTATTTAAATATCTATGTCTTTCCCTCCCCTTTAACACTTTCCTTGTTTGTAAGCACAAGTGACAAGAAAGTGTCAATACAGAAATATTTTCAGCTTTCTTTTACCTTCTTGTGTATTTTTTAAGAGGGTGGAGAGTGCTCCTTATTTTGGAAAGGACATTTTAATTTGAAAGGCTCTCTCTCTAAACACCAGTGCACATTTAGAAAGAGAGATACCTTTCAGAGGTTGAAATCCTACTGAGAAAGATGGAAAAAGGAGCCAGGCACCGAAACAACACTGAAAAGAATCACCCAGGTGGGAGCCAGTCGGAGACTAGCCCTGATACTGGGTCTGGAGGAGGCGGAGTAGCCCTGAAGAAAGAAATTGGATTGGTCAGTGCTTGCGGTATCATTGTAGGTGAGTCCAATTCTTTTCTGCACCGACCACTCCTTCCCACCTCTGGTGGTCCTCCTGGGGAACCTTAATCCCTCTAAAGTACTATTTGTGCTCCCTACTCCCTTAGAAAAGGATTGTCAGTCACTTGTGCTATAACCTATCCCTGCTGGTCAATTTTAAGAGGTATGGGAAGTGGTTGGTGTATGTTATACATCTCTTCCTCCAAACCAGGCTGAACAGTTCTGTCCAGTGTTCATAGAATGGAGCAAATAGGCATCACGCACCTGACTGATGGAAACATTGCCTGGGAGCTTGTGGAAAAAAAATACAGGTCTCCTGGCACCCCACTTGAAGATTCGGATTCAGTAGGCTTAAGGTAGGGCTAGGGAACCTGAAGTTTTAACAAGCTCGTATGCAACCATCTCAGCAGGCTCTGGACTAGCTTTTGAGCATATTTAGTAAATATTTTGTTATTTTATGTTATATAAAGGAAACGATGGGCCTAGGGGATGTGTAATAAAAATAGCTACAACTGTGGTAATAATACCTTGCCTTTTTATAGCTTTTCCACTTTATGCAGCACTTTGTGAAATAGATGTGACAGGGCTCTTATTCCCATTTTACAGATGAGGAGATAAGGAAGAAAAGAAGGACGGATTGTGCCTTTCTGTAAATATATAATTTGTAGTTTCTCCAGTTGCCTAGTGAAGTCCACCTATCTCCAAATGTGCAAAGAAGACCCTGTGAGGTTCTTGAAGGGAACTGGGAGTAACTAGAATGTGGAGTCAAGGAGGAACTGCTGGGTAAATGTGTCCCGGCTGGAAAGTTTGAAGCTGGGCAGCCTAGGTGCCCCTGAGAGTGCCATTGCAGGCCACTCCAACCCCCTAACTGTACTCCACACAGCAAAGGGTCCCAAATGTGACTCCATCTCCAGAAACACATCCTTCTCTTTCCAGAGAGGCCCTGGAGATGAGTGGGCAATGGCACATACTATCCTCACTTGAGAGGGTGAGAGTTTCTCCTGTTGTCTTTGGCAGAGGGCTTTACCTTCTCCTCATAATAAGAGGTGCAGGACGGTCAGGCTGGATATGCTCTGTGTCATCTCTTCAGAGTTCTTTTTGAAAGCTTATTGTGTCCTAGTGCCCACAAACCAGTTTCTCTGAATGACCCCATGGTCCATGTGGTAGCACAGGGACATTTCTGGCACCTGTGCAGTAGTGACACTGGAGAACACCCTTGAAATCAAATAAAATCAGTACAGTATTCAGATAATCCTCTTCACCTCTACACCCAGACTTCAGTGATAATGTTATCTCCACTCTGGTTTTAAAATAGAATCCCATTTCATCTAATTCTCTGACTGTGGGAGGTTCTCTAGGCATCTACAGTTTTAAGAAAGGTAATGTTATTTTTAAAAATTATAGTTGTGATCTGAATCTGTCATAACCTTTTCTTTGCCTCTCTTTCATTTCAATTGCTTTTAAGAAATGAGATCAGCAAAGTACTCAATATGTACAGCACATGCCAATTTAAGGTTTATAAATAGCCCAGAGCCTGTTACCTCTTTCACTAGTTTGACTAGAGGATTAAACATTTCCCTCCCTTTGGGAAGGTTCTGATTCATACACAGACGCACAACCTCCTCCTTCCTTGCTCACCTACCCCTATGTGTGTGCAGGTTTCCACGGCTAGAGGATATTTTCCTATATACGGAGGTTGTTTTGTCTCTTTCTTCAACATTGTTCTAAGACTAAGAAGAAATGGGAAGTATAAACAGTACGACGTTTCATACAAGCTCATAAAATTTCTTCACAATCATCATTGATGATCTAAAGGAGACATAACAGAATGGCTGGTGCTGCAGGAACATAAAATGAACTAATAGAAGACTCATGCCCTAGAGTTACTTATAATCTGACTGGGGAGATGAGATTCATATGCATTAAACAGAGAACATTGAAAATGAATGATATGGGGAGTTGTGTAAGAGGTAAAGGAGGGCAAATTTAGGGAAGCACTAAGAGGGAGAGGTTCTTTCTCACCCAGAACTAGATTAAGAAGCGTCTTGAAGGATGTGGAGAAAGACAGAGTAAAGAAAATGATTTGGGGGAGATTTTGTGGGTAAAAGGACAATGACTGAACTGTTATTTGCTTGAACAAAAAACAAATGTGTCTTATACATCTCTGAGTCTTTACCGTTTAGCAGTCTGCCTGACACGGAACAATCACTGAAATGATTGATGAATTTTATTGACTCTTGAACATAAGTCTGAAGACAGTAGTAAGAAGAAGTGTTTATCTGAAGGGCTGTTGGGAACCTGGCTTAAAAATCGTTAAGCTAGGAATAATTGCATCAACCTGGAGCATTAGGTTGTTCCATTTTCTGTTTCTTTTTTTTTTTCTTTTCTTGTTAAGGGCTGCTCTTTTATTAAAAATCAAGCAAACATCTTCAACATATCAAATGCTTTCATTTACCCTTCTGTCTGTAGGCAATGACCACAACTATACAGACCCAACACAACAAAAGCAATTAACACCGGGTAATTAAGTGGTAGGTATATATTAATAGTTAAGTGGCCAGAGAGTGAGAACCTGTGACGCCGCTGGCTGCCTAGTCGAGCCCCACAAGGGTCCTCAACACTGGATTCAGAGATCTGATTTAGTCAGTTCACCTGCAGTGTTGATCAGGGCCAAAGACCCAGGGGGCTTTAAACGTGTATAAAACAGAATTACAGATCAGAATGCCAATTTACCTGCAGGGCTCCCGTTTTCATTTTTTAACATCACCTTTGCTCTAATCTAAATAGGCTATTGCTCTCCATGTACTTGGCTAAGGAAACCTGTTGGCAACAGATGAACTTAGATTTCTCCATGAATGTGGAGTTCTTCCTCCTACCTCCAAATCTAAAGAGAGTGTGAAGGAGCAGCAAAATCCATTTAGTAATGATTCCAAAGCCACTGTTAATAGCCATCAGTATGAAACTTTTATTGTTTGCCAGACATCCTATTACCTAACATGCAGTACCTTATTTATCCCTCACAATAACCCCGTGTAGTAGACACTTATTAACCCTTCCTCCAGATAAGGAAATAGAGGCTCAGAGGGATAAGCAACATGGTGAAGGTCACACAGCTGAAAAGTTTTGAAGGCAAGATTCAAACCTAGAGCTTGTCTGAATCCTGAATCGAATTCTTAAGCATTATTTTCTGCTCTATTTTTATGTCCTGAAAGGGGTGTTTTCCTTTAGACCTGGGGCAGAGGTCTTTATTGGTTTTTGTAGCTGAAGCAGTTAGTGTTGTATTCCTGAAGGAAGTGTCCCAGCGTAAAGGGGAGTTGGGCAGGCAGCTGGGGTGGAAAAAGGTAATGTTCCTGGTGCAACTGAAGGAAGACTTGCATAGGGGGCCTGAGGTATGTCAGCTACTACGGGATCTGGCCAGCACAGACCATGTTCCCATTAACTCTCCCACATGCACACCTTTCCTTTCTGGATCAGTGGTCTTCCCAGCCATGGAAGAGGGGCCAGAGTTCTGGCTGTTTAGGTTATTTTATACCAGTTAAGTATTTAGGTACATACCCAGAATCTAGTTCTGAAGGCATCACACCGGCTGCAGAGCCTAAGAAAAATGTTCATAATATGTCAGACCATTTTGTTTGTAGCACAGTGTGTGTTCGTGGGGAAACTTGCTTTATTTGCTGCAGAGCCATACTTGATACAGGTCTAGCTACTAGACCACACTATCTCAACTAAAAAAATGTTTAAAAACAGTATTTATTGAGCGCTAACTAAATGCCAGGTTCTGTGCTATATACAATATAAACTCGTTATTTATATTATTTTATTTAATCCTGACCCAATCCCGTGGAAGTAGATATTATAACTATCACTATCTGGATTTTAAACATCACAGAGCTGGTAGGTACTTTGCCCAGGGTCACACAACTGATTAGTGAGGTGGTCTGACTCCATAGCCAAAGCGCTTAGCCATTCTCCACTTTAATTGGTAACTAGGAGAGGAGGGAGACGGGTGTATATTGTGTAGTGGGGAAGTGGGCCATGGAGGGCCATCATCCTGAGGTTGGAGTCTGGAAAGACCATGGATATCTGATACTGAAAAATTTGGGGGAAAACTTTTTTTAGAGCTATTTGTCAACAAAGAAGTGTGGCTATAGTTATAACCATATTGAAATGACCGTGGCTGATTTGGAAAATTTTCAAGTCCAATAGATTTTCAGATCCATGTGTTTTACACCACTTTAGAAGATTTTACATTTTCGCCTCTAATATGATATATTAGCTTTCTAATCCCCAAAATGTCTATTGACTGTTAACCGAGGGATAGACTGTGAAAATAGCTTCATGAGTTTACACTTCAATTATTGTTTTTAATACATGGAGAGATTAGGATTTGGTTCATTCAGGATGAAAACACGTTTAAAACTCTCATTATTCTTAAAGAAAACTCTGAGACAGAGGCCAACTGGGAGACTTGTGAAAACAAACACACCTTGGTGAATAGAGAAAGGCTATACCTAGCAGTGTAATAATAACAATAAGTAGATACCATTTACTGAACAGTACTATGCACCAAATACATTGTACCTGATCAGTGCTTTATGAATATTTTCATCTAATCCCATGAAATAAGTACTGTTACTAAAAGGAAGGATTTGAATGAATAAGTAACTGGGCAATGGCAAAGCCAGGATTCTACCCAAGTCGTTAAACTCTGAAGCCATTGGGCTTAATCAAAATGCTCTACAGCATGGAGCTCAGAATGGCTGGGACCAGGGATCCTGTCGCATGCTTCCTACACCAGGAACCAGGGAGCTCAAGGAGCAATCTGGTTGAGCCTGCAACTGACAGGGCTACAGTATGTTCTCTCAAAGAGCAGAGTTATGCAGAATGAGTGACTAGCAGGAGATGCATAGGGTTAGGGAAAGAAAATAGGAATCCAGCAGATAAAAAATTATGTCCAAGAAATGGAACCAAACAACCCATTTTATTTAGAACAACAACAACAAAACACCCTGTACCCAGATCAGATGCCTTCTCAGAGAGGCCGGCACCGTATAGTATATAACTTTTCTGAATTAAATTGGCATCTTGAAGCTCCTGGAGGTATCGGACAGACTGGTCAGGCTTTTCAAGTTGCCTGGTTACCAAGGTTTTCTGCTTTCCTCTGAGGATTAATCCAGCAGCACAAACGTCTACCAAAAAAATGGCTCAGGAATTTCTGGCTGTTGCTCTTGTTGTTATTGTTTGGAGTGGTGAGGGAGTGTTAAAAAAGCAGGTATGGTCAAATAATCCCAAGAATATGTTCTGAGCTAGGGAAAACAACAACCATTCAGGAGCCAGGGAACTAGGAACTATTCCATTCTATTTTTTTTTTTTTTTAAGATTTTATTGGGGAAGGGGAGCAGGACTTTATTGGGGAACAGTGTGTACTTCCAGGACTTTTTTCCAAGTCAAGTTGTTGTCCTTTCAGTCTTAGTTGTATCCCTTGCGGGACTCAAAGAATTGAAATGGCAACATTGTGGTTGAGAGCCCACTGGCCCATGTGGGAATCGAACCCGCAGCCTTCGGAGTTAGGAGCAGGGAGCTCTAACCGCCTGAGCCACCGGGCTGGGCCAGCCCCTCCATTCTAATTTTTAACTCCTGGATGAGCATACAGAGCAAGGAACATGTCTTGTTCCCCTTGTGTCTACAGAGAAGGCCTCTGTAGTTTCACATTCAACAAACACTGGTTTAGTATATTATATACTAGGTAGGCCCTGTGCTGAGCAATGGTGAGTTTTATTTCTAAGAAGCAGAATTATCCCTTAAGTCTATTTTAAGATGTTTTATTTATAGAAGGAATAAAGTTTGAGCCAAAAAGCTTTATTGATCACATTTCGTCCCTCATCTTTTGTCACAGTCACAAGTATTCCCACTGGTTTGCTCCCTGCTTTAACTCTCCTCAGCATTAGCAGTGACTTGTGGGGAGAGGGTTTCAGAATATGCCTTAAGATGTTCAGGGCAACCTTATACTAAATTTCACGTTGTGAAGGCGGATTACCCAGAGAGAGTACCTTCGCTGCAGAATTATTACTATACTTTTCGCATCTATATATAGATTTTAAAGGTGCCTGTACATCTATGAAATGCATAAATGCTTTAGCTGCTTCTTTAAAGTACAATTCTGCATAGAGTGTTTAGTAAGCAGCTGATATAGACAGGTGGGGTTGGTTTAGGGAAAAGTGGGTGGGCCCTGATACCGGAAGTAGAAAACATATAATGAATTTTTCCATGATTTGCATCCATGTGTTGTGGAAACCATCAAAAATACAGCTGAGAAGGAAGGGTTTTGGAGAGAGTATTGGGTTTGCAAACTGCTTTCCTATTTACTCACTTGTAATCTGGACTAATTACCAGTTTACTTATCTGTAAAATGGAAGTTTCTTGTGGAGTATTTGAGATCTTGCTGCCTGGCATGTGTTATCACATAAACTCATAAAAAAATTCTCAGAAAATCAAATAAAATATAGCTGGCATCTTATGGTATTTGTTCAATAAATATTAGTTTTCTTCTTTCCTTAAGCTCATTCTCCACCCCCCCACTTCCTGTCCTACCTCAACCCAAACACACACACACACACACACACACACACACTAATTCTGGTTCAGAAATTTTGATTGGACTGATCTGGTGCTGAAAACTGGCCAACTCAGCCCAAGTCTGACCTGCTTATTGACCAACCAATGCTTTCCCTTTTCTCTTTGTTGACTTGAATCAGCTTACTTGTCAGAATCCGTCTTGTATTTCCCCTCTTCCAGGAAGCTTATTCTGAAGAGCCCGTGCCAGTGACCTTCTCCATCCCTAATACAATGTCTTGTCATATCTTGCAATGGCACTCACGCAACTTCCACTCTACCGGGTGTTGTCAGCGCTTTGCTCACGTACAGGTCTTCCCTCTGCCACACAATTCCTTGAGGGCAGGCATTGAGTCTTACTCATTTTCATATCCCCGCGTGTTCAGTCTGGTATGTGGTAAGTGCTTAGAAAGTATTTGTTGAATAATAGCAGTCAGTCAAAAAAAAATCATCCACTGGCGGATCTGTTTCCTCACATTGTGAATATACTTAATGCTACTGAACTGTACATTTGAAAATGGTTAAGATGGTACGTTTAATGTTCTGTTTTTTACCACAATAAAAGTAAATTCAGCTTAAAACTGAGTTATTCCCATGAACAATAAATTTGTGTGCTTGGATTAAAAAAAAACAAACAAATAAACCAACATCCAAATCATCGAAATTCAAATTTGTAAAGGACGTTAGAGATTATCCAGGTGATGACCTTGAGGCTTGAAGGTAGAGCAGGGTTTCTCTACCAGGGACATGATTACCTTTTGGGCCAGATACTTCTTTGTCTTGGGGGGGCCGTCCTGTGAATTGTAGCATGTTTAGCAGCATCCCTGGCCTCCAACCACTAGATTCCAGTAGCGACAACCAAGTGTCTCCAGACATTGCCAACTGTCCTCTGGGGGTTGGAGAATGGGGCAAAATTGCTGCTGGATGAGAACCAGTGAGATAGACAAAGCCTCTCACTGCTGGTGCTTGGTTCCCCAGCCAGACAGGGAGACGCTAGAGGCCAGATGTGAACCTTGAATCACATATTTGAGGGCTCAGCACTCTTAGCCCCTCAGGCCATGGTGCATGTCTTTCAGTGGCTGGTGGGTGGTGGCTGGCTCCCTCTATTTCATTAAAAGTCCATGTGTGAACAAGTGCTTCCCAATTACCTTCTAAAGCAAGCACGTACAGAGTGGGTGCTCAATAAATACTCTTTGAGATGCAATTACCTGTTGGCCGCCCACCTGCGGCATCTAAAAATTATATCTAGACAAGCAGACAAATGATTCCAAGAATACTTCATAGTCCTGCCTCTACAGAGCTGTTTTGGAGCAAAGCCTCACATTTTTCTAGGGATGGTCTCTATTCCTACTGCTATAAATTCTAGCAATTCCTTACATTTGCCAGCATTTCAGAGACTATAAAGTCTGTGAAGATCACACATATGTGATCTCCTTTGATCCCCACAACAACCCTCTCAGCTAGACAGGGCCGGAACAATGATGCCCATTTAGCAGGTGAAGGAAGGAGTCCTCAGAAAAATTAGGTCACATGTGAGTGACAAAGCAAGGACTCAACTCGGGGGCTCCTCCGAGTCTAGACCCCTTTTCACTTTTCAGTAAGGAATCCAAAACAGTAGAGTCCTGTAGCACTTCCCACGTCTGTGTTCTACAGGAGATGCTCTGTGGAGACAGGGCATGTGTCAGAGTCTTCACTGGCTCTCACCCTGAGGCAGCTGTTCGTACAGTCCTGATAGGAAAGTGTATACAGGGTGAGAGGCATGGTGAACTTCCAGGCTTGCCATGAGGATCAAAGCCCAGCTTTAATCTACTAGACCCTGCTTCCACACTGTTCCCTCAGCCCTGAAAATCCTGAGATCCTCCTCGACATTTTATGGGTAAAGCATAAAGAAGGTTCACCTAGGCTTTCTCCGGATATTGTGGAAATGGACAGACCCTACAAGCCGCAGGAGGCTTGTAGGCTATATTTCAGGCTCTGGCTATATTTCAGGACTAGCATGAGTTAGTAAGGAAGGCCAAAGCCTTTTGGATCTGAGGGTCTGTTGGGCGTAAGAAGTCTGTAATTCCATGCCCTAGGAAATTCTTTAATGGCTACAGCATTCCAGTGTGGACAGGCCTAGATGTGAGTAAAACCTTTAATAGGAGTCACAGGGGTATTGGCCCACAGGTTGGGAAGTTAATGATTATTCATGGCAAATGTAGATTTTCTCAATCCCAACAATTTTTCTAGTGAAGACTTGCCCGCCAATACAACTTGGTCCCTTTTTAATGGAGTGGTTTGCTTGGCTTTACTTTGACAGAACAAGCCAAGTTGGAGCTCATTGTCCAGGCATCCTAATACCCATTTTTCACTAAAGAAGATCTGTGTAATACAATGATTATTTTATTAATTGGGGTAGATGAAAGGGAGGGTTGAAACACCAACCTCCAGTACTTGTCTATATCAGATGGGTGCACATCTCATTCTTGAATGGCTTTATAGATAATGAGTCTAAGAGTAAAACAGTGGAGAGGAAAAAATCCCACCCTAATCAACTTTCTTCCAACCTTCCATCAACAAAGTTTCAGAATCAAGGTGGAAGCTTTTTCTCAGTTCTCCTTTTCCAAAGCCACTCCAGAAAAGTCTCATTTGGACAGTATCCAAGTTTATAAGTCGTGCAGCTAAAATGTGTGTTGTGCAGTTTCTACGGAAGAGGCAGCATGGGGTAGCAGAGGAAATCATGGGCCAGGAGTCCAAGGTCTTGGCCTCTCGTCCAGGCTTTGCTACCTACTCAGTATATGACTTAGGTCAAGTCTCCTCACACCTCTGAACTTCAGTCTTTGCAAAGGTAAATAAGAATGATAGTACCTGACCTATGCACCTAAGGACGTAATTATGAGAATCAAGTAAGGTAATGGATGTGAGTATTTCGTACATCACCATTGAAGCTGGTATCGAAATAGAAGGAAGGAATCAGACCTGTGTTCCAGTTCTTTAATAAGCATCTTCTGTGAACCATTCTCATTGCTTATAGAATGGAGCATATAAAACTGATTATTTTCAGGGAAAAGCTTAAGGCTGTGACAGAAGATTAAGGTTCTAATCCAGTTGCTACTAACTTACCCTATGATTTAGGTAAATAACTACTTCTCTGGGTCTCAGTTTCTTTATCCATAAAATAGGGATAATAATAACTCCCTCATTTTCCTCATTTGGAAAATGGGAATGATAGTTGTCTTACTTTCCTCTCCTCTAAATTGGGAATGATAATAATAGCCAGTCTACTCTCCTCAACAGTGAAATAACTGGGTTGCTTACTCATTTGCCTACAATATACGCTTGACATATTTCACAGGATTTGGAGTTTCCAAAGAAACCAAAAAGGTATATTAAAGTTCTAGATTGATGTCAGATATCTTTCATTCAGTAAACATTTATGGAATGTCAACTACGTGATACTTCACAGGCCGGAGGAGGCAATACAGTTCATATTCTCATAGACTTGCAGTCTAGTGGGGGGAGATAAATATTAATCAAGGAATTACACTAAAGACTGTATATAGTAGGCATTACTTTTGGATAAATGTAATGTGAATGTTCTTTCAGTTCCAGAACAGAGCTGTGCTGTGAGTGACATTCCTCCCCCACAGAAGCTCCAGAGGCCACTAAGGTGGAGGAAATGTTAACTGATTCTGGTTTTCTAGGTAGCAGCTTCCTAGAATCAGAAAGAGGCATTCCTCTCCTTCCTGTTCTCTAGCATAATTTAAATTTGTTTTTAGATTTTATCTTTGTATTTTTAATTTGGTCAAAATTAATATTATTGGGGGAAGGGGAGAACCAATTTTTATAATATGATGATTCTTGTCTCAGTGCCAATCTATTGCGACTTTTACCATCACTCCAGCAGCTCCATGGATTGACATGCTATCCAAGAATACTGTAAGTGGAGGCAGGAAGTGGTCAGATCCCAAAATGGGCTGTTGGTGTTGCCCATCCCACCTTCCTCGGCTCCCTCCACCTGGAATGAGGGAGGCAGCATACACTCTGGAAATGTCAGAATATCAGCCAGAGAACAGCAGTGCTTACTGATTCCCATTGCAAAATTTTGTTTTCCAAGAACTCTTAGTGGAACATTAACATTCTTCATTCCTGAGAAAATGGTATCTTTTCAGTAACAACCATCCTCACTTGTGACCTTGTGACAGCCATTCCTGGCTCTGAGAAACACCTAGCCGTTCCCCAACTACTCTTTCAGCACCTTAAAGACCAAAGTCAAACTTTGTTTTTCTCCTGTATTGATTGCTTTTCTAACTCCTTGAGCTAGTTTTATAACCCTCATTGTATTGCTCTCTTCTTGGCTGGCTTTGAAATGCCCTACAGATCACTCTTCTGATAAAGACCTGCTAGGCAAGGAATTTAGTACCATCTTTTAGTGCTAGTTCTCAGCTCCCAGCAGCACATTTAGTTTAGCAGTTGAAGGGTCACTTGACAGGGTGACCATGTCCTAAGTCCTGGGCCTTTTAGTCTCTACTCACCCAACATTCGTGCACACATGGGGACTGTTTAGACCCCTTCCCTCCCCTATTAGTCCTCTCATGTTATAATTTTTTAGTTTGAAAAGGGGCAGCTTATTCTGCATCCCAGAGGAATAGGACATTATTGCTTTTAGAATGTAAATATCCTCTTCTCTTCCCCTTGGACTGAAATAACTGGATGCATGGCCTGGGATTAAAAATTAAATTTTGGTTTAGAAGTGAGTTTCAAGACTGGATGGAGGTTGAGTTATGGTTGAGATCTGTAAGTCCAGTTTTGAAAGCTGAGGGTAAAATCTTGTACTGTGCATCTTGTTCAGCCCAGCACTAGTTCCAAACCACTAAAGAGACTATGGTGGGAATTTGAGATGTCCTCAGAACTCTTGTCAAATCCAGCTGGCCTCATAGTATTCCATCCAGCTCTGCATTTCTCCCCAGATCCATCTAGCTTCTGCTTCATCCCTCAGGCCTTTAATGGTGCAGTTGGGTGGGGCTGGAAGAGTTTTCAAAGCACCTGTCCAATGGACCCTGATCACCATCTTAAATCATAGGAATTACACAAAGGAAAGCTTGGGGAGGAACATGTCAGGAGCTGCCCTTAGAATCCTGCTCCTCCCCTGCCCAACACACACAGCCCAGTAGCCAACCATCCAGTCTTTGCTGCCGGCCTCACCTCTCAGGAGAAACCCAGCCTCTTGCATACAGAAGCAGAAGTGGATTAGACCTCTGGATTAAACATTAGGAGACTGACATTTAGATCCAATTTTACCCATCAGTAGCTGTGGAATTTGGAGAAAGCCGCTTAACGCCTCTGTGTCTTAGTTTGTAAAAAAGAGAAAAACCTGTCCTTCTTCTTCTACCTGAGTTTCATGAGGTTGTTTTGAGGAGAGGGAATGACCTTTGGAGGAACATAGTGCTGAGGCTCTGCACAGATTGCACTCCTACAAAACACTTCTAAATGACTAGGACTGCTTTTATAGGGTTATTTCATGCTTCTCACCAAGGGTGGGGCTATCGTGTCTGGGTGGAGGCCAACCTCCAGGAGTGCTATCCATGCTTATGGGTCTCAAAACCCCCAGGCATGGGGTGTGACCATTGTCTGTCCCTTTGTCTCACTTTTGAAGCTAATTGGCAGCTGGTCTGTGAGAACAGCCCACTTTTCCAGCCCTGCTATTTCTAGGCAGTCTTAAGACCTTTGTCACTTCGGATGGACCATGTGCAACCCAGT
Organism: Rhinolophus hipposideros; assembly: GCF_964194185.1. Taxonomy (NCBI): domain Eukaryota; kingdom Metazoa; phylum Chordata; class Mammalia; order Chiroptera; family Rhinolophidae; genus Rhinolophus; species Rhinolophus hipposideros. The sequence continues at coordinate 28,629,188 of NC_138051.1, forward strand.
CAGAGGGTCCTGAGGTTCAATACCTGTGCCAGCACTTATTACTGTGTGGCTGGGTAATTCACTTCGTATCTCTGAGACTCAGATTCCTCCTGAATCTCAGGAGGAAAAAGGATATCTGACTCCATAGTTTTGTCCTGAGGATTAAAGGAGACATGTAGAGTACCTGACCACGTTCTTGCTCTCTACGTGCCTGTTATATGCTCCTTCTCCCCTGCTTCTAAGGAGAATTATTGCTAGACATACCTGCCTAAAGGTGATTCATGCAACACAGAGGCATTTAAGAATCAGATCAGAGATGAGACCGCCTCTGCAAATGCCAGTCCTGCCAACTGTGCTGACGCCACTCTCTCCCCCGTACCTTTGGTGCCTCGTGCAGGGAACATCATCGGCTCTGGAATCTTCGTCTCGCCGAAGGGCGTGTTGGAGAACGCTGGCTCCGTGGGCCTCGCTCTTATCATCTGGATCGTGACAGGTCTCATCACAGCTGTCGGAGCCCTGTGCTATGCTGAACTCGGGGTCACCATCCCCAAATCTGGAGGTGACTACTCCTATGTCAAGGACATCTTTGGAGGACTGGCTGGGTAAGAGGCTCTGCAGAGGCCTGAGTGGTCTAGGGAGCCAAAGCCAGGGGTTTCCAAGGTGCTGAGGGGAGCTAGAAAATGGGGTGCCTCTTTTGCCTCCAAGTCATGGTGGCAAGTGAGGCCTTGTGTCCCCTTGATGCTCCTGAGAGTGGCAGAGTAACCAAGTTATAGTTTTAATCTCTGTTGACCTTAGTGGGCAAGATTCTATGATAGAGCTATGTGACACCTCTGACTGGAGATTCCCTGGGAAAGCACATCACAAAACAAAGCCCCTTTCTCTTGACAAATGAACGTCACCACCTAAGAGATGAGGTACCCTTCTCATATTATCAAGGATAATGGCTTCCCTCTAGAGTCAGGTCCTGATCTTGAATTCCTCAGCTTCTTCAGCCCTGCTACTAAACAGCTCAATCCTCACCAAGGAGCGCAAGGTGTGGAGGTCACTTCCCTCACGATGCCCGCTCAGTGCCTCCCCAGGCACGTGCTTAAGTGGCCACACCCTTAGCATGTCCTGGCTGGCAAAATTCTGGGATTGCAAATTTTATTTTCCACCACTGGATACTGTGGGCCAGAGTGGTAGGGAAGAGATGGTTAAAGGAGAGGGGAGAGTGAAAGAGTGCCAAGATGTGTGTTAGTACTACCATGTTTCCCCAAAAATAAGACCTAGCCGGACCGTCAGCTCTAATGCGTCTTCTGGAGCAAAAATTAATATAAGACCTGGTCTTATTTTAATACAATATAATATAATATAATATAATATAATATAATATAATATAATATAATATAATATAATATAATATAATACAGGGTCTTTATAACATAACATAATGTAATATAATATGATATAATACCGGGTCTTATATTAATTTTTGCTCCAAAAGACCCATTAGAGCTGATTGTCTGGCTAGGTCTTATTTTCGGGGAAACAGGGTAGTTGAAACTTAGTTCTTCATCTTTAAACCATTTTATTGTCATGGCAGAGGGCTGGGTGTTTCTTTTGAGGGGGTACTGCGTTCCTCAGCGTCTTGAAAACAAAAAGGAAACCCACACTGCCCAGTGACTTGTCCAGCCTTCCCCTGATGACTTCTGAATCCCTGCCTTGCCTTTGGTGGGGACGGGGGAGTCTCCATTGCTATCTTGGGTCAAGTCCCATCCTGTGTCCCCTTCAGGTTCCTAAGGCTATGGATTGCTGTGCTGGTGATCTACCCAACCAACCAGGCTGTCATTGCCCTCACCTTCTCCAACTACGTGCTGCAGCCACTCTTCCCCACCTGCTTCCCTCCTGAGTCTGGACTCCGACTCCTGGCTGCCATCTGCCTACGTAAGTGTCCTCTGGGCCTTGCTCTCAGGGCAGCCTCTTTTAGCCTTTCTGGTGGTCTCCATGTCTCTGCTTCTCCTTCCTCTCCCTCTTTCTTTTCTTCCCTCGTTTATTTATTTTTTTCCCTATTACTTTTCTTTCCATTTCCTACATGTGTGCTTTGAACGAAGGCACTCTGCATATAATTACCTGGTGTTAAAAAAGAAGAAACTTGAGTTGCTGTACAGAGCCACAGTAATTTTCATTGGCAAGTTTCTTTACATTATACAAAGCACTTTGACTTCCATGATCTGATATGAGCAAATGACAAATCCAGAAGCTAAGCTGGGCAGAATTATCATTTTTCCTAGTGCTGATAAGGTAAATGGAGCCAAGCAGTGACTTACCCAAGGTGGCAGGCCCTGAGTGGATGCCGGTCTCCTGATTTCTTCTCATCCCAGCACACACACTGCACTGGAGGCCCTGCTACTCGTAGGAAGGTTTTTCTGGCCTTGTCCACCTCTACCTGAACCTGCCAGTCTGAAAACGTCTTAATACTCTTTGGATGGAGAGTTTAGAAGTGTGAGTTGGAGGGAAATGTATGCATTGTCTGTCCACGGTTCCTTGATAAGTTTTCTGTCTAACTGGGGAGAAAAGCCATATAGACAGATTTTGTGGTTAGGATTCAATTGCAGTAAGACTTCAAAGAAGGAGGAAAGAACTCTGTGAGCTAGAACAGGTTAGAGAGGCTTTATAGAGAAGTTCTGCAACCTCTACTTCTAAGAAGTCTCAACACTTAGTTGCTGATATCAGGGATCTCAATGGATGTGGGAATTTTGCATCTTCCAACCAAAAACTAATTTCCAAAGTAAATATTTAGATCTTTCAGAGGCTCCACTTCTAGAGTTAGCTCTGTCTCTACCTTCCCATACCTTCCAACACACATACACTTAGCTGGGGGTAGTGACCATTCTGGCCACACTCTTTCCCAGGTTTTGACACTTTCCTTCTGTTAGCTGGTGGGATGGCGAGGGAGGGGTCACTTGCTCATCCCAAAGCCTCTCACAGGACAGCCAGCTGGGCCCCAAGGCGTGGTCTCCTGGGCAAGCATGCCCTCTTCGGCAGTGATATTCAGCCCTGGGACAGACCCCCACCATCCAGACAGGTGGTACTGTGGAGCCAAGACACTTATTTGGGGTGTATTGCCTGTGCTTGGTCAGGCCTGCTCATGGATCGAGAGAGGGATGAGTTTTCCAGAACCAGATGGGTGGAGGCCACATCTCCACACCACTTTCTAACTGCTATGAGTGCTTGGCAAAGTAACCCGCCCCTCCCTGCTGCAAGATGGAACTGGAATCCTGCCTGCCCTGGAGGTCGTGATTGCAAGGACTGCAAGAGATAACGAATGTTCTTAGCCCTGCGTCGGGCGCCTTGTGGTGCTATTAGTCAGTGAGGGTGGTCAATGAGGGTAGTCACTTGACTCTTGCTGGCTAGCTGGATCTAGAGCTGGGGGAGGCGGGTAGGGGAAGCGGGTGTGGGAATGCAGGAAGAATTGCTACATCTGCCATTGGACAGGCTTACGGGGTTGGAAGGGGCCACATGAGTGCTGGCCACTGCTATTTCAGCGTCTCGTGCACACAGACAGGGCTTCCTCTTTTCTGCTCATTCTGCTAAAGTGTTTCAGACAAGAGGCCACCCTTACCCTCCAAGTAGAAATCGAGAATCCCGAGGCTGCTCAGTCCATCCTCTAGGAGAGAAACCAAGCCACAGAGGGTATTTCCCTGGGCAGCTGGACCCCACAGCTTCTTTTGCATTCCCCAAACCCACCAAGGATTGGTGATTTATTGAGCAAAGACTCTCGGCAGTAGTGTAGCCTTGTAGATATCCCCTCAGGCCAGAGAGGTGCAAACCCTCCCAAGAGATAAGGACCGCTCCTGCCTGTAGCCCAGCTCCAGAAAGACAGGTTGTACGCCATCCCTTCTGCAGTCCACACCTCACCTGGACATTGCTAGCACCAAGCCAAGAACATTTAGGAACTCTAACAACAAAAAACAAGATCCTCCCCTCTCCCAATTCCTGAGGTTAAAGGTTTCATAAAGCTTATCTGGCCTGTTCTCTGCCTTCTAAATAGAACTGCAAAGAAATTGTGACCAACTTTAGTCAATTTTGCTCTCCAGAGATAGGAATTTTTCAATGTCCTTGAGACATGTGTTCAAGTATTTTTCCACCTTCATAAGCAGGAAAATCTTCTTCAACCTAAGTTTATTTCTCCTTATTTCCTTGGGGGAATAGAAGACAGCTTCTCACCTCACCCTCTGAGCTACCCCTGTCCTCCCAGATGTGAAGGCCATGTGGAGCCTCCAACTTCTCTCCCCACAGGAGTGTACACGTGAACATAGCCACGAACCCATACTTCCCCACCAGGCACTTCCAGGTACTTTGAGAACGTGTGAAAAGTTTCTGTTTTCTGGTTTGTTGAATTTTTGTTTGTTTGTTTGTTTGTTTTGAGACCACTTTTAGAGGCCCCTCAAATCGTCCCTTAAGATATCCAGTAAAATAGGATACTGGTTTTAAGTGCTGATGTCTGTTATTCCAGCACCCCTCCCACCATCATCTACCCGCACCCCTTCCTCTTAGCATGAGCTGGGCAAACTGCCCATGTAGAATAGGCCCAATGTTCTTTGGCAGTAGGGCCAAGAGTGACCCAGTCGAGCCATATTCTTGAGAGAAGCAGTAGAGAGCTTGGCGATGATCTGAACATATTTGATATATGAAGCTCTGCTTTCTGCTGTGTCATTTTGGCATGCTGATGACAGGCTGGATCCACAGTGGAAACGAGTTTTTGAGGGAGAGGCCAGCATCTGTGGAGAGATCGCCGGTATGTAATGGAGGGCATCTCAGTTGAAGGAGCTGGAGGACAGGGCAAGAGCCCAGAGTGGAGAACCAGTGTGGCAAAGCCCCTGGCTGGGGTTCATTGTGGGAGGGAGGAGATGAGGTCAAGTCTGGTTCCATGGGGTTGTTTTGGAACAGATCCGATGAGAAATGATGGTGGAAGGAGCCAGATGGGGGTGGAGAGGTAGAGAGAACCTGCTGTAACTGGCTTGCTTGCACGGAGTTTGGAGGGGGAAGGGAGAAGAGGAGAGGGAATGAGAGTAGGAACCGCAGATTTAGATCACACTTATGCAACTGCAGCTGCCACTTTGCGTTATTTTATGATTTAGGTCAAAGCTGATTATTCACTGCTGAGTTGGCAGAATATTCCTAGCCACCAGGCAGTGAAAAAAGACATTATTTTGTTTTAATTAAATGAAAATCCTTTCTCCCTTCTCCAGAGCAAGCATATTAGTGGGTGGAAAGAGTTAGGAAGGAGGGGAACAGGAGGTGTTAAAACTTGGTTTTGGTGCCTTCTTTTATGATTTGCTTGAGTCTTTCTTTCTTTCTCTCTCTTCCTCCCTCTTTCCTCCTCTCTCTCTCTCTCTCTCTCTCTCTCTCTCTCTCTCTCTCTCTCTCTCTCATTTCTTTCTTTCTCCCTTTCTCTCTTTCTTTTCCTTCTTTTTGTTTGTTTGTTTCTGTTTTAGTATTTCATAGGTAAATGACTGTATTCTCTAAGTACAAGGTGTTCCCCTTATTTTCACCCCTCTCTCCTGCCCAGTCGCCCTGGTAACAGTGGACAGGTATCATTTCAGTTCTAAATAAAATACATCTATCAATGTATGATCTGGGTATATAGACATACATGTTGATAGGTTATTTCTGCAGCTTGCTCTTTTATCATTTAGCTGCATTTACCTGAGTTTCTACTTATAAAAAAAAATGGTCCCACTGACACAGAAGGAGCACCAGGTGTTGTGGGGTCTCGCATTTGTGCTTCTTGCTTCCTAACTCTGGGTTTTCCTTTGGGATCTGTTTGTCCACCCTCTTTCAGAGACCAGGCAACCTTTCACTCAGGCAGCTCCTGGCTTCCTTCCTCTCTTTTGGGGCTGGGGTCATGTCTAGCATCGGAAGTAGATTTTTTCTTCTCATTCAGGTCCCCCTCTTGTCTCTGAATGCCTTGTACTAAAGAAGCTCCTTTTCCTTTCTCACCCTGAGGAGAAATGAGTATTCTGCAAGCATTTCACAAGTGAAAAATGCTTATGTTGTATTCTGTCTATCTACTGAGATTCCTAAGAGGCTGGTTTTCCAGGGCTTCAGATTTCTTCTTCTTAAGGACTTCACTGTATGTATTTCTTCTTCTCTCTTTTTGTTCTTAACTTTTTAAAAATTTATTTTAAGTGTGTTTTTCCAGGACCCATTAACTCCAAGTCAAGTAGTTGTTTCAATCTGGTTATGGGGGGTGCAGCTCACAGTGGGCCATGCGGAGATCAAATTGGCAACCCTGGTGCTAGGAGCACTGCTCTAAGCAACAGAGCTAACGGGTCGCCCCCTGCATTTCTTTTAACCCTGAGTTGTTCTGCAATTCCTCTACAGAAAATTTCTAGCCATTTGATGTAAGGTGCTGTGATAGAGAAATTCGTGTGTGTCGTTCTGCACATCTCTTGCAAATTAATCCCTCGACATCAGAGGATTCAAGAGCCTTTCCTAGCATCTAAATCCTTTAATCTCAGTTCATTTTCCTTTAAGGCTATTCTTGAGCCCCAAACTTCTCATCCCTGGCACTAAACATATTGTCTCCGATACCTGGGCAGCCTTCTTGACCTTCCCTTGTCCCCAAAGAGTTATTTGGCTGTCTCATCAGCCTTGTATATGGATATGAATCCAGACAAATATAGACTGGCCTAGATTTGACTCCCGTATATCTAAGTCCCCCTTTTTTAATGTACATCTTCTAACTAACCAACATTTAAAATCTACATGTATTAAGAAATCTCTTGGTTTTTACACAATGGTCGATTTGACTAAAATCCCATTTTTCATTTTTATAGTGCGTTAAGATGAAAATTACTTTATAAATGAATTTTCTAGAAAAAAAGAAACTACAAATCCATCAGTTAATTACCAGATTGAGCTCCTACACTGAGTGAGGACAAAGCATTATTTATATAGTCTTGGAAGACATTAAAGGCTAGTGAATTGAGTGGTGTACAAATAATTACAATACAATGTGATGACAAAAGGTGTTTTAAAGTTGGGAGAGGAGTACTAGGGAAGGCTCCCAGGTTGAAAGGCAAGTAGGTAGGCTCCAGAGGGGCATAAAATAGAACGACCAGGTAGAGGGAAGGACACGGGCAAGACTTGGGGTCAAGAGAGAAATGACCTGTTGGAGAGAAGTAAGTACTTTTGAGTAGGTGGAGCCTAGGAGAGTGACAGGAGATGAGGCTGAACAGGTGAGCAAGAGCCAGACCTTGAACGATCTTGCAGATCACACAGAAACTAGCAGACGTCATCCAAAGGACCGCTGAAGGATTTTGAGCAGAGGAGTGATATTATTAGGTTCGCATTTGAGTGAAGAAAAGATCATGACCCTTGAAGCAGGGAGACAGGTTAGCAGCCTAAGCATTTGTCCAGGCCAGGGAAGCAGTGGCCCAAAATAAAAATAAAGCTACAAGGTGACAAAACAAGAAAGACTTAGGGGTTGAATCAGCTAGCCGTATTAATGGATTGACTGTTAAGAGGAAGGAATCTAGTACAAATCAAAATGAAATATGTTTCAACTTAACTGTCTCCAGCATTTGTGATGAGCAGTTATTTATGTGTTCCCTGTGTTTCTGCTTTCCATGTCCTCTCCAAAGCCCTGAGGAGCACTGAACAAGTCTGTGGTTGGAAGTCTTCCTCAGGTGGTTACCCCAGGATGCTGAAAGTGTGACAGCAAGTAACTTAGACTCTTGGGAAGCATTGTATAAACAAGAATCACAATATTTTGTTCATTCAACAAATATTTATCGAGGGCCCAGGATGTGCTAGACTCTTCTTGGCACATGGGATACAGTAATGAGCCAGAAAATCCTTATTCTCATTGGTGGCAGCAGCAGCAGCATAAAATTAAGCCTTCTCTCTTAAGTATTTATTGAGTCCACTTGTGTGTCCTCTATTGGTACAGGGTACAGAATCGTTCGATCATTATTAAATATTCAAGTGTTTGTTCTGCTCCAGGCACTGTGTTAGGCATGAGGATACTTAGTTCCTATATTAAGGAACCCACAGTCCAATGGATGATTTTGACAAGCACACCGGGAATTTCAGTTCCAACTGGTAAGCTCCCTAAAGGACAACATTTAGGGAGCTAGATGTAACAGAAATGGAGGCCCTGTGGGGGCGCTCCAGGTAGTTCAGTATAGCCACAGCATAGACTAGGAGGTAGGAAATGTAGATAGAAGTGGAGATCCAGCCATGAACGGCCCCATGGGCCATGCTAGAGAGACTGAGCTTTACTCTGAGAGCAATAGGAAGGCGTTAAAGGGTTTCAAACAGAAGATTGACATCATATTTATATTTTAGAAGACTCATGACTGCAACAACTAAGGAAGGAGGAGAAGAAAGTAAGATCGGAGGCAGGGAGAGCAGTCACAGTGTGGTTACAGGAAGCCAGGTTAGAAATAATGACGATGCGGATCAGAGATGGGGCAGTCGGCCTGGAGAGTAGATACACAGTCGGCCCTTGAACAACATAGGTTTGAACTGCGTGGGTCCACTTATATACAGATTTTTTTCAATAAATATACAATTGGCCCTCCATAGCCCTGGGTTTCACATCCATGGATTCAACCAACCTGGGATTGAAAACAGTAGTTTTGTCCTGTGGTTTGTGAATCTGTGGATGCAGATCTGTGTGCATTGTTTTATGCAATTTTATATAAGGGACTTGAGCATCCATGGATTTTGGTATGGGGGGGGGGTGGGTTTCTAGAATCAATCCCTCTCAGATACCAAAGGAGGACTGTAGTTAAGTTTCTGGGGAGTCAAAAGTTATGTGTGATAGACACAGACAATAGTTTAGTGATTACCAGAGGGTAAGGGGGTAGGGGGAGGGAGATGAGGGTAAGGGGGATCAAATATATGGTGATGGAAGGAGAACTGACTCTGGGTGGTGAACACACAATGGGATTTATAAATGATGTAATATAGAATTGTACACCTGAAATCTATGTAAATTTACTAACAATTGTCACCCCAATAAATTAAAAAAAAAGTTATGTGCGAATTTTCAATGTGTGTAGGGGGATGGCACCCCTAACCCCCACATTGTTCAAGGGTCAACTGTGTTTGGCATTAACTGTGTTTGGTAGGATTGGTAGGACTTGGTGATTCAGGATGAGGGAGTCAAGGATGGCACATTCTTGTTGGAAGACAGGAGAAATAGAACAAGGACAACACTGGATTATGTTTTAATGTCTTCTCAGTGGTGTGGTTCAGACTGCATTGAGTTGGCCCCCCTCTGTCTTTGCTACTCGTCCTGTTCACTCTCCAATACTTACGATCTGTCAAAGGCACTTGAGGAAGGCATCCCCTCTGCTTTTGGATACCATGCCGATAACAGCAGAGTAAATGCCCATTGTTTAGTGGTATTGCACCTCCTCTCTGCCCTATACAGGTTCTGGAGTATTCCTTGTGCCTTTCCTGGAAATGAAGGTATCTCCGTTACCCTCATCTTACGTTTTTGTTAAGAACAATTCAGTCTTGAGCTCTAATAAAATGAACAATTATTGGTACAGTGCTTTATAGTTTATATATCATAGTAAGCAATTACAAAGGTCACAGAATTCAAGAATGGAGGTTTTCTTCTATCCATTAGTCTCTTCTCAGATTGGGCTTTAGCCACTGGCTACCTGAGAAGTCAGGGTCTTCTTTTTAGTTTCAATGTGCTTCAATTTCTGGTCCAGATCATCTCCACTTTCCTAGCTTCCTTATCTCTTCTGGTCTCCAGCTTGTTCTCTCAGACTGGAGTCCTGCTGTTCAAAGAGTATACATAGCCCAACTCCTGGAAATTGGGAATTGAGAAGCTTATTCCTGGGAATGTGTCCACCCCTGCTTGGAAGAATAATGAATGGGATTGAGGCTCTCTGAAATAGGGAGTTTTACTAGGGTTCAGCTTCCACCAGTTTGGAAACAACTTATTGACTTTCTCAAACCAGCCTAGAAGCTTAAATTCTCCACTGGCCTTTTGACTCTTAAGGATCACATCCTTCCCCCCCACCACCCCAGAGGAGCCTGTACCTGTGGTTTAGGAAGTCACCCATTCATAGTGTCTGGTAAAATTTTAAGGGTTAATGTGACACATCAAATTTATATTACATACCAAGGAACATAAAATCATAAGACTGTTGGTAGTGAAGCCTAGTAGTACTGGGAGCTTGGGGGAAGAGGAGAGAACAGGATTTGTTTTGAGAGTTTAACAAGTTTGAACACGAGCTGCCTTTAGAATTGGTTTATAACTGTAGAATGTCCAAACCTGTAGAGAACTTCTATAAAAAATTTATTTAAGTCAAATAGAGGATATACCTGGAAGCACAATCTCAACAGACTGAAATAAATGCTGCCGAGAATAATAGTTTGCATTTCTTTGATGCATTTGAGATTAAGGAGTAAACGTAAGGAACATCACAAGAAGGCATAAACGTAAGGAACATCACAAGAAGGCAAGAGAAAGCAAGGCTAGGATCAGATCGCAAGATAGTTAAGACTATGTGCTCACATTTTAGAAGCAGGGATCTGAAAGGGGGCATTTCAAAGGTGTATTAACCTAGATGCATAGAAACAATGGACAGGGCTTGCTTAAGGCAAAGATAAGCCTTTTACTAAGGAAGTTATATGTCTGGGCTCTGACTACCCACCACGACCTACCCAGTTAGGAATTTAGGATCCGATCATTCTGTGAAGTTACCTTTTGTAGAACTCCTTTTTCGTCCACACTGACCAGTCTTGGGAATTTTGCAGCCTGAGCTCAGGCTTATAGTCCTTGGTGGATACTAACAGAGCCCACAAGTCTTCCAGTCCAGGAACCAACCAGACTTCCCAGGACCTACACCCTTTCCCCCAAGGCTGAGGATGATGGAGAGTCAGGCTAGCCCTCCCAAGCTCTGTGCAGACCCCTTGGAACCCGTGCCATCCCCCTTACTCTGAGTCTGGGACACATCAGCCCTGAGAATTGGGGCATGAGATAACAAGAATTCTTCAGGCCCAGGCTGGAACAGTAATGAGTAGGATTAAAACAGGATTCCCCAAGGTGGCGTGGTGCACTATCTGTCTCCCCTACTTTCCGGGCTTTTTCTCTTCTCCCCCACCGCAGCTCAGGAGCCATGCTTAGCTGATGCTGGAGAGAGAACTACTCAGCTCTTGGAAAATGCTGAGCTGGGTATTTCAGCTTCTTGGCTGAACTAAGTACTGGATGGTGATTCAGCAGAAACTCCAGGTCTGGCAACTGGCACTTGCCACGGACAGATCAGGATAAGAAGGAAGGGGAAGAGAGAGCCAGGAAAGGAAGGGGCAAGGGTGAGGCAGCATGGCTGGGCCTTAGCTGAAGGTGTCCAGGGAAAGCTGTGTGATTCAGGACCTCCAGAAGCTCCACAGTCTCTGCACCCTTCCTCCGCTGCTTGTTTGTCCATGGCAGAGAGAGCCCCTTCCAGAAGGTTCAGCACACCTCCTCCTCTTAGAAGGGCTCCTGAGATTTCTCAAACCATGTCAGTTCTTCCAGACGAAAAGGGCTGGAGAAGGGCAAAATGTTACTGTAGTGTGGTAGGCAAGATCTATTTCAAAGAAATTTATGGACCTAACAGAAGCTAGGATCAAAGCTTAGTTTATAAGGACTGGCTGCTTTGATTTTTTTTTTTTTTCCTTTTTAGTCGCTGTTGCTTTGTTTTGATGTTTTGTCTTCCACCAGTCAAGTTATTTACACATACAATAATACCAACCTTTGTTTTGCATTGGCAGAGACTTGAGACTATTATTATGGGGCTCCTTACCCCATATGAAAAATGTATTGGCCCTGAGTTAGCAGAGAAGGATTCTAGGAACCTGGTTCTGTGTGTCCTCACTTCTACCCCAATTTCCCCCCAGCCTCTCTGAGATCTATGAGGAAGAAAAATAGCTGAGGCTGGCCTGCATAGGCAGAACTGGAACTTTATCAGAGCCTTGAATTGCATGAGTTAGAAATCAAATAGGGCTCCGTGTTTTCTTTGCCTATCAGTGTCTTTTGGCAGCTGGTACTGGTTACCTCCTACTTCTGGAAACGGTCAAGCAGGCCAACTCGGAGCAGCCTGTCCACAATTAGAAACACGTGCCCAGTTCCTTCCACTAGCGGGGTAGGCCGCCAAGGAGCCCCATCCAGCCTATCACAGAGCCGAGCGTCGCCACACCCCCTCCCAGAAGGCTGGGCCATCACCCGCAGTTCAGCGTGGGCACCCGAGGGCTGGTCTGAGGGGCATCGTCTAGCCCCTTTTGCTCCAGGTCCAGAGGGAGGGAGTCAGGGGAAGTGGGCCAGAGAGTTGCAGAAGGCAGAGAGGTGCACGCCCAAGCAAAAGGTGAGACAGAAACCTACGCTCTGGCAGGCGCATGACCAGGTGAAATTTACGGCTGCTTCAGAGGGCTGGGGAGTTCCATCCCAGAAAGGTGCTTATTTTGAAGTTCGGGAGAGGAACAGGGTGTTCTGATTTCTACAAAGTGGCGTCACTAGCTTCCCTTCCCTGTTCAGCAGCTGTCTGCTTAGTACATTCCCTCTCTTTTTTTCTGTCCTGGCCTTCTCTCTCTATTCTGTTCCTCAATCGCGCGCTCTCTCTCTCTGTCTCTCTGTCTGTCTGTCTGTCTGTCTCTCTCTCTCTCTCTCCCCCTCCCCCTCCCCCATGTGTATTGTTTCTCTTCCTCCTTCTTCCCCTTGTTGTTTCTCATGCTCATTCTTCCCCTGTCTTCTTCACTGCCTGTCTTTATGGACTTGAGCAAGTCTAAGCTTTTTTTTTTCTCCCCTTTTTACACTCCCTGTCTTCTCTTATTTGGAAAGATGGGAGAGGCCTAGTTCTGAAATGCTAAAGGAAAACAAGGCTTTCCAAACTGCCTCTGGCCCACACCCGAGAAATTATTTTCTAAAGCCCTGCGTGTGATGGACACAACTATTGGTTTCTGAGGAGTAGCCATCTTCGTCTTTCCCTTTTTGCTACATTGACACCTTACATCTTGCTGCCCAGAAAGCAACCTGGCCAGTATCTTCAAGTGACAGACTCAGAGCCCCAAGTGACACTGTCAGCAGTGATCGTGGGTACCACTGACAGGAGCAGGAGAGAGAAAGAATGTGGGAATGGGGGAAGGAAAAGAAGAGTGCTGTGTGTGTGATAAAAGAAAAGCAGGAGTAGTGGCAGAAGAAGCAACTGGGAATTGGGGAGCAAAGAAACAGTCCTGTCTTTGGCACTAATTAGCTGGAGTCTTACTTCACTCACATATAGTATGAGGTTCTGGGTCTCAGGTCATTCCTGGCTCTGATTGCCCCCGAGGCTGGAAACTACCTCTGGGTAGTAGAGTTCAGGCCTCAAACATCTCCCTTCAGTGCCAAGAGCTGTCTCCAGGGAGAGCTCCAACTGTTTTATGCTTCTGAGCACTGTTGTAACAATCAATCCAGCCCCCTAACCGTATGGGCCCAACCCAACTTTCACCCCATCTCACCAAAACAGTATAGTTCCTGGAGTCAAAGCTGGCTTGACAAAAGGAATGAGATTAGTTTAGGGATCCACATGGGAAACTGTTCATTGACCCTCTGATGAAGACACAAATTAGCTCTTTGACAACCAAGCTCAGGAAGAGGCCAGATTTCTGTACCCAGAAGCGAGAGAGCACCCAAAGACAGTCATCCAATGGTCCCTGGGGATAACCTGTGTTTTGTGAGCTTTCTTAAGAGAAGGAGAAGCGGCCACCATATGTGCCTTCCTCTGGCATCACAGACACTTGCTTGCCCTGCTTTATGAGGCTGTCCCATGACATTTACCCTGACATTTACTTCCTAGAGAAGCACAGTGGCTCCAATACACCCTCCCTGTATAGATGTGTCCATCTATCCATCCTCCATTCAGTAAGCATTAGTACCTACCGTGTGCCAAACAGTGTTATAGGATCTCAAGGTCACAATGACTAGCAGGGTGATGTTTATGGCTGTGTGTGCACTGCTGGCTACAAGAAGAACAGGGAAGTTTCATTGTCCTCTGGGCCTGAGTAGAGCAGCAGCAACAGAGCTCCTTGGATTTCTGTAGGGCATTCCTTCCTAGCAATGATTTCTAAGGGGTAGTGTCATTTTCTTCACTTGTGGAAACCAAGGCATAGGGACATGCTTGAATGTCTAGGCTCCGGTCAGTGTCTCAGCCTTATTCTTACCAGGCCCACAACACGCTAATACACCTTTGTGCCTGTGACCCCACACTTTCAGACAACTTGGGTTGAGGGACCCTAGACCAGGTAATTTGTGGACAAGCATCCTCCTGAGAAAAAGGTGAAACAGATGAGAAATTGAGGAGCAGGGTCAGGCGTAGAGGAAGAAGCCACGAGGAGAGGCAATGTCACAGTGCAGGATATGGCTTCTCCAAAACCCTCCAAACCATCCCCTTCCTAGTCTACTCCGCTTTGCCTCTGATCGTCAGTATTATCCTGAGCAAATCATGCCTTCTTTTTGAGTTTTAGTTTCTTAATTTATGAACAATAAGAATGACCACTTAACATTTTATACAGCAATACACAGGTAACAGAGCCATCCTCATGGGACTAAAATGGACCACACCTGCATTTTACAGAGAGGAAAGTGAGCTCAAACAGTTGGACTAGCCAGTCCAGGCTCCCTGAGAGTCAATGACCAAGCTCGGAATGGCACCATGGTCATTGGGTTCTTCGAGTTCTAAAGTTCTTGATTCTTAGAGTCAGCCCTGGCTGCCAAGGCCCTCTGAGGGAGCCATCTCTGCCTCCGTCCCTTTAAGCTACTCATCCCCCAACCCCCATTCTTACCACTTCACTCCCTGCACAAACTACTCTGAGCCCTTTTACCAGTTCTGCACTCAAAAAAGACACCAGAAACCCACAGGGTTCTTCACTCACCAGGCTTACGAGGCGGAGCTGAGGGGAAGAGTGATAAAGTCACAGCCGTGGCTCTGTGCTGGTTGGAGGGACTTCAGACTAGCCCCACAATTCCTTAATCCATTCTTAAAATTTTCTAAATGAAGATTTATGTATTTGCTTATGCTAATGATTCACTGACGTGCTGTTTCAAAATGGACTAGAAATAATCATTTTAAATTACCTTTTACCTATAGTCTATAATATATTAACTTAAGGTTAAAGTTCCCCAAACATGTTGTTCCTATTCTCCCCTTCTAAGTTCCCCAAACATGTTGTTCCTATTCTCCTCTTCTAAAAATTTGTAATCCTTTAACCCCATGTGCCGTACCTCCTACTGAGACAGGTTGGGTTGACTCCACCTAGGTCTGCCAAAGTGCATTTGGTGTTGTCCGCTACAAGATAGCACACAACGTGGCTACTCTTTACCCTCCAATTTGAGGAAGGAGCTCAGACTCCAGACTCTTGAGTTTATCTATTGGCTTTCCATCTTGACTTCTTTTTTGGCCTTTAATTATAGCCTCTGCTCACTAAAATTAGGAGACCAACAAAACTATGGGGGCAGAGAACAAAGGAATCATGTCTGTGGACATCGTGCATTCCACTTACCATGCAAGAAGCTTGTAACTCTGGGCCTGTGTTCATACCGTGTTTCCCCGAAAATAAGACTGGGTCTTACATTAATTGTTTTGTTCCAAAAGACGCAGTAGGGCTTATGTTCAGAGGATGTCATCCTGAAAAATCATGCTAGGGCTTATTTTCCAGTTAGGTCTTCTTTTCAGGGTAACATGGTATGTGTATTTGGGTTGTGTATGTGGGCTTATGGAATATGGAGGAGAATGGAAGAGAACCTGGGATTAGATGAAGGACAGGTATTGGGAGTGTCGTTTGCCATAAATTTTATTCAGAAGAAAAGCACAGCTAGAGTTATTATAGGACAAGCCTATTTACTGCTGTATTGAATTACAAAGGGGAACAGGAGGGCCGGCCTGGTGGCTCAGGCAGTTAGAGCTCCATGCTCCTAACTCTGAAGGCTGCCAGTTCGATTCCCACATGCCAGTGGGCTCTTAAAAAAAAAACAAAAACAAACAAACAAACAAACAAAAAAAAAAAAAAACCAAGTGGAGCAGGAGGAGGCAGTAACACTCTTGCCATAGGTTTTGGGAGGTGGAAGAGTTGGGATGCTGTCATGTGGTGTGGAAATTTGCCAACTAGGTCAGCACATTGGTGACCTCAGTTTCACTGCCCACTTCTAGAGAGCCCCACCACTTCCTTCCACTTGGTGTCCTGGAAGGCCAGCAAGGCCAGTGGGTAGGCACTCCTTTGGGGTCCTATTGCTGCTGTAACAAATTACCACAAACTTAGTGGCTTAAAACTACACAGATTTATTATCTTATAGTTCTGGGGGTCAGCAGTTCTAAATTCAAGGTGTCAATAAAGCTGTGTTCCTTCTGGAAGCACTGGGGAGAATTGTTTCCTTCCCTTTCCAGCTTCTAGAGGCCCCTACATTCTTTGGCTCATGACCCCTTTTTCCATCTTCAAAGCCAGCAGGATGGCATCTTCAAATCTTTCTTGCTCTTTGATCTCTGTTTCGGTCATCATTATCTCCTTTTCTAACTCTGACCCTCCTGCCTCCCTCTTAAAGGACTCTTGTGATTACATTGGGCCCATTCAGATAATCCAAAATAATCTCCCATCTGAAGATCCTTAACTTAGTCACGTTTGCAGAATTCCTTGTATCATGTAAGGTAACATATTCATAAGATTAAGATGTTGACATTTTTAGGATGCCATTCTTCAGCCTACCCCATGAGTTCTGATGTTATTGTCTGAGGGAGGAAGTAAAGTAGAGGCTTCTGTGACTCCCCAGGGATAAGGGCTGGGAAGGGGGCTGGGGGGACACCATCTCTGCCGGAAGCAGGAACTTGCCCCTCCCCTCTACAGAGGACATATTCCAGGTCAGTGACAGGATCTGGACTGTCATTGATCTGAGAAGGACTCTGCATTTCTCTGCCAGTCCTGCAGCTTTCCCACAGGCAGGAAGCATTGAGCCCACCTCTCCTACTTGGCAGTTGAGAAGCCCTGGGCACTAGGCAGGGCATGAGATTACTGGGGCTAATCTTACCTGCCTCATTTTTTGTATTCCTCCTGTCACCTTGACATTAGGCTTTTAAAACTGGGCGGATTAGGTAACCAACCCCTGACTTCAGCATGTTCTTGCAGTCTCGTCTTCTTGATAGTTTTTCACCTTTTTTGTGTGTTGTTGTTAACCTGGGAAGCAAAAGAAAAAGAAAGCAGAAAAGACCCAAGAAGCACAGATAAGCCTGGACTTCCATAGAGGCCTCTAGAGAAGCGGCAACCAACCCCACAGCCAGAGTACAATGGACAAGAACCAGAGTTGTATGCCTTTTTATTTATTTTGTTCAGCTAGGCCAAAATTATAAATGTTTCTCTGATGTTAGGGTCTCCCCCCCATAAGAAGCATCTCTGGTTCCCCTGGGCTGAGTTAGGGGATCCTCCTGGATGCCCCTTGGCTTCCATGAAGAGCTCTGCCATCACCACATGGTTTTATGATCATCTTTTAGCTCACCCACCTCGCCTCTTACGGTGTTAACTTTTTGAGGGCAGGGATTTGTATCTTATTTATAACTTCCCTACCTACCAAAGTGCCTAGCATGTGTAGGTCCTTTGTAGATGACAACTGCATGGATGGGTGGATTGATGGATGGATGGATAGATGAATGGAAACTGTCATATTTCAAGCTGCTGTGGCCACTGGTCCCCACCTACACGTGGCTTCCCTGAGGTCACTGTATCTCAAGCATGCAGAATTCATAGTCTGGCTGGGAAGAGAGGGCGGACTTCGCCATCAGCAACAGAAAGGGGTGCTGGATAGCAGATGGGTAGAGGCAGGCCACCTAACAGGGCAGGGGCTTGGCAAGCACTTAACAAGTGTTGCCTTCACTCACTGACCTTTCCTCTCTGGATGGAGGCTCAGGTTTCAGCCTGCTATGAGGGAAGCTGTCCTGTGGTACCAGGAGACTGAAAGTGCCTTCTTTCCCCTTAGTCACATGCTGTGATCACCCAACTGCAGGGTGAAAGGTCAGATGTGGCCTGCGGCCATTGTTCCAAGGAGATTGGTGTCACAGGCAGCCTGTCTCCCTACCTCATTCTCAGGATTTCTCTTTATTTTTGAAAGACCCCTGTAAAGGGGAAAGGTTAAATATTAGTCAAGGACTGGGTTCTTGTGAAGGTGCAGAGATAAGCTCAGGCAGGACAGAAGACACCCACCATAAGTTTATTTGACAATGTCTCTCCTTCAAACGTCTCCGATTCCACCGGTATACTCTGGAGCCGACCTCTCGAAGGAGTCTTTCTGGCTGCCTTGACAAGGTCTCTCTTGACAAGAAGATGATTTTGTGTTTTTTGTCTCAGTACACGGGGAGGTGGCCACATTGCCGCTCCTGTTTGGTCGTCCTGCTCTGCTCTTACTTCCCTTCAAGCACTTTCTTGTCAGCTCCCTGCCCTCTCTCTCCTCCCCTTAGTGGAGGATAATTTTCTTCTCTGCTCCTTGTTCTATAATCCTTACCTAGCCCTGAACCACACGAGTTTTGTGTCCTAATCTTCCTTCCTTTAATAAATCAATCTCCTTTATTTATTTTTTCCTTTATTTATTATTATTAATTATTATTATTATTATTATTTTAAGATTTTTATTGGGGAAGTGGAACAGGACTTTATTGGGGAACAGTATGTACTTCCAGGACTTTTTCCAAGTCAAGTTGTTGTCCTTTCAATCTTAGTTGTGGAGGGCGCAGCTCAGCTCCAGGTCCAGCTGCCATTGTTAGTTGCAAGGGGACGCAGCCCACCATCCCTTGCGGGAGTGGAACCTGCAACCTAGTGGTTGAGAGCCCACTGGCCTATGTGGGAATCGGCAGCCTTCAGCTTTAGGAGCATGGAGCTCCAACCACCTGAGCCACCGGGCCAGCCCAAGCTCCTTTATTTTTTACACATTGTTGATTGTGTCTGCCTGAACTGCTGGGACCCGGTGGGCCCGCTCATCCCTAGCATGCCCCAGGGCCCTGGGGAAAAGCCCAGATCACAGGCCCAGTTGCTTAGAGTAATTTGGGTTGGATTGTCACCAGGCATGTGATCTTAAAATCCTTATTGAATTGAGTAAAATAAACTAAATGTGTATTTATCATGACATCTCAGTCCATCTGGAACATTTGAGTATTTACAAAATGTTCTCCCTGTTCAGGCACTTAAAATCCTTCCTCCAACAACTTGTTTTGGTTCTCCTTATATGACACCATCTTGGATAACAGCCTCCCCATGAGGAGTCAAGCGTTTCTACTCTTGAAGTCAAGCTTCCTATTGCTCTTTTGGCTCTGTGAAACCAACTGGGGATCATGTCTCCTTTTGATGAGTTTCCTGGAGAGCAGGGGGATTGGTGTGCATTGTGAAATGTGTAGACTGAGAAGAGATTGGAGGGCTAATGAACTGGGGCATTTTCTTTATCCAAGTATTAAATATTTGCTGAGCAGCTGCTATTTGCAGGCACCAGTGATATGCCCTGGGATTCAAAACATGAAAAAGTCACAGTCCCTGCCCTCCTCGTCTACAAGGAGACAGAGAAAAAGAAACAGATCATTATAATACAAAGAAATAAGTGCCATAGTTAGATATAAACAAAGTGGTCTGGGAAGAGAAAGGAGGGACAAACTGTTCCTTGTCTATAAAATGTGGCTGATATATCTTACCTGGTAGGCACATTATCAGGAATAAGTAAAATAATAACGACTTACAGAACAGGTGACATTTGAGCTGGATCTTGAAAGATGAGAAGGAATTTGCCAGGTAGAGACGGCCCAGGGAGGAAGGTTACAGACGGATAATGTCAGGTGCTTACCCTGCCAAAATGTTCTCAGAATCAAGGAAGGTTGAAAACTACTTGGAAAGTGAATGCAGTTTCAGGATAAGGTATTGTAGAACTTGATCAGCTGTACAAGTGAAGTCAGAGTCCCGGTTAGAGGCTTGAGGAGAGGGGAAAAGTCCCATGCTTTGACATGCATGACTTGTCCCCTTGGAAGACTAGGGGTCATCCGGTCACTGTTTCAGAGGACGGGAAAGCAAGAGAATTTTAACTTTTCCTCCTTTATTCTCAAGCATTTCATAACCACCAGGAGGTTGAGAGATCCGTTCCTACAGCACAGAGCCCCCGTAGGTTACTTAGAAAGTGTGGCAGTAAAACAGAGAACCCCTCCAGCCTGGCTTTCAGCCTCTGAGCTCTCCTCCAGCCCTGGAGGTTCCATGTTATTGAGATCTCTGTGACTCCTAGGAAAAGAGGCAGGTTAGAAGCCACCCAAGAAGAGATGGCGGATATAAGCAGAGGAAAGCATGGTCAACATCATTAGTCACTAGGGAAATTCAAAGCAAAGCCTCAATGAAATACTACTTCACACCTATTAGAATAGCCAGACTTTTGAAGCCTACAGTAGCAAATGCTGACAAAGACGCAGAACAACGAGATCTCACGCACGTTGCTGGTGGGAATACAAAATCATACAGCCACTTTAGAAAACAATTTGGCAGTTTCTTATAAAGTTTAACTTACATTTACCATATGACCTAGAATCCTACTCCTAGGTATTTACTCAAGAGAAATTAAAACCCCTTTCAAAGACCTCTACAGTCTACTTAAAGATTTCTGTGCAAGTGTTTATAACAGCTTTATTTGTAATAGCCTAAAACTGGGAGCAACCCAAATGTCCATCAGCCAGGGAATGGAAAAATAAACTGATACATTCATATAACGGAATACTACTTGACACTAAAAAGGAACAAACTACTGATAGATGCAGCAACAAGAATGGACCTCAAAAGTATCATGTTAAGGGAAAGGAGCCAGACACAAAAGGCTACATAGTGTGTAATTCCATTTATGTGACATTCTGGATAAGGCAACAGTATAGTGACAGAACTCAAATTAATGATTGCCAGAGATAGGGGAAGGGGATTGACGTCAAAGAAACACAACATACAAGAGAACGTTTTGGAGTGTTGGAAATGTTCTATATAGAGAGCGTGGTAGTGATTAAACAACTAAATGCATTTGTCAAATCTTCATCAAATTGTACACTTAGAAAAATGAATTTTACTCTATATTATACCTTGATAAACCCAAGTAACAAAAGATTCCCCTAAACCTCTGTTGCCCCAAAACCACACTAGGAAGAGGACATCCAGGATCCCACAGGCGGCTCAGGGCATCCCTTAAACATACAATGACTTGAAAACATAAACCACACTAGTGCCCTGACCAGCTGCTGATTCCTCCCCCCCCACACACCCCCTGCAAAGCCAGTTCATGCCTACTTCTGGCTTCTAGCCCTGGGCAGGGCATGTTTTGACCAAGTTCTAATTTGTGGCATGTAATCCCCATTTGAAACTCATTAACCTAGCCAAAGTTTCTGTACACTGGGCCTGAGCATGCAGGATATTTGGTTCATCTGCTACAGTCTCATCATCAAGAACAAGGAGCATTTCTGCTCCTGTGCAGAGGGTGTCCTTCAGCCCTATTGTGGCCCTTCAGGGTATGTTTGGGGGTCTGTCATTTCAGTGCTCCTCACATGGGTCAACTGTTCCAGTGTGCGGTGGGCCACTCGGGTTCAAGACATTTTCACAGCAGGGAAGCTCCTGGCCCTGGCCCTGATCATCATCATGGGGATTGTACAGATCTGCAAAGGTGAGTATCACTGGAACCATGGGCCCTGCCCAACTTTCCACCCCTCGCATGCGCACACCCCCTCACACTCTCTTGGGATGTGTGCACTCCCTGAGATTTCCCAGGTCTGGTCTTAAATGACTTTTCTTCCTCACTTGTTTGACAAAGAGGAAGAGAAACCATCTTCCCAGGAAGTAGGGCATGTTTGGCCTGTTAGTAGATTTAGTCCTCCCATGGCTCTGAAGATCCCAGATCTCTGGGCTCCTATTGCCCTCTTGCCCCAAACCAACGGAAGCTCTCTGCATCTTATACTACATCTTGTCCATATCTTAAAATGGGGGGTGGAGGAGGAGATTTTATGTTTTAAAATTACTCATAATCTCTACAAGAGAGAGTTCTACATTCCTGGGGCTCCTGCCAACATTCCCCACTGGATTTGGTCCTTTCCAAGCCCTAGTCTGTATTTGGTTTCCATGGGACCTGTAGCACCCTGAGGCCCTGCCCAGTGTCATTGCCTCTTGGAGAGAAAGTCAGATGACAAGCAGGAGACCTCCCACCTGCCCACAAACCCTGAAGGCAGTGTGCGGTGCCTGGATTTTGACTCCAAGAAACATAATTAAGATTCTGCTATATAAAATGTCTGATTATTTTAATCTGCTGGATTAAGTTCTTTAGCAGGTTATATTGTTTTCAGGAATTAGATGTAAGAAAATCACTGTGTTATCTTTTCAAAAGTAGTGAGTCCCTCCTCACCTGTTCCCAATGCTTTCTCCTGCCCACTCTGATCTCCTTAGTTACTGTCCCAATGCTGAATTACAGATGAGTAAGTATGGAAAGTTACTCTGTGTCTCATTATAACCTCAGTCAGCGTCCTTTCTTAAGGACCCTCTGTGTGCAGGACACTGCTAAGAGCGGGGAAGGCAATTTATTTTATTTTATTCTATTTTATTTTATTTTATTTTATTTTATTTTATTTTATTTTATTTTATTTTATTTTTTTGGGGGGAAGGCAATTTTAAAGCTCTTTGTTGAAGGATCCCTGTCCTCAGGGAATCTATACCATGAAAAGGGAGACCAAACACACACCTTAGAAAAAGACAGGAGGAGATTGACAAAGAAAGCAGAACAAGCCTGAACTAATATAGCATTATGGAAGCTTATGTTTGAGTGTTTGTTGTTCCTGATGCTTTCTTCATGAAAATGTACAAACTTAAATATCAGGGAGGGTGGTCAGGAGACTACCAGGGGCTCTAAGCCTCCAAATCCCAGCGAGCCAGCTCCAATTTGCCCTGCTAGCCCCCCAAGTTACCCTGCCCTCCCCAGTCACGTTCCCCTGGCCTTTCCTTCCAAGTAACTTTGCCTTTTAAAAAAAGAACATTCAGACCTGTGCTTTGAACTTGAGCCCCATTGGACTCATGATGATCATACTCTGGGAGGTCCTGGACCTGTATTTCCCTGCTCCTTTTAGTCCCACTTCTCCAATACATGGGATTCACTGGAGATAAGATAGAAGTAAATCATCACCACAGGGAGGTGCGATACGGGACCATCCAGGCCTCTGACTGGTCTCTCTGAGAAGTCTCCTGCCCCTTGTGTCCACAGGAGAATACTTCTGGCTGGAGCCAAAGAACGCATTTGAGAATTTCCAGGAACCCAACATCGGCCTCATTGCACTGGCTTTCCTTCAGGGCTCCTTTGCTTATGGAGGCTGGAACTTTCTTAATTACGTGACTGAGGAACTTGTTGATCCCTACAAGTGAGTTGAAATAGCCCAGCTCTTCCTCACTCCCTAGAAAGACTTAGGCACCTGCTACTGGGAAGAGGGAGCCCACTTCGCCTCCTCCCAGCCCCCATCCTGACCATGACCTGATCTATCCTGAAGAAATAGTTCATTTCCCAGGAATTTAACCATTTGCCGTCCACCCTGGCAGGAGAAGAAAAATGACCCAATGGCTGTCCCAGAGTAGGTTAAAAGCTAAAAAGCAGGGGCTGGCCCAGTGGCTCAGGTGGTGGGAGCACTGTGCTCCTAACACCAAAGGTTGCCGGTCAATTCCCACATGGGCCAGTGAACTTCACCCTTTACAGCTAAGATTGTGAACAACAGCTCTCCCTGGAGCTGGGCTACCGTGGGCTACGTGGGCTACCATGAGCTACCGTGTGCTGCCATGAGCGGCCGGCAGCCAGCGAGAGCTGCTCTGAGCAGCAGATTGCCTCAGCCCTGGGGGGGTGGGGGTGGGGGTGGGGATAGGAGCTGATAATACCAGCATGGGCCAGGGAGCTGTGTCTTACACAACTAGACTGAGAAACAACGGCTTGAACTGGATTTGGGATGGGGGGAGGAGGAAGAAGGGGGAAAAACTAAAAAAGCTAAAAATGGTACTGAGATAACACCATTGCCTTAGAGAGTAAAATGTGCCCTGAGAGTTTTCTAAGCACCTTACTTGCCTGTTTCAGGACAGGCAGATCTTTGTGTTTTGAGGCAGGGGAAGGGGTGCATTGTAGACATTCTGGTCAGGAAGAAGTCAACAGGTGTGGAACGTATTTCCAAAAGAAATGTTTCATTTCCTTTAAATTATTCTGCCCATATTGAGACAAAAAACCACCACCACCACCCCTCCAGGGAGACGGAGCATCACAGAAGGCTGCAAGGTCAGCTTCATGCAGAAAGACAGAAGGCACTCCCCAGACTCCATGACGAGGCAGGTGGTCCAAGGTGCCAGGCCTTCCCCATCTCACCTCCTCTCCCTCTACAGGAACCTTCCCAGAGCCATCTTCATCTCCATCCCACTGGTCACATTTGTGTATGTCTTTGCCAATGTCGCTTATGTCACTGCAATGTCCCCCCAGGAGCTGCTGGCATCAAACGCAGTCGCTGTGGTAAGAAATCAAACTTGCAGTCCCTCAAGCCAGGAATGTTGCCATAGTCTTGCCTGCGTAGCCCCCTCCCTTTCCCCTGATCCATGGATTTGTGGAATTGGAAGTCATCCCAAGTCTTTAGGGCAGAAATCACATCTTCAAGTGCCCTGGAGCCAACTGACAACCGTGCTGTACCTAGAACAGTCACAATGGCAGAGCTGAGTAGTTGCCACGGAGACTGTGTGGCCCATAAAACCGAAATATTTACTCTCTGACCCTTTAAAGAACAAGTTTGCCAACTCCTGAACTAGGGCACTTTAAACTCTAAATATAACGATTGTATAAAGGAGACAGGCACCTCCCCAGAAAGACATAATCTTGCACAAGACGTGCCATTTCTCTCTGCCTCCATTTCCTCCTTTGGAAATCGTGCGATCTGACTCATTCCCTCATCAGGGAAAAGTATGCGCCAGTAAACAATTTGAAAGTAGGAGTGGGTTGTGCTCTTTGGGGAAGGAGATCATGCTGGTCCAAGGCATAGGGGTCCTTGACATGTGGGAAAGACCTGGGAGCCATGCTGTTCCCTCCCCTGGCTTCACCTGGGCCACAACTTCACTCTGCCAAAGAGTGTCATCACTTGTCTTATCTTAAGACTAAAGAAAGAGGCCCTCGAGTATCCTGGAGGGACAGCCTGCTCCATGATCGCTAGTCTTCCCCAACAAGACAGCTATTCGAAATAACCCCTCCACCATAATATGCTATAAATCAAGTGTGCACTTGGCTCAGAGAGCATGGAAAAGCTGGTCCCTAACATTTTATATTACTTCAATACACGGAGACTAGTCTATAGCTTCACTGCCTTTTCTTCCTCAACCTGCATAGTAGCCTCCAATCATTTCCTCCCACAATGTCATTTGTTTCTGTGAATTTAGAAATTCTCATCCTATGAGTTAGGATTCATCTCTGTTTTACAGATGAGAAAGGGAGGCTCAAAAATTAAGAGTCTCACAGCTCCTAAGTGTTGGGCTGAGATTGGAGCCCCAACCTGCCTGACTCACTAGCATGCAATGTATGCTGGACTCACACAGGTCTAGACTCACACAGCTTGTTTCTCTCTGCGTGTGTGATCCTAGGCCAGCTACTGAATTGCTTTGTGCCTCAGTTTCTTTGTCCATGAATCAAGGATAACAAATGTTTATTATTAGCAGTATTATTAGCAGTATTCGTATTATTACCGTACACTCTCTCCTTCAGTTCGCTCAAGACACTTATTGTCTCCCAGCTGTATAGTGGTCACTGTGGGAAGTGGTGGTGTGGGAAGAGGGTCAGGGCACAGAAGTCATCTGTCCTCTCAGCAGCTTAGCTACAAACCCCACAAGTTGGGCCTGGGAGGGAGCATTCCCAGCAGTGACCCACAGGTGCAAGGTTGTACCCTCTCCTTTTCCACTCACCCCTTGTTTTGTCTCACAGACTTTTGGAGAGAAGCTCCTTGGGGTCATGGCCTGGATCATGCCTATTTCCGTTGCCCTGTCCACATTTGGAGGAGTCAATGGGTCTCTCTTTACCTCGTCCCGGTGAGTGCTATCCAGGCCCTTTCCGAGTCTAGGCCACTTTATTGTGCATATTGCTCTGTGTATGTGTGCGGGGCTTGTCTCCGTCAGCAGGGGTCTGTGTGGGCACCTGGGTGGTGACCTTGCAGGGGGTGATTGTTCACATGAGGGCATGCGTGTATCAGTATGGATGTAGAGGGATGCGTGCTGCTCACGTGGTTACTTACAATGTGTGTGGCTTTACATGTAGTGGTGAGAAGCCCTATCCCACTTCATTTGGGCAGTTGCCCGGGGGGCTGAGAAGGCCCCGGCTGCCTGACGCAGTCCCAGCTCAGGGGCTATGGTTGGCAGCAGGACTGTCTTGGCTGTAGCCCCAGAGCTCCCTCTCCACTCTCCTGGAAACAGGTTGTGCTGGCTAGAAAGGAATCCCACTTTGAAAGGGATCAGGAGGACCCTGTGCCTGGGGCCTCTGGGTTGGCCTTTCAGGAAAGCTCTGGGATAGACTTCGGGTGGGACGGGATCATCTCTGAGCAACCTGTGGGTGCAGGCTTCTCTCTACTCAATAGACAGGCAGCTGGGGGAGGTCTTCACATGGCCACCCTTCACGTGGCACTCAGGTGGAGCATGTGAAGTGAGAGGGCTCGGAAGAGAGGAAGGAAAGCATTTGTCCAAAGCCACATCCCCCACCCGAAAACTCTCAGGGAAGCTAGAAGCTCCAGTGGGCCCAGGAGCCCCTGGCTCCTGCCTGCACACATTCAGGAATCTGACCTCTTTGGTGCCTCTTTTTGCTATCTCCAGAATGGCCTATTGAGGCCAATAGATGCTGATGTGGTTCACGGGGTCCTCCCAGGGCTCGTAGAAAGCCCCTCTGTGCCTAGGGCACAGTCCTACTCAAAAGATACAACAAAAAAGTTAAGTCCCTGAATTCAGCTGCTTCCAAAGCCACCCAACACATCAGAGAGGAGCTCCCGTGAAATGACAAAGGAGTGCTCTGTTTTCAGGACCTAGGGCAGGAAAGAGGGAGGTGGGCGTCCCCTGTTCCCCAGGACCCTATAACACTCATCCACAGCAACCTCGTGTGCATGTTACACAGGAGCAGTGACCACCTGGAGGCCCCAGCCGTGGGCGAGCGGTGGAAGAGCAGTGACCCATGAGGCTCTCTGGGATCTATTGGAGGAGAGTGACTGGCTACAGTCACTTTAGAGTGGGGTTTGTCCCTCAGACAGGCCAAGTAGCGGCCTGCACGCATGTGGTAGCTGTGTGTGCATGCAGGAGATGCGGCCCGGGGTACTCGCCTCTGATTCCGAGGCGCGGCTCACCCACCAGGCCTCTTCAGTTCATCTTCCGATTCCTTCCTTCCTTTCTTCCTCCTCCTCCTCCCCTCCTTCTCTCTTTCTCTCTCTCATTCTTTCATGTTTTGGGATGTGGAGAGGATGATCCTTCCTGAAGAGTGGGAGTGTGTGTGGGTGTGTGTCATGCTTACCGTCCATGTCTCCTCCGTTGTCAGCTAGCTGGGCAAGGATTGTCTCTTGTGAACTTGACACTTGCAAATGCTGTTGGACCTGGACAATTCCACTTGGCCCTGGCTGCTGGTGGAGGAGGGCTGGGATTGCGTGACCCTGGCTATGTGCATGATGAAGCCCACAGAACAGCTGGGGCGCCGCTGGCTGCATGAGGTGGCACTATAGAGGGGCAATGCCATATGGCTGCATGAAACTAGTGACACTGGCCTAGTTATTTGCTGAGGGCAACTGATGGTGTGCATATGTGTACTGGGGGCCATAATCAACTCCCACACTGCGGGTGAGTTGCAGCTGTTAGCGCCACTCTCTCCTTACACAAATTACAAAGTGACAGTTCTCGTCAGAACATCCAGCATGTTGGTTCTGTGCCTTTCTGTCCCCATTACACCATCTCCTTCCTTTTAGCCCTTAGGTGCTCCTTTCCCTACAAAATCCAAGTAGAAGAAAAAGTGGTCTAATTCACACCAACATGTAAATGACTCCTGACAGTTTATATTATTCTCTTTTCTCTCGGGAGAGGAAAGGGGAAGAAGACTTGCTTTTTAATGTTAAAATTTCTCTTTTTAAAAATAACTCTTAAACGTCAACATCCTCTTCATAATATTGTACGATAGTTTTATAATATGTTACCAAGGGGAGAAATTGGGTAAAGGATACATAGGATCACCCTATATTATTTCTTACAACTGCATGTGAACCTACAATTATCTCAAAATTAAAATTTTTAATATTTTTAAAGTTAAAAAATAATTTTTTTTCTGATTGCAAATTTACTGTCTATTTTAGAATACTGAAATTTTTTCTTAATGCCTAAGGAAGAAAATTTAAATTACTCATAATCCTACCACCCATAAATAATCAGTTGGTATTTTAATATGTTTTTACATGCACTGTAAATAATTTTTTAATTAATTGGAACATATTGTATGGAATCAATACAGTTTTCTATCTTGCTTTTTTCATTTACCATTATATTGTGAGCATGTTCTCAAGTAATACGTTTTTTCCTAGAACATCATTATGACTGCATAATATTCCATCTATGGATATACCATATTTATGTAATCAATTTCTTACTTTAGGCATTTAAGATATTTCCAATCTTTTTATCATCAAAATATCTTCGTATATATACTTTTCACTAACTCTCTATTCCCTAGGATGGTTTTTTGGGAATAGAATAAGTAGCTTAAAGATATAAATTTTTGGGTGTTCAGTTGGCTCACTTGGTAAGAGCATGG
Source organism: Rhinolophus hipposideros (assembly GCF_964194185.1). NCBI lineage: Eukaryota > Metazoa > Chordata > Mammalia > Chiroptera > Rhinolophidae > Rhinolophus > Rhinolophus hipposideros. The sequence goes on from NC_138051.1 coordinate 28,657,977, forward strand.
TGCTAATAACACCAAGGTTGCTGGTTCGATCCCTGCATGGGCCACTGTGAGCTGTGCCCTCGTTAAAAAAAAAAAGAAAAGAAAAGAAAAAAAAGAAAAAAAGGATATAAATTTGTAGGTATAATTTTTTTTATGAGTTTATTTGAGCCAAACTGATGACATATGCTGAGGAGCAAAATCTCGAATGCTCCCTTAGGTATAATTTACATACAAGAAAATATACACCGTAAATGTTCAGATTGATGCATTTCAATAATTGTAGACAGGAATGTCACCACCACCCACAAGATACAGGACATTTCCACATATCCTCCAAGCTCCCACGGGTCCCTTTCTGGTCCACCATGCATTCCCCACTCCCCAGAGGTAACTACTTTCTAACTAGGATATGAATGCTTTTAAGGCTTTCCTTGTACAGTTCAGTTACTGTGTATTCTTTGAGGATAGGGAAGGCACATTTTTAAAAAGGGGGTTAAGGCCTTAGGCGAAGGAGAGAGGCTGCTTCTGCAGCAGCACTCCAGGCATTAAGAGAGACCCACAGAGTGATGGTACAATCATCAGTAACCCCAAGCCATCCAGGCTACACTCAGGGTCTCCACTTACCCGGGATCCATCCACTTATCCACTGCCTGCCTCTGGTTTGCCTGTACCTGCATTTGTGATTGTGGGTCCTGTGACTAGTGGGCTGGAAGGTGTGCATGAGAAGGCGAGTACCTGGTTGGAGGGGGGATGCTCCTGGGGGGGCAGGAGTGCATGGATGAGGTAGGCCCAGCTGGGGAGGGAGCGACCTTGAGTGGTCCATGGGCCATCCTAGGCTGACCTTCTTTTCTCTCTGCCAGGCTGTTCTTTGCTGGAGCCAGGGAGGGCCACCTTCCCAGCGTGCTGGCCATGATCCATGTGAAACGCTGCACCCCCATCCCAGCCTTGCTCTTCACGGTAAGGGCCCCTCCTTTGGCCAGTCCTACACAGACCCTTCATCTTGTGCTTGCTCTGAGCTGGGAGTTCACACATCCCATGCATATCCCTGTCACCCTTCTGGTCTGCAACTAGGTTTCATCGGGTCCTAGATAATCTGGCAAATGGTATGTACATAGGCTTTATTAATATGAAGAGCTATAGCAAGAGATAGGAGTCCTGAAACACCTTAAGGCTCTCAGGTCAGGTCGTTTCCATTCTCCCATTCTTTTGGATCAGACTGAAGTGACTTCCTCAAGACTCCATAACCTCACAAAGAAACCTCTCCTTTCTTGGCTCCCTTCTGCACCTGTTGCCCACAGGATTGCAGCTTTGGGCCTCTGCTCCCGGCTGATCACTGCACACCCTCTCCTCTCCCCATTGATCTTCTTGCCCCAGGAGGCTCTGCCAGTTTCTTGGGAACATCACTGAAACAAATTCAGTGTTAAGGGTACACCAAATAAGAAAAATCACAAAGAAAGAAAGACTGGTACACTGAAAATGGAGAAAAGGAAACTTGGGATGAGGAAAATACAGGTGTAAAATAATTTCAGAGTGGAATCATTTAGAGAGAGTGAAAAGAAGGAACAAAGAGTTATCCCCATTAAGTCTTTTAAGTTATTTTTTTTCTTTCTGGATCCTGAATAAAACATTGAAAATGCCTTTGGTCCACCAGAGAAGCAGTTAGACCAGGACACTAGAGATCTCAGAAGTCAAGGGCATTTGTTGTACAACATTAGGGAGAGTTTCAGAATGTTCAGATGGAGGGTGAAGGTCATCGTGATTGCTTAGTTGTGAAAGGTGACTGCAGAAAACTCAATACTCCCAACAGGCCACAAACATTTTTCAGTTTGAGCCATTGGTGCAGCACTATGACTACAAGACAAGTGCTGTAAGAATCTGGCTTATTCATCGGTTAAAATCTTCTCGATTATTTTTACCATCAGATCTCACAGGAAAACGGAACCTTCTATTAGCCTTAACAAATGAGCAGAGGGAAAGAACATGGTTCCGTGAAAATCACTGAGATCATTTTGAAGTTGGAAAGTGGACTCTATCAAGAAAACTTCACAGGGATGTTATGAGGGTTAAATGAGTTAATATTTGTAGAATGCAAAGAATAGAGCCTTGCACCTAGTGCGTGCTGTAACTATTTATGATATATTAGGGGAAAAAGGAAAGGAAGGAAGGAAAATAAATTAGATGACTCAGACAAGAGAAGAGGATGAAGGCAAGATAAAGCCTTAATCTGAAGTTAACAATCTTCTCTAAGGGATAAAAAATGAAATTAATTTGAGCTATAAACAAGGGAGAACTGTAAATGAGACTAGGGTGAACATAGAGCCAGGTGTCACCAGTATTTAAGGCCAAAATCTTTTCTGAGTAATTAGTGCCCATGCCACACCAGTGATTAAATATTTTGATTATCACCCCTGCAATCAGGAAGAACTTCCTGGTAATGACTGTGTTAGCAATGGCCTGGGTTTCTAGGGGGAGGTTGTAAAGTCTCCATTTTGAGACATTTCCTTTATGAAATGGCACCATTTTCCCGAGGAAGGGGCACAATCCCTGACCTGTAAACACTTCCATCTACAAATACCCTTCTGATCACTGATGTGCTTCTCCCCACCCCTACCTAGTGCATCTCCACCCTGCTGATGCTGGTCACCAGCGACATGTACACACTCATCAACTACGTAGGCTTCATCAACTACCTCTTCTATGGGGTCACAGTTGCTGGACAGATAGTTCTTCGCTGGAAGAAGCCTGACATCCCCCGCCCCATCAAGGTACAGAACCTCCCCATGGGCTCCCCTTCCCCTCCTCTACTGGTTCTAGTGGCAGCTCAGATTTTCCAATCATCTTTTTCTCAGCTGCTGACCACAGATCATCTCTATGGTGGTAACAGACTATTTGGGAAACAAGGACCTTGTATGAATGGGGCAGCCATTTATTTTCATTCTCTGCTGGGAATAGGACCAGAGCAAATTGCAGCTGGAGCAATAAGTTAGATTAAATGATACTTTCATCACGTCATTCCTTTGTAAACTCCAGCTGATTGTTCAAGGCTCCTTTCTGTCTCCAATATTTCCCTGGACGCTTCAGTCTCACCAGTCTCCTCCTTGTCTGTCCAGATAGCTGGGTCCACTTGTGCTATGTTTCTATCCCAGGATGAGTTTCCTCCTCCCATCTGCCTATCCTAACCACTTCCTACATAAGCTTCAAGCACCTCCTCTTCTTTGAAGTTTCCCAGTCCACTCCAGCCATCCAAGACCCTCCCTTTTTAAATTACTACGATTACTGTGGCCCTACATGAAGCAGGGTACCCAGTGAACCTACTGATTGCTGTGAGAAATAACTTTGTGATGGAAATGATGGGTGTCGTGGGGGGGGGGACCCTGCTCCTGCGCCATTTGTCATGTGGGGCGTCCGGTGGGGTCTCTGGTCCTGCTCCCCACATAAGAACACAGGATATGGTGAGGCCAAAAAGGAACACCCACGGAGCCAAAGATAGGTGAGTCAAATCAATATGTTCTCGCTGGTGGCTGGGCTGGAGACACAGGAAGCAGTATCTACATAATCTGCAACCCGCCATCCTAACAGCAGTCCACGCTTGCCAGCCACCATCTTCTTGCTAGCCCCCATTTTCTGCTAGCGTAGCCACAGCAGTTATATTAGTGGCCAATGGCTCACTGGTTACAGCTGACGGCCAACTAGCCACAGCTGATGGCCATCTGATCACAGTTGATGGCCATTTACTACCCGAGCCAGCACCTTTCTATGTGAGGCCGAGAGCCTGGAAACTGCACTCCTGGCTCTGTCTCCACAACCAATTATCGTATTCCAGGATATTATTTTTCACACAAATATCGTTATTGATTTCTAGAATTACACTTTAACTCATAAGCATAAATAAAAGAATTGAAAACACTTATAGAGATACGAAATTAGTACTACCCATGTATAATGCACATCCTTATTTTTCCCTCACAAATTTTGGCAAAAAAGTGCACACTATACATGGCAAAATATGGTTTTTTCCTGCAAATTAGAAGAATAGATTATAGCCCTCAATTATTTGAAAAATTCTATTTTGGAAACAGAGGGAGACTGGATGCTTCTAGAAGATTTTTCCAGCTGAGAAATCGAGGGCTCTCTCCAAAGCTCTGTTTTCCACTGCCACTTTCCTACCACTCTTAGAACGCCTGCTAGAGGGCAGAGGAGGTAGGAGAAGCCCCTCTCCCCACCACATGCATACTCTCTGAGAGGAGAGGACATGGAGGGGAAAGGCAGCTGAATCTAGAGGTATGATGAGGACTCTACTGGGAACTCCCACCTGTGGTCAACAACAAGGAATGAAGCCCAGATAGAGACGCTTCTTTCTGAATAAATTGCTTGAGAGAGACAAACTGGGACTGACCCGATGAGAGGGATGGCCATTTGCCACGGGCCTAGATGAGGGTCCTGCTTAGAAGTGGGCAAGAGGCAGGGAGCCTGATTGACGCAGGTTGTTGCTTTCTTGCCCTCATTTCTCCACCTCTCCTCCACCCTAGGACCTCAGCAAGCATATACCAATGTACCAGCGAGCTTACCAGTCCCCATGGGCTGCTCTGGCTGCCACAGGCACACGGCATGGATGACAAGGACTTGTTTGATCCCACCTAGGAGGGAGGACATGGGCAATGAGCATCGTTCCCTCCCTGGGTCCCCTTCTTGGCCTACTGCCCAAGTTCACCAACATTTGTTGACACAGCACTTGCCTTATCAGGGCTGAGGGTGTGACAGCCACAGAACTGAATAAAACCCAGCCTTTGCACTCAGAGATGTTCCCTGAGGGTGAAGAAGAAGGAAGGGACGCTGATCCTGGGGCCACAGGGCCGCACAGCTAACAGTACCTCTTCTCCACAGATCAACCTGCTGTTTCCCATCATCTATTTGCTGTTCTGGGCCTTCCTGTTGATCTTTAGCCTGTGGTCGGAACCTGTGGTGTGTGGCATCGGCCTGGCCATCATGCTGACAGGAGTGCCTGTCTATTTCCTGGGTGTTTACTGGCAACACAAGCCCAAATGTTTCAATAACTTCATCAGTGAGTTGTTGAAGGCTCTGGGTGGCTAGAGGGCCTCCTGATCTGGGATACAGTGGTCATGGGCCGGCAGGGGAGCCCCACCAGAATCAAGAGGCTTGGGCTGGGCCCCAGAGCTCTGGGGAAGGAGTTGGGGGTGAGGAAAGGGCGGGTACCTTCCCAGGGTCCTCTAAGGAGAGGGCAGCTAATGTTTCCACATAGACTTTAGACCTGTAGGTATAGGCAACTTGACAGCTATCCTGCAGGAGCTGCCCTGGGCTGGCTAGAGACCAGTGGAGACCCTGGAATTGGTGGTCATTGGGCATAGGCACAGTGGAAAACTGGAGCCTTAATGAGCAAAGAGCAGCCGGCAAACATGCTGCCCACAGACACAGGAGACAGGTGAAGTGGCATCTCCTAGAGGAGGTGTCTCCTGAAGGCACTGGTGGCTCTGCTGAGGCAGAACACAGGGCAGGAGAGTGGGGAAGGGCATGACCCACCAGGCTGGTAGGACACTGGGCACTGACCTGGTTCCCATGTGACCTTCTTCCACAGAGTGGCTAACCCTGGTGAGCCAGAAGATGTGTGTGGTTGTGTACCCCGAAATGGATGGGAGCTCGGGGACAGAGATGATAAATGAGGACATAGAAGAGCAGCGGCAGCCCATCAACCAACCCATTGCCTCCAAGGCCAAGGACTCAGTGGAACAGTCCCAGCCCTGAGAACCACCATCCCCACTCAGCTGCGTCCTCCCTTCTTTACCTCCTTTTTGCTCTCCTTCCCTGCCTGGGTCCCCCCAACACACACACACACACACACACACACACACACACACCCTTTGCTTTTGTCAAGCAGGGGCAGGAACTGTGGGTGAGTGGTGAGAAACTATAAACAAAAACACTAACATTTGTACCCAAAGAACCAGAACTTCACCCCCAGGACCTGTGTCCAAAGCCCAAAGCCAGGGCTGCCAGTGCTCCAAGCTGTTAGAGGAGAGTGGAGCTGCAGGAGTCACCATAGGGCCCTCCCTCCTGGGCCCACACCCTTATTGTCTCCTCCGGAGCATGAGTTCAGTACTGCCTTCCTTCCCCATTCCTGAGCCCAAGGGAGGCCTCAGCTCCTCGAGAAGAGGCAGCAACAAGCAAGAGTGAGCCATTTGGGGAGGGACAGACTCAAGCAAATCAGTCACTATTAAAGGTCGCCTGGAGAGACCAGTGTCCCCTCCCTTCACTAGGGACCCAAGAAATCAGAGGCAGTACTTGCTTCTTCCCTCTTCCCAACCCCTCTGCACTGTGCCTCCACCCTTCCCAGCATGGGCTCCCGGTCCAGAGTTAGATTCCTGTCAGGACAACCCCCAACTGAGCTAAGGACCAACAAAGCAAAATAACTGCCCCTCCCCTGACGCCCAGCCAGCCTGTGGAACAGATTGGGAAAGGCTCAGATTGCAGAAACCCAGCCCTGCCCCTGCCCCTGCATCCTGCCCACAACTGGGTGCCAAAGCTTCCTGAAACCAGAAAGATGTCTCCTAATGACAAAGCAGCTCAGCTCCTCCTCGCTCCCCACCCCCATGGGAAGGAGCAGGCACCCTGTCACTCTGCAGCTATGCTCCCAACATACCCCCACGCAGCCAGCACTGCCTGTGCCCCCATCAGGCCCTTTTCCTCCTCCCTGGACTTTGGCTCCAGGACCTAGGACTGGGTGTGAAGGCTCCCCAAGCTCTTCAGGCCTGAAACCCGAGCCAAATCAGCCTTAAGTCACCTCCCATCCAAGAACTGGACCTAAAAATACTCCCTTATTTCTAACCTTCAGGGCAGACTTGGTATGAAAATCTTTTCCAGGAGGAAGGGTGCTTTCCCATCTCCCAGGAAGTACTTACCCCATAACCTCCTAGACTGGGGAGAAAGTGTATTCTGAAGGCCAATTTCTCGGTCCTCCCCCAACTCAGATAACCCCACCCTCTTTTCCAGTTCCACCACTGTCCTGTCTTTGGACAGCCTCCAGGGCTAGGTGAGAGGGGAGTAGCAGAAGCCTCCCACTTTGGAGCCCTTTGGAAAGCCTGTTGTCCATGGTATGTGGACTCTGGCAGAGGCTGCCTTGTGCTCCAAAGGAAGGAGGCAGTGTTTGCCCTGGGCCTTGAGCCTTCCCCACCGCACCTGTTGTGCTAAGGACTAGGATCCTTTTATCCCAAAGCAGGAGTTCCTCCATTCCCCCAACTCCCCAGCACATCTGCTTAAACTGGAATACTCTGGAAGCCCTCCTGGCCTGCTCAGGTCTCCCAGCTTCTGGCCCAGCCCTCCTGACCCTGCATTGGTGAGTTGCCAGGTTTGGTATGAGCTATGGCCCCTTCAGAGTGAACTCCAAGTGGGCTGGGGCTGCCCCTGGAGGGTTAGGGGACCATCCTCTTGTTCCCCCTTCTCATTCCTCCAACCTCATTTCCCCCTTGAATTATTGTTGTGTTTTTTTTGTTCGTAAAGTGGATGCCTTACTTTTTGGATAAATATTTTTGAAGCTGGTATTTCTATTTCTTTTGGATTTTTTAATGTAAGGTTGTTTTTGGGAGCAGGGAGTTAGTTATACCTGGATAATAATCTTCTGTCTTTGAGTTGGTTTAGGTTTTAGAGGGTTTGTTTGTTTTGTGAAGGGTTTGGGGGGGGGGGCTTTTCTTTTGATGTAATAAAATTTAAAATGGAAATGAAGTCGCTGGTACGGTAATTCAATGACCTTCTGAGACAGAGTCGACAGGTATTTCCTATCTTGTTAGGAGATCTTTGGTTGCCAGATTCCTTCCAGGATGGCATTCCTAAAAGCCCTCGCTCTGTCCCAGCGACCCAGTGCCAGCACTTTGAAACAGCTACCTCTTGTTTTCAACCAAAACTTGCTCTCATTTCTTCCATGAAGTCACAGTGTTATTACGTTCCTGCTATGTGCTGTGCTGAGAGTGTGCAGACTAGCAGGCTAGGAAGAACCTCCTCACTACTTAAGGTGGGCACCAAGTGAGTGAAGGCAAAGGCAGAGGTGGTCCCCAAGGCCTGGTGGTCAGCAAAGTCTCTGGCTCCAGGACTGCCAGAGCCAAATGGCAAAGGAAGGGACAGCCTGAGTTTGTGCAGAGACACAGAGGGGGAACTTGGAGAGCACCCAGCTGGGCCCAAGAGCTTGAGGGGAGGGCCTGAGAGGTGACGTGGGGTCTACTTAGCTGGGGTCTACTTCCGCAAAATAGGACGATTTCTAGGTAGAAGACTAGGAGGATTTGCAGTAGCACAAATGAAGAAGTGGTTAAGGTAGGAACTAGGGCCTCCCCATGCTTTGGGTTAATTGCTAGAGGAAGTTGACAGGATTAGACTCTGTCATTGCTTGGAGTCCCTCCTTTGTGGGCATCCCTCCCAGCTGCCTGTCCTGGGATGGCATCACTCCAGAGTCAGCACTGCTGGAAGACACAGGCAGGAGGGGGCTCTGGGGTGGAGGGGGTTAAGACATCACCCTTCACCACCTGGAACATGGTGAGGACACAAGCAGGCAAGATGTCTCCACTCGTGTCCTCCCGTCCCCAACACTCCTACGTTGTGGTTGACGTTCTAGACTAAGGTTGGATGCTCACCATTCACAGGGGCACAGACTTGGCTCTGAATCCCAGGTCAGCCACCACACAGCTGTGTGTCCTTGGGCATGTCAACCAGTTTAGCACTTTTAGAGGGCCAGGGGAAGCTCATTGAACCTAATTTCAAAGTGTTCCTCAATCTCCCAGCCCAAGGTTGTCCCAAAAGAGTGAGGGCAAAACTAGGCAGAGGCCAATCTTGTGCAAGAGACCCCCTCTAAGCCTCATGGCCACCCTTTGGGATCATCTCTTCCCCAACAAACACTTTTCCTTTCCCTGGGCTGCAGGAGGTCTCCTCCATGTCACCCCATTCTGGCAAGGCCGGCAAGTCTCCAATCTCCTCTCCATAGAGACACTTGTCCCTGGGGGCCCTCTCTCTCTCTCTCTCTCTCTCTCTCTCTCTCTCTCTCTCTCTCTCTCTCTCTCTCTCTCTCTCTCTCTCTCTCTCTCTCTCTCTCTCTCTCTCTCTCTCTCTCTCTCTCTCTCTCTGTAAGGTGACACTTGCTGATCTTTTCAACCTGGTCAAATGGGCAAATGTGGGTCTCCGCCTGAGCAACATGCATTTATTTTTAACCTGGGCCTTTCCCCTGTCTTAATCCTGTCAGTCGCTTTAATGCTAGGAACTCAGATGCTCAGACCTCAGGGAACTTGGAAGCCTTTTGGAGGTCACTGAAATCGTAGCTGCTTAAGTATTCATTAATTAATACAGTCACCCAACAAATCTTTTTATAACCATTGTGTCCAGGGATTTTGCTCTGTGCTGTGGAACAGCACACTTACTCTTGAATTTTTTAACTCAGCACAGACTTCAAATATTTTGTTTCATTTTCCCCATGAGAATATTCATACATGTCAAACCACCTGTCCCTAATTTTAATTCGAGCATATGGTCACTACAGCTAAAAAGGTCCGAAAGATGTATCTGACCCTACCCTCAAGGAGCAGATAGTCTCCAGGGGAAGAAGGCAAGAATGCACATGGCACAGATGTGCGTCCTTACCATGTCACTCACCGGGCACTCCTGCTGGACCCAGGGGCGGAAGCTGCCAGATCCCTAGAGCCTGCATAGGGCCTGGAACCTAAGTGCTCAAAACGCTTGTCAAACTGAGGCATCAGATGAGGCTGCAGACAGTGTATCTGCTTAGGAGACACAGATAAACCACAATAGGCGGTCAGAGGAAAGGCAGAAAGAGACTGAACATTGCTTTCTGTACATTATCTTATGAAAGTTTAATTAAACAACCTGACAAAATAGGCACAACTACTGCCGTTTTACAAGATTAAGTAACTTGCCCAAGGTCACCGAGATGATGACAAAGGCAGAATTTGAGCCCAGTTCTCTCTGACACTACACGGCCGTGCTTAGCCACCTTTCTGTTGGAAAGACATGGTGAAAGGGATGGCTTTTGAACTGAGGCCAGTGACAAAGTAAGATAATACACATGCATTGCTTCAATTAATGCAAACAGGTAGCAACTGCAGGGGCAAGATCTGACTGACCAGGGAGGCTTTCTTTCTGCTCCGGAGCGACTATGCAGAACCCAAGAATCCCCTAGCCCTTGACTGGCACTGCCCTCCCCAACACCCTTCCTACCCAGCAGCCCCGTCTCCCCTGCCCAGACATCAGAGCTTCTCCTGCCCAGCCAAACCCCTCGATTACTGGGAAGCACTGATGTCAGTGTGCCAGCCACGTCAGCCACCGGCCTGGGAGGTGAGGGACGGAGATCACTTATCTCCCCGTGGCCGGGGCTGCCTGATTTTCTCATTTCCTGCCAGCTCTATTTTACACACTTCCCTGCTCTTCCAGCGCTTGGTTCACTCACTACTGACGCAGTCTCCCTCTCCCCCAGGGTGGCTGACTGAGAGCAAAGAAGGCTCTCTGAATCACACAGCTCTCCCTTTCTTTTCCCTTCTTGCCTTGGGGTTTCAAGAACTAGCCATTGCCCTTTCCCCCAAGATCAATGCTGTACCCTTGTATGACCTTGGGCTTCAGCCTCTCTGCCTTGTTTTCCTCATTTATAAGGCAAGGATAAAAGTACCGTGTCTTGCTTACCTTCCTACTTAACTCACAGGGAAACTGTCAGCATGGAAAAGCGAATGTTTCAACGATTGAAAGCAAAACACCAGAAAATGCCAGGCTTTCGCCATCATCACCAGTATTTCAAAGTTGGGGAGGGACAGGATTTCTCACTGAGACAAGGCCCTGGCCCCAGTCTTCTCAGCCTGCCCACTCTCCCTGTAACTGCACTGCAAGCCCTCATCCCAGCCATGTTTCCTCTTCCTCCTACAGACTCTTAGCCTGTCTTGTGGGTGCCAGGGTTGTGGGAGGCTGCCCTCTGTTGTCTACCTGATGCCTGGCCACTGCAGGCCCTCAAGTCCTGAATTTTGGACCAATATTGTCACCTGGTGGTCAACAGAGGCACTGCTGCCAAACTGAAGTAACTTGGCTGTGGTACCTGTCTGTCCCAGACAGGGTCCTTAGAAATCAGGAGAAGGCGGAAGAAATCTCCCCACCTGGTTCCTGAAATCTGTCTCTGGGATGCACACAGATCTTCCCAGGCCAAGTCAGGGCTTTCAGAGAGAGTACCTCAAGCCCTGCACAGAAAGCTCCTGGGGTAGTGTGGGAGTGAGGAGCGAGGGAGAAAGAGGATACTAGTTAGACGGGTAACTTGCCTAACTTGTAGGCAGCCCTGTCTACATTTGCATACTTTCTTTTAGTGTTCAATGCTACACATATCCCCTCTGCATTTGCCCGCTGTGGCCTGGCTTTTGGTGTACCTACCTTATAAAGCCTTCCACCTCCCTACAGGGTACCCACAGCAGTTGCTAGTGACAAAAGAGCCAGTGCTATATTTCTATGTGTCCTTTCCTTGTCACTGGATATAGTTCCTTTTATATTCGACAAGTGAAAGCAGGGTCACAGCCAGTGCCTCTGACAGAAGGGAATGGGGAGTTCCCAGAGAAAAAGAAAAGGGAAGGAAGAGGGAACCCAGCATGAGACTAAAAGTGCAGAGAACAAGCCCTGGGATTCTCCCAAAGACCCTGAAACAGAGACTCAGGAAGAGGTGATGACAAAAGACAAGGCTTCTCAAGCCTCACAAGAGGAAGTGGACCCAAGAGACACATCAAGGTCAGAGAACGGCCATGAAGAAGGAAAGACAGCAAACTGAGCTATAGCGAGTGCCTGAGCCCTGCGGCCAGGGCACAGGAAACTGGGCAGAGCCCCAGGACCAGAGCAGGGCAGTGCGCCAGCCTGAGGCTCTGGCAGCACAGCACAGCTGGAAGAGAAAGGCACTGAAGCCACCAGAGGAGCACAATTGTCGGTTCCTGGGGCAGCAGCCTGCCTGGGCCTGGGGCACAGAGCCCAAGTCCTGCCCAGGGCCTTCAGCCAAGCCAGGCACTCAGGGACAGTGCCAGGCTGCTAGAGCCAGCCAGGGCTGGCAACACATGAGGGTTTGGGCTATTGCACAGATCTTGTGCAAAATCTAGCAAATAAGCATGCTCTACGCCACAACACATGCCCCGTGTATGGCTTGGTCCCAGAACTTATCACTACTTCCTAGACCCCTTAAACTCCCCCTGGCCTGCACCCAGGAGGCTGACCTGGGAGGTGGGGCTACAAAAGGAACTGACTGCCCCTGGGGGGGGGTGGAGCCCTTGGGGGTACAGAAAGGGAGGCGTGTCAGGGGAGGAGCTCAGCCCAGGCTGGGGGTCGGCACTGTAGGAGGGTGTTCTCCGTTCATTCTCACTTGCCACCTCATTCTGCAAAGAACTTTCTGGAAGTCGGAGGGAGGAGGATACTCGGAGGGAGGTGTTGTCTTCCGCGAGGGCTCTGGAATCCCCTAGACTCAACTGGGACTGGAGAGGCGTTCCCAGAAGCATCAGCTTTTGGGAGGCTCAGAACTCTGCCTTGGACCCTGACCAAAGAGTGCCCCAACCGCTAAATAGTCCGGGGCCCCATTTCTCTAAGGCCTGCATCCTTCCTTCGGGGTGCGCCCTGCCCCTCCCTGAGTCACCCCAGGGAGAGAGGGGGGGGAAAACGGAAGAGAAAAGAGGCATTGACTACAGAGGAAGGAAAAGGAAAGGGCAGAGGAGGGAGGAGAGAGGCCACACAGGAGTGGGTGACAGAGGAGACCGAGAGGGCAGATCTAGGGCAGATCTAGGGCAGGGGGAGATAGAGAGAGGGCAGGCCAAGCATCCCACGGGTGCCCCAAAAGCAGGGCTCAGGGGCGGGGAGCCCAGGGGGCGGGCCGGCCATGTCCCACGGGACCTACTACGAGTGTGAGCCCCGGGCTGGCCAGCAGCCACTCGAATTCTCAGGGGGCCGTGTGGGGTCCGGGGAGCTGGGGGACATGTGTGAGCATGAGGCCTCCATCGACCTCTCGGCCTACATCGAGTCTGGGGAGGAGCAGCTCCTCTCCGACCTCTTCTCTGTGAAGCCAGCACCAGAGGCCCGAGGCCTCAAGGGCGCCGGAAACCCTGCCTTCCCCCACTACCTGCCGCCTGACCCGCGGCCCTTCGCCTACCCTCCACATACCTTCGGCCCCGACAGGAAAGCGTTGGGGCCTGGCATCTACAGCAGCCCAGGGAGCTACGACCCCAGGGCCGTGGCTGTGAAGGAGGAGCCTCGGGGGCCCGAGGGCAGCCGAGGGGCAAGCCGAAGTGGCTACAATCCTCTGCAGTACCAAGTGGCACACTGTGGGCAGACAGCCATGCACTTGCCCCCAACCCTGGCAGCATCCAACCAGCCCCTGCGCGTCCTCAAGGTAAGAGCAGGTCAATTTTCCTCCTTGCCTTCCAGGGGCTGGAGAACCGTGTGGATGGGGGAACTCTGAGCTTCCTGCTTTAATTCTTAACGGGTCTGTGTTTGGTGTTGCTCTGTGAAAATGACCCACCCCGAAGCCTTCTGTGCCCACCACCCAACCCTGACCTAGCTTTGCTTCTCTGTGAATTCACTCTCAGCCTGGACCCTACTGTGTCCTGCAGTCCCTGTGAATAGGTGACCTACTCAGACCTCAGCCTCCCCACCCCCAGCTTCTCTGCTGCCCACCAGCCCCCTCCTCTTGTTTCTCTACCTCCGGCTTCTAGAAAGGGAAATGCCCGCTGATCATAGAACAGGAGACTGAAGTGTCCTCAGAGAGCGTGGGAACACGAAAGAGAGTTTTGGTCAGAGCAAGGACCCCATGCATCTGGCAAAGCAATGGCTGCTTTGACTGGGAGCCAGGAGCTGATTCTAGAGCCCATGTCCCTTTGATGCCCAAGGGAGCTCCGGCTTCAGGCATTCCTGCCCTGTCTCCACTCCGCTTCCTGGCCAGCCCTCACCTCTTGTGCTTCTGTACCTTCCCCTCCAGGCCCCTTTGGCCGCGGCCGCACCACCCTGCAGCCCCCTTCTCAAGGCGCCCTCCCCAGCTGGCTCCTCACACAAGGGCAAGAAGGCGGTGAACAAAGACAGCCTGGAGTACCGGCTGAGGCGGGAGCGCAACAACATTGCTGTGCGCAAGAGTCGGGACAAGGCCAAGAGGCGCATCCTGGAGACGCAGCAGAAGGTGCTGGAGTACATGGCGGAGAACGAGCGCCTCCGCAGCCGCGTGGAGCAGCTGACCCAGGAGCTGGACACCCTTCGCAACCTCTTCCGCCAGATCCCGGAGGCCGCCAACCTCATCAAGGGTGTGGGCAGCTGCAGCTGAGCCCAGCCGGCAGACTGTGGGCACCAGCCCCCTGGCCCAGCCTGACCCTGGGGACCCCCACCCTGCTGGGGTCCCAGAGGCCTTCACCGGCAGAGCCTGAAACATAGACCATGGACAAATGGCAGCGGGTGGCAAGGGAGGAGGGCAGGCCTCAGCATTATGATTCTGTGGCTGAATAAAATTGCACTATGACTCAGTGCTGGGGCTGTACAGTGTGTGTGTGTGTGTGTGTGTGTGTGTGTGTGTGTGTCCTTGTGTGGCATGGGGGACTCCAAGGGCATGCATGTAGCTAGGTCTACCTACCTCTTGATTCCATGCCCAAATGAATATTTGGGAATATTCCCAAATATTCAGCAGATTTGCTACCCACAGATCTGCCCCCAAGAAATCCCCAGGCCAGGCTGTGAGCCCGTCACTCTGTTCTCTTCTCCCCTTTCTCCCACTGACTCTGTTCTCTGGTCTCTGAAGACACCTCTACCCCCACCCACAGGACCTGGAGCAGCCTCTGATTACTGTCCTCACAGAGCTCTGGCTTGGAGGGAGATCCAGCACCACCCAGCCCCTTCTGCACAGGCCTGCTGACTCCAGCCTCTCTCTCACCTTGATGGCTCAGTCTGGGAGTTCCTGTCCCAGGTGACCAAGGGAAAATTCCACATGGCTCTGCCGTATTTGTGGTCCCTTAGCTCTTAATCCAGACTCGATCCCTTTTCTTCAGATCCCCAGCTTCAGTCTACCAGACTGACATGCCTTTATGGCTCCTTCCCACCCACTCCCATCTTTGTCCCTTATCCCTTGGGACTCAGGTGCCGTAAAGCATGAGGATCTGGGTCCTTGTGGGATGAATCCGTTGGGAAAGGCCTTGAGTCCTGTTTGCATATGAGAACATTGATGACGAGGAGGATGACACCCACCTGTGCCAGTGAAACCCCATGTTGAAAGCGTTTGCTTTTTCACAGAACTCTCGCCTAAGAAGCAAAATAGTACAATGCTTGACAGCCTGTTTGAAACTCACTCTGCTATTTATTAGCTGTGTGACCTCAAGCCAGTTACTTCTCTGTGTGCCTCAATTTCCTCGTCTGCAAAATGGGAGTATTGCTAGCCCCACCTCATAATGCTGTTATGTTTACAGATCAACAGAGCCTGGCACAGGGTCGGCATGAATAATTGTTATTATTCCATTTTGCTAGATGTGAAAGGACCTCAGAGATCTCATCTAAACTTCTCATTTTGCAGGTGAGGAAAGTGAGGCCTCAGAGAGGGGAAGGGACTTACTCGGAGTCATGAAATTGGTTAGAAGCAGAACCAAAACTAACTCCATAAAATCACAGATCTCAAGAGGTGCTGGAAAAGACCTCAAGAGATCATCCGGTAGGCTTTATCCTCAGACAAGCAAGATAGTGTGAGCCACATTTTGTAGATAAAGCAGTTGAGGGCCAGCGGGGATAAGAGACGGTCTCCTGAAGCTCACTCCATCCCTTTGCTGTCAGCACAGGGCACCTGTCTCTCTCCTCGGCTCTCACACCTCCCCTCAGAGGTGTACAGCACACAGTGGGTCACCTGAATCCCATTCATACGTTATTGGGAATGCCAGACAGAGACAAGGCGAGAGGCACAATACAGGCTAGTGACAGTCTCTCCTAGGTCACTAATGACTTGTGGGCCACTGCTGAGAAAGCGTAAGTTAAACAACAAGGAATAACTTTCTGAGAGACAGAGAGCCTGGAGCCTGGGGCCTGTTCTCTCTCTCCACATTCCCAGTGTGAGCATGTTCCCATATCCCCGGGCATCTGTGTGCACCATGCCTGCCTCACACAGGACTCAGTCTCGTTCCTGCCTTTACCTCCGTGTCTCTCAGGCACCATCTCCTACATCTGTGCCCTGGATCCCCTGCCCCATGTCTGGTTTGGGCAGACAGATCTGAACCTCCCTAGGTGGTTTATTCCCTCACTTGCCAGGGGCCGCCTGAGTTTAGAAGGGGGAGATGCCAGTCTCTGTGGATGCTTGGGAGAATCCTGCACCTTCCTTTCAGCCCAGGGGGATAGGTTGCACAAGGGGGTTTGTACAGAACATGCTGAGTGACTCAACCTCCGGATTTCCTCCGCTCAGCTCAAGACCACTGCCCCTTGACTTATTTTCAACCCCACGCTTCTTTCCCACAGCTCTGAAGTGTGTCTCCTCCCAGCCCCCACCGCCCCATTGGCTCCTGGGGACAGGTGGTTGGCACCAGGACCGGAGAAGAGCCACAGCCCAACTGGGAGAGAAGGACATGCCTGGCCCCAGTGGGACACGGAGTGACAGGCACACTTCAATCCTCATATCCCGGGGAGAGACAGGCAGCCAGAAGCCACACTTTCAGAATGAGGCTTTTAACCTGACCTAAACTGGTTTGAGCCAAAGTAACTTATTCAACAAGTATTTGTTGAGCATCTTTCCTGTGACAGACCCTTGCAAAGTACCCAGAGCACTGCAGTAACCAAGACAAACCCAGCTCTTAGCTGAAGGGGCAGGAGGAAAAAGGCAACAAACAAGTGTGCTGAGTGTGCCTTCCTCTGCACCTGCTTGGTCGTACTGCCGTGTTCCAGGTGGGACAGGAGAGTGAAGTTGAGTGCTTGTCCCCACCCCTCCCGGACAGGACAGGACTCTCCACAGCTCCCCAGGGTCCCACTTCACCATTCCCTGCTGCCTTCCCTTAATCCTGTTCCTTCACATCTCTGTATAGCACCTTCATTAAACTCACTAATTACTCCATTTGAATATGCCCATTAGGGAAAACACATAAACAAGCAAGTAAGGAGGCTATTTCAGCTGGAGTGGTCAAGGAAGGCCTCTCTGAGGAGGTGACTTTTAAGCTGAAACCTAAAAAAACTTCAAGAAGGAGGCAGATGTGCCAAGTTGAGGGGAACATGAGCAGAGGGGAGAGCAAATGCTAAGGCCCTGAGGTATATGGGTGGGGGTGGGGGGAGTGAGAAAAAGAAAGAAAGCCCAGGGGAAGCTGGCAGGATGGAAAGGAGCAAAGGGATAAGCAAGTTGCAAAACTGCTCATTCCTTCTGCTGGGAAGAACAGTCCCTAAGAAGTTGGGGTGGGATGAACAAGCAGGCGTATCTCTGCTCCCACCAAAGGCAAAGCAGATGGCAGAAAGGAAGAGTCCCCGGGCAGGGAGGGCAGTTAGCCCCACCTCTGCCTGGGGAAAGGCTGGAGGCCTGGGGACTCGAGGGTAATTTGGGAAAACCAGCCAATCAAAGTGCAAACAGCACAAACATGCATTCCTATTGCTTTAAAATCCACAGCTTGGGCCCGTTTTTCCTTCATGAGCAAACATAGGTACCAGGATGAGAGTCCTGAGCTGACAGATAGGATCACAGGCCCCAGGGAAGCCTCGAAGGAAGAAAGGCTATTTGGAGATACCACGAAAAGGGAGGAAGCTACCCAAGGTGAGCCTGCCAAGGTCAGTCCGCGGTGGAAGCTGCTTGTGAAAGCCACTCTCCCTGCTCCGTGCACACCTCCCCACCGCACCCCACCCCCATGGATTGCCACATGCCCGGGCCCCCAGGGCCCCCATCCCAGTGTTGCAAGATCCCGGTTGGGGTTGTGGGGGTGGAAAGGGGCCTCTTCACCTCCACCCCCTACCCTGCCCCAAGCCAGTGAGGGGACTACGGGATGGAAGGGGCAGTAGAGGAGATGCTGAGGCAATGAGAGCCAAGGATGGCTGAGGGCCTCTGCACCTCGTCTGCCACAGGCCAATCACTTCCCATCACCTTCACCTGCCCCTAGCAGGCAGCCCTCTCTCTCTCCTCTCAGGACTCAGCTTGGGCTGCTCCAAAGTGGGACCGGTCCAACCTGGATAGGACTCCTGGCTGGCCTTTGTCAGCTGCTCCTATAAGCAAGTCTGGCCTGGCCTTAGAAAAACTCCAGGCACATAAGAAATTCTCCAGAGCTACCCATGGGGAGATGGTGGGTATTTTTAAAGGAAAATGGCTGGAACTGGCCCACCAATTCTGACTTCAGGGAGCAGCGGAAAGGTCCTGGGACTTGGGGCAAAAAAGGCTTCCTAATAGGGAGAGACCCACCTCCAGAGCTGTAGCCTCTCCTCTTGTAGAAACAGAGATCTGAGGAAGGTAAGGCAAGCCATACATAGATTGGATCCATCCCCCATGTCCCACCAGCCAAGCTTTACCCCTAACCAAGCCCCAAACTGTTCAAACCCTGTTGTCCCCACACCTAGCACTGTCCCCCTGGCCAGGCCATCCAACCCTGCTGCAATCGGGACGGTTTGCAAAACGCCTGCTAGCTCCCGCTTTGTCACCATCTGAGGTTAGGACTGTACTTGGGAGATAAGCCCAGGCCCCACCCGCCTGTCCCGAGTGAGACTGCCGGCCTGCTGCAATCGGGACGGTTTGCAAAACCCCTGCTGGCTCCAGCTCTGTCACCATCTGAGGTTAGGGCTGCACCCCAAGATAAAGCCTAGCCCCGCCCACCGGCTCTGCCTTCAAACCTCACAAGCAGCAGGCAGCATGGCCAAGAGACAGAACTCCTGGGAAGCCCACTTAGGGTCTGGAAGCCTAGTGAAGAGCCCTGGTCCTCTCCTCACCTCTTCTCCCCTTCATCCCTAGCCTCACCTGTGCATACGTTCCCCATCACTGTCCTCTACCCTCACTCTCCATCTACTCTCCTCACCTTTCCTCCTGCCTCAGCTCCCTCCTGCCTGCCTTCCTTCATTCATTCTTTGGCTTAAAAAATACTTCCCACCTACATCTACTCCAGGGCAGGCACTTAGCTTGTTATGGGAACTACAAGATAAACAAGGAGGATGGTCCCTGCCCTTGGGCTTACCAATTCGTGAGGGGGGAGGGGTACAGACAAATGGGATCTTACAAATAAATATATCATTCTAAACCGTGGGCAGTGCTGTGTGGCAAAAGTAAAAAGATGACTGTGACAGATATTAACAAAGGCACTTGATTTAAATGTGTGCAGAAAGGCTTCTTTGACGAAGTAACATTTAAGCAGGTATCTAAAAGGTGAATAGGAATCAGCCAAGAGACTGAATCAGGAATAGGATTCAAGAGACTGAAGTCAAGAGACTGAATCAGCCAAGAGACTGAATAGGAATCAGTCTGGCAAAAAGTGGAGTTCCCAGCAGAGAGAAGTGTGTGCAAAGGCCCCCAGCTGCAGGTCCCTCCCAGTCACAGATGCTGGGGAGGTGCAGGCAGACGAGGCCGAAGGTGGGGAGCTGCCATCAGAGGGGCTGAGGGCACATCTCGCTTGATGGGAATCTCGCTTGATGGGAATCACCTTCCAAAGGAAAAGGACATTCCTCTCCCAACTGGAAAGAAGGGATGGCAGCAGACAGGTTTGCAGCAGGCTGAGGCTGGCTTCTATTTCACCGTGAAAGAGGTGACTGCAAGTGACTGAGCAGCAGGCTCAGAGAAGGAGGCTTGAAGTTCTGAAATCCTACTTGGTGAGAGTGGAAGAGGGAGCTGATTGCTGAGATTTCTGACTTGGGAACACCCAGCTGAAGACAATTTTAGGGTGCCAACAATCTGTCCTCTGGGGGGATTTCCTTCAGTGGTCATTTGTTGCCCGGGAGCAAGTGGGGCTTACCCAGGGAGATGAGACAGGCAGGACAGACTGGGAAGGCGAGCTGAGGGCACTTACAGAAGAGGGATTTAGTGGTGAACCTGGAACCTAAGGCAAACAGGGAGAGATGAAAAGACAGGAAGGGCCAGTGGTTATTCATTGAGCTCGAAGAACAGCTTCAGTGAGCAGACTTGAGCAAACAAACCATAAGGAAAGGAGATCATATCAGAGAGGGGGATGTTTGATTCAGTTATTTCATAGGTGCTGCAGTTTCTGGTGATGATAAGGCTCTGGGCATGACTCTGGGAGTGGCTTGCTAAGATGGAATGGAGAAGAATGTGGGAGATGAAAGGGTGAAGGAACTGAGAGCTCAGCATGGATGAGTGGAGCAGCCATAGGGCTGACACACCAGCAGGAATGACTGCTCTGCTCAGCCCCTTCTCTCCACCTCCCACCTCCTACCTCCTCTTTCACCTCCACAGCTTCCTCATCAACATCCTCTTTCTTTATCCCTCTCTAACTTCCTGTCTTCATGCCCATTCACACCTTCATCCCTGTCCTCTCTCATTTCCATCCTCCTCTCTAACCCCACCCTCTCTTATCACCTCCATCCTCTCCTTGCCCATTATCTCTCCTTGGCTCCACCTTTTCTCCTCACCCTCATCTTTCTCATCCTGTTCCTCTCATCACAGCTTTCTTTCTCCTTCACGCTGTGCACTTGGGAATCACGCTGTGCACATGGTGAATTCAAGCCTGTGCTCCGGAACCTAACTATGTGGATTCGAATCCCACGTTTACCACTACCCACAATGACTAATTTTGCTGTGCCTCAATTGTAAAATTGAGACAATAATAACCCCTATCTTGTAAGGGTGCAGACAAGATTACATCAGTCTAAAGTGCTTGAAACGATGTCCGGGCACAAAGGAGGTGCTCAATAGAATGATTATTATTCTCACCCTCTCTCCTTACGTCCTTGTTCTATCCGCTTTTTCATTTCTCACCTCCATCATCCCTCTACACCTACTCAACTACTTCATGCCTCTTCAAAGAGGCAGAGATGAATCAGACTAGTCCCTGCCCACAGTCTAGCAGGGACACGAGCACAAAATTAAATGTCAGGAGAGTATAAGTGCTATTTCAAAGATGTGAAAGAAATGCTATTGGAAAACAGAGCATACGCAAACTAACTTGGCCTGGGAAATAGTCTCAACAGGCAGATAACCTCTCAGCTGGATCTTGAAAGATGAAGAATTTGCCAGGCAAAGGCAGAAGGAGGGTATTCCGGCAGAAAGGGGTATTCCAGCAGAAGAAACACGAGGTGTTTCTTGGGCTTCCTCTGCTAGAAGGCATGAAGTTCTACAAAGGGTGTGTCTAGTTAGGATGAACCCCAGCCCTGGCAGGGCATGCCCTCTTCGGTATGACCACAAGGGGGCAGCAAAGCACTAGGAGCGGCTGCCGGCGGGTGGCCAGAAAACCTGCAGAGCCACAGACCTTGGGTCCATCAGGCAAAGCCTGACCAGGAGATTTTGTTCCCAGATGGCCTGGCACAGCCAGGAGAAAAAAGAAAAAAGAAAAAGGCTTCCAACACTTGGAGAAAAAGACTAGGTTTGTCTAAGAGACAGAAAGAGTCCCCTAAAGGTTCGTTACATATGTTGATAAGAACAGAATAGTTCTCCACTGAGTTCAAATGTCTGTAGAACATGCACTCTTTACTTAGTTTTTACTGAGCTTGACACTGTTCTCGGCACTTTACAAATCTTACTCCTCAGAACGACCCTATTAGGCAAGTACAATCATCCCCATTTTTTTTGCAAATGGAAAAACTGAGGCACTTGGCCAAAGTTACATATTCAGAAAGTGGCAGAGTTGATTTGACTCCAGAGTTTGGATGACTCCCTTGTAATGGGTAGTACCAGCCACAGCTCTGGAATGTGCAAGTGTAAAATTCAGCCTCCCTAGCCTTATCAGTCACTAATTAGCTATGTTGCCTTATGTCACTTCCCCCCATCTGCCCCTTCAAAAGTTAAATAATAGGGTGAGGTTCTGTTCCTTCATCCACAAACTGAAGACTAGGCCCTCTGGGCTGTGGATACAAAAGCGGCCAGGAAGCAGGCTCACCTTACAGGAGTGTGGGATGTGGAGGGAGAGCCAGGAAGCCAACAATTGTGATAGAAGATGACAAGCGGTCTGTTAGGAGTAAGGAAGAGAGGTCCCCCTCCCCCTCTGGCAGGTGTGGAATTTAGGCTGAAGGTGTTAAGAAAGGCTTCCCAGAGTAATTACAGGGAAGGTAGGAATTAGCCAAGCAGGCAGGAAAGCAGGGGTATCCAGGCAGGGGCAACACTGTGAAAGCACAGCGTGAGCAAAGAAAACAAAGGGAGTTCCAAGAGTTCCGTAAGAACATCTTTGACTTCCTTTTCTGTGCATTTTAAGAGTTTGCTTGGGGTGGCCGATTAGCTCAGTTAGTTAGAGAGTGGTGCTAATAACACCAAGGTTGCCAGTTCGAGCCCTGCATGGATCACTGTGAGCTGCGCCCTCCTTAAAAAAAAAAAAAAAAAAAAGGTTTGCTTTCCCTCCCTGGCATGCCTACAACCCTGGCATGCCTATAATGGCTTCTGTGAGGCCTCACAGAGCTAACACACTCTCATTGGAGATGTCAGTCTGTCAGTCAACCAATACATATTTGTTGAGCACCTACTAATTCCCTACATAGATGGAGGAGAGGCCTAAACAGCTCACAGTTTAGAGTCCACCCAGCTCTGATATGTGGTTAGTGAAGTTCAGGAACCTTGTTTGCCATTCTCCATGAGTTAGGCAGGCAATATGAAGCAAAGGATACCTTGCCCCCACCCCCTGCTCTCCGCCACACACACACACACACACACACACACACACACACTCCATTATGTTAACACTTATATTTCAGTTTTAGGAAGGTTCCAAGGTTGTCCACTCAGAAAGTCAGTGGAGTTAAGATGAGATATGGAAGAGGGTTAGGAGAATTCTTTCGCGGATGGGGCAGGCTCCTCTTTGCAAAGGTTACTGGATGGAGGCCAGGGGAATAACACTGCCCCTCCCCCAATCCTCCACCTCTGGTGCTCCCCGGAGGAGGCAACTTTGGCCCTTGAGGCTCACATCCGACCTCCTGGCAGGAACTGTAGAGTTAGTCAACAACACTCAAATCTTGACAAAATAAGCAAAAGTGGTAGCAGGGATATGCAGAGAGATGGTAAAGAAAGTCACAAGTAAGTGAAGCCTAGAAAAGGGAGCAGAAGACAGCATCCAGAGCAAGCTAGGAAGACACTGGAAGGAAGATGCTGCTGTCGCTGCTTCTCCTGGGGACTGCCACTAGCAGGTGTCTACATGATGAGACACAGAAGTCGGTGCGCCTTCTCAGGCCCCCTTCCCCTCATCGTCCATCAAACCTCCGCTCTTCCTCCCTCACCCTCCCTGGCTCCCGTGATCCTCAGCCCCTCCGAATTCAAACCTGCTATGTTAGAGAACCTGTGCCCGATGGAGGTTGGGATCTGGAGAGAGACAGGATGAATGGGGAGTCCCGAGTGCTGGCCGCAGTGAGCGAGGCTGCCCAGCGACTGCAGGGTATCCTAGCAGGTGAGTAGGAGAGCGGGAGTCAGGGAGGCTGAGGGTCAGAGGGAGCCGGGGCAGGAGACCAGCACAGGAGAGGACCTGGAACTCTAAGCTGTGGAGGTGAAACGGACCTCTCACCTTGTTAAGTGCCTCCAGTGCGAGGACCCCTGCTTCTGAGTCGAGACCCTGCACAGTACTGCCATGCTGTCTGGGGAGACCCACGTACCCCAAACTATCACAGGTTAGTTCACGTCACTGAGAATGTATTCAATCCCTCTTCAATGATACCCAGAAATGTCTCTAGCTCATCTACACATATTCATTCTTGGCAGGTGCAGCCTCTTGAACGCAGGGTACAAAGGAGAGAGTTGCCTGGGGGCGAGGGTGAGAGCAACTTCTCAGATCTGGGGATCTGAGCTCCCTAGCCTGCGCAGACCCCTCCAAGACCACCAGCATCAGCATTACTTAATGTGCTTCCTAGCAATGCAGATTCCTGAGCCCCTTCTCTACCTGGCAATTTATTAAATCAGAGATGGGGGGAACGATAGAACTCCCTATTCTAACCGGGTGCCAAAATGACACCGAGGCAGACTAAAGGCCCCTCACTCCTAGCACCCAGTTTCTTGTTGTCCTCCCTCCTAGCCCACCTGCTAATCCAGATGCTACCCTTTACTCCCTGCTAGATCCCTGATGCCCATCTCCACGGTTATGCCTTGTGGCCGGAGCAGGGTCCTCCACAACTGGTCCAGCCAGATGGGCCTGGGGTCCAAGACACCGATTTTCTCCTGTATGTGCGGCTTGCCCATACTTCCAAGTGCCATCGAGAGGTGAAGTTCAAATCAGATTCCTTTTCCCTGCTCTGCCTCTCTTAATCTTAAATATCATGGGAAGGGGTAAAGAGCATACAAGCAGCTTTTATTAAGTTGTGCTTACTTGGGGGAACTTGGGGCATGCTGATGACGTTCGGGTGGGGACTAAAAGCCCCCTAAGCCATCCCTTGGTACCACCCCTGCCAAGTTCCCTGGTCCTCCATTTTCAGGAAGATTTCTGTTTCCCTACTTGTCTCCTTTCCTCCCCTACCTTGTCCTGACCGGTCCACAGCCCTCTATCATTGCCTACGCTGCCTGCTGCCAGCTGGACTCAGAAGACAGACCCCTTGCTGGTACCATTGTCTACTGTACCCAACAGCTCACCAGCCCTCGTCTCAGCCATAGTGACATCGTCACGGTGACTGCTGCATGACAGGTTGGGGTAGGGGACAGGTCACTCAGCTTCCCATGATGGGGGAGACCCTACTAAAGAGGGAATAGAAGGTGCCTCAAGCTCTAAGAAGAGGTGATTGAACAGAGGAGCTATGGAGTGACTGGGCAGTCCTGCTGCAAATCTAGTTCCCCTCATTCTGCCGTCATTTGCCGTCATTTGTCTTTAGGCCACACTGCACGAATTGCTCCACGCCCTGGGTTTCTCTGGACAGCTCTTCAAGAAGTGGCGGGATTGCCCCTCGGGACCCAGTGGTAAATGAGAGTGAGGGAAAGGTCCTCCCACAATGCCAACCATAGGGAATCACTACTAGCTCATTAACTCCTTCCTTCCAATTGTATCTCACCCTTCCTAAGTTGTTCTCGCCTATCAGAAACGAGTTACTCTTCAGGTGGGCCTTCTCCCCTTTCTGTACCCAGTTCCAGAGAACTGTTCTACAAGGCAACAGGTGACAAGGCGAGATGAGTGGGGACAGCTGCTTCTGACCACCCCATCTGTTAGCCACAGCCTGGCCAAACACTTGGGAGTGCATGGGGTTTCACTGGGTGTGCCCTTGGAAGAAGAGGTGAGAATGAGTACACCTGGGCTGATGGAAGAACGAGGGAGTAGCCAGGTGGCAACCGGCTACCTCCTCCAGCAGGGCCCTTTGTCTTCACACTGGGAGGCCCGACTACTCCAGGGCTCTATAATGACTGCCACCTTTGATGGTACCCAGCGCACTCGACTGGACCCCATCACTCTTGCTGCCTTCCAAGACTCAGGGTGGTACCAAGTCAACCACAGTGCTGCTCAGGAGCTGCTGTGGGGCCAGGGTGAGAAATAAGGGAGAATTGCAGAATTCATGACCAGAGTCAGTTCAGGGGAAGTGAGAGGCCGAAAAGGATTATCTGCTCCCAAGATGTAATGGAAGCTGTAAGCATAGCTGGCACTGAGGGATGTTTGGGGCTTCATTTGTTCTGAGGGCTCTTTCTCTCTCTTCCTATCTCTCAAGCAGGATCTGGCCTGGAATTTGGCCTGGTGACCACATGTGGGACTGGCTCCTCAGACTTCTTCTGTACTGGCAGGTGTGTGTATGAAGTGGTTGAGGGGCGGTGCAGCCGTCAGTGATTCTGGTGTCACTCCACCATCCCTTCTGCACAGTGGACTGGGCTGCCACTACCTGCACCTGGACAAGGGAAGCTGCTCCTCAGACCCCGTGCTGGAAGGCTGCCGCATGTACAAGCCCTTGGCCAACAGGGTGAGTAGACTAGAGAACAGAGAGTGAAAATGAGTGGGCCTGGAGAGGAGTCAACTTCCAAGGCATCGAGACAAACACTATTCTATCTTTTGCCCTGCCCTTCAGAGTGAATGCTGGAAGAAGGAAAATGGATTCCCACCTGGGGCAGACAATCCCCATGGGGAGATCTACCATTCCCAGAGTCGTTGCTTCCTTGCCAACCTCACGTCACGACTGTTCCCTGGGGACAAGGCCAGGCAGCCCTCTCACGTCCCACACCTGAAGGAAGTGGCGCTCACTGGCCGATGCTACTTACATCAATGCACAGAGAGGGGGGCCTACAACGTTCAGGTGGAGGGATCCCCCTGGACCTCATGCCTTCCAGGAAAGGCTATTCAGGTGGCTGTTGTGGGTAAAATAGCTGTAGCACACTGGCAAAGAGAAGTTTGGATAGTGGTACTATCCAACCTGTTTCATGTTCATTTTTTACTAAGTACCCACTGAGCCCATGACTCTGATCTAGATTGTCCGTTTTCCTTAGGAGGGCTTGAGCAACTAACAGAGGCTCTAACCGTACCCTGCTACATGTTTCCTTGCAGATACCTGGGTACTATGGCCTTCTCTTCTGTCCCCGGGGTCGGCTGTGTCAGACTAATGAAGGTACAGATGCTATTACTTCGCCACCTGTGAGTCTTGCAACCGAAGACCTGTTACTCCAGGTGTCTTTGGGATTAGCTGGGCCCCCAGGCCACTCCCTGGGGAAGGAAGAGCGGGAAGAGTTGGCTGAAGCAGTCCTACAGGCTCTGGTGAGCAGAGGAGGCACTGGCAGGTAAAAGGACGGTTCAGGCTGAGGATTTACATGATGGGCCATGGAGAAGGCTTAGGTCCTTTACTTCACAACTGTCCTCTGGAGACCTTCTGTTCATCCCACTGCTAAGCCTGCACCTGTTTTGAGATATACTCTTCCAGGGACTAGACCTCCATTAAGAGATCCAAATGTCCATTTAGGTGCTATTTCCACAGCCCCTCCCTTACCACTGGTCTGGTGTTCCGTGTGCGTATGTGGCAGTCCCCTGGTTGCCAGGGGCCTTCGGTTGGTATGCTGCACAGGGCCCTGACCCTGACTCTCCAGAAGCAGCCTCTAGAAGTTTATTATGGAGGAGCCAGCTTTACCACAGAGCACAACAAGTAAGATATTCCGGTTTGTTTTCAAATTCTGAGGCCAGATGTTTGAAATTGCACTTATTAAACACCCATTCATGTGTAAACTGTCCTAGATAGGGTTATTTCAGAAAACAAGGATCCCTCGGGGCTGTCATTATAGGCACCTCTCCCCAATAGTCGAGTTCCCCCATCTCTAGGACACAGAGATCCTAGCCCCCTTGCCTTAAGCACTATCCAGGCACCATGTCTAGCTACCTAAACACCATAGGCTAATTCTTCCCTTAGGCCACTTTCCTCACTGCCAAGTTAAGTCTCGGAACTTCCAACAATCTAAGTTGCTGGAAGACTTGGATCTTGGTCTTATTCCTACTTTCAGATTCTATGGTCCCTTGATTTCCTATTTAGCTTACTGTTTGGATGAAGCACGGTTTCATCAGCTCTATGTATTATAATAAATGTAAAGCCCTTCACCTCCTAAGCCTAGGCATTATTCCAGGCCAAATATTACCTCTATGTTCCTAGGTTGCTGGTTACCTTGCGCCATGATCCCTCCATGACCTGTCTAAGTCTGACCCTGGGACTCTGCGTAGCACTGCTTATCCTAGTGGGTGCACTGGGAACCGTGGCCTATCAGAAACGAGCTACTCTTCAGGTGGGACCATCTACCCCTGACCATTCATCAGAGCTCCAAGGCACAAGGGGCCCAGCTGGAGGAATAAGGGAGGTGTGACGTTAACCAGAGCATGATGGGGACAGGACAGAGATCATTTCCTGGAAGACAGAGGATGGAAGGTCAATCTACTATCTACATTTAAGTTCTACTTTTCTTAGAATGCCTTTCTCTGAATATCAACTTTATACTAGGCTTGCAATGAAAAAAAAGTTGGAGATTTATGGTTCCAAAGACTCATTATTTTAATACAAAAAATAAACCCTTCAACCTGTAAAGAGTGTCACTTGTTTTCATACTGTCATAGAGCAAACTTACAGAATATCTGCTACCAGATCCAAGGATATCATATATGCTTTAGAAAAAAGTCACTGCTATTTGGATTCAAACACAACAGTGTGGAGGAAAGAGTAACTATCTCACTCTCCTGATTTTTCCATAATTTTATTAAATCATCACAGGAAAGCTAGTGGCACATCATGCCAGAATCTGGTAAGGATGGTGAAACCAGCCATCTGAATCCAGTTAAGCTATAAAACATCACCTTTTATTGCCCTTCTCTCCTGTTTCTGGAGAGAAGGGCTCTACTTTATATCCCCTGGGCCAGCAGTTGGCTTGAGTTATAATGTGTAGGTGCCTTATGGTTATAGTTGCAAAAGAAGCCATTAAATTCTTGAGGGTTTGACATCTCTTGGAAAGAAATAAGCTTTTAGGCAGACTGCTGACCTGGGTTCGCTTAGATGGAAACCATTTACACTAGGAGTCTAGCTGATGTGCTGTTAACATTGAAATAACCAGGCCTATACTGGTCAGCAAATTCAGTCAGCAGATTGGGATACCATTCCCAGAACTTTAAGTGACATATCTGAAGTTCTCACTGTAAAGTTGTGGCTTCGGCTCCATCAGCAATGGTTATCTTCTTTGATTTTAATGATTATCAGTCTTTACCAGCTGTAGCAGCCACTGCTTGATAAAACTTTGACACGAAGTCTGGCTCACTGACCTCCAGCTGCCTGACAAATTCATTGCGCTCCTCCTCAGCCCAACCTCGAAACCACTGATCCCAAAGACGTAGCTGGCACTCAAAGATACAAGGTGGTCGGTTTGCTCCAGACACACTAAGCTGCTCCAGACCTTCCAGCAGCGGCTGTAATTTTCCTGGTACTGCCTTAGCTACCAGGTCCTGTAGGAAACGTTCACGCTGGGGACCTGACCAACTGGCAAACCAGTGAAGAATACACTTCATCTCCTGGGAAGTGATGTAAGACATTGGGGGAGGGGAAGAGTTACTAAAATTTTCTGGCACCGGGGGTAAGGACAATTGAGAAGGGAAGGGCAGTTGCATCGAAGATGATGATTCCAGTGGCATCCTGAAACATAAAAGCACTGTTATATACTCTCTATTAGATAAAGTAATCAAAATACAACTTTCCAACAAGGAATCTTATCACACTCAATCAGCCTCTATAAAGAAAATTATCTTTCACCAATTCAATTTACAGGAAAAGAGTAGGGTCCTTTCTTTGGGTTATTATACAACTACTTTAGAGAAGTCACCCAAGAATAACTTCATTTCACATTTGCCAACCTTCCTTCCTTTATTTCAAACCTATTACTCTCTCCAACCACTGTTTTTCCCTCCATCATTCTTACAAAGAATCTAAAAATAACCAATACATTTCTTTTAAGTGACCAAAAACTTTTGACTAAGTTCTATTTCATGCATAAACATGACCGTTTATTAGACTTTGGCAATTAAAAAAAAACACAAAACAAAGAAAAGCAACCTTGTACAGAACAGTGAAAACACAAAGGGCGAGAGCAGTCTACAGTTTTATGTTAAATGTGTATTTTTTTCAAAAGGCCTCTCTCCCTTTGGCAATATCAATGCTCAGTTCAGATCATTAAATATGGGCACATTTTCAAAATCACTTCTTCACTTCTCCAAGATTTTCGATGCTTTCATCATCTATCTCTGGTCATTTTTCCTGAATGGCATTAACTATGTCATCTGTAAAGTCTCCCCAGATGATATTTCAGTCCTCTCCTGTTACCGAGGCACCAAAGGAGAAAGTTTGAATAAGACATCTTAGTGCTTATTTAATATCAACTTCAAGAGTTGCAAGGTCACACACTCACTACATATTCCTTCTTTGTTCTGGGAATTTGGGCTATCATAAACTTTCCGTACAGTTTTCTTCCTCTTCCCCTGCTGTTCCTTGAACTTCGCTAACTCCAGCTTCTCCAACACATTTCTTGCTCATTCTCTCCTGCCTATTTCTATGTTCCAGGTTGAGTAAAGACAATGATTAATGTTGGTCCATCACATCTTCCCTAAAATAAAAAAGGTGCACATTTTTTAATCTAGTACATGCAGCTGGTCAGGGCCTTGTTACTTATCATTCCCGAGCAATCAACAGTGAATAAAAAACATACAATAAAACAGTCTTCTTTGCAATGTGTGTATAGCCTTTAACATATACCAAGAACTTGATAACATCCATTACTTCCTTATATTTCCTGTAAAGCATCAGGAACAATTAAAGAGCAGAGTAAATGATGGGCGATTGGCCCAAAATAAGGTAACACAGTCAGGAAAACAGAAAAAGCCACGTCTTTATTCAAGACTGAAAAAAGCCTAGTTGGTTCGACGGCTTAGGGATTTAACAAGTGTTATATATACTGCTGTAGATGTATGACAATTCACGTCTGAACAATTTTCCTTAGTGTTTAATGTAACACATGTTGATGTCCCATCACTGATTTGCATCACTGATGCAACTGGAATATCAGCCAACCTGAATAGTTTTCGAGTCCCACAGTTTGAATCTCTAACAATGAAAACCTTAAACTACTATTGTCTGACCTATTTTAAAACTGTCAGTGAAACAAAACAAAACAAAAAAAAAACTGTTAGTAAAGTTTGCTGCAAGTATTTGTAGTGAGAAAGTATTTGTAGTGAGAAAGAAGGGGACCCCTAACTAATTCACAGCAATTCAGTGCCGAAACAACGCAAAGAGGTTGCCTTTTTCTCACTGGCCCTACGAGAAGCAATTCCCCCCGCAGGGACTTTATTCGGGGAAAGGGAGAGCTTTTCCCGAGTCTTGCGACGTGGCTTCCACGGCAACCTCCAGTTCAACGACCACGAATTAGTTCAGTCTCCGTCCGAAGACACGAGGCTGCCACTTGTCCCCTTTGGAGGCCACGGAGCCCAGCATTCCGAGGTGCCAAAGAACAACGTAGCCTTAGATGGGAGTGGCGGGGATTAAGAGGATGGGTAGTGGCAGCTGCTTTCGTAGAGGAACCAGAGGATTTCCCTGCGAGGGTGACCCGCAAAACACCGAGGCTGACCAGGCCACGGGAGGGACTTCTATCCCGCTTACCTCCCCTTTCCTCTCACAGGGCACCGAGGGGCCGTCAAAAGAGTGCTTAGAATCCAACTACCGCCGCCGCTCCCATGTTTCCTGAAAGCCTCCAGCAAGGCCAGCCAGGCAGCCCACGCACTTCCGGTCCCTGACCGGCCCCAAACACCCAAGCGCCTCAGCGCCTCAGCCTCACGTCCGGAAAAAGCCGAATGACTCCGATCACGGTTATGCCAGAGTCGAGGGCTTCCGAATAGATTCGACGCAAAGCCTCGGTAAAACGAAGATTTCCGAGCTCTGAAAGCCGGGCGAGGGAGGAGGAGCGGCTGGGAGGAGCGAAAGAACCGATTGGCGCCGATATAGAGACGGAAATACCCGAGCAGTTCCGGAGGAACCCGGGGAGTTCTGAGTGGTAATCGAGGGGTTGACTATAGCAGTGGGCGGGGTCAGCACGGTACGTTCTAAGGGCGTTGGCGGAAATTACCGAAGATGCCCGAAGCCGTCGGGACGGACCCGAGTACCTCACGCAAGATGGCGGAGCTGGAGGAGGTGACTCTGGACGGGAAGCCTCTTCAGGCGCTGCGGGTGACCGACCTGAAGGCCGCACTGGAGCAGCGAGGCCTAGCCAAGAGCGGGCAGAAGAGTGCCCTGGTCAAGCGACTCAAAGGGGTGAGGAGACGGCGTTGCCGGGGTGTCGGAGTGGAGCGGACCCGGTAGAGACGAGTCTCTGCCGCGGCGCAGGCGCAGTGTCCGGGCTCGGCGCGAGCTCGCTCAGGCCGCCAGCGCGAGTCTCTGGAGCCGCGCGCACGGTGGTTGGCGAGGCTCGCGTTGGAATAGAGATAGCGCCGGTTCCCGCCTTAACGGCAGCGGCGCGAGCCCAAAATGGGAGGGTGCGCGCTACTCTCCCGGAGTGTCTTAAGCTCCTTCCTCCTTCCCCCACCCCCTCCTTGTTTGTGTCTGTGGTTTCGGCGCATGCGCTGCAGAAGGAGTTAAATCCCACTACAACCACCGGCGTTGCTGGCCTGAGGGGGGGCGAGTGGGGCTGGGTGGGAGTTAGGGGTACAGTTGAGCGGAAGGGTTAATGGGGTTGGTATCGGTACCCGGAAGAATAGGATTGGGTAGGGTAAAAATGTCTGCTTGGTTAGGTTAGGCGGTGAGATGAGGAGAAACCTTGATTCGAAGGGACTTGGTTAGCGAGGGGTGTATAATTCATAGAGCCGAAGCAATTTGGGTGAATAAGAGTTTGGTGAATATTGGTGAGAGAGGTGAGGCAGATTGGTATATGTTGGGGTTCTGAATCGGTTTGAGTAGGTTAATGTGGGATAGTCATGAGGTCGATGGATGGATTGGTGTGTATGGTATGGGTTTGATGTAAACGGAGGGAAGATGAAGATGTCTTGGTTTTAATTAGGATTAATTAGAACAGGTTGTGGGGTATTACAGATTAGGGCTGGGTTGGCCCAAGGGTTAAGTTGGCAGACCGTTACATATATAGAAGCGGACAGTTTCGTGGGTGGGGGAGGGGATTGGGTCAGATCACAGTTTACAGTCTGGTCATTTTGTTCTGTAGCCTTCTCTTCGAAATTTTTATAAATTTGGTAAATCTAGGTGCCATTCTGTTGGAAAGAATCCAAGTTTTCTCAAGCAGATCTAGTCCCGGCTAACTGTTTTGGCCAAGTAATTCAATCAGGTCAAAACCAACCCCATGATGGTTTCATGTATTTGAAGCTGATTTGAGTATTTGAAATGATTTTACCTGTATGTCCATATTTAGAAGGGGCACTAGTCCGAAGTACAGAAGATAATAAGGATTGTAGTACTGCTTCTGTCACTGAATTTATTATATAGCCAGGTCACTTATTTTCACTTACGTGCCTTCATTTTACCTCTAAAATGGGAGCAGTAACCGAGGCTATCTTTTAAAGATGAATGGGAACAGTATTATAAAAGGCTTTCAGGTCCCTGGAAAAGGAGAACAGTTTAAGTCTGTGTGGTTGTTGCATTTAATGAAGAGATTGGGAGAGGGGTGTTTTTTGTGTGTGTTTTTTTCCTGGTTTCTGACTTTTGCCCTTCTGTATACCAGGCTCTAATGCTAGAAAATTTACAGAAACACTCAACACCCCATGCTGCATTCCAGCCAAATTCCCAGGTAAGGAAGAAGGTTCATTAGATGGGGTAGGCTGTTTGGATGCACAGACACATGGAAGGATATGATGTTGTATATTTGATGCTTAATTCCTCACCATTATTTCCTAAGTTCCCTGGGTTGGAAATGTTCTCATACCAGGACAGTTGAATTCTAATAAAGAAATCAAGAGCAGAATCAGAGGAGTTTTAGTTAATCTGATACTTGAAATGTTGTGTGCAGAGAGATGTAGCTCCAGTTCACTTAGGTGTAGGACAGGAATCTGAAGTCATTTATTTGCCATTGATTTGAGAAAAGTAGTTGATGTCTTTGAATGTAGATACAAAGTAGACAATCAGTAGGACAGCGTAGGAAAATATTAGCTGAAGAATTCTTATGTTGATGTAGATTTTCCAAGAATTCAATCCTTTGGAAATCATCCACCATTAAAAGTGTTAATACCAACCATGCTGTTACTCCTAAACGTCATGAATTGCTCTGTTATTTAGGACACGAAACTTAACCTTTGAGGCCTTGGTTTCCTCAATACCCCTGTGTTGGACTAGATCCATAGTTTTATAACTGCTCTGCTGAGGTTTTGTGGAGCTGCTTTTGGGGGCTTCCTAGGGAAGATATCTTCTTCCCAAGTGAGCAAAGGTTCACACTCTCTTGTTAAACTAGATTAGATCTATGTTTATCTGCTTCGTATATTGAGTTTTTGCATAAGATTTCTTTACAAGAAATGGTTCCACAGTCACAACAACAGAAAACCTAAAAACTAAAATTCTTAGCGTTATATCTCTTAAGCAGTTTTAAAATCCTCCTGTTAGAGTGTGTCATGCACACTATAATGCACACTTACAGGGAAAAAATCCAGATCTTGATTAGTGCATTGGTGTGCAGCTCCAGTACTAGATGAAGTCCCAAGGTACTGTGGTAAAAGAGCTTTCCTACTCCCTTGTTATCACCTCATTAAGCTGTAAGTAATCATAATCTAGCCATCTTACAGATGTTTAGTTAAGTATTTTAACAAGCATAAGAAACTATGTAAGTTAATCAGTTTACAATTAAATTCCTTTTGCATTTTAATGTTTGAGGCTTTGCTTTTATTAATAGGATTTTTGCAACAAATACATGTATTCTCTAATACATGCAACCCACACTTTATCAATGTCCATTGAGTACTAAGACACTCATCTCTAGGTGAAAATAAACATTTACCATACTTAGGAAAGATGACTAGTAACATAGAAAATATTCAGATTTTTTTCCTTTTTCTGGAGTTCTAATAGGACTCGCCAAGCACAGAGGTTCTCGGGAAGAGGAATTATGAAGAGAAAGCTGAAGGGCAGAAGAGTGATGCGGGAGTCTTTGTTACAAAAAATTTTTTTAAAAGGAAAAGAGATTAAGCTCCTGGATTTTAAATATTGTTACCAAGAATATTTTATCACCCAAAGAAAATGGAGTTAGGGCTCTGTTGAAGTGCTGAATGGACATCCCTTTTCTTAGTATCTTGTTTTCATATTGTTAAGTAGTGTACTTGAATTTTAGAGATCTTTGATAAAATATTTCTTGGACAGGTAGTTTTGTATCAACAAAACTTTTTGGTCTTTTGTATCAACAAAAGATGAACTAGTATGAACTAATGTTTTTTTTCTTTGTTTTTGATATTAGTAAAAGAAAATTTCAGATTGTTTTTAGATAGTATTTTACATTATCTAAATATTTAGATTAAAATGCATAATTTTATAGGAATTTTTATTTGATTCTAAGTTACTTGTGCATCACTTTTTGGGTGGGAACTAAATATTTAAAATAGAAAATTACATGTAGTTTCTCTTTTTGCCATCTTTTGTGAATCATAGGGTATTTATTTTGGTCCTCAACATAAAAGTAGCTTAGAAAAGGGCCTTCCAACATTTTGGTTATCTTTCTTGAGTCCAGATAGACGGAGTAGACCTTTGGAATTTTCTTCCTTGCATTTTCCTGGTTTGCTTCCCTAGACTTCTTTTTCCATGTCCTCTACACAGATTGGCGAGGAAATGAGCCAGAACAGTTTCATAAAGCAGTATCTGGAAAAGCAACAGGAGCTACTTAGACAGCGTTTGGAACGTGAAGCTCGAGAAGCTGCAGAACTTGAAGGTAAGCCCAGACTATCACTTCTTACAAGGAGTTCTTCATTCTTATTCCTGTCACCGAGTAGATGGGCCTGTTTAACTAGGCAATTTCTGGAAAACATCAGGCTGAGACTACTAATTTGCTTTGGTAGTTTATGGAGCCAAGTGAGTTACTATTTACCTATCGTTAGGGAAGGAGACAATTTGACTATCTTGTTAGAAGAGGATTCCTGCCAACAGGAAGAGTTATAAGTAAATTCTGCCACCCTTTAGATGAGGTAGAGCTTAATCCTAGGGAGTTTTTCTCTATGTACGGCTCTTTTTAGTATATGCTCTGTATCCATGACTTGGCCTGACTTCCTTCACTCCTCTACATATTCCCACATGCTGAGCCCTTCACTCCCTCCCTGCCCCGACCCAATCTGTACTTTGCAGAAGCTTCAGCTGAGTCGGAGGACGAGATGATCCATCCTGAGGGAGTGGCTTCCCTGCTGCCTCCTGACTTTCAGAGCAGCCTGGAGAGACCAGAGCTGGAGCTCAGCAGACATTCACCCAGTACGTATCTCCCTCCCCACTGCGCTATTTTGTCAATCCTGCGTAGTTGGTGGGGGGAGGTAGTTAACACCTCCTTTCATGCTAAGCCTCCATTAAAGTCCCAGGGAAACTTGGTCACATTGACATTCGACATCTGTTTTTCATGAAAATTGTCCTTTTTGAAGTCTGCTTTCACCTCTATGTTGTGTTAATAGTGTTTTATATGGCGGTGTGATTTTTCTTCTCATCTGTACCTCTTTAACCTGCTCCACCTCTGAATTTAGCAATAGGCACAACTCTTCATTTCTTCACCAATTGTATATATTACGAGTTGCACATCTAGTCATTCCCCCCCAAAGGGGTATTTGCTACAGTTTATTAATTCATAATTTTTATTGCATGCCAGTTTAAGCCAGACATGTTCCTGGCACCAGGAATGTAGTTGATAAAAAGACAAGTCTCCACCCCAATGAAATGTATAATCTAGTGAGGAGATGGACATTAAACAAATTATTACATAATGAATTATAGTCGTGCGGTGTGTTGTGAAAGTCAGTGCAGAGTATTTGAGCATATTACAGGGAGCTCTAGCCCAATGTGTGGAGTAGGGTCAGGGCAAGATTAATTTTTTCACAATGTTAAGTACTCAGTTTTCATAGTCTGTCTCTAAATGCAGCCTTTGTTTCCTCTTTGCTAGGAGCTACCTAAGACAGTATCCTTTTAGGAGAACATGTATATGAGTCGTATAAGACCGACAGCTATATTAAACCAATGTGTAAATGAACAAGTACTTTCAATCATTATTAATATTAGTCATGGGGAAGGTACACTCCATATTTAACATTTTTAGAATGTATGGAAGTTGCTGGCTCTTCTGATTAAGATAAAATTTCTTCCTGAAAATAGATTTTTAGAAGATACTTAATGATTGGAGAGAAATAAGTTCTTTTAGATACTTTTCTCAAATACAAAAGTAACAGACCCTCAATTGATGCGTTTTGCTCTTAGCACTCTTTCCCCTCTGGAAAGCCAGGAGGAAGGGGGAAACTCTTATAAATTAGTTGTCAGTGTTTCTTCTCAAATAAAAATCGCTCAAGTACATATTGAATTTCTGCTGTGTACATATCTCCATACTAGAGTATTTGGGGAGTTAGCACATTTGTAAAGTCTATTAGGGAGCGAGAAGACAATTGCACGTAAAATTAACAGTAGGAGATGGTATGTTTTTAAGTGACATAATAAGTAGTACAGACACATCTACTATGGAAATTCAAAAGAGAAAAATCTCTCTGAGGACTAGAGTGATTAGAGAGAGCCTCATGAAGGAGGTATAGGATTTGAGCTGAGCCTTAGAAATGGGTAGGATTTGAATTGGCACAGAGGAAACAAGAGAGTGTTTTTTAGGAAGGAACAAAGGTACGAAGTCTGACAATTAAGTTCTCAAACTTGCCACCATGTGCTTACATTGGCAGCACTGTACGAACAGTTCGCTTGGTAAGGTTTCAGAACCTTGGTATATCAGTGTCTCATGGCTCTGTTCGTGTTGACATGTGGCGGTGTCTTGTTGAGTGGTGTTCATTATTGTTGAGTGTTTTTGGGTGCCTTCGCAAGAATATCTAAGCTTGAATTAGAGCAGCGAACAAACATTAAATTTCTTGTTAAATTTGCCAAAAGTGGAAGTGAAATCAGGGACGTGTTCAAGTTTATGGGTATAATGCCATAAACAAAGTATACAAATGGATTAAACGTTTTTCTGAGGGGAGAGAACATGTCACTGATGAAGAGAGATCAGGGCGGCCAGTAACCAGCAGAACTGATGAAAACATTCCAAACATTTGTCGAATTGTGTGTCAAAATTGTTGGCTGACTGTGAGAGGCATAACAGACCAAGTAAACATTGATAGAGAAACAGGAAAATCTTAACTAAAAATCTTGGCATGAGAAAGGTGTGTGCAAAAATGGTCCCAAAGGAGCTCACCGATGAACAAAAGCAGAGAGTCAGTTTGCCAAGACCTTTTGGAGAGGCAGACGATGTTTTGGGTCATGTTATCACTGGTGATGAAACATGGGTGTACCAGTACGACCCTGAAACAAAGCGTCAATGTGCACAATGGAAGTCAGCCGATTCTCCATGACCAAAAAAGTTCCATCAGTCCAAACCAAGAGTTAAAACGATGTTGCTAACTTTTATTGCTATTAGAGGGATTATTCATTGTGAATTTGAACCAACTGGACAAATAGTTAAACCAAGTTTACTATTTGGAAGTGCTGAAAAGGCTGCGTGAAAAAGACGAAAACAACCTGAATTTTTCGCCAACAATTCATGATTCTTGTATCACAACAATGCACCAGCTCACACGGCACTGTCTGTGAGGGAGCTTTTAGTCAGTAAACAAATAACTTTATTGGAACACCCTCCCTACTCAACCTGATCTGGCCCCCAGTGACTTCTTTCTTTACCTGAAGATAAAGTAAATATTGAACACATTTTGATGACATTCAGGACATTAGGGGTAATACGATAACAGCTCTGATGGCCATTCCAGAAAAAGAGTTCCAAAATTGCTTTGAAGGGTGAACTAGGTGCTGGTGTCGGTGCATAGCTTCCCAAGGGGAGTACTTTGAGGGTGAGTGTAGTGATATTCAGCAGTGAGGTATGTAGCACTTTTTCTAGGATGAGTTTGTGGACTTAATTGTTTGACCGCGTAGGCTTTCTGATCTTGTCTAGAATATGAATCTCATAGGTGTGGTACAAAATTTGGTCAAGGTCCTAAATGAAGTATTAGTTTGGAGTTCTAGCAGTGCTTAATTGGATCAGTGGTAATACCTGCAGTTTACCCAGAAATTAGATTTTTTCAGGAGTGCAGTGTCAGTCTACCACAGGCCAGTAAACTGTTGGAATGCCAACTTATTTGTTGGCTTTGGATGTTTCTGGGTTCTCTCTTTAATAAGATTTTTATTAAAATCGGGTTCCTAGTAACATATTTTGCTAATCAGTAGCTCCTGAGGATTTTTTATTAGTATTACTATTTTTAA
Organism: Rhinolophus hipposideros; assembly: GCF_964194185.1. Taxonomy (NCBI): domain Eukaryota; kingdom Metazoa; phylum Chordata; class Mammalia; order Chiroptera; family Rhinolophidae; genus Rhinolophus; species Rhinolophus hipposideros. The sequence goes on from NC_138051.1 coordinate 28,696,923, forward strand.
GAATATGGATTCCTGGGACCTGCCTGAAGAATCTCAGGGAATGTGAGTCCTGGGACTCTACATTTTTAAAAAATCTACTGGTAGGTCTGTTGCTCAACTCAATTTATGAAAGACTAACTGAAAGAATAGTTTTTCAGTATGATATTTAATCAGGATCCTTGTCTTATATTCTGGCAACCTCCTGTTTATGTACTATAGACAAAATCCCAAATAGAAAGGAAGAATTGGTTTATAAAATCCTCCCCAGCTCTCTTTCTTGACTTCTTAATCTCTCCATCACTTTCTTCAGATTTTTCTAAGGTGTTGGGAATCCGTGTCTCTCCTCCAATAGTTAGAAGTTGTCTGGATTTCCTTCTAGATCATAACTGGGTATATAAAAAATCCTATTGCCATTTAATTATTTTTTTCAGGAGTCCAATCTAGGAAAATTAGGGAAAATACAGAAACATTTAAAAATGAATATTGAGAATACAGATTCTTTACCAAAGGGATAGTCTTAGGGGATCTTATCTTGGCTTACAGAGCATGTAGTTCTCTTTCCTTTTTCTCATGTTAAATCTGGATGCTGAGATTTAAATTAGCTAAAAATTCTAGCTAATGTTACTTACACAGCTACCATGAGTCGGATTTAGGTTTGGCATCATTCCCTGGTCTCCATTCTCTTAATTCCTGCATCTTAATCATACCTAAGGATACCCTTTGGCCACAGGCTGTGCTGTGATCTCTAGCTACCTTAGTTGGATCCTGCAAATCCTGCCCAGGGATTTGTTTTCTAGGATGAAGAAACTACTTTCCTAAATGGGTCTTACTCACTTTAATACATTCTGCACTGTCTAGCAGCCACCTTTTCCTTTTTTTTGAAGGCTTCTGGCTTTGGAATCTTGGAAACCTTACATTCACCCTGACTTGCTTTCAACTCCTGAAATACATTTATTAACCTGTTGCCAGTATTGGCTCCACCCATTGCTAAAGATGCAGTTTCTACACATAATGATTCACATCTAGCTTAAGATACTCATGGGCCGTGTGCTCATAATAGAAGATGTCACCTTTCCCAGAAGCTTGTCTGCTTCGTATCAGCTCTGTACAAGGAGCTAGAGATTCCTCATCTCTTCCTTACATTTTGTATTGCTTGCTAAGCTCTTGTTTCATGTCCAATGGTCCCCTCAAGTTAACCATATTTTTTGTAAAACAGTTGTTACCAAAACTTGCTGAACAGTCCTGCCTACTTTTCCCTCATCTCTTTAATGACTCATTACTCAAGTGCTTCCAGAGAAGTAACCATCTAAAATTCTATCACTGCAGTTTTACAGTATCATAATAGCATTATGATACCGTAGGATAGCATGCAGCTTACAATAAGTGGAGAAAGAGGTTACTTGCTTATAATACCCAATTTTAAAATTACAACTCTAAAACTCTTATTTGACCTGCTTACTTACAACACATTTATCTCTGGCCAACTTTGTACATGCTTCTTCCCCCCCCTCCCTTAAAATCACATTTATTTAATTAGAGCATATATGTGCTTACTGAAAGTCTGTTATTCACCACAAAGTATCTTTTGTATGACTTTAAAGATGTGCTTATAACTTGTTTTTCCCCCTTTTTCCGCCTCCCCTTTCCCCACTCTGGTTCAAGCCATTGTTTCTCAGTGTAGTTGTGTAGGACACAGCTCCCTGACGCATGCTGGTATTATGAGTACTTGGGATGGCCAGGCATATGAATTTTAGCTGTTTATAGTATTTGAGGAGTATCTGAGAATCTCTTATAATCCCTCCAGATTATAAGATTTTATTCTTTATAAATGTTTTCTTATTACTAAACGTAATATGTATTCATTTTTAAAAATTGGGAAAAACTAGTAAAAACACATTTTTAAATCATTGATAGTCCCACAAACTAAAATAACCACGATTGATACTTTGGTGTATAAATTTTCCAATCTTTTCTTTGTATAAGCTTAAATTATCTGCAATATTAAAATCTTTACCTTCCCTTCAACCTGGTTAACTTTTTAAATTCTTGAGCATCTGGATAATGATTTTTTTTTTTCAGAGTAGTTTTAGGTTCACAGCAAAATTAAGAGGAAGGTACAGAGAGTTCCCATGTGCCTTCTGCCCCCACATGTGTAGCCTCCCCCATTGTCACATCCCCCACCAGAGGAGTACATTTCTTAAAAGTGATGGATCTACACTGACACATAATCACCCTAGGTCCGTAGTTTACTTTCAGATTCAAGTGATCATGGAGTGAAGTTTTACATTTATATGCATTTCTCTAGTTCATTTTATAAGTATCTTAATTATAGAAGTAAAGACTATTTCATTTTAGACTTAATAGAAATAAGACCTTGGGTTAGAGCTCACACCATCTGCTTTATTTGCACCAGTTTAAATACTATTAGTGTAGAACATGGTTGAGCCCAATCTAGCTAAGTATCTGGAATATAACTATCTTTAGGCTGTTTTCTAAACTAGTTCTTATCAGTATTTGCATTGCTACTCCGTGTAATATATATGTATATATATTTTAAACTTTCATTTATTTAAATGTGTTTTTCCAGGACCCATCAGCTCCCAGTCAAGTAGTTGTTTTCAATCTAGTTGTGGAGGGCGCAGCTCACAGTGGCCCATGTGGGGATCGAACCGACAACCTTGTTATTAAGAGCATCTCTCTCTAACCAACTGAGCTCACTGGCCACGCCTCTTTGCATTATTTTAATACCGGGCCAAACTTAGAAATCTTCCAGTCTATTCCCTCTTTCTCAGTCAAGACATTGAGACCCAAATTATTTAAGTGACAGTTACTGTCCTTCATGAAATGTGAAAGTTTTTTCAGTTTTACATGAGTTATTTAGAATGACCTAGATTGGTGGATTTTAAGCTTTCTTTTAGGTAATAGTAGAGCTTATTTTTCCTTAAAAAAAAAGAAAATCTCACCTTGAGCTCCATATATAAAACATAATTCAGGGCCCATTTCTCAAGCCTTGTCCAGTTTGCTTGTAGTAATTTCTAGGAACTTTAGGGCCCTGGAAATCGTTCATTTAAGTACTTATTTCGTGAAATTGTTATTTTACATACTGGTATATTAATCAATATTTTGGTCAACACCAGTGGTAGCAATAGGCAATCCAAAAAAATTAGACACTGAACATAATGAAATCTTGAGCTTTGATTCAGAGTGACAAAACATTTTATAGAAATAATTTCCCTTTGTACATCCCTGCTAGACAGTTTGAAGCCCATGATGGTAGTATTATATTTATTTGAGTTATTTATAATAAGTAAATTGGCTTTGAGATATTAAAACTATTCCAGACATACACAGCAAGAATTATAAACAAGACCTTGACCCTGAGGGCTTTATATAGTTTTTTCTTCTTCATAGAAGTCAAAGAAATTGATATAAATATGTATTGACCAGCTCATTTTCTGTGATTGATTGAATTTTAGGAAGCAGCCTTGAATGAGTGTTTACGTCATTAGCCTGACTTGATTTTCTTTCATTTGATAGGGAAAAGTTCCTCTGTTTCTGAAGAGAAAGGTGACTCTGATGATGAGAAACCAAGGAAAGGAGAAAGACGATCATCCAGGGTCAGACAGGTAACTCATATACCTTCGAGAGTGTTTATCATCTCTTGAGTTTTTGCGTATTTTCTCCTTCTCTTCTCAAACTATTTCAGAGTTGGTGTCTCTCTAGATTTCTATTCAGTTATCTTCTCTCTCCTCATTCTCTATCTCATGTTTTGTTTTTTTTTTTTTTTTTTTTTTTAAATTTTTTTTTTTTTTTTTTAATCGGACTGGCAACCTTGTGGTTGAGAGCCCACTGGCCCATGTGGGAATCGAACTGGCAGCCTTTGGAGTTAGGAGCACGGAGCTCTAACCGCCTGAGCCACCAGGCCGGCCCGTCATGTTTTGTTTTTTAACTTAGATCTGCTCTGGCCTTCGGATTTCTAAGTGAATATATTTTTAAAAAAAAAAACTTAATCGTGAAAGTTAGCAAGCTGGTCTGTATTCCTAAAGCACGGTATTAGAAAAGATATATTTAATTATTCAATTAAAACCTTAAAGCTATATATGGTATTAAGTGAGCAGAATACAAAAGTATATGTGTGTAGTGTAATTATGACTGGAAAAGAAACGGGGGGAAAAATTAAATATACCAAAATGATAAAAATAATCACATTAAGTGATAATAGGTCAGTTCCCGCCTATTTTCTAGATGTTCTGTTTGTATTTGTTTATTTAGCATTTAGACTGGTCAGCAGTCTTTTCTTTTTAAGGAGGGCACAGCTCACCGTGGCCCATGCGGGGATCAAACCAGCAACCTTGGTGCTACCAGCACCGTGCTCTAACGAACTAAGCTAACTGGCCACCCCCATTTGTATTTATTTTTAAAGTTTGAAGCTGAGAAATGAACTAGTAGAAGTTTCATGATTGTATTCCTTTTGGTCACTGTATTTCGATTCCCGTAAGATACCATATTAGTCATGCTTATGTCCTGTCACTCTCGTTTCGGTATGGATGAAAGTGCATCATTGAGTTTTTCCTAACTGTATGTCTCGTGAGACAGCTTTTCTCCTCTGTTGATAATGAGCAAATACATGGGGAACAATGTCTATCTTTTCTTTCAGGCAAGAGCAGCTAAACTCTCTGAGTGTAGCCAGGCTGCTGAAGAGGAAGAGGATCAAGAAACACCTTCCAGAAATCTGAGGGTCAGAGCAGATCGAAATTTGAAAACAGAGGAGGAAGAAGAAGAGGAGGAGGAGGAGGAAGAGGAGGAAGAGGAAGAAGAAGAAGAGGAGGGACTAAAATCTAGGGATGTACCAGTTCCGAAACAGTCTGAGGAAAAAGAAAAGGGGGAAGAGATGCCCAGAGCAAAACCAGAAGAGGTGGTGGATGAGAGACCCCAGATCATCAGATCCCAGGAACAGGAGGGGTTAGAGAGAGGAGGGAGAGTAACAAGGTCTCAGGAAGAGGCTAGTAGAAGAAGTCATCTGACCAGACATCTGCAGGAGAAAGAGGTGAAGACAGCTTCTCCCCTTGAGGAAGAAGAAAGAGAAAGAAAGTCTTCAAAAGGTTTGGAGGAAAAATCAAAGTCCCCTTCCCCTCCTCGATTGACTGAAGATGTGGAGAAGGCCCCTCTTGTGCTACAGCCCGAACAATCTGCCAGTGAGGAGGAGACTCCCCCACCTTTACTTACCAAGGAAGCCTCTTCCCCACCACCTAATACACAGCTCCAGAGTGAAGAGGAAATAGAGCCCATGGAAGGCCCAGCACCCCCTCTTCTCACGCAGTTATCTCCTCCTAATACAGATGCGGAGGCCGGGGAGCTATTAGTATCTCAGCATACTGTCCAGTTGGTAGGAAGCTTGTTTCCTTTGTCAAGTCCTGCAGACACCAAAGCAGAATCTCGAGCAGAGAAAGTGTCAGAGGAGAGTGTCCTCCCTGTAGTTCAGAAAAGCACACTAGCTGAATCCTCAACCCAGAAGGATCTTGAAACAGAATCAGACAAATCTTCTCCACCACCCCCTCTGAAAAATGAGGAAGTTGCACCTTCCAAAGGGATCACTGAGGAATCTCTGAAATCGCCTTCTTTGGAACAGAAGGAAGGGAGAAGGGCTTCTCATACCCTTCTTCCAGGCCACAGAATGAACCGGTCAGCCAACTCATCCTGTAGCCGGTCCTCATCTTCATCCTCCAGCTCTAGATCAAGATCTCGGTCTCCTGACAGTTCAGGCTCTCAGTCTCACTCACCTCCAAGATCCAAGCAGAGAGATGTGTCTCACGCCAACCCTCGTGGTAGATCCAAGATGGGCTCCAGATCAACATCAGAGTCCCGGTCACGTTCCCGTTCCCGTTCACGTTCAGGATCGAGCAACAGCAGAAAAGTAAGTGTGCGACAATCCTGGGTGCATTGATAATCAGTCTGTATGCCAGTATTTTTCAACCCCAGAAGAACCTATTGTGATTTCTGGAAGGAATAAGAAAAGCTTGCTTCAGTCCCCAGTTCAGTGATTACTTTCCCCTCATTTCAGAGTCTGATTTTCAATTCCTTGATCCCTAAATAGGGTCATTTTCTATTTTGAGCCCCTTTGATTCCAAAGAAAGGAATTTGAATTTTTTTAAAAACTATTTTTTAATTCATTTACCCATATTCTCCACTAGACTGTTAATTTCTTGAGGATATGCCTTTTTACATGTGTAAACCGGCACCTAGCTGGGACTTAATACGTAATTTGTTGAATACTCTCACAAGTCAGGGAGATAATGAACTCAAACAGAAATAAGCGTAGGGACAGAAAGGTCCAAAGTATTAAATCAGGTCAACAGAAGTTGGAAAACTCAGTGATCTACTGAACATATACCACATAAAATAATTTGACTTGTGTTTCATTTCTTCAGTCTCCGAGCCCTGGAGTCTCCAGGGGCAGCAGCACCAGCTACACTGAAACCAAAGATCCCTCTTCTGGTCAGGAGGTTGCAACTCCACCAGTGCCACAACTGCAGGTCCTTGAGCCAAAGGAGAGGACTTCCACCTCATCCTCTATCCGAGTGAGGCCTCTGAGCCAACCTGAGCCAGCCGAAAAGCATGTGATCCACATGGTACAGCCTGAGCCGGTAGGCTATTCTTCCCTCTCCCTAGAGGGAGACAGAGAAATAGTCATGCTTTGCCCTTTTGTCGTAGCTATAAAACTGAAAGGTCAGTCTGGACAAGATTCAGTAGAAATGTAGAAAGTTGGGGATGCCTGTTAGATTCCACTTAACTAATTTCTAACTCTGGTTCGTGAAAACTACATGAGACTTGAGTTCTCATCTCCAGGGCTCTCGGGGGTCAGTTCTCCCTCAGAACTTCTTTTTTCTGCCCCAAAGGGAACCTTTTCTCAGTTCTCTCTAAAAAGAATTCTAATAAAATGGTTGCTGACATACAAATACTTTAAGCAATAATATTCCATTCATTTCTAAAATGAAATAAAGATACATAGGGCAATGTGTGGAGCTGGTATGGTGTGTCTCTGCCTTTTACCAGCTCCAGGCTAAAGAAAAGGAGCCAAGCCGGTTTAAGTATGTTGCTATGTTTGTTTTGCTATGTTTGTCCTGCCAGGGGAGCCCAAAGAAGTGTGAAGCTGAAGAGGCTGAGCCACCAGCTGCCACACAGCCGGAAACCTCAGAGACTCCGACCTCTCACCTACCAGAATCAGAAAGGATTCATCACACTGTGTAAGTGATATGTCTCAACTGGGGTATAACAAAGATCTAGGAGTGTGGGATAGTTCTTTCCTCCCTAGGGTTCTTTGACTTAGCAGCCCTGGTTTCCTTTTAAAACACGAAGGCAGAGCTTTATCTGGACAAAAGCTAGGCTTCAGTTACTATGTTGGGAGCTGCCACCAGAAATCTTAAGGTAGTTCGGAAAGTGGTGGTGAGAGCATAAGGAAACCCTAATCTGATCATCTCACCAAAATAGTCAGCTCCTTTAAGGAGCAGGCTTCTGTTTCCAAACTCAAGACAGTGTAAGAGAATTGACTTAGGACATCTTACCTCAGTCTTTGAACTCCCATTGACCAGCTACATCTAAGCCTGGGAACACAGGTTAATAAAGGGTATTTAGGGTTTACAAAGAAAGGCACAAGTGGGTTCTGTGTTTCAATTTCTATATTTTCCTTGGTTATCAGCTGTCATGTGATTAAGCAGTCTATCTTAGTTAGCTGTTAATGGCATACAGTACAGCAAAATGTGAAGTCCACATCAAGTCAGAAGTTTACTCCTGGGCCCCTAAAATTCTTGGATTGATTGTACCACTTATACAGTTAATGTGAGTTTATTCCTTATATTTAGTTCTAGAAAAATATTCATATCAAATTAAATTTGTACTTGAACAGGTATGTCATTATCCTGAGCTAGGTATTATAAATTAAGAAGTCATTGAACCAAAAAGTACTTGGTTTCAAAGCCTCAATGAGAAATGAAAAAGAAAAGCATTGTGGAAATAAGATTGCTTAGCTTTTAGATATCAGGAATCTTATACTTGTTTGGTGATTGTCTTTTGTAGACAGTTGGCCTAAAGTTGTTCTATGATGGTTTTTTTTTTTAAACTCATTTCAACATTAATGCTACCAGTATGATTTTTCCCTTCATTTAAAAGTCTAATAATTTACACTCTTCTGAGAGCTCCAGACTATCTTTTACCTCTGATTTGGGAGGGTGGTGGGTAGGTGACATGATTTTATTATCTCATTTCTTTATGACTTTAATAATAGTTTTGTACTCTTTAGTGTATGTATAGCTTTTGCCTTGGGATATAGTCTTGCTCCTGTCCATTCCAGTATTCTTGCCTCTGCTGCCATCTTGTGGCCGTTAACACTTGGTTTGAAGCTAAAAGCTCATTCTACTTGCTTTGAAAAGTTTTTGTTTTTCCTTTTTGGGATGGGTACATTATCCTTTGGGAAAGCATTTTTCTTCTAGGACCATAAAGTGAAAACCCAGCGGATTCTGGAAGGTGTTCAGGATTTCCCCAGCCACACCATCGATGAGGAAATGGGGTGACACCTTCCCTTCCATGTCCATCAACCAAAGATAATACCTGCCTTCCCCTCCTCATCTCGGGGGGTACAGCATGTCCTTTGTATAATGGCAGTTTCAAAGTAGGTGTTGACAACCTACTACTAATTGGGCATGAGGAACTACTTCCTGTGCACTTTGAGAAGCAAGTAATTTTCTAAAAAGCTCCTTGCTTGCCCTAAAATTCTGTGGGTCTGTGAGATCCTGACAAGAGAATGGCACTTTCTAATGTTTTGAAGCACCTTTATTTCTGGACTTTCACATGCAAGTCCAGGGCAAATGAGGATTGGGGTCATATACAGAGTTTTTTCCCCCAGGTAAAGGTGGCCTTGATCTTCATTTTATAACTGAGGTAATCTAGTCACATGATTCTAGCAAGGTGATAGGTTGTACGTTGGCAAAATACTGAGATTGTCCATTGTCGCCTAGGCAAGCTTCAGTGGAGCAGCCTATAGATTAGAAATGCAGTGTGAGCTCAGGAGTAACTCATATACATCAGTCTCTTACCTGCTTTCCTTCTGCCTACCTTCCAGATGGTCCATTCAGCAGCCTAACAAAAAGACGTGCCCAAAGGCCTAAACCCGTAGGCTTTTCTGGCATTGGATTTGGTAAATGAATCTTTGAGAAAGTTGCCTACATTTCTGGAGGCCCTACTACAACTAATGCACAACACTCCTGGTCTTTCACCCCCCTAGTGTCCTAGTGTTCAGCCTGGTGACCTCGGGAGTCCTGGCCAATTTTAAAAGTGGGATTAACAGTGTTAAGTGGAAAAGACCATTTGTGGCTTAACCTTGGTTTTCCTGTCTATATCAACAAGAAGTCACATGACTTTAATAAAGACACAGCTTAGGGCCTTATTGATTTAGTAAAAATGTTTTTTAAAAATTAGACTTTACTGCAAGGACCTCTCACCACTTTGAAGAGATTGCTTAACTTTTTTTTGCTGTGTTTGGTTAAATCCATTCTGATTCTGATTGTGCCCTGAGGAATTCTAGATTATGAGGTAAGGTATCTTTTTCATTGTTTGGAGCAGGGATTTGTGAGCCCTTAGTTCTATTTCAGTTGACTCCTGTTCCAAACTCCAATCTTCTGCCTGCTATGGATATAACAATAATGTCTCATATGGCAGAAAATAATGGTACTCTCTTTTTACATTAAAAAATGTATGTGTGTATGTATGTATGTATGTATATGAAAAGAAAGGGAGAAAAAGAATTGTGGGTAGTTGTATCATCCAGCAGTAGTTAATTGAAACCTGAATTTTTCTAAATACAACATTCCTATGTACACAAACCTTGCAGGTAATAGCAGTTTAGGGCTCTTGGCCCTACGCTTATTTGTCCCTTTGCCTGAGTAGAAGGGAGAAAATGGTCCTTTAAGCCAATATGACAGTGTAATTGATACTCCCCAGAGGACCTACAGTGCCAATATGCCAAATGATGCATAATAAAAAAGTAGAATTTACTGTCATCAGTACAGTTTGCTCACTGAGAAATTGGTATCTAAGGACATACCCCCCAAAATCATACTGTCCTTGGTTATCTTGGAACTAGTATGCTCTTGAGAGTATTCTATATTTAAATCTCACTGCCTGGCGGTAGTCAAGTTCTACTATTTCTTATTAAATTTCTCATCAGGTCCTCAGTGCCTCATGAATTTTCTACAAAAACTAAAATTCAGACATACATGCCTGTAAAATTTCCTTTTCCATTAGCTTCTCTGCATGTCATTCATATTCAGTTACGAACTGTAATGTGATGTTACTAGCCTCCAAGTAGTTTTATCCTTTTCTTTTGGGCTACAAATGCTTTGTGCATTGTTTATGGATAGATATCCCCTGACCCCTAACCTCCATGCAATATCACATATTTCAAAGATACCAGAAACATTTGTACAAGAACTTAAAGTACGTGGGAAGGGACATGCCTTGTCTGAAAGAGACTACGAAGAAGAGATGCGTGGGGCTCTGACACATAGCTAACAAGGCTTTGGGGCTGATCCTGCAAGTGGATTGAGTCCACTTTCGGGGCAATGTCAAGGATTCTTCTTTTTCTTGCAAAAATAAAGCCTTGGGAATTTTTGGATCCCACAGAATTGATTGTGGGGAAATAGTACAAACTTGCTGTGTTTTAAGAAGGTCAAGGATAACATGGTAACATTCTTGAAAAAAACGAAGTAGATTTCTAGTAAAAAAAATTCTCCAAGGAAGCTACTTCTCGAGCGACATATTGGCAGCTGAAATTATTTGAGTATAATTGATGGACAGGGAACATTTATTTGAGGGTATTTGAAGGTAACATTCTCTATGGGAATTCTATCCAAAAAAAAAGTGTTTTAAGAAGAAAACTTTTACTTCGGCAAGCACTTATTAGTGTCCACTTGGTGCCCACAATGACAGCCTAATTCAGAAATATTTACTGAGCATTTCTTTATGTTAGGCCTTGGGCGAGGGGGCCAAGGGATACAGTCACTGACCTTGAGCTCTGCAGGATGGAGGTGGGGGGCAAGTAAACCAGTGGTGGTACAGAGTGACGGGCTTTGCTGAAAATCTGTCAAGCCAATTACTGAAAGCCTTTGTGTCAGAGAAAGAGCAGTCTATTATTTGAGAAAACATTGGTGACATCTAATGAGATAATGAGATATTAACAGTACGAGTTTATGCACATCCTTACCTTGACTTGGGGTATCAATCAAGCCAGACCCAAAGAGCGAACTCTTACAACACTGTTCCATGAGATAGGTATTGTTACTGTCCTCACTGCACAGTTTAAGAGAGACATAAAGAGGATCAGGAACTTGCTCAGTATCACACAAATTATAAGCGGGCGGGGCCAGAGCCAGGATTGGGCCCTGATCAATTAGGTTTGACTCCAAAGCTCTCAGTCTTATTAAGCAGACAGGGAACTTCTAGAGTAATACATACACTGCATGGCGGCTTTAGCTTGTATTTGGCATGTAAGTTTTAAGATTTTGAACAGCAAGGAGGAAATTTTAATTCTTGGCTAAAAGCTCTGGTATTACAAATAAGCTAAATACTAAGCTTTTGGTACCCAGAAGCTGGTCTTAGTGTTAAACCTCTACTGCCACTAGGACACAAACGGAGTACCTTTGCAGTACACATATGAGCATTTTGAGCATCTACAGAGTGCTTTTTGAATGGTTAGTCAGCTTCCCATTTCACATTTAATGTGGTGAAGATGCCCATAATTTCTATTTACTTCCCACTTTTTGCCCAGCAAATCACTCCTGCCCCTTATAACAGCTCTCTCACTTCAGTTTCTTATTTTGTCTACTTCAGAGCCCTCACCTTGGAGCCCTTGCTCCAAGAAGTTGCCTTCGTGCTACCGCTACCCAAGGTCCCCTTGCCCTGTTTATCCTATTCTTCTCTGGCTCCAGTGGACTCTGGGGCAAGGTGACCTTATTAAAGCCTCTATGAAACAAAGTTGTCTGTCATCTCTTCAGAGACACCTCTCCCTGCCTCTACTGGTAAAAAGGAACTCTGCTTATCCACTCCTTCCAGCATCCCTGGAGAAAGGACAGGTTGGAATAGTAACGTGGTCATTGCTAGGGGGTGAACAGCCAGTTACTATAGTGATTGGATAGTGCTAATTCTCATCCCACCTCCCCACCTTGAACAGCTGACTGGCTTATCTGGTTTCAACATTCCATGCCTGGTTTCTTGGAGAGGGAGGTGGGCACATAAATTGCTGGTGACCCTCCATTCTGTGTCTCTTTCAACTTTGGCTTTGTTATCTTCCTTGTTTAATCATTTTTCACTCCCAGCTCTGCTGTTTTCCTATCTTCTATTCTCTGGAATCTTCCAAACAAGCAGCTGTTAACTTTGTATGTCCTCTCCACCCAGCCCCCTCCCCCACCCCCTGGGAAGACTGGAGAAAGCACCCTCTCCCTGTGGGGTTATGCCTCGGTGGCTGTTGTAACCTGAGAAAAGAAGGAAAAAGGCCAGGCCTATTGAGCCAGCAGTGAGCTCCCTGTGGCCTGCCAAGGGATAAGAACCTTGCTCACTCAGCGCCCTCCCTCTCTTCTTTCCCCTCCCCTGCTGCAGCAGGGCCCTCCCCCATCCGCACACACGGGCTGCTGGGTAAGTGGCAAGATGGCTCCCCTGCATGTCTCCGGCTGATCGCCGCTGCTCCGCCAATACAATAGAGCCAGCCACTACCAGCAGCCTGGCCCTCCTCCTCCTCCTTCTCCAGAGAGACCAATCCAGCCGAATTCGGGGTTTGCCGTGAGGACTTAACGCTTATCTCTTAAAAGCCAGATATATTTTAGCCTCCCCTCACCACCACCACCACCTCCCTTTCCATTTACCATTTTTTGGATCCCCAGTTGCTCCATCTCAATTTTCTCTCTCTGGATCGGGTGGCTGGGGAGGAGGTGGTGGGATCTTGGGACAAGGAAGGTGTTTTGTTTTGTTTTTTTAATTTTTTAGGATTTTTTTGTTTGGTTTTTGTTATTTCTTCCATTCCAGAAAGGGATAAACAGCACTTCCAGGGGGAGAAAAAAAATCATGTTATCAGAAAGCAAAGAAGGGTGAGAGCTTCACATTTCCATGTATCCCTTTTCCCCACCGCTCTAGCCCACTTCATCTTCCTTCTCTTCCCCATGGCTTTCATTCCGTCTTTTGTTTTGGTTTGTTTTCAATCATTCTGCTTTTCCCCTTTGTCCTTCCTGCCTGATTTCTAATTGGCCCCACTTGCCCTCTCTCTGTGGGAAATAGCTATTTTTTGGATAAGCCTTTTCTTTAGATTTGGGCACTTGAATCTCGTGTTTCTGTGGGGGCCTATTAGCTGGGGGCACAGTTCCGATTTTCCCCTCCCCCCTTCCCGTACATCCCTCCCTGCCTGCTCTGGGTAGGCTGTTCTGACCTCTGAGTGTCAGTCAGCCTGTCGGGAATGCTGAATTTTCCGGTGGTGGTTATCAGCCTAGGGAGGCTTGGTTTCCCTTCTGAGTCTTAGGCCCCTGATCGTCTTGATTTGATTTTTTTTTTTCCCTATCCCAGTGTTTGGGTGGTAGTGGGGGCGTGATTAGAGATAGAAGTTAGGGATGAAGGCAGAAAAAGAAAATGGGAAGATAGTTTATCTGAAGTGAATCTCGGGGATTCATTGCCTGAAATGGGAGATAACTTGTGTGATTGAGGGGGGCAGAGTGGGTTCAGTATTTGTGGGCGCATGATGCACAGTGTGGGTGAGGGTATGTCTTAACTGGGAGGCCTGCTCTCTTTATCTCTTGGAAGTTGGAATGAGGGAATGGGAGAAACTGGGTGAAAGCAGAATGTAAGTACAATTTCTACATTTCTGAGCGGGTAAAAGTGGCCTGAGCTTTCATACTCTGGCAGTTTTAGTTTTTTCTTTTAGATGAGAGAGGGTCCTTGTTGAAGCTTGAACCCTTACCAGCCCGACTTTCCCTGCAACTCCCACCCCCAGATCCTGTGGGTCAGTTGGCCTTTACTTATTAAGCAGTTGATTAAACACAAGGTTGGGATCATTTGCCGCAGCCATGGTCATTCTTGTCTTTTTAAAGAATCAGGGTTCCCTTAGTTTCTCGTGCAATTTTGTTAAATAAAGATGCCTGTGGCCAGGGGAAAGGGAGGCCACAGAGTTGTGGGCAAATCACAGTCACTTGAGGAGGGACTGTTTTCGGTAGGGGTGGGAGGTCTCTTCAAATTGAGAGCTCTGGTGAAGTAATCTAAGAACAGGTGGAGTCCTGGCCCTGCACATCACAGCTTTATCCCAGGTGGGCAGTGGGTGGATGTGGTTGCTCTGATCTGTGCACTTTCCCCAAGGAAAACTTTCCCACTTTTCCTGAGGGGGAAAAGTCTAGTCAGATCTGAAAGCAGCCCTCCCAACCCACCCGAGTGTTGAGGCATGGAGGTTTCCTGACCTAAAACCTAACATCTTGGTCTCTCTTCTCCTTGGTTCTTTCCTGCCTGCCCTTCCCTCCCAACCTCTCCCCATACTGTCAGTGAGGAGAAGGAGGAAGTGACCATGGACACAAGTGAAACCAGACCTGAAAATGAGGTGCCAGAGCCCCCTATGCCTATTGCAGACCAAGTCAGCAATGATGACCGCCAAGAAGGCAATGCTGAAGATGAGGAGAAGAAAGAGGTAAATCTCCAAGCTGCCCATTGGGGTGGGCGGGTAGGAGTGGACCTAGGGGAAGGAGTGGACCACTCTGGTGATCCCTCATCCACAGTGGGATAGCTAAAGAAGGGGCTAGGCAGAGACGCGGATGAGGATAGGCCAAGGGAGAATTCGCTGGTTTAGCAAGGGAGACCCCTTGTGATGGGGACAGGGTTCAGTCATTCCCCTCTCCTGGATGGGAAGCAGTGCCTTCCAGACGCTTGGAAGTTTATCACAGGAAAGTCAGTTAATGGTCCTTTATCTAAAACCCAGGCTCAGCTTTCCCTGCCACCTCCTCAAGCTTCTCCCTATGGTAACTCCTTTAGCTTTCCCTCCTTTTTAAAAGCCTGTTGTAGCTCAACGCCATCTAGTGGGCTTTGGTGGTTTTCAACTGACCAGCAATGCTGAGGAATTTTTGTTCCTCATCTGCCCCCCAGTGGTCTCATTGCAGAGATGTAGCTACTTAGAAGCCAGCACCTGGGGTGATCCTGAAGGCCCCCTCTACCTCCTTTTTTGGTGTATACATTATGTCCTGCATCCAATTCGGGGAGCTCCCCCCATCAGAGCCAGCGAAGTCTTCTTGGCTCTTAAAGTAATAGAGACAGAATTAGCGGGGCTTGGGAGTGGGGTAACAGGGTGGGAGGGACTGTTGTGTGTGTAGCCTTTCTTTGGTGTGTGTTGCGGGGGTGGGGGCCGGTGAAAGTGATTTGATGTGCAGAATATTATTTATTACAAGGTCCTTCTTCCCCGTAAAACTTTGTCCAAGTACCTCATGTACGGTAATCCGCCCGTAAAATATAACCCTGCCCAACTGGCCAATCGCTGATGCCGCCTCTTCCTCTGGACCCACCCGCTGCTACTGAGCTGCCCAGTCAGAGCCGAGTCTGCTATCCAGGTGTCTTGGCCAGAGGGGGGCATGTATATGGGATCCTGTGATGGGCCCCCTTTTGCCTCCCTGCCTTACATCAGGGGGCCAAGAAGAGCACTGTTCTGGAGAGACTTGTATTGAGAAAGCAAAAAAGCATTTGGAAAGGGGTGGACTTGCATCATCTCCCTTTTGGGACACCCCAAGAAGAGCTTGTGTCAGTGCTGGGGCGCCTGCCCACATGCCCTTACTCTTTTGAGGACAGTGGGTTGCCTTGTTTTCTACAGACTGTTGGGATCCCCATCTAGGGCACCAAGACGTCCTAAAGAGTCAATGTTTGTGATCACAGTGCCTTGCTGTAAAATACCGAGTGGGACTTGCGGCTTAAGCTGTGACGACTAGGAACCCTGCAGAGAAGTCTAGGGTCTGAGCCCAGGGATTTAATGCTGAGGACAGCCCAGCCATGTATCACCACTCGCTCATCAGATGGACTTCCCTTTGGTCCCTGTTGTCCATGGTGAAGGGCAGCATGTTGGTTGCTCCAACTTCTCCTCCATCCCTGGAGGCAGGGGCTCATCCATCCACCTGACTGGAACTACTGTCTCAGCTGGAGTTCCTGAGGAGATGCCACAGACAACTCTCAGAAGAAAAGCATTCTGACCTTGCTGCTGAATGTGTGCCAGGTTCTGGGGCTATCCACCTTCTACCCCCAGGCTGCCTTCATCAGAGGTTCCATGATCCCACTCGGTGAGAGGACCCCCTCCCCAGTTACAGGCAGAGGAGAAAGGGACTCTGGAGTCATCACCTGGATTCCAAGTATTGGGTGGTATTGCTGCATCTTGCCACTGGTGGACATAGGGTCCTGCCTGCCTCTCACGATAAAGGCCAGGACCATTCCTGCTACTCACAGGCCATCTCATGAGGGACTGCAAGATGATGCCCCTACAGGGCTGGGACTGATGTCTCTGCCCCTTTTCCCCCCTGTACCCCTCGCTGAGCCTGGTCACCACCAGTGAACTGTCTTGACATCATGGAAACTGGGCAGCGTCTCCCCACACGTTTCCCTCCCGCCCCCCCTGCGCCCCTGGGAGGACTCTGGCAGTGCCGTGCTGACCACCACGCCGTGCGCCCACCTTTTTTGCCAACCCAACCCCCCACCAATTGCACAGCGCCTAGCAGGGAGGGCTCATTCTGATTGGACCGGCGGTTGACTAGATACAGTACACAGTGAGGTGCGATTGGCTGAACTGAAGATCCCAGGTGTGAGATGGTACCTGGAACATTTGTCATATTCCTAGTTTATTTTCCTCTTTATTTTCTTCTTTTTTAATCTTTTATTTTAATTTCTTTATCTTTATTTTTCTGATTTCTTTATTTATTTGGTTCATGTTTTTCCTGTTTTAATTAAGACTTTTTTTTTCTCACTAACTTACCCATCGAGAGCGGCCTGGCTAGGGGTCAGACTGGCCCTTAACGGAGACCAAGGAGACTTGGTTAGATGACACAAATGGGGCTGGGGGGTGGATGAGGAAAGGAAATTTCATCAAGAGGGTCCTGCCTTACCCTTTAGAAGGGTGGTAGTTCTTAGTTTTTCCAGAAATAAGCATTAAATCTAAAAATGTTCTATTCCCCTTTTCTCTCTCTCCCTCTTCTTGCTCTGTCCATAGTCTTTCTCCCACTGAGTGTTCGGGATAGAAACTTGTTTGAAAGCAAGTTTGGAAGTTTCCAGTCCTTGGCAGAGCCCCTAAGGCTTAAGCCCTGCTAGGGGAGGAAACAGGCTCTGCTATAGCTCTGTACAGTGCTTGAAAAGTCTCAGACTCTCCCTAGGGACAGTCTACACTTCGTAAAAACCTCCCTTTACCAAAAAGAACTTTAAATTCTTTCTGCTGGCACTTGGCCCAGGAACCTCCTCTCCAGTGGGTCTGGTGTTACCCTTTTCCACAGTGTGGTGGAGGTCTGGGCAGTCTTGACAGTCCTAAGAACTCAAAGCCACTGGAAGTGGATGTCAGACTGGACATTGAGAAAAGGCAACTTACTCAAGTTGCCATCCCAAAGTTGGTTTTCCTAGTTTCCTCATGTTTTTCTCAAGTTAGCAAGGAAGACGTAGGAGGACTACGTGACCCAGTTCTGGGCACAGCTTGTTGGGCTTGGCGTCCTCCCACCCCATAGAGACAGTGGAAGAGGGCATGACCAACGGCTTTGAAGGGCTGGGAGGCTACTGAATTCCCCTTCCAGCTTATTTCTGGTTAAGCTAATACATAGATGTGGTATGCACTAGATGACTTTTCCCTGCTATGATGTTTGGTTTTATTTTTTTCTCTAACTTGCATTGATTCTGCTTCGTTTTTGCCGCTTCTGTTTTGGTCTCTGTCTGTCTCTGTGTCTCTCTCTCTCTGTGTCTTTGGAGCTTAAGCTAAGACTTCCTCATCTAACCTCCTTCCCCCCTCTCTGTGGGGTGTGTCTCTTTCTCTTTTTTTTCCCCTTTTCTTCTCTATACAGAGCTCGCTGCCCAAATCATTCAAGAGGAAGATCTCCGTTCTCTGTAAGTCTAGCCCCAAATCCCTGATAAAGGTCAGGAATACCATAAAAATCAGAGTTCATTGAGAAATAGATTCCCATTCTCTCTCAGTGGCACCCCTCCCGTCCCATGACCTTCACCCAGCAAGTGGATATTTTCTTGGCATATGTAGGGTTCCATTTTGGAATTCAAAACATTAGACAATCCCTATCATTTTTTCCCAGTCTTATATCTTCCTTTAATGAGGTACGCTGAGGTGTCTCACCATGTCTTGTCTAGTCCTACATGCATTTATTCTTTCAGATATATGAACCCTCAAAACCAGGAGTAGGTTTGTGGGACTCCTATATGCTTTATTCTAAGAGAGTGAGGAAATGAGAGTGCCCCACACCTCAAAGAGTAACATTTTTAACATTTTCCCGGTGAGGAACTATAAATTGACAAAAGCATAATAGATCTTTATAATTAACTTAGATTTTGGTAATCGCAGTCTTATTTTTCCTGCATTCCCTAATCCTTCTCAATCTGTACTCCCCAGTACTTGAGATATTTCTACCACTAAGAGTTTAAATTGCTCGCCAACCAAGTTACCTCTCCCTGTTGCCTTCAGAGATGAGTAGTTTTCATCTGTCAGGAAGTGGCTCCAGTCCTTTTATTGTTCACTCGGAAGCATGGTTTCCCCCATCCCCAAATACAATTCCCTTAAGTTTTACTAAAATTCCAGTCGAAGGCTGTGGGTGTGGTGGTGTGAACCAGCAGAAGGCCTGAGACCATCTAACTCTAGGGTCCTATTTCGTGGGGACAGCAGCTACCAAGGGGGTGCCAGCTGGAAACAGTGACACAGAGGGGGGCCAGCCTGGTCGGAAGCGGCGTTGGGGAGCCAGCACAGCCACCACACAGAAGAAACCCTCCATCAGTATCACCACTGAATCGCTCAAGGTGAGGTGGGAGGAGCCAGGGAAGGGAGGCTGAGGCACGTTGAGGTGTGGGAGTAGACATGGGCCCAGTGTAACGGGGTGGGGGGTATCTGTGTCCCAGAGCCTCATCCCCGACATCAAACCCCTGGCGGGGCAGGAGGCTGTTGTGGATCTTCATGCTGATGACTCCCGAATCTCTGAGGATGAGACAGAGCGTAATGGTGACGATGGGACCCATGACAAGGGGCTGAAAATATGCCGGACTGTCACTCAGGTAAGGCTCCTGCATCCCCGTGTTAGGGGAGGGGCAGTGGACGCAGAGCAGACAACTGAGGAACTAAGGTGGAGTTCTAAAGGAGAGCTCTTCCCGTCTGTGCAGAGGATTAGGTTAATTGGTCCTTTCGGGGGTCAGTGGACTACCAAATCTAACCTGTTGCCTGTAATAAAGGTTTATTAGAATGCAGGCACACCAGTTTATGTGGTCTTGCCTGTGGCTGCTCTGTGTTACAAAGGCAGAGTTGAATAGTTGCAACAGAAACTGTTTGGTTCACAAAGCCTACAATACTTACTATATTACCCTATGCAGAAACAAGTTGCAGACTTCTGCCTTAGTTTTCATCGTGGCAGAGTTGAGGCATTAACAACCCCAGGATCTGGCAGAGGTGAACTTAGTGATGAAATCTCCCCCAAGTTGGAAGGCACATGCTAGGTTGACTGTACCACCCTCTCTCCACCAGGAAACCAGAGGCTGAAAAGAAAGTGCCAGTGTTTAAGAATCCCTGTGTGTCTGACACTTTATAGGTAGTACCTGCAGAAGGCCAGGAGAATGGGCAGAGGGAAGAGGAGGAAGAGGAGAAGGAGCCGGAAGCAGAAGCCCCTGTGCCTGCCCAGGTTTCAGTAGAGGTGGCCTTACCTCCACCTGTGGAGCATGAAGTAAAGAAAGGTGGGTGAAGCATTAATGAGGGAAACCTTTCGACTCCCTGAATTCCCAGAGCACTTATTTGGACTTATTTCAATGTTTTCTTGCCTTTATTAAAATATTTTACCTGTCTTCTCTAACTCTCCTAGTTACTAAGCTACTTGAGGGCTAGGTTCCGATTTGTTTAATCTTTGAATCTCCATAATGAGATTAGCCTAGGCAATGCCTTGCACATTACTGCTGCTCAGCAGTCAGATGGAAGAGTGACTCCTGGGTAGGGATTTAAAAAAAAGTCCTGTTGCTCCCTGCTGAAAACCATTTGTGTGCTCTGTTTGATAGTGACTTTAGGAGATACCTTAACTCGACGTTCCATTAGCCAGCAGAAGTCTGGAGTTTCCATTACAATTGATGACCCAGTCCGAACTGCTCAGGTGCCCTCCCCACCCCGGGGCAAGATCAGTAACATCGTGCACATCTCCAATTTGGTAAGTTGCTGTTGACCACAGTGCACCCTTGGGGAGTGGTTAAGAGTGTGAGCTTTGGACTTACGCTTCTTAGGTTCCTGGATCTGCCAGTTACTCACTCATTGATTCTGAGCAAGTTACCATATTTTGCTGTGTATAATGCGCTCCCATGTATAATGCACACCCATGTTTTTGGGCCCAAACTTTCAGGGGGAAAAATCTTTAGTTTTAATTTTTAATTCAATATTTATTTGTTTACATTTAGGTACATGTTTTTTGTATTATAAAGGAATTTTAACATTTTTTTTAACATACTATGGTATAAGAAATTTTATGTAGCAAGTTACAAAACATAAGGATAGATACAAGGCACAAGAAATGTTATATACAGGAAACAAATTTATGATATTCACGCCTCAGGAGGCCAAGAACTCTTCGTGTTACAAATTCGCCGTAAATTCAGTAAAACCTATTATCTTATTTCAGGGTATTGTTTTGCGTATGGGTATCGTTATTGATTTCTAGAGTTACGCTTTTAACTCATAAACATAAAAGAATTAAAAACGTTTATAAAGATACGGAGTTAGTACTGCCCACGTATAACGTGCGTCCTTATTTTTCCCTCACAAATTTGGGCAAAAAAGTGTGCATTATACATGGCACAAATATCTCACAACCTGTCTCCTCATCCAAAAAATGTATCACCCTACAGGTGTGTCTTGAGGATTTGCAGATGGCCTGGCACATAACACCTCTCTTAGTGTTACCACTCTTCTCACATTCCTACTGGAGGGTTCCTAACCTCTGCCCTCACCCAAACTTTGAAGCTATACTCCTGTGACAGCAGCTTGGGAACTTTTAAAACTAGTTACATGAGTATTGTTCTGTCTTCTTTAAGACCCTGAAACTCCATCTCCTTTGGCAGGTCCGTCCCTTCACTTTAGGCCAGCTGAAGGAGTTACTGGGGCGCACGGGAACCCTGGTAGAAGAGGCCTTCTGGATCGACAAGATCAAGTCTCATTGCTTTGTCACGGTGAGGGGCAGAAGCTAGCTCTCTAGGTTGTGGCTTATGTTTCCTTTTGCGACCAATGTGGGCAGCAGATTTGAGGGTTGTGGCAAGTGGGGGGATTGAAGGCCTCTTGTGACCCCTCTGCCTTCTCCCTCCACCAGTATTCAACAGTAGAGGAAGCAGTTGCCACCCGCACAGCTCTACATGGCGTCAAATGGCCCCAGTCCAATCCCAAATTCCTCTGCGCGGACTATGCTGAGCAAGATGAGGTAAGAAACCTGAGGAGGAGGAGGGAAAGGGGTGGGGAGTCCATCCTCTCCTGAGATTCCTTCTCCCTCTCCTCCCTCCCCTTTGGTTCCTTTATTTGAACCGTGGGCTCCAAGGTCTCTGTCCCCTGGTACCTGGGCTCCTTCAGTGGGAATGATGTCATCTCCATCCTTACTGCCCTTCTCCGTCCTCTATCCATAGCTGGATTATCACCGGGGCCTCTTGGTTGACCGTCCCTCTGAAACTAAGACAGAGGAACCAGGGGTACCACGGCCCCTGCACCCCCCACCACCGCCACCCATCCAGCCGCCACAGCACCCCAGGGCAGAGCAGAGGGAGCAGGAGCGGGCAGTGCGGGAACAGTGGGCAGAGCGGGAACGGGAAATGGAGCGGCGGGAGCGAACTCGATCAGAGCGTGAATGGGATCGGGACAAAGTTCGAGAAGGGCCACGATCTCGATCGCGGTCCCGTGACCGCCGCCGCAAGGAACGTGCAAAGTCTAAAGAAAAGAAGAGTGAGAAGAAAGGTACTTAGTTGTGAGGGCACATATACCCACTGGTAAATGGGCAAGGTACCCAAATGGGAGGGGACATGGTCCTGTGCATTAAATTAAGTCTCGTTCACTTTCTTCCACCTCAGAGAAAGCTCAGGAGGAACCACCCGCCAAACTTCTGGATGACCTTTTCCGTAAGACCAAGGCAGCTCCCTGCATCTACTGGCTTCCGCTGACTGACAGCCAGGTGAGCGCTGGCCTTCCTGTCCTGCTCAGAGCCCGAGCCAGGCTGGGGCAGGCGTGGGGCGAGTCACGAGATGCCAGAGTGAGGCGGCTCAGGGATGGGCTTAGGGGAGTAAGGGAGGAAACTAAGCATCACAGAAGACAGCTTTAGAAGCAGTGGATGAGTCTGCCCTAGGGAAGCCAAAGCCAAGAGGAGGAAGGGAGACACAGAGACAGGAACTGTGTGTATCTCACCACACGTCTTGGAAATTGACTTCCGGTAGGTGAGAAATCCATGTTTTATAAACTCACCCATTTTTCTTTTATAATTTGTAGGGTCTTTTTTGCTTTTTAAAGTTTCTTTGTGACAAGCCTTTCGGGAATTTTAGGCTTATGCTACTTGACTAACAAGTTTTTGTTCACATGTGGACAGCTCCTAGGAAAATAGCCAGAGACCGGGCACGGGTGGTACCGCTACCTGTCATGAAACACTTAGAGGAACTGGGGCTCTGAGACAAGGGTAGATGTGATTGCCCAGGCAGCGTGCGAGCGCTCACACACGCGTGCACACACACTTCCTGCTTAGCAGCACAGTTGACAGTGACCCTGAGCTAGGAGTGCCATGTGCAGGTGCGGGTAGACACAGCAGGACTGATGTGAGCTGGGCTGAGATGCCTATTCTCCGCTTCTGCGTGCCTGCTGCAGATTGTTCAGAAGGAGGCAGAGCGGGCTGAACGGGCCAAGGAGCGGGAGAAGCGGAGAAAGGAGCAAGAAGAAGAAGAGCAAAAGGAGCGTGAGAAGGAAGCAGAGCGGGAGCGGAACCGACAGCTGGAGCGGGAGAAGCGTCGAGAGCACAGCAGAGAGAGGGACCGGGAGAGAGAGAGGGAACGCGAGCGGGACAGGGGGGATCGAGACAGAGATAGGGAAAGGGACCGGGAACGAGGCAGGGAGAGGGACCGCAGAGACACCAAGCGCCACAGCAGGAGCCGGAGTCGGAGCACACCTGTGCGGGACCGGGGTGGGCGCCGCTAGCCCAGGGGACGCACGGGAGAGCTGCAGGCATCCGCCACCCTGCTCCAGGAGGGGGGGAGAGGGCAGACAAGGCCACAGAGGGAAAGGTACAATCTCTACCACCCTGGAACCAGGGGTCTTTCACACCATTTGCCCCCAGTATGGCTGCTACCTGTCCCCACATACCAAATGGAGCAGTGGCCATCTTCCCCCTTTACCCGCCATAACCTATCTCTTGGGATTTAGCCCTCTCCTCTCATTTCCCCGTGAAGTCTGAGAGGGAAGAGCTAGATTAGGGAGGAATGTGGTTGGTCCAGAGGCGAGGAACAGCCAGGAGCCCCAAACCTCTTTCATTTTTCCTCCATCCTGCTCACCACCTCCTTTGGATACTCACAGCCTCCTCTTGGGAACAGTTGGGGCCAGGACTGGGTCACCTATGAGCTGAATCAGCATCTCCTGAGTCCCAGGGCCCCTGCAGTTCCCAGTCTCTTCTGTCCTGCAGCCCTTGCCTCCTCACCGGTTCCACTTTATATCCACCTTTTTCTTTTGTTCAATTTTTATTTTTATTTTTTTTATTATTAAATGATGTGGTCTATGGAAATAATAAAAATCTGACTTAGTTTTAACTAGTGTGTGAGTGGCTTTCCTTGGGCAGGGCCTGGGTGAGAGCCAAAATGAAGAGGCTGGAAGTAGAGCCAGCGTTGCTTGCATTCCATACTTGTTGAGGCAGCCTGCTGCTTCCTGGAGCCCGGCTGCCCTCCATCCCCTTCCCTGCCTTGGCTCAGACCACACCACAGCTGTAGGGTTACCTCACCGGAGGGTAGAGGGGAAGACCCCGTGGGTTCGTTCTGGGTGCCTCGGCTACAGGCACTTGGTCACCTGCTTTTCACCTTCAAGGTACCTCCCACAACTGCCACCAGGGGGCGGCAGCCGCTGTCGATTAGCGCCAGTAAATGAGCTTCCCAAAAAGGCTCCAGTCCCCACCTCTGTACCCTCCCGCCGATGTCGTGCATTAGTCCCTGACCTGTTCCCTGGGCCCAGCCCGCGGATTCCCTGGCCCCTTGTGCCGCTCTGAAGCGCATCCCAGCCAGCCCGCTACCGTTCCCTGTACGGGCTCCCCAAGCGCCGCCGTCTTGCGGTCGGGATCCATACCAGCCTCCAAGGCCGGTCCGCGAGTGGGAGCCGGGCGTCTCCGCAGTAGCTTCTAATTCCCCGCCTCGCGGTGCTCTCGCGCTTCGCCCCGCTGCGGGGGCGTGGGGGCCGGGCCGTTAGCGCTCCCGGGTGCACCCTCCCCGCTAGCTCTGGGGACGTGGCCTGGACGTCCTCCCGGCCCGAGTGCCAGGCCGGGCGCTGCGGGCCGGTCCCGGGAGGAGCGGCGCATCTGTATGCGCCCGGCAGCCCGGCAGCGCCGCCCCCGCCTCCGCCCCCGCCGCGCGGGCCGGGCTGGCCGGGGAGGGTCGGAGGCTGAGCTCCTCTCCCGCGCGGCACGGAGCCGCCTCGCTCCTCCGCAGGCGGAGCCTCCTTCCCCCGCCCCCTCCGTCTCGCTCCCTTGTTCTCGCCGGGGCCGCTCAGACCTGCAGCGGAGCCGCGGCGCCCGCTAGGATCGGCACGGGGCTGCGCCCCCGGGACCCGGCGACCGGGGTGGGGGGCGCTCCCCGCCGGACTGGGCCCCTCGACGCTGCCAGGTAAAGGCCTGCCCTGGAGCCGGGGGTCGGGGGTCCGCGAAGGGGCAGCAGGGGGTCCGCAGCCTGCGGGTGTCTTCAGAGCGGTGCGCTCCGCTCCTGGGAGCCCACTGCCGGCTCCCTTCTCCCGCGCTCTACCTCTCCCTTCTTCCCTCGCCCCTCCTGCCCTCTTTTTCCCCATTTTACTCTCCCTTAGTGTCTTTTCACTCTGCCTTCTCTCTGCCTGTTTGCTGTCTCTGCCCCTTCCCTCCGTCTCCCCCGCCCTTCTCTCTCCCTGTTGCCCTGTCTTTCCTCATCTCCACTTGCTTTTTGCCTTTTTCTTCTTCTACCTTGCTCTCCTTTCCTGTCTGTTTTTCCTTTTCCCACTCCCCTTCCTTTCCTCTCCTCGTCCCTTCCAGCTATCCTGTTTCCCACTCCTCCATCCTTTTCCTTCTCCTCGTCCCGCCTCCCTCTCTGGTCCCCGGCTTCCCCCCGGCGTCCCTCTTCCCTCGGGAGGGAAAGGGTTGTCAGGTGTGTGCCTGCTCTGGGGGAAGAGAGGTGCAGCCACAGCTACCTGCGGATCCCCTCACCCACCCCAGGAGGGGAGGGAGGAGACAGTAGTGGTAAGGGTCCTCTCTAGCACCCTTCCCGCAGCCCCTCCTAGCCACCCACTTTCCCAGAAAGAAGTTCCGGCGGCCTGGTCTGACCCATGCAGCCAAGGGCTGCCCTGCCTGCCTCTCACGCGCAGAAGCCCCTCTGCCCCCACCCACCCGTTCCCCAGCCTGGTACCTATGACTCCTGTCTGCCTTTCAGACACCAGGCTGCTTCCTTTGACCTCTCCTTCTGTCTCTGACTGCCATTCTGTCTCTGTCTCTGCTGGACAGTCCCTGAGTCTTGGTTTCACCCTCCATCACTGTTGTGTCTCTAGCCTCTGAGTCTGCCTCTTCCCCTTCCCCAGTCTCCTGGCTCTACTCCCTCTTCTTTCAGTTCTGCGCCGCCCCCACCCCCGCCCCCAACTCTGCCTCCTGAGCCCAGTCGCCCTTCAAGGACTTAAGCTGGCAGTGTGGGTTGGGGGCAGTTTCTGGAGCGCTGGGTTCCTGCTGAGGAGGAGGGACTTTCACAGGCTCTCAAGCCTGTCTTAGGCTACACTCAGCCTGACCCTGGAAACCTGAGACCACATCTTCACGAATCCCAACCCCTGGGTTTCTAAGCCTTTCTGGGATAGCTCCCATCTCCTCCAGCCCCCTGCTGCCAAACCTGGGGGGATAGGGGCCAGATGGGGTTTCAAGCCCTCCCAGCATCCCCTCTCCTGTTTTCCACTCAGCTTCTCTACTCAGAGTTGACTGGCCAGAGGTTTACCAGCTTGGTGGGCTGGAAGTGAGTGCAGGCAGAGCCTGGGTGGAGGGAAGGACCAGACTGTGTGTTCTCTGTCTGCGTCTGCGTTCTGGGCAGTGGGTGTCTCGCTCCTTAGAGGTCAGCTCTTCAACATTTACCTCTGGGGGGGGCGGGGGTGTTAAGGGTTTCCTTGACCCTGAACAGCTACCTGTCCTGCAGGTGTGGACCCATGGGGTAGCCCCAGCTGTGCCCGTCTGCCCCAGCCAGCTCATGCCTCAGCATCTGGGGCAGTGAGTAGAGCCCCAGCTGGAGCCAAAACATGTGGGGCCTGATGAGGCTCCTGCTGGCCTGGTTGGGTGGCTGGGGCTGCATGGGGCGCCTGGCAGCCCCAGCCCGGGCCTGGGCAGGCCCCCAGGGAGGCTCAGGACCAGCACGGCTGCGGACCCGAAGGAGTTGGGTATGGAACCAGTTCTTCGTCATTGAGGAATATGCTGGTCCCGAGCCTGTCCTCATTGGCAAGGTAAGGGTCGGGCCCTCCCGTGGCGGCCCCGACTCTCCAGCCGCTTAGGCTGTGCCCTACAACTTCCTTACTTCTGCAATGACCTTGGTCCCTCAGGATTCCCAACACTCCACCCAGTCCTAGACTTACACTCTTTAACCTTCTGTCCCTGTGTGTGAAACCCACTACCATTTTCCCCTGACCCCTACAGCTGCACTCAGATGTGGACCGGGGCGAGGGGCGCACCAAGTACCTGCTGACCGGGGAGGGGGCAGGCACTGTATTTGTGATTGATGAGGCCACAGGCAATATCCATGTCACCAAGAGCCTGGACCGGGAGGAGAAGGCACAGTATGTGCTCCTGGCGCAAGCTGTGGACCGAGCCTCCAACCGGCCCCTGGAGCCCCCCTCAGAGTTCATCATCAAGGTGCAGGACATCAATGACAATCCCCCCATCTTTCCCCTCGGGCCCTACCATGCCACCGTGCCCGAGATGTCCAATGTCGGTGAGTACCCCAACTCTGAATACCCCACATCCCCTCTCTTGGAGTACCCTCTCCTCTCCTTTCCCCATTGCTTTCTGCCCCAGAACCCACCTCCTTCAACTCAGCCCCGCTCATGTCTGGGTCCCCCTCATCTGCTGTTCTTCCCCACCCAGCCCTGTCCCTGCTGAGTGGGGTGTCGGGATCCCCCACAGGGACATCCGTGATCCAGGTAATTGCTCATGATGCCGATGATCCCAGCTACGGGAACAGCGCCAAGCTGGTGTACACTGTGCTGGATGGACTTCCTTTCTTCTCTGTGGACCCCCAGACTGGTGAGAACAGAGCTCAGGAGTGGTGGGGCAGCCATGGGAACAGGCACCCCCTGACCCCGTGTCTCTCCCAAGGAGTCGTGCGTACTGCCATCCCCAACATGGACCGGGAGACACAGGAGGAGTTCTTGGTGGTGATTCAGGCCAAGGACATGGGCGGCCACATGGGGGGGCTGTCGGGCAGCACTACAGTGACGGTCACCCTCAGCGATGTCAACGACAACCCCCCCAAGTTCCCTCAGAGTAAGGGGCCAGTGCTGCAGCCTGAGCCATCCTTTGACCACCCCACCCCTCTGGAGAAGCCTTCCATCCCCACCCTTCCCCCAGCCAGGACCCTGGGAGAAGGAAGTACTGGGGGAGGGAGGAGGACTGGGGACCTCTCTAAGAATGTCTCCCCTCCATCTATCCCCAAGGCCTGTACCAGTTCTCTGTGGTGGAGACAGCTGGGCCGGGTACCCTAGTGGGCCGGCTGCGAGCCCAGGACCCAGACCTAGGGGACAATGCCCTCATGGCATACAGCATCCTGGACGGGGAGGGGTCCGAGGCCTTCAGCATCAGCACAGACACCCAGGGTCGAGATGGGCTCCTCACTGTCCGAAAGGTTAGCCTCCTGAGTTAAGGCTTGCAGCCTCACTCCTGCCGCCCGCCCCCAGGATATACTTCTAACTGGTCTAGAACAGACTCAGGACCATATGTGGGAGCTTAGAGGTCATGGTCACCACCTCATCTTTCAGATGAGGGGGTTTGGGGCCCAGATGGGGGGAGTGATTGACTCAAGACTCTTCATATAGTGAGTCTGTGGGGCACACATAGAGTTACCCGCTAAATCATCTGTCCCCACCCTTGACCACCAAGGCCACAGCCCCTCTGGTGCCACCTCTCCTCTGAAGAGAGCTAAGCACTGGATGCGTGTGGGGAAGGGACTCCTCACCTTCTGGGAGCCTAGGTCTGCCTTGGTTTCCATATATCTCAGTCACTCCACCTTCCCTCACCACAGCCCCTAGACTTTGAGACCCATCGCTCCTATTCCTTCCGTGTGGAGGCCACCAACACACTCATCGACCCAGCCTACCTGCGGCGAGGGCCTTTCAAGGACGTGGCCTCAGTGCGCGTGGCTGTGCAGGACGCCCCAGAACCACCCGCCTTCACCCAGGCTGCCTATCACCTGGCAGTGCCTGAGAACAAGGCTCCTGGGACCCTGGTGGGCCAGGTCTCAGCCACTGACTTGGACTCCCCAGCCAGCCCGATCAGGTGAGGGGGGTGCGGGGGGTGGGGGCCGAGGTCGGGGGGCAGGACCAGGGCCAGGCCTGCAGAAAGGTGCCGGCTGGCAGGCTGGCCCCACAGAGGATGAGCCTCTTTTACAGCAAATCACACTCGCCTCCTGGCATCCTGGCAGAGGTCTTCCTCCCTGAAGGCCTGGGGCCAGGGGAAGGCTGGGGGACCTGGCTAAGTACTCCCCAACTCTCCACCCGTCCCTCCGGGTAGACAATCGTGGCGCCTCCTGACCGCAGTGCAAGCAGATGTCATCTCATCTGCTGATCCTTGATCGCTGTCACTACTGGTGGCGCCCTGAGTGCTTCACGCTTTACCCACTTGGTGGCATTTAATTCTCACAACTGCCCAGTGAAGTAGGTGTTTTCATCACCAGTTGTTTGGGAGGCTAGGCCCTGAGAGGTTAAGTATCTTGCCTAAAGTCACCCAATCAGTAAGTGGGATTCACGCCTGGATTAACTGCCTCGAGAGCCACTCTTCCTACCTCCCAGCCAGCCTCCCTGTCGCAGCACGGAGGGAGGTGCTGGTATCGTTCCCATTTTGTGGTTGAGAAACCAGAAGTGAAACCACTTGTCCAAGGTGGCACAGCTGGTCTGCCGCAGAGCCAGGCTAAATACAGGTCCCAGGGTCCCCCGAACAGAAACCAGCGTCTGAAAGACAGAGAGTGTCTCCCTCCTTCCACCTCTCTTTGTCTCTCTCCCCCACCCCCAGGAAACCTAGTCCCCTAATTCTCAGGACAGGTGTTTAATGTTGATGACTTCCCAGGGATATTTGTCTTGTAAGGGGACTCTATGTGAATTATGGCTCTTAGGTGTGTGGGGCAGGTTCTGCCCCAGGAGCTCGCGCCCTCTGCCCAGATGAGCCATGATGCCCAGCAAGGGGAAGGAACAGAAGGGAGGGAGGAAAGGAAAGAAGGAGGAAGCCCTGCTTCCAGACAGCCCCAGCGAGGCTCTGTCTTCCCCAGATACTCCATCCTCCCCCACTCGGATCTGGAGCGCTGCTTCTCCATCGAGCCTGAGGACGGCACCATCCGCACGGCAGTGCCCCTGGATCGTGAGGCTCATGTTTGGCACAACCTCACAGTGCTGGCCACAGAGCTCGGTGAGGAGTCCTGGGCTCCCAGAGTGTCCGGGAGAAGGCAGCAGCCTCCTGGCACAGGGCTGCCCTGAGCATGGGGCTGGGGGAGAGAGGTTACTGCCATCAAACCTTCATCAGTGTACTGGGTCCCCAGCCTGGAGCGTCCCCACTCAGCAGGCCTCCTACTCTCCTACTCTCCTAGGCTGAGCTGTGCTGAGCACAGTGGGTCTGCCTGAGCAGTCCCCTGACCTTAAACTCACTCCCATACCTGAAAATAAACCTAACCTCATGTAGCTCCCAAGTGCTAATGAACCTCAACCTGCACCCTGGCAGACCCTGCCCTGCCCACTCTGTTTCAGGCTGAAGAGGGGGTGGCCAGGGAAGGACTGGGCACTTCCTCTGGGGGATGATTGAAGGGCCCAGCAGTCGCTCCCAGAAAAACCCTTTCGGGGAGCCCTCCAGGTAGAGAACACTGGCCCCTCTCCTGCCCCTGTTAGTCACCAATCAGTTACCAGTCACCAGCAGCATGGTTCAGCTGCCTTTGGGCAGCTCTGGCCCATGGAGGCAGGGAGAACCCTCCCCTCTGTGAGTCTCTTCTTATCACCCCTGCTCATGCTGCAGGGTGTCCTACGTTTGCTGTGTCCTGTCTATGGGAGTTGTCACTGTGTGTGTAGATGTTTGTACATGTCAGTGAAAAGCTATATATACCAGGGGTGCCAAAAATATATATATACACGACTTGTATTCATCGTTTGCTATTGGTATGTATTGAGTATTACAATTTTAATATAGTTTTTTTCCTTTCTTAATATGTGTATACATGTTTTTGGCACCCTCTGTATGTGTGGCTGTGCACTTATGAGTATGTATAATTCCATGTGTGTGAAAAATACATATGCATACATACATATTTGTGAATATATGTCTGTCACTGGATATATATGTGTATATAGTTGAGTGTGTAGAATTACATTTACGTTATTTGTGCATATGAGGTCAGACAATTAAGTTCACAAACTTGTTGCAATGATGTTGCTAAACTTTTTTGATATCAGAGGTATTATTCATTATGAATTTGTACCAACTGGACAAACAAGTTATTTGGAAGTGCTGAAAAGGCTGCGTGAAAAAGTTAGATGAAAACGACCTGAACTTTTCACCAACAATTCATGGCTCTTGCTCAGGACAATGCACCAGCTCACAGGGCACTGTCTGTGAGGGAGGTTTTAGCCAGTAAACAAATAACTGTATTGGGACACCCTCCCTACTCACCTGATCTGGCTCATAGTGACTTTTTTCTTACCCAAAGATAAAGGAAATATTGAAAGGAAGACATTTTGATGATATTCAGGACATCAAGAGTAATACAATGACAGCTCTGATGGCCATTCCAGAAAAAGAGCTCCAAAATTGCTTTGAAGGGTGGACTAGGCGCTGGCATCAGTTCATAGCTTCCCAAGGGGAGTGCTTTGAGGGTGACTGTAGTGATATTCAGCAGTGAGGAATGGAGCACTTTTTCTAGGATGAGTTTGTGAACTTAATTGTCAGAACTCGTATGTGTAATTGGATGTATATAGTGATAGGTACAAGTAGCTGGTTGTATCTATTGTTTTGCATATGTGAGTGTTGGTGGACAGATAATAATTTATTACTTATTGTGTATCAGGCGCTGGTCTAAGTACCAAACATGGATTCATTCATTAAATCATCACCACAAGTTTATGAGGGAGGTATGATTATTTCCCCATTTTACAAGGAGGAGACTCAGGCAAAGAGAAGTTAAGTAACTTCCCAAGGTCACAAAGAGATGAAGTGTTAGAGCCAGCAGACCCAGTCAGGCTGCAGGATGTGAGCTGTTATTTCCTCCCCCATACTGCTCTCATATGTGTTGAATTATACATATATAGGTTGTGTTTATGTCCATGCAGCTGTGTGTCATATGACAGTGCATGTGCGTCCATCCCTAAGTGTCCCTGTGTGTATATGTGCGTATGTATAGTGTGTGTTGTGGCTGCCTGTGTGTTCGTAGCCCTGTGTGTTTGTTGCCCTTCACTGTCTTCTCGCCCTTCTGCCAAATCATGCTCCTCCTGGAATCCCGATATCAACTAGCAGGCCCTGGGCCCTCACTGCAGTGAAAGAATGGACCCCAGCTCCATCCTGCCTCTGGGGTACCCCAGACGCTTTAGCCAGGCAGTGCCCTCAGCTTCCTCACCAGGCTGTGACTTCAGGGCCAGCTAGTTCTCCCCTGCCAGAGGGAGAGACTAAAGGAACAGGAGGCTCAGCCTGGGAAAGGTGAGCGCCAGGGTGGGCAGGGACTCACATTTTCCGTTCCCTTTTGGGTTGCAGTTGCAGTGAGGAGTAAGGCAGGGTAACGTTGGGGAGCCAGCTGATGAGGGAGGGGAGTAGAGGGACCTGCGTCTGCCTGTGATGCCCAGGCCAGCTGGCTCTGCACCCCGTATGTCATGCAGCTCCTCCCTTCCCAAGACCACTCTAAGTGATACTCATTGCTGCACCACAGCCTTCCAGACCTCTGATGGTGTGCGTGCGTGTGTGTGTGCGTGCGTGCGTGCGTGCGTGCGTGCGTGTGTCCTCCCACTGATGCTGTGCATGAAAATGCATTCCGTGGATCTTGGGGGCGGGGGGTGATGCTGCATTTACTCTGTATATCGAACATCCATTTCATGTATTTGTTTTCAATGCTGAGTGTCCTTTGACTATATGGTGTGAATGTGTTTATGTATTTCATGGCTATTGTCTGCATGCAACTTGTATGCATCTTCTGTCCACCTTTCACTTACGGTGCTTGTGCCCTGCATGTGGGTTATTCTTTGTGTGTATCATGGGTGCTACATTTCTGTTGAATGTATGCTGTGTTTTGCACATATCTTGGGCACTACATGAATGTTGTAACCACTTGGTATTGTTCCATTCATTTCACGTTGTTTGCTGCTTGCAATTGCATGCATATTTCCTGTATCACATATGCGTGCTATGGTGCTATGTGCTGCATGGGGCATCCATGCCCATGCACCATGTGTATTGTGTGTAAACTGTGTTGTGTGTGCGTGTGTGGGGTGTATGTGTTCATGTTCTGGCTTCAGACAGCTCCGCACAGGCCTCTCGTGTGCAAGTGGCCATCCAGACCTTGGATGAGAATGACAACGCTCCCCAGCTGGCTGAGCCCTACGACACTTTCGTGTGTGATTCTGCAGCCCCTGGCCAGGTGAGCTGCTGAGACAGAGGGGTTGGGACCTCAAGGCCTCCAGCTGCCCTCTCCATACAAGGCCTGTCTTCTTCCTCACAGCTGATTCAGGTCATCCGGGCCCTGGACAGAGATGAAGTCGGCAATAGTAGCCGTGTCTCCCTTCAGGGTCCTCTGGGCCCTGATGCCAACTTCACTGTTCGAGACAACCGAGGTGGGTGGTCTCCTACAACCAGGCCCAGGCCTGCCTCCTACCTCCTCTCCTCCTGCACCACCCCCAGCCCAGCCTGCCCGACCCTGCCCACCCCTCTGGGCCATCCACCTAACAGAAACTAGATGTAGATTTGCACATATTTGCTCATTGTAAACCTTCCTCATGGGAAGCTGTCTCCATACGATAGACTGACCCTATTGGGAAGGTGTCCCAGGAGGTGCCCTAACACCTTCTCTCTCCCACAGATGGCTCTGCCAGCCTGCTGCTGCCCTCTCGCCCTGCTCCACCTCGCCAGGCCCCGTACCTGGTTCCCATAGAACTGTGGGACTGGGGGCAGCCAGCACTGAGCAGCACCGCCACAGTGACTGTCAGCATGTGCCGCTGCCGGCCTGATGGCTCTGTGGCTTCCTGCCGTCCTGAGGCTCAGCTCTCACCCACTGGGCTCAGCACCGGGGCCTTGCTGGCCATCGTCACCTGTGTGGGCACCTTGCTTGGTGAGTCAGGCTACAGTGGGACATAGATGTGGGGTCCAGGCTTTCGGGAGGGTGGAGAGGAATCAGGACCCTGGACATAGGGAAATCCCCCCGGGGCCTTGAAGGAACTCTGGTGCCTGGACCATGCCACTGCCTGAGGCATCCAAGAGAAAAGCTCTGGCCTCCTATCCCTGACCTGCGGATCTGTAATGACAGTAACAAGCCATAAAAACTGTTTATTGAGCCTCGACTCTGGGCTACATGTGTCACTGGGCACATCACTATGGTATTTCATTGCATCCCTTCAACAGCCCTGAGAAGTAAATGCTTTCCCTATTTTCCACACAAGCAGTCAAAGGGTCAGAGAGGTTCCAAGAAGTTAGGCAGCTTGGCGTGGTCACACAGCGAGTAAGGGGTGAAGTCAGGGTTCACAGGTTTGCCAGCTGTCAGAGCCAGGGCTTGCCACCCCTAGTCCACACCACCTCGTCTGTAACCCAACCGTCTGCCCCGTGCCTCTGCGGCCTCTCCTCCAGCCCTGGTGGTGCTCTTCGTGGCCCTGCGGCGTCAGAAGCAGGAAGCTCTGATGGTGCTGGAGGAGGAGGACGTCCGCGAGAACATCATCACCTACGATGACGAGGGTGGCGGCGAAGAGGACACGGAAGCCTTCGACATCAGCGCCCTGCAGAACCCCGACGGGGCGGCCCCGCAGGCCCCCGGGCCGCCCGCGCGCCGCGATGTGCTGCCCCGGGCCCGGGCGCCGCGCCAGTCCCGGCCGCCCGGCCCCGCCGACGTGGCGCAGCTCCTGGCCCTGCGGCTCCACGAGGCAGACGACGACCCCAGCGTGCCGCCCTACGACTCGGTGCAGGTGTACGGCTACGAGGGCCGCGGCTCCTCCTGCGGCTCCCTCAGCTCCCTGGGCTCTGAGGCGGGCGGCGCCCCTGGCCCCGCGGAACCGCTGGACGACTGGGGGCCGCTCTTCCGAACCCTGGCCGAGCTGTACGGGGCCAAGGAGCCCCCAGCCCCATGAGAGCCAGCCAGCCTGCCCGCAGAGGTGGGGTAGCCTGCACAGGCCCTCTGAGTGAGCCCCTCGGGGCCCAGGCAGGCGGCAGCAAGAAGGGGCCCAGGCTCCTCCCTTCCCTGTGTCCCTCCTCCCAGCTCCCCCAGGGCAACCTCCTTCTCACCTCCTTCCTCCTGAGTTGTCTGACTGTCCAGGGATCTCTGTCTGGACCACTCTCCCTGTCTGGGTCTGGGATGAGTGGCTCCAACTCTGAATCTCTCTGTTCTGTCACTGTGATTCCACTTTCTCCGTGGCTGTTTTTGTCTCTCGGATTCTAAATCTCTCCCATATGCTCTCTCTGTCTCCCTTGCCCCCACACATGTGCTCCGTGTCGGTCTGCCCACATCTGCCCCCGTTCTCTCTGGGTCCCTGTGACTGGCTTTTTGGTTTTTTCTGTTGTCCATCCCCAAAGCAAGAGAAACTTCCAGCCACTGCTGCCCACCCTCCTGCAGCGGATGTTCTGCCCCAGGTCAGTGCCCATAAACCGTGTGGGGCACTGGTGGTCCAGAGCCCTCCCCACATGCCACCTGTAACCGGGCTCTCCTGTCT
This sequence comes from Rhinolophus hipposideros, assembly GCF_964194185.1. NCBI lineage: Eukaryota > Metazoa > Chordata > Mammalia > Chiroptera > Rhinolophidae > Rhinolophus > Rhinolophus hipposideros. The sequence goes on from NC_138051.1 coordinate 28,732,459, forward strand.
TTACAGTCCTGCCCGCATGGTTCCATCCATCACTCACGGCCTCATCCTGGCTCTACTGGCCTCCAGCAGAGAGAGGGAGCCAGCCAACCTCCCAGGGAAGAGCTCCAGCCCCCCACGTGGCCGCCTCCCTGGAGCTCTGCCCTCCTGTTGGCTTCCCAGCTCTGGGCATTGTCCTACATGCTTCCCAGGCCCTAGGGGGAGGGGAAGGGAAGGAAAGGGGGAGGCAGTTGGGGAAGGGGAAAGAGGGAGGAAGGGGAGAGGCATCCATCTCTAATTTCATAATAAACAAACACTTTATTTTGTAAACTGGAGCCCTGTTCTGTTCCTGCACTCAGGTTTCTGTGTGAAGCTTCACGGTGCCAAAGGGCCAGAGGAGAGCCCAGAGCCTATCCCCTGCCGCTCATTCTCCTTCCTCCTTTGGAAGGCAGTCCACTTCAAGGCCCTCTAGATAGAGGAGGGTTTGGGTTGGTTCCACTCAGGGAGTAAGGAGATAATGACTTTGCTCCACTCCCACCACCAGCTCTCTGGGTTCCCTGTTGCTCTCAAACTATCCAAGGAAATTAAGATGTGGGGACTGGTCAAAGTGAAGGAGTAGAGGGTGAGGGCTACAGAGAAGAGAGGAGGAGAGATGAAAGACTAAGAAGAAAGGAAGAGAGACTCCAGACTAGGAAAAAACGTGGGCGAGGGGCAGCAGAGGGGGACAAAACAGTCTCTCCTGCGGCCTGTGGTGCCCACTGGGGATAGGGTGTGCCAGGGTGAGATGGCACAATCACACTGAATCTGGGCGCAGTGCCCCCACCTCTAATTATCCCCTAGTCCATTGTCTGATCCTTAATGGGGCACAAAGGAGGAGGGAGAGGACGAGAGAGGCAGAATCAAAGCCAGCTGGGGTGGGAGCTGAACAGGAGCAGCCAGCATCTCTCAATGTCTACTCCCGGAACAGAAGGGATCATATCCAGGAATCAGCATGAGGACCCAGGCCTCCTAACTCCGGACAGGTCTCCTGTAGACATGTGTAGGTGGGTTGGGACATACCCTTATGTCCCTCCCCTTAAAGTATGCGCTGCTGGCAAATCAGGGAAAGCTGTTTCAATGAGAAGATGCATTCTTTCACACCATCCACACCCGCTTGGTTAGGGCAACCAGGTAGTGGGAGAATAAGGACGCTTGTTCCAGTGCTGGAGTAGTCATTTCCTCTGCTAAAGGACGCGACTGCCCAAAGACCTGTGCCAGAGCAGGCTGTCTATTCTCTGAAGGCCTCAGGAGACCAGTACAAGGCAGCACCCCAAGCAGGGCATCAGAGGAACAAGGTCTTCCAATTCAGGGCAGGAAGGGCAAGATCTTTGGTCTCACCCTGATGTCTTCATCAAACCTTCAGGAATAAGTGGAGAAAAGGAGGGACTGGCCAGGGTGGGCCACTCCTAGGTCGTGAGGGGTATAGTGACGCGGGACGTGTTCCTTTGCCTGCTCTCCCAGCACTCCCTAGCACCCTCCTCTGATTCTCAACTCATTAAACTCAGAAGGTAAAAACACGGCCTAGGGAAGCAGGCTTGTCAGCAAGACCCTTGGGCTCATCTCTGGTCTCAAATACCTCATCATCTGGGAGGACAGAACCCGTCAGAGGGAATGAAGAGGGGAAGGACCATGGAAGGAAAAGAAAAGGGGAGAGGCAATGGGAGGAGATGCAAGAAGAAGGGTTCCCCTCCTGTTCTATCTTCTCTGCGTTCCATCCTCCCTCCCACTTTATGGGAAGGGGGGGAGGGGCACAGAGCATCCCAGGGGGCTGAACTACATGCAGTTCACAGAAAGCCTTTGGCTGGGCTCAGGTGGCAACCCCAGGCTCCAGACAGTCCCCCCGCCCCCCGCATTTCTCACTCCCAAGGTCTCAGGATAGAGGGGGGAGGATGTAGATGTACTGAGCTGGTGGGATGACCCTGACCCATCTCCTCTTTACTCTGGAGCACTTTCCCAAAAGTGACAGGCCTGGCATTCTCCCCAATAAGCGGCTGCTCTCCTTATCCAGGTGTTGCTCCTTCTTTTCCAATCTGTCTCCTATCTCTACACGTAGGAACCACATGCATCACCTGCCACACTCACGTGCACACACCTATCCTGGATCACTCACGCACACCAGGACGCAAGACCTACGCACCTCTCTGCACGTGGAGATGCACCCTCTTATGCCTGAGTCCATCAAACCCTTGAACCTTGGCCAAAAGCTGCCCTTCCTCCTGTGTTCCTTCAGGACTACGCTGGCCCAGGGTCCCTGACCTCCAGTTATCATTCCCAGAGTCCCGCCCTTCTCCCAAGGCTGAGAAGTGGGCAAAGGGTGAAGAAGCGTTGCTGTGGAGGCCACTGGCCAGATTCTGGACCCTGGCTAGAAGGTTAGTTCTGTATGGGGCACCTTACTGCGGCCCCTTTTCCCCACCACAACTTCCTCCTCCGGTGCCACTGATTTCCTTCCTGTGAGCCCCTGACCTTTCCTGCTTCCTCCCCAGTCACCCCCTGAAGGCCAGAGCCTGGAAGTCTCCTCTGTCTGGCTAGCTCCTGCCTGAAGGAAGAACCCTTAGTCTGAGGTGGAGGGCTGGGGCTCCGGGCTGGGCTGGAGCCAGGGATGAGTGCCAGGAGGGAGAAAAGGTGGCTCTTTCCTTGGGACTGGAAGCTGTAGGAATGGGATGAGAGAAAGAAGGTTCAGCAACCTTCCTTCAGGTCCCATCTCTTGTTGGACTGTGCTTTCTCCCTGACTTGGCCTGGGGAGGGGAAAGGAGGGGAAATGTCCCACCTAGAGCTGTCAGCCTGCATCCCCAAGTCAGTGTTTACAGGGGAGCTGGAGGGGGCCAGGAGGGGCAGGAGTAGACAAGCTAACCTGACAGTTCCCAATGGCACAGCCATCTCCCTCTTTCCCGCATTCCCCAGAGGGAGCTACAGGAAGGAGAGGCTGGAAAGAAGCAAAGGGAAGAAGTGGGAGGAGGGGTGCAGTCTGGCAGCAGTGACAGGCCTGGAAGAGCAGCGCACGGATGGGCTATGGCACTGGTTCCAGGCCCTGGCAGCCAGGGCAGATGAGGCTCGGTCGGAGAAGCGTCCCTGGCCTCACCCCTCCGCGCCCTCAGATCCTCTGGGTTCAGTCATTCCTGGCCACCAGGCTGGGCTTGGCCCAGCTACTCTCATCCACCTCCCTCTCCAGATGGCTGCAGGGCTCTGTCCTCATGGCAGAGAGGAACGGCAGGGAAATGTTCTAGGAGAAGCGGTGCCGAAGGAGCATTGCTCTGGAGCAGAAGGTCTGGGTCCAAGTCTCACCTCTGCCACTTACTGTGTGACGTCTGACAAGGGTTTCACTTTACAAGTGAGGATAATTTTCACCTCAAAGAGTTATCTTGACAACTGCATTCAGTAAAGGAGTAATCATTACAGTCAGTAGAGTCAAATGAGGGGAGGGGGTCGCAGAGAAGAGCAGATGTGAGAAGCCTATCACCACCCACCAGGTGTCCCCCTGTACTGCCTTCCCAGCCTGAGCCCTCTGAGCTACTACCCCCTCCCCTCCTGGCTACCCCACCTCACCAAGCTAAGAAAATGACAAAGACTCTAAAGCTGAGATTAGGGCTAAAATGGGAGGAAAAAGAGAGACGGGATAGGAAGAAAAAAAGCAGAAAAGAGGATGGCAAGAAAAGAGGGTTTAGCACCTAGCACAGCGTCTGGCATGCAGCACACACACAGTAAGTATATGCTGAAAGAAGAACTTGGCACTGAGAAAGAAGCTGGACCAATCTATTGGGCATCAATAGGAACATGCTGGACAGAGCCATCAATAACTCTGGGAGGCAGAAAGAGATGGAGACTTGGAACAAATGAAGCCAGCCATCCACAAGGGCTGGAGCCAGAGGCTGTGAGGCTACTCACTCCCCATCCTCCACCCACTCCCTGGGCTGTCCCCTACACCCAAGTCCTGCTGCTTCTCACAGAGTCTCATTCTCTGTGGAGAGCCTGGAGTCTCCTGGTAGCAGCTCCACAGAGAGTTCTCCACCTTCGACAGCCCTGGGGGCCATGGCAGGCTCAGGATGGGCCTGGCTGGCCTCCTCCTCCTCTTGCTTCTCCAGTTCCGGGAACTTCTGCAGCTCAGAGTAAAGCACCCAAGCATCATTGCGTGACACATACTCCCACCCACTCTCTCGCACATGAAAAAGGTCTACAGAACCTCCGGAGTAGGCGTCACGGTGGGTGGCGTGGGCCACAGCGCAGCGAGCCAGGGCGTAGGCTTCCTGGGTGGTCATGTCGTAGCGGTAGCCCCGGTCTAGCACACCATAGGCATAGGGAGACCCAGAGCCCACCGAGAAGATGTCTCCCTGCAGGCGTGTGCCATCGCTGTAGACATAGAAGAGGGCAGGGCCGGAGCGGTCCCAGCCACACAGGGCAGTGGCCACACACAGATCCAGCCCCCGGTAGCGGGACATCATGGCTGACAAGAGTTTGGCGGCACTGGCCACACTGGGCAGCTGACCCTCCCTCAGTGCCCGCAGCCGCAGCTCCCGCTGTAGCACCCGATACCATGTGGCACAGTCAGCAGAAGTGCCAGAAGTGGTGCCCAGGAGATGCTGGTGAACAGGGATGATCTTGCGTGAGGCTGGACATGCCACGTACTTGCCACAGGAGGAACGGGTGTCAGCCGCAGCAATGACTCCATGACGGAAGCGGAAGGCCAGGGTGGTAGTGCCATGAGCCAGCCTGGGACCATGGGTCTGCAAGAAGGTTTGAGGGTCACAGCCCCGGGGCACAGCCCAGCCACCAGCCTGAGGCAGGTTAGGTGATAATCCCAGGGTGTCAGAGGCCTGCCACTTGCACACATCCTGCAGAGCCATCCCTGGGACTGAGTGAAGGTTGGAAGGAGCAAGGCAGGGATTTGCAGGCTGGGTCAGGTGGGGGAAGAGGGACGCTAAGGAAAAGTTGGGCTACAGCCAGAACTGGCAAGGAAGGCGTGTTATCTGTGGCTTCACTTCTCCCTAACCCCAAATCAGGCTTGAGGACTGGCTGTTGGAGCAGCCCCCTCCTCCTCAGAGACCGCTAAGGGGGTCAGGACTAGGCCTGGGAAGATAGCAGTCCCTGACACACCTGAGCGTCACCCAAGGCGTCTCCTGTCTGTCATTCTCCAAGCACCTGGAACGGCTGCGTGGGGGTTGGGATAACTGCAAAGGAAAAGAGGGGCAAGGAGCAGAGCTGGGTTCCTCTTGTTTTTCCTAGCCCTGCCCCGAAAGAGCTCCCAGCCTAGGAGAAGGAATCAAGATAAGCCAGGGATCTGAAGCGGAAGAGGGTGCCGTGGCCCCACCTAGGCAGGAGTTCTGAATGTTGGGTTCTCTTCTCAGAGGTATGGGGCCAGGGAACTGTGACACTTGTTTACTTCACACGTTCACCTCATGGTCAAATGGGGAAAGAGAAATGGACTGAGACAAGGACAAAAGAAAAAAGAGCAAGAGAGCCTGGGGCAAATGAGAGTGGCTCAATAACTTCCAGAAAGACTGAAGGGCCAGAGGGAAGGGAAACTTGAACCTGGAGCTCTCTTTCTCCTCTGCTTTGGGGGTGAATGAGAACCTCCATCTGCATACGAAGATGTCATTCCTGACAGATCTCCAACAGTATAGTTTCTCTGATTTGTGTTGTAGTTCTAAGGATGTAGCTGAAACGATTACTAACTTTCTCTCTCCTGGTCCACTTTCTGCCCAGTAGTTCACGTTGGCAAGAGACCGGTTTGTAGTTCCAAGGCAGGAGAAACAACTGACTTTGATCCCATAATGCTGAGTCTAAATCTTAGACCAACCCGGGGTACGTGAGGGGTGGGGTTGGTGGACTCTGACAGCTGGCCCTTCAGAAAGACAAAGTAGAATGGGGCAGAGTGACAAGCTGCAACTACTTCTAGCAATATAGAGTAGATTTTACTAAACATTGCAGCTCAAAGGGGTACTATGGGAATGGATTTATTCAAAGAAACAAACCCACACACAAAGGTAAGAGCTTGGACCCTCCAGACATCATGATGGTGGGGCTGTTACATCATAGTTACCTGGAGTCTCAATACTAAAGGCAAGTAAAATATGTCATGGGAAGACTGGAGAAACAGGGAGGTCATGCTAAGGTCCAACAGTCCTTCTCCCTTCCTTTGTGTAGGAGCACATGGAAATTTTATTAAAGAGATAAGAATGTCAGAGGGAGGGAGGGAGGGAGGGAGGGAGGGAGGGAGGGAGGGAGGAGAGAGAGAGAGAGAGAGAGAGAGAGAGAGAGAGAGAGAGAGAGAGAGAGAGAATGTCTCCTCCTTCTAAAGACTAAGTCTTAGACTCCTTGTATATGGATGGATTGCTACCTCTGTAGGTCAGACCATTATCAAGTCAGATCTGGACAGTTGAAAGGCCTCCTAACTGGCCATCCTCCAGTCTCCCCATCTAATCTTATCCTCCACACTGACATCTTTTCCTAAGATATCACTCAAATTCTGTGTCTCCTCTACTAAGAAACCTTGAATGGCTACAAGATAAAATCCAAACGACCTCTCCACTCCAGGCTGGCGTTTAAGGTCCACTACAGTCCAATCCTAATCCATTCACCACAACCTCTTTTCACACTATCTCACTTTCCTTTCATCTCTTTGAATCCTATCCTTCAAAGTCTGACTTAGATACCATCTATTCTGAAAATTTTTCCCAGGTATAGATTGAAAGAGGAGGGCTTGCGCGTCTGAGGAGCAATGGGACCCCACTGGTATTCAGGGAAATGAATCTAGAATTCCTTGGCAAACCTTTCCCTCTCTCTCACCTATGAACTTATCATTTCCCCCCCACACCTTATTAAGATATAATTGACATAATAACATTGTGTAAGTTTAAGGTGTACAATGTGATGGTTTTATATATATATATATATATATATATATATATATATATATATATATATATATATATATATTACAAAATGTTTACCACAATAAAGTTAGTTAACACATCCTTCACCTCCCATAATTACCATTTTTTGTTGTTGTTATTGTGAGAACATTTAAAAATATACTCTCAGCAACTTTCAAGTATATAATATAATATCGTTAACTATAGTCATCATGCTGTACATTAGATTCCCAGAACTTATTCCTCTTATAACTGGAAGTTTGTACCCTTTGACCAACATCTCCCCATTTCCCTAACCCCCATCACTGGCAACCACCACTCTATTCTGTTTCTATGAGTTCAGTTTTGTTAGCTTCCACATATCCGTGAACTCATACAATATTTGTCTTTCTCAGACTTATTTCGCTTAGTATAATGCCCTCAAGTTTCACCCATGTTGTCAAAAATGGCAAGATATCATTCTTTTTTATGGCTGAATAACATTCCACTAGATATATATAACATTTTATTTATCCATTCATCTATCGATGGACACTTCGTTGTTTCCATGTGTTAGCTATTGTGAATAATGCTGCAATGAACATTGGGGTAAAGACAATCTCTATGAGATATTGATTTCATTTCCTTCAGATAAATACCCAGATATGGGATTGCTGGGTCATATGTAACCTCCACACTCTTTTCCATGGTAGCTGTATCAATTTACATTCCCACCAACAGCAGCACTTACCATATAGTAACTCTCCTTTCGAGGACCCCCTAAGTAGAGACCGTGGAGCAGAGAACTAAAGTAAGGTAAGTTGGAGACTGATCATGGAAGGCCTTGAATGAGATGCAGAGGAGCTGAACTTTATAGCACATTTTATAGCAGGTGAGTGATAAGATCAAGATGGTGTTATAGGACAATCAATCTGTTGCTATGCAGAATGAATTAGAGAGTACAGTTTTGGCCCAGAAGATCAGTTAGGAGAATATTTTAGTAACTCAGGAGTGAGGAGATAAGAAGTCAAAGGTTGTATCAGTTGCAATGAAAAGAATGTGGAAAACATTGTAGAGGACAAAAGTGCCTTAAGAGAGAAGCACAAATGCTATTAGTGGCAGAGTGAAAGAACCACTGAGAGGAGTCAAAAGGAGGACTAGTTGTATTGCAGGGGTGACAGCAAAATAATACCTGCTCAATAAACAGAGGCATTCTGCATTTTCCACACTAGCCAGGTGTGAGACACAGATAAAGATCTTCTGCTTCATTATATTCTGATGTTGCATTAAAAACACAACACATGCAGAATCTGCTGGGGAAGAGGAGGGGCTCAGTTGAGCATCAGAGCAAAGTGGAATTTAGATATTGATGAATGTTGCTGCTGGACTACAAGGAAGGGCAGGCACTGACTTCATAGAACCATAAAGCAGGAGGCAACTTTTCATACCTTTGCCCGCTTCTTTGCTTGTTATAGTTCCCAAAAGGGTTGAAAACTGAGGGTAGGTGGAGAGAGAGAGAGAGACGATGAAATATATACCACATTCCTGAATAAAGAGCTGTCTTAGCAAGCTTATGTTAGAGAATCTCTTGGTACATCTTTATGGAGTCCCAACTCTCCTCCAGGCTCTGAGATGGTAAATGACTATTGACTCAGTTATTCCAGAGATGAACTGAGAATTTAGTTTGTGGATTAACTGGGCCCTTTGCTTTTCCTTCTTTATTATTCTATCTGCCTTTTGGGCCCTTCATTACTTATTAGAATTTCTGCTATAGGGTGGGAGTAAAGAGAATATTGAATTTTAAAAACTTACTGCTAGAGAACGTTGGGTCGTGTGGTGATTAACGCTATCAAACAACAAGAGGTATAGCACTTTTATTTTGGTGTGTTTTTGCCACAAACTGCTGTGGTTTAGCTAACTTCATAGGAAAAGGACTTCGGAGTAGATCAACATTTTATCCAGTACTAGAAGGTACTAGAAGCTGCCCCGAAACAAAATGGCAATGTCGGTCGCCTTAATGGGGTGCTGAAGCAGTACCCTATTAGCTATGTAAAGTGTTGCTTGGATACCTGGCTGGGAACAACTGACCACTAAGGTTTCAGAACCGATTTTTAACCAGTCACGCCCTTCTCAAAGATGGCCGGCCTCACTTCCCTAACTCAACATGGACGTTTCCCAGGAATTTGAGGTTAATGTAATCCAGTACTGCTTCCAGGACCTAAGCTAAAATGGCAGCCACATCCCTTTAGAATTTAAGGTAATGAAGCCTTTTTTTTCTTTTCTGCTCAGTGAAAATGGTCCTTGGCGTCTGTGTCTTGTTTTTGGAGGCGTGGTTGCCAGGAGTTAAAATGGCTCCTCTCCAGGATAGATTTAATAGGAAGTGAAGCTGTGGGGGCAAGGCGTTTCCCGGTCGTTCTCTGCGAGGCGTTCGTGGAGGGCGGTACTTTTGCCCTTACTAGAGATGGCGCTGGCCAGCGTGTTGGAGAGGCCGCTACCGGTGAACCGGCACGGGTTTTTCGGACTCGGGGGTCGAGCGGATCTGTTGGACCTCGGTCCAGGTAGTCCCAATGATGGGCTGAGCCTAGCCGCGCCCAGCTGGGGTGCCCCAGAGGAACCGAAAATCGAAATCCTTCATGGAACCACCACCCTGGCCTTCAAGGTGCGGACCCAGCCGGCGAGCCGGGCTGAATCTCGCGCGCCCGCTCCCTTCCCGGCCTCCCAGCCGGACCAGAGCCCGCGGTGGCCGCGGCCACGAAGCCCGGGCGGAGGCTCGGGCCTCTCGTCCCGACCCCCGCGGTTTCACTGTCTCATTGTCCCGGGAGGCCTCCGTTCTCGCTCTGGCCGGAGAGGGGGTTAAGTGGGAGAAGGAACCCCAGGCTGCTTGGGTTGATTCCTAGGCGAGCTCAGGTTGCTTCTGTCCAGGAAAGGGCGAGGGCGCAGCAGCAATGCACACTGGCAAAGGGAAGGCAGTCGTAACCATTCACCAAAGGTTTTGGAAACTGGGTGACCCCTCTAGACGAGGGTAACCGAAACTACGGCAAGAGGGGGAAGTTTGGTGGGAGGGGGCTCTGTACTGGGAGCCAGACAGTTGGGATTCCTAGCCCTGCTTTGCAATAATTAGCTCTACGGTCTTGGGCCAACTCATTCTATCTCATTAGACGTGTTTCCTCGTCTATGAAATGAAGGAAATACTGTTTATACCCATGTTACAGGATTGAAATGACATTAATATGTGGGAAAGTATATTGTAAAGTGTAAAACGACAGAGAAAGAGATGGTCTGGGTTTGCATTGATGCAAAAAGAAATGTCAAGATGTTTTTGTGGTCTGATGTGGCCTGATCTGTGTTTTTCCTCTTAACAGTTTCAACATGGAGTCATTGTTGCAGCAGACTCCCGGGCCACCGCCGGTGCCTACATTGCCTCCCAGACAGTAAAGAAGGTGATAGAGATCAACCCTTACCTGCTGGGCACCATGGCTGGGGGTGCAGCGGATTGCAGCTTCTGGGAGCGGCTATTGGCTCGGCAGTGTCGAATCTATGAGCTTCGAAACAAGGAACGCATCTCCGTAGCAGCTGCCTCCAAGCTGCTTGCCAACATGGTGTATCAGTATAAAGGCATGGGGCTATCCATGGGCACCATGATCTGTGGCTGGGATAAGAGAGGCCCTGGTGAGTTAAGCTTCAGCCACATGATTCTTGGGCTGACTCTCCAGAAAGGAGGGGTTGGATGAACAGATACTTGAAACAAAGGGCTTTGGGTCAGTGCCAGAGGATTTGTTCATTAGTTTCTCAACCCTTCCTTCTCTTTGTTCTAAGAAGGCAGGGTAGTGTAGCAAGAGGCATGGAGTTAGATCAGCTGTGTCATTGGCTACCCATGTGACCTAATGCAGGTTGCTTATGTTGTCACTCTGTTTCATCATCTGTTACATTGGTTAAATGAGGTAATACACATAAAGCATGCAGAATCTGGCATGTAATGCTTTGCCTTCTATTCTCCCATAAAATAATAAGACCTACAAAGACTGTATTTGAGAATTAAAGTGCGTAATAATAGACATAAAAATGCTAGTCAGTGCTTCCTAATTGAAATATAATGTGAGCCACACGTGATTTTCAATTTCCTAATGGCTATATTCAAAAAGTCAAAAGAAACAGGTGGAATTAATTTTAACCATTTAATCGAAAATACTTAAAATATTGTCATTTCACCATATGGCATTAACCCCATTTCAAGTGCTCAGTAACCACATGTGGTTAGTGGCTTATGTATTGGACCGTGAAAGTCTAATATATAGGAAGTAACTACTCAAAAGTTAGTTAAAAAGTCATTTCTCTTCCCTTTTTTCCTTTAGGGAGTCTTTAGCCTAGAAGAGGTTTTGATGCTCATTTCATTTCCTTGCTTGATATACTCACCTTAGGTTCTGTTCTACCATCTCTGAAAAGAAATTCCTTAGCCTAGTTTCCTTTCCAGTATATAAAAACCTTGTCAGGAAGTGCAACCTTGTATCTGATGTCAGCTCCTCTTCAGTCGACTTTTAATGTCCCTTTAGTCAAGTTGGAATACAGATAGTCACCTTCTGTGTAATTTTTCCCCTCAATGCTTGAATATAGTTATTCTTTCCTCCTGTTGTTTCTGCTTCATTCATTTACCTGCTTATTAAATACCTAGTTTTCCTCTGTCAAACAGTGGTAGGATACCCACCACTTTTTCACTTGCTTTGGAGAATATCAGTTCACTACTCTATGGAGGGTGAATGAGGAGATTAAAAAGTGGATATGAGAGAGGATCTCACGTTGTTACTTTGGAAATTGAGACACTTCTCTTTGAAAGATGTGAAAGAATAGTTCCATACACCTTGTGTGGTCCAGGGACGCATTTTGGAAATGCTGCTTTGAACTCTTAGCTATTTGGTTTGTTCCAGGTGATGGAAACAGTGTTAGAACTGTTTTCAACAGAAGCTGATTGGCAAGAAAAACCCAGGCAACTGGAGCATAACTTAAATTGTCCCTTCTCAAAAAGCCTTCCTGACAGCCTGTCCCATTCAGGATGAGTCAGCCTGTTGCCTCAAGAGTCAGACTGAGAAAGGATCACAGATGACTTAACACAAGGCTTATGAGATGAATCCCATTTTTAAAAGAACCGATAAAATGCTGAAGGAGTTTTGAGAAGGAGGAGATTACTTCTGATGGGGGAACTGAGGAAGACTTCGTGAATAGGTGGCAGTTGTCCAAGATGTCAAAATGAGAGGAAAGAAACATGATGAACAAAGGAAGGGAGGAAAGAAGCATGAGGTTTTGTGGGGAGTAACTGGAAATCCAGTTTAATTGAAACTCAGGGTGTATGAAGAATAGTGATCCATAAAACCAGAAAGGTAAACTGGAACTAGATGGTGAGCCAGCCAAGCAAGGTCATGGCAGTGGAACTGAGGAGCTAGATTAAGGTAGACATTAGAATCATCTGAACCTGAAAACTGGTAAGAGCAGTGGTTCTCAACCTGGCTTTCATAAGGTCACCTGGAGAACTTAAAAAACAAGCCCCGTCTGTCTTTGATCCCCACCCCAAACCAATTGAAAAAGAATGTGGGTAAGTCCTAGGCATCTTTTTTTAAAAAGCTTCCTTAGATGATTCTGACGCATAGTGAGAGAACCACTAAAATAAGAAAGAGGTTAGTGAAGCCATTGGCAGAATTTGAAAATACAGGAGGAATTGTGGGTTGATGGGCACAAGAGAGATGCGTTTGGTAGGTAATGGACGGCCAGTTTGAATCTGAACTTGGTGACAAAGGCATCCTGTTGCAGAGCTCAAGCAGGTGGTTGGAACTTACCAAAATGTTATTAAAATCATTGTCTAAATTTTCATCTATACCAGAGGTTGGCTAACTTTTTCTGAAAAGCCAAATAGTAAATATTTTAGGCTTACGGGCCACATGGTCTTTGTCTCAACTACTTAACTCCTGTTTTAGCACAAAAGCAATCACAGACAATATATACACAAGGAACTATGACTGTGTTCCAATAAAACTTTATTTACAAAAACAAGACTTGGCCAACCCCTGGTGTATACCAGCACTGTCCAATAGAAACAAAATGTGCACCATACATGTAATTTTAAAGTTTATAGTAACCACATTTTAAAAATTAAAAATAAAAAAATTAATTTTAATAGTATATTTTGTTTAACCCAATAGATCCAAAATATCACTTCATCATGTGACTAGCTTCATTTGAAATACTCAGTAGTCATATGTGGCTAGTGGCTGCCATATTGGACAGTGCAGATCTTTACAATATGATTGGGACCTCTAGGCTTTATTGTCTCCTGTGTGATGTATGTCATGTCCCAGGTAGACTGAATTTGGAAGAGTAGGATTGTTTTCAGCATTATCTCCCACAGTGCCTGTAGTGCTGTGCTTGAAACCTAAGTCATTTGAATTATACCTGCTTTATGTTTGTGCACAGAGGATAGACAAGGCAGGTAGTACAAAGGTGAGATGCGGGGGGTATGCTGTAGAATCCGAGTCATATTTAATTTGATTCCTTTAGTTTTGTTTTTGCTGTTAAGTAATTTTATAGACGTGCTTTTTTTTCTTGTAATTCGGTTGGTCTCCTCTGGGTTTCAAGAGTGATGGAGAACTGTTTCCTTGGAGGATGAATTAAATGTCAAAAAGGATGGTCGTTTGTTTTCCTGCTAACCTCATCTCTCTTTCCAGGCCTCTACTATGTGGACAGTGAAGGAAACCGGATCTCAGGGGCCACCTTCTCTGTAGGTTCTGGCTCAGTGTATGCATATGGGGTCATGGATCGGGGTTACTCCTATGACCTGGAGGTGGAACAGGCCTATGATCTGGCCCGTCGCGCCATCTACCAAGCCACCTATAGAGATGCCTACTCAGGAGGTGCAGTCAACCTCTACCATGTTCGCGAGGATGGCTGGATCCGAGTCTCCAGTGATAACGTCGCTGATCTACATGAGAAGTACAGTGGATCTGCCCCCTGAAGGAGGGTGTATGTGGCTGCTTGTGTTTCTTGGGGTGACCATTGTTGGTGATATGGGAACAGCCCTCCATCCTAGGGGACAAGAGTCCCCAGTTGTATTGATTATTTTTTTTAAGCTCTAGTGCATTGACCTCTGTGTGTTACCAGTTGTTAATGAGCTGCTGCAGAGGGGATGATTTGTTTTACTCTCTTGGATGTTAACATTACACTACTCGCCCTCAGCCTGTGTTGTGTCTTTTGTCCACACTGTCCCTCCTCCAAGCACTTTACAGTCAAATAAGCCCGGACTGTGGGAGGGAAGTGACTGTAATTACAGGAAACAGTGGTGTGAAGACATTGTCTAGTGAATACATTAACATCCCCACTCATGAAGCTAGTCACAAAGGAGAAGGAGAGAGAGGCAGGGAGGAGGGAGAGACTTCCCGATTCCGTTTGCAAAGATGAAAAGTTGATGAGGTGGAAAGATGCACAGGGCTGCGTGAGGCAGAGCTGCGGAGGAAAAAGCTGTCACCCTGTGGTGGGGGCGGGAGGCTGACACCACATGCAGAGCCGAAAGGTGAAGGTAAATCGGGAATCTTAAACCAACTGGGAAGGGAAGGCGTGGACCCTGGGGAAAGGGAGGACAAAAAGGTGAGTGTGGCAGCGGTAGTGACCACAAGCTTGGCCTTCCACTGTATAGGGGATAGAGGGATGGTGGGCCAAAGCTTCCTAGGCAGGAAGCAACACAAAATTGTCACTAGAACGTGTGGGTGGGGCAGAGGCCCTGCTGAGAGCAGAGATGGCTGATTGATCACACCCAGCACTGAGGGGTTCCCACACTATGGTGGCAGCAGATGGCAAGGCCTTCTGTTAAAGAGAAGACATAGACATCAGGGAGACAGAGGAGGTTGATGGGAGAGACCTTTAAAAATGGGAGAGGAGGGTATAAACAATACTGCCTTACATTTAGTTAGCAAGAAGGAAGAAAGCAGTGAGGGTGACAACCCAGTGTCATGTTTTGAGGCTGAGGGGTGGTTCACCGAAATAGAGGGAATAAGGCCCCTTCTCCCCCAAGCTGTGGTTGCCTTCCTTTCTTGTACTTCCCTTCCCCCTCATCCTGTGCAGTCGCCTTATTGATTGATGAGGGCTGTCGACCAGGAACTGATCCAGGCTTGTTAATTGCATTTGTCAAATGCAGGGAAATTGGGAATTAGTGAGATTGGAGAAGGGAGTTTGGAAAACAAATGACTCTTGTGCCTAAGGAGATTCATTTTGCTGAAAAGAGCCCCTGGAGTCGGAGCTGCTAGAGTGGACCTGGACCTACTGTGCAGGCAAAGCTATTGGCCGATGGTGAGCTGCGTGAGAGGCACAGGGACAGCCATCTCAGGACACTGGTTTGCAGATAATTTAAAAAATTAGAAACTTTTTTTAAAAAATGAACTCATCAGAAATCCCAACACCTGAAAGAAATCAAATCAGGTTGAAATAGAGTTGAGGGGGTCTACGGCCTCAACCATTGAACTTCCCTCTCCCCAGAGCCACCTCCCACAACACCCCCGCCCCCATACATACATCCCTGGCACTTCTTGGAACCCCAAGGAACATCATTTGAAAATAACTGCCCTATGAAATAACAGTGAGGGTGGAAAGAGAGCTAAGATTGGAGTTCTTTTACACATACTTGACCCAGTGAGCATAAGACTCCCTAGGCTCTTCACCCATGAAAGAAAATTCAGTCTGGAGAGAAGAGGTGGCCTTGAAGTAAAGCTGTCCTTGCTTTACCTGTTTCTGTCTCACGCCTGGTGTTGGCGGTGGTCTGGCTGTTTAATGTAAACACCTGTTCTGCATTGGCTGAGTCCTTATGTTCTGGCAAGAAAGTGCATAACCAACAGTCCCGTGTTCTGTTCTGGCATATCCCTGTTTTCTCTCCCCTCCTGGATCTTGGATAAAAGCAACATTCACGCATCGTGGAAGAGATCAATACGTGGTAGGTTTTCTGGAAAGAGTAGAGCAGAGGTAGAGGAAAACTGCAAGTCTCTAGGCCCACTGCTATCCTGTGTTTTCTTGCTGCTGGGGACTGGCCCACCAGCCAACGCCCCACGTTGGTTTTGCAATGCCGTTGTGTATCTCTGCTTGTGTGGGGATGATGAATGCCACATAGCATTGGAGAGATGCTGTTGAGTGGAGTGTACCAGTTCAGGGACTCCCATCAGATTCATTTCCCAGTGCAGTCCTCTTGACAAAGGATGATGGAAAAGAAATTGCCTTAAATAGCTGGAAGATTAATTTCTCTCGGCAGTTCCCAGGCATCCAAGGGACAGGGCCCTTTAAGTGATGTCTGACAATTTCTCCTCCTTCCACAGATAGCTCAGTAGCACCAAAATCTGACTCCTCAGGGTAGGTGATGGGACTTACCTGATTAAATAGGGAGCAAACACGCCTAGAGGCCCCATGCTTTCTATTGCTAGCAAGGGTTTAAAGCAGATGTGCCCTATAGCATCTCCACACCCTGCAAGAGGGGCCTGTGGGGAGTAGCAGTGCACTGTGGGGTGAGGAGAATGTTCCTGAGGGAAGGTAAAAAGGTGGGCGAGGACATGGGAAGGGAGGAGGAAGGGCAGAGTGAAAGCAAATCAGGGACTGAGGCATAAATAGTTACTGAGTGTTCCCCTCTTTAGGCAAAACTAGAAGGTCAACGTCTCTTGGTATCCTCCTCAGGTAGCAAATGAGCAAACGGTCAAAGCCATTTGAGAAGTGGAAGTTTACATCCTTTGAGGGGAAATAAAATAACTGATTTATTCTGGTCCACTGGTTCTATATGGTCTGTCAGAGGAAAGCAAGAGGTGGGATGAAAAGGGAGTAAGGTAAAAAAAAAAAAAAAAAAAAAAAAACGATGGGAAAAAGTATACTATGGAGAACAACAACAACAAAAAAGTTTTAAAAAAATTAAAGATCGCGCACACACACACACACAAAAAGAAGATGGAGGGAAACTCTGGGAAGAACATGTTCCTTGTCTTAGAAGTAAAGAGGATGATTGGGTCAATGGAGAATTTTCAATGAGCTTATCTCATTTGGTTTTCCGTTATTTTTGTTTGTTCTGGTCGAAGAGCCCCTCCTGCCAGGGCTATAACAAAAGATTAGGTAGTTTGAAACTGACCAGCAGCAGTGACCTCAAGACATGATTAAGTGCTTTATGATTTAAAATATATTGCAACCAAGCATCTCTGCTGTTTTTTATGTGTTTCTTTTTAAATTTGAGTTTCCCTTCAGGAAGCCAGAATCATATTGGGAAAGCTTTAATTATAGTGGGCAAGAGGAGAGCAAACCCAGCAATCAAAACTGCCCTGATCAGCAGCTGCTGCCACCCCCTGCCTGACCCAGGCCGCCCCCTTTGTTCCCCCCCAATGTCAGCTGACTGCCCACATGCCTGCAATGGTCCCCAGGCCTGGCCTCAGAGCCAAGTTCTTGCTTCCAGGGGCTATGCCCCACTGAAGCATTTCAATAAAAACCATTTCTAAAATGTCCCGTTCGCAGCTGTTAGTGGGTCAGGCAGAAGAAATTCTACCCACGTCAGCTTCTTGGGTTTATTTAACCCAACTCATTTCTCCCTGAAGCTTTTGGCTCTGAGTTAGTTGCCAAGCCTAACTTGCTACTTAACCCCTAATAGTCCAGGTTTAGCTGTCACCAGCCATGAATATCTGACCTAGTTTATTTGATAGGAAATCTGACACCATGGATTCAGTCTCTTCTGATGTCTTCCCCAACTCCCTCCCACCATCCTCTCAGGCTGTCCCTTCTTTCTAATTTCCCTTTGCTTAATTTCATGTTTTCTCTCTGCTCTCTCTCTTTATAAAAATCGCCTTTTCTTTCCTCTGCAGAATTTAAATAAAAACCAATCAATCAATAAACCACGTGCTGCTTATGGACTTTAATGTAACAAGAAAAGGTTATCACTAGCTGCTGGGTATCCAAAAAGCTGGTGTTACAGAAGGAAACACAGATGGAATGCCAGAAAGTGAGCTAGAGAGAATAAGAGACAAATGAGAGACACACAGAAAAGTGACTCCTGGACAGCAAGAGTGAGACTGAGCAAAGAGGGAGACAAAGCCGTGGCAGGGAAGATGGATGGGGACGTTGATGGGCAGAGCTGGACTGTGAAGGGGAGGGGTCGGGGAGTGGGAAAGGAGACTCAGAAGGACAGTGATAGAGAGTGGGCCGAGAAACAGGAGGAAGGAAGTGGCTGGAAGCTAATGCACAATGAAACATGTGCCCCTGGAGACAGATAATTTCTCCAGCCATACATAATGAACACGTGCCTCTCTGTGTGTCGCCCCTGTACTGTCACAGTCACTTAGATTGCACAGGAATCTCTCCATGTCTACACTGCTTGTACAAGGTTGGAAAGATTTGAGCTCTCTCAGAATCACCTCAATCCAGCCAGGCCAAAGATGGAAAAGTAGAAACCTCTCTCAGAAGAGGAGCAGGTTAAGTGAGTCGGAATTACAGATTCAGTACTTTTGAACAATTTATTTTTAGGTTTTTGAAAAGGTCTTCTCTCCCTTCACCTCCATACTCCCTGGCTACATGTCCCCTTTTTTCTGTACATGGCCACAGGTCAGGGCCAAGGCTGTTCAAATATGGAGCGGTGTTTGGGGGAAGGAGGGTACAAACTCCCAGGAAGACAGGAATAGCAGGTGCTTCATGTAACAAGGAAATAAGTAGGTCCAAGTAGGAATGTGAGGAGATCACAGGGGACCAAAACCAAGGGGATATTTCGCAACTACCGCAGCTCTTTTCCCAGCTTAGCTGCAATACCATCACTATCCTGGGACATCATACATGCTACGCTTCCCCATGCACACAGTTTCACATAATACCCAGGCCCTCTATCACGGCAGCTCATCTCGAATGGTGATCGCCTGTGTTGTCTGATTAGAAGGAATCCACTGAGCATCAGGGTTCTGTGGGAAGGTTCATAATCACCCTGTGTCCCCTGAGCCTTGAGGCTGCACTCACAGCTTAATCTTTAGAAAAGAAAACAATGGAGCATTTTAAACCAGAACAACAGATTAAGCATAGTCTCACATCTAAGTACCTCCCAAAAAAGGAAAAGTGTACATAAAGGTGGTTCAGCTTTGAGTCAATAGAGCCCAAGTGTAGTCTGTGGCTAGGGCTGGCGTGTTCTACATCTCATTTAAAGAGCCTTAGGCACGTGCTATATATCGATGAGCATCTATGTTGTTTCATGATATGTCTTGTCTTCCTTTTCAGTTAAACACTATACTGTACTTTCTTGTTTGTTCCCCAATGTCTAGCATGGCGCAGGCTACTCAGTAGAGACAGTATAATAAGTGCATTTTTAATGAATGAATGATTTTACCATGGTGTCCTTATGCCAGTGAGTCTTACCTTACTCAGCATTGTGACTCCCTATTATTATTGAATTTCAAGTTACTATTTGCTGCTCTTAAACATACTATGAAACATAGAGTATTTTTAAAATTAAGACCAATTAAAATTACTTGCCTTAAGGATTTTTTAAAAATGTTATGCCACCCCCTGCTTATAAATGAAGACAAGTAGGTGTCATAAAAAGCAGTTTTGAGAAGCAATCCTGCCCATTCCCACCTTACCAGATCCTGAAATTCTGCTATCTTTCTCTTAAAAAAGCAGGATTAGTCTCACACAAAACATGGTCAGCCCCTGAAGAATTGAGCTCCGGGTGTAGCTCCGTAGGTCATCTCCCTTAGAATGTTTTCTTGTCTTAGATTCATGGACAGAAGCTTAGCCAATACCCAAACCTGGTCTCTGGCTGTCAGGTGCATGAGTGAGTTGCTGTCTACAAGGGAAGGACTAATAGTTGATAGTGAAACAAAGGAAGTTGTATCACCAAGCCCCACACCCTAAAAACAGACAAACCACTTTTCTTTGTGTTTGGTATCCTTCACAATCTAGAATTGTTGCCCCTTGTTTTTCTTCCACCTGTTAAAAAAACAAAACACGCTTTGACATCCTAGATGGTATTTATTAACATGCACTCGAGAATTTTCTGAAACATTATAATAAAATCCTAATGAAAATTAATCAGAGAATCCCAGAATCCATGAGACCATTTCCTTGTCTTGAGAAAGGGTTGAATCTAAATATCTAAAGCAAAAATGTTATTTATTTTTTTAATTTTGAAATGTTTCAAAACTGCAAAAAAAATTGTACAACAAACACCTGTATACCCTTCATATCGGTTGTCGTTTTGCCACTTTTGCTTTATCGGTATATGTATATAGAGGGTGTCAAAAAATGTATATATGTTTTAAGAAAGGAAAAAACTGTATTAAAATTGTAATACTCAATATATACTTATAACAAAAGATGAATACAAGTCATGTGTATACATTTTTTTGGCATCCCTGGTATATCCATTTATTTATTAATATTTATTATTTTTTTAAGATTTTTTTTTATTGGGGAAGGGGAACAGGACTTTATTGGGGAACAGTGTGTACTTCCAGGACTTTTTTTTGAGTCAAGTTGTTGTCCTTTCAATCTTTGTTGTGGAGGGCGCAGCTCAGCTCCAGGTCCAGTTGCCAGTTGCCAGTTGCCAGTTGCTAGTTGCAGGGGGCGCTGCCCACCATCCCTTGCGGGGCTCAAGGAATTGAACTGGCAACCTTGTGGTTGAGAGCCCACTGGCCCATGTGGGAATCGAACCAGCAGCCTTCGGAGTTAGGAGCATGGAGCTCTAACCGCCTGAGCCACGGGGCCGGCCCCCTATTAATATTTATTTTAGTGAATCATTTGAGAATGTTGCAGAGAACATGACATTTTATCCCTCAATGTGTCTCCTAAGAACTAAGATATTCTCTTACAAAACCACAATTGCCATTATTACACCAAGAACTTTTATATAATATAATCATATTATCTAATAGTCCATACTCAAATTCCCCAACTGTCCCAATAATGTCCACTATAGCTTTTTTTCCCCCGATCCAGGATTCAATCAGGTTCACACATCACATTTAATTGTCATGTATTTTTTGTGTCCTTTAATTTAGAACTGACCCTCATATTTGCATGTGTCATTTATGACATTTATACTTTGTAGGGGCCAGGCCATCATTTGTCGTGTGCAATCTGGATTCATCTAATTCTTTCTTCATGAGTAGATTCAGGTTAAACATTTTTAGCAAGAATATTACCTGGCTGATATTGTATACTTCCCATCGCACCACATCAGGAGGCATATAATGGGGTGGGGGGAGGGAGATGAGGGTAAGGGGGATCAAATATATGGTGATGGAAGGAGAACTGACTCTGGGTGGTGAACACACAATGGAATTTATAGATGATGTAATACAGAATTGTACACCTGAAATTATGTAATTTCATTAACAATTGTCACCCCAATAAATAAATTAAAAAAAAAAAAGGAGGCATATAATGTCAGTTCCTTACATTATTGGTGATGCAAAGTTTGCCTGCTAGGTTTCTCCATTGTGTTTGCCCTTTGTAATTAATTAGTAAACTAATAACAAGTAGAGTGATTATTTGAGATCCTGTGGATATCCTATTCTCCCACAATCTTGCACCCATTGGTTTTAGCATCCACTAATGATCCTTCCTGAATCAATTTTTGCATTGGTGGTTGCTAAATGTTGGTTTTTCAAATTCTGTCATTTCTCCTACATATATTAGCTAGCAATCTATCTTTCTTCTCCTCCTCCTTTCCTCTTCATCTTCCTCTTCCTTCATCTTTTTTTGCATTTATAGCTTTATTTTTTCATTTTGTTGCATTTTAATTTTTTATATTCATTGTATTTTACTGGTCTTTAAAGAAAGACTTCCCAGCTTTTTATATAATTTCTTTTGCATTTAACAATCAGTCAAATTCCGAACTTTTTTCCTTTAAAGTCTAATCTGCCCTCACTCCTGCTACAATGTAAACTCATTTCTTTACTCTTCCTTGAGCATTATTATGGGCTGTCCGTTGTCATCCTTCTCTCTTCCTTTGCATTATCTCCCATCTTTCTGTAACCTCTTTCATCTCTCCAAATCTCAGCTCTCAGACATGTCCCTCTCCAGTGTCTCTAAGAACATATTCCCACTGGCTCTGGGATTTCCTTCCACTGTTCTAAAATGCTCTCAGGTTTGTTAATGAATGATTGTCAGAAACAGCTTCCCGACCTCACTCCAGGGGAAGTCAGATTTCATTGTATAGGGAGGCCCCTTTGGGATCTCATTGAACAGAAACAGCTTAAAATAAAGACATCTACTTGATTCAAAGCCAAATAAGCAGCTTTCTTCAATCAACAAGTCATCTGTAAATATTAACATCTGAAATCTAAAATGTTTTAGAGTTCAAATTTATAACTTTTTTTTAGGTAAAAACGGTGCGTTTTCTCCCTATTCTAATTACCTAATAGCACAAAAATGCTTTACTCAAACTTTCTACCAAAGATTTTCCATTGACCATCGGGGAAATAAAAGAAACTTAAAAAGAAATGGCTTTTCCAACTTAATTCTGACATTTGTGGAAATGGACTTAAAATTAAAAATATATTCCAGGGGACGTCGTATGGGGGTTATGAACATTCTATTGATCAACAGAGGGAAGAGAGCTTGTCTTTCATGGACTCAGAACAAGAGAGCAAAAGATGATAAGATAGCAACGCATTGCGGATTCAATTTAGCCTGAGACTAATGAATGCTCAAGAGCACCGGTTCTGGAGGCAGAGGATCTGGATTCAAATTCTGACTTCATCATTTAATGAGCTCAGTTGCCTTGAGGTAAGTCACCTCCCCTCTCTGATCTCAGCTTTCTCATCAATAAAACAGGCAGTATAATAATACTTATCTCATAGAATTGAATAAATAAAATAGAGTGCCGAGCATCAAGTAAATCCTCAAACATGTTGATTATAATAATTGTTAACAATTCTGTTTTCCCTTCATTCTAACAATTTTGAAAATAATCACTGGTATCACTTGTACACTTGAGGATATGAGATGTCCTATCAAAATGTTTGATATTACTATCAAAAGTTAATATTTACCTAGTGATTTCCTCTCTGGCTTGTATTATTTTAAAAAATTAATGGAAAACATGGGAAAGGAAACAGAAAGTCTATAACCCTTAAGAATATAAACACTATCACCTCATTTTCATGTAACAGGGAAAGCTGTTGCCTGGGTTGCCTGCCACATAAGATAGGGTGCTGCTAGCATGAAAACAACACTAGAGGCCAACAGGCCTTTCTGCTGAGAACCAGATCCTATTAAGAATGTCCTGGACTTGGAGAACCAACAAGTGTATGTAGGAGGCCTGACTGTCCGCCAGTGTTGAAATGTGAGGGCTGAATAAAATAGCTGGCTGGAGTTTCAAGTCTGCCACCTGTTAGCTATGAGAACTTGTAGTGAGCTCTCTCTGATTCTGTCTCTTGTAAAATGGGGATGCCAATAATCTGCCTGTTTAACACTGATACAGTCAAATTATCTAATTTTATTTCCTTCATTTATCATATTCAATTTTGTCCAATTATCCTGGTAATGTCCACTATAGGTGTTTTTTTTCTGACCCAGATTCAATTAAGGATCCTATTTTGCATTTAGTTGTTATGTCTCTTTATTGTCCTTTAATTTGGAACTGTCACCTTCGTTACAATAATATTTGGGAAGTGTTCAGGCCATCTGTCTTGTGGAATGTTGTAAGGATGAAATCAGGTAACATTATTTGTAAAAGCTGGGCTGTTGAGCCAGTGAGGCATAGTGATTAAGAGCTTGGACTACGGAGCTAGATTTTCTGAGTTCAAATCCCAGGTTTCTCTCTTATTAGCTGTGTAAACTTAGTCAAAGTATTATGTCTCTCTGTGCTTTAATCTCATCTACAAAATGGGAATAATAGTACCTATCCACTACTGCGGAGATTAAATAAGTAAAGATATGCAAAGAGTTCACAACAATCCCTGCAAAGTAAATGCTCATCAACTGTTAGTTATTGTAGAAGACAAATCCTTGTTGTGGGATCTGAATTTCAAACTCAGTATCTTAGCTAGAAAAAAAATTCACTCATTTAATTATAAATGACTTTTCTCCCTACTGTTTACTAAATGTCTACAATTATGCCACTGCTGCAGTAAGAATGAGAAAAAAAAAACATTCTGAATGGAAAAAGAAGTTTAAGATAGGATCTCCGATCTCAAACAGCTTACTAGTGTGAAATTACTAAAATATACGCAATAATGAAAGTAGAGTTAAGTGCTGCTACCCTGAGTAAGTATGAAGTTCATGCTGATAGAAGAGAGAAGGCAGTGGTCCTTGTTGACTGAAAAGCTGAAGAATGAATAAAAACTGACTAGTCAGAGAAGAGACAGGCATTATTCCAGGCAGGGGAGATCACTTGAGCAAAGGAATGATACTGGGGTGAAAAGGTGAAGGCAGGGGGAAGGGACAGGGGCGTGGGACCAGATTACGGTGCCGGTGGTGGGGGACTTAAAATCCAGGTACAAGCAACAGGGTCTTCGTGCAGGAGGTATAGGGGAGCCATTTTAGGTTCTTGAGAATGTAGTTTTAGCCCAACAGAGAAAAACTGGGGACTCAGGCTGAGCAAAAATCATGTCAAAAGTGTAGGACTACTTTGTCTTTCACCTGAAGGATGGTACATACTTGTATGAATGTTCATCTAAAGGTGGGAGTGTTAAGCAATTGACAGGACTCAGAGACATTCCATCGGGAAATCCTGAGCTCGGCCCCACACACCAAGTCCTTGTTGCTTAATCGCAGTCTAGAATTTTATTGATTAGTTAACCAAATTTAGCGAATTGTCAAAAGGGGCTGGTTCACTGGATCGATATTTATACTGGTGATGAG
Source organism: Rhinolophus hipposideros (assembly GCF_964194185.1). Lineage (NCBI taxonomy): Eukaryota > Metazoa > Chordata > Mammalia > Chiroptera > Rhinolophidae > Rhinolophus > Rhinolophus hipposideros. Next base: position 28,757,157 of record NC_138051.1, read on the forward strand.
CACCTCGTTGTACTGAGAAAAAATGATGGGAAAGGTGAGAAAGTGAAAGGAAGGTGAGCGAGGTGGGGAAGTGGGTACTTGAGAGCGGGGCTGCCAGGATCCTGGTGGGAAGGAGTGGGGGTCGGGGGTCGGGCGGCCCTCAGGGGGCCCCCAGGGGCCCGCGCCTCGGGCGCCGCGCGTGTGCTCGCGGGCGGGGCGCCCCACGGCCGCCAGTGGCCAATCCGAGCGGGCGTCCGGGGAGGGGCGGGGCTTGCCGGCTCGGGCTCCGCGAGTCCTCCTTTTTGCACACACACGAATACAAAGAGCCATACGACCTTCGGGTATCCTTTTTCCATTTTTTTCCCCTCCTTAATCTTGTGTGTGTGTTCAAAATTTTTAAAAATAGAGATCTGTGGCAGTGCTGGGGTGAGGAAACTGTTGCTAAGAGGAATTTGCGCTTTCCCCCATTTCTTTTTCTCTCTGTCTTCCTCTTTCTTTTTCCTGGTCAAGGTTTTAAATATACCAAGAAGTTGAGAAGCAGGATGGCCGTGTACAACTGTTTCCAGCCAAATTTATAGAGATTTTTTTTCTTTTTGCTATCACATTATAAGATCTGGTAAATTTTTATGGTCGAGGGATTTAAAAATTTTAGCCGCTTGGGAAGTATAGATTCTTTTTTTAAGCGGGCTGAAGGGATACTGTAAATTTCTGCCACTGGCAACGTCGAAAGAAGCGGAGATTTAAGACTCCCTCACAAAGCTGTTTGCGTGCGTTTTACACACCCTCACCCAGAACCAAAACCAAGTGGCTTGAATGTGGCAATTGTCCAAGGCCAATAGGTTAAAATGTTTTGTCTATTATAATTGTGACACTCATTTCCCTGGGGAGGGGGGGGTCAAAACCCTTTTTACAGTGTGTCTTACACACATTTTCATGAGAAGAGTGTGTGTGTGTGTGTGTGTGTGTGTGTGTGTGTGTGTGTTTCATGAAGCAAATTCGTAAAGATTTATCATGGGGTTTTGTGCTTTGTGTATATGTACAGTATGTGTATATGTGCCATATCAGATTTTGTTTTCAAAAGTGATTACCTTTGATTTTATGTGTGCAAAGTAGCCCCTAGGATGTGAATTTATTTCTGTTGTATTCCCAAATGTGATCATAACAGGGTTTTGTGTGCAAATTCCACTTTAGAGGAAAACCTATACTTGGCATACTCAGGCACTTTCATTCTGTGAGCATTTTCTGCTCCTCTTCTAAAAGATCAGATTGGTGAAAAATTAATTGCCAAGGAGTATACAGTCCATGTGGAAATGAGGGTAGGCAATTTATTGAATCTGTGGTTCAAAGCCTTTTTTAGAGACTGTTTCAGCCTAAGTGGTTTTGCTTTTTATTGTCTCTCGTTCTTAAATGTACAGCTGTGTATATTTTGGCCTTTATGTGTGGTTTGGTTAGTGTGTTCACGAAGCAAGTTCTCTTGGCTTTTTGACAAAATTGTCGTTTATAGGTTGGGATTTGTTTGAAAAGCTCCACAGCTGGCTAAGTATCAGGAAAATAATCCAGTTAAATCCTATTCTCAAAACTGTTCATGGTGGTCAATGGTGAGAGGGAGGGGCCGGAGGAGGCGAAGGCAAATAATAAATAGGGATAAGAAATGCATTTTTGTAATGAAAAACCTTCTGCGCGTGTCTCAGCGTTACAGTGTAAAGTATATGAATTAGAGGACAAGGGTAGAGCAGAGCCTCCAGTTGTAAGAGCTGTACTCACTTCCTTCTGTGAGAGAACCACTGTCTCCTATTAGGAGTCAGACAGAAAATATATTTAAATCTGTGTTCGCCGATTGGAGTGAAAACATTGAAGCATGTAAGGGTTGAGGGAGAAACTGGAATGTCACAGTGTAGTAGCAACCAGGAGATGAGAAAAGGATCTATTGTCGAGTTCAAATTTAATTACAACAAAACCTGTTCACGATGATGGTAATACATTTCCATTCTTCACCTAGCGTCCTAGTTTTCAAGCAGTATTTGAGATACCTAAATAATACTGCGATGAAATTACTTATACAGATCTTGAAGTCCATTATAATGAAAGTGGCCCTGTGTGGGTCCTCTGCGTTTCTTGCTTAGCCTGAATGTGTTTTTACTTCCTAACAATGTAAATCAGATCAGTGCTTAAATACTGTCTCAAATGTGGATCATTCCACAAATTAAGACCTGAGCATATCTTTGAAATCGAGTCAGATTCTAGTGTCAGGAATTTTTTAATGGGGTGATGATAGCAGTGTTAGGAATTTTTAATGTTTTACCCTTTATAATTCTTTCCCACATCACCGCAGGTCATCACATGCACTTTTTGCCTCACCTTTTAGCTTCTTAGAAAAGAACTCTGTCTAGAGTGGAACACAACCCAAGCCCCTGACATCCTAAGCTATTTGATTTTTATTCGGATACGAGGCTCATATCCAATGTCCTTGGTTAGAGTTTTCTTTCTGTGTAAGAAACAAGAATTCCTCCCACGAATGTATCGTTGGTTTGGACTTCCTACCAAAGCAAAACAAAGCTAAATTTCGTTGATTTTGCCTGGGGATCCGCGAGGCCCCCAGAAATGAAAAAACTTCTTTGAACTATGGGGAACTGCCACTTTGCTAGTGATACTTGAAAGATCTGTAACGAAGGCTAGCGGGAACGAAAAGCCTTTCGCCATCAAAAGTAGGAAACCGATGTGTGGCCACTGTATTTATAATCGTGTACACGCAACTTTGTCAAGAGCAGAGAACAAAAGCGAGTAAACACAACAACAACAACAGAAAAGTTAAAAGATGGCGCCTGACGGCCTTGAAAAAGCCTCGTAGTCGTATCCCTCCCTGAGGAGGCCCCTCCCCTCCCTGCCTCGTTGAGTGACTGTGTATTGCAGCCAATAGCGTCCCTGGATCTGCTCCCTCTTCCCCCCTATAGTCTAACCGCCACGATGACGGGGAGCCAGAGGAAAAGTGGGGCGGTGCCTCCCCGCGTGCGCGCGCTGGCGGGGTACACGGGCAGACGCCGCTGTCTCTTGGCCGACTGAGCGCTGGAGTCCGTGTTGCTGAGTCAGCCGGCTCGGCTGCGCGGGGCACACGCGGTGGAACACCCACCCATGGGGCTGCCAGAGCGGGACGGCCGCGGAAACTCCCGCGCCGTCCTCAGCCCGAGTCTGCAGAGGTCTAGTGGTCACGTAGTCTACCCACTAGTGACCCAACGGGTCCCTGACCGCGTCTTGGGTCGCTCGGCTGACCGCCACTCCCTCCGAAATCATCCCTTTCCCCGGGACTCCCAGGGCATGGTCTACGATTGGGTCCAGGGGTGGGTCGTTCTTTCCCCGTGGCCTGGGAGGCAATACCCGAGCTCGGTTCCCCCGGCCTCGCTGCGGTCGTCCTGCCTGTAGCGGAATCACACCGTCTTCGGAAATGGCTCTGCTGTCCCTGGTGCCCACCTTGTCATCTTTGGCTAATATTTAATCAACTAACATTTACCGAAGGCTTTCTGGGCACATGATAAAGTATTAGGAGCTAGTTTTTAAATTTTCAAATTCTCCAGAAATGCGGGGAGAATCCTTTAAGGCATGTCGGGCACATTTATAGGAAAAGCTTAAATCAGAAATTTTTATTTTACCAAGTTGCATTTTAGCAAATGAAGACAAAGACTGCTACACTGGGTTAAAAACTCTTGTACCACACTATACAAGTATAGTTGGATTTTTTTGAATAAGGTGGTATCCTTTTTATACTACCTCATTCTGCTCTCTGGGTCTGCATCTATCTTTTTTACCCCTAATAATGAGATCTTAGATTTTCTATGCAGATCATTAGATTGCCAGTCTTTCAGAATGTAGGAAAATAGTACTTTATATTTGCTTACCTGCTCTTGTGTGATAAAGAGCTCATATCTGATACAGGTTTTGAGAGGGCCTTTTAACACAGTGAGCTATTTTGCACCTTCAAATGAAGCAGGGTTGACCATACCAAGAGCTTTAAGTGGCCATTTTCCTTTTTTGTTTCTTAAAATGAAGATTATGGTATGAATTGCTATGCTTTCAGTAATCACATTTAAGGAAGTTCATTGTTAGCATGACCCTGAATGAGTCAAGGGTTCATTATAAAAACATACCTCATCTGATTGATACCATATCATCAGATCTCTTAAATAGTGAGAAAACTTATTTTTCATAATTTGGAGGTGAACTCAGTCATGCAGAAAATCCAGACTCAGAATGGGTAGAAAGCAAGCAAGGGAGCTGCCAAGAGTTTGATACATTTAGTTCTAACAGAAATACATGTGACTGGGAGGAAAGGGACAGTTAAGATTATGGACTCACCCTGAACTGTCTAAAGAAGATGAGCTTTCTTTATCTAAATATTTGTGAAGAAAATATCAAAATTATTGAAAAGTACATTTTGTAGGCTTCCTTTCACCTGTATTAGACCAGTACTGAAATGAACCCCAAACACATATTTTATGCAAACTTAAGTTTGATTGCTGCTGTAACTTTGTGTTGGCAACTAACTCATCGTAAGACTGAAGATCTTTTCCTGAACACTCAAGTCTAAAAACTGATAGCATTTTGCCAAAGGCATGTGTATTATTCTATGGTGGTCAATCTTAGTTTATTCCTTTTTTTTTTTCTTGAACAAAAATGTGAACTCGGTTTTTAAAATAAATTAGCAATCTGGAAATTGGCAAAAGGTGACAGTATCAATGTTTAATTATGTTATAGATACTGCCTGGTTAATGTCCTACAGTTAACCATTGCCTTGCCAAACATTCCATGGATTTCTTCATGGGTTATTGAATTAAAGTTATACATTTTGAGAAGTGAGACATAAGAATAAAGTTTAGGCATGTTAATAATGTGACAGGGTTAAATGGGCTTGAGAACCTTAAGGTACTGATGGAAAAAAGCAAGGATAATTATGTTAGGTCTGGAGTGTTATGAAAGAACTGAACAGGTTGTAACAACAGATAGTGGAGCAATGCCCATAATAAAGTTCTATTAACAATTGGAATTATTTGCACTGAGGAAAATCTATCTCCAAAGTAAAAAGAATGTTTCTATAGTATACAACGTTGTCTTCCTCTCTCCACCTCAACAAATCTTTGCCCCTGCATACATGTTTTCTTCCTTGAAGTCTCAGGGAAGAGCTCGCCTTCCTTCTCACATTGGGAGGATCCTTGTTAGAAGAAAACTTAAATCCTTTTCTAATATTTTAATTCTTTAGTTTTTCAGGGGTCTTTGTCTTTCTGATTATATGTCTTTCTGACTATATTTTAATATACTGAAGCTCTAGAGCCCCTTCTGACTTCTTTCCTATTTTCTCTCCTTCATAACTGAACTCTAGAAAACTTGACTTCGTCTCTTGCTTCTATTTTCTCTCCATCAATTCCTCTTTTATCTGCTGCATAGTTTTACTTTCACTACCAAAAAAAAAGAAAACTCTCTAGTCATCGCCAATGATCATCACAGACAGATCTTTTTTCATCTTTTTAAACCATTCTCCTGCACTTGTCACCATTGATTAGATCCACTTTCTTGACATTCTCTCTCCTTTGGCTTTTTTTTTTTTTTATTAAATTTATTGGGGTGACAATTGTTAGTAAATGTACATAGATTTCAGGTGTACAATTCTGTATTACATCGTCTATAAATCCCATTGTGTGTTCACCACCCAGAGTCAGTTCTCCTTCCATCACCATATATTTGATCCCCTTTACCCTCATCACCCACCCCCCACCCCCTTACCCTCTGGTAACCACTAAATTATTGTCTGTGTCTATGAGTTTTTCTTTCTCATTTGTTTGTCTTGTTCTTTTTGGTTTATATACCACATATCAGTGAAATCATAGGGTTCTCTGCTTTGTCTGTCTGACTTATTTCACTTAGCATTATACTCTCAAGATCCATCCATGTTGTCACAAATGCTCCTATATCATCTTTCCTTAACGCCGAATAGTATTCCATTGTGTATATATACCACAACTTCTTTATCCATTCGTCTATCGAAGGACATTTTGGTTGTTTCCATGTCTTGGCCACCGTAAACAAAGCTGCAATGAACATTGGCGTACACGTGTCTCTATAGAGAAATGCTTTTATATTTTTGGGGTAGATACCCAGGAGAGCGATTGCTGGGTCATATGGTAATTCTATTCGTAATTTCTTGAGGAACCTCCACACTGCCTTCCATAGCGGCTGCACCAGTCTGCATTCCCACCAACAGTGTATGAGAGTTCCTTTTTCTCCACAGCCTCTCCAACACTTGTTACTATTTGTCTTATTGATGAAAGCCATTCTGACTGGGGTGAGGTGATATCTCATTGTGGTTTTCATTTGCATTTCTCTGATGATTAGCGATGTTGAGCATTTTTTCATATGTCTATTTGCCATTTGTATATCCTCTTTGGAGAAATGTCTCTTCAGGTCCTCTGTCCATTTTTCAATTGGGTTGTTTGTTTTTTTGTTGTTGAGTTTCATGAGTTCCTTGTATATTTTGGATATTAGCCCCTTATCAGAGGCACTGTTTGCAAAAATCTTCTCCCATTCAGTTGGTTGCTCTCCTTTGGCTTTTAAAACTGTTTTTCTCCCACCTCACATTCTTCTCTTTTAATGAAGCCCCTTCCGTGGACTGGCTTGAAGTGCTGTCCTTGGCCTTTGCATTTTGCACTTTATATTTATCCCTTGGTGAACTCATTCCCTCTCTCAGTTTCAACTACAACCCTCCTGCTAAAGATTCCAAATCTGCATTCCAGCTCTGACCTTCCTTTTGGTTTTGTTTTTCAGCCTTAATCAGAATGTTTTTCACTATATTCCATCTAAAGAACTTGCCATCAGTTGAAATTTAGTATGTTAAACAAATACCTATCTTCTCTAACATGCTCCTTTCAACTTCCTCATTTCTATCATTACATTAGTGGTACCATCTTCTGACCCTCAGGTTTATAATTTTGAAGTTGTCTTTAATATCTCTATCCCCCATATTTATTAAGTAAAGAAATATATTATCAGTTCTTCCTTCAGGATGTTGAGCCTTTATACCCACAGCCCTCATCTCATCAACTCACTCCTGGATTACTTAACCAGTCTCCTAATCTCTTACCTGTTGTTCCACTTTTAGGTCTCTAAAAGGGGTTAGCAAACTACAGCCCATAGGCTAAATCTGGCCTGCCACCTGTTTTTGTATGGCCCATAAGCTAAGAATGATTTTTATATTTTTTAATGTAAATATTAAATGTAATATTTTGTGATATTTTCATGTCTGTAAATAGTTTTATTGGAACAGCCATGCTCATTTGTTTATGTATGGTCCATGGCTGCTTTGTATTACAATGGCAGAGTTGAGTAGTTGTGACAGAAACAACAGGGCCTGCAAACCCTGAATTGTTTACTGTCTGGTCCTTTACAGAAAAAGGTTTGCCAACCCCTAAGAGTTTCCTTAACTTGGTTTTCAAAGTGGTTTGAAACTTGGTGTCCTTACCTTTCCATATAAGCCCCTTTGATCTCCCCTTTCACATGTACCCTGTTAATTCCTGTAATGTTTGATTTTTGTCTCATTTGTCATGTTTTCTTACCATCCTACAGTTCATTCTATACATTGCTCAAGGCTCAATCGGAAGTTTTCCTTCTGTAAGAACTCTTTCTCATATGATTTCATTCTGTTGATATTTCCTTGTTTTTAACTAACCGCTCTGGAAGTTTTTAGTCTGTACCATATTTTTAGGCACTCGTGTATATTTTGTTTTGTTCTTTAGACATTCCTATTTTCACATAGACTGTAAGCTCCTTGCATATAGGGACTTTGTCTTCCCTTCCTTTGAGTACTTAGAGGTGACGGTCCATTGTAGTGACTCATTTTTTAGCATGGCATTATGTATAGAGAATTTTTAGAAACACTTTTTTTTAACTTGTTCACCTTTTGTACTGAGGATATATGTAGCTCATGAAATTAGTGTTTTGTTTTGTTTTTAATCACTATCCAGCATTTAAGTTATCTCATTAGTAAAATTATAATGTAAAATATTCCTTTATTACCTGCTGACCCAATTTCTTTTCTTGTACTTTCATTTCAATGGCTTAGAGTTTACTGGGAAACTATAGCAGGAAGCAGGGCAATTAAGTCAGCAATAATATTTATAGGAGCCAAAAAAGAGTTATTCGAATTCCCATTGTGCTACAGTGCACTGTACTTAATTCAAGAAAACACCTATTTGTTGCCTTGAATGTGACATTCTAAAATGGGCATAGTATGTTAATGCACAAAGTAGAAAAGCAGGAAGAAATTGAGGAACAAAGAAAATTCACAATAGAATTTTATATTTAGCATTAAAAACTAGCAGAGTTGAGTATTATTCTTAGTCCAAAGCCAGGTTGTGATACATTGCAAATACTCTGTTTTCTTAATTACCTTTCTAATTTGTATCACAAGGTTTTGTACCTATAAATGTATCTTTGTAGACTTGAATTTATTGTTTCTTAGAAATTTGACACTAAATTTAGGGGTAAATCCCCCAAATTTCATTTCAAGCCGTCGCATTATTTTTAAAGATTAGGAACTCAAGATGGGTGTCCAGGATGGGAACACAAAGGTTTCAGGAATAATCATAATGTAGTGGAGAGATAACCATGTGCCAGCATTCTGTAGATGTCTTACATTTATTACCTATAATCTTAACAAAAACACCTGGGCTCAGAAAGGTGAGTAATTTGCTGGAGTTCACACAACTCCTAGGTGGTGCAGCCGGAGGAGAAACCTCACCCCCCCCTCTGCCGGAGGAGAAACCTTCCCCCTCCCCCTATTTTTTTTTTTTTACTTCCAGTTCAGTGCTGTTTTGGAAAGATGACCTACCTAGAAAAGACCCTGTGAGGGGATGGTAAGGGCTGGAGGCAGGCACCATGCAGGCAGCGGTAAAGGCCTCTTGCAAGAAAGAGTAAGTTTTGCTTTGTTTTCCTTTGTTTTAAAGAGGGCACAGTTCAGAGTGGCCCAGATGGGGGATCCAACTGGCAACTTTGGTGTTTTTAGCACCACGCTCTAACCAACTGAGCTAACAGGCCATCCAATAGTAAGTTTTGAGGGCAAGAGTGTAGCAGTCATCAGTTTGGTACCAGAAAATGCCCCACCCAGTGTCTCAACCTGATGCATCTTAATTTCTAATTTTACAAATACTGAACCCAACTGGCAAGCATTTGTATGTTATCGTCTGCATAACTTTCTTTTTCTCACAACACTCATGTTTCAGATTAAACTCTGCATGATTGTTGCTTAAAAAGATTAAAAACCCTGCAGGAGCAGTATAGGCCCTTATTTATGAAGGAAAAGGATATATAAATGATTCATTCATAAATTGACATAGGAATCACTTAGTGCTTTCCTTTAACCTTTAGTTTTAATTTGGCTTTAACCTTTAGTTTTAGGTTTAGTCGTGCCTTCCAGTGACTCTAATGACAGAGAAGCTGTAAATGGATTTGAGTTAAAATCTTGCAAGAAGTGAATATCTGGCACAATAAAGCATTTCTCGATATAAAGGGTGGAAAGAGCAAATTAAAGACTATTCTTTAATAACCAAATGTAATGAAAATGCAATGTCAGATTTACATTTTAGTACCTTAGAGGCACTGATATTGCCTGTTTCTGAAATGAGATTGCTGATTCAAAAAAAAAAAACAACACAAAAAAACCCCAAAATCTCAATATACAGAAAATTTTCTTCACCTCCTCTTCTCCTTTTAATTGTGATATTATAATTTACAGGGTAAGATAGAAATGTATCTCTCGAGGAAATTGTAAACATACTTAAGATTTTGTCACTTAGGGAGCTTCAGGCAGAAGGATTCTTTTTTCTGTAATCAAGTATCATTTAGAAAATGACAGTATGAAGTTCCTTGGAGTGTTCTCAGTGGTACAAATCAACCTTCCCACGCCTTTTCTCTCTCTCTCTCTCTCTCCTGGAGTAGTTTAGTTGCTTAACTACAGTGATTCAAAAGAGAGGCAGTTTGGTTTATCATTGATATTCTGGTTTCTCCTTTTATATGGGCTGGTCTTGTGGGCAGAGTGGCAGCACTTAGCTATTCAGTCATTCCTGTTGAGCTCTGACTCTCCGTTAAGGAGCACGGGAGGTGGAGATGAGGGGCCCCCGGGATGATCTGTCTGGCCAATGGGCTGGAGGATTCAGAACAGCTAGTTTCCTTTGCAAAGGTGCAGACCCAGGTGCATAGCTGTGCAGCCCTGGGTTATTGCAGCTCAAGTCTCTGATCCTGCTTTTCCCTTCATTTCCCTACCCCATCTCCAAAGCGTTAATGATAGAATGGTGTGAAGTTGGTGACGTTGAGGGCTGCCGTGATTGGTGTATTTATCTAGGAGTCTTACTCTGAAGGTATATGTCTAAAAATGACAGAGATGATAGAATCATGATTCTTTAAGTCAAACACAACAAAAAGTGGTATCAGTTCAAAAAAGAAATAAACCCTCGGTTGAAAATAGATAACTGGACTCTGCTGTCTTTTTCTGACCTTGAAAAAGATATATAACTTCTCTGCATGGCTTTTCTCTGGACGTGGTGTAATAGGTGTTTCTTAGGGCCGCCCTCTGGATGAAATAACCTACATGAAGTGTTCTGAGCTCCTTAAGGAATGATGCCAAAGCAATAAAATGCAATACTGTTATCAGAGCAAAGATAGTGAGGGGGAGAAGACAGAGCTACATTTTCTTCCTTAATCTTCTGATCTCTCCAGATCCCAGTGGGTCCTTTTGAGTCCCCTCTCTGTTCCTGAGGTTGGAATGGTAGGGGGTTCTATGCTTGGGTGCAGGAAGAGTGCCTTCTACCGTCTGACACTGTGTTCATCGGGAAGGCTTTTGTAGACACCACCCTTTCAGTAAGGGGTGAATATGACACCCAGTGTTTTGTGCTAGGGGAGCACAGGCCCTGCAGACAGAAGAAGGCATCTGTCTCTCTCCTGCAGGCCGAGGAGAGGCCGCCATGGACTGCGTACTCCTTCACGGCTTGCCTGCTCCTCCACAGAACGCACCTCCTGGTGCCCAGGCCCCTGTGATCACCCTCCATGAGAAAGACAAGTGAATCCAAAGAGGCCAGTGCTTCCTACCGGGCTTGGGAAGTCCAGTCACCTGGAGACACCGTTTGAAGCAGTCCCGCAGTGTGAGCGTGCCGGTGCCTGCTTTCGTCAGCCATGTCCTTCAGTGCCACCATTCTCTTCTCCCCTCCCAGTGGCAGTGAAGCCAGATGCTGCTGCTGCGCCTGTAAGAGCGAGACTGGTGGGGTCAGCACAGGCTCCCAGGGCGGGAATCCCCCTCCCGGCACGCCCATCACCGTGACGGGACATGGCCTGGCTGTTCAGAGTTCAGAGCAGCTCCTGCATATTATCTACCAGCGGGTGGATAAGGCAGTGGGTCTGGCTGAGGCTGCTCTGGGTCTCGCCAGAGCCAACAACGAATTGTTAAAACGTCTCCAGGAGGAAGTAGGTGAGCTGAGGCAAGGGCAACTGTCCACCCCTGATGAAGATGGGGACAGCCGGGCACATGGTTCCCCACCCGAGGAGCCTGGGCCTCTCAAAGAGAGTCCTGGAGAAGCCTGCAAGGCTGTGTCTGCCGTGGAAGAGGAGTGTGACAGCATGGGCAGTGGTGTGCAAGTGGTGATCGAGGAGCTGCGGCAGCTGGGAGCAGCCTCAGCGATGGGGCCTGGGCCTTTGGCCTTCCCAGCCCCTCAGAGAGATGGGCGGCTCCCCGGCTGTGCCCTGGCGGCCAGCGAGGGGGCCCCAATGCTCAACCCCGTGAGTATGGCTGCAGAGCAGGACATGAGTGATTTTGCTCCTTACTGCTTTCCTAGCCTTTCTCTTTCTCTATTTTTTTTATTTTTTAATTTTTTTGCCATCCTTAAGCCATTCTTATGGTTGTATTTGTGATAAAACAGAACAGTACCAAGTTTCCTTTGCCTTCACAGATAGTCCGCACTCCTGTCTTCCTGAACCATGGTCTCTTTGGCAGGAGGGCATTTCTGGTGTGTATGGTGATGGCGGTGTCCTTCCCTCCCTCTCGGTTGCTGTGTGGCACCTTCTCCTCCACAGCTGTTTCAGCTGCTCCATGCGCTCTGCCTCTCCTGGCCAGAATGCCCGCCGTGCACAGACGGCTCATTCATATTTTATCACGGGCCCTCTGCCTGCCAAGAGGAATTCAGTACAGAGCGATGGGAATGAGAGGGGAGAGAGGCAGAGGTGGGGAGAGAGATAGAGAGAAGGAGAAAGTGAGAGGGAAAGCACAAAGATAGTAGAAGACAGGGTAAGGAGGGAAAGAGGCAGGTGGAAATGAAGGGTTGAGGAAGGAGAAAAAGGGAAAAAAGGAGCATAGAAGAAGGTAAATATAAATGTGGAAAGAGAGAGTCTGAGGTAGGTGGGAGGAAGGTAGAGGAAAGGAAATAAAATGAGGAAAAGAAATGGGCAACTGAGAGTTAACAGTAAGAGAACAACATGTAGGGAGGAGGGTGGCAAGCAAGCATATTTGTGAGCAGGAAAAGACATAGAAGTACATCGTGCTATTTCAGTTTCTTTATTGCTCAGGGCCACATGAGCAGGCAGATCCTGGCTGGGTAGAGTAGAAACTGCAGAATGTCACACATGGAAGTATGAAAAGGAGATGGAGCAACTACAGAGATCACAGAGATGGGGAAATAACAGATTTGTTGCCACTTGAGAGACAGTGGGAGGTCTGTCAACTGCCTCCACCAGGTTCTTCCTCCGCTCTCTCCCTTTTCCTCCCCCCACAACAAGGTGTAGACACCCACTGAAGAGTAGAAGAGCAGAACACACAGGGTGGATGGGAGGATGCAAATTGCAGTCCATCTGCTGGATCTGAGAAAGGAATGTGTGAACTCCCCTGTCCCCTTCCAGTATCACCCTGGAACCCGTCACTGCTCCCGGAAGGCCTAGCTACGTGGGTGGATTATGGCCACTACTGCTCTCCCCAGTCTGTGCCTGGCCAGGACTATCAGTGGTTTGGGGCTGCTAAAGGAGGAATTGGGAAGGTGCGAGGCAGCAGGAGGCAGTGCCCGGAGCTGTAGTTCTTTCAGGCAGGGAAGGCTTCCAAGCCGACAGGATCAGGATGGAATTAGATTTCCCAGCGCGGAAAGCAGCTCACAGGTCTATAAATCTCAGCCTCCTCCCCCACTTCTTTCTGTGTTCCCCCCCAACACACACACACACTTTTCACTGTTTTGTTTTCTTGGCTGCAGAAATCCCCCCTCCTTTCTTGTTCCTTTTCTCTCCCTCCCTCCTTCTTTTCCCTGCCTTGTCTGTCCTTGAGCGAGGGCACAGGCAGGCAAGTAGATGGCAGGGCAGTGACAGTCGGTTATGGCCAGGACAGGATCAAGGTGAAGACACAGACTAGCCCCGCAAAGGGAATGTGGGTGGGTGGGGGAGTAAGTGTAACCTCTCTAGAGATTTCTGACTGTATCTCTTCCTTTGCTTCCATTTTTCTCTGATGTCTCCTCTTTATTATTGTTACCAATTTTATTTTCTTGCTCCTTCTCTTGCTTGGTTTTCCTTTCTTCTCATCACTTCCTCCCCCATCCCTTTTAGACAAAACACTTACCTAGCTACAGTTCTTATATCCAAGAGCAAATCATAAATGACCCCTCGCAAATAGTGTCAGAAACATGCCTTATCCTTGTAATCAGTCCTATGGTAACCATCCAACATGAGCGGCCCTGTACACACAGAAATATTTGCCCAACACTCTCATAGGAGTTCCAGAGAAACAAGCCATTGACTGTGAAAGACTGTGCTAGGTTCCCCTCTGCTTTCCACTCTCTGTTCATTATCCTTGGCCAAAGATTGATGGTTGACCAGGTTCCCCTAAGCCTGGCTGGCTAATAGGCTATTTTTTTTTATGTTCTTAGCTGGTGGATGATTATGTGGCCTCTGAGGGTGCAGTACAGCGGGTGCTGGTCCCTGCTTATGCCAAGCAGCTCTCACCAGCCACACAACTGGCTATCCAGCGGGCAACCTCAGAGACAGGGCCAGAAAATGGAACCAAGCTGCCACTGCCCCGCCCCGAGGACATGCTCAGTGCTGCTGCTGCGCTGGAAGGTGCCTTGGAAGAGTCAGGCCCTGGGGGAACTGGGGAGCTGAGACACGCTCTAGGGTTTACTGCTTCCCCATGCAGGACCAAAGGGAGTGGGCAGAAGAACTCCAGGCGCAAGCGGGATCTGGTACTCTCTGTGAGTGAGCTCAATTTCTATGAATTTTTCTTCAGTCTGGAAAGATAAGTGAAGAGGGAAGTGTGGGTTGATTTTAAGCTTTCCATATTGAATGAATGGTATTGTGAATCTTACTGGAGTGGGAGGGGCAAGAAGGAGATTGTTCCCTAGCTCTAGGGATGGGCAGTCCCCCTGCTATCAATGGAACTTTTTGGGGGTTTTTCCAGATAGGTTGATACCTTCCATTTAAGAGGAGGGCATTGTATCACATCTCCCAAAGGTCTAATAATTCTCTTGGGAAGATCTTTAAGCGACTGGGCAGTTTGACCACCGAAGGGTAGCACTGGAAACTGCCTGCAAATTACTGGTGTTTAGGGTAAGTGACAAGGGGCCCCTTGGGCAGAAAGGCCAGGGTGTCCTGAGGTAGTACCAAACCCCAAAGATGCATAGGGCCACTAGACACTTAGCTCAGTTATAAAAGTTTGTGGATTTCAGTGAGTCTAAGAGCTCTTGGCAGGGAAGGTACAGGCCTGCACCGGTTCTGTCTGGAGCCTTGGTGTGGCTTAAGCCCTAGGAACATTGCTAAACATCCTACAGTGCACGGGAAAGCCCCTATAGTTATTGGCCTAAAATGTCAGTAGTGCCAGTGAGAAACCCTGTTCTCAGGTGACCACAGTCCTTGTGACAACTCTGTGACCCCAAAACATCTTTCTGATATCCATTGGGATGTTCTTTAGCCATACAATGTTCAGCTTTCCATTCTCTGGATGATGGCTGATGATATAACTTGAGAGTTCTTGTTAGGAGTGGTCACCACTCAAATCCAACTGAAATCTTCCACAGTATATTGCCCATTTCTTCTAGCCTTAGCAAAGGTTGAAAATATTTATACTTCATTTATTTATATTCTTTCTTTTTCCTTTTTCTAAGAGATCCTACTCTTACTCTCCCTTTCATTTGGTTTGTTTTTACATTGAGTGATTCTTTTCTCCCAAGGAAGAAGACACCATTTATAATCAGTATCAACTGGTTTCTAACCCTCATTTCAAATTTTGGTTATATTCAAGGGTATCTCACTTATAAAGAGCAGGGAATGGGTTTAGTTTCTTTGCCATGAATTTCTGGCCCAAGAGGTCCATTCTTGCTGCCAGTGATAAAAATGGAGGCATTTACCTAGAAAAGAATTTCAAGGGATTTCCTAAAACTTCATAGTGTTTAAACTTAAATTATGAATAAATGTGTGATAATTTTAATTTGTATAAAATTAGGATTTTTTGATCCCTCCCATTCCTCTCCTGCCTACTGCCTCCAATAAGAGGTCTAGTGTTCCGGCCTGGCTTCTTCCTTCCCTGTGGAGAGCTTGGTGGAACTGCAGGCCTTCTGGGAGGACAGTGTGCTCACTCAAATACTTGAGGGGCAGCTGGATGGCTCAGTTGGTTAGAGCCCGAGCTCTGAACAACAGGGTTGCCAGTTCGATTCCCACATGGGCCAGTGAGCTGCGCCCTCCACAACTAGACTGAAGACAATGAGCTGCTGCTGCTGAGCTTCCGGAGGGGCAGCCGGATGGCTCAGTTAGTTATAGCGCGAGCTCTCAACAACAAGGTTGTTGGTTCAATTCCCGCATGGGATGGTGGGCTGTGCCCTTTTAACTAAAGATTGAAAACAGCAACTGGACTTGGAGCTGGGCTGCGCCCTCCACAACCAAATTGAAGGACAACGACCTGGTGCTGATGGGCCCTGGAGAAACACACTGTTCCCCAATAAAATTTTTTTAAAAAGTACTTGAAAAGTATCTAGGATACCAGTCATAGGATCTAGTGTGCCCATCACAGAGGAAGAGGAAGGTTTAAAATGTTCTTGTGCCAGACTGGGTTTAGAGGGAGAGGGATAGTTGAAGCTCATCACTATTCCACCTTTAGGTCTGGGGAGGAATCAGAGAGGCATCTCTCCAGCCTGCTGAGGCTGCTGTGGATTGCTGCTAGGGATCCAAAAGGACCAAACCAGAACTCTTAATTCCTTGGAATGCTGCAGATCCCAGCCACCCCTTGGGGAAATATATTTATTTTTAGCTCACTCAGAAGGTAGATGAGCCTGCAGCCTTTACAGTCTTAACACTTATTATTGTCTAGAGTATTTTCCCTTTCCACTTCAAGCCTGGTTTGATTTTTATCAGCTCATCTCTTCCAAGCCACTTGAATTTGAAGCTATGCAACGCCTTTTTTTTTCTTTTGCAACTCCTTCAAATTCTTTCTGAAACATTCACACATCCCCGTGATTCCTTAAGTTTGGATTTCTAATAGACAAAATAACGAATATAAAGCTAGTATAATAGTCTTTTTTTATAGAGTGGGGACCCTAGCCATGAAGAGTTAACAGTAATTTCCTAAATTGATATGGTCAGTCAGCTATAGAAGCAGAAGGGTAAAATGGGACATTTCTGAATGTGACGCTGAAGTCTTGAGATCAGGATATCAACTTGGGACTGGGTAACTTCCATTGACTGCGGGAGCTTGGGATGAAAAAACAATCAGAAACAATAGAATTAAATTTAATAGGAAGAAATGTTAAATCCTGCATTTTTTTTTAAAGTTGCAGAATAGTAGAGATAGTAATCCATGTGAAAAATGAACTCGAGTTGCTTACAGGCTCACTATGAATGAACCCTGTGACACTGTGAGTAGGGATGGGGTTGCTAAGAAAGGTAATACCAGCTTGGGTTTCATTCCTGGAAGTGTAGAGTTCCACTCAGGAAAGTAATGCTCCTCTTGGCCAGACCTCAATTGATGAGTTAGATTCCATTCCAGGTGCCACGTTGTAAGAGGGACACTGGCAAACCAGAGAGCCTCATAGCTTCATGAGGAGTCTATCTGGGAACTCTGTCATGAGGAATGGCTGAAGGCCATGTGGCTATTTAGACTGGATAAGAGAAGACTTTGCTGGTACATGAAAGCTGTCTTTAAATATTTCAGGTGCTGTTATGAGCAAAACAGTAAGTTTTTGGAACAACTACGGCAGAGCTTTTTAACTACTGTACATATTCAACAGTAGAATAAGCTGACTCAAAAACTCATGAGAACCCATCATTAAAGGTGTATAAGCAAAGTTGAAAGACAGCTTGTTTAATGATGTGAAAGGGAGGTTGGACAATAGCATCTCCAAGGTCCTTTCGATTTCACATTTCTGCTATTTTAGGTTTGTGTTTTTCAGACCATGGGATTTGTGTTATTGTACAAAGGGATATACCTGGGGCATTTTCATGGGTCATCAATTTTACTAAAAGATTTTGGAAGATTTATTTTAATAGATTTTGACACTGTCTTCTTGGGTACCCCTTAATATTCTGACATATAGAGGAAATAGGCAACTTTAAGCCAACTAAGGCTTCACTCTTCAGGATATTTGAGCTTAACCACAAAAGGAGAATGAGTATTTGATGGAAGGGGCAGGAGTCAGTTATTTGTTTGTTTGTTTGTTTGTTTATTTTTATTAGTTTCAGGTGTACAAAACAATGTAATAGTTAGACATTTACACCTCTCACAAAGTGATAACCCCTTGTCCCCAATCTACTATCCCTTTGACATTGTATATAGTTGTGACAATTCCTGGAAGACATTTTTATATTAAAAGAAATACAGATATACCGTGAAGAAATTTTTAAAATTTGCAAGAGTAGGGGGCTTTAAGAAATGTCCACTTGTAGTAGTCCTGGTACATATTCGCTCTCCCCTTGCTATTGGGAGTATGTTTGTGGAAATGTTTGAGACCTTCTACTCTAGTGATCATATTCCCCAGGAGCAGTAGTAAAACTAGGGATGATCTTGGAGTCTTCACACAGATTAAATGAAAAGGGGAGAAAAACGCTCCATTAGCAATGCTAAGTTGGATAGGCTCTCTGGCTAAGAAAGGGCATTGACAGAAATGGTACCCAGACTATGGGAAAGATTCAGGCCGAGAACCCCATAGGGATAATACCTGGGGACCAGAGGAGGGTTTCATCATATCCATTCCTGGCTTGATTCTGTGTTTGTTTTTCCCCCTAGAAATTGGTCCACAATGTGCATAACCACATCACCAATGACAAGAGATTCAATGGGTCTGAAAGGTATGATCCTCTTGAGAGAAGAGATACAAGGTACTTTGCCAAGGAGAGGGAGGTAGAGGGAGCTGCTCTAATATAACAATGAGGCTAAGGCTTTGATCACACCATTGCCCCTTGTATCCTACCTTAGGCCATGGAGAAATTTATACAAGTTCATTAGTGCTGGGAATCTCTTATCTGTCTAGTTTTTAAAATGCTGACCGCCTTATATATTCTCTTCTCTTTGTGGCAGTATCAAGTCCTCTTGGAATATTTCAGTCGTGAAGTTCCTTCTGGAAAAGCTCAAACAGGAGCTGGTGACCAGTCCCCACAATTACACTGATAAGGAGCTGAAAGGTGAGAAAAACTGAGTTAACTCCCATCTCATCATCTCTACACCCTGTTTCCTGTCAGAGGAGAAGAGGCATAATGGAGATGATTTGCGTAATAGTGGATTAAAAAAAAATTTTTTTTGGCAATTCTTCTCACCTACAATATTCATAGGATTATCCTTAATTGCCTTTTTATTCCCTTACTCAATCTGAAATCAAAATGGGAGAAAGAGGGCTAGAACACCATCATGCATGATGTTTATGCAGGGCCTGAATCTTAGGTGTTATGAAAAGGAGATCAGAATCCAAGCCTGCCCTTTTGTCCCTAAGTATTACATCCTGGGTTTTCTACTTTCCTTGCTCTTCTGTTATTTATCTGTAGCTAACCCTGAAGCACTAAGAAAGCTAACGCGGAAGAGAGCCATGGTCATGATTCGTAGAGGTGGCAGACTTGACCCATCTGAGTCAGGAGGGCTCCTAGGAGTCCTCACTGGTTGTGTTAACCACAAAACAGACCAACCAAGGGATGAGAAGCAAGTTGCTTAATACTCCTGGCAAATCAGGCACAGAACCACAATGGGCCCGGCAGGTCTGTCCACCCCCAGTCCAGGGAGTACCACCACCTCACACGGGACCCTGTCAGACCCAGTCCTGGGCAGAGACCTGACGCCTCTCCCCTATCCGTGGGAATGCTGCTACCTCTGTCAGGCAGGGCAGCAGTCCCTAGGCTCACGGGCTGGAGCCCCGCATCCCTGTCTACGGCCTGTCACCATCAGCGTGGCCTTGTGAGGCTCAGGTTCGTGCTCTGTTGTTAATGACCAGGGACTGTCACTGTGGATGCCAAAATGGCATAACTGAGATAAGTGAATAAGTGACAAAACCAACGTTTTACCAAAAAAAAAAACACAAAACACCAGAAAGCTTCCACTGAAAAGCACTTGTAATCTGCTATCAGTAAAGTAGAACTGGGGGTAAGTTTAATTGGGGGGGAAAAGGGAGGAAGTCACAGAAGCACTGGCATTATCTTTTCCTAGTGGGAAATATGGGAAGAGTTAGTGTTGGAGATGGAAGTGGCCAGGGAGAGCTAAACCAAAGACAAGTGAATAGATGCTGATGGGTGATGGGTATTCCAAGGAAACCCATCATCTAAATAGTGATTCTCACCCTCCCATGAAGTAGTATTAGGGCAGAACAAAGGGCTGAGGACCACTGCTCTTTGTTCCCTCCCTTCTCCCTTCCCACCAGGAGCCTGTGTAGCCTACTTCCTTACTAAGAGGCGCGAGTACCGCAACTCCCTGAACCCCTTTAAAGGCCTGAAGGAAAAAGAGGACAAGAAACTTCGAAGTCGCAGATACCGGGTAGGTTTCTAGGCCTTCCTTTCAAGATGCTAAACTAAACCCTAATAAGTCACCATGGCAAAGGCCAGAGGTCGTGGCATCTGAGAAGAGTTGAGAGCCAGGACTATAGTAGGCAGATAGAGGAGGAGGGTAAGCCAGTTCTAAGATTTGACTTCGGGGTTGGGTTCTCTCAGGCATGAATTTTACACAGCCTTCCTTTCATCCAAACCCTCTCCCCAAACCTAATCCATAGTGTGTTTCTCTTCCTAATCTCTGTCCTGTGCTCCTACCATAGCTTTTTGCCAACCGATCCAGTATCATGAGGCATTTCGGACCTGAGGACCAGCGCCTGTGGAAGGATGTGACAGAAGAGCTGATGTCAGATGAAGAGGACAGTCTTAATGAACCAGGTGTCTGGGTGGCCCGGCCTCCCCGTTTCCGGGCCCAGCGCCTCACAGAGCTCTGCTACCACCTGGATGCCAACTCTAAGCATGGCACTAAAGCCAACCGTGTGTATGGGCCTCCCTCAGACCGATTACCATCTGCTGAGGCCCAGCTCCTTCCACCAGAACTTTATAATCCTAATTTCCAAGAAGAGGAAGATGAGGGAGGTGATGAGAATGGACCTGTCTCCCCATCTTTTGACCAGCCCCACAAAACCTGCTGTCCTGACTTGAACTCATTCATTGAAATCAAGGTGGAAAAGGATGAGTGAAATCTATAACCATTAGTGACTCTGGCTTCTGCCACTCCCCATGTCCCAGGAATGGGTGGCTATGGGGCTTCCCAGAATAATGAGATGTCCTCGCAGTCTGAGAAAGCAAGTCTGCCTCTCTTCTTAACACAGTCCCTATTGGAAGTGAAAGCTGGAAGCTCTGGTGGGATAAAAAGACTTATCTGGAAAGGGGATCCCCCCCCCCCAACACACCCATTGTGAATGGCAAGCCAGAAAATGCTTGTTTCTAAGCACAAACAGTGCCTCGGAAGAGCCTGGGATGAGAAAAGGAGGAGGATGGGTCTAAGAAACATGAGGCCTTCTTGACATATGCCTGGGTCTCTGAGTTTTGTTTTTTGTTTGTTTGTTTGTTTTTTCAGGTTTCACGCAAAGCTCTGGGGAAGCAGCCCTGGTTGTACTTTCTGCTTTTCAGTGACTTGCTCTGCAGTAGCAGCCGCTCTAAACCAGTCCAGGGTAATACTGCCACCTGGTGGGCGGTTTCAGCCATGGGCTTGCTCCTGAGCAGAATAGGGGCTCCATCTCTGTTTGGGAATTAGGGTTTAGATGTAATAGGTATTGTTTATTGAATTATATAAAGCAGACTTTATTATTACCATCCTACACTTGAGGAAAGTAAGGCTTAAAGAGTTCTCATGTGTCACTGGCACCTGCTCTGTGACTGTGTGAGCAAGTATACAGGGCTTTGTAGCTAATTTTTAGTCCTATCAGCCAAGCTGTATTTTAAGGAAGGGGTGATGTGTGTGGGTGGGTGCGCGTGCACACACACACATACACACACACTAGCATACAAAACGTGTGCATTTTGGATAGATTGAGAAGTAAAAATG
Organism: Rhinolophus hipposideros; assembly: GCF_964194185.1. Classification (NCBI taxonomy): domain Eukaryota; kingdom Metazoa; phylum Chordata; class Mammalia; order Chiroptera; family Rhinolophidae; genus Rhinolophus; species Rhinolophus hipposideros. The sequence goes on from NC_138051.1 coordinate 28,778,671, forward strand.
GATTTCTATTCAGTCATTCATATAACAAACACTGATTGCTTACTAGGTGTAAGGCTTCTCAGAGTGGTGTTTTAAACTGTTTCCTGAAAGATGGGGAGGAATTAACCAGAAGGAAAGGGGAGGTCAGGACAGTGTTCCAAACATAGGCAACAGAAAGTACTAGAGAGCACAGACAAGGTGCAATTTTACTGCATAACAGTTTTGGGAGGGGATGCTTAGAGAAGAGGCTGGAGAGGTAGAGGCCTTGTAAAATATCTTAAAGAGTATAGACTTCAGTTCAAGGGCAATGAGAAATCACTGAAACGTTTTAACGAGGGAAACAAGATGATCAGTTTTGTGTTTTAGACGAATCACTTGACCTCAGGGTATGAGATGGTTTGGAGGGAGAAAGCCTCCACAGCGAGACTTTTGTAGTGGTTCAGGAGAGAAAAGATGGTGGCCTGACAGACACAGTGGTGATGAAAGGAGTGCAAATATGAAAGATATTTACAAAGCAAAATTGATAGGACTTGGTTAGATTTGAGGTTAAGGGAGAACATAAGGCTGATGTTCACGTTTGTGGCTTAATCAGCGAAGTGGTTAATGGTACCATGTACTCAGGGAATGATGGAGGAGCCAGTTTTGGGAGGCAGGGAAGGTGAGGTCAGTATAGGGTGTTGCATGCCTTTGAGACAACCAAGTGGAGATGCTAGTAGTCAGCTGAATTTTTTAAGTCCATGAAAGTCTGGGCCAGAGACACAGATTTGGGAGTCATCTGTATATACGCATATATAGTAGACCTTAAAGTCTTGGGGATGGAAAATAGGGCCTTTGAAGCTCCTGGCTCCAGTTCAGACTATGGACTGGTTACCCCAAGGTCATGAGCACTACTGCAGCATGCTTTCAGTAGACGCTTCTCTCCCCTTCAGTCGTGTCCACTTCATGATTCCCCGAAAACACAGTTGTTGATCCCAACTGTGCTCATTGTGCCAATTCCTGGATGGATGGGCCTCCTTTAATAGTTTCTCATCTTTTCATAAGGTTTACTCTCCCTTCCTCACCTCAAAGGAGCAAAGCTTCCAAATATTAGAGGCTGTGTGGACATTTTGGATGTAAATAATTGGAAGGAAGAATCCACGTCTCCTTCTCCAACTGGAGACAGCAAAGGAGGGAGAGCCTTATGGTGAATTCTGAAGATGTCACTCATAAAAGTTCTGGATACAATCTGATAGCTCACCGGTTACTATTACTAATGCTTTCAGTCCTCCCTGCTTCCAGTCTGATACTAAACTCTCCTCTGGATCAGAGAAAAGCTGTAGGCCTGACAGGGAAACAGAGAGGCTGATTCTCAGGAGAGATGAGGCTAGGGAAACAATGCAGCTAGGACAAAGAAGCCAAATAGTTCGTGCCAAATTAATTTCCCAAAGGATATTAACGTCCTTTCCTTCCCCATTCCCTAAGACTACACTAAGATTATAAAGGTGTTCAAAATGTTGAGATGAAAATAATATGCATGATTTGTTTGCATATAATTTTCATACTCATTTACTCATCTAAATACAAAGGAGTCATTTACCTTCTCCATTTTACTTCCTCCGTCCCTTGCCCCTTATGTGCTGGCTTGGGCAAAATCAGTTGGCTGGTATTTAGTTAGGTATGTTCAACTTCAGCCTCGGTTTCTTCTTTTCCTTATCCTTGGTCCTTCCAGTATGGCCAATATTAGCCTCTTTTCTTTTTCCACGCTGGTCATTTTCACTAGCTATCTCATCTAAATGACATTTCTTTTCTTCCTCTTAATACTTCTCTTTATCACCAATCTCCTGTGGGCCAACCAAGGGAGAGGTTAGCCCTAAAACCAGGCCTTCTATCCCCAGTTATCTGAAATATTTGCTAAAAATCTCATTTTCCAACACCAGGGGGTGTCTATCCCTCTACCTGTCCTAACCTGAAGGTAGAGATTAGTCCCAAACCTTGTCCTCCTTTTACAGACAGTAAAGCTCCTTCCCTCCCTAAATAGAGCTTTGAGTTCAGAAAGTGGTGTCTTTTTGTTGCAATTTATCTCTCATTCTCTCTGGACTTGCACAAATTTGTCTTTTTCTTAGTCTATTCACCCTTCGGTCTCAGCACCACCCTCGATCCCCTTTGCTCCGGCTCTCCCTTTCGCTGTCTTCCACCACCTCTCCATAAGGACTTCCCCGCCTTTCTGGACTCTACGCACGCGGCATTAAAACTCTATGTATCTACCTTTTTTCTTCCTCTTTGTGGATCTCTCCCTGTCTCACTACTTCTGCGTTAGTCTCTCTCCATCTCTCCCATTCTCCACACTAAGAACAAAGTCACGGTGTTTGCGCATAACATGCCTCGCGTCGTCCCCGTGCCGACCGCGACCTTCCACGGTGCCCCTCCGCGCATTCCAACTGCAAACAAAGAGTCCCCCCCAAAAAAACTTTCCTGTCCCAATTCTTGAGTGACGTAGTAGCCGCTGCCCAAACTTGCCCTCCTCTCTTCAGTCGGTGGATTTCCACCTCCAGGACAGTTAGCACCAGCTCCAGCGCCTGCCGCCCCCTTCAGCGAACCAGAGATCCCTGCGCAGACACCCTCGTTCCTCTCGCAGTCGGCGCTCCGCCCCTCCGGGAAAGTAGATCCGGCCAGGCAGACAAAAGTTTGGGAGAGGAGTTTGGTCGGTGCTGAGTGTGAGAGTGAGCGGGGCGGGGGCCGAGCAGAGTGGGACCGCGGGGCAAGTCGACGCGTGAACAGATTGACCTGCGGACGGGACAGCCGCGGCTGTAGGCCCTTGTAGACCTGCTTAACTCCTGATGCGCGGGGGGACGCAGCCCCTCTCGCTGGGGGATGCTGTGGGATTACAGGCGCTGGGCATCCGGGCCGCTGGCTAAACCTGTGTGCTTCCCCTGTGCCCCTTGGGAACCGGAGTCCGGCAGCAAGGAAAGAAGCGGCCGCCGAGACGCTGCAGGGTGCCGGGCGGGGAGGGGGCTGGAGGCCCCAGGTCCGAGGGCATGGAGCGGTTAGGGGAGAAAGCCAGTCGCCTGCTGGAGAAGTTAAGACTCTCGGACTCCGGCAGCGCTAAGTTCGGCCGCAGAAAGGGTGAATCTAGCCGCTCTGGGTCTGATGGGACCCCCGGGTCGGGCAAGGGGCGCCTGAGTGGGTCGGGGGCACCTAGGAAATCAGGACCCCGTGGAGCTACTGGAGGACCTGGGGATGAGCCGCTGGAGCCAGCCCGGGAGCAAGGCCCCCTGGACGCTGAGCGGAACCCGCGCGGCTCCTTTGAGGCGCAGCGCTATGAAGGCTCCTTTCCCGGGGGCCCACCTCCCACCCGGGCCTTGCCTCTACCTCAGTCATTGCCCCCCGACTTTCGGCTGGAGACCACGGCCCCAGCCCTCAGCCCCCGCTCCAGTTTCGCCAGTAGCTCAGCCAGCGACGCGAGCAAGCCGTCCAGCCCCCGAGGCAGCCTGCTGCTGGACGGGGCGGGGGCTGGCGGAGCCGGAGGTAGCCGACCCTGCAGCAATCGTACCAGCGGCATCAGCATGGGCTACGACCAGCGCCACGGTAGTCCCCTGCCCGCCGGGCCATGTCTCTTTGGCCCACCCCTGGCGGGGGCTCCGGCGGGCTACTCTCCAGGAGGGATGCCTTCCGCCTACCCGGAGCTCCATGCTGCCCTGGACCGACTGTGCGCTCATCGGCCCGCGGGGTTCGGCTGCCAGGAAAGCCGCCACTCGTATCCTCCGGCCCTGGGCAGCCCCGGAGCTCTAGCCGGGGCTGCAGTGGGAGCGGCAGGGCCCTTGGAGAGACGAGGGGCGCAACCCGGACGACACTCGGTGACCGGCTACGGGGACTGCGCTGCGGGCGCCCGGTACCAAGATGAGCTGACAGCGTTGCTGCGCCTGGCGGTGGGCACCGGTGGGCGAGACGTCGGCGCCCGTGGGGAACCGTCGGGGATTGAGCCGTCGGGTCTCGAGGAGTCGCCGGGTCCGTTCGTTCCGGAGGCCCCCCGGACCCGGATGCGGGAGCCGGAGGCGAGAGAGGACTACTTCGGTGAGTAAGAAAAGTGGTTAGGGACAGGAAGGGACCCGTCACCACATTCTGTTCCTCACTGCCCCGACGGTCCACACTGCCGACGCGGGGAGGTCCGAGGCAGAGACGCGGCGCTATTAAGAGGCCAGAGGGATTTCCCTTCCCACTGGATTTCACCTGGACTAGGGGCTCCTTATTTCTGCTAAATTCTAACCTGATTATCTCGTGAATCCCAGTTCCCCAAGCTTAGAGCCTCGGTTTTTCGCGGTAGCAGGCCTCGTAGGGAGGGGACCTAGGGGCAGTGATAGCATCCCCCATCTTGCTCCCCCCTTGGCGGCGGTGCCCCAGCAGGCTTCTGCGCGCTGCGCCCCCACCCCGGCCCAGGCTCCGCCCGCAGGAATTCGGGGAATGCGCGGGGGGGTCGGGGCGGGCCGGCCGCGTGCGTGCCGGCTCCTGTCCCGGCGCTCCAGGTGCCCGCGGGCGGGGCCGGCCGCCCGGCGCTGGGCAGAGGGGTGGGGTGCGGCGGAAGCAGGGGGGCTGCTTCCTAACACGCGCCGAGCGGTGGCGGTGGTTGGGTAAATGCAGCCTGGGAGGGAGGACGAAGCGCCCTAGAACGGAAAGCAGGGACCCTTCTGCTGGCTCGCTCCAGTCCGGCTGGTTCAGTGTGTGCGTCGGCATTTAAGCGGAGACCTGGTGGTGTCAGCTTCTATTTTTCCCATCCTCTGGAAGTCAGGGCAAAAGCCTTGACCACCAGGACACCATCGCCCCTGGATGGATAACAACCTTGTGGAACTGCCAGAAAGAATCTGGCATTCGGTTCTGGCCATAACTTGCCCAGAATTCAGTCTAGAATTAGCCTCTTTTTTGTGGCTGTTGAGGACAGCGAGTCATATGCTCTCTCCCACATGCTATTACCTTTGAGAAGTACTGATTATGTCTCAGCTATGCGGGGAGAGGAATATTGGGGTCTTGAAATATCTTTTAGCCAAGACCCACAGGCACCACTTCATATATAAAGAAATACCAATCACTGTGGTAGGAAGAACAGAAAGAAGCAGAGGGCTCACCCCCAGGGCTATGGGCTTCTTCAATTTTCCAGGTATCTCCTCACCTTTCTCACCATCCATGTTCCTGCCCTGGATGGACCCCATGCTCTTGACCTCTAGAAATGTGAATAGAGAGGGAAACAGCCAGGGAGGGAAGTTGAGGAGGTACAGAGGTAGCAGGGCTGCAGGCTGAAACTGCCCTGCTGAGTTCAATCCAATACCACCATCCTTTTCCCTCTACCCTTAGAGGGGAAAGCCCAGAGCAGATGATGCTTTTTGCTCAAGGGAGACTAAGTAACAGGATCCTTTTTTCAGTTTCCTTTTGAGGCCCAGGAGAAATGGCTGTTGGTGGAAAGAAGTCTCTTTGGCTAAGCCATCAGAGCCAAAAGGAAAAAAGAGCTCAGAGAGAGTGCAATAAAATGGCAGGAAGAACCTAGGTGTGGATATCCTGGGTTAGAGGAGGTGAGGCGGACATGCCTGAGCAATTTGCTCTTGTCTTCCTATAATGTTCAAAGCTTCCCAAAGACTTGGCTCTCACAGGGCCCCCTGGCATGGCAAGCTTGGGGCAGATCTACACTTCCATGAGGCCACACTTTGCCCCCAGAGGTGGGGGCCTTTCCCCTGGGGGTCAGGTTGCCAGCCTCACTGTGCCTTCCTCCTCCTGCCCCCAGTAGGGGCCTTCTTCCTGAGCTACAGCCTTGCCCAGCTGCCAGAGGGTGGGAGCAGGACAGGCCTGGGCCCATCAGTTGCTGCAGCTGCTGCATGGGCTCCCCAGCCCCTGGGCAAAGGCTGGGATGGGCCCCAACAGGCAAGGAGTGTGGCAGTGTGAGGGGGAGAGGTGGGGCAGGGTAGGGCGGGCCCGTTGGGATCTGCTCCCCAAAGACAGGCCCTTGCCCTCACTCATAGGCCTGGAATTGGGGAGTGGAGGGAGGGATGAACACACCCAGGAAAGGCTGGTGCCAAAGCCAGGTGTATGTATTTTAAGGGGAATGTCCGGGAAGAGCAGTTCAGCTCTGCCCCTCCCATGATAGAAGATGACAGGAAGACATTAGGGGTTCTCCCACCCTTCCCCCTCTTCCTATGCAAACCTCTTGGAAACACACCCTGCATTCTCATAGCAGCCACCTCCCCACAGGAGTCATGCTCACATGGTCCCCTCTGCACAAGGCCCTCTGCTGAGCCAGATCCTCTTTCCATCCTTGGAAGCCTGGAGGAGCAGAGCAGTGAGAAGTCATTCTGTAGCTGAATAGCAGCTCATTTTACAGATGGGGAAACAGGTCCCAGAGAGGCTTTCTGTAGGGAGTTGTTATGAGTCTGCTGCTGGGCCCGTGTGGACTGGCATCTCTGACTATTTGTCCCACACAGTGCCATAGAAATCATACTTCGCCTGTTTAGTCTTTTCTCCCCAATAAAAAATGAATATTTTGAAGGCCAGGGACCGTATCTTTGACTTTCCTCTAGTTTTCCATAGTATCAGGCAAAATATTTTTGCTAGGCCCAAAATAGATGCTCAGAAAATATTTGTAGATTAATCAATAAACAAGAATGGATCTGCTCAGCCAAGACCTTGCTGCATCCCATTTCTCATTATCCTCTTTTCCCAGAAGGGCGTCCATCAAAGGGAGGCTCTGACTGGTGGTCCCCTGGCACAATCAGGAAAGAGCAGTCAGGAAAGACAGAGTCTGGTTTTGAGCTGGACGAGTGGGGTGTGACACTAACATCTTCTCTCCCCTCAGGCACCTGTATCAAGTGCAACAAAGGCATCTATGGGCAAAGCAATGCCTGCCAGGCCCTGGACAGCCTCTACCACACCCAGTGCTTTGTCTGCTGCTCCTGTGGTGAGTGCTGCCCCCACACCTGCACCAGGACTGGAGGCCTCAGTCACTCCCCACACACGTACACGCTCACATGTGCCTAGGGAAACAAGAGCAGAGCTTGTGCCTCTTCATTTGCTCACAGAGCAGCTGTCCCCACGATGTGTCTGGACTTCCACTGCTGCCCCACCTTCTCTCTTGCTTCCCTTCTCTATGCTCTACCTGGCTCTCCTGCTCCCATTTTGGGTCTGCTTTCTGGAGTCAGTCTTCCCTCTGTTCAGCCTCTTTCCTCCCCTCTGTTCCTCCTTCTTTCTTCTGCCTCCCTGCTTGCCCAGCCTGGACTCCCGCCCAGCCCTCCAGCCTCTCTTTGGTGGGGTTTGGTCTTGGGCAGCCGAGTTGCCTGGGGCGACAGTGAAAGACTGGAATGTGGGAAGGGCGGGGGGTGGGCTGGGGGAGTAGGGAGCTGTGGGGGGCAGAGAAGGGGGTTTTCTCTTGGCTGGTCAGAGTTCAGCCACCTCTCTAGAGTGCAGGCCACCGGGCCATGCCAAGCTGATGACATCACGCTCCAGGAATGCCTGCTGTTAGCTCAGGAGGCCCAAGGCCCTGGGGGGGAGGGGGACCTGCTCCCAGAGGCTTTAACTCCCCAGCCCTCCCCACTGCTTCCCCTCTCTGATTCCTTTTCTAAACCTTTAATCTCCTGTCTCTGCCTGTCTGACTTTAGCACAGCTTTTCTCTCACCCCCCAGCCCCTGCCTGGTTCTCTTTAGGTTCATCTGTTTGTCTGTCCTGTTTATAGGGCCTCTTCCGGGTATGTCTCTTTTTTCCTCTCGACTCCCCTGTGTCTCAGGAGTTTCTAAACAGCTTTTCTAAACCACTGGGCAGAGCTGGAAGTGGTGATTTTGATGAGAAGCGGGCCGAGGTGGGAACATTCGCCCATTCTCTGCCCTGGTCTTACTCCTTCCCCATCGTGACAATTTAGATGCCCTGGAGCAGTTCCTGGGTGTTGGTTACGTGAGGAATGGCCCTTCCTTGTCTGCTCACAGAAGATCCGGGGCAGCCTCTGACCCCTCTAAGAATTGGGGAAGCAGCCTAGTGCAGCAGGAAAGGGGGCAAACTTTGCTCCCAAACAAAGCACTTTGTCCCCACCAGTAACTCCAACAGGTTCTGATGACCATGGAGCCTACCCCTGGAAGGAGACAGACGGGGCTAGACCAGCAGGATAGCTATGCTCAGGCAGAGGTTCCTAGGTTGAAAGGTCCCAGAGGGCAAGGCCTGTGACAATGTGATAGTCTCCACACACATTGTACAGTACCTTGTTCAGAGCTCCTTTGCCATCTACTCCAGCCTGTGGTAGGCTTTGATTTCCCAGGTGGCTTCCGATGCACCAGGCACTGGAGAGTAAGGCACTCGTTTAGGGCAGGAACGTAGAAAACTGTTGGGGAGGCGGAAGCTGGAGGAGCAGTGAGCAGAGGAGAGGGGAAGTTGGCAGTAATGAGCAATTGGAATTGCGTCTCGTGGGGATTTTGTGTGGGGAGGGAGGACACACAGCAGTTAGGACAATAAGCACTAAAGTCCAGATTTAAATGCATCGTGCACCATTGGAGATCATGGACCCCAGAGTGGGGAAGCCCTGTTCCTGAACCCCGGGATAGGCTCCAGCCCTTTCTCTGCTGCTTCTAGGGCGAACTTTGCGCTGCAAGGCTTTCTACAGTGTTAACGGCTCTGTCTACTGTGAGGAAGATTATCTGGTGAGTGAGAGGTGTCCCTGGGCTTGGAATTGGCTCCCACTCTAGGGCCCCTTGTCGGTGGCCCACTAGGGTCATTCACAGCTTGTAACATCCTCCCTTGGTCCCTAGTTTTCAGGGTTTCAGGAGGCAGCTGAGAAATGCTGTGTCTGCGGTCACTTGATTTTGGAGAAGGTAAGCAAAATGTCTTCAGCAGAGACTCTGTGAGGCTGACGGGCTGAGGGGTGGAATCAAGAGAAAATGGCAGCGGGGGACACCTATCACCAGATGAATCACTTTCATCCCATTCCTCCCAGAATAATTATTTACAGTGGCTTCCCTCTGCCTCTGGGATCGACTCCTGACTTCTAATCCTGCCATCCCTAGTCCTGTGATCTGGCTTCTCCCTAACTCTGCAGGCACAGCCTGGCTCTCCACCTAACCGAGGAGTGTGGGGTTCTGGGTCTTAATCCCCTTTCTGCTACTGAGTTGGAACTCTGTTTTCTTTTCTGTAAGAAAGAGGGATTGGATCAGATCAGTGGTTCTCAGCCCTGCCAACCCCGCAGTTCACCTGGGAAGAAGTAAAGCCGTAAAACCAATGCCTAGATCGTCATCACCAGAGACTGAATACTCCTGGGGTGGGACCCAGGCTTTGATGGGCTTTAAAAGGGCCCCAGACGATCTTATTATGTAGCCAGGGCTGAGAACCACTAGCCTGAGTTCTCTCTAAGACCTTTTTCAGGGCTTCTGCCTCCATTTGAAGACTCCCTGGTCCCCTCAGATTCCACGGTTCTGGGAAGATAGCAGGGGGTTGGATGAGTTTCATGGGAGCAGCAGGGAACGTGTGTAGCTGGAGAACCAGGACTAGAGGGAGACTGATTCTCCTCCCACTCCATGAGCCAGATCCTGCAGGCAATGGGGAAGTCCTATCACCCAGGCTGCTTCCGGTGCATCGTGTGCAACAAGTGCCTGGATGGCGTCCCCTTCACAGTGGACTTCTCCAACCAGGTGTACTGCGTCACTGACTACCACAAGTGAGTCCACCTCTTGGGCTGTGGTGCGGACCTGGGCTCAGGGATTTGCCAACCTCAGCTCATCTCTGCCTTCTCTCTTTCAGAAATTATGCTCCTAAGTGTGCAGCCTGTGGCCAACCTATCCTCCCCTCAGAGGTCAGTAAGTCTGGGTTCTCCTGCAGGGCAGCCAGGGCTGCTGCCTCTGGGGAAGGCCTGGGGACATGCTGCCTGGCCTCCCTCGGGAGGCGGTGGTGCTGAGGAATGTACTCTGCGAAGATTCCCGTGTGACTCTGCTCTCAGGGTCACCGCCCTGACCCTAACATCCGGGCCTGGCCATGTCTGACAGCCTCACTGGGCCCAGGCTCCATCTCTTCTCCCTCAGTCCAGAAGAAGAGACTTTCTTTTGATGTCAGGGTCACCAGATCCCAGATGTAAGGGCTGGAAAAAGGTGGGAAGAATCCTCAGGGCTTGTAGGAAGGGTTTAGACTTCGTGTATGCTGTGTACTGAGGGTTGCCTAGGGAGAGAAGTCAGGAAAAGGCCAATAGGGAACCAGACCCTACATGGATCTCCTTGTCCCCAGCTGAGCTTACTTTATGCTGCCTGCCCTTTTCCCTTCCCTCTGCTGCCCCCACGGTTGGGACAGGTAGTTCAGGTCAGCGCCCCTGGAGCCAAGGAAGGGGAGGGGGGAGCCCAGTAAGATTTACAAAGGCCATCTGAAAGCTACAGATGATTGCAGAGAGGCTGTGGAAGCGTTTGTATGCTCTTCCCATTGCGTGGGGGTGGGGCCTGTACTGGGGAGGGTGGAGTTGGGGTTGTCCTGCTGCTCTCATTTCCATGGGGGTCTGTGTTATTTCAGGGCTGTGAGGACATTGTGAGGGTGATATCCATGGACCGAGATTACCACTTTGAGTGCTACCACTGTGAGGTGAGTGTTGGGGGCCAAGATTCCTGGAGGAGAGTTGGAATGGGGCCAGGGGAGGAGTCAAATCCTAGAACTGCAGGAATCTGTAGGAGAGGTATGGGGCATGGAACAGCAGAAAGGTGCTCTGACCCATCTCCAGTCTCTTTCTCATCCCCCAGCCACTCTCTCTGGTCCTGGTTGTTTAGTCCTTTCTGAACCTGGCTCCCCAGAGTCAAGACTCCTATAACTTTAGGGCCTCCTGGTATCCGCTGGAAATGGAAGCCTGTCTCATTATTTCTGCTGTAACAGCGACACCTGGTGTCCAGCTGAGGTATTTTCTCAGGTTTCTCTTCTGGGAGTCCATCCCTTCCAACCCCACCCCCTTTCTTAGAAGTCTGGTGTGAGCAGGGCAGGCTCCCAGGATGTCTGAGGGGCCCTGGCTGAGGTGAACTACTGTCCTTCTTCCCTAGGACTGCCGGATGCAGCTGAGTGATGAGGAAGGCTGCTGCTGCTTCCCTCTGGACGGGCACTTGCTCTGCCACGGCTGTCACATGCAGCGACTCAGTGCTCGACAGCCCCCTGCCAACTATATTTGAGCTGCAGTCACCGGTGCTGCCATCACCACTGTTGACAAATTCCTCTGGCCAATGGGCCCCTCTGAGGCCAGCCGAGGCAACGGATGTACTCTTCAGGCCTGGCGGAGAGTCCTCTGGGGATGGCCCCAAGGGCCAGAGACCCAAAGATCATGACATTCCAAATGGATTGTGGGGGAGGAGGAGGACTGGCCTTCTTTCCCCACGTGCAGCCTGTGCTGTGACGTACTCAGGCACACACAGGCAGGTTTCCGTACACTCTAAGGTCTGATTCTAGTCTATATCTCCAGTATATATTTGTGTATACATCAAGCAATGTTCTAGCTCTGGATTAGAGGAAGCAAGGACAGCGGGGAGCTCCTGACTCTTTTGTACTCCGCACATGGGTCAGATAAGGGGTCTGCCAGGTTCTTACCACACCGCAGCATCTTATTTCTGTATCTGGATGAAGAGGTGTACCTTATTAATGAGTTATTTCTTGGCCACCTACTCTCTAAAGAGTAGGAGAGCTGCTCACCCCTCTGCTGGGAATGGAGACCAGCTCTGGGGGGGCCTGCTGCCTGTATTGCCTGTTTCTCAGGGACTCATGTGGGCCTGGGGAGACTAGCTGGGTGCCTGGACAGGGTTCCTCTTTTCCTCAGGTCGGGGAGGAGGTAATGAGTGGGTCTCTCGGTGTGGAGTTGCTGGGGGAGATGTCTAGGTAGGCTACCCACACTCCCATGTGAAGTGCACTGAGCCCTCCAACCCAGTGTATGCACCCATGGGCACAGTCACACACACATGCGCGCACTCACACTCACTCCCTTCTTCTCAGGTCACTCTTACACTTGGTTTCCTAGCACCACTCCAGAGCTGCCGCCTTTCAGAGGGCTCCAGGGTTACTTACATCCACTGCACCTTCTAAACTCCGAGGTTCTGGGGAGCCAGAGGGGCAAAACACTTTGACTTGGTTCTTTGGCTGAAATTGATTCACCTAAAACTAGATCTCTTAAAACCAATTCACTGAAAACTTGTGTGCTTAAAATTTCCTCCACTTAAGGACCACTTTGCCAAAAGCTCCAATTCCTTTTGGGTATTTTTTTTAGCCATCTAGGTGTTCTATTCTTGTGTGTCATGCTTTGGGTATTTCAAGGATTTATATCTATTCATCCAAGAGTACTTCTAACTTATCATCAACAACGTAAATTTATCAAATTTGCAGCACTTTGCAAATGATGAGATCGTTTCCTACCTTTCTGGATATCTCTTTCTATGTTATCTACTTTTCAGACACTTTTGAAAAAAGCTTAAAGTTTCTAGCAATAAATATAATTGGTACAGACGTTTCGTGTATAATTTCTTGTGTTTCTTAATCCAATATTCCTTTACAAATTAGATGCCTTGAAAAAATGTAACAGAGCTCAATATGATTTTATGCTTTGGTCTAACTTCTACATCCCTGCTGTTAAAATGCCAATATATTCTAAACAAATGAATAGGTATGTGGCATATTCCGGTGACTAACAATTCAAGGTTATACAGACAACAGCAACAAAAAGTGAAAGGGTGAATTCGCTAAATCCTTTTGAAAATGCTGCAGATTTGATGAATATTTTAGGTTGTCTCTAGGTAAACTGGTTTTAAGCAAATTAATCTGATAACCTTGGATTCTTAGTCCTCATTTTCTGTCACTTAGAGAGTTTCATACTGGAAATGATGACTCCTGAGAACAGAAATTCCATATTTAGGGGTTATTCTAAGATGACCATGCCAGCCAGCCTGGGAATTGCATAGAAGAGACCTCTGAGTGAGAGTAAGAGTTCAGATTCCTACCACCGACTGCCAGAGGAGGGAATGCACTTTGGAGGGATAAATGTACTGATACTAAATTACTTGTTTTACAGATGGGATTACTTCTTCTGAACTATTATTAAATAAGTGAATACAAAGACTGACTGGGAAATTTTCTTAACAGGTTGCTCCAGGCCTGGGAAATCCAGAGAAGCATGTATAGCTTTATATCTATCCATCCCTTTGGTTCTGTCTTTACTCTTGGGGATTTTGGCCACTCTATTATTCTGACATTTTGTTTCTTACTCTGATTTTGACCTCTATCTCCTGCTGACTGGTTGATTCCTTTCCAGGTCTATGCTCACCTGTCCCATCTCTGGGGCTCCCCAAGGCTTCTTGCTACTGGCTCTATTCTCTCCTTCCTGAGGAAAGACAGTGCTAACATCTGATGAGGACTGGCCCAGGGAAAACAGGCCATGGCAGAATAGCAGCCCCAGCATCTCACATCATCATTGGCAGGCTCCCAAGTGGACCCTGCATAGGAAGTTACCCTTCTTCCTATTCACTAGGAGACTGCTCATCCTTAATAGTTGTATTTAATATTTACAGTTGATAGTGAAAGAGTCATAGGGTGCTGCCAATGGTAAAGCAACTACAGGTATAGCAAATACAGATATACTGTATTGGTAAAGCAAATACAGGTATACTGTATTTGGCAACTTGCCACCTGATTTTTATCAACAGCCACTAGGCCTGAGATGGGTAAGGGAGAAGATGGAAGAATTATGGATCCATTTTGTGTCTTTTTAGAGTCACAGGACGGGTCAGGCTTACAGAAGACTGGCTGTTTGCTCTGAATAGCCCTATTTGCTATAGGCATAAATGCGGTTTATCAAGAATAAGGCTGCTGGTGGTTCTCTCTGCCTTACTCCTTAGAGATGTTTTCCCCTTCACCATCTGGAGCTCTCAAGGCCAGGGAAATGGTAAGATTCCATTTATAATGAAGTTGGAGACTGTCTTCAGCCAAGGAGGAGGTAGGAAAAGAGCTAATTCCAGGCACATACAAGCAGTTGGATCAGCACCTTGAGATTGTACCTGTACAGAAGGGAATAAAAAGTGGGAAGGAGACTAATAAGACTGAGATAAAGGGATTGGAAAAAAAACAAGTGAGCTAAGGGATTTTTTTTTATTTCATTTTGTTTTTTAAATCCATCCCTCAGCTGGCCTGGGGTGAGTCAGAGACCTAAAGGTGAGGCTCCACAAGGACGAGGGTCCAACCAATCTCAGCCCTCTCCGTCCTTTCCTCCCTCGCAACAAGGAAGATCTAAGACTGGGTCTCTGCTGTGACAATTGCTTGTATAGAGCCCTTAGAATATCCAGACTTGGCTCTGGTTATAAAGGACCAAGGTTTAACCTTGGAAATATGAGCAAATTGTTACTGGGATGTGTAGATTAGACCAGTCTAACTGATGGTAGGAGAGTCACCAGAGGCAAATTCTGTCCACTGGGGGTATGATTTCACCTAAGCTTAGAAAGGATACTGCTGACCTTTATGAAGGGAGCCAAGGTGCTATCCAAGCAGGGAGAAATGGGTTAGCAGGAATATACTAAAAGGTACCCGTTAGGCTTATATCCTAGAGACTTAGAGCCAAGCGAGGTGTGATTTTAGAGATAACCCAGTCACCTCATTTTACTGAATGGAGAAATAGAAACTGAGTGATAATGGGACTTACCCAATGTCACACAGCTAGAAAATGACTTCCAACTTTGAAGATCAATTAAGAGCTTATTTTCCCCCTTCCCTTCCTCCCCATCACAGGGACTCCCACAGCATAAGTAAACTGTAAATGAGATAAGCATTTCATTATGATAGATTTTAGGGAAAGTTTTAGTGGGAAAGCCAGGGATCATAAGAAACGGTAATGAAAACACTGAGTTCTTTTTAATGCTTTTTTTTGGTTAATTAGAATTCGTGGTAGCCCAAGTACCTTTAAAAGCACATTAAGAAAAGCAAAGGAAATATATTGCAGGAGTGTCCCTGCCCTTGAGGATGTCACAGTCTAGCAAGGGAGACAAATACATAAAATGCCTTGAGACGATTACAAGCAACATGTCAACAAGTGCAAAGTAATTGAGTGTTACAAACAAAAGACCTAATGCTGCAAGGTACAGATGACAGCTGAGACTTTGTCTGGCTTAGACCTTAGATCAGAAGGTGGAGGCCCACAGGCTAAATCCTGTCCCCAAATGCATTGAGCTTGGCCCACTGGCAGTTATTTTTCATAATATTAATTTGAACCCTAGTTGAGGAGGGAAAAACACTAGTTAATAAATATAGAAAGAATGATAGAATTTGAAAACTAGCATTTTGCAAACTTTAATAAAATTATTCTTGCAAAGATTATAAATTGGTGTTAAAACCATGGTTAATTCAGCCATAAATTTTCATTAGTTTATAATTGCAGAGACAGAAAGTTATATCAACAGTGATTCTCTATAGTTGTAACCTATGCATATACTACATGAACAATATAAGCTGTGTAATTATTTTCTCTTTTCCATGTTATGTTTATTCTGATTATGTTTATTAAAATAATTTTTATGTGCGAAGAATCTAATAAAATTTGACTTGCGAAAAGAAAACTCAGATAAAATGGTTGCTGGACAACTGGACATTCATGTAGTGCCAGGTAACACTATCAGTTTACAGTTTTACGGCCAGAAATGTAACTGCATGTTGGAGGGATCAGACTGTCATTATTTGTTTCCTGGAATGAGTCTGAGTACCGTTCACCAGTAGACCAATTCTGGTGTGAGACAAATACATAACTCAACCCAATGTAGCATATATTCTAGCTGCTCCCTACCCCCAAAAGAAGTATTGAATGTAACTTGCAGTTTACAGGAAATACTGGGGACAGAGAAACAAACTAAAGGGCACCAGGAGGAAGCAACTAATCAAATCAGGAGGTGAGGCATTCTGCAGGGCAACTGGCCAGTTCTCTTCAGCAAGTCAGTGTGGAATTTTTTAAAAAGTCAAAACTACTAGATTAAAGAGATTTAAGGTATACAATAACAATATAATACATGGTCCTGGATTCCTTATTGGTTTAAACAAGTTGCTATCAAAGATAATTGAGGTCAATTGGAAAAGTTTTGATATGGACAGACTTAGATGAGGTACAAATTTACTAAGATGGAAAGGCCAAAATCTTTAACAAAATGCCAGTTCTAAAACCATATATACATAGCAATCATATTTTGTTTTTAAAATGTCTATATATTGATGAAAAAAGATCTGAAAGGGTATGCACTAAGGTGTTAAGAGTGGTGATCTCTGGTGAAGATAAGTTTTCTTGTTGGCCTGCATTTTCTATTTTTTTACAATGCGTGTATACTGCCTCTGTAATGATAAGCTGTTACAAATAAAATAACTGGTTGCCAATGTTGATAACTCAGGATATTTCACATAAAAATCTGGATATTGTATACGAAGGTCTGGGTTTCTCAGGTTTTTTTGAATAATCAGAAGATCTGTCATCCTGGGCTTCCATTCCCACATGGCAGCAATTGGTTGGAACTGAGCGATGACAGTGTATTCTCTCAGTTTGTCACAGTCCCTACCATTCTTTCCTTTGTGCCCTTCACACAATGCTTACCTGCCTGACTCCCTCACACATCTAAGTAAGTAATCCTTGATTTGCATGATTCTAATAGGCTCCCCATCCATAGAACCTCTTATTATTAATCATTTAAAGGTATACCAATAAATTAGCTGCCCAAGAAAAGCATCCATTCCAGAATTATCTGCTCCTGGGTTTTTTATAAGGCAGCCCAGTCATGGGAAACACAAATGAAATATTTAATACCATGGTTTCATACTATAAATTAGTTTAGCAAAATTTCTCTTTGGTAAATGGAATCTAGAAGTATAGCAAACTGTTAACTTTCTTAAGGTTTTGTTTTTTTGTTGTTTGGTTGTTTTGCCATAACACCTTACTCAGAGGAGGCTTTTCAAAATTTACAATGTTTGTTCTTCCTAAGCATGAAACTCCATATGCCCTTTGATTGGTCTATTTCTCCTACTGGTTCTGATACAATTTTTAAAGGAGAAAATCTCTTTCATATGCAATTCAGGATAGGACAGTATCACCGTCAGTTTAAAATCCAGGGAACTACTTTTATCAGCCTGGCACATGATTTCACATTATAGCCTCACACTCAATTGTTTAACAAGAACTGCACACTTGTGCTTCATATCTAGCTTTTCAAAATGATACTGTTGTCTTTTGAATCAATTTCCTTTACTGTCTCATATTCTTTTGGTAAAAATTGTGCCAGTATGCCCAATTTTTTTAGCCAAATTTCTGAGCTTTTCTTTAAGATCCAAAATTTCCTATTGAGTGTTGTTTATATCTCAGTTCATAAAGTCTTAAAGTAAAATCAGGCTCATTCCAGATTGTACAACAAAAGTTTCTATGAACAGATAAGCAACCCTTGAAGCCACAAAGGGCTGGGTTTGAAGTCCCCTTGGAAGGGTTAAGTAATTGCAAAAATGGCACATCATGAACATTTGTTCTAAAATTTTCATTTGATGTCATAGGTTGATTACATACATTTTATCCACTTGTTTTCTCCTTAAATCCTGTACTTACAATGGCATGAAATTTTCTAGCTTAATCATCAATAGTTGTGGCTCTGAATACCTTCATTTTCCAGTAAACACCCTGAAAATAATTATAAGATCTCTTGACTGCCTTTAAATTTTTTATTCCTGGAACTAGTTTCTGGGTCTAAAATAACATAATATATTCCTGCTACTTCAGATACTTCAGATACTTCAGATACTTTCAAAGTGATCTTTTCTTTTTGTTTTTGTTTTTTTAATTTTCTAAATAATCGCATAGTTAAGTGTGGTTCCACAGTCCAACGGCTAATTTAATGTTCTATCTTTGAAACTGGTTATTTAAGCCCAAATTTTCAGTGTGAGAGCATGCTCTACTCACAAATTTCCATTAGTTTGGTAAATAGAACGCTAAATACTCACCTGAAATCTCTAGCTTTGGAGCATCATTTTATTTCCTGGTTTAAGTGTGGGAGGCAGGGTCCCTGCAATGTTCTCAGCAAATCTCCATTCTTCTCTGTAATTGTAAATAATGCAGCCAAGGAATGTACAAATCTAAAAGGTTAAATAGACTTTTTCTGACCCCCATTTACATTTATCATCAAGTAAAAAACATATACATACGTGATTGTTTTAAATACTTGATCAAGAGCAACATCTTTAAGAAGGTGGAGCTAGATTGTGGGCAGGACTTATCCTAATTTATCTTTCTACCTCCCCATTGCCCCCACCAGAGTCTAGCTCAAGAATACTTGAGCATGTTCTTGGCTTTATCATTAAAGAACATTTAAGAAGTGAGTGATTGTATTTTGTATACGACATAGTGTGAGATGAACAACACTGATGAAAAGACAGGCTTATAAAAGCCAAGCATTCCACAGAACAAACAAAACTATATTAGGTATTAGCACTGTGGGGTGGTCAGAAATTCATTCTGTCAAATAAGTGCCTCCATAACTAAGCACTGAAATAAGTACTTGGGGTCATTATGGAAGCACCTCCTTAAATAAAAATCCGAATAAATTAAGGTTTTAAAAAGGATTCCATGCTACTTCTCATCAGTAAGAAGACATGAACTAAAAAAATGAATTATTGATATTAGCAACAACATATATGAATCTCAAAATTAATTAAGCCGAATGAAAGAAGCCAAAAAAAGAGTACATCTTTATTTGACTCCATTTGTATAAAATTCTAGAAAGTGCAAAAATCTATAGTGACAGAAAGCAGATCAGTGGTTGGGAGGGTCCAGAGGGAGGAATTACAATGGGGCAAAGTGAACACTTAGGGGATGAGGCATACATTCACTATCCTTTTTTTTTTTTTTTTGTGCTGCATGGTGGAAGATCAGACCTTTATTAATGCAAGTTTTAAATGCTGATTAATCCTCTCGAGAGTCAGTTTTCCAAAGCATTGGACTGTATTCAAGTCTTTTTCAAAATACATTCACTATCTTGATTATGGTGATGGTTTCATAGATGTATAGATATGGTAAAACTTAATTAACTGTATATTTTAAGTATCATATGCCAAAATATCTCAATAAAGCTGTTTTCTGAAAAATCCAGGGGATTGTAGGAATGGGAAGAAAGTGGATGAATTCTGGGGCCTATCTTGTGGTTCTTTTTTGCTCAAGGACAGCAGGTGTCTGATTGTAAGATCCTTTTTCAGTATTTTGCTGCAGTTTTAACTGCCAGGATAGTCTTTCAGCTCAGCCGACTAGTCTTACATAGAACTGGCCTATGAAGTTTATCATTTCATCTGGTCCAGTCTCCTTTTGGACCTAATATGCAGCTTGGATTCCCTGTCTCTGCCTCCACTTGTTGAGAAGTTTCTTCCATTCAAAATGATCCAAATTTTCTCTCCTTTCAGGCCCAGCTAAGATAAGATTTATTTTGTAGTCTTTCCTATCCATTCCTGCAGAAAGAATTCTGTACCTTCTTCGAGTTTCTCTAGTATTTATAATCTAAATTGCACTTTTGACACCTTTTTTGCTGCTTTGTATTATTTGCTTTTCATGTGCATGTCATATTTTCTCAACTAGATTATGAACTTCTTCAGGTCTGGGACTGGGTCATATTTATCTTTGTGTCTCTCCCAAGGCACTTAATAAGTGCTTAATACATGTCAATTTTAAAATAGCTCACTCTGATAGTCTTTCCAAAGTACTTTCTCAGCCATTATCTCATTTGATCATTACATCAACACTATGAGATTGGAGGAGCTAAAAATATGTTATTTCCTCCTTTTGACAGATAAGGAACCTGAAGCCCAAGGTCACATAGTTTGTCAGAGACAGAGATGGAACAGGTAGTTGCATATGAAGGTTAGATCCAATTCACGGCTTCCCATGGCTCTTCACTTTACCCTGCTACCTGAAGACAGGCCATTGCACCCTTCACCTCCTCATTTCCTAAGTACTTTAGAGCTACTTAGCCAAAGCTCTGTAGTACCATATTAGAAAACTTGACAGATATAAGACATGAAATTTCAATAGATTCCTGATTAGCTCTGAGTCACCAAAACACGTCTGCTACTTTTTCCAAGTGCCATTTGTTAGGGACATTATGCTTGATATTTAACGATGCTGCACTACAGGGTTGAGAAAGCATAAATGATTTTTAAAAGCCTTAGAAAATGACAGCACTTTAATATTAAGCTGATGAGATGACCATGGATATAAAATGTCTGCACTGGATCATACTATTCCTCTATGTATTGTTAGAATAATTATCTAGTTGGTACTAAAAGAAGAGGTTAAACTCTCCACCACCCAGCACACCTAGCTTGTGATTCCTTCCCTACCAACCCAGACTATCAGCTTCTTCTCTGATGCAAGAGATTTGATAAAATTGGTGCGATTTACTTAGCATCAAGTATTATTTTTGAAATACTTGTAATGAATAGATTCCAATCAACTTTGAAAAGAGGATGAGGGTGGGGGTTAAGACAGAGAGGTGGAGGGACCCCTTGAAAGTAACAAAGACCTTTGGTCAAAGTCCATAGCCAACCTGTGGTCAAGGCCATGAAGGAAGCCCCCTCCTCCCATCATTGTCTTCTCTCTTTCCGACCTCCTGCTGGGATCCCCCATCGGCTGAAACCAGTGAGGGAATATGGAAACTCTACGGTAGTCCTGGCTACAAAGGGTGTTGAATGTGGATCTGGGGGTCAAATGGAAGACATCTAGTTCATTGGTCTAGGGGCGGGCATGTGACTCAGTCTAGCCAGTGAGACATATGGGAAAGTCTGCTGGGTGCTTCTGGGGAAGATCCCCACCCCTATTGTTATAGGAAGAAGGCTCTTCGTCTGGCTTGGGACGTGTTCAAAGGATGTACTTCTTGGACTTCTGAAGCCACCCGTGACTATGAGGGGAATGCAAAGGAAATTGCAAAGAACCTTGACACAACGGAGTTACCAAAAAGCCTTGGGACCCCCAGCTCCAGTTGTTAAGCAAGTGATAAATTCCACATAGTTAAAAAAAAAAGAGAGAGGTGAATGATTTATGTGAGATAAAGGAGAGGGCAGAGGAGCCTGGAGGGGAAAATTCGAGAGGAAACCGACCCAAGGGACATCGGGACAACGGGGCTGGCGTGCAGCGAGCGACGGAGAAGACTCTCCGGCGTGTGTGGGGGGTGGGGGGGCTGCGGCAGGTCTGGGGAGGTTCAGGGGGGCCGTTGGATCAGGTTTCGAATCTGCCAGCCGCGACCCTGAATAAGACACTTAACTTCTTTGTGCCTTAGTTTTCCCCTTTGTAAAATGGGTATGACAGTGACTTCCTCGTAGCGAGAACTAAATGAGGCGAAGCAAAGCAAGTGAACCTTCGGCTTAGTGCCTGACTCATCGTAAGCCGTCAATAAAAGTTGGCAGTCAATACCACTTTCCCAACGTTTGCCCTCAACAAGGGGTAGGCACCCAGGGGAAAGGACAAGGAAGCCTTCCAGGGATCACTCCCGACCCCAGAGCCGAGGCCAAAACGCGGAACCTGCGGCCGTTGGCGTCTCGGGGCGCGCGCCAGGCGAGGGGCGGGGCCTACAGTTCCCGCCTCGAGCGTGGCCCCACCCCGCCCCTCCCACGCGACCTCCGCGGCCCTTGCGGCTCTTTCCCCTCGCGTGATCGTCCCTCGCCGTGTTCCGAGGCCCAGCGTCCCCCCACCCCCACGCGGGGCTGTAGTGAGAAGTCCCGGAGCCCGGATGCGGACCTGCCCGCCCCGCACTGCCTCCGGAGCTGCCGCGGCCGCGTGGTGTGCAGGTTTGCCCCAGACGGTCCGGGCGGCGCTGCGGGGGAGAGGAGCCCTGGGTGGGGAGTGTCAGTCAGGCCAGTCCCCGGTCTCCGGCCGCCGAGGCCTCCCTCGCCCTTGGGGATCCTTGGCTGCCCAGACAGGAGGGAAGTAGGCGCCTGAGAGCCCGCTCCGCATATTGATTCATCTTGGGCCCCGTAAGGGTCACATCTTGTGAAAATACCTGTAAAATCAATTTAACATTCAGTGCAGCGTGTAAAGACAGCGCTAGGAATTTAAAAGATGGTCTGAGTCAAAACATTTAAATGCTTGGGTCCCTGTAGCCGCGTTTTAACACGTCTGAGTGCAGAGGGTGGAGAATCGAACCTGATTGCCGCCGCCGTTCACGCCTTCTAACATTTAAAAAGGGTAAAGAAGAGCACCCTAAAAAACCCAAGAGGGTAATTCTCTAGGGAGAAGAACAGCTAGGGAGGGAAGAACAGCTGACTTTTTTGAAATTTAGGGTGGTCCTCATTTTTGTGTGTGAAATTTGCCTGCAAATAATAGATCAACAATAAACAGTTGCTAAAACACTGAGCTTAACTAAGTCATGGCTTTTGTTGACAGGTAGATTGTGTTAATTCTTAACGTCTCTGCAAGGCAGGAATCGTTATCTCAGTTTTGCAGGTGGAAAAACGTTTGGCACAAAAAAAACACATTTTCTTTAAATTCACACAGAACATGGCTGAGCTGCAAATTAAGTCCTAGCATTCTGACTCCTCAGCTGGGTTCCGGTCTAGACCATGTTACAAAACAAATGAGTAGTTACTTTGATATTACTCATAAAATGAAGAAGCAAACCAAATGGTCTGTGAACATGAAGTGTTAAATCATAACCTTCTAGGTCTGTTCTGCTTTGAGAGGCTCAGTTGCCCTTTGGAGTTTGATACGTTAGAAGGGAGGGATGGAGCAGAAAAATGGAAGATAATGTCAAGGGAAAAATTTGGTCTCCAGAGCCCAAATTGTGCCCATCTTTACTTCCCCTTTGTGTCGATGTCCTTCTTTTCGGTGTACTCTATGTTTGGGCAAAACACCCCATAGTCACATTAACTATACTTTGCATTACTCTGATGGCACTGACCTCCCTGTCAGTATTCTTGTCATGCTCTTTCCTCCAGGTGTTCTTTATTAATGCTGTTGATGTGACAACCAGTTGTTGTTCAAGTGTGGAATGAACACTTGAATTCCTGGAGGAATGAACTGAAGGATGTTTCTGGAGTTCATGGTCAAAAACTACCAATAGATCTTAGATGAAAGGACAAGTTAAAGAAGCGCAGGAAACTATCGTGGAGTTAAATAGCTGAGTGATTTGGGGTGGGGGTGGAGTGTGGGGGGGAGTAGACTTTGATTCCTTTTTTCCTTTCCCCAGTTCACTCATAACCGGAAAGTAGCAGCTCAGTTTTAACTTAGACATCATGGTGGGGAGAAGGGGCATTCTCCTGTTTAGACTAGTGAATTGGAAAGTTTACTTTGCTAAGTAGGTTCCTTTTTCGACAGCTTGTAATAAATGGAAAATTTATGTTGTTAGAATGCAAAATGTTTTGCCACTGATAAGTCTGTCCATAAAGCTTGTGTAAGAGCTTGGGACCCAGAATGTGTGATACAGTATCTCCCAGAGAGAGGCATCCCTGAGGTTCCTCCCCAAGTGTAGACAACAGAAATTTGAACCTAAGGTAATTTTCTCTGGAATAGACAGCCAGTTTATTCATCTTTTCTTTCGCTTGGTTCCACAGATAAGAATCCCAAGACAATCAGATGGCATCCGGGGATTTCTGCTCACCTGGAGAAGGGATGGAAATACTCCAACAAGGTAAAGATAGCCATTTGCAAGAGTTTTGGTGGCTTATCAGGAGAGGGCTTATCCAGATTCTTACCTTCTATCATGAAAAGGATTTATAATGTTCACCAGTATGGTTTCTCTCACAGAAGCTTATGTTTCTAGGGAAATTAGAATACATGAAGATTCTTATTGGAAAACAGGTTACACTGACTTCTGTTTAATACCTGCTTGTGCAATACACTAAAATCTCAAGATGCTCCCATGCTGTGTGAGCAAGCATATCCTGAAGATAAGGGTGGCCAGCAAACTCCTTAAAAGCTTCTTTCCTACCCTTGTCTTGAATTTTCTCTTATCTTGTTCTCCAGAATCTCAGATCCTTCCAGGTCTTAAATTCTTTCCATATCTCAAGTCCTTTCTATATCTTAAATCCTTCAATAATGTTAAATCCTTCAAGAACTTGAGTCTTCCATATTTTGACCATTTCCATATTGATCCTTCAATGACTTGGGAGGAAAAAAAAGAGATTTCTTATTCTTTAAAAGGACTTTGGGTATGATGGTTCAAAGAATGAAAATTTGAGTGTTTGGTAAGTAGGAATAAAACAAGACCCCAGCAGAAAGCATGTTGGAAATGATGGAAAGAAAGCCCCCTGAGCAAATGAAATAACAAGATGGTCCCAGTGTCTTGCACTTTTTCTCATGTATGTGTTGTTCTGCATCCACATGGGTTACTCAATTCTATTTACAATAAGGATAATTTGGTTGGTTAAATTTTTTACTAACTCTTAGTAAGAGTATACTTTATCTCATTCTTGCTTATGCGATTAGAGATCACATCCAAAATTAGAGCTTGGACCTTTACACATGTGGGTGTTTTTTTTTTTTTACTTCCTCAAGAACTTTGATTATTCTGTGAGAATGAGGCGTTTTGGGTACTGGCGTGATCTCTATTAAAGGGTCCTTTATTCTTGATTGCTATTTGCCTCATACTTTCCAACAGCATTTTCATTTTCTAAGATTTTAGTTTTATTAGAGACTCATTCCCTAATTCTTGATTAATGACCTTGTATGTAATATAAATGCTTGATACTTTGAGTATTGCCTCTAGTTTATTTGTGGATATATATATTTTCTAATTTCATTAGATTTAGAAAATTTCTCTACCAAAAAACTAGGGGTTTTTTGGAAATGAGTATTTAGCTAAGTTATGCTCAAATATATAAATTAAGAGTCCATACTTTTGCTTTTTTTGTCCCAATGGGGACACTCCATTAAGTATGCAGCAAACAGCTTCCTCCTTGTAACCTGCGTGAAGAGGACCTGTTACAGAACCCACACTTCAGCAAATTGCTTCTGAGTCTCTCACAACACGTGGATGAGAGTGGCTTAAGCCTCTCCCTGGCAAAGGAACAGGCCCAGGTAAGAGTCCTGCGTGAAGGGATGATAAGAGGAAGGAAAAATCTTCTGAGAGGTTCCTACCTGGGTTTTTTTTTTTTGTTTCCTAGGCCTGGAAGGAAGTTCGACTGCATAAGACAACATGGCTGAGGTCTGAGGTTTTGCAGAGAGTCATTCAAGAGCTGCTTGTGGACTATTATGTGAAGACACAAGACACAGATGTAACTTCTGAGGATAAAAAGGTGAGGCAGAAGAGATGAAGTAGGGGTTGGTTGCCAGGTATAGGAATGACCAGGCTAACTTTGGCTTCATCTGATAATATGATCTTGGGGAAATAGGAGCTTCATGTAATGGTTTTCAAAAATAAATGGACTGTAGTTTTGGGGGAGGCAGTGGGGTATGTAGTCAGGGTTTTGAAAAGAAAGATTAACAGGAGAAGCCACTGGCAGCTGAGCAGTTATCTGTAGGAGATGACATGTTGAGGACTTTGGAAATATGTGAAGAGGTGGTTTGTGAGGACGGAAGGAAGGTAGTGCGAGAAGTTCTATAGTAACCTCTTTTTGTTTTTATTCTCTCAGTTCCATCAGACCCTTGAACAGCGACTACTTGTGACTGAACTGACACAGCTCTTAGGTCCTAGCCAGGAGAGAGAGATGCCTCCACTGCTAGGACTGGAGAAAGCGGACCTTCTGGAGCTCATGCCACCCTCAGAGGTTGGGGGCTGGCGGGTATTGGGACCAAAGAAACAAAATGGCTTAATTTCTCCTACATATTTAGACATTTTTTTTGTTCAGCTTTATCTTTTTATAAAAATGATACACATTCATGGTGGTCAACTTAATAAGAAAAATCTTACACAGAAGAAAGTAAAAGCTGAAGTATTACATCTAGAAATAAGTACAGTATCATATACAGCTTGACATAAGTGGTATTATACCCTCCGTGTTTATACAGAGAGTATAATCTGTTTCACTTAATATATTTTAGCCTTTTTTTTAAAGTCTGATAAGGTGATACTTCCTAAAGCACAGTGTCCAGGTGCGTAGTTAGGGCTTAGTGTTCTTATAGCATCCGTTTAAATCACTGACAGGATTCCATTATATGGATGTAGCATAATTTGTTTAACCTTATTGATGGATATCAATTTAAGGTGGTTTCCACATTTTTCCTGTTAAACCACACTGATATGAACATACTAGTTTATGTGTCTTGGCCCTTGTATGATTATTTCCCAAGAGTTAGTGCTCAAAGTGAGATCACTGAGTCAAAAGATACACACATAGAACATACTGGTACTTATTGCCAAACTGCTTTCCACAAAGGTGTTCCCAGTGTCTCTAGTTCCCCACATTTTCATCAATCTGGGATCTTGACATTCATTTATTCTTTTCTAATTTGATAGGCTAAAAATGAATCTCCCTGATGTTTCTTAATGCATTTCCTTTGGTTATCATTAAGATTATTATCATATATTCATTGGCTGGATCCTCTTAGTTCTAACAGTCTATTTGCATCTCTTGTTGCTTCTGTGGCTGTAGGATTTTGTGTGGATGAGAGCTCGGCTCCCACTCGAAGTGGAGAAGCAGCTCAAGAAGAAATGTTTCACTCTGCTCTGCTACCATGATCCCAATTCGGGTAAGTGCTGGCTCTCTGTGTTCTGTTCACAACTGGTCTTCAGGGCTCCTGGGCGGCTCTTTCAAGCATAATGTATTTGAATTTTAGATTTGGGACAGAAGTTGGGAGACACTAGAGACTTAGGAGATGCTTATTTGTGTGTTTCCTTGCTGGTAGAATAAAAACATGGAATTTTGTGAGAACTTTTTATTCAGCAAGGTGCCAAGCTGGAGTGTCCTCTTGCTGCTGGGAAGGATGAATTCATTCTTCTCAGGAGAATCAGAATGAAATAGGGAAGAAAGTTTCCCTTATCTTTATTTCTATGATTTAAGAATTAAGGGCTAAATCTGGTATTAAAGTTAAGACTGAAGAGAATTATAAGAACTGCGCCATTTTTAACAAGACATCAAAAGAAAACCTGGAAGAAGACAGACTTTGTTGGGCTACATGTAAGATAGGGGCACTGAGAAATAGCCTTAAAAGGTCTGTAGCCATTAGATTAGAGTTTGCCTATTCAGTCCTTTGTCTCTTTGCCCAGATTCAGATAGTGAAACTCTGAAGGCAGCAAAGGTGTGGAAACTGGCAGAGGTCCTGGTGGGTGACAGGCAGCAGTGCCAGGATGCCAAGAGCCAGCAGAAGGAGCAGATGGTGCTGCTGGAGAAGAAGAGTGGCATCTACTCCCAGGTTTGTCAGAGCAGCGGGATGGCCTTCTCTCCTTTACCCTGACCCCATGCGCATCTTTGGGGAAGCCAAGGATTTCTGCTCTGCCTTTTTCTCTACTACATTTTCTTTACGCCTTCTTTCTCCTGCCTCCTGGGAGCTCAGGTGCTTCTCCGCTGCCTCGCCTTGCTGCAGAGGCTTCTTCAGGAACATCGGCTGAAGACTCAGTCTGAGCTAGACCGTATCAATGCCCAGTACCTGGAGATCAAGTGCAGTGCCATGATCCTTAAGCTGAGGTGAGCTATGACTGCTTTGGTTCTAAGGGACGCTGTGTCATACATCACTCCCTCCAATCCTTGCCCTCATCTCTCTTTCCCCCACCATGCCTAGCACCTTGTGGGTATCCTGTAAATGACACACAGTGGCATTAGCCTTCAGATTACCTGAAAGCTTTCAACATGCTTGAGTCTTTTATTTTAAAACTTTCTGAAAATGGTGCTTGATTGTGAGATAAATTGCTCAGGAATTCAGAGTCACCTTGTGTGTCCTGCCACTACTTAGCCCATACCTTGATCTTGGGCAGGTACTGTGTCCCATCCTCACTCTCCTGCTGTCAGAGATCCTCATCTTGACATTTCTTTCTTCCCTCTGTCAGGATGGAGGAGCTAAAGATTTTGTCTGACACGTACACTGCTGAGAAAGTGGAAGTTCATCGTCTCATTAGGTGAGAACTCGCAAGAGTTTGGTACCATAATTCAGAGCCGGTTCCCATACTCTCAAGACTCATTCATTTTAACATGTTCCCATTCTTGTCTACTTTCATTATATTGTATCTTCTGTGCCTGGGTTGAAGAGACCGTTTGGAGGGGGCCATTCGTCTACAAGAACAAGACATGGAGAAGTCCCGGCAGGTCCTAAACACCTATGAGGTCCTTGGGGAGGAGTTTGACAGGCTGGTAAAAGAGTACACCCAGCTGAAGCAGGCAACTGAGAACAAGCGCTGGGCACTCCAGGAGTTCAGCAAGGCCTACCGCTGAGCGTTGGCAGGGCCAGGAGGCCCAGTTTCTGCATAGGTGCTGCTGCTGCCTCTTCCTGGTAAAAAGAACCACCTCTACCTGGGGCTGTCTTCACTCAAGGGAGTGTGGGGACACTTGCTTGAAACACTGCAGTCATTTAGGCACCCTCCTGGTTTCTCTTGTTAAAATGACTGAGTCTCTTCTGGAAAATTTAGGCGATTTATATAATTTTATGTACAGCTATTTTTCAGTGTCGACCCTGTATTATATTTGATTATCTCCTAAACAAATTGATAATATCGTGTCTTAGGATTTTAGTCTTTTTTCCTTTGGGGAAAGATGGAAAAAGAACATCAAAGGCTGTGTGGGTAAGGAGGGGGGTACTGAGTGGATCCAAATAGAGACAGATCTCCAATGCTTACACAAAGGGTGGGAGGTAGAAGTGCCAGCCTGCCCACGTGGAGCGTTTGAGGCTTCTTCCAGAGCAAGAGTAGATTAAAACTGGGCTTGCTCTTGAACTATAGTCTCCCTCAGGGTGCTAGATGCTAAGGTGGTTAGGGAGCTATTCTGTCACTGTGGCTCTCAGTGGGGGTGTTACGATACGGCAGCCGGGCATTCAGCTCTTGTTACAGGAACGGGCACAAGCTTCTTGTGCTCCTGGTACCCTCTGGTGTGGTTGGAGGGTTAATTCTTTCTCCAAAATCAGAGGGTGGGAGGAGACCACCATGAGGAACCAAGTTCCATGGTCTACTTAGCTTAGAACAAGTCAGAGCCCTGATGGATGTCAAAACCAGGGACTGAAAACAGAAGCAGAAGACTATCCTTATTTAAAAGAGTCTACTCAGCTTCTCAAACTACTTTCCAGGGAGACTTGGCAAGGCATTCTGCTAAGGTCAAATAATGATGGTCTTGGATTGATTTAGAGGAAAAATTGAGTTCTTTTGATTCAACTTTAAATTTTTCTTTAAATGATGCTTACTACCATTTATCTATAAGCAAATGTTGGCCCACACACAATAAACAAATAGCAAATAGATTAATAGAAAAAAAGACTTATTCAGTATTGCTTATTCTATAGTTTTTTTCTCCCAACTTTTTTTGGGGAAAGTTTTCAAATCTATAGAAAAGTTTAAAGAATAGTACCATAGCACCAGTATACTCTTAACCTAGATTCAACAATTGCAACCATTTTGCTTTTCTCTTCCTACTCCCCCATCTAGATGGATAAAGATGTAGTTATATAGACTATTTTTTTCCAAACCATTTTATAGTAAGTTGCGGACATTATGACATTTCATTCCTTAAATACGTAAGCAGGCAACTAAAAAATAAGGGCATTCCCCTGCATAACTAATACAATTATTACACCTAAAAATTAATAATTTTATAATACCTATTATTGAGGTCATATTCAAGTTTCCCCAATTTTTTCCTGGTCTGGGGCCCAATAAAGTTTCATGTATTACATGTGGCTATTAGGTTTCTTTAATTTATTTTAAAATAGAACATTCCTCCCACTTTTTTATTTGAAATTGACTTTCTGAAAACTCAAGGTGTGTTACCTTGTAGAATGTCCCATTGTCTAATTGTTTCCTGTGGTGGCTACCTTGTTCCTCTCCTGTCCAGTATAGTAACCACTAGCCACATGTGACTGTTAAAATTCAAATTGAAGATAATTAAAATGAAATAAAATTATACTTTCAATAGGTTGGTGGTTACTGTATTAGACAGTGCAGATATACAAATATTTATATCATTGCTAAAAGTTCTATTGGACAGTGCGGTAAGCCTACATTTCCTGTAAACTGGAAGTAGGTCTACAGACTTTATTAGATTCAGGGTAAACATTTTGGCAAAGAACACTTAATAGATGACACTCTATACTTCACATTACATCACCCCGGAGCCAGCCACATCAGGTCAGGATGTCTCAATAATGCTGCATTTGATTGCTCGGTTAAGGTGGTAACTGCCAGATTGCTAATGTATAGAAGTACATCTTCCTTTTGTAGTTAATAGCGCTTGGAAATGAACATCAAATATCTCAAAATAGCTCTTCCTGGTGTTATGGCATTCAGCATTTCCTCATTTAATTAGGGGCTCATCGTGAACCATGTTAGGTTTTGGTATTTGAAATAAGGACAGTACATTCTAGTTATTTCATGAAAAAAAGGAATTAATTACTGAGCTTATGAATGAAGTTAGGTAGAAAAAAAATCTTTCACAACAGTTCCATGATGGGGGAAAGGGACACAAGGGGTGTTCATTGTCTCGGCACCACGTGGTTTGTGTGGATCCTTTCATTCTTCACACTGACTGGAGATGGAAGGTTTGCAGGAGGAGCCGTTCACATGTGTTCTGTGGTCTATTGTGGAATAGATGGAAGGGGAGACCTGAAGGCAAGCACAGGGGCTGTGTGACAGAGATTGCTGAGGGTTGGCGTCTTGGACCTTAGCTGCCCTCTCCCCCTCACATTTTTCAGAAAAGATTTAATTTATTGCCTCTCCTTCATTCTTTTACAGTCATAGCTTTCTTCACTAGTCTTTTACCACATCTGATCAGAAGCAAGTCTTGTTGATTCTTCCTCCATAATGAGAGGCAAAGTAAACCACATCCAGAAATTGAAATAGGATCGCTGTCCATAAGGAAACTATGGGTGTCTCAGACAAATAAAATCTGTCCCCTCTCCTGAGGAATAACCCTGCATTTTTCCTCAGCCACCACAAATAGGAAACCCACCACCCCTTAGAGATCAGCCTGATGGTCCCCAAAGGAGGGGAATCCCTGAGGTCCAGCTTCCCTGTGGGGCCCCTCACCCCATGAAGAGTCTTTTAACATTACCATTTTGAATGATCTGAGCTAGGATTTGTTAAGGGAACTGACAGATCGGGTCTCCTACCTTGAGTCAGTGAAAATATAGGGGGTGACTCATCATGGATGAGATTAGCAACCTGTAGAAATAATTTACCCTAAAAGATGCTTTATATTCAAGTGTCTGAGGTCCAGCCAAAGTGGCTAAATAAGTCCTGGTCTCAGAAAAATACATCCAAAATTTAGACCTATATGTACTAAGCTTGGCTGAAGAAAGAACGTGTAACCGAAGTAAATGATCAGCCCAGAGTTTAGAAAAGCGTTACCTAAACAGTAAGGTCAGGGTTCTCCAGAGAAACAGAACCCGTTACATATATTTATATATTAGGTTGGTGGAAAAGTAATTATGGTTTTGCAATTATTTTTAACCTTTTAAACTGCAATTACTTTTGCACCAACCTAATATAAAAAATAAGATTTATTTTAAGGAATTGGCTCATGATGGTGGGGCTGGCAAGTCAGAAATTTGTACGGCATGTCGCCGTCTTGAGGCAAAATTTCTCTGGGAAACCTGGTTTTGCTCTTAAGGCCTTTGATTAGATAACACATCTAGGGTACTCAAAGTCAACTGATTGTAGATGTTAACCACATCTATACCACATCATCACTGCAACACCTAGATTAGTGTCTGATTAAATAACTGGGGATTATAGGCTAGTCAAGTTGACATACGTAAAAGTAACCATCTCACAAGCATTCTGGTTTTGGTCCAGTTCTAAACCTGTTTGAAAGAGACACTGAATTAGAGATATGAGTTAGGTCACTGGAGAGAGGATATACACTGGGGGCAGGAACCAGGCCTGGTTGCAAGCTCCATAAAACAAGAGCTTTGAAACAATTAGGTACCAGACAGGAGTTCTAAGCACATTTCATGTATTAAGTCACAATTATCACAGCAAACTTCTGAGGTAAGTACTGTTATCATCTCCATGTTACAAATATGGAAATGAAGTAAGGTGTGGAGAGATCAAGTAACTTGTGCAATGTCACAAAGCTTTTAAGTTGAAGAGTCCGGATACGAATCCAAGCAGCCTTACTCCAGAACCTACTGACCTGAGACCCTCTGAAGCCCTGGGTCCATGCATACGCCCTACCAAGCAACATCGTGTTTACTGCTTTGATTATCCCTGACTCTAGGAAGGGAATGCCTCAGATGACTATCCCTGCAGCTAGAAAGTGCTATCCTCCATGTACATTGGCCATGCACGACAAATAGTGGTCTCCGGTGAGTGTTGCAGGAAGTTGGAGGCATAGGAGCCTACTGACAAATGGAGGCTCTGGGCTTACAAATCTGGAGCCAGGCCCTAAACCAGGAGACCACCAATGTCCTGCCATCCATGAGACCAGCCAGCATAGCCAATGGGCATCTTCCCCTGCCACTGCCCCACCCTACTCAGGTCCTTATTTGGGGCCCTGCAAATTGTCCTAACTGCCCCTCCTCTCATCCTGCCAGGCCAATTTTTATGATGATTTCGATTTGCTTTTCATAAGTATTTTGTAATTTTCACTTCATTTTGTCATTTCTCTGTTCACAACTCTTCAGGTCTCGTTGCATATTAACATAAATAAGACACTTTAATGAAAAATAGCTCTATTTTCCAAAACAAAACAAAAAACTAATGAGAAAGGTGACTTATGTTTTTGCAAATCTTGATATCTGGTTTAATAGAAAACAACTGAATTCTCATATCTGCTTTCTGTGTTGATATGTGGCTTTGGTTGAATAAAGAAAATCTGACCTCATGCAGACATGTAGGAGATCCTCTTGCACCTCAAAAGGATCTCGGGAAGACCCCGAGGTCCTTGGGCCACATTTTGGGAAACATTCCAAAAGAAAAAGCAATGAGTTGGGAATCAGAAGAACTGGATCCTTATTCTGGCCCTTCCATTTATGCTTGAACAAAGCATAACTGTTCAAGATAATTAACCTAGGTATTCTCATTTACCAAATGGGTATATTAAAAATTCTTATGCCACAAGATCATGTCCTGAGGATTAAGTGAGATAATACATTTAAAATGCCTGGCAGGTGGTAGGGCTCCATAAATATCAGTCCACCTAGGAGGACTATTACATTATTTTATTTTTAATTATCCAACACTTTTTTTTTTTAAAGATTTTATTGGGGAAGGGGAACAGGACTTTATTGGAGAACAGTGTGTACTTCCAAGACTTTTTTCCAAGTCAAGTTGTCCTTTCAGTCTTAGTTGTGGAGGACGCATCTCAGCTCCAGGTCCAGTTGCCGTTGCTAGTTGCAGGGGGCTCAGCCCACCATTCCTTGTGGGAGTCAAACCAGCAACCTTGTGGTTGAGAGGACACACTCCAACCAACTGGGCCATCAGTGGCAGCTCAGCTCAAGGTGCCATGTTCAATCTTTTTAGTTGCAGGGGGCACTGCCCACCATTTCTTGCGGGACTCGAGGAATCGAACTGTCAACTTTGTGGTTGAGAGCCTACTGGCCAATGTGGGAATCAAACCAGTAGTTTTCGGAGTTAGGAGCACGGAGCTCCAACTGCCTGAGCCACTGGGCTAGCCAGGACTATCACATTATTGCTATGAGGTAAGAGTGACTGCTGAAGACTGGACAGCTCTATGAGCTTACAGAGGAGGGGGCCTTCAAAAGAAAAGGATTTAAACAAGCAGAAAGACCAGGCAGAGATCTGAGGTTTTCCACACATTAAAAAAATTTTTTTTCCACATAATATAAACATGATCGTAGAAAATTTGGAAAATACAATTTTTCCCCATATATTGAGGTCATTCTGCATGTACAATTTGTGATTGGCATCATTTAATGGCATATCATGAGCATTTCTCCATGTTATTAAATTTTCTCTGACAACATTGATTTTAATGGCTTCCTAAGATTTCATTGCAGGGATGATTTATTTAATCATATGCCTATGGAATATCCAACTTGTTTCACATTTTTTGTAATCAAAAAATGCCACACTAAGCATTTCTCTTAATTAATCTTTGCCATAGTTTGTGAAGATTGTCTAGGATAGCTTTCTAGAAGGAAAATTATAGAAGATAACGTCTTAAGGTTAAGATCAAAGGCTCTGGAGTCAGTTGACCTAAGTTTGTTGATCCCATCTAAATTCCTTCTTAAGATGGCAAGTCACTTAGCTCCTTTACCCATAGATGAATAACACTTCCTACCTCAGAGGGTTCTTGTGAAGATTCAGGGTTCTTGTGAATGTAAAGTGCTCTTCATAGAACCTGACACAAAATAAGGGCTTAATAAATGTTAGTTGTTATTATCACAAGTTAAATTCATATATTTAATCACACACATGATACACATACAACTAGTCTGTTTCTGGGCTCTTGGTTTAGCTCTTATTCTATTCTTGTGTCAATTGCACATTGTAGCCCTTTACTTATTAAATATAGTTTATTCCATAAAGGATTTGAGGTAAAGGACTAAAAATATAGAGCAAATTTCCTCTCCTTTCTTCTCTTTTTAAAATTTTTCTTTGCTTCTCTTGTCTGCTTTTTATTGCAGATTAATGGTAGTAGAATCATTGTGTCAAATAACAAAAGATTCCATTAAAATTGTGACTGAATTGTAAAAGTGAGAAATTAATTGGGTAAGAACCGATATAAGAGTCTTTTTCCCCCTAAGAACATGGCTTGTTTCTCCATTTTTTAATTACACCTCTCAGCAAAATTTTGTACTCTATGTAGTTTCCTCACATTTTTCAGTAAGATTACAGCTACATTTTTTTATGATAGCATTATTGTAATCACTGTGAATGGGGAAAATGCTAATTAAAATAGCTAGTGCATATTGAAGGCGTACTATGTGCAGGGTAGATTCTAAATGCTTTACCTACCATGTTGACTAATTTAATTGTCTTAACAGCTTTACAAGATTTACATTTCTATTTTGTGGGTGAGGAAACAGGACAGAGAGGTTAGGTTCACATAGTTAGCAAATGGATGAACAGAGCATCTGGTTCCATAAGCCATGATGTTAACTATCATGTTATCAGGATATTTTTATTATGTCTTATAATTGGTTATTCTTAGTATATAAGAAGGCTACAAATATGTTTTATATTTGTCTTGTATCGAGAGATATCTCTGAATTCTATTAATTCTCATTATTTTAGAATTGATTCTCATGAATTTTCTATGTATACAATCATATCTGCAAACAATGATAAATTTGCCTTTCTCTTTCCAAAAGTTGTAACCCATTCTTTTTTAATTTCCAGTCTTATTGTATTGGATTTTTCAGAACAGTATCAAATAGCACAGTGATGAGATTAGACAGTCTTGTTTTATTTTATCTTTACATAAATTGTTGACTTCATATATATACATATATGTATTTATATATGAAGAATATTAAGACTATTAAGAATGTTTATAGAAAATGGAATTAACTTATGTTCTCTTTGGTGGCTCTTAAAAATGATCAAATGTTTTTCTTGTTTGGATTTTTTTTGATCTATTACATAAATAAATTTTCTAATACCTAACCTTGTGTTAATTCCTGAGATAAGCCCTAATTTGTTGTGGTATATAATTATTATACTAACGCACTCTTGAGTTTTATGTGTTAATCTGAAATATTGTAGTATTTTACATTTATATTCATAAGTGAGATTGGTCTATAAGGTTATTTTTCTGTGTGTGAGTGAGGGATGCTATTTCTGACAGGTTTTGATATTAGGTGTATTCTGGCTTCATAAACAAACTGGGTAGTTTTCCATCTTTTTCTGTATTCCAAAACAGTTTTTACTTTCTATCCATTTTGACAGATAAATACTGTATAATAGAGATGACAAGGAAAAGAATGCAAATCGGCACAGATTATTTTGCCTCAGTAACTCTGCCACTTTTGCGGCTGGAGGACAGCCTTGATTGTGAAGCAGCAATTTGAACGAGTAGGAGGGTCAAGCGGGCCATTACTTTGGTGTTGAAGAGTGCGACTGGCTGGGCAGGCACAGAGGTGAATGAAGGTGGTCCCAGGGAGGGAGGCCAGTGCTGAGGGAGGAGGGCAGCACAAGAGAAGATGAAAGGAGAGTTTACAATGGGCTGGAAGCACCTAGAAACAGCATCAGTTAGACGAACTGGGCCTGAAGGTGAGGAATGCTGGCAGGCCCATTGGAGGAGGATCTGGGGAGTGAGTACCCCTTCCTTTCCAGCAAAGTTTCCAATGCTCTGGCTTGTTGGTCACTGGCTCCTATTGAAGTAACATTCTTTCTTACACAGGGTATTTACCCTTTTGTCCTACCATCTCTCTCTCTTCATCCCAGTCGAGTCCTATATCTAGTGATTCACATGCTTCTGAGCACAAGAGTTCAGCATGGAGGGCAGAGCAGATGGAAGCAGAGCATAGATAGACTTCACCAGCTTTGACTTTATGCCTAGGAAGAGTCCTTTACAAGAGTCTCTATTTCCTTTTCAGTCCTTTCCTTCTGCTTCTCTTATAGCTCATATAGGCAGACCCACAGTATATGCTGTTTTTTTAAGACAAAGGGAAGTGCTGTATGAAAGGCGGGGAGCAATGTGGTATGGAATTACTGGGAGCTATTCAGCATTATGCTTGCCATGTAGCTGAGGCCATTTTAAATGAAAAATCAAAGACATCACAGACAAATGAAATTCAGCCCATCTAAACTTACTTTTAGGTCAGTCAGAAATTCTAGGCTCTTTTTACACAAATTCTTTTGAAAATTATTTTATGATGAAAATTATTTTAACTGATGGCAAAACTGACATTACTGTTTTATAGATTTTCCTCTCTCCCTCTCACCCATGGATGGATTAGTTAACAACCAACAGAGCAGCCACCAGCTTGACATCAGGAGCAAGATGCCAGAAGCACAGATGGTCCACAACCCAGATAATTAGAAACAACATCTACTAAGTCTTCTGTGAACGCAGAGTTTGGTTGGGCACAGCTGGGGCAGAGAACAAGCAAGCCTCCTCAACAGCTCTTTTTTTTTTTAACTCTTAAAATGTCAAAGGAACACTGACTCTCTCCAGGTGGACAACCACCTACTCACAAGACCTTCAGAGAAGAATCCAAATATTGTAGGTACTCCACCCTAAAGGAAGGGGAGCATAACTCCCCCCTCCTTAAATGTTGGAAACATGGTATAACAACTTCCTTCCAAAGAGTACGTGATGGAAGTAGGGGAGGGGAGAGTGTAATTCTACTACTACTTCTATCAGGTGATAAAAGTCAATATCAACAGTCATCAATTATGTCGATAATATGTATTCTTGATATGAAGTGATGAAAATGGCACTTGCCTCTATGATCTTCCTCCCCCAAACCCATAATCCCAGCCTATCATGAGAAACCCATCAGACAAATTCCAATAGAGGGGCATCCTACATTATATCTGACCAGTACTTCTCAAACTCCTCAAAAACTACTCTCAAGGTCATCAAAAACAAGGAACATCTGAGAAACTGTCACAGCACAGAGGAGCCTAAGGAGACAGGACAACTATATGTAATAAGGTATCTATGGGATCTTGGAACAAAAAGAGGACATTAGGTAAAAAGTAAGGAAATTTGAATAAACCATGGACTTTAATTAATGTTTTCACTATTGGTCCATGAATTGTAATAAATATACCATACCAATGTTAAGATGTTAATAAAAGAGAAAGCTGAGGGGAGGCATATGGGAACTTGCTGTACTATCTGCTCAATTTTTCTGTAAATTTAAAACAAGTCTAAGAAATAAAGTCTAATAATAATACTAATACCTGCAGGAGTCAAATGAAGACTAAGATGGGACGAAAGCACCTCCAACCCCTTTAACCTTTGGCTTTTAATTCTTTGGCTTTTGGACTCTTACCCTTTTGGGGCATTTACATTGCACCCAAGACTCCTTAGAGTTTATCCTACCTACACCCTTCCGTACTTCCCAGGACCTTCTCCCCCACAGGCCTGGGTGATCTCATTCAGTCTAGGGACTTCAAGTCACTACTCTCTTCTGGCGATTTCTAAATCTTGTCTGGTTCAGGTCACTGTTCATCTAACTCTCTATTACGCAGCGCCCCCTAGGCGTGCAATTCAGCATTTCCAGACCCAAACCCGGATTGTCCTAAACCTGCTTCTTCTCGTTGCTTGTCTAACTCACACAGAGATCAGAACCTTGGGCATCACCGTGACTTCTCTTTCTCATGGCTCCCTGCCAGTCGGTCCCTAAGTTCTGTCAACGCCTCCTGTTTAGGGCATTTTGTACCGTGATTTCCTTTCCATCTTCTCTGTCAGACCCTGAACACTTCTGGGCTCTCCTCCCTATGTCTTTCTTCTTCATTCCTTTCTTTTCCATCCCTATAGCAGGTATTAACAAAGGAAAATGTTGAGATCTCCCTCTAGCAGGTACTGACAAAGGAAAATGTATAAATTCTCTCATGACTCCTCTACTACTGTAACTGCTTACCATGAATTCCTTTTCTCTATCTTCGGGATGTGTGTGTGTATTTATTCACATTTTGTGTTTGAGATATAGAATCACGAGGAATTAGTAGGTGAGTTGCCACAATGTATTTACAAATCTAACACACTAAGGACCACACAAAGCCTATTTTAAGAGCACCAGCCATTAATCTAGTCTTCTCAGGGCTAGTAGACCTAAGTAGTGACACAAGAACCACCTTCGAATTAGGTAACGGAGAAGCTGACATAAAATGGCTGCAGAACTCAATCAAATTTAGACCTGAAAATAATGGCGTGAGAAGATAATGAGGAAACTTCAAAAAGTGTAATGAGATCTAAAAACTTGTTTAAGGCCGTATTGCACGAGCTGCAATAATGAACCGTTTGCCTCATCGAGCCAGCCAGGAGTCGAACCTGGAATCTTCTGATCCGTAGTCAGACGCGTTATCCATTGCGCCACTGGCCCCGAGACAATCAAAGATTACTCGATGATGATACTTCAAGCTTCTATGGCAGGGTTTCATGGGACGTGTAGTCCCCTAACGATATTTTACGAATAACACAAGGTATTATGGGAGATTGAAACTCGTAGAGAACCAGACCCTGGGACTGGTGGATACTCCGGAGCTTCGCCGCACGTCACTGTACAGCCCGCGGATTGGCAGGAAGAGCCATTCCCCATCCCTCGTCTCCGCTGAGAAGCCGTGGAAGACGCTCTGGTTGTTAGGGCGACTCGTCCCGCCTTCCGGGGGCTTTTTCCTCGCTTTATGATTGGCTGCTAGTATCAAGAAATCCCGGCGTGGACAGCGCGAGGGAAAAGATGGCGGCGATGGCGGTCGGTGGTGCGGGTGGGAGCCGCGTGTCCAGCGGCAGGGACCTGAATTGCGTTCCCGAAATAGCTGACACACTGGGGGCTGTGGCCAAGCAGGGGTGAGGGCCTGGGATTCCGGGCGGGATGCGGGTCTGAACTCGGCGGCGGAGAGGGGCAGACTAGTCATCCCCGAGAGTCGGGGGTGAGGGGGTCGGAGGGGAGAAGATAAGGGCGGGAGAAACGAGTACTCCTTGAGGGAAGAAGCTTCGGGTCCTGGAGCGTCAGAAAAAAACTCACTGGGGGCGTGTGGTCTCTGACCCTAAAAGTCTGGGTTGTCAGGTAAACTCAAAAAGGGGGCGTATAGACCTCCAGGGCCCTGGAGAGCGAGATTATTGTCTTGAGAGTGGGGAAGTGTTACGGGGCTAGGGAGATAAGAGATAAACCTTGAGGGGGGGAGGCATGGGCAGTACTGGGGCAGATCTGGATGTGACAGTCCTGGGAAACCAGTGATAGTAGACTAGAAAATCTACTTGGTTTGCATTTCATCGTTTCTCCTTACTCATGTTTTCCGTGGTTGTGTTTTGGGGAGAAATTGAGGCACAGTGTAGGGGAAGTGATATGCCCAAACATGAGCTGAACTCAGCAGTCCAGTCGGTTGACTGATGATGGCAGCTGAAAGGGTTGTGCAGAATCCAGATAGCCTAATCCAGTTGCTTGGATCTCTGGGCACTGCTGCTCTCTTTACATGACAATTCTGGGTCTGTCGCGGTTGTAGGTTTGATTTCCTCTGCATGCCTGTCTTCCACCCGCGTTTCAAGAGGGAATTCACTCAGGAACCTGCTAAGAATCGACCGGGCCCCCAGACACGATCAGACCTACTGCTGTCAGGAAGGGGTAGGGACCATCCCATATGCCCCTTAATTATTCTTAGAGGCAGTAACAACTTCTGCTTTATCAGTGCCCTCATTCTCCTTTCCTGACTTAGATATATTGATTAGTCCTTAGGAAATAGATAACTCTTTTCTCCTTGCTTACCTGCTAAAAGCCTTAGTTTCCTAATCTGCATCAGGCTATTCTGTGTCTATGATAGAAAAAGTGTTTTTCTCTTATCGCTACTCTATTCCCTCTTAAGAACTAGAAATCAAACAAGTAAAGTGCCTAACCTCATTCAGTCTTTGTCTTTCTTGGGTGGGGGAGTGCAGATTGGAATACGCTAATTGTGGGAAAGCTTTCTCCATGGATTCGTCCAGACTCAAAAGTGGAGAAGATCCGCAGGAACTCTGAGGCGGTAAGACTGTTTGACCTCTCCACTGGATCTTTCTAAAGATCAGGTCTGTAACCAAGCTGGGTGGGTAGAACAGGTGTCCCCCTCACCCCCATAATTCAGTAACTCTGATATAATGATGCAATTAAAGCTACATGGATTGTTAGCTCTTAAACTTTTCTTCTTGATCTCCATTCAGGCCATGTTACAAGAGCTGAATTTTGGAGCATACTTGGGTCTTCCAGCTTTCTTGCTGCCCCTAAATCAGGAAGATAACACAAACCTGGCCAGAGTTTTGACTAACCACATCCACACCGGCCACCACTCCTCCATGGTATGGCTGAGGGCCTCTTTTCCTACTGCACATATGGTAGTTAGGCTGTCCTACATACCTTCTTGTTCCTAGCCATTCAGTAAAGGGTACATTTGTTAGAACTGTAATGTTAGTACTGCCTATCCCTGTTTAAAAGTAGCGAGCAGGGAGTTATAAAATATTAAGAATATATAATTATTTATACAAACTTATACTTGGAATAGAGAACAAGACATATTTACATAAGAATATACACAATACATACATATAATCATAAATTGGCAAATGCACATAAAGGGGTTAACTTGAGATCTGGATCAAGATATTTTAATTGAAGGAAGCTTTCTGGACCCACTGAGTTTTAATAGAGTACTTGTTCATGTACAGTTCTGGATGCGGGTACCATTGGTGGCACCAGAGGACCTGAGAGATGATATAATCGAGAATGCACCAACTACACACACAGAGGAGTACAGTGGAGATGAGAAGACGTGGATGTGGTATGTCTTCTTTTGCTGCTGTACGAGGGCAAAGGGTAGGGTGAGGGGAAGTACAAGGTGGAACCTGTAGGGTTGGCCTCCTTGGCACAGTTGGCTATGGTTATTGGTGAGCCATATGTATTTGACTGTAGTTTTCTGTGTTTGTCTCTGGACAGGTGGCACAATTTCCGGACCTTGTGTGACTATAGCAAGAGGATTGCAGTGGGTAAGTCCACAAGGGTCTTAGGATAGGTATTCCTTCTCTGACTTCCTGTGAATAAGAATCAGGAGTTTCATGTAGACTCGGCTGCTGGGCAATTTTGCTGTTTTTCTGTGTTTCGTAAGGAGTAAAGAGATCTTGCGCAAAAGAGCAAGGAAAGGCTTCTTTCCTAACAGTAGTTGACAGGTCTTTCTTTTCCCTTGTGTAGCTCTTGAAATTGGGGCTGACCTCCCATCTAATCATGTCATTGATCGTTGGCTTGGGGAGCCCATCAAAGCAGCCATTCTCCCCACCAGCATTTTCCTGACCAATAAGAAGGGATTTCCTGTTCTTTCTAAGATGCACCAGAGGCTGATCTTCCGGCTCCTGAAGGTGGGTGGTAGAAGGGTTCTAAAGAGGGTTCCTCTCTTTAGGGTTCTGGAGAACAATTTCAGCAAAGTTGGGAGTCTTGAGAGGAAAAGGCAAATGGCAGTAGGAGCCCCAGAAACATTTCAATAGGAACCAAATTTTATGAGAACTTTGCAGAAGGTTCCATTTAAGACGTTATAAAGACATGGGGCCCTTTGAGCCAGGCTGATGCTAATATGCATAGGAGGGCTTGATAAGTTTGTTGCAGCCTGGTGCTGCTTTTATTGGCATCTGGAGAACTGCTGGTCTGGGCCTTATTTTATGTATGCTAGGACTCTAGCCATAAGGTACAATAATGTCCCAGAATCTTGGCTCGAGGACTCCGTCTGATGGTCTGCTTCTCTCACAGTTGGAGGTGCAGTTCATCATCACAGGCACCAACCACCACTCAGAGAAGGAGTTCTGCTCCTACCTCCAGTACTTGGAATACTTGAGCCAGAATCGCCCTCCACCCAATGCCTACGAACTCTTTGCCAAGGGCTATGAAGACTATCTGCAGTCCCCTCTCCAGGTGGGTCTGCGGTACACTGAGAGGAGGGAGGTTGGGTCTCTTGCGAGTAGGTGTCCTAAAATCCTACCAAAGCTCAGGAGGCAGTGGGAAGGTTTTGAAATTGTGGTGCACTGTCCTTGCCAGAAACTGGCTAACTTACTTTGCCTGTTTCCTCTTATCAGCCACTGATGGACAATCTGGAATCTCAGACATATGAGGTATTTGAAAAGGACCCCATCAAATACTCTCAATACCAGCAGGTACAGTGTGGGTCCCAGATTGGGTCAAGCACAGGGCCGGGATGACCTAGGTGAGGATAGGATTACAGCCATGAGGTCTTCTCTCTTTCCATCCAGGCCATCTATAAATGTCTGTTAGACCGAGTGCCAGATGAGGAGAAGGACACCAATGTCCAGTGAGTGCCCTCCCCACAATCCCAGAGATTGGTGTGTCTACTTCTCTATATGCCAAGTCATCTTGACTCTTCCTTTTTCCTTAGGGTGCTAATGGTGTTGGGAGCAGGCCGGGGTCCCCTGGTGAATGCTTCCCTGCGGGCAGCCAAGCAGGCTGACCGGCGGATAAAGCTGTACGCTGTGGAGAAGAACCCAAATGCTGTGGTGACGTGAGTAGCAAATCCCTTGCTGGGAAGTTTGTCCACAATACTTTTCTCGTCAGTGTCCTTACTTGTGTTACTCTGTTTCAGGTTAGAGAACTGGCAGTTTGAAGAATGGGGAAGCCAGGTGACAGTAGTCTCATCAGACATGCGGGAATGGGTGGCTCCTGAGAAAGCAGACATCATTGTCAGTGAGCTTCTGGGCTCCTTCGCTGATAATGAACTGTCACCTGAGTGCCTGGATGGAGCCCAGCACTTCCTAAAAGGTGCCTCCAAGCTGGGGTGTATTGCGTAAGGGGAATGGATTATCAGCTGGGAAGGCTGCAGGGGGGTGGGGGGGATTGAATGGGGGGTGGGGGGAATTGGGTGGGATGGCAGCCTAGGAGGAGGTTACAAGGTTTAAGGGAAGGTGGGCTGGACTTGGGTCTGTGCCCTTAGTAAATGAAGTAATCTCTCCGAACTTCAGTATTCACATTTGTAAAATGAGGGGAGTGGACTAGAGCAGAGACACTTAACCTGAGGTCTGTGGACTTTCTGAGCTGCTGTGATATGGACTTTGGGCTTAGCTTTCATGAAGATCTCAAAAGGCTTTGAGACCCCCCAAAATTGAGAAGCACTAGATTAGAATATCTTAGGTTCCTTCCAGTTTTAATCTTGTGTGACTCTGTAACTTAACCTGAAAGTGGAATCCCCTGCGACAGGAGTTGGGAGCAGGTTGGGCTGGGAATGTGACAGCACTGAGTTGCCTGGGCGTGAGAGGTTTGAGCCTTCTGTAAGTACAGATACACCATGTCCATCCCTTGGGAACTAATGTGGCCCTCCTGCTCTGCAGACGACGGCGTGAGCATCCCTGGGGAGTACACCTCCTTTCTGGCTCCTATCTCCTCCTCCAAGCTGTACAATGAGGTCCGAGCCTGTCGGGAAAAGGACCGTGACCCTGAGGTAAAGAGCCACTCCCTTCTGGAGGACTCCTCTCTTTAGTCCTTTCTTTTTCTGTATTAGCATCAATTATTTTACTTTTTTGCAAAAGATGGAGAAGTGAAGGAGAACTTGGGGGTGTGGAAAAGTGGCTGAAGTAAAAGTTTATTTTCATCTTTTTCTGTGTCCTTGAGTCTTGAGCTTCTTTCCCTGAGGAAGTAGGTATCTCTTACCTGTCTTCAGCTCTTACTCTCTGTCTCTCGGGTCAGGCCCAGTTTGAAATGCCTTATGTGGTACGGCTGCACAACTTCCACCAGCTGTCTGCGCCCCAGCCCTGTTTCACCTTCAGCCATCCCAACAGAGGTGGGTTCTTGCCTGGCTGTGCTCTGACTGGGTGAGAGATTGCCCTCTTGGTTTCTTCCCTTGCTGACCTGGGTCTGCCCTCTCTAGGCTTCCCTTACTGGTTCTTGCTCATGCTTTACCAAATTGTCTAGGACTTCTGGCCCCTCGTCACCCATATAACTCTTCCCTGACAGATCCTATGATTGACAACAACCGCTACTGTACCTTGGAGTTTCCCGTGGAAGTGAACACAGTGCTGCATGGCTTTGCAGGCTACTTTGAGACTGTGCTTTATCAGGACATCACGCTGAGTGAGTGTTCAGGGCTGTGGATGCTGGGGTATGAGCATGTACTACCTGGGCAGCTTATGTACATGTTTCATTTAGAGTCACGGGGAGCCCAGGATTCATTGAACGGGGATCT
Source organism: Rhinolophus hipposideros (assembly GCF_964194185.1). Classification (NCBI taxonomy): domain Eukaryota; kingdom Metazoa; phylum Chordata; class Mammalia; order Chiroptera; family Rhinolophidae; genus Rhinolophus; species Rhinolophus hipposideros. Next base: position 28,823,472 of record NC_138051.1, read on the forward strand.
TTGATGACTTGTTTCTGTGTTCACAGAAGAGACTCTCCTCTCCTCTGCCTAGGTAAAATGCTGTCATGGAGACCTCAGTTTTTTCATTATTTTGTCCTCACAGGTATCCGTCCAGAGACTCACTCTCCTGGAATGTTCTCATGGTTTCCCATCCTGTTCCCCATTAAGGTAGGAGTCACCTTTAAAACTCCATTAAGGAATAACTTCAGCTGTTTGGTTACCAGTGATGCTTGGCTGTGATTCATGTCCTACTGCTCTTACATAATTGGATCCCAGTTGTAGATGTTGGGATAACTGCTGTGGCTTTCTACACGGCTTCCCCACATCTCCCCTAGCTACTCTTCTGTCCATTTTCTACCCTGAACAAGAGTTAGCTTTTAGAAACTCAAATCTGCTCTTCAACTCTTTCCTATTTAAAAGCCTTCACTGCCTTCCCACTGTCACACTCCTGAACATTGTTTGTAAGACTTGGAGTGTTCTGATTTTAGCCTGCCTTTCCAGCTACTTTCTCCTTAATTACATTGCTCAGTCCAATGGACCATCTTTTGGTTCCTCTAATACCCCATCTTCTTTCCTGCATCAGGCTTTCATCTTCTTTTCCTTTGCCTATAATATTCTTTGCTTATCTCTTCACCCAGCTAACTTATTTTCCAGGTCTCCTTAAACATTCTGTCGTCAGGTAACTTTCTCCTACCTCCTAGACTAAGTTAGCGTCCCCTTTCATAGGTGCTTTCATAGCACCTAGCACCCTGTACATGTGTACAGTGCTCATCACACTTTAGATTATTTGTTCAATGTCTGATTGTTCAGTTTTGATTATTCTGAAAGACTTCAAATAAATTTTGAGGGTTTGAATGCTATATTTTACCATTTTATTTCCACACTTAGCTCAATACGTGGCCATATATAAACACCCTGAACCTCCCTGTCCTTCTTCTTACAGCAACCCATTACTGTGCGTGAAGGCCAGACCATCTGTGTGCGTTTCTGGCGATGCAGCAATTCCAAGAAGGTGTGGTATGAGTGGGCTGTGACAGCACCAGTATGTTCTGCTATTCACAATCCCACAGGCCGCTCATACACTATCGGCCTCTAGCTCTGCCTACAAGTGTCCAGAAGCAGCTTCGGGTTTGTTCCAGTAGCACAGAAGGTGCTGTACATCTGTGGGCTGCCATTCTCCTTGCCCATCAGAGAGGAGCACTTCAGTCTGCTTTCCATCAAGGTGGGCAAAGGAGGAGAATTCATTGTTGGGCTCAAGCCAACAATCTGTGAAGACTTCAGGCCAGGACCTAAGGATTTAGTGCTGGATCTGAAGCTACTCCAAGAGGCACTCAGCCTCAAGCGCTCCCTGGAATAGCCCTGAGAACATGCAGATTGAGCACATTTTCAGCCCTTTCCCTGCCCATCTCTTCCTGTTTTGATGGTTTTCTGTGGGAGGAAATATAAATAAAGTGAAGTTATGGCCTTTCCTGCTCAAGCCCTGCTGCCCCCTTACTCTGCTTTCCCACACCTTACTGAAACCTGGGCGTATTCAGATCTGTGTCCTTATCCAAGACCCAGAGGCCTAGCTTTATTCCCTATTTAGTGGTGACTCTTGGTCTCCTGGGTATAGGCCCCTCTGACTAGCTACAGAGAGGTCTTGTCCATTAGGACCTGTGATTAGGCTTTTGTCTGGGGAGGAGGCATAGTTTGCCGCCTCAGAGAAAGATGGGGTAGTGAATACAGCCAACTTTCCATCTTCCTGAGCTGCTGAACTGCTCCTTTGTTACCTTTGGTAGAGAAACTGGAACCCATCCAGGCATTTCTAACAAAATAGGGTTAGAGTTTGAAGTCCTAAGAGATCATCGAGTCCAATTTTTCATTTTACAGAGGAGGTATTAGAAATTGGTACAGTGATACAAGTACTCAAAATCGGACTGGAACTTAGGTCCTCTGACTCTCTCCATGTTATTATTGATAGAACCAGCTACTTTTTTGAAAGTCTCAGGGTGTGGACATCAGTGTATCTCCTTCTGGTCAGAGGGCTGAGAATACTGCTACGCCCAAGGAGTCACCTGAGAACTGTCTGAAGTTTACCCTTGAAGGGGGAGGTGTGTGGGGGCCCTGATTGGAACCGAAGGTATGTGAGCTGTAGTGACCAGACATGTCCGTTAAGCCGTATTTCTCAGGTCCCGAACACTGAGGGCTGGAGGAGGTATTTGGGAGGGTTATGTAGGCAGCCCGCTCGGCACGGGCATGTGGGGCCTAGCGTACTTCCGGACGTGAAGCAAACAGTTAACTCCCCACAAAGCTGTCCCCGAGAAGACGGACGTCATACCCTCGGCAAATCAGAGCAGGGGCACCTAAGAAGTCAATTGTACCTCCTTGGCGCTGCCCAGGACAGTGGCTTTGTCAACGCCCCCGCGCCCCCGGAGTGGAGTACAGAAGGATCCCCCTCTCGTTCTCCGCCCGGCTTCCCCGCCTTCCTCAAGTCATTTAGCCTATGAGCGATGGGCGGCTGCCTGAGCACGCTTCCATTTTTCGGAAGTCTGGGAGAGGTTAACCAATCAATGAGAACTTGATGCTTGCTAAGAAACACGGGATTGGCTCCACCCATGCTTGGGATTTTAGCCAATGAAAATCTACTTCGGAGTGTTGCCGCGAAACCAGTGAGATTAGTTCCACCTCCTGAATGTTTCAGCGCCTGCGCAGATTGGGGAAAGTTCTGGAAGACAGCGGAGCTGCCGCCATTTTGGGGGAAGAGGAGCAGCTCCGGTTGCAGTGTTGCTTTAACTGCCAAGTCTCTGAAAGTCAGTCGTGCTTCGCGCCCTCCAGCGCCCAAAGGAACGGAGAAAACCGGGACCCCCCCTGCGGGGACCCGGAACTGGTGAGAAACCCCTAACCCCGTCCCCCACGCAACGTCACCTATGCGTGACGTTGCCGCACGGCGCTTCCCATGACGTCACAGGCAGAAAATGGCGTCAAGAGCAGAAGCAGACAAACTTTTAAATTAAAATTTTTTGTTTACTTTGATTTAGAAATGTGCGTTACCTAAATGTAGCCCACGGGCGGGATTTTAGGGATCGTCACCCACGTGGCTGTATCCTTTACCGATGAAGACGCTGTTTGAAGGGTCCCAGCGACTTGAATCCTTTTCCAAATCCCGCAGCCTTGTTTAGGGTCACCCACACCCGGGAGGGAGCATCGACCCACTGCGGCCCGAGAGAATCGGGTTTCGGCCCCTAGGGCCACCATTCAGAGAGAGATGAGGGAAGTGAGATTTCTTCCTCAGTATTCGGAAGACTAGTTTCACTATGTTGGCCTCTATGGGCTTTTCCCGCTTTCCTTTTGTGACACTTTCCGTGGTGAATGAGGATAGTGAGGCCACATAAGAGGTTTTAGCATTGGGACACTGGCCCTCGCAGAGATGGTGCCCATCGGTTACTTATAGGACCACTTTTTAAAGCATATCTTTCGCTTGTTGCACACAACATGGGGAATGTTTTTATCTTTCTCATTGTTCCTGTTCTTAATCAAGCTGCCTTCAGTTTGGAGATATTTGTACCCAGCTCAGTGACCGGACCCAGGAGATGGCGCTACCATCACCCCTGGGACTCCAGCGCTTGATGAATTCTGTCTTGATCTGGGCTGATAGTGGTTCTTCATCCTCCTTTGCCCCTGCAGCAGTGGGGCCTAAGTGCTGGCTTAGGTCTTGGCTGTACTATGACAAGGTCCAGGCGCTGCCATGATTGTGGATCCCTAATGCAGTTTTTGCAGCAGGGATGGAAGACAGCTGTGTAGTGTCTTAATGGTTGCGATCGAATGCAGCCTGACCCATAAGTTGGGACGTGGAGAGTGTTTGAAAACTACCAGTCTGAAAATGCAGTGTTTGAGACTTGCTGCTTTCAGGACATTTAGAAAGCTACACTAAACCCAGTGAGACTGCAAGTTTCAAAATGTGCTCATGTATATGTCTGTGCTTAAATCAGTTCGTTTCTGAGTCTGATTAAACACTTTACTCCATACATGGGAGGTTCACTTGTTAAGTGAAATATTTTGTGTCTGTGTTTTAAGTTACCCCTACCCTGTACTTACCAAAGAACAATTCTTGAAATCTGGAGCGTTTCATTTAGGGAGGAAGAGGCAGATTGTAAAAAATAAACAGGAACTTAGAAAATTTGCATAAACTTGGCAGCCAAAATGACTGAAAGGAACAGTTTGAAGATGAGAAGTTTTTCTTTTTAGAACCTTTTTTCCATAATAGGATAAATAGCATGTGTTACAATGAGCCTGGCTTCTGATATTTTGAAAGGTATAGTGTACATGTCTCATATTTAGAAGCCACACAATAAAGTGTGGCTAATGGGACTGATTCTTTTGATAAACCTATTAGAATATTGATTTTTCCAAATGAGTATATTTGAAGATGGGCATCTTGATGTGCTGTGTATTTTTCTTTTTTAAGTTTTCTTTAAGGTTAAGTTATAAACTATAAGAGAGGTAAGCTGATATAATGAATGGTACATTAGGCTAGAGTCGGAAGACTACTCAAGAGTCAGCTCCTCCATTTGAACTTGACTTCAGCAGCTCACAATGTTTTTCATCTGTGCGTGGATCTGATATCTGGCCATAGCATATATTACCTTTGATTACTAAATAAATGTAAGGTGTTACTATAAGAGATTGAGTTTACTGGATTTTAGACATATCTGTTTGATTTTGGTTTGATTTCCATTTTAAGCTTTAGATTTATTTCCAAGTAATTTTTATCATTTTGCTGTTTCCAAGAGTCTTATTTCTGTCACATGTCTAGCAATATTAGGTACTATAAATGGTAAGATTAATGATTACTCTCATTTGTATATTTTGTATTTTTAATATAATTTTTATATTCATATTATTAAATCATCAGATAGGCTGTGGATTCTGAGGGCAACAAGGACAGCATTATTGGGTGATGCTTTAGCTGCTTTAAAAGGGACAAAGCTCTTGTGGATATGGAAAGTCTGATTATGATTTGCCTTCTAGCATAGAAATTCTTCAGATTACCTGGGGATTTTGGACAGCTTTATTAAGGTATAACTGACATAAAATTGTACACATTAAAATGTACAATTTGAGGTGGCGGGTTAGCTAAGTTGGTTAGAGCACGGTGCTAATAACACCAAGGTTGCCAGTTTGAACCCCGCATGGGCCACTGTGAGTTGCGCCCTCCTTAAAAAAAAAGAAAAAGTACAATTTAGTAAGTTTTGATATGTATAACACCCATGAATGGTTTCATGAAACCATCACTCCCGAAAGTTTGCTGTTCCCTTTTGTAATCCTTTTCTCCTAGGCCCTTTTCACCTATTCCTAGGCAACCACTGATGTGCTTTCTGTCCCTACAGGTTAGTTTGCATTTTCTAGAATTTAAAATGCATAAATGGAATCATAGAGTATGTACTCTTTTTTTGTTTGTGTGTCTGATTTCTTTCACTCAGTCTAAGTATTTTGAGATTCATCTATGTTGTGTACATCAATAATTTCAGACCAGTAATTTTTGAGTAATTTATCCTGTTGATTTTGTTTGGTATTTTCTGTTTTTCTTGTTTGACAGCCCGTGTGGTGGACATACTTGGGAAAGACGATTGCTAGGTGTGAAAGCTTGGGGGAGGCGAGAAGTCTCACCCTGCCTGGCTAGACAGAAAGGCTTCAAAGTGGGATTGGTTAAGCCTGTCTTAAATCATAATCAGAGTTACCTAAACTCTAATTGGTATTGTATGGAAAATGCTTAATGAGTCCCCTAATTGGTGTTTGGGTGGGGGATGTGGGGAAGAGCTTAGGGCAAATCTACATTATTCTGGTGTTGCTTTTTCTTGCTCCTCATGTTTTCAGTCTTGTATCTTTACCTTTTTATTGGAAATATGTGCCTATTTCTATGATTTTAGTTTAAAACAGGTATTCAGAATTTTGAACAGTAGAATGGAGGCCATAATAAAGTGAATGGTAATTTTGAGTACCAACATTTTCTCTTCACAGGACAGGGTCTGTATTGTATTTTGTCTCTTCTTAGATACTCAGTTTTCTTCTAGACCCTTGACCTATTCTAAGCCACTAAGCAGAACTAGTTCAAATCTGTAAGGTGAAAAAATAAACCTAGGGTAAGCAACAGCTGTTAAGATTCCTTTTGAGTTCATGAAACAGAACTACATTATGAAGTCTTTCTTGGTGGGGAAGGAAGATAGGGTGCTGCAAGAGAAGGAAGAATACAAATGAGGTTCTTATCAATTGATGTTCTCTTCTCAGATCTGCTACAATGGCATCTGATGACTTTGATATAGTGATCGAGGCCATGCTGGAGGCTCCCTACAAAAAAGAAGAGGTAACATTCCCACCTTACTGCTGGAATCGGGTTAGAAAAAGCATTTGTGGATCATAGGTTTCAACATTTTGTGAATCCTCTTTTCCTTCTTATTTGTTATGTACAATGGCTATTCATAAAAGATAGTCTTTTAGTAAGCTGTGCTACAGACCTCCACTCAAGGGCCATGCTTTCAGAGAGGGCCCCCAAAACTGGGAGGGGGCGCGCCACATAATGTGGGAACGAATACTTTGCTCATAGCCCCCAAAAACACACTAGAAAATCACTATACCTCAAACCTAACTGATTTCTCACTTTCCTGGGAAATAGATATCAGTGTAACAGATGTTGGGTAGCTAAAGTTTTGACATCAAAATCTATCACTCTGATCTCTTCTTTTTGGGTAGTTTCTTCCATTTCTCTCTTATTTCCTTTGTTAGGAGATCCCAGGTGCTCAAAAATTGACTAGATAATTGAGAGCCTGGATTTCATGAGCTTTTTTCTTTGTCCACTTTTGTTCTTTCTGTGTCCAATGGGATCTTTGTGTTTGCCACCTTGAACCCTGTGACATTTTCCTGGTGAACCCCTTAGGATGAGCAGCAAAGCAAAGAGGTTAAAAAAGACGGCCCTGGAAACACCACCCCCAGCACTGGCAACAGTGGCAGTGGGAGCAGCAGCACCAGTGGGGAGGCAAGCAAGTGAGTGTGGCGTGAGGAAATGGGTTGGCAACTTGGGAAGGGAAATAACTATGTCCATTGGAGAAACAGCCAGAACAGGGAGGTAGTGGCTTCTAAGACTGCTGACTTTTAGTAATGGCTCCACTGGGTCATGGGAATAATGGTGACTTGGTTTAATGATGATGTACTCTGAGCTTTGCAGTGTAAATTTGTGGATCAGTCCCAGCATTGATATAGTTCATTTGAGGAAAATAGCAAGCGGACCCCAGATTGGGAAACGCCAGCTTTTGCTTGGCTTTAGGGAAAACATGGCCGCTTCAGATGCCCAACACTGTCCAGGGCTGTGTGTAACTTAGTTTTTTGCGATTGCTATGAACTAGATCATCTTCTGGGCTTTGGTCCTTTATTGCTTTCTGTTTCACCCTGGCTATACTGTCATTCCTTTTACTTGGGAGAGATCGTGAAACCTTTGCAATAATAAGAATTTATACTCTTCTTTTACAGGAAGAAGAGGAGTCGGAGCCATAGTAAAAGCAGGGATAGAAAGCGCAGGTCAGTCATTCTGGGGCTGTTGGGTTTTGGGAATTGCTATAAATGGAAAGATACCAGGGAAAGCTATACATTAAAGGCCAGAAGAAGTTGGTTGGCTCTTTGACCAACTAAATAATTTTTTACCACCCGTAGTCGTAGTCGGGACCGGGATCGGCATAGGCGGAGAAACAGTCGAGATCGGCAGCGTCGTCACCGCAGCCGTAGCTGGGATCGTCGACATAGTAGTGAGTCCCGAAGTCGAGACAGGCGGCGTGAGGATCGTGTTCGCTACAGGAGTCCACCACTTGCCACTGGGTATCACCTTTTGCTAATAAGATCACCTTCGTATTGTGATCTGGGTAAAACATGCACTGTCGTCCCTGCCTGAGGGTGCTTATAACCTGTGATAGGCAGGAGACCCAGCACTAGAAAAATGGTAGTAAGAATTCACATGTGAGACGAGGTGCTGGCATCTGGTTTTCTCGTGATGAAAGACCCAGCATTGGACCAATGCAAATAAAGTTGGGTGACATGATTTTCACTTTTCTCTATTCTGTAGGCGTAGGTATGGACACAGTAAGAGTCCTCACTTCAGAGAGAAGAGCCCAGTCAGGTGAGTTGATAATGAGTACTTTTTTGGGATTGTGAGGTATGAAAAGCTCTTTGAGCCAAACTATAAGAATGTGTAGTAGTTGAGGGTAGCTAAGAACGATGACCAAGTACTGATTAGGGGGGTGGTCTCATAATTGTACTCATTCTTTAGGGAGCCAATTGATAATCTGAGTCCCGAGGAGCGTGATGCCCGAACAGTTTTCTGTATGCAGTTAGCTGCCCGCATTCGGCCTCGAGACCTGGAGGACTTTTTCTCTGCTATTGGCAAGGTAACCTTCCCCCCCGCTAAGTTTTCATCTGAGTAGACTCTCTTCTACCCATCCCACTTTATGCCCAACTCAGGATTTGCTTTTTGCTCTGCATAGGTGCGTGATGTACGTATCATCTCAGACCGGAACTCACGTCGTTCTAAGGGGATTGCCTACGTGGAATTCTGTGAAATCCAGTCTGTGCCCCTGGCCATTGGGCTGACTGGGCAGCGGCTGCTGGGCGTGCCTATCATTGTACAGGCCTCACAGGTGAGTAGGCTGGGAAACTGACATGAGAAGAGGAGGTTGAAGGTAGGAAGTGTTGGACCTGCCCAGCGTTTTCTCCTTCCCCAGGCTGAGAAAAACCGACTGGCAGCTATGGCCAACAACCTGCAGAAGGGCAGTGGTGGACCAATGCGCCTCTATGTGGGCTCTCTGCACTTCAATATCACTGAGGACATGCTCCGGGGCATCTTTGAGCCCTTTGGCAAAGTGAGTAGAAAGTGAGGGAAACCTCTTAAAGGAATTGGAAAAAGTAGGGAGGGTGGGTGTTCCTCTTCGTGCTGTTTGATTACGATTAACCCACTGAATACATTGTAATGGGCATATGGGTCCATGCTGGGAAATGTAGGCTCCATCTCTGTATTCAGACTGCCCACTAGACAAATGAGTCAGGCAACATGAAATCAAATAATGGGGTTCAGATTAAGTAAAATTAGTCAGAAAAGGTATTTTGGAAAGGGATGGCTTTTGTCTCTTAAAAAAAGGTTTGGAGAGAGAGAATTGATGGCTAGAAAGTTGGAGGTATTTAGATCAATCTGAGTAGGAAAGATCAAAGGTGTGGATTAGCCAAAAGATTATTGATAATTTTTCCCCGTTCTGCAGATTGATAATATTGTCCTGATGAAGGATTCAGATACAGGCCGCTCTAAAGGTTATGGTTTCATTACGGTGAGTCTCTAGTCTTTAACCTGTTTATTTTAATTTGAGTTTCTCCACTTGTCTGCTTTTGCAGCTTAGCTTCATCCTTCTTTAGGAGCTATCTAAATGACCCATACATCTTGGTGCCTGGAGGTTGGACTAGCCCTCTTGCCCCTTGAGATGAGTGCATTGTGTGAGATCTTGGCTTTGCTTCTGTACTGTGTCAGTGTCCAGGAGTCCGGCCAGCTTTCCTGGTGCTGCAGCTTGCACTTTGGGTAATAGTAGTGGTTCTAGGCTGCAGCTAAAAGACATGAGGGAGGTTAGGTGTGGGCTTTTATAGACATGCTTCATAGAATTGGTATATTTTCACTATGGATGGGAATAGGAAATTACATACTACTTCCCTCTGGTGCTATCCTGTTTGAAGCAGTTTTTCCATCGAGAAGTATCTTTATATTTAAATACTACTACCGTGTTTTCCCGAAAATAAGACGTAGCAGGCCAATCAGCTCTAATGCGTCTTTTGGAGCAAAAATTAATATAAGATCCAGTCTTATTTTACTATAACATAAGACCAGGTCTTGTATAATATAATACAAGACCAAGTTTTATATTAGTTTTTGCTCCAAAAGACGCATTAGAACTGATCATCCGACTAGGTCTTATTTTTGGGGAAACACGGTATAGGGCGAATAGTGAGGCCACCAATAGTGGGAAAGCCTCACCTTTGCCTGACGCTCCAAAAAAATTGTTTCCAGTTCCCATGACTGGTTCTTCCAGCCCCATGTGACTCCATTCCAGGCTGAGGACTGTCTGCCAGCCACAAAGTCTGATAGAAGCTGATATTTTCTGGGCACAATCCAGGCACCATACACCCCCACAGTTGCCTGCAGGGCAGAGGGGAGGTAGGTTGTATTCATCCAGGGCAATTGCTCACCTCAGAAGTATCCAGTAAAGGCAGGCCACCTACACCACCTGTCTAGAAACTGTCAGTAGCGCATGCCAGGCCCTAGGGCCGGTAATACCAGAGTAAACAAAGCCAGCTGTGGTGTTGCTGGTGGCAAGTACCTTTTCTAGTTCCCTTGTGACTCAGATGCGGAAAGGCTTCTTTGCAGCCTTTTTGCCCTTGTATTGCTGCCTTTTAGGTCAACACCCTTGCCACTTGAACAGCAGACTGGGAATCTTCTTTATGCCAGGCTTCTGCTGGTGTTACTGATGAAAGGGACGAGAGAGTAGAGGCGCTCTGGTTAGCAGGTCACTGAGTCAGCAGCACTGCAGTGGAGCTGGGCGTGCGGGGGTGGGGGTGGGCGGGGTGTAGTCTTCCTCTCAGCACCAGGATGTGTTCCTTCCTAAGGCTGGGCTCTGGAGGTCTAGATTCCTGTTCTTAACTGAGAACTGAAACTTACTGGTCCTAAGGGCTGAAATAAAGACCAGGAGCCTTGGCTCTCTGCCTGTCTTATTTCCGTTTTATATGCCCACTTGTGAAACAACCTGTCAGGCTCAGCTCCCTACACCTGAGACTTTTTGCATTGTTAGGTTTTTAGTGGAGCTGGAAGACTGGAAAGTAATTGCTATTGAGTTGGTGGGAAAAGGTCCTTTTCAGAGAATAATTTTAGGGGTCTTAGGGCACATTCCCTGGAAAAGAAAAGTTTGTACCACAGTGAACATGCAGTTTTCCTGGGATAGTAGGACTAGGAGCGTTAGGAAGGTTTTGAGAGCATGTCTGTGGCCAAGAGGTGACTGATAACGGCCTGGGTTTCTTGTAGTTCTCTGAGTCTGAGTGTGCCCGGCGGGCCCTGGAACAATTGAATGGCTTTGAGCTTGCTGGTCGGCCTATGAGGGTTGGCCATGTGACTGAGCGACTGGATGGTGGCACAGATATTACTTTTCCTGATGGAGACCAGGAGCTGGAGCTGGGATCAGCAGGTGGACGTTTGCAGCTCATGGCCAAATTGGCAGAAGGTAGAGTTTCTCTGCAGAGTGAAGAACATGGGGTTGAATTGTAGATCAAGGGTTGGAACTGAACCCCACTGTTTCTTTCCCTTTTAGGCTCTGGAATCCAGCTGCCAAGCACAGCTGCTGCTGCTGCCGCCGCCGCCGCCCAAGCTGCTGCCTTGCAGCTGAATGGAGCAGTCCCCTTAGGGGCCCTGAACCCAGCAGCTCTGACTGGTAGACTTGGATTTGGGAAAGGGAGAGAATGGTAGGGGCTTGGGAAGAAGGAATGCTCTGTGCTCACTAACTTGGCCTCTCTCTGTTCCAGCTCTGAGTCCAGCCCTGAATCTCGCCTCTCAGGCACTCGCCTCCCAGTGCTTCCAGCTTTCCAGCCTCTTTACCCCTCAGACCATGTGAGTCTCGGGACCTAGCTCATTTTAGTCTCTGGTTATTTTCTTTCTTTTGGTTTCCGTTTACCTCTTCTCCTTGCCCCAGGTAAATCAGTGGCACAATACACTGCCTCCTTGTGCCTCTGGGTCCTACCACTCCCTCTCCACATTTACCCTCCTACGGCCTCTTCTCTCCATTTTGTGGACCAAGCCATCCTGAGGGCGTGGACATTGACTCTGGGGGAATTGGGGCCACCCTTAGACACCAAGAAGCGCTCCTGCCCCACTGGAAATGGACTCTGCTGAGCAACTGCTAGTCAAAGAGAGCAAGAGTTACTGAACACCTATTTCTCCATGTATATTGTCTCCTGGGATGATCTTCATTGCCTTTCCAACCACCTCTTAGTGATTCCTCGATTCCTCCTCTGTTGGAAAGGCCATAGGGCATTAACTGAAGGAACTAACTTCTCTCCTTTTCCTATACCTTTACCCTGCAATTTTGTCAAGGAAAACCCTTAGGCCCTCTGGTCCAAGAGGACTTGGGAGTTGTGGGGTGAACCTTAAAGGTGCTGGCTTGCTGCTGAAGGGCCCTGGAAGATAGCAGGAGCATGTACGTGCATTGTGAAGCCTGCCTTAGACCTCAGGCTGGGGCCAGAACTACTATGGGCGCAGCCTTTTGCTGGGAGCTAGGAGAATGATCAGTCCTACCAGGCATTTTGGATGTCATAAGGGCATTCAGGAGTTTAGCAAAAGATGGGTGTACCTTTCCAGTGTCTCCCATCTTCCTTTATATAGTTAGTTGTCCTTCCTCCCAGGTCCTTCCTTTGGTCCAGGGAGGGAGGGTGTGCCTCTACTGTGGGCTGAACCGCAGCGTTAAAGCCGCTCCTGTCCCCTACCTGGGCACGTGTGAGCACTTCTCACTGGATTTGATACCCTTGTGTCTGTGTACATAAACATATATATATGTATATACATAAACTTTGTACGAGAGGCAAGCCCTGCTGGTGTGGCGGCTGCTACCCATATGTGTGTGGTCTCACTTGTGTCTGAGTTAACTTCTTGTGAGCCAAAACCATGAATGGCTTTAGGAATATAAAACATTTGTGATGCCATTGCGTTTTCTTTTTTTTCTTTTAATTTTATCTAACCTTCTTTAGAAAGGCATATGGACAAAAGGCGCATACCTGGGCGGAGTTCTCCATTTGTATCTGCATTATGCTCTTGGCCCAGGTCTCCTCCGTCTGTGTTCATCTTGACGATCTCCCAAACTCCCTGCCCACTGGACAGGCTTCCAGGTTCTTTCACTCTGCCTAAGGACAGATATTGTCATTCCACCAGGTGGCAGTGTGACAGTACCACTTTCTGCACCTTCCTCTAGGGGTGTTTCGCGATCTTGAGGAACTTAAGTGCCAGAGAAGCCTCCCAAGCTCCCCGTTCTTGCCATTGGCCTCCATGTACCACCTTTATCCCTCTTCATAGTAGAAATCCCAGTCCAGTATCTGAAGGGGTTTGGGCATCAGACATCAGGACTCCCCGGGCCTTAAGTCTCCTGTAGTTCCTCTCCCAGTTACCTCACCTTTTTCTGTATAGCTCTGCCTGGGACCAGTGAGTTCCAGGGAGCTGAGTCTTCCAGGAATGGCCCAGCCAAAGGGGAGGCACACCTTCCTCTGCCTGCTTTTGTGAGGCTTATAACCAGGGACCCTGCCAGAACCTGCCTCACCAGCTAGGAATCCGCCTAGAGGAGGAGGTCTGAGGTTCTGGGGCAGAGCTCTGTGGGGCTCCTCCATTCTTTACTGGTCTCTATGGCAACAAAATGTTAAGACTTTATTGTCATGCTAAAAATATGGATAATTGCTGTTAGGTTTTAATTTGTCAGCTCTCAGACTTCTAAAGCACAGTGATGGGCTTTTGGTGATGTTAGCTTCTGGGGTTGCTTTTAACACTGAAGTACTTAGTACATGAAGCCTGTTTGGCATAAAAGTCCACTGGGACTCAGACCTAGCTCTTGATTCTTCTACTAGGCTGCTGCAGTCTCACTAGCTACTGTTTCCTTTGCTGCCACCCCCACCCCTTCTGTATCCTAGTTTGATCTCGACCTGGAGGAAGGGAAGGAGAATGCATTATTTTTAGGAACAGTTGGCGACGGCTCAGTCCCCCTATAGGTATTGATTTGGCTGCTAATGCATCCTGAGAAGCACAGTGTGGATTATATTTGTTAGTCATCCTGAAGCTATGGACCAGGCAGGCCTCCTCATGGCAGTCTTGAACTCCTCCAAACTATGAATACCCACAGGCCTTGCCTCCCTGCCCTCCTCAGTGGGCCCCCATGTCTGTTTGGTCTCCTTATGTTCCCATAGGTACCTGCTTTGGGCTTCCTGCACTTTGTTCCTCCCACCTCGCTTATTCTTTGCCCGCTGGTCTTAGTTCCTCATACATCGTCTTGCTGGGAGAGAGAGAATGTGGAAGTGAAGAAATACCTGAGACAGCTTCTCTAGCCTTAATCCATGTACTGTGACTGTGTAGCCGGTGTCTGTGTATGACTCAGTGCCATCTTGTTACTCATCCCTCTATTGGGGGTGGTTGGCGTGAAGGGGGCAGTAAATAGCCTCAGGGCCCAGCCTAAAGTAAAAGAAACTTCCCGCAAACTCTCCTGCCTGAGCATGGTGGTGACGGTTGGGGTAGAGATGAGACTGACCCAGTCCTTTCCCAGCATAGTTAACATTTCTCCACTAGTCCTCAATTCTAAATGGGATTTTCACCTGACTTGGCATATAGCCTATGCTTCTGTCTTCTCTAGGGCAGTGGCATTTCCTCCCTGTTCTTTAAACTACTGTGTTCTTGACATTGGGATTCAGGAAGTAATACTTGAACAGTTAGAAGAGTATCCTGGCCATCCTGGAACCATGGTCCAATTTGTTGGTAACCTTGCAGAGAAGGCCCTGGCACTGGTAAACACTGCTGTGACTTGAAGCCTTGATTGGCCACGTTTTGGCACTATGCCAACATTGAGCTGCCAATGTTTTTCCAAGTCCTGCTGAGATCCCTATACCTATTGGGAGTTTGAAAAAAATAGTACTCAAACTGGTAGCTTCAAACAGCTCACAGTAAGGCAGCTCTGTTGAATGGTTTGGTGGCCCCTGAGATGTGGATGTGGCTTTATGTGGGTGAGATCATAGGCAAGCATGGCATCGTCCGCTGTAATGTTTGAAGACCAATCTTTAACATCTGTTTCTTTGAGTTTATTAATTGAATGTTCTTGGACCATGTGTGATCAGACTCGTATTTGAGTAAGTCAAAATCAATATTTTCTCTATTAAAAAAAAAAAAAAGAAACTATCCTGGCTCCAAAAAGTAAGGTGGTAGGAGGTGGTGTACTTTTAGGCAGGATTTGTTGGGGGGTTGGCACTGTCCTAATCACTTTATATGTATTGAATGAATCATTTAACTCTTCAGGGACCCTCTGAGGTAGATTCTTTTTTATTATCTTTACTTTGTAAATGAAGAAACTGACACCCAAAGAGGTTAAGTAACTTGCCTCAGTTTATAGTTAGCAAGTTTGGGATTCCAATCCAAGCATCTAGCCTCAGATCCCTGCATCTCAAGCCTAACCTGCCTCTCCACTACTGTGGAAGCCAAAGCCTCGGAGACATGGAAAAGTGTCACTTGTTCTGTCTCTATACCCAGGGCTCTCAGTATATTCAGAATTTTTCCACTTTCATGTCTGCTCATCTTCTCTCTTCTTGTCCCTCTTCTGCTGGTCAAAATCTAGCCCTTTAAGACCGTAGCTTTCCTAGTTGAAGTTGACTTCCCTTTTTAGTATTCTTTGCCCTCTTACAGGTCTTACTCTGCCTTTACTTATAGTTCTTTATAAATTCTATTACCAGATAGTTAGAGCCTGATAAGGCCAGTCATGGATGTGTCCTTTTCATTATTGCTTTGCTTTGCACATATTACATATCTGTTGAATTCATTCCCTCTCTGTTCAAGTCGAAGCCAGGCTTTCCAAAGGTTGTCCCTTCTAGCCTGCCTTCCCTGGCAGCTTCATCCATTCTTCCTCACCCCTTCAAGAGAGGAGATAGTTTTACTCTTTTTAGTGTTACCATGGTAGCCTGTGATGCTTTCTGTCTAAAATGCTGCTTGCCATCTACCAGAGTGATGTTTTCCATGGCAACCAGGTGAAGTCAATAGTCATGAGCTGGATGCAGGAAAAGAATTCTGGTCTGAGAAGCTGTGTGCCTGAATCTTCTGGCTTCAAACATCCTTCTTCTCCCTCCTAACTTTTGCATCGTATATCCAGAGCTGATTGGCTCTCAAAGTATGCTCTTGGTTGAGAGAGCTCTGTGTGAGGTGAGGCAGACCAGCCAACTTAGATCATGTGGGAAGGTGGAGGCAAGGAAAGAGCTGATCAAAGATCACTTAAAAAAGTTGGATGAGTTCTGTTAGCTGCCCCAGATGATCTGCTCTCAAGAGCCCTTAAGGAGTTGGCTGGAGTTACTGGAGAGCCATTAAGCAGCAGTTATTTTTGAGGGCAATGGGGTAGATGGATGAGGTGCCTGAAGACTGGAAAGAGGCCAGTTGGTGCTGAATCACAGAGGAGGAAACAATGACCTTGGAAATCAGAGACTTGTCAAACTCTGTCAGTATTCCAGAAAGGATGGGAGCTTCAATTAGCTTTCAAGCATCATGAAGCCTACTTGTTTACATGAGTGGTGCTGAGAATTAGCCTCCTTCTCCCAGTTCCTGGGCCATCCAAGCCAGGGAACCTCAACCCTGTAGCAGAATAGTCCCACTTGGGAGCAGCGCTGCATGATTCAGATCTCTCTTCTGTCTCAAACTGGCTGAGTAAGCTTGCGTGCTACTCCACCTCTCTAACTCAGACTCCTGATCTGCAAGAAGGAAATAATGGTAGTGCCTGTCTCAGGGATGTGAGGATTAAATGATCCCTGTAGAGGGCTCAGAACTTGTCCCGACTACTGCCGTCATTATGCCCATTTCTCGGGATGCCTACACACTTGACTTTCTACCTGACCTCATTCTCCTCCCCAACTTCAGAGAACGCTCAAGATTTACAGGGGGAAAAGTGAGGGTGGGACAATGATGAAAATAAACCTTCATTGTTCCTGGGCTAAAGGCCCAGGCTCACAAGATCCTGGGTCATATACAACCAGCCTAGCTTTCAGGAAAACAAATCCTACTGCCCAGTCTCTTTTAATGCCTGAAACTGTAATCAGATTACAACCAGATGGCTTTGAAGATCCAGGTGAGTCCCCAGGGAACTTCAGGATACCGGGTGCCCTTTGCTTTTTCAGGCTGGGGCAAAGCCCAGAGCACCTCTGTTAGACCACTTTGCTTGGTGTCCCTCCTAACGTCCCCCAAGCGTTCCTATAGCACCTGCCACTGTTGGTCTCCTACTTTGGCAATTTCATTTCAGAATAAGTATTTTAAATCATCACAGGTTCTCTGCCTTAAGACAAGTTATATTAGGTTGGTGCAAAAGTAATTGCGCTGGTGCAAAAGCATTTTTAACCTTTTAAACTGCAATTACTTTTGCACCAACCTAATAATTTGAACAAAAAGTGGAAAACTGCAGTATAATACCATCACTTAGGCTTCAGTTGCCTATCTTCCCCCCAATCCTCCCCAAAAAACAAATCCAATAATGGGTCACCTGTGAGTCCCGTGGGAGGGCATGTTGGACCTTGCAGACCACAACTTAAATTTGTATTTCCAAAGGGGTACTGTTTTGAGAGGTTAGCAAGCTGCCTGAGTGTCAATAAGGGACCAGGACACAGGTTGCAAAACAACATGGCTTCCACTAATTTGTATAACGCTTGACAAATTACAAAGATATTTGCATTTTTGTTTAGTCCTCATAACTATCCTGAAGGTAGCTGTTAATCTTCATTGTATAGTTGGGAGAGCTGAGGTTCAGAACGGCAGAGAGGTTAAGACTGACTTCTCTCCGTCGACCTCCACCCAGGAAGCAGTAGTGGCCTGAGTGCTGACCAAAACGCCTGCAAGGCCCCATTGAGTTTGTACTCATATCTTGAGTTTATAAGGCCACCAAGCTGTGGAGGCATGGCATCAAGATTCAGATGGATGAAAAGGGACCGTGAGCCACCAGGACGATAAAAGACTAAAGCAGGATGCTCTTGTCTGGTTTCCGGGCCCCTTGACAACTTGGCAGTGCCATCCACCCAAATGTTGCTGCCTTCTGACAGGGAGGGTCTTGACCTCGTCATGGGGCGCGCTGCCCACCATTTCTCCTGTGCATTTGCTCATGTAGTTTCTTTCCTCCATCTATATATAGCATACATGTATGCTTCAAGCTCTGGTTCCTAAAGTATGTCTTGTAAATTTTGTTTCTTCCATTCTTAGACATTTTTTAAGGACATGATGTCACCACAGTAAGATAGTCAGATTGTGGTATTGTTTGCTGCTGTTTTGGGCATGGTCATGCTGTCACCACCTTGTCCCATCTCTCCAAGTCAGTTGTAAGCTACATGAGGGCAGGGATAATGTTTTATCTGTACAAGTATTTGTTTTCCTCAGCCCAGTGACTGGCATATTGCAGTATGTGAGGAAAACAAGCACTTGTAGACTAAAGATAAAAATGTCCAGGAAAAATGTACTTAGACTGCTGTGGGTTGGAACTATGTTAAATAAAAAGATGTACATATGTGTGGACTTTCTGGGAGTGAGGGTTGAACCCAGGAGGCTTATGAAATTGTCCTTCCATGACTGGCAGTCTTTCAGAGACGACAGCCTCTGGTCCTGTCTCTGTAGGGAAGGTTAGATGCAGCAGGGCCTG
Source organism: Rhinolophus hipposideros (assembly GCF_964194185.1). NCBI lineage: Eukaryota > Metazoa > Chordata > Mammalia > Chiroptera > Rhinolophidae > Rhinolophus > Rhinolophus hipposideros. Next base: position 28,841,912 of record NC_138051.1, read on the forward strand.
ATGGCCCAACTGTAAGCAGAGGCCCAGAGCAGAGGAATACCTTCCAAGATTGGGGGCTGGCATCACCTCCGGCCCCTCGGGAGGGCACAGTCTATGCTCTTGACCAATGAGGAGGCCTTATGAGCCAGAGGGAGTGGAGGTATTGGGCTGGCAGTGGTTAGGCTGGTAAGAGCAACAAACCCCAAGACAAAACTGCAGTGGTTAAGAGGAATACAAGAGCAAAGGAGACCTTACCTGGCACATGTAACTCAGGCCCCAGGGCCCTTTACTGTCTCTCACACCAGCCCAGATCAGTGGCCTGGCTGTAGTTTGCCCTGATCAAAGGGAGGGAGAAAAATGGCCTGGCTCTCAAAGAAGACCCCATCTCTCCCAAGTCTGGCGGGAGCCTGGCTTCAGTTTCCTTCTGTTCTGAGCTCTTCCCTGTAGGCGTCTGGAGGGAACACACAGATGGGTCGGCTGATGGGACTGGCTGAGTTGGGGGAAGGGACGTCTATGGTGTGTATGGCTCCCCTCATGGGGGAGGTCCTGCCATCATCAGACTTCTGCCACATGAAAAGCACTGGGCCTTCTTGTCTCTAACCCTCCCCTCTTGCCACCTTTGACGTTTGGTGGTACTCTTCCTCTAGAAAAGACCTTCCCTCGGCAGTAAGGAGCCTCTACTTTCTCAGTCCTAGTTCTTCCACTGCCCCTGTGGCAGCCGCATCTCCACCTTCTTCACTTGCTTCTCCTCAGGACTGTCTTTGGTCCCTCCTCTTTCTTTGGAGTACCACGGCTTTGTTTTGTTTAAAATTATTTAGTTTTTGAACAGGTAAAATACGCCATAGTTAAGTAGAAAAGGGGTGTACAATGAGAAGTAAACCTCCCACACTTGCCCTTCCCCCACCCAGTTTCCCTTCCCAGCAGCCATCAGTGCCAACCTGATTTGTAATTTGTTTGGTCACAGACTCCTTTGGAAATCTGATAAAATTTGTGACCTTTATTCTCAGGCCAATGCATGACTGCACAAAGACATCAGATTGTACCACTTCACAAGAATCACAGACCCCTAAAGCCCATGTGTGGTTTGAGGCTAAGAATCCCAGCCTGTATTGCACCCTCTCCCTTAGTATCTCCCTTAGTGTAATTTGTAAGTCCCTGTGCAAAATAAAAATGCAGGTTTCCTTGTTTCAAGAATTTCAAAACCGCGACAGCAGAGCATTAAGCATAGGGCCCTGTGTAACTGCACAGTCCACACGTCCATAAAGCCAGTCCGCAGCTCACCCTCGCCTCTAGCTCTACTTCTTCTCATATCTCTGTGTCTTGCCCCAGCTTGTTCTGAATTTCAGACCCAGCTGTCCAGGAAACTCCTGAAACTCTTCAGATGTTCTCCCATCTCAAACTCAGAATCTCTAAAGCAGAGCCATTTACCTTCTTCCACTCCCTGCCCCCTAACAACCTGTGACTCCTCCCACTCTTTAGACCCAGCCACTCAGTTGCCAGATGCCCTCGATTCTGACTCCCAGACCCAGGCTGCGTCTCCCTTCCCACTGCCATCTCTCTCAGGATGGTCCTTCATTGCTCTCCATGCATATTACTGTGATTGGCCCCTCCACTCAGCTCCGCAGGGCTCGCCTCCTGCGCACGTCTCCCAGCCTCCTCTTCGCATCCTGATCATGTCATTTACACAAGCCAAGACCTTCAGTGACTCACTGCCTTCAGAGTTGGGCACTGATTCCTCCGTCATTGTTGAAGGTTCTTTGCAGTAGGCCTTCAAACCTTTTCCATGCTTGTCTCTTACCCCTCCTCTTCATGTCCCGGAGGTTTCAACCCAACTGTAGAACCATCTGGTCTCTTCATGGGCCCAGTGTGTTTTCCTGCATTTTAAGTTTGAATTGCCTCTGTGCATGGTCTCCAAAGATGAGAGCTGGCTCATTCCACTGTAGCCGTGTGATTTCTCTGGCCCTTTCACCACAGCTACTGCCCATATTCCTGCTCATGGTGTCGCCTGCATTTCTACTGTCCCTTTTCCTCTTACCCCCATCCTTACTGGAAGGGGAACCTCAGATGCAAAGGTGGATAAAATCACCATTAAGTAGCAAGCAGACGTAAGTGGAATCCCAGCTCTGCTTGCTTATTAACCTCTCAGACAAGTTACTTAAACTTTGTTTCTTCCAGAGTTAAAAAAGAAAAAAAAAAGGTATTAACACCTTATATAGTCATTAAAGTATTAACAGATAAAGTGAATGAAGTCCTAGGGGTGGTGTCAGAGTTCATATTATCTCATGCTGGGCTGGTCTCCCTTGGCTCCTCCTCAGCTACAAGGACTCAGAGGACATCTCATCCCTCTTTCCATCAAGTTCCGGGAACCTGAGTGGGGTGAGATGGAGGCCTGGCCCTTGTGTGCTCAGGTAACTATTGTATGTCGAAGTGTGAGGGGAGCTGATGTCTGTTCCCTTTGTTCATAGTCGTGGCTCAGGCAGCAGCAGGCGTGGGAGTCACTAGGGAAGGCACTGACAGCTTCAGTTCTCACATGGGCTTTGCAGGTGACAGCTGGGGTGGTGGGGCCCTGCCAAGGGAGGTGCAGGCTGACCCCATCATGCCCCAGCTGGTGGGCCTCCTTCGTGGATGTGGGCTTCAACTCGAACCAGCCCAGGTCATAGCTGAGTAAAGCGCCTGAAACTAAATGTAGCCTCTTGCATGCTGCTTGCTGGGTACGGTAGGGTAAGGAGATGGGGCTTAGAGTCCGGGGACTTGGGACCAGTGTTACTAAGTTACTAGTAGGCTGATGCAAAAGTAATTGCGGTTTTTGCAATTATTTTTAACCTTTTAAACCACAATCACTTTTGCACTAACATAATAAATTACTTCTAGAGGGTCCCTGCTTCTGCCCAGGCCTGTTTTCTCGTCTGCAAAGGCAGAAGTTGGACCCAATAATCTGAGGGCCCGTGGCTGCTGACTACACCAGGACTCAGTCAGTTCTGGAGCCTCCCTAGAGGTTTAAGTTCCTTGTTCCTCTGGGCCTGAATTTTCTTGTATGTAACAGGGTTTCCTACATCTATCCCTTCTGTGGGGGTGTTGAGAACGGAGAGTCAAAGTGAATAAGTGCAGTAGAAAAATTCTTTATTGAAAAGGGCAGGGTGGCCCCTAGCTAGGGCCTCCTGGGCCCTGGCTAAAGGAGGGTTACTACCCGCTCAGCTCCTCACGCTGGCATCTGAAGGCAAAAGTCTGTCCACACCTTACCTTTAATAGCCTTAAAGGGGAAGTGCCGTGGTATAACGATAAATCATAGAATCAATTCTCAAGAATTGCACTTCCAGTCTCTTGCCTTTAAGAACTTCTTAAAGGCAAAGTGGACAAGTGCAGCAGATAAGTGCCAGAACATTTTAGGAAGTCTCCAAGAAGGGTCTCCGTGTCTTTACCTTTAAGAATCTCTTAAAGGTGAGGCATATTCGCGCAGAGTACAAAGGTGGAAAACCCTGTAAAGGAGTCTACAAAGCACTTTTTCAGTTCTCGTTTTTTAGGGTCTCTTTACAGGAGAGGTGGTCAAGCGCGAAGTAATAAAAAACAAAATACCTTGCAGAACGATTTTCCTTCCTGCCTGCCGGAACCCGCCCCTCCCACCGGCCGCGGCGAGCCCACCCTTGGGTCTGCATCCTGCCTCCTAGGCGCCCTGGGGTCGGGGGTTATACAGGGAACGCGTGGAGGCGCGGGTGTGGGGTGACCGCCGCGGTCGCAAAAGGGCGTCCTGGGAGTTTTTGGTTTCCTAGACGGTCTTCACGAAGGAAGCCGGACGGGGACGGGGCGGGGCTAAGGGGGCGGGCGGAGAGAGTGGCGATTGGTGACCATGGCGACCACGGTGACCATGGCGACCGTGGCTCAGAGCACGGAGAGGTCATGACACGACCTGGAGCGCTGCTTGAAGAACTTGGCGTTGCGTGGCACCAGGTTAGCAAGGAAACGCTTGGCCTTCTTGGTGAGGCTCTCCCGGCGTGCGGGTGGCGCGGGGCCCTCCGGGCCGCCCCATTCTGACAGCTGGCCCCCCGCGCGGCTCCGGCCCCGCCGCAGCCTGATCTGGCGCACCGTGCCCTCGAACAGCTCCTGCGTGTTGTGGTGCAGTGCAGCCGACGTCTCGATGTGCTTGCAGCTCAGTGTCCCTGCCAGGTGGCGGCCCTCTGCGGAAAGGGAGCGTTCAGGCTCCCGCAGGGCTGCACTGGGCCGGGGGCTAGGGTGAACCGGTGAGGTTGGAGTGCAGTGGAAAGGGATTGGGGCAAGTAGGGGAACAAGGCAGGGATCGTGTGGAGGGAGGGTTGGGAGAAAGGGGCCTTGGAGAGGAGGTGAGGGGAAGTGAAGAGATGGGATTCTCAAGGTCTTAGGAAGTGGCATTGAGAGTCTGCCCTTGCAATTAAGTTTGTGCACCTGAGGGTAAAAAGGCTTTATGCAAAAGAGGTGACATGGAAAGGACAGGATCCCCGAGACTGCAAGTGTGGATGAGGTTCAGGATACTTACCCTCTAGTGAGACCTCCCGGGAGCGGGCCAGGTCACTCTTGTTTCCAACAAGGATGACAGGCAGGTCATGGTGGGGCCTCCCAGCCCGGAGCCGGAGTAGGGTTTCTGGAACTTTGGAGAAACTTCGTCTGTCCGTGACTGAGAAGACGATGAGAAAGGCATCCCCGGTCTGAAGGCAGTGGTCCCGCAGCCACCCCCCTGCATCCCCCTGCAGATGGGAGAGAGTCATGAAATGTCAGGGCTGGAGGTATGAGAGAACCTGTCCAGCACCTGCGTCTCAAGCATGAGGATCAGAATGTGAAGGAGAAGCCACTGCTCAGAACAGCAGAGCTAGCTAATGACAGAATCTCCATACCCAGGGTGTGTTTGTGAAGCAGGGACAAGTTAGTAACATGAGCTACACAGGGAGAATTGGAGACAGGATCCTAGAGTAGGGCAGCCCATCCTACTTTCTGATGCTTAAACTCTTAATTAGGAAATGAATGCTACTCAAGTATATGTAATCTGGTCTCTCATTTCTACATAGTAACCACTTAAGCCCACATGTTCACAAATCTTCAGTTTTTTCCTGTCTCTAATATTCCAGAGCCCTGAGCTTTTGTCCTGTCCAGACTCTTCCAGGCTGAAAAATGTATGGATAGGGTCAATTTCAGCCTGACTTGTGGCTACAGGGTTTGTCAAATTCAGATCCTAACTTTCCTCTGGTTTAGACAGACAGACAGACAGCAGCTCTCAATGCAATGATACCACACTGGTGTGGCCGTTGCTCCCTGAGATGATACTACATGGTGAAACCAGCGCCTGCAATCTCACCAGCCTTCAGCCAGACTTTGTCCATCCCCAGCCCTCCCAGGATTCATCCCGTGCTTGCAGCCACATCTCAGTTCTCACCTGTTCCCAGATGTCATAAACAACTAGAGTCACTTCCTCTTTATCCACAATGATGCGTCTCTCATAGGTGTCTTCTGTCGGGAAATAAGGACAAGAAATAGAGTCCATTAGGAGGCTCCTAACACTTGTGAGGCCTGGTAACTAGGGATGCCTCTGATCCCAGCGCTGGGTCCCCCCTGTCCAGGGAGGTTGCCACAGAAAGCACTGGAGAAACATCTCTTAGGTTCTGGCCTCCAGCGGCTGCTCATGTCTTGAGTTCTTCCATCCCTGACTAGGGCTCAACCTCTGCAGGGATCCCCCAAATACCTGGGTTCTCTGGCTCATGAGCACTGTCTCCCTGGAGACCACCGAAAGTGCCTGCCAGGGTGCTTTTGCCCACGCCGCTCTCCCCCACCAGCATGACCTTAAAGATGCCATCATTTTTGGTGGAGGCTGCCTCCCCTGAGCCCAAGGAGTCAGAGGAGCCAGAGGATAAGGCTTGAGGTGGCCAGTCAAGTTCATCCACAGCCTGGGCCCGCCGCAGCTGATGCTTGTAGGGGACAGGCATACTGCCTCTTCGTCTGGGGGCCCCTGGGGCGGGGGGTGGCCCGCCCCGGTCCAACCCTGCCAACAGTTTCTCTGGCTTCTTCAGCAGTGTGGCATCGGCTTCTGGGAAGCAAAGAGAAGGAAGCTATGAGTGGGGGGTGCCTACGCACCTGCAGAGGGCTCAATCCTGGCGGCTCCACTTTCGGAGGCCTAGTCAATGAGCATGACCCGGAAGAAGCTGAGACTCTTTCAGCTGGCCTCCGATACTGAAACTCCCCCAGAAGCCTGCATTGGTTGGGCTCCAAGGAGATGACCTGATGGCTTGCCCAAAGTGGTTCCAGCCACAACCTGTTCAAAACATGCCCCATGCAGGGGAAGCACCTGTGTGCAGTTTCACACCCACTCACACTTCACACTGACACATAGGCACCCCCCCAGACTAGGCCTGTGGCCCAGGGGCTGCTGTTCTTTCCACCAGGAGACTCTGTCCCTCCTGCTTCCTGTACTGGCAAACCCTAGCTTATTGGAAGCTGAAACTGCTGCCCAGGTCCTGGGGGGCGGGTAGTGGTAGTCAAAACTTTGTGGGGAACCTCTTCCTAGGGAAGGGCCTCTGCTCTTTGAGATGTGTGTGTTCAGTCTCCGTGGGTGTGTGCGTGAGAGGGACTGCCTCTTCCTGTGGCCCTGTAGGTGAGCACCCCCCAGTGCATGGCGTGTGTGAGAATCCTTTATCCCAGTGAGTCTTAGGGAATAGTGTGTTCACAGCGAGGTGGAGGGGGGGAGGGAGAGGGCGACGGCGAGAGAGCAAGAGATCGAGAGATGGGGCCGTGAGAGGGAGAGTGACAATGCACGGGGCAGGGTAAGTGCAGGAGGAAGGACAGACACAACAAAGGGGGATAGAGAGAGGCTGGAAATAGCCCAGGATCAATACTTGGCCGGCAGCCAGGGCCTCCAGGAGCCAGAAGAAATCCTTACAACAGGTCCCCAGGGCAGCCCTCCCGCCCATGAGTCCCAGGCTTATGGGCTACCCCTTCCCTTTTTCCCTTCCCTCCTGCCTGTCCCAGCCTCTTGGGAATGAGGTTGACCTAGGGGGCCAAGCAGCAGTTTCCCCAGAGAAGCCCTGGGAGTAATGGGGGAGGGGGCGTTTAGCTGCCCGCCCCCGCGTGCCCCCCCCAGTCCAGCCCAGTCCCAGTGTGAGCGGTAGGTTTCCCCACTTCCCGACTTGCTCTTCCCTCCTTGCGGTTTGGGTTCAAGCTCCTTTAACCCCTAGTTCTGACCTCCCCACCAGAGCTTCAGCTCCCACCCCCATGGTTTCAGCCCAAACCTGCCCAGCTCAGTCTCACCTGGTGTGGGCGTCCCTGGGGGGGAGGCCTGGCGGCTGCCGGAGGGGCAGAGTGCGGTGGTTTCCGTGTCGGCGTCCATGTCCGTGTGCATCGGCGTGCCTGTGGGGGTGCAGCCCGCCACTCGCAGCACCGCTCCCTCACTCAGCAGCACTGTCAGCTTTTCCCTTTAAATACCATCCCCGACAAGCCCCCCCAGACACCTGGGGAAATCGTCCCGCCCCCTGATGAGGTCACACATGCTAATGAGCAGTGATGTCAGCGGGATTCCCTCTTTTCTGCCCCCGGCCCGCATCGCTTCCCTCTGGGAGCACACACTGCGGAGTCTGGTGAAGACAGGAACAGAACAAAGTCTGAGAGCAGAAGAGACGCGGGTTCAGAGAAGTAGGGCGAGGGGTTGGTGGGAAAGGGAGCTGAGGGCTACAGGAGGCAGGGAGCCAGGGACCAGGAGGTCTTGCTCCAGGATCCAGGACTATACCTCATTTGTTTCTGTTATCGACCCCCAGCCCCGTGGGTGGGTGCTCTATGGCTGAATGGAGGGGCTGGAGGCAGAAACCAAAAGACATGCAGGGACGGGGGCAGCCTCCCTGGCCCCATGCTTCCCTGCCATTCTCTCCTTCCCCCAATCAGCCCTCCCTTCTGGGCTAAGACCCAGGAAAGTAACCATTTCCTAGCTTGGCCCCTAGACAGATGGCTGCTTTGTTTGGGCAGCTTCATTTGTTCACTAGGTTAAGGTGGGTGCGAACAGCTGTGGGGACTTCCTCTGTCTCCCCCTCCCTGCCAGGCCCACCAACCTAGCGTTAATCAGAGCAGGAAAAAAGGGAGACAAGCCCTCTAGACTTTCCCAGCCCAAAGGTGCGAGTGGGGAGTGCCAGCCCACCCCACCACCTGTAGCACTCTGGGGCACCGTGAGGCCTTCAGGTCTACACAAGGCAGACACACAGGTCCACCTCTTTGTGTAAAGCCAGGATGGCATGTTTCCTTTACTGCTTCTTTTCTGCCCGAGTCCCTTTCCCTTCAGGCTTCCACTTGTCTTCCTTCCTGACACCTGCAAGCACCTGCATTCCAATTTCCTGGCCCTTTCTGACCTGACTTTTGCCAGGTGATGCACTAAGTACCTTCCTACATTATCTCTTTTCATCCTCATGACTCTAAGGCTCATAGTAGTAGGTTGGCCTGTCCACAAATCAATTGTCCATCTGGAATGTGGGGACACCAGGATTCCCACCCAGTTCTTTCCATTGCCAGAGATTGTTTTTCATCTCTAGCCGTATGCTGCCTTCCTTAATATTCCTATTGTCTCCTATTATTGGGAACAATCCTTATTGCAATCTTCAGTGGACTTTTCCCATCGAAGAGGCAAATGGTAATCTTGGGACTAACATGCAGTGATAGTTCCCTTATCTGGAGGTCAACTGCAGGGCAACGTTGTGGGGTCTAGAGGGAGCAGAAAGGAGTCCTGAACAGCTATAATACGCATGTGTTTTACTCATTGGATGGACTCTCCAGTCCTCAATCACAGCCTACTTATCCTTACTTTATTCACAATTTTAAAGTGTCCATGTGTGTTCTGTACTCAAAGGTCAGAAGCATAGCAGAGCAGCAAGTGACCCGATGGCCTGGAAGGGAGAGAAGCAAAACTACAAAACACTTTTAAAGCAGTAATAAGCATCTAAATAGTAGTCTGAAGTCATTTGGCATAAACAGCCCCCTGATACTGTTACAGGTTCTGAAAACATTGCTGCAGAGGAGCCATTGGTTTTTATGAATGATTCCTCAGCTACCCCTCAAAATTTGTATTATATTGCAGATGTGCTTAAGATGAATGTAATGTTCTAGAATGATTTCCTTCCAAAATGAGTTTTTAGAAAAGTTTTAAAGTATAAAAGGATGAGCTTGATGTATCTGGAAAACTCATTTAGGCGGCTTGAATTCATTTCCATTATGTCAGATAAGAGTGAGTCGGGCTGCAGAACCTGGCAAAAATTCTTCCTTTTTTAAAAACTTTTAAGTGTGTTTTTCCAGGACTCATCAGCTTCAAGTTGAGTAGTTGTTTCAATCTAGTGGTGGAAGGTGCAGCTCACAGTGGCCCATATGGGGACCGAACTGGCAACCTTGTTGTTAAGAGCACCGCACTCTAACCAGCTGAACTAACTGGCTGCCCCAGGAAGATTCTTGACCATGATTTCTGCCTGTCCCCAAGCCAGCTTTAGGCCACAGGAGCAGGTTGGGTCTCACCTTGAACCACTCTTCCTATCATCACACTAGTAAGAGCCTGTGCACTTGCCCATATCCAAACTCCCTCAGGGATGGGAGGTCCTGTCAGTGGGACAAAGATGAGATTTGGAAGTGAACCAATCCAGGTTTAAATCTGCGTTTGTAGAGACTGGGCTAGTCTTATAATTCCTCTGATGTTGCTTCTAAACCTGTGAATTGGGGTTATGATGCCCATGGCGCAGCCCTGTTATGTTAGCCACACAGAATAAAGGAAGGATCTGGCATTCAGCAGTGCCCAACAATTTGCTACTCCCAATTTGGTATCTGGCTGTGTGGCTGGGGGGGTCCCTGTTCCCTCCCTGTGGGGCCTGGAGCTAGGTTCAAGCCCAGATTTGGCTCCCTAAATACTGAATTCCGCTGTTACCTGATTCCCAGCCTGATCTCCCTCAAACTGAGGACACCTTAATCCTCCCACATCCGATACTGGGTACCTTGGATAGTGCTCTCTATCATGATAGTATTTGTAGTTGCTTTCTTTTTCCTAACAAAACTTGGGGTAGTGCTCCCCAATGCCTCCCTCTCTTCCCATAGGACCCTCTGACTTAGTTTCCCCACACTGCCTGTACAAGGTCAATCCCCTTTCCCCCACCAACTGGGGGCTTCACTGCTGCTGACAAAAGTAGTTACTGCTTGCACCTCCCGGAGCACACACCCAGCACCTGGAGAAGCATTTTCCAGGCCCATGAATCTATATGCACAGGCCTTCCTCCAGTGTTGAGGCATTCCACCAGGAGCAACATTCTTTTCCCTTAATCTTTGTCCAAGTTTCAAATACCCCGAGGAGGTAAAAAGTCTGGAGCAGGACAAGAGATGAGGATATTGGGCTGAAGGTTTTTGAAGTGGCTGTGGGGGAAGACAGGAGCAGGGAGAGGGCGAAGACCAGGTGATGGAGGCGTGGGAGGGGAAATAACATTCCTTGTTTCAGTTTTCACTGGGCCTAACAATGGTGGGCCCCAGGGATTGTTTGCATTTGGGAAGGCCCAAAGGGACAGTAAGCAAGACAGAGAATCTCTGGAGCCTCTCCCCCACATTTCTGGAGTGAAAGGACAGGTTCTGGAGTGAAAGGAGCTTGGGTCTTCCCCAGAGCGAAGATGCCAGGGTCCTAAGATGACACTACATCCCTTTCTGCCACTTCCCTAGACGCTTGCTCACTGGGAAAGAGGAAGCATTATGCAATTAGTGCTGGGTGTGAAGATGCTGACAGGGTGTAACCAACAGGGCCCAACCAACAGGGCCCCTTCATCAGCGGGGTGGGGATAGGCCAGGCAGGAAGGGCAAAGGAGAGCCTATTTCTGGGCAGGGTAGGGTCTTTGGGGGGCTGGTTCTGTCAGGGATGCCTCCACTCTGCTCCTTACGCCATAGGCTCCTTCTATATCCTTTGTCCTGATTTTCATTTCAGACTCTAGGACAACTCTGTCACCATGCTTACCAGAGGCTAGGTCCCCACATTTCTCATTCCATGTCCTCCTCCATCACCTCCAGAGATTTGGCTCTGGTCTCTGCTAGTGCCACTGCCCCTTTTCTGAGGTCCAGGGTCCAGCCTATAGCCCTGGCCCTCACGTCTGCTTAGTTTGCTTGTACTATCGACTGCCACCCGGCCTGGAACTCACAACTCTATTCCAACTACTGACAACATTCTTTAGCATCGATTTTGGGCCCTCATCTAGGAAGACCTCTTCGATTTGGGCAAGGTGATGCCAGCACCTTCACCCCCCAAACGTTTGTGGTTTTGCTCTCAATCTTTGCCTGCTTTGAGGTATCCTGGCTGAAAGTTCATCTGTCTTGCCTCGGACAGACTTTAAGTACCTGGCAGGGGTTCAGGGGAGAGGGCAAGAGTCATGGCTCCCATGTTCCACAGGGCCAATCTGCTCCTGAGGTCTCTGCTCTGGGAAAACTCCACAAATGGGAACCTTCCCGGCTACAGGGCCCAGCTGGCTCACCAGATTTCCAGCCTGGCAATGAATGGAGGCTTGGAGCTCACCCTGGTGTCAGTCACTGTAGATGTGGGCCCCAGGCGGTGAGTGGAGGTGGAGGGCTGGTTCTTAGGGTCCCTAGAATTTTCTTACCCACTAAGTGGTATAAATATCAAGGATGTGAGGTTAGGAGGTAAATAGGAAGAAGGCAGGAGGTGGAGGTCAGAGCAAAGGCTTACATACCGTGTTTCCCCAAAAATAAGACCTACCCTGAAAATAAGCCCCAGTTAAGGTCGTCAGCGAGATGGACACATTTAGTAGGTATGACGATGTTCCAGAAGATGACATGACGGTATTTGAATAAAGGAAATTGTTGTACATGAAAAAATAAGACATCCCCTGAAAATAAGCCCTAATGCGTCTTTTGGAGCAAAAATTAATATAAGATCTGGTCTTATTTTTGGGGAAACATGGTAGGAAAGAGCAAGGTGAAGTGAACATACGGGTAGAGGCAGGGCTCAAGCTCTCAGCTTGTTCACAAAAATCTTAAACTTCTAATTCCTTTATTTTCAACCTTGGCTCTTTGGGCAATGACCTAACTATAGGACAGAAGTATCTGTTGTGCTCTTTTTATGAGCCAGGCCCCATAGGAAAGATCACAGTTGGCAAAACCTCAGGCCCTGCCCAAATCCTCCCCTTGGGGGCTGGAGGTCCCTAGCTGATTGGCATTCCAGTGCTTAAGGCCACTTTTGGGTGGGGTGTTGGCAACGATGGAGTGTTCAGGCCTATGTACGACCCCTTAAGAACTTTACTTTTTAAAAGAGCCACCTGAACGGTGGTGGTGTGGAGAGAGGGTGTTGGAGAGGCTGTCTGGCCACATGCAGAGTGTGCTCCGTGTGAGCCCTCTCCCTGCCCAAGGGACACCTAAGCTTACAACAGCTACAGGGGTCAAAGGGAGGTTCATCAAGGGCCATGGAAGGAAGCAGTGGACGAGAAGCTGAGGTGCTCTCAGAAGGGTGTTGTCACTGGGACCAGGGCCTCCGAAAGCCGGGTCACCTCAGGCAAGCAGTGGCTCATCCTCCGCTTCAACTACCCAGGCCCCAGGCTCAGCCAGTGGCACCAGAAGCACGTCGTCCTCATCGTCTGGGGACAGGGCTGCTGTGTGAGGTTCAGGTGGGCTCTGTGTTGGTCCTGCTGGCCGAAGGCTGGGCAGGAGGCGGCCTCGCAAGGCCTGCACCACCCCAGACAGCAGTGATGGCTCTAGGAGTGCTGAGGGCAGTGGCCCTGGGGCCTCGAGGACAGTAGGAAGGGCTGCAGATGTGCTGGCAGATGGGAGGGGAGCCTTGACAGGCAGTGGGGGTGCCTGTTCCCCATCCTGCCCACCTACTGCCCCAACCTCACGGGCCGGGCCTGTGCTGCCATCGAGGGCTTCAAGGGGAGCATCAGCAGGTGTGACCTGGGATCTGGTCTCAGGGGTCCGGGCTGGGGGGTTGGCTCGAGGAAGCAGGCCCCAGCGGCGGAGACGGCGCACCAGGCGACGCACTGAGCGGCCCCGCGGGCGGCGGCGAGCACCTGAGGCGCCCCCTGGAGTCATATCCTGGCGCAAGATCTGTAGCAGAGAACGCAAGTTGCCCAGCACTGAGTTCTGCAAGGAGAGGAGACGGAAGTCAGAGTTAGAGAGGTGGGGAGGGCCAGAAGCCTGAAAGGAGGAGGGGACGGTGGCAGGGCCACAGTGAGGTTGGGAGCAGGATAAGCGACGGTTGGGGGAGTGACTTACATCATTAGGGTTCTCTGTAGGGAAGTCCTCTACAGGTGGGATGGCGCCCTGAGCAATGAGCTGCCCATAGGACGGAGGTGCCTGCTGCTGCACAATCTCGGCCTCCATCCGGGAGAGGGGAGCAAAGATGCTGGAAGGAAGGAGGGCTGCTGGGTCACAGGTGGTTGTGGCCAGAGCACCCCGTTCTAGCCTGGACAGGCCTCTTCTCTCCACACCCAGGCCAGGACAACAGCAGCTATGCCATTGCTTTCCCAAAAGCCATCTGAGGTCCCCTCCTTCCTCAAGATTGCTTTCAGGATCTAGATTTGTCCTTCCCACAGAGGGGCACCCCTTTCTCTTAGCTGGACAACCTCGGCAGCCAATCCGTAAGCTGGTCACCCGAACCTATCCCCAATGTGGGCAGCTTCATGGTCTCCTGTGGCTGCACGGGCCTTCTCTCACCCCATCCCCACTCCTCTACAGCCAGCTGCACCCCCACTGACCTGTACTCCTGCGTGCGAATGGCATAGAGTTTGCAGGTGCAGCCCAGAGCAATAACCAGCAGCAAGCCACACACGAGGCTGCCAATGACCGCGGCCGTAATGACCTTGCGGGGCAGGGCGTAGGAGCAGTCCCACTCATCACTGCCGTCGGCACAGTCTGGCTGCCCGTCGCACACCCATGTTTCATACACACACTTCTCATCCCGGCATCGGAAGTTGCCAGGCTGGCAGTGCCGGCAACGTCTCTCATCGGCTCCATCAGTACAGAAGGTCTGGTAGTTGCAGCGGTCAGCACGCAGGTAACAGGCTGTGGCACCAGGGGAGCCAGCAGCCCCACACGGATAGTGTCCGGGTGGGCAGCCGGGGCAGTTCTCCTCGTCGGTGCCATCGGCACAGTCCCATGAGCCATCGCAGCGCTGGGCCTCACTGTAGCAGCGCTCGCCTAGGCCCTCGCTAGCCCCCAGGCCAGAGCCTAAGCCACAGGGTCGGTCCCAAGGCAAGCAGTAGCCCTGCACGTGGTAGGTAGCATTGAAGCCCCGACTATTGCTCCAAGGAACTGTGTGGTAGGCCACTATGGCTTGGCCAGACAGCGTCTCCACGGTGACAGCCTTGCCGTTGTTGAAGCGGGTGAGCCTGCGCAATGGCCGGGAGGTCTCGGGGGGCCCAGCACCATCATACACATGGACTGCATCTTCATAGCCCAGGTCCAGCGCCGTGAAGCGCACTGCCAGGCGCCGGCCATCATGGGGGTCCAGCAGCCAGAAGCAGGACTGGGGGTGGGAGACTGAGGCCAGCTGTGAGTATCCAGGAGACGAGAAGACTCCATAGAAATCCTCCAAGGTGTGATTGCATGGTGGGGTGGGGACAGAGCCTGGGTTCAAGTCAGGGAAGGGGCCTGAACTGCAACCTGCCTCATCCGAGCCATCACCACACGCATCCACCCCATCGCAGTGCTGGGCCAACGGCACACAGCGGTGGTTCAAGCACCGGAACTCTTCCCGCTGGCATTTCAGCCCATCTGGAGAGGGGCTGTGAAGCATGAGAGCTGACAGGATCCTTTCCTCCTCCCTGGGGCTCCCACTGCCTGTGTTAATGGTCTCATGGACATCCCTGTCCAGCCCACCTTGGCTGTAGGAGAGCAGGAAACCCTGACCCATGGGTGCTTTGGCCCCGGCATAGCTGTAGGTGATGGTGACGTTGCCCCCAGGCAGATGCAGAGGGCTGGTAGGAGCGTCACACAGGACTATCTGTGGCAGGAGAGGGGAGCGCAGGATTAAGCGCTCTGAATCACAGGCCAGGTGCAGTTTTTGGAACCTACAGGGGTGGAGGAGAGCAGGATGTGAGATATTCTTGACCACCAGTGGATTCTTCCTCCTCTAGGCCCCTTCTACCCCAAGAAGCACAAACATCTTATCTTCAATCCAAAAGCCAACTGAAAACTCAGCCGAATTCCTTAGTAATCAATGGTAATCGTCCTAACAGAGGCCAGTGGCACCATAAGACCATGAGATACATTCTAGAGAGCCTTGGAAAAACTGACTTGTGTTCTGGGACAGCGATAAGAACAGATGTCTTGCTTTCCAGTTGTTGCAGCGCTGTCACTCAAGTATAGTATTAGCAGAATTGGTAATTACAATACAGTTCAATTAACCAGAACTCAACTTCCCCAGCCAGTGCCCAGTGGTGAGACCTGGGATCACCATGGTATGCTGCTCCTTGTGTCCCTACAGCCTCTCTCCAGATTGCTGTCTTCTTTCACCCACCTCTTTCTGGGTAAATTCATGGGAAGTGAACTGTGTGAAGCAAATAGCCAGATACTTAACATGAGCTCCAACCTCACAGCCTAAGATGGGAGGAGCCTGGGGAGACCGGGACTGTTTAAGAGATGCTGAAGAAGATTCTAAGCTGATTAAGGGAATAGCTCTGAATCTTAGGCCAGGATGTGCAATGGACTGAAGGACTCAGAGCAGCCATATCGGAGCGAAAGAACTAGAGTGACGGTTGATCTTCAGAGATGACCAGGACCCCAAACCAGATGCCCACCCCCAGCCAGCTCCAATTCACTGTGTCTGGTCCAGGACAAGCCAGGCTTTTAGGACAAACTAGGCCAAATCAAATTCTACCCTTCCCCCTGCTGACAGGGATGGAAATTCCGTGAAGAAGTGATCCAGGAACGCTTTCCCATGATGAAGTGGGGAGGAGCAGGGGAGAGGAATAGGGTCTTACCCTGCTTCTTACCTCACCGTTACAGTCTGCTTCCTGCTGCCCAGGATGAGCCAGGTGCAGTTGGCAGGAGAGTTGCGGCTGTCCCGGCCCAGGGGCCTCTGTAAGGTGCCCTTCACTTCCCAGAGTACTGCCGGGGGGTTCTCACAGGCTGGTGAGAGAGTTAAGTCAGAGACACCGGTCAAGAGATTCTGTTACTATCCCACCTCTCTCCAGGCTTGCCGCCTCCAAGAGTACGGGCTCTTCAAGGAGGAGACGACAACTTCCCCTCCCCACCCATACTCTACAGAGTCATGGCCTTCAGTGGGCCCCCTTCCTCCCTGCACATCATAGCTTCACCTTAAGTCTCCACAACACAAACAATTTGGAGTCTGCTTTGTGCCAGCCACCGGACCAGGAGGAGCAAGAAATAGCGTCTCTACACTCAGGGAGACTGCATTCCGGCTAGGGAGATCAAGCACGGACATTGGGGGAAAAAACAAAATAGTGCCTAACTACCAGGTGAGAGATCACACTGGGTCTCAGTTTTCCAAACTGTAAAGTGAAGGGTGGATGATCTCCACTCGAGAACTATGGTAGTTACCAGAAGAATTCAGGGGAGCAAATCCTTCTTTTGGGTCTTTCCTCATTACCAAGCCCCAGACCCCTAGAGTAGCATCTACTCACCAGGATTTGGGGAAATGATCCGGTCTGGATGGGCCAGCGCTCCTCCTAGAGGAAGAGCGAGAAAGGACAGGAGAGTGAGTCATCTTCAAGTTTTCTTCACCTGTGCAACTCAAGGAGAAAAGGGAGCCACCTGGGACTTTATTGGGAAGGGGTGATGGGTTGTGCGACCTCAAAGGAAGGTCCGGCAGCAGGGCCTGTGGGCTGGGCACGGAGATCTAGAGACGCCAGAGGGAGGATGAGGGCGGCTGGAGACCTCCCAGGGGTCGGGGCAGGCTGCGCCGGGTGAGGCGGCAGGGCAGGGTGAGAGGCCGCCGCGGAAGGGAGCTGGTGACAGCCCTGGGGGCGGGGTGCCGGCTGAGGAGTTTCGTTTCGGTTTCTCACCCAGGAGGAGGAGGAGGAGGATGGCCGGCAGCATACTGAGAGAGCCGGAGGAGCAGAAAGAGTCCCGGAGCTTCTGTCGTCTACCCAGTGGGGACGCGGCGGCGCTCCGAGCGTCCAGGCCCTCCAGTGCCGCCTCCGCGAGGGGGTTCCATGGCTCGGGCTCCTCGACCGGTGCTCGGGATGCCAGGGCTGGGGGCGGGGAGGCGGCGGTGGCCCGGCGGCAGGGGCGCTGCCTCTCGCCAACTTCGGAGTTGTTTTCCCCGCCGCCGCCGCCGCACTCTCTCCCGAGGCCGGTTCCCGAAGCCCCGGGGATCGGCTGGGGGCCCGGCTGCGGGGCGCGCCCTCGCCCAGAGCCCGCCTGCAGGCCGCGAGCCCGGGGCCAGGCCTGGCCGCCACCTGCCGGGGCTTGCGGCCACTTCCTCTTCGAGCCAAACTTTGCCAACCGTCAGCCCCTACGGCCGGCCCGGGCGCGCCTCAGCTTCTCCAGCGCGTCCAGCCGGCGGAACGCCTTAGGACAGCGGAGACGGGGCACTGGCTACACGGACCAGCTCCCCAGCCCCCGCCCGGGCGGCACCCTGGCCAGCCCAGGAGTTGGAGGAGCCCGGGCAGAGGGAGGGGGCGGGGACGGGCCTGACCCCACCCCTGCCCATCAACGCGCGCGCCCCGCCCACCTGCTCGCCTTAACCCCTTTCCGGCTCTTCCCCGACTTGTCAGACCGGCTTCTTGGCCAGGCTGCTCAGCCTCTGCTTTTAACTCGGCTTTGTTTAGTCCTTGCGGTATTAGCACGTTTGTTACAGGACACGTTCGTCAAAGGACAACTGCTTATTCCGTCACTGTCAAATCTTTCTTTTGGACCCTTAAGTTGTCAGTACTTTTCTTGGCCCAGTGTCTGAGATCCGGTCGTACTTTTTGTGGTGAGCCTCTATTATAGACAGTACTACACGGTGTTATAACTATTTGTTTACTCGTCATCCCCGCCCCCGCCCCGCCTCGCCTCGCCTCGGGAAACTGAAACTTCCTGTTTACCTTTGTACCCACAGGGCGCTCTCCTGCTGCGACACAGTTAAGAACTCAATAAATGGTAAATAAAGGAATAAATGTGCCTTCCCCACTTGCTGGCCTTGTGACCCTGAGAAAATTACTTAACCTCTCTGTGCTTCTCTGATGTAAAATGGAGATAATAGTAGTGCAATACCCTCCCTCCGAAGGCTGTTGTCAACCCTTTAAGGAGGTAATGCAAGTTGAGCAGATAGGAAGTGCTCCCTACCTGGTAATAACAATTACTATTAGTCACAGGAGATGTTTTTAATTTATGTGGGCTTGGAGTTACCGATGTCCTGTGGCACTGATAGGTAAAGTTAATACACAATAACAGCAAATCGTTTTTGAGCTTTTTTTTTTTCACATTTCAGGCACAAATCTACGCACTTTTCAAGTGTTTGCTCGTTTATTCCTCCCAACCATCTTGTGAGGTAGGTCCTATTGTTATTCTCATTTTACAGATAAGGAAACTGGCTACAGAGAGGTATGTTGCTGAAGATTTATGTAGTAAAGGCTGAAACAAGGATCTGGACCTAGATGACCTGGCTTTGGACAGAATGTATATTTGGATCTTTACTATTCTCTCCCCTTTACGAATGGTACAAACCAGTTTTCTATTAATGACATTAGTTTCGATGTGTTCAAAACTTGGACCTTACCAGGACCTGAAGGTATAGAGTTGATCATAAGAAGGTCCTCTTCCACTTGGATCCATGCCCTTGGTCGCGTGCCCTAACTCTCTGCTCCCTACTGCAGCCCTTGGGATTAATGAGGGGTGAACTAGAGCCCTGGATGTGGGAGGAGGATATTGAGCAAAGGGAAGAGAGGCAAAGAGATAAGGGAAAATTTAAAAATTTTAAGTGCTAAAAAACGATCGTGGAGCTTTTAGCCGAATGCTGGCTGTGTTCTCTCTGCTGGGTACTTGGCTGATGCCTGGAACTCTTAAGACTTCACTTTAGCTTCAAGGAGCTTACAGTCTAGTTGGAAAGAGGTCAGATACAAAAATTAAAAAGCCAGAGAACCATGGGAAGTACATGAGACCGTGAGAGCAGGCATGTAGGTGATTGGGGAATATGGAAAGGAAGCAGGGAAGATGGTAATGAGATGGGAAGAGTTGTCAGGGGGGAGCGGAATTCCTTGAGAAAGAGAACCCATGGTCTGGGGTGCTGAACAAATAGAAATTTGCAAGAAAATAAAATCAAGAGCTATGCTTTTGGGAGCAATCATCATCATCATCATCATCATCATCATCATCATCATCATCAACAACAACAGGGCACAACAAATATTCTATAAATATTTATTAGAATGCCTTCCAAGTGCAAGACCCTGCGCTAGACTTGTGTAAGAGTGAATTCAAGCCACAAAAAGATGAGAAGGAAATTAAAGAGGACCAAGGTGCTTATAATGAGTTTAAGTTTTAATTATTTTAGTGTCCAGACCCATATAAATCACACCATCAAATACATTTAGGAATGGGCCTAGGAAGATGTTCTTAGAAATCTTTGAAGAATTATGAAAAATAGTGGAAGAAGTGGGAAATGGGCAGACGTTTGGTTTTCAAAATGATAACATGACTTTTATAGAGTACTCATCATATTCTAGGCAATGTTGTTCTAAGTACTTCACATGTATTATCTCATTTAATCCTCACTGCATCTCTAGGAAGTAGGTGTTATTTTTGTCCCCGTTTTATAATTGAGGAATCTGAGTCATAGATAGGTTAGATAATTTACTCAAGGTCAAACTACTGGCATGTGCAGGAGCCAAGGTGCTATGGTCTGAATGTTTGTGTCCTCCCAAAATTCATATGTTGATTTTCTAATCCCCAAAGATGAGAGTGTTAGGAGGTGGTTCTTTGGGAGATGCTTAGGTCATGAGGGTGGAGCCCTCAGAATGGAACTAGTGTCTTATAAAAGAGGTTTCAGAGGCATGTGAGGACATGGTGAGAAGGCACCGGCTATGTACCAGGAGGAGAAAGCTCACCAGAAGGTGACCATGCTGGACCCTTAGCTTGGGTTATCAAGCCTCCAGAACTGTGAGCAATAAATTTCTGTTGTTTATCAGCTACCAAGTTGGTGGTATTTTCTTATAGCAGTCTGAACGGACTAAGACAAAAAAACTTGGTTCTGAAAAGCAGGGGTGCTGCTTTAACAAATACCTAAACATGTCGAGTGGTTTGGAACTGGGTAATGGGCAGTCTGGAAGAGTTTGGAGGTACTAGAGAAAGCCTATATTGCCATGACTGGCCTGTCGAGTGATTCTTGTGAAAGCTCAGAAGAAGAGGAGAGCTGTAGAGAGAGCTTCAGTCTTCTTAGAGAATACCTGGGTGGTGGTGAACATTCTAGAATATTAGTAGAAATTTGGACAGTACAGGCTATTCTGAGGAGGTCTCGGAGATGAGGAGTATTGAAACCTGGAGGAAAGGCGATCTTTGTTATCAGGTGGCAAAGAGCTTGGCTGAACTGTGTTCGTGTCCTAGTATTTTGTAGAAGGTAGAAGTTGTGAGCGATGAAATTGGATATTTGGTTAAAGAAATTTCTAAGCAAAGTGTTGAAGAAGCAGCCTGATTTCTCTTGAATGCTTATAGTAGAACGGGACAAGAGAGAGATGGTTTACAGGTGGAGTTATTAATCAAAAAGGAGGCAGAACTTCAAAGATTTGGAAAATTCTTATCACTATTTAACATAGTATATATTTTACTCTTTTTACCATGTTTCTTGCCTGCTCCTCTCACAAGAATGTAAGTTTATGAGGGCAGAGATCTGTTTAATGGTGAATCCCCAGTGCCCAAAACAATGGGGATACACCAGTAAACAGATCTCTGGCACAAGGCTGGTACAAAATAAATGTTTGTTGAATGAATCAATCTGTCAATGATGTCAATCATAGGCATCACATAGATTATGTTTTTCAATCCACTCAACTATCCTTTGTATGCGCGGACTGATAATTAAGTTTGCGAACTCGCCGCAGTGCACTTACATTGGCAGCGCTGTACAAACATCTCAGTAAGGTTTCGTTACATTGGTATATCAGTGTCTCACAGCTCTGTTTGTGTTGACGTGTGGCAGCGTCTTGCTGAGTGGTGTTCATTATTGTTGTTGCGTGTTTTTGTGTGCCGTCATGAGAAAGTCTGAGCTTGAATTAGAGCAATGAACAAACATTAAATTTCTTGTTAAACTTGGCAAGAGAGGAAGTGAAATCAGGGAACATGTTAGTCCAAGTTTCTGGGGTAATGCCATGAAGAAAACGGCAGTGTACAAATGGATTAAACGTTTTTCTGAGGGGAGAGAACAGGTCACTGAGGAAGAGAGGTCAGGGCTGCCAGTAACCAGCAGAACTGATGAAAACATTGCAAAAATTTGTTGAATTGTGTGTCAAAATCGTCAGTAGGCTGTAAGAAGCTTAGCAGACCTAGTAAACATCGGTAGAGAAACAGGAAAATCTTAACTGAAAATCTTGGCCTGAGAAAGGTGTGTGCAAAAATGCTTCCGAAGGAGCTCATTGATGAACAAAAGCAAAGGACGGTTGAAGTTTTCCAAGACCTTTTGGAGAGGCAAGACGATGTTTTGGGCCATGTTATCCCTGGTGATGAAACATGGGTGTACCAATATGACCCTGAAACAAAGTGTCAAAGTGCACAATGGAAGTCAGCCGATTCTCCACAATCAAAAAAGTTCCATCAGTCCAAATCAAGAGTCAAAATGATGTTGCTAACCTTTTTTTGATATCAGAGGGATTATTCATTATGAATTTGTACCAACTGGACAAACAATTAATCAAGTTTACTATTTGGAAGTGCTGAAAAAGTTGCGTGAAAAAGTTAGATGAAAACGACCTGAACTTTTCACCAACAATTCATGGCTCTTGCATCACGACAATGCACCAGCTCACACGGCACTGTCTGTGAGGGAGGTTTTAGCAAGTAAACAAATCACTGTGTTGGAACACCCTCCCTACTCACCTGATCTGGCCCCCAATGACTTCTTTCTTTATCCAAAGATAAAGGAAATATTGAAAGGAAGACATTTTGGTGACATTCAGGACATCAAGGGTAATACGACGACAGCTCTGATGGTCATTCCAAAAAAAGAGTTCCAAAATTGCTTTGAAGGATGGACTAGGTGTTGGCATCGGAGCATAGCTTCCCAAGGGGAGTGCTTTGAAGGTGACCGTAGTGATATTCAGCAGTGAGGTATGTAGCACTTTTTCTAGGATGATTTCGTGAACTTAATTGTCAGACCTAGTATTATTAGCCCTATTTTTTTATTAGCCCCATTTTAAAGATGAGGAAATTGAACTTCAGGGAGGATATATAACTTGCTGAAGGTCACTCCACTAGTAATTGTAAAAACTGGATTCAAACCCAGCTTGTGTCACTCCAGAGCCCTTGTTTTTAACACTGTGTGATACCGCCTCTTGTGTACTGGAAGCTATGTTTGAAAAGAATGAAATGAATTAATCCAGAGGAGGGTGGTAGGAATGGTGAGGGGTCTCTAAGACATGTCATATGATAAGCTCTTTATGGAACCACAAAGACTTTTTTCCACTTAAATAGAAGCTTAAATTTAATAAGTGATTGAATACATGAAAACTAGCTCCAAATATTTGAAGAGTTGTAGTGTGAAACAAGAATTTGTTTATTCTGTATAGTTTGAAGGACAGAAACTGGAATTAATGGAGCAAATAAAGTCAGCCTACTTCCCACTTGAGATACAGAACTGAGGGTGCAGGTGGCATTGATGCAGTGAGACGCCTGTCCTGGGCCATCAGGGCTCCTTGACAACTCTGATTCCTGGATTTCAGCATAGCAAAACCTCCCAGAAGAGAAGGGCAAAGGGAAATTGTGGAAGCAAATTGTGTTAGATTGTAACATGAGGCCAAAGAAAATGAAAGGAAAAGGCGTGGGGTAGGAAGAAAGGGATCATGAAGGCCTTTTAAGGAGCAGTTTCAGTAAATTCCTGAATATCCTGGGTTGGGATATAGATGTAGAAGTTGGGTTATGAAGGAATGGAGACAGCTTTTGAAAAACCCCGCTTGAGAGAAAATGGGGAAATCATTCAAGACTGCAGCAGTATGCCGGAAAGAGCTTTTCAAGATGGGGAAACCTCTATGTGTGAAAGGAGCTACCATGTGGTTATGGGACCTAGTTTCCTTGTGCTTTGGAAAAGAATGAGATCTGGGATTGGGGATACCCCAGGGATGTTTGAGAGCTATCTCAATCATGTCCATTGTTTGGGCCTCCAGTACAAAATTAAATACTAAGATTGGTTTTGGAAATACTTGGTATATTGTGTTTATATTTAAGAAATACAACTGTTAGTACAAACAAAGCGATAATATAGTGATATCCACACAATACCTACAGGCGTTTTTTAAAACCGCAAAATTCAAGAACCTTGTAAGGATGACGTTAGGAAAAGTATTATTCTGGCCCCAGGGTAGGGACTAGAGTAAGAGGATGGGTGCAGGTTAGAGTCCCCGCCTCCCGCCCTCGCCAAGAAGCCTGAGCTTGACCTCCAAAGGCCTCAGAGAAGTGTTACAGAAATGTCCTACCCTTAGAAAAAGGACTCAGAGGCCTACTTGCCTTGGCTAGAGGGAGTCCTGTCATAGCTTTCTGAGGTCCAGGAGCGCAGACCCACCTGGACCCCACCCTGGAGCCCAGGGGTGAGAACCCTGGAGGGATCAGTGTCTGAGGCATCCACACGGGGGCGGTGTGCCAACTCAGAGGGGCTCTGAGGAGAGGGTTCTGCAGTGCCTCCCTACTTTCTTCCGCAGACCCTCGGTCCTGTACCCCCTCCACTCCCTCTTCCTTCTCGGAGTTATTTGAGGGCTGCCCACCAACCCCCGCACAGGGACAGCAGACGGGAAACTCTGACTTTTCCTTCTCTGCAGCTGAAAGACTAAGGCTTGTCATCCCGTCGCGCCCATAGCCCCACCCCTTTAAGTACCGGTGTCCTGGGTGGAAATATGGAAAGTGGAAAGGCAGAAGGGACAGCCTAGTGGTATCTGTGGCCCTGGGTTTGGGGGTTGGCTTTGCCTCCCCGTCTCTCAGTTCTCCGGGCTTGGTTTGCAGTGCCAACACCCAGCACAAAGGGGCGCTATCACCTTGCAAAACTTGCCATTTGGTCTATGCTGCACTGGGGATGCGCCCCAAGCCAGAGCGGGTAGGTCTCTGGACCCCTTCTCCGGCTTTCCTTCCCCCAGAATTTAGATACAGTTTTGTGCAGGCGTAGGATGAGGGGACTTCTGGAGCAAAGGCCGGTGGAGTGGAGGAGGGACTGGGGACAACTGGCATGGAGCTGAGAGGGTACGTATAGGGGAGAAAGAAACCTGCTGGGCACTCCATGTGAGGGTCCAGCTGCAAGCTGCACTGGAGGTGCAATTGGAACGATTGATATTTCTAGAAGAACTGGGCCAACACAACCCAACGCCGACCACTGCCAGTTTAACAGCAGGCTGGTGGGGTGTATCTGCACATAAGGAGGACCAAAGTAGTGGTTCTGGAGTTATGAACCTTTTAACTCAATATATTTTTCTTTC
Organism: Rhinolophus hipposideros; assembly: GCF_964194185.1. Classification (NCBI taxonomy): domain Eukaryota; kingdom Metazoa; phylum Chordata; class Mammalia; order Chiroptera; family Rhinolophidae; genus Rhinolophus; species Rhinolophus hipposideros. The sequence goes on from NC_138051.1 coordinate 28,866,457, forward strand.
TTTTTTTAACCTTTTAAAGACTGAGGTAAAATATACAGTAAAGTTTCAGAAATAGGGTTTACAGAAATAAAATGCACTAAGCTTGTGTATACGAAGGTCTGACAATTAAGTTCATGAACTCGGTGGACTGATGTTGCTAAACTTTTTTGATATCAGAGGGATTATTCATTATGAATTTGTATCAAATGGATAAGCAGTTAACCAAGTTTACTATTTGGAAGCTCTGAAAAGGCTGCGTGAATAAGTTAGACGACCTGAACTTTTCGCCAATTCATGGCTCTTGCGTCACGACAATGCACCAGCTCACACGGCACTGTCTGTGAGGGAGTTTTTTTTTGTTTGTTTGTTTTATTTTTAGAAGGGGAACAGGAATTTATTGGGGAACAGTGTGTACAGGCCTTCTTTTCCAAGTCAAGTTGTTGTCCTTTCAGTCTTAGTTGTGGAGGGCGCAGCTCAGCTCCAGGTCCAGTTGCCGTTTTTCTAGTTGCAGGGGGCACAGCCCACCATCCCTTGAGGAATTGAACTGGCACCCTTGTGGTTGAGAGGATGCGTTCCAACCAACTGAGCCATCCGAGAACTCAGCGGCAGCTCAGCTCAAGGTGCAGTGTTCAATTTTAGTTGCAGGGGGTGGAGCCCACCATCCCTTGCGGGACTCGAGGAATTGAACTGGCAACCTTGTGGTTGAGAGCCCACTGGCCCATGTGGGAATTGAACCGGCAGCCTTCAGAGTTAGGAGCATGGAGCTCCAATCGCCTGAGCCATTGGAGTTTTTAGCCAGTAAACAAATCACTGTATTGGAACACCCTCGCTACTCACCTGATCTGGTCCCCAATGACTTCTTTCTTTACCCAAAGATAAAGGAAGTATTGAAAGGAAAACATTTTGATGACATTCAGGACATCAAGGGTAATAGGACGACAGCTCTGATGGCCATTACAGAAAGAGTTCCAAAATGGCTTAGAAGGATGGACTAGGTGCTGGCATCAAAGCATAGCTTCCCAAGGGGAGGACTTCGAAGGTGACTGTAGTGATATTCAGCAGTGAGGTACGTACCACTTTTTCTAGGATGAGTTCACAGACTTCATTGTCCGACCTTGAAGATCAATGATCTTTTTAAACATATATTCACTACTTATGTATACCATACTTATGTATTTACAATTACCACTGTTGACTTATGCATATCACAGCTCTCACTGGCAAGTCAAGTCAACACACTTTTAAGTTAAGGGGTTTCTGTGTGCCTAGCAGAATCCTACTTTTCTGTAAGAAAAGTGAGGACAGTACATGTTTGTCCGGTGGCTGTGATTGGGGTCAGTATTATTAGAAATCATGTTCATTCCTTGATAGAATGATACCATTGGGGCCTTGGAGGGCAATGGCCCGATGTATGATCCACTTGCAGTGGCCCTATTTTTGGAATCTAAAGTGAGACAAATTGTCATGTCTAAATACACTAACTCACAGAACCTCAGGAAGATATTATTGGATGCAGGATACATGGTCAGGGCAGTACGCTTCTGGATGGAGCCAGGCACTGAGCGGCTAAGAAGAGTGTTTTTTGGGAACTGATCCTGCTCTCTGGCCTGGTGTTGCATGTTTCTGGCAGCTGAGCGAAGGGTGACGTCTTTGACCACAGGCGGGATCAAAATGAGCTGGAGCCTGTCGCGTGTGTGTGAATCTGCTAGGCCTTCAGAGGCGCTGCTTTGTGGTCAGCCTGGCCTTGCCTCACCCAGACCCCATCCTGCCCCAAATCAGGGAAGTGCAGTGGGAAATCAAGTGAGTGAGCAGGATGTGACCCATGGTGAGGCAGCTCATCTGGTCCCTGAGTCAATGAGCTGCTTCAGGCGCTCAAAGGAAGTCCTTCTGCCAGTTCACTAGTGGGAACGCCTCTTCTGTCCTCTCTACTGCCCCTTCCCACCCAGGTGTGAGTCTTTGGGGGCAGGAAGCTAATCTCCTTCTCCTCTAAGCCACAAAGGGCCCTTTGGAGGACTAAGGGAGCCTGGGGGGACCTGGACTCAGCAAGGAGGCAGAGGAAGCTTCTCTCAAGATGTGGTGACAGCCCTGGTCTGGGGTGCCCAATCCTGTTGTGGAACCCCTGGGTCCAGGGCTAGTGAGGGACAGGGGAGGATAGAGGGGGCTGGGCCTGACTGGGGAAGGCTGGCCTGGAAGGCGCTCAGCCATGGCCCTGGGCCAGGGTGGAAAGTATGTGTGTGAGCTCATTTGGAAGGTGGCTTCTGGCCAGTCAGGCCTGTATCCCTTCCAGGCCCTGGCTACCCAGCCCCCTTGCAGCCTGCCTCTCGGTCTCCCTCCTACCTCTGGGTCCCCCCACCAATCTTGTCTCCCACGAGTGTCTGAGGGAGGAAGGCGGAAACCCCCAGGCCAGGTGTGCAGGAAATGATCTCCTGAAGGAGGTGAATTCAGATTTGGGGGATGGGGAGGAAGGGGGTTCAGGGACTGCAGGACATGGAACAGCCTTGACTGGGTTTCCTTGAAGCCTTAGGGAATGGCAACTGCCCCTTAAGGACTCCTCCTCCCCCATAAGTCCTTTTCTGGGGCCATTCACCACCCCCACCCCTCCCCTAGCTGCTGCCACTGTCCTTCTAGGTGCCTCTGGCTTCTGAGTCCTGCTGCCCCCTGCCTTCCTCCACAGTGCCTGTTCCTGTCCCCACTGCTGGCACAGTGCATTCCTGAGGAAGAGTCCTTTTCCCCTTGTACCCCCGATCCTCATGCCGCAGGCATAATAAGCAAGCACAAGTGTATGCTGACAGATCCCCAGAACACGGTACCACGCAGACAACCAGCTACATGGGGTCCACCTGGGAAGGGACACTCAAGAGACATGGTCAGGGGCCGGCCCGGTGGCTCAGGCGGTTAGAGCTCCATGCTCCTAACTCCGAAGGCTGCCGGTTCGATTCCCACCTGGGCCAGTGGGCTCTCAACCACAAGGTTGACAGTTCAATTCCTGGAGTCCCGCAAGGGATGGTGGGCTGCGCCCCCTACAACTAGCAACGGCAACTGGACCTGGAGCTGAGCTGCGCCCTCCACAACTAAGACTGAAAAGGGCAACAACTTGAAGCTGAACGGCACCCTCCACAACTAAGATTGAAAGGATAACAACTTGACTTGGAATAAAGTCTTGGAAGTACTATTCCACACTGTTCCCCAATAAAGTCCTGTTCCCCTTCCCCAATAAAATCTTTAAAAAAAAAAAGAAAGAGACATGGTCAGAATATACCGTACAGGAAAAAAAAAAAGTCAGACAGTACTGAGTTTTAATTTTGGACTGAGTTGTGACCTTGAGCAAGTCTTACCTGGGCCTCAGTTATGGCATCTGTAAAATGGGGGCAGTATTAGTGCCTGTGTCATTGGGTGTTGTGAAGACCCAGCAAATGTTGGTTTCTTACCACCTCCCTTTAGGTGGAAAGGGAAATAGAGATACAGAAAGGAAAGAGAGGACTGAGAAGTCCATCAGACTGTGGGGAGAAGAGGCCCTTGGGGAGACCAGTGAAGGGCCAGCAGAGCTGGCCAGATTATGTGTGTGGGGAGATCACTCTGCTCAGTCCTCTCTCTAGGGCTCCCAGCTTCACTTAGATCTTCCCTTCCCATCCTGCTGACCCAGCGCCTGGCTGGCAGCCTTGGAGGCATGGGCCCAGCTGGTGGCAAGAGCCCTGGAGAAGGGAGGCGATGACAAGGGAGTTCATGGTTCCCCCCTCCAAACATGTGGGGTGCAGCAGTGGGCAGAGTGCTGCCTCTCCTCAGCACTTGCCCCCAGTCCAGTCTCCTCGGAGCCCGCTTCCCTGGGTTCTGCCCAAACCTCCTCGCAGATTCCCCTTGGCTCCCTCCTGGCTGCTCTAACTCACATGTGCTGCTTTCGAATAAAGGAACTTGGAACCGTAGATACTGGGTCAGGCCCAATGGACAAAGGGTGGGTAGGGCCAGTGAAAACGCATTTGCAGGTCTCTCAGGAGACACAGGGCCCTCTTCTCTCTCCTCACCCCAGCCTGACCCGGTTCCCTCACCTGGGGCCTGGCAATCACCAAGTCACTTCCCAGAGTAGCCAGGCAGCGTCACTGGGCTAAATCCCCCAGGCCTCGGGTAGCACGGGACCTGCAGCCTCCACCCTGAAATTCTCTCTGCTTGGGAAGCCTCTTCCACCCCTTCCCCCTTTGTCTCTGGTCCTCCAGTCCCATCTCTCCCCCTTGGCTTCAGAGAGCATCTTGTGATTCCAGAATCAGGGCCAAACAATTTCCTCGTGATGGGGAAACCGCACTCCAGCCACGGGAGCCCTGGGCTCCCCCTCCTCTTCCCTCTGGCAGTTCCCCCTCCCCAGGCTCCTCCACTGGCTTCAGCTGTGTTTTGCAGAACTCCCACTGGATAACATCTGTAATTGCCTCCAGATGTGGGCCACAAAAACACAAAGGGGCCATGAGCTCATCTTTGAACAACATGCCACATGCCCGCGCCCCATCACCTCCAGACACTCCTGAAGCCCACTCCTTTCCAGTGTGGGCTTCTCAGGGTCCCCATCCCCTCTGGTGAGGGTGGCAGGGAGGTGGTGTCTCAACTCCACTGAGGCACACAGGCCATGCCAAACAGCTGTTGGCAGGAGAGGCCCAGGAGGCCGGGGGTAGGGTCAGCATTTCTGGCTGGCAGGAAGGTAGGTACCCCTTCTGCCAAAGCAATCACACCAAACAGCCCTGAATAGCAGCTGGATAGAAGGACTGGCCTAGGTGGGGCTGGGGCTCTTGGAGGCAGGCTGTGGAGGAGGCCTGGGCTGAAGCCCGGGGTGGGCTAGGCTGAGGCAGCAAAGGAAGGCGGGGAGGGAGAAAGAGGGCTGCTCCCCTCCAGCTGAGCTGACTCAGCAACTGAGCGATTCCTCTGGTTTGGGAGGAAGGGTGGGTCCACAGCCTGGGAACCCTGTCTGGGGCAGCAGTTTCTAAGGAAAGAGGAAACAAAGCCTTGCTATTCTGCCCTTCCAACCTGACCATCCTGCCTCTCCTGGACAATGGGGGTCAGATCCAGAGACCCCAAATAAGCTGAGGGAGGCTGTTCCTAATTGTCCATGGGGCAACCTTTTTTCCGTTCCCTCTGCCCCAGCAGTGGAGCCCCAGGCCTGGAAGAGGCTTAGATCCCGAGGGCTGAGGTGGAGGGCCTGCCACTGAGCCTGGGGCTGAATATGATCCTGGGAATCCCACAGCAGCGGGCAGAGACTTGAGGAAACTGAGGATCTGTGGCCAGATCACGGGACAGGGTAATATAGTTTAGGAAGATTTTCCAAGCGGCCTCAGCTTGTCCACTTCCTCTTGCCTTTTGCGGCCCTGGGTCTCAAAGGTAGCCTCTTAGCCAGGTTGGGAGAGAGCAGCTGGGCTCTGGACCACTCTCCTGCCCCCATAAAGTATGCTCTTCTCCCCAACTCAGGCCCCCAAATCCCTTCATCCATCAAGAATAAACATATTCCTTTATGAAAAATACCCAAACCCCACCTCGTGGAAAAAGCACTGCTCATGTGCACTCTCCCCCTTTCTATTCCCCTTGTAGCCCCATGAGAGAACTGCAGCCACACAAAGAATGTGAAACACCATTTATTCTTTGTGGAAAGGTTGAACAAGGTCAAAAATGTCCTTAGAGGGCACTGACCCAGCCCGCCCTGCAGGTTCCTGGGGTCGGATGCCTCTGCCCCCCACCCCCAACCCTCCCCATGCCCCTTGTTAACAAAAAGGAACGATTTGAAGGGAATTCATATATAATAATTATAATAAAAATATACATTAAACAAAACAAAAAACCCAAACAAGACAAATTTAGCCGAACTGCCAGCACCGTTCACCCCATTTTCTCCCACCCCCCCAAACCCCTCCACTCCTGACATCCCTCTCCTCTCATTCCCCCTGCAGGGTCTCTCACTCTTCCAAGTCCCCGGTACCATGACCACCTTAGGTGGCCGAAGGAGACTTTAAATGGGTGGGCTGGTTGGTGGTGAGGGGTCAGGACACCGCTAGGATGGGCCGGATGGGCCGAGGGGCAGGGGCATCAGGAAGTGAAGGGCAAACCTGACTGAGAAACACCCAGGTGCCTGCCCCCTCATGAGGCTGGCTGAGGCAGGCTGACTCAGCACTACTGGCCGCTGGGAGCCTCAGCTCCCGAACTAGGTGGCTACTCTCATTAAGAGCCAGTGGCCAGTCCCAGAATGTGCCATCTCTGCTCCTTTCTCTGGGCTCCTCACCCTTCCCCTCCATGCTGTCTGGTCAGACGGAAGACGCAAAGAGGAGCCGGTGTGCCTTTCTCAGGCCCTTCCTGAGAGTGCCAATAAAACGTGCCCTCCCCTGGGTACCACAGCCCACCTTGTGGCATCCCTGCTGGCCTGGCCTACTTGGCCCCCAGCTGTCCATGCCTGCTACACCTCCTTTTGGTCCCACCCTCCAACTGCTCAACCCCAGCTGCCTGCTTTGGAGCAAGATTCTTTCTCTGTGGCCTTCAGGCTCACCCCCAGGGCTGGATGGAATCGCTCCCCATGGCCCCATCCCACGTCGTTGGTAGCTGCACCCCCGATCTCTGCTCTTCCAATCTTGACATCCCCGCCCAAGGCTAACATTTGGGAAGGTAGGGCTGTCAAGGGCTGTCTGCGGCCTCAGTCTACTCCTTCATGGCTCAGGCTCCTTCCAGGAAGTTCTTGGGGGCAGGTGGGGCAGAGGCAGATCTTTGTGACGAGGACTGACCCTCTCTGAGTTTTCCTCCCAAGGTCCTAGGGTGGTTATACAGCCCCCACCCCCTCACACTCGCGCAGGGTCTCCCCCCACAAGCTTAAATTCCTTTTAGCCAGAAAGAGTGGCGGGAGGCTTCCCATTGGGTACACCTGGGGGCTTGTGGGGGCTGGAGTGCCCAGAGCCTCCTGAGGTCAGAGTTCAGAGGTTAAAAGTATGTCAGGGAATGGAAAAATAGCAGATGACCCCATGTGACCTTTACCAGCGAGGTCTGAGGGTCCTGCCTTCAAGTGCAGAGCCAAGACATTCAGATGGGGCTGGACACACACCAAGCTACAGGGGCCCCTGAGGGGCAGGGACTGGAAGGGGTAGCCCCTGCTCAGCCCCCAGGGGACCCATCTAGGAAAGAAGCAATGCCAGGGTTGAGGGGGGGAGGGGCCAGTCATGGGACAGAGAAGGGAGGCGGGGTTGAGGAGGGGGCTCAGGACGGGTGGGAGCAGCCCACCCACCACCATCTGCTGCCACTGGCCTTCAGAGGCAAAGTCCACGTGGTAGGAGTGGGCGGGCGGCGGTGGGGGTCAGACCTTGTCCAGCAGGGACCGCTGGCAATAGAGCAGTCGCTTGGGGGTCCCATGGCGTCTGAAGAAGAAGACCGCGAGGCCCACTGCCAGCACCAGGAGCAGCAGCAGCACAGGCAGGACCACAGCGGCCGCACTCACTGCCCCGCTGCCCTCGTCATCCACCTCAATGATGATCACCTCCGTCTCCTCCTCAGTCCCCTCGTCTGGCCGGCCCCCTGACGGGCAGCCCATCCAGTCCCGCAGGGCTGACTTGGGGTAGCCTGGCTCTACCTTCAGCTTCTGGTTGTTGAATTTCCAGTATTTGTTCCCCTTGTAGAAGTACGTGAAGACTAAAGGGATCAGCGAGAAGGTGGCAAAGAAGACAGAGGTAGGGCAGCATCCAGGAGGAGACCCAGAGAGAAGAGCAGAAAGAAAATCAGTCAGTGTGTGGGCCAGTTTACTTCATCTCTTAACCTTTCTGAGCAGCAGTTTCCTCACTGTAAATGCGGTAATTCTAGTAGCAGGTTGGAGGATGGGTGGGGACTAAGGGGTCGAACACATGGAAAGCACTTAGCCCAGTGCCTGGCACATGGCAAGGGCTCCACTGCTAGTAGCATGGTCATTATTTGCTCATGATACTCTCCATCTTTCCTCCTCTTCTCTCTTAACTCCCTGTTCCCATCCCCCCTCAGACACCTCCCTTGCCCCTCTCACCTTCATCGCTGCCCATGAATGACCCTCTGGGAGACTCAGGGATTCCTTCCCAGACCTTGATGTTTTTGGGGTAATCGTTGTCCACTACCCTGAGTTCCTCGTTGAAACGGTAGTACCTGGTGAGGAGAGGAAGGGAAGTGGCTGGACACTGGGCATGTCCTTAGCTAGTGACAGGACTTGGGACTGAATTAGCCAGTGAGCTAAGGGTGGCTGTGGACAGGGTGGGGGACAAGGGTTTTGAGTAATGAGGGCCTGCAGCTGAAAGTGGCGGAAGGTGGGGGTGGGAGGGAGGGCCCAGGCTGCAAGGAGCCACCAGCAGCCCTTAATGACAGTGCCAAGCTGCTGGGGCGGACACACAGTGCTGGGGGCAGGAGGCGTCAAATGACCAGGTCTGAAATGGTGACCCGGTCACATCCTACTCACTCAGCACCCAATGGAGGCTGCCCGTTGCTAGGCAACAGCAAAGGCTCAGCCAGCTCCTTCTCCAGGAAAACATCCCAGGGGTAAAGTGGGTCTTTGTCCAGAATTGTGGGAATCTGGTGGTGGTGCCTGAAGAGGGAGGTCTGGGGCCAAGGGGTTGAGGTCTTACTTGTTTCCCCGGAAGAAGTAGGTCTTTCCATTGGGCATCCAGAAGAGAGCAGCATCAATCTTGTCAGTCGGCAGACCTCGGCCCAGCTCCTTAATGTGCTTGGGGTAGCCAGGCTCTAGGGAAGCTTCATCAAACACCCAGTGCTTGTCTCCTGGGGAGGACAGAGAAGGGCAGGATCTGGGTCCCACTTGGGTTCTAGGGTCTCTGGAAGAGTCAAGTGGAATCTGCTCCTCCAGGGAGACCCTCCCCACACCCAAAGACTAAGAAAGAATGCCTGGTTACCTTTGAAGAAGACAAACTTGCCATCCTTCCTCTCATAGGCAGTGTTGATGAACGCGGGCAGGCCCCGCCAGAATTGGCCGATGGGCATTGGGTATCCATCCATCACTTGGTTATTCCTCACACGCCAGAACCAGCGCTCCTGGGAGGCAGTCGAGGCGGGGAGAGTACGGTATGTCTCGTCGCTCAGTCCTCTGGCTCGGTCCCCAAAGCTCCCCCACTGCCTGTTTTAGTTTTTAGTCCTCCTGCTGCTGTTTCCACCCCGACTCCCAGTCCCAGAGCCCTTCTGGCCCCAAACCAGCCCACTTCTTCCTCTCACCTTGAAGACAAACATCTCCCCTCGAAGCACAGCCACCGTGTCAAAGTTCCCGTCACAGATGTTGGGCCCATAGGTGGGGTTTTTGGGCTTATCAGGGACAGAAGGCCTGGAGGTGGTCCTGGGTTGAGGTGGCATCTTGGTGGGGGACCCTGACTCACTCCCTGGGGCAGAGAACACAGGGGCGCTTTAGACTTGGTGGCAGAGGGAGAGGAAAGGACAGACATATGGGCAGACCATACCCTTGGAAAGGTGTGGATGGATAGCTGAGGCAGGCTGAAGCAATCAGCTGAGAAAGGACAGAAAGGGTGGACTCAAAAGTGGGAGTGGATGAAGGCAGGGTCAGGAGGGGGGCTGAGGGGCGACTGTAGGTCATGGGGGAGGGGAAGAAATGAGCAAGCCAGACAAGAAGAGTAGACAAGGAGCAGAGAGAAAGGAGCAGGTGGGCACAGATTACTCACCATAAAGTTGCTGGATGCCCCGGCGGTCATCATCGGGCAGCACAAAGTTCTCCGTGTCCATCCACTGGTAAAAGGGCGCCATAATGGCCGAGGGATCATTGGAATGCTCGAGGCCTAGAGCATGGCCCAGCTCGTGCACCGCCACCAGAAAGATGTCATTCCCTGGAGGGATAGAGAGGATTATGATGGCAGCCTGAGTCCTTTCCCTTAGGCTCCCAGCTTCCCCATCAGAGGCTTCAGTTTCACACCTAAACCTTCCTGCCATGTTTTCCACTAAAAAAGCTACAAAGCCACCCAGCTCTTCTAGGAGGAGGTGAGAGAGTGCTTTGGCGCTGGATCCCAATCCCAGGAGACTTGTGTCAAGGGAAGCTGAGGTCCTTCCTGAGCCTGTTTCTCCCAGGAGCTAGACATAACATTTGTCTGGAAAAGCTGGTGATGTGGATGCTATGAAGTCTTTGAGAAGTCAGTTATTGAGCAAAAGAAGGAACCACTTATAAGTAGCTCAAAACTGGATTCTTGCCTTTGTTGGAAGTCATACCCAGAGACCTTTGCGGCCCCTCGTAGCCCTGAGATTTTTTTTGGGGGGGTGAGGTTTTGGGAGGAAGCAGAACAACTCTGTACAAATGATTGCTGACTCTCCCGGAATAAGAGTCCCAGGGCTACCTGACTCACCATTCAGATCCTCATTTTGGACAGTCCAGGGCTCAGCAGAGTCAAAGTGGGTGTCCCCTCCGATATTGGGACCTGGGAAATAGGCATGTGCGAGGAAGCCACCCTCGCCATCAAAGGGCGTGCTGTCTCCATGGAAGCCCTCAGCAAAGAAGATCATGATGTCAGCCTGCTTCTCATGGCCCTCACGGATGTAGGCATAGGGTACTTCTCGGAAATGCAGTGGTGTGGCACTCTCCCACACGCGGAATGCCTTGCGGATGGCCTCAAATGTGGCATACTCGCCTACCTTGGGGGTGTAATTCTGGATGCTGAGGTCCAGCCATGTGGAGACAGGATGAGAGTATGTTAGAATTACAAGGGGCTAAATTCTCTTTCCCTGCGTTCTCCCAGGTCTGACTGAACTGCCCAGCCATCTTTGCCTGACCCAGCGCTTCCTGCTGCTTCACGATGGATGCCTCTGCCCCAAGTACTGAGGGCTCAGGGGTCCCTCAGGCTTTGGCTTGGCTTTCCGGCCCTGGGTTGTACCCCCACAGGCTGTACCTCTTTCGAAATTACAGCCATTTTCCTCCCCACTCCCAAGGACGCATCCCAGGAAGAGGTGAGTACCAGGAGGCCTCTGAGTCTCTGTAAGCACAACTAATAGGGAAAAGTAACTTGGTATCAGAAAGGCCACTTGCCTGTTGGACTCACCAGAAAGTAATCTCGTTATGTTGCCATTTGAGGCCCTGAATGGCATAGCGCTTCCTTCGAACGTTGGCCTTGATCTCCGCCCCAAACTTGTCTGGAACACCACAGCGGGGGCGCCTCATGGCCCTGGGGTAGGTTGGGGTGTGAGGACTGGGATCAGTATAGTGTATGACAGAGAAAGGTCTTCAGAGAACTGGGGGAATGTCTGGCCCCAGGGTCAGTGTGGGGAAGGTCAGGGTGACAGGAGACAGTCAGGATCAGCATGTGGGGGTGAAGTATGCGGGCAAGACTTAGGCATTCAGGTAGCAACTTCTCTGGTGCTTAGTGTTATGTCAGTGGGTGCTGGGCAAAATTCCTGCCAGGATCTAGCACTTACTTCATGGTGTCTGCATCAGCCTTGCCTGTCACTCGCAGGCCATAGAACCTCTGCATGGCAGCGATGGCAGCTGACAGTGACTGGGGCGAGCGCTGTGTGTGGGTACGCAAGTCCCCAGGCGGCAGGTAGCCATACTGCTGCAGCCAGGCCTGTAGGGAAAGGAATGTGGCTTAGAGCACCCCCACTTGGCCCAAGGGGAGCTTCTGCCTCCTTGTGGTACCTGGCATGCATTCTAGGCTTGGTGAGGAAAGGGCAATGAGCTCCCAGCCTGGCTCTGGCAGTGGGTCTGGAGGAACTCCCAGGCTGGACCTGAACTCTGGCCCAGGCACCAGTATGGCTTGTCCTCATGGAGCTGTGGGCTCAAAGAGGGGTGGAGAGCCCTAGCTCTGGACTTTGGCTGTAGCTGTCTTGAGGATGGGAGCCCTGGTGCTTTATCTGAATTCTCGGATGTCTTCTCAGAACCAAGATTCCTTCTAGCACTTCCCCACTCTGTGTCAGTGTTCTTGTAAGTACAGCATGTCCCCCCTAAGTAAGAATGGGTTGTGCCATGATGGGTGGAGGGGGGGAGGGGCTGAAGGGCCCCAGTCTTGGGCTTAGCATGAGGCCCTCATGGGAAAGGGATGACATGCCTCTAAGACCCTCACAGCTCAGATCTTTTTAGAAAGGAGGGCAGAAAAGGAGCTAGGGCTGAGGCTGGCTGCTGAGCTAGGGCTGAAGCTGGACCCTCTGCAGGTGTTGAGAAGTGTGATGCAGCCAGAGACAGGATCCTGCCACTGTCCCCATCCAAGCAGCATCTGACCTAGGGCTTGGGACCTAAATGCCCATTTAAGATTCTCAGTAGAGGAAGTGGGAGATGGGAGTTGGGGGTGGAGACTTGGTGATTGTATTTTATTTCAGGTACGTTGTGAATTGTTCATAATATAAAGGCTGGCATATTGCCTTAAAGTAAAGTTTTTAGTATTTGATTGAAAGGTACACACACTGCAAAATCTTGTTGAGGAAAAAGTCAGCCTTTATTGTAAGAACAATGGAGTACTTTCCTAAAGCCTGCAAAGTAAAATGAGCCAAGTTACATATGGGATATGAAAATGCTTGGATTCTCCTAAGGGGAGATATTACCCAAACAGCTGGTCCCTACTCCAGCCTTGCCTTCGAAGTAGCCCAAAGAAGGGCTGCAAGTTGCCTGGGATGGGAACTTGGGGTGCGGAGGCGTTGAGGCGGCTATTGTTAGGTGCTGCACCCTCCAGCCCAGGTTATTTGGGTGGATCTCCATGTGGCCCTTCACCTCTAGGCCCAGGCCCTGGTGGAACACTGCTCCTGCACAGGGGCTGGGGGTGATTCAGGAGCAGCTGACTGGGGACCTGAGCCTGCAGGGGCAAGAATTGCAACATGGTTCTGGGACGTGATCCCCCAAGGCTGATGGAATTAGGGCCCTAGATGTAAACAACCCAGCCTTTTCCCCAGCCAGCAAGCCTGGCCAAAGCAGCCCTAGCATCACCCGGCTCTGAGAGCTCCTCCTTAGGGGTAGAGGAGGGAGTGAAGTTTAACCTCTGCTCTACTAAAGGGAAGGAGAGCAGGGCGCTCCAGGCCTGGGCTGCTCTCTCCAGCAGCTGTATGCTTGCCCTGACCTGCACTGACTGATGCCACCGCTAGTGCCCGTGCCCAAATATGCAGGAAACTCCCTTTGCCCCCAGCCTCACCTGTAGGGTAGATAAACCCCAGGCTTATGAACTCTGGTAGGGGTTCAGCATTGAGGAAGGATGAGAGAGGCCTACTGTGGAGCTGGAAGTTAGGAGGGCTGAGGTCAGGCCTCCTCAACCTTCAGGGAACAAAACCGATGGGAATTCTCCTCGGGTAAGATGACAGAAGGGAGGGTAGCAGAGAGGTGGGGAGAATCCACAGCCAGGGGTTCTGGGATAAATCCCTCTCCCTGATGAGTCTTTCAGGAGGTAGGCATGTCTAGATATTCACACCTACAACCTCCACCCCCACATCCAATAGTTAAAAGTAGAGACTTAGTAAAAGAAAAGGGACTTTCCTGGAGTCAAAAGAGTCACAAGGCCTGGAAAGGAGGTGCCCCTGTCCCTGTCCTCCTTTCAGACCTAGGCTTTCTTCCCTCACTGGGGCAGACTCTGAGCAAAGCAGAACCACAAAGACTATGAAGTTGGAACCACAGAAGAGAGGACTCTTGTGTCTGCGGCTGGGTGGGGGAAGGGCTGAGTGCCAGACAGGCCAAGGGAAAGAGAGGGCTGTCCTGGAGCTCATGTAGGACTATGGAGGCCTGGTGAGAGGAACCCAGCTGCCCGAGGCCTGGGCCGCCCCAGCTTTCCCTCGATTGGCCTGGAGAGGGAGCAACTAACTATGTTGGGTCACAAAACTTTGTCCTGAAAGGTATTCTCCCAGTAGAAAGTCAAGGGAACCAGTCCCACCTTTGGCCTAGGAGTCCTGGGGTACGGGGCGGATCTCTGGCTCTCCAACTGGCCTGGATGGGAGCCTCTGGGCCAACTCCTCCCTCCCTCTGCTTCCCACCCCTCCAGGGCCCAGAAACAAATGGTGGTTCTGGCACTGGGGCTGCCCATGACCCACTTAAAGCAGAGCCAGGGCTGCTGCCCCTCCCTTAGGGGGCCTAGTGGGACAGGGGAAGGAGGAAGGCAGGACAGGCGATGTTGGCAGTGGGCAGCCCCTCAGGCTCCCAGGCTCCTTTTGTTGGGAGCTCTCCTTTCAGGCCTCAGATGAAGACTCCAGGCCTGAAAAGAGGATGCCTCCTCCTCCCGGCCAGTGCCAGGATTAGCAGATTTCCACACTTCCTGGTCACCCCCATTCCTAGGGCCACACTTTTCATTTCAGTCTCAGATCCCTTCAGGACATAGAGAATGTGTTCTTTCTGGATAGGTTTCCTGTAGGGGTGGGACCAGGGCCCCGATGAGGTCGGAGGAAGCCGAGTCCAGATCCCCTCCCCCTTCGTGCCCTTCCCAGCCCCTCCTGACCGCACCCAGGCACCCAGGCCCTCGCAGAACTGAGTGGGTTGGGATGTCCCAAAATAAGAAGCTGATCAAATCCGTCTCCCACCTTCACCCCAAAATAAAAGAGAGAGAGAGAGAAAGAGAGAGACAGGGAAAACCTCCTCAGACAACTCCCACGCGACTTCCTCCCGGCCGGGTGGGCCAGCGTCGGGGGAAGGGTGGGGGGGCGCCGCACTCAGTCGAGACCCGCGCGGGCGCCTGGGCCCAGGCCCTCTCCACATTCCCCGGTGCGACGCCCCAAACCTCCCTGCAATTAACACAGAAAAGCAATTAACAAAAACAACAAAAAGGGCGTAAAGGCGCCGACCGGGGAGGGGGCGGGGGAGGAGGCGGCGGCCCGGCCGAGCCCCCGCTAACAACGAGAGCTTTGTGTGTACAGAAAGGCGGCCAGGGCGCCAGCGCCGCGACCCTCGACGCCAGGGCTCTGGGCCGGGACCCAGAAGGGTCCTATCAGGGAGGCGGGGGTGGGTGGGAGCCGGGGCCAATCCGCTGTCCACCCGCGACCCGACCTGGGCGCGGATGCATGGGTGGAGGGCCCCGCAGGCGGGGAAGCCGGCAGCGGCCGCAGCGTGGGGGGCCGCGGCCGCAGTGCGGTCCCCCGGAGCCCTCCCCGTCCGCCCGGGCGCCGGCGAGCGCGGGAGAGCTGGAAAGTTGAAGAAACAACAAACTCTCACACATGACAAGAAACCAAGACAGCGCGGGGTCTGAGCGGAGTCCAAATATTTATCAGGCTCCCAACTGGTTCCAGAGCTGAGCTCACAGCCCGGGGGAATTGGGGAGGGTGGGGAGTGGGCCTGGCCGTAAAGTTCTCCCGAGGAAAAGAGTGGGAAAAAAGGCGGCGGAGGGGGGGCGGGGAGGTTGGAGGAGGCAAAAGTTGGATCGACTTGGAAGTTTGGAGATGAGGAAGGAGAGAAAAAGGAGGGGATCCTGCAGGCCGGAGCAGCCGAGACCCCGAGAGCCCGCCTCTCCTCCGAATGGGGCTGTCCCCTTGGAGACCCCCGGGCTCGCCTCCGTGGCTGCACGACTCCGGGCCGGGCCGGAGGAACTCACTTACTTCGGGGCTGAAGCTGCTTTGGGCCGAGCTGAGGGAGGAGAGCGCGGTGGCGAGCGCGAGCAGGGGGAGTAGCAGACTGCTGGTGGGCAGTGGGGCGGGAGACATGGTCCGCGACCGTCCGGCCGGCCGGGCTGTGCGGACTCCGCCGCGGGGCCCAAGCCCTGGGGTCGCGCCGCCACTCCCTCGGGCGCCTTTGTCTTCGGGAGGCACTGAATTTGAATTCCTAGAGCGCTGTCCACTTGGAGATGAGGCGATTGTTCTTGAAAGAGCCTATTTGCTCGTCCCCTCTTCTCCGTTTTTTGATCTTTCTTCTGCTTAGTCGGCGAACTGGATCGCGAGCCCTCTGTCGCTCTCTCCTCTGGTCCCTCCCTTCTCCCACAGCCTCTCCTCCGCCCCCGCCCCCAATGCCCTCCTTTCCCGGTGCGGACGTGGTTGTTTCAGCCTGAATCCAATTACAGCCAAGAAGAGCCCGGTTAAAAAAAAAGAAAAAAAGCCTAAGTTGACTTTCTGTGGCGGAGGCTGCCACAGGGGTTGAGGCCACAGCTCCAGGGGTGGGGGGCAGTGGAGGGACCTAGACAACGGGATGTGGGAGACTTTCTCCCCCTAAGCACATTTTGGGTGGCTGGATTCCTCTTGTATTCAGCGTTTATCTCACCTCAGAGTGGGAAGTACTAGGAGGCTCAGTAGCTGGGGCAAATAAGTTGATAGTCTGGGATAGTGGTGAGGGGTCTTCCATAGCCTGAGACCTGGGCTGGGAGTTTGTCTGCTGGGACCTGCGACTCAACCCAATTGAACCTTTGTCCCTTATTCTTGACAACTACCTCTGTCCCTGTTTAAAGAAAAAGAAAAGCAATAATAACAAAACCCAACTAATCACCAACACACCCCACCACCACACTGGATTGAGGGGGTCCCATCCTTATAGAAAGACAAATGTGCTACTTTATTATGCCATTTTCAATCTGGCTGCTCCTGAAATTAGAACTGGCTGGGGAGAATAGGGGTGCAAGGCTATGGAATCTGGGGAAAGGCAAATCAGGTTCGGTAAGTGTTAGCAAAGAGACTGGAAATTAGGACTTCAGGGTTTACTTTCCTGCACTGGAAAGGAGGCAGTTTCTTAAAGGGTAAAATCTCCTTTAGGGACTAGGGACTGACAGTCTCTGAGAACAAAAGGTAGAGGTATGCAGGGAATGGGGAGGGCAGACTAAAGCTGAGGTTGGGAAAGGGAGCGATAAGAGGTTGAGAACTAGATCTGGGAAAGCAGCACAACAGAAGCAGGAAAGTGTGGGAGACAGAAAACTCGACCATCAGCGAAATCTAAGACCCAAGAATTGCATTGGTCAGCAAGAGAGGAAGGAGGTATTGAGGGAAGAAGGGAGGGAAGGAAAGCAAGGGAAGGAATAATGGAGGCTGGACAGAAATTAAGTCAGGTAGGATGCTCCAGAAATCCTAGAGATCCAGGAACTAAAACAAGTTTGTGGCAGGAGAATGTAAAAAAAGTCCAGTGCTCTGTATTGTAATGGGAGCAAAGGTCATTTCCCCACAGAATCCATGGGAGGAGCCATGATTAATAAAATGAAAGGTTTCTCTGGGTCTTGGGGACAGCTAACAGGTTTGTGGGAGGTATGGGGAGGGGATACCTATCCCAAGTGACTGTGTGGGGACTGAGCATTTCCAGGGCTCCCTACACAAATTGGGGTCAGGAGGGCAGCCCTCTTTCCAAGCAACTTCTGGAATTTAATCAGAATCCCAGAAACGTCAGGATCCAAATCTTTAGAACATCCAACACACAAGTCTGGTTCTTCCCATGTCAGCCTTCCCAGTAAGGTATCCTCTTGGGCCATGTATCTGGTTTAGAAAAATGGACACCAGTTGCTTGCCAAGAAATAGACCTCAGCTGGAAAGTCTTTTTCATTAAAACATTTATTAAATGGGGGAGGGGGGCAGCTGGATGGCTCCGTTGGTTAGCGCATGAGCTCTTAACAAGGTTCCTGGTCCAATTCCTGCAGGGGATGGTGGGCTATGTCCCTTGCAACTAAATATTGAAACGGTGACTGGATTTGGAGCTGAGCTGCACCCTCCACAACTAGAATGAAGGACAATGATTTGACTTAGAGCTGATGGGCCCTGGAAAAACACAGTTTTCCAACATTCCCCAATAACAATAATAAAAAATTTAAAAAACCACACCATTTATTAAATGAATAACTGCAAACGGCTTGAGCTGTGCATAGGTTTTTCAAAGCTGAGTGCCTGCCTACACCCAAGAAAACTGCTGCCCGTTTCACATCTGCAGAGTAGCTACTGCTCATATTTGGGCCAGTCCTATGACCTGCAAAGGAGGGGGTAAGATTACCAGAGTAAGATTACCCTGAACTAGAACAGGGCCAGGGGTGAGGGCACTGAGCCAACCCTTCTAGGCAGTGATCTTACAGCCTGTTCTTGGTATCCAAGATCTTTCGCTCTGAAGATAGTTGGGAATAAAGAGGCTGTCCTCTGGCTGGGATGAGGCATCTAGGCGATAGAAAAGAAGACCACAGAAAGGCTGGGTAAGGGAGACAGGAGTTGCTTTTTATTGACTTGGAAGTGGGCTCTGCAGTGCAGCCCCTTTAGGTTTAAGAGCATTTTTTCGCTTCCTTTCTTCTTCCTGAAACTTCTCCTGCTGCCTGAGCTGCCATGCCTGTAATCCAGCATCCATTTCCTGTGACAGCAGTACAACTCGTCTCTGAAACAGACAGGAAAACAGTGTGGATAACATCTGGGGCTTGAGTTCTGCACCATATATCCTTTCACTCACAGATCAAAGTCGGAGGTTTTAGCTGAAAAGTAACACTGCTGACTGGGGAAGGGGTGGGACCAGGTCCTGGGTTGGGAAACAAGAGGAAGGCAGTAAAATGTGTGGCAGAATAACTACTACTGGTTCATGCCCTAGGAGTGCCCCACTCTCACAGTACTGTTAAAACCTTGAAATGAGGGGTACATGTTAGCTTAGGTGCCAACACAGCTCAAGACAAATTATGATTTAAACTTTCTTCCCCTGATTACATGCAGGTTGGCCTGGCTGAGGCTCTAGCCACTCACTGCAAACTTCTCCCTTTGGGCTTTTCTTCGAAGCTGGCCTTTCATTGGGGGCGCAGGGCGGCCATCTGCAGACAGAAGTGAGAGAAAAGGCAAGTGTTAGATAAGATCTGTAGCACCTTGTGAAAGCACTGACAGGAATGAGGGAAGAACCAATCTCTAGCTCCTCTCTTCCATTTCATACCCACTGTAGCTTAATTTTCCTAACCCTCATCTTCAAGGGTAAAGTAAGCCAGAACCACCAAGAATAAGCTCCTAGGCACCTTCCTACTCTATTTCACTTACCCCTCATTATTCTGGAATTCAAGGTCCTTTGCAATGCTGACTCTCCTGTCTTCAGAAACCTTCCACTCAAGCAATCTGATCACTATTCTACTCACCATGAGTTTTTGCTAAATTCCATCTTACTCCATGGGACAAACGCCTCTTTCCTTCCAGCCAAATTCTCATCCTTAGGCCCATCTCAAGCCCTACCGGCCCTAGAAACCCTTCTCTAACCTCTTCAAGTCTCTCTTCTGAAAGAAGTGCATATCAATCATTTAATATTCATCTATTTGCCTTGGGACACTTATTGTTTTAGCCTTATTTAGCCATCTCAAATCATTCTGGAAAGGGGCAGAGCACTCACTGAATATTATCATTTAATTCTTAAAATGTCCATACTTTATTTTCCTAGCGAGACTTTAAGTTCCTTGGGATCAGGGACTATATTACGTTTTCACTGTAGTGTAAGCACATAAGCACATAATAAAAATTTCATAAATATCTGTGGACCTGCTGAAAAGATGCAGTATCTGAGTGGCTGGTTTGCTCGATGGTTAGAGCCCAGTGCTCATAACACCAAGGTTGCCAGTTGGATTCCCACATGGGCCAGTGAGCTGCGCATTCCACAACTAGACTGAAAACAAAGACTTGACTTGGAGCTGATGGGTCCTGAGAAAACACACTGTTCCCCAATATCCCCCCCCTGAAAAAAAAAAGTTTAAAAAGATGCAGTATCTCAAGTAGTTTCTAATGGAGATGAAGAGAAAGGGCACGTTCAACAAAGAAAGAAACAGAGTGGAAACTCTGCCCAAAAGTTTGAAGGCAAGACAGGTAAGAGATACCATTTATCAGTAAAGGGAACCAATATTGTATACGCCTGGTGCTTACAGTGGTCGTTTCATTTTATCCTCACAAGAACCCTATGAGATAGGTATTCTTCTTTTACAGATGTAGAAACTGAGATACAATTAAGTAAGTTATCCAAGACCCACAAAGTTAGCAAGGAGAGAAGCCTGGATTAAGAATCAATTCCAGAGTCTTTCCAATACCCCACACTACTTCAAGGATATCCTACGCTTCCTACAGTAAATAAGAAGTAGGAAAAGTCTTCACTTTTCTCCTCGACCAAGTATCTGATTAAGCAGGATCATACACCTGTAAAATCCACAAGGGTATTAACATTCAGGTCTCTGTGCTGTTGAAGTGGGCCTGGCCTCTGCCCAGTTCTAGTCCTGGCTTTGCTATTACCTACTGGGTGATCACAAGCAATTCACTTTTGTAGGCCTCAATTTTCCCATCTGTAAATTGGCATTCCATAGAGGGTGTGGGGAGAGGCTTCAACTTTTCTAAGGTCCCTCCCTCCTAGGGCTAATATGTCTTTTGTTTGTTTTAAAGTAAAGGGAAGAGACTTTTCTGGAGGGAGGACATCATCCTCAATCCTCACTTTTCTAATCCTCTCTCTGAGACGCGCATTTAGGCAGCCTTTCAAGGAGCTCTCCCTGCATTTGTTACCAAATGCTCAATAATGTACTCATCATAAAGACAGTTGTTCCCAAGTTTTTAAGAACCACATCTCCTTTGGGAAACAGAAATCTTGCCACTCCTTTTCCACGGGGCGCCCCAAGTTAGAATTGACTTCTGCTTATCTGCACAAACCAGAAAGTTCCTGCCTAGCTTTATTTTCTATACACGCAGTTTAATTTAAAAAATAAACAATAGGGCTTCTTCCCCCCAACTACAAATGTAAAGTTGAATACGTTGTCCACTTAGACACACCCCGCACCTTGACACCACCCCCCACACACCCCCACTCTGTCCAGGGGCGTTCTCTCTGGGAGAAACCCTCCGAAGCAGTGTTTACTGTTAGATCATCGCTCACCCGCATAAGACCAGTCTGGGAGCTCAGTTAGGGGCCCGTAGCCGGAGGGGTTGGCAGCCAGGCCCTGCCTGGGTGGAGAAGAACAGTCTGGTTAGGACCCAATGAAGCTTTTGGGCCCCCAGCTTCCCTCAAACCCGCACTCACTGGAGTCTCCACTGGCTGCCCGCCCGAACTGCCGCGCTGCAGTGCAACCTCCTGACACCTGCTGGAAAAACAGGGCAGAGTTGGGAGAGACGCGGTGCACCAGCTCAGGAGTCCTAGGTCCAACCCCGCGAGCTCCCGAGCCTATGGACCCCTATACCCACTTACTAGAGAGCCAAGTACTTAAAGCAGCCATGCTGAAGCCAGGCGATCGGAAGTGGGCGTGGTCTTGGTGGCCACGCGCAACGCTGCGGGGGAAGCAGGAAGCCGCCATCTTGATCTAGTTTTCAATCACGGGCCCCGCCATCTTGGGCCATTGTACGGAAGAGAGGTACGAAACTGCGGCTGGGTTTTTTGGACCAGAACGGTCCTTCTGCGTATGCATCCTCCGTGGTGGTTTCATCCTCAGTGAAAGTCGGGTCCTCGCAGACTGAACCGTTCTGAACTGTTTCCACGACCGCCCTGCTGCGGTCTCTAGTCCTTTGAAATTTATCACCTTATCTCAGCGGAGTAACATACACGTTACCTCATCTATCTTCTACTGCATCACTATAACATATTTTTCCCAGCCTAAGAGTCGAACCTAGAGCGAATCAGAAAGTTTGGGTTTCAGTTCTCACTCATTTATCCCACAAAATCGAAGAACTTCTAGTATGACAAGCACTATATTTGGCGCAGGAGAGCCAGACAGACATCCTTATTCCGATAAAGCTTCCAACCTAAAGAGAGAAGACAATAGTCAAATGACCACACATTACTTTCTGTATTACAGCTGAAATGAGCGTCTAGAAGGGAAGTATGAATTGTTTGTACGTATATAATGGGAACTTGATCTAGAGTAGGCTGTGGAAGGCTTTCTTGAAGAAGTACTGGAGCTAAGATCTGATTCCATTTTTATAAGAGCTACCACCACACACTGTTTAATATAATCTTTGAAAGAACCTTGTGAGAAAGGTACTGCTAATAAGTGGCAAACCCAGGTCTGTGATTCCTTCCTTCTTCTTTTCTTAATCACTCAATTGCCTTGGGGAAGTCATTTATCCTAATTTAAATAAAGCTTAATACATCACATTTGTGCAAACATTTTTAAGAATGATAATGTGAGCCGGCCTGGTGGCTCACGTGGTCGGAGTGCCCTGCTCCTAAGCTGAGGTCCCCAGATCGATTCCCACATGGGCCAGTGAGCTGCGCCCTCTATGGCTAAGATTGTGAACAACAGCTCTCCCTGGAGCTGGGCTGCCCTGAGCAGCTGGAGGTTGGTGTGGGCTGCTGTGGGCTGCTGTGGGCTGCTATGAGCACGGGACTGTGGACTGGTGCCCCTCCGACTGGTGACCGACTGCCTCAGCTGGGGGGAGCGCAAGGCTCATAATACCAGCATGGGTCAGGGAGCTGTGTCCTACACAACTAGACTGACAAACAATGGCTTGAACCGTAGTTGGGGGGCCCGGGGAGGTGGAAGAAAGGGGAGAAAAAAAGAATGATTATGTAAGTGAAAGTGCTTTAAAAATGGTGATGCTCCTACAAAAGGGCCCATTACTGTGTGCTAGGCTAGACACTTAAACATGTGCTGACTGGGGGAACCTGAGGGAGTGGTGTAATGGTCTATCTGGAAGTTTATCATTTCCTTCTGCAAGACTGGGAAGTTTTTCCACAGGAGGTGGCTCTGAGCTGTGCTTTGAAAGAGGGGAAGGGTGGATCCTAGTGTAAGAAGTAAAATCAGAAGAAGGCATGGGAACAAAAGAATCTTGGCTGTAAGCCAACAGATGGATCCAAAAAACTAAGCAAGGGAAATAAGACAATAGCGTAACATTATCATCTTACATTCATACAGTTCATTTTCACTTACCAAAACACTTCTATATAAATGATTTCATACAATTTTCATAGTAAACCTGTAAAGTAGATCAGACAGTCCAGGAAGCACTCATTGTACAGATTGCTTATAGTTTTCCAGAGATCAGGAAATTGAACCAAAATGTGGTTGTGGATTTATTCTTTTACAGTTGCAGTAATGACTGAGTGACACCTTCCCCAAGCTGGGCTCCATGTGCCTTTGGCTGCTTCTGAGATAGACAGCTGAGGCAGACAGCACTGGAATCTCATTACATAGTTTACAGTTAGGGAATCAAGTAGTAGAAGACAAGGGCTGGAAAAACAACCTCAGTGTCAACATTCAATATTGACAGGAAAGATGACAGACTGGCACTACCACCAATACTATATAATGTTTATAAAATTGAACCAGTAACACTATTCTATAGCTCACATAGTAGGGGGACACCATTGATTTGCAAAATCATAAAAAAAGACACATGTTAAACTGAACAAAATAATGTAAACTATATGAATCTCACACGCAAGAGTGAACATGTGCAATAATTTAATAGCTGTGGGAGTCAAGGAACTAGAGCTGGAGAACTTTGGGGGCAGGATGGAAAGTTTGACTGGGAAAACTGGGAAATCTGGGAGGGGAAAGGTCTTGGGAAAAAACACAAATTCAGCTTTTGACGTGGTTAGTTTGATGTGGCAAGGGGACAATCTATGGCTTGTAGGAAGTAAGGGTTAGGATTTTGAGAGAGAGCACTCTAGTGTTGACAACTGACATCATTAGCATTCTCAGGGACCTCATGGAACACTTGCAGGGGAGGGGTTTGGCGCTTGTACAGCACTCCCCAATGACTTCATCAGACTCATAAGCTACAGGAAAGTGGCTTCAGCATCCCAAACTAGATGTCTTTCAATTTCTGGAGTTTATCTGGCACACGCTAGAGTTAGGAGCAACAGTAAGCAGCAGGAATCTGAGCTTCATGTCTTCCCTCGCTTTAATTCCTTTGCTTCTCAGGGGCATCATGCCCTGTATTTGGCTTTACCATTTTGTTATCTACTCATGTTTTTGTCCAATATGCTTATTCAAATATCCTTTTGTCAGGTCAGTGTACAGTAAGTACAAGTGCACTGCTCTGGAAAATTAAGTGCCTTTTTCCCCCAATTTTTGTTGAGGAATATTGGGGAACAGTGTGTTTTTCCAGGACTCATCAGCTCCAAGTCAGGTCATTGTTTTTTTTTTTTTTTTTTCCCAATCTAGTTGTGGAGGGTGCAGCCTCACTGGCCCATGTGGGAATCAAACTGGTCACGTTGGTGTTATAAGCACTGTGATCTAACCAACTGAGCCAACCGGCTGCCCGAAATTAGGTGCTTTTTAACCATTGTTATGAATAGTGATGTTGGAGAAGAGCATAAATAAAGCTGACTCTAGGTTGCCAATTCCACCTCATTTTGTATCCTCTTTCTCTTTTTTGCATGCTTGTGACTAAATTCTAAGATTGAAGAAGGGGGAACTATTTGGGAAGTATCTTATTTCATATTATCTTCCTTTTTAGGACAGCTCAGGATCAAATCACTGTCACCCTCAGCGAAAAGTATGGGAACTGATGGCTATAAACCACCCATTCACACAATACATTGCTTTGCATATTGTTTTCTTATTACTTACATAATTTATTGTAACATATTCCCTTCCTTTTCCCATGGCTGTCAAATCCCTGCTAAATTCTGTGTTGAATGACCCAGCCTCATGATGGGTAAATTATGGCCTTCGGCTACATTCTACAAACTTTCCTGACAGCTGGGTAGTCTCTTAGGCTGTGTGCCTTTCCACCAGACTGGTCTTGAAGGTAGGTGGCTCTCTGAATTTCTGCAGAGTGGCAATGTTGGCTTTAAAAAACGCGAAATCTGGACTGTACAAAAGGTATACAAAAGGAAACTATTATTTGCAAGTTATCTTTTGGCCTTAAACCGTGGTGAAGCATTTTCAGATCCCTTTTCTTGAACTAGCCCAGCAAATCCCTCTTTTGTTGGGTCCACGCTGCCACTAAGACTCTTCAGATGAAAGGTGCTTTGGTGATTTCCAGCTTCCCACGCACCCTCAGCCCAGACATTTTTTGTTAAGTGCTGCCTCCTGGTGGAAGCTGTACTGCCCGACAACTTCCCGGCCTGGTGTAGACCACAGCCTATAATTTGGGATCTCGAAGCCGAGGCCACAGCTCCCCCGAAGGGGCGGGGAGTTGAGCACTGGGTAGAGGAGACGCCCTCCCGGAAGACCCCTCCCCTAGCTCCAAGAGGGCGCGGCTCCCACCCCACGGCGCTCTGCAGTCCAGAGTCCTTCGAGAGTTTCAGCCAAGCGCCTCGGGGCTGGAGGTGGGGTTGCCAGGGTTTGGGGCTCTCGCCCAGACCCCCGTCGGGCCGCCAGTTCGAGCTGGATTGGGAGGGAGGGAAGAGGAAGCTGAGCGTTCCCTGTGCGGAGGACGCGTCGAATGGTGTCCACGGTCATTGTCATTTCCCAGGGGCAGCGCAGCTGTGCCCGAGCGAGGAGAGGGCAGGGGAGCGGGTTGCGGGGTCTTGGTTCTCCGCCGGTTGCGCCCTTCACCTACATCCACCACAACCCCCTCTTCTAGCGCTTCCTGGAGCCCGCGAGGGGCGGAGGCTGCCTGGCCAGGTGGAGGGAACGGAAGGGACGCCCGATGGAGTGGGGTCCTGGTCCCCTAGGGCAGGACTCGGTTCGGCCTCCGCAGCCAGACCTGGACTTTAGGGAAGACCGAGCCCTTCAGTTGGGCATTGAGGGCGGGCGGTGGCAGGGTCGGGGTTTGGGAAGGCGCGATCTTAGGGCCGCACACACGGAACCAGTGGCCAAGAGAAAGAGGGAACTAAGGGGAGACGGCGGGAATGACGTGAAGGGGCCGAGCCCCGGGAAAGCCAGGCTGGGTGGGGGAGAGTGGGAGATAGGGGCAAAGGTGAAGCGCGGCCCGCCTGCTGGGCGGGGGCGGTGATGGTGTGGGGAAGGGCAGAGAGAGCTGAGAGCTGGGGAGCCAGGAGTCGGGGTCTGGGGACCGTCCGCGCGGAAGGGTTTGCGATTCCACTCTTCTGGAACCCACCTGCATTTGCGTGCACCTGAGCGCTCGCCTCCCTCTGCCTTCTCCTCTGCCCTTTCACCGCTTCACCAACGTCGCACTTTGCTCTTGCCGCATCCAGACGGGTGACCTGAGCCTGGGTGTGGGACCGAGCACCGAGAGCTTCCCGGAGTCAAGAAAGCAGAGTGTTAGATGAGGGCCTTTTTGTTTTTCCATTAATGAAACAAAAAGTCCGTTTCAAACCATTCTAGGCCTCCCAGTAAAAATGAAAGTTATACCCTTCCGTTCCCTTCAACCCATTAGTATCAAAAAGAATACATACCTCCAAGTACTCCTTGCTCTCAGGAGCCAGAGCACCAGCAGCATAGGTGGGCCTGAAGAGCAAGTTCAAGGACATTCTCAGAGCCCAGCCAGCTGGGAAATCAGTCTAGGGGGAACAGCATTTATTTATTCATTTATTCTTCCAGCAAACATTTCTAGATTGTTTGCATTTGCCCTGTACTGGGGATAGGAGTGAATAAAGCTCTGGTGTTGCTTGCATTCTAGTGGGTGAGGTGACAACAAATGAACTCCGGGTCGTAGTGAGTGCCCTTGAAGAGAAGTCATGGTGAAGGGATGGAGATTGACAGAGAGAAGTTGGTTCTTCAGAGACTGCTCAGGGAAGGCCCCTGATAGGGTGGAGTTTAAACACAGACCTGAGTGGAGTGAATGAAGGAATGAACAATATCTCCGGGAAGAATGTTCCAGGAAAAGGGAACAGCAATTGCCAAAGCTCTTAGTTGGGAGCATGCTTGTGTGGCAATAGCAAGGAGGCCAGTGTGGCTGGAGTGGAGTGAGAGAGAGCAGGGGCCAGCCCCAAGGGGCAGCTTATGACTTCTTAGGACTTTCCCTCATTTACCTTGGACCTGACCCCAGAATAGGATTTAGGGGCAGACCAACTGGGCAGCAGCCTGGGTTTCAAAGGGCACTAAATTATTCTTAGAGTAATTCAGACATTTGGTGCCAGTGAACTCTGACTTCTGTCGGTGTCTCTTGGTGAACTGTAAGATCCACTGAGAGATCCTTAACAACTGCTTACCTGGACCACCTGTTTCCAGAATAACTTTGCAACACGGAGGTACAACTACAAGTTGTAGGGTGTAGCCCTGTGACCAGCTTTTAGTTGCTTAAAGGAAGCAATCAGCTGGAATTCTGAGAATGCATCATGTGCTGTGAAATGCCACTCCCTGAGAGAGATTTAGGTTATATCTACATTTTAAATGGTCTACTATGCCTACTGAGAAGTAATCTGCTTCAGAAAAATGTATATAATGAATTCATGTAATAAGTTCTAATTTTGAATAGAAAGAATGAGGTTAACAGTTTTTATTCCATGAAAATTTTATTCCCCACTTTTGTTAAATAAACATTCAGCAGATATTTAAATAATCCTGGTTTGAAGGGGTGCCAACTCATCAGCCCTGTGCCAGGGCTTACTCAGGCCCCCTTGGCTGGCCTTACTTGGCAGCACACACATTATCTGAACCAATTGGGGAATGGAGGCTGTGAGTGGGCTTGCTTAGTGTTTGGGTGTGTGCTTGACTACCCCCACAAGTGGCCTTCCTTGACATGCATTGCCTTACATCGGGGCTGACATGGCACCGTGATTCTTGAGATGGGGCCGCAGAGGTCCATTGCCCTAACCATGGAGACTATGTCCTCCTCAGGACCAAGGATAATATGCTAGTGGGAGATGCACAGGAAATGGAATGAGGGGGAGGAGGAGTTGTAAAGGCAACAAGGGGGTAGGGTGAGTCGCTAGGAGAGCTTCAGTGCTAAGTAAACGTAGGGCAAAAAGAAAATTCAGGGGCTGAGGTAGGGAAAAGGAGGCGCGGGGACTCCTGGAGAAGGTACCTAGAGGCGGCAGGTGTCCAGGTTCTCTGGGTCTCAGCTCCAGCCCGCCCCCTGGCCCCTCCCCGCTGCCGCTCCTAGCCAAAGTCACACATGTGTTTTCCTGTTTTCCATTTCGGTCCCGTCACCCTCTCTGCCTTTTCTGCTTCTCAGAGTCAGCTGCTGCAGCTCCAGCCATCCCGGGTGCCCCTTTCTAGCACCTTCCCCTCCCCCACCCCAGCGAGCTGGTAGCCCCTCCTCCTCGAACCTGCCCAAAGGTCTCGGGACAGGTAAGAGGTGGGAGACGGGGACAGTGGGTGAGAGGGGAAGTACAGGAGGAGCGTGGAGTGAGAGTCCTGAGAACTGACTGAATGGAGACCTAAGAGCCTCTTGTTTCCAGGTCCCAGCCCTGACCCTCCCTAGGCAGAGCCCTCTGCCCAGACTTCAGCCCTCCGTTCGTGGAAGCCCTGGCCACAATTTCTTCCTTGTTTCACTTTTTTTTTTTTTTTTTTTTTAAGGGACTGTCGTAACCACAGTGGAATATAGAAAACCAAATGGAGAAATGGTGAGGGAGGAGCTGAGCTTCCAGCTTAGGGTGATGGGGCAATCTAGCCGTGCTAGAGTTTATCTGTTTTCTATTTCTGTTGTTAGGGGAGGCAGCACAGACCGGTTGGAGCTAGAAAGGCAGGAGGACATGGGGTCTCTGGGGGAGAAAGTGTCTGTTCACATTTAGCTCCCTGAGCCAAGACCCTGAACTGTGTGCTGGTTACTGGAGCTAGTGTGTTTTGGTGCTGCCATTAATGGGTGGGGTCAGGGCCAGGGGACTCACTGGCTGCTGTGCCAGGCACAGAATGCTGCAGGCCCTGCTGCTTGCGTTCCCTGAACCCTTGAACCTGAAACTTCTCCCACAGGCTGCAGGATGAATCTGTTGTCCTGTAATCTCCACTAGTCTTGAATGCATTTCAGACAGGGAAAGAAGAAAGGATGGTACGTGTCAGGAGCACCATTATCTTATGGGGTTTTCAGATTCTGTAAATTTCTTCTGTAAAGCCTGGGGTGGAAGAGCCCTTTAGAAGTCCTGCCTGTCCTAGGTAGTCTGACTGGTGGAAGCATTACCCTGTGAGCCAGGGTCTCAGGGAGGAATGTGAACTGCCAGAGGTGGTGCCTTTGCGCCCACAGCGCTGGTGCTAGGCAGTGGTTGAGAAAAGAGGGGCATCTTTTCTGTGAAGGACAGCCCCCTGCCCAGTTTGTGTGGGCTGGGTGAAAGGCTAGGAAGGAGGTTCTACTGGTAGCACTTTCTGGCGCGGCCACTAGGGTGTGCTGTTTGCTGTTTGTGGGTTTCTGTCTCAAGATTCCAGGATGAGGACTGCACTTTTCAGATTCCACTAGCCAGGAACTAAACCCAACACACTTCTCTCCCCACTTTCTCTCATGCTCTCTCCTTTCTTTGTCCCTCCTTCATTGCTTTTTTTTTTGTTGTTTTTAACGTCCCATTAGGACACATGCCCGCCCCTTGGTGCCAGGGAATTTGGTCTTAAAAGGGCAGGCGTGATGATGTATTTCCATGTGTCTTGTTTGCTTTAGAAGTGGGCACCCTAGCAATCGCAGTGCTGCCAAGAGGACGTGTAATCGCCTGCAAAGGGATGAGAAAGGGGAGAAGCAGCCAGGAAGGAAATGGACAGGCTTTGTTGGAAGGTCTAGGCTTCAGGCTAAAGGAGGACGGAGGCTTTCTTTTTAATTTAATCACACCCTCCCCCAGATAATTCATTAGGGAGCCATCTGTAGTACTTTCTTGTCTGAGGAAGGCCTAGAGGCTGGGCAAGTCAGAGGGGTAGAGAGGTTGGGGTGGTAGTGTAGTGCAAGTAAAGAGCTTGGGCTCTATGGCTAGCCTCAGTAGTTTGGCACCCTGGCATGGGATTTAGTGGCTGCAGGGAGGATTGAATGAGATAAGGCATTTAGGTGCTTAGCAGTGTGTCTGGCCTGGGTAAGTGCTCAATAAATGTCAGCTATTATTATTATTACAGTAGGATTTAGGGGGGACGTGGGAGAAACGGACAGTCTCCTTTGGATGGATTTGTTGATGTAAGAAACATCCAAACGTATAGAGAATTTTTATAAGAGTTTATTTGAGCCAAACTGATGACATATGCCAGGGAGTCAAATCTCAAATGCTCCAGAGAATAACAGTTTCCTCCAGAAAATAAGTTTCGCAGTTTCTTTCATGCATTTCTCTTAGATAATTCAACTCTTTTATTTTTTTAAATTGGGGAACACTGTGTTTTCCCAGGACCCATCAGCTCCAAGTCAAGTCGTTGTCCTTCATTCTAGTTGTGGAGGGCACAGCTCAGCTCCAAGTCCAGCTGCCATTTTCAATCTTAGTTGCAGGGGTTGCAGCCCACCATCCCATGCGGGAATTGAACTGGCAACCTGTTATTAAGCACTCATGCTCTAACCCTCTGAGCCATCCAGCTGCCCCATTGGCAGCTCAGCAGCAGCTCATTGTCTTCAATCTAGTTGTGAAGGGCGCAGCTCACTGGCTCACGTGGGAATTGAACCAGCAACCTTGTTAAGAGCTCCCACTCTAACCAATTGAGCCATCTGGCAGCCCTCTTTTATGCATTTTAAATTAAGGAGGGGACTAAGGAAGATTATGGGGAGGTAGGAGAAAGCCAGGCGGGGATGGATTACAGGTTAAGTTTTAGTGCTCTCTTGAGGGTGGTCAAGTTTCAGAAAGAGGGACCTAAAAGTGTGTCATGTCTTAGAAGCAGGGGCCTGAAGGGGCATTTCAAAGGTGTGTTAACCTAGTTGCAGAGAAACAATGGATAGGGATTGCTGAAGGTAAGGATGAGCCTTTTCATAAAGAAATTGTATGCCTCGAGCATGACTACCCATTAGGACCTACCCAATTAGGAATTTATGATCCAATCAACCTGTGAGGTTACTTTCCATAGAACCCCTTTTTTCATCCACAGACTTCAGACTTTCATGACAGTGGCTTGGGAGAATCATGATCTCTGGGAAGGCTAACACCTGGATCCTTCTCTTGGTTTAAGAAAGAAAACCTTAAGGGGCTAGGATGGCAGGGTGGAGGATAAAGATAAGGCCCCCTGGGGTTTTTAGCTCTTCATTCTCTGGTTGTTTCTAAACAACCAAAGAGGTTTGTTTAGAAAGGGTGAGAGAAGGGACAGATAGTTGAATTTCAGAATGGATAGAGTGCATTTCTTTTGGTAAAAGAGGTCCAAAATACCAGATTTAAGTAACAATAAAGATAGAATAATACATGATTTCCCAAAAATGCTCAGTTTCTTTCTGTTCTGGGTCTGTCTGCTCAGGATAGCTCACTGAAATCTTATTTCCTCATATTTTTAGGAAATTGGAGTAAACTTGTATTTGGGGAAGGTGTTTATAAGAATTATGCTTACTCCAAAGATTCTGGTATGTTTTCTTAAGGATGAAAGGGCATGTGAAGGGGTGGGGATGCAGCTAGAGGCTTGAGTATCATTTCCTGACCTTGTTTCCTTGGAAGTAGCTTAAGGCTCAGCCTTGGGGTAATGGCCCAAGTTCAGGGCAGCCACCCCTCATTCTGTGTGGGGAAATGTGCAGCGTTCTTCTCTTAGGACAACTAATCACGAGGTACATGGATTACACTTACACTTACTTCCTCTAATCTCAGTTTGTGGACAAGCCCTTGTGCCTTTGTGCAATCCTCCTGCCTTTCTTGTTTGGGATGAGAAGTGGCCTAGGGTGGGGCCTGGAGGATGAGGAGAGAGGGCTGTGAATTCTTTCTCAAGCTCTGCCCTGTCCTCAAACTGGGCTAATTTGCTCGGGGACAATTCCCCAGGGCTGCAGAGCGGCACTTTCTTCGGTTTTCTGTCAAAGGAGATCCCTGAGGGAGAGCTGCCTTATCGCAGAAAGTGCTGAGCCCAGAGCTCCCAGCTGCCCTTTTTGCAGAGGTGAAGGGCCAATGAACCTTGGACCCAGACAAGTTGCTTAATACTCCTCTCCCCCGCCCTTCTTGACTTCTTGATTCGACTTAAATCCATAAGCACTTGCGTGGCCATTCCTTTGACTGCTGGCTGAGGAGGAGCGGTCAGAGCATAGCTCCGTGACCTCCACTGGCCGCTGCCGCTGCCACTGCAGGAACCTGCTTACACCCCTGGCCAGGTAGTGAGTGTGCTTCCCACCCTCTCCTCCAGCCTCACTCACTTGCCCCCACCCCTTCGCTGCTGTGCAGTATTCAATCACTTCCTCTCCCCAGTGCTTCTAGCCCTAGTATCCCTCCACTTGCTTGGCCAGCCGCACCTATCTTTCTCTCAGCTGTCCCTGCTCTTCGGTACTCGGCATCAGCTGCTCTGCTTCAGCTGTTTCCGGGCTCGGCTTTGTCTCCAGCAATGACTCCTGGGTGGGGAGTGGTCATCAGCTGACTGATCATCTCTAGGTTGGGCTGTACCTTTGGTTCATGCTTCTCTCATTCATACTTTTTTTGGGGGGGGTGTTGCAATTATTCTGTGAAAGTGATTTGATGGTAGGAGGTCTGGAATACTAGGGACTGGGAAAGGAAAAGCAATGAAAAGGGGAAAATAGCTTGTCTCCTTTCAGGGTGGGGTGGGGCTGCTGGGGCTTTGCTAGGGTTGAGGACTTCACCTAAGGGTAGTTAAAGGATGCCCTCTGAGCAGTGGGATGGTTGTGGGTTTACAGCAAGAGATCTCTGAAGCCTTTAGGTTTGCCAGAGCTAGTGTCCTTGGGGAAAAAGCGGTGTTGTGAGGAGAACCCACAGATTATTTGTTTTCAAGGTTGGTCTCTCAGGTTACATCTCAGCACAGGTGACAGTTGAGCCTGAAATTGAAGGGAAGACACTTTTTTTGGAGTAAGGCTGAAAAACGCCAGCTCAAATCATTATGGTTACACATGGGAACTGCCAGATTGCTCTTACTGTGTTTCCCCGAAAATAAGACCAGGTCTTATATTAATTTTTACTCCAAAAGGTGCATTAGGGCTTCAGTTCAGGGGATGTCATCCTGAAAAAAATCATGCTAGGGCTTATTTTCCAGTTAGGTCTTATTTTTGGAGAAACACGGTATTTCTCCTGTCTCTTATCACAACAGGCTCAGGATTTAGAACTAGGATTTAGTTTTCTAGTTTGTAAACCAGGTGGGCACACCAGCCTCATGATGAGAGACAGATGCTTTCTCTCTGGGGAATGAGTACCTTTCCTTACAAATTCAAGTTGGGGTTGTTTTGATGAGCCAGCCTGAGAAGAAGAGGTTAGTGGGAGGTGGGAGGCAAGAGAGGGTGGGGTTTGCGTGGGGGCGGGTTGCCCATATTGGCCCTTATGGGGGTGGGTTCTATGGAATTGCCAACTACCTGATATATAATATATCTTCATCATTCTTACTTAGGGGGCAATGCCAGGAAGCTGGTGAAATCTTCCTTTTCCTTCGCCATGGGTGAGGGCATTAAGTATGAAGCGGCCTCCCAGCGCGTGGAGGATGCCTCATCTTTGGACAAAGAGGTCAGCCCAGGGACGGAGCAGGTGAAACTGAAGAAGGAGATCTCGCTGCTGAATGGCGTGTGTCTGATTGTGGGGAACATGATTGGCTCAGGCATCTTTGTGTCCCCCAAGGGCGTGCTTATGTACAGTGCCTCCTTTGGCCTCTCCCTGGTCATCTGGGCTGTTGGGGGCCTCTTCTCTGTCTTTGGGGCCCTTTGTTATGCGGAACTGGGCACCACCATTAAGAAGTCTGGCGCCAGCTACGCATACATCCTCGAGGCCTTTGGGGAACTCCTTGCCTTCATCCGACTCTGGACATCCCTCCTCATCATCGAGCCCACCAGCCAGGCCATCATCGCCATTACCTTTGCTAACTACCTGGTGCAGCCCTTCTTTCCAAGCTGCTTCGCCCCCTATGCTGCTGACCGGCTGCTGGCTGCTGCCTGCATCTGTAAGTGGGGCTGGTGGAGTGCCAGGGCAGAGGCTGGGATGTGAGTTTAGTCAGCCAATCAAAAGGAGACGGAAAGGAATGCATGTCTCTGACAAACGCTTAAAAAAAAAAATAATGTCGCTTAAAAAGAAATTAATGTATACTTTTGTGTGGAAAATTCGAACAGTACCAATGTGTAAAACAATTTTTTTTTTTACCCAGCTTACCATGGTAAGCATTATTAGTAGTTTGTGTGCCCTTCCTGATTTTATCTTGCTCCTATAATAGTAGTTTTTTGTTCCGTTTTACAAAAACGGGAGCATAGTCCACATATAATTCTATAGTTTGCTTTTCCCCAGAATTTATCAGTGACATTTTTTTCTACCTGAAGATCTACTTTAAAAAAAAAAAAGCTTCCTGTTATTCCATGTTAATTTTAAGGATGTTGTTTATTTAACTAACCAGCTCCTTGTTGATGGTCATTTAAGTTGGTTCTAGTTTTTCAATCTTACAGATAATGCTCCAGTGAATATCTTTTTGCACATACTTGAGTTTTACTGTGGGTTAGATTCTTAAAACTGTTATAGATGATCTGGGAGCTTGACTGACTGGTGAAACTAATTTTAGGGTCCGTTGATCTTTGGGCCCCCTCGAATGTGGTCACATATCTTGTGTAGAGTAAGCATTATTCCATCTAAGTAAAATTTTTAAGATGGCTGCGTCCCTTTAAACACCAAAATTCTCTTGTTTCAACCATCTTTGTTGAAATCTCTTTAAAACCATTGCTATAGCTGCTTTCCTTAATAACTTGACATTACTTTTGGTGACTCAGGGTTACCATTGCACATCTCCATTCTATGATTATGAGGCCTTCCCAGGCCCCTGGGGTGGGGATGAATGTTTGCTTCCTCAGTGGCCTCAGACTGCTAGCCTGACTTCAGTTCATCAGATTTTATTCTTTAACAATTTCAATCTGTGTCATCTCTGACAGCTTTCCTTTCTTGATTCTGGCATGATGCCTACCTCCGTTGGTCACCCTTTTTTCAATTTGCTGCTTCTAATTTTGGAATAGAGATGTACTCACACTCTTGTACGCCCACGTATACATACACGCACATGTACACAGTTTTGATTAGTTTGCAGAGCTCCCCAGTGAACAGAAGACAGAGTTTTATGCTTGGATTTACTGCATATATTTGAGACAACACTGGTAGAGAGAAAAGTGCACCAGACTTGTGTTTAAAGCTGGGCTCAATAGCTGCATGACTTTAGGCAAGGTGCAGTGACTATTTACTTCCAGGCTACTATAAGAATGAAATCAGATTCAGTGAAAACCATAAATCATGACTCAAGTGTAACATTGATAATTATTTCTATCCCTCTTGGTTGCTTATAGGACTTTGTTCTATCTCTAATAACTTCAGAGGCACATAGAGATATGGGAGAAGGTTCAGAGGGCAACCAAGATTGTAAGAATTTAGGGATATATGATTCATGAATTTCTTCCTTCAGCCATTATTTAATGAGCACCCAGGACAAGTCAGATGCTGAGACCTCTGAGGACATTCTAGATACAACCTACGTAGTAATATCTCTATGTAACTATAACCATTCAGGAGAAAACCAAGAAGTAGTCCAGGAGGGAGACGACACGTTATCAAATAATTGCAATGTAATAGTTGTGGTGACAGAGGCACCATAGGAGCAAGTGGGACAAATTTTTCTTGGGAGGAGAGCTTAGGAAGATGTCACAGAGAACTCAGTGTCTGAACTGAATTTTGAAAAGATACATAGCTGTCTCCTCGGACATTTTTTGTAGGGGAAACTGCACGTAAAAAGGTGTGGAGATGCCGAAAGGCATAGACTGTTCAGAGAATTGCAGGTAGTTGGTAGGACTGGAATGTGGAGTAGGAGACAGGGCAGGAGGTAGATACTGGAAATATAGCCCAGGGGCCAGCTCAAAGACGGTTTTATACGGTGCCTAAACAGGTTAAACTTTATCTTTAAAGTTTAGGGTTTATCTTTAAAGTGAGGGTTGGCTATTGATTTTAAGTAGGGAAGTAAAATCAGATTTGCTTGGAAGAACTCTGGTGGGCATGTGGAGAGTGTTTTTGGAAAGAGAGTCAGACAGAAAGTAGGGAGATTGGTTTAGGTAGCTGACACAAGAATCCATATGAAGTGTGGTGAAGGCCTGCACTGAGGGCGGGGCCTTTGGAAGTAAGATGAAAGGGTAGATACAGAAATAGTTATGAGGTAGAATTTCTAGAACTTCTGGATATGGGAGTGTGTGGGAGCTCTCAGGTGATGCTTGGACAAATGGGAGGTGATGGGGCAGCCATGAAATAGGGAAAGTAGACTGAGTGATGAGGTAAAGGGGGCTACTTGGCCTTCTGCTGAGCTGCTCATGAGTCCCTTCCATGAGCAGTGCCTTCCTTGGGTCATCATGACCCAGAGTTGATCATTTGCTCACCAACTGAGTCTTACCTGAAAAAGAGGCTGATATATAAATAATAATGTTTATTAATGTATAATGATGAGCATACATGTGTAATTTTAATGAACCGAAAGCATATGTTCACTATCAAGTTACCCCCTTTCTGGTACCATGGTCACTGGGAAACCAATCTAGTAATCAGGGAATTGCTTGTAAGGCATAGGATGAGAATGAAAAGAGAATGTTTTGACTATTTGTGAACAATTTACTGAACGTAGTAGGTTCTGCAAAACATGGAACTAAAAAATAGAGTCCCCGTTGAAGGGAACTCATGGTGTTGTAGAGACGGGCAAAAATAGTCAATTAAACATTGTATATGGTAAGTGCTAGGAGAGGGTGGAGTGCAGCTTATTCAGGAGTTGATTTCTGCACTTGACACTGAAGAATGCAAAGGTGTCAAGGGGTGGGTGAAGCACCCACTTAGCATGGCCTACACAGCCTACTTCATCTGACTTCTTTGACTCATCTCAGATCTCTTGCCCTCACCCTCTCTGCTCTGGCTATGCCGCTTGTCTTGCTTTTCCTTCTATTTGCCTGACTTGTTCCTACTTTAGGGGTTTTGTAATGCAGGGCATGGAGTCAGAATGATTATTTTTCCTTCAGCTGGGAAGGCTCTTTCCCGAGATGCCCTTAGAGCTTATTACCCGACTCCATTCACATCTTTGCACAAATATTACCTTACCAGAGACCTATCCTATTTCAAATGGTGGCTCTAAGTCTCCTATCCTGTTTTTCTTTTTTTCATTTTTTAAAAAAATGTGTTTATTTTAAGTGTGTTTTTCCAGGACCCATCAGCTCCAAGTCAAGTAGTTGTTTCAATCTAGTTGTGGAGGGCGCAGCTCACGGTGGGGATCGAACTGGCAACCTTGTTATTAAGAGCACTGCCCTCTAACCAACTGAGCTGACCGGCCGCCCTTCCTATCCTATTTTTCCTAATAGCACTCATTGCCACGTGACATTATTTACTTGTTTATTGTCTCTCGAATGTAAACATCACAAGAGTAGGGACTTTGTTTTATTTACTGCTGAATCTCCGGCATCTAGAACAACCTGTTGTCTGCTAGGTACTTAATAAATATCTGTTGAATGAAGAAGGGGGCAATGACATTCTAGGCACAGGGAAAGGCAATGTAAAGATACGAAGGTGAGAAAGAGCACGGTGTGTGGGGTGTGTGGAGGAGACTGTGGGATGTGAAGGAACAAAGGAAGGCAAGGGGATAGAGCACGAGGCAAACCGTCCTAGGGGTTTAGCTTTTATTTTAAAGTGTATGAGGAGCCATGAAGGGTTTTAAGCAGGGGTGGGATATAAGAGCAAGGCTGGAGGCAGAGACATTGATTAGGAAGCTCTCATAGCAATCCAGGAAATGACAAAAGCCTGAACAAGGGCAGTGACAGTAGGGTTCAGCTTATTCAGGAGCTGATGTCTCCAGGAAAGGACAGATGGCAGAGCAATGTAGAAGACATAATCAGTACAACCAATGACACTTAGTGTGATGTCCGATGTAAGAAAGGGGTAGGTGATGAGGAAAACATCCACCAGCCTGTAAATTCTGTGCCACAGGGGCCGAGACTGTCTTGTCATCCACTGTATCCCCAGCAAAAGAACAAAGAGAGGATCTCGATGAATATTCCTTAAATGGAGAGATGAGGTTTCTGATTTGGGCAATTGGTAGGTGGTGACATCATTTACAAGGAGGAGGAGGATAGAATCATGTTGCATTTGAAATTTATTTGTAGGGTAATATGTAGATGTGCTCATTTGGAGCTCAGGAAAGAGATAGGGCTGGAGGTGGAACATTCAACAAATATTCGTGAAGCGCTTGTCATTTTCCCAGCACTGTTCATTGTCTTTATGGAGCTGTGTGTGTGTGTGTGTGACGCGCACACATGCGCATGTGCTGGTGGGTAGGCTAGCATGGGCAACCCATTACAAGATTATAATGGATTATGATGAGTGTTGTGATTTATGAGGCACAGGGTGCCACAGGAGGAGACCTGAACTTGCCTAGGAGTTTAGAAACTCTCCATAAGGAAGTTTAAGGTGACACCTGAATGATGAAGAATTAAGCAGGAATAGAGAGGGAAGAGGAGCATCTCAGGCAGCAAGAACAGAATGTCTGAAAACATAAGACAAGAAAGTAGGACATCTTCAAGACACTAAAAGGACTTCAGGATGGGCTACAGTATTGAGTTTAAGGTAGGAAATGTTGAGAGTTGGCTTGCAGAAGTAGATGGAGGACATAGGATAGATTTTTCAGGGTGTTATAAAATCTTCTAGTTATTGTTGTGAAACAAATCACCTAAAACTTAGTGGCATAGAGCAGTAGTCATTTTATTCTTATCTGTCCTGGATTCTGTGGCTCAGGAATTTGGGTCAGTTCTGGCTCAGGGTCTCATGTGGTTGTAGTCAGATAGTGTGGTGGCAGGAGCTGGAACAGGGGGCTGCTGAAGAAGATGGAGACTAGCTGGGCATCTTTTTCTCTTCAAGTTGTGTCAGGGCCTTCTCCTGTGGTCTCTCCAGATGGACTACATTGAGCTTCCTCACAGAATGGCAGCCTCAGAACAACCAGACCGTTTACTTGGCAGCTGAGGGCTTCAGAATGAGTGCAAGCCAGCTGAAAGCAGCATAGCTGTTTGTGATGTAGCTTCTGAAGTCACATGCTGTCACTTCTGCCTGCTGTGTTCTAGAGGGAGAAGGAGTCACAGAAGACCATCCAGTTTCAAGAGGCACAGACCTTACCTCTTGGTGGAGTGTCAAAGTCATGCTGTATGAGAAGCACATAGGACAGGAGCTGTTGTAGAGACATCTTTGGAAAATACAATCTATCGCAAGAACCACATGAAGGAGTTTGGTGGGCTTTCTCCTAAGGCAATGAAAAAACCTCTGTAGGCTTTTGAAGCAGGAGAGTGATATTTGTGATTTAGACTTTATAACGTATGGATTTTTAGAAAGATTATTTTGGTTTCAGTTCGCAGGACTGAAAGCAGGGAGATTAGTTATGAAGCTGTTGCCATGATCCCAGTGAGTGATGATGGTGGCTTGAATTAGGGTCATGTTTCGGGGATGAAGAGACCAGTTAAGACTTGACACTGATTAAATATGGGTAGAAGTTGTCAGTGATGAAAAGAAAAAGTTGTCAATGATGATAAGATGCCCAGGTTTCTGCTGTGGGCAGCTGGGTGGGTGGTGATGCCAATTCCTTATAGGGGAAAACTGGAGGCGTCGTAGGTTTGAGAGAAATTTATGGGGTCAGTTTTGGTAGGTTGAGTTTGTGTCTGGTGATGTTCAGTAAGTATTAGGTGGGTGCAAAAGTAATTGCGGTTTAAAGGGTTAAAAGTAATTGCAAAAAAAGTGCAATTGCTTTTGCACCAATCTAATATAATAGGTAGTTGGATTTTCATATGTATCTGGAATCACAACAGTTGGGCTTGTGATATGCTTTTGGGAATAATCAGTGTATAGATGGTAATCGAAATCACAGTAGCAGATGACATGATCTTGGGACAGGATGTAGGAAGGGAGGAGAAAAGGGCTTAGGACAGCCTTCTGAGGAATACCAATATTGAGGGATAAATATTCTGCAAAAATGTGGAGAAGAAGCATCCAGAGAGGTAGTCAGGAAATGGGAGGTGGTGCATGGAAAGAAGCAATTTGAGGAGTCAGTAGGCAGTAGTGTCTAATTTGCTAAGAAGTCAAGCTTGACAAGGAGTGAGCGGAGTTGCTTGGATTTATCAAAATAAAGGTTACTGGTGACTTTGGAGAGGGAAATTTAAGGGCAGTGTGGGTGGAGTCAGATTTCAGAGTTTATTCATCCAGTGAAACTTGCGTGTTTACTATGTGCCTAGTTCTGGGTTAGGTTCTGGGGGTATGGGGGTGACTGTTACACCATCTGCCCTCATGTAGCTCACAGTTGGTGGGAGAGACAGTTATGTAAATCATTCTAATGCAGTGTAGTTAAGTGTGGGCATGTGGGAGCCCAGAGGAGGGACTCACTCCCAAATGTAGCCTGTCTGGAGGAACGATTAAGTAAGATAAGAAATGGAACATCATTTGGAATTGGCAACGAGGAGATCAAGGGAAACTTTGTCAGTCTTTTCAATGGAGTGGTGGAGTGGATGTCAGACAAGGGAAGGAAAGGGAATGTAGATGTACTTTCCAGAAGATTGACTCGACTCTGAAGGCAAGAAGGGTGGCTGTTAGGGGGAGGGACCAAGGTTGAGGGCAGAGTTTATGGGAAAGACTTAACCCTGCCTTAGGTTGGTTTGGGAGTATATTTCTGGGAAAATTGGATGACGTATTCTTACCCTACAGTAAGGTCTTCTCCATGGGTGGAATGCTTGTGTGCCCTGTGTCAGTGAAGAGGATACCCTCCCTCATCCCTTTGGGAGTCAGCAATGTGTGGTGGCTAAGAGCATGGCATCAGGCAGATTAAATTTATTAGCCTGTTTCCTCGTCTGTAGAATGGAGTCTCTACCTCAGAGAGGCGTGATCTTTATTTCTGCCATGTTTTCATTCTTTTATTCAAATGGTGACAATTTCAAAAGAGCGCATACGGTTCCTGCTCCTGTTAGAGTGACTTCCTGTCCCTTTGTAGGCGTAATCTTCCTTTAGAACTGCTGCTGAACTACAGACCTAGGTAGACTAGCATTGCTATTAGACCTTGAAGTTATTTACTGATTTTTGCTTAGGTGTATTTTTTTGTATGCGTGGGTGACTTCACTCCCTGCTGATTTCACTGTCGGGGTAATCACATGTTGCCCTCTCTGCCAGGAATTCTTCCTCCCCTTGCCCAACCCCAGCACCAGCCTCCATACACTCAGTTGAGGTAACAGTGGTTCTGGTGCCCACCTGCATCCCTTCACTGCCCCAGACTGGATGGGTGGTCTCTCAGTGACTTTCATACTTTCATTCTTATAATTGTCCATGTTTACTTTTCTGTGAAGGCTGGGGACTGGGTCTTAATCACAGGGCCTGTACAGGGTCTGGAAAATAGTGGGTACTGAATACATGCCTGTTGGATGGATTGATGGATGGGTGGACGGATGGGTGGGTGGATGAGTAGGTGGATGGGTGGGTGGGTGGGTGGGTGGGTGGATGGGTGGATAGGATAGATGGATGGATGAATGGCAAGGTGGATGGATGGATGGAAAGATGAATTAGTTGTGAGTTTGGAAGGGACCTTGCTGTCCTGTCCAGGGTTCTATAAATGGTTACTTTTCCCATGAAGAGAAGTGTGCAGATGGCCCCTCCTGAGGCTGATTATTCTGGTTTTTCAGAGTTCTTTGAGATTGCTCCAGTTCTCTGCAGCCAGAAACTCCCTTGCCCCAGGGGAGACAATCCCATTCCCAGTCTCACTTCCCTGAATCCAAATAGGGAGGCACATGGAATGGTGGAATGTATACAAGAGCTGGCCACTGGCAGGAGTGACGTCAGTTTTCTTAATTGTAAGATAATGATAACACATCTGCTTTAAATTTTACGGTAGCTCCAATATCAGAAAGGAGGGCTGAGATTCTTCTTCTTTGTAGGAAAGGTGGAACTTTTCTCTTGGCGGAGTCGGGGCTAGCTGTCCAGAAGACCAGCTCCACCCACCTGCCCTTTCTTTGGAGCTGACATGCTTTGGCCCACTGTTAGCAGCCGTGGGTTGTTATACTCCTGCCTTGTCTTGCCTACACTTGCCCACCCTGTGACCTAGTTCTTTTGGTCGAGTATTTTGCCTTTCGTTAACAGGACATTCCACCTCCTGTGTCTTCAGTCTGCTTCTTATACCAGCCAGCCAGCAACACAGATTCAGGGGCCCCTGTGAAGAGGCTGCTGTAGTCTTTGTGTCCCTGGTGCTTGACCTTAGTGACTTGCAAGTAGTAGGTGCTTCAGTAAATGTCGGCTGGATGACTGCACAGAACACATGGTTCCAGATTCAGCGTGGCTATAAAAGGCGCTGTGTGCTTTTGGCTCTCAGGGTGGTGGTGGTGCTGGGGGTGGGGGTGGAGTGCTGAGGGCCGCTGTGGGAATTGGGCAGAGGGGAGGCCAGAGAGCTCATCCTGAGTCTGCTAAAGCTGCTTGTGGACTGTAAAGGACTTCGAATCTCTGTGTGTTTGTCTGAGAGCGTCGGCCACGCATCCCTGTGGAGCTCCTCCTGGTACCAGAATGATTGACTTCATGTTCTTGTGGCTAATGAAGCGCAACAGCCAGAGCAGGGCCCCCAACTGATTTTTGCCTTTTGAACTTCATACTTGGAAGCCAGTTATCTCTCTCAGAGGGGGTTTCCAAGAGCCATTTTAAGTTGGGGGTGGGGAAGCTTTTCATGTTCCACATTCACAGCAACAAACAGGGTGAAGTCAGAGCCTGGGGTGCTTTCTGATGTGAGGCCAGTGTGAACTTACTTTGGAACAAACGCTTCACCAGCAGTGAAAGGGGTATAGCTCTGTGCGGGGTTGATCCTCAAGGCTCAGCAGGGGTTCACACTTGGTCTCTTCCTTTCTCTGTTCTCTTTCTCTCTGCCTCAGAATAGGCGCTAACGGGATAGCCTAGAGGAGGGGAGGTTAGGGAAGGAAGCTAGGGACAGTGGGTTCCAAGCCTGGCTGAGCATTGGAATCACCTAGGGAGTTTTAAAAAATCCTCACAGACTCTTCCTCTCCCTCCCTGTTCCCCCAACCAAATAACTCTGTACCACTGGGTAGAAGAATGGGAATTGGCTTGGAGAATGTGAATTAAGGAAGCAGAAAGTTGCTGCTGAGGAGAAATGATGGAGACTGTGGGAAGACAGCATCTCAATTGTCACCATGCTTTAGGATCACCTGGAGAGCTCTGAAAACATGCGGATACCTGGGTTCCACCCCGTTT
Organism: Rhinolophus hipposideros; assembly: GCF_964194185.1. Taxonomy (NCBI): domain Eukaryota; kingdom Metazoa; phylum Chordata; class Mammalia; order Chiroptera; family Rhinolophidae; genus Rhinolophus; species Rhinolophus hipposideros. Next base: position 28,909,289 of record NC_138051.1, read on the forward strand.
CCTTACTTCATTGGCCTGGATGGGGCTTGAGCATTAGACATTGTTAAAGTTTGTCCGGTGAGGCCAGTGTACATCCAGGACAGAGAAGCACGAAGTGAGGGTTGTTCTGTATGTTACTACCTAAGGTAGCTTGCCCAAAGCAGGCAGATCATCAGACTCTCCTGGGAAATGCTGTCGTAGACACCCTGCATGAGAACTCCTAGGGTGGAACCCCAAAGCTGTAAGTTAACATTTCTCAGGTGCTTCTGATGCTCACTCAGACTTGGGATCCTCTTTCTGAGGCCATGAACTGGACCTAGCTGAGCAAACCAGGAAGGATCCGAATAACAAAGACTAGCGAGCCTTGAGAAGGGAGCAAATGGAGTAGTTCAACATGAGAGCCTCCTGGTACAGACTGCCTGCTTGCTCCCTCAGAGTAGTGCACAGCCATGGAAACTAAAGTGCTGACTGAGTTCCAGGAAGCGGAGTAAGACGAATTTGATGTCAGTGACCCATGGGGTTTGTGTTTGGTGTGTCTTCTTGCCAGATGCTCTTACCCATGATGCCTGAGTAAGCGAAATGGTTCTCTAGCCTGAAAAGGTAAAAGAGTTTGAGGACCATCTGGTCTTTGAGTGGTATAACAGCCCCTAGGAAGGATGGAAGAAATAATACCGCAGGGAAGCCAGGAAGAAAAAGTGATTTTTAAGGTGTGGAGAGTATTCTAAACCAGCATTAGACGACAAACAAAACAAGCAGTAGAGAAAAGGAGGAAATGTCTGGCTTTAGGCAACAGATTTGAGGCTTTTTCAGAGAACTTAAATCTGATCCTTCTGAAGAAATAGCAGCAGTAGAGTATTCTGGAGACATATGGGTAATGGCAGGCCTGAACAAGCTAGTTAAGGGGCTGGGCTGCCCCTGAGCAATGTGACTCTGACTGTACATAGACCAGTCTAATGCAGAGATCCATGGTTTTTCTTGAGCAACGTGATGAAGAGCTTGTTTACACCAATTAAGCCCACAGACCACTATCATCCTTCTGCCAATTGCTGTGGGATGAATGATGTCACCAGTCAGAACACACCTGAGAAGTGTCACTGGTGGCTTCAAAGTTCAAGATAGTGAACTGAGTGGCAGGTGGAATTTTCATCTGTCAGTTGAAGGCTGTGTACGCGTATATGAAGGAAAAACACACACAGAACACAGTGCCTGACTGTAAATGCTAAGATCCCAGCAAGATAGACTGGCAAGAGACAAAGTAGATTTCATAGCGAGTGGGAGAGATGTATTTCATAAGGCTTTAAACTGAAATTTTAAAGGAAAGGAAAAAAATGCACAGATAACAATATAAATCTGGGAGACTATGAGGTATTATACAGAAAGAAGAATAAAGGAAAAGTTGCCCAGTAATGAATTTGGAGAAAATAGAAGATTGGGAATGATGCTTTTGGACGCATATCTAGAAACATTTAAGGCTAATAAACATGCTTGTTTTTTACTTTTACTGCAAGGAGGAAACAATTTCATAATTGATTAGAATATGATGTGAAAGTATACTTTGTTCAAAAGTGATGGATTTGCCAGAAGAGCTGAGATTGTTGTAGTATATCACAGAGAGATGTATTTGTAGGAGGACCTGCTTTCATAAGGGGTGCTGCCGCCTCTGGGTAAGGTCACATTTTGATTCTTTTGACCGCGGTGAGAGGGAAATTTCAGTACACCAGGATACAGAGCCCCCTTAAAGGATTTTAGTGCCCCACCCCACCACTGTAACGAACAGTACCATTCAGTACTGCTTGCTGCTGTGCCTGCAAGTGGGTTTCTTCTTACAGCTCAGCAGAAATTACAGATATGTGGCCCATGTCTTAGAAAGGGCACGAGGACATCAGCCTCTGTTAGTCCTATCTGTTTACCTTGGGAAGAAGAATTATTATATGGCGTGGTCAGAGGCTCCCAGGATCCATTCAGGGAATTTTCCCGAAAGTCTCCTATAGTCATAGTACATGGAAATAAATCCCCATCCGAAGGGAAGTAGCATGGTGGAGAGAACAAGAGGATGAAAGCAAAAAGAAATAGGAAGTTTGTACCTGTGGGCGTAGACTGCACACCATCAGATCATAGGGAGACTATTCTGCTTTCCTAGTAAAAATTATAAAATGTGTACAAAAGGGAAAATATAGTAGTGATGGAAGTCTCCACTCCCTGAGCATCTTTTGCTAAAGTCAATTGCATTCCGTTAGATTCAGTACCTCCATACATTATTAAAAAATGGTTTATTATGGAAAATTTCAAACATATCCAAAAGTAGAGTGAATAATATGATGAATAATATGATGAACTCCAGGGTTCATGCATGATTATCAACACTGTTTAATCCATCCAACTATTCCACCACTAGATTATTTAAAGCAAATCCAAGACATCATACCATTTAATCCCTAAAGGCTTCATTATGAATCTCAAAAGGATAAGGATTCATTATTATTTAACATAACCAGGGAAATGTGGAATCCTTGTGAGGAAATGACTATGCCCCCCCAGAAAAAGAAATGGTGGGTTTCCTCTGAAATACATTCTAAATGTTAGGCAAAAAAATTGTAGAAAAGTTCAGGGCAAAGAATTATAATCTCATAGCCAGGGATTAAAAAAAAAAAAGACCAAGAGCTTCTTCAAAATGAAATTCTGATAAAATAGTTGAAAATTATCTTATTTAGGGAGAAAAGAATCATCTGAAGAAACCAATATGATTGAACACATTGCTTCCCCCCCTCCCACTTTGGCAATATGGTGTCATTATTTTAATATTCTTCTTTATTTAAAAGATTTTTATTAAAATATAGCTAACCACATCGCTTTTTGATGAGCTTAGATTTTTAGAAACAAGATACACAAGAGATTGGTTACGTGAGAGGTGACGTTACCAAGACTAAATACAGGCGTGGCCCAGAACTGGAAGAAGATTGTCCTGAAAGTTGATGCCCAGCATAAACTAAGATCGAAGTGGTCGAGGACAATAAAAAGCTCTGAGAAGAATGTTCAGAGTGAGCACAACAAGGGCATCGCAGTTAGTTCTATGATAATAGATGGTGGTGAGAAGGCCACAGTTCCATTTTTCTTCTATCTGTACCTAGCAGAGGATTGCTAACCTAGAAAGGGTTCAATAAGAAAACCAGGGCCGGCCCGGTGGCTCAGGCGGTTCCTAACTCTGAAGGCTGCCGGTTTGATTCCCACATGGGCCAGTAGGCTCTCAGCCACAATGTTGTCGGTTCAACTCCTAGCAAGGGATGGTGGGCTCCACTCCCTGCAACTAAGATTGAACACGGCGCCTTGAGCTGAGCTGCCTCCGGATGGCTCAGTTGGTTGGAGCAAAGGTTCTCAACCACAAGGTTGCCAGTTTGATTCCTCGAGTCCCACAAGGGATGGTGGGCTGTGCCCCCTGCAACTAACAATGACAACTGGACCTGGAGCTGAACTGCACCCTCCACAACTAAGATTGAAAGGACAACAACTTGACTTGGAAAAAAAATCCTGGGAGTACACACTGTTCCCCATAAAGTCCTGTTCCCCTTCCCCAATAAAATCTTAAAAAAACAAAAACAAAACAAAACAAAACAAAAAAAACCCCCAACAGGCCAACAGATCTAGGCCAACACAAAAACAAGACTAAGAGAGTTAAGGAGATAGTAATAAAGCATGTTATTGCTTTAAATGTTTTTAATTATCTACTTGCAAACAAATGGAAAGAATTTATAATTAGTTGAGATGATAGAATCACCACCACCAGGCATCTCCAGGATTGTGGAGAATAGGAAGGGTGTGAAAAGGAAGCTGTTGAGTGATGTATTAGTTTCCTATTGCTGCTGTAACAAATTGCCACCAATTTAGTGGCTTAAAACAGCATAAATTTATTATCTCACTGTTCTGTAGTTCAGAAGTCTAAAATGGGTCTCAATGGGCCAAAATCAAGGTGTCAGCAGTGCCATATTCCTTTCTGGAGGCTCTAGGAGAGAATCTGTTTTCTTGCCTTTGTAGCTTCTAGAGGCTTCCCACATGCCTTAGCTCATGGCCCCCTTTCATCTTCAAAGCCAGCAGTATCTAGTCAAGTCTTTCTTACATCTCTGTGACACTGATTCTTCTATCTCCTGGGCCATTGTTCTGCTACCACAGGTTGCCTACCACAGGTGATAACCTGTGATAACTTTCTTTCCAAAAAAGAAAACAGGTGGATTCTGAGAATTTTGCATCGATCATTTGAAGTTGATTTCCTGCCCAAATTCTAGGCTCCTCTGTTAAACCTGTTTAGCAAAGTATGAGAAGAAAGGAGAATCTCTAGAAACCTGTATGGGTTCACTGAAAACAAGCTATGCTAAGCTAACCTAATTTTTTGTTCAATTTTAATTTTTTATTCAAGTGTAATATACAAAAGAAACAGTGCACAGGGCATCAGTGTACAGCTTAATGAATTTTCACAAATTGAACACACATATGTAACCAGCATCTACGTCAAGAAACCAGCCCCCTGAACCCCTCCTGTATTCCTCCCAGCCACTCCTCTCCTGCTTCCCAAGCACCCAAGCACCCGTGGAGGAAAATCACTATTCTGACCTCTAGATTAGTTTTGCCTGGGTTTTTTTTTTTTTTTTTTTGTACGTGGATATAAAGGGTATGTACTCTTTTGTGTCTGTCTGGCTCACTTAATATGTTTGTGGAGTTCATTCATATTTTTGTCTGTAGTTGTAGATGGTTCATTCTCACTGCTGTTTAGTATTCCATTGTATTGATGTAGCTACTCTATTGTTGACTGCCATTTGAGTTGTTTCTAATTCTCAACTATTACAAAGGGATAGTTATGAACATTCTAGTATAAATATGTACTAATTTTATTTGAGTCATTTGATAGCCTCATTAGATTGCCAGAGCAGAGACACATATATACAGATTTCAGCGAGGTTCTTGGCAAGCTCATGATATTCTTGTTGACCAGGTGGAAAAGTGGACTAGATAAGAGAATAGTTTGGTGGATTCTTCATTGATGTCCCAGAATAATGACAGCATAGAGGAAGGTCTATAGTAATAGATCACAGGGCTCTGCCTATCCCAGTCAACATGTTTTTCAGTGACTTCCAATGAAGTTAGTTCAAAGGTATTTGACCTGATAAAATTAAAGGGGGAAATCCATTTTTATAGGTGGGAATGATGCCTAAAAATTCACAAAGTTACTGGGAATCAATGTAAAGTTCCATATTTGGGATTTAAAAAAAATCATTTGTATAGGCCCAAAAAGAGGGAGAGGGAAATCAGTTTGAGGTGGGAAAAAAAGGCATTGTAGTTGCCAGTGAGTTCAAACTGCGATGCCATAGTCTGCAACACATCTGGCGTTTCCTGTGTGTATCATGTTTCCAGGGAGACACTAACAAAGTGAAGTACTGTAAATGCAGAGGAGAGAACTGGGATAGGGAGTAGTCTGGAAGCCATATTTGTCACACAAGAGATTGAAGAAAATGGATTTTTAGCCCGGAAGAGGGAAGACTCAGGGGGACAGGACATACATCTTTAATGATAAGAAGGGTTCTTATATGGAAGAGGCTTTAGTTTGATTCTGTGTAGCTCTAGGACTACTACTGGGTAGAAGTTGTGAGGAAGATGTTTTTGGCTTAGTGGAAAGAAGAGCCATTGATCTCTTTAAAAATGGTATGAGTTGTCTACTCAAGTATTGAGGTTTTATAGTCCCTGGGCATTTGAAACAGAAAATGGATTCAATACTGGCCTAAATTTTGTGTGTTACATTATACATATTAGGTTGATGCAAAAGTAATTGCAGTTTTTGCAATTATTTTTAACCTTTTAAACTGCAACTGCTTTTGAAACTAATGGTGCTGTAAGGTTTATAGGTTTACTGTTCTTTTTCAGGGACATTTTAGTTTGGGCATCTAAACTAAATCTGGGCATCTGATCCTGAGTAGGCCTGCAAGCTTTGTTCTGTTCTGGATCAACCTGGATGATCCAGATGGTGCTTCCCTGGGTTTTAGTTCCAGAGCTGACACCGGGCCTTAGTGCTAGAACTAGCCTCCTACTCCAGGAGCCCATGTAGGCTGGGTTTGATGATCCATTCAGAAGCATCTCTTTAGATGATTATAGGAGTGACTTCCTTGCAGCTTTTCCTTTCCCCAGTGTAGGAATGGAGCTGCACCTGCGTCAAGGGTCCAAGGTAATTTCAGGCCACCTTCCTGTGGACTTGGGCCAGTGTTGGGTGGAGACTGAATTGCACCTTGAGGTAGGAAGGTAGGGCATCTCTGTCCTTGAAGTTAACTTGCAGTTAGTAACCTCTGTTTTCTAACCCCATGGTCCCCACCCCTTCCCTGCCTCCGAAGCAGGAGGTTGGGCTCTGCTTCAAGAACAGTGCACTTGGCTGAGCTCTGGAGCCTCTGGTCAGCTGTATCCGCTGGGGGTGGGGACAAAGAGCCCAGTCAGCACTGCTGCCTGCCATACTCATTTCCTGTTCCATGGCCAAGAGGCCCTGGAGGAAGCTGGGTTTTGGGGAAGGTGAGGGCCAGTCTCTTTAGGCAGTTCCTCTGCTTCCTGTTTCTTTCTATAGGATTCCATTCTTCATTCAAACCACGCCCCCTGTGCTCAATACAGAGAGCAGATGAGAGAAAGATGGTGGGCCAGGGGCTGAGAAATAAGGTTCAGGAGTGGGGGAGCGGGAAAACTGGTGGGTGAGAAAAGGGATATAAATGGATGGATATGGGAGTAGAGAAGCAATAGGGATTAAAATATAAACAATCCATGTATTTTCATTTCAGAATTTGTTATGATAAAGGGTGATGAGTTGGCTTTCCCTGGCCCACATTCCTGGACAGAGCTGAGCACAGAACCTTGTGGTCCATGGCTGTAGACTGACTGAACCACAACTAGTCCCTTAGCCTACCCCAGTTTGGCACTGTGACCCGTGGTTACCCTGAGGGCTAACTGTGAATTTTAATTAGGAGGACTATGGCAGCATCAGTTGTCTCTGGCTCCAGTTCTATTTGTGAGCCAGCAGCAGAGCCCCAGCGGTTAGGGGTAAGGGTTACAGTAGGGAGAGAAGGGACATAAGGGCTGGTGAATGGCTGGAGGCAGAAGTCCAATGGGGAGTAAGGGGTGGGTGACTGGCTGAGGGGGATCAACAGATCCGAAAGATTTGTGGAGGGTGAGACACAGGCACTTTGGTCATTTTGTAGCGTGCTTGTGCAGAATATACGCTTGTGTCTTTAATTATTAACTTAGCACTGGGGTGGCCTGGAGTGATGCGTGCATTTTTGCCCAGCCCTGTGATATGATTTGGTTGTTTATTGTCCTGTTTATTAGGCAGAAAAGTGTTTGTATGGGACGGGAATGTTCCTTTTCTGGGAAAAACAGTAAGGAATTTGGGCAGTGAGTAGAATGGGAGGGATGTTAGGGAGGGGGGAGTAGAGACAGAAGAAAGAACAGCTATGCGGAGAGGCTGGTCTTTCCTGCTTCTCAGGACGAAGTAGCCTCTGATCAGAGTGTGATGCGGTCAGGGCACAACAAAACCGGAGGACTAGGGACACTGAGGGACATGCCACTGCCAGAACTGAGACAAGGAGGTCTTCCTGACTGTTGGTGGCCTGAAGCAGGCAAGCCCAGCACTGGGCCTCACTTTCTCCACTGATAAGGCAGGCTGACTCTGACCTTGCCCTTGCAGCCCTCGGGAGAAGGCCATTCTTCCTGTGCTCCAGTTGCTGAGCTGGGAAGGAGGGAGCAGTGAAGCAATTCATTCTGCCACAGTGGGGAAGGTTGGTGGACATTAAGAGGTTGGAAGAACATTCTGCTGAGTTTCAGAATTGTTTCTTTTGACTTTCTTCCTTACCACATCCTGAGACTATTGGTTAACCTCGCAGCATGTGTGGGCTTCCCTTCTTGGATTTCTGCTTCTGAAGTAGACTGTAACTTTTTTGGGGTAATGGATTTCTCTGAGATTCTGACAAAAGCTATGGACCCTTTACTTAGAAAAATGCATATACTTTGGCCATATCTACATAGCACCTTACAAAGAATTTCAGGCCTTGTGGAAGCCACAGGATAAGAATGCTGGCTCTATGGGTGATCCATGAACTTTACCAGAGTTCATCCAGGTAAAGGGATTGCCTCTTCCTCAGGGTAGAAGGACTTAGGGCATGTTTGTAGCTCTTACGTTTGCATTGTCCAGTCAGGAAAAATGCCCTGTCTCCATTCTATGGGAACCTCGGTTCCAAGAATCTTTCCAAGCACAAAAACAAGCAGCTGTGCTGGCAGGCAGGAGCAGAAGTCTGGCCTCCATCCTAGTCCTTGGCCACACGTCCTGACCTGCTAGCCCAGACATTGACAAATCATGACAGGACTCATCGAGGTTAACAGTAACACCACAGCATCAGAGCTCTGGGCCCTGGAGCCCATATCACAGGGTAGGAGGGCGGAGAGGAGGGAGCAACCGTGACTTTTCAGAGCCAACAGCTCTGAACACATCACTAATCCCCTCCAGCTACCAGTTGCCTGCGACTGCCGTGAGCGCTTTTGTATGTAAGCACATCCAGCCATGGTTTAGAGTCTCCTGTTTGTGTCGTCCCACTGAGGGGGTGTGTATGTGTCTGTGGGTGGTGCGATGTACACAGGTGCTTAGCAAGTGCCTTTGCATGACAATGGTGAGGACATTCTGGGCAGAGGTATCCAAGGCAGAGCAGGTCTGAGCCCAACACTTCTGTCTTTGGCCAAAGGCCTACTTTGGCGACTGGTATGGGAAAACTTTATTGGGAGTCTAAGGCCCTCTGGATGGTAGAATCAGTCACCAATCTCTGTTATTTTTCTTTTAGGTTTCTTAACCTTCATTAACTGTGCCTATGTCAAGTGGGGAACAATTGTCCAAGATGGTTCCACCTATGCTAAAGTAGTGGCTCTGATCGCTGTCATCATCGCAGGCATTGTTAGGCTTGGCCAGGGTAAGAAATCATAATAGCCACTGACATTTGTTACGCATTTTCTATAAGCCACACTCCTCTAACTGCCCTTTGTGTATTATCTCATTTGGTAGGTACTATTATTATCTCTATTTTATAGAGGCTGTAGAATTAAGTACCTTGCCCGAGTCCCTAGCTAGTAAGTAGTGGAGCTGAAATCTGTACTCAGGCAAACTGGCCCCAAATCCTGTCCTTATACTTCTATGCATGCTGCGTCCCAGAGGAGGCTGATTTTGGCAAAAGGGCTGACAGCCATGCCCCGGGAGATGGCTTTTGCAGATTGGCAAGCCCAGTGCTGTGTCTACAGTTGTCCTCCCCTTGGGAGTGGGCAAGGGTAGAAATGAACTCCTTATACCCAGTACTGTCCAGTTTCCAGTCTGAACACCTACCCTACAACTACTGTTGACCTGGGTTTATTGAGTCCTGCCCTTCCCCCACCCGTATCAGCTCTGTCTGGTGTCACAAAGGGGGTGGAACCGGGCAGCTAGCAGGGCAGGACTACATCACTCCTGTTCTCCAGCCCTTCTACTCCTAGAAAGCCATCCAGGTCCTTCCTGTCAAGATCCCCATTTTGCATGTACCCTGCATTCTGGCCCATCACTGTAGATGCCTGTCTTCGGTGCCCTGTTCCTTCACTGGTACACTTGCTGCCAAAATTGCTTGGGAGTCTAAAGCCCTCTGGGTGGGAGAGTCAGTCACCAACCAGTATTATTTTTCTCTCAGGTCTCTTAACCTGAAAGCCATTCACCTGCTGTTATTTTCATATTCTTCCACTCCTTCATGGATCACCTTGAGGTTGGGGGTTAGGTCACTAATTCTTCTGCCTTTCCACGTTCTCTGGTTCCAGGAGCCTCGAATCACTTTGAGAATTCCTTTGAGGGTTCATCATTTGCAATGGGCGACATTGCCCTGGCACTGTACTCAGCTCTGTTCTCCTACTCGGGCTGGGACACCCTCAACTATGTCACCGAAGAAATCAAGAATCCTGAGAGGTAGGTACCTCACCGTCAACTTTTCACGGCAATGATAGCCATCATTTACTGAGCTGCTTCTGTGTGCCAGACAGCATACCACAACTGCAGAGATAGATTTTTGTCAGCCTCATTTGATAATAACAGATGCGAGGCCTGAGGCTCAGAAAAGTAACTTGTCCGTGATCATAGTGACAGAGCTGAGATATTATGAACTTTCTTACGTATGTTAAAAAATGGTTTTTTTAAAGGCCTTTCCACATTTGTTCATTCATTCCTGCATCCGTTAAGGCAGGTTGTAACTTCTGCTTGTGTATTTTTTTAAAAATATTTTTTTTAATTACTTTTTTTCTTTTCTTTTTTCCAATTTTTATTGGGGAACAGTGTGTTTTTCCAGGGCCCATCAGCTCCAAGTCAAGTCGTTGTTTTCAATCTAGTTGTGGAGGGCACAGCTCACTGGCCCATGTGGGGATCGAACCAGCGACCTTGGTGTTATGAGTATTATGAGCACTGTGCTCTAACAAACTGAGCTAACTGGCCGCCCCCCCTTTTTTAAAATAGATTTTTCTTGATAGGTCTATCACCCACCTTTATCCCCTGAGAGTACTTAAGGTTATAGACTCCCTGAAAACTTGTTTCACTTCTGATCCTTTCTCATTCACACTGACATAGTGGTATTATTTCAGTCATTCAGTGATATCATCTCACCAGTGTTTTTCTAAATCCCCCTGTAGTCATGCAGTGAAAAGAGCACTGGAAGGGAATGAAAAGGTCTGGAGCCCATCTTTCCACTCATTTGTTGGATGACCTTGGAGTCCTGATATCTGTCTGCTTCCTTATCTGTAAATAGAGGGGGTTGAATTGTATGGTCTCTAGAGCCTTTCCTGTCTCTAAAGATTCAATGATTCTGGGAACTAAGATTTGCCAGGAAGTGGTTTTTATACATTTTTGGCCAAAAGAATAATAATAAACTCCTTTTGGCTTTGAGAAACAAGAATACTCTTGGTAGACACCCAGTGTGGCAACCCTGGGAGCAGGTAACAGAAGTAGGATCCAGGCCTGGATGGTGCTTCCAACTACCGGACTGAAGCTGAGTGACTCGAGAGTATTTGTCCCCCTCCGTTCCACCCCGCTCCTCCCCTCACCATCTCACTGTAAAGAATGTTTGTTAGAGCATGGCTTTATTGGCCAGAGGGACCTTGAGAGGTCTTTGCATCTTTCTCTTAGCTACCAGTTAGGATGGTACCCAAGGTTCTCAAACTGAGTAAGGGAGTGGGGTGGACATTTTTCCCAGGTTACTTTTCAGATACGCATATTGTTCTTACTAAGGGACTATCTTATTCTCTGGAGATGTTAGGTTGCACAATTTGCCTCCATAATTTCTTCTTCTATTTCTCAACCTTAAATTTTCCAATGTTTACACTTATTGTTTCCAATGTTTACAATTTTAGAGAAAGAATCTTTGGATAAAAAAAAAAAACAACCCCCCCCCATCTTCCTGTGGTATTATGCTGTGACATAGTTCTTTGTTAATCCTTTTTTCTTGCATACCCCCTTCTCCAAATGTGATACGCCTTTCCCTTGATGATCTTTTTTTTTTTTTTTAATTTTTATTCTTACATTTAGGTCCACAATCCATTTTAAGTTAATGTCTAGTGTAAGGAAACGGGAAACGGTCCAACATCATTTTTTTGCATATGAATAGCCAGTTGTGCCTTCGGAGTTAGGAGCATGGAGCTCCAACCGCCTGAGCCACCGGGCCGGCCCCCTCCCTTGATGATCTTTAGTTCTTAAGAGTTCAAAGCTTAAGCCCCTCTCGTAGGCAGCAATGGCAGTCACTGGGGACTGCCACAAATGTGACAGTCTAAGGATTAAAGGTGAGATGGGGATGTTACTGTGGGACTAACGTATCCATTATTCTACTCGGCTGTAGGAACCTGCCCCTCTCCATTGCCATTTCCATGCCCATTGTCACCATCATCTACATCTTGACCAATGTGGCCTATTACACCGTGCTAGACATGAAGGACATCCTGGAGAGTGATGCTGTGGCTGTGGTAAAGGATTTTTACTAGCAGAGGGCTGATGGTGTTTGTGGGCTTCTGGGTATTTTGAAATTCTTGAAAGTCCCAAGAAAGGGGTAGTCCTTGAAGGGATACTGGGCTTGCAAGGTCATTAGCCTTGTTGTAGGAGAAAGGTTGGCTTCCTAGTAGTGGGAATGCGGGGGCATGCCTGTCCATGCCATTCATCCCTAATGACTCTTTTCCTTAGACGTTTGCAGACCAGATTTTTGGAATATTCAACTGGACAATTCCACTGGCAGTTGCATTATCCTGCTTTGGTGGCCTCAATGCCTCCATTGTGGCTGCTTCTAGGTATGAATGGCATCTTTTACTGGAGGGGATTATGAACTATGGCGCAAGAGGCAGGACGTACAGGACCCAGACTTGACTGTGCTCCCCAAATATTCACAGCCTCTTTGCTCATTTCCACCTGCAGCCTCTCGTTCTTACTAATTTCAATAATGAATTCCATTCCGTATTATTCACTTTCTTAGAGGGGATGGCAGAGAGGGAGGGCTTGTGGCATGTGAACCAGGCCATATCCAATGTCCCATAAATTTCTTAGCCTCTCCTATCTTACCCAAAATAGGCTTTTCTTTGTGGGCTCAAGAGAAGGCCATCTCCCTGATGCCATCTGCATGATTCATGTTGAACGGTTCACACCAGTGCCTGCTCTGCTCTTCAATGTAAGTGATCCCAAGGTTGAGGCTAAAAGTGATTGTGGGGGAACCTTTAGTAACAGTAGATGCAATTGTTCTAGCGTCCTGAAAGCTCTAAAGGAGACTGCAACAGAAAACTATTCATGGAGCACCCACCATGGCAAGGCACTGTGCCGACTGCTGTGGTGGTTCCTAACAGAATTTGTCTTCTCTAAGGAATGGTAACCTTCTTTGGTCTAGGATAAGGCATAAAGCACATTGGATTCTAATGACAGCCATGAGTGATGTAGTGTTTAAGGGAAGAAATGCACTTCCATGGGGGCAGAGGGTGAATCAGGAAAGACGTCTTTGACTAAGTGCATTTGAAACAGACTCTTAAGGTAGACACGGGCTTTAGGTGAAGAGAAATAGCATCCGACAGTTTCGAGGTAAAGCAGTGTGGAGTTGGGTAGTAGGAGAGAAGCTGGAAATGTAGGTTGGAGCCATTAAGGGTAAGCTCTTAAGCAAAAGATTTTTGAGTTGTGCTTTATAGGGGGTTAATGGTGCAAAGGCTTGAAGAATTGGCTGAAAAACCAATTGAGAGGCTACTGAGTTAATAGAAAATAAGGTATTGAAATCGGGTGCTGCAGAGTGGGAACAGAAAAGGTCAGGTGGGGAGACTGAGGACTTGACAAAGGGATGGATTTGTGGGAGGTAAAGGGGAGTGAAAGTGCCTTGAGTTACAAAGGCCATGAGGTGCTGACAGGCTTGTGCTTACAGGGTATCATGGCGCTGATCTATCTGTGCGTGGAGGACATCTTCCAGCTCATTAACTACTATAGCTTCAGCTACTGGTTCTTTGTGGGGCTCTCAATTGTGGGTCAACTTTATCTGCGCTGGAAGCAGCCTGACCGGCCTCGTTCCCTCAAGGTAACACCTCCATCTTACCTGTTCTGGGTTTTTACAGGACAGTTTATTCAGAAACCTTTGTCTAGGACTTGCTGGTGGTAGTGTGCTGAGATGAAGGGGATGGAAAGGTGGCTCAGTGCTCTGATCTTCACAGGAAGTGGGGTTATTTTGGCTGTCAATCCTGAGCTAACTTGCAGTTGTTTCTTCTGTGCCCTTAGCTCAGCCTTTTCTTCCCCATTGTGTTCTGCCTCTGCACCATCTTCCTGGTGGCTGTTCCACTTTATAGTGATACCATCAACTCCCTCATCGGCATTGCCATTGCCCTCTCAGGATTGCCCTTTTACTTCCTCATCATCAGAGTGCCAAAACAAAAACGACCTCTTTGCCTCCGAAGGATTGTGGGTAAGCCTTGGTTCCTCAGTTGGCTCAGCTAATAATGTACAACATGGATTTTTGGTTGTTTGCCTTTTCTGCACATCCTCTTGCATGTCACCTCTGTCATAGCCTCTTCTAATTGTTAACCCTAAGGCTTCACCAAATCGTCACCTCAGGCCCAATCCCACTCAGTGCATTTGAACTCAGCCCAGTTCATCTCTTCTCAGTTTTGACTCAAACTTCTCTTTGTAGCATCTACCACCCAGTACCTCCAGCTCCTATGTATGTCAGTTGCTGCAGAGATGGATTTGGAAGATGGAGAGATGCCCAAGCAACAAGATCCCAAGTCTAAGTAACACCTGGAATCCTGAGATGTGAAAGGAGGGGCCTCTTGTCTCTTACTGGCTGTAGCCAAGGAAATTGAAAAGGAAAGCTCACTTCTTTGGAGGCACCTGTCTGGAAGCCTCATCTAGGCAGCTTCAACAACCTTGGAACTTGCTTTTTGAGAGATGGACAGTAATTTATTTGTTTTGCTAGGTATTGTTCCAGATATTTTCAAAGCGATGATAAAGCAGACTGTGGTGGGAGCTTGTCAGGTGCGGGCTTGGTGGTTCTAGTAGCACATTCCCATGTGTTAAGAGTCACTCACCTGTGGGTATGCCTACCTACTCCTTTCCTTTAAAAGGGCCAACAATGCTCCAAACTTCCTGTCTCCTTTACAGAGACATGAAACTACAGGTGCTGGACAATAAAAGGGTTATGTTCCTAAGCTTTGAGTGACTTCATTTTATATAGTGTTTGTGGGACAGTTCCTATTAGCTTGGTAGGAAGACTAAAAACAATCTTATGCTTGAAAGTATCTGAGCATTTCTTCCCTCTCAAGCCAGTTGCTGAAGGCTGATGCAAACAGTCTCTACAACAAAACATTTAAGCTGCTGCAGCAAAATGTTAGATAAAAACTAAATCAACTTCCATTCCTCTTAATTATCACTAAGAATTTCAGTGTATCTACTTCTTAAAGGATATTTTATAGGTAATGTTGGGGTAAATAAACATGGCTACTCTATTTAGATACAATCTCATCAGGCATACCTACCTCTAAGACTGCAACGCAAATGTGACTGGAACAGCACATCTAACGGGTGGGGGCCTAAGCTCCTTAATGCCAGGTTACTACACTGAGACACTCCCTGAGAGTATGGGCCAGCAAGAGCAATCACCACTCAATGTATTCTTCGGTTTTCTGAAGCACATAATCCATCTGCTCGTTTAATAAATATCAGGAAGCAGCGTACAGTTCAGAGGTTTCCTAATTCTGAGGAAGGGAAGATCACTTGGCTTCCCAGTGGTCTTATACTTAGGCATGAGAGTCTGTAGTGAAATCCACTTTGAAAACGAATATCTTCATGTCCCACAGTTCCTAGGTCTGGGGCAAGGAACCAGCGTCGAATCTGGTTCTAAGGCTTAGTCTTTGAAGAGAGTTCCTGCCAGTAGTATCAGCAGGGAACAGCATTCAGCCAAGTGTGTCACGCCAGGGCTGCTTTGACTTTGGTTTGTTGCTGCTGCTGTTCGGGGGGTTGGGAGAGGGATTTTTTCCATGCTGTAGCAGAGGGTTGTGGGTAAAAGTCTGTCGTAAGGGACCTGGGGGAAGAAGAGAATCTCAATGAACAAAAGAAAGGAAGAAACAGTGACAGAATTTAGCCTGAAAGGGTTATTTACCCCTAGCTGCTAGCTCCAAGTGATTCTGTATGCGCCGTTCACGCTCTTGTAGCTGATGGGTGAGCTCAGCATTTTTCCAGCCTACGGAAAGAGGAATAAGATAGTCGATCTCATACCCATTTTTAGGCCACTTTTCCCTGGCCCTGATTCTCACAGGACAGGCCCTTACCTTTTTTGAAACTCTCTAAGAAGCCTTCCCGTGGAGGTAATTTGCTGGAGTCGTGCACAACACGCTGGGGGATTTTAAGTACATTGCGTACAGCAGGAATCCGTAGGCAAGCCACCTGGCTCAGGGAAAACAGGTTGGAGGAGAGCCAATACATGAACACTGCCTGGACGAGGAGGAAGAGAAGGTACTCAGCACTCAGAAACAGCATCGCAGGTCAGTTGCTGGGAGGTGGCTAAGCTAGGTGGAAGGACTTGGAGCCAGCCCCTATACCACTACCTACCGAGGGGAAATGGATGGTTATGGGCAAGACTGCCAGGGGCATCAATCTCATAACATTTCTCATCCACTGAAGGTCAGCACTTTGTACACCAGTCTCAGCACCTAGCTGCCAAACAAAAAAGAAAAAGGCAGAGGAAGAATAGCAAATGCACATCAGTTGTAGTGACTGTGGTTCAAATTCCTTACCCATGAACTTTTTTTCCAGGGAGTGAGAATGACCATTCTGCACAATGACTTTACCCCTACTCCCAGTTTGCTTTGCAGGCCTGGCATTTGGCCAACTTGGGCTTACCTCAAGGACACCCCACATTGTAGCAGTGACTACCAGTGGTAATACGTAGATAGGATCAGATAGTGTGAGATCCTGGAACCACCAGAGGCCACCTGTCTGTAGACTGGGCACGGGAAGGCTGGCCATTTCTCTCAAGGCAATGAAGAAGGAGATGAAGATTGGGGCCTATTACACAGGATAAACAGTGTCAGGAATGTTAGCACAGGGGACATTTTCATTATTGCATTATTGAAAGCCATGCTTATCACCACCATCACCTGCTTTTTGGGGGTCTAGGGCACGGGAAATGAGATAATCTGATTGGTTCAGGATAAAATAAGGGAAATGTTTTTGCTTACCTGAGTCAGAGGTAGAATGAGAGGTCTAAGGAGTTTAATATCATGCTTTTTCTGATAAAATGTCATCTCCGAGGAGGCCCTGTAAACTGAAGTGAGGGGAAGTTAATGGTTGGGCAGACAGTTACGATAGTGGAAGTAACCATCTTCATCACCTGGCCCGTGACATTTCTAACTGACCCTGGCCAGTCATCAAAAGTATTAGGCCCAAGAAGCAGGTAACCCTTTAGGACTTGTCCAACTGTAGCAACTCCTGACTTAGGTTGTTCCCTTCCCTTAGCAGAATGTCAGGAAAAGTACAAATGTGGTCTTCTCCCACGCTCATTCTGCAATTGACTCACACTCAACATGATCTCCTGCCAACTTGGCTTCTCTGATCCGAGTGGAAAACTTCTGGATCTCTGGCATGTGGTTGTGGATCTTGGCTGCCTCTCGTTGGCCCTTCACAATGAGAGGAAACACCAGGCAGCGGGCAAAAACTGTACCTGGAAAACACACACGAGGATTGGAGTAAAATTAAAGCAGTTCTGCAGCTAGAAGGTTGAAGATCTTTAGGTCCTCACTGAAAGGGTCTCTCTTATTCTAGTCTTTTTCACACTGACTCATGCCCAAGGGGCCCAAAGCAAAGGGCAGGGGTATGACTTAGTTACTTCAAGGCTCAGTCTTTGCTTTGACATTACAAAAATCTAGCATTAACTTCTCTCAGCAAATGACCGGGAATCCTGTTTGCTTCTTTGAACAAAAGGTGACAGAAGCCACTTTTCTAGATCAATGCTTTCCAAACTTTTCTGTTATCAATGGAAAAGCCCCCAACTGTAAGTGTAGTCCCAATATACATAACAGATAAAATGAGGTTGCCCTAGGTGAGGGGGGAGTCTGGCTGTAGGATTCTTTAAGCTCTGGCCTTTGCTTTGCTCAGAGATACCTTTACGAACTCTGGGGCTCCCAGGAATGAAGTGTGAAAGCAGCTGTCCTAGAAATCCCTGGAGCAGGAGGTAAACTGGTGACCTACTGCTTTAGCTCCTTCCTATTTCTTGTATTTCGTTATTTCCTGATCATTCCAACAAATATTTATTTAGTTTACTGTACCTATAGATAAGCAAGTGGGTGTGGGCTAAAAAGAGATTGGGGGGTGAGTGAGAGGAAAGATATAGGTTTTTGCAGTGGAAAGAGGGGAGCTAAGTAAGGATGGAAACCAGGATACCAGCACTGAAGAGGTAGGTAGTGTATCGGGCAAAGGAGACAGTGTGGTTAGAAAGACAGGACGAAAATCAGAAGACTGTCACAAAAGCCAAGAGATGCATTTCAAAGCCTCAAGTGTCTAACACAGAAAGGTCAAGTATGAAGAGAAATGTGGGTTTAGCAATGATGTAACTGGCAGTTAGAACGAAGTGGTGTTACTAAAAGTCAGATCGCTGAGGATCAAAGAGTGGAAAGAAAGAAGTGAGCCCATGGATACAGAATACTTTTAAATAACAGCTATGAAAGGAAGGAGAAAGATAGGATGGTAGTTAAAGGTGAACTAGGAATGAAGAGAAACAATTTCCTCCAAGAAATCGTACGTGGTATGATTAAGCATGTTTATATGTTTAGAGGAGGGCAATAAAGAGGAAGAAGTTGAAGACACAGGGAGATAAAGGATGATGGCTGGAGCAAGGTGTAGGAAAACACAGAATGTGAAGCGCAGGTTTTTGCCTAAAGAGGAGCAATGTGAGTGTCTTCCTAATTTGGGGGTTTAAGTACCTGACCCGAACTTCTACTCTAAACCAGAGTGGCTTCATCACTGTTAACCAGGTCCCCTTACTCCAACCCCATGCTAACATTCAAACATGTACATGTCTTGAATCGTAGATGTTCTAGTGGTTTTATAATGCCCTTTAGAAAATATAGGGAAGAGTGCATCTAAGTATCATGAGCCTCTGTCCCTCATTAGAATCATCTGCTTTTCTGACCCCTAAACTTCGGTAACTATTTCTTTGTTCCATTCACAGAACTGCTGCTATCTTTAAAGTTCCATCCTTAACTACCCATTTTTATCCATCCCTGTCCAGGATGTATTCCTTACATGCAGCAATGGCCCCCCACCAAGGCAGGCCTAGGTTAACATGCATAAATTCTAGTAGATTCTGGATCAGTCCCACTGGGGTGTATGACCCCAGTCCCAATTCAGTGAAGCTCTGTTCTGCAGCAGCTTGGACTATATCTGCAGTCTCTCCAGGAGCCACCTCAGTTATCGCTGTAGGTGAGGGAGTTGCAGGAATGACGGGAGGGGCCTGAACCTGTGTAAAAGGAAGCCATGTGTAATATTCAGTAGAGGGGTCATACAGAAATCCAGGGGCCCCTTATGATAACCAGTATTGGGTTGTTCTCGTCTCCCTAATTCTCGTTTTTCCAGGTTACCCTACAGTGCCCACAGAACTCAAAGCTTAAAAATGACATTGTATTTTGACCTCTAGGTAGGAAAATAAGAGTAAGATTTCATGACTTCGTTCATGTTGGGAAGTTATTTCTTGTGTTTCCTCAACTTCAGTCATTTGAGTATCACTGGAATGATTTTGCACATACTCAAACTATTATACTCCTAACTTTCCTTTAAAACAACTGTTTTTAAGACCCAAATATCTACTTGGTCTCATCCTCAGAAATATCAATATCTATGAAATCATGTATATGACATGGAAGTTACATTTTTTCTAATACACACAAGCCCTGGAATAACATTTCTTATCACCATCAGTGGTTTGCCACCACTCTGGGAAACAGTGATTCGTATATAACGTAACTCTCTCCTGCTGTACTCGCAATCATTCCCCCAAATGATGTGAAAAATCTATCCCAAGCAGAGACGCTACTACCACTTTGGGGAGCTTTGTGGAGTGTGGACCTGTACTCTCTTCCACATTCCACTTACCCCTATTCAAAACAGAATAAAAACAAATCAACCAAGTAGCACCACTCGTAACACTGCAGGGAGGAAACGCTTTTTACCTGGGCAAGAGAGACGGCGGAGATACTGAGGCCACGGGGGCGAGGGGCCGCGAGGAGGACATAATGCGGGCGCCTGCAGCACGGGCCGCCTGGGAACCAGAGCCCCGCGGCCAGCGGTTTCCGGGGCCACTGCGAAGGTCCCGAGACGCTGTGGAACTGAGCGGGGAAAGGGAGGACTTAGTCCTTTTATCCCGACCAGAAGTCGCTCATCACGCTCCCTCCACCCCCCAAGAAGCAGGCCGCCGCTACCGCCGGTGCGGACACTGCAACTTCCCGCGCGCAGAAAGAAGGCCGCCGAGTCCCGGCTTTCGGCTACCGCAAGGCCACCCCGGGGCCCAGAAATCGAGGCTGAGGTTTCCTCGACCGGGGTGAAGCCTGTTGCCGGGAACGGACAACGCTACGGAGCCGCTGACCCGCAGGACTGAAGAAGGTAAGGCTTCTGCGTCCTCACGCGACCCGAGGTCACAGGACGCAGGCCCCGGGAAGCAGGTCGGCGTCCGCTCCTGCCCCCCAGCACGAGTTGCCATTGGCTCGGGTCACAGGGACGGGGCAGCCTCCCGACGCTCAGCCCGCGGGCATCTTTACCTGACGCTGGGGCCGCAGCAGGCGCAGAAGCTCCCGGCGCCCGCACATCCACCCCACCGCCATTTTGCCAGGAAGAGGGCTTGGGGTCGCGCCTGCGCACTCAGACCCGCAGCGCCGCGGCAGGAGGCCCTTTTTGAAATGGGCTTGAAGCCGGAGCTGTCGCCCTGATCAGGTAAAGGAGACTGGAGCTTGGCGGCCATATTTGAAGTGGGTGAGAAGATTGCTTTTAGCGATTCGCCCAGAGGGTTTTCCGGGGATTGAAGAGCCACGCGAGTGGCCGTGACCTGGGGCGTTTTCCTCCGTCTCTAACTCCATGATTCTCCTGCGATATGTTGAGTTAAAAAATAGCCTCCGTACGGTCTTGGCTGTGCTTGGCGTGGGTTTTTCCTGCCTGGTGATGGTCGATTCTTATTTCTAGATGATATTGTAATTGCAGATCCATTGAAAGTTTAGGGTAGTCTGGAGTCTGACGGAAATTGAGGGAAGGCAGCTTCTCGGAAAAAATTACCTCCAAGATAAAAAGACAAAGCTTCAAGAGGAGACTTCATCTTTCCCTTTTCCCTTAAATGTGGTTGTTGAGGAGCATCTTATAACTATGAGGGGACGAGTCTAAAGATGAAAAGCTAACATGCTAAAGATGGTTATATGGAAAGATAGAAAACTCCTGAATACTTGAGGATGTCATTGAGCTGCTGCATCAAGCTTGGAACTACCCATCTCTAGATATTGTATAAGATAATCAAAGGTCTTTACTGTCTGACCTTTTATGTCTTTGAAGCTTGGGTAGTCTGTTTCTTGAAGCTGACAGCATTCCTAAAGATATATGAGGTGAAGTTCCTTTTCTCCAAAGAAAGAATAGTACGGCTCAGAAAGGTGGAAGTTGATTGTAGTTAAACCCCTATGAAGTCTCTCAACTACAGTGTTTTTTTTAAAAAATAAATTTTATTGGGGAATATTGGGGAACAGTGTGTTTCTCCAGGGCCCATCAGCTCCAAGTTCAGTCTAGTTGTGGAGGGTGCAGCTCAATGGCTCATGTAGCAATCGAACCTGTTGTTCAGAGCGCACACTCTAACCAACCCAGCCATCCGGCCACCCATCCAGTGCTTCTTTTTTTTTTTTTTTTTAATTACAGTAGAGTTTGGAGAAGATACAATAGCCTGAAAAGATTTCAGTCACTGCTATTTTGGAATGGTTATGAATATGCCTGACAGAAATGGTGAAAATAGGGGGCAAAGAAATAAAATACAGATTTAATAATAATCAAACATGTTGGACCTTGCTTAAACTCTTTTGGTTACTTTAAAGAATCAATACAGTTAGAGGTAATGGCAGATATACAGCGACAGGACATTTGGGGCGGGAGAGGTGGGAAAGCTATCCTGTGGTAGACTTACTTTGGTGGCCCCAAGTAAACCATATCTGCTAGTATTTGCACCCTTGTACAGCCTTACACAGCCACTATAGAAAATAGTATGGAGGGTCCTTAACTAGAAATAGAACTACCATATGACCCAGCAATTGCACGTCTGGTAATACGGAATTTCCTTTAGCACTTTACTGATATCTGCACCCCCATGTTCATAGCAGCATTATCTACAATAGCTAAGATGTGAAAACAACCTACATATCTGTCCACAGATGATAAAGAAAATGTGACGCACACATACATACACGGATACAATTCAGCTATAAAAAAGAGAAATCCTGCCATTTGTGACATGATTAGATCTTGAAGGCATTATGCTAACTGAAATATGTCAGACAGAGAAAGACAAATACTGTATGATCTCATGTGTGGACTCTAAAAAAAAAAAATATTTCGAGACTCATAGAAAAATAGATATGTAGTTATCAGAGGCATGGGTGAGGGGTGGGGGAATTGGATGAAGGTGGTCAAAAGGTACAAACTTCCAGTTATAGATAAGTAAGTACTAAGGATATAATGTACAATATGACTCTCATTAACACTGCTGTATGATATATTTGAAAGTTACTAAGAGAGTAAATCCTAAGAGTTCTCATCATAATAAAAAAAGTTCTATTTTCTTTATTTTGTATCTATATGAGATAATGGATATTAAGTAAACTTATTGTAATAATTTCACAATATATGTAGGTCAAGTCATTATGATGTATACCTTGAACTTATACGGTGCTATATGTCAATTTGTATAGATGTAATATGAACAAAACTAACTCCATTTCTGTGTCCCGGTTATCTTTCATGCTGCGACCTTTGATCAACCACACTGTCCTTAGTAAGCATATCAAAGCCCTCTAGTTGATGATTATCTGTGTCCCAAAAAATGTAGCCATAAATATTTTTGTTGGTAATGGCTGGAATGTCATGACAACCGAGATAAGTATCAAACTGATGATAGTACCTACAAGACCACCAGGAGGTATGGCCCTTGGAGCATACTACATTCTTTGTACCATTGTCTTGTCAATCCTTAGTACCTGAGTTATAATTATTTTAAAAAGTACTATAACAAGGGTCTATTAGCAGAGAATAATTTGTGCAGAACTGCTGGGTCGTCTGTCTGCTCTGACCCTATGTCACTGTAAGTAAATTACCCTACAATAATTCTGTTGTAGTCTGGAATTGCCTGCATTGTTCTTTGGTTTGAAGATGCATTCTTGTTGCGGTGGCCATTATACCTTTGCCTCACCATTGTACACAATTATATCACAATAAAACTGGAAAAAAGTTCTCAGCACACACACACACACACACACACACACACACACACACTCTTTGTATCTATGTGAGGTCGGTGATGGCTATGTTAAGTAACATTATTGTGGTAATTATTTTTGCAATACATATGTATATTAAATAATTACATTGTACCTCTTAAACTTACAAATTTTATATGTCAATTATATCTCAGTAAAGCTGGGGAAAAAGTTCTGAGGAAAAAGTTCTGAGGAATATACAAACAGAACTAATATGTAAATGTAGCAAGGTTGTAGGAGACAAGGTCAGTATGCAAAAATCAACTGCATTTCTATACACTAACAATAAACAATTGGAAAATAAACATTTGCAAGAGCATCAAAAACAAGAAAAATTTAGAGGTAAATTTGACAAAATATGTGTGAGACTTGTACACTGAAAGTTATAAAACATTACTGAAAGAAAACCTAGAAGGCCTAATTAAATGGAGAGATATGCCACGTTCATGGACTATAAGACTCAATATTTTTTAGATGCCGATTCTTCTCAAAATGATTTACAGCAATCTCAATAAAAATTTTAGCATTTTAATAGAAATTGACAAGTAATTAATACAGTTATATGTATTATGTATATGTATATGTATATTATGTATACATATGTATATGTAACTATAAAAGACTTAGAATAGACAAAATGCTTTTGGAAAAAAAAGAAAGTTGGAGGACTTGTAATATCTGATTTCAAGATTTGCTATAAAGCAGAAATGATCAAGACAGTGTGGTACTGGCATAAGAATAGACATTTAGATAAAAGGAGCAGAATTGTTTCCAGAAATAAATCCACACATAAATAATCAATTTATTTCAATAAAAGTTCCAAGGGAGTTCAATGGGAAAAGGGAAGTCATTTCAACAAATGGTACTGGAATAACTGGACATCCCTATAGAAAAAACTTAAGTCCCAAAACTTGTACTATATATAAAAATTAACTTGGCATGGATCATAGTCCCAAACTTAAGCTAAAACTGTACATTTTCTAGAAGAAAGCATGAAAGAAAACCTTGGAAGTGGGCAAAGATTTCCTAAACAAGACACAAAAATGTACTAGTAACAAAATGGGTAAATATTTTGAACAGAAATTTTACAAAAGAAGAAATATAGAAGAAACAGCCAAAAATCACATGAAAAGATGCTCAATATCATTTAGTCATTGAGGAAATGCAAAATAAAACCACTATGATATACCACTACACATCTACTAGAATTGTTGTAATTAATTGATTGACAATACCAAGTATCAGTGAGTATGTGAACCAAGTAGACTTTCATAAATTGCTGGTAGGAATGAAGATTCCTTAATTTTACAGGAATCTTGGCAGATTCCTGTAAAATTAAATGTACACTGTATAACCAAGCAGTTCCACTCCTAGGCATTTATTCAAAAGAAATGAAAATATATGTTCACAAAAAGATTTGTACATGAGTGTTCCCAGCAGCTTTATTCATAATAACACCAAACTGGAAGCAACTCAAGTATACATCAGTATGTGAATAGATAAATTCTAGTATTAATATATTCATATAATGGCATACTACTCAGCAATGAAAAGGAATGAATCACTGATACAACAACATGGGTGAATCTCAAAACTGCTGAAAGAAGGAAGCTGGACAGAAAGAATATATAATCCAATTCCATTTACATAAAGTTCTAGAACTGTAAAACTATAATGTCAGAAAGCAGATCAGTCATTGCCTGAAGTTGCGAGTGGGTGGGTGAGGGTAGAACTGATTGCAGAGAAGCAGGAGGTAACATTTTGTGATGATAGATGTATTACATAACTTGATTATGATGGTGGTTATATAAGTGAATACATTTATCAAAACAACAAACTTCACTTAAATGGGCACATTTTATGTGTTATACATCAATACATTTGACTTAGAAGTGAAAAAAGTTTATAGAATTAATCACTGTCAAAATAATATATTTGTCTCAGTTATTTCAAACGAAAAACTAAAAAAATATAGCACCTGAAACTAATATTGTATGTCAACTGTAATTGAAAAAAAAAAAAAAATGTTAGTTCTCTGGATAATTACTTTTTCACTCAGCATGGATATTCATGCCTTATGAGAGATACAAATACAGTGCTTTGGTAGGAGGTTGAGATTTTTTTTCTAAGAAAACACCAGGGATGGCTTTATGGAGGAAACCATTTTTAATCTTGGCTTTAGTTAATAGATATATAGAGAGATAAATAAAGAAAATACTATGGCATTACAGGCAGAATGAATAATAAAGCAGAGCAATATTGCCTTTAGCAAAAAAATACTGTTTATTTGGAGAGACTCCAAGTCTGCATTTCACTGTTTATTATATCGTGTCTCTATATTAAACATCTATATGTAATTTTCTGTCACTTTTAATTATGCATGGATGATTTCTCCATATGGAAAATTCTGTGTGTGGTTAATCAGGAAATCATTGAAAAGATATAGTCTCCAAGAATTCATTAACCTAAAAATTGGATCTAGCTAAGTTATAACTACGTAATTGCTGCCAGACTACCATGTGAAAAACCAATCATTCAACATTCATTTGTTCAAAAAAATATTTGTTGAGTGTCTGTTGTGTACCTGAAACTGTTCTATGTAAGAAAAACCACTCTGTAATGAATGAACAGCCACTTTCGGTAGAGAGTATGATATCAGTAGTCCTATTTAGTCTTCCTTTTAAAAAGGTAAATATTTAGAGTGGTTCCAGTCAAGATGGCAGAGTAGGTAAACGCTGTGCTTCCCTCCTCCCACAAGCAAACTTAAAACTAAGTTACAGAACAACACTCTTGAGAACCACCTGAAAACTAGCTGGACAAAATTCCTATAACTAAGGACATAAAGAAGAAGCCATGTTGAGACTGGCAGGAGGGACAGAGATGTGAAATGGGCTGGTTCCACACCCACATGTGGCAGTTAAGAATTGGGAGGTATATCTTGGCTGTGGAGGTTCCCTATGAGGAGTGACGGGTCCCAGTTCCACACCAGGCTCCCCAGCCTGGAGCACAAGTGCCAGGAAGAGGAGCCCAACATCTGGCTGTGAAAATCAACAGAGAGTCTGTCTGCATGAGATGGAGGGCTGTTGTAGACCCAGGTGTCCTCTTAAGGAGCCTGAGCACAGACTTACTCTTTCACAAACAATCACTCTAAGCTCCAGTGAAGAAACAGCAGCTCGAAAAATGCCAAGGACATACAGGGAGGAACTGAATTGTCTGGCTTCAGAGTGAGGGCTGGAGGGGCAGCTCTGTTTGGAACAGAAGTGCTGGGAGGGCTTCTTTGTTGAGGGCCCCCAGCCCACAGGTACAGATGGGTGCCAAATCTCAGTCTCCATCAATCTAACACTGCTTGCCCCACCCTTGTGATTCCCTGAGGCCTCCCCCACTTCCACACCCAACGCACACACCAGCCCAAACCTCTTTCAGAAGCTGTTCCTCACAAGCAGCTGACCTTGGCCTATGCTGCAGACTTTCCTTAAAATCTCTCAAAGGTCCACAAACCCCAAAGAAGCAGCAGCTGGCCTCAACATGTCCTGTACCCCTTGCTAAGCGGACCCAGCTGGGCACTAGTGGCAGCCAGCCTCAGTTCACAGCATAGCCTCTCCATGTCCAGCAAAGTTAGCTACCAACCGCAGATCACTTTGTAGCTCCTACCAGGTGGCCCCAGGCTGGGCATAGGCAGCAGTTAACTTAGGCCTGCACTGGAGGCCTTTCCAAGAAACTCCAGACACAACATGTGGTAGCCAGCTTCAGATTACACCAGAGCACCACCAAATTAGCTCCACAAATGACACACCAAAAGGGTGGATTCAGCAGGCATCAGAGCCCCACTGGGGCTAATCTTGCTCCGTGGGATCAGCTACTGCACAACAGCTAGTCTGCTGTAGTGGTGGCCAGTTCTCACAACCCATCAACTTGAGACTCAATTCCACCTACTAATGTGCCAACAGTAATCAAGGTTCAACTACAACAGGAGGGCACACAACCCACAGAAGAGATACCCCTGGAGAACCCAGCTCAGGTGGCCAGGGAGACTGCACCAGTGGGTCCCACAGAACACCTACTACATAAGGCCACTGGCTAAGACTGGGAGATATAGCAGATCTACCTAATACATAGAAACAAACAGAGGGAGGCAGCCAAAATGAGGAGACAAAGAAATATGTCCCAAATGAAGCAACAGGAAAAAACTCTATAAAAAGAACTAAACAAAATGGAAAAAAAGCAATCTACCAGATACAGAGTTCAAAACACTGAACGTAAGGGAAGAATAGATGAACTCAGTGAGAACTTACACAAAAAGATAGAAACTATATAAAAGAATAAGTCAGAAATGAATAATCCAAAAACTGAAATGAAGAATACACTATAAGGAATCAACATCAGATTAGATGAAGCAGAGGATCAAATCAGCAATTTGAAAGACAATGTAGCAGAAAACACCCAATTGAGACAGCAAAAAGAAAAAGAATTTTAAAAAATGAGGGTAGTTTAAGGGGCTTCTAGGACAATATCAAGCATAACAACATTCAAATCAAGGGGTACCAGAAGGAGAAGAGAGAGAACAGGGATTAAAAATTTATTTGAAGAAATAGTGACTGAATACTTCTTTAACCTGGTGAATGAAAAAGATTTGTAAATCCAGGAAGTGTAGAGAATCCCAAACAAGATGAACACAAAGAGGCCTACACCAAGACACACAAAGTTAAAATGCCAAAGGTTAAAGACAAAGAGAGAATGTTAAAAGCACCAAGAGAAAAGCAGTTAGTTACCTAAAATTGTGCTCCCATAAGCCTGTTGACAGATTACGCAACAGAAACTTTGTAGGCCAGTAGGGATTGGCATGCAATATTAAAAGTGATGTAAAATAAAGACTTACAACCAAGATCACCCCACAAGGCTATCATTTAGAATCAAAGGAGAGATAAAGAGCTTCCTGGACAAGAAGAACCTAAAGGAGCTCATCACCATCAAACCAGTATTACAAGAAATGTTAAAAGGACTTCTTCAGGAAGAAGAAAAAGAAAAAGAAAGATAAAAAATACGAATAACAAAGTGGTAAAACTACATACCTATCAATAATTACTTTAAATGTAAATGAATTAAATGCTCTAATCAAAAGACATAGGGTGGCTGAATGGATAACAAGACTCATACTTATGCTGCCTACAAGAGATCCACTTCAGATTCAAAGACACACACAGACTGAAAGTAAAGGGATGGTAAAGATATTTCATGCAAATGGAAACAAACAAAATCTGGGGTAGCAAAACTTACATCAGGCAAAATAGACTTTAAAACAAAGGCTGTTACAGGAGACAAAGAAGGATATTTCATAATGATAAGGGGATCAATCCCCAAAGAGGGTATAACCCCTGTAAACATTTATGCACCCAAAGTAGGAACACTTAAATATATAAAGCAAAATATTGATGGACATAGAGGGAAAGAACAACAATAATACAGTAATAGTAGAGGACTTTAACACCTCACTGACATCAATGAATAGATCATCCAGATATAAAATCAACAAGGAAACAATTGCCTTAAATGACACATTAGGCCAGATGAATTTAATTGATTATTTTTAAAACAATTCACCCCAAAGTAGCAGACTATCCATTCTTTTCAAGTGCACATGGAACATTTTGCAGAGTAGACCACGTTAGGCCACAAAAAATATTTCAATAAATTTAAGAAGATTGAAATCACCAAGCATCTTCTCCTATCACAATGGTATGAAGCACACAATGGTGGAAATTAATTGCAAGAAAAACAAAACAAAACTACAAAATGCTGACTTACACTTGGAGGCTAAATAACGTGCTACTAAACAAGGAATAGTTTAACAATGAGACCAAGGAAGAAATCAAAAGATGTTTTGAGACAAATGAAAATCCAAGCACAACAATCTATGGGATACAGCCAAAGCAGTTCTAAGAAGGAAATTCATAGCAATACATGCCTACCTCAAGAAACAGGAAAAATCTCAAATAAACAATCTAACCTTACAACTAAAGGAACTAGAAAAAGAAACAACAAAGCCTAAAGTGAGTAGAAGGAAGGAAATAATAAAGATCAGAGTGGATATAAATGGAATAGACTTTAAAAAACAATACCAAATATCAATGTAAGCAAGAGTTTGTTCTTTGAAAAGATCAACAAAATTGATAAACCTTTAACGAGACTCATTAAGAAAAAAAGAGAGGACCCAAATAAATAAAATAAAAAATGAAAGAGTACAAGCGACAACTGACACCACAAAAATACAAAGGATTATAGGAAAATGCTATGAACAATTATATGCCAACAAACTGGACAATCTGAAGAAATGGATAAATTCTTAGAAATGTAATCTTCCAAGACTGAATCAAGGAGAAACAGAAAATCTGAACAGATTACTACTAATGAAATTGAATCAGTAATCAAAAACTCCCAACGAAAATCCTGGATCAGATGGCATCAAAGGTGAGTTTTACCAAACATTCAAAGAAGAATTAACACCTGTCATTTTCAAACTATTAAAAAAAAATTGAAGAGTAGGCAAGTCTCCCAGCTCATTTTATGAGGCGAGCATTACCCTGATTCCAAAAGAAGACAAAGATGTTAAAATAAAAGAAAATGATAGGCTATATCCCTGATGAACTTAGATGCAAAAATCCTCAACAAAATATTAGCAAACTAAATTCAGCAATATATGAAAAAGATCATATACCGTGATCAATTGGGATTTATTCCTGTGATGCAAAGTGGGTTTAATATCTGCAAATCAATTAACATGATATGCCACATAAACAAAATGAAGGATAAAAATCATGATCACATCTATAGATGCAGAAAAAAACATTTCACAAAATCCAGCATAGGTTTTCAATGAAAACTCTAAGCAAAGTGGGAATAGAGGGAACATACCTCAATAGTAAAGGCCATATGACAAACCCACAGCTAGCATCATACTCAATGGTGAAAAGTTAAAAGTGTTTTCCTTAAGATCAGGAACAACATAAGGATGTGTACTTTCACCACTTTTATTCAACATATTATTGGAAGTCCTACCCACAGCAATCAGACAAAAAGAATGCATCCAAATTTGAAAGGAAGAAGTAACTCTGTCATGATTACAGATTATATGATAGTATAAATAGAGAACCTAAAGATTACACCAAAAAACCATTAGAACTGATGAATGAATTCAGTAAAGTAGCAAGATACAACATTAACATTCAGAAATGAGTTGCAGTTTTATACACCAATAATGAACTATCAGAAAGAGAAATTAAGAAATCAACCCCATTTACGATTGCATTAAAACAAAACAATCAAATATATGGTGATGGAAGGAGAACTGATTCTGGGTGGTGAACACACAATGGGATTTATAGATGATGTAATACAAAATTGTACACCTGAAATCTATGAAATTTTACTAACAAATGTCACCCCAATAAATTAAAAAACAAAAAACCCCACCCCCCCCCACAAAAAACAAAACACCCCTAGAGATAAATTTAACCTAGGAAGTAAAAGACCTGTACTTGGAAAATTATAAGACATTGAAGAAAGAACATTGAAGAAAATGCATATAAATTGAAGCATATTGCGTGCTCATGGGTAGGAAGAATTAACATTGTTAAAATGTTCATACTACCCCAAACGATCTACAGATTCAATGCAATCCCTATGAAATTATCAATGGCATTTTTCACAGAACTAGAAAAAAAGAATCCTTAAATTTATATGAAGCCAGGAAATGCCCCAAATAATCAAAACAATCTTGAGAAGAACGAGCAATGGTGGAGCTATCATGCTACTGATATCAAACTATACTACAAGGCCATAGGAATGAAAACAGCATGGTACTAGCATTAAAACAGACACACAGATTAACGGAACAGAATAGAGAACAGAATAGAGAGCCCAGAAATAAACCCACATCTACATGTGTCTGAAAAAGGAGGCAAGAATATACAATGGGGTAAAGACAGTCTCTTCAGTAAATGATGTTGGGAAAACTGAACAGATATATGCAAAAAAGTAACTAACTAACTAAATAAATAAAAAAGTAACTAACTAACTAAATAAAAGAAATTGGCTCACTTTCTTACATCATACACAAGAATAAACTCAAAATGGATTAAATAATCAAACCTCAGACCTGAAACCATAAAACTCCTACAAGAAAACACAGGCAGTAAACTCTTTGCCATTGCTCTTAGTAATATTTTCTTTTGGTGTGTCTCCTCAGACAAGGGAAACAAAAGAAAAAAATAAACAAATGGGACTACATCAAACTAAAAAGTTTTTGCACAGAGAAGGAAACTATCGACAAAATGAAGAGACAGCCTACTGATTCAGAGAAGATATCTGCCAATAATACATCTGATAAGGGGTTAATATCTAAAATATGTAAGGAACTCATACAACTTAACACCAAAATTCCCCCAAAATAATACAATTAAAAAATGGGTAGAGGACCTGCATAGACATTTCTCCAAAGAGTACATACAGATGGCCAATAGACATACGAAAAGATGTTCAACATCACTAATCATCAGAGAGATGCAAATTAAAACCACCATGAGATATCACCTCACACCTGTCAGAATGGCTATCAGTAAATCAACAAACAACAGGTCTTGGTGAGGATGTGGAAAAAAGGGAACCCTCATGCACTAGGTTGTTGGGATTGCAAATGGGTGCAGCCACTATGGAAAACAGTATGGATGTTCCTCAAAAAATTAAAAGTAAAACTACCTTATGACCCACCAAATCCAATTCTGGGTGTTTATCCAAAGAAATCCAAAACCCAAATTCGAAAAGATATATGCACCCATATATTCATTAAAGCATTGTTTACAACAGCGAAAGTATATGGAATCAACCTAAGTGTCAATCAGTAGATAATTGGATAAAGACTCTGTGATATAAAAAGATACATATTTATACAAAAATATTATTCTTCCATAATTTTTCTTTTGTTTGTTTTTCAGTACTGTGTTAAACACTCTAGGATACAGAAAAGAGCCTCAGAGGAATTTATACTCTAGATATGCAGAAAACACAGATATAAGTCATGATTAAAGTACTTTTAAAGAGAGTGTATAATAATGTTTTAGGTAACAAAATACAGAATAACTGTGAGACAAAATTAACATGGGTCACAACAGTCAATCACAACAGTCAAAGGAATAGTCATGAAAGAAGAGTGTGGATGAGATTTTGGTTGATGATTCCAGGCAGAGGGATCAAGACAGCAGGCATGGAAGTAGCAATGAATGTGGTATGTGGAGGACATTGTGAAGGAAGACTGGTCTATAATAGAATTTAACCCTGTTTAACCCTGTAATTCCTTTACGAAGACTTTATCCTAAGAAATTAATCAGTTATATTCATAGATGTTCATTACAGTGCTATTTAAGATGCTAAAAATTGGAAACAATCTATATTTTGTTTAAAGAGTTTCTTCCGAGGAAAAAAACTATTCAAAGATGATCATTATAGTGCTATTTTAAATGACTAAAAATGGCAACAATTTACATTTTAAACAATAGAAGAATAAAAATGACAAGCTGCACTCATTCAATAGAATAATATGCATCCATTTCAAAACATATTTTTTATTCTATCAAGATGGCAAAATGTTCATGATTTAGTAAAAAAATATTCATAATTATGTTAAAGAAGCCGGGTACAAAACTGTAAGTACATTGCGATGTTAATTTTGTGAAAATGAAAACAAATATGGATATCTTAGGAAAAAAAAATGGAAGAAAATACACCAAACATTTTATAATGATAATCTCTCAGCGATAGAATTATGGGTGATTTTTATTTCCATCTATATTTTTCTATAATTTGAACAGTTCTTGCTATGATCATATATATTTTTTATATTCCTAGATACTATTTGCATTAGTTTGCTAGGGCTGCCAAAACAATATATCACAGACTAGGTAGCTTAAACAACAGAAGTTAATTTTCTTATAATTTTAGAGGGTAGAAGTCCAAGATCAAGGTATCAGCAGGTTCAGCTTTTTCTTTTCTCTTTTCTTCTTTTATATTATTTTAAGATTTTTATTAAAAATACAGCTACTGTGTTTCCCCGAAAATAAGACCTACCCCGAGAATAAGCCCTAGCTAACATCTCAGCCAGACGGACGCATTTAGTACATTATGACGATGTTCCAGAAGACGACATGACTGTATTTGAATAAATGTAGATTGTTGTACATGAAAAAATAAGACGCTCCATGAAAATAAGCCCTAGTGGAACAGAAATTAAT
The DNA here is from genome assembly GCF_964194185.1 of Rhinolophus hipposideros. Lineage (NCBI taxonomy): Eukaryota > Metazoa > Chordata > Mammalia > Chiroptera > Rhinolophidae > Rhinolophus > Rhinolophus hipposideros. The sequence continues at coordinate 28,942,600 of NC_138051.1, forward strand.
TTAAGACCCAGTCTTATTTTCGGGGAAACATGGTAACGTGCAATATTATATGCATTTGAGGGGTACACCATAGTTGTTAAACATTAATATACCTGAAGAATTCATCATCATGAGAAGTCTAGAAACCACCTGACACCGTACCATGCTGTCACAATATTATTGGCTATATTCCCCATGCTCTACGTTACATCCCCTTGACTTACTTGTTTCATACCTGGACATTTGGACCACTTATTGCCCTTCACATTGTCCCCCTTTTTAATTTTTCAATTACAGTTGGCATTCAATATTATTTTATATTAATTTGAGGGAGACAGCATAGTGGTTAAACATTTATATAATTTAAGAAGTGATCCCCCTGACTAGTTTAGTACCCACCTGGCACTATATATAGTTATTGCCATATTATTTACTGTATTCACTATGCTTTACTTTACATCCCCATGACTATTTTGTAACTACCAATTTGTACTTCTTAATCCCTTCACTTTTTCACCCTGCTTCCCAACCCCCTCCCATCTATTACCAACAAATTTAATACCCATCTGACACATACATAGTTATTACAATATTATTGACTGTATATCTTATGCTATACCTACATCCCCATGACTACTTTTTAACAACCAATTTGTACTTCTTAATCCCTTCTCTTATTTTCACCCACATTCCCAACCCGCATCCCACCTGGCAACCATCAAAATATTCCCTGTATCTATGAGTTTGTTTCTGATTTGTTTGTTTATTTTGTTGTTTAGATTCCACATATAAGCAAAATCACATTGCATCTCTCTTTCTCTGTCTGACATACTCCACTCAGCACAATGCCCTCCAGGTCCATCCATGCCACTGCAGATGGCAAGAACCCATTCCCTTCCATGCCGAGCAATATTCCATCGTATATATGTACCACCTCCTCTTTATCCATTCTTCCATTGATGGACACCCAGGCTGCCTTCACATCTTGGTCATTGTAAACAATGCTGCAATGAACATGTGGGTGCACATGTTCCCTTGAAGTAGTGTTTTGGGTTTCTTCAGATAAATACCCAGAAGTGGGATATCTGGGTCCTTCTTTGTCTCCTGATATAGCTTTTGTTTTAAAGTCTATTTTGTCTGGTATAGGTATGGCTACTCCAGCTGTGTTTTTTTTTCTCCATTTTCATGAAATATATTTTTCCATCTTTTTATTTTCTGTCTGTGTGTGTGTCTTTTAATCTGAGTGATTCTCTTGTAGGCAGCATATGTAAGGGTTTGTTTTCTTATCCATTCTTTTGATTGGGGCATTCAATCCATTTCCATTGAAAGAAATTGTTGATAGATATGTAGCTATTGCCATTTTATTCACAATTTTGGTCTTCCTCACCCCTGCCCCATCTAAAAGAAGTCCCGCTAACATTCCTTGTAATACTGGTAATACTGGTTTGGTGGGGGTGGTGATGAACTTCTTTAGCTTTTTCTTATCTGGGAGCACTTTATCTGTCCTTCAATTTTAAATGATAGCCTTGCTGGGTAGAGTACCCTTGATTGTAGGTACTTGCTTTTCATCACATTGAATATTTTGTGCCAATCCATTCTGGCCTACAAAGTTTCTGTTGAGAGATCAGCTGACAATCTATGGAATCTCCCTTATAAGTTACTAGTTGCCTTTCTCTTGCTGCTTTTAGGATTCTCTCCTTGTCTTTAACCTTTGCCATTTTAATTATAATGTGTCTTGGTGTGGGCCTATTTGGGTTCATCCTGTTTGGGGCTCTCTGTGCTTCCTGGGCTTTTATGTCTATTCCTTCACCAGGTTAGGAAAGTTTTCAGTCATTATTTCTTCAAATAGGTTCTCAACCCCTTGCTTTCTCTCTGCCTTCTGGTACCCTTATGATGCGATTGGTGTTATGCTTGATGTTGTCCCAAAGGTCTCTTAAACTATCCTCACTTTTTGGAGTTCTTTTCTCTTTTTGCTGTTCCAATTGGGTGTTTTCTGTTACCTTGTCTCCCAAATCGCTGATTCAATCCTCTGCTTCATCTGGTCTGCTGGTGATTCCTTCTAGTGCATTCTTCATTTCAGTTGTTTTATTCTTCACTTTTGACTGGTTATTTTTTATGGTTTCTACGGCTTTGTTTTCTCCCTATCTCTTTGTTGAAGTTTTCATTAAGTTTCTTGAGCAGCCTTCAACTATTGTTTTGAACTCTGTTTCTGGTATGTTGCTTGCCTTCATTTGGTTTAGTTCTTTTTCTGGAGTTTTCTCTTGTTCTTTTATTTGGGATGTATTTCTTTGTTTCCTCATTTTGGCTGGCTCCCTGTGTTTATTTCTAGATAGATCTGCTATGTCTCCCAGTCTTGGCCAGGTGGCCTTATGGAGTAGGTGCTTTGTGGGGCCCTGACGCAGTCTCCCTGGTCACCTGCTCCAGGTGCTCCAGGAATGTCCTTTGTGTGGGTTCATGTACCTTCCTGTGATAGTTGAACCTTGATTGCTGTTGGCATGTCAGTAGGTGGGGAATAACTCTCAGGCTGACTGGCTGTGGGATTTGGCCACATCCACAGCTTATGGGCTGCTGTGCAGGGGGCTTACCCCACTGAGTGGGATTTGCCTCAGCAGGCTCTGGTGGCTGTTGAGACCACGCTTTGTGTGTGCCACTTGTGGGGCTAATTGGGTGGTGCTCTGCTGTGGTATGAAGACAACTTCCAAGTACGTTGGTTCTGGGGTCTCTTGGGAGGGGCTCTGCTGCAGGCTCAGGTCACCCACTACCTGTGACCAGCTGGGGACTACATGGTAAGAGCTACAAAGTGATCTGTGGTTTTTCACTGCCTATGCTAAACCTGGAGGCATGTGGGAGAGGCCGTGTTGCAAACTGAGGATGGCTGCCAGCAGTACCAAGCCTGGGGTAGTTCCACAGAAAGCCAGAACACCCTGAGTCCTGCTCCCACCTGCTGGCACCTCCTGGCTCCCTTAAATTTTAGCTGCTGATAAAGCCTTGTGCGGCATGCAGGTTGGGGGAGGCAGTCTCAGGGAGTCACTACAGTGGGAAGTGTTGTGGTCACCAGGTTAATGTAGACTCTGGTTTGGTGCCAGTGCTGGGTCTGAAGCTATTCAATAAAAGTCTCAGAGCACATCAAGGCCAATTGTCACTCTCCTGGGACTGTGGACTCAAATAGTTTTCCAAGAAAGAGTGCAATTTGGGCAAGCCTGGCTGCTCTCAGAGAAAGTGCCTTTGGTGTTGAGGGAGGTGGATGGGGCAGGGTACCACCTGAGTCAGCAGGGCAGAGCCCTGGAGCTCATTAGACCAATCAGATTCAGATTTGGCCATAAGTGTAGCGGGAGGGCTCAACACATTAAGGATGGCAGCTGCTTGCTGGTTGCACGGAAGGAGGATAACTCACAGGGAAAATGGGACTGTCCTCCAACCCTGGCCTCGAAGCCACACACCTCAGTCTACTCCCCATATGCCTCCGATTCCCCCCCCCCCCCAGTCACTAGTCACCATCACTCTGCTGGAGCCCAATTGAATGCCTGCAAGTGAGTGAGTCTGTGTGTGGGCTATTTAAGAGGACGTCTGGATTTTCCACAGCCTTCCATCCCAACCTGATGGTCAGAATTCCCACTGTTTTTCACAGCCAGATATTTTCTGAGCTGGGGAGCCTGGAGTGGGGCAGGGGTCCTTCACTCCTCCAGGGGGAACTTCTGCAGCTGAAGTATCCCTCCTAATTTTCATCCACCACATGAAAGTTTGGGACTAGCCTCTTTCGTGTTTCCGCCCCTCCTTCTAGCCTTGAAGTGGCTTCTTCTTTATGTCCTTAGTTATAAAATTTCTGTTCAGCCAGACTTCAGATGGTTCTCTAGGTTGATTGTTCTTTAATATAGTTGTAATTTTAATGTGTTTATGGAAGGAAGCAGGCACAGTGTTTATCTACTCTGCCATGTGTGTCTCCTTAGGTTTGGCTTTTCCTGCGGCCCCACTCTTTAGCTCACAGATGACTGCCTTCTTGCTCTGGCTTTACAAGATCGTCCCTCTGTCTGCACATGTGTGGGGACAGAGCCCCAGAGAGCAGTTTCCAGGCTCTCGGCCTCACGTGGAAAGGTGCAGGCTCGGTTATTAGATGGCCATCAGCTGTAATCAGATGGCCATCTGCTGTGGCTGGGTGGCCACCAGCTGTTACTGGTTAGCCATTGGCCACTGATATAACTGCCGTGGCTGAGCTAGCAAGCACGGATTGCAGCTAGCTAGGGGGTTAATTGTTTGGTTGAGTGGCAGAGAAGCGGACGGCAGATTGTGGCTCCTGCTTCCTGTGTCTCCAACCCAGCCACCACTGAGAATATAGCGGTATGACTCCCCTGTCTATGCCTCCGTGGGTGTTCCTTTTTGGCCTCACCATATGCTGCGTTCTGGTGCGGGGAGCGGGACCAGAGACCCCTCATGACAACGTGTTTCTGTTGTCTCCCTGTGTGTCCAAATTTCCTCTTCTTATAAGGACACTGGTCACATTGGATTAAGGGACAACCTAAAAACCTCATTTTAACTTATCATTTCTTTAGAGACCTTATCTCCAATACTGTTATATTCTGAGGTACTAGGTGTTAGAATTTCAACATATGAATGTTGCGGGGGCACAATTCAGCTTATAGCACTATTTAAAAATTGGTATAGTATTGGTAATATCAGAGACAAAAAAATGGGGCAAGTGTGACTAGAGTAGAAAGATATATCATGATGGTGTAAGTGCCTGACTACTGCAGTATACACCTGAAGCTGAATAATAATGAATGTCAACTATATATATATATATATATATATATATATATATATATATATATATATATATATATATGTATACGTATATATAGTCATAGACATGGAGTACAGCATAAGGAATAGAGTCAATGGAACTGTAATAATATATATGATGTCAGAGTGGTAGTAGAGTGGGGGGGGATATCGCTTTGTGAGGGGTATAAATGTCTAACTATTACATTGTTTTATACACCTGAAACTAAAAAAAAAAAAAAGATATATTATGGATAACGGTGGGAGAATAGGTTAAATAACAGCAATAATACCTACATTATTGCTTGTTTACTATGTACTGAGCATTATGCTAAGTTATACTCACGATTTCACCAAATCATTTACTTAAACATTAATTTAATATGGCTCCCGTTTTGGGAAAATGTTTAATCATGATAAGCTATGAACTTTGGGTTTTATTATATAGACATGTAGAACAATTTGAAGATGGGCAAATGACACAAAAAGAGTACTGTAGGAAGATTAGTGACAGACTTTGTTTCATCCCAGGGTTCTTCAGACTTTCTCTGTGAAGTGCTGGATGTAAACATTTTAGACTTTGTGGGCCATATGGTCTCTGTAGCAACTACTGAACTCTGTCATTGTGTAAAAACAGCGACAGACGATACGTAAACAAATGAGCATGGTGGTGTTCCAATAAAGCTTTATGTACAAAAATAGGCAGTGGACAAGGTATGGCCCATTGGCCATGGTTTGCTGACCTCTGGAATAGACATAGACAGTAGCAGAAAAAAACTGGAGGTCCGAGACCGGTTAGGAGGAGACCATTACTCTAATCTGTATCTGTAGTGAGGAAGGCCTGAGTTAAGCTGGGCCATTGGAGACATTTTAAGGGAAAAACACTGTAGATCAGGTTGGGTCAAACACTGATTGGATGTGGGACTTGAAGTTGAGTAAACTAAAGATACTGGGATTTTGAGCAGGAAGTCAGGAAAATGGCAGTGCCATTGACATAACTGGATAAATTAGGGCACTGGTCATTGGTCTGGTTTCTCTCAGATCTTGCTCTGCCCTTACCCTCTCTATCTTGTATCACATGGAACTACTCTATTTCCTTGCCTTCTGGCTTCTGGATTGGTCTGGCAATGGAAGTCACTAGCTAAAGAGTGTAGAAAGAGGGGAGTCAGCATCTGCTTCTTGCATAATTGCTAGCAGCTGCATCTCCTCCTCCTTTACCAGACAGCCTTTCTTTCCATGATCCTAATGCCCTCCATGCAGACCTTGCCATAATTCAAGTGTCCTCTGGATGCCCTTAGATTCTTGAGCTCTAATAACACCACCAATCCCCATTGTCCCTCTAGTCTACGGCATGGTACTGTGTTTTCCTGAAAATAAGACCTAGCTGGACAATCAGCTCTAATGCATCTTTTGGAGCAAAAATGAATATAAGATCCGGTCTTATTTTACTGTAACACTGGATCTTACTTTACTATATGACTGGGTCTTATATAATATAATATCATACCATGTCATATCATATATCATATCATATCATATCATATCACATCATATCATACCGGGTCTTATGTTCATTTTTGCTTCATAAGAACTATCAGAGCTGATTGTCCGGCTAGGTCTTATTTTCGGGGAAACAGGGTAACATCTGCCTGCTGTTGCCATTTTCTAAATTGCTTCATTGTTCCCTATTTGACTTTGTAATCCTTCTATTACCCATGTACCAATTCCTTGTGGTAAATTCCTCTGACATACTTCGTGTGGTTTCTGTTTCCTGGCTGGACCCTGACTAATACAGCTCAGAATCTGTGTCAGTTATTAAGTAATTTTCTCAGCTTTAAACTCTTTATGCTGCTTGGGCTAGTAATCTACAAACTGCACTTGTGCTTCACCCGCTGGTTGCCTGCTCATCCTGCCATTAAAGGGGGCTAGAGGAAGGCTACAGGAGGGAGAAATGACTTGCTCCTTCTTGTTGGTCCCCTGAGGGCTTCTTAATTGTATTTCCTCCCAGCAGCATCCCAGCAGCACTTCTTCACCCCAGCAATTCTTCTCTAAGCAGTCACTGAATCCAGTTTTCAGGTTTTTTTCAACACTTCACAGAACAAATCTTATCACTTTCCCTCAGAGACACCAGCATCAGTTGGCTCGTGCTCTCCCCTCAGGTATCTGAATCTCATTTGGAACAGGCCCTTCTCTAAGCATCGAAGTTCAAATAATGCTAGCCTCTTCCTTTTGTTTCCTCAGTGGTGAGGGTGTTAGCTGCTTTCTGGGCTGCTACTTCTGTGATACTTCAGAGTTCTCTTTTTACCCTTGCAGTTACATAGTTAACAACTGTATACCTACTTAACAATTCGTTACATTCATGTCTGTGTCCAATTAACTGGTGTGGTTTCTGGCTCCTGACTGGATCCTGACTGTAAGAGTAGTGGAGCTGGATTTTTGGGAAGGTGTCAGGTTTGATTTTGAGGTGTATTGAATTTGCAATGACAGTGGGCTATCCAAGTAGAGATATCTTGTACATAGGTGGAAATATGACATTGGAGTTTGTGGGAGGGATGGGAGCTGAAAATATTTTGTTATTATCAGCACCTATGTGATGATGGAAGCTGTAAGACTACATGGATTGCCGGTGTGAGGAGCTAAAAGCAGATGGTTGGCAATGGTCTCACATATACTCACAAAGGTAAAACAGCAAAAGTGTTTTAAAAAATTGGAAACTTAAAAGTTGTGATGATAACTTCATGACAAAGCATTTATAAAGCTCATATTTTTTTGGTACACTTAGTTTCTTGTCCCGCCTGTGTTTCCAGTTCTATCCCAATATTGGGGCTGTACTTATAAATAAAAGCCTAGATAGTCTGGACTTTCTACTTTTCCTCCAAGACCTTTGGGGAAAGTTCCCAGGTTAAAGTGAAGGCAGTGATTTATCCTTTCTTGTATCTTTTGGTTCTGCCAGCTACTACTAATTCTATAGTGGTGTTGCAGAAGGTTACAAAAATTGTGAGAACATTTTATTACTTAATAAACTGGGAATCTCCCTGTTACTCAGCAATAACTTTTTTTGGTATCTTATCAATTTATTCAAACATTCAGTGAGTGACTACTTTGTTTCATGTGTAGTTTTCTGCCCACAGTGGTTCTCATCCTTTTCACTCCTTTATTCCCCTCTGGATGCCCCTCAGCGCCTGTTCCTTCTTCTCCTTTGACAGGGGCTATACCTCCTGCTTTCCCAACAAAAAAAGAAAGAAAAAGAAAGAAAAAAAAAGAAAAAAGAAAAGACCATGTTTAATCCATTCCAAAATAACTCTTACATCTGTTTCTTTATCTTTCCCTATCTCAGAAATGAACTGAACTTCCTCTTTGTTTTCTCTCCCAGGGATGCTAACATCTAGAATGAAAGTTTTTCTCCCTTAATTGTCTCGTTTTTGTCTAGCTTTAGCATCTTTAATGTTCTCTGCTCTCCTCTGCCTGCAGACGTAATCTTCCTTGTACTGAAAACAACACATCACAAAACAAAACAAAACAAAAACAACACCAACCCCCCACAAATCTTCATGTGACCTTCATGCAATCTTAGCCTATTTTTCTCGTCCTTTTATTGTTACATGTTTGGGGATGGGATGCCATTTTCTCAACGCACAATCAATCCTACTTCCACTCTCTTGACTCCTGTTGGTCCTTCAGCCCCTGTCCCTGTCATTCAGACTTCACTGAAAGGCAGTCCTGGCTTCCTCATCACAAGGCACAGTGTGGATTTTTCTCAGCCCTCATTCTTAGATTTCTCTGTGGTATTTCACGCTGTTGATGACCTTTCTTTCTAAAACTCTCCTCTCTTGCTTTTCATAGTACAACCTTAAGATTTTCTTCTCATCTTTTTGCTCTAAATTTTTCAAAACAGTTTGGATGGATACATATACTGAGCTTAATTTCCCACATGTCTATTGCCATTTGAATGGGGCATGAAGAAATAGTGGGTGTCGCCGGAAGCTGATTGCTGCTCAGGCTTTGTAGAATGTTGCCTGATGATGTTAAAGGCTTCCTAAGCTTGGAAGGTCTAGATATTTGATTGTGTGTGAGGCTGGTTAGAGTAACCAATCTTGTAAGAGATGAATGATCCCTATGTAGTTTCTTCCTACATAGTGAAATCCTAGCTAGTTAAACCCTGACAAATCTTGCCTGTCCAATTCCCTTTATTCCTCTAAGTTTCGACTTTTCAGGTTTCTAATCTCTTAGATATATTAATTCTATTGTTTAAGCTATGGTCAAGCTCTTTCTTCTGACTTTTTAATTTCTAATGGTTTGTGTTGATTTTGTCAAGTCTGGAGATGTTTCTTGTCAACCCTAATTATAACTCATCATGCCCTGTATGAGAAAAAAGCACTCCTTTGTTTGACAGGCTTTTCTCTCTTCTTAAATGTAGGAGTTATTTAACATGATTTAGATTTTGAAAAGTAAAGTGCTTCTTGGAGATTTTATGTTTGTTATTCAAGAAAATAGTTCATTGTTGTATGAGAAGAATTATCTCTCCATAAATATGAAGTGTGTACTTGAAAAATGTACTCATCCTACTGAGACTAGATAAAAATAAGAAAAAATAACTTGGTTTTATGAGCAATTTCTTTTTATATTGTGCTAAGTTATAGGTGAACTTCTAGTTCTTGTTGTCGTTAGTTGATACTTAGCACAGAGCCTTAGGCCGAAGGGAAAGAGAAGTATTGTGAGTTGATTGAAAAAGGAGCCTCGATCACAAAGAAAACAGAAGCCTGAAGTTATTTCGCTGTGAACTTTAACTATTATTTATTCCTGATTTCAAAAACGGCAGATTTTAGTAGGGTCTTAAAATTCATCACTGCTGCTCTCATTTACTTTTGAGCTACCCATTTATTGCTGAAACTTAAAGATACAAACTAGGGAGGTTTCTCTACTTAAGGTTCATAGCCTTTCTCTATTTTTTTCTTTTTTCTTCTCTTAGGTTGTACGGCCTTTCCCCTACACATTTCTTGGGCTTGGGTACATTGTGAAGTTCAAATGCACAATTTATTTTTACTTTGGTATGAGGGAATTTCAGAGTCCAAAGTAATAAGTAAGTCTGGCAAGAATTCATCTTGGATCTTCCACTAGCCAAATTAGGGACAATATGAGCCTCAAAATTAATAATTATAGTAACATAATAGTCCACTAACTAAAATGAATCCATGCTGATGTACACAAATGAATGATAAATATATAAAAGGTAGAGAAGGGAAAGCCTCCTTCCAGCAGAATGCCAACTAATAAATGTGGTAAATGAGGAAGGAATGATGGAGTTAGAAAATCAACATTTGGGAGCCCAGTGACCATCGAGAATGTCAAGGCCAAAATCCAAGACAAAGAGGGCATCCCCCCTGACCAGCAGAGGTAGATCTTTGCTGGGAAACAGCTGGAAGATGGACTCACTCTGTCCGACTACAACATCCAGAAGGAGTCTACTCTGCACTGCGCTTGAGGGGAGGTGTCTTAAGTTCCTTTTTTAAAGCTTTCAACAAATTAATTGTACTTTTGCTTCAATAAAGTTGTTGCATTCCCCCCCCCCCAAAAAAAAAAGAAAAGAAAATCACCATTTGGCAACCACCATATTTATAAATGCTTCAGGCAAGTATCATCAATGGAAGCTAACATTTTGGGGGGAGTTTGCTAAGAACATGATACTTACATAGTCTCAAATGATTTCCCCCAAGATTATCTAGTGATTACAAAAGGAAAGATAGTAACTACAGTAGTGCAATCTGATAGATATTGCCTTAAGTTATCAAAGTTAATATTACCAATAACAGGACCAAGTAGCATCATGTACCTCTGATGTGATGCACTGACAAGGACACATCATCCTTTTTGTGGTGTTCCTGCCAAAAATGCAAAAGCTGAATCTTATCATGAGGAGACATTAGACAAATCAAAATGGCAACAACAAGATTTTCCACAGATAACTGGTCTATAATCTTCAAAAAAGTCAAGGCCATAAAAACTGATTAACTGCTCCAGATTTAAGGGAGAGTAAAGAGATATGACAACTGGAATTGTAACATGTAATCCTGGAATTGGAGAGTAGATGTAAAAAAAAAAAAAGAAAAGAAAAAGAAAGGACATTGTTGGAACAACTGATGAAATTTTACTATGGACTGTGGATTAGACAATGGTATTGTATTGATGTTAAATTTCCATAATTGTATTGCAATTATGTAAGAGAATGTTCTTGTTCATAAGAAATGTACATTGAATGTACATTTACCCCTAAATGTACATTTAGGGTAAATTAGTTGCAATGATGATTGCAACTTAATTTCAAATGATTCAGAAAAAACGATACAGGTACATATGCAGAGAGAATGATAAAGCAAATGGGACAAAATGTAAACACTTGGTGAATCTGGGGAAAGAGTATACAGGAGTGCTTTGTACAATTCTTGCATCTTTTCTGTAAATTTGAAATTATGTCAAAATAAAAAGTTACCAAATAAACCCAATCCTGAATTTTTTGGGATTAATTTTTAAGTAGACTCTTTTATTGTAGTTTAATACTCATATACATATAGAATAATGCACACACAAAGAGTGTACAGCTTGATACATTTTTATGAAATGAACCCCCCATGTGATCATGATCCAGGTCAGGAGCTGAAACATTACCAACATTCTGGAAATATCCTTCGCAGTCATTACCCTCCTTCCTCTGCAAAGGTAATTTTTAATCTGACATCTATTATCACAGCTTAGTTTTGTCTATTTTTGAATGCAATATACATAGAATCATACCATATAATTTCTTTTTGTGTGTGTATTTTTTTCAGCATTATGTGTATGTGTGTCATTTCTTGTTGCAAGTAGCTGTAGTTCATTTGTTTTCTTGTTCTTTAATACAGCACTGTGTTTAAACAGACCATAATATATTTACCCTTTCTGACATTGTTGGACATTTGAGTTGTGTGGTGAGTTGTTTCTAAGATGGTCCCCAATTATCCTTGTCTCCTGTTATCCATGATCTAGTGTAATCCTCTCTCTTTGAGTGTCAGCTTGTTGTAACTATGTGCCACATACATATATTGGTATCTATCGATTGATCTGTCTATCTATCTATCTATCTATCTATCTATCTATCTATCTATCTATCTATCTATCTATCTATCTTTATCAAGTGTGAGTTCACACTAATACTTCCAATTCCAATCCAATACCTCAGGGTTTTTTCTTCTTTCTAGTCTTCCCCCATTCCACATGTGTATACATATGTGTAAATCCCTCCTTAGGCCCTGAAAACCTCAGTGTATTTACTTATTTCTCAATCTTTCTGTATGTAACCTATCTCCCCACCACAAAGACTGCCTTTTTGGCTGACCTTCTGGGTTCTGCCAACTTCTCCGGCCCCGTCATCTCCTTGGTTTGCTGCCCCCCTGTGGCTGCCTCTTTGGTGGCTGCACATCTCCTTCAAGGGATAGGAAAGGAAGCACAGGGAAGAAGGAAGAGGAAGAGCCATCCTGATATTTTGATGCTTAGGACACTGCTTTATTTATTTGGTTCCTCAATGAGAATCCAGGAACTCTTCAGGAATTTATGCTCAGTGAGAGTTTGGCCCATCATGATTTTGCAGTGTGCGGGGTTATTTGATGACTTAAAGTGACTAATATTTGCAGGGTTAAACATTGTTTAATGAGGGCAGCGGAATGAGAAGCATCAGGAAGAAACGGGGAAGAAAATGTGAGGCAGGATAAACAATCACTCCAGTTGGGCACAGAGCTTAGTTTTATAGTGGGGATGGTTCTCATCAATGCTCCTGCCCCAGAGCATGAGCTTGCCATAGAAAGCGTGGGTTGGGTTGGAGTGGGATGGAAGGTGGGTTTTCACATCCATCCTGGAGTTGAATGCACATATTAGAATGGGTTTGGCATCAACTTGGCCATCCCACATGCCCTGTGGTCAAGCTAGAACTCTCAGGCAGCTTCAGACTAACCAGGCTGCTGGCCCCAGGCTGGACTCAAAATGGCCTCTGGAGGGCAGGGGAATGCCATGTGGTCCTACTCAGCTCTAATCTAATTTAACCACTTTCGTCGCCCTGTTCATTTGCTAACAAACTTCTAGACCTCCTTGATAGATCAACTCTCCTCCACATTTTGTCTAATAAATTAGAAAGAATAGAGTTTGATGGTTTGGAGCGAAACTTAGAAAAGTTAAGTGACATTTGTCTAAAAAAAAAACCCCCCAAACATATATGTTAAGTGACATATATGTTTTGGGGTTTTTTTTTTAGACAAATGTCACTTTTCTGAGTTTAGTATATATATATATACACACACACACATATATATGTATATATATACATAATACATATATAAATATATATATATATAATATATATATATATATATATATGACATTTTGGTTCATCTCTGTAAACAGGTAACACCAATTAGCAAATTCATGAATTAGAGCAATGTTAAGTAGGAAGATTTGTTTGCTGTAGTTATTACTGACAGTCTGTAAGACACAGTTGTTTGAATTTCTAACAGTGATGTAACTGCCCAGGTCTCATTTATCTGATTGTGTAGAACGGTGGCTAAGAGTTAGGATCGTCTCAGACTGCGTGCTTGTATCCTGACAACACTGCTTACTAGACGTGTGTCCGTAGGCATGTCAGTTACCTTTTCTGTACTTCAGTTCCCTCATCTGTAAATGTACGCATGGGGCTGCTGTGAGGTTTAAGTGAGATAACATAAAATGTTCAGAGTGGTGCACATGAGAAGCACCCAGTGAATATCACTTAGTAGCTGTGGTTGTTGTTATCATTTTTTTTAATTGGGGAATATTGGGGAACAGTGTGTTTCTCCAGGACCCATTTGCTCCATGTCAAGTTGTTGTTTTCAATCTATTTGTGGAGGGCGCAGCTCACTGGCCCATGTGGGAATCAAACTGGTGACCTTGGTGTCATGAGCACTGTGCTCTAACCACTGGGAGAACTGGCGTCCTGTTATTATCATTTTAAGCTGCAGATTCGTCCTTAGTAAAAAACATTCCATAACAAGTATAATCAGCTTTATTGTCTAGGTTCTCCTATAGACATTATGAGCTTATTATTTATTAAAAAAATATACTGAGAGCATCCCTGTTTGCCCCTCCATTAGTTTGAAATAGGTGAGATTGAGCTGGTGCATTGTGGAAAAATAGCTGGCTGGGTCCAGCTGCAGTTCTCTTCAGTTCCATTTATGTTTTCACCACGAGCTCACCGGTATTTAAACTGCTCTTCCCAGATACAAGTGTTCTGAGAATTTTTCATTCATTGTGGTCTGTTCAGTTCTTTTCACTCCAGGGGGGTTTCCCTGCCAAGCAAAATTGAACTGAGCAATTTCAAACTCATGCTTAACTCCCATTAAAAAAATTCCTCCTGTTAATGAAGAAAGGCTGAGTGGTGTTGGATGGAACTCTAAATCGTGGGACGGAAGACCAGAATTCTAGTTCTAACACTGAATCTATTTGCAAATATTTATTGTATACCCTCAAAGTGTAAAGCAATATGCCTGTTGGGCATTGAGGAGATTCAAAGAAAGGATTCAAATAAGTGACTTTCCTCTCAGAGAACCTACAACCTAAATGGAAAAACAAAGCAATTGTAATATGAAGTTGAATGAAATAAATATAAAGTCCACTGAGTTTTTATTATCCAACAAGAGATAGGTATTCATTTCCACTTGAACAGAGGCACAGGCTTTTTTTTTTTTTTTAAAGACTGGAGCTGGCTATTTTGCATAAAACAAAGAAGTTACACATTAGCATGGGGTAACTGGCTCTTCTCAGTAGCTGTCTCACAATGACGAGAGCAATGGCTTAATTGGAAGCTATCACGGTTAAAAGACTCATAACCCACACACCATATCTTATCAAAATTTCACCATTCCTTTCTAAAGAGATTTAAACTGTATTAAGATCTAATGCAGAGCCTACTTTGTCCTTTCCATTTCCTCACTTCTTCCAAAGCACTTCAAGCTTATTTCAGCATCGGGCCTTTGCCAAAGCTGTTCCCATAGCCTGGGGTGCCTTCCCTCCTTCCTTTTGCTTATCTATTATTTACTTTTCTTTCAAAACTCATTTCAAGCACTTCCTCCTTTAAGAGGGTTTTTGTTTTTTGCTTTTTTACAACTTCAGTCCCTGTTGAGCTCTACTGTCTAAGAACATTCATTTCTGGTACACATAATTTAACTCATTATTCTTCAGTTGTATGTATCTTGTCTTTTTTTTTTTTTAACAGAAATGAGCTATTTGAGAGTAGAGACCACATCTGACTCCTTTTTGCATTCCGGCACCTGGCACAGATCCTGGCAGCATAAAATTTTGTTGAACCCAATGAGTGAATGAATAATAGGCAGATGGCGTCTACTCAATAAATAACTGTTGATTGATTGATTGTAGGGGCCATTGTAGGAAATTCTATATAACCTCATTCACCATATCAACCTTTTAATGCTGGTCAGTACTGTTCACAGAGTTTCACTTAGCAACTACCTCCCCGCCATATCTCTCTCCAGCATTGATCCCTTGTCTCTCCCTCTCTTCCTCCAGTGATTTGGATGGCAAAGGGGAAAATAACCGAAAAGAAGACAGGCTAGAGAGGGTTAGGAGGGATAAACAGATAACTGGAAACTATTTTAAAGTATTTTATAATCTTGGTTATGAACTGTATTCAACAGCACAGGTTGGGAATTTTATTCCATATTGGTAACATGAAAAATGTGGGGCAAGTGCTGACTGAGCAGGAAAGTTTTGTTAACATGTAGCTGGTAAAACCACCGAGTGCAGTCAGTCTATTTGTAAGGATGGTGGGGCATTTTGAAGTGAAGTTCCCACATGGTCCAGTGGAGGCAGGGACACTTCACCCAAAGGGAAGGTTCCATGTGGATGTCACCCAGAGTCAAGATTCAGGAACATATTTTGGGGAAGAACCCAGATTAGCACACTATCACCAAAAGTGATAATGTGCCTTCAAAATGGCCAGTTCTCTCTTTCCTCGCCTCTTCCGGGTTACTCACAGTCAGACAACTGTGAGCAGCAGAGGGTGGAAAGAGCATTCTGTGCTCCCTGAGCTCCTTCCTCCGACCGCCTAAGGGTGCTCCTCCTGGCAGGGAAACAGCTTTTGTGTAGAGCTTTTGCTGGTGTGTGCTGAAGTTGTTGAGGTGATTAAGACAGAAGTACAATTATAAGTCAACTCTGTTCTCCGGGGAATAAGCGAAGAATGATTCAGTTAAAACTTTGTAATATGATTTGAAAGAATAGAACCCTAAGGGGTAAAGTAGGTGTTGGCAGATAAATACAGATGAAGGGGACCTTGTTGTCCCATCTTGTAGGCAGCAAGAAGATGATGAAATAGCAATAGCTGAGTGAATGAATCCATGTGTAGCATGATGCTCCACCATTCATTAAACATTTACTGAACACCAACTATATGCTAGATACAAAACAAATCCTTGTCTTCAGGAAGATTGCAGCGAAGTGGGGGAAGAAAGGATTCATTTTAAATTTGAAGTGCTCTCAGTGAAATAAATAGGTGTTGAGGTAAAAAATTATGAAGCAGGAGGATGGATATAAATTGAGTGGTCAGGGAAGACTTCCCTGGGGAGTGACATATTTAAGCTACACCTGAAGAAGGAGCTGAGCTCATCAGGCAGAGCTGGGAGAAACTGCACAGAAAAGAGCATGTAAAAAGGCCCTAAGGAGGGGGGAAAGCTGCCTTGTCCCAGAACCAGAAAGGAGGCCAGTGTGGTTGGAGGGTTGTGGATGAGGGGCAAAGGTAGGAGCTGCTGCTGGACAGCTAGGCCTGGGCCAGACAAGACACCTTGGAATCAACTGGGGAGTCTCAGAAAATCAAGTCATCTTGGAGTCACCAAAAAATATTGAGTGTTAGGTGAGGTATTTGGGTTTCATTTGAAGATTAAAAGGAAACTACTGATGAGTTTTAGATAGGGAAGTGACCTGACCTGATTTATGTTTTATAAAGATCACTCTGGCTGCCTGATGGAAGATGGGCTGGAGGGTGGGCAAAAGGGGCCTCCAGGCGGTGGGTGAGGAGACTGTTGCAATCATCCATGACAGATGCTGGAGACTTGAACTAGGTTGGTGCCGTTGAGGTGGAGAGAAGAGGTTGGCACTGAGATTTATTTTCAAAGGAAAATTGATAGAGGTTAAATGTGTATGTTCCTTTTCAAAAGTGATGGAAGTGCTGTGAAGTCGGAAGTCGCCCTGAATCACTGAAGGCAGGCTCCCGTGCTATGACTTCTCCTACAAGGGGACCCACAGGCACCTCAGGATCAGTTTGGGAATCTCCTTTAGAAAGACAAATGACTGTGCACTCACTAAAGAATTTCCTTCAGAAGGCTCCTTCTGAAGACATCCTCTCCAAAGAGTTGGTGGGTGGCAGCTCCTGGTGCTGCCAGCACAGGCAGAGCAGTTCCTGTGGCTAAAAAAACCTCTCAGATCTTTTGGAGATGCAATGCTGGAAGTCACTGGTGTGCACTGAAATGGTGAAAAGCTTAGTGGATTTGTGTGTGTGTGTGTGTGTGTGTGTGTGTGTGTGTGTGTGTGTGTGTGTGTCCAACCTGTAAGGACTGGAATTCTGAGACCCTTTAGAGTGGGAACAGGAAGACCCAACAAGGAAATACTGAAATTGCTGCCAACAGAGAAGACTTGCACAATTAACTGAAAAAATATAAAAGATATGACCACATGTAGCCACATATCACCATGGGTTTGTGGAACAGTTACTATTGGTTACAAATGGATGAATGAATGAGTGACTAAATCAATTCATTTCATAGCAAGGGAACTTTAAATAGCTTGGTTTGTGGTCTGAACAAAGCTAGATACTATATACACCATATAACTGTAATTTAGTACCTTCTAATAAGGAAGGCCTTAGACCATAGACAATGTCCAAAGTGAAGGTTTTGAGATTCCTAAAATGGCATAATACTAACGTATCTTTTTTCATCTTCTGATAGTTTTTTTTTTTGGTTGTTATGCTTTAGTTTTACCTCCTATACATAGCTTATAGCTAAGTTTTAAGTTAAAAAGTTTCAATCCAAAAATCTTAATTTATTTACATTTATTTTGTCTACTAATATATTTGGCTTTATTTTAACCTTATTTCATTTACACTTTGTATTTGTTTTGCTTCTCTTTTTTTGTGTGTGTGTTTTTTTTTTTTTTTGAATCCTCTCCTTTCTTGTCTTCTCTTGGAGTGATTAAAGTTTCTTTTACCCCCTCATTCCTTTTCCTTTTTCTACTAAAGTTATAAACTCTATTTCTTTTATTTTAGAGGTTTCCCCAGAATTTTTAGTATGTACAATTAACAAAGGCTAATTTCATCAATATCTTTATCCTCTTACTGTATAACATGAGCCTTAGAGTACCGGTTTGTTTTTGATTCTACAAAAGTAAACGTTATTATTATTTTACCTAATCAATGTCTTTTATTTTTTGCCTCTTAGTTCTTCCATCTGGGGCTATTTTTTTCCATTTAGGTAATTTATTTTAGAGAGACTCTCTTAATGACCTACTCTTTCAGGTTTTGTATGACTTGAAATGTCTTTAGTTTGCTGTTGTTTTTGAGAGACTTTGCTAAATATGGGCTTTTAGGTTAATAATTATTTTATCTCATTACATTCCACTGTCTTCTGGTTTTTTTTTTTTGTTGCTTTTGGTTAGCAGAGAATCTAATTGTTCTTTTACAGGAGATTAATTTTTTACCTCTCTTGTTGCTTTCAAATGTTCTCTTTGTCTTTGGTGTTCTAAAGTTCCATGAGAATGTGTCTGGTGTGTGGGTTTTGCTGAGCCTCTGGAATCTGAGGATTGATGTTTTTCACTATTCTAGAAAATTTCCAGACATAATCTCTTTGAATATGGACTCTCTCTCATTCTCTATAGTCCTTTTACAACTCTAATTTATATTATTAGGTTGGTGCAAAAGTAATTGCGGTTTAAAAGATTAAAAATAATTGCACAAACTGCAATTACTTTTGCACCAACCTAATAGAATATCTCACTCTAATCACCATTTCTCTTAAATTCATTTTCATATTTAATGTCTATCTCTCTGTACTGCTCTCTGGATAATTTTTCTTTTCTTATCTTAGTTTCTAAAATGTTGATCTATAGACCACTTTCTTGTTACACATGTAAACCAATGAAAACAAAAGGCAAAGAAAATCACTGCCATTCCTACAAAAGGAATGGCTCATTTTCTAACACTCTTTAAAAATATACATTGTACAATCCTTGCACCTCACCAAAGGTGGCAATGTAATAAATACACTAGCTTAGTTCTCATTGCTGTTCAGCAAGGCACCAACTGCCTATTATAAGCTCTCTCCTTTCTAGATTTCTCCAGGGCTTTATCTGTGGTTTTCTTATTCTCCCCTTGACATTTGGGACAGTACTACTTGCCTTTAGTTTATGATTCATTCCTACATAGGAGAAGTGGAACCATTGGATGGGATACTCATTGTCACAGCTGATCATTTTTCCATTGGAGACCTGATTGCACAGACAGAATATTGGTTCGTATGGGTCAATGGGAAGGTCTGTGGGGGATGCTTCCCTCTCTGCTTTGGCCTTGGAGCATTTCTTCCCCTTGGAGTTCTTTGCTTTCTTCTCCTTAGGCATTCCTGAGGTGATGACATCATGGCCATAATTATTAGCTGCGTTCTCCTGATTCCTGATTGTTGCACTGTTGCCAGGACCTCTTGTTGTTGGGCTTTTCTGCCTGCGTGATTGTCTTGTTCTTAGACTTATCCTGGCTGGCTTTGCCTCTGTGGCCAGTGGTGTCATTGACTTCTTGCTGGGTCGCAAAGTGCTCCATGTGACTGTCCACCTGCTTGGTTCGGTTCCCCACCAGCTCCACCATCTGATCCACAATCTGGATCTTCTCCTCATCCAGCTCCTGGCTCTGAATCAGGGCTCTCGAATGCAGTGCAACACTCTCCTGTACTGGGTGCCATCTCTCTCCTGTTTCAGCTTCTCACAATACTCATCCAGTTCCTTCAGGATTTCCGAGCCATGGTGGGGCACCGATCACCCAGAAGAGACCCTGGCCTTGAATCACTTATGATTTCACCACTCCTTACGGCTGCTGGCCTGCCTGGCGGGTCCCTGAGGCCCGGGTGGGAGGCCTGAGCTGCGTCCTCGGTAGTGCAGGCAATGTGGCTCACCAGCCTCAACTCAGGCCCCCCCAGTACCCCTATTACTCCGCCTGGATAATTTCTTCACATCTACTTCTGAGTTCCTTTATACTGCCTTCAGCTGTATCTAAGCTGCATTTTAACCTCAAAATGGATATTAAAAAATATTTAGTGAAATATAACTGACACAAAAATGCACTGATTTAAAATATACAATTTGATGAGCTTTGATATATATATATTGATATATATGTGTATATATATATATATATATATATATACAAAAGCTTCTCAAAAATGAATATAATAAAAATTTTATAACCTCAAAAGTTTCCTCATGCCTCTTTGTAGTTGATCTCCCCTCTATCTTTATGTCAAGGCAGCACTAATCTGCTTTCTATCATTATAGTTTAATTTGCATTTTCTATAATTTATATAAATGGAATAATAATAAATTTAACCAGAGAAGTGAAAGATCTGTATACTGAAAACTATAAGAAACTGATGAAAATAAAGAAGACATGAATAAATGGAAATATATTGCATGTTAATGGATTGAAAGAATTAATATTGTTAAAATGTCCATACTATCCAAAGCAATCAACAGATTCCATACAATCCCTATCAAAATTACAAGGGCATTTTTTTTTATAGAAATAGAAAAAAACAATCCCACAATTTGTTTGAAACCGCAAAAGACCCAAATAGCCAAAGCAATCTTGAGAAAGAAGAATAAAGCTGGAGGAATCGCATTTCCTGATTTTAAATTACATTACAATGTTAATCAAAACAGTATGATATTGGCATAAAAACAGACACATAGATCAGTGGGACAGAATAGAGAGCCCAGAAATAAACTCATTTTCAACAAAGGAGCCAAGAGTATACAATGGGGGAAAAGTAGTCTCTTCAATAAATGGTTTTGGGAAAAGTGATAGCCACATGCAAAACAATGAAACGGGATCCTTATCTTACTCCACTCACAAAAATCAACTC
Source organism: Rhinolophus hipposideros (assembly GCF_964194185.1). Classification (NCBI taxonomy): domain Eukaryota; kingdom Metazoa; phylum Chordata; class Mammalia; order Chiroptera; family Rhinolophidae; genus Rhinolophus; species Rhinolophus hipposideros. The sequence continues at coordinate 28,963,542 of NC_138051.1, forward strand.
AGAATGAATTAAGAACTTGAACATAAAGTCTAAAACTGTGAAGCTTCTAGAACAGAAAAATAGAACAAAATATAGCTTATTTTCTATGGTCGTGAAATGTTCAAGAGCATGAGAGTCAATATAATGTTAATGGAATTTATCAAAAGCTTCTATACATTTATGTTTTCAAAAAAAACCAAAAAATTTTTTTCCTTTTAAAAGGTAACCTAGTTTTCTTTCTTTTTTTTGTTTTTTTTTTTTGATGAAGTAGAACATACATACAGGAAAGTGAACTAATCATAAGTGTGCATTCAATGAATTATCGCAAAATGCACACGTTCTTGGGGCAGTACTCACTGCCCAAACCAAGAAATAGAGTGTTGTCAATAACCCATAAGCAACCCTTATGCCTCCTCTCAATTATTCACTGCTCTCTACTCTCCAAATAAAGCACTTTTTTTGACTTCTAAAACCATAAATTAGTTTTGCCTGTTGAATTTTATATAAATAGAATCATATAGCATGCAGTCTTTTGGGTCTGGCTTGTTTTGTTAACAAATTTGTGAGATTCATCCATGTTGTTGCTTGTAGAAATAGTTTCTTCTTGTAATATAATATTCCATTCTATAAACATAGCACAATTTATTTATTCTCCTACTGATTAACATTTGGCTTATTGCTACTTTTCTGCTCTTTCAAATAATGCTCCTCAAAGCATTCCAGTACGTGTTTTTTAGGGGTACAAACATGGAGGTTTGACAATTAAGTTCGAGAACTCATCCTAGAAAAAGGGCTACACACCTCATTGCTGAGTATCACTATAGTCACCTTCAAAGTTCTCTTATTGGGAAGCTATGCACTGATGCCAGTGCCTAGTCCACTCTTCAAAGCAATTTTGGAACTCTTTTTTCTGGAATGGCCATTAGAGCTGTCGTTGTATTACCCTTGATGTCCTGAATGTCATCAAAATGTCTTCCTTTCAATATTTCCTTTATTTTTGAGTAAAGAAAGAAGTCATTGGGGGCCAGATCAGATGAGTAGGGAGGGTGTTCCAATATAGTTATTCGTTTACTGGCTAAAACCTCTCTCACAGTGCCGTGTGAGATGGTGCATTGTCGTGATGCAAGAGCCATAAATTATTGGCGAAACATTCAGGTCGTCTTAAGTTTTTCACACAGCCTTTTTAGCCCTTCCAAATAGTAAACTTGATTAACTGTTTGTCCAGTTGGTACAAATTGATAATGAATAATCCCTCTGATATCAAAAAAGTTTAGCAACAACATTGCAACAAGTTTGCAAACTTAATTGTCAGACCTCCTATGTATATATTTCTGTTGAGCATATAGCTAGGAGTGAAATTAATGGATCATAGGCCATGAGTATAGTTAACATAAGTACACATTTCTAAATAATTTTCTAAAGTGATTGTACCAATTTATGCCTCTTAAGCAGTGTATCAAAATTCAAATTGCTCCAGTCTTTGAAAACATTTGGTATTGTCAATCTTTTTAATTTTAGCCTTTCTGGTGGGCAGGAGTCTTAATGTGTATTACCCTGATTACATATTAAGTTAAGCAACTTTTTATATGTTTTTTGGTTATTTGCCTGTTCAAAGTGCTTGCCCATTCTTCTATTTGGTTGCCTTTTTCTTCTTTATTTGTAGGAGTTTTTTATATATTCTAGATATGATCTCTTTGTTAGTTACATGTGTTGCAAAAATTTCTACACTGTGGTTGCCTTTTTGTTGTTGTTGTAGGATATTTTGTTTTTTAAATTTCAGGTGGACAAAGCAACATAATAGTTAGACGTTTAACCCCCCGCCATATGATTGCCTTTTAAGTTTCTAAATGGTGTCTTTTGATGAATAGACCTTAATGGTGTTAAGATAGTTCAAATTATTAGTCCCCCCCGCCACACACAAGTGATTATTGCTTTTTGTGCAAATTAAAAATTTTTTTCTTTTCTAGAGTCATAAAAAACATATTTATATTTATGTTATCTTCTTGGAGCTTCACTGTTTTTTTTTAACATCTAGATGTACCTCCTCTGTGGATGTATTTTGGAAATAGTGTTGAGATGGGGTTAAGTTTTATTTCTTTCTCATGTGAATATCTAATTGGCCCAGCACCATTTATTGAAAAGACTGTCGTAAATCAAGTATCTATGTATACGTAGGTCTGTTTCTGGACTCTTTCTTCTATTCCATTGGTCTATTTATTTATCCTTGTTCCAGTACCATATTATCTTATTTACTGTAGCTTTATAAGATTTTTATTGTTTACTGTAGCTATATAAACTTATATAAGATTTGATATCTGGTACAATAAATCCTCCAACTTTGTACTTGTTTAAGATTATCTTGCCAATTCTTGGCTCATTGCATTTTAATATAAATTTTATTACCAATGTGTCAATTTCCACAAAAAAAGTCTGGATTTTGATTGAGGCTATTTGAATATATGGATCATTTTGGAGGCTAATATTAGTGTTCTTATCCACAAAAATGGTAGATCCCTCTATTTATCTAGGTGTTCTTTCATTTTTTCCTAATAATGTTTTGTAATTTTTAAGTAAAGGATGTGCACATCTTTTGTTAGATTTATTTAGATACTTAATATTTCTGATGCCACTTAATATTGATCATTAAAAAATGTTAATTTTCTAACTATTGCTGGCATATAAAAATAAAACTTTTTTGTGGATTAGCACTTACATCATTAACTGATTAGTTTCAAGATTATGTCAGTAGTGGTAATGATAGTGTTATTTCATCCATTCTCAGCATTTAGTCATTTTGTGTCTTTTTCTTCCTGTACTGCACTGGCTAGGAACTCTAGGAGCGGGTGGTTGTGAGTAGCCTTAGTTAATTTCTGGTCTTAGAGAGTACTCTTTCAACATTTTACCATAAAGTATAATATTTGGTGTAAGTTTCTATGGTTACCCTTCAGTAAATTACAGATATTCCTTTAATTTAAGGATGTGCTAAAGAGCTATTTTTTTCAAAAGAAATTTTTGTTGAATTTTATAAAAAAGTTTTCTGCACCCATTGAGATGACCATATGGTTTTTCTTTTTTATTTTGTTGATGCACTGAATTATATTGATTGATTTTCAAATATTAAACCAACCTTGCATTCCTGGAGTAAGTCTCACTTGGTATCCTTCTTATGTATCCTTTCATTCAGTTTGCTGATATTTAGGATTTTTGTATCATGTTTGTGAGGAAGATTGTTTGTAATTTTACTTTATCGTAATGTGCTTTTCATTTTTGGTATCAAGGTTTTGTTAGTCTCATAAAATTATTTGGGAAGTGGTTTATACTTTGCTCAGACCTACATTCTTCCAGCTTCAAGTGCAGCAGAGAGAGAGAGTCTCTCTTCCATCAGCTCCCATACTTGTAAATATCTTTTAATTGAGACTTATTTGGTTTCACTGGCCTGATTTTAGTTCTGTGGACATTTCTGAGCCAATAACTATTGCCATGCTCTGATTGGTTGGGGATGAAATCAGCACCACCTTAGCTGCATGAACTGAGAGTGGGAAGGGATTTTCCTGAGGAAAACCAGGGTCCTAGTACTTTAAAATGGGGAATGGATGCTAGGTAGGTAGAAATTACATATGGCCGTTACATCATTTATGTTTTTTTTCTGACATAAAGAAGTAAAAGATTTTACATAGCCAAATTTATAAATTAATTTTTATGTTTCTCCTATGAAAAACTCCATACAATCCTTAATAAGATAATTTTAACCCATTTTTTTTGTTTTCACATTTTATATTTATCTATTTAATTCATTTTGAATTTATTTCAGTTTAAGATAGGAGGTGAGACTCCAATTTAACTTTTATTCCCATATACTAGATGATCTCTTAATTCACCTTCATTTATTCAACTTGTTCCTTCATTAGTAAAATATAGTATCTGACTCTTAACATGGTACTTACTCTGTACCAAGCCTTATACTAAGCATTCTAACACATATTAATGCATTAGCATTTAAAAGGATTCTCAGATAAATACTATCATTATCTATCATCTCTCTGTCTGTCTGTCTGTCTGTCATCTATCATCTATCTAAACAGAGACACAAAGAAGTCTTGGTTGGTCAAGACCATATAGGTAGTTTGGATCTGAGCCCAGGTAGTAGGCTTCCGGTATACGTCCTCAATCTCTGCTGTATTGCCTCTCAAAATGATTGCGGTCCACAGCATGCTTTGCAGCTAGTAGCTTTGCAGCCTGTAGGCTTCTGTAGTACCCATGAATAATCTTGTTCCCACCAGTTGGCTTGTACCAACAAGAGTCAGTTGTCTGTTTCCAAATCTCCCTTTGATAATTGGACTTGTTATTGTATTTATATATTTTAACATAATAAAGATAAATCAGTAAAATAAGTCTGTTTCTATGAAAACTGAGTTAATTCCTTTCAATAGATTCCATAAAGCCAGATAATAAAAAAATTTTTGTTGTTGTTGTTGAATGAGGTGTGGATGAGAACTTTGAAGACTGGCAAACAAACAAAAAATGAAAATTCTAAAATTCTCATCACAGATAGTCTCTCAGGTATCTTTAAATTTTCTGTATACTGAAACAAATCCTGAAAATTATAAACGATACGTTATGGATGTGTGTTATTTCATTTTATTTATTTTTTATTTCAGTTTTATTGGGGAATATTGAGGAACAGTGTGTTTCTCCAGGGCCCATCAGGTCCAAATCATGGTCCTTCAGTCTAGTTGTGGAGGGCGCAGCTCACTGGCCCATGTGGGAATCAAACTGGCAACCCTGTTGTTCAGAGCTTGCCCTCTAACCAACTGAGCCATCCAGCCACCCCTGTGGATGTGTTTTGAATATGAAAGACTACAACAATCATGAGATTCATTCTCAAAAAAACACACATATAGATTAGTGAATAATTATTTGTTTATAGATTTTAATTTCAAATAAATGTTTAAGACATAAATCACTTTTAAATTGTTCTTCTGCTTTAACCTCCTCCCCATGCCCAAATAACCAACCAAGTACTAAATCCAATTCTTTTTGAAAGGAAGGCTTCTATTGTGGTTAGTCAATAATTGTGGCATCGTTTATTGAGTTGACCTTCTTTTCTTTACTGATTATAAAGTCTACTTTTATCATATGTACTGCATCATATTTCCAATTGATATATCCAGTTCCATTGTTCTATCTGTTAGTTCTTAGAGTTTTAAAATCTGATAGTTTCTTTTTTTGTTTAACATTGCTCGGCTATCTACATCATTAATTTTTCCATATATGTAATATTTCTGAAGTCTATCATAAATATATTGTTATTTTTTTAAAAGGTTTTATCGGGGAAGGGGAACAGGACTTTATTGGGGGAACAGTGTGTACTACCAGAACTTTTTTTCAAGTCAAGTTGTTGTCCTTTCAGTCTTAGTTGTGGAGGGCGCAGCTCAGCTCCAGGTCCAGTTGCCATTGCTAGTTGCAGGGGGTGCAGCCCACCATCCCTTGTGGGACTCGAGGAATCGAACTGGCAACCTTGTGGTTGAGAGCCCGCGCTCCAACCAACTGAGCCATCCGGGAGGAAGCTCAGCTCAAGGTGCTGTGTTCAATATTAGTTGCAGGGAGCGGAGCCCACCATCCCTTGCAGGACTCGAGGAGTTGAACCGGCAACCTTGTGGCTGAGAGCCCACTGGCCCATGTGGGAATCGAACCAGCAGCCTTCAGAGTTAGGAGCATGGAGCTCCAACCGCCTGAACCACCGGGCCGGCCCCATAAATATATTCTTGTTGAGGATATTTTTACCAATTTTGAAGGTTCTAGTGAAGATGGAATGCTACCTTTATAATTACAACTTAAAAATTAGGCAAAATTAAGAACTGAAAACTCAGACATTGCAGGCATAGACGTGGTATACTGAGTTTTCAGTACTGTCTGACAAGATTGCATGAGTCAATAATGATACATGTGGGAAAGTACTGGAGGTTTTAGCACATGGCACAATGCTATCTAGGAGGGGATAGTTCATGGAGCTCACAACAGGAGCTACATTTGCAGAGGTAAGGAGGCAACTTTCCCCCTCTCTCAGGTCCAGCTCATCTTTATGAGAGGAGCTTGCTCATTTTCTCCCTAAACACCTGCTTCACCTGTTTGTTTCTCAAGGTGTAGATAAAGGGGTTAAGCACTGGTGGCACCACAGTGTTGAGCAAGGCCACCACCTTGTTCCTGTCCCCCTGGCTGCCCTTGCCAGGCCGAATATACATGAAGATGCAGCTGCCATAGGAGAGAGACACCACAATGAGGTGGGAGGAGCAGACTGAGAAGGCTTTCTGCCTCTCCTTGCCGGAGGGGATGTGCAGGATGGTGCGGACGATGTGGCCGTAGCAGGTGGCTATCACACACAGAGTGCCCAGTAAGCTGCAGTTGGCCACAATAAAGCCCAGAAGCTCTATCAGACTTGTGTCTGCACAGATGAGTTCCAGGAGTGGAAAGTTGTCACAGAAGAAATGATTAATGATATTAGGACCACAGAATGGCTGCTGAAATATGATGAGCATTGGAATGGTGATGAGGAGGAATCCAGTCACCCACGAACAAAGCACTAGCTGGACACAGACCCTTTTGCTCATGATGGTGACATAACGCAGGGGGTTACATATGGCCACATACCTGTCAAAGGACATGACTGCTAGTAGGAAGAACTCTGTGGTGCCCAGGGAGAAATAGAGGAAACTTTGTAGGAAACAGCCTGGGAGGGAGATGGTCTTGTATCCGGTCAGGATGTTGGTTAGCATTTTGGGGAAGATGACGGAGGTGAACCAGATCTCCAGGACAGCAAAGTTGCGGAGGAAGTAGTACATGGGGGTGTGGAGACGCCTGTCCATGAGGGTGATGACCACAATGAGGAGATTCCCCAGGAGAGTGAGGAGGTGGGTCAGGAGGAGCCCCAGGAAGATGAGCATCTGCAGCTCACAGGCGTCTGAGAGCCCCAGCAGGACAAACTCGGTTACAGTGGTGTGGTTCGCCATGGCTCCTCTGACCTCTGATGGGATGGTCAGCGAGAGGTGTGCAGCATCAGGGTTCGTGATGTTCTGAGGATCTGAGGTTACCTGAACCTGAAAGGAAAGAGGTGTGAGTGTCGCACTTTGAATGGAAGGAGTCCTTTATTTCTTTGACCTACTATTCGCTTTCTTTCCCTCCTCAGGCTGGTTGTCCAAATTCCTCACTGAGTTAGCATCAAGGTATATAATTTGGCCCATTTTAAAAATAAATTTTCTGGGATTTTTTGGGAAAGTTTTTGCCTTTACCATTCCGCCCCCCCCCATTTCTCTTGTTTCTGTTAGGAAACTGTGTTAAACACCTTTCATTCTTTTCTTTTAGATCAGTTGAGATCACCCATATGTGCCCAAATGTTGTAAGGGGTCTCCTAAGCCCATTAAAATACAAGAGGTGCCAAAAAAAATGTATACACATTTTAAGAGATGTTATTTATGCTCAAGTAGTAGTTCCCCATAATCGGAAGTGTCTGGACACTGATGGTACCATTTTGAGCACATCTTGTAAATGCAGAAGTCAAATGTGACTTGTATTTATCTTTTGTTATCAGTATATATTGAGTATTACAATTTTAAGAGCTTTTTCCTTTCTTATCATGTGTATATATTTTTTTGGCACCTCTGTATTTCCCATTGCATTGGATCACAGACCTTTGCTGAGTTCATTGAGGGAATACTTACTTTAGAGCTTGTTACGAAAGACATTCAAGTTCAGGAGACTGTGGTTGCACCTGAGCTTCATAATTTACTAACTTACCTGGGGCCTGTTACCTAACCTCACCAAAAGTCTGTTTCTTTGTTGGAATAATAAAAGTACCTCTATAAAAAGTTGTCCCAGAACTTAAATGAATAATGGATAGACAACACTTAGCACAAGGCTAGCCATAAAGCAAGTAGTCACATAATGTTAGCTATTTTATTTCTCCTTTTGTGGTTGAAACTCTAGTGTAGGGTAATAATAAGAACAAGTAAGAATGAAATTGGAGGAGAAAAATTTTGGACCGTATGTATTTGAATGAACACTTTTAAAAGTATAAAAATGTTATCAGTTCATTATGGGAAGTTTAAGAAATACAGAGAAATGGAAAAAAAAAGAATCACCTATAGCCCCACAGAAACAACTTTTATTAAGATTTTGACTTATTTCTATTGTATTTTTCTATTATTTAGTGTTTATTGGTTTATATAGCCATGCTCATAGATTATGTATACTTGTATTGCAACTCTTTCTTTCCCACATATTACTATGACAAGTTTTTGCCATGTTAATACAAACTTTTTGTTACTATATTATTTGGCCAATGTGTTTTAGGATACATATGCTATGAAATTAATATGTAGGGGGGAAGAGCATGCATTTGTAAATTAGGTATCATGCTCAATAGTTTGGTATAATTTCCTCAGTGATATTAATAAAGAATAATAATGAAAAATGCTGATAGAGTTGTTCATTGGTTGAATTTCCATTTTAGAGAATACATCTTTGTTTTAAATTATTGTTATTTCTAGGTTTTACATTGCTTAATATTGTCCTTAGAGATCTAGATAAGAGCTAGGTAATCTTGTCATTGGCTGCTTTTATACAAAGGACAGGTTAAGGCAAGCTTCTGTAGGGAAGAGCTGATTTCATGTGGAACAGGAGCAGGAACTAATGTGATATGGTTGCATTATGGAAACGGTAACACTACATTATAGCTATATAAAATATGTATTTATATTGAAAAGGACTGGATGAGAACATGGAAAAATGAGCATAATTGCCATATAAGAATGGGAGAATAGTGGGTGATTTTTTTTTCTTCTTTTTATTATTTTTATTATTACTTATACAATAACAAATTCAAAATTATAAAAGAAACCATCACAGTGAGCGCATTTGGATTAAGAGTTAAGTAGAATGTTTCAGGAGAGACAAAGGGGAAACAAACTGAGAATGATGAAAATAATCAAATAAGTCAGCTGTGCCATAGCCTGCCAGTGGACACCTGAAAACAGACAACAGAGTCCTAGGTAGAGTGTCCAGAAGAATCAGATTCCCCTTCTCCCATTCCAAAAATTGCCCCAATGCAGGTTCCCTCACTAGCTATTAGGTGAGGAGCTCGATTGTCTTCCAGGTACTTCTGATGATGGAGACTCCTGGTTTTCACAGGAAACTCCTGGCTCTGCAATGTTGCTTGAGGACTAACTACACTTCTTGGAGGACTTACCAGAGATTCAAAGTGAATGAAGCTCCAGAGCTGTAACATGGTCTGTAGGTCATGGACATAGGCAGGTCCTGTTCTCTTTGTTCTGTTTGTGTCACCAAACCTCCATGTTTTCCAACTATCAATCTGTCTTAAGAAATGCTCCCTGACTCTGTTGTCACTGACTCATCCCCAGATCTCCTCAGAAATGAGCTATCTCTATATGTTCCCCAGAACTTTTGGGTTCACCAATTTTGCAGGAAGCTTTTATTTCTCTTCCTTCACAGTGTGGCTGCTGGACCACTTTCCTTGGTAAATAGATGTATAAATCTAATTAATGATTCTTTCATCCCTCCTATACTAAGACAGAGGCAGACATCAATTGAAGTGGGTTGGTATGACTTCAGTTGGGCTTAAGAGTCTTCTAGCTAATGATACATGCCCTTCCAAGGACATGATGCCCATAGAGGATTCTGAGGTAAATTATTCATGGCAGACTCCTTGTCTCTGTGAATCTGGCATAAGACCTGGACTTCTTGGGGTTCTGTTTGGTCTCCATGGAAACTCAGAGATACACAAGTTACACAGCTCAAACTTAACCAATCTGAAGATACTCACTCTTCTCTTGTGGGATGGAGCTGTGCTTCCCCTGAGATTCATTACCATCGGTGGTAATAGGGACCTAGGAAGGTCCCTTACCTCTTACTTTCTTCAACTTTGGTATTGAACGTTTACATTGTTCTGGTCGAGAAGCTCAGACACTCCTAATGAAGTTAAATTGTAACAAAGAAGACAGTTATTAAAAGAGTCAACAAGTTTTTGTTGAGTGCTTATTGTGTGACAAGTACTGGTCTAGATGCTGGAGGTACACGGGCAGAATTTTGTGGAGAATAAAGATATTAAACAATCACACAAATATTAATTACTATTGTGACTGAGGAGAGCTCATAGGAGATCCTTAACCAGACTGAAGATAGGGAAGATGTTCCGGATGGAGTTATACGAGTATAAAGCTGAGATCTGAAAAATGAGTTGGAGTGTGTGTGTTTGTGTGTGGGGGGGGGGGTGAAGAATTTTTAATTAATTAATCAACCATTCATTTAATACATATTTATTGAATACCTGTTATGTGCTAGATACTGTGGATAACTATGAGTGGTGAATGAAACAGACGTGGTTCCCTGTCCCCATGGAGCTTACTCTCCATTGGGTGAATCTTGGTAAGAGGACCTTGGGACAGTCCACATCTTGGTCCCTGGCCCATTCAAGCTAAAACTACTTTTGTGATCTCGCTTTCTCTCTTTGCTCACCAAACTATTCCCTAGACCAGAAAAAACTGGCTGATATAACTTGAATGCAGTAAGTATTATGATTTTAGGAAACAATGATGTGTTTGAAAAGGCAAGTGAGTGACTGACTGCCTTTCAGCTGTTTTAAATGGATTAGTGAGTTAATTTGACTGTCCCTTGAGTCTGGCTATTCTTGAAGTGATAGGATAGCTAGGTTTGGCAACCCACTCCCTAAACCTCAGATGAACTGCTTGTGTAGTTTACCTTACTCTTGGAAAGAGTCGTAACTACACCAGTGACCTATCAGAAGGGGGCCCTGATAACTGGACAGCTGTGGGTAAGGAGTGTTCATGGCACACACCAGTTGCACCTGCTGGGATCTGATTATAGAAATTGTATTCTGTCTCTGGCCAGACCAGGGAAGGCCTGACTTTCTGAGATCTGTAGCTCTTAGGTGGTGGTCACCCCTCCGTGGGTACCTGCCAGACATGGTGAGAAATGGAAACCTCAACTCCCTGTGTAACTAAGGATTCTTCCTTTTCTTCCTCACTGGGTCTCGAGAGGGTCAGGGAGAATATAAAAATGTCCTCATGATTTTATCCTTACTATGTGAATCTTTGTTTCTGGGTGAAGGAAAAGGAACCTGATTTACTTTCCTCCCCCTGAACTGGAAAATTAGTCTTTTGGTCATACTAAAATTCAAGGAGAGAAACACGTATGAATAAATATGTGATAACAAGATATTATGAGAGCTCTGAAGGCATGGAACTGGGTGTAGTCATCACCTAGCTTCAACCAAGTCATGGCCATTCTTGTTTCACCTAGGCCACCACCTGTTTTCCCTTTCCCCATATTATTGTGAAGCAAATCCCAGACATTGTATCATTTCATCTGTAAATATTTCAGTTAAGTATAAAAACAATAATATTCTTTGAAATAGAAATATAATACCATTATTACTTTAAAAATTAAAAAAATACTTTATCAGTCATCAACAGGATTAATTGCTCATTTGAATTGCCCTGACTATTAATATAGTCAAGCATCTTTTCATTTATGTACTGGCTCTTTGGGTTTGCTTTTCTGTGAGGTGTTTATACACATTTTTCGCTCATTTAGCTATTGGGTTTTTTTGTCTTTATATATTATATACAATAACTCTTTATTTGTAATATGTATTTTCCACTCTATCCCCTTCCTACAAGTCGATTCAAACCTATTCATGTAGTTATTTCTTCCTTGACCACTGGATAGAATGAGGACAAGTATGACAAATTTTCTGGCCATTCACATAGTTTTAGAAGTCTTTCTTGCATTCACTATCAGTCCAAAGAATGGGGTTATTAAATTGTCCAATCGTATGTAATTGTTAAAATTCTGAACCTCAGGGCCGGCCCAGTGGCTCAGGTGGTTTGAGCTCCATGCTCCTAACTCCGAAGGCTGCTGGTTCGATTCCCACATGGGCCAGTGGGCTCTCAACCACAAGGTTGTCAGTTCAACTCCCTCAAGGGATGGTGGGCTGTGCTCTCTGCAACTAGCAATGGCAACTGGACCTGGAGCTGAGCTGCGCCCTCCACAACTAAGACTGAAAGGATAACAACTTGACTTGGAAAAAAAGTCCTGGAAGTACACACTGTTCCCCAATAAAGTCCTGTTCACCTCCCCCAATACAATCTTTTTAAAAAAAATTCTGAACTTCATTTAAAGTTAAAATGTATGCCTTCCTCTACTCAGGCCTATTTCAGGCAGGGAATCTTCAGAGAGAAAAGAGTTTGTTGTTGACTTCATCTGTCTTAATTCTGCAAGCCTATCTCTCTCTTACATGAGCTTTCTAACTCCTCAAGGGATATGGGGATGGGATGGGGGTGGCACATAGGGGATCTCCGGAGAACCTAAAGGAAAGGAAAGGTGGTAAGGACAGAAAAGGTAATGGTGGTGGTGGTAAGAAGTGGGAGGACATGGGGTACAGCACAGGGAATAGAGTCAATGGAGCTGTAACAGCTGTGTACCATGTCAGAGGGGCAGTAGATTGGGGGAGGGGGTTATCACTTTGTGAGAGGTGTGAATGTCTAACTATTACATTGTTTTGTACACCTGAAGATAATAAAAATATATATGATGAATAAAGCTCTATCTTTGAAATTAAAAATAAAGAATTGGTAGGGTTTTGTTCTGTATATATTTTGAAGGTATAACCCACAGAATTTGCTGATGATTTGGTTGTAGGACATAAGAGAAAGAGGGAAGTCAAAGATAACAGTTTTGTTTTTGATCTGGAATCTGTCTTTTTTATTGTGGTGAAATACATATAACGTAAATTTTACCACTTTAATCATTTTAAAGTGGCATTAAGTTCACTGACATTATTGTGCAATCATCACCACTATCCATCTCCAGAATTTTTAATCATCCCAAATCGAAACTCAGTATCAATTAAACAATAAGTTTTTATTCCCACTCCCACTTCCAGCCCCTGGTTACGACATTTCTACTTTATGTCTACACAATTTTGACTATTGTAGGTACCTCATGTAAGAGAAATCATACAATATTTGTCCCTTTGTGTCTAGTTTATTTCACTTAGCAAAATGTCTTCAAGGCTCATCCATGTTGTAGCATTTATAAAAATTCTATTCTGTTTTAAGGGTGAATGACATTCCATTGTATGTATATACCCTATTTGTTTATCCATTCATTCAGCAATTGATTTTGGAGTTGTATCCACTTTTTTGGCTGTTGTGACCAATGCTGCTATGAACATGGACGTACAAATATCTGTTTGAGTCTCTGCTTTCAGTTCTTACGGTATATATCCAGAAATGGAATTGCTGTGTCGTGTGGTAAATCTATGTTTAACTTTTTTAGGAACCACTACACTGCTTTCCACAGTGGCTACCGCATTTTATGTTCCCACCAGCAATGTACAAAGATTCTAATTTCTCTACATTCTTGCCAAGACTTCTTAAGTTCTGTTTCAATTTTTAAAAATAATGGCCGTCTTTATGGGTGTGAAGTGGTATCTCACTGTGGTTTTGATTTACATTTCCCTAATGATCAGTGAGATTGCACAATTTTCATGTGCTTTTTGGCACTTTGTAGAATTGGGTTGTTTGTTTTTGTTGTTGAAGACACAGTTTTTGAGTTTATAGTAGATATATAATCCCAGTTTGAGATCCTTCTATGATAATTTGTCTAATTAAGTTTTCTATTTCTTCTTGGATTTTGAAAATTCTCTTTTTCTAGGAAATTATCCATTTCTTCCTGTTTTTCAAATTTGTTATTGAAGGTTACACCTGATATTTTCTTACACAAATCATTTTCTACCCTGAGTTATAGTTATTTGTGTACTTTCTATCTTTCATATTAAATTTAAAATTCTTCAAAGGCATAGATTAATTATTATCTCTCAGACAACATGGTACATTTCCTTGAATGTGGTGTTTGTGCAATCACTATTTTGGAATGAATTAATATGTTAATTAATTTCATATTTGTTCACTTACTAATTTGACCTCATTTTTGTCTTCATCAAAATTCCGAACATCTTAGTACACCTGAAGCTAATAAAAAATATATATGATATTAAAGGGACTTCTTTAAGGAGGAGAAGAAAAAAAGACCAAAAATATGAATAGTAAAATGGCAATAACTACATATCTATCAATACTTACTTTCAATGCAAATGGTTTAAATGCTTCAATCAAAAGACATAGGATGGCTGAATGGATAAGAAAACAAAACCCTAACTTATACTTCAGATTGAAAGACACACATAGACTGAAAGTAAAGGAATAGAAAAGGATATTTCTTGAAAATGAAAAAAAAAAGTGGGGGTAGCAATACATTTTACAGCAGACAAAACAGACTTTAAAACAAAGACTGTAACAAGAGACAAAGAAGGACCCAGCAATCCCACTTGTGGGTATTTATCCCAAGGAACCCAAAACATTACTTCATGGGGACATGTGCCTCCGTATGCCCATTGCGGCATTATTTACAACAGCCAAGATATGGAGGCAGCCTGCATGTCCATCCATGGATGAATGGATACAGAGGTGGTACATATTTACAATGAAATATTACTCAGCCATACAAAAGAATGAAATCTTGCCATCTGTGACAACATGGATGGAGCTAGGGGGTATTGTGCTGAGTGGAGTAAGTCAGACAGAGGAAAACAAATGCTATATTTCATTTATACAAATATGGGGAATCTAAAGAACAAAACAAACAAAACAGAAACAGACTCATAGTTATAGAGAACATTTTGATGGTTGCCAGATGAGAGGAAGTTGGGATGGGTGAAAAAGGTGACGGGATTAAGAAGCACAAATTGGTAGTTACAAAATAGTCATAGAGATGTAAAGTATAGCATAAGGCATATAGTCAATAATATTGTAATAACTATGTGTGGTGTCAGATGGGTACTAGATTTATTGGGGTGATCACTTTGTAAATTATATAAATATCTAATCACTATGTTTTACACCTGAAACTGATATGTTGTATATCAACTCTAATTGAAAAAAAGTTTTTTAAAAAACTTTTTTATATGAGTTAATATAACATTTTGAATATAAAATTTATAACATTTTAAATAAACAATGCTTTTGTTGATAGCTAGTTTGAAATCAGAAGCAAAAGAGGAAAGGTAGGATAAAAAATGAAGGAAAGGAACTAACTTTTAGTGAGAACTTACCACGTGCCATCACTATTTAAGGCACTTTGCAGAGAATATCTCATTTGACTTGTTTATAATTCTTTGGAATAGGCATTGTCACCCCCATTTTACAGATGAGAAAACTAGGGCTAAGAGAAGTAATACAACTAGTAGGTGGAAGAGCTTTTATCAATAGGAATGAGGAATTTCTACGAATTTTAATACTAAAAAAGCTTAAGTAGCTTATATGAAAAATATAAGCAGTTTGGCTTAGCCATGTTTTAAAATTCTTGCTGATACGTAGGAGTGTAAGTGTGACATGAGGACACTAATGAGGACTCTTCTCCTCTCCTCTGAGGTGTTGGGGAACCAGGCACAAAGCAATCGGTCTGCAAGTACTTATTGAGTATTTACATGTCTATGTCAAAAGGTTGGTGCTCTAGGCTTATGGTAAATTACAGAGCTAGTACCTGCCATCAAAGAACTTGTATTCTGATGGAAAGTCAGGCCAGGCAGACACAGATGGATGAGCAGAAATATTCAAATCTGACAATTACCGAATATGCCTTGAGGGTCCAGAGAGTTTCCTGGTTTATGCTGAGTTGCATAGTGACTGGCACCCCAGAAATATGTCATCAGAGATTTTTCTTTTTAATTGGGGAATATTGGGGAACAGTGTGTTTTTCCAGGATGTCAAGTCGTTTTTTTTAAATCTAGATGTGTGTGGGGGCGAGTGCGAGGGGGGGAGGCGCAGCTCAGCTCCAAAGTCAAGTCGTTTTCAATGTAGTTGTGGAGGGTGCAGCTCACTGGCCCATGTGGGACCCCATCCAGCGACCTGGGTGTTATAAGCATCGCACTCTAACCACTTAACTAACTGGTCGTCCATCAGAGATTTTTCTGATTGGGAAAGGCTCGATTTCTTGCAGCGGCTTGATATTTCCTTAGCTTGTCTGGGACTATCAGCTTTAGCCACTTGGTTCCATAGCTTTGTAAGAAGAGTTTGTTTGCCTGCTCCCTCAACACCTGCTTCACCTGTTTGTTTCTCAAGGTGTAGATAAAGGGGTTAAGCACTGGTGGCACCACGGTGTTGAGCAAGGCCACCACCTTGTTCCTGTCCCCCTGGCTGCCCTTGCCAGGCCGAATATACATGAAGATGCAGCTGCCATAGGAGAGAGACACCACAATGAGGTGGGAGGAGCAGACTGAGAAGGCTTTCTGCCTCTCCTTGCCGGAGGGGATGTGCAGGATGGTGCGGACGATGTGGCCGTAGCAGGTGGCTATCACACACAGAGTGCCCAGTAAGCTGCAGTTGGCCACAATAAAGCCCAGAAGCTCTATCAGACTTGTGTCTGCACAGATGAGTTCCAGGAGTGGAAAGTTGTCACAGAAGAAATGATTAATGATATTAGGACCACAGAATGGCTGCTGAAATATGATGAGCATTGGAATGGTGATGAGGAGGAATCCAGTCACCCACGAACAAAGCACTAGCTGGACACAGACCCTTTTGCTCATGATGGTGACATAACGCAGGGGGTTACATATGGCCACATACCTGTCAAAGGACATGACTGCTAGTAGGAAGAACTCTGTGGTGCCCAGGGAGAAATAGAGGAAACTTTGTAGGAAACAGCCTGGGAGGGAGATGGTCTTGTATCCGGTCAGGATGTTGGTCAGCATCTTGGGGAAGATGACGGAGGTGAACCAGATCTCCAGGACAGCAAAGTTGCGGAGGAAGTAGTACATGGGGGTGTGGAGACGCCTGTCCATGAGGGTGATGACCACAATGAGGAGATTCCCCAGGAGAGTGAGGAGGTAGGTCAGGAGGAGCCCCAGGAAGATGAGCATCTGCAGCTCATAGGCGTCTGAGAGCCCCAGCAGGACAAACTCGGTGACAGTGGTGTGGTTTGCCATGGCTCCTCTGACCTCTGATGGGATGGTCAGTGAGAGGTGTGCAGCATCAGGGTTCGTGATGTTCTGAGGATCTGAGGTCACCTGAACCTGAAAGGAAAGAGGGGTGAGTGTCGCACTTTGAGCGGAAGGAGTCCTTTATTTCTCTGAAGGACATATGTTCCCACCACTGAACATTCAGGCTTGTTACGCGGAGTTGCTGTCTCATGTCTGTTCCCAGATGTGTCTGTGTGTGAGAGACTAAGTGGTGATCTGCAGGGTGACCTAAGTAAGGCCCCAAACCAAAAATGATCCTTGTTTACTTTTTTTTAACCGAATATTTTGCCCTGATTCCTAAAAGAATTCCTTTGGCCCTAGCCTCATAACGTGTTTTTCATAACTTTTATTTTTATCTTTACTCCACTGTTAGGTCTTCATCCATAAGTAGTTCACATTTGAGGGTGGTAGCCTTTTTGCTTAATTTAACCATTCACTACACGGATCCATATCCTTGGGTAAACGAATTTAGAATGTGTAGACTCTGTTGCTATTTCAAGATTTCCTGAATCTTTGATGCCTTTCACTAGTATTTGGATTAATATAGAGGAAAGAGGAAATCTGTGAGAGAAAATCCCAATTGTCACAAATAGAAAAAATAATTTCAAGTCATATATGCATTAACAAAAATTTCTTAGTGGAAATTTGGATTCAAGGTTCTTAATGATGTTCCAAAATGACATATCCAGCCTCTCCTCTCATTACATCCTCCCATGGGCTCTAGATACAATAGACTCTTATGATGTTTTTGGTTCTTATCCACTTTATGCACCTGTGCTTTTGCACATATCCTTCTTTCATCAGCGTTTCAAATCGTATTTATGTTTTAAGTCTCTCCTCAATACGTGCTATCTTTTCTATGGAGCCTTCTTTTCTGAATGAATGAGTCTTCCCTCTGTAAGCTTCATAATTTAATTATATCTCATTTAATTATCGTTGTATCTTATAGTTGTTTTTCATTTGTTGCTCATTGGATAAAACTTCTTTATTAATATTTGTATTTTATACAGCCCTTAGAATGAGTTTCTCAAAATAATCAGTTTTAATAAACATTTGTTTGTGACTAATATCTCAAATGTTTGAGCGATGGATTTGGTGTGTTTGACAAACGAGAGGTTGAGGACATGTTACTTACGAGTATGTAATATTTCCTAGAGGACAGCAACCCAGCAGAGTCATATGCTAAATAATCTTAAATTGGTCCATCTGAAGAAGTTTGCTTTTCCTCATCAGAAGATAGAAATATCTCTCCATAAACATCTTCTAAAGGGAAATTCTCCATCTTTGAGATGGTATAGAGTTTAAGCTAGTAAATAGACAGGGGTCTGGTTGGGTCTGCTAGAGTGCTCCCATCAGCAAAACCCACCAAACCCTTAAAAAGATCTCTCTTTAAAAGTCAGCATCCCTGGAAGTCCCCTTCCTTAAGCAACCTCTTATCAACTACTATCTTAATTATCAGACAGCGCTGTAGCCAAAATTATTTGTCAGTCACTAGAGAATAAGATTGGGATCCAGTTTAGGTACTGGGGATAAAGGAGATGCTAGGGAATATTAGTAGGGAGGATGAAATAGTAAACTGTATCAACTTTCCCTTTTTTATGGTTTTGTCTTCTTTTTAGCACAAGCTACACTGTTCAAAGTCATTTCACAAAGTACCATTATATGTAACATTTGTTGACAATTATTAAAGAACACAAAACAGTTGATCAGCTTTTGAGGGTATAACTAGGACTATTCACGGGAATCTCAAAGTTGTCTAGATTCATCAGCAATTTGAAAAAGAAGTCTCTGCAGTTTAATCATTTGGTTCAAATGTGAGCCCAGGTGACCAAGAAACTTACTCAGCTCTTTCCAGAACAGAAGCAGGGTCCAAAATAAATGTCATACTCAGAAACATCATCAGAAGCTAACAGAATGAGTATTATTTAGGTGAAGTCATGGGTAGGACACATTGAGAGGAAGCTGGGAATAGAGACTAGATGAGGAAGAATTGGATGTTCGTGGGAGGGGGAGAGAGAGCTCTGGGTTCATACTGAATCATGAGCTTAGCACAGATGAAAAGACATTGTAACAGCACACAGACAGGGCTGCTGATAAACTTCTGTGGTTTTGTTTTCGCTGCTTCAAACCAGAGATCAATAGCTGGGAGCCCTTCCAGGTGCAAAGAGAAGTAAGGCACTTCATGAATCCCAGGGATTTCCCCCTTTATCCTACACGCTTGACGAATGAAAGGGGAGACTGGCTTGGCAGCCTGAAAGCCTGGACATTGGATGCACCATCCACTCAGATCATTCATTGTTTTAAGGGCCAATCATGTGCCCAGTGAGAAAGTCTCTACGGATGTCCTGGAGGTTTGTCCTGCCATAGCTGGAACTGCATGTTTTTCTGGACAGTTCTGGTACACTTGAAAGGAGGGTAAGATCGTCTCCTTCTAAGGAGGAACATTCATTCTACCCAGACTCAGCGTTGTCCAGCGTTTTGGGTTTTCCAAGGGGACAGTTACACAGAGCACAAGGTGGGACAGGCGAAGTGCCCCAGCGTGAGTGAGTAACTTACTGGCTCTGATTGGATGAATTCTGACTTGCCTAACATTGACCTGCGTGGTGGGGCTAAAGTTACAAATGAGACCCGGTGTGTGCGCTCGATGTTCCATATCCCATAAAGGAATATAAAACAAAGTGCCAGGAATAGGAGGGTTTGAGGAGGCCACAGCTGCTGTGCCATCCTCTGCAGTGCCAAGGTAGAGATTAGCCCACAGATCCAGGGTGGGGTATCTAGCAGCTCTCCGGGGAAGTCCCAGTCAGGCCATTCCAAATACACTACTCACAGGATTGAAGAAGATACCTGGTTCTCATGGGTATTTCTTGAGGTTGCAATGTTGTCTATGGGCTCTAAATGTAGATCTTATAGTATTGGTGTGAGATCTCCATCGCTCATGAATTTGATGACATTCTCTAAGAACACCTATCCTTTTCCAAAGCATCCTGAATGGTCAGCTGCATTCCCTGGGTGAGAGAATGGTTTCCTTGGACTTTGTCATCATTCAGCTTACAGGGTCTGATGAGTCCAGAATGTTTCGAAATTTTCCATTTTCCGCAGCTCATCTTGCGGAACGCCTTGGAAGAATACAGTTATCATTCAGTGCAATCCTCCTTCATCCTCTTCTTGGACTAATGGGGGTGATTAGGGGATTAATACTTTTATTACATCTTCACATTGGCGCAGTCTCTGTGAGATGATAGTTCTTCTGTGGACAACGTGGCTCTAAGAGACAATGGGTGAACTACTCCTCCTGGAATAAACACATCTATCTCTTTGTGGAGGGTTGCAGCTTTGTTTTCTTAAGGGATCTACTCTTCTCCCAAGTTTGATGGGGTTTGGGATCCCCAGAGAATTAGTATAATGAGCCTCACTCAGTCTCTTCCCAACTCTCTTGACTGTTACTTATTAAAACTTTGCAAACAAAAGTTTCTGTTGTTTGTTCAGATCAAGAAAAACAGTTACTTTTAAAGTAATAAATCTAATCATGCCTCTGAAATAGGGGGCTCCTATTTACTATTAGACAGTCCTATTGTTACAAGGATGTAAAGAACTATCACAAGTAATATCGAACCTTGGCTAATCCTATCCTGACTCCTACCTCGCTGGGGCTGGGGAATGGTAGAAGATGTGGTCCTCGGGGCAAGGGACAAAAGGAAAGAAAATGAAAAAGTTAAGATTAATTTTCCCCCCCAGCTTTATTGATGTATAAGTGTAAAATAAAATGGTACATACTTAAAGTGTACAATGTGTTGATGTGAAGTACATATACACTGTGAAATGATTACTACAATAAAGTTAATTTAACACATCCATCACCTCACACAATTGCCATTGTATGGTGTGTGTGTGTGTGTGTGTGTGTGTGTGTGTGTGTGATGAAGTGTCTTCTTGTCACTTTAAAAATTCTGAAGTGCAGGGCAGCCTCTCCTTGGAAGTAATATGTCCCAAATCAGAGCAAAATGCTTTGTGGCCCTCTTGCTTGCTTCAAGATAATGAAAATACTTTGGGTTGGAACTTGGGCTAGAGTGTTAGCACCTGTTGCTTTTGCCTTTATTTTCTCACTGTTATACTTGTAATGATGAAGTCAATGCAAACTTCCTTATCAAGCTTTAGAGGACTGTTCTTTGTGATTTGAAAAGTCACTGATTTCAGACGTTATGAAATTTAGCAGCAGTAACTTGCCTTCCCAAAGTGATTTGAAATGAGCGTCCCAGACAATGAACCTCCCTCTGACACTCAGCTTGTGCTTTGTTGTTGCTGTGATGATTTCGATTCTCCTTTCCTTGGTGTAGAAATTGATGCCACAGCTATATTAGGTACCGGGCAAAGGATGCTCTTTTTATCTGCCTTTTGCTATGAAATTGTGCTCTTCTTATCACTATGGGTTGAAGGACATCTTTGTACCTGAACACTTTGATTTGAGGGTGATGTTAAACAGATTTTGACTCACATAAATATTCAGTTGTGCTAAGAATTGCATATAGTATCTTGTTTCAATCAGGAGAAATGTGGAATGCATTTTTAAAAATGTACTAAAATATCACTTTTTTTCATTTTCCTACAAATTAATTTGTTCTTCATAGGACATTTTAGAAAATCCAAGCAAAAAGAGAAAAATAAAAATCACTTGCATTCTTATCACATGGATGCAACAATTACTCACATTTTAGAATAACTATCTTGTGCATACGTGTATTCATATACTGTATTCATAAAATAAACAGACTTTAAAAAAATAGATCATCTTGTACATGTTATTTAGCATCTCGATTTTTTAAAATAAAGAACTTACATAGTGTGGGGACCTTCCATGTCAGTAAATACATAAAATCAGTTTAAATTATTTTAATCAGTCTGCTATTTGTCTGTTTAGATATTTAGATTGTTTCCAGTTTCCACAGTTATAAACCATATTATAAAAAATATTCTTACACACATAGTTTTAAAAAATTATTAAAAGTTATAGAAGTGGTGCACAAATAAAAAATTCAAACATTATAGAAGACTATAAAATGAAATATTTTCTCTTTTCCTAATTCAGTTCACCACAAGCATCTGACAATACTGTCTGACTGAGGTTGTTCTTGTGATTATTATTTTATCTTTAATACTCTTTAGTTAATTATATCTTTAATTAATATTTCTGTCTTTAGTAACATTTCTGCCTTTTTTCTGTCTTTTGACAGTGTCTATGACCACGTTCTGAAAGATGAGGAATTTATTGCTTCTACTTCCCGTCTTTGACTCCTCCAATTCCAGACTGTAGTTACTTTTTGTTCATGCAATTATCAATATACAATATATTGGAATTCTATTCTGATTGTCAACTTTAGTGTTCTCAGATATCCCATTATCCAAGTTTAATAAATTGATTATCCTTCCATCTCTCTTCCCATGTTCCAATATTTTTAGCTATATTGTAATTTTATATTGCCAAGTTCATAACATTAACATTCTTATTCTGTTCTACAATGCCAATTAAATCTTCATATCTTATTTATAGGTTAATTTTAGAAATGGGGAAAAAATCAATAAATATTATTTACCATAAAATTAGATAAATATCATTATAGTTTGATTGAACCCAAGGAAAGAAATGTAATTCATGTTTTTAAAACTTTGTTGCTTGAAGGAAAATTTTCCAAATATTAAGGGCTAATCAAGGATGAATCCAAGTTTTGTAGGTCTTGAATCTTATACAATTTGGGAGGCTGTCTTCAAGAGAAAAATGACAAAATTACAAATACACACTGTTGGGGCTCATCTGTTGGCCTTGGAAAGGTCTCAAGTGAGTGAGGGGCCCTGAAGCTTTTATTCATTAATTTTAGTTTCATAGTAAATCTGCCTCTGGGTCTCGCAGATTCCCCTCAATCTGTTTTCAGCTTCTTTCACTTGTTATAGGTTATATTCAGCTGCTGCCTGGTTTCCAGGGTGTCCTCTTTCTTGGTTCCCTTTTCATTTTGCTGGAATTCTTCTCTAGCCTTTTATTTCACAAAAAATCTATTGGTACTCTGTACTCTGAGTGCTTGTGTGTCACATACACAATTTATTTTGCCCAAACTTGATTGATTGTTTGGCTTGATTGTTTAGAAATCTAAGTTCAAAACCATTTTCCCAACGTGGGGGATAAACAAAAAACTAAAAGAAATGGTTATTACCTTTAAAGGTAGGTGAGTGGGGTATGGGGCAAATGGGGGAGGGTGGAAGTGAGACTCCAAACAATTTTTAAAAATGTAGCTTCATTCTTTTGCTAAATAAAAGTATTACTTATAAAAAATAAAGTCAATAAGTAAAAATACACCCTCAAAAGTTTGTTCCATTGTCTATTGTCTTTGAGTCCATTGTTCCAATATTGTTCCATTGTCTTTGAGTATTAAGTGTTGTTAATGAGAAGTTTGGTGCCATTCTTATCCATGTTTCTTCTGGTAACCTGTATTTCCACTCCCTCTCTGGGAGCTTTCAGTATTTTTTCTACCCCTGGAGTGCTGACATTTCATTAGATTGAGTTTAGGAGTTGATCTTTTTAAAATTAATTTTGTTTGCCTCTACATTGATCATTTAGAAATGAATACTCATGAAGTTCAGGGAGATTTTCGTTAGCTATTTCTTTGAATATTTCTTTTCTGTCATTGTCTCAGTTTGAAAGTTCTTTTATAGACAGATCTTTGACTTCTGGATCCATCTTCCATGTGTCTTGAATTTATTTTTATATTTTTGAATTATTTATTTTCTAGTTTTTATTACAGAAAATTACATTTAATTCTTTTTTCTAATTAAATCTTCATGTTCATTTTATTATTCAGATAGTGCAGTACAATTTTTTATTTTTTATTTTTATTGGGGTATATTGGGGAACAGTGTGTTTTTCTAGGATGTCAAGTCATTTGTTTTTTGGTTGTTGTTTGTTTGTTTGTTTTTTCAATCTAGTTGTAGAGGACACAGCTCAGCTCCAAGTCAAGTCGTTGTTTTCAATCTAGTTGTGGAGTGTGCAGCTCACTGGCCCATGTGGGAATTGAACTGGGCGATCTTGATGTTATGAGAAACGCGCTCTAACCACTGTCACAACAGTGCAATTTTTTTTGACATTTGTGTTTTTAATGTCCAAGAACCTGTTAGTCCTCTGGTTGCTCCTTTTACTTCACAGACTGTATTTTTTATGGGTACCATATCCACTCCCTCATTTTGAGTATTGCATAAAGTAAAAATAAAAAAATTGTTTCCTAATCATCTCAGATTTCTCCAATGTTAGTTGCCTGTTCATCTTTGTACCTCTTTCTTCATGCTACTGATTTTTATTCAAATATCTGGTGGTACTTGAGTATCCAGTTATATTTGTGAATAAAAGTTTTGTTAAATAAAGGTAGCTGGTGTGGGTTTTTCTCCCAAGTTGGGTAGTTCTATTTCCATAAAAGAGCCCTTCCTTGAATGAGGGGCCAAACTTTGGCTCTGTGCAAGTTGGCTCCGTTTGTCGAGAAGGAGACTTCTCTCTAGGGTAGGAAGGTATGAATTAGGCAGGCCAGTGATCCACACATTATTGTTTGCCAAAGTGAAGATGTCTTCACTCTGGTGGTGATAGACTTTATTGTATTTCACCCTCTGGGCGGAGCTGTCCCTCTTTTGTCTTAACATTTTATTCTACTTGGAACTCAGCAAGTAGAATAAAATGGACACTGCTTTTCTCTCAGGTCTCAATATCCTCTCTAGGAGCCCATTCTAGATCACCCATAGGTAATCCATGGATCATCGTGCTTTAGAGAACGGAGCTCCAGCTTTAGTCTAAGGACAAAAGCCCCAACTATTACCCACTCTGTTTCTTGAAGAGGTGAAAGGAGGAAACCAACTGCTCCAACTGTTCCTAATGCCCTCTGTTTACACATCTGCCTGGGCTTCAGGGGTCTGTGGGCAGGTAGTTTATCCTACAATATGGCGTGTTTGGGCAGTGTTGATTGACATTTATAGTATAGCCAGTGAGAATAACTATTTTTAATTCTTTTATTAACCATTTGTATTTCTTTTTTCTTTCATTTTTTAAAAAAAATAAATTAGTCATGCTTGATCATTGCCCATTTTTATTGTAGTATTCACCTTGTTGAAAAATATTTTGTTTTAATTTGTAAGAACTCTTTATACAAAACTAAGAATCAGAAATGAGACATAATTATAGACATAATTTTAGTTTTCAAGAGAATTTAAAATAATTGTAAGAGCTTATATGGGAAGCTGTAGCAGAAATATAAAATCATTTTTAAAAATAGGTTTTTCTTGCACTGTATCAATGACTAGTAATGGACATGAAGATATAGCAATCTGAGTAGATTAATTAAATATTGAAGAATGGACAGATGGAAAAGAACAAGAACCATATGACTTCAAGCATATGTGGGATAAAAAACAGAAAGCAACAAATGAACAAACAAAACAAACTCATAGACACAGACAACAGTATGAAGGTTACCAGAAGAGAAGGGTTTGGGAGAGGATGAAGAGGGTAAAGGGGGTCAAATATATTGTGGGGAAGGAAGACTAAACTTTGGGTGGTAAGCACACAATGCAAAATACAGATAATGTATTATAGAATTGTACACTTGAAACTTATTTAATATTATTAATCAATATCACCCCAATAAATTTAATTAAAACATTGGAAACTGGAAAGGTGATTAAAGATTTAATAATGAAAAGGGGGAAGAACCAGATAGATTCACAGCTATATTTTGCCCAATATTTCAGGACCAGATAATTTCAATGTTATTTAAACTATTCTAGGTCACAGGAAAAGATAGAAATCTCTGAGATTCATTTTGTGAAGCCAGCATAGCTTTAATCTAAAACCTAAAAAGAAAAGATAAAGCTATAGAGCAAGCTTGCTGTAAAATGTAAGAGGAAAATTCCTAAATTAAATAAAATCTAGTTTTGTCAAAAGGATAAATCATGATCTAGAAAAGTTTATTCCAGGAATACAAGTGTGTTCAATATCAGGAAATCTAGCAACATAATCTATGACAATAGCAAATTAAATAAAAAATAATATGATCATATCGATAGATGCTGAAAAGTGATTTGATAAAATTTAGCAGCCATTTTTAATTTAAAAACTTTATATAAAAATAGGGATAGAAGAAAACTTCTTAAATATATCAAAGACCAGTTACCAAACAGACCAGTAAAGCTAATTGAAATATGGTTTCAATTAAAATTAGGAACCAGATAAGGATGCTTGCTATCAACATTGTTATTTGATATTATCTTGTAGGCTTTCTAGCAAACATGATCACACAAAACCAAATAGCTGGTCGAGACATTGGAAAAGAAGAGATAAACACATTTCTTTAAGCTGGTAACATGATTGTGTAAAACTCAAGAGGTTTTAGTAAAATATCACTGGAGTTCATAAGGAATAAGCAAATGGGAAAAATAATCTCTTCACAAGAACTACAGCAACAAGAATTATAAAACGCTTGTTTTAAACAAGAAAACAATTTTACACAAAACCTGAACAAAAGGATCCCACTATAAGTGATAACTTAATATAGATGAAAACTGTATTGTAAGCAAATGGGGAAATGAAGAGCCTATTAATAAGTGGTGGTGGTAAGCTGTCTATTCACCTGGAACATATAAACTTCATTTGCATTGACAAAGACTTTGTGACTCTAGAGATGTTTTCCTTTTGTCTTGGTTCTTTTGTTTTTAAGTGAGACTGGTGGAAAGGAGACATAGTTTTATTTTCCTTAAGCTTTTTACTTTAACACACTTCAGATTTATAGACAAGTTGTAAGGATAGAGCAAAGAATTCCTGTATATCATTTACCCAGACTCCCCATATGTTAACATTGTACCCCATTTTCTTTATCTTTTTCTCTCTTGATGTATTTCTCTTAACACAGGAGACTTTCATGTTTTTAATTCCAAAATATAGTTTCTTTAAACGTAAATGGGATCGTGCTATCCATATTATTTGACAACTAATATTTTCAATCAGCAGTTTACATATATATGTGTGTATGTATATGTGTGTGTATATGTATATGTGTGTATATGTATATGTGTATATACATATACACTTTCTTTTTTAACATCATGAATGTATATTTATTTTTGACTGAACAATTATTACATGAAATGACATATGAATCTATTCTGGCTGATAAAAACCTTTGTCTTGTTGATAATGCTAAAGTTTTACTTAACTACCACCTCTATTCCCTGATTCTAAAATGCTCTCTATCTAAATAGTATACATTCATCTAATTTATTCTTTTTAATGGTTGCATCGTATTTCATAGAATGATGTAACATAGTTTATCTAATTCCTTTCAATGGACATGTAGTCTATTTACATTAAAGAAACAACTATAATGTTGCAATACACATCTAGGTATATCTACCGTGTTTCCCTGAAAATAAGACCTAGCTGGACCATCAGCTCTAATGCGTGATTTGGAGCAAAAATTAATATAAGACCTGGTATTGTATTGTATTGTATTATATTATAGACCTGGTCTTATATTATATATATATATATATATTTTTTTTTAAGATTTTATTGGGGAAGGAGAACAGGACTTTATTGGGGAACAGTGTGTACTTCCAGGATTTTTTTTTTCCAAGTCAAGTTGTTGTCCTTTCAATCTTAGTTCAGCTTCAAGTTGTTGTCCTTTCAGTCTTAGTTGTGGAGGGCGTAGCTCAGCTCCAGGTCCAGTTGCCATTGCTAGTTGCAGGGGGCACAGCCCAACATCCCTTGCGGGAGTTGAAACCGGCAACCTTGTGGTTGAGAGCCCGCGCTCCAACCAACTGAGCCATCCAGGAGCTCAGCGGCAGCCCAGCTCAAGGTGCCGTGTTCAATTTTAGTTGCAGGGGGCACAGCCCACCATCCCTTGCGGGAGTCGAAACCAGCAACCTTGTGGTTGAGAGCCCGCGCTCCAACCAACTGAGCCATCCAGGAGCTCAGTGGCAGCCCAGCTTAAGGTGCCGTGTTCAATTTTAGTTGCAAGGGGCGCTGCCCACCATCCCTTGCAGGACTCCAGGAATCGAACTGGCAACCTTGTGGTTGAGAGCCCACGCTCCAACCAACTGAGACTTCTGGGAGGCAGCTCAGCTCAAGGTGCCGTGTTCAATCTTAGTTGCAGGGGGCATAGCCCACCATCCCTTGCGGGGACTAGAGGAAGTGAACTGGCAACTTTGTAGTTGAAAGCCCACTGGCCCATATGGGAATCCAACCAGTAGCCTTCAGAGTTAGGAGCACGGAGCTCTAACTGCCTGAGCGACCGGGCCGGCCTGGTCTTATATTATATTAAAATAAGACTGGGTCTTGTATTAATTTTTGCTCCCAAAAATGCATTAGAGCTGATGGTCCAGCTAGGTCTTATTTTCAGGGAAACATGGTATCTTTGAGTACATTTGATGGTATGGAATCAAATGGAATCAAAGTTGTACACATTTTATTCTTTTTCATTTTCAAATGTAATACATATGTATGGTGTCTGACGGTAGGACAAAGGTGTAATGGCCACCATAAACGCACTTTCAAACTAAAGAATGATGCAGGAAACTCCCTGGAATTAACATGATTTATTATAGGGTAATTTACTTACAGGGATGTGGGGTTGGAGGGAACAGATTACCTAGCAGTTCTGTGCAAATTATTCCATTAATAGACCCCTGTTACAATACTTTTTTATAGTATAACTCAGGTAGTAATGATTGTCAAGACAATGGGATAAAGAACACAGTATGTATCTGGGGCTATACCTCCTGGTGATCTTGAGGGTACTATCACCACCTTGATAATATGCAACAGTGCCCTTTTACATACATATTTTGTAAATATGTGCAAGGTAACCTGTAATATAAATTCCTAGAAATTAAGTCATTGAATCAAAGGGTATCTAATTATGTTTTGGATTTGGATAAATGCTACCACAGCCTGTTTTTAAACTGTTGTGTCAACTATACTGCCCCTACAGAGTATGAAAGTAAGCATATTGCCTAACCCTTGAGAGCACTGGGTATACTTTGCTGGGGAGTACAATTGTAAATTTGTGGTTTTAATAGAGAAAAACATATCTGCTGTTTTAATATGTACTCTCTGGATTACTAGTAAGTTTGAGCATATTTTTCTACATTAATTGGTACTTTGTTCCCTTTTTTTTGCTTACCAAAGTGATTAGCATGAAAAATAAATCATCCTCTCCTGTTTGTCTCTCAGACACCCGATTCTACTCTCCAGAGGCTTCCATAGTTTGCAATGTTTTTGTGTACTCTAGAGAGATATTCAATGCTTACATAAACATACATATTTTTTAATTTAGTAAACTTTATTGAGGTACAATTTACATTCAATAAAGCCCACCCATTTTAAGTGTATCGTTTGATAAGATTTTACAAATGTATCCACCCATGTAACCACTATCATAATCAATATGTAGAATATTTTTATCACTCCAGAAAGTTCTCTCATGCCCTTTACATCAACCCCACCTCTTCTCCTTCTTACTCCCCTGATTCCTACCCAACACCTGTCCATCCCTGTGCTCAGGAAACCACTGATCTGCTTTTTCCTTTGAATTACTTTTGCCTATTCTAGAATATCATATATAGAGAATATATACTCTTTGGTGTCTACTTCTTTTGCTTACCAAAATGCTTTTGAGATGCATCTATGTTGTATATAACAGTAGTTTGTTCCTTTTTATTGCTGAATAGTATTCCGTTGTATGTATGTACTACAATTTGTGTATCCATTCACCTGTTGATGTAAGTTTGGGTTGCTTCTAGCTTTTGGCTACTTTGAATAAAATGGCTATGAACATTCATGTACAAGTCTGTTGGTAGATGTTCATTTATTTCTCTTAGGTAATACCTAGGATTGGAATTGCTGGATTGCATGGTAAGTGTATGTTTAACTTTATAAGAAACTGGCAAATTGTTTTCCAGAGTGGTCGTACCAGTTTACATTCCCATCAGCAAAGTATATTTCAAGTTTTCCACATCTTTAACAACACTCGGTATTGTCTGTGTTTTGCATTTTAGCTACACCAGTGAGTTGTAGTGATATTTCATTGTGGTTTTAATTTGTATTTCCTGATTACTTATTTTGCCATCTGTATTTCTTTTGTATGTAAAATGCCTGTCCAGATTGTTTGCCCATTTTAAATATTGAGCTATTTGTCATTTTATTATTGAACTGTAAGAGCTCTTTACATATCCTGAAAAAGTAAAAATTTTAAATTTTGATGAAGTGCAATTATCAATTTTTTTCTTTGTCTAATACTCTTCAGTTTCTTTCCAAGAAATCTTTGCCTAACCTAGACCCTAATGATTTTCTTCTAATTTTCTTTCACAATTGTTATGGTTTAAACTTTTATGTTGGGTCTATGATCCATTTTAAGTTGATATTTATGTATGGTGGGAGGTAATGGTTAAGGATTATTGTTTAAAAATACTGATAACAAATTGTTCCAACACCATTTGTTGAAAAGGCTGTTCTTCCCACATTGACTTACCTTTTCATCTTTGTGGAAAATCAATGGGCCATATAAATGTAAATGTATTTCTAGTCTCCATTCTGTTTCATTGAATTATATGTCTCTCTTTATTCCAATGGCAAACTGTCTTGATTACTGTGGCTTTATAGTAAATATTGAAATCAGATAATGTAAGTCCTGAAACTTATATATCCTTGAATTATAAGCAAAATTGAATGTTGTGTTTAGTTTTATAAACCATTAGTAGAGCTTATATTTTCAACTTAAGATTGTTTTTCTTATTTATTTATATATTTATTTATTAGCTTCAGGTGTACAAAATAACATAATGATTAGACATTTATACCCCTCACAAAGTGATATCCCACCAAGTGTACTACCCCTCTGACATCATATATAGCTATTGCAATATCATTGACTACATTCCCTATGCTGTATTTTACATCTGTGACTATATATATTTTATTCTTTTAAAATTATATTTGACATTCAATATTATTTTATATTAGTTTCAGGTGTACGGCACAGTGATTAGACATTTATATAAACATTGAAGTGATCCCGCCGATAAGTCCGGTACCCATCAGACACCCTACATAGTCTTTACAACATTATTGATTATATTCCCATATTGTATTTCACATACCCGTGACTATTTTGTAGGTTGCTTTTCTTATAAAATCTTAAATATTGGAAAATTTCTGTCACATACAAAAGTGGAGAAAATAGTATGATGAATGCTCATGTACCCATTACCAAACTTCAAAAATGATAAATTTTTGACTAAACTTGTTCCATCTATATGTTCTCCACTGGATTATTTTGATGCATATACTAGTCATCATATAATTTCATTTATAAATATTCAATGTATGTTTCTAAAAGCTAAGAGCTCCTTTTTAAAATTCACAGCTATAACACCATTATGACATCTGAAATTTAATAATAATTTCTTAATAGTGTTTTTGTTAATAATCTTATATGTTAATATATAACAATGTGTAACACATATAATTTAATATGACATAATAATGAGACAGGTTAGTTAGTCTGAAATCAGGCAGTTAGAGACTCCTTGGTAGACTGAACAAAAACAGAACAAACACAGGACACAGGGCAACTGTACCAGGACAAAACTGGCATCAATCATACTCTGGGACAAATGGGTTTGTTTCAATGGTCTCCCCCAAGCTGAGCAGTAGAGGGAGTCTGGGAAACATTGTATCCATAGGCACCCACATCCCAACATCCCCCTCCCAGGTAGAAATAAAGGTATATAAACACAAGCTTTTGCCTTGGCTCTTGGGCATCCCAGCTTCGGGTACCCCCTCCCGCTCGGGAGCTGTAACTCTCTGCTTGCTATGATAAACTATCTTCCTGTGCAACTCTGCCTCTGCCTGGTCCGTGTATCCATTCTTAGGCTCCACGAGACTATGAACCCCGGCATTCACTAAGCAACAATCCTACATCAATAAGTTTACTATAATAAATAGACTTTCATATTTTATATTCACATTTCCCTGATTATGTTGACAATTTGTTTTAACAGTTTGAAATAAGATTGAAATGTGAACTATGCTTTGTAACTTGTTGAGGTTCCTCTAAGACTTTTAAAATTTAGATCTCCACCCTGTCCATCTCTCTTTTCTCCCTGACAATTTAGTTGTTGAGTGAAGCAGGTCATTTATGCTGTAGCAGACTCACAGTCTCGGCTTGCTGTATACATCCTTATGGTGCTGTGCCCCCCACCCCGCTGCCCCTCTGTATTCCCTGAGTACTGGTTGTTTCATGTAGAAGCTTGATCAGATTTAGGCTTGATTTTTCTTTGCAAAAATATTTCGTATGTTCATATTCTAATTCTCTCATACCTTCTTTAGCTAGTAGCTGGAGTACTTCTCTACAGAGAACATTCATCAACTATTTGGTTATCCTCTCAATATTGTTTTAAACTTTTGCAGAAAGAAGTCAATGAATTCTGGTACCCAGCTCAACAATTAAAAGCTGTTTGAGTTTTTTATAGCGTATGAGGAACCTCGTCTGAACTCCAAGCTGGAATCTTTAGGGAGTTCACTGGAGGATCAGATTTACTGGAAGCGATTCACAAATACCATTCATGAACTATAATTATCTCCTTCATTTAACTCTGCCTCATGACTGCTCGTATTTAACTAAACCCAGTTCACAATTCTTGACAAACTTTAAGGTGTTCATTTAAAATAAGTAATGGGATAATTTAACAGTGAAGGAATCTTATTTATTTATTTTTATATTGACTAACAGGAAATCAACAGAGAAATCTGTCACTTGTTTGGGAGCACAATTAAATTTATTCTCATTGAATTTTTCACCAGGGTTGATTAATTGGCTGTGTTTAATTTGGAAGCTTATAAAATTAAGTTTCTTTTCAGCACAGAACAAGGCATTTGATAATACAGTACCTGAATTTAAAAGTGTTTTTAGGTCCAGGGAGATCATTTTCACATGACTTTTCATTAGAGCTGATTCTCCATAGCTGAAACCTACATTTCCAAGACTGCGTTATAACTAGTATTCTGGGAGGGGGGTGGGGATGGGAGAGAAGGTAAAGGGATGAGAAAGTACAAATTAGTAATCACAATATAGCCACGGGAATATGAAATCCAATTTGGGGAATATAATCAATAATGCTGTAAAGATTTTGTAAGGGATCAGATGGGTACCTGTCTTTTTAGGGAGACCACTTCAGGGACGGTGTAGATGCCTGACCACTGCGCTGTAGGCCTGAAGCTGAAGCTGAGTAATATCGAATGTCAACTATAATTAAATATATATATAGTCACAGGATGTGGAGTACAGCATAGGGAATACACCCTACATAGTCTTGGAAGAGTCAGTGGAATTGTAACAGCTATACAGGATGTCAGAGAGGTGGTAGATTGGGGGCGGAGGGTTATCACTTTGTGAGGGGAGTAAATGTCTGACTATTACACTGTTTTGTATACCTGAAACTAATAAAAACAAACAAACAAAAATCTAGACCCTTGAAAAAAAGAACTCCTAGTATTCTGGATGAAATTTAGATTTTGTGTATGCTGACAACTGAACCTGGAAGCGTTATATGGGGTGAGCGGCAGGGCATGAGATGGCCACGTGACAACGTAGTTCATGGCAGTGTGTTTCTGGGGTCAGCCTCTTCCTGACTCAGCAGCTTCCTGCAGCAGCAATGGTGGGTGGTGTGCCTGATAACAGCAGAGATATTCTGATTAAGGTTCCTGAGAGATCTGCTTAGACCCTGTTTTTCCAGTCCTTCCCGTGACTTTGTACCCCCCCCCACACACAAAAAATCATCTCTGCTTATACCAATTTGAGTGATTTCCGTTCTTTGCAACCAATTTCTCACTAATCAGATGATTTTTGTATATTGTTTTTTAACTCAGCCATCTTACTAAATTTATTTATAGGCTGCAATAATTTTTCAGATTTTTGGGGGGAAGTTTCCAGTAAAATTATACAATTTCCGTCTCTTTGTTGCTAATTTTTTCCTTATTTCTCTTGAATATTTGTACCTCATAGTGCAGATAATAGTGAACATTTTTGTAGCTAGAAACAGCAAATACAAGAACTTTGATTCTTTCAATTCTAGTTTTAATGGGGGAAGCTTCTAGTCTTTCCCCATGGAGAATAATTCTGACTTTGGAGATGAGAGATACATAATGTTAAGAAGGTATTCATCTTTTCCCATTTTTATCAAGGCCTTTTTTTAAAAAATTAAGAATGGAAGTTGGTTTGTATAAAATTTTTTTTCAACATCCATGGAAATGATCATAGAGGTTTCTCTTTATATATTCATATGATGAAGCATACTAGTTCAGAATTATAGATTTCCTAATATTGAATCATCTTGCCATCCCTCAGAAAACCTCACCAGCAACTTAAATGTTAGTTCTGTGCTACTTTGTACATATATCTTTTCCATCTTTTGTAGGGTCAGTTTTGATACATTTCATACAAGTTTTCAAATGTATTTGGATAGATGTGAGCAAAAGAGGAAAAAAAAATTTATATATATATATATTTTCTGCTGTGTCCAGTTATTTCTTTGTTTCCTATTTGGTGTGTTTGTGCTTTCTCCTTTTAAAACAAATTAGTCTCCCTAATAGTTAATCTATTTAATTGATTTCAAAAATCAGCTCTTGTATTTGCTGTTTCTAGTTACAAAAATTCATTATTACTTTCTGCTTTACTCTTTATTAATTCCTTCTTCCTAATTTCCTTAGGTTTATCTTATTTTTCTTCCTAATTTATTTTTTTGTACCCTCAATTCACTTATTTTTTAAATTCTTTCTTATTTGTGAATATAAGCATTTTAGGCTGTAAAATTTCCCCATAACATTTATTTCCTATATATTCCATATGTGAGGTAATCATAATAACAGTGGTGAATAAATAACTGCTCATGGAATAGAGTTTACAACTTTAAGTGAACACACACTTCCGAAAACAAGCATACTGTTTTCTCTCCTTTTATATACGATGGAAAAAAAATTTTAAACACGTGGTTTCCTATAACAAATATTTTTAGTTTCAAGGTTACAAAACAGCTATCCTTAGAAGTATTTGTTAAAGGTCTTTCAATAATGTAGGAAAGCTGGTCTTTTTAGTTGACTGATTTAGACAAATGTTAATTTTGTAAGCATAAGATACAGAAAAAATACAGATTTAACCAAATTTTGAGTAACTGATATGTAGATATTTTTGCTATTTTCTTATCTCTCTAGAAAGATGAAATGGTTGGTTTCGGGCTTTGTTTTCTTAAAGCATGGATGTTAATGTTTTCCCTTTCTTTCAAGGCACTTAGTTAAATTGTTAATTAAGGCTTACAGATTTTGTCTTCAGTTACAATTTCTAAGTAAGGTCAAATTAATGAATATGGAGCTTATATTTTTCTGATTTCCAAGTTAGAATTCTTTTAATATTTCATCATTGAATATAATCATTAATTAAGTTTCTTGTGAATATATGAAATTTCTTCCTATTCTTAGACATTTCATCTATTTATAGAAGCATACTCATAGATGCTTACTAAGAGATGAAAAAATTGGGTCAGGTGGTGAGTTTTGGGTATTCATTGTATTATTCTATATGCTTTTCTGTACATTTGAACATTTTCATAATAAAAAGTTGGGAAAAAATCAGATCTCTTTATATAATTACAAGAGACATCTAGGAATGCTACAGAAATGATAAAAGAAGAAAGGGTATCAGCCACAGGAAGAGAGCTGTTTGAATTGTAAGCAGGCAGTTGTCACCCTCTGTTGTTTTTCCTCATGGAGAGCAGAAACGCTCTGGTGTGTGGCGGGAAATATTTAGATTAGCTATGACGGGAGTGGCCTTCTGTGGGAGACCACACAGGTGCTTTGCCTTGATTGTCTCTAAGAATGCCATCAATGCTCTCTGTCTAGCATGTGAGGCCACCTATGGGGGTGAAGTGGCTATCCCTTTGGTTAGAGACAGAAGGCAGTGGAATGGTTCCTCAAGGAGACCCAGGGACTCTTACATGACTGCAGAATTAAAAGGATGGTGTCCAGTTGCCCTGAAAACAGTGGCATGGTACTAGGCAGGGATGTAGTTGAGGTTCTGCCTGCAGTGGACCCACTGAGATCTACAGCTTCCCTCTGTGGATTAGCCTCTGCCTGGCATCTCACCCAGAGCAGTTCCATCACAAAGAACTCTGAGCACCAGACAGGGAGGAGCCCTGGAGTTCACAGAGCCCAGCTCTCTATACTCTTCTGGGAACGAAGAGTCCGTACCAAGCTGGTACTTACAAAAGTTTGAGATTTTCCAAGAGAAACAATCTCCGTGACATTGGTCAGGCTAATTTCCCTGACAGTAAAAAGTCATTCATGCAAAAGATTAGTTGGTGCCCACCATATCCAGAGCCATACTGAGAATATTCAGGTTACCGAATAGTTTTCAGAGTGCCGTGCACATAACACCTAGGGCTGCAGGTTCTCGATTCTGACCTGGATTTAAATCTGGGCTCTCCCGTTAACTAGCTATATAGCTTTGGAAGCAAGTGCCTTATTAATCGCTGTGCCTCAGCCTTCTGCTTGGTGGACTGGGTGTGATAACAGCCCCTTGCTCTTAGGGTCTACTTGGGGGGTTAGAGAGAACATGTGTAAAGTGTTTGGCATATAGTAAAGGTTAACTATAATTATTAGGCATGGTTCTGTTATATCCTCTTTGACAAGCCCATGCTCACTATTTCTGTGTAAGGTACTCAGCTGCCTTACTCAGACCCGGAGTCACCTCAGTGCTGAGAAGCAGTTGCTCTGGGATCTTCCTAGTTTTCCGTCTGGAAGGGATTTTCAGGCTCTCAGGAACTTCTTGCCTTTCTAGCTTCACCAAAACATTAAATTCTCAGGGTCAGAAGACTCTGACCCTTGCTATTGGCTTTATGGGTGAGGAAGCAAGTGAATCATCCTATGGACATTACCTTGGAGTCTCTCCGTTTGTCCTTTCCTCTTAAGCTAAAGGTATACCTGCAGGTAATGTGATTCGTTCAGCTCAACTATAGGGGTCCTGCTGGATTAGCCTTCGTCTACATTTAGGGGTAAGACCGTGGTATAAGCCATTTTTGGGAGACTTTGGGACTCTATGTGAACTTAGTACAGGCCTGGTACATTTGAATTATTTCCTGGTTTCTATGGAATTTTGAAATTGGAGCCCCAAGTATTGATCCCCTGAGAGAAGCCTTCCCCTCTCCAGAGTGAAGTTGTGGGACTTCTCTGGAGACTCATTACAACACTGTGATAATAAGGCCCCAGCCACTTCAAATCCCTTGGCTGTTGATTGCTCTAACTTTAAAACTGGAAGTTTGTCCTTTCCCCTCCGGCTGTACAGCCTAACAACTTTGGAAAAGTTTAATGAGTCTGGTGGCGAGAGTGAGGGAAAAACGACAGGCAAGGCCCTGCCAAGGGCTGTACCAGTGGGGCTATGACCGTGGGCATCGTGTGGCTCTGACAGATGGGAGTGGACTATGTTCTAGGAGCTGCAGGATAATTCCTCCTGTTTCTTTCCTAGAAGTCTCTGCCTGCCCTTTGACCTCTTCATCCCCCATCACTGAGCTTGCTCCAACCACGGTGGCCTTGTTCTTCAGCCGCACCAACTCATGTCTATCTAAGGGCTTCAGCCCCAACCCTGTGGCCTCTGTTCAGTGTCACCTCTTCAGACGGGCTTTTCTGGTCTGTCTTATGTAAAATAAATCCCTCCTTGTCATTCCCTGTCCCTTTACTCTGTTTATTTAATTTATAACACTAGCTGATATTTTATTTACATACCCAGTTTTCATGAAAATAAGACCTAACTGGACAATCAGCTCTAATGTGTCTTTTGGAGCAAAAATACACTGTATTATATTTGTCTGTCTTTCCTACTAGAAGGAAAACTCAATGAGGGCAGAGATTAACCTGTTCATGGCTGTTTCCTCCTCTATGCTTGGAACAGTCTTGACATAGAGTAGGTGCTGAATAAGTATTTTTTGATGAAAGTGAGAAAGCAACACACCTCTTGCTCAGAGGAGTGTTTGCATGGAGCAGGGTAGCTGTGGGGTCAGGCGGAGCAGGGGAGAGACATGAGTACTTTGTGCAGCATTTTGCAGGGGTTTTGGGTATAAGATGCAGGAGTGCCTTTTGAGAGGAGGATGTGAGGCATAAGAAAACTGAGGGAGAACCACTTAGACCAGTTCCTGTCTTTTTGGGGTGATTGGCCTCTCTCTGAAAACTAGCAGCAGTTAACACAAGATGTCTTCAGCCCCTTTGATTGCTCCACTGACCCAGATTAGTCTGTTCTTATCCCTGGGCCTCAAGAATGGGTCCTAAACTGATGTGAAGTATAGAGGATGGATACTAAAGGACACACACTTGCTTCCAGCCAGACAGGGCTATTTCCTTATTTAAAGTGCACCTGACACTTTGGCGCCTTCCTGCTTTGGCTCCTGCCATTTCTCCTCACAGGAGTACTCTCTCCACTTCTCCCACTTTCCAATTGCTACCCCGTCTTCAAGAGCTAGTTCAAAATCTTCTGTGAAGCCTTTCCAGACATTATGAAGAAGAGCACACCTTTCCCTCCTCTGAACTCCTTTAAGTCTTACTTCTCATACATTCATGACGTGTGGCCATGAAAAGGGGGCAACACAAGCAACTAACTAACTAAATCTGAAGTCTTTGGCTTCTCTGGTCTTCCATTTGGTGCTTACAAATCACAAGAGTCCAAGCCCATATCCTGAACTGAAAGTTTAGTAGTTTACTGAATCCCCTCCCATGTAATTCCCAGAGGAATGCTTATATTCTTCTGCTGATCCCTGTGGGTTCTGCTGGTCTTCTGACCATCTTGTAACCAGCTTCTGCGACTGCTACTGCTTTCCCCGTAGCTCCTCAGCCCAAGTGCAGGCAAAGACCCCTCTATTATCTCACCAAGTACATCACAGACCAGCTGTAGCACCTTCCAAAAAAGCTTTGTCAAAAGCTTTGGGATAATAGGAGGGAATTCTAGTAGAGAAAAGAGATGGACCTATTCCCACAGTGCATGTCCTCTCAGTGTCATAAAGGAGAGCAGTGTAGCTTAAGCCATTGAGGACACTATTTTGGATTTACTGCTGTAAAGCCTTTGAAGTGTTGTTTCAAAACAATCCGTCTATTCCCAAAATTGAATCAGAAAATTGCTGATATGCGTCCTGTTGGGGAGACCACCTCAGGGATGCTGTGGATACCTGATCATGGCATTGGACACCAGAGGCTGGACATTAATGAATGCCAACTATAATTTTATATATATAATGTGATGGTTCGGTGTGGGGTCGGAGGGATGGTGGATGGGGGGAGGGGGGTTCACAGTGTGAGGGATATGGATGATGAACGTCTAAGTATTACCTTGTTTTGTACACCTGAAACTAATAAATAAATAAATTTATGGAAAAAAAAAAGAAAATTGCTGATAATTTAAAAATAACTTATTCTGAATTCTACACATTCTACATCAAAAATATTGGGGTTCAAACTCATTAGAATACTCCAGTACCTGTTTTGCTTTAAATGTGTCTTATACCCTATAGAAATCAACAGAAAAGTAAAGATTCTAGTAGGAGAATGGTGGTGTTAGTCCATGGAAACCCAAGGGGGTCTGTCCCTCCTTTCTGAAGGCTCAAAGTGTGGGTGGGTCGTGTTTTGAGAGTCATATTTTAAAAATGTACTTAAGAGTGATGAACATTTCAAAATGACACTTTGTTAATTTGAATAAGCAGTAGGACTGGACGGCAAGACCAGAAATTCTCTGCCCAGTGCACTCACTTGCTTTGCCTTCTTCCTCCTAGTCTGAACCACTTGCTGAGGACACTTTGTAAAAGAAAGGCATGTTTTTCCATCTCAGTCAGGGGATGTTTAGTCTGGAGAAATTTCAGGAAGCAGGTAGTACTTTAGAAAGAGATGAAAATTCCTCCGTAGTCATTCTGCCTGTTGGAGCAGGCGGTAGTCTGCCAACCAGATGAGCCCAAAGTCATCCAAATGAGCGGGGGCAGCCACTCCCTGGATACACTCATCCTTCCTGGGCAGAGACCAGACAAGGACGGTCACAAGGTGTGCTTCCCTCCTCTACCACCAGGAGTCTGCCGCGAGCTGCTGAGGAAGGCAGGCATAAACACAGCAAAAGGATAGAAGACACTGGAGAGGTACTTGGGTAATCGCCAAGAACTTAGAAATGAGGGAAAGCAGGGTTCTTAACCTTGTTTTTGAGTCACAAAGCCATTTGACAATTTGACTCATCCCACCTCCCTCCCAATCTACACAGACACACTCTTTTGCACATAATTTAAGGGATTTCCCAGCACACCCTGAAATTCCTTTATGGATCTTCTTCTCTGGACTATAATCTCCTGGAAGGCAAGGACTGGGTTTGTTCTCTGATGTGTGTGCAGCACCTATGAAAAGTGCCTGAGATATAGGAGGTGTCAACAAATGTTTGTTGAGTGTTAAAGAGCAGAAGCAAACCTGCGGTTGACTGACAGAGGCCCGGCTGGGGTGTGCAAATAACAATGGGATCAGCGCCTCAAGAGGCTTTGATAGTGACGTCCCTGTCACTGTTCTTGACATTTAAAACCAGGGCTGAGGAAATATGAGCTTTCACTCCTCTAACCCTCTGGTCCTGACCTAATCTGGTGATCTGAGACATGTTGGGTCAATGGTGGTTGCAGGGAAGAGATGAAACATGACATTTTGAGGGTTCTCACATTGCTGCCCAGTTTTTGCTGTGGCTTTCATATCAATTTATTCTAAGTGCTTTTTTGAAGTCAACATTCAGTTAATTATGTGTGTTGCATTTACTGAGCATCTTAAGATCTACTGTGTTCCAAGAGGGTGCTTAAAAGATGTTGTGATCCTTGAATCTAATGAGGGTTACAGTTCTAGTCCTCATTTTATACACAAATTTATATATGCAAATAGATATGAGGGGGCATATCTTACCTCTATTTGCTGCAGAATTCAGGGCACTAATGTAAGTGGATTCTCTCAGGACCATGTCAATTGTGCCATGCCGGGGACGGATGTTATCTGCTCTAACTAACTGCACCAAAACCCGAACTCTTGCTCAGACAAAATATACTGCTGGTCTAGCTTAGTAATAGACATTTTGCCTTACTATTAGTATTATTTTTAGTTGCCCGATTACTTTTTGTTCGTTCATGTTCTTCATAACCTCTTCATATATTTGGTACTGTTGATACTCATACCATCTTAGATTTTTCCTCCCCTGCTTGCTAACACAGCATGATTCTGTTTCTGTTGGTTTGCTTTCTGACCACTCCTCTTTTCCCCTCATGGTGACTCTTTTACCTGACTTTTAACTGAAGGCCTTCACTGAGGTTCCATTCTTTTTTCTTCTTTATGTAAACTTTTCCAGAGTATGGTTTCATATCCACTTGCTTCCTCACCCACTCGTTCATGGTTGAGCCTCTTCTTGTGTCCCTTACATGGTACTAGGCTTAGGGAATACCAAATTGATTAAAATCTAGTTTCTGCCCTCAGGGAGTCAAACAACTGATAAGCAGTAGCCTGACCCAGTAACTGGCTCTTTCTACTCACATGCCAGTGCACTGCCCCTTTTTTAAAAGACGCTAAGGCTCAATTTTAATCTCACATCTTCCATGAATCCTGTGCATGCACTTCCATCCTTCACTGACTTCCTCTGCATCCAAACTGCTGTAGTCAGGATAACTGGGTTTTACTCCTTCAACAGCTTTGTTACCTTGGGTAACTCATTTGACCTGTGCTGGACTTGTTATCTCCATCTGTGGAATGAGGAAGTTATAACATGAGGACCCTTCCATCTCCAAAATTCTATGGTTTTAAGATTATACACAATTGCAGAGAGGTGGTGGCTAATATAAAATAGCAATTATACAATAAAGCTAATGCTATTTTAAAAAAACTTATGAGTACCATCCTCATTAGAGTTACTAGTATATCATAAAATGGTTGGATCTGAAAGTATTTGTCTTTGTTACCTATTATAATTAGCCAGTTGCCAGAACCACTGACATGCTCAGGTAAAGGGAAGGCAGGCTTTGGAGTGGCTGGAGTAAAAAGAAGGGTAGGGTGGCAGCCTTAAACTTTCTGGAAGGATTGTTCTCATATAGATATTGTTCTAAGGTCATTGACCTTTTAGTAAATGTGTGGCTTAATTCATAAATTTATGAATGTCATTCATGTAAAATAAATTTCTGAAGAGTAAGAGTTTTGCTTTAAATCTTAAAAAATAACTCTGATTAACAAGTGATATTGTTTTCTTTGTCACTGATACTTTGAATTGAAAAAACAACAGAGGCCCATTCAAGCTAGTTGACTAAAAGTGTGTGTGTGTGTGTGTGTGTGTGAGTGTGTGTGTGTGTTTGTGTAATGATGAAAAAATATTATATGGCAATGAAAATGAGTCACATGGAGTGCAGTTGAATCTCTTAAATATAAGGTTGAGTAAAAGATGCCAAATACAAAATAATGCACGGTTCCATTTATATGAATTTCAAAAACAGGCCAAACTAACCTGTGCTGTTAGAAATCAGGATAAAGGTTACCTTTGGGATAGAAGCAGGAAACTTGAAAGGGACTTCTGGGTGCTGGTAACATTCTATCTCTTGAGCTGGGTGGTAGTTACATGAGTGTGTTCACTTTATGATAATTCATTGAGGTTAGGATTTGTGTGCTATTCTGTATGTTATGTGTTATATTTAAATAAAAAGTTAAAACACTCAAGTTCTACACTATGGATTCCTGGTTTCAAGTGCAAGAAAAGAATGTCTGGAGAGGGAGAACCCAGCATAAACTTGAGCAGGAGGCTCAAGAGCTGGGCTCTGGAGATTAGTTGGGTGGAGAAGACCTTCCCAATAGTAGGACACGTGGGGACACAAGGACATTTGGGGGCAGAGCAAAGATAGTGGTTAGACTGAAGTAAAAGATGTGTAAGGGAGAGAGTAAGAGAGTCAGGCTGAGCAGCTTGGGTTTTTTTCTTCTGGATGGTGGAAAATCACTGAACATTTGGCATGTTGGTAGCAGTACTTTAGGATGTTGGAGAGGAGGGAACTAGGTAGCATGGAGGCGTAGGGGTAAACACACTTGTCACGATGGGACAGGAGATGGGGCAGATGGAGGACTGTGCACTGTGAGGCTTTCTGAGATATTTCTGGTGGTGGTGGTGTTGGCTAGTGTTCTAGCTTCGGTTCTTGCTAGTGTAGACAGGTATGGGTTTGCATCCTTTCCTAAGTGGGCCTCAGGCTCAGGCTCAGGCTCAGGGCCAGCTTTGTAAATTGTGCCCCTGAGGACGCTCTCATGATTGGATCCTTCTCTGAAAGTGCATGCTCTCACCTGAGCTGATCCTGCCCTGCCCCACCCCGCCCCGCCCCAGTGGGGTCCAAGCATGGGACCCAAATGTGAGAGCCTTTTATCGTATTACCCCTTTCAGCCCTGAAAGTGCAGTCTGTTTGTGACAGTAGAAGCCTCAGCACGACAGTGCCCAAGCCTGCGCTGCCGTGTAAGCAGGACATGCAAGGCATGGTCATTCTGCCTCATCTAGGCTAATGTGAGTATTGCCGAGTCCCCTCTGTGAGCGT
The DNA here is from genome assembly GCF_964194185.1 of Rhinolophus hipposideros. Taxonomy (NCBI): domain Eukaryota; kingdom Metazoa; phylum Chordata; class Mammalia; order Chiroptera; family Rhinolophidae; genus Rhinolophus; species Rhinolophus hipposideros. The sequence continues at coordinate 29,007,298 of NC_138051.1, forward strand.
TGCCCTGCGTATTGCTGACCCTTCTGTAGAATGCAGATGGTGGGGACAGAAGGCTAGTTTTCTGCGTCCTGGGAATCCTAGCCAAGGAGGGTTAAGCAAAATCCCCATGTAGAGAAGCATCTTCCCTTTGTCTTCACTCTTTGTAGCCAACTAGATATATTGTCCAAGGAGAAATCAATTGAGGCAAAACTGTGACCTGACAAGATGTATCCCAGGGCAGCAGTGACAGTGTTCCAGAGTGGGATGGCCAGTATCTCAGTAGGGACAAGGAAAACAAGATTTGTTCTTTGCCAAAACTGCAGACTAGCAGAACTTCTAGAAGTAACAGCAACACTTAATATGATGGTTTATGATTTCCTAAGGTACTTCATATGAATTATCTTATTTTCCATCTTGAACTTCTTAACCAGGCAGAGAAAGATGGGGAAAAGAACATTATTCCTGCTTGTCATGTGAAGATTCATGAGCAGTGTCTAGAAAGTTGAGGTGATTTATCCAGTCTTGTATGTGAATTATATGTCAAGAAAGCATCTAAAAAAGAAAAGGTCTTCGTGCAATGCAGACACAGTGAGCTGGCTGGAGAGACTATCCATATGGCATGACTACACTGAGGTGAGGCAGGTCTTGGGGACAGACTCCATGCAGGAATGGTTGGCTGATGTAGAATTCTGACTCAGTTTAGACAGCAGCTTAACTCAGTCCTCAGGATTTTTAGTCTTCTTCTTTTACAAATTTATTATTCTGTTTCCTAGTCTAGTCCGTAGACCTCTTGATCACTAATAAGCACCTGGCTCCTTCTATCTAGAGTCCAGGCTATCCCCTCATGGTTATCTAAGCCCTATTTGAACTCCTCCTTGAAATCTGTTTGCTTGACATTTGATTTGCTTCCTAGATTAATGATCCAGGGCAAATATCCTATAAAAGGAACTTTTCTCACCTTTCCTTGTTCCTCCATTTCTGTGATTCTTCTGAACTCAAGTTCCTTTACATCTCTTTAAGACCAACAGCTGTTCAAGAACAAGTACTTTATCATCTCCAAAGACTGGCATCAGTCACAGACCCTGCAACGTGGCACTCAATGTGTGTTTGCTCATGTATGTTTCCCCCCTCACCCCTCATAACTACAATCACATTATACATGACAGTCACGTTATACATAAACGTATGTGTATATATAATCAATACTCAATATATGGAGTGGATAACTTTTTTGGATAACTTTTTTTTAATATAAAGAAACACTTGTTTATTTTTTTAAAATACAGAAAATATAGGCAATGAAGAAGCAAGTAATGATCCCCTGCAGTCATATCATCAAGTAATAACCGCTCTTCACAGTTTGGCATATATTTTCTTCATTGTCTTTTAAAGTAAAAATTTTGACACATGCCAAAGAATATATTTAACATTTATCTACATCTAAATTATACAGCTTAATGAGATATTGAACACCATTGAGCCCACCACCCAAATCCAAAATGGACAATTACTAATACGGATTCCTCTCCTAGCTCATGCCCTGCCTCCCTGCCCCAGAGGTAACCCCTGTTCAGAAATTTGTATTTATCATTCCCTTCCCTTTTAAAATCATATTTTATTACGCTGTGCAATGCCTGTACAATACAATATTTAGTTTTATTGGTTCCTAAGCTTAAATTTTTTAAAAAAACTTACTGTGTGTAGCTCTCTGGGATTGCCTTTTTTATAATGTTTTTAAGATTGATCTTTCCTGTTGATTGAGTTGTAGTTCATTCATTTCATTGTATAATATTCCATTCTGTGGTCATACCACTATTTGTTCTCTTGCCTTTGGACCTTGCTCCATCCTTCCCTCCCTCCCCCTCTCTCTCCCTATCTTTCTACTGTGAACATTCTTGTTTGTCTCTTGGTGCACATGTACAAATTTCTCTACCTAGGAGTAGAATTATTGGGTCACAGATCATATGAATGTTAACTTTTACAAGGTAATGACAAATTATTTTCCAAAGCAATTATATAAATTTACACTCCCACCAGCAATATAAAAGAATTTCTATGGATCCACATTTTCTCCAACACTTGCTATTGTCCTATTTCTTTTTTTTTTTCTATTTCTTTTTTTAAAAAACAATATAGTGGGTTAAAATGGTATCTTGTCTTAATTTGCATTTCTCTAATTACTGAGATCAAACCTCTTTTTGTACATTTATCGGCTATATTTCTTTCCTGTTTAGTAGAATTCAGATCAAATGTTCAGGTCATTTTTTTTCTATTGGATTGCTTTTCTATTTCTTATGGCTTTATAAGAATCAATATATTAACTATATATTATAGTTAATAATAAACATTTGTCCATTATCTGTGTCACAGATATGTTCTCTCATTTGTGATTTGCCTTTATTTGGGGGGTTTTTAATAAACAAAAAGTCTTAATTTTAATGTAGTTTAATTTATCAATATATTTTTGTTGTTGTTTAGCACTTTTCTGATCGTCTTTAACAAGTTCTTTTCTACCCTAAGGTCAAAAACAATATTCTCCTATATTTTCCTAAAAGTTTTCATTTTTACATTTAATTTTTTTATCCATCTAGAATGGATGTTAGTGTCTGATATGAGGTAGGGAATCCAATTTTACTTTTTTTTCTCCATATGGACAACCAGCAGTACTAGCTTCCTTTCACCTCTGACATATCACTATTCCTTATTTGTATGGGTCTGTTTCTTGGCTCTGTATGTTTTGTTGGTCAGTTTGTGTGTATTTGTGCCAATGCCATCTTGCTTTAATCACTCTTGTTTTATAAATCTTGATATCTGCTAGGGCAAGCCCCCCACTCCACCCCCACCGCAATTTCTTCTTCAGCAATGTCTTGACTATCTTAGGACTTTACTGATTTACATTTTGTCCCCAAAATCATGTTACTACGTTTGTAACTTGCTTTTAAAAATTTAATAATAATAATACATTGGGAATATTTTGTCATTACATAAATTTTGTCATTTACATATTATAGTAAAATATAATTTTTAATGGCTGCATGATACGTTATTTAGATGTACCATAATTTATGTATTTCATCCCCATTTTTGGATTTTTAACTTGTTGCCAAATTTTCATTATTATAAGCAATTCTGTGGTGAATATTCTTGTGGCAAAATCTTTTAACATATCCATGATTATTTTCTCGAGATGGAAGTAGGATTTCTGAGTCTAAGGATTTGTTCAATTTTAGGGATTTTGATACAAATTGTTATATTATTTATTAGAAAATTTATATAAACCGTGTGACAGTGTAAGTGTCAAGGCAGGCACCTTTGTTAACAGTAAACATTATCATTAAAAAAAAAACAGGTTTCAATTTGATAGGCAAGTAATTTAAAACCAAGTTAAATTTGGATTTCATACCTAATTTGGATTAGCACATTTGATGTTCATATTTTTCTCATGAACAGCAAGGGGGTTTTGTACACTGAACACGCTCCTAAGCATTATCCCCTTTGTTCCATCAGAGGGCTTGAACCCCAGCCCCCAGGCCCATGGAGAATCAGACTGCCACCATGACAGAGTTTATTTTGCTGGGATTTCCCCTGAGCAGGCAGGAGGAATGGATGTTCCCGGTGCTGCTGCTGCCCGCGTTCCTGCTGACACTCCTGGGGAACCTGCTCATCGTCTCGATGTGCTGTCCTACTCCCGCCTCCACACACCCATGGACTTCCTCCTGTGCAACCTCTCTATCTTGGACATCCTCTTCAGCTCAGTCATTTCTCCAAAAGTGTTGGCCAACTTAGCATCTGGGGGTAAAACTATCTCCTTTGCTGGGTGTGTCACCCTGTGCTATTTCTACTTCTTCCTGGGCACCGTAGAGTTTCTTCTGCTGACAGTCATGTCGTATGATATCGCTATGCCACAGTCTGTTACCCCCTGCAGCATAGCACCATCATGAGACCTACTGTCTGCTTTGGGACCATTGTGTTCTCTTGGGTGGAAGGCTTTTTATCCTGCTCTTTTCAATCATCCTCATCTCCCAGCTGCCCTTCTGTGGCTCCGACATCATTAACCACTTCTTCTGTGACAGTGCCTGGCCCTGGCCTGTGCAGACACCACTGTCATTGAGCTGATGAAGTTTATGCTTTCGTCCACCATCATCCTCTGCTGCATAGCCCTGTGGCCTATTCCTATACCTACATCATCTTGACAATAGTACGCATCCCTTCCACAAGTGGAAGGAAAAAGGCCTTTAACACCTGTGCTTCCCACTTGACAATAGTCATGATTTCTGGAGGCATCACGGTGTTTATCTATGTGACTCCGTCCCAGAAAGAATATCTGGAGGTCAACAAGGTCCTTTCAGTACTGAGCAGTGTTGTGACTCCATTCCTCAACCCATTTATATACACTCTGAGGAATGACACAGTGTTGAAGGCCCTCAAGGACCTGTGGGTCAGGTTTCAAGTAGTTCTAGAAAAGAGAATGATGACAATGCTGAGGAGCAAATTGTCATCTTACAAAGACCACTAAGGAGGGGCCAATCCGTCTTCTTCACCACCATGTATCCAGTACAAATCCCCAGTAGTAGAAAGAGAGGACTTACCTTAGCAAAGGGCTGAGCTAGCTAAGGGATCCCTAACAGTCTATAGTGGACAGAAGACTGAGCTTGGAGATAGGGACTTGAACTCTGGCCTTGGTTCTAACTTGAACTCTGTGGCCAGAGCTGTGTCACTGTGGCACTAGCCACTGTGACCCTCAGTGCTCTCATCTGAAGTGTGAGGGCTGGACTCAATGATCTCTAAGTCCCATCCACACTGACTATTCTCAGAATTATAGAAGGACCTTGTAACCTGTGTCCTATTCAAAGTCCTAACATGTTTGGCTCCATTTCCTCATGGATCCTGAATGCAATTCTTCTATCAGCTGGCACAGAGTGCTTCCTGGTCCCCTCTGCATGGGCCCTCTTTCCTTCCATCTTCTCTAGGAATCTTTCTAGGAATAACCTTTATTATTCTCCAGACCATCATTATATCCCATAATCCATTATTTTTCCACAGTGAACATTTGTAATGATTGTGGTGGATATATGTAGTCTGTGTTATTTAATAATACTGTTTCCTGTAATAGTACATGTTTTTGGTATCCAATGTGCTCACATTCTAATGTAAGACATGGCCCAGTTCCCTCAGCCTCCAATGATTGGCCCATACTGGATGGATAAGCTGACTGAAGGCATAATTCATTGCCTGACCAGTGATGTATGTATAACCTGTGTGGCGTGGCTGGGACAGATAACTTGTACAAACAAATGTCTCTTTTTTGAGAGTTTGAACCAAGAGATGCAGAGACTTACCAGATAATGGTGATGTTCCCCCTGGAAACTCAAGTAGGCTTAGCTCCTGGAGTGGCCATTTTGGGGGGCATGTACAAGCTGATGAATAATGAGAGGAAACCAGACTCCCTACTGAAGAGAATGGAGTTGGTGTGGAGAGAAAAACAGAGAAGAGCTAGATGAGAGCCCTCTCAGCAGCAGAGACACAGAGTGAAAGGCCCTCGTCTCTCATGACTTCCCAAGTCAGGGAGTTGGCAGTTGTGTTTCCTCCTCCTGATTCGATAAGGTTGCTTGTACCCATAAATCAAACCCCTTTTTATTAAGCTGTTTTAGAGAAGGTCTTTGTTCCTCGAGACCAAAAAGCAGCTTGACTACAAAGCACTCTCTCTTTCTCTCTGCACCAAGTGCAGCCCTCCCCTTTTCTAGCTCCAAGGAACTAGAAAAGATGTCTGTTTTGAACTGAACTCTTAGTCTGAATTCTTGGTGCCTAAACACTGCCTGGGATGTTTGACTGGAACCACCTAAGCTTATGGTTCAGGTCCGTGCAAGCCAAACTTTTCAGTGTATCAGACATACTGAGGTTTTCTTTCCTGCTCCCTTCAGCTTCTAGCACTACAGCACCCACTTTGCCTGAATAACACTTGTACTCCCTGTGGAACTTGTCAGAGGGACATCACACACCTAAAGAAACTCTGTAGAGTGCTGTGGAAACAAATGAAGACCACTCAAATGAGAACAGAGTCTATTTATCCAGAACTGGATATAGCATAGGAGTCGGCCACCATCACTTGGTTTGGCAAAGACTCCAAGGCAGGCAGGGAGTGGGGAAGCTTTATAGGAGATGAAGAGGGTAAGGCTCAGGTATGCTCTGATTGGAGGGTTTTGGTATGGGGAAGTTGAAAGTGGGCTAACTACAAGTGAGGCATCTTTTGTGATTGATTTGGGGAGCATATGTAGTTATCTCTGATTAGTCCTGAGTTTAAAGGAGTGGGGACCAGGTCGGGGAGACGGCAAAAAATAGGGAAGTTGGCAATCTTAACCATGGCCTGACTATTCTGGGATGATTGCTGCAGAAGTTGTAGTTTGACTTCCCTGCCTGGTTGCTTCAGTTTTGAGTCAGAATTCTACTCTCACGTGTGGTCTGACTATTGCCCCTTTGTGTATTCAGTGTCTCAGTTCTTAACACATTTAAAGTTCTTGAAACATTTTAAAGTTTAAGCAGATAGACAGTCCTCCAAAAACAGACAACCAGATCCCATGAGTAGCAGATGATGAAAAGTGAGCTCAGATAAGCAGAGTTTACGAGTGGTTTTGCAGGCCAGTAGTGGGAGCTGTAGAAACTAAGAGGCTCTTTCATGTACTGGGGACCCTGCTTCTTTGAGTGACCCAAGCTCCAAGATTTAAACCCTTTGGCTGGTAAGTCCTGCCCAGGGCACACCCGCACTAGAAGCAGCTCCCTGTTGCCGTACATCTGGCAAAGCAGTTAAGGTTCTGAATCCCAGTCTTCAAGGAGATTGAAGAGAAAGCCGAGTCTAAGGTTGGATTAGTGGAGGGAAGGAACCTAGGCCTCTGCTTCTCTGTAGGGCTTTGAGAGGGCCTCAGAACCACTTTCCAAGGCTGGAAATGTTTCACTTAAAACACCTGGACGTTCATGACCCCTCAGTTGTTCTTCCTTAGCTCCAGGGAGTCTTTAAACCACTGACTGGGTTTGGATTTAAACACAGCCACAGATTTCCAAGTTCCCACTATGAACCTTTAGCCAAACACTTCCGTTCACTTCCTTCTTCTAAGCATTTTCACCCTTTGTGAGGTTGGTGTACTTGACAATCTGTCTTCTCCAAGAAACAGCCAAGTGCCTTTGAGGGCAGAAGACTGGGTGTTGTTAATTTTTGGGTCCTCTGCCCTATTTCTCCCAGGAATCTACAACAGTGTTTCTCACACTAGGTAGGCTCAGTAGATATCTACTAAAAAATGTAAAAATGGTTCAGTGTAGCAATAGTCCTTTTAAAAAATGCACGTCTTAGCTTGGACTTGGATTGGGCCATTCACATTTAAATAAAACAGTTCAGCCTGTCTGATAGAAGGTTTGAAAAGAATGGAGGAGGAAGTCACTTGAGGGCTCTGGGAGGGCCTCTGACTGGTGGGTATCAGGAAATGGTCATGTGTTCAGATGTGGGGATGAAGGTCAAGAAAACAGGTTTTTTTTGTTTGAAAACTTTGCCTCAGTTGGTCTGTACCTGCTCCCACTTTTACACTCATGCTAGTTCCAAGACCAAATAGGAAGTTGCTTTCCCCCTTCTTCAGAAGACTGAGTCATAAAGATAGCCTGTCACCTGGTCCTAGAAAGCCTGGGGATTGGCTGTGCTCAAGTGGGCCCCAGCAGACTTTCTCTAGTCTGTGCATGACTTCTTTTTCCTAATATATCTGTGACCCCCAAAGCCCCCATTTGCCTGTGGTCTGTTAACATCCCAGAGGGCTGCTCCAGGCTGCAGCAGGCAGAAGCTGAGGGGCTCCCAGGCCTCCACAGACATATGGCCATCTGATACTCGGCAGCTGTTGGGGAAATATAATTAAAAACAAAATCTTCTGCCAACCCCAAAACTTCTCCATAAAGGTAGAAGAGAAAGAAAACAACTTTATTACTGAGTACACATTAAACCAGATAGTGATGAGCATCAAAAATCCACTAAGGATTGCAAAGACAGAAAGAATTCTCACTTTTGTTTTTTCATATAGCCAAGCAGATATACTGAATTATGTATCAAAAAACCACATTTGTCTAGATTAAATAGCTAGTCCTCAAGTAAGAGGAGTTGATGGCACCATTTGTCACACATCCTAAATTCACTTGGCAGGTGGGGTGACCATCTGTTAGTTAATTAGCTTTATCCAAGGAAAAATAAACATCTCCTATCTTTAGGGCAGGAGTTAGTTTGGGAGCGAGGTGTCCACTGGAATTTAGCTTCCTAGCCTCCTGCAGAGACCAGAAGCTAGGGGAGCTATCTTTCTTGATGACCACATTTCAAAGAGATAGATGGTTCCCAGGTCCTCAGAAAGATATCCTGGGTCAGAGTCTCCTTTAGCTTTTTAAATGATTTATATACATTTCAAAGAGATTGGGAGCTCACCTCTGAAACGGACATCATGGATGTAAATCAAAATTAGAATCACCTTTGGAGAGACTTTTTGTTTTTAATCTTTAATGTTTAATTATAAAAATACACATTTGTTTTAAAATTTCAGCCAGTATAGTAAGTGTATAAAGTAAAACATGAGAACCAACTCCCCTTTTCCAGCAGCAAACATTATATTTATAGAACATATGCGTGTTTATTTACACACGTAGCTTTTGTTTTACAAAAGCGGGATGATGTTATATGATTTGCCTGCAACTTGATATTTTAAAATATGTTTTCATATCAAAACCTATAAAATTACATAATTTATTTTTAGATGTTACTTTTGTAACCAAAGGACACAGGTTTCTAGTATTTTGTTAATGGCATTAAAATTTACTGGCATAAATGCCTACTATTAGGACTCATGCCTCGTACTGTATGTCTATCTTAAATTTCAGTAGGTTAGTTTGGTAGATTCCACCAAATTGCCTACAAAAATGTGGTAACAATTTTCTTCTCCCACCATCACTGTATGAGGTCATTTCATACAATGATGGTGGGAGAGGACATTACTTCTTTTTCTTAATGTATCTGTGGCTCCCAAAGCCCCCGTTTGCCTGTGGCCTGTTAACCTCCCAGACTGCTGCTCTGGGCTGCAGCAGGCAGAAGTTGGGGGGCTCAAAGGAAGTCAAGTCACTCACCACTGGTATTACTAGATATTGTCAACCTTAAACAATTTTTTTTGTCAGTCTGCATGTAAAAAAATAGTTTCTCATTATTGTTTTGTATTTTCTCTATTACTAGTGAGGTTGAGCCTCTTTTCATACGTTCGTGGTCATCTATATATCTTCTGTGAATTGCTTATTCATATTTTTTGCCCTGTACACACAAAAAAACATTTATTTTTCTGCTGAGTTTCTTTTCCTTTTCTGATTGCATAAACTATTTTCATTGTTTATCAAAAGCCTCAATATTTTGCATACCCTTTTAATCCTGCAATTTTACATCTAGGAAGGAAATCATTGGTTAAAAGGACAAAAATGAATGTCCAAGGTGCTTAACACATTGTTTTTAATAGAAAAACATTTGGAAGGCACTCTAAAACTCAACAATAGAAAATTGGATCAATACATGTGGAAAATCTAAAAAATGGAATATAATTAAGAATGACAAATTTCTTATATACTATATTTATTGATGTAGAGATTTATAATATAGAAGTTTTTAAAAATTTCCTAAAGCACTTTGTCAGTATTCTTTCATTCTGGTAAATATATATTTATATATAATAACATGTATGTGTGTGTATATACATATATATTCTCAGAATATATATGTATATATAACAGGGATGCCAAAAAATGTATACATGTGACTTGTATTCATCTTTTGTTATCAGTATATATTGAGTATTACAATTTTAATACAGTTTTTTCCTTTCTTAAAATGTGCATACTTTTTTGGCACCCTCTGTATATACACATATATATTAAAATATTTAATATGGTTATTTCTGGGTAGTGTAATTATGTTTTTTTAAAAGTCCTTTAATTTTTTTACAATGTAAATGTTCTATTTACATAAAAATAAAGAAAAATGTTCTCAGAATTGAACCTCCACTCGGATCAGGGTATAGTGAAACCATATCCATGTAGTGGAACCACGAGTCTCCTACCAAGCCGGGAATGAGACCTAACGTTGCATTAACTTCTTTGGCAGCTTCATCCTTTTCTGCTTCAATCTGAGCCTTTAGGCCACTAAAACCTCCAGACTGGTATATTGGCTTAACCTTTTCACATGAACTGTCCTTGTTGTACTTGTTTCATTTATCTTTTGATGTAAGAAACTTGACATTCATCTCTGCCTGTAGTTTGATCTGATAAGACAACTGGTGTAGCTGTTTTCTGATTGGTGAAGCCTCTTTTCTTCCCCAGCAGGATCCTTTGGAGCAAAACCTATTGAAACTTCACACTCGCTGTCCCTTTTGAGCCCCTTAGGTAATTTTCGTGGGAACATTTTGAAATCTGACTTCCTGAAATCTATAAAACTTATGTCTGACCACCTTTCTTCAACATTCTAGTATATCAACTTGTCAGTAGGGCAAGAATTTACTAGGAGCTCTGCTTCCAGCAGCAGGAGACGATGAGTAGATGTCTTGATGCTTGGGACCTCCCGCACTACTGTATTCAGCCTACGGTCAGTTTTAGTCTCAATTTTAAAAAGCATTGTCCATGTCCTCTGTTTATCTTAACATCTATTCTGTACTCCTGCCAGGTTTTATTTTCCTGTTTGTTTCTTCTTTCAGTTCCATCCACACAGTTCCATTTTCTGTTTTATGATTTCCTTTTTGACATATATGATTGTTGAAACTTGAATTAGATGAGCTTCCTCCAAACAATGTCATCTTTCCACAGCCACCCTCTCAGTCATGAGTTCCACTGCATCAATCTTGTGATAAAATTCAAGTTCCTTTCCCACTCTGGTTTTCTATAATGTAGCTCTTCCTGGACTTTAGGATTTTACTAACGTTAATTAAAATTGCAAGGAAAAAAATCCCTGAAATTGATATGTTTGGCAATAAGAGGTAACATTTCCTCCCACAAACAATCGTAGAATATCAACATCTTTTCATAAAAGAACAATAGTTTAATCCTGAAAAAGTTTAGGAAGGACATAATTTCAGAATTTAAAAATATTGAAAAAAATGTTATTTATTTCATCACAGACCAGAAATACTTTGTTGTGGACCAGCTCCAGCCCACAGGCCGGTGTAGGAAACCGTTGCTACAATACATGGTTTTGTAGTTTTATATGGACACTTTTCTCTTTCCTTGAAAATTTTAGGAAGTATCTGATACCCTTTTGGTGTGTGTGTTAGTTACCTCATAATTTGTCAGAAGCCCATAAATCTTCTGTTATACGAAAAAAGCCCTCTCCCAAATCCTGTTCTCTGACATATTAGTTGTCAGGTGTTCAGCTTCCTGCTCTTTCTTTTTCAATGTCAAAGTGAGGAGATGAAAATATCACCTGCAATCCCAAGTCCCTCAGAGTCCTCTTCAGTAAACTAGCATGTCCCAGGTTTCTTCTGGTAGTAGAATTGGTTTTGATAGTATCAACTGAAATATGAAGTTGCCGAATTATTAACAAACTCTCCATCAGGCCTCAGAACACAAAGGAAGGTGCGCCTAACCATTAGCAAGGCCAAGTTTGCAGAGGGCTCCTCCTGGCCTTTTACAGTCAACAACCAGAGAATGCGCTCTTCCCTTCCTGCATTGGGGGGAGGGCTCTGTGCATCTGTTGGCATCAATGAACCCCCTTAGTATTCTGTCTAGGAATGTGTTATTCTCAAAAAATTATCAGGCTGCGATTGTCTTTCCTCCTTAATCCTAGTGAAGGGTGGTATTTAACAGAATAAAGACAAAGACTTTTCTAGCATAATAATGTTGAACTTGTGCTATGAGAAAACAGTCACTATTAGCAAGTGAAGAGATGGTTTGTCTTGAACTATTTCACCTGGATGGGGTTGGGACTGACCCTCAAAAATCTGAAGTGTCTTCCTTGCTTCTGCAAGGACCCTGGGGGTGGGGAGAAGAAAGAGGGAATCTAAAGAAAGAGCCCAGACCCCATCCAAGGAGGACTCTGTAGACACCATAGAATTGGACACCATAGAATTGAAAGGTCTATGGTGAGAAAAGAAATATTTTGCACCATTTGTTGGACATTGTGTTTATTAGCCAGTAGGATTATTTCCTAGCTGGTCGCGAACGGTACCTGCAGTTGTGGGCTTACAGTGTGAGATGTCAGAGTGGAGAGAGGTACTCATCAAGATTTCATCATTCTTTGGGTAATGACACCAGACTGGCTTTTTAGCACACATATTTTGGTGTCTATCCCCAAGGAGGAAGTTAAATTTAGCACACTTCCTGGTAGCCACTGAACAGGGAAAGACTTCCCTGGTCCTGGGTTAGTCACAGTCTTTTATGTCTCTCTCTGGAATCTCTCCTTGTAAACTGCTAGTCCTTTGAGCTCCAGTTTATTGCGTGAACTGTTACCATAAAATCTTTAGAACATGCCAGGAAAGGTGCTGATTGGCTGGTATGTTCATAGTGATTTCTTAGTCCCAGCCCTCGGAATGTTAGGAATGCCCTAGTCATGTTAAGACAAGGGATTGTAATGGTGGCACTAAATCTTCTATTTCAAGAGTTGGATCTCTGGTCTTTTTGAAAGTTTTCTTTTCTTTCTTTGCCTCTTAATACCTCTGCTTCCCATACCTTTACTATGCACACGAGTTTCAATGTTTCTATTGACTTCGGCCCATGCTGGTCCTGTGACTTGGGAGAGGTTTTGCATCAGCAGGGGAGCCACTCCTGGCTCCAACTTAAATCTACGGAACATATGCAAAGGTTGCCAAAGAAGACCGGCTTAACTGCACCTTTCCCCCACCCCAACAGACAAAGCCGAACTCAATAGAAAATTCCACTACAGGCCGAAACTGCCTTAAGCCTGGAGAAACCGTCCAGAATGTGCTGAATAGAAACCATCTTATCTTAGAAGCCACCTAGTCCTGCTCCCTGCTTGCTTGTGACCCCCCCTTATAAAACTCCATACCTCTCTTACGGCAAGGTTATGGTCCTTTGTAACCTGAACTCTCGCAGCTCAAGGAGGCCAAATAAATTCTAACAGACCAATTTTTGTCCCCAGTGACTCATTCGTCTGGCTGTACCTAACAAGTCAGATGGAGTGTGTGTATATGTGGGCCTGGTAGTGTAACCAGGGCACTCTGGGTGATTTTCCGCAGACTCTTGTTGCACCTGCTCCTGAGGAATATGTTTGCATTGTGTGGGTTTGGGAAAATCAGATCATGTGTGGCCCTCCAAAGTGGTTCTGGAGCAAGCAAGAGATGAACTTTCAGGGCCACAGGTCGTACTTCTCTACAGGGGCCATCTGGGTCAAGTGTCAAGAGACATAGCGTCCCTTAGTCCAGTGCCTGCAGACAGGGGGCCTCAGAATCTCCTAGGGAATGTGTTTAAATGCAATGTCATGGTCAGACTCCATCCAGATTTATTGAATAAAACTCTGGAGAATACAGCCCAATAATCTATATTTTTAAAAATACCCTGGGTTGTTGTGTTATGTGAACAGGTTTGATGACTACTGCCTCCAAAGGGGTGGTAGCATCACTCAGTGTTGACAAACTATTTCGCTTTTAACTCCTAAACATTTCTTGTATCTTTCTCTTCTGTGTCCATTAGCCACTGGCCAAGTCCAAGCTTCCAGCGTCTCTGGCCGGGACCACTGCAGTAGCCTCAAAGTTCCCTTGCAGGGACTCATCCTCCTCCAATCTATACTCCACAGAGCAGCCAGTGTGGTCATTTCAAGTCCCAAATTGGATTCTGTCACACTCCAGACCCTGTCCTGACACTCCAGTTATTTTTTTCCATTGCTTTTGGGATGAGCTCAACATTCTTTTCGTGGCCAGAGGGCCTATGTGAGCGGCTCCCCACCCAGCTCCCCAGCCCTGTCTCACAGCCATCTTCCCTGCTAACAGGCCTTTACATTCCATGTTCTCTCCAGACACTCCTTCCCCTCCCTCTACCTGCACTTCCTTCAGCCTCAGCTGTCATTACTTCTGAGGGAAGCCTTCTTGACCTTTCAAGGGTAGGCCTTTTCAGTTGCAGTTTTATATTGATTTACATAATAATTTGATTAAGTGTGCCTCTCCATGTAGAGTGTAATTTCCCATGAAGGCAGGGACCATGTTTCTTCACTATTAGTGAAGTAGTAGTCTCAGTTCTTGGCATGCAATAAGCTCCAAATACTTGCCCTCTCCTTCAGACAGCTGAGTTGGCCATCAGGCAATCTTTAGTCAGAGAAGACAGAGGGTCTTGAGATGGATCACAGCTTTGTAATTATACCCAAGGGTTCCATTCATTCATCATGACATATGTAGTATTATGTGTTACTTTGAGCTGTGGAATTCTGGGCCTAACTGGAGTTCAGCCAGAACACAGCGGGCATTATTGGTAATGATTTGAACACTTTATTTTGAACATTTGGCATATCTCACTTCTCTTGACTCAATGAAAACAAACATTTATTGAACATGAACTAGATGCCAGATGTGCCTCTTGTCCTTAAGTAATTTATGATCTAGGGAGGAAAGACAGACATTAAGCAAGTGACCACATGTTTGAGTTTTACAAAAGGGGCAGTTGAGTGTGCCATGGAAACACAGAAGAGGGGGTCCAAGTCAAGCCTGAGGGGCCAGAGACAGGCTAAGGAATATTTGAGGGTATAAGGAATGTTTGAGGGGATGAGTAAGAGTTAGAACAGGCTATAGGGGACAGTCCCCATGAACTTCAGAAGGCTATTTACTGAGCAGCAGGGAGCACCCAGGTCTGCCTAATTCTCCTCCTGTGAATTAGGGTTTGGCCCGTCTGCACTCCCCATCCATCCTGAGTGGGTAGGATGGCCTGTGCCAATCTGGGTCTAAAGAGCGGATGCTACGCTAACGGGGAGAGGGAAAGCCGTGTCAGCAGGTATCTCTCAAGGCCCCCTTCTCTGCCTCAGGCATTACATGGGCTGTTCAGCATCACCCCAGCATTCTTGTCGGAGCAGTATTAAACATCAACACCGCCAGCAGTTTTCACTCATTTCTTTATTAATGTAGAAAAGGAGCCCAAGGTAGCTGGACCAGTAGTACAAAGCACCAGGAGTTAATATTCTGGTGTAAGGGTTGGCTTTACAGAAGAGAAGGGCAGGCAGGAGCTGCCCTGGTTCTGGGGCATGGCCCAGCCTACTGCCCCAAACCTCACAGCAGTACCTGGACCCTGCCCCTGGGAAAAAGTGACAGGTAGGCTGGGTGGGATGAACTGGAGCTAGATGGCAGGGACAAAGGGCCAGGCAGTGAGAACCATCCTGTGGCTGATGAGGACAGGAAACTGCTGGCATGAGGCTCCCTACTGCACCATGAGTAGGGGCTCCAGGTGGCCCCAGCTCTAGGGGCAGGTAGAAAAACCCTGGCGAGCATGGGAATCCAGATTCGGCCCTGAGTTGAAGGGCCTTTCCCTTCTCTCCCCAGGGGCCACCTTTGCTCTATACTACAAGTGGGGCTTCAGAGCCCAAGGCACAGAGGGAGGCCCAGGGACCTCCCTGTGGGGAGTAAGAGGGGGAAGGGAAGAAAGCACTGAGTGTCTCCCGCTTAGGCAGCCAGAGTTGAGACGCAGTGCAGGACAACAGCACCCTGTGCAATGGGGCTGGAATGTGTGGCAGGGATGGACTTATCCTTGGCCAGTTATCCCATGGCAATGGTGCCTGCCTCAAACCTCAGCAAATGGAGTCCACAATGAGCACTGGGTGTAGGCAGCCCTGGGTTCTAGCCTGAGCTTTCCTGGAAAAGAGCTTTATCACCATGGGCCAGCCATGTCCTGCCCTGACCTGTTCCTCATCTGTTAATGAGGCCTTAACAGGATGTGACCCCTCAGGTCATGGGAGGGACTCTGCAGAACAAGGAAGCTTCACGACCTGCTCTTGGTAGTTAAGCGGGAACTGGTGCCAACCAGACCCTGGACGCTGGCATGGGATGGGGGCCAGGGGCTGATGGAGGAGGAAAACGCTATTGCGTGAAACCTACCCCCACAAACATCCCAGAGCTGGGAAAGGCTGGGAGCCTCTCCTTTGGGGAAGAGAGGCTGCCCTCCCTTTGGCAGGGAAGAAACGTGGCTGGGTGCAGGCCCTTGACAACCACCATCTGGGTGACACTTGGCATGGAGGGAATGTTCTTCCCTGGCGTGAGGAGCTCAAGGCTTCTTGTGGCTTCTGCCTCAAGCCCTTAGTGTGCTGGAGTGCTCTTCACTGTGTTCCTGTCCTGAGGATAGCCCAAGACTCTGCCTGGCTGGCACATGTTAGTTGGTGAGGAAAGGACAGAGGGGTGAGTAAGCAGACAGGGAGGCGACTCTCTGGCTTTCTCCTCTTCCTCTAGGGAGAGCAGCTCAATCAACCGAGTCACAGATCTCTTCCACCATCGCATTGAAGATGTGTGGCTGGTCTGCATAGACGTGGTGTGAAGCACCCTCAATCTCCTGCGGAGAGAGAAACCCGCCGAGGGTGGGAAAGCCCTTTACTCCAGGCACTGGACAGCTGTCGAACCATTTCTTTTCCTTTAGACCTGCTTGCCCATCACTCATTAAGTACTTATGAGAAACAATGATCCACTTTTCTCCCCACATCTTGGCACTTTCCTGTGGGAGCCAATGACTCTCAGTATCCCATTCTCCTCCCATAGCCATTCCCTGCATCTTGCCTTCCATGCTAGCCCCAACACTGATGTGCTCATTTCACCTACAGGTCTGGTAAACCAGGGCCCAGTAGGCACCCAGCCCAATTAAGCACATTCATTAGCAAATGAGGGTGGAGGGGACTAAGAAAAAGGGGAAGGCAGGAGTGTGGTGAGAAGGTGTCATGGCAGCGTCTACTCCTCATTCTACTGTTCACAGCTCTGGTTTTGAGTGGGAATTACACGGGGGCTGGAGGGGTAGTGTGATGTCTGTGTCTGGCTACTGGGCAAGAACCTGCTTTTCACTGAACTGGGCTATCCAGAAGTGAGCGGCCCCTAATTATGAAATAACAGAGAGCCACCCCTTTCAAATCCAGTGCTCCATCTCAATCTGTCCATCCCTCTTTTCCTCACCCTTCTCTACCCTGAGAGCTCATCCATGCTGAGAGTCAACCAACAGGTGCTAGCATTGAATGCACAGGTTTTCCACCTCAGCCCTGCTCCTTGGATGGCCAACGTACCATGTCTCGGACATAGGAGTCCGGCCGCTGCAGCTTCACCTTTTCTCCTGTGCTCGTATCTATCCAGGTGTTGGCCCCATAGATCATGGTGATCGGCACATCTTTTCGAATCAAGTGAATTCGCTCTAACATGGGGCGCCGAGCCCAGCCGAAGGACTCCATCATGGCTTTGAAGGCCGTCTCACCACTAAGAAGCAAAATAAGGTGAGGCAATTAGTAGAATAAACCCCACAACATAAAATGTCAATTTATTGGTCTTTTCAGAGGCTGGGGCCATATTTTCTTCATCTAGGTATTCCTCTCAAACCCTGGGTTTGAGACTCATTAAATATTGGTAAGATTAGGAGATAGGACTGAATCTCCAGAGACCTCCTAGCACAGAACAATTAAAGGGACATGCTTGTAAAAACCCCAGGGCACTGAGTATTGTCCAAATATGCAATGAGTTAATATTTATTCAACAAATATTTATGTGTCATGCTCTGAGCTAAGGGAACATTTGAACAAGATCCTATACCTGCCCTCCTGCAGCTCACAGTTTAGCTCACACTTTAGGCATTAGATAATGAATTATGTGATTAATTATTTAACTTCAAATTTTCCAAGAATTATGAAAGGTTGGTAGAGTGTCATGAGAACACAGACGAAGGACTTAGCCTGAAAGATGTGGAGGAAGGTCAAGGAGTTCATTTGAGGTGGACTCTGAAAAGCCAGTACCATAGTAGTATAAAGGGTTTCCTGAGTAGACTGGAAAGAAACATCAGTCTTGTGGGGACCTGAGGAAAGCAGCAGTTTGTGCTATGTGAAAAGCAATGACTGCCAAGCAAATCTACTTTGCTTTCTGGTAATTTCCTTAGGTAGAACTAAGCCATATCATGAGTGGTCTGCAAGCCTGGGATGGAAGTAGCTTTCTGGGCTGGTCTGTAACTTTGCGTGAGGCAGAGGAGGGACTGCCTCCTACCAGGCTCAGGCTGTTCAGGGTATTATATCCCTGGTCTCCTTCGCACCTCTGGGATGAGGGGAGCCTGAGTTCTGCACAGGCCACCAGAAACAGTTCTTCCTTAAGACATCATAGCATAAGAAATATCACAGACTCTGGAGTCAGAGAGACATGACTTCAAATCCTGGCTATACTCTCTTAGCAAGTCATGTAACCAGAACACACTTTAATTTTCTCTTCTACAAATTGGAGAGGAATTATACCTACTTTATTAGGTCATTGTGAGGAAAGTGGAAACATGTACAAAGCCCTTAAGTTTAGGTGAAATGAAATAGGTACACCTCCCCACCCCCCAAATATTTTTCCTTGGCCAAATTTCATGTTTCCCAAGGGAATGGTAACAGTTACCTTGAGCTTGTCAGTGTTACAACTCAGAAACCCTCAGGGGTTTATAAAATTGAGTGATGGTATTTGGGGGGAGGGGACTGGTTCTCACTGATGTCATCTCTGCTTCCTCCAGGACAGGAATGAGTCCCATGATTATATATTCTGTGGCTTAGATTGGGAGGCCATTCATCATACAGAACTAGGTCTAGGACTGGGGAGCGTTCCGAGGAAAGGGGTAGGTTTGGGTCTGTGGGGCCTCAAGTGGGTATGAGACTGGCACTGAGCCCAGTGGGGGCTGAAAGAGGGGTCAAGAGCATGAAGCAGGGGGCTACCTGATTTGACTATTGAGCTGAGTTTCTCTACTGCTGCCTAAGTGGGGCCTTTCAATTAGCTGAGCTCATGAGGAATGTTGGATGGGCAGTTCCCACGCTGCCTGAAAGCTGTCTGGGTTTGAGGCTAATGCTCAGACAGTATTATAAACCCCCCTCTTCTTCACAGCTTTGGCTCACAACGGGTGACCTAGACAGGCCTGGAATGAGGTGGGGCAGTGCTGCTGCTCCCAGTAACAGTGGCTCCCCTGAGATGTCTCCCAGCAGCTTGGGGTGAAGCCAGCACAGAGGGTGCCACCAATGCAGCCTCCTGGTATCAACCACTCGCACAGCACGGCCTGAGGGGAAGATTACCTCACGGACTCTGCCTGGGCTGTCAGCTGCCAAGACTGCAGAGCAACAGGCTTGGAGGGCCAGCTGTATGAGCAGTCACAGATATGAACCTCTCAAGATTCTGGGCATACCCCAAAATCTCCAAAAGAGTTGGAAGAAATTCCTATTCCAACAATAAGTATTTCAAGGGTCACATAATTAAAATTCAAAATGCACACTCTCTCCGTTAGCAATTCTATTTCCAGGAATGTAGTCTATAGACCTAGTCACACATGTGCAAAGGAAGATAGGCAAGGAGGTTCTCTGAAGCAATGTCACGTGCTAGCTGACTGCAAATAACAAGGAAATTTGGGAATTACAGGTCTGGGACAGAAGAGGTCTTTCATTCTTTTTTTTTTTTTTTTTTGCCTTTATAAAAATACAATGTCCACATCATATTTTTAGTATTAAAAATAAAAAAGATCTTTTCACATGTTTTCCAGACTCTTGCCTATCAGGCTAACGGCCTATCTCCAGAGAAAAGTAAGAGTCCTCCTCTAGAGAAAATGGCAATTTTAATTAATCTATTATCTTCGCTAGCCCTGTGTGCCTATCCCTGAGGAAGTTTCTGGAAATGATCAAGCGTGCTAATGCCTCTGGTGCCCTCACTGAATGAGAGATTTGTGGAAGAAGAAATACAGCACAGAATGATCCCGGGACAGTTCCGTAGTTTCCCAGCAGTTGGAGTTTTATCCCCAAACCCGTCCACCCCAAGCTGGCTCTGGGAGCTGCCTTCACCTGGGATTCTGTGCATTGCAGTGGTATATATACTCCGATATAGTATCATCTTCAAAGAAGTCTGCGAACTTGCGCTTGAAGTCTGGTCGGAATCGCTGCACCAGGCCAGGCCCTGGGAGGGGATAGAAAACCATGGAGTGGCCAGTGGTGGGGGAGAATGTTTTAACAACTTTCACCAAAGATTATTTCTCCTAAGGGTTTGTTTGCTTTGTACATTTAACATTATTATAGTGGCAGAAGGAGTCTGCGAGCCTTTCGGGAAACTCCAGGTGACTACAAATGAGAGTCAGTTGGTTACCAAAGAATTTTTAACAGTCTAACTTCACTGAGGAATCAGATTATTTTCAATTCAACGAAGTCCCAAGATCTTTTCCTCCAAGGATCGCAAGCCCCATAGAGTCCTTGGTTGAGAGGCTTTCCTTTTACAGTCTGAGCTATTCTCCGAGATCCTAAAGGCCTTTTAATATTCTGAAGGCAGTGGATGAAACTAGACCACCTCCCAAGAGCCTGCTCATGTTGAGGCTTGTAACAGAATATGAGTGCAGAGGCAAACTTAACCCTGGCATCTCAGACTTGGGGCACAGTTTTAGAGCAATCTGTTCCCTTCACCTTCTTTATATAGTTCATGAAAAAGCAGTATGGCACCCAGAAAAGACTGTGAAAACTGGACCTAATGGTCACCCTTCTGACCTCTCCTTCTCTTCTGGTCTTCTCTGTGCATGTGAGAAATCAGGGGTGAGAGGGAAGCACAGCCAGGATCTCCTTGGCTCTGGCCCTCCTCCAGGGCTGCCAGCCAACTGCCCTAACCACATTAGCTCTCATGCCCATGCATGAACCTGGCCAGATGCAAATTTAGACAACGGGAGTGGTAAGAGCTGGGCTTCTCTTAATCTCCTACCTTCTACTCAAATGCTAATTTTTCTCTACCAGAATCATTCTGTTTCTCATGAAGGGCCTAGAGAGACAACTCTTATTTGGTGAGTAGCAATTAACTGATAATTGGCTATTGAACGTTACTATGTATACATAAGCTATTGGTGTAAGATAAGTGGGGCACCAGTCTTTTCCATAAAGGGAATCTGCTTTTCACTTCATCAGAGTAAAAAGCTCCGCAGAAAGTTAGGGTGGTGGCAGTGTGAGGTCAGAAGCCTGGGACCTACTGATTCCACTTACTCTTGCTGCCCGCCCACCCCCACCCAGAAATCCTTCCCTCCTTTTAGCCACAGAATTTGCTGACCGCTACTGAATGGTGAAGATGTGGTGTCTGACTGGAGGAGGGCATGGTTTTGAGGGGTTTGCCTGACACTGGGTTGTGTTGGAGGCTATGGTTCTGACATCTCCCTGCTGCAGGTGCCAGGTGAGCTGCAGAGATGGGAGCCAGTGGTGGTTACCATGCTGACTCGCCATCAGGTTGCCATAAATTCACACACACGTAGCATAGGAACCCAGCAGAGGAAGAGGCACCTCGTGGCCCCTCTCTGTCTCTTCTCTGAGGTCTAGCCAACACACAGAGTAGTAGTTCTGCTCCATCTGTCCCTTGTACAGGAAAGCTTTTTCCATGCAGGTGAAAGAAAAAAAGAACGTTCTGAAACTGCAGACTGAGATCTGGTCCAGATTAATAGCTTTAAATAACAACGCTAGGCCCATTCCTACTTTTCAAGAACGAGTGGGGATGATGGGAGTCCAGGTACAGTGGAGCTTCTAGAATGGGACAGCCTGGGTTTGAGGAGATAGTTTCTTTATCCGTAGGCTACTCACCCCAAGGCCCAGCTACTCGAAGAACAGCCAGTGGATTAGAACGCCCCAGGACAGAGGCCACAGCCTTGAACCAGGTTGGGGGTGCTCGGATTTCACTGGGGTCAGTTGGTCGGAGGGGAAAGCCCCACGGGTCCACCAGGATGAGGTGTTTAACTCTAAAGGAGGACAAAGGAGATGCTGTATTTGCTTGGAGGTATCATAGCCCTTAAATCGCCCAGGAAGAAGAGAACTATTGGAAACTAACACTGGAAGGGCTCCGGCAAGGCAAGGAGTTAGGTCATGACCGAGAGGATGGCTCCTCCTTACCTTTCAGGGTACTTGATAGAGTAAGAAGTGGCCAGAAATCCTCCCAAACTGTGCCCCAGGAGGATCATACTGGGGATCCCCATGGTCTCCCGCCACGTCTCTATCGAGGTCACAAACTCATTCTCGGCGCCCTCGGGGTCCCTCGGGAATGTTGGCCTTGAGCTTCGCCCGAAGCCAAGCAGATCGAAGGTGTGCAGTGTGCGGCGGGCACTCAGTGAATCCATGTTGAGGATCCAGAGGCCCACGCCACCCCCGAAGCCATGTACCATCACCAAGGGGGTGCGGTCCCTGAGCTCGGGGCTCACGGTCACCGTCCAGATCTTGTTCTGGTTTGGGAGAGACACATATCGGGCCAGGAACTTGTTCTGCAGACCTGGGGAGAGGCGATCCAGGGCAGAATAATAAGCCCCACAGCGTTATCACTTGGCCTGTACTACCGCTCCCGCTCTGTCCCTCCATGCCCAAGCCCTTTTCTCACCTCTTTCCTTTCATAACCCTCTCACCATACATCCTAAGAGTTCAACTTCTAATACAAATTGACACCATCTAGTGTGTAGGTAAGAAGACGGGCCATCTTATTCTTCCAGGCTGTTTGCCTGGCTTCCTTTGTGCCTAGGATGGCAGTGACCCCACTGACCTCACAGAGCTGCTGCATCCATATTTCCTGTATCTGTATCTTGGGGCTTGACAGATGGACAGAAGTGTCCTCACTGAGGGTAGGTGGGAGGGCAGCTTCTAACTGGAGTTGAGCCAGGTGGAGGGGGTGATCGATGTGACCCTGAGCCGTGTCTCTTATTCCTCTTAGCAGACCGAGATGGGCAGTGCTTGCTTTGCTGGCGTGCAGGCTGTCACATGACAGAGCTGCCTTGGGGAAGTCACCTGGATCCTGGCCAAAAGCTTAAAAGTTGTGGCTGCTCTTTGGTTGTATTTACTCAGGCCCATAAGAAAAAGGGTAGCGATGGCTGGGGCAGTGGTACCAGGCGGCTAAGATCATATAAGAAATATAGGGAGCTGTGGCCAAAAGGTCTTGTTTGAGCCAGTGGCTGCTGCTGCTCATGGGATGCCCCGCCCATGAGAGCTGGTCTGTAGGAATCCCAAACTCCTGTCCCAAAACTGAGACTATAGGACTGCTGATCCTTGGGTAGGAAGGTGGTAAATCTAAGAAGTGCTTGTGTGTTTGGAAGAGAGAGGGAGGAAGAGAGGAAGAAGAGAAGAATAGGGTGAGAAAGAAGGCATCAAAGAGAGAATGTGTATATTTGTGTGTGTTGCGTGCGAATAGCTGGTATAGGGTTGGAAGTGAAGTTATGGGATGTGGCAGGAGCTAGCTAGCATGATAATAGGGAGGGAGATATCGAGGAACCATTATATTAGGTTGGTGCAAAAGTAATTGCGGTCTTTGCAGTTATTTTTAACCTTTTAAACTGCAATGACTTCTGCACCAACCTAATAGAATATGGTGTCCTCTCTACAAATTTCTTCCCTCAGATCACTGACAGCCCCTCCTCCCACCCCCAGGCATTGTTGATCAGGAATCACTGGGCTCAGTGTACCAAACTCTGGGAAGATCCTGTATCCTCCTTGGGCCTCCTGAGGGAGGCGGCACAAGTCGTCCCTTCTACTTACACTGGAGGATCCTGGCTTCCACATTCTTGAGGTGAGACATCGAAGTGGGGCGCCAAGCAGGCAGCCAGCTACTCAGCCAGCCTTGAGGCCTGGGACAAGGAGACACAGAGACGCTCACTGGCAACATTGGAAAGGAAACATTGATGCCCTGAGCCTTGCTGACAGTTACAAAACAGTTATCAGGGGGCAGGGTATTACCTCCCACTGTGACAGTCAGCAATTCCCTCACTGCCTGATAGACTGCTACTCTTCCCTGGTAAATGGCTATTAATAACCACATGGCTTTTGTTTCAAGGTACTCAGAATACCATGCGCAGAGCACCTTACAGTTTACAAAGCACTTTCACATTTGTTATCTCATTTGAGCTTCATAACCCCTTGTTACTAATTTTCATAATGTCCAAGGAGATTACAAGGGGTTTTAAAAAGCCAATTTTAACTAATGTTTCAGTTATCTTTTGCTATCCCCAGGACTGGATGTTCCTTCGGAGTAGGACAAATTCCCATGTCATCAACTCTCCTGGCAAGGCACTGGGGTTTGTGTGTGCCTTCTTCCAAGACCCTGGAAGTACAGAGTACTGTCACTGCCAGTTGGGCTCTCAGGCAATCCTCGAGTAACAAGATGGGACAGGCAGGGAGCAGGAGGTAGGAGACCTGGGTTCAGGCCCTGCTGTGATTCACCGACTAGACACAGGTTGCCGCTGGACTTGTATTCCAGATTATAAAATGAGTAGAAACTTCACATAATCCTCACCTCCCATGGCATGCAATAAAACAGATACAATAAGCTATTCTGCTTTCTCCTCCATACCCAGAGAACTTTAAGTCATTGCAGGGTAGAAGTTGAAAGCACCAGTTTTGAAATTAAAAGAACAAACAGACCAAGAAGACCTTGCATCTGAGTCACAGTATTATCATTATGAGCAGAATAGCTTTGGCCTGATAAATAACCCGACTCTGAGAATCTAGATATGTAAGGAAACTTGCAAGATTCCCAGGACAAATTAGATACTCAATGAATGAGTTATTATTCCTTTTTCATCCCGTATGACGTTTCCCTTTTCTTGATCTCTGCCTGGGTGAAGGGGATTACAGGATGGACACCACCAGCTCTAGGAAGGGCCTATGAATGTGGGCATAGTCATACAGGTTCATTCTGTGGGAGAACAAGAGGAACTATTACCAACTCCCCCGCTTAGGACACACTGGGCATCCTAGTACATTATTTGAATCACAGAATTTTAGATTAGGATGATTCCTTAGAAACCATCTAGCCCAGCCTTTTTATTTTGCAGATGAGCAAACTGATGCCGAAAAAGGTCATATAACTAGAAAAAGAAGCAGAACTAGAACCAGACCTCAAATCCAGATTTCCCTGTACCTCTCCTCTAGACGTTCCAGCTTCAGCTTTTCAGTATATGTGCTGCCGAAGCGAGCACGCAGCTTCAGCTTTTCAAGGCCATACATGAATACTCACAGTATATGACATCACTTTCACACTAGTCTGTATTCTGTAAGGAGGTGTGGTCTAAAGCCAGAGGGCCCAAGTTCTAATCCTAGCACTGCCACTTACCAGCAATATGATTTTGGCCTTCCTATGTCAATGTTTCCTCATCTTTAAACGGTAGGTAATAATAGTATCTACCTCATAGGATTGTTATAGATTGAGTTAATGCACCTAAAACACATAGAATAATGCCGAGCACAAGATAAACTCCCAATAAACAATCCCCTCCCCCCAGCTAAATCATAGGCTGTCTACATTCCCAGTGTTTTGCAAGTAGCAACTGTCAATGACAGTTTGAGGTTTGAAAGAAATATTGGGGTTGCAGTTGAGAGTGGTACATCGATGACTTTATAGCCAGGTGGGAGTTGTCAGTCTCAATCAATCCAACATGATTCAAAATCCTTGTAATTCTCCACTGGAATTCCATGTAAACTTGAAGCATGTGCACCAACACCACAGAATTTCGCCAGTCTTAAGAGACAAACTTTCTCTCCACATCATAGAAACTGTGACAAGTCAGACCACTGCATCTAGACCCCACATTGCGTTTTAACTGCCCAAAGCAGCAATCGGGAGAAATGTTGTTCCATGGAACAGCACCACAGCTGCTCAGCAGATACTCGGGGAGCTTTATTTTGCCTCTCTTCTTCACAGAAACGTTACAGGTATAGCCCTGGAAAGAGTGCCTGGCACATTGTATCTGCTCAATACAATTGGAAGGTGAGGGCTATGGGTGGGGAGGGAGGAAGTGGATTGGGGCAAGGAGCAGAGAAGTCACTTAGCCAAGAACTTAGCCCGGCCTAGAGCGTTTTTTATCTGATTGGAGTGAGGCAGAAGGGGTTCTGTGCTGGGTCAGAAGCCTGTTGGACCTCTATGATCTTGGGCAAGTCTGCTAACTTCCATGGGTACTAGCTTCTTCATTTGTAAAAAGGAGCTGAACTACCCGCGTGGCAACCAGCTCTAATACTGTGTTTCCCTAAGTTATTGTAGCTATTGGACATTTCTTCTTGGAAAACTCATCATAGAAAGCAACACGGCCCTAGGCAGTTCCTTCAAGCACAGGAAGCTGGTGACTGTCATAAAGTTAATTCATTTTGTAAGCTGCCTGTTCTGCAGCTCTGTAAAGGGGGAACACGGGATCCAGGAAAGGCCTTATTCTGGTGAAACCAAGGCTTGGCTGGGAGCTGAGTCATTCTGCAAGAAACTTTTCCTGGTTCCTACCACGCTGCGAACGGCTAGTGACACCACCTACAGGTGGCACCCCGTGATGCAAACCTGATGCCCTTGGGACAGTGGTAAGAAATCCCCAAAGCTCTACGTTTGAGACCACATCATAAAGGATACTGTCATGATGATGAAAAACATTATCAACTAGGATCGCAAGCTGCAAAGTGTCTTGGTGGGCGAGAGCTAAACACAGCTTGCAAGCCCCTTACTCCAATTAGACCTATTCCAGCGCGGTGGAGCCCTCTCTCCTCTTCCCAGGCCCTCTCCTTGCCCGGCTAAGCGAGCTTCTTCCCACACCCCGACTTCCACGCTGGGGCAAATCCAGAAGAGGAGACCTGGCTGCTACTCCCGCGTCCGCGTCCCCTAAGCGTGCTTCGGGGTATCTCTCAGACATGCCCACTGAATCTAATCCCAAAGTACAGCGGTCAGAGGAGAACGAGCAGCGAGCGAGGCGAAGACTAAGGTGGAGAGTCCAAAACACTGGGCTGCAGGCAAACTTATTTCCCATAGCTCCCCCGGTTCTGCCGCCGGAAAAGCAAAGCGAGCAAACGCAAACCCCCGCCCTCCCCTGAAGCCCACCTGAAACAGGAAAGGCGGGAAGGTGTCTAAAAGTGTTCCACAGCCAGAGAGACGCCCGGGATCATGGCCCAGAGAGAGAAAGAGAAAAAGAAAGAGACAGGATTCACTCACTGCTGCTCCAGATCATCAGCCATAGTAAACAAGCCCTGCCGAGTCGAGCCGAGCCTACACATCCCTCCCCCTGACGCCAGCACCAGCTGACCCAGAAATGGGTCGGATAACAAAGTGGGGCGTGGCCAGCGCGTCCTGCCGGGAGGCGGCCCCCCCAGCCCAGACTCAGACTCTGGCCTCGAACCTCCGCGGGGGGGGCGGGCCCGGGACACGGGGGCCGGTGGAGAGGTCTCTGCGGTCTCACAGACTAGGACGGTCACCCCGGTCACACATTGGAGGGAGATGAGTAGTACCGAACAACTGTGTCCTTCACAGGAGGAGCTCCACCAGCCCTCCCTTCTCTCGTCATTAAAAAGTGACAGAACTACCCCTGCAGGCTCCACAAACATTTTTTGGGCTTCCCTATTATAGCTCTGCTCCCCCGGGTCACCCATCACGCCCTCAAATCCTGGTGTTCTTTAAAACCAGATGCTTTTGATGTTTGTGGAGACCACACCACTGGTTGAATGCTCCCACAAAGGGCCCCGGGCGCCTGTACCCCAAGAAGATCGCCAGATTTCACAAATAAAACACAGGTTGGATTTCAGACAAACAACAAATACTTTTATAGAATAAGTATGTCCCATGCAATATTTGGGATATAACTGGGCATCCCAAATTTTATCTGGCAACCCTAAACCTGAGTGACATGCGCCAAGATGCAATCCCTTGCCTCCCGACATTTCCTAATGTAGTTCCCAGGAAGATGTGTCTCAACCCCAGGTCTCCCACAGTTTGAAGGATTCCCACCTCCTCTCCCCTCAGTAGGGGCAGTTGAAGGACTAATCTATAAGGCTGGGTCTCCTTTAGGTAACTGGAATGCGGTGTGGGGACTTGGGGATGGGGTGGCTGGCTTAGCTCAGAGGTTCTGAGTGTATTTCAGCAGAGGAGCCAGATCTTTAGGCTGGCTCTAAACTTTACCTGAACTGGTAAAAAAAAAGGGTGGTGGGGGGTGGGGCTGATGTCCCTGGACAGCTGTCAGATTTCAGGTCATTCTTTGGTTAGGTCACATTATTTTATTTTCTTCATAACACTTATCACTATCTGAAATTGTCCTGCATATTTGTTTACTCATTTATTATTAGTTTACCTCCACTAGAGCCTAAGGTTCACGGTGGACCGTGACTGTTTTGTTCTCCACTTTGCCACCAGCACCTAGAACAGGATGTGGCACAGAGTGGATGCTCAGTACTTATTAGGCAAATAAATGGATGAAAAGTCTAACAAGGAGGCAGCTGTATAAACAATTACCTATAAAACAATGTGCTAAGTGTCAAAGGTTTGGGGAGCTGTATTCTAATTTGTACCATATAGGAAATTCCAGGTTACATTACTTTGAGACAGGGCAACAAAATCTCCCACTTTTCTGAAAACCTGTAAGATGCAGAACTTTTTGAGGCAAGGATGAGCTGATTGGAACTGGTATTTGATCTCTCTAGACCACATCTCAAGAGGAAATGCAGAGAAGCATTTGTGTTTTGTTTCCACGTGCCAAACCAGCTTTACATTAGAGCTGGCTTGGAGCTAGGAAACTTGAACATATGAAAAATGCCTTTTATAACCAAAGTTAATAGATCCCTTACAATGTCCTCAGAGCTGGGCTATCTCAGGATTGGGCTGGATCTGCTAGAATTATAGAGTGGAGAAGACTCAGTTCCTGCTCTAAGCAGGCCTTTGGGGAGAAATGTAAGGTAATTTTTTTATCCTTATCTTTAAGACAAGACACAATATGTGCAAGAATGAAAGAATATATTTTCCTTCTACCTCCAAATGTGTGATTTTATGTATGATTGAAGTACTAATATGGTCTTTATGGATAAAAACTAATTTTGGCAAACCCTCTTTTCTGCGCCTGTAAGTCGCATTAAGTATTCCAGAAGTAGGTAGAGCTGAGAACCTGATAACTCAGGTCTGGCAGGAATGGATCATCTTTGGTTTCAAATGGATGTTATTGCCTTTTGAATGAACTATGAACAAGGTGTGGCCCTTGGATTAAACATAGGAACTGAGTGGAATAGCTCTTAAATTGCTCTGTCCAGTGTGATAGCCATTAGCCACACTATAGCTACTTAGATTTCAAATTAATAAAAATTAAATAAAAGTTCTTTGTTATACTAGCTACATTTCAATTGCTCAATAGCCACATGTGGCTAGTGGCTACCATATTGGACAGCACAGAGATATTTTCGTCATCACAGGAAATTATATTGGACAATGTTGCTCAAGCACTGATGATTTCAGCCCCATGTATGGAGAGTGTTCTGCCCTTGGAAAGAACAGTATGCTAGACTCTGTCTTGGGTGCCAAGAGTAAAGCAAGACTGAGGGCTTCTCTTTATGGGACTCCCAAAGGCTAAGAGGGAAGGAAATCTGACAAAGGAGCCTGCAAAGTTGTTCCACTCCATCAGGGACTGCAAGGACAGTTTTGTTAGGATAAAGGGAGATGGACTCATTGAAGATATTTGCTGCTTTACTAGGACTTAGATCAGAAAATTGATACTTTGGAAATTTGATAGTAATTTGACTTTGTGCTGTTTGCAATTTGATTCCTCTTAAAATTTTTCTTCTGAAAATAATAATCTATTAACCTGTTCTATTAGGAAACAAGGTAAAAGAAAAAATGATTTCTTTTTCTGTACTCACGTCAATACTTCTGACACCAAATGTATGGGTGCTTTTACACCAAGCATTTTTCCAATTATTGGAGGACACCAACAGACTGTCCTACAGTTTAACTCAATTCTGACACTAACTGCCCTGAATTAGTGCAGACTCCGTAGGTTACGGGCTCAGTCCCACAAGACTGTCCCCTACCCCTACTTCAGACACCAATCTCAAGTACAGGTTTGTCACCTGTGCTTCTGACAACTAACTATAAATTGGAGGTTCTCACCACTCCCTCCTCAGATTCAATAATTTTGTAGAATGGCTCACAGAATCCAGGAAAACAATTTACTTACTAGATTACTAATTTATCATAAAAGAATATAACTCTGGAAAAGCCATATGGAAGAGATGTGTAGGGCGAGGAATGGAGGAAGGGGCACAGAGCTTCCATGAAAGGTGTCTAGCCCTTTCAACACCTGGATGTATTCAGTAACCTATAATCTCTCTGAACCTCTTTGATTAGGGATTTTTTTAATGGAGGCTTCAGTATATAAGTATGATTGATTAAATCATTGGCTATTGGTGACTGAACTCAACTTCCAGTCCCTCTCCCCTATCTGGAGATCGTGGGTGGGAGGGTATTGGACGGAAAGTTCCAACTCTCTAATCACATACTTGTTTCCCCTGGCAACCTGCCCCCACCTTTAGGGGTTTTCCAAAAGTCACCTTATTAACATAAACTCAAGTGTGGTTGTGTGGAAAAGGAAGAAACTTTCCTCTACCCTTTTAGGTTGCTCTAGCTAGTCTAATGATCAAATAGACATGAGACAGATTAACATGAGAAAATAACCAAATTTAATTACATATGTACATATGTGTGAACCCCACATACATGAGAGAATTAGAGACTCCACATACATGAGAGGTTCAGAGACAGAAAGAGAAAATGAAGTATAGTTGGCATTCCACATACATGAGAGAATTAGAGACTCCACATACATGAGAGGTTCAGAGACAGAAAGAGAAAATGAAGTATAGTTGGCATTCCTAGCTAAGGATGAGGCAAAGTACCTCGGGGCTTCAGAGAGGAGGAAGATCATTCTCAAAAGAATAAAAAGATCAGATATTCAGTAATTAAAAGTTTGCCCTATACATGGGTCATAAAAAGTTATTTCTGGTGGTGACTCTGATTATGGGCAAGGACCCCAATTTAAATTCTTAAGGGAGAGATAAAAGTTTCTCGTGAACCTGCCCGGTCTTGATTGCCTTAAGTTCAAAATAATTCACACGCCAAAGTGGCACATCTTTGGGAGGCCTGTTCTGAATCCCTTCAGTGAAAAGGGCTTGTTATGAATACAAAAGATGCTCCTTTCACTGTTATTGCTCTGGAGCTAATCCCAGAACTAAGGACAAAATCAAATATTATAACAAAAGATTGCTCTTATCTTAGGAAATTACAAGAGACTTAGGAATTCTGTGCCAGGAACCAGAGATGAAAACCAAATATATATTTCTTTCCCTTTTTTTTTTAATTGTTATTGGGGAATATTTGGGGACAATATGTTTCTCCAGGGCCCATCAGCTCCAAGTCATTGTCCTTCAATCTAGTTGTGGAGGGTGCAGCTCAGATCCAAGTCCAGTCGCTGTTTTCAATCTTTGGTTGCAGGGGGCGCAGCCCACCATCCAACCAGTAACCTTGTTGTTGAGAGCTCGTGCTCTAACCAACTAAGCCATCCGGCTGCCACTCTGGAAGCTCAGCGGCAGCTCCTTGTCTTCAATGGTTGTGGAGGGTACTGCTCACTGGCCCATGTGGGAATTGAACAAGCAACCATGTTGTTCAGAGCTCGCGCTCCAACCAACTGAGCCTTCCGGCCGCCCCCAAATATATATTTCTTATTCTATCACAATATCATATAAGGAAAGGAGGTTGTGGCCACATTAGGGCCAAATTTTAAAAGGCAGAGCTGTTACACATATAATAGAAACAAAAGGAGGGATTTGAAGGACACAGTGAAAATACAATATAATTGGAAAAGAGACAAGAGACTTCTTTCCCATGCAGAAATTTCTTTAGAAGAGTCCTTTTCTTTGGAGGATTTGTGTTTCTTTTGATAAAGAATGACATTACTTATTGTAGAGAGTCACAGTATAAAATCATGACCTTTGCCTATAAGGGAACTCTCTTGCCCCTCCCTTTCCCAATTGTTTTATGATGTTGGGTGTTGAATGGTAGCAGAATTTGCCCGCCCAAAATATGACACTTTAGCATAAGGATTATTTTGAGCTGAAGGCAATAAAGAAGAACCAGGATATGAGAAAAGTTC
Organism: Rhinolophus hipposideros; assembly: GCF_964194185.1. NCBI lineage: Eukaryota > Metazoa > Chordata > Mammalia > Chiroptera > Rhinolophidae > Rhinolophus > Rhinolophus hipposideros. The sequence goes on from NC_138051.1 coordinate 29,039,356, forward strand.
TCTGCCCTCCTCTGTGTGCCTAAACGCAGGACATAAATTTATAAAGGTGTCCCCCCTCTCCTCTCTACCAGTAAGGACAGAAGAACTCTAGATCCTTAGTCCGGAGAGGGCACCAGAGGAATCTACCTAATAAACTTTATTATCTAGCCCTTATTTTTCATTAGTTTTCTCATATATTTACTTCACCATAATTTGTTATCCTACATACTCAAAGTCCTTTTTCTTTGGCTTATTACTTCTCTAAAAATTAATTGCTTTTTTATTAAGATGCTATACGAGCGCAAATTCTAACCACCCCTTTGAGTTACTCATAACTGAGCGCTCCCAGGTGTATGTGCAATGCACATGTTAATCTGTTTGTTTTTCTCTTGTTTAATTGTCTTTTGTCAGTCTAATTTACAGGGCCAATAAACCTAAGATGGGTAGAGAGAAAACAATTTTTCCTCTTGTTAAAAGATAAACTGAAGCATATTAAAACTGTTAAGTTTATTTGAGCAAAAATTGATTCCAGTCAGGCAGCATTCAGTCAAGCAGTCAGAAAGGAGCTCTGAGGAGCTGTACAAAATGTAAGACTTTTATAACCAGAAAGGAATGGGAACAAGGAATTTACACCAGGCAAAAAAAGTCTGTTGTTTATTACAAGCTTACTTTCCTTTAGGGGATGGCAGGGGTCCATCAAGCAGATTATCTAACGCTAATCAAGTAATTCCTGATTGACTGGTTTAAGATTCCATTTCTGGAAGAGCTAAAACTGTAATTAAGGTAAGCCTCAGTTTGGTGATGTGGGACTTAACATAAGTGACTCCATTTTGGGACTGTTGTCGTGTTTGTAACACTCTCCAATAGCGTTTTAGTAATAAAACTCGTAAGGTCTACTCTGACTTCAGCTTCAACTTAGAATTTGATTTGCCTTTTGAGAGCCATCTGATTTGCAGTCCTCCCAATGCCATCTTTTGCACGCCCAAAATATTGAGGCTTTGTGGTTTGGCCAACTTTAATTATTCAGAGAAGTAAGAGAAGCAGACAGCAAATATTTACTGAACATTCACTGTGTTTCAAGTACTATGCTGAATGCTTAATGCTTAACATCTCATTTAATCATCACATTGATCCAAACATTCCAGGAACCAGGCATTGTTATTTCCATTTTATAGAAAAGGACAAATCAGACTAACTTGTCCAGGATTAGATTACTACCAGCAGAATCAAGGTGCAAATCCAGGATTGTCTTACCCTAGAGCCTGCACTCTTATTCACTACTCTGGACATGAATTTTTACATATTTTAATATTCTGATTTAAATTATTGAAACATTAGTATTAGCAATTTCCTATTGACAGATCAGGAAAAATGTTTCAGTGATTATAGAATCATAAACTGGAAACAGTACAAGACATGTTCTTGCTGTGTTAAGTAATCTAGGACAGCTTTAGTTCACTATATTGGTGTTTGAATTTGCAGGTCTCAGAAAAGGATGCATTCTGTAGGTGAATTTGATGTTTTTCATCTCTTCTGCTTCTGGGGAGTTCCTGTGGAAATGCTAACGATGACAGTTGACATGGATCAAAGGGAGACAAAATTTAAGGGAGAAATTGCTGGAAGGAGCCTGGATGATGGAATAGACCCCCCAGTCCCCAAGAACCCACTCCAGAATGATTAAAAAGCATCAGCCCAGCCTTTACAGTTTGAAAGTTGAATAGTGGTGAGGAAACTACCCTCCTACTTGCTGATGAAGCAAGGAGAAAGGTTCAACTTGTCTGAGAGTTTGATGCTTCTTGCCATATTATACTGAAATAGGAACTGGCTTGGTTATCCACTCTTCCCCCCGCCCCCCAGCAACATCACAGAGTTTAAGCTGAACTTAAGTTCATGTAGCAGTGCAAATCTCTGTGGGTGTAAATATGAATATATTTCTTCAAATAGATTGTAAAGCTTTCTGAGGACACGGATTATTTTTCTTCTTTGTAGAACCTAAGCAAGGCTTTCTCCACAAATGATAATCAGTACATTTGTTGATGCTGATAGAGTTTTCAGTCTAAACACAAATAAAAAACAAAAATGAAGGAATGCTGTCATTCACTTGTTTTAGAAATTTTGCTTGAGTAGCTAGGACAGCTCAAAGTAAATAAGCTGAAAAAGTACCTGGTTATGTGCTACCGGCAACTGAAAGGTGAGATGAACTAGGTCTGGAAGGTCAAATTCATGTGAAATTCAAAGGGCAACGAAAGCCAGATTTAAAGTAGACCTTGTTTTGTAAAAAAGTTAAAACGCAACATATAAATAATCCCACTTGTTAAAATACAAAACCTCAAACCTTCAGTTTCTCCTGCAAAATGAGTTGGAATGGGTAGGGGTTTAAGCAAGCATCGTTCTTGCGGGCCTTTCTGCGCTGACATCCTGGGATATTCCACCAGGTTCAAGATGCCAGCTTGGGAATAGAAGGCTGCTGAACTTGATCATATACTCTATGCATATCAATCAACTGATTTTTCTCCCGCCCCAACCCCGCGTCATTCTTCCCTCTCCGCCACCACCGGCTGTTTTACGACTGTGTCTGATTTCCCTGAAGGTACCTACAACTTAAAGAACTTCAGGCCCCAGGAGGGGCCCAGTAAATGTTTGCTGAATAAATGAATATCTTTGGGCTTAGGTTCTACCGCGCTTATTCGAAAGCACTCGCAGGGCCAGATCTGGAATCCAGCTCAGGGCCCTGCAGAGGTCAAGGCTCACTCCTTATCTCCGCCCCGCACCTTTCTCCTCCAATAACCACTTCAAAACTGCCAGCGCAGTGATTGGTCGCTGTGGTTCTCACTGCCGGGGAACTTGATGTGCTGTAACGATCTGGGACAGGTTTATGCAATCAGAGCCCTTGACAGAATCAGGGCCGAGCTGGTACTGAACCTGTGGAACACCTGGCATTGCCTCAAAGCAGATCCAGTTAATCTTTGAGGACCGGCGGACCAAAGAAAGCCGGAACCCTCGGGTAGCTGCGCGGTCCGCTATAAAACCTCTCCCCCTCTTCCTCCCACAGCGTCTTGTTGCCAGAGCAACTGTGGGCGTCACCAACGTGACTGGGGAAATAGGACAGAAAGAGAACACGTCTCCGGCACAGAGACAGATTCATTGCGCAGGCGCATTTGCTATTACTGGTTGTAGTTCGCATTTTGCAGATGTACTTTGCGTCTGCGCATTAGTTGTTTCGCACTTTGACCCGCCTCCACGCCTGCGCAAATTGGCCAATCCGGGTGGGCGGAGCCGGGTTACAGCGGTGCGCATGTGCAGACGCTACATCCGGTGTGGTCGTCGGGTGTGCTAGGAGTTTGGGGAGTGCAGGCCGGGGTACCCAGCTTGTAGTCATGTCGGCCTCTGTAGTGTCAGTCATCTCGCGGTTCTTAGAAGAGTACTTGAGCACCACTCCTCAGCGCCTGAAGTTGCTGGACGCGTACCTCCTGTATATACTGCTGACCGGGGCGCTGCAGTTCGGTTATTGTCTCCTCGTGGGGACCTTCCCCTTCAACTCTTTCCTCTCGGGCTTCATCTCTTGTGTGGGGAGCTTCATCCTAGCGGGTATGGTTCCATAAGTAATGGCAATAATAGTGTGTTACTAGGTGCGTTGCTTTTGTTCCCACTCTGTTTTTATGTATCAGATCACCGCCTCGTGAAGTTAGGAGAGGAGCCTGCATCGCCCTCTTTTTGTAAAGGGGGGAAATTGAGTCTCAGAAAGGTTGTCACGTGTCTAATACCAAACAGCCGCCTATGAGCTGGAATTTAATCTGTAAAATAACTACCTTTTTTTTTTTTTTTTTTTTTAAATAACTACCGTTATGCTGCCGCTCAACCAGGTGATCCACTTCACTTCCTACTGATCCGGGGAAAACTCCATTCCGACGTTCACTTAGCTTGAACACCCTTTTTAAGTTGGTAGACTTCTAAAATAGAAAACCCAGCTCTGACGCATCTCTCACCTTGGCCTAATCTTAACCTCTGGTGAAAGGTTTCAATGAACAGTGTAAGAAATACAAGTATAGCTTTGCTTGTTGAATCAACCTTTGCTTGTTTTTGGCTTTTAGCTGCTCCTACTTATTTCTTGTGGATGAAGCTGTTATTTCACTATCCTGAGCTCAGTTTTTATTCACATAGTTCTATTTTTAGCTTTATTATTTTTCCTGATTTCCAGCATTAATGCCTTGTAGACTGACATTGAATGAGAGCTGACTATCCCCATACATTTTTGCCAAAAATCTGACCTTAAGTTCAACAGGGATTCCATGAATGCTGAGTCCAGACTTGGCTCAGGGAGTGTTAGCCAGTCCAGTTTATGGTGGCCACCACATGGACCTTCCCAGTCACTGGTATCACGTCCCCATGACTTTGAAAACATGCCAGAAGTCATGTTCTTTTTTGACCCCCAGCATGATCATCACCAGTCAGGCCATCAATCGTATTTTGAATCTAATAACGAGGTATTATAGTAAAAGCTTTGAGGATATATCAAGTATATATCAAGTATATGTTTTCTGTCCTTCAAGTTTACAGTCTAGTTGGGACACAGACAAAATACAGCATTAAAATTGCCTGGAGACTTCATTTACAGTGGAGAGTATACATTATAGCTTAAAGTTATCTGTAGAATGCTTTTTACACATTTAAATTGCTAGTTCAGACTCACGCCTTCTCTCCTTCACAGAACTTAAAATAAGCCCGAGGACCTGATGACTTGTGCACTAGCCTTGTCTGGAGTTGCAGTTACCCTGTTGGTCAGATATTTCGTTATCTTTGAATTTTGCCTTCTCTGGCAAGCGTTTTGGTCTTAAGGAGTCGATATGGTACCATTATCAGATGCACCAGAGAAACTGTCCTCTTTGCTCTAGACTCTGCCTCCCATTCGCCCAGATACCGTTCATGACTAAGACTTTTTATTGGCCAGATAGGAGAAGGAATCTTGAATCTCTGGTGAATTTTGTTCGATGATTTTGTCTTCCAGGTCTGAAAAGAATAGGTATAGGGTAGGGCCTAAAAGCTGATTTAAAAAAAAGACTTCTCCATTCTGAAATCTCCCTGGCTTCAGAAGCTTCTAGGGTTAAAATGACTCATCAAAACTACTTGGAAGCAGGAGATTTGCTGAAGAGTGGGTGTGGACTAGAAGTGCAGATTATTATTGTGATAAAACCAGATTTTTGAGCAGATGATTTTTCCTTATGCCAAGTCCTGTGTGAGGCCGTTGCGCCTAAAAGAGAACTGGCAGATTCCCTTCTGTCCTCCCCAACGACAATGGCTTGTCACTGAAGAGTGCCTAGTGAAAGGGCACTTTAATAATGGAGTCAATGTGGGGAATCTGGATTTCCAAAGCTGTTAGATAAAAGGTAATTGGGCCAGAGACAGGAATGTACCTTCAGGGAAAAAAAGGATTCTTGACAATTCATAAGTTATCACGAAGGGTATCATTTGCATTTCTTTTCACAGCATCTGAGACCTTACTAAAAGCCTACTTCCTTTGCCATTTGTTAGCCTGGTCCTCAACTGGGGACTAGTTTTAACGGGAAATTTGTATTTGAAGTTTATCCTTTGCTCTGATTGTTGGGAAGGGAAGCCTTGTACCTACCTATTTGTGGTGCTGGCAGTTTCTAACTTCCCTGTGGTGTGTTTCCTGTTGGAAGAGAGGGTTGAGAAAGAGAATTGTAGGAGATTGCAGGTTAGATCTTTAAGTGCCAGGCCAACGAATTTTTTTTCCAACTTTTTAAAATTTTATTGAGGAATATTGGGGTAAATTGTGTTTCTCCAGGGCTCATCAGCTCCCATTTGTTGTCCTTCAATCTAGTTGTGGAGGGCGCAGCTCAGCTCCAAGTCCAGTTGCTGTTTTCAATCTTTAGTTGCAGGGGGCTCAGCCCACCATCCTATGCCAGAATTGAACCGGCAGTCTTGTTGAGACTTCGTGCTCTAACCAACTGAGCCATCCAGCCGCTCCTCCAGAAGCACAGCGGCAGCTCGTTATCTTCAATCTAGTTGTGGAGGGTGCAGCTCACTGGCCTATGTGAGGATTGAACCAGCAACCCTGTCGTTCAGAGCTCGTGCTCCAACCAACTGAGCCAGGCCAACAAATTTGAATTTTATACTGTAGGTAATAGAAAAGCATCTAAGGATTTTTTTTTTTTTAATTCGAGTAAGGGAGAGACTAAAAATTGGCATTAGTGTGTAGGATGAATTGGAGGGAGAAGTTCTTTAGTTTGGCTTCCTAATTTCTTTTTGGCAGTCTGTTCTCTTCCATTCCTTCTGCATGTGTGTATTTAGCATATGCTCTTTGGAAATCCATCAGTACATTTTAAACCAACATAGAATGCTACCGTAACACCTTTAAAAAGACTGGTGTTATTTGGGCCCTATGAAAATGATCTGTTTTCTTCTATTCCCACGTTTGGGAGACTTACCGATAGTTTCAAGAAGGAGCCAGGAAATTTCAAGAAAATTGCCATTGAGAAATCTCTCTCTCTCTCTCTCTCTCTCTCTCTCTCTCTCTCTCTCTCTCTCACGCTCTCGCTCTCGCGTTCTTGCTCTCGCTCTGTTTTTTGATCAACAGTGTACAATATATTAGGCTTTAAAAGGACCTCAGAGGTAGAATACTTTTCTTCTTCCAGATGGATTTCAAAAATCCTCAACAGCTGACTGTTTATTTTGTGATTAGATAGATACCGCTAGAGGTGGACATCTGTCCTTTTTTTCAGAGTAACGTTCCAGTGCTGACAACTTGTCTGGTTTCCTCTTTATCTGAAATCTCCCTTTCTGCTCATTTTAAGTGCTATGTAGGAGGGATAAGTGGAAAAGATTAAGACTGTTCTTAGAGTAAATCTTTGATCTTGAAATAGTTTTTTAAGTCATTTCACAACTTTGGTCTGTTTTGTTCTGTAATGTATATGAAACAATTTGGGATTAAAAAATAGTTTTAATCCCAAACTATTTTGGATTAAAAAATTGTTTCCCTTAGTTTGCATATCCAAAAGCAATTTGGTTTCAAAGGCAAAGAGGCCTCATCCAGAATGTATTCTGGGAGCTGTTGGGCTGTGGACTGGGGTCCAGCATCTCTTTGGGAATTACCCACCCGTCATATATATGGGCCCTTATAGTATCTCCCGTAACTGCTATCCAAGAGATCGGAAGTTTGCCAGCCTTGTGCCTTTGAGTCCCCTAAATCTCTTCCATATTTATTGGTACCTCTCCCTCCTCAGTGAGGCAGGCTGTCTAAGACGCTGTTAGCTTCCTTATCGATCGCCTAGCCTCTGGTGCCTCTCCAGTCTATCTTCCACTATGTTTTGTAGGCTTGATTTGACTTGCAAATCTGATTGTGCCACTCTCCACCTAAAATGTATCTGTGGTTCCCAAAGAAAAGTTAAACAAATTTTCAAAGTATATAGGTACTTTCATGATGGGATCCTGTTTATATCTCCAGCTTTATCTCTTTGTCTTTGCCCCCTGGCCTTTATCCTCCAGCATTATTGAGTTACTTGTTATTCCCTAAACATGCTTTGAAGTCTCAAGCTATTTTACCTGGGAAATTTGACTGCCTGGGAAATTCCTTCACTATGTAGACATCTCAGCTCAAGTGCTCCTTCCCTTTGGAACTCTTCCTTGACTCTCCCAGCATCGGCCTTTATCCTATATTCCTATTTGGGGTGTGTGTGTGAGAGAGAGAGAGAGGGAGAGAGGGAGAGGGAGAGGGAAAAGAGGGGGAGAGAGGGAGAGAGAGAGATGGCACTTTGATATTGTGCTGTATTTTTGCATGTCTCTTCCTCTGGAAGGTGAACCGATTGAGTGTAGGGGCTGTCTTTCCATCTCTGCATCCTCAGTGCTTAACACTATATGTTAAACTGTGAGCATGCCTATAATAATTTAAGGAATACTGAGCTATTATGTGCCAGGTTCTCTGCCCTAGTACTGAGGATTCTACTGTGAAGCACACCTGGTCTCTGGTCTCACAGAGTTTATAATCTAGTGGGAAATACAGACAAGGAAATATGGACATAGTGCTGTGATAAGAAGTATCGGTGAGAATCGGAACACAAATGGGCACTCATCCCTGCCCAGTGGTCCTATACTTCCCAGGTATGTCTGCTATTCCAAAATATGCTTCATAATTTCTCTCTTCACTCTTATATTTCCTCTGTTCCTTTATACTCAGTTGATGATCTTGCTTTATTTTTTTACTAAAAACATCGGCAGGAATCCTCTCATCCTCCCACCAGGGAATCACAGCAGCCCACCTGCACTTGCACCCCTATTCTTTGACCTACTTCCCATGATGGTAGATGATGTGTCCCTTTCCTATCAGAACCAGCTCCTTCTCAAGTGCAGAGGACCCAGTCTTTTCTTGCTCACTCAGGGACTCAGCTTCTGCAGTCATCCTTTCATTCTGCATCATTAATTTCTCTCTGTCTGCTGGATCCTTTCATCATACAAACATGCTCTAATGTTGTCTAAAATGTCCAATTAAAAAAAAATTCATTTGACCCCAGATACCCTTTCAGCTACCGTTCCATTTCTTTCTTCTCCATCATCACCGAATTCCTTGAAAGAACAGACTAGTTGCAGTTTCTGCTTTCTCACTTTCCATTTATTCCTTAACACACTCTTGGTGGTGGTCTTTCCCCACCACTAAGTGAAACTAGGTACTCTTGCCATCTTGCTAGATCTAGGGGCCATCTACCTCACTTTACCTGAATGCTCAGCTGCATTTAGCGTTTAACACAGTAGTTGGCTGCTACCTTCTGTGTGAAGTACTTTCTTTTTTTCACAACACTGCTCTCTCCCGGTTGTTCCTTTTCACCTTGTTGGTTTCTCCTTCGTACTGTTTGAACAAGGTGTGTGTTAGGTTATTCTCTGTCTGAGGCTGTGGTTTTTGACCCCTTCTCTTTGTATTTCTTTCCATAGGTGAATTTAAATAATGTCTACGTAACTACAACTACCACATTTATATTTTTAGTTCTGACCCGTTCCCTGAGTTCCAAATTAAATCCAGTTGCCCACTTGACATCTTCACTTGATGTCTGATAGGCAGTTCCTCCACCTAACTCTTTACCTGTCAGTACATGGTGTCAACATTGGTTGAGTGGTTGAAGCCAAAATTTAGGAAGTTTCCTTGATCCCTTGATTTCTCTTATCTCCCACATTGATTTCCTCAGCAGTCCCTATCTTCTCCAAAATATAGCCTGTATTTCTTCACTTTTGTCCATTTTTACCACCATTACCTGACCTCTTCTATGTGATTCCTCTGCTTTTTCAACTCTGCAGACTATTCTCCACATTGCAGTCTGGCAACCTTAGCAAAAGTACATCAGACTGTTACACTCATCTGCTGAACACTCTGAAATGTTCCGTTGCACTTAGAACTGTATCCAGACTCTTCACTGAAGCTGACAAAGCCCTACAGGCTTGGTCCTTGTTTCCCTCGTCCTTGATCACTTCAATCTGGTCAGTCTGACCTGTTATACCAAAAACATGTCAGTTGTTCTTGTTATGTGGAAGGCTGTGCCCTTAAATCTTTGCATGGTTGGCTCCTATCTTTCCAATTTTGGTCTTAAAAAGGACCTTCTTAGACCTGTTACCACCAAATGAAAAATATCTTTTCAGCCACTCTCTTATTACCTTGTTTTATTTTCTTCATAGCACATATCACTACCTCCTATTTCTTTGTATATTTGTTATTTGTTATAAGTGTCTCTGCATTGGAACGTAAGTTCCTTAGGAGCCAGCTCTTTGTGTTTTGTGCCGTACACCCGTATCTAGGACAATACATGGCACATAGTAGACGCTCAGTAAATATTTTGCTAAATGAGTGAACATTTGAGGAGATAGATTAAATTAGAACTACTGAAATGAAACAGGCTGCCGCTAGACGTAGTAAATTTCCAACTTTGTAAGTGCTCAGGGAGAGACTGAAGGATTATTTATGGAGGAGCTCTTGACAGGTGTTCTTTGCCTTTTGTGTACGCCAGTGCATCTGAGGGATATGACATCCCTCTTGGTAGACTTGCAGGTTTGTGATTCTCCACCTGGGGATGGCTTATGAGACTCAGGAATGGTGAGTATACTTGGGAAAGATTCCCAGGTGATTCATGCAGCCTCCCCCAGCACGCGCACCACTACCACCTCTTGGGAATTTTATGCATTAAATGGGGTGTCGATCTTTATGACCCCCAGGGTCCTTTTCTTCTCTGGGGGACAGTGATTCTTATGTTGTCGTTGGAATAACTTGGGTTACTGTCATCATGATAATGATAACACATCAATTTTTATCTACCTTCAGGGGAAGCTTCTCTTTTCTTTTGTCCCCTCATATTTCCTGACACACTACCCCGTCCTCCACCCCAGTAGCCACTGTTAATAGTTTGGTGTCTATTTCTCCACATATATATGTATATTTTTATTTTTTATTTTTTTATTTTTATTTTTTGAAGAGAGATATGGAATGGAATCGTTTTTCGTTTTTTCCCCCCCACTTAATATATCTTGAATATCTTTACTATCAATCTGTGGAGAGTTTATCTCATTCTTTTGAATAATTCAATGGTATTTCACAGCAGATGTATGGTACAATTTATTGAAATAATTCCTTTAATGACATTTGGACTCTTCACTTTTTTCCAGCTTTACAAACATGCTGTTAGAATACCTTTTTAAGATAACTTCCTTGGTCAAAAGGTAAAAACATTTAACATATTAAGAGATATTGCCAGTTGCTCTCCCAAACGCATGAACTGATCTGTACCCCGTTCACAGCAGGATTTTAATTGGTTGCCCTTGTTTTAGTCAGTGTCCGTCATATTTTGAAGGGTGCAAGTGCTTGAAAAGATCAGTGGTGCTTCCACAGTGTTTACATGTTGAAGCATAATGAAAACTGTTGCCATGGTGATGAGCTCTGGAGAAGTAGTCTGGTAGTTTTCTGACCTTTGGGTTAGATTTCAGTTCGTTTCTTTTTCTTGGTTAGTGAAGGGATGGTTGCTAGCCTGAAGCAAATTTGGGTTTTCTTTGGTAGTGTAATCATTTATTACAGGCATAAAGATACTTTGGAAGAGTGTCTTCCTGGAGCTCCCTTTTCATGTCAAATGGTGATTGCGGTTAATGTATCAGGTTGGAATCTTCAAGGGCAGTAGGGAGTTCTCTGTCAAAGTTAATATAACTTATGTCCCTTGCCTTTTTTGAGACGAACAGCTGCTAGAAGTTTGAGATCAAAGATTTTCTACAACTGTGAGGTCCTCATGGATGTTCATAATCTCTCCTATTCAATATTAATACACATTCTGTTGAAAATAATTTGCAGTTTAATAACTTTCTGTCATTTAGCCCAGCTCCTTTGTTACTGCCTCAACTACATTCCAGTTTAGGTATAATTATAAACTTAAATCAGGAGATAAGAGTTCTGAAGATTTTTTTTGTTATATTTACATAATGTTTTCCTGAGTAAGCCTTTAGTTTTTAGCCTAACTTTGAGAGGTTATATTATTTTTCTTTAACAATTAAGAGCACAAAACTTAAATTTACAACTCGATGAGTTTTTAAATTCCCCCATCTAGGCATCAGCTCAAGATAAGAACATTCCTAACTCCCGAGAGGCCTCTACCTTGCACGTTACCTGTCATCCCTCCTCCTGTGAAAGATAAAAACTACTATCCGGACTTGTTTGCCATAGATTGTTTTTTTTATATAGATGGAATCCTACAGCATGTGTTTTTTGTGTCTGGATTGTGTTAATTAACATATATTTGTGGAATTCATCCATGTTGTGTAGTTCCTTTCTTTTTTTTTTTAACCCCCCAGTTTTATTGAGAAATAACTGACATTACATAAATATAAGTTTAAGGCATGTGTCATGATGGTTTGATTTACAGATATTGTGAAATAATTACCATAACAAAATAGGTTCAACTAACAGCCATCTTCTCCCATAGGTATAATAAAAAGAAAAGAAAGAAGAAAGGAAAAAAATTTTCTCCTTGTGATGAGAACTCATAGGATTTATTCGCTTAACAACTTTCCTGTATATCACGTAGCAGTGTTAGCTATAGCCATCATGCTGTATATTGCATCCCTAGTACTTATTTACCTTATAATTGGAACTTTGTACCTTTTTACCACCTTCTTCTAATTCCACGCTTACCCTCTTCATTGCTGTTTAGTGTTCTAGTGTATGCGTGTGCCGTAATTTATCGATTTTACCGTTGATAGACATTTAGATTATTTCCAGTTTGGGGCTGTCATGGGTATCATTCGTGTACATGCCTTTTGATTTTTTTATACATCATTTCTGTTAGAATGGAGTTGTTGGGTCACAGGGTATGTGAGTGTTCATTAGCAGTCATATTTGTTTTATACTTCTAGATAATCATTTTTGTGTTTTATTTTTTGTACAGTTTGTCTGAGAATACAGATCAATCCACAGAACAAAGCGGATTTCCAAGGCATCTCCCCGGAGCGAGCCTTTGCTGACTTTCTCTTTGCCAGCACCATCCTGCATCTTGTGGTCATGAACTTCGTTGGCTGAATCATTCCCATTTGCTTAATTGAGGAGTGGGAGACTAGAAGAATGTAAGTAAGTTATGATCATAGCCTTTGTACCATCATGTTGATTTTAGAAATGGAAATTGGATGGGGCTGGTTTTGCTCATGGTTGGCAAGGTTCCCATATTGCCGATAAGATGTTTGCAGAATTTTCCATCGGTCTGCAAAGTATGCATTAATATCATCATGATTCATCAGTGCCGCTGCTTTCGGTCATTGCCTTCTCTTCTCACTGTTCTGCAAATCATTAAGATAACAGAAAATGAGAGTTTGCCTGTAGCTAATACATTAATTTCTGCACCAATAACTCCATGAAAATAACTGAGATCTTGGAAGAGACAAAAATTGTAGTTTTGCTTTTAGATGTGCTCTAATTTTTTCTGATTTTGATCTTAGATGACTTTAAATGCTAGGCCGTTGTCCCCATGGTCCTAGGATAGTGCTTACACCTGCTAGACATCCAGTATGTGCTGCATGAATGACTGGCCATTTGCTAATATGTGTGCTAAAGTAGAAATAAATGGGGAAATTAGATTAGGTTGGGAGAACACTTTGCAATACAGGATGAGATGCTGTTTGTTTTATTTGCCATTTTTCTTTTTTTAACTGTAGAGCTCTTTTTTTTCTAAATAAACTTACATAGAATCTCAGTATATGAAGCAGCAGTGGAGCTGGAGTCGTTTGCATTGACAGAAGTTGAAAAGCCCTCTTTACTTGGACTGTCCTTCATTTGTGATATGCCTCCCTCCCAAGCAGAATCTGAAAGCTCTGAGAAGTACATGGGTTCTTTCCAAACTATATATCAGTACTTATTTCATATATAAGAAAACAGAGGGCCGGAACAATCCAATCGCCTTCCCTGGCCACATGATAGATAAGTGGTTGTACAACAGCGCCGTATCCAGTAGTGCTCTTGCAGTACCCCACGCAGCTTACTGAGGAATGAATGCACTCTTTTTTATTTTGCCTTTTCACTACAAAATTCAGTGTTGCTGTTACTGGGTGGTAGAGAAAAGAGAACCTTAAACAATGTTATCCTTTTGGTGAAAGAATATCCCAGGATTAACTTCTTTCTGTCACTACTTGGAAATCAGCCCTTGTTTCTCAGTCTAGTTGTGTAGGACACAGCTCCCTGGCCCATGCTGGTATTATGAGCCTTGCGTTCTCTCCGGCTGAGGCGGTCAGTCACCGGTCATGGGTGGTCTGCTCACAGCAGCTCTCGCTGGCTGCTTGCGTCTCACGATGGCTGCCGGCCACTCACACTGGCTAACGGCTGCTCATGGCGGCACAGGTTAGCCCACGGCAGCCCATGGCAGCTCACGGCAGCCCAGCTCCTGGGAGAGCTCTTGTTCACAATCTTAGTTGTGGAGGGCACAGCTCACTGGCCCATGTGGGAATTGAACTGGTGACCTTGGCGTTAGGAGCATGGTACTCCAACCACCTGAGCCACCGGGCTGGCCAGGAAATCTGTCATTTTGTGCTGATCAGAAATCCAATACAAGAGTTAGAGCAACCATATACAAAGTGAATACAATAATGTGACAATGACTATACTTTAATTTCTGGCATGAATTAATTAGTTATAATATTACATAGAGCCTTTTCATTATTGATGTCACCTCAAAAACAGTTCTATTAGTTCAGGTGAGGTTTTCTTGTTGGTGGTAATAAGTTGATAGAGATCGTTTATTTCAGTGGAAAAGTTTGGGAACCATTTCTTATGTACTATTTTAATACAGTTTAACTTTTTGGATAACTGATCAGGACGTGAGTTGTCCTTCCCCTTCGCCCCTTTCTATGTGCTAGTCAATGGCTTGTTGCTGGAAATAAGAATTAAAGTAAAATGTGATTCCTACCTTCTAGTAGGGACTTTCCATTTCTAGCGTAGTTAGAGCCACACTACATGTGAACAAAGTGCTGAGGGAGTCCAGAGAAGGGAGCCACTGTGTCATCTGGGAACAGGTAGCGGATGAGGTGTCTGACCAACGATAATTCATTGAGTACAGCTAGAAAGCCGACCCACCAACATTGACCTTAAACCTGCAAACAACATGAGTAACTTTTGAGCTCTCTGATAGTAACTTTGCTGGAAAGGTCAGAAGTCTTCTGATTGCCTTACTCTAGTTATTTTTTCTAGATGAGTCATGTGTATGCTTAAGAAAGGGACAGCGCAAACATTTCAAGGATGTTCTCTGGGCTTAGGGAGATACCAAATCATGGAGAATTATTTCCTAGGGCTGTCGTGATTGGAAGAGGCCTCTGCTGCAGAGAGCTTAGTATTTCAAAATTATGACGAAAACAGAGAAAAAGCAAGCTCAGCAGAAACTGTACTGCATACCGTTTTAACGACCTACGGCCCCCTGTTCAGCTGGAAATTATGGGCCCAACGTACAGCAAAACCTTCCAATTCCAGATTGCAGTGTTAAATCATTTTATAGAGGGACTGCCCAGGGAATTTTCATAAAGATCCTTCGTGTGATATACACTTTACTGTCCTGCTCTCAGTTTTTAACATACATCTATTTGCCCTTTTTATGTGCTTCTAACTCAGTTCCATGTGCAGTGTGCCACCACACTTTCAAAGTAGATTCCAAGTGAGCCGTCAATATTTATACCAACTCAGAAGGTAGGACAAAACAGATTGACCGACTATTCGCCATACTTGCCAAGTACATTGAAAGTTGGGTATAAAAAGAATAAACATCTGTAGTGTACTGCTTTTGCATGAATTTGGGAGCAACATTTAAAACCAGGAGCTACTCTGAAAAAGGCAGATCAAAAGAAAATGGGATCAAGTTAAAAAAATAAATTTATTCTAGGAGAAGTACAGAAGTTAACAGATAGTCAGGACTCACCATGAGCCTGTCTTTAAGTGCTTCTTATTCTGTGTCTTATTTTCAAAATTACACGAGGATTGGCTTGTTAATTCCATTTATAGATGAGAAACTGAGTTTCAGAGAGCCTAGCTGGAAATCTTTTAACTAATAAGTGTGATAATCCAGTCGGACATCAAAAAAATTTTCTATCCCATTTTTGCTTGAGGTTGTTTACTATAAGGTTGATAATTGGCAAAGTTAAAGAAATGTTTTTAAAAAGTTACCACAGTTATTTTATTACTTTCTTTGCTTTTATTACGACATTTAAAAAAATACAGAAAAGTACAGAGAATAATATAATAGACACCCATGTGTCTGCCACCTGGAATTAACGGATTTTGAGCAGATTAAACATTATAGATTCAGCTGAAGTTCCCTTTAAATTCCTCTCCAGTGCCAGTTTCATCCCTCTGCTGTGAGACTTGAACTTCTTGAACATGCCAATTTTGTTCAGCCAGAATTGATGTAAAACCTGGATCTATTAAACACAACCTTTTCCAAACTTTAAACTTTGGTCTCTTGAAAACATGTCCAAAGATGGCAGTGTGAGAAACCCTGTGGTAAAAGCTGCTCAGTTGGCAGCACTAGTTAAAGATGGCTATCCCAGTGGTCAAGAACAGACTCAATATTTTTTAGATTATCATAAAAATGAAAATGCAAAAGGGAAAAATGCTTCTACTAAGCTTCTAAGTTGGGAGAATTTATGCACACCTAAAATGATGGTCAGTGTTTGGTACTTAGGTGGCAGTAAATCTTTTCTGAATGAATGTGTGACACAAGCTCAATAGATTTGAATGTTTAAAAATTTTCATATTTTCTGTACTTATATTCTGTTTTGTTTTCCCATGTCTCTTTGTGCAGTTCTTTTTAAAAAAGTCTATCTCAAGTGTTCTGAAGGGAAATGAAGAAAAGAGGGACATAACTACATTGGGTAATGGTTTGGAAAGGAAAGTTCCTGGACTTGGATGAGAGGGTAAATTAAAATGGGCACAAAGGGATGAACCTGACCTTGGAAGTGTGCTCAGCCTGGTGGAGATTGTTTGGCTAATGCTTGTGTTAAAACCTTGTTAATGTTTTTGTTTTTATAATGGAGGCCATTCTCTCAGAGGTCTTTATAAAAATTCATAGTGTTTAATCCTGGCTGGAGCAAGGGAGCTACAGGTCTGGGTAGAACATAACTGACAAGCAGTGCTATTTACAAATACGCAATTACTGTTGGCTTTTCCAAATTCATCAGTGAAGTATAGCAATCTGGAGAATTATCTCAGGAAAGGATTCTGAATAGTATTCTTTAGGCTCTCCTGCCACCTAGTGGACTGTACATTTCATATGCTGAGAGAATGTACTACAAAGCATGGGAGACGATGAGTTTGGGGGAAGAACCCCTGATATCTTTGTGATAAAACCTAGTTTTTTTCCAGTCACAGGAGGGCAGCAGAGGTCCAAGTGGGCATAGATGCTGGGTCGGGGTTGCTCTATATTCTGGCCAGAAGTGGGCAGTGTGGAGTCAGGCACAAGGGGCATGGAGCCTTTACGTGGCCCAAGGCTTTTGTTCCATAGGAAGATGGTGTGCAGGGAGGGTTTATTTCCTTTGCTTAGCTTGTCAGTTCAGGAGCTCCCTTTTGGTTTGTTCTAGACCTGTATTTGCTCTCAATATGACCTCCCACTGGCAATAATCTTTAGTTTTTCTTGTTGGGAAACACTATTTTTTATTTCATTTTCTCTTCGACATCTCACCTTAAAGGGAATTAGATTCAGCCACCAAATAAGTTCTCAGAAAAGGAACTTTTCTGAATTTGTGGAACATATTTTGAGCTAAGCACAGCATAACATTTTTTCAACCTCCTTTTTCCTCAGAGGGTGAGATTAATTCTTTACCTATTCTTAAAACCTTGAATCTGCTTATTTTATTTACTAAAACCACTAATTGATCACTCTCTAATTGGTGATTGCGCTCTATTTGTATTTCATCCATCTAAAGCCAGAGAGAGCGAGCATGTGAGCACGAGAGAAAGAATATCAAGAAGATTTGTGTTTATGAAGTTCATTGCTGCCCTAACTCCCTGCCTTATTTTCTCCATCCTTGCAGCTTGATGATTCCTACTCCAGATCATCTGTGCCCCCAGGTTGCATTGGAGCTTCTGCTGGGCCTCTCGGGGGTCCGCTGTGCCTGCCTCTAATGCTGCACTTAGTACATTGTTATGAAACTATTCATTCACTTCCCTGTCTCTCTCACTGAGGGTGGGACCTCAGGGCTTAGCACAAGCTCTCAGTCTCAGCGCATGTTTGTTGAATGAGTGTATGCTGAATGACTCGTTTTCATCTGTAAGAAAATGCTATATAAGTTACATCAATGGTTGTGTGCATGCTAAAACATGTGGAAGGTACTGTGGAAGAAAGAAAGCAACGAGAAAGTCATACGAGCGACTGTGGGGCGGGCACAAACATGAAGTCGGAAGACCTGCATTGTGGACTTTGCTCTTTTGTGGAGTGGGTGGAATGGACAAATAAGCTCGTCCCTGAGCCCCCGTTTCCC
Organism: Rhinolophus hipposideros; assembly: GCF_964194185.1. Lineage (NCBI taxonomy): Eukaryota > Metazoa > Chordata > Mammalia > Chiroptera > Rhinolophidae > Rhinolophus > Rhinolophus hipposideros. The sequence continues at coordinate 29,057,314 of NC_138051.1, forward strand.
TGTCCGCACAGTAAGGGGATTGGTCTGGATTTGCATCAGTCTCTTGGAGCTGTTAAAATCTCTGATTAGAATTCAGGATAGTTCCCAGTGTGTTTGAGGATTGGGCTGTTTGTGTCGATTTTCAGTTGGGCTTTCTTTTTCTTTTTTCTTCAAATTTTGTTTTTTGTCCATATTACCAGATTTCCATCCTCCATTCACATGAGGTGGAAAGTTAGTAACAAAATGAACAATATTTATACAAGACCTTTTGTAAAATCAGACAACATTTGTAAGATGTCTTACAGTTATCACCAGGCTTGCGGGACTCATACATTCCACACACACTAACCACACACTAAGCCATGTGATCCTCACGGCCCATCCTGTGATGGGGCAAATAGCACTCTTCCTGTTTTGTACATCAGGTAATTAAACTGGTGAAATTTCAGTTAACTTGTTTAGGCCCTGGAGCTCATAAGTGACTTCGTGGGAAATTAATAACAAACATTTTGACCCCCAGAATTTGTTTTCCTTCTGTATTATATTCAGAGACTTTTGGATGATGAATATATACATCTCGTTAGACGGCTTTTGTAAAAATTATTTAACTTCTCTTTTTTCTAAATGGGGAAACCATAGACATTGATAAGAAAGGATGAAGTGAGGCTATCTAAAATGTTTCAGCAAAGTGGTCATCTTTTAATATGACTCAGAAGAAATGCAAGAGAAGTGACTTTATCCAGAGAGGGTAACGCTGGACCAGCACTTCCAATAGGACTTTCTGCAGTGTGGAAATATCCTAAGTCTGCATTTCCGGGTACGGTAGCCACCAGCCACATGTGGTTGAACGTTTGCAATGTGGCTAAGTGACTGAGGAATTGAATTTTTAATTTCATTTCATTTTAACTAAGTTTAAATAGTCACCCATGGCTAAGTAGCCATGATATTGGACAGAATAGTTCTGGACAAATCTGTCAAACTCCCAGGTTAGTTTCCTCATCTATAAAACGAGAGGATTCGATTAGCTGATCTCTAAAGCTCCTTTCGTTTTTAGAAATATACCATCTGTGCCTTCTGAAATTGTGGTGATTGAAATTGAGCTCTGAACCTTGAATTTCTGCAGAATGGGCTTTGATTCACATTTTCTCTAATTTCAGTTTTAATTGGTTGAGCAGGATCCAGGAGGAGATGGAATTGAAGGAAAATCAGTATTTGAGCATATCTGCTCAGTGCTAGTGTCTGAATAGAGATGGTGCTGGAGAAGAATACAGATTCCAAATAGATGTGACCCTGTCTGGCATTATCTTTTGTATCTAACAGAGAGTAATTATTTTTAACAGTTCTTTGTGTTATGCCTTGCTTTCTTTTAAGATGATTAGAAAGACTGATCAATTGGTGCTGCTTTCTTTTCTGCATGATTGAAATAGACTGAAGAAGTCATGCTAACTTTTCTCAGGTGTCTTCCATTTTGCATGTCTTGATATTGGGAAGAAATTTTATTAGTTTCCTGAAACCTTTATCCCTTGGTTGGAGGTAGTGGAAACCATTCTTCTGAGCTGTTGAGTAGTCTAAGTTTATTGAGCTAACATTTCAAAGAATCCTAAAAGCTCTGCTTTTAGAATACTGTCTGGTAAATATATTTTTGCCTTAATAGAAGGGAGCAGAACTTTGTAAATGGAATTTTCTGAAAACCATTATCAAAGAGATTTCCGAGTCGTTTTTGCCTTCTAGATGGACCAGCCCCACTGTCTTAGATTTAAATATTTTAATATCATAGAATGTCAAAACTAGACTTTTGTACGAAACTAGGATTTCTCTTATAGTTCTAAATGTTCATGACTCTTTACTGAAATGGCCCTATGCTCTAGTCCTCTCCCACCTTGGCTATTGGAGCTGATGTGTTATATTAATTCATAGTCTGTTGCTTTAAAAAATTTGATGGAGTGAAAAGGTGAGTTTTAATAGGTCTGTTTGTTCTTGTTTGGCCCCGTGAACGCTTTTTTCCCCTCTTTTTGCTCTTTACACATTGCTTACAATTCCGTCAGATGTAGGAATGTTCTGCAGTTATGTAGCATCTCTAGATACCATTGTTAGTGAAATAAAAGCACTCTGGCTGTAAGTCTAAGATCTTTCCTTTAAGCTCTGATGCCGGAATCTCCAGGTCAGAACCAATAAGATAAAGGTGCCAGATAAAATAAGGTGCCAGATAAAATAAGGTGGCGCCCTTTTACCTACTGGGGTCACCCAGCTCTTCTGAAAGGTGGTGTCTCCCAACTCTTCCAATTATGACACACACAGAAGATTACAGAATTTTTATGGCTCACTGCTGGAAAATGGGACTACTGGCTAGAGACTTTGGAGGCCCTGGGGTGCAGGGGTTACTGTCCTACTGCGCAGGGGTTACTGTCCTACTGCACTCTGCTGAAGGCACCAGAAAGGAAGCCTGTGTTTGCAAGGCAGGGCTCCACCTCAGTGCCCAGATCCCAATCTCATCTGACGCTAGCAGCAGTGTGGACACTTCTCTGGGAGTTATTCTCTGCCTTCTTGCCAAAAAGAACCTTATCTTTAAATGAAAACGAAATGATTTCTTCTGTATTTCCTTTGTTAAACCTGAGATTGGGAAGTTTTCTCTTTCTCCCTTGAATCCTTCCTTCCTCCATCCTCCTCCAAATTGGAATTTAGTGCTTTATAAGCTTTCTAAGTCCAGCACAACCCTTTCTGCTAAATTGCAACCTCTTCACCTTAAAGAGTTTGTGGGCCAGAGAGGTCAGACAGACGTATGTAAAGACGTAATTAATTAATTGCAGAGCTGTAGTTAGAACCCATGTCTACCAATTCCTAGTCAGCTTTGCCTTGGTGTGCTGGGAATTCAGATTTGAGCATTTTGTTTTTATGGGTGCCTCTAAAAATAATCCCTCTGAAAAATATTTGCTGTATTCTGGTTCTAACCTAGCTTAAATACAGACCAGGATTTGGGAACCCCATAAATGTCTTTGTCTTTGTGCGTTTAGAATTTAAGTGAAAGGATTTGGGGGCCTGTCTGTAGTACCATAAGACGTTTTTAAAAAGCTTGGATATTTCCTTTTACCTTTCTACTTCTTTCTTTTAGGTTCACTTTTCGATTTCCCCTGGAGAAGAGCTCTTGACATGGCAGCTTGTTGGACACGTGGATTTTCTTCAGATTTATACTTTCTGATAATCTCTGATTTGGTATGCTAGTGGAGAGCCAGAGATGTTCCCTTTGCTTCTGTGTCAGAACAACTTTGTAATGAGCATTTATGAACAGACCTCTCCCTCCGTTAAGTGTAACCTTTTTGCCTTCTAAATTAAACTCCATTGCACTCCTTTCTATGCCTCTGACTCTCTTTTGTTTTTATTCTTGGTATTAGGATCCTTTTTCTCCTTTAGTCCTCTGTGCAAAGCTCTTTAGGAGTTGATAATTTGCAACTCTAAATCTACCTCCGTGCTTTCATTAAGTATGTATATGAAGTTAATGACAAAAGGCCTGAGAAAAGGTTGACAAGCCCCGGAAAGACAGTCCTTTGTTTTTTCCCTGGAGCTGGTACTTCTTTACTAATCCTTTAGTTGTTACAGCTGGTTCCACTCTTAGGGCACAGTGCATTCCTGGAATTGTGTCATGAAGCACTTTGTTAGAAATTGTACTAAGTGTGTGCTTCCACATTTACAGCTGTTTTCATATACTTTTGTGGTGAAAAGAGAAATATATCTTGGGAAATATAAGCAGAGTGCAAAAAGTGGGGGTTATGTTTATTTACAGGGTACAGTACTCTCTGAATATTCACGAATATTCTCTCGTGTTATTCTTGGAATTAGCTTGTGTTCCAGTCCTCATTAGATGATGAAGACGTGGAAGCTCAGATTTGTAACTTGCTTAAGATCAGAGTTGACGACACGGCTTGGGTAGAACAATAGGCCCTCTGGCCGAAGCCTAGGCGTACTTACGTGTATCGTGCTAGCAGCCCCATTTCCACCTCCGATGCTCTATACAGGAAAAAAATAAGCTATGTTGAGAATTCCACTATTTAAATTTAGCTGAGATGATGAGTGGTGCTCTAGAGGTTTTCCAAGTTGGCTGCACATTAGAATTGCTTGGGGAACTTAAAACTGAAATCTTGGTGCCGAAGCCACACGGCAGGTCAATTAAATTAAAATCTTTGTGGGTGGTATCTGTGCTTTGCACAGCTACCCAGGTGATTCTCATGGCAGCCAAGCGGGAGAAGCTCTGCTCTGGATTCTTATTATCGGATTGTAGTCCACGGACAGCAGTATCCACATCACCTAGGAGCTTATTTGAAAAGAACCACTGAGCAAGTCAACAGAAGCCTAAATACAAATGAGTCCATTGTAATGAGCTTTTAACTAAATCTAAACTCAAGACTCCAAAAGCAGAGTCCCACCGCAGACCCTACTGAAGCAGAATCTTTATTTTATTGTGGTCCCCAGGTCGTTCATGTGCATATTAAAGTTTGAGAAGCACTGACCTAGAGCAGTTGCTCTCAGATTTTGGTGTATGTTACCACGAGGGAACTGGGTAAAAAGCTTGGGCTTCTGTGTTATTAGCTCTCCATGTTGTAACTCTGATATGGACTAAGTTTGAGAACAGCGCTAGATCAGAAGTCAGCAATTTTTTTCTTAAATGAACTGGCATGGCTATGTTCCAATAAAAGTACAAGAACAGGCTGTTGCAGTCCATGAGCCATGGTTTGCCATTCCTGGGATACTAGGTCACCAAAATAATGATCGAACAATTTCATTTGCTTTAAAACTTTCCTATGTAGATATCATATGGCTTATTTTTAGTCTCGATTGATAAACAGGTATTTTGAATAAGAAAAGCATCAGAACTTCAAGAAATGGGTTGAAACCTGGGAATAATAGTAATTTGACCAAGGAAGACACAATTTTCAGAGCCTTTAATACACAGATTTTCTTCAATGTCTCCCAATAATCCTGAATACATGGGGCACGTACTAAGTTCCCATTTATTGGATTAGCTCTTGTCACGGGTGATTTACCCAAGCCAGTTAGCATCAGTCAACAGGAAGCACTTGTCTTTGGTGTGTCTTTCCACCATGCGCAGTAGGGCAAAAGTCTCCAGATGCTTTTGGAGTCTTGAGTTTAGATTTAGTTAAAAGCTCATTACAGTGGACTCGTTTGTATTTAGGCTTCTGTTGACTTGCTCAGTGGTGCTCAACTCTATACAAAAGAACTGGCTGTGGAAACCATTCCTTCAAACTTAAACAAATGCATTATCCGTCACCCCAGTCCTTTCATTGAGTTTCTGATTCTTAGGTGTTTTCTTTTATCTGAAGTAGCTTAAGACATGATAGTTCTTAAGACATGAGAGGCACTGAACCAGGATAGGTAATGTGATCATTAGACACCTCTTCTCGTGTCTGGCTCTTTCTCAATACCCACCCTCTGTGTGGTAGTGACGCGCTCCATACGCTTTACGCAGGGGTGCTCAGTATAGCACACTGACCGAGTGGATTTGGGCTACGGGATAGAGGAGGAGGTATGGTCTAGCATTTCCTGCTGCCTCTAGCCCCACTCCTTTCAGGGTGGGTTTATTTTTATTTTCTGTGCTCTTTTGTTGGGCCGGAAGCCATTTGCCACAACCACTGTACATAGTCTGTTCCCTGCCATTCTTTGCAGTGGCGGGAAGCCCGGCCCTGAGCACCTCCTGCCCACACATTTCCTGTTCCCTATCACATGGAAACCATCTCTGTTTTCTCTTAGCAGCCTACACCTTTGGCCTCTTTGATCACATCTTTTTATGTTGTACTTCAAAACCCTTTTGTTTTGATGGTTGGGAAATACTCGGGGAGGTCACAGAGACCTGTTGCCTGGTTTTGGAGGCGCTGCAAGCTAGCCCTGGCCAGTTACCAGAGGCTGGGCAGTTTGTGTACATACTCCGTGTGACCCTGCTGTCCTCCCCTCTTGGTGGCTTGCAGCTCTAGGTGTCTAGGCTCAAGTTTCAGCCCTATACAACTTTCTAACTCCATTTCATTTGAGAAAAATTTAGCAAATACAAAAAACAGATTTCATCTGTGGGGCATCGCAACACTTTCCAGAACAGGGACCTTAGATGAGGAAACGAGAAAACAGGAGGAGGAAGCTTATGAAGAACTAAATGAAAGAATGTTTTATTTGTTTACATTGAATGAATAAGTGGGTCCAAGCTTACGTAAAACTTCTGTCAATGGAATGACAAAGAGGTGTGTTTTCAAACCACCAGAGAGGCAACCTGGTGTAGAAAGCACTGGCTTGATCTGAAGGTGTTGATTCAAGGACCTGTTCTGCCACTTATTGCCTGTTGACCTTTTGTTTTGTCTTTAAAATTTAGTAAATGATTAATTAGGCACCTAGGTACTATGCTAAGAATATAAAAGTAAAGATACCACCCTTGATGACCAGGGTGAGGGCAAAACGTTGACTACCGGTATGTCTGGCCATGGTTTTAAGCGTCCTGCTGTTATTTATGTTTCCCTATAATCCCAGGGCAGGGAGGCAGGGAGGTGAGGAAATGGAAACTCAGTTTGCAAGCGTTAGGGTTTGAATCTTATTTCTGTCTGATTGCAAAGCATTTAGATTAGGCTTTGAATGAAACAAAATAATGAGCATGGGAATAATAATACTTTACGCTGTTGTCCCAACAAAATGTAAGTGAAAGTGCCTTGGTAATGTAAGAGCTCTATAAATGTATCAGTACTCTCCTAACAGTCATCAGAAATGCTGAGAACTGTTCCAGGATACTATTTGTCTCCCTCGGCGGTACGTCCAGTTTTACTGGCTTTCACCTAAAGCACTGTGGTGGCCAATGGCAGGAAGACCTCCCTGGCAGGTCCCATTAGGGTCTGCTATTCAGGTCTGCTCTGACTTGTTAAATCCCTGGGATGAACAACTTTGTTTTTAACTTTTTATTAATGAAATGTTTGCATGTGCACACACATCAAGAGGTAAGTAAAATAAACTCCAGATACTAACACTCAGCTTCAACCATGATCAATCTTTTACCCAAATAAGAGACATCCAGTGAAAGAGCTCATTTTTTTCTATTAACACCATCATTTAGTTAAAAAAATATTTGAGTGACTATTCTGTGCCAGGTACTAGAGATAACAGAGGTGGTCAGAGCAGACAAGGTTCTTCCTATTTCTGAGCCTTAAATTCTACTTGGGAAGAGAGCCAAATTAGCATAAATAGAATCATGTTGTAAGTGGAGTGAAGGAAATAAACAGTATGATGTGATCTTAAGTGGGGGTGGGGAGGGAGCTGCTTAGACACAATGGTCAGGAAAGACCTCTTTGAGCAGGTGACAATTAGGCTGAGATCTGAGAGCTGAGAAAGCCAAAGGGGGTGTGTCTAGATATTACTTAGCTACCTCTCGGCAGATGATTGAATTGAGTTTGCATGTATAAAAAATTGCTTCGCCTCAGGAGACTACTAACATCACCATTTATTGGGGGAGTGCCTTCTCAATGTTCAGGGCTCTGTTTTACCATTGTAAGCTGATCCTACAGGGGGATCAGGTAGCTACAGAGTCATAGAAAAGGGAAGGGATATCCAGGCAGAATACAAGACAACGGATCTTGGGGGCATCCTGAGACCCCAGTCTGTTCATGCTCCTTCCTCTATGATGGCTGCGTCTGGAACTACCTGGGACTTGGGTGTCCACAGTGCTTGGTGGAAAGCCAGGGGATCTGCGTTTAGTGCTGATGCGAGCCTAATTCACTGTGATCCCAAGCAAGCCATTTCCCGTTTCCTCATTTGTGAAAGAGGGAGATAATACTCTGCCTACTGCTTAGGTTTACCACGATCAAAAGAGATGTTTGCTTTGGTGTTGTACAGATGCAAGATATTCATAAAGATTCTAGATAAGGAGGTCGCCCCACCCATGTCCCTTGGTAAATCACTGTAATAACTTGGATCAGCAAGGAGAAGCGAGGACACCCCAGAGATTGCTAAAAATAGTATCTTGAATTCTCCACTGGAGAGAAGTCCTTTTAAGGTTAACCCAGTTTCCTCCCATCAAGGCTGGAAGCATGAAATGGAGACCAGTTGCTCACCACTCTAAACCACATTCCTTCATCTACTTAAACTCTCTTAAGTCCTGCCAACCTGTTCTTACATTTATATGCTCTTCCCCTAATATTTTCTCTTTTTTTCCTTTGCTGAATTTTACGTGGGTGGTTCAGGGAAAGAGTAGACAGGCACTCACTTGCCTGTGCTTCTCAGTGAGATTTTTGAAAGGCTTTGAAAATGGGAGGGATCTCTCCCCTGGGTCCTATTACCTCAGGAATGGGAGCCTACCCACATTTCCAGAGCAAACAGGGAGACTGGGCTCCCCTCTTCTCAAAAGTGATGACCTCCCCACCTCCCTCCCAGCCATTGAGGGTATTGGCCTGATAGAAAATGGCTGCCCAGAGAAGATGGTCACTGGAGCATGCTGTGGACGTCTGACTTCATACTTTGCGACCTTGTGTCCTGCCAGGGGTCATGTGGGCCCTTCTGATGGTTGAGAGGCCGCCAGAGGATGAGAAGGAGATAAGAAACAAGAGTGTTCAGGGATGATGCAGTGAGACAATTCAGAGAGGCCCAGAGTGCTTGGGCCACGAGTGCTGGCTTTTGTCAGAAACTTGGCCACAGGCTTGCTAGTGCCTCCTGGTTCTGTAATTTCCCTTCAGCAAGCTTTCCCAGAAGCCAGAAGCTGTGGGCCATAGCTCCTAGGGCCATAGCGAGGGGAGAAGTGGCCATCCACCATGGGAAACAGTGACACATTGCTGGGCCCCAGAGCCCTAAACTCACCCAGGCGCTGGCTTAGTTAAGTGGCAGCCCCACTTTTATCTCATTGTGGTGGTCCGGTCTAACCCAGCCTAGCCGATCCCGCATGCAGTTCACCTTTCTGGGCATTCCCTTGTAATATAATTTGCATTTTAGTTTACTAAGCGTTTTCACAAACATTATTTCTTTGAATCCCTTCAACAACATTGATACTTGTTTTTATCTATATGATCGATGGAAAAAATGGAACTCAGAATGAAAAGCCTTAGGAGAGATGGCTAGTGAGGGGCAGTGAAGCTTACAGGTAACAAATGCTTCTCCAGACCCCTGCCCCAGACTCATCTCCAAAATACAATAACAAAACCTCCATCGTGCAATTACAGTCATTGCCACACCTCTTTCATGCCCATGTCCTCACTGAAATATTAGCTCCTTGAAGACAGAAACTGTGTTTGATGGGAACAGTACTTTACTGAGATACTATACACACACTAAAATGCACAAATCTTAGGTGTACAGTTGGACACATTTTGACACATGTATACACCGATGTCACCATCACCCAGATCAAAATACAGAACATTCCACCCCCTGGAAATTTCCTTGTGTCCATTTGCAGTCAGTCCTTTTACCTCAGCGGCAACCACTATTCCATTTCTATCACCCTTGTTAGTTTTGCCTGTTCTTGAACTTTTCCTGTGTGGAGTTAATATGATGCGTACAGAGTCTGGCGTGGTGTCTGGCACGTGGCACGTATGTAATATGAAAGAAAGCCTTGGTTCTTAACCTCCCCTACAGCGAGCACTCACCCCACTGGGAACTGAGGCTGTGAGTGATTAGTGACCTGTCCAGGGCACGAGGCCAGGAAGGGGTAGGTCCTGGACCCCAGCCCAGGCTCCCTGATTCTGGCTGCTCCCCCAGGTGGCAGGGCCCCCCCAGTCCCTCCCTCAGGGCTCCCTTCTAGTTCTGTCAAGGCGAGCCTGATGATCCTGGGCAGGCAGTGCCCCCTGCTGCCTGCGGGGCCTGACCCAGACCCTCTCTCCTTCATGGGATGTGATAGGATCACATGAGCCGAGCCGGGATCCCAGGGCAGCAACGGGCAAAGGGCAGGGGCTCGCTGAATAAAAGCCACCTGCCCTTTTGCTTTCCTCAGAAAAGAGAATTTCCTAAGCTTTGGGGTCTTTCCATCTCCCAAATGAACAGACTAGGGAAAAGGAGCCTCTTTGGTGGAGCACTGCTGCCTCCAGGTGGATGGCCGAGGACACTACCACCGAGCAGGATGTCCAAGCCCACGGTTTTGTGGGTCTCAGGTGCTGGTCTCAGCTTTTAGGTCCCTTGTCTCCTGGCGTCCTGCATCTTGGTCTTCTGATCTCTGAGAAGCGGAAGTCCGTCAGGACCGTCAGCCAGCATTCCAGCCTTGCCTGGAGTAGGGGCCTTTCTCAGAGGACCAATCTCCATTTGTGTTTGTGGGCAGATTAATAATCTCATACCTCCTCATACCTCCTAAGGAAAGGTGGGCTGGACAGCAGCTTTGAAGACCTGTCCTGTATTAAGCAAAAGTTTAATTAGGTGAGGCCAAGGTTTGCTCTTAGGGTTTGGTTCTGAAGGCGGGGGTGGGGTGCAGAGGTGGGGCCGGGGAGGCCTCTCTGCAACGGGGTGTGAGCACCTCCCAGCCTGCTGCTGGGTGGGGCTGCCAGTCAGCCCCTCCCAGCTTGGTGGCCTTCCTGTCGCACCTGCGGTTGGCGGTGTAACGGCCCAGCCTGCCTGGCCCCTGCACGTGGCTTAGGGTGATGGTATCTCCAACTCAGTATTTTTAACTCTTCTTTCCAGAGGATGTGGCTTCTGCGGGAGAGCTTCAAAGGGTGCCCTATTTGCCTCTCTCCGCAACCATGACGTCATGGAAATGGGAGGGGCCGTCCCAAGCCCCCAAACACCTGGAGGGGAGTGGAAGACTTTTTCCATTTCCTGTCCTACTTCTGGCTACTGACTTACTGTCTGACCTGTTTATTAATTTCAAAATGTAGCTCTACATGTGACACTCTGAAGAAACCTTACACGTGTCTGGGCGAAATGAGGCCTGTAAATCAGGTGGCCTCACACAGAGCGAGGGCCCTGCCGGTGCTGAGTCCTCACCCGTCAGTGTAGTTATTAACAGAGTGACAGCACTGGGTCTCCAGGTGGCTGGCTCCCTCCAGGCCCACCCTTTATTCAGAAGCTCTTCTTCCCACACGTTGCTCCAGGAGATAGATGGGGGAAGAGGTTTTAAGATAGGATGTGGAGAAAGAGAGATGGAATGGTCATGATCCTTCAGCCCCGGACCTGGGCAGGGTCCCACGGTAATGGACCTCTGATTCCTGGATGCCCTGTGTACTTTCCCGGAATCACCTCCTCCGGGCTGTACTGGATGAGTGCCTGCGTAGGAGCTGCCCTGGCCAAGGGGCCATCACTCAGGTTTTACTTTTCCTGATAATTCTTGACAGGTTGCTCTTGGGAAAACTGTGAAATAGAGGGATACCAGACCACCTCCTCTGTTAATCCCACTTTCTCCTTTTTTATGCTCCACGTCTCCAACGTGGCTTCTTCTCCAGTACCCAATCACACTAATCATTTATTCGTTCTTTTGATGGTTAAGTGTGTATTTAACATCTGTTGTGTGCCAGGCACTGTGCTAGGTGTTGCAGACACATGGATGAACAAGGCACACTTCCCACACCAAGGAACGCATAGTCTACTGGGATTTCTTGCCAAGATACTACCTGATAACCAAGATGTTTATTGCCTAATAATCTGTTAAGGGCTTTACATGTGACTCCAGGAGAGTTGAATTTTATTGGCAAACCAAGAAGGTAAATAATCCTTCAAGACTCAGACGGCTGCCTCTCTAAGGTGGGTCACAGCAAAGGGGTCACTCTTTTGGAGCTGAAGACTCCACGCAGGTATTCCTGAAGCACATATTTGCTTAGCCTGCCCTTCTCTTGACAGGACTGTGATTCCAATTGTGCTCACAGGGCATGTCTCTGGGTGAAGTGTCAGAGAATCTTCTAGAATCTTAGGCCTGGGGTGATAAGAAGTAATTTGGTCCATTCTTCTGCCTGCAAGGCTGACCTGAGCTCACGGCTTTTAGGGCAGTGGTGGTTCTGTCCAGAGAAATCAACTGGTCTTGGTGACACATTCCCTGCCCGGATGGCAGCTTTCCCTCCTTGAAGCTGGTCCCTGCTCATGGGGACTCAGGCTCTTTAGGGCTGGGCCTTCATATGGACTGAATGACCATGCCTTCAGGTTTCCTCACTGACCTCTTCCTACCAGGCTGAATGACCTGGTCCCTTACTGCACTGAGGGACTCTGCTGCAGTGGCCCGAGGTCCAGCGCTGACCCTCCTAGTAGGCACAGGAAGTCTTCCCCTGGGCCTTTTCACAAGGCCACTTTAATTCCCCTTGACATCCTCCATGGGGCCTGGGACCAGACATGAGAGCAGAGTGGACAGGGTTGAGTAGAGCCTCTGCTCCACCCCATCAGCACGCCCACCTGCTCCTGGTCTGTCCTCTGACTCGGCCCTAATCGGATTTAGGCTTCACAGCCTCAGACTTGAGGGAAGGTTTTTGATGGTATGAGGAACACTGGTTTGAGTTGGAAAATCCTCAGGGGGCAGGGCTGACCCTGATGTCCAGGTGGCCTCCTACTTGCCCGAGGCCTTGTCACCCTCCACTTGGACTGGACATGGAAGGAGTCTCCCTCCAGGGGTCTGGGTGGATCCCCAGTTGCTGCCACATCATGTCATAGGTTCTTGGGTGGACTTAGGGGGCCAGTGATTACAGGGCCTTGCCCTCTGAGGGCCCTGGCTGGCACCACTCCACAGACTCCCTGGCCTCCTTCAGTCTGGGCTTCCTCCGGGGTTCTTGGAGGGGTCTTTGGCCCCTTCACTGCCTTCCAGGGTCCTTGCCCCAAACCCCTGTGTCCTCTGCAGCCTTAGTATCTTTGCAACCACCTCTCAGGAGCAGACCCGCCTCCCTGGCCACCCACTTGTCCCTAGCCTGGGTCTTTTGTTTATAGACCAAAGTGAATTACCACTTTAGGAGGAAAAAAAAGACAAACTAATTTGCCCTAAGTTTTTCATGGTTGATAAATGCCTGCCCTATTAACCCTCCCAGGGACATTATCATTGAATATGGGGAAGAGAATTAATTAAAAGAAATTCCCAGTGGTGGAATCTGGCACTGTGTCAGATGATGAGGTAGTTTTGTGTTCTCCGCAGGTGGCAGGTCCTGCTTTTGGGAAGGAGGTTTCTGTCCTCCTATGTGTGAGAGTGAGCGACTGTGATGGGATTTCCTTTGAGACCTTTCCTATTAGTAATCTTTAAAGGGACTTGTGTTAGGCTCCAGACAAGCGGCTCAGATATTCTGTGACTACCCTCAGTAGGGCTGGCCAGGACCTGGACGGTGGTTCTGAGTTCTGAGAGGCCACTGAATCAGAGAGCTATGGAGCTGGAGGCAGACTGTAGGCTCAACTGACATTGTATAGGTGGTGACCTTGGAGCTTATGGAGGGGAGGGACATGCCTAGGCCACTGAGCTGGTGGTCCCTGTGAAAAGCAGCTGGTCTGAATTGTAGCTGGAAAGATTTGCATGGTGTGGTCAGCGACATGCTGGTGAACCATCCAGGTATGTGGAGACCGGATGCCCTCCCACCCCGGGAATGGATGAGCATTGGGCTTCAGTCCTGACAGCAGTAATCAGGAGGTAGATGGCTGAGTGGTCTCTGAGGGGCATTCCCATCAGCATCCATGACCCTGGGAAAGGTCCTCAGGCAGCAGGAGGCTCCGGAACATCCTCCAGGTGAGGGCTTCATACCTCTACTCTTCTTGGCCTGTTTCTGGGCTCCAGGGCAGAGAGCTCATCTTCCCTTTCCTCACCCTTACATCAGGATGGTGGGAATGTAAAGTCTGGCTAGGGCCACAATCTCCTCCCTTCCTGCTCTCTTGGACTGGGTACCCCAAGGGGCTAGGCATTGGGTTGGGTTGCAGTAGGTAGCCCCAGCCATGAATTTGTGGGGCAATGCACAGTTTCAATGGGAATCCAGCCTGAAAGCAAAGGCAAAGAGAATGGTCCTGGGGGCAAGACACAGTGGGTGGCATTTGGGGGACACTAGATGTGTGGTCCCTGTCTGCCAAATGTCAGCGACAGATCACTACCACCCATGTACATGGGCCTCCTGCCATGTGGCCCAGCCATGTGGCATGAAAACGGAAGAGCGGGGACCCAAGCACAGCCTTCTTAGTGGAATATTGTAGCTGTTATTCCAGGAAGAGGTTGACTTAAGCAGCTTGTTGAATTAAGCTCCCTGAATGTCATCATGGACAGATGCCCTGGTTTCTTTCTGCCCAGCTAGTGATCAACAGCAAGCTGAAAATGACTCTGACCAAACCCAGTCAAATAGGAGCGCACTCTCTGTTCTTTTAAATCACTTTTAATGAAATCATGGCAGCAGAATACACAATGTGGCTCAGATATACAGCACAGCGAGGCTTAGATAAGGAGATAATTTCCCCACATCTTGGGGAAAAGGGTAATATGTATCTCTTCATGAGCATTATTTAAAAATATAAGCCCCTGACAACATTTTTCAGGAGCTAGAGCCTGAGAGAACCCCCTGGGGACCCATCACCCAGTGGGACATCAGGGGCAGGGGTAGGGGGAGTCTCCACAGCTAGGAGAGGCAGCCCCAGCCCCTGCCTTTGCCGGGAATGTCAGGCAGTGACAAGCAGCACTGAGGGAACGGAAGGGATGGCTGCAGTGTTTGGCAGCTCTTCAGCATCTTGATCACAACTGTCTTGTAGGATCCAGTTGGTGGCATTACAGAGAAGCAGAGGGGACTTTTCCATGGAAGCTGAGAGTGCCTCTCTGCTCAAAGACGGAGAGGAGGGCAGTGAGGAGCCGGAGTGCTGGGCTCCCCCATTCCTGGCGGCCTGGGAAGAGGAAGAACAGAAGTCAGGCTGGATACTGAGGAGACGCCCAGGACAGTGAGGGATGTGGGAGACGCCTCTACTTGTCGAGTTCTCGGAGCAGGGACCCCGGAGTTCTTTCTGAAGAACTGGTGGGATGGGATGCCCAGGGCCACTGTGAGGAATGGGAGACTTGAGCCGGGATGAGGGTGTACTATGAGTATAATGTCTTCTCACTGTATTGGAGGCAGAGGACACGAGGAAAGGAAGTGGGAGCCCCATTAGGTTTGCAGTGAAAGGGATACGATAGAAGGCATGAATGAGTGTTGGGGTCCTGAGTTTCTCTGTGCCACTCAACGTGTGGCTCCTGACGTTACTTGGCCTCAGTTTCTCCATTTCTAAAATGAGGATTGTAACAACTGTTCTTCCTACTCTGTAAGGGAGACGTGACTCAACCGAGGGGACTCTTGTCACCTGAGGAATGTATTGTGTTATACAGTCGTTCCAGGTCATTGTTATTAACAAGGGGAACTCCTAACAGGTAGAAAATGGAGGAGTTTGGTGAGCTCAGACTTGGGCTCTAAAAAGAAGACCCTGGGGGGTGGGGGACAGAAAGGTTGCTTTCAGAGCGTGGGGACCTCCCCTAAGACCCCCAAACCCCACCTCCCAGCTGAGATGCCCGCTCACCTCAGCTGGACCACAGCCGCAGCGTCATGAGCAGGTTAAACCCAACCACTTTCAAGAGGAGGATGCGTAACGCGATCACGGACAGGTTTTGGGAGTTTAGGTTCACATCTGCAAAACCAAGAGGCCACAGCAGTTATAAGCATGCACGCCTGAAGTCTGCACTGGGCCCTATGACACACCAATGGCTTTCCTGAAAGGGGGGTGGGCTTCAGCTTCTGGCTGCACCTCTCTCTTTGAGCTTCTGTGTACATCCCCCCGTAAACATTTGTACATTGCTCAGGGTCAACAGCATTTCATTTCAGAAGGGAAACACCAACTGCACTTAGTTCTTATTTTATTTCTGAGCCCCTCAGGGTGAGGATGAGGTGGGTGCTCAGAATTTATTCCAATCCCTCGGGTCTGGGCCCCTTAGTGAGAATCCAGTGGCTGAACCACAGGAGGGATGACTCATAAAAACAGCTCAAATGGAAATAAATAGGGGCCCAGGGTAGGAGGTGAGGCCTGGTGAGGGTCCGTTACAGTGTCACCACCTACATGAGCTCTGCTGCTGTTTTTGAAAAAAGGCAAAACCCCCTGGTTATGGAGGGCAAATGTCCCCAGGATAACTGGGCTAATTTAGGGCTGTCCACTTAGCCCATCAGAAATCTCACAGCTGAGCCACCACGAAGCTCTTGGTGGCTCTCCCGACAGTGGAGTGATTGAAAAGAATACGGAGGTCTAGGTGTGAGTCGTTGGTCGAGTAAAACTAGAGACTCATCCTCAAAATATTCAGAATGAAAAAGAAAATTAGAGATGGTGAGAGGAACCTGGGGATTCAAGAATGACCCCAGGAGGCTCTGAGTGGGGTTCCTGATAACTTCCCTCCTAGATCCACAAATTCTTTCCCACCTCCCCTACCCATTCAGGGTTCTTGTGGGTTCATTGCCCTCCCAACCCTGAGCAAAGCTGGGATAGACGCCACTCTTACCTGTTACAAAGCTTTTCTCTATCAACTTGGCATCACAGGGAATTTCTAAAAGCAGAAACAAAGACATTTTCTTAGAGTCAGAGTGTGCTGATTCTCCCACCCTAGACCTCTTAAGAGTTGGGCAAGTGACTGTCTGTAGCCTTTCCACACTTCCTCATGGAGAGATCTGGGGGTAACTTATCGCATATGGGCACCTGCTGGGGAGAGCCACTGGCTTTGGCAGGACAACACCCTGGCTTCTGGGCACCATTTTATCCACTTAACAATCCCTGGTTGTGTCAAGTCCATGTACATGACACAAGGCCATAAGGAACCATCAGACATAGACCCTACCTTTGGGCAGGTTCCAGGCTGGAGTCCGAAAGAGGCAATACACATACACAGTGACTAGTGCCATAAGTGGTATAGAAACTTCCATGTGTTCCACAGAGTTTCAATCCCTACACCCCAAATGTGTTCCTTTGTTTTTCCCATCCCAGTAAAGGGCACTAGCATTGACTCAGCTGCTCAGGCATAAAACCCAGCCGCCTTCCTGATCCCCTCCTTTTCTTCTCATCCCTTCATGGTTCTACCTTTGAATCCCAAATACTGTTGGCCACTCAACTAGCCTGTCACCACCCCATCCCGGCCGCCATCATCTCTCTGCTGCAATAGCTTCCTTTCTGCTTCCACTCTGACTCTTATAATCCATTTTCCACTTAGCAGAGTGCTCTTTTAAAGAAGTAAATCTGATGTCATTTCCCTGCTTAAAGCCAGATGATAGCTTCTCATTGTAATTACAATAGCATCTGCCCTCTCCTGACCTATGGGGCCCTGTGATCTGGCCCTTGCCCACTTCTTCCATCTCCTTTCCTCCTGCTCTTCCTCTTTCTCACTAAGCTCCTGGATGAGGCCTCCACAGGGTCCTCTCTCTGTGGGGTCCTTCTCATTCTTTATATCTCAGCTCAAATAGCATTTCCTGGGAGAGCCCTTTCCTGACTCTTGTCCCTAAGGTGGCTGTTTCCTCAACTCCACCATGCTCCAAGTGAAAGCATATATTATAGTCTGAAGTTATCTAGGTTTCCTCTTGTTGATGAATGGTCTCCCCCAACTAGAATGGAGTTTCCTCAGGGCAGACCCCTCATCTGGCTTGTTTCTTCCTCCACTCCAGCACCTGGCATGTTGTACATGCACAATCAGTGCTTGTTGAATGGATGAATGACTGAGTGAGGTCAGGAGCTGGGAAAGATCTTTGGGAAAGAGAAAGAAACAAGGGGAGGGATCTTGGAGAAGGGCATTAGAATGGGGCCTGGGAAAAGAGTAAGGGGCAAACAGCCTGAGCAGAGGCAGGGTGGTGGGAACTCAGAGTGGGTGAGACTGAGGGCCAGTGCCCTCTCCTGCCACCTTCTCCCCATCTGCTCTTTGCCCAGGACATTCTATGGCCTGCCAGGGTGGGGCTCACCTGGTGTTCAGTAACAAGAGGGTAGGGGGCTTTGCTGACAATTGATGAGGCTGAGACCACCCATCAGAGTAGCATTTAGATACCATGGACTTGAGCTCTGGGCACAACCAGGCCTGTCAAAATGAGGATCGTCAGCTTGCACAGCCACCAAGACCACACTCACCTGCGCTGGAGTGGTAGCTTATCTCATCAGAGATTCCTTTACATCCCGAATCGGCGGTTTTGCTCCAGAACAGGACCCCATTGCTCTTGGAAGACGTGGTTCTCATGTCCAGCACCGTATTTTTCAAACTGATTATTGTGTCATTCAAGACCTCTGACACATTCGTGTTAGAATCAAAATCAGTGAATAGGCAGATGGGAGTGTCGGATTTATGGCTTTTCAGCTGGTACACGGCTGGAGTAGCATTCTGGATATCTGTTGGCCAAAAGGACCCAGGTTAGGAGATGTTCATTTCCTTTCTTGCCCCAACCCACACCTGAGTCCAGATGCCATGATGGGCAAGAGCAGGTCTTTGTGGGGCTGGCAAGTCATATTCTTAGGCTTTAGATGGCAAAGAACATTCTAGAAACCAGCTGTTCACAACAGATTGGGATTCAGGACACGCACAAGCCATGAGTCCTGGCCAAAAGGCCAGAATGTCAGTGAACGCTTTCTTCCAGGCCCTGCCTGCCATTCAAGGAAACCAGAAATGAAGGCCTACTTAATGACACTGCTCATTCTTCTCCTTAATGGGAACTTCTTCAAAGGTTCAGCAGGCCTAGTAAACAACACCATAGCTCTGGCAGGACAAAGCAAGCATAGAAGAAAGGCCCAGCAAAGCATGCCGTATGTCTTGGAATCTGGGGTGGTCTCCCACACTTAGGCATTGATGGGAACTGGAGGTTTATGATAGGCAGGACTTAAGTCAGAGGATGGGTCACATCACCAGGAGATTTCTCTCATCTACAGAAGTTTTAGACTATAAATCAAAACACCTCTGTCTGAGTCCTGGCTCTACCATTTACTAGATACAAGGCTTTGAGCAAGTCACGCCATCACTTAAATTTCTGGAATTTCATTTGTAACATGAAGGTGTTGCCCCATCCACCTTCTTAACCAGGCTTTTCTGAGAAACAAATGAGAGTTTCACCATCTAAAATGATATTTAATAAACTGTAAAGTAGTGAACGAATGTAAGGAATTGCAGCTATGGGTACTACCAGGATATCACCATGATAATGTGCTACTAATACATAGTCAGTTCCTAGTCTTCACTCACAGAAGGCGGGAGTTGCTGAAGCCTTCTCAGAGCTGAGACTCATGTTTCAGTATTTCCATAGGATTTTGTGTTTTTAATGCAACTCTCAGTGTTTATTCTTTCAGACCTCCTGCCTTTAGAGGAGGAAACAGAGGTTTGCAGAGAGGATTAGCACTTTGGGGCCACCCAGAGAGTTTACAGCAAGGTTGAGACTAGAGCTTCTTCCTGTCCCTGTGGCTCTCGGCTCCCACAGCAACTCACCATGCCTACAAAGCTGCTCAGACCAGTGATGCACCCCCCTTGCTGATCCAGCCAGGGTGGCCTTGGCAATGCAGACATCCAGCTGGACCCGAAA
The DNA here is from genome assembly GCF_964194185.1 of Rhinolophus hipposideros. Classification (NCBI taxonomy): domain Eukaryota; kingdom Metazoa; phylum Chordata; class Mammalia; order Chiroptera; family Rhinolophidae; genus Rhinolophus; species Rhinolophus hipposideros. The sequence goes on from NC_138051.1 coordinate 29,076,726, forward strand.
CCTGGGAAATCTGCTCTTGGCATGACCTTGGGGTGCTGAGTCAAGGCAGAGCCGCCTGTGGGTGGGGCTGCCCCTGGAGCAGCAGAGCAGGGGTGGGTCCATGGGCACATGTGAAGGGCATACAAAGCTCTGGCCCGAAGGATTCTGTCTGTTCCTCCATATACCTGGGGGGTCTGGCATCACTGTGGGTTAAGGCCCTATGACATAAATCTTTTACTGGGAGGGGAGAGATGGGAAGCCATTAGCACCACCCACAAACCCCGATGGATTTGTTAATCATCAGTGGGAGGTGCGGTGGGACGTGGAAGGGTGTGGAAGTGCTGAGAGAATGTGGCTTCAAGAAGAAGGCAGAGGACAAGCTACTACCAGATACAGTTTGGCCTTAGCAGGGGGAGGAGGTAACTGTGGGGCCAGGTGCTCAACTCTGAGTCCGGGTTAAACAACCCAAGTCCTACGGCCAGTGGGTGTCGGGCTGGAGGAGGTTGTCCAATGTGATTGTCTTTAGCTATATATAATTTAATTTATTTAAATTAAAACTGAACAAAATTAAATAAAATGAAAAATCCAATTAAAAATTAAAACTTCATTTTAAGAGCGCAATAGCCACATGCTACTAGTATTGGGCAGCCCAGATTTGTGGACCATTTCCATTGTCAAAGAAAGTTCTGCTGGACAATGTTGGTCTGGAGAGAGAGCAAAAATCCATGAGATTCTGAGGAAAGGCAATCGGGCTCAATGTGAGGCTTAAAAGCCACCTTTAAGTCTGTGGTGGTGAAAGGGTGATGGCCTGGGGCAGCCAATCGCTCAGCTTTGCTAGTGAGAGATCAAAATGGAATAGCAATAAATAAATCAGAAGAAGTGAGGTGATCTTTAGCCTTTTTCACATCTTGTTTTTACCAGTTGATACCCTTTGGGGCTTCCCTATCTGCATTTTTGCTGTTGTTTCTGTCCAGCTTCCCTACCTCCGATTTCCTGTCTTGGTCCCCCCATTCCCCATCTCAGTCTCTCCTTTGAGCTCACCCTCCAAAGTACTTGCCTAAAACATGGAGCTGATTGGGTCACCTTTTGTTCAAAATAAATCAGGGACTTCCTTATTGCCTGTAGGATAATGCCCAAACTTCCTGGCAAGACATTCAGGGGCTGCCATGGACTTCCAGATCTTGAATTTCCTCTCTCAAGTCCTTTATATCCTCTGTATGAGTACAGCTGTACAATGCTCTTCATATTGGCTCCCTGGGGCATAAGCTCTGGGACAGCAAAGGTGTGTCTCTGGTTTACTGCTTGTATCCCTAGTATCAGTCACATACTAGGTGCTCAAGAAACAATCATTGAGTAACTACATGGGCTAGTGACCATCAGGTTTGTAAAATTTCTGCTTATTAGACTTTTTAGTCAAAGACACTGGATACTCTTCCCTAAACGTGATATTTTTAGCCCCATTTTATTTTCACCCCCACTTACTTCTGGTGCAATCTTAATTTTTTCTTTTTGTCTGAAAACAAGAAGTAAGTCACTTTTAATTTGGAGGGCTTTGGAGGTCTATCTGCCCTGGAGCGAGAGACCTCCTGTTCTGACCTAGCAAGATAAACATATCCTACCATGGCTGATATCTCAGAAGGTAGCCTTAGCAAGACTGGATCAACTTTTCAGTGTGGAAGTTCAGCTCTTCTAGATCCTAACCTTTCATTTTAATTCAAAACTAACCACAGACGCACATGTCCCAATGCTCTCTGGTGCTTTAGCTCCCCAGGGGCACAGCAGCAATCGACCGCTCCCTTACCGCCAAATCTGTGCTTTGTAGTTAGGCACCAGGAACCTAGAGCTGTGAGTGAGCAACACTGACTGAGTCCCACCGAGGCTGTGGCCAGTGTTAGGAAGTGGTGACAATTCCGGGGAAGACTTACCAGGAGTAATGGAAACTCTGGTGCCTTTGCCAAATTGTAACCCGGAGGCAACACTTCCGTACCACTCCCAATGTCTCCTTTACAGAAACCCTAGGTTTCTCCTCCTCTGAGGGGTGGGGTAACTCCTTTTAGAGCTTACTGTGGAAGGAGAGGGGAGTTCCCTAGGCCATGAACCCCCCATGGCAAGAGCATTCACGGACCCTCCACCATTATATCCAGTCTGCATTTCTAAATTGGATTCCTAGTTTCCCAGTGGCTGGCCCTGGCTTTAATTGACTCTATTCTCTCTAGTATTCCTTTTCTCTATTGTCTAAGAAGACACCTTTGCTTTTCTCTCCATCCAACTTTCTTATCAGATATGTTTACTTAGGCCAAAATGCATGTGCCTTATTTATTCCCAAGGTCATGCCTTCTTTCTTATTGTTCTTTGTACCTGGAACCCCCTTCCTCTCCTTTCTTTGTCTATCCTTCAGGCTCACGAACCCTTTTACTGCATAAAATCTTCTTCTTCTAGGCCAGCTTGTCAGCCGGGATCCTATTCCTGTGAATCTCTCATGAGCCTATTGACATCACCAATTGATTAATACTCAAATAGTCTTCAGGTTGCTATATTTACAATAGTTTTCCCTCTGGCAAGTTTTTATACCACTTGGGGACAGGTCAGGAATCTATCTTAGTCTATCTTCATACTCAGTTTAACATTGTATAGAGTGATGGCTACATAGAAGGCATTAAAAAATATCCATTGAATGATTCAAGTCAAATTTTAATATGTTTGACCTAGAGAATTACAGATTTATAAGACTGATAAGTGATACTGGTTCCCTTTACAGAGGCCTCTGTAAGACAATTAGTTATAACACCTACAGTTGGCCTCATCATAGTAATAACTGATCTCCCAAGGAGAAGGATTAGTGACACTGACCCATGGGGCTGCCAATGGTGCCACGTGGGAGGACTCACCAGATATTATGGACACTTGCGTTCCTTTCCCAAATATGAGTTTACCAGTCATTCCTCCAGTATTCACACTGCAGGTGACACCATTACAGAAACTCACTGGCCCTGCCTCCTATTTCAAAAGCAGAAGCACTGATTTCCCACAGGGAGAGGAGAATCACACTGTTTAGGGGTAGATCTTCTGCTCTTCTGTGTTGAGACATAGTCTCTGGTGTGTTCAATCCTTTTACTCCTGTCCCATCCTGCTGCAGTGCCCTGGGTTGGAGGTTGTGATTTCAATAAGCCAAGAATTCAGTGGAGCAGAAACCCCTGCTCAGAGCAACGGTATGTTGGATTCTTTTGTGGAAGGTTCGGGACTCCTTGCTCATCATCACCTGCCTCATGATTCTTAAAGCCGCAGCCTAACCATGTTTCTGGAGCACTGAGTGCTGGATGGGAGGATTTTCGAGGGATGGGTAGAAAGAACCATTTAGGATCCTCTGGAAGAAAAGACCTGGGCTCAGCCCAGCATCTTGGACAAAGAAGAATTAGTTGTCAATGTCTTCCCTTGCCCCATTCTACTTACTTGGCTGGACACTCACTCTGGTCCCTGCTCCAAAGATTAGCTTGTTACCACTGGTATATATCCCCACTACAGGTAAGATCTTTGCAATAACCTTCCTGATGTTAATCTGCTGGAACCCCCCAGGATCAGAAAGCACCATCCTAAAAGGCTCCCTTGGTCTTTGTTTCTTAGCTCTCCTATTTCCCAGGGAAGCTATTCCCCTTTCCCTTTATAATAATGTAAGCTTTAGTATAGCAAAGTCTTGATAATGATAATAATAATAATAATAATAATAATAATAATAATAAATAATAATAGTAATAGAAAAAAGCTACCATTTATTGATTACTTGCTATATACTGGCCATTGTCTCATATTATTATGATGTCATTTGTCATTTGACTCTTACATGATGTTATTGTCATTTGACTCTTGAGAAGGTGGAGATTTTATTAGCTAGAGATGGTAGAGCCAGAATTTTCTCCAGATCTGCCAGGCTCCCAAGTTGTGCTATGAACTCCGTATCATCCGGCCTCTATGCCTTGTTATTTCACATGGTATAATTGCCGTTTAAATAGGGGTCGGGGTCACTTTTATCCTGAGCGAGGTTCAAAATTCTACTAAACTCTAGAGATGACGATTCTGTGAGCAGATATCCCCATACTATGCTCATTAGCCAAACCATGGAATTTAGCTACCTGCTGCAATAAAAGAGATGTTCTGTTTGCCATTAACTCATCTCTTTCCCCCAAGGACACTAAGCTAATTTCCAGAATCTTCAGATTATGTGGTGCTGATATCATCGGTTTCGCTTGAAAGTACCGAGTATTTGGAACCTCTTTTATGTTTTCGTAAATTATTCTGCTCAGATTTTTATTTACTCTACTGGCTCTTTCCACTTCTGTCTTTAATACGAGAAATGGGAATGTTTTAAGTCACCGAGAGCTTGTAGAAATGGAAAACAAGTGTTCCATGTATCCCTGACTTTGCCATAAATCAATGCCCGTTTTCTCATAGAAAGTCATCAGTTACCCTTGCCCTGGTCATTTGCACGGTCATACTCACATGGGTGTACAACCAGCATGGTCCCGGCTCCAAAGATCAGCTTATTGTAGCTACTATATAGCACACAATAGGAGGGTGCTTTACAAGAACTCGAACCCAGCAGGGTCAGCCTTGCTGGGACAGCAATGTCTCCCCTCCCTGTTTTACAGGCTCCTCTAAACCACCCTTTCTTTGCCATGAGACAGAAGTGTGGTCCACTGAGTCCTAATTCCTCAGCTTCCTAATTCCCACAGACCCTTTCCTCATAGCCGGCTGTCTGGTGGGTGGATGCCCATCCTGGCTTCCACAACTGAAAGTGAAGAAGGAAAATTGAAAGAGTCTGGAGAAGAGCCAGGGCTTAATATGGGAAATGAATCTTAAGGAAAAATGTATAGCACTGGAATAAATGGAAAACCTAGGGTAGGGCTTAATCATAGAATGGTGGCCGATGAAGGGCATTCCTTTTAAGAAGTAGTTCTATTATTCCTTGAGGGCAGAGAAAGAGAGACTAAAATTGCCATGGGAATATTCACATAAAGGCACAAAGAGGACTTAACTATGAAGGTTGTGAGAATCAGGTGTGAGCTATATGTGGGGCCCGAGAATCTCATTCTCTGGAGGTTTCTAAGATTCATATGGGGAATAAAAAGTCTCCAAAGTTTGAGAGTGATTTATCCAAGTACTTCTCAGTGAGGATTTCACAGAACTCCAGCCCTAAATTTTTTTGCAAAAAAGGTTCTAAGCCCTAATAAGTTTGGAAATTGCTATATACTATGTTTTAGTCTTGAAGACTGACCATGCACATTAGCATCTTAAAGGCTCTGAGAAATCCTGCAGTAAAAAACGTCCAGAGCTTCTCAAAGTTATTTGATCCAATAATCTATTTTTTAAAACATCCATTAACATAATGCATGTTTAGATATATACTCCTTGGAAGTCCCTTCTCTAGTTTCAAGTATTTAAAATTCCATCCTAAATTTTAGCCTAATTTTATCCTTAACTTTTCTGTGTTCTGAATCTGTTTGTTCTGCTACCTGTCCTGTGGGCACAGTGAGGGGCCTCACTGATGCTGATTATTTCTTTCTCATCATTATGAAACAACTTCATTCTATTTGGGTGAACATGTAGTCAGCTGTATAGCAATTCTCCTGACACAGCTCGAGGGTAGGTACACACAGCGCCCCAACACTGCAGGGTAGACCTACGAGGAACAGTGGCAACTGTAAAGCCTTTCCCACATGTGAATTTATTGGTCTTCCTTTCACATACCTTCCTACACACCTTTGAGCTGTGTACTGCTTCAAAGAAGATTCTGGTCCTAATGGAGAAAAGTTTCCTGGGTGAACTCTCAACTAGAGGTGTAGACTTCATGTATTTGTCATCAGACCTCTTTCATTTTTGCTACTCAAATCCATTTGTGCTGCTTCCCTACCACAGGTATTATAATTCTTCTGCCTCTGAGCTCTGGTTCTTGAGAAATATGATGGGTTTCAGGCTTTCTAAACTCAGCCTGAACTGCTTCGGCGAAGCACTCAGATGAACAGGTAATACAAAGGAAATTTCAGTAGAGAGATGGGTTTTCTCCCACCCATGCACATTTGGATGGATTCTGTAATCTCCCTGTTTTGAAGTCTAACACCTCTCTCTGTTGGAGAATACTGGCTACAGTCTAAGCCAATATGTTCTAAACAGTTACTACCCTTCCACTCAAGGCTTCCCTGACTTTCCTTGCCAGAAGGCATTTTTTCAATAATCATTTGTTCGGTGACTCCTATGTGCCAGGACTGTGCCGACCTGCCTGTGGAGGAGGAAAGATGACGGAAAGAGGGTCCTGGCCTCACAGGGCTTACGGTGCAAGGCAGGGTGCACAGAGATACCAGGCCACTAGGATAGGAGGTTGGATCTGCCTTCCTTTCTCTTCCCATTGCGACTTGTGTGGGCTTCTACAACAGGGTGACACTAGGCATAATTATCTGTTTGTACAGATGGTTACCCACTGTAAGATCCTGGGTGGCAGAGACTCTGCACTTTCCTTCCTCCCTCCCTTCCTTCCTCATATCTAGCATAGTGCTTAGAATATAATAGTTGCTTAGTAAATATTTGTTGAATCAAAAAGCCTTGTAAATATTTTAACTCATTTTTAATGCAGTCCTACTGTCTATCTTCTTTCATAAAGACTGTTTCATTTCTCTTTTAAGTTCTTATGGTTTCATTTTCCTGATCTTTTTATTGTTTTTGTTGCATTATTTAGGCATTAAGTTCTTTCCCTATCTCTTGACTAGATGTGGCGTTTTATGAATGTGTGTCCAATACCCAGGTCATTGGGAAGTTTAATTTATCACCTTTCATGAAGACTGGATGGTAACAAAAATAAATTTTTTGGTGTAGTCAGTCACAGTGTTTTTTCTGATAAAGATCTTTTGTCTCAAAGGAACCTAAAAACAGAAAAAGAGTCTACCTCTGTAATGATGAAAAGGCCAATTCCCACTGGCAATTAACTACTGTTAGAAAAGAAACCATTACTGAGCCAGTGGTTGGGAATCCAAATTTCAAAACATTCAAGCCTCATAAAGAAACACGAGAAATTAACTCAGGAAGTGCAGATTCATCTTATTAGAAGGTAAACTAGGGACTTTCCGCGTCTTTGGTGAGTCTAAGCTCAGGCACTTACTTGGATACACTTGGAGTCTCGTTCCACTCCCAAAAGTGGGTGTCCTGCCTGTGTTCGCACCCTGGTACAGTGCAGTACAAATACCTGTCGTCTGCCACGTGGGGCGGCTGCCTGGCCCTCTCCCACGTTACAGCCCTCACTCTTGGGAACAGAGCTTTTAAATAGCCTGTTCCATGGTTTTGATGATAAATTTCTTTCTCTGTGTCACCTTATGCTCCATGAACAGACCCCTGGTTTTCTACTTTCCTCCCTGTCATACCTACATCCTGCCAGCCCAGTTCAATGACTTTACTATATCTTCAGAAATACTGAGTCCTGGACCAAGGCTGCCATGGTCACCATGGCAGGAAGGCTCAGGATCCAGGGCCAGCCATGGATCAAACAGGTGGGCTGTGAGGTCTGGGGGTCTTCCTTCACAGAGTGCAGGAAAGATGGCGGTAGCAATATAGTCGCATGGTTAACAATAACGCCTTCGAGTCAAACAGATTAAACTCCTACCTGTGTGGTCTTGGACAAGTTACTTGCCCCAAACCTTTGTTTTCTCACCTGTAAAATGGGAATAAGACCAGCTACCTAACATTAGGATGGACATGAACACTGAATGAGAAATTATATGTGGGACAGGGTATAGTCACTGGCCCATGTCAGACATTCAGTAAATAGAGATAATTATAGTGTGACTCCAGCAACGCTTTACACTGCAGGAAAGGGACATGGCTTCCTGCAGCCAGAGACCAGTCGCTGCCCAACCCCCCCCCCCCCAACTCCCGGCACACCTGGATTTCTCAGCACCCTGGCTGGGATACTCTTATATAGGACAAATATCTCACGGGTCCAAGGGCAGGCGCTGACAGGGAGCTTTGGCCACAGGGTTGAGGGGCATTGTAGAACCTTTGGCTGCCAAGAAGAACCTAACCAAGAATGAAATCTCTTTTCTCAAAACCTGGGCATTTGTCCTCCGAAAGCCCTGTGAAAAACCTTTGTCCATCACAGCCTCAGTCATTTCAAGAGACCTGACACACTGATCCGTTACTCCCAGACAACAAAGGATGCTTTTAACGATGAGCAGACCACATTACAGGCCCTCGTTATTGCGACAACCTTGCAAAATATATTCCTGTCTACAAAATCTCCCTCCATCATTTCTGTAATACTCACATGGATGGACAACAAGGCTGGTCCCTCTTCCAAATGTAAGCCTGTAGTTTCCTCCTGATACACACAGCGAGGAAAACCTTTGCTAAAACCTGTCTCATGTGACACCCTTGCTTCTCCCCACTACACACACACTGATTGCTCAGTGGTTGGGACAACAATCCAAGGAAACACTAGCCTATGCTCAAGAGTTGCAGGAAATCTCCCACAGCTGTCCTGGAGCCCCTGGCCGAGGGCGGTGACGGCGGCCAGGCATTGGCGACTGGAGAGCCTCTCACTCCCTTTCCCCAGGAGAAAATACTCTCTCCTGTCAGCAGAGAAGTGGGGCAGCTACTCCCCAATACCACCACCACCATCCTGCCTGCTTGGGGTCACTCTGCTACTCTGTTGTCGGGTACAAGGGGCTCCTGAAAGCGCTCGGCGGACGCAGCGCAAAGGAGATTTATATTATATTGTGCTGAAGGCGTTCTGATTGCCTTTCCTGAAGCTCTCCTGTTCTTGTCCTTCCCTTTCCTTCGCTCTTTGAAGCTTCCTCTTCTCTGCTTTCTTCCCACGTGAGGCCCAGGCTCTTGGTCCCTGCATATCCTTGTCCCTGGCCAGCCTCCAAGCAGGATTCAGGCCCATGCTGTGATGGGTGTGTTCATCCTTCCCTCTTCACTACCTGGAAATAGGTCAAGGCACCCAAAGCTCTTTGATTCCTTTATTTCTAATGACCTTCATTCAGACAGGGCCCTGCTATTATGAAAGCCGAGGACAGAGAAAACAGTCACAACAATTTCCGTAAGGTTTTTGAAAGATGGGAAGAAATAGAGATCATACTCCTACTTCAGAGACATGAAAGCTGAAGCTCATAGAAGTCATGGCCTGAGTCACGGCCCCAAGCGCAGGTGGGAACCCAGCCCTCAGTTCCCTGGCTACTGAGTGCTGCGGCCCTCAACTGGCCTCCCCCTGGGCTTGAGGGCCACACTAGCAAAGAGCTGCGCGGCTGTGCCAAACTCAGGATGGGGGTGAGGGGCTGGAGCCCTGACCCGGCCCTGAACTGCCTGCCCAGCATGGCTTTGGACAGATGCGTAGACCAGGGCCTCTGGATTGCCCTGTACCATGAGCAAGAAGTCCCTAAAGTCCCTTCCAGCTCTCACTTCTGAGGTCCTTTGTTCAGTTTGGAATCCCGTCTCAGGGAAGAGCAGGGGCTCTTCAGAAATACTGAAGGACGGGAGTGTGGTCAGTAGAGATGCTGAGAGAAGGGGAGGGCAGAGGAAAGGGGCAGGCAAAGGTTTGGCACAGTGACCATCTAAGAACTTAGGTGTGGCACAAATGAATGTCACATCCTTCCTTTCTCCCATGGAGAACAGAGGTTGTCCAGCACTAGGAGTAGGAACAGAGTAGGTGGGGTGAAGGGGGTGTCATTTCTATAGAAGGATCCTGGCTTACTTACTTGCTGTGACCACCACTTGGGTCCCCTTCCCAAAAGTGACTCTGTAGTTTCCATAGCCACACTCTGGGTAAGCGCATTACAAAAAGCTCCACCCTCTCTTCACCACAGCTCTGAAAGCTGGGAACCTGGGAAGGCTGCCCCTAATATTTTTTCTGTAATGGGTGGTCTGGGGACCTGAAGGAGCCTTCCTACTGGGTATAAAGTCACCAGCACCCGTGCTACCCGTTGGCCTCCATTTTCCTCTTCACAGCTATCAGCAAACACAGCCTCTGGCTATTTCTCCTCTAGGTAAAACAGCCTTTACAAAACTTGGTGAAAAACCTGTGTTCTACATAGGCTGGGTGGGTGTGAATATTTCTAAAGACACCAGGCTGCAGCCGGGTATTTTCCCACCTCAGCTGCCACGTCTGACAAGAAGACACCATTTTCTTAGGGACATATACAGAAATGTATTTTTCACTTTGCCAGAAAGAGTAGGTGCAAGAGCATTTTCAGCTTGCCGTGCTGGGGCACATGTTACAAACATGCCTTGGCGTGACTCAAAGTCACCGTGTCCTCTTGCACTGAGCGAGAGTCCTGGTGACTCAGTCTGACTCATTTCTGTTTCTGTCCTCACTTCACTTAAGGCAGCTTACTGCCAAGGGGGCTTTTTGTCCTCAAGAAAGTCCAACATCTCAGCAGATAACAGACTTCAGTCCTTTTCTAGAAACATACTGGCAGATCGTGCTTGCTCTCTGCCTAGGAATGTCCATTTTTACTACTGTCCTGTCTCCAGCCTGCAGGGACCCCTGCCAGGTCCCACGTCCTGTGCAGGACCAAACACATCACCCACCTTGGCACATTCACATATACATGGTTTTAGTTCTCGGATAGGACTGGGAGTTCTTGAGGGGGCATTTTCTTATGCTTCTTCTTTTCTTTGTTTCTTTTTAAAAAACCAACTATGGTCCCTGGCTTGTTGATGATATTCAATAATCATTTAATGAGTTGAACTGACTTTTACTGTGCATAATTATCGGGAGAAGGAGGCCCGTATTGGGAGAGGTTAACAGCTAAGAACACTTTGGTAAATGTGAGTTGCAAAATTTAAGTGCTTAGGTAGGAAAAAACCCAAGGAAGCCTTTCTAAGAGGAATAATCAGGAGGCAGTGTGAAAACCAAAACCTTGGGAGGTTCATAGGAGACCTCAGCAAAGGGGGAAATTGAATGAATAAGTAAGGTCCTAGATTCCAAAATAAACTCAAATATTTTCCTTCTAATATCTTGACATTGATTCTCCTTCAAGGGTAAAAAGAATAATATGGCAGAAAATATATATTCCAAGTTAGCAGCATTGTTATGATCAATAATAACATAGCAGTAGTAGTAATAATAAGAATAATAATGATATTCTATGTAGACCATGCGATATGCCACATATAAAAATGTAAACGCTATATTGGAGGTGGGGCTACACATGTCTGGAAATCTGACTTACTTGGGATGATCCAAAGTTGGGTGCCAGTTCCAAATGTAAGTGTCTGATAGCCTGTATTCACACTCTGAAACATCTCTGTACAGAATGGTACCCTGTAACTGGGCCATAGCCTGGCATTCCTGAATCACACACAAGTTAGTTACTAAGCGGGTTCCTGTGTCTCTGTGCATGTACCAAAGTGACCTTCGTTTTCTCAAGACCATTGGAAGATGACAAGAAAAAAGGCAGAACCCAATAGGAGATCCTGCTTTGTATACAGTGGATTATATTAAAAATGTCATGACTATTCAGGTTGAAAAAGTCACTCATGTAATTACAGAGTTTCAGTTCTAGACAGGACCCAGGGTAGTTTAATCCATCCACACTTAACTAAGTATTCAGGATCTGTTTCTTGCATGAACGACACTCAGAGATACTAAAGAATGCAACATTATCATTGCCCACTTATCTTCTTATTTAAATAGCATACAAACTTATGCCAAAAAAAAAAAAATCAATTAAGACAGATGTCTCTCAACTGTAATACAAATCAGGTTATTTCATGGAACTTACTCGCTTTAACAATTAGTCTTGTTCCTGTCCCAAAGACAACTTTGAAGCCTGCAGTATTTCCCACAGTGATTTGTGCTGTGACAAAATGGGCCATTTCCTTCTCCTTCCATTTTTATACCACAGCTTGGAAGCAGGTCTGGGGAGCCTATAGGAAGGTGCTAATAATAAGAGCACTTTTTTTATACTCCCCTAATAAAACCCATTTTTAACTCCTGTTCATGAACATATCTCACACCTTCTACCTACTGGAAGGTTAGTTCGTCAAACACTAGTCACTCTTCTGTGAGATCCAGGGACCAGGATCCCCATGTTTTTGTCCTAGCCCTTGTTCTCACTGACATTATGATATTGGACAATTCAATTAACCTCCCTGGGGCATAATTTTCTTATTAGAAAAATAAAGAGTCTGAATAAGATAATTTCTATGCTCCCTTCCAGGGCTATAATTCTATGATCCAACAATGTCCAGAGAGCCCCCAACATTGCATTTTTCTATAACTCACAGACGAGTCCGGCACTTGCAGATCAGTTACACTGGTGACAATACCCGAACTAGTGAGGAAAAGGGAAAGTCAGAACAAGGGAGTGGCTGCTGCCAGCTCCGCTTTCTCCTCTCTCCATTGGGGGTAAATGCTCCCCATAGCCATTGAACTTTTTTGTTTCTTCATTAATGGGGAAGAGAATCCTTTGGATATTTGAGGCATTCAAGTCAAGATTTTCCAAAGCATTTCTAAGCCATGGCAATATCTGGCAACACAAAAGATAAATTCCATGTGTTTCCTTGCTCACCGTAATTGGCAGTCTCTCATTTCTAAATAAGCCCTGGCACAAGGCCTGTGACATCAGGTAGTGGAAAGAGCAAGGCTTTGAGAGCAGGCAGGCAGACCCTGGTTTGAATCAAGACCCTGATACTCACTACTCCTGGGATCTTGGACAGTTCTCTGAGCCTCAGTTTCCTTCTCTGTAAAATAGGGATGCTTACTGTTTCCTGCCCTATAGAGTTGCTGGAAGACAAACCGTATGTCATGCACTTAGCGTCATACTCACACATGATAGGCAGTGAGAAGGTGGCTATTATTTCTATGTTAAGTTAGATTATTGATTAACCAGGTTATTTCCTTGGTGTTATTGAACTTGTTTACGAAATAGCCATAAGAGTCCATACCCTTGAGTCATATAAACTCTAGGGTGGTATAAGGAGGGAGAGCCCAGAACCACAGATTTTGAGGTTTTTGACCTTCTCCTGTCACACTGGAAGAGTATGAGGCACACACAGGGGCAATGACTTGTTCCATGTCACATTGTCAGTTGGGGCCAAATCAAATCTAGAACTAGACTGAAACCAGAAGCCCTGGGCTCCTTTCTCTGCACGTCACTGACTCTTCTTGAACAATGTTTAGTGTAAAGGGACACAGTCTCTAAAGTGAACTGGGTATGGCTTATTTGGGCCATGGATAAAATGACCTTGACTATCTTCTCCACAATGCATCTCTGAATCAACGGCAGTGGAAGAAGAAAGGGTCTATTAGATCATGGCCAGGCAATTTTCTGCTCTCCTAACTTTTTTCTTTTATCAGGCTCCATTTAGCTCAATTCTAGTGCTAAAAACTCTAATACTGGACAGAGCTCTATCAGCTTCATATCTTGGGAAAAATTTTAATGGTTTGCTAAATTCCACCCCAAAGAAAATATGCTCATATAGTCTTTAAGTACTTTCACTAATTTATCTGGGTGCCACAATTCTTAATACGTCAACACTAGATTATAGTAAATTATAAATAAGATACATGACGTTCCTTTTCTCCCGTTCTCCATCACCAGAATGCATTTTGTAGTCATCATAGAATCTCACACTTACTCAGCTCCACTTTTAGCCGGGTACCTGTCCCGAAGATGAGTTTGTTTGTTCCTCCCCATGGGTCCCACAGTGTCTGATGCCTCAGAATAAACTCCCTTCTGTCACTTCACCTGTTTTCCTGATTTACCTAATGAATTAGAAGACACTCAAGATTGAATATATTCATATGAGAAAAAAGCTTTCCCCATTACCCCTAATGGAATAAATTTACAGACTGTTGGTGCTAGGGGATCAGAGAGGACATCTAGCTCTACTTCCCAATTTGCAGATGAGACACTTCACAGGATATGAGAAGAGACTCTGCTCGCAAGGATCTTTCAGTTTTAATAGGCAGATCTTCTCAGTAATAAAAGATTTTTGTAGCTGTGCATGGAGATTGTCCAAGATTCCACAGCTAAATTTGGGATGTAGAGGGTAAGAGGAATGGGAGGGATGCCTGAGGAGAGATTATAGTCCAGGCTCAACACAGGAAGCCAGGCTATTCATGGAGAAGCCAGGTTTGTCTGCAGCATCTAGGATGTTAGTTTCTACTCCATTCTGACCTAGAAAATTAGTTTTACTGTTATTTCCAACTTTTCTGTTAGCGATTTTCATTTTGAAAAGCCTTCTGTGAAGGCTCAACCTTAAATTCATAGGTCAACTGATGAAACAAGGATGATGACTTATAAGGATAAAACACAGTAAGAACATGTAGATGCCTTAAATCACATAAGGAGAAAACTAGGGTGGGATGAAGGTCAACATTTACCTGGAGAGACTAGAAGCCTAGTGCCCTTTCCAAAGGTGAGTGTGTTGTATCCTGAATTCACACCATAGCAAACCCCCTTACAAAAATATGCCGTGTTGGGCTTTTCAACCTCTGATTTACTTAGGAAAGGGGAAAGAAAACCATATTTATGGATAACCTTAATAATCTCTATATATTACATTACCTCATTTGGGCCACAACTGTGGCACGAGCTTAGAGGTTATTATTCTTATGTTACAAATCAAGAACAGGTGATGTGAAGACGAAGCAGGTTGAACCAGCACTGTTCCCAAAGGCACAGATAGCCTAGATGCACGAGAGAGAGAAACAGGCACAGGACAGATAAATCTTAGGAGGAGCTATGAGGGAAGACTCCTCTTCCTTGTTCCTACGAGAGTGATACTGCTGCCAAATATAAAATTATTTTGCTAGAACCAGACATGAGAACTCTAGTAATAGTGATCCCCCAAAACTCTAGTTCATCCTCCATTTCACGATTATTTCTTGAGGCATGAAGATTTTATCCTCAATCTTTTTGTGAGTCCTCTGAAAACCCACTTACCAGGTCTGACCAGAAGTCTAGTCCCACTCCCGAAGATCCATTTGTATCCTCCACTATTCCCACAGTGTTTTGTAGTCAGCCAAAAACATCCACAAGCTACATATCCTGAGACTAAGAGATAGGGCCCTTTCACCTACAAAGTGGGCTATATCTTAACTTTCTTTTTATGTTCCACATAACACACAGGCCATTTGACTCAAATTTGGGCATTTATTGTGCAACACTTAAAATGAAGTGTCTATCTACCCACATCTCTATCCTCATCAAACTCATGATTTTCAGTTCTATTTGTCCAACAGTCGTATCTAGTTCTTCTTTTATCTCCATTACAGTTATCAATTTTTAGATTCCTGCCCTAGTGTCTCTCCTAATTTTAACTTCCATCAATCTGAAACTTCATGGAACAGCATCCAGATCATTATGAGTGACAGCTTTCTGCTCTTCCCGATCAAATTGTTTTGTAGACTCAGTGGTAGCCTTGTTTACTTATTCAAGTTCTGTTCTGCCCCCGAAGCCAGGCATCCCTCTGATTAAAGGATACCCAGTCTGCTTCAGGTCTGGTTAAAAACAAACAAAACACCACCACTTGTCTTCCCTTTAATTCTTATCCTTTGCAAATCTACTGTTTTCTATTGGCTTCATGAGTAATGTCTTGGCTTTCTTTTCTATTAAGAAAGAACATAACTTGGATGGAACATATGCTATTAGAATGTTGAAGGATAGATGAGGGATCCTTCTACAATCTCTTCTGAAAATGGCCAGAAAAGGCCTATTATATCCCGTTATGTTCTCCAAATGTTACAATCTGAGAGGAGATAACACCAGGAAGAAGAAATCCTTAGGAATTTAGACTTACTTGGGATGACTTGGAGTTTTGTCCCAGTTCCGAAGGTAACCTTTTGGTTACCCCCAATATTCACACTGTAAGGCAGGCCTTTACAAAATGGCTTCCTATCTCCTGCCACTTTCATTTCGATAGCGTTCAAGTCACGCTACTTCAGTAGAAGAGAGAGTGGTTTTTACTAACGCCTATGGCTATATATCCATATGAAAATAGCTATCTTACTAAGAACCTACATGTATATTCTCTTTATGTTGAATGAATCATAATAGCTGACCTAGCTTTTTCTTTTGTCTGAAAACAAATAGTACTTTACATGTGGATAGCATTTAATCATTTACAATTATTTTATATCTAAATTAAATTATTTATAATTTAATTTATAATTTAAATCATTTATAATTTATAATTTAATAGCTATTTTATCTCTAAAATAACTTATGAGGTGATATTAAATGTTTCAGTTTACAGATGAAGAAATTGTGGCCCTGATGCGCTAGTCAAGCCAAGTTTAGAACTGGAAGTATTTAGCCAAACTTCCTGCTTTTTTCTTTAGGATCAGCTCTGTGACTCAGCTGTTTCGCTGTTATTTTTGGTTCATCTGCATGATTATTTTTCTCTACAGCTAGATCTTTCTATCCTCTGTGCCATTACTTTAACATTTCTTTCTACATCAGAATGCACTCAAGTCTGCATAAACCATTAATTTCTTGACACTTGGGCCCTACAAATACTGCAGTAAGTTCAATGGGCCTCAGTAGCCACATTAAGCCTCCTACGTTAGTGACATATTGCCTGCTTACTGGGTTTTACCGATAATCTTGTCCCACTCCCAAAAATGAGTATGTTATAAATCATAGCACGGTGCTGCCTGACAACAATGCCCGAGCTGCCTTAATAATAGATTAGTATGATTAGCATGCATCTCTCTTCCCTCGTGGGACCTCTGGCTGGGATTCCCCCCTTTTTTTATTACTGGAATAAAGACTAAGCCATGGAATTAAGTCTGCGAAGCCTCTTTTTAGGGCACCATAGAGTGATGTAGGGGAAAGCCTGAGAAGAGTCCAAGTGATATTCTGTAGACAATTCTGACACCTTTTTCCTTCAGAAAGGTTTGCAAAATTTCACTGAGTAATCTTGTTTTACCAGCCAAAGGATATCAACTCTGATCCCCACTGGAACTTAGGAATCAACTCCTAGACACAAGCTCATTTTACCAGTGTTCAGCAAATTGCTCCTATCCCTAGGTAATCTTTCCTTCTTTTATTACTTTAATGTATTTAAACATTTTTGTAAGCATGGGATGTAGTTGGAGTATTAGAGATGGGGGACAGCATTCACTTTTTCGTTTTGTTTTAATGGCTTTCATTACTAAACTCTAATACCCCTGAGTTAAAGAATGAGAAGACATTTAGTCACCAGTGCAATATAAGACTGCAGGATAAATACAAGCATTATGACCAATAATAACTAGGTACTTACTGGAACTCACTGACACGGTGGTTCCCTTCCCAAAGATCAATGCAGTTCCTGCCTGGTAGCCACAGTGAAATGAGGCCCTGCAAATACCTCATGCTTTCACTCACTCACTCTACCTTGTATTTAACTATAAACAATGGAAGCTTGTATTCTGTCCTTGCCCTTGGCAAGGAACTCAGTGGGCTTTCAATGTTTGGATGTGTAAGGACAAATCTCTGTCGCTTCATGAGAAAGAGGGGAGATGGTAGTAGGTCCTTCACTCACTCAATAACTATGCACTGAGCACCTCTGCATATAAGGTGCTGTGCTAGGCACGAGGGATGCAGCGAAGAGCCACAAGGACACCGTCCCTGTCCTTATGGGAGACACACATGAACAAATACGTAGGTAATATGTCAGGTGATGAAAGTGCATGAATAAAATCAGGCTGGGTAATGGGATGGAGAACAACCGGGCAGCAGCTGTGTTTGGTGGCTTGTTAGATTGGCTGGGTAGGTAAGGTCTCTCTGAGGAGGTGACATCTGAAGTGAGGTCCAGGCATGGAGGAATTTAATCATGACTTACTTCCATTTGCAGATAAGTAAATTGAGGCCTGAAAGATCAAAGCCTACCTCCAAATCGCACAGCATCAACCACTGACGTGGACGCTTAGATCATGCCTTCTCTCTGCTGAAATGTTAGGTCTAGTTCTAACATGTAAATTCCTGGCTAGAAACGATAAAGTGAGACAGAGCTTTTTCCAGAGTGACTTCGGGATGTTATCTGGGTAATTGTAAACTGTGGCACTGGCCGTTGAGGCATTATTTGCCAACTTAATAGGAAAGTAAATGGAAGAAGTCTCCTTATCTCAGTGGCCAGCTCCATCAGAAAAACCCACTCTGAGATGCCCACACCTCTTCCAGTTGGCATCCTCTTACAAACAATGCAAACCATTGCCTAGCAGAATGAGCTCTTGCAGTTAGGATGGGGAAAGCATAGAGAGCTCGCTGCTCTCAATTAAATCTGAATAAATCGAGGATGTTTGGCAGCCCACTTAAATTTCCAAAAAAGCTTGTTACCTCAGTAATTATTTGAATTCAGAATTCATAGTAATACTTACTAAGATCCACTTTTAACATGGTCCCCCTTCCAAAAAACAGCATCTGGGAGTTTGTAAACCCCACAGTGATCTATTTCACCACAGAAACCAAAGCATACTTCATTTTCAAGCACTGGAATTCTCACTTGGTTGAAACCCAATTCAACACCAAGCACATATTTAGGTAAACTCAAGCAAGGTCTTAAACTCACACTCTTTGGAATGGTAGGAAACCTCAGAGACCATTTACTAGCTTCCAACCTCACACATTTCCCTCCTGAGCAATCTCAGGTTTTTGATGATCTCAAGGCCAGTCTTAGTCACCAAATCTCATGTTTTACTTTTTCATAATTAGAAAGGCTCACCTTATTTCCAAATTCAACCCTTTCTCTGCCATAGCTGAAGTCCATTGAGCTTGTGCACACTCAAGTTTACCTTCCAATGAAATTCTTCATAAAATCTAACTTTTTAAAATTATGAATCATCTGACATGCTTTTCAAAGAGATTTCACATATATTATCTTATTTGAGTCTCACAGAATCTTTTGAGCTAGGCAGAGCGGGAATCATGAACTCCATGTTAGAGATGAACTGAGGCTTAGAGGGCTTGAGTCATCTTCTTATGGCCATGTGGTTGGTAATAGCCAACCAATGTCCACAGTGTCCTAGCTGAATGTCTTCATGATTTATTTTGTACATGTTTATGTATTGGTCATGTTACCTTGCCTTTCAGGTATCCATCCATTTCTTAGTCCCTTCCCCAATGAAAAAAACAATATCAACAACAAAACCCATACTTCTACTCCTGCACCCTCTCCCCCAAATCCCCCATAGCCAACCCAAATGAACCTCTAGCTCAACTCTTTTTCAGAGCCATGTCTTTTTAATGCTCACATGCTTTCTGTGAGCCAGGAGATAAAAGAGTTACCAATATTTTGGTTGCATTAATTGGGAAAAATGAGGGTCAGAGGAGAGAAATCAGAATGGTGGTTACAGAGGCTGCAGCCTCGTATGGATGGCAATATACTGAATCTTAGAAAACGCGGGTCCTTGCCCTGATATTATGACTATGTTCAAATCACTTAACCACTCTGAATAGAGAGAATCACCCCTTTCCACTTTCTTCTGCCTCTTGGGACATTCAGATAAGAGATATGAAGAAATAGGGAAAGTACCTTAATTATTTTTCTTCTCTTATGAAGATAGAACCCAGGAAATATTAAGATAGTGATATCCTTTATCCACACTGAATTTGTACATACATATGTGCTTATGCAGAAGAGCAACACTAAACATTTTTAAGGCAAGTTTGAGACAGATTAATTTGGGCCAACACAACACACTCATTTTAAAATTGATGACCAGGCTCCTCCTTCAATATTGGAAACAGAATTGCGGCTTAAGCCCCAGTACTCACTTGGCTTGACTAACACCCTGGTTCCTCCTCCAAAAGTTAGCTTGTTCCCTGCAGCATTGTTTACACAGTGATTTGAGGCCCAGCGAAAACCACAAGGACCAAGGAAATCACACTCTAAATACCTGACGAAGGTCGCTTCCTATGGCCTTGGCAAAATGGTGGGGTGTGTGTAGGACGCTTCCTATGGTCTTGGCAAAGTGGTGGAGTGTGTGTGCTGCTCAGGGTAATCCTGGGTTCTAGTGCTGTACCTACTTGATAGAGCCGGAATGCTTTCAAGTGGGCACGTATTTGGGTCTGATTCTTTCATATACTTACTTACTTCTTTGTTTTGGCTGTTGGGACCTGGATCTGTGTGAATGAGGATAATCGTTCTCAAACATAACCTCATTCAGGGACCCACTTGACTATTTTTAACCCACAAAGGAACCTGAGAACAGGACACCCTATAAGCTCAGGAAACCTTCGGGGTCAGACTGTTCATATACCCATGCTGATGGACACACGCATACACAGGTATGCACCCTGTTAGGGTCTCTATATTCACGTTAGTGCCCAGGGAAGGCCCCAAAGAGCGGAAGGGTACTTTAAGTCCTGGGTTCGCCCAAGCTCTCCCAGCTGCTGTGCACTGTGGATCAGCTTTACTTTCCTTGGTCCAAGTTCAGACCCAGACTTCCTCCAGCTATTCTAGAGCCCACCCATTGGCGAGACTTGTACAAAGGAAGAAGGTGAGGAGGCTTCTTGGGGAAAATTTACAAAGTACGATGGAAAGGTCATTCTTGAAGAGAAAGGACTGCAATAGTCGATGGAGCGTCTAACAGGGAGATGGCCAAGAATAACAGGACTCATGGAAAAGAAACCTTGTAAATCTGTTTTCCAATGTGGCATGCCCTTTCTGTGCTGAGGGCCATATTCTTCCCCAAGGTGTAGACCAGGGGTGGGTGTTTCGGAATACCTCACACACTGTAGTGGGGCTGCCCTTTGCTTTTGGTGGGATGAACAAGTCTCCTTTCAGATCATCAGGCTCTTAAAAGGGACCCTAGTTTTCTTGACCTCCCTTTCACTTCCCCCTCCCAGTCTACTTAGGAAAGAGTGTCCTCCAGGAGGGGCAATACACATATTTTCTTAGTTTCAAGACTAAGGGAATTTATTCATCTCCCTTTTCAATTTCTTTTTCTTTTTTCTTTTCAATTTCTTTACAGTAATGTTTCCCTGGAGTAAAAGCAATCCACTCACCAGGCCATACAGTTAGCTGAGTTCCTTTTCCAAAGTACAGCCTCCCCAGACTTGAGCCTCTATCGGCACTGTGCCGGCCCCCTTTACATGAACATGGGCTTACTCTTCTACAGCACCCTCTCCCTTGCCCTGGGGGATAGGTTGAAAATTCCCCTCCATTCTCTTTAAATGTCCTTCTGTCTTTTTCTTGTGCAGCCAGCTGTCTAAGCTGGATGGTCAGTCATCAGAGGCTCTCTTTTAAGGGACAATTGGTCTGTGGTAACAATAGTCTTCCCACCTTCAGAGTTCCCTCCCAGCAGAAAGCAATTACCTGTCCTTTTGAGAGTGTTTAAATTGGAAGGAACTTTGTTTTCCTGGCCCTATTTCCCAGTATAAAAGGCTACTCACTTACTTGGATTGACATTATGTTTGGCTCCCTTCCCAAAGCTAAACTTGTGAACACTTTGACAGACTAGATCTGTCCTCCATAAAATCACCTCATTTTCCTCATGCAACCTCTGCTTCTCCCTCCAGGCATTCCCTTTTTCTTTTCTCTCTTTTTTTTCTCCCTGATATCTCCTTTTATTTTTCCACTTATTATATTGGGAAATCATAGCCCACCATCTTCTAGACATAAAAATCCCAGATAGGCTTTAGCTCATGAATAATTTGATGACCTATTTCTTGGGCTATCAAAATAATAGAAGAAACAGGTCTGAGCTCACCTTTTCATCCTGTGGGCTTGAGTCATGGGATCTTGGCACTTAAAGTTGAAAAGGAGCCTAGAGATGATTCAGTTCAGTATCGAAAATGGCATAGAAATCCCTTCTATAACATTCAATGATTAGCTTTAAGGACCAAGCATGAGGATCTCCAAGGAAAGAGAGTTCTGCCCTTCGCAGAGCAGCCAGCCTTTCCACCACAGGCTGGTTCTACTCGTTCAAAAAGGTTCTACAGGAGGCTGAGACACATCTCCTTTCATCCATTGGTTTTGATTTTGCCTTCTGTCCTAACCTCTTCCTTGTCACTTCAAATATTTGAAAAGAGTTATATCTCATCTTAATAAAGTCCCGTGACATCCTTTCTCGCTATTTTCAGGGATCTGAGACAATTTTAGATAGCTAGATTGGTTTTTATCTGACCATGAAGCCTCTGCCCTCAACAAATGAATCATAGTAAAGGTCTACCTAAGAAGGAGAGCCATCCTGGGGTAGAAGAGGAGCTGAGGGAGACATGTGAGGTAGAAAGGTTATGATGCTTATACAAACTGGGAAAGCTTTTTAAAATTTAGTTACTGACCATTGCGGTTCCCAGGTGAAATTGCTCATAATTGTACCCACCATTTTGTTTTAAAATAATTCTGACTTTTTCCTTTTTACTTACTTGCTCTTACAGTTACTGTGGTTCCAGCTCCAAAGGTGAACTTGTAGTTATTATTATTACCACAGTGCTAGGTCTTCTGACACAAACCTTGTCAACTTGTCAACACTGTTGAGTGGGTGAGGAGACAGGTAGGCTGCCCCGAGCCTAGCCCTACCCCTCTCTGTTATGAGCCCTTGGGTAACTTTTAACCTTTTTCTTTGTTTTTAACCTTTGCAGTTTCCTTATCTGTGAAAGTGGGGATGTTAATATTTACCCCAGAGGGTTGTGAGGAAGGTTAAATGAGTTCAAGTATGAGAGGCATTCACACAGTACTTTGCACATAGCAAGTGTTCAGTAAATGTTAATTATTAGATTATCAAGACTAATTCTTTTCATCTTTTAAAAATATGTGCAATTTTAATTTGTCCTATCTCCTCTCCAAAATCCTGGATATTTATCGCTACTTTAAATTATATCCAAATGCTTTTTTTGTCAATGAGTAAAACTAGCAATAGTTAAAATTTGGCAATTTTCCTTACATAGGATAACATCCCATGATGGTTGGCAGTTTCAGAATATTTACTGAATCATAGGATTTGTTTACTACATTTTAGATCTGTTTTTAATGACATATGAACAAGAAATGATAAAATGTTATGAGTGGGGACCCAAAACACAGAATAGCTCAAAACATACAGATTGCTAAGAGGAATTTAGGATAATACGTTGGTGACTTTTTCTTATAGACAATTATAACTTACTTGGCTTTACAGTGAGTTTGGTCCCAGATCCGAAGTAAAACCTATTATTGTTGTACACAATGTTTACTGTCATTACAAAAAGTCTCCTTGGACTTCCTAAAAGGGAGGTGTCTTATTCAGAGATATCTAACCAAGTTAGCCAAGACTAACCCAACCCCATCAGTTTTTTGCTATTTTCTTAGAACATTTCAAGAACCAAAGTGAGGAATGAACCAAGAAAGCACATTCATTATCAGAGACAGGCAAGGAAAGGGCAACTGATTTTCATCAGTGGTTTTATCGATTTCTTTTCTTTAGTTTTCTGCTTGGGTTCATTCCTGTGTCTTCTGTGCTCCATACACACAATATTTGAGACAAGGGCACTGAGAGTAAATGCTCTTTACCTTTTTCTAATTATAAATGAAAATTCTCCTCAGGTGGACTGGATTGTGAGGAAAGTCCTTATTCTGCCTTTAGTTCCAGGGCTGTCTGGAAGCTTCTCTCCCTGAGTCTGTACCTGCATCTGTGTTGTACTTGACAACTTGACCTGAGCTTCTCTTAATGACGTCCTGAACCATGCCAGCTAGCTAGCTGTATTTTGTATGCAGGATCTAACAAGATCACTATATTCTACCTGTCAAAGTACCTACATTATATAACCAAATGTACTTGAACATCCACATTGACACCGCCCCCCCCCAACCCCCACAATGAAACTGTACGTTTTGGCTCTTTGTTTGCTTTCTGCCTGCATATTCCCTTTAGCAAGGTGGAAAAAAAGAGGCTGCAGTGTTGTCTGTCATTTGCAAGTCTAGATGAAACATTATTTACGAGCAAAATATTTTGCTGACAGTTTCAAGAGATAGGAAACCTCAGTGCCAACAAGACACCCACACAGTTTGGATTTAAACAAATCTCAACAAATGAACACAGTTATGAGAAATGAAACAGAGGTGACTTCAGTCTAAGCCAAGAAATTGTAATATTTATGCAGTTTTAGAGGGCGAGGGGCTTACTTGTTCTTACTTGTAGAAATGAGAAGCAGTGTGTAATAGGAATGATTTGCTGGAAGGACATCAGAGAGCTGTAGAAATCGAGCTTCATTTAAATATCTTAAACAAGCACCTTTATGTTTAGTGACTTATGTAGAAATAAGCTAGAACAGGCTAGAAATGTTAGCTGGCTAACTAGACTTGGTTTAAGATAGTTCCTGGTAAAACCATCTTGTAGCATTTTGCTGGTTCCAGGGAGAATATTAGGAGAAACAGGTTCCCTTTATGGAATCTGTTTGTATTATTCAGCAATTCTTCTAGGTTAAGATAGATTCTTCCCTACCCTTTTTCATCAACTCCTATTCCAATCTTAGCAATAAGGCTCCTTTTTCTCTTTGGTCTTTGATAAATAATTCTCTTCCTACATTACCCTTTCAAGTATGCATTCTTGGTGTATCTCTCCCACCTCAACCCCAGGCCCATTAAGTTACATATGTGTACAGTGTACATTTATAGATTAATAAATCAGTGCAAATATTATCTTATTTTGGTGGCCTACCAGGTACAACAGTCAGTTGGGTCCCGGATCCAAAGGTCAGGTGCCAGGCTGAACCAGAAGAAACACTGTGATATGCCCCAAAACAAAAACCAGACTGGCAGAGCACCGTGTACAAAGTTGGCAATTGCTTTATGAATTAGGCTTGTATCACTGTCAATCTAGATTTGATCTGGAGTAACCAAATTGCTTGTCTACAGATCCTAAGTAAATCCTTCTTTGTCTTTACATTCCCACTCCCTCTTGGGGAATCTTTGCTTCCCACTTTCTACTATAGAGTTCTAAGTATCAAACAAGCTTCCAATATACATGTGGAGTAAGTGCCCTCTGATTTTAGATGTCAAACCGGCATTTATCTTTTCCTCTAAGAAGACTCATAAAGCCCAGGACAGAGAATATTTCTCTTCCACTCTGGACATCCCTGGGTTATACCACCAGGAAACTGCCCAAGTTCTTGAGTCCTCCTTAGACTGAGTTTGCAGGATCTAAA
Organism: Rhinolophus hipposideros; assembly: GCF_964194185.1. NCBI lineage: Eukaryota > Metazoa > Chordata > Mammalia > Chiroptera > Rhinolophidae > Rhinolophus > Rhinolophus hipposideros. The sequence continues at coordinate 29,101,802 of NC_138051.1, forward strand.
TGAGGTATACAGCTGGCATTATCTAGTCAATTTGGCAATTAGTTTGATATTGATAAAATAATTTTATAATAATCAAATTATCGGGGAAATTTCTAGTTGTTACTTCACTTTTGGGCCATTTCCTTTCTCATGACTAAAGTGGTTCCTATGTTGATTTAAAACTGCAACAAAAATCAATATTTTTATGATAATATTTTGTAATAATATTTCCTAAGGTAGTGAGGATGGTATAAAAGGGTCATGCCCAAGAGGGATCAGGATATGGACCATGATATGTGAGAGGACAAATGGAATCTATTTCCAGAATATAAGTTACCCTGAGGGCAATAGCACTCTGAGCACGGAGACTGGCATAAAATAGGTGCACAACAATATTTGTCAGATGAGTCCTGGGGACTCCTCAAACTTCCGGCCGGGAAAATTAATTCAGCAAACTGGAGACTTAAGTTCTAGCCCTAGCTCAGCCATAAACATCTGTGGAGACATGATCAGTCTTTCCCTCAGCGTGCCTCGGTTTCCTCATAAAAGGAGACAGTCAGAAAGCGTGATCGGAAGGGTTCTCTCTGCTCCATGAGGCTATGTGGTACAAAGTTTTGGCCTAAAGTCTCAGAAACAGAAAGTGTTCCACAGTACTTATGAATAAACTTTTGTTCTTTTTAAGTTATTTTCAGACTTTGGGAGAGGCTAATCACAGTGATTTTGGTCAATAATCATTGTTTACAGGGTTCCTTCTATAAACTGACATAATCTTAGCCAAAGAGAAGAGTGCCTAAGAGGCTTGTTAAGGAATTAAAAGTCTTGTCACTAATTATTGTATCCAGGGCTACAGAGCCCTGCCAGGACCCCAAGGAATCAGTCACACATCTTTAGTTCCATCACATATATTCTGGGATCTATTCCCAGAGACTCCCCTCCATGGCCCATGGGGCACCAAGTTGTCAGCTCCTAGCCGGGGAGACTTTTGTCTTCCTTCCATTTGATACTCATTCACCCTTTCTAAACATTCTTCCTATAGTGTATAATTGGGCTTAAATCAGCCCTTAATCTACAGAAACTACTTAGTCCAGGGATATACTTTTATACTTACTGGGCTTCACAGATAACTCAGTTCCCTGTCCGAAGATAAGCTTTCCTCCCTGGTTATAATTCGCACTGTGTTACATATCCTGTCAAGAACACATCCAATCTTCCTGAACACATTTCTAATCCTCCACCCACAAAACGCCACAGCAGATCTTTCCCACCCCAGCATGAATCATGGCTATACTTATTATTGTAACTTCTTTTCCTTAGGAGGGGCGTAAGGTACTTACACAGGGGACTGGTAGAGAATAATGAGAATTCCTATTTATCCAAAAATGTTTCTATTTAACAGCAAACTAATCTCTCATTTTTGTTTAATGGCTCTGGCTATTACCGTTCAGGGAAATGGCTTCTTTTCAAATATGTTCCTCATGGTCTTGGCTAGAAATACTTGGCACACAGGTGTTAAAATTAAGGCTCCAGGGAATCAGGCTTACCTGGGGTGACCATAACTTGGGTCCCTGCTCCAAAATCCAATTTCCCCCAGCCGCCAGTTGTCACACTGTGACAAACACCTCTACAAAATGGCTTCCCCAGAGAAGACAGCTGCTAAATGAAGACAAACTGCTCATGGGGAAACAATCTTGCTACAAAATGAGGTAACTGCATGATATGAGATATAAGCTTTTCCCCCCCACTTCTCATCTAATTTCTCTTCTTTCAAGATGCCAAGGATGACATGTGCCAAGAGCTGCACTTCCTGGGCAGCTGGGCTAGAGAATGGCACTGCCAGGGTTAAAGAAGCTGGGCCAGTGCTCTAGACTCTGCAGTGACAAAATCCCACGTCTAGGAGGTTACCTAATACCAAACCCAGTCCTCAGCACCACAGGGGCTCAGATTATAGCTGATTACCACTGCTATGCTCTCATTTAAATAACCCGATGCTTTGAATTAATGAGTCTACTAGAAAAACTGTTCTGGTATCCCTGAGCTCTGTTCCTGTTGGAACTGTATCAATCACTGGCCTCTACTTGCCTCAATGTTTAAGTCTATGAAATGGGAATAACTATTGGAATCTCCTCCTGAGGAAGACTTGCTCTCAGGTGGTTTCACTATTAGAAGTTTGCGAGAGTGGATGGACCCCAAGGCCAGGTTATGGGTGAAATCCTGGTGGGTTTCTTCCCCTCCACTCCTTCCAGAGCTCCTTTAAGGATGAGGAAGATGGCCAGGGACTGGGCCTTTGTCTGCTCAGCCCCTTTAACAAGGTTCTGACCCTAAAAGGTCTCTGTGGAAAAGACAGCAGGTCTGCTTTTGGAGATAATTGTATTCAGTGCATAATTTTAAATTATATGCCACTTACTTGGCTTGACAAGCAGCCTTGTCCCCTTCCCAAAGATAAAGGAGAAGCCTTGTCCTTCCCACAGTGATTATCTCAGCATCAAAAACCTGCCAACTCAGCTTTCCCCCACACAAAGCCCTCTTGAGAAGGGAAATCTCCAATGTATTTTTCTTCCAGTATTATTCACAAAGGCCTGTGATTTTCCTCCCTGAATAAGCATTCCTCCCACTTCTTATTGTCCTCAAGTTCTGTTGTCACTCCCTCTCTTCCTCCAGCTCCATCTGGGCTCCTGAGGTCACCATGGACCCATGCCTCAAGCCCCTCCAGCTCACTCCCATGCTGAACACATGGTTGCTTTCCTCTCCCACCTTACTGTACTTACAGGGCAGCACAGACAATCTGGTTCCACCACCGAAGACCAATCGCTGGCCATAGTTATTCCCACAGTGCCTCTGGGCTCTGCAAAAACCCCTATGGTGCCCTCCAGCCCCATCTCAACACCACAAACCACCCAGGACCCAGCACCTGTGTTTTTATCCAGCACCTGTGTAGGATGAAAAAGTCAGCCCATTTGTTCTGTCCAGACCTGAGAACAAAGGGTGTTTGGCATATGCCAAGCAAAGGTTCCAAAACTTAACCCAGCAACTCTGGTGTTGCGGTGTCGGGAAGGATGCAGCTCAGCATTAATGAGCCAGGGTTTTTTTCTTTTCTTTTCTTTTCTTTTTTCACAGGGAGAGGCTCCAGGGGCTGGGAAGAGGCTGAAAGAGGTTCTCTCATTTCTCCACCTGCCTCCAGGCAGGGCTGCACTTCAATCACCCCTGATAGGAGGGTGTCTATCTCCTTTCAATACCCCTCTAGAGTGCTCTGGCAACTATGCCTGACAGCTCATTTTTACTGTTCAAAAACCTATTAGGAAGATTTTACCACTAACCTCACTCCCTTCTTCTTGCAATATTAGCTGTGTCTTGTGGTCTGAATCCTGGCGGAACTGGAGAACACAGCCTCTGCAGCTTTTGTTCAAAGCCTCCTTTCCCAGGTTTAGATATGTGACCCAATGTCCACCTTACACTCAATCTCTTTTCTTCAACATTAACTGCCCCAATTTGCCTTTATAGGCCTTTCTGATTCTCTGTCTCTGGGTCTCAGAATTTCATTAAGGGGCTATTTTCAGGTGCCATATTGCTAATGAGCTTCACTAGCCAGAGAAGCAGAAGGACAATTTGGGGACAAGTTGCTGTTCCGTGTGAAGCTTCTATCCTCTCTGTCCCTGTCCTTTCACATGGGGAGCCTGTGTTTTGGGAAGGGGCTTGGGGCACTTTGGAGGGAAGTCACACTGGGGTCAGCGTGGTGAGAGGGTGGTGCTGCAAGGTTTCAGTTTCTGCAGCACTCGCTGGATAGTACTGTGAGCTGAGTCCCTAATCCAGGGGTTTGCATGTAGCTTCAGGAGCTCCAGCCATGCAGCTTTCTGCAGAAACCTCTCTCCTCCCTCTGATACTGGCATGATTTTGTATTTAAACTATTCACGATTCTTTCTATTTCCACTTAGACACTTTCAAATCCCAGGTGAAGAACTTCATAGAACAGGCTGACATTCTCCACCTTCCCCTCACACCAGCTCTTCTCCTGATGCCTGACAGGCTGACAGAAGAGCCCGAGGGGTGAAACAAAAGCTCTACTGTGTGTTGTAGATGATGTTTATCATTATTATTAATCGCTAGTGTTTAATGAGCTCTTCTATGTTTGGGGCCCTATGCTAAATACTTTAGCTGTATTATTTTATTTGAGCCTTACAATAATTCAGTAAGATAGGTACATTTTTATCCTCATTTTCTGGATGGGGAAACTGAGGCCAGTGAGGTTAAGCAATTTGCCAAAGGTCACAGAGCTAGTAGAGTAGTGGAGCCAGGACTTGAATTTAGGTTTTTCTGTCTCCAAAGCTCATGCTATACTGCCTAATCCGTAATCATTGGTTTCAAAATGTTCCAGAGGGGACGCATGGCATCTCAAGATGCTGTAGAAGTAGGCTCAGTGCTGAGCCTAATGTCCTACAATAGAAACTTTCTTCTTAACTAGATGCTCAAGGTTCTAGTGGCTCTTTTCAGAGACTTAAATTGCAGTGGAGGTGGGGGTGAGTGGTCAACGTTAGATGTAAAAAAGTACTTTCTAGCAGTAAGGTGTGCTCAATTTTGGAATTATAGAGAGAAGCTGAGGAATTTCCTGCCCGACAGCATGAGACGGAGCCAAAGCATATCCCACATGGCCAGGGAGCATGTAGGGAAGCCAAGTCAGGGGTGGCAGGGCACTGGGCCCCCTCCGGAGGTCTGTCGTCACACTCTCATTGGCTCAATTATTGTTTACATCTCTATCCATTTGGAAATGTTGTATATGCTCCTGAGGGTCCCTCACCATGAGCCAGACCAAGTGTGTGTGTGTGTGTGTGTGTGTGTGTGTGTGTGTGCGCGCGCGCGCGCGCGCGCGCGCACACGCGCATCTCATTTTAAAGCAGAGAAGGGAACCAACTCTCTTTGTCCTGGGGAAAGAATATTAATAAAGAGCTCAAGCAGATGCACAGGATTAAAGTCGTTTTCAAACCAATGAGTTGATTGATAGCCCCTGAAGGCCCAGCCAAAGAAGAACACAACTTACTTGGCTTCACAGTGAGTGTGGTCCCGTCCCCAAAGGTTAATTTGCCTGTGTTGCTGTTACACAGTGTTCAGTGCTATTACAATAACCTTGACTGGGGCTTCAGGAAGACAGGTGGAGGTGGAGGAGGCTAGCAGGAAAACAAAACCTGAAATGACTGCCCATGGCCAAAGCAATCTTGTAATTAGGTTAGAACGTGGGATGAATACGAATAACTAGCAAGTTCCCAGCCTGGTGCTCTTTGCCATAATGTTCCTTGAAGGAATAGGCCTTCGCAGGGGCAACTCCTGGGAAATTCACTTCAAGTGGCTACTGCTTGGTCTCCTGGGATCCCATCTTGTTTGTTATTTCTGCAGGCCCATTGTCTATTTTCATCCAATTCCTGCCGATCCCCGCCCCCCTACTTTCCCTGGAACTTCCTCCTTGTGGAGGCTCACATGTTTTCTCAGGGAGAGACTGCATGGATATTAAAAGCCAAGTACAGTGCCCCAGGGAATATGTGCATTAATAACCTTATTTTCCAACCGGTATCACGAAGCACCCAACACAAACCAAGCAAAGAAAACACCACCTGTGTTTTGACAGCTTCTGCATGATGGAAGATGGGCTTCTTGGGAAGAATAATTAGCCAGAAAGAAGAACTTACTTGGTGTGACCAAGAGTTTGGTGCCTTTCCCAAAAGTGAGCTGGTAACCCCCAACTCCAGAGTATGCACAGAGTTTCCTTTCTTTGCAAAAACCCTGAAGATGCTAAGAAAATCAAACCACTCAAAGCACAGGCGTAGTGCTGACGAAAGCTCAGACTAACAATAACCAGATGACAGGCAAAAGAGAAGCGTGGTTACAGAGGCTTGCCTTGGAGTCCTACAGAGACCTGGCTGGATTTCAGAGGTCATCTAGTCCATCTTCCTGTCTTCAGACAAGATGCTGTCTGACCAAAGACCTAGCTCGTCTTTAAGAGCTCCTGGGAAGGTGGCTCTCCTTTGCTAACAGCCTTTGCATTCAAGCAACTGTTCCTTACATCTAACTGAAATCTGCAACCTGCAGTCTGAATTCTTTATGTCTCAAGCTTCCCTTCTTGAAGACAGAGTTCTTGTCAACATACCCCAAATAGAAACTCATCACAAAATACCTAGCCAGTCCCAGTGGTCACCTTTGGGGAAGAAACTCATATTGAAGGAAGGGGGTCAAGGTGAATATTGACTGTATCTGTAATTTGAATTTTTTTTTTTTGAGGGCGCAGCTCACAATGGCCCATGTGGGGATCAAACCAGCAACCTTGGTGTTATTAGCACCGTGCTCTAACCAACCGAGCTAACCAGTCATGTCCGAATTGTTTTTACGATGAGACATTTTCGTGTATTACTCAAATTAAAATTAATAACAATATTAAGTAAAAACCCACGATATATTTAAAAACGGATCTGGGATCTCCAACAAGCCTTCATTCAGATGCTCCCCAGCCTAAGGAGTCTGAGGTTCTCCATCCTGGGGTTTTGGTCCCCTGGGATCAGAGGAGGGAACGGGGCCAGGGTGTGTGGTCAGAGCAAGCTGGGGGTGCTGAGGCCACGATGGGATACATGTGCTTGCCCATGACAATCTGAGTGGCTTTGGAATTATGCCAGAGTACCCTATGCATGTTCTTGTTCAGCACTAACCTCCCAGCCCCTAACGGACCTTTCTGAAGGGCAGAAGTACTCCTAGCTGCACTGACACACTATTTGAGGGAGGAAGCCGTTGCTGATGTAAACCAGGGATGGGCAGGGACACTTACGTGCAGTCACAGAAAGTCTTGTGCCCTTTCCAAAGACAAGCTGTTTGACGCCTGAGGCCCCACAGTGGTCGCCTCCAGAACAAAAACTCTGAGTTCCTAACGCCACTGTTTGTTCTGGATGTTTCCTCTTGTTAACCTTCTTCCCTGGTAGAATCAGCCAGAAATCTCCCCACGTACCCATAGCTTTTGTTTTCCCTTAGCATGTCTTTGCCTCTTTCTCCCTGGTCCTCTGTAAAATGTGGTATGATTAAGATGCCCCTGGCTTTGACTCTCAACTTCGCCGATGAGAGCTTCATACGTGGAGTTGTGGCCCAAGAATGCGTTTCTGAACCACCTGCAAACTTCCAGCTTATTGTTAGCCTATGAAAAATATTCCAAAGGAAACCCCTGTCTTTGGCCTCATAACGAACTCTTTGCTGGGCTTGAAATAAAAAGGAGTGGCTACTTTTCCTAAACAAAGAAAAGGATTTGGAAAATGGCACTGAATGAGAAGGCTGAACACGAGATGTTGCTCTTGGCTGATGACCATCTTTGTTTGCCTCTGGCATTAAAGTAGGTCTTACAAAAGTTATCTTCCATCCCTGGAACGAGGGAAATGAGAAAGCATGGGGTATCAGAGCCAAGAATCTCAGCACAGGCAGAAATCGGTCTTTTATGAGGAGTGGAAGGTGAGGGGTCTTAGTAGGCTGGATTCCTTTCCAAAACCACTGTGGTTGGAGCCAGAAATCATACTGGGTTTAACAACGTGTCCAAACAAGTCCACTGGGGACAAACCTGGGCGGGGGGTGGGGGATACTTGAAGATGGATTCTGGACAGTTTCACAATTTTTTACTTTTTGTAATATATACACATCAACAAAGATAATTGATATTTAAGCAGCAGAACACAGGCAGCAAGTTTCCCAGCTCTAGAAGGGAAGACTTTGGTATTTGGCTAAGCTGTGGAAGGGCTGAGGACTAGGCTTCGGGGAGAGCAGAGGGGCCCAGGACCCGGAGACGACCCACATGTCTTAGAGCCTAAGAAACGTTCCCATCCAAACCAAAAACACTTTGAACTCAGTGGGAATCAATATCAGAAAATCACATGAACAGCACTTACTGGGTAGCACATGAAGTTGAGTTCCTTTTCCAAAGACAATGTTGTTATAATTTTGTTCACACTGTGATTGGGGACATAACAAAAACTCCTAATGACTCTTTTCAAGAAAGTTACACATCCCCGATGGATGATTCATCTTCATGGATCTTAAATTCCCACATTGCCTCCTCTACTCTAATAAACAGGCCTCACTATCTCTTCAGCCATCTTTCTCTGTGTGTTCTGGTTGTTTTGCTTGACTTTTATGCTGCTTATTGCAAATGTGCAGAGAAGAAATTCGATAACCTCATTTGAAACTGAGAATGAATTATAAAAGCAACAATTCCATAAATTCCTTTGTGATATTAAACACAATTGTATTATTTCAGGAAGAAAAAAAAAGTTGGGCAGCCAGCCATACTAGAAATCCACTCTCAGAGCCCCCCAGAAGATGAGGGCAGGAAAGGATCATGTCAGACACACCCCTAAATTTCCATCTGAAATAGAACTGCATTACAGAGCCCTCTGTTCTAGAGTGGTCATATCACCAAACTCTGAAGATACCTCACCTTAGGCCAAGTACATATTCACTGCATTCATTACAGCCCTGCCCTAGCTGGGGGTAGTGGGGCGTCATTCATTTTGGCCCAGAGGAATCCCAGTCTTTTGGGGAAGATTCTCCTTTCACAGGCTGTGATTATGGTCTCTTACCACCAAGTGACGGAAACCTGATGCCATTACCATTAGCCCTAATGGACCCTTGTTTGACTCATAAAGAACCAAGTCCCACTGTCTCCCTCTCATTGTCCACCTGATCCCCAAAACACTTTTTCTTGCAGTCATTAAAAAAGATTAACATGAGTTGGTCATGCTTACTCGATCGAAAGCAAATTTATAGAGTCAGCTAGCTGGTTTCCTTGTCTTTGGGCATTTCCCACAAGTAAACCATTCAAAAATAGCCTATCCTATTTTAAAGCTCCTTGGATTGAACATTCCATAGTCTCAATTATAACCTGTTGTAGGGCTGAATAACCCCATCAGTCAATTTGTCAACACCTGCCTCTTAATATTATTTTTTGACTGACATTTTGATGGGCTCTATTGTCCCCAAAATGGCACCGTGGAGGAATTGACACCCCAGGTGCACCCTCAGGAATGTCAAGCTCCTGAATTTCTTATTTTTCTCCTCTCCAATGAGGTATGTTTAAAAAGTTTTTACTCCCCATGGAGGAATTGATCATTAAGCAAAAATCTTTCCATCATGCCTGCCATTTTATATCACTCTGAATTTCCTTTTAGGTGTTTATAAAGCCATCTGGGATCATCAATTGATCTCTGAATTGTTTCCTCCCCCATTGCATTTGAATAGTACAGCTGTTTTTAGTGCAATTTGATATGTATGGGACTAGATGTGGACATTTGTCAAAATGAGACAATGTTTGGGTTTCCTATTAAGTCTTCTAGAAAAAATACGTATGTAGGCATGAAAGACAAAGAAGGTACCTTCTACATATTAGTGGCATTTAAAATGAGATAGATTCTCATTTTTAATAGAATGGAAGACAAATTCTGTGCTCAAAATCACAGTAAACACACAAATCATTGCTGAACAGTTGAGATACTTTCGCTGTAAATAACTCATGGCCCCTATATCTCTGGAAGAAGGACAGCTGAGCTATCATATTAAAGGCAATTTGGGATGATCTCATTTTGCATTATTTATCATTAGTGCTGTATTCTCAACAATCACAAATGTGTTATGCATTTGCAAAAGCCATTTTCCAAAACGTACAATCGTCTACATATTAAATCTCCACCAACTTCACAGGATTTGTTGGGTCAAAAATAAATAGAACATGGTCACTTACTGGGCTTTACCACCAGCTGGGTTCCAGTTCCAAAGAACAGTCTCGTGTTATCATTCCCACAGTATTTCCTGCCTTTACTGAAACCCCTACTAAACCCCACGAATATAAGGCCCCGTGGTGATGAGGCAGTTGGACTCTCCGTGATTTTTAAATTTCTGTGTCTCTAGAGAGGGACCTTTTATGATAGGAAGAAAAAAATTGATTCTGCTACATACAACAGATCATTTCTATTTAAAAAGACCAAACTTATGAGCTTTTAAAACGCTTTGCATTTCTAGGCTTAAATCTGCCAAAGCTGAATCAAATAATTTGTTAACAATTCTTGCTCTCATATGTGTGAGCTCAGCCTTAGACACTCAGTCTGAAGGGATGCTGCATTCCTATATCCACAGGGATGCTTTCCATCTGCACAGCCATCTGAACATATCCAGACTCCGCCCAAACTCCACAGTCCTGTCCCCTAGTCACTGGTCAAGTAATTTCAAAGGCTTTCTCACCACGTAACAGTGTCGATGTGGCTGCCTAAGCACAGATTCCACCAGGGAAGGGTAACAAAAGGTGAACAGTCCTATCTATCCCCAAAGAAGTTCCACCATGGCCTCACATGATGGTTCACACAGACAAGGCTAGGGAGTTATGACACACCATCTGCCACAGCCCTAAAGTCCAGTCCTGAAATGAGTGAAAGAAGTGAACATTTTCTGTTATAAGAAAGGTTGTATCTTAAAGGCAAGGATGAGAACACACAAGAGCTCCTTTATTACAAAGCTGGGCATTGGCTGGATTTTAATATACACTAAGTATCGAAGAAAAGAGAGAAAGGGGTGAGCGTCCAAGATAGTGATACCAGGTCTTGGTTGAAAGTAGAGCATAAGTGACAGAATTTTAAGTGTGGAGAGAGAAGGAGACTTGAATTCATCCCCAACATGACTGTGATTTGATTCTTCAGATTTCAATAGAAAGAGTTCAAAACTGATTTTATTTCTCTCCTCTCAGCCTGGGAGCAGTAGGTGTCCAGAACAAACTAAAAGGCTTCTAGGGAAAATGGAAGAGGAAGCAAATGTAGGAAATTCAGGGAAGCTGTTATATATAGGGGTCAGTTTGAATACTGAGCTGACTTACCCCAAGTCTCGTCTTTGCCCTCCTCTCACCCCTTCTTCCCCCCCACCCCTCCTTCTTTCCATCCTAAGTTCAGTTTTGCCCACCTTCTCAGCAATCCCCCCAGTATACCTTTAGAGTCTCTTTTGGAAGAAAAAGAAGATATGGCTGATAGACGAAGGTGTTTGGACCAACTGACACACAATTGTAGAATCAAGTTAGCAGAGGTTTATCTATACAGGTAAAGGTAGAACCAGAGCTGGGAAGTGGCCTGAACATAGGGTTCACAGAACAGAAAACCTACACCATTTAGATGAGAGCAATTTTCCCACAGTAGTTTTTCTTCCTGGGATTTATCTAGATACTAGCACCCTTTTCCCTTCTCTGACTGTGGGGTGCCATCCAGGAGAATGGGAAATTCTGAGAGCCTGCCGTATTGTCGTAGATAAGGGATGACTTTGGGGAACTAAGTCAGCCTTCAGCCCTCCTTTTCACCGGAGTGGCTGTTACTGCCCAGTTGTCACACAGAATCCCACTACTCACGTACTTGGCTGGACAGAAAGCAGAGTGCCAGTCCCAAAGATGAGCTTGTTTGCAGCACCCCCATAATTCACACAGCCCTTTAGAGCCTTACAATAACCCTCAGGAAAGGCATGGAGGCATGGGGTGAAAATGGGCTTCATCTTTCCAGGTTAAGAGAGCACATCAGTCCCACTACAGCAAAGGCTGACTTGCCAGGTATCCCTTCAGCTCCCATATTCCGCTGACATGCCCTGACACTGCCTTTTAAGTTATGTCCTTGTGGGGTTTGCTCTAAGGCCCAGAACCCTGGGTGATTCACCAGTAAGTGACCAAGAGCTTTGCAGGTATCTCTTCCCCACGTGGGACAGCAGCCAGAAGCAAGTTGGGGGAAAGCAGCCGGCACACAATTTTTCACCCACTGGTCTTTGACTGTGGACCCTTCTCTTTTCTTCAAATTTGCTCTTTCAATGGAATGAGGCTCGTTCTATCCTTGGGAAAGAATTCCAACCACATGAGAGGGAATTAGATACTCCTCAACAACCCAGCTCTGCTCCCTTAGCGGGCAAGTTAAGCATTATTTATTCTGGAAGCGACTAGACCAAACAAGAGAGTGGGTGGCTGACATTGCCTCTCGCTGGGAGTGAAAACCCCATTTAGGTCAAATGCATTGTCTCCAGCAGGCTGGATTGTTCTTAAAAATATAATTTGCACGCTATGCTTCATGTATTATTCAACCCGTTTCTCTTCTCCCTTACCGTCACATCTCTGAGACCTACCTGGCTTTATAATCAGCTTGGTTCCAGAGCCCCAGATCCACTGATAGTTGCTATCTACACAGACACAAAAACCTTAACAAAAACCTTCACTGTCCTTCTGGGGAGCCTATTAGAGATAAATCCCAGATAAAAAGTCCAGAGCAAAGCACATGAAACAATGTAGGAATATTGACTATTGAAGATTATTTGCTCAATTTAATTACATTTGATTCCCTTGCCCATTATAGATTCCAGACACAGATGATGAAATCGAACGACTAAACATCTAAAGTTAATCTAGGTCTCTCTGCATATAAGGGAAGCATAATTCGTAAACAGTTTTCAAATTGGAGAAGTTGAATTTGCTTCACCTTTCCTGACATTTTGAAATAAAAATGCAAAAGAGAGAAACAGATCATTTGTCTGGAGTCATAATGCATCTGCTTCTCTAGTGTCTTACTTTCACTGCTGATAAGATTTTAGTCAGAATCATGATATTCACGCGTAGAGTAACCCGATTTGGTGTACAGACAGCTCTATCTGTGAGAAATGGCATCCTGAGGAATAGGGATGCAGGCAGCTAGAATCATGGAAGCCCCTGCACTGAGCGGTGTGGGGGACAGTGGCCTGCACCACCCTGAGAACGTACCAAAGCGAGCTGGCTGCTTCTAGAAAACACCTATTCAGAATTGCTCCTTGATTTCTACTACTTACTTGGAAAGACTTGCAATCTGGTTCCAGCCCCAAAGATGACCTTGTTGTAGTTGTTGGACACAGTGATACCAGGGCCTACAAAAACCCCTGGGCCCAGCAGGGCACTCTGTTTCCACGTCTGCCCTCTCTGCTCTTATCCATCCCGGGCACCAAATAACTACTAACTGCAAAGAAGACTTGCGGATGCACTTAACACACCAATGCAACAAAACAATCAGTTTTTGTTAAGTTTCATTCTCTGCAAATGCCTGTGGCGTGTGCTGATTATGTTTCCAATTCACAAAGACAACAGCTCCAGATAATTCACTGGAAGAAAACAAGGAATCTCAAGTTCTAACTCCAGTTCTGAATTTTTGGGGCTTGATTTAAATTATTTAACGTGTGTGTGCTTCGGTTTTTCTGTCTATGTTTGATGATATGTGATGCTGTTTACCTTATTAGAGAATGTTATGAAGATAAAAATGGTAGTGCAGTGGGTTACAGCATAGAAATGCATTTTGAATAATGTGGGGGAAATGTGCTTGTTCAAGGCAAGATATTATGAACACGAGTAGGAGGGAATATGTTAGCTGAAGTTTATTGTCAAAATAACTAACAAAAAGCTTTCTTCGTAAAAACTGAAGGAGAATATATCTGTCTCCTGTGTTTTTCCGTAAGAAAGTTAGTGGATACCACCCCTTCATCTCCCAGAAGAGACAGGCTTGGAAAAGGTTCGCTGACTTCTGAGGTCTAACTGCCAGGGGATAAGAAGAAATGACTGCCCTCCCACAGCAGTCAGTGAGCATAGATTAGGTTTCCATGACATGCTAATTTCCCTTTGCTGTTGGCAGCATTAAATGAAATCAGCCAAAGTTATTTTTAAAAATGAATTTGACCATCTTAATGGTGAAACTTGTAGTGTAGTTAGGTCCATAAATTGTATCCCATCTGTCCTGTGCTTACCTGGGAAATGGTGTGTGTGTGTGTGTGTGTGTGTGTGTGTGTGTGTGTCACAGAAGACCTCCTTTATATGATTTATAGACTTACTACACCACAGAAATGAAAAAAGACACACTTACTTGGTGTAACCATCACTTGAGTGCCGGACCCAAAAAACAGCATACCCCCAAAACCTGTCTGCACAATGACTGACTCTACTACAAAAACCCTGCCACCTCTTCATAGCCACACATCACACGTGCCCAGGTGGAAGCTACAATTTTCCAGGTAGGAGAAGATTCAGACACATGTATCGTGAAAGCCATGGTGTTCCTTATTCTGTGGCAGACTTTCCTCCAGAGATTCTTCGGCATCCAGGGCCCAGCTCCGGCCTCCATGTAGGCATTTGGTCGCCCATGGTGGCCACTGCCACCTCGGTGGGAACTCTGCTGGGGTCCGCCCTTGGGGAGGACTCCCTCAGTTGCCTGAGCCATTTAGGGATCATGCAAGAAGCTAACAAACTTCTCAGAAATTCAACAGACAGGCTAAGGAGGCGGGCGGCAGCATGTGGTGGGGTTGGTGCTGGGGTATGCATGGGGTATGCATGGTCGTCAGGAATCGAAGGAAAGAGAAAGGAGAGGAGTCAGAGATGGAAGGGTAGCCGTGGAGTGGAAGGGTCTGAAAACAAAAGTAAGAAGAGTAGACACACAGCTGATGTCTAAATTCGTCATGCTCTGCTTTGTGAGAACACAGGCGTTCTAGGGGAAAGAACTGTTCCTGGCTCTGTCAGCTGCCCTGACCTATTTAGTGCCGTTTTCTCTCCTGTACCAACCTCTCACATGCAGCTGAGAAGGCCCATGCTACACACAGAGCCCACCTCCCTGTCTTCTTTCTGCCTCGCAGTCATCTGACCAAATGTTCCACATAAGGGGCCGGCACAGCAGCCACAAAAAGATACTCAGAATCTGTTTCTCTCTTTCTAATTAAGCTGTCAATCTGTTGAGCTAATAAGTCGTATGAAGTGTCTTAATCTCTTCCAAGGAGAGGAGTCATATAAATGCAAAATAGCAGCCACTATACATCAACCGGCTTGCTGGATATCTTTTCTTTGTGTGAAGAGATGCTGTTGAATAGAAGGGAAACTTTCTGTGTGGAGAGGAGACAGACTGGGGGAGAAAACACAACAGCATTTGTTTTTATTAGGCTGAGTCTATAAAGCACAAAGTAAAACAGATCTGGCAATTATTTAGGTAATGTGATAGTCAATTCAGGCAATTTAAAGCATAAGGAAGGTTTCTCAAGGAAGTGCCTAAATATCCGGATCAGCTACTGACATTAATCAGATTAACCGGACAATTGTGCTGTGTAGACACACACTAATAAATGTTCCTGAGATGGTTCTTCTGAAAGGGTTACATTTTATAAATTTAACATTAAAACGGGTCCAATATTTACACCCACTCTCTTCATTTTGGCACTGCAACTGACATTTCCTATTTTTCCCCTTACTACACCCGTCTTACGTTTAGAGCCAGAAAGGTAGGGGTGACCTTCTCCCTGGAGAGTCTTATCAGGTTAACACACGGAAGCTCATTTAGAAATTCATTAGGTGCCTGGGATGTGAGAGCTGGTCATTATAGATTAAGGGCTTTTTTCAAGTGGCAAAGGACTTACGGGGAATAATGGTGACTCTTGTTCCAGTTCCAAAGACAAGCTTGTTTGCCCCAGAAATTGGCACAGTGTTTCTGCCCTGTACAAAAACACTTTGCTCTGCTAAATTTTCTTTTTCTTCTTCCTCTGTACCACTCTCCAGGAGTATGCTCTACACATTTTGACTTCTACTTGGTGATGGTCTTTTAAAAAGCATCCTATGGAAAAGGCTATCTTCCATGCCTCTTTAACCAAAAAAATCCAAATCACTAACAGTCTCCTTTCTCTCTTCCCCATTTTTTCCCAAATAAAAGCTAGCCATTCCCACGATTGAAAGACAATTTTCTCCTTGAAAGATAGTTCTTAAAGAATTCTAGTGGCTACAGGGGTGGTTTCTACTCTAACATACTATAAATGTAAAGTCACCTTTATTTTTTTGTGACACTCTCACATTTGATGTTTTATTTCTCCTAAGTCAGCCAAATTGATATTCTCTGCCTTAGCCTAGAACTTCCAGACCCACTCCCCTCAAGTCTTGCCACTCTTTTTGCCACTAGCTGAAACGAAAGGGGTTAGAAAAGACCCTATTAAGTAGTTTACACACATTCTACTAACTTTCATAAAAGAAAAATAAAACTTAAAAATAATGCTCTTTGGTTAGAAGTTGAAAAGGCAGAGAAGATTTACCAAGAAAAAAATGAAAATAGATGGCAATTGTGGCTCACTCGGGAACATTCAAACCTACCTGGTTTTACTTGTAATGCTGTCCCCTGCCCAAAGACGAGTTTTCCTCCTGTGCCAGAGCTACACTCTAATACTACACTTTACAAAAACTTCAAAAGGAGATCATTTCCCCCCTTCTTTCCCTCCAGAAACTTGATCTAGTAATGATAACTACTATTTATTGAAGATTTACTATGTGCCAGCCACTATGCAGAGCCCTTTACAGGTATAAACTCTTTCAATTTCCTAACAATTCAGTGAACGAGGTACTACTATTATCCCCATTTTACAGATGAGAAAAATGAGGCATGAGGAGATTAGGTAACCTGCCCAAGGCCACACATCTAATAAGTAGCAGAGTTAGGTTTGCCTAGGTAGTCTGATGCCAAAATTCATGTTCTTAACCACCACACTATATCTTCACTAGCTTTTTGTTTTTCTTCTTCCCGTTTTGGGTTCTCCATTAAAGTGCGTGTACCAGTAAAACTGACTAAATAGCTCATTGATGCTAATAAATGTACCTTGAATCAGTTCTTCTGAAAGGCTTACATTTCGGAAACTTAACATTAAAACTGGTTTAATATTTATATCTACTCTCTTCATTTTGGCACTGCTATTGACATTTCCCATTTTTTCTTGCAACACATGTCTTACAGTTAGAGCTGCAAAGGTAAGGGTGACTGCCTTCTTGGGAAGTCTTATCAGGTTAATACACAGACACTCATTTAGAAATTCATTAACGCCTGTATCAATGATGCCTTTCCTGCAGCCCCTTGTCTCCACTGCACAACTCCCCTTCCTCTCCCCAAGCTTTGCCAAGCCTGGAGCTCCAGAACTGCCGAGAGCTACCTCCAGCCAAAGCCACAGCCAACACTGCTGGGAACACAGTCTGCTTGTACAGTGCACAATTCTGAAGAGGGTAGGTGGTCTCTAAGATGTTCCTGAAGATTCTTGGAGAGAACTTCTCAGGGGAGGCCAGAATTAGGATGAAACCAATTGCTTTTCTGTTACTTCTAGCAAATCCACCCTAAGGTCGTAAGCCAACAAGGACTGAAAGATGAAGAAATTATATAGCAGGTTGAGAAATTCTAGATAATCCATGCTGGGGAGATATTCTCTAGGGAGGTCCCTGGGATACATGTAAATCCTGGGTATTCCCAGCAGCACATGACT
Organism: Rhinolophus hipposideros; assembly: GCF_964194185.1. NCBI lineage: Eukaryota > Metazoa > Chordata > Mammalia > Chiroptera > Rhinolophidae > Rhinolophus > Rhinolophus hipposideros. Next base: position 29,119,079 of record NC_138051.1, read on the forward strand.
TATCTTTGGCTGGAGTCTGGAGGGACAGTATTTACCACGGGTCCATGGTGAGATTGGCGCATATGGACTAAGAAGGCTGTGGTAGGTGAGGCATATCCTCACCTTCTCTGACTCGCACTGCTCCCTGATAGCCTTCTTTTTGGCATGGACTCAACTGTTTGCTCTGTAAGAAAAGAGTCTCATACCCCAACTGCCATGCACTCATGGAGCCCTCCATCTAGTTATTTTGATTGAAGCATAGGATAGGCAAGGGCTCAGCTTGGGTGGACAGGGGAAAAACACTACCCATAACTGCACATTTTAAACATTGGAGCTTAAAAAGGAGACAGTTTCTGAGATAATTCAAACTGCATGGACAGCTTTGTGAGAGTTAATTTGAAGACTTACTTGGGTTTACTGTCAGACTTGTCCCCAATCCCCAAATCAGCTTACGGCTGTTGCCAATATTACACAGTCATAGAAAGCTTTACGGAAACCGACCAGGCCAATGTGTACCAGGAAATCCTTTTTAATCCCCAAATCCAGCGGCGGCATGCTCCTCCAGCTGGGACCCTGGCCAAACAGGCGCAGGGAAGACTATTTAGTATCGTGGTCAATTCACAGCATGGTCAGGATGGAAAGGCTTTTCTGAGGTTAAATAGTTTATTCCTGTACCTCCAGACTGAGCTGCAGCTGACTGGGCCAGCAAGGAGAGGCTCAATCCTGACAAAGGCCCTAAGAAGGCTTCTCCCACTCCAATGCTCACTCACCCCCACGTTCAACAAAACCAGACTTTCTGACCCAAATGGTTAAGACCAAAAGAACAAGGAATCTGTTTTTCTCTGATTCGTTTGTTCCTGTGCCCATTCTCACATGTACATATGGCATGTATATACACTATATAATCATTAGGATTACTAATTAGAATTAACATAAAAAATAAAACTGGGTAGAGAAAACAGCCTCCAAATGAAACTCAGTGCTATGGCTGCCTTTGGAAATTAGAGCATTCATATGGATTCAGCAGAGATACTCACAGGGTTTGACCATTAACCTTGTTCCCCCTCCAAATGTGAGTGTGCTGCCTGCATTATTATTCACACAGTGATCTTCAGCTCAGCAAAAACCTTCTAGAAACTGCACTAAGTTTTCCCTAAAGATCTTGTGGAAGGAGCGATACCGTGAGCACAGAGAATATTAAGTAATTGTCACAGTAATAACCTGGCACAGAATCCTAGCCTTGGATTTCAGGACTGTTTCTACTTTGGATAAATGAAGGATATTCTTTCTGAATATTCTAAAGAAGGAGTTTTTCTGCACAAGCCCAGAGTACTGGCTGCCAAAATCCTAGCATATCCTCTGGTGTTTTAGATAATAATTCTCCAGGGATTCTGAAGATCATACACCTCATTTAGACAAAGTAGGAACAGCTCATTCCCATGGCACCAAAGATAAAACAGTCAGAGATACTGTCATCACCATGCTAGAGACTCAGGGTGCTGCCACTTCCCACCTGGCAAGCGGGGTCAGCATGTTGGTCCACCCCTGATGGTGCTGGAGCCAGACATCTCTGACCGAAGTCCAGCTTCTGGAACATCTAAGAGGCTTCCTAGCTTTTCTCATTTCACAGAACTAGAAATAATCACAGGCACTGGTCAGCCCTGGAATAAACTCCTGACTCCAAATCCAGACTTTTTCATCCCCTGCTTAGACAGTCATCAGGAAAAAGACTTTCACCACTTTCTATCTTTGTCCTAGTGGACACTTTCCCATTCTCTCTGTCACTTTCCAGGGAAAAAACACAACTCAAGGAGTAACCTGAAATCATTCTCTTACACGTAGCGTCTCTTATCCTATCTAGGGGATCCTTTTGAGCCTCTTTCAATTTGGAGGTAATGTGAAGGAAAATCTGAGAAGGAAACTCCCTGGGCACCACTGCTGAGTGTACAACATGGGCTCTTCACTCTTCCCCCCCTGACTGCTTGGAGGACCAGGGGCTTAATTATGCCCAATTAGGAATGGGCCGTTCTAGAGGGAAAACAAGAAACAAGCAGGTAATAGGGCAGCCCACAAATGTCCTATTGGATTTAATCAGTGTTGTTCATATGGCATGTTCTTCTAGAGAATATCTCCCATGGACAGATACCACTTTCCCATATCTGTTACAGAAGAATCTCGTTCCTTCCTACTTTGCTTTTCACCTCTTATCCAAGCCTTCTTAATTTTTCTTTTTTTTTCTTTCTTAATTTTTCAAAAGGGATATCATTACTCAAATTCTCCCTATGAAGTTAAGTCTGATGACACCTGTGCTTGCTTGGTCGCCTGGCTAAGAAACAATTTGTTTCACACACATGTCTGTTTTCAGTGGTGTGTCCATGGTGTCTGATTTATGGAGATGAATTACAGGTGTGGGCATGTGCAAGTATTCAGGGGATGTATGTGTCCAGTTTTCCTGGAGCAGAGCATTAGTGAAAAGGAATAGCTGGAAATAAATTTGGAGAACAGAAAGGGCCCAGATTTTAGAGAGCCTTAAGTGACTGGCTAAGAAGTGGGCATGATGGTTTCTTAAAATATGAATGCCCAGATGAAGGTGGGCAGAGGAGAGGGGTAGGGAACGCGAGTGAAAAATGTGGACTGGTGATATAGTTTCAAAAGAATACAGAATTCCTATGTTTAGAAGAGTCTCTCAAGGGCTTTAGCCAATAAATATTTTTTTAATGATAATACAATTCTTATGAAATTGGTAGTAAGTCTATCCTGCTGAGCCTCAGAGCTTTCCTTCATCCCTCCTGTCCAGAACTGTCACTTCAGATAGTAGTCATTTTTGCTTCCATAGGTTATAACAAGCACTTCCCTTATTTTACTTTCCATTGTACCTCAAACATCAACAACTTGTAACATAAAGTCCATCTTTCCTGTAATACTCACTTGCTAGAACCTGCAGCCTGGTGCCTGCTCCAAAGACGTATTTGTTGTTTCCTGAGGTATCACAGTGTTATGTGGCTCTACATAAACCCACATACGGTTACCATTTCTTGGAATAGCTTTGCTGTCAATTAGTAGGACATCATACGCACTTTCCCTGTTGGAAGGTCTTGACCTCATGTTTTTGTAAAAGGAATTTATTTGGGATAATATCTCAGTTCAAACAGAAAGTCATCACTGCTTTGATTAGGTCTGAGGTTGCCAAACTTCCTAAATCTCATGCTATGTTTATCTTAAGTGTGTTTATTAAGCAAAGAGGCTGTTTTAACAAACATATCAGGATTTAAACATCTAAATAATTATTGAACCCTTCAAAATACTTGCTTTATGATTTTTTATGAGAGTCACTTTATGAGCTCCACAAACACACCGGTGACGTTATTTTATAGTCATAGCTCATTTTGGAACCAAAATAGCACTAGTAACTAGTCTGAGTCCCTCCTTTAGTCATGGCTCTAGAAGGCTTTTGGTTATTAACAAAAATAAAATCTACCTTCAAAAGAGAAAGCCATCATGGAGGCTACAAGAAGAACGTGCCTTGACCTTTGGGGGCAAAATCAAAAGAGGAAGCGAGCAATGAACGGAGCAGGTTGGACTAAAGTGTGAGCCACTTCAAGCTGAGTGGTTTCCCTGGGCCGCTCATTTAGTTGTATAAACTCTACTTGTTAACAAAATCGGCTCCATTACCTTATTGTCACACCTGGTTCAGGCACAGAGGATTGTGGATGAAACAATAGCGAAATGTGAGATGGCAGGCATTTCTGCAAATAGTGTGCCTGCATGGAAAGCACCCCAGATTCTATAATTCTAATAGGAAAAATAAATAAATAAATAAAGCAAAACAAAACACCCACTGAACTCTGCAAGTGTGGCAATAGCCTGTAAATTTTCAGTATTGCTTTCTATAATTCATCTCTATTACCCTCTCCCTGACAGCTTCACAACTCAGATAAACATTCTGCTTTATCACAGATAATTCAGTGGAGGAGCCTTCCAAGGTACTGGGATTCTTTCTTCCTTCCACAGCGTCGACTCAACCAGCCAAGGTAAAGGGGAGAAGTCCGTGTGGGGAACTGTTTTGTCCCTGGGGAGAAGAACGGGGCTGTCTACCGAGATGACACATCAAGGGCTGTCCTCTCTCCAGAGAAAGTTTTATCGTTCTGCTATTGTGCCAGGAGAGAAAAGCCGTGAGAAACTAGTAATGCTTACTGCCTTTTCCTCACCCGAGTCCTCAGTCCACTTGCCGGGTTTTCCAGTTGTCCCAGGTGACACGGGCATAAACTCAACTGGGTCCTCATCACTTATCTGTTAAGGACACGCTTCCTTGGCTACACACAGCCACTTCGGCAGGCTCCCTTTCCATTGGTTCGCTTCTGTCTCTATCGTAAAGCTTTTCTTCCTCTTATCTCTGTCGCTTTCCCAAAGCCTCAACGTGCTTTGCGGACTTTTGAGAAACACTGACTGCAGTATTAATACAATTTATCAAACTGCCCATAGACCTGATAACAAAATCCAGCCTCCAGGGAAACATGTACTCATATCTTGCTCACACATCTGACATAGTTAACAACTGCATGCTAAACGAATCGATTAAATTCTACTGTGTTTCAACAGTTCCCATTGGATTTCTTTCCAGAAAGGATAATTTGTTAACCACAAGAACTCACCGGGCGAGACCAACAGGGAGGTGCCTTTGCCAAAGCTGAGTCCATACCCGCTGTTTGAGTTCCACAGTGCATTGTCCCTAAACAAAAACCCCTTCAAGTAGCACTCTGCCTCATCTCCTCGTGTGATCCTCCATTAAATCTAATGCCTAAAAACCAATCACCCAGCAGTCACGCAGACCGCGGTCATCTGCCATGAGATCATTGCTGAGAAGGTCACCCACTCACCACAGTGAGGTGGGCAATCACTCCTGAGAAGTACCATCCTGGGGGAGGGGACCATGTTACGTGTTGATTTTTCCTATGTTCAGCAGAGGGAAGTGCCCGTCTGGACTGAGGACAGCCAGGGGCAATGGATAGGAGTGATTCTGTGGGCTCATAGGTGAAGGGCAGAAAGACATTACTGAGAAAGCAGTTGGTAAATTTCTTCTCATTCACTCTGGGTTGCACTTTAGTTGCACTCACTGATTTAGTCTTTGAGACCCCAACACTTACTTGGTTTAACAGAGAGCTTAGTGCCTTTTCCAAAGATGAGCTTTTCTTGGCCGCCTCCATAATTCACACAGTCATATGGGGCCTTACAATAATCAGTGGGTGGGAGGGGCTGAGGGGGAGGCTGAGCAAGTGAGATCACCTTCCCCTCTAGTGGAAGTCTCACCACTTTGCAGTCTCAGCTCCCAGCTTGGCAGAGTTGGGACATTGCTCTAAAAATAACAGCCGGCTGTGCAGATAGATCTGAGTGTGACCTTAAACCACCAGTTTTGCTCCCAGAACACTGAGTTCTGATGGCTTGCTCATGTCTGAGACACATGGGACAATCGCAAGGTCAGGCAGAGACATGCCACCTATCACAGGTGGTCATTAGGGTCAGAGAGTGGCTGTTTTCAGGACCAGGGACCACACCACTTTCAGAGCCAGAGTTCTTAAAAAGAATAATAACAACAGCAATCCAAACAAACAAACAAACAAACAAACAAACAAACAAACCCAAAACATAAAATAGCTGATTGTATTCCTCTTGGGGACGAGGGATTCCTATTGAGAAATGCCTGATTTCTGAGTGGTTAGATCTTTTTAGTTTGTTTTATCACAGATTACAGGTTTTGCATATTATCATTAACTTTTCTATATATCCAGAGCCAATGAAGAAGCCAGTGAAAATTTCTACTCCTTCACAACCTAACTCTTAGGATTACCAGAATTCACCAACTAACAGACACCCACCAGCTTAGGCACAAAGAAACTAGGTTCATTTATCCTCTTGGGAGTGGCAGTGTTTTCATCCCACTAAAACTGCACAAAATAGCACTGCCACTCAGGTTGGCTTTTGAGATTCACCGAATCCCTCACTTACTTGGTTTTACTGTCAGTCTGGTCCCTGCTCCAAAGCGTGGGTTATTGTTGTTATTGGCACAGCAATACACCCTCTAACAAAAACCTCCTTAGGACACCGTTCAGTCTGGCTGCCAGCATGGAAGAGACAAGGAGGAGAGGCACCAACTAATTCCACAAAACACAACAGTCCCATCCTCCTTTTTCTACAGAACCAAGGCCACTTTGTAATGTTTCTAGGCTGTAAAAGTGGACACTTCTCAGCACACTGAGCACAGCTGATCTAGACACCAAATGGGCACTCTGAGGCATATAATCAGCTTTCAAACAGGTTCCTGAACTGGGTACAAAACAATGCCACAAACAAGTCATGCCCAAACACACTGTTTGTCTCCAGGGACCACTATGTGTGAGGCGGCATGCTTCAGAACTTGTATAATTTACATCTTAATTATGGGTTCAAACCACTCAAACTACTCATCTATATAATCTCGTGTAGTCATTTTGTAATTGGTAAATAATGAAACATGGCAGTGCTTTGGGGGAGAGGGTTGGTATTTGATTATGTTTTCAGTGGGTCAAGGTTTTTCTTTTACTCCACTCAGCATCTAACCAAACGATTCCTCTCAGAAGCTGTTAAGCAAGTTTCCTGAGAGTCACTCCACAAGATTAGATGGTCACTTTAGACCATTTCCTCTCATTTACACACATCGCCCCTGAAAAGTTATCAAAATAAATGGGATGCTCTAGTCTCTATTTGAGTACTCTTTTCATTCGGCTGCCTAGACTGACAAAGTCCTAATGATAAATGAATCCCCAAGCCCACTGCTCTAGAGGAAACACAGAGAGTAATGACGACTGAAGAAGCAGGGAAGAAGTCTGTTTTCACAGGTGGAAAAGAAAGCCTCAGTAATAAATAAAAATAACACAAACTCTGATCGAATGCAGTGTCCTCAGTGAGTTGACCTCCCACAGTAAGGAAGTTACATCCAGCCAGGATAACCACTTTGTAGTGCCCCTTGTTTTAAAGGAACTCACAGTTAAGTTACTTCACGGTTCCTATTACCTACCAAGGGTGACCTGAAGTCTCGTTCCAGTCCCAAAGATGAGTGTCCTGGCACCGCCAGTGGTTACACTGTGAGATACTGCCTAACAGAAACCTGTTGCTTGAATTTTCTTCTGGTTACCTCCTCTACTCCCTTACTCAGAACCCTCTCCACTTGATTTCTTCCCAGATGGGCAGCCTGGATGAGCCTTCAGGAAATAGTGTTTCTATTGCCCAAACATTGCAGTGTTAACCCTTACAAGGGCAGCAGGGCTAGCTTGGCTAACACTACCTGCTGGTGGCCCTTTTTGACTTCAGCTGATCATGAGACGCTGGCTAGTTGATTAAGCTGAGGAGTTAAGTTCAACTCTACAGACATTGGGAACTGAGCTCTTTGTCCTTTCCCTTTCTGGGTTTTATGTTAATGTTAATGGATCTCTGTTTTCAGACTTGATGAGCGATGGGGCTCAGAAATCAAATGATTAATAACTGTTCTAATTTAAGGTCCCTAAGTCAGGCAGAGAAGAGGGCATCAAGACAGAAAAGGAGAAACAATCAAACCTCTATCTACTCAGCCATTTCCACCATTCCTGTGAAAGCCATTTTCATTGCTAAGGTGTTGCTAACAAAGTGGCCTGCATATGTTTGTGCCCCAGTCCTAAGTGATCTCCTTTGTCTGCAGGAACCCAGAATTCCCAATAATGGTCTTGTAGTCAAATTACAGTCACAAAAGCACCCAGGAGTCCCCTGAAGTAGACTGTATCACCTCTCTCATCAATACAGCTCAAAGCCTACTGTGTGTTTAGGATGGGGCTGGTGGCAGCCATGGTACCAGCGTCTCATCAGCAGCGTTTAAAGGTCCCCAGGGGGATGGCATTTAGATCCCCATCTTCTGGTAGAAACACTTACGGGGCTGAATGATGAGCTGTGTCCCTCTCCCAAATTCAAGCAGGTTAAAACCTCCTTGTGTCAACACCCTGGGTCAACCCTTTACATAAACCTCTCTGCCAGAGACCCAGGCCGTGAACGTCTCAGAACCTCTATAGCCACCCTGAAGCCTACAAATCCTAGGGAGAGCTCATAGCCCATCATTTCCGTCCTTCCCTTGTTGGGTCATAAAAGCTCAAAACACACATCACTAAGGCTAAGGGCTCAGAGATGAGGACTGGGAGTGCCATCACACAGCTACTAACTGCCCCACAGTTGACTCCTATCTGCGAGTGGCATGGTCACAAAACTCCCCCATCGTGTAGGGAGGATGGGTAGGACGGAGGCCCTTAGTCATAAATATTTCAAGGGACACAAAACAAGCTATGGTTTGTACATCTGGAATCTAAAACAGGACAAGTCAAACATCAGGCTGGAACACATGATAGGAAAAGACATAAAGATCTCGCTTTCCTCTTAGACTTACTGGGCCTCACTGCTAAACGAGTCCCGGTCCCGAAGGTCAGTTTGTCTCCACTGCTACTCTTCCCACTGTTGTCAGCAGCTTTACAGAAACAGGGTAGACACCTGTCACAAGTGTCACCTCACCAACTTCTCTCTGACCCAGTTTCCTCCTAACACTGATCCAGAAATGCCCTAAGCCAAGCAACATGGTTCTTTTCTCAGACCTATCTTAAGTTACAGGCTCTCTAAGTCACAATCTCTAAGCTCAAGACAACAGACCAAGTTTTCCATTTTGCAAGTCTAGACACCCAAACAGCAAGCAGGGTGGTCCACAGAGATGCTGACATTTAAAAAATAAAAAAGTAAATTCTATTTTAAAGCTGTCGTCACACCAGTTCACTGGTGTGATGAACTCTGTCAAAGGCAATACACAGACATTCGTAAGTGCATCGCACCAGTAAAGTGTTTGTGTCACACCTGAAATCTCACTCTTTTTTCCTTCACAATCAGACACTTCTAAACCAGAGTCTATTCAATATGTAAGGAAACGGGTTGGGATTAGGGTGGGCCAGCATGTGGTTTATACTCACAAGGTTTGACTCTCAATATGGTTCCTGAACCAAAGATCAGCTTGTTTGCATCGTAATTCACACAGCATCACACTCCTCTACAAAAACAGTGTGTGGGTGCGTGTGTGGGGGCTGGGGTGGGGGCGAATGGCTTGGTCCTGGAAACAGAGGACTGTTCCACTTTGCACTTAGGACCTGCTGGTATTTGGCTAAGAAGCCAAGGACACTGTAATAATCGCAGAAAATTCTACATGTGAAAAGGTCGATTGTGTATGGAATTTGGCTTGTGTTTGCTCTTTGCTTCTTGGACTAGGGTGAATGCAATGCTACAACTCTTCTCTCCAAGGAACATGCCAAAGGTTTAGTTTGTCTTTTCTTTCAGGACTTTTCTAGCCCTCTAGCCAGAATTTTCTTTCATCTCATTAATCGTAATCATACCCCTACCCTGTTCCACACAATTTTACTCTGCTGTGATGTGCTCTAATTTCAAAACCCATAGCAACTACTAACCACTAAATATTTCTGGAAGCGCAGCTTGGAAATGAACTCATTATTGCTGACTTCCACGTATTTTCAAATATTTGGGGCTCTGAGTTGGTTTAGAGCCACTCTGGGGAAAGCATTCTTACACTGAGTTGCTCTTGGGAACATGGGCACAGGGAACATGGCATTTTCCCTGGTGTGTTCCGTTTTCACTTGGGACATTTCCCTCACCTCCGGCTACTGCGGCATCTGTGGCAGCAGACTGACCATCAGTGGGTCCCCAGACCCCAAAGCTCAGGTCTGCCACCATCTTGCTTTGTAACTCCGGGACCCTCTGAGCTCCCTGTTCCTAGATACAGAGTGAAGAGAGCACCACTTTCCTATCCTATCCAGAGAGAGGAGAAGACAAAAACTGATGTAAAAGGTGCTTTATCTAGCCTAGTTGGGAGGCGCTTTTCATGTAATTTTCACTATGAGTGGCTGAGCCATCCAAAGCCTCACTACCCATGCCTTTAATTTTGAATGCAGAAAAAAGAAAAAGAAAAAGATTCCTCTAAGTAACTGAGTGGTTAAGACAGTTGGGAAATCCAGACTTGGAAAGATTCCACCTCTCCAGCTCTTGCTCTTTCAGTATGCTTTTCTTTCCATTTCGTGAGGTTGTCTTTGGTTACAAAATGAGTGTATTCAAATTTCCCACAGCTTTTAATTTCAGGTGCAAGAGATTTATTTGCCCATGTTTGGTACATTACTCTGTGTATGTATATCTACTCTATTATCTATCTATCTATCTATCTATCTATCTATCTATCTATCTATCTATCTATCTATCTATCTATCTATCTATCATCTGTCTATCATCATCTATCATCTATCTCAGACGTTGTTTTTATCAGTTAATTCTGTGCCTTGCCCAAACTGTAATTTACTAAATGCAGATGTGCTGCCACACTGATAATCTCCACTGGAACCCCTCCCCACCACCCAAGTTTTCCAAGTTTAAACACTCTCGTTGGGATTAGTGCTTAGCTTCCCATTGAGTGAGCCAGCCCCACCCAGAGCATCAGCTCTTAGCACCTTTCCAGATCCCTTTGCCATCTGCAAAGAAAGGCACACATGGTCTAGTTTTGTAAAATTATACTGCCTGGCATTCTGTCTGCCTTCCTTTCTGGGTCTCCTGGTTTGCTTGTCTCTTTGACAGCCTATGTTTCTACCATTTCTTCCAAACACAGTATTCAAAGTTAAAATGATCATACAAGATAAAAGTGAAGATACAGTCATTCTGTCTGAATTCCCTTCATATGTCACATTAACACATGGCAGCAGCAGCAAAAACAGAATTGTGAATCATATTTTCTAGTTTTGAGTTAAATATTTAAGACTGGAGTTCCCCCAGAAAACTCAGATATTTGGCTGACACTCATCTCTACCAGTTATGAAAAAGGACAGATGGCAACTCTCCTTTCCACGCCTGCATGATGTAGTATGAATCTTACTCCAGAATCTTACACAGGTGACCTGGAAGTTAAAAAGTAACTGATTTCCTGACCAAGGATAAAGTACTTACTGGGTATAATGGTAAGTCTGGTTCCGGACCCAAAAGTTAATTTCTCATTTCCATATGAAAATGCACAGTGTTCTAAGTCATTACAAAAACCATTGCTCCAACTACTCAAAACTCTACTGCAAGGCCCCCCATGTCTTTTTTCTTGTGACCCCCCTCTTTGCAATGCTTCTACAATGTCAAAGCCATCAGTGACCATTTCATACCACTTCCTGCTGGAACAACTGATGGAAATAGAGATAATAGGCTATAATTAGAAGAGGCTTGACATATGAGATCTGTTTTGATTTTTCTGCCAAATTTTTCTTCAGAGAGAACAAAACTCCTCTTTCTTTCTCCAGGTGCTATAAGCGAATTCCCTTGGGTCTAAACACAGGCATGAGTCTGGACTTCCCTGCCATCTTTCTCATCCTTTCATACCATGCCACATTTCAGTTCTCTCTGCAGGGCCTCATTTCCCTTTTCTAGCCTTCTGGTCCATTCTCTCTCTGTTGAGAGTTGTCCCTCCATTCTCTGCTCCTATGGCTTGTGCCACAAAGGGCCAGACTTCTCTGGTCAGTGCAGATGTGAGGGGTGAGCTAGGGGACAGCCATGCCTGCAGACAACATTGTCTGTCCCCCTACTCCCAGAGATTTTCAGGCAGGAAAATAAAGACTTATGGCATCAATCATTCTTGGGGTGAATGGGAGGGTCTTTTTGCTATATTCCAGATAAAGTTATACCTAGAAGCAGAGAAATAGAGTAGCAGGCTTTTGATGATTCTTTCTGGAGCTTAAAGGATTTGCTCAACACAATGGTGATGGAAAATTTTCTTTGACTTACTTGGAATGACTGTCAAACTTGTCCCTCTCCCAAAATAGAGGTTCTGGTTACCAATGTTACACTGTGATAGGAAGCTCAACAAAAACCAGGCAGAGAGAGAGCCAGCACTTACACCTGGGCTCCCACCTGACCAACTGACATAGGCAGACAGACTGTCTGTCTCTTTCCCCATGTAGGGCAGGAGCAAGGGCATTAATGGAATGGAACCTGAGGGCTTAGAGCAGCTGTGACCATGTATGGCTGGAGGGACTGAGTCCTCCTGAGAGGCAATTAAAGGTAAGGCTGATGTGCATCTTGTGTGGCTTGCTGTCTAATTAAAGGTATAGGTCCATTTGTTTTATGCCTGGGTATTTAAAACATTCTTTTCTTTTAAGATTTAATTTCTCTCCTGATGATCATATGAGTCTGAAGTGCATTTTAATTAGGTCTCTTTATTACCTCTTTTGATTCTGGGAAGGATTCTATTATTTCTTTGTGAAATTTCTGGAACATTCATTTTTCTCCAATGAACCCAGTATGAGGCTCTGATCACCTTGCTCCTCTCCAACCTGCCTCATTTCTCTATTATCACCATTACGTAGTGTTCATTGCCCCATATTTTGTCCCCTATGTGCAGTGAGAATGTGTGTTGGGGGGACACAGGTTGGTGACTTGTTTTTGAAATTGCCATTTTCAAGTCCCAAGCTCTCTATGCTACCTTTTAAAGATTAAACCTACATTTGCCATTGTTTGACCTTTTTTTCTGATCCGAGTTAATATATCTTGATCCCCTCTGCTTTGTGTCCTCAACCACCATGCCATCAGTACAGCCACTGGAGCCCCATGCATGTGACTATTAACCCCCCACCCCCACCCCCAGGTAAAGTCACAGAGAGACTTACTTGGAATGACTGACAAGCTTGTCCCCTGTCCAAATGTCAATGAGTAAGAGTTTGTCCCACAGCCACCCAACCCTTTGCAATAACTGACAGGTGACTCTCAGAGATCTTAGAACCAGTCTTTCTTGATACCACTTCAAAAGCCTCTCAGAGAGCTTTTTTTTAATGGGGTGGGATCTGTGAGTGTGGAGCCAGGTTCTCTCGGGGAGAATAGGAGCCTTGCTGGGAGTATGTGCTTCTCCACCTTGGTGCCGTTACCATTTCTAACATGTGGCAGGTTTTGAAAGCATCAGTGAGCTCCCTTGTCTCCACCTCCCTCCTCTATTATTCCCCCACCCACACAACAGCCCAATCTGCATCTCATTTCCATCCCCAAGCCTTCACTTGGTGACACCAGGTCCTCAGGCACGATTCATCTGCCTTCTCTGAGAGAGCATATGTTCACCGGCACGCTGTGATTGAAGGACTGGAAATGCCAGGCTCTCAGAGGCTGAGATCTGGGTTCCCCGCTCCTTATTTCTGGTCAATATGTTGTTCTCATTTATCTGGCTAATGAAGAGCTGACCTTTCTAAGTGGATGCATGTTGCTGAAATGATAACTGCCAGAGTTAACAACAAAAGCAGAGCTCTTGAGGCAGTTTTGGCTTTTCAGAACCCTTTGGCAAATTTCAGTCAAAGGGATCCCAGGCTCAAATGTCAGCCTCTCCGTTTTGGCTCTCATATTACTGGGTTTGGAGCAAATCAACAAAAACAGGGCAATATTGGTCCAACCTGCCCCCTGCTCATTAGAACCAGGCTTTCCTTGGAAGCGTCTTACACATTCAAGATGATCGTAACAATCCAACATTCAGCCTTATAGCAGCACCGCACATTCTAGCTCCACACCCACTCGGGGTGAATGGATGCTGCCACTCAGAGGAGCAGATGAAGACAGTGATATCAGCCCCTTGTGCACACACAGCATAGGGACGAGGTTGCCTGCCTGATTAACTCTGCCCTCACAGAGGTGCAGGGACTGGACTCTGCTCCCTTTGGCATGGGGGGAAGGACACTTTCTCGATGGAAAGCCTAGTAAGGAATGCCCTGCAATCACAACCCTTCTCTGGATACACCTCTCCATCTCAGTTTAATCAAGCTGCGATGAAAGACATATCCCCCCTCCTGTCCTCATTTCTCTCATTTCTTTTTTTTTTTTTTGTCGTCTTTGAGCACCCATGGGCTCCAAACTCTCCTTGATCCATTTCCATTTGACTCCATTAGAATGCCTGCAAGAAGCAGCCAAAAGGCCAAAGAGGCAAAAAGACATGGGGTTCTTTCCAGCTCGCTTTGTTTCACAGTTAACCATGTCGCCTTTCCAAACATCAGCTTCTCAGAGCTGTCACGCTTCCCCCTGCAGCAGGGCGTTTTACGACTGACAGAAGGAACTTTATGAACCTTAAAAAAACAGAGTTTCTCTCTCTTCCTGGCAGGGTGCAGCCGCAAACACACTAAAGCCAAATCTTTGTATCTGCTCTAATTATCAGCAAGGATACAAGTCACCACGAGGAGAAAGGTATTAAGCCTTGTATCTGAAACTCTGGAATGAATTGTAATCCCTTGCCTGGTGGTTTCATAGAGAGAAATGAACATAGTGGATGTGTGTTTCTTGCCATCCTTCCCCCCCGCTTCTCCCCTCTTTTTGTAGTTTTGCATCTATAGATACAGCAGGAGACATGCCGGGAACATAGAGGGATTTGAAATAAGACTTCAGATTCCCATTCAGTTTTCGTTTTTTACTCGGCTTTCATTTAAAACTCATTCTGAACTGAATGCCACCTACCAATTCAAACTCTGCTCTCAATTATTCCTCTCCACTGTGGATACCAGTGGAAATAGTCTCAGCTGAGCTAAGAAGAATTTAAGATTGATGTAAGGAAGAACTTTCTGATAGAGGACGGTATTAAGTGCTAGAATGGGTTACTGAGGGGAGCTGGTGGAAAAGGTAACATTCCTCCCTTCCGCCCCCAAAGTTGGGCATCATCTGCAGAGAAGGCTCTGAAAGCAGCAAAGATGCTATTTTATCTTTGCAGGTTCAGGGTCTGTGGTTTACTCAATGGCAGAGAGACAGACCTAATGGCTCAGTGTCCAAAAGGGAATTATTAATATTGAGATTAAAGAAGGGACAGGACCTTGGAGGCCGCTAGTTAACCTCAACTAATTCCCAGGCAAAAAACATTTCTCTCAAACTATACATCAGGGCGAAATTCCAGAATTTCCAGTATGCTACAGTGTCCTGTACACTTACTTGGATGGATAGTCAAGATGGTCCCTTGTCCAAACGTCAGCTTTCCAAAGCCAGCACCACCAGTGTTAACACAGTAATGGAGGCCTTTACAAGAACCTCAGGGGACCACTGAGGCTCACAGCCATCTTCCTTTTTAATTTTGGGGTGAAGAAACTCACCCAAAGAGACCTGGATTTTTGAGGCTCAGTTTCTTCCTACTGAAGGTCAGAGGACCATTTCCACGTCTGGTTCTGGAACACTGACCTGCTGTATCATCCCTGCCTGCTGTCTCTCTTTTCTTCCTCTGGTTTCCATCCCGAGGCTCACTGATTTCTCATGTTCAGCAGCTCTCTTTCTAAAGGTCTCATTTCCATTTTACAGCATCATTTTCAAGACAATTTCTCTGATCAGTTTTCAAGACATGTCCTCCCCTCCCTTCTAGGTGTCACACATTTCTGATGACAATGAATTGATTACAAGGAGACAGAAGGAGAGTGTTCAGCTTTTTGGAGGCTGACTAGAATTAGATGAGGTTTAGGCTCCAGCCTCATGAAACACTGTTTCCTGAGCTTCCCTTCATGCCCCACGTAAGAAATGAATACAATGGGCATAGTCGACTCAGTCTTTTTTTTTTATGTGGCTTTTCTGTCAATCTTGAACCAGGTGAAATGTTAGTGATGTTTCACAGAGTTTACACCTGAGCTTTGTTATGGTGATTAACTACCCTGGGGACCATTCTGGGTTTAGCAAAAACAGACTTGTGTCCTGGGAAGCCCGTCAATCCCAGGCAAACCGGGACAGCTGGTCACCTTACAGTCTCATCACAAAGGAGCAGCCATTGTGGTAGAGGTAAGTGAGGTCTCTGTTTAGAGGCAGGCTCTCCTAGATCTACCTGGGGTTGCTGTAAATTTCACCCTTTGACCAAACACAGCTATCCAGCTTCCATTGCTGACAGTCAGAACCATAGGAAGCCTGGGGGTCTCCTCAGCTGTGTTTGGTGGCTGCCACAAAAAGAGTAAGAAGCAAAATTCAAACATTCTCATTATTAGCACAAGGTTGATCAAACTCTCTCCCCAAAGAAGGTGAGAAAATGAATATTTAGCTCTGGGGGATGATAGGATGAATGTGATTGCATTCAACTGTTAAACTCTTCAACTGTCTTCACTGAATTTGTGCTATAGTCTCCCTCCGTCATCTCTTCAAGTAACCACTTATCTGCAAGGGTCAAAGCTTTAGCTTGCTTGTCGTCATGAAAAGGGTCAGAGAAAGGATATTACTTAGCAATGAAGAAGTGTCTATCTGCTTTAAGAACAGCAGCCAGGGATTCAAAACGAGTCTTCCCATCTCCTCCTGATATCGCAGCATTGTTACTTAAAGAGCTTCCCACACTCTATTTCAACCACCATAACATCAGGACATAAGCAGAATCAGATGCCTGCTCTCAGCTGAAGCCCTCAAACAGACCGAGCCAAAGTGTTGCTGTGGCAATCATCTCTGTGTTCTGCTGATTGAGGGAAAACAGAATTTAACCGTGAGTCCCTTGGACTCCAGCCTTGCTTTGTAAACCCTGTCCATTGCATGGCAAATCTGGCATGTCCAGAACTCTAGAAGGATGCTTGCCTTGCACAGATATTTCCTTTGCATGATTAGGCTGTCAAACTCCCTGGCCTCTTGTCGACATTTTAAAGTGTAGAGGCCAACCAAGTGCTGAGAGGGGTTCCCCGCTTCTCCGTGCATTCGGGAAAACGCACCGCAGAGCCCTGCTCTAGTGTGTTTCTAGCAAGACACCAAAGATAAAAATCTCCTGTCTACTCTCCAGCCTCGGATGCCCACTCTCTAAAAAGTGATGTCCTTGAGTCTCCCAGGATGTTCATATGAATTCCCTTGAAGCTTTCATTAGATAGAACCTCAGAGACTGCTGAATACATGGGATTTAACAATGTCATGTATTATTCATTGTTTCCGTTGTTGCAGACGTGTGCTTGTTTTCTCCACTGAGAGAGGCACTGCTGCGCGTGACAGCTTCATGGCTAACCACATTGCATGTTCTTCAGACGGGGCCTATCCCAGAACATTCCAAACTGTCTGCTACCAGGGCTGCATTGCCTCCTTCAGCTGCCTACCCTGCATCACTCCCCTGAGCCAGTCTTTTCAAGAGCTCGGACTGGATGTTTTGCCACACTCCTCTGGGGGGGGGGGGGGGAGGGGGTGCTGCCTCCTCTCCTAACCATAGAAAGCACATCTAAATAAATGAAACACAGCAACCAGGGCACTTAGCTTATGTTAAAAGGAGGCTGCGGTCCTTCAACAGATTTTTCCCATTTCTGCTTTACCCATTTCTGCTTTACCCAATTTGTCAGTCATCCCAGCTTTAGTTTATAAGCATCATTCTCAGAAGCCCACCAGGAACACAGATTTTTTCAAGAAGTTCCTTACTTTTATATATAGCATTTTAAACTTTTCCAAGTACTTACACACATCATTACCATTATGGAAAGGTGGGTGCATATTTGAAGGAGAGGTTGTACTGCTCTATTCTCACGATTCAGAGGATAAATGAATTTTTTCCCCTCTCCACAGTTAAACGAAGTAAACTGGAGGCTCAATCAATGATTTTGGTAATGGAGGGAAAAGTGGGGTTAAAGGTTCTGTCTGAGTTAACCAGAAAGTTCCACCCACAGGGACCTCAGTTACTGGACTGGGGATTGCAAACTGTTCCTTTAAAAGAGATAAAATGAAGGGAAAAGAAGAAAAAAAATAAAACAACTGTAGAATTTCCAGCATTCGTTAATAAAATTGCAGGGTTCCATTATTTCAGGAGATAAATTTAGGGGAGTTTTAGTATCTGCAGCAAGAAGATTTATATTTGGTCAACTGAATTTGCATAGTTCCAATATGCCAATTTCCTCTCTATCTTTTTGGCAAACAGTTCCTGGCTTTAGCTGAATCCCTCAGGATCCTGTATTCAATTTTTCTCCCTGTACCAATAATCTTGTTTAAGATGGATGATAGGAATGTTTTTGGCTGAAGGTAATTTAGTCTTTGTACAATGGAGTTCTAATCTCTGCGATGGGGACCATATCATCCCAACACAAGCATTAGATTTGAAAACTAACCTTGGATGTTTTGGGGGGATAAGTAATTTAAATTAGAAGAAAGAAGTGCTTAGAATTCACCATCCCACCCTCAGCCCTCAGTGCCTTCAAACTTACTTGGAGTCACACTTAAGATAGTTCCTTTTCCGAATGTCAGTTTATAGTTGCTACCACCACTATTCTCACAGTCAGGGGGGGCTTTACAAAAACAGGAACAGGACCTGCTTTTTACAGAAGAGGATCAATATGGTCTTGATCTGCAACTCTGAGCTGAACTACAGGTCATTTGATAACAAGCTCAGAAGGTGGTTGCTGCAGGCAGGAGCTGGCTTTCCAAAAGGCAATGGAGCCCTGATAAATATTTACATTATTTATTTAAAAATTTTTACTGTTTTTTTTTTCCTTTTTATGTCTAAGCCACCGCCTTAGTTTCAGTAATTTATCTCTTTTTCTTCTTCCTTCATGGTCTACCCCTGGCTGGCACTTGCACAGTTTCTACTTTATTGCACTTTGAGGCGATTTCACTGAAATTGCATCAATTCAGTAGATGCTGTTTGACTGGAAACTGATTGTAGATGGGGAGCAGAGTGAGGGAGCTTTTATAAAGACATGAGTAGGGAGAAGTTGGAGGGTTTTTTGGTCTTTCCTGGTCTGCCTCCCTATGACGACCTAGGCAAAACGAGTCCTCCTTCTCCAGGGGAGCTCAGAGGATGTGGCCTAGAAGGGAATCCCATGTAGCTGCACCCTTTCATACTCACTGGGGTTGATGGTCAGCCTGGTTCCTTGTCCGAATACCAGCTTCTGGCCAGCACTCCCTGAGTTACACTATAGCAAACAGCTTTACACAAACTCCTGCACGGCCCCTCTCTCTCCCCCTGGAGGAGGATGATTGATCTGCTCTCCTAGCACCTGAGATGCTGCGGACAATGGCCTGAATCTCACAAGCCAGAGAGGTTTAGGACAGTGTCTCTTTGGGCCTGCCTATTTTCTCCTTGACAAAGTCTCCTTTAGTCTCCTTTGTAGACATGGATCAGGTTTTTAATCTCTCTGCCAGTCAAATATTTAACATCTTTACCTCCACTTCATAGAATTCTCTCTCTCTCTCTCTCTCTCTCTCTCTCTCTCTCTCTCTCTCTCTCAAACATTTCTTTCAGCCTTTACAGAGCTCTCCCTAAAAACAGCCAGATGAACAGAACCTTTAAAGTCAGCATATGCCAGTTCTCCTGAATAAAGTTGTGTGTGCTGGCTTCCTTCTTAAGATTTCTGGTTTGAATCTTGGGGCCTGCTTGTCTGGGACCTAATCCATCGGGCTAGAAGGGAAGGCAGGAGATCCAGAGAAATCCTGCCTTGTGAGATCTTCTTGTCCCTGCACACTGACTTGGACTTATTTTTGTGCTCCTTCCCTTCCCCCAACAAGGGCATTGCCAGCACTTGTCACCAACAGGGAGCCTTCCACAAAATCAGGTCTTGGAGAAACCCACCCACCCACGTGCCCTTCAGTCTGAAAACAGACATGGTTTCTTTCCTCTGCTCAGGGAAATTTGATTGAAAAACAATTTCCAGTTTTGCAAAATGAAGAGGATTAGGAGAAAATCTGTTCGCCTCTGTTTTCCTCCTTCCTCCTCCCCCCTCCTCTTCAACAGTTTTATGCTATTTATAGAAACATCCCCTTTAGGATTAGAGAAATGTGGGAAGTTTCTAATCTCTTCATCTTTTTTCTCTTGCTATCTATTTACTTCAGTCATATATTTACAATCTAAATTTACATTTCATTTCCATTTGCAGGAGCTACTAATACACTTTTCTATTACTTCCAGAACACTGTGTGTAACAATAAACTATTGAAATAAACCAATTCGCAAGGAGTTTTTAGGGCTGCAGTTTGACATTTCTCTCTTCCCAAGACAGGACTGAGGTGAAGAAGTTATTGCTTCTCTTCCAGGCAAGCCCAGGACAGGGGCAAGTCCAGCCAACTGAGCAAGTAGGCTTGTGGGGTTCACGTGCTTATGTCTAAAGAACTATCTACTGAGCATTGCTCCTTGGGATTAATTTGGATTTTCTTTTTAAATCTAGTTCCAAAATGTCAGCTTCCCATCTCTTTAGCTCTTAGAATCTCTGACAGGCAAAGCTTAAGGTAAATCTCATGGATTTTTTTTGAATATCAACCAATATTTCATCTCTGTACACATCACAAATACAGGAACCAAAAGGTGTTTCTCCCAACACCTTTGGGAGAAAATTTATAACAGTTCTCTGGGAGAGATGAGATTTATAAATAAAAATGGAATGGCATGGGCTTTTCTTGATTATCGTTTCTAATACTATCTGCAGGACTCTAAATAGCCAACCCAGTTTGAAAACATAGCAGCTGACCCACCTGCTCTTTAGACTCTAGTTAGCAACTGGACACACAGGTCAGCATGGAAATGCTTTTTTAAATCCTGTATTGTTTTAGGCATAAAAGACGTTAGGAAGGTCACCTGGAGCTAACATGATCCTCACTAAGACATCCTGATTCTAGCCTTTCAAATATGGATAACAATTTGGCCATGACAGGAGAAGTGTTACTTCGAGGTACCCATTGGGTAGCTGGTATCTCTTGGGAATTGTAAGCAAACACTAAACCCCAAACAAATTTCTGGAATGAGCTTCCATTGTAGTAAATAGACTCCCTCTCATGGAGCAAAATTTCAGCTATATGCAAGTTAATTGAAACTAGGTTTGTTTTGAGAATGGTGGGCAGCATTCAAAATGTCCCTCTGGGTTTTGCAAGATGGAGAGAAGGGTTGTTTTTGCATTTGGATTAGGGACTCCTTCTCTCACACTTCTAAGCTTAGTTGCCACGTTTTCACTAAGGAGCACAGGAATGAATGAGTGTCGAAAGGGGCTTCTCTGCTGCAGAGCTTAGCCAGGGCAAGAATAAAAAATATCTTCACTGGAATTGCAACGGGTAACAGCACCCTAGGGCATGTTTTCAGAAGTTCATGATCTTGCTATTTGGAATATGTGCTTATAATCTTACCCTTTCTCTAAATATCAGCTTATTATCAATATCAGCACCAGAAAATCTTACATGGCTTTACCCAGCTAGCTTGGCTCCAAGATTTTGAGAGTTATGGGGATTAGATAATTTTTTTCCTAATTGCACCAACATGGAGGCCTTGGGAAGACAGTGAATAACGTGAGAGTGGTCGTTCAGTTGTTTATATCAATAGGTTACATCTCACTGTCTGCTTTTGGATCGGGTTGCCTTGTACACCCCCATTGCGATGTACTTTAGTCTAATCTGTTCCATCTTTTCCTTTCTTTCTAAATGCTTTCTGTTCTTATGCACTAAAACTTCAATTCAGATTTCATTTTTCAGACACGCATCTCCAACAATAATAAAAACAAGCTTAACATTTCTAAGTGCTTAAAGGTGTTGAGGAAACAGTCTTAAAGGGGCCCCAGTCAGAGGCTACCCTCATTATTATTTTCACCAGAAATACACATGGCACCAAGCCCCCAAAGATGTTAATAAGTGGGTGAGTGATTCAGTGATCTTTCGCTGAATTTCTAAGAGCGGTGGCTTACATTTAGAAACAAATAATCTTTTCTAAAACATACCTGGTCTAACACTCAGAGTTGTTCCTTTTCCGAATATCAGCTTATTGTTGGCTCCGGTATTACACAGTGACACGAGACTCTACAAAAACTCAGTTGCCCAAACTTCCCTTGCTATCTACCTAAATGTTGACTTGTCATCCAAGAATCCCTCTGATGAAGCCAGCTCATTATAATAAGGGTCTGGTGGAAGAGTTTATGGACACTTGGGACCCTCCTTTTTCCTTACACTATTGTCACGTTAGTGGATATGTGCTGAAATCCCCTTATAACACGCCTGCTTTGGGAAAGCAGGAGTAGGAATTTGTTCCCTATTTTAGGGAAGAAGAATATAGAGAGGGTTAGAGAGTTAGTTAGTGTTCTCTTAGTCCATTGGAAAATCCTGCCAATTAGAATAAGAAATTAGGCTTTCTAACAGTCTGACTCCTTAGTTTCATACTCCACTAGCACTACCATCCTCATCTGTTAGATAAAATAGCATCGGAGCACAAAGAGCGGTGTCCTGCATGAGGCAGAAACCCATCAGCAGTTGTTCGAATTGGAGTCCGCCAATGGGGCGGCTGTGGTTTGGATTTGGGTTATAAAATAGAATGGAAAATTTAGGAATCAGGGTTCCAGAGAGAAATTTGGAAGCATTAGTTATTTAGACTTACATGGGTTTACTGTCAGTTGCGTTCCCTTTCCAAAGAAGACTTTTTCAGATCCTCCCTGAGTTACACCCCCACACACTGCTTTACAAATACTGCCAAGGTCCTTCCACCAGGCACTGGGAGCCACAGCTCCTGCTCCCCCAGGGGAAGCACCAAGGAAGAAACACAGTATTGTGCCATGATACAATTGTATGGTTATTCCTGAAAAGGGAGAGGAAGAGTGGGAAAAATTTCATCCATCTTTACCTGATAGCTAGTTAGATTGCTGCCATCCATCCATCCATCCATCCATCCATTAATTTAGCTGGTTGGAAGTTGCAGTTAATTTGAAATAGCTCAGGCTTTGGGATCAGAGCAAGTTTTTTAACTTGCTGCACCTCAGTTTCCCTATCTGTCAAGTGGGGAGAATAATAACTATTTGGTGATGTTGTTGTAAGGATTAGGATGTGTGAGCAGGTGGCTGTGGCCCTGTGGACCCATCCCTGGCTTTACTTGCTGAGAACACACTTCTCAGCAAGGATTATTTTAGCAACTTCAGAGACCAAAGCATCAGTGACTTTCCCCCCAAACATAATCTCCCACTACTAAACATTTAGCTCTGGAATCTGAGTGCCAAGAATTAAATGTCAGGTCCTCTTTCTTACTGCATCAACTCGAGCAAGTTACGCAACCTCCTATGCATCTATACAAATATAAAAAAGTTCTCTTCTATAAAATGAGGCTAATAACAGCACCTAACCCACAGAGCTGGTATAAGGATTGAATGTGATCATGGGTAGAAAGCAGGTAGCACCTTGCCTAGCATAGAGTAAGCAATTCATATAAATCATCATTCTTTTCCTCCCAAGAAGCCAAACACATTGTCAACATTCCTCTTTTCACAATGACCTAAAAATTGAAAAGTCTGTGGGCACTTCTCTTCCTCTAACTGGTAAAGCAGCAGGGTTTTAAGGGCAACAGCACAGCCACCAAGCAGTTCGATGAGGGGGTTAAGTGATTTTGTGAGAATTTAGTGAAAGCTGTCTTCAGCTGCCTGGGTGCACCTTCACGAGTGGACCATTTTGGGGGATGGGGAGAGGGCACCATTTAGCCAGGCAGGACTTGAATATTAGCAGACATGGGCCAAACAGCCATGTCCTCATTGGAGTAAAAAGGATCTCAAATAACGTTCAAGAAGAGGGCTCAATGCCCTCTACCACTTACCAAGATTCACTGTGAGCTGAGTTCCCTTCCCAAACATAATCTTAGAAGCAGTTTGCTGAACACTGTGCTCAAGGGCTTTGCAAAAACCTATGGCATCAACTTAACGAACCCAGCTTTGCAGAGCTTCCCAAGAACTAAAATTTTTCTTCAACTTCCAAGCCTCCAAGACTTGATATGTGATGGTGTCTTTCTTTCTGGTAGCCCAGAATTTCAGGGCTGAGAGGCCTGTTCAGAGTGTGATTGCCACTTTAAGACCCCAGCAGGCTCAGCAAGAGAGTTCTCTGTACATATTCTGTGGTCCAGCAATTGCACAGCTGATGCAATCTATCATAGAATATGAACTCCCACTGGGAAAGAAATTAGCTTGGCAGAATTTATAGGTAGTGTTTGATGGTCATAGTCATTGTCTGAAGACAAGATCAGCATTTTCATTTTGGCTCTTTCCATCCCTGCCTCAGTCTGTAGATGGCTGCCTCTTCCCTCTAATATTAACTTCTGCTATTGTCCCGACTTCAGCTAGATTTTCCCCCCAACAGGCATGCAATGATTTTTATTTCCCTTTAGAACTCTAAGTTCTGTTTTGAGCTCACTAAGTCTTGGCTAGAGATGCTTGGGGTACAAATGGAGCTGCCACGGTCAAGGACCGTGGTGTTTTCTCTCCTTTGGGTCTGGCCTGGTCAGAGCCACGAGCCGTCCTGGCTATGCCCAGTACCAGGCTCAGGCTCAGCTGGGTGACCTTGACCAAGTTCACAAACCAAACTGAGTTTCACTGTCCTCGTTTGCAAAATGAAAGAGGTGAATTAGGTGGTCTTTAAGGACTTTTCTGAGCTGATAGTCTTTGACTGGATTCTCTGGATCTAATTTA
Organism: Rhinolophus hipposideros; assembly: GCF_964194185.1. NCBI lineage: Eukaryota > Metazoa > Chordata > Mammalia > Chiroptera > Rhinolophidae > Rhinolophus > Rhinolophus hipposideros. Next base: position 29,143,468 of record NC_138051.1, read on the forward strand.
TCTAAAACTGCTGTGCAAATGTTTTCCTTCCCAAGGTATCTATTCCTCCTCCCTACTTCTTAAACAGAATAAAACAAAGAAGCAAACAAAAGAAAAGTACGTTTCTACTTATTATACAGGGAAATAGACTTTTTCAAGCCCACCATCTGCCTTCACAATTGATCTTTTTAGAAGATTGAAGTCAGAATTTTGGAACCAAATCCTCAGGGAGAAGTGTTCTTTCTTTGGAGCTTCCAGATAATTAAAAAACCAAACCAAATAAACCAACACCTTTGGTTTAAAGATAGTACTTACTAAATTTCACTCTCACTTGAGTCCCAGTTCCAAATGTAAATTTCCTATTTCCTTCCTTTCCACAGGAGCTGATGCCTTTACATAAACGACAGGCTCTTGCTTACGCATAGGAAAGGTGGTTTAATCTTTACAGCCTTTTCTCACTGGAGAAAGGAATTCATCATCTAGCTAAGAGTTTCAGCTCTCTGATGGCCAGGTATTAGATAATGAAGGGGGTTCTGCTAATATGAAGTCTGAATGGTGGTACTCACCCAGGCTTACAATTAACTGAGTCCCCTTCCCAAAGTTTGGTTTCTCAGTGTTCTTCACACAGTGCCTGGGCCCTTTACTAAAAGTCCCTCTTAGGGCTGGGCTGTGACTTCCTCTTCTCAAACCATAGCCTGTCTCTAGTGTGATTAAGGGCACCCGTGGGGGCCAGCTTCATGAGCAAGGTCATTTAGGATTGCCGTTTTCTACTAATACAACCCAAGACTCAGGCCATGAGGAGAGAGGACCGGCCGTGTCAGGATGGCCCAAAGCTCTTCTCTGGCTTCACGGGCAGTGGAGAGCCCTGTACCTGAATACCTACAGGCCCTTTCTTGCCGCCCACCCTGTTGTACAGATTTATAGAACCATAATGCCTGGTGCTTCACTGCTGGATCTGACCTATAACGGGGAAGGAGACCCCCATGGCCATCAAGTACACGACGGATGTCAGGCTCCCCTTTTTCATTATTGGAAAGATAAAAAGTGGCACTTCTCTTATGTTGACTGCTGGGAACCTAATTTCAGAAATGTATGATTCTTGGAAAGCTTTCGCCCCATGGACTTTACAAATCAGCTCAAGAAAACATACAATCGGGACGATAAACCTGCCCTACAAAATAATGAAATACCTGCTAAAGCCAATCGTAAAATAACATTTTTGATTACCTGGTGTTTTAGATTATCCATGCGTCGTGCACATCCTTTTTCCCCCCCGAAGCTAAGCGACTTACTCAGGGCCACAGTTAACTGCATCTGGATCTCAAAGATAAGTCAGTTGTTATGCATCTAGTCCTTGGCCCACTGACCACACCCCCTCCCTTAGGCAATGACCGTGTCTCCTCAGAAACTGGACCAGATGGTCCCTGGGAAAAACCATAGGCACTTAATAAATATTTGTGCAATTGAATGTATTGAACATTTATCTTTTGTTCATATTCCTTAAGGAACACTTGATTCTCTCTCTGACAATTTTCAGATGAAAAAAAAAAATTAGCTCTGCCAGTTATTACTTGCTGAGTTTCACGATTCCTCCAGTCTAGGCTCCAAATGTCAGTTTCGTATTAACCCTGTTCCCACAGGAGTGAGCACCTTTACAAAAACCAGCAGCGTCAGCATGGCTGAAAGGGATGTGGCGTCAACTTTGTTCTCTTTCCTCACTAGGCTGAGACACCAATCTGTTCCCCACAGGTGCCTATCTTTTCTGGGAAAGGTCTGCCCTTTTCTCTTTCAGAACAGAGATAGGAGGGAGCAGAGGAGAGTTCAGGTTGAAGATAATAATAAGATATCAAAATGTTATCACGCGACGCAGAGGGTTCCTTTTCTCCTTCTTCTCCTGCTCCTCCTCCTCCTCTTCCACCTCCTCTTCTTCCTTCTTCGTCTTCTTTTGGCCAAATTGATGTTTTTTTCTAAAGGCTGTTCTCAGCACTTTCTCTCTCCCAAATACAATAATAACTGGATTCCAACTTAGCATCTGGGCGTGAACCTCCAGGTTCTGATGAGTCACACATATTGAATCAAGAAATTATGCTATCCCCTCATTGAAGAAGCATGTTTTGCTTTCTTCCTTGCTGGGCAATGAGGAGATCAGACAACAGCCACAGGGGAATATAAACTAATAACTCTCTCAGATCAGATCTGTAACTTCATACATTAGCATCCTAGAATGCAAGACCTGAAAGGGAACTTAGCCACTGCCTGGGCCAACGCCCTTATTTTGAAGATGAAGGAGCTGAAGTCCTGAGGAGTAGCTTTGCTGAAGGTCATGTAGGTATGTAGAGGCAGAGCTGGGGCTAGAGCTCAGGACACCTGAGTCCCAGTCCTGTTTTCTGCTGCTCCCTTCATGTGACTCAGGAAACCAAGGACCTTCCCTGGGTAGTCCCATCCCTATGGACCCTATTGGCCAGCCCAAGTATGATTATTCCTGTTAAACAGTACTCCATTCAAGGGAGGTGTTTGGTGTTGACGCATGGTTTGATTTTAGAGAGAGATGTAGAACATCTTAATGAATTTTTAACATTTTATTTCTTAGGCTGCAGGCAAACAGCAATTGATAGTGGGGGAAATGGCTCATGAAGGCTCAGGGGAAGGCAAGGGAAAGAGAGATTTAAAAATTTGCCCTTTACCAAAAGGATAATCCAATAGACAGTTGGCTCTGATTATTCTTTCTCTGCGGGACTCATTATAGGACTGACATCTAGAACAGGGATAGTAAATGCAAAACGGTGTGATGTTACCTCCTGCTTCTGCTCCCACTGCCGATAGTGCTAATAGACACATCACTCTTTTCCTGAGTCTAGATGTGGCCTCACAATCCTTTTTAACAATGTGTTCCAGATGGCCACAAGCAATCACTAGCCTTGGGAAGTGAGATATAATCTGTTAGTCTTCCCTGTCCTGAGGAATGATTGGAGAGAAGACCCTGTAGAAGGCTTGAGAAATCTGGTTGGCAAGAGTCAGGCTACGTACCACACAACCCCATCACAAAATGTATCACTGACCTGGTTGGACCAAGACTCTTCTTTCCACAGGCTGCTCCAGAGGGGCAACAGCAACACCATGGAGTGTCTGGTTTTCTTCACAGTTTTCCTTTAAACTCCAGCTTTTGTAGAGGACCTTGGGCAACAAACCATGGTAGGGTTCCTCATTCTCCTTCTAGCCCAAAGGGCCAGCAAGATCTTTCCCCCAAACAGGGGTCCTGGGAATGGGAGACGACTACTGGACCTTGATCTCTCTCTGACATGTTTCTCGTTATCCATCAGCCCAGGCATGTCCCGGAGGTCTTGGAATGGAATGTGGTGCAGGAAGAAAGTGATGCAGAAACCTTTTCTTGAGACCACTCACTCCCATTACTGCACATTTAGATGTTTCTAAGCTTTTCCCTTTTAATCACGCTTCTATTCTTTCATGAAAAAGAGATGAACTTGTCCATATCCATCCAAAAATATTTCCCTACATCCTTTTCTATTGCATTAAGCTTTTTGTTGACAGGAGAATGTCCATCCACCCTTTTAGGGTGCTGTCTCATATCCTCAAAGATAGTCCTTTTTGAGTGACTGGGGAGAATGGGCCCGTTGGGCCAACAGAGAAGCAGCTGCCAGTCTCAGGGTTGAAAGTGCAATGGGAACAGAAGCAGCAGCTTTGTTTGACTTAAGTTGTGAACAAAGAATATTTTCCTCCCTGACCTATTTCCTATCGACATCCAGTAGGGCTTATTTATGGAGGTGGGCTAATTAGAACAGCAGAGGGCGCTGCAAGGCCAAAAACAAAGCTGCCCACCTCAAAGGAAACGGAATAAAGTCCCTTTCTGAGTGATAGTCGTGATCAAGATCCAAGCTGTGGGGCAAGAGTGGCCTTGCTTACAGAATCCTTTGGACCCCACCAGGTTCAAGGGACCCTCTCGAGTCGTGGTTTTCGGGTACCGAAAGGCAGACCAGGGCACTCACTGCCTTGGGGAGCTGCTCAGGCTGCAGATGTCAGTAGGTTTAAGGGAGCTGGGGTAGACAAATTCAAGGGCAACCAGTCTTTAATAGGCCATTCAGTCTTCAGAGTCTCTCTTACCTGAAACTCTGGGGACCACTTGGCCTCTATATTGTGGTCTTTCATGAACGAGCCTCTTGCAACTTTTGGAGGGCATAGAACAGGGGGCTAGAAGGTGCAGTTCTCATGCTCCCAATACTGGTAGGAACTTGGGAAGAGCGCAGCTGGCTCAGGTCTCAGGGGAGCACAGAGCCCTGTGACGTGCTTGCAGCACTGACAGTAAATTAAAGATGTGGGTCACTTTATTTATTTTGCCATTGATTAATACAACATATCATTTGCCAGATTTCACAACTTCATTTTGTAGATGTACTCAGCCTCTTTTCTTTGAACATCTTTGAAGATAATAAAGCTCTCAGGAACTCTAGTCATCAGTCTACTAAAAAACAAACAAACAAGCAAACAAACAAACCAACCAGCAACAGCAACATTCTTAGATCGTTTGCTGGGTGCATTGCACATGTTATTTCATTTAATTTTCCAACATTCCTCTTTAAAAGCTATTATTATTACCTCCATTTTACAGATGGATTAAAGGAAGCTTGGAAGAATTAGGTCATGTTTAATGTTACACAGAAAGTAAATGTCGGAGCTGGTATAAACACGAGCAGTGCTCTAGATCCCAACTTTTTTAATTTAAAAAAATGGTATTTTTAATTTTCCTACCTTTATTGAGATACAATTGACATATAACAATGTGTAAATCTATGGTGCACCAGTGATTACAAAATGATTACTATCATAGCATTAGCTGACACCTTTATCATGTCACATAATTGCCATTTCTTTTTTCTGGTGAGAACATTTAAGATCCCCTCTCTTAGCAACTTTGAAATTTATAATACAGCATTATGCTGTACAATCACCATGCTGTATGTTAGATCCCCAAATCTTGTTAATCGTGTAACTGGAAGTTTGTACCTTTGGACCCAAATCTCCCTATCCCCCGCCCCCCAGCCCCTGGGAACCACCAACATACTCTCTGTCTCTATGACAGGACCTCACTCTTAGCCCTGATACTGAGCTGTTGTTCTGGGAGGTGCCTTTCCTGAATGGGTGCCGTTGAAGGAGTGTTGGAAGGACACCATGATAGGGAGAGTCATGATTCTGCCACCTCAAGGAGGTCTCCGTGTCTGAACCTTCCATGTGGAGCATTACGGGGAGGGATGTCTGTCTGCGTGAGTGTGTCTGAAGCCCTTTTCTCTGTTCTCGGGTGTGGTCAGATGTGATTGAGGTGGGGCAGTCAAAAGAGGAGTAACGGTTTAATTTGAGAATGGTTACCGCCTAGATCAGCAAGGGATCAGCTCTCTTACAAATATCAAGTCTGGGCATGACCTATCAAGCAGTCACAGACACCAGGAATCTGGGTGAGGACCACATAGCCTATGGATGTCAGAGACGCTGGAAGCTCTGAAATGGCCTTCTGCCAGAAGGCTGTGTCCCTGTAGAGGCGACCCCTGCCTGCAGGTGGCGATGCCGGTCTGGGCAGCAGCCGCACGGCTGGGGCAGCCCCTGTCGTTGAACCTTCCTCTTGCACCTCCAGGGGCTGGAGATGCCCATGGTGGCACCCAGGGCAGCCTGCAGTTCACTTTTCATATCTCCAGGCTTCAGGTTGCCAGATAAAATACAAGATGCTCAGTGAAATGTAAATTTCAGGTAATCAATGACTACTTTTTTTGAGTATAAATCGTTCCCAAATATGACTAATTTTTTTTGTTGTTCATTTGAAATGCAAACTTAACTGGATGTCTTGTATTTTTGTTTGCTAAATCTGGCAAACTTCTCCATGTCAATGGTGAGTTTTTAAGTGGAGAAAGTTGCATTCCTTTGTTCCACAAATATTTAGTGATTGTCAATTATGTGGCAGAAACAATTCTAGGGCTGAGGAGATATCAGGGAAAAGATAAACAAGGTCTTGGAGCTTATATTATGGTGCGTGTGTTTGGGCGTGAGATGGGACAAACAAATAACAAATGTGACTTAATCCAATGATTTTAAATAGTGATGCGAGGGAAAATAAGACAGAGATGTAACTGAGCGTGGCTCTGGGAGGGTGGTGACTAATTTACTTGGAATGGCCAGGGATAGCCTCTTTGAGCTGAGATGTGTGAAAAATCGGGACCAGATTTTCAGGCAGCTAGAGAAGTGAGGAAGACAGAGGACCAGAAGGAAGGCCACTGCAGCTGAGGGGAGAGAGAGGGAGGAGAGGATGTGTCGGAGGCTGCCCAGGATCTAGGGGTCAGACCATTTGCAGGGTGTTACGGGCCCAGGAATGGAGGTCCAGCTGGCATCCTCTGATTTACATTTCATAAAGACCCGGAAAAGAGATTGTCCAGAGACAGAAGCAGAAGCAAGAGGACCAGTCCAAGGGTTACTGCCGTAGTCTTCACAAGGGATGGGGTGGTGTGTGGGTGTGTGGGAGATCAGAAAAGTGGATGGACTGGAGATATATTTCGTGGTAGAAGTGACAGGACTTACTGATGGAATGGGGGAAAGGGAAACAAAGGAATTCCTAGAAATATACCTAGAATAGAAACAATCCTAGGTTTGGAGGAGTGGGATTGTCAGTCTTCTATGTTTTTAGGGCAGCGCCTCCCAACTGTTGTCATGTCCTGACTTACGCAGGAGACATTTGTATGGCACGTGCCTGGGAGGGCTGTCCGCAGGGGCCCCAGACCCCAGGCCCCATTGGTCACACTGAGCACTCTCTCAGCAAGCTTGTAACCCACTCGTGGCAGTTCATCCATCAGGAAGCTTTTGGGGAGAATTTTCCAGCTGGAGCCAAGTGGTGCTGCAAAGGACCTAAGGAGAGCTGAAGTACAGTGAGCACTCTCAGGATCAGCGCACTCCTCAAGCAATGGAAAAAAAGGATTTCTAGAATTCAGAGCTGGGACAGATTTTAGAATTGATCTTGTCCAAGCTGCTTCTCTCCATCTTTACACAGAGGTACTCATTCATCTATTCCATTTATTGAGTACTACAAATGTGCGCAGCCGTGCTAGGTGCTGTGTGACAGAGCTACTCCAAGTATGACCATGGACTGGTACCCCAGTCTGTGACCTGAGGATACGGAAATGCAGGGTGGGCCACTTTTATAGCAACTTGATATGTAAGCATGTGATTGTTGGGCTTACAGTTTCTATTTCTGTGTTGTTTTTTTAAAAAACTTTATTTTCATTGTGTTTTACCAAAGTACTAGTTCAAGATGGATTGAGAACCAAAGTAACAATAACAACGTTTCCTTGGCTGGTAGCATTTGCTTCAGACTGTTAGAGCCAGTTCAGTCATGTGACTGCGAGGGCTGCCTGTCTTCTCTTGTGTCCCTTCCATCGCCTTCCTGTCAGAAACCCTAAGATGGTCTCAGAGATTTCAGGACCCCAGTTTTATTCCACATCCTCTGTTCTTACATGAAAAGAAGATGATTCGTATTGTGGGCTTTAGCTTTTTGTTTTTCTGTAAGGATATTCATTTGTTGAATCCTCTTGTTCTGTCACCCCATTTCTCTTTCCCTGACTTTCAAAGGCTTGGCCTCTTGCACACCTGGTTTTCCAGTGGTTCTCTGCCTTTGGCTTTCATCTCCTGCCTCTGCCCATCAAGTTCCCTCTGGGTGGGCCTGTGCTGGACCCAGTGGCTAGGGAGTGCAGGACTTCACTATTTCCTCATTTCTTCTCTTCACAGACAATGGCATGCTGTGTAACAGAGTGACCCAGAGTTCCCCGGAGCAGACAGTGGCAAGTGGCAGGGACGTGGCCCTGTTCTGCACTTACGACACCAGATTCTCAGATCCAGATTTATACTGGTACCAAATAAGGCCAGATCGTTCCTTCCAATTTATCCTTTATAGGGATAGCAGTCACGTCATTGATGCGGCTTTTATTCAGGGTCGGTTTTCCATACAGTACAATCAGACACAGAAATCCTTCCACTTGGTGATCTCCTTAGTGACGACTGAAGACAGAGCCACTTACTACTGTGCCATGGGGGCCACGATTGGATTGGTTCCACAGTGATGCAGGTGCCCAGGAATTCTGCACACAAACCCCTGGGGACAGCCTGACAGAGCTCTCTTTCAGGGCAGCTCGTGTCCTTGGACATGGCATTTTTCTTCCTAGTTACTTGCGTTCCAGCCTGGCCTTTATAGGTGCCCTAACATGTCTGCTGAACAATGAAATAAATGCCTGTGTGTGTCCAGGGGGAACACCCTGGCTTCAGCATCTCCCCACTTTTTACGTGGTGTCCTCTTGCTACCTGAGTGCCTGTGGTAGGGACAGGACAGCTACATGTCTGAGGGATTATCATCTTTGTGTCCCCAGGACCCAGGTTGCACCCGACACAGAACGGGGCTTGACCAGTACGTGCTGTGTGTGCTGTGAGGGTATCAGAGTGGTACAGAGGAAGGGCCCGTTTAAGGAGAGTCCATCAGAGGGTCTTTGTTTGAGTCTCCATCGTTTCTCCATCATTGTGAATGGCTCTATTTTCTTTTTAAGAATCAAATTGAACAAAGTTATTTCTTAAAAAAATGTTCCCCAATTTACCTTTTCTTCTGTGTCTTCTTGTGCAGCCACCTTATTTCTCCTGGATGCTCTTTGACGTCTCCATTTTACTTTATTTGGAGAACATTTTTTCTTTCATTGAAGAGCACTGAGATATTCCCAGAAAGTTGTCTGTGAATTCCAGAATCCCAGCTTCAAAGTCTCTGAGTGTGGTGCTCAGTGGTGTCTCCAGGGAAGAGAATTACCTCCAGGGAAAACCAACTACCTGATGTCAAAATAGATGCACTCTCAGCCTGGGACGTGGCCCCTCCTTCCTCTCCTTCTATTGAATACTCTGCCGTAAAACAACTATTAATTATTACATGTCATCTTAGAAATAGTAGGAGCTTCAGACATTATTTTACAGGAGTTATGCTGAAGCCCAGAGACGTGAAGGACATCTGCAAGGTCAGGTAGCTGGTTAATGCCAGAGCTACTGTGCTGTGCCCTCCTAGGGCTCTCTCTTGCAGCTGCACCCCAGGAGGCTTTCAGTAGGTGATTTGGGCAGCAGTTTATCTGGGCATTAAAACAGGCCAGGGAAGAGTAGTCACCATTGAGAGGAATGGAAAGGACATGGGGGAGGGAGCCAAGGGTCATGGGCAAATGACTCAGCCTCTGTTTTGAATTATTTGGAGGCTTCTGTTTTGTCTCCTATCGTGTGTGTGTAACAATCTTTCGGAGACTCACTCGGGGCTGCTGTGGGACTTAAATGAGACTCTGCACATGAAAGCCCTGGAAAACTATAATCCACAAATATGGTAGCCCCCAGATATGAAGGCAGCCACAGCCCCCTCGGGCTTCCACCTCCAATCTTTTCTGGATGCTCCTTTTGGTGGAAGAAATTCATGGTCCTGTGATGTGTTAGGATGCATTTTTCTGATGATCTGAAGTGGGCCAGAGAGTGGCTCATTCATATGCTAAATATATTTAGCCAGACGGGGTCTAGCTGAACTTTAAATCAATCCCTTTTCCTGGTCTTGAGGATGTAGTGTGCTCTCGTAGAGGAACTTTGGGGGGCACTCCTGACAACTTGGCTCTGCTCCCAGCAATATCCCTACCTCACTGGATGACTTTGGACAAGGTACATACCTTTTTGGGGGAACGTATTTTTTTTTTCCATCTAAAAAAGGAGGAGGTGATTTTTTTTTGTTCTTAGCAACTACAGAGAAACATTCTAATGTGACCCAAGGCAACAGATGTGAATGTTTTGGGAAAAGGCATTCTTTATACATATAAGATGAAGTTGTATGGAATCTTTTCATGGTTTTTCCCTGCATGGACCTATCTTGTCCATCTAGTTGTCCTGAATCCATTGACTCAGAGTGCTACTGCCTCCTTTCTTTGATTTGGACTGTGAGGACATGATGTGGGAGTTTGCAGATGGCAATGGCAGAGGAGTTGTTGGTGAGGAGTGCTCTTTCACTTGTAACCTCACTTAACACCCCATGTAATTGCTGAGGAAACCGCAATACCAGGTTACTAGGGCTCTGCTACTTGAGTGGGTGCGTGTGGAAACAGCTGTGGTCTTGCTGGGGTCAGAGTAGCAGAGCTCCTGGGCCACACCGGGGATGCTGCTGGTGTTATTGCTGTAGCAGTAGCATCAACAGCAGGAAACCCAGGGCTGGGTCCCTGAGACAGAAACCTGGAGGCTGGGGGCTCAGGAAACTGTGGTATGACCTGTAAGCTCAGTTTGGCTTTTGTCTGACTAACAGTGCGTTCATGGCTCCCACATTTCCCCTGTGATATCGCAATGAGTAAAGCCAGAGGTGAGGCACACACAATACACTTTAATAAATGCAACAGAGACAGTATCAGAGCAGAATGGCAGAAAACCATCAATACCAAGTGCCCAAGCGAGAGTCACTGTCCAGGTCCCTATGTATAGATTGGTGGCAAGGATAGTAAAGATACTGTTTTTACAGGGGAAATCTGGGGCTCTCATTCCTATCCCTCCTTCCAAAAACACTTGTGTGTGAATTGCTTGAAAGCAAGGCCCCTGTCTTACTCATTTTTTCATTTTAAACAAAGTACCTGGAACTTAGAGGGAATCAATTCATGTTTGTTAAATCAATTAATAGAAGTGTATTTCTTCTGTATTTTACTCTGAACTCTGCTAAGAGCTTGGAGAGTAAGTATTTAGATTAGATTTTAGAAACCCCTTTGCCTACGTCATGGGTGTTAGGGATGTCAAATCTAATTTTGTTTGTAAAATAGTAGGAAGAACAGAAAGTACTTTTGTGGATGAGATGCTAGTTTGGGGCAAATCTAGTGCTTTGTTGAGCAGAACCTTTCATGTTTAGGTAAAGGAATCCTGCTCTCCTTCCCCCAGGGTCTGTTTTCCTCTTGGAGAATGAAGCTGGTAACCCGTTGGCTCCCACTTTCTACTTCTGAAGGCAAAGAAAGTCAGATGAACCAAACACCACTTTCAAAGTGTATCAATAAAAAAACGAGCCCTCTATCCCTTTGTATTGCTATATCCATTTATAAAACAGCACATAAAGCACTTAGGACCACAAACCCCTACCCTCCAGGACTTTTGTCGTTCCATCAGGCTGGAGGATAAACTAAGTTTGTTGCCTTTGAAGAAAAACTGGTTTGGGTAGCAGCAATTTAAGCAAGGCTGTGGTGGGTTAACTTGAATCACTGAGAAGTCAGACGCCTAAGAGATACACAGCACCTCTGCAGGCTTTCGGTTTCTTTCAGGGAGTGTAGCCTTCTTATGCCAGTCAGCCTGCAAGTGAAGGAAAATTGTCAGAGTTGGTACAGAAGCATAGACCATCAGTGCTGGAAGGAATTGTAGTGGCCTGTAGTCTGGGGATGGCCAGTACTTGCTATTGCTGCACCACTGCAGACATCACTAATCAATCATGGCACGTTTCTCTTCTACACCTAGTCATTATCAATGTGTCAATGTTGGCACAAGTCATGAAACCCACTTGCTCTCCTTTAGTCATTTGTAACTCTTTTGTTTTACAGTTACAAAACCCTAGGCCCAGAGAAGTGAGGCAACCTGGCTAACGTAACATAGTGAGTTAGTGACAAAGTCAGGACTAAAACTCAGATCTTCTGACTCCTAGTGTAACCATATGGCCTGTGTCCTTGGGACCGTTGGTAAAAGAGTCGCCTGTTTGGGAATGACTGAATATGCTTGTAAGCTGTGTTGGATCAGTCCAACACTCTAAGTCTAAAGTTGTTATTAGATCAGGAGCTGGGACTGAGGAGTATTTGGGGGTACTGGAGAAGAAGCTTCAAAGGCAAGCCTAGACCTCGCTTCGAATTTCATATCTAAATTTACCTGAAGAGGGATTGCAAGTAATAGGCAAATAATAAATGTCTCAGCCTCCACTTCATACGTATCCTGAGTAGCTAGTAGTGGGGTGTTGATGACTAATGAGGGTATAGGCTCACCCCAAAGATAGTCTGATCTACACATCGGAATCCTATGGTTAAGGATCTGGAGCTGGCATCCCTTTTGTCTGGGCAAAAGCTTATTCTCCTCTCCCTGAATATTCTCTAGGTCAGTCTTTAGTGATGGCCTTGCAAATAACCCATGGCCCCTTGGCCAGATAAACAAAATAGCAAATGAAGAAGACTAATTCTTCTTATTAAGCTCCAGTTTTTAAGCTTCCGGGTTGTAGGCAGTAGTTATTGGCTAGTATTACATTATATTATATGACATAATGGGTTTGAGTTTGGCTTGAAATAAAAGGATAACAGAATGGGGTGTTGTTATGCCGAGTATCTGAGATGACCAAACTTATTAACTTGAAAGATGTCCATCTCTATGTGTTTTTCACTTCCCAGTGCTTCTCGGTCTTTACCATCCCAAACTCGTTTTCTCCATGTGCAGCATAGTTTGGGTGTAGGCGAGACTAAGAAGCCACTAATTCTTACCTTACAAGAAAAATAACCTGGCAGTAAAGAGAAAATTGACGGCAACAGTCTTGGCCAACAGCATTCGGAGCCCCAGGACTGTGAGGGACATCATGTTTACCTTCTCGGCGTGCACTGCAGTGAACAAGAGTGAAGATGGTGGCTTCCACAAGAGATAACATTACCTTCTAGGAGCCGGGCCCACAGCACTGACACCAGCCTGCTCCAAATCACCATTATTCTTCCTGGTCTGCAAGCCTAGCTTGGTCCCAGACAGCCCTTGGTGACCCAAGGCTGCTGCTCACACCCAGCCTGGCAAGCTTTGGAAACCCATGCTTGTAGCCCAAGCTGTCCGGGGAGAGTCAGAGGGAACCAAGGGGGCTCAGGCATGGTTATTGTTTTTTTTTTTTGAAATCTGATGATTTTTGGCCCCAATTTGACATTTACAGAGTCTGCTATAACCCTCAATTGTGAAGCTGGCCCTTTGATTTCAACTAACCTTTGAGTTCAGGGCATCTCTTTGAAGTTTGCTGTATGTTTTCAGTTTCCATTGGTTTTGGATTATCTGGAACAAAAGCAGTTACACTGGTAACCAAGAGGCTCAAAGTATTTCAGGTGTTAAAAACGAGAAAAGACTTTAAGTAAGTAAACTGAGGACCAGAGGTGTGACTTGGTTAAGGTCACGCAGCACAGCTTGACAAATTGCAGCACAGCTATTTGCACAGCCGACCTACCTGGCATCCTAGGGTTTTTTTTTTCTTTTTCTTTTCTAATTATACCATGGAGCTAACATCCAGGCATGCCTCTAATTTGTAGGAAGAACTAGGATTCTTAACCCATGAGAGGCCTTTGTTTTGGCCTTCACACTCGATTAGACTTCACATGGATTTTCAACCCCAGAGTCTAGTAGTAGGATAGTCATTAGTATTATATAAAGGAGACAGCTGTTGGTAAAGAGGAGAGAAGGGGATGAAATAAGATGAACTCTATCTTAGATTCCAGCTCAGAAATGCAGAGAATTCAATTCCCAATCAATGACGGGCTATGGTTGGGCCTAAGTCTTGTTTCCAGCATTATGCCGTATTAAGAGCCATCTATCAAGAGTTTACATCTCCAATTTCCCTTTCCCCCGACTTTTCTTCCCCACAATCTTAGCCCCTTGAGGCCAGATACGACCTACCTGAAGTGTCTGTTTTCGGTTCAAAGTCAGAAGAGTACTTTGTTTTCTGTTCAGTGTTAGTGGAGTACAAGATTTCATTGTTGTGTTGAACTGAACATGTCACTGAATTAGAATCTGCATATCGACCAAGCTTGACAGCACTGTACTTCCCACTGGGAGAAACGGCGACAACAGGGTCAAATTCTATTATTTTCTTGGACGACTGGAGACTTATATTTACAGTCTTGGGGTAGAAATCCTTCACCAGACAAGCAACATTCGTCCCATTTTTCATGATGTAAACGAATGGTTTGGCAGGAGGCTGATTTTCTGCAAATATAATATCAATTTATTTTTTGAGATGATTATCCACAATATGTTGGATTAAACAATGGTGTTTACTTCAATTTATCTGGGACCAAACACCACAACCTAGACTTTCCTGCAACCCATTAGTGACCTAGGATTGTTAGCAACTCCATCAAAGGATTACGAAGGGTAGCAGAAATGAAAGGTAGTCAGTTTGACGTCAAGTTAGGAACTACTAAGAGATATGGCTGGGAGCAGAGATGGAAAATAACAACTACAAAAATGTTCTGGCTCATCTGAATTTCAATGACCTATGTTTTATTAATTATTTTTCTGGATAATAGAGGTCAGCCTGAATACCTGTTTGTACCAGTTTGTTTATTTTAAATGCGTGGGCTCTTGAGGGGAGATCAGGGCAGGTGTTCATGCTGTGCATTATGCCAATTAAAGAATCAAGGGCATGAGAAGGACTACATAATTGGTTCACTGTGAAGATGATAGTATTGGCCTCACTTCAGGGTGTTCCCATCATTTTATGGACTGAAAATGATGTGCTGAGGTTAAGTGGTATATCTCTCTGCCTTTAGGTGAATACTTATTCTTTTGTAAGCATCCCCTACAGTTTCCTTTGAGCCTTTAATCAGAGAATGACAAGTATCCTTCTCAGGAATGACATAAACATAAGACAAGTTTAAGTCCATTTTTCTGGATTTATTCTAAGTGGAGCTGTGGAATGTTGGTCCCCATAATTGGGTCTCCTCTTGGCCTTCTCCCCTGTCATGCCTGACCTTGGACTATCACCTCGCTGCTACTCTGTGTATGCATTATTTTCCCCCCTTAAAACGGAAAGTCTTGAAGCTTTGAGGGAGGTAGTAATGATTCTCTCCCATTGTGCCTTATTGGAGTTTCTGCGTTATGATAAATTTTGTCTATGAAGTCTTGGACTCGTAGGCTATCTTCAATTAACTGCTAAAGAAAGAGCCGTGTGAATGTCTGAAAATCAGGAAAGACAACCAACCTGTGAATTTTGATCTGGCTATATTCCCAATCATAAGCTTAACTGATGATTTTTAATGTCATTAACTTGTGTGAATATGGCTCTTAGTATTTAAAACTTAGGTAAGTTTGGCTCCTTGGTATCAAATTAAAAATATGTTGAATTCCAATGTACTTTTATTTACAATGATCTATAATCAAGACATAAGCTATTGCTATACAAAAAGCCTTGGTAATGAATATGGAAATGGAATGATTTTTCTAATGCTCTGTCCTGAGTCTGGATGTGGGCTTCAGCTGCGAAGCTCATGGTAGTAGAGTTATAACCAAATCAATCGGTTACACCAGTTTGAGATGGAGTTATTGCTCCTCAGGAAGTTCCTGTTGCTCACTACTTTGTAAATGGGCTGTGGCCCATCAGGGCTTTACTAGAGAATCAGCTGTTTGGAGGAACCCCCTCCTCATCACTACCATCAAAATTCTTATTTTTTTCTTTTCTGGGAAGCTCAGCTAAAAGATTAGATTCTGTTCCAGTAACTCAAGGCAGGAAAATCATTCCTAAGCATCTGATTCCTTACATTTTTGGCTTTGGCTCTAGACAAGAAAAAGATTGGGGTTTTTTCAAAGGGCTCTCCTGGAACCTGCTTTCAACCTATGTGAGAAAACCTTCATTGTTTTGTTTCCTGGCATAGCTGAAGCCACTGATAACAGACACTGATAAGCCTAGCAGTAACGGTTTAGAAACCACAAGTTCTGTTCATTCTCCTCCCTTCAGAACTGCGACATTTCTTGCTCACTATGCTGACTTTGGTTTGAGATGTATTCTAGTGAATACATCTAGTGATGCATAGTGAGCAAGAAATGTCGCAGTTCTGAAGGGAGGAGAATGAACAGAACTTGTGGTTGATTTTCAAAGGAGTTATGAGTTACAGAGAAAGGAAATTCATCCATTAAAGAACAAAAACAAAACAACTCTATCTCCTTGGTTACTTAAGAGTATGACCCACTCCTAGTCCGATTTAGTTGGCTAATTAAGGTTTGCTTGGGCTTTAAAAATCTATATTTAAAGGCAATGGTCAATGATAACCTTGGACTGGAGAGACCTGATTTGAATAATTTGAACCATATAAGATAGCTGACAACCCAGACATTTGAAGAAGGTCATACACTCATGATATTGAGCTCTGAATCTGTTAGTCAGCATTTCAAATAGAGCAGAGTGTATTGATTTGGTAAAACAATTTTCTCAGACTCTATTTTTCAATGTCTATATGTTCAAAACAATTGTTTGAAAGAAAAGTGTTTCATCTAATTCATTCTTTGGCATCATGGTTACCAAATAAAAGGCTAGCTGACTGAAGTGAGCTTTGTAAAAAAATGGGACGCATTCAATATAGTTGCTATATGTACCCCAGTCTATTTTATATTGGACCTAAACCCAAATTTGAAATTGTATAACATTTTCACTACTGTACTTCAAAATTTAAATGAAATATTTAATTAATTGTTTATCTTTTGAGCATTTCCAGGCTTCTTGGTTCACAAATGCAATTACATTTCAACATGTGTTTCAAAGTGTTGTTTGGACAATTGTTGTTTTATTTTCAGACTTTCTCTTTTTTTATGAGTACCAATCCAATGCTAAGGCTGGGAAACAACACAAAAAGTAGTGTATACGTTTCCTGAATAGTCTTTCTGAATTTATAAACTTAGAAATCATTTAGCATTTAGATTCACATACTAGAGAGTCCTATAGGTTCCCTAAGAATTGCAACACCTATAACAAATGTCAGTCATAATTTCAAGGCTCTCTGCCCATATGGGATTTAACTTGAACACTAAAATATGTTTGCTGTACCTGAGTACTCCGACCAGATTAACCACCTGTCTCCTAAATCTTCCAAGCTTCAGGATATTAGTTTTCAGGTTGCAATAAGGCATGAACACTAATCACGTTAGCCAAAGGGATGTGTGGGGATAAAGTAACTTCCTGGGGAATTTGGACCAAAGTGTCGCTGCCACTGCCCCTTCTGCTCCCATATGCTCCAGTTATTAGTACAATTCTTCTATATTTCTTTGTGCTTTCTGGGCTGCTCTGAAGATTTCAGAAGTAAGAGGGAGCTATAGTTATAACATGTGTTTTTTAAAAAATAGAAGTAGTTGCAGAGCTGCTTCAGTGACTCAGTCTAGTGTCGCCACTCTGGCCCAGTCCATGTCTCCCACTGTGTTTTCCTGAAAATAAGACCTAACCGGACAATCAGCTCTAATGCATCTTTTGGAGCAAAAATTAACATATGACCAGGTCTTATTTTACTATAATATAAGACAGGGTCATATAATATAATATAATATAATATAATATAATATAATATGATATAATATAATATAATATAATATAATATAATATAATATAATATAATATAATATAATAATACAATACAATATAATATAATACCGGGTCTTATATTAATTTTTGCTCCAAAAGATGCATTAGAGCTGATTCGGCTAGGTTTTATTTTCGGGGAAAGAGGGTAGGAATGCTTTCTCAAGTGACGCAAACTGGATGGCAGCCCCAGTCTTAAGACTCAATTTATCCCTTGAAGTACAGGGGGGAAAAAAATCAACTCACGGGGCTCCACGAAGAGTTTGGTGCCAGCTCCAAAAGTCATCTGCCTGGTGTCCCAGGAGCACATTGCAACACTGCTTCACAGGTAACCAGCCTGGGGCTGGCCCTGGGGCCTGGGCTAGAACATCTGTGCCCTGACTCCCCAGCTTGGGTCCCAGCCAAAGACCCCACAGCTCAGAGAACTACAAAGCTGCCCTTGATGAGCTCAGGGAGGCCAGCACACAGTCTCAGTTCTCTTTGAAGCTAATAATAGCTTAACTGATGGATAAGGATGTGAGCATGAAATCCCCAGCTGAGAAGCACTGGGACAGCAGACAGGGCTGAGACAGAGCAAGAGAAGAGCAGGTGACCAATAGCTGCCTTTAAGATAGAAAACTTAACTCCCAGTTTATTGGGAGGTGTCTCTAAGAAGAACACAATAGCCTGGGAGTAGGGATGGGGCTCAGAATGTTAACATGTGTTATAATGAATGTTAGAATGAGGAGAGCTTAGACACAGGTCTTTTTCTGATACTCTGGTTCCCTTCTCTTGGGTTACAAATACTGCTTTTTGATTAGAAACCTAATTTCTTCCCCATCACTCAGACTGAGTCTCACAATAATAACAAATCTGCTTTTGAATTCTCTGAGCCCAGTGAAAGGCTTTCTAAGGACCTGATGGTTGAACAAGAGATTGGCAGCCGGAAGGGAAGCCCAGTGGTGCTGTGTGTCATGAACGCAGGTCACAGGAGCCAGCGCCTCTTTTGGATTGCTTATTTTTGTTTTATAATTTCTCTTGGCTGTGGCTTTAGGGGGATATAGGGATCATGTGAAAATGAACTTAAAGACCCTATGGATTTCTCTGTCTCATCACCAAAATCAAGAGTCCAGGGCTAGAGCCAAAGGGAATGACAGTTGTATAGGGCCATTATTTGCTGTCAAAACGTTAAGGATTGGGGGCTTGATTTGAAATTCTCACTTCCCCTACCTGAGCTTCACATCATCATATTACATTACATCACTGCAAGAAGAGAAAACCAGAGAAGTAAATGAAGTATCATTGGAGAGCACGGTCAGCTTCCCGGCTGAGGGGCTAAGCATCAGTTTCATTTCTTTCCTTCTTCCCTAAAACTCCCAAAGGCACAGCTTCAGAGATTTGATTCTAACACTGCAGATAATTCTGAGTTTCAAGTGGAAATGATTTAAAGGGAAAATGAAGCATAATACTTTTTGCTCAGATGCAATTTCCCCAACACCAATCGGATTGCAATCAGCTACAACATAATTCTGTTTCTGTCCTTTTCATGGCTCTAGTCTCTCTCCCCTCCAAGATAAGAAAACTCACCAAATTCCACGACTTGCCTGAAAGCAATAGGCAATCAAGAACCCCTTGATTCTTGGTCAGTTCATATTACCTCCTGAGAGGCAGAGATCCTGTTGACACTAGCAGTCACTTTTAGGACTGCCAGTCTCCCTACATTCCTGTACCTTTCCCTGCTTCTTTATTTCCTCGGATTAAAAAACAAAACAAAATCTAGCCATGTAAGCGGTAATGCTTGCCCCAGTGAACTTGGCATTTTGGAAAGCGTTTGAAAGACTGTTGTTTTCTGGACTGGTCCCAGTGACTGACAGTTGGCAATTACCCCAAGTACCTGAATATAGCCCCTAGATTTGCAAACACTGGAACAGACTACCAGTGGACAATGTCTCCAGGAACATACCACTACTTTTTTATTGTCCTGAAGTTGGTGGCTGTGTTTCTATATTGGATGTAGGCTCCTGAACCCTCTACAGAGTCAGGGCTAACAGGGGAGGTGAGCACATAACTGCTCTCAGCAGGCCCAGACCAAGATGGGACCTTGTGGATCATTTAGTTTGAGCCAAGCATGTTGATTTAATGCAAGTTCTCAGCAAAAAAGAGACAAGGGCAAGATTGGCTTTTGTCATTTGAAGGAGAAAAGATTCTTTTGATCTAACTCCTTCTTTAATAATATTTTTCTAAGCCTCCCTCTTTTAACGCCATGGCCATGGCTCTTTTTCCTCATAAATAATGGAGAGACCCTCCTCATCTAGGGATTGCCTTTTCCCTGGCCCCAGTCCCTGACTGGAGGCCAGACTAAGGCAGTTAGGCAATTGTAGAAGACTTTTTAATACTAATCCTCAGAACAGAGTTTCCAAGCATACACAGAATATTTTCTTAAGAGAAACCCAATGAATTTGTCTGTAAATTTTACCCCAACTCTTTGTAACTACAATAACAAACCCCAGTGTATTTCCAATTTAGAACCTCCCAACTTCCCAAGAAGCTCCATTCATTCAAGACTATGCCACAACTCCAAGGGAATATACAGGCTGAAATAAAATGCATAACTTACTTGCTTCCACGATGAGTTGAGTTCCTTTTCCAAAGATGAGTTGTGCTACCAACGCACCACTTCAGGCATCATTACAAAAAACCTTGCTACCTATTTGCCTTCTGCCTGATCCATCTGTTTTGGAAGGAGGTGGGTGGAACAGAACAAGTGTGGCTGGAGACATAGA
The DNA here is from genome assembly GCF_964194185.1 of Rhinolophus hipposideros. Lineage (NCBI taxonomy): Eukaryota > Metazoa > Chordata > Mammalia > Chiroptera > Rhinolophidae > Rhinolophus > Rhinolophus hipposideros. The sequence continues at coordinate 29,163,559 of NC_138051.1, forward strand.
ACTTTGCAAGGGTTTCTGAGATCTAAGCGTTATATTTTGGCAGCTTGTTTGATGTGTGTTGTCTTTTGAGTGTTAACACTTAGAAAGTCCCTAAGTTTTCTGCTTTTATCTCCTCAACATGTCATCTCATACCTCCAGATCTTGCTTCAGGATCACATTCTCACAGGGAGACAGGAATTATTTTGGTTTTGCTGAGATTTGCCAAATGACAATTGTCAGCAGAAACATAACTTAAGGCTTAAGTCAATCACAAAGAATTATGCCTCAGTCAGAGGTAGAAGGACATAATGATTGGAACAAAAGCCATTGATGCAAAAGACTTGGAGTCTATCCAAAGGATCATAATAATGATAGATGACTACCATTTGTATAAGTACTTTACTACTTATAAACAGCTTGTGTTTATACTGCCTCAACAAACATCATTATAATAAATTTAGGAGGTGGTATTATTAGATCTATCTTACAGATGAAATCACTGAAGCTGAGTGGTTGAGATAGTGAGTGGCTGAGCTGGGTCTCACTCTCAGGTCTGCAGAGTTCAGTTTCCATTTACTGAAACAGAATAATCGATGGTAGGACTGAAAGGAGCCTCAGTGATCAACTGTCAAAACCTCTGTGATAGCACAAGGGCATTGGGAGAGTTTTGACTCCTTTTCCAGTGCTTTTTAAATTAAATCACAGAATTCCTACTGGGTGGTAAGATGTTTATACCATTGAACGTCCTTGGTTTTCCTACTAATTGTCCCTAAGAATTGGTCTGGGTGATCATCAGGATCATATTGTGCTACAGCTGGAAGACCTTGGAAATCATTCGGTCCAGCTAGAGGGACACTAGAGTTCAGTGAAGTCACAGAGCTTGTCAGCCAAAGGGAAGGATTAGAAAATGATCTTTGAATTCTTGGTCTAACATGCACGTCATTACACCTCACATTTACTAGAGTACAGGTTGGTCATGACCTACATCTGGAAATGGCAAAGGCACGGGTATTCAGTAAGCTGGTTCTCTAACATCAGTGAAGGAGAAGGAAGACAGCAAAGGTGCTCCGGGAAGGATAGTAATCTAGTAGATCCACTGCAGCACATGCCCCATCCTGGATTTTATCAGAAACCCAGTCCCTGGTCCTCAGACCATCCCTTGTTGCTAAAGTACCTGCTGGAAGGATTTTTCAACAATGTGAAAAGTGTTTTCCAAGCTGGAAAGATATTTAACAAAGATAATTGCCTAGTGGTCATAATAAGGAAAAAATGAATCACTTACTTGGTTCTACCGTCAGGTAGGTTCCTTTGCCAAAGATCAGTGGTTTTCCACAGCTGATAAACCTAATCTAAAAACCTCTTGCTTTCTCTTTATGGCAACCCTGGCCCCAGTTGCCAAGTCACGTGATAGGCAGTGGAGGGGATTTTTCTGCCACATCTGGTCTAATTTCTTTTCTCCTAAGTCTTGAGGGCTGTCCCTTCAGGACAAAACAGGAGGTGATTACTGTGTCAAGTAGAAATCTAAGCTTTTGCCATGTTACAATCTGAATTTGTGCTCTGAATGACAGCGGCTGGAAAGGAGTTTCTTAGTTTGATCAGGAGGAAAGAAAGGTGGCACGCTGGTCATAGCGCAGTGGTTCTCAGTCTGTAGGCTACACTTAGGTGGGGCAAAGATCTAGAGAGTTATGTGCCCCATTCATCCCTATTCATCATATGCAGCCAGAGCTTTGCATCATTGCCAAGCATTGTGCAGCAGCCAGACTTCTTAGTATAAAACAGAATTAGGATCTTCAGTATCTTTTAATAATATATTCATGAATATCAATTTTTAGCAAGCTTTAATAACATACGCACACTCAACAGTGACAGTTAAATTAACCTCTGTCGTGTATAAAAATCAGAGTCTATGAGATTGCCTGTGTATCACTCGTAAAAACCAGGGAAGGAATATGCACTCTCAGATCAGTTTACAGCCCATAAAGGACTGCAGATCATACTTTGAGAATCATTAAAATGGAGAGCGGTTCTCAGTTCTCGTGAAGAAGAAAGATGTCAGAAAACCTGAAACCTAGTTTGACTCTATCCCGCACCAAGAGTGTAATTTGGTCAAGTTCCTTAGGTTCACTGAGCTTCATTTGCCTCCTTTATAAAATGAGAGTAAGCTCTTCTATATTGGGAGGTTATAAGATTAAATAAAAGGGTTTCTATATAGCATTCTCTAAACTGGAAAGCCTAAGTGTAATTATTAGAATGTTTATTGGGGTTAGATTCAGAGAAAATAAGTTTTACTTGAAGGATGTAATTTCACTAATTGGCAGAGCTCCCCAGGGGTAGGACTGTGGGGAAAGGTTGCTGAGGGAGAACAGAATCCTATGTCTTTGGTGGTTGAAATGAGAGTGCCCACTTCTTAGGGTTATGGGTAAGGACTGGAATTCAGGTTTCTGTCTCCCTCGGTCTTTTCTCTAGGTCAAGTGTGACCTCTGGTCCATTCTCTAATCCTCCCCCTCTAATCCAAAAGCTGAAGTCTTTACCGTATCCTACAAACCATCCCCTCCCCACTCCCGTTACCAACCTGACTTCACTTTCAAATCCTCTTCCTGTCACTCACATTCCTCCAGCCACACAGGCCTCCTTACTACCCTTCATACACCCCAGGCTGCACTTGTGTTCCCTCTGTCTGGAATTGTTCTTCTTCCAGATATCTGCATGGCTCATTCTGTCACCCGCTCTAGTCCCTGCTCAAATGTCACCTTTCCAATGAGGCCTTCTGTGATGCCTTTGTTAAAAATTGCACACTGCTCCCTCCCACTAGTAGTCTTTATTCTCTTTCCCTGCTTTATTTTTCCTTCGCAGGGCTTATTGCCACCTGAAATACTACATATTTAAATACTATATATTCACCATCTGTCTTTCACCATCTATTAAAATGAAAGCTACAATCAAGCATGAATTTTTGTCTGTTTTGTTCATGCTGATTTCCCCAGCACTTAGAAGAGTGCCAGGCATATAGTGACAGTACTTGTCACAGGTTGCAGAGCTGGGACTCAAACTTGGCTCTGCAGGTTCCTAGCTTGCTTTCATTTCTATTTCCTTTTGCCTGAACCTACAGCTGACTTGTTCATTCATCCATCCATCCATCCATCCATCCATCCATCCATCCATCCATCCATCCATCCAACAAACATTCATTTAGTGTATTCAATGTATGAGTATTCATGGATACAGTAAGGAACAACTTAGAGTCCTTTCCCTTATGGGACAAAAGAAGACAGATGGTAAATGAGCATACAAAATTTCAAGTGGAGATGAGCAGTATAAAAATTACAGCAGGGTAAGGGATTGCAGAATGACAGGAAATGATTGAGGATGGCCTCACTAGAAGTGATATTTGAGTAAAGAAAGACCTGAAGCAGGAGAGGGAGAAAGTTGTGTGAGTCCTGGGAGAAAATGGCTCCAAGCAGAGGGACATGCAGGTCACAGGCTCCGTTCTGGGCAATGCCCACGTTGAGTGCGAAGGAATGCCAAAAATGGGAAGGGGAATGTTATTTTCTGGAATTTTAGAAACATGTTGATAAGCCCAGGATTTTGTGGACTCCTCTTTCTTGGGGTGATGCTCTGATCCTCGTTGGGATCTTTTTGACTTTAGGGATTCTCAAGCCCCAGGAGTGTAATGTGAGGGATGGGGCCTCCCCTGGAGAATGTCTGTTTTGGTAACTGGTTTTGGTCTGAGGATAGGACCCCTTCCTTAGTGAAGGATAGTAGTGAGGATGGCAGCTGGAAGCGAAACAGCTTAGCTGTGGCTTCAGACTCTGCAGTCAGCTTGGAAAGGAGCTCATTAGAAACCTGAGAGGGAGGCTGGGCCACGTAGGAAAAACCTGTATGTGTGCCCCAGTTGAACTGCATCCCCAATAGAATAGCAGAGTTAACTCTTCAATGCACAGATTCTGGAATCAGACGGATTCTGGAATCAGACAGATGATGCAAATTTTGACTTTACTAAGCTGTATGATCTTAGGGAACCCTTCCTGCTTGGTAAACAATGCAGGTAATAGTACCTACTTCTGCACGATCACTGTGAGAACTAAATAAAGTGACATTCATTAATAAAGTGCCTAGTCCAGGGGCTGGAGACATAATAGACACTCAACAAATAGTAGTTGATATAATGATGATATAGAATAATCCATATTATTCTGAGTCCATCTAATGGCCCACTTTTATGAAGATGTTCCTGCTGACTGTGGCCCTATTCTTAGCTCTTGTCATTGTCACGGTCAGTAGCACACATTTACATTGTGGCACTTTATTTCATGCTGTTTTGTCCTGGTCTCTAGTTCTGTCTGATGAAGTTAAGTGGTATCCTTAGGTTTTCTCTGTCCAGAGGGCTAAAAGGTGTGGTGGATTTGGGGCTGTGGGTTTGTATAGACCTGTTCTGTTAGTTTTGTACTACCCGCCAGTCTATAAGTAAGAACTTGAAAGAAGCTCTAGAGGAAAGAAAACATCAAAAGGAAGTAGGCCTCTGCAAAGATAAAGGCCTGGGTTTGAACTGATGCTTCTATAATCCAATATTAGTTGGCTAAAAAAGTAGGCACCGTACAAAGATATTCCAGATCCTGCCTTCTCTGGAAGCTCCTTATCTTTTCATTTCAAAGGAGGATGGGATTTACCAGTTCAGTGTTTCCCACACTTCAATTAATCTCGTCTCCTTTTGGTTTTTTCGGTCACATCCATCTGTCATATAATTTGCTTAATAATTTTCTTTGAATTTACTCACTTCTAAAATTCAAATGTAATTAAAAGGAAACTTTAAACTGAGGGGTTTGACAACCTAGTTGTACTATTCTGTTATCCACTAAAAGATAGTGCAATTAAAATGAAAAGAAAGTCTATCTATGTACCATCTAAAATCATGTGTTATGCATTCTACACTTAGTGAAACACTGGATCAAGTAAGTCAGTAAACAGAAGAACTTAATTTACTAGGAGGAACTTGGGTGAACAAAGGGAAATCAGGGGAATCAGTCACTAACTTTGTCGAAGATGTATATAAACTATTATTTTAGTTAGAAAATTTAGTCTAAAAGCAAAGGCCTGAATTAGTTGAGTTTTCAAAATCTTACTATAAGTTTTTTAAAAAATCTGAGTTTCTCTGCTCTGATTCTGCTAGCACAGTTTTGGATTTCTATCTCTTTTTGGATGCAGAGCCCCTGTCCCACTTCTCCCCATAGTGGGTGAGGTCTGGGGATGCCCAGTCGGCTCTCCTTGTTTTCACTTCCTTTGCCCTCAGTTCTATGGCTCTTTCACTTCATATGCCCAGGACTGTCCTGTCCCCAGTCTTTCTCTAAGAGGAGCCCACCCCATTACGCTCTTCCACTCCACCTCTCTGGAGCCTTCTCTTACCTTGGAAAACACAAGTTGAGTGCCAAGGTATCAGGCGAGGACATGCTGTTACTTTTCCAATAGCTAGCTCAGCAGAATTGGGACCGCTAACCCCACAGCTAGATTTCTCCAGGATCTTTGAAATGGGGTTCTGTATTTGTTTATTACATTCACTATCTAACTAAAAGCTGCTGCCAAATGGAGATTGTTGTCTTTTTTCCTTCAGCAAGAACAGTTGAATTAAAATGTCACTGAAATGACACAGAAAGTTGCCTCCCGTGTTGAGTATAATCCTTTGACTTTAGCGCCGACTGCTTTATAACAGTTAATTAGTGAGAGGCACCATATCCTCTTAGTAAGGAAGATGAACACCACGAACGAGCCCTTAGGGAACTACTCCTGGCTGTGTCCTACAGACTTTAAAGCATTTCTTAGTTGGAAACATTACCCAATCACTTTGTTCTGCTTGGAATCTGGTCTCACTAGGAGCCAGAATGTTCCAGCTTCCTCACTTGTAACTGAGTTTTCATTTGCAGCTCAAACAATTAGAAATGGATGTCCGGAACCAGTTCCTTTCTTCTGAAGAGGAAGGTAGCCAACACCAGGGATCACTAATCATGGCCTCACCCTCTATGCCCAGGAGGCTGACTCACTTCCGAGCATAAAATTTGGCCTAAAGAGGATCAGAATTATTTATACCTGGAGCCACCTTATAGGCTCACCCAGACTCAGATTATCCTTGTTTCTGGTCAGTTCTGACTCCACTTGGGGAGTTGAGCCAATGTCTCCACAGCCTGACCCGAATTCCATGGAGTGAGTAGAATTTTTTGTTTCGCTTGAGCTGTGTGGGGTCTTTCACAGCCCCCCCCCCAAGTTTTTTTTATTTTTACACAGAACCCCTCGCTCAACTCCCATGCAGGGGACTAGTTCACATCTTCTCCAAAGTTATCCTTGACACTATAGTGGTGCTATGACTTCCCATTTCCTGGTATTTCTCTCTCTTTAGATGAAGGATGCCTTAACCGCAAAGAGCAGACAAATGAGTTACTTACTTGGTTCCACAGTTACACAGATTCTCTCCCCAAAGGTGAGTTTGTGTCACATCACGTGGGGGCTTTCCAAAAACCTCAGCAGTGCTCCTACCTTTCTTCTTCCTGTGAACGCTAGGACTGGAGGATCTTTAAGTCTTGGCTCTTAAAAAGATGACACTTGTTGCTTATCCAACTGATTCATGAAGATTTAGTCAATTGCCAGTAGAGTTGGTTTGCTTTTGGGAGGTTATTTTCTGAGGAGTAGGTAGGCACACATAAGGGATCAGACAAATAAGTTCGCAAATGCATCCTAGAAAAAGTGGTACATGCCTCATGGCTGACTATCACTACGGTCACCTTCGAAGTTCTCCCCTTGGGAAGCTGTGCACTGATGCCCGTGCCTAGTCCACCCTTCAAAGTAATTTTGGAACTTTTTTCCTGGAATGGACATCCGAGCTGTCGCTGTATTACCCTTGATGTCCTGAATGTCATCAAAATGTCTTCCTTTCAATATTTCCTTTATCTTTGGGTAAAGAAAGAAGTCATTGGGGTGAGTAGGGAGGGTGTTCCAATATAGTTATTTGTTTATGGGCTAAAAACTCCCTCATAGACAGTGCCGTGTGAGCTGGTGCATTGTCGTGATGCCAGAGCCATGAATTGTTGGTGAAAAGTTCATGTCATCTAACTTTTTCACACAACATTTTCAGCATTTCCAATAGTAAACTTGGTTAACTGTTTGACCAGTTGGTACAAATTCATAATGAATAATCCCTCTGATAGCAAAAAAAGGTTAGCAACCTCATAGCAACAAGTTCGTGAATTTAATTGTCTGCCTTCATATTTCTATGGTGAACGTTTCCAGGACAGTACATTTCACGGAGTTCCTGAATTGTTGCTTTTTATGGTTTTAGATTGTTCTCACTTCCTAGATCCACACATAACTCTCAGTCTTGGAAAACTGTCATCACCAAGGGGATGGGCCTTGGATCCATGACTATTCCAAAGTTACGGCATCCACAGTCACTAGTGCTGCTTAAAGGGCAGCTAACATGTAGCATCACAAGAGGTGATAGGGCGGTGTGAAGCACTGATCGGGTACCAGTGATTTACAGTATAGTCAGCATTAGAATGAGCAGCTATGGCTGGTGATTGCCTGAAAACAAATCAATCTCTTGAAATTCATCTTCCCAAACTGCAACGCAAAGCACTAGGGAAAATCTCTCTAGGGATTTGATCCAGAAATTCCACATGAGATGGCTCATATCACTCTTTTTTGCGATCCAATCAACACAAAACCAAGACAAGAATAGTTTTTAAAGAAACACCTTTTTGTATTCCCCAAATGAGAGTGGCTGTAAGAACATGTTGAAAAGCCAATTTCACCCCAGGGAGAACAGCAGTGAGTGAGAGGCCAGCAGCTGGAGTTCTGTCTCTTGGTCTGGTCAACTTCCTGGCATCCCTCTGGGTCACCGGGCAAGGAGGGTCTGCTACTTGCTGTGCTCTCCCCCTGGAGTGTGGTGACTGGTCTGAGGATTTCCCAGGGAAGCGCCACCTTGCCGCTGCAGTTTTTGTACAGATCTCTGCAGGTTTTGTAACACTGTGCGTATCCCCCCAATCACAGTGTTACAGAGCTTTACAAAAACCTCTCTGAAGGTTTCACCCTTTGTGAACTCTGAGAACCGTCAGCCGGATGTTTTCGCCAAGTCAAGCTCCAGCAAGATCAAAGGGTTTGGTAGTTAGGTCAGGGCAGGCTCTCTCAGGTGCTTTTGTCTGAGGCTCTTGTGTCCCCTGGGCTGGATCTTCCCTGGAGTTAGTAACTAGAATGCACTTTTAGAAACCATCACGTCCACTCCCATCTGTGCTTTCTGGCCAGGCTACTGTCAAATGCTTTCCCCCAGAGGACTTGGTCAGGTATCTGACTGTCTCAAGTGGATTCTACATGCTGTGGGTTAGGCATAAAATGCTTGTGATCAATGTAATTTCTCCTGTCACCTGCTAAGCTTCCAAATCATCTGTCTGTCCCGCTTTACACCTGAATAGTGTCAAACAGTTTACAAAGGGCTTTCACATAAATTTAAAATTATCCTCTCCATTGACTCTTTGGTTGCTAACTTCAGGGCCAGTAGTCCATACAGTGCTTTGTGTGATTTAGAAAAGGCAACCCCGCTGGGCGCATGCAGCTTGGGTTCAAGCTTGGGAAACAGATGGCACCTTTGTGTGCTTTATAAAAGGCTCCTCTTTCCCCAGCTGATGCAGCTCTACCCCAGGGCTTCTGCTCCGCGAGCTGAATTTTAGCCCCACTTGTCCACTTGGCCGATTGCCCTTGTGCAAGGCACAACTTGTGCAGCTAGATGCAGTGGCTCTGGCCAAATGCAGTTGATGCTTTTATTTATATTCTTGTTTGACCTCTGATTTTGACATTGTCATTCCCTCTTTGAAAACTCTCCTCTGGGGCTCTCAGGACACTGGTCTTGGTTCGCCTTTGATCTTTGTGTCGATCACTGTGAAAATAAAGTGATAGACTAGGGCTCATCCAACGTGACCTTATTAAATGTGAACTGTTAAAAGAGTGTGAATGTTGTTGTTGTAGTTAATAAAAGGGAGCAGCATTCGAAAACGGTTGATCCTCACACTTTCCCTGGAGGATGTTATCCAAATCCATGGCTTAATTTCAGTATCGTTATTTTACTTACAATTTCTGTGACAACTCCTTCCCACCCTACGTGTAACTGCATGCCTGCCCTGTGAACGCCAAGCAATTTCATCTCAACACACAGAGTCGAACATTCTCTTTTTGATTAACTGCCCCCTTCTCCCTCCTCACCCCCCCCCCAAAAAGAATAGTAAAAGAGGAAAAGAAGGAATGTTATGGTCTCGGTAACAGTAATAGGGGATGACTTAGGGTAGAAAGTAGGAAAATGTGAGCCTCATGGGAAGCGCCAGATGAAAATAAAGAATCGTAAATTGGACTCTGGGAGTATAGCTGTTTTTAGGTGCTAGTCTTTGAACTGACAAGAGGTGGGTGGTTACTGTGTTGAATAATAGATAAAGCTTCTGATTAACCCCTGTGACTCATTGACTTAGCACGTTGTACAGACTTTCCCAAGCAGCCATCAGTAGCTAGTTTAACAGAACTCGTTATAAGAAATAAAAAGTTGGGGATGAGAAGGCAATGAAAATCTTGAGTAATACCAGATCTTAAACTATGCAACCTTGGGGGTCTAGGGTGGTGAATTTTACAATCCTGTGGCTGTGGAAGAGAGTTTTGGGATGATGATGAATCTTGACAAGAATGCAGCTGCTGTGGATCCCAACTTTTCACGCCCTGTCTGTGACAGAAGTATGCATTCATGTACTTTACCACATGGCTTTGCAGGGCTTCCTGCTACAGGCCAAGCATACATCTTGTGCCACTAATTATGGGGCTTGGCCAGCTTTGATCCATAGAATGTGGGTAGAAGGACAGTGTGCCCCTTCTAAGCTGAGGCTTTAAGAGGTATCGTGTCATGGATTTCCAGCAGCGCTCTTGAACCTCCCCCTTCTGAGATTGGAAGAGTGTGCCCTAGTGCCCATTGCTGCTTCAGCCTGGGTCTTTGCATGAAGACATGTGGAGGAGACTTGAATCTAACCTACATCTTGAAGCCCAATACAGCTGACTTGAAGATCAGTGTGCAGCAACAATATAGGTTTGTTGTTGTCAGCAACTGAAATTTGAGGATTGTTTGTTACAGACCATGATCACAGCAGCAATAGCTGACGAATACAGATGCTAAACTATAGGGGGACCATAATCATGAAATTTCATGCTTAAAATTTTGCGTGGATCCCTAGTATCTTCAGGATAAAATGGTATGGAACACAGGCTTTTGCTCACCTTCCCAGGCCTACATCTTTTACTTTCCACTTACACTCTTACACTCAGCAGCACTGACTCCTTACTTCCCGAGAGCTCCATGATCTTTCAGACTTCTTTGCCTTTGTCAGGGGATTGATTTTCTTTCCCACTTTGGCCCCTAATGCATCTCCTTAGGTTCTATTCATTTTCTGGTCATGGCTTAGATATTGACTTCCCTGAGAACTTCTAAATGATGGCTCAAGACTGGACTGGGTTAGATGCCCACGCCTTCCCTGAATTTTCGTGACATGTAGTGCTTATCTCCATCATTGCACTCAAGATCCCCTTTCCCATCTTCTTCATTAGGTAGAGACACTTGAGAGAAGGGAGTTGTACTTATTCATTTCTGCATACCTTGTTCCAGTACAGTGCCTGACTCAGTGAGTGCTCAGAAAGTGTCTTCTGAATCCATTTTAAAGACAAGATATCTCATGTTCAGAAAGACAAAGCTAGGAAGTGACAGAGCCATGGCCAAAACCCACATGTTCCTGCTCCTAGTCCTCTGCTGTCTTTCTGATACCAGGCTGCCTTATAGAATACGATCTTACATTTGTTTAGTGGAGCATAGCAACATTAGTGGCAAACAAATTGATTTTTAACATTAGCCTGAGTTAAGCATCATTGGGAAGATAAATTTGTTGTGATTTGCTCCAAACCATGAAATATATTCTAAAGCCAAATAGAAATGAGTTTCACGTTGTCTACATATTTGGATTATTCAACTCACATTCTTTTCCACTAACCTGAGTAATCAAGGATCAATTGTGCCTCTAGGGAGGAATCCTAGAATGTCACAGCTAGAAGAGACTTCAAGGATCACATATTCACTGCCTGGGTATTCAGATGAGAGTCTAGAAAGATCCAGAGAGGTTTCACAACTTGGCCAAGGCACCCAACTTCAAATGAACATACAAGAAATCAAGTATTCTAGTTCTTAGTCTGGTGATATTTTTTGGTATACTAGGCAACTACCTAGTCTTCTTTGGTTTTATATTCTGGCATTTATCATTTGAAAGTGTTTATGGGTCTATTCTCAGTCTCAGAACTGATCTCCTATGAAGTGAGCATAGAATGGCCTGGGAAACCTGGCATTTTCTTTTTTTATGTGGCTTTTCACTGTTGTAGGAGATGCTCTTTTGTGGGAAAGGGTGGGAGGCAGTCACAGGACAGGTGTGTCTTGAAGTTCAGCTCTTCACAGAAGGAGGCCAGGCCATGTTCTCAGTGCCAGGTCAGCTCATCCTCAGGGGGGAACAGAGGAAAGTGACAGTGTGAGAAATGTTTACCATGGTATTTATTCAGTCCTGGCTGGGACCAGGCCTTATGCTTGGAGACTCAGAGCACTTTGAGAAAATTTATGGGATACCAAACCAAGAAATGAAATAGGGATTGGACAGGGATATCCTTTGAACTAGCTTTATTCATCTCCACCTCCTGCTCCTGGTGTTGATATGTACTCTTTTTTTTTAATTTAATTTTTAAATTTTGTGATGTCTGATCTTGTTTATTTGTTACTGTTAGAAAATCTCATTTCTGACTAGACTCAGATTTAGAGGTAGAAGCTCTCAGAGAGGGCAGCCCACCTTTCTTGGCAATCTGTTCCTCGCTTTTTTCTTTGGCATCCTTCATTCTCTTGGCCAAAAGTGTAGCATATGCTGCGGGCTCTTCCATACTTTTCTTAGTAGGCTGTTTCTTCAGACCAATATGTGGCACTTGAGTTACAGGATGCATGGAGTGACCAGACGCTGAATCTTGGGTGCTTTGGTTTTAGGTTTCTTACGTTCTTTGTTTAGGGGCTTTCTCACAACATACTGGCAGACATCATCTTCTTTAGAGAGACTGAAAAGTTTGCCAATTCTGCTAGCCCTTTTGGGCCCCAGGTGACGAGACACAGTAGTATCAGTGAGATCAGGAATATCTTTCTCCTCTTTTTAAAAAATGACCAAGTTGAGAAAACTCAGATTGGCATCCATAATGCAACCCTGAACAGATTTACACTTTCTTTCTCTAGTCCTCCTTGGTCTATAACAGGAATGCCCCTTACTCAGCAGCAGGCGGACATGGCCATCGGTCAAGACACCTAGTTTGTCGTTCCCACCACTGATTCGAACCACATAACCCTTCCATTCTTCACCCATAAGGTAAGCAGCAACTTCTGTGGCCATACGTTTCTCATAAAATGTGCGAGGTTTGCATTCATCATCCACTTTGATGAGTTTCTGGCAGCCAGTGGCTGGGAAAGAGATGCTCGGCTTCACCCTGAAGCAGCCGACTGCCTTTGAGGTGCTACAAAAAAGAGAGATATGTACTCTTTGAGGGTTATAGACAAACTGTAGTATATTCAAAGGAGAATACTAGGCTGTTGAAGCGACTTCAAACCATGTACAGGAAGAAACAGGTAAAAAACATGGGGATGGTAGACCAAAGGAAGGGAGATACTAGGGGTGTTTGATCATAGTCTTTGTATATCTAGTGGGAAGAGCTGGCTTATTAAATCATATCTGCTTATGCATTCTATCTATTGCTACGTGTTGGTTTGGCTGAAATATATGAGCAAAAACTAGCCTTACACGGATAACGTAGTTTGAAGAGATGTTAATTGTAGTGCAGAACCTGAAACCATGTTAATGAACTTTCTGCATTCTGTTGCATTAAAATTAATTGGCCTGTCTTGGATGAAACTTTCACCCATGTATATTTTTGTAACATTATCTGTTGGTCATTTGGGAAATAATTGGTTCACTGAGTTAGGCAACTTATACATGCTGACACATTTCATTATACAATATAAAAATACCACAATAGTTAATATCACTACTGATATTTTTAAATCAGAGAAGTACTTAAATGTTGGGGAGCCACTCAGCTCACAGTGGCAGACAAATTTCCCTACACTCATATTTTTTCCTGAAAGCTTAAATTTTTATTATTAGCAATCATTATCAATTGTTTTTCTTGATGTGACAGGCTCAGTTCATTCATTTTCAAGAAGATAACTGCCAAATAGCCAAGTTTGAATAACCATACTTTGTCAGTCATTCTTTCAAGCAGAAATGGTGTTTCAAGGAAAAAGTGGCTAGTTCGGCTTGTAATTCGCACAATTGCAACAAATGTTTTCCCTTGAGATAACTATTATAATTTGGAATATAGCAGAAGGGCTTTATGGGTACTTCCCCCTTTGTCACATAAGACACTGAAAAGATACTCAACAGTTTAGATTTAATAAAATTAAGTTTTTACTTCATCAATGTTATGGAATGAATTGTGCCCTCCCAAAAGTCATATGTTGATATTCTCAATCCCAGAACCTCAGAATATGACATTTGGAGACCGGGGCTTTAAAGAGCTGATTACATTAAAATGAGGCCCTTAGTGTGGGCCTAATCCAATCTGACTGGTGTCCTTATAAAAATAGGAAATTTGGACTCACAAAGAAGAGATACCAGGGATATGCATGCACAGAGGAAAGACCATGTGAGGACACAGCAAGAAGATGGTCAGCTGCAAGCCTTAGGAGAAACCAATTCTGTAGATACCTTGATCTTGGACTTCTAGCCTCAGAACTATGAGAAAATCAATTTCTGCTGTTTAAGCCACCCAGTCTGTGGTATTTTGTTATGGCAGCCCCAGCAAACTAATAGTCAACAACATTTTAAAGTGAAAGAGAAACTGCCCTTTTTTTTTTCCTCCTACAGATATGTGGCAGTGAAGAATACAATGACTACTAATACTTAATACCACTGCCTTGATTCATGTGGAAGGACCAGCAATTTTACCCACATTCCTTCTGTACTATCAGTGCAAATGTCAATATAATGAAAAAGACGAATAATATCTTGGTATTATTATGAAAACAGTTCTGACCTCATGGTCTCCCTGAAAATGTTTTAAGGCCCCTAGAGGTCCACCCACCATACTTTGAGAACCACTGACCTAATTATATGTTGTTTGTGCTGCCAAAGCTGCAATAGCAGCTGTCAATCCCAGGCTTCCTGTGCTGCTGCACCCCTCTCTAATTGTTTGCTAGTGATTAGCAGACCAATTGTAGCATATACTTTCACTGATCAATAAATAAGTGGTCAGAAGTCATTTTGAGCAGCGGCCTTCCAGTTCTTTAAAAATAATAAAATTGACCCAAATACTTTGGTTGGAATTTCTAGAGTTGAAGACCATGGATCTTTTTGTCACCTGCCACTGGTTTCTTCTTCTTGGTGGTACCCTGGAAGTCAGATGCTGGATCCATGGTGATTGTGCTTTGGTGACAGAGGGAGGGCTCAGTGAAGGTCTTGTGTCTGACTCTGTTGGTTCAGTACCCCTACTATATTTCTGTGGCAATACTTCAGCCTTTCCATTAAAAATAATGTTCACTTGTTTAAGTGATAGATAGTTAGGATGGTAACTTGAGTTTTTGGCAAAACTATAAAGAGGAATAGACCAATATGGTTTGCAGGGTTAATGGGTTAAATAATATACTTAACAACTGGACAAAAATTAAAGGAGGCCAGGTTTTTAAACTGAGACCCATATAAAGCCCCAAGAATGGATAAACTTAGTTGAGTTCCCCTTATTTAGAGGACACCTGATACGCCTTGACTTTTGTTAAAACCTTCTCTTACCTTCTTTATATGTCCACCCACTTGAAGAAGATGCAAGGTTGACAATCAACCAATTGCAGTTCGTTGGTACACCTGTAGAAGAATGGAACTACCCCATCCCCACATAAGTGGAGGACTTAATTTTGAGCTATTGTCATCATCTCAGATCTTAAAAGGCAGTGATTTTAAGATACTTCATTTAAGCCTACGTCTTGAATAAGAAAAATCCAAAATGTGCAACATCATCATTAGCGATTTTCTCATTTATTTTATTATAAAAATTTTGAAACATTCCCCCAAAAAAGAGATTAATAGAATCAATATCTATAGACTCATTTAAGAATCACCTAGATTTAAGAATTGTTAATGTTTGCTATATTTGCTATATATTTTGGTCAAATATTTAAAAATAAGTTATAAGCATCATGACAATCGTAAACAACTCAGTATGCATTTAAAAAATTAAAAATATTTTTCTACATAATCATAATACTACCATTTCCTGCCTAACAAGGTTAACAATTCCCTAAAATCATTTAATAACCTGTCCATGGTCAAATTATCCATGGACATTTTGTCCCAAAATGTCTTTTACAGATTTTTTTTTAAATTTTTTTATTGGGGAATATTGGGGAACAGTGTGTTTCTCCAGGGTCCATCAGTTCAAGTCATTGCAGGGGGTGCAGCCCACCATCCCATGTGGGAATTGAACCAGCAACGCTGCTGCTCAGAGCTCATGCTCTTACCAACTGAGCCATCCAGCCGCTCCCCATGACTACTTTTTAACAAACGATTTATACTTCTTAACCCCTTCCCCTTTTCCACCCACACTCTTAACCCCCCTCCCATTAGGAAGTCATCAAAATGTTTTCTGTATCAATGAGTTTGTTTCTGTTTTGTTTCTTAATTATGTTTGCTAGATTCCACGTATAAGTGAAATCACATTGCATCTGTCTTTCTCTGTCTGATATATTCTACTCAGCACAACACTCTACAGATCTCTCCATGCCGCCACAGATGGCAAGAACCCATTCTTTTCCATGACCGAGCAATATTTCATTGTTTACATATGTACCACCTCTTCTTTATCCATTCTTTATCCATTCATCCATCGATGGACACAAGATGCCGCCACATCTTGGCCGTTACAAACAATGCAGCAATGAACATATAGATGCACATGTTCCCTTGAAGTAGTGTTTTGGGTTTCTTTGTATAATTATCCTGAAGTGGGATTACTAGGTCCTTCATTGTCTCTTCTTATAGCCTTTTTTTTTTTAAGTTTTTTTTTTTAAGGTTTTATTGGGGAAGGGGAACAGGACTTTATGGGGGAACAGTGTGTACTTCCAGGACTTTTTTCCAAGTTAAGTTGTTGTCTTTTCGATCTTAGTTGTGGAGGGCGCAGCTCAGCTCCAGTCCAGTTGCCGTTGCTAGTTGCAGGGGGCACAGCCCACCATCCCCTGCAGGAGTCGAACCGCCAACCTTGAGGTTGAGAGTATGCTCCAACCAACTGAGCCATCTGGCCACCCAAGAGCTGAGCGGCAGTTCATTGAGTTCATTCTAGTTGTGGAGTGCGCAGCTCGCTGGCCCATGTGGGAATCGAACCGGCAGCCCCATTGCCCAGAGCTCACGCTCTAACCAACTGAGCCACCCGTCCTAGCCTTTGTTTTAAAGTCTATTTTGTCTGGTATAAGTATTGCTACCCCAGAATTTTTTGTTTTTTTCATTTCTATTTTCATGAAATAACTTTTTCCATCCCTTTACTTTCTGTCGGTGTCTTTCAATATGAAGTGAGTTTCTTGTAGGCAGCATATGTAAGGGTTTTGTTTTCTTATCCATTCATCCCTCCTATGTCTTTTAATTGGAGCATTTAATCCATTTACATTGAAAGTAATTATTGATAGATATGTAGCTATTGCCATTTTATTATTCATAATTTTGATTTTTTTTTTCTATCTCAAAAAAGTCCTTCTAACATTCCTTGTAATACTGGTTTGAACTCTTTTAATACTGCTGATGAACTCTTTTTAGCTTTTTCCTGTCTGGGAAGGTCTTTATCTGTCCTTTGATTTTAAATGATAGCTTTGTAGAGTAGGCTTGGTTGTAGGTCCTTAGTTTTTATCACATTGAATATTTTGTGCCAATCCCTTCCTGCCTGCAAAGTTTCTATTGAGAAATCATGTGACAGTTTTATGGGCGCTCTCTTATAAGTTACTAGTTGCTCTTCTCTTGCTGTTTTTAGGATTCTCTCTTTATCTTTAACCTTAGCCATTTTTATTATAATGTGTCTTGGTGTGGGCCTGTTTGGGTTCACCCTGTTTGGGGCTCTCTGTACTTCCTGGACTTGTATGTCTATTTCTTTCACCAGGTAAGGAAATTTTTCAGTCATTACTTTTAAAAATACGTTCTCAATCTCTTGCTTTCTCTCTTCTCCTTCTGGTATCCCTATGATGCAAATATTGTTACACTTGATGTTGTCCCAGAGGTCTCTTAAACTTCGTTTTTTTTTTTTTTTTTGGATTCGTTTTTCATTCTACTGTTCCAATTGGGTGTTTTCTATTACCCTGTCTTTCAAATCATTGATCTGATCCTCTGCTTCATCTGGTGATTCCTTCTAGTGCATTCTTCATTTCAGTTTTTGTATTCTTCACTTCTATTTCTTTTTTATCATTTCTATGTCCTTTTAAATGTTTGCTATCTCTTTGTTGAAGTTCTTGCTACATTCCTTGAGCATCCTTATAATTATTGTTTTGAACTCTGTTAGGTTGCTTGCGTCCATTTCATTTAGTTCTTTTTCTGGATTTTTCTCCTGTTATTTCATTTAAGACAAATTTCTTTGTTTCCTTATTTTGGCTGCCTTTCTGTGTTTGTTTCTATGTATTTGATCTGCTATGTCTCCCAGTTTGGCTGGGCGGCCTTTTGTAGTAGGGGCCCAGTGGCACAATCTCCCTGGCCACTTGCTCCAGGTGCTCCAGGAGTGTCCCTTGTGTAGGTTGTATGTATCCTCCTGTTGTAGTTAGCCTTGATTGCTATTGGCACATCAGTGGGTGGGATTGACCCTCAGGCTGATTGGCTGTGGGGTTGGCCATGTCCACAGCTTATGGGCTGCTGTGTGAGGGGCTTACCCCACTGAGTGGGATTTGCCCCAGTGGGCTCTGATGCCTGTTGAGATCACCCTTTGTGTGTGCCACTTTTGGGCTGATTGGGTAGTGCTCTGCTGTGGTATGAAGCCAAGCTCCAAGCATGTTGGTTCTGGGGCCTCTTGGGAGGGGCCGTGGTGCAGGCCCAGGTCACCTACTGCCTGTGACTGGCCGGGTCCTACCAGGTAGAAGCTATAAAGTGATCTGTGATTATTCGCTGCCTGTGCTAAATCTACAGGCATGTGGGAGAGGCCTTGCTGTGAATTGAGGTCAGCTGCCTCCAGCACCAGGATTGGGGTAACTCGGCAAAAAGTCAGGATACCCTGAATCCTGCTGCCACCTGCCAGCTCTCTTAATGTTCAGTTGCAGATAAAGCCTTGTGCAGTAGGCAAGTTGGGTGAGGCCGGGGCTCAGGGAGTCACTAGAGTGGAAAGAATTGTTCACCAGGTTAATGTAAATTCTAGTTTGGTGCAAGTGCTGAGCTTGGAGCCACTCAGCAAAAGTCTCAGAGTACACTGAGGCCAGTTGCTGCTTGCCTGCTGCCTGCTGGACTCTGATAGTTTTCTAAGAAAAAGTGCAAAGTGGGCAGGGCTGGCTGCTCAGGAGAAAGTGCCTCCAGCTGAGTCAGTGGGGCAGAGCAGCAGAGCTCATCCGGCCAATCAGATTCAGATTCGGCCTGTGGGGGCTGGGCTCAATACAAGCAAGATGGCGTCTGCCTGCTGGCTGCAGGGAAGGAGGCCCTCCCACTGGGAAAATGCCGACTGTCCTCCATTCCTCTCCCTAAACCCACACACCTCAGTCTGTTTCTTTCCTGTATGTCTTTGAGACCCCCCCGAGTCACCATCCCTCCGCTGGAGCTTAAGGTGAGTGATTGCGAGTGGATGAGTCTGTGCGCGAGCTGTTTACAAGGACATTTGGGTTTCCTGCTGCCTTCCATCCCACCCAAACTGTCAAAATCCCCACTGTTTTTTACAGCTAGATAGTGGAGGCTGTTCTTCTAGGCGTTTGTAATCCAGGCTGGGGACTGGTGTGGGAGGCTGGGGTCCTTTGCTCCTCTGGGGGAAGCTCCACAGCTGATATTGCCCTTCTGATTCTCAACTGCTACATGGAAGTTTGGGGCCTGTTTTGTGTCTCTGCACCTCCTACCAGTCTCGTTGTGGCTTCTTCTTTATATTTTTAGTTATAGGACTTCTGTTTGGCTAGACTTCAGATGGTTCTCCAGGTTGATTGTTCTATAATTTAGTTGTAATTTTAATGTGTTCATGGAAGGATGCAGGCACAGTGTTTATATATTCCGCCATCTTGCTAAGAATAAAACCTTTTTTTTTTGGCTTGGATTAATTTTTTTCTGCGTGATTTCTTGTGTGAAGCAGGAAGTTAGTCATATTTCTTTTTTTTGGTAACTGTGAATGCTTCCAGTCTGCTATCACAGAAAAAAAATGTTATAAACTCATCACTATATACTGAAAAATTAATGTTTAAAAGAGTGTGCTTTTAGAAAATGTAATCCAAAGATATGTTCCATTTCTGCACTAAAAATGAGAATTTCATTAAAAGTGTTCTTTTTGTGAATTACATATTTCCCCGAAAATGGGCTCTTCTAATGTTATTTTGATTGAGTTGATGTATTCTATCCTCTAAAAGTCCTAAACCCAGTTATTTTGAACAATCTGGGAAGAGGCCTAAGTATAGTTTTCTTCCCCTGTGCAGTACTTTTGTTCTTCTAGACTTAAGAGCAATTAAATTTGGTGTGCTAACTGGTGATTGTAATCCCAGGATGAAGGGATTAATTCCCTGTGTTCTTGGATCAAATGTAAATAGAGTCAAGAGAAGACGAATGATCTCTAGATCCATCCATGTTGTTGCAAATGATAAGATTTCTTTCTTCTTTATGGCTGCGTAATACTCCATTGTATAAATGTACCACAGCTTCTTAATCCAGTCATCTACCGATGGGCATTTTGGTTGTTTCCATATCTTGGCTATTGTGTAAAGTGCTGCATAGGAGTGTATGCATAGGAGTGCATACTGATTTTTGAATTGGAGTTTTGGATTTCTCCGGGTAGATGCCTAGGAGTGGAATTACTGGATCATAGGGTAGTTCCATTTTCAGATTCCTGAGATACCTCCGTACTGTTTTCCATAGTGGCTGCACTAATCTGCAATCCCACCAACAGTGCACTAGCATTCCCTTTTCTCCACATCCGCACCAGCATTTGTTGTTTGTTGATTTATTGATGATAGCCATTTTGACTGGAGTGAGGTGATATCTCATTGTGGTTTTTATTTGCATTTCTCTGATGGTTAGTGAGGTTGAGCATTTCTTCATATGTCTTCTTGCCTTCTGTATGTCCTTTTTAGAAAAATGTCTCCTCAAGTCCTCTGCCCATTTTTTAATTGGGTTGTTTGTTTTTTTGGAGTTGAGTTGAGTAAGTTTTTTATAGATTTGTGATATTAATCCCTTATCAGATATATCATTGGCAAATATCTTTTCCCGTTCAGTAGGATCCCTTTTTGTTTTATTGATGGTTTCCTTTGCTGTGAAAAAACTTTTTAGTTTGATGTAATCCCACATGTTTATTTTTTCTCTTACTTCCCTCGCGCGAGGAGATATATCACTGAAAATCTTATGTTAAGTGAAATAAGTCAGAAAGAGAAAGACAAGTACCATATGATCTCACTTATATGCGGAATCTAAAGAAAAGAATATGTGAATGAACTAATCAGAGACAGTTTTGAGGGCACAAAGAAAAAACCGAGAGTTGTTAGATGTGCGGGGGTGGGGGTGGGGGTTGGGGATAAGGGGAAAGGTGAAGGGATTAGGAAGCAGCTGGTAACCACAAGATGGCCTCAGGGTTTTCTGAAAATTAATTTGGGGAACTTATTCAATAATGTCGTAAAGATTTTGTTGGGTATCCGATGGACATGCGTCCTATTTGGGAGACCACCTCAGAGATAATGTGGATGCCTGATCATGCCATTGTACACCAGAAGCTAAACATTAATGAATGCCAACTATAATTTTATATATATAATGTGATGGCTGGGTGTGAGGTCGGAGGGATAATGGATGGGGGGAGGGGGCTTCACAGTGTGAGGGATATAAATGATGAATGTCTAAGTATTACCTTGTCTTGTACACCTGAAACTAATAAAAAAAATAAATAAATAAATAGACATCAAGGGGGATCACTCTATTAAAAGGTATAATATTTCCAGAAAAAAAAATAGTTAATGTGAGATTTGGTGTTCTCCACCATTATTGATATCAAACTCTGATATCAAACTCTGATCCTATACCATTCTGGTAGGTGACAAATAGCACTTCATTAAAGTTTCAATTTGACTTCCCGAAAAAAAAAAAAAAAGAGAAGACGAATGAGAATTCAGGCTTTGTAAACTCTCAGATCTATGGGATTGACATTGATTGATCCTGAAGTGAATAGAAATATTGCTTAGTTCCCAGCAAACATGTTTCAAAAACACATTCTTTAAGTGGGTAGGGATAAATTGTGTCTTTGTTCTGGAGCGAGGAGACTGCTTGGTGGCATTAGGTCAGAGAGGGAGATGCCTTAATTCTGAAATAATATTCCTGGTGGTGCTAGGTCTTCTACTTCCATCTTCAAGGACCCACTCAAAATTTATCTCCAGAAGCTCTTCCCAGCTAACTCTACTCAACAAAAAATTTCCCTCCCAACATCTATTTACTTGCTTAAGACTTTCTAATAGCTTAGGTTTTATTTATGAAGAGTGTGTACTCCTCATTATGTCACTGGGCTATTTGTCCAGGGCTGCCTAATGACAACCTTTGTGTCATCTCTACTCCCTCATTCGACAGTTTTCTCACCAGAACAAGGCACATGAACTGCTAGGGTTTGGTGATTCAGGGTCAGAGTTTCACCTTCTGGATCTGTTGATAGTATGGCCTGTAGAAATACATTATTTATAATGACTTGAGCAATCCCTCTCCTGGGTATCTACCCAAAAAATCTGAAAACATTTATACATAAAGACACATGTGCTCCAATGTTCATTGCAGCTTTGTTTACAGTGACCAAGACATGGAAACAACCAAAATGTCCTTCGATAGATGAATGGATAAAGAAGTTGTGGTATATATACACAATGGAATACTATTCGGCAGTAAGAAAAGATGAAATAGGAACATTTGTGACAACATGGATGGATCTTGAGAGTATAATGCTAAGCGAAATAAGTCAGACAGAAAAAGTAGAGAACCATATGATTTCACCGATATGTGGTATATAAACCAAAAACAACAAAAGAACAAGACAAACAAATGAGAAACAAAAGCTCATAGACACAGACAATAGTTTAGTGGTTACCAGAGGGTAAAGGGGGTGGATGGTCGGAGATGAGGGTAAGGGGGATTAAATATATGGTGATGGAAGGAGAACTGACTCTGGGTGGTGAACACACAATGGGATTTATAGATGATGTAATACAGTATTGTACACCTGAAATCTATGTAATTTTACTAGCAATTGTCATCCCAATAAATTTAAAAAAAAATGACTTGGACTCTGTAAGCATGTCATATTCCAATGAGATGGAATTCAGTTCACAACAACCACTATCTAAACATTTTTGTACATTTTCAGTACATGTTTTAGCATTTAGTACATATTTTATACTAGGCATTGAGCTCATTGAAGAGAGGAGTTATATACATTGGATACACATGGGTTCAACCGAGGATATAATTTCACAATCATTGTTGGTCCCATTCACTTTACTTCTTCTATGATATTCTCTTTTACATTGCCATGTGTATAGTTAATAAATGTTAAAGTGTGTGGTTGAGATTATTTGTTACTAATGACTTTGGTGATACTTGTTCACATTTAGAAACCATTGCAGTAGACAATATGGAGTAAACTCCTAAAAAAAGGAATCTGGAGGTGAGGGGGCAATGAAGCTCATATTTTATTTCCCCATGACACTCAGAGGATTCCTCCTGATGCTGAAACATACATAATGGGACACAGGTGGGTGTTTTTGGAGAAAGGCTTAATACATTTCAACCTCCGTGGTAAGTGTCACAGTGAAACATAGCAGTACAAAAACTTTCTTCTTCCTTTTTTCTTCCCTTGGCACTTTGCCATTACCACTCATTCAGAATAACTTAGAAAATTTTCATCAATATTATTGTGGTTAAATGCTATAAAACTCGGGCACAAAATTATTAGAATCACACAAATCCGTAAGTAAAGCAATAAGAACCTAAAAAAATAAATGGGTGTAGAAAAAAAACGAGAAATCAGTCATTTGTTAACAAACTTGGAAAAATGTTTTAACCTTCTAGTAATAAAAGTGTAAATAGAACATTAACAAACCATTTTTTTTTTGAGAGATATTTAAGCAATGTTTTTGTCATAAAAGGTGATGTTTCCAATGCTGGCAAAATGGTAATAATATAAATAGTTATATTTTTATTAGAAGCCAATTACTTAATATCAAGATGGTAAAGATATTCATACTAGTTTGAGCAAATATTTTCACTTTGTGGAATTCACTGTGAGAAAATACTGTATATGTTTGAATATAAAATGAGGTTTATTTTCCTCAGAGAATAGAGTCCCTTATATTTAATTCCTTACAAAAGTTACAAAAAGCAATATTACTTTCATGCCATTATTTTATTTTGCACAGTTAAGTAGTGAAGACACATTATTCTGAAATGATCTTAATCAATGCTAGTTCATGAATGCTTATGAAAGTCAACTGATAAGATTAGTGAAAAAGATGACTACATAATTTAACAAAAATTTAGTAACTATTCTTGGGAGTGTGCCTTCAAAATTATACGTGTTTGATATTGTTTAAACATATCTTTTAAAGTAAATGTTTTGTGTGAAAATCAAGAATATCACTTACACAGGATGTGGAGTACAGCATAGGGAATAGAGTGAATGGAATTGTAATAGTTATAGACGATGTCAGAGGGGCAGTAGATTGGGCGTGGGGGGTTCTCACTTTGTGAGGCGTGTCAATGTCTAACTATTGCGTTGTTTTGTACACCGGAAACTAATAAAAAAAAGAATATCACTTACAAAATAAATAGCAAAACAACTATTTTGACGTTATGTGAGTAGATCTTGTGGTTTAAAAATGTGTTTTGTGGTAGCTTCGTATGTGTATTCATGACATGCTACGATTCAAACAACTTAGACACAAGTGAGTTTGATATGCTTTGGAGAAATGTTTGAAGATTTAAAACAGCCGTTCTAGTAATGACAAATATATCGATTTGAGGTGCCTGTGAGGAATTTGAATAAAATTTATGAACTATGAGGATGAAAAAAGCAGTATTTCAAAATTAATATACAATTTTATATAGTATGTGATTTAAAATATGCATGTTTAGCTAAATTAATAGATACAGTTTTTTAAAATAGAATTTGACAGTTTCATCTATAACCCTAAGGGTTTATATATTCAAGTTGTCCAAAAACCTAGAATCTTGAGCAAATGGAGGCTCAGGATTTCATATATATATATATATGGCTTATATGTATGTATATGTATATATAATTTCCTCATATACATATATGATAATTTTAAATAATGAAAACGTAGGTACAGATATGTTCACCACAGAAATTTTTATAAACTCTCAATCATAAGAGAACTGATTAAGTAAACTTTGATATGTTCCCAGATACAATATTAATGTGACTTATTAAAAATGCTGATTAGGAAAAGTATCTAATAACATAGAGAATTGATTTTACAATGTTTAGAAAGATACAAATGTGTTTACCAAGTATGATACACATACAGAGTATGTAAAAATCTACACATTGGAAAAAACTGAGAAGGAATACACTGAAATAGCAACTATAGCTGCTCTTTGGTGGCAGGCTTGATTTTTTTTTTTTCCAACATAGAATTCTATAATGATTTCTAGGGGAGGAAAGAGCGCAGGTTATTGAGTTCTAGCTCCCAGCCAATGTAGACAACCTTCCCAGGGCAGTCATCCACTTGAACTCATTTTCTGACAAGGATGCTTGTTTTACTGCTGAATGGCTTTCAAATATTCTAAGTTATTCATGTTGCTGAAATGAAATCTCTTTTTCCAGATATCTCCCCACCCCCCCAAACCCCCCGCCCGTCCCGTCCCACACCCCCCCACTAATTCTGCCCTCTGCTGGAATGAACAGGTTAATGTTCTCTGTCTGTGGGCTGCACCTCTTCCTGGACATGGGAAGGTAAGTGCCCACTCTGGAAAACTCCAAACTCTCCTTGTATGATCCACACTGAGACGTCAAAAAAGAGAGAACAAAGTTCTATGTTTTATTTTGGGCAGTGATCCTTCAGCTTTGAAAATTCTGCCATGGTTCCTTTAGTCTTTAGCTTATGGCTATTATCTCTATTAAAATACAATGCTGCCTCCCTCCCACCCCAATTTCAGAAAAGCTAAAGCCTCCATTTATTTTCATTATTTACAAATCACAGTTGATCCTTGAATAAGACGGGTTGAACTTTGTGGGTCCACTTATACATGTTTTGTTTTTTTCCCCCCAATAAATATACAGCCATCCCTTTGTATTTATCCACATATTCAACCAACTATGGATTTGGAGGGCTGACTGTATGCATTGTTCTGTGCCATTTTATATAAGGGACTTGAGCAGCCTCAGATTTTGGTGTAGGTAGGGTTCTGGAACCAATCTCTCTCAGGTACTGAAGGATGACTATGAAATTTTGGGGGAGTCAAAAGTTATGCACTGATTTCTGGCTGAGCGGGGGTCGGTGCCCTTAACCCCCACATTGTTCAAGGGTCAACTGTAATATGAATTGGTTTCAGATCATTTCTTGATGGTTTCAGTGGGAATAGAATGAAAGCATATGAGGGATAGGCTTTCTGAGGAAAGGGCACAGAAAGATGAGATTGGGTGACCTACTTTACAGTTTGCAGAGGGTTGGCAGCTGGCAGCCTCCCTTAGCTATTGCCAGGACTTTGGATTGTTCCAGCCACAGCTAAGCACTTTTTTATGGATTCTGCAGGATTCAAGGATTCTGTACTTCTTGAATTCTCATACTATTTTCTTTCAGAGATCCTAAGAAAACACTCATCCTAATACTGACCTTTAGATTTTCTGGAGAGATCAGGTTAGTACCAATTCAAGTGATAAAACTGAGTCTGCAACTGTATTTTCCCTGGTACTAATGTCTTGGTTTCTCTCCTTGCACTTGGTCTTTGCCCTTCCTACCTTTCTTTGTTATACCAAGTAGGCAGTGCACAGCAGGGACCATTTCTTGGGTTGGGGGATGGGAAGTAAAATAAAGCTACAGACTTCAGGAAAGACAGGGTACAATCTCTTATAGAGAGTTGTAGTATAAGGACATCCTTATCCTGGTACAAACTAGCAATGATTTATGGCTAGCAGAATCCCTATCACCATTGTCCTACATGTGGAAATGTTCTGCTGCCCATGGCTTTGAATTCCTATCCAGTGTATGATCACCACGTGGGATTCAGAGAGGGAGATGGGCAAGGTCAGTGATACAGGAAGGCATTATGTCAAAGTTTTGGATAGATTTTCAGGTTTTCCTAAGGTACATGTAAAGTTGTAATACCTACTTTCCAACAATTCCCTTAACTCTCACACTTCTAAATTCCCAACAGGAAGTATTAAATCCCTGAAGATGCTTAGGAGAAAGTCTCCTAGTCTCTCTCTTTGAGTAGGTGTTAGACAATTGAAGGAATCACAGGATGGGAATATCTAAGAAGCTGATTCTCATGCCTTACCCTGGTGGATGCTTCCTGAGTAGTTGGCAGTTGAGACCCACATCTGTTGTGAACTGGCCGAAAGCCAGAAGTTTTGTTCTCTGAATTGGAAAGGAACTCAAATGTGGGGTGTTAAGGGTATAGGGAACCACAGGATGTGGACATTCTGGGTCTCCAGTGCCTCATAAGGAAGATGCATCTGTTGGATTTGGCAGCTGGTGAGAAGATTGAGTCAGCAGCGGACATGAGCAGTTTCCCAGTACTTAGGTTCCACCTGTCACACCACTTTCCACGTCTCTCTTAGAACAGGGGTTTTTCCAGGTTGATTAGTCAATCTGTGTATAGTCAGGTCTGACTACTAGGATCAGTGTGATGGTGTAAACAATGCTGAATGACAAGATCCTTCCTCCAGATGTGATGGAGACCAGATGGCTTGGGGTGTGGAAACCAAAAAGCCATGGAAAAACCATGTTAACCCCTCTTGGCAAGCAATCTATCTGTACTGATAGTTGAGTTGATTGGTGTATGTAGGATATAGTCTCAGTTTTCACCACTGAATTCTTCATATGCAGAAACAATTTACAGGAACTGGTAGAAATATATCCAAATGGAAATACAGGGTGATTAGAGACTTGTTTATACATAGTTCTTAGAGTCTTTTGCATTGAAAAAAGGGAAAGATTTTACTCTGGAGTCTGATTCCCTTACTTTTACCTTGAGCTTCCAGACTAACACAAGATTATGTTGACTTGTTCTAGGTTATTTTTGAGTAGACTAGGTCTGCCATAAATACATGGTAGAATGAGGTGTGGTATTAGGAGTGCAAAAGCAGACCAGAGAGTTGGAGTTGTCTAAGGTAACAATGCTTCTTCCTTCATCGAAGGCATATGATTTGGGCAGCTCCATTATAGATCACAGAACTGGTGTATTTAAGCTTTTGCTCTGGAGTTTCATAAGATTCATATATTCCATAGAATCTAATATTCAGTTCTGAGCCTTTATAGGAGTGATATGTAGGTTTCCCAATCCTTTCTTTTCTTTTCTTTTTTTTTCAATTGGGGAATATTGGGGAACAGTGTGTTTTTCCAGGACCCATCATCTCCAAGTCAAGTTGTTTTCAATCTAGTTGTGGAGGGCGCAGCTCACGTGTGGCCCACGTGGGAATTGAACCGGCGACCTTGCTGTTATGAGCACTGGGCTCTAACCACTGAACAAACCTGCCACCCAATTTCTCAGTCTTTTCAATGGCAAATTATAGTGATGAAGTAGCTGGACCTGAATTTAGGTAGAATCTTCTGAGTCTTTCTGAGTCAGGCATCGTCAAGAGTCCTAACATTAATGACATTCAGGTGCAGCCCCAAAATGCTGCTCTGAGAACAGATCTCTGAGAAAAATGCTCCCAAATGGCACAAGGTGGTGCTGACTTTCAGCCGCATGAGTCTGGGTAGGGCCGAAAAGCAAAGAACAGAAGTAGGAAGAGACCTGGTTTGCATCATTTCCCTGTTGAGATGCAAATGGTCTGGGAAGGATCATTGTTGGACAGTGTAGGGCTCAGGTGAAGGAGGACGGGAGGAAGAAATGAGAGGTAAAAGATTTGTAGAGTATCTCTTAGGGGAGATACTCTTAGAGGAGATTTCAAAGAAAAAGTATGATTTTATAAAGTGGAGGCTAAAGGATCAAGAATAGAGAAAGAAAGATATTTATTAATAAATGCTGCAGGAGGCACTAAGTGAATGATTGGGTATGGAACAATAACATCGAGAACATTTTTACTGATGTTGTACTGTCCCAAGGTAGCCCAAGCTTGAGTTCTTTGCTCCTGAGAGCTGCCTGGGATAACAGAGAAATGGAAGAAAAAAATTTCTCCATAGAGCTTTCTGAAGACATTTAAAAATTTAAAACTTGTACATTGACCTTGTAATGGAAATGAGAATGCACAGGAAAGCCCTCTGGGAGTTAGCTTCAGAAGGGAAATACTAGAAAAGGCAAATAAGCCAGAGTGTTTACAGCAAAAGAAGAAATTCCATGCTTAATGAATGGTCAGATTTAACATAGCTGGGAACATATAATTTTCCATCAGAATAGTGGTAACAACATTTCAGTGAACTTGGGTTTGGATGCTGTGTGTTGAATAAAAATGGCAGCTGCTATTTTGTGTAAGTTCAGTCAGGAGATACAGGGGACAAGTAGTCTGAGCCCCGATTCTGCTGTTTAGCAGAGCCTCTGGCTCAGAAACGCATTGAGATGTCTTGTGTTTTTCACGTTTTGGTTTGTTTCTGAATGCTGTATGTATAGGGCTGTTATACCTGAGGACCTTGCCTTTTTTACCCTGTGTATGTGTGATGTGTGACACTCTGTGTTGGTGACACCAATGACTTATATGCAAGCTTTGCTTAAGATCTAACGAATATCAGTACTTCAGGTAGACTAAAGGATTGAATTCTGAGGCTATTACATACGAATATAGACTTTCTGGTTTTTTTCTTGCTGTCCCCAACTATAACCAGATAATCTTCTGTCTGGTTACTTGGGAGCCAAGTTACTTTCTTGCAGAAACATTCTAACGAGTTACTTTAGAAAACCTAAGAGAGTGTAAGACTAAAGACAAGCCACAGCCTGAAGCCCAGGCTGCTGTCTTGAGCACAGACGGGAGAATGTTAACAGCCAAGAAATATGAGGTCTTTGGCTCCTTTCCCAGAACTGCCAGGCTAAGACCTTGGCAGAGACTCAACAGGAAACTGAACTCCATTTGCATATCCTTTTATACATGAGAGATTAAAAGCTTTAACCTTGAGTGATCACAGTTTTTAAGAATCATGATGAAGGAGTGTCTCGAGGGAGATGAGCTGGAGGCAAAGCATGGTAGGTGTGAGGTTAGCAGTGACTTTCAATTCCCTTTGATTAATCATGAGTGTATTTTGTTTAGTTCTTTGTTTGATTTTATTCTTATTGGGTCAAAGCTAGGCAGGAATCTGTGCTTCCCAATCTTGGGAATCTGTCAAATTAGATCTCCTTTGTCCCACGGCTGCTTTCTCTTCATTCTTGCTGGGCAGAGACTTAGGGCTTATTAGTGCTGAAGGAAACTTAGAGATCATTTAATATAAACTCTCTACTGTATAGATGAGAATCTTATGCTCAAAGAGGTTAACTGACTTATCTAAAGAAGTAACTGACTTATCTAACAACTGACAAAAAGAAGTAAGAATTCTGACTCCCAAACAATTTTTTTTTTCAATAGGCTGTGAGCTCTTCTTAGCTGGTGGAAGTTTCATCAGCTCCTAGATCACTTCTTTCCAGCATGTGACTTTAGAACAGATACCCTCACAATCTTCTTCCATCAAATGCGTGCATTTCTGGCATAGAGCATCTCTGATTCCTTGGTTTTTGTTTCCAGATCCCCTGGACAATATACCTGTAGTTCTTTAATGGAAGAACCCACATGTCTGAAATGAGGCTATTTATACTTGGGATTTACGTAGGGGAGTTTGGTTTTCTTGGCCAAGTACCATAGTGAGAACTAACTCCATGTAGACAGCATGGGCAGCATGAGGATGGACAAATGTCACCCCTCACAGGTTAGTAACTAAACTTTATAGCTTCCTTTTCTAAGGATGGAAAAGATCTCGCTATTCCAAAAAGGGTGTGTTAATTAAATGTATCCTGAGACTGGGGAGGCCCTGCAGGAGAGAGTCCTCAAAGCTGGAGAAGGACAAGCTTTCTGCAAATTGAGACCCCCTTGTCCAGCTATTGTCTTAAGACATCTGAACCAAGTTTATTGAAAATGTATTCTCCTTGTTATTTCTGGTAAAGCTGGACTGGACTGGGCCACCGTCATCTGGTACAGACAAAGGGCAATGAAGAAGCCGTATGTCATCGGGGAGCCAGACAGTCACAATGATGGACTTGTCTTTCACTATCATTAGTGCGGGGAAAGAATTTAGGTTCTATGGGAAGAACATCCTGATGAAGTATTTTATGAAAAATGTACTGGCAGCACATTTGGATTTCTTGGTTTGGAAAAATGCGGGTTGTCAGTGTTCCCTCCCATTCTAGATCTTTTATTCTCTTCTTTTCTGGATAAAACCCGCCTTCCTTCTGACCATTAAGAGTTGAGGGGGATGGAGTATTAGCATTGTTGATTATCTTTGGTGTGCCGGTCACCTAGATATGCCAGGCGCTTTCTAGAAATGATTTAATTTAATCCTTATAATAACTCTATGAAATAGGTACTATTATCTCTATTTTATGGGTGAGGAAATAAGAGGTTTAGAGAAATTAAGCAACCTTGTTCAAGGACCCACAAGAATAAATGAGGCGTGATTCTCACCAATTTTGGTCTAATTCCAGAGCCCATGCTGTTTTTACCACTAAAAGAACTCACAGATAAAAACATATGTACAGTTTATAGATCAAAATCTACTTTTTAGATCAAAATTTTAAACTTGTTCATTTTAAGATCAGTGAAAGGATCTTGCGAAAGTTAGGGACAATTTTCAAATTATTGTTTTTAGGTTCAACACATATTAATATTTTTGTGAATGATTAAGCATATTTATTTTTGTATATCACTTTACCTATCGGCACTATATTGACACCTATTTAAGAGAGGAAAATACACCTACTTAAATTGTGCCATAAAATTTTTGTTAGCACAATGGAGATGTTTTCATGGATCTGCAAATGTGCTAAGGATTATAGAAGGTAATTATCTGGAACTCAGAGAAAACCCCACTCCCATCTTTCTTTCATTTCAGCATGATTATGTGTTTTACTCTTTCTGTCTTTTCCCTCCAATATCCTAAAAGTCAAGGGCTAAGAAAAGAGACCATGATGGATGGTCAGCTCCTCCTGAGAAGCAGGTGTGAGTTAGATGTTCTGACTACCCAGCTGTCATTCACAACAATCCATCTGCCCAACAAGACTCTGGAAGGGTCACTGAGGACTGACTTCTTAAGGCCCTCATCACATCTCTCCTCATGCTTTGGCCCAACCAGCTCTGGATGCAGTTAAGTTGGAAGGTGAAAAGACTGGGAAATTCAAAGGAGCAAAGTGAAGAGGTTGTGTTTCACATGAGAATAGGAGTGTAGTCCCAAGTCTAATCAGGGTAGAGGTGTAGGCCTGGGAGAAGGAGACCCAGCTGGAGAAAGATGACTGATCGTACATGCAGGTTCTCCTTTTGTTCTACCTACCAGAGAACCTCAGTTTCTCTATGGTTCGCTGTGGTAAAAGCACAATACTTGGCTGAGTCCTCTGGTTTCAGTGTGTTGGTTGGAAATACAACTGATTTTGGTTGTTATTCCTGGTAATAACAAGTTTTCTCTCCATGGAAGATGTGTAATGCTTTACACCCTTCCCCCCAAAAAGCATTTTTGAAAACATATTCTAATTTTGAAAACATATTCACATAGTCTTTCTGGAGCTTGGAAGTACCCATTCATTGAAAAGAATCCCGAAATTAAACCCAGATGTGTTTCAGGTGATCATTAGGGAGTCCCCTGCATTTCTCACAGTCCCCCCAAAAGCCACTAGCTGACTCAGTGACTGGACCTCTGGAAAAAAGGAAGCATGGATAAGAATTGTAAGAGACAGACATCATAGTACCTCCAAAATGGTGACTCCTGCAATACCCTAGAGAAACAGAACAAGGGAGGTCAGCCCAGGCAGACACCACATGCTGGAGACGAAGGCTGGAAAGGTGCCCACAGATACACCATGGAGGCTATTGGTCTTCTTGGATGCAAACTGTAAGGATTGTATCAGGGGACCCGAAAGGAAGTAGCTCTGCCCTCCTAGCATAGCTTCCTTTTATAAAATAGAGCCTACTGCAGTCAGAAAGGACTCTGGGAAGGTATTGGACCCACTTTTTTGCCCACTGATTTTTAAAAAAGTTTCTAAATAAGCTCCAAAAAAAGGAGACTCAAGTTGTGTGGTGCAGCACCTTTGGAGGAGGCTGCCTGGGCTTGTGTCCAGGCTCAGGTACTCACCCGCACTGTGACCTTGGGCAATGCCTTATTCTTTCCTTGCTTCAGTTTATTCATCTATACAGTGGGGATAATAAGAACAATGGGCCACTGGGAAGATTAAATACATCAAAACATGTAAACTACTTTGAACAGTGACTTGCATATAGAAAAGTGCCCTGTGCCTGTAGGCTATCAGTTATTATTAGTGGTAGTACCTCTTTACAGTTGTGGATGATTTTCATTTCAAGACTTCATTTTTAACTTCTTTTTGCTGAAATTTCAGAATGTTTTCTCTTTTGCTCAGTTCATAGGAAATGGGGACAACTGATCGTAGACTTAGAGAGGGTGAGAACTGGAAGGCTGTATCTGTTCTAGCTCCTTGACCTTATAAATAAGTCTGGGGAGGTAAAATTCTCACAGGGCAGAACTAGGTTTTTAACACAAGTTTCAGTCTAGTGGGGATTTTTCCACTGTGTAGTAACTCTTCACATGTGCAATTCAACATTGTCTAATTTCTCTAAGACTTACTTGGGGTAACGTGGAAACATATCAGGCCTGTGACCCTGTGGGATGGGCTGACCACAGCTGAGGATAATAACACTGTCATTTTTACACTATTATAGCACTTCATTGGCTTTCACTTCCTTAGCAGCATTGTCATGTTGTTGACTTGTACTCACTTTGAAAAAGAAAGAAAGGGAAATTTTGGTCTCTGAATGGAAGGCAGGCTCTGGCCATGGAGCCGGTCATTGCTCAGCAGGGAGGATCGGAAGCACTGCCACAGGGACAAAGGGCAGGGGGTGAGCGCAGGGTCCCTGATGAGTGGGGTTTATTTAGGTTGAGAGGAGCGAGGGAAATCAGCTTTTCTTCTTTCATCCGGAAGCATGTGCTGAACATCTGCTCCCGGCTCATATGATGCGAGGCATCCGGAGGAATGCAAAAGAACCCAGGGCAGGGTTGAGATTTCAAGGAGCTCCTTTAGAAGGAGGTAGAAAGCAAAGACTGAGCCCTCTGGAGTTCTTTGAGGGCTCTGTAGTCCCACAACACAGAGGCAACTTCTTGCTCTTCAAACCACAAAGGCACTAGAAGGGGCTCAGTGCAGCTGGGAGGAGAAAGATTTTTCCAGCTGACTAGAGCGGATGAGACTGGAAATAAATGGGCAATAGAGTACTTCCCGTGGCAACTAGGTGTCAGGGTGCGGTGGAAGGTGTTCTTGACCAGGAGTGGGGGGTGGTGTTGGGGGCGTCGGCTCTTTTGGCTTTGCCACACAGCTGGCTGTGTGATGGTAGGAATCTTAATTTCTCCATTTCTCAGTTTCTACCTCTTCAATTGAAGAGGTTGAAACAGGAGGTGATTTAAAGTTTTCACAGTTCTAACTGTGTGTGTGCATGCGTGTGTGTGTGTGTGTGTGTGTGTGTGTGTGTGTAAAGGGGTAGGGCTGTGGGGCTGAGCAGGGAATCCTTCAGATGGAAAACATGATGGTTTGGATGCTGAGAAATGCACCAGCTGTGAATTCAGAGATTTTTAAGTTGATTTTTACTACAGAGGAGGGTTATTGCTACTGAGCCACGTCTCTGATTTCAACTTACTGTGCCTGTTATACTGACCTCTTTGTGGTTCTTTGTGTCCCTGTTTATAAACTTGGCACGTGAAACACTTCTTTTCCTCTTTAGATAACTGAGGCAGTTAATCCTCTGTCAATCACTCATGATCATAACGTGTGCTATGCAAACACAGTTGAGGTATTTATGGCCTGAGAGCGCAATGTGACAGAGCTTCTGACAACGTATACTCTGACTGTTTCTCCTTTGTATTGTCCCCATGGATGCTGACTGCTCACCTCAGGTGGCAAGTGAAGACGGAAAGTGCCTCTGGGGCCTTCCGTGGGCATACCCAGAAATCCTAGTAGAGGGTGAATCTCTACAACTTTGTTAGGAAATGTAAAGACGCTCCAGCTTTCTCCACAGTTACTCCACATCCCTCAGGGTTATCTGTGGCTGGCTTCTTGGAGATGAGGAAAACCCAAGAACATCACTGAGATGAACACAGGCTTTATTTTAGCTTCCTAGTCTATTTGGACAGTTTTTAGGAGGCACATTGGTCTGCAAGTGTAGATGAAACTGCAGATTCTCTCCTGGGGCTGCTGGAGTCGGTTTATCTTGGGGGCCAGTGAGAGAAAGGCGTCATCCAACTTGTATCCTTTCCTTTTATTGTTGGGAAGAAACACTCATCAATCCATTGCAGGTGGTGACATTAGTAGGGAGAGAAAGCAAAGGTCTCAGTGTTACATGCCCCGTATTCCATTTGTCAATAATCCAATTCGGCTACCTTCCATTTCACATTCTCTTTTGACCTTTTTAGGACTGTTTTTCCCCTCTTTGTGCTAATTAATGACATTCTATCACTTGATTTGAAAAATGAAAGCCTGACCTATTGAGGAGACAGTTCTCAGCAAGATAAGAAGAAAAAACTATTGCCTATTCCCCCAAGTACAGGAAAGCTGGTACTATTATGTGTTATAAAGCTGGACATGAAATTATTATTTCTAGCAGAAAAGTCTGGCAAACACCCAGACTCGAAATCTCGAAATATTACTCTTCCAGCCCACCCTTAGGTCTTTGCTAATATGTGACCTCACTGTAGCCTTTCTTGACCACCTGATTTAAAATAGGTATCAGCCCCCCCTTCCCCCCAGAGCATGCTTTTTCTCTCTCCGTGAAAGTCTTCTCCATGGCAATTATCACCATTTAACATATATTTTCCTTATTTTATGTTATATTTATTTTCACTAAAATTAACTCGTGAACTTCTGAGTACTGTATTTACAGTGTGTGTAGAAAGGTACCTGGCACACAGTAGGTACTTAATAAATTGCTATTGAATAAATAAATGTATGTTGTTATATTCTATGAAAGCAATTTTAACCTCCAAAAGTCTATACTTTGCATTCATTTTTTTTTCATAATAATTTGTTGCCCTAGCAATGTATTTGTAGTGACATTTCTGTTTCCGAAAGTTATACATATTCATGAGGTTTTGTCCTTAAGCCAGAAAAGAATAATTTAAACTTTCCCATTCTCCTGCATGTGTGCAGGTAAATAGAAAACTCACAGCTATTAGATTTCTTAAACAGAGTTTGAGAACCTGCCTTATTTAAATTAATACAAGCAATTGCATTTTGGCTTGATTTCCTTTGTCTTGTCACCAGGTCTTTTTCCTATTGAGTGTGGCATGCTAGGTGGCACGCTGCTCCTTGGGAACCTTTGAGAATCCTGGGTACGCCTTCAGAGAATTTCTTCGGTGTTTGAGATACACGACTACACTGTTACCATTCATAATCTGTCGGTTTATCTGTGAATTGTTAAAAAAACAAGACCTGAGAGGTTCTGCAATTCTTGAAGAAATCCAAAATCATTTGGTGCTGGTGGTAGTGGTGGTGGTGGTGGTGGTGGTGGTAGGTTGAGGGGGAGTTTGGAATTACTCTTTTGGTTAGGAAAACGTGTTATTATGGCTTTGGGTCATGAAATAGCTTGCCCCAGCAGGTCTGTTTGGAGAAAATGTTCGCAAAATTTCTTTGTGGAATAAAGTAGAAATGTTCAGCTTTTTCCCTGATAGTCAAGACTCACTGCCTGGAGCCTTGCGATTAAAAGGAGAGAAAAGATGGTGAAAGGGAGAAAGGCTGTTATCCTCCCCATTTTACCCCTGCCCTGGGCAGATGTCCAAGGAACATAGGAGCACTGATGTTTGCTTTCCAAGAGTAAGTTATTTGATGTTCTAGAGAACTCTGTTAGCAACCTTTCAGACAATCTTGTTACAGTCAATAGAATTTTGTTAGTGGATAAACGAGGCTCAGAGAAAGCGTCTCAGAGGGCAACATTAGCATCAGTCTGTGTACTAGTGCATTCCCAGCATCCAGCACAGTACCGGGAATGTAGTACACACTCATTAAATACTTCGTTCACTTGTTCATTTAGTACTTTTGTTGAGTGCCCATTTTGTGCCAGACTTATTCTGAGTGCTGGAATTAAAGCAAGGAATGAAACACTCAAAAATCCCTGCCTCACAGAGCTGTAATCAGGTGGAGAGCTAGACAAGTAAATAAGCAAGCAAAATATATGGCACATCAAATGGTGATAAATGCAATGGAGAACAATTAAGCTCAGAGGAGGGATGGGGTTTGCTGAAGGAATGAATGAAATGCTCTGACAAAAAAAAATCAGAGATGCATAATCCTGTCATTTCAATTAATATTTAGAGACAATATGTTGAATTGAAGAAGAGTAGGAAAGAAGCCTTGATTCTGGGATATCTTCACCTTCACCAATGTGGACAATTTGTTAGGCAGCTCTTCCTGTCTGAGACACTGCAGCGGGCTCAGACCCTACCTACCTAAAGCAGAGAAAGTTTGCTTTGAGCTCAAATCTCATTTGTGTGAGTGCTCAACGCACCTAATTCACAACAGTGCTTTCTGTGTCAGTTTGCTCAGTTTGAATGCAGAGAACTGTGGATGACAGATCTTGAGGGCCTTTTGCTGCCTTGGTTTAATTGATAATAGAGAATTTGGAAGAGACCAACTCAGACACTGCCTCACACTACAGATACAGATGCGTGGTAAAGTTGGCAATTCTCTGGACCTTCCAGAGACCCATGGAATTTCTCCAGCTCTCATTCTACCAGCCCCAGACCACTGTAGCTGCCATTCTAGGCAGGCTCCTGAAAAGGAAGTGAATGAATGCATTAGTGCCCCAGAAACTCTAAGGGAGTCTAACAGGTATTACCTTTGGCAAGAACCAGAAGAGAGGGATATGTGGGTCCATTTCCCATACTGTGGCCTGGGAGAAAAGATGCTGACTTAAGGCTTAGGAGCATAAGGGGCAGGCGGCTGGGTAGCAGCTGTTCCTCCTTCACTCAGAGGAGTGAGGCATGTTTGGAGAACAGCCTGGAATCTAAAGTTGCAACTGGTGTTTTAGAGCAGGGGAGGTTGAGTTGAGAGGTGGAAGGAGTTAGATACCCCTACCCCAAACCCCTCTCCTGGGGACTGGCCAAGGAGTCAAAGGCAACTTTTGTATCACACAGATGACTGGATTTCATGTACTTGTTCTCAGCTGTTCTTTAATTCCGATATTGTTATAGATGATGTATTTCTTTAGTATGTTCCATAGCATCTACTCCAGTGCCAGGATAGGCAGCCTCTGACTCAGATCCAGTTCCTGGTTCTGCTTCTGTAACCTTAGGTAAGCGATCCAGTCTCTGAGGCTCAGTATCCCCATCTGTAAAATGGAGCTGACAGTGACCTCACAGGTTTGTCATAAGGATTAAGTGAGTCCATACATAACACGTGGCTGTACTCAGTAATTTAGTTCACTTTCTGCTCATTGATTCCTCTTTATATTTGCTCTTTCCTATACATAACATTTATTGAATAGCTACTATGTACTGTGCAATTTACTCAGTGTCTATTGCTAGCTTTTTACACGAACACTATGAAGTGGGAACTCTTATTGTTACCCCCGTTTCAAGGATGAAGAGATATAGATGATTTTAGAAGGCAGGATGAAGCTTATATCAGGACCACAAAATCTCACAGTTAGAAAACATCTGAGATGTCGTCTGGGACCACTGTTCCATTGTCCCAGTTTCTGGACAGATGGTCACGGAGCATCAGTTTGAACAGGTCTGGTCGCGAGGGCATAGCCCCTGTTGTTCCTTATTTCTGACACATCCTGGAGACGGCCTCCTCTCAGGTTCCCCCACCCCCATGAATCGCATGCTATGTTCTGTAGCACAGACTCCTAAATCTGAAATCTGTCACCCTCCCTTACCAGCAGTGATACCTTGGAAAAGTGTTTTAGCTTTTCTGTGCCTTACTTTCCTCATTAGTAAAATGGGGATAATAATAGAAAATGCGTCCTAGGGTTGTTGAAAGGATTCAATGATAGAACACATGTAAAGGGCTCAGAGTAGTGCCTGGCATATAGTAAGCACTCAACAGATGTTAGTTGTTGTTACAGCTAACATAGTTTTATGGATTTGTCCAGATATGTTTCCTCCTCCTCCTCCCCAAAGACATTTTCCCTTGTCTCTGTCAGAGGGCCCATTGCGTCTCTTCCTAGGAATCCATCTTACAAGGCTTAAAAACTATGGTACCAAAATGTTGACAATATCTGCCTAACAAGCTTCCAAATATCATCTTTTTCCAAAGTCATGATTTCAAACTGGGAGAAGAATTGTACTCTTTCAGTCTTGGAGGTGCACTCCACCTTCCTGTGTAGTGTTGGTTCAAAGAAAAACAATTGGATACGAGTAGCAGGCAGAAAGCTGGATGAGTCGTGATAGCGTCTGTGTGGTAACTTGCATACATCCTAGGAAGGCTGGGTTCAAACTCCCTTCCCACAATGTAGGGCTCAGCGTGCCCAGTCTGGATGGGGATCTGGGAATCTGATTTTAGCCAAGGGCGGAGTCAATATTCAGAGTCTTGAGACGGTTCAACCAAACAAAACATCCAACAGGATAGGGCAGAGAGGGGAAAAGCCAGGTACAGGCTTATGTTGGAATTAGGACCCTAGGACAGAGTGAGTGGGTTTGAGATGGAGAGTTGAAAAGAGAGATTCCCTGAAGGGTTGGAATGTAGCTGTTTGGGGAGATAAATGATAAGAGCTCATAGGGAATCATGGCTAAAATGCACTGAACAATTATACATTATAACTACATATATTACATACGAGGTCAGACAATTAAGTTCGCAAACTCATCCTGGAAACACTGCTTCATACCTCATTGCTGAATATCAGATCAGCATGGTCATCTTTGAAGCACTCCCCTTGGGAAGCTATGCACTGATGCCACCACCTAGTCCACCCTTCAAAGCAATTTTGGAACTCTTTTCCTGGAATGACCTTCAGAGCTGTCATCGTATTACCCTCGATGTCCTGAAAGTCATCAAAATGTCTTTCTTTTAATATTTCCTTTATTTTCAGGTAAAGAAAGAAGTCATTGGGGGTCAGATCAGGTGAGTAGGAAGGCATTCCAATATAGTTATTTGGTTACTGGCTAAAAACTTCCTCACAGACAGTACCATGTGAGCTGGTGCATTGTCGTGATGCCAGAGCCATGAATTGTTGGCAGAAAGTTCAGGTCGTCTAACTTTTTCACGCAGACTTTTCAGCACTTCCAAATAGTAAACTTGGTTAACTGTTTGTCCAGTTGGTACAAATTTGTAATGAATAACCTCTCTGATATCAAAAAAGGTTAGCAATATCATTGCAACAAGTTCTCAAACCTAATTGTCAGACCTCGTGTGTGTA
Source organism: Rhinolophus hipposideros (assembly GCF_964194185.1). NCBI lineage: Eukaryota > Metazoa > Chordata > Mammalia > Chiroptera > Rhinolophidae > Rhinolophus > Rhinolophus hipposideros. The sequence goes on from NC_138051.1 coordinate 29,203,597, forward strand.
TTATATGTACATATATGTGCATATATATATGTGTGTGTATATTGTTCTATTTATAGTTATCTATCTATCTATCTATCTATCTATCTATCTATCTATCTATCTATCTATCTATCTATGAAAGGTCAGGCAGAATCACAAGAGGTGGGAAGATTGGGAACACGCTTGGTGGAATATGAGGAGTCCTGACTAGAACTGTGTATGTCTGGCAAACTTGTTAGCCTTTTTGTAGTTCTATGGAAAATAGGATGTTTGATTAGAAAGGTTAGTTGGAGAAAGTATTCCCTAGACATTGCTTGAACTAGTTTAATAAGGCTTTGAAAATTTTTATTTTAAATGAAAAAGATATTTTTTCAACTTTATTGAAGTATACTTGTTGTGCAATAAACTGCACATATTTACTGTGCGCTATCTGATGAACTTTGATATCGCTACCATCCATTACCATCATCAAGTTACTGAACATATCCAAAAGTTCCAGGGAGGTATTTTATAAGGTGAATGGTAGATCTTGACAAGGCCAGAAGAAAAGCCACAGGTTCAGCCTCAGAATAGGTTGTCCATCATCTAAGTCTGGGAAAGCACATTTTTTAAGATAAAAGTGAAGTTTAAATTGAGCCATCTACAGAAGGATAAAGAAGACATTTTTCATGTTTTATTTTTAGCACGTATGGAAGTCAAAAGGTAGAGCTGGAAGGGAGGTCAAAAGGCCATATTCAGTCAGTAATCATCAAAACAGCACAGAATGCTAGAGATTGAGTCTTGCACTTCATGTTGGGCAAGATGACAGGCAGTGCATACACTTGGTGCTGAAGGAAGGGAACCTCCCGTCCTCCTCCAGCCCCTCTTCTAGAACAGCTAGATTCATGGTGTATGTGGTTGGGGAGAAACTGGATGTCTATCACCTATAGTCATACTTTGGAAAGTGCCTTTTTAATCTATGCCACCCCCTAAGCTCTTTGGGTGTGTGGTCAAATCTTTTATGAAGCTCCAAGAAAACCGTTAGCAGTGTAGTGAATGCTACAACTCCTGACTTTGGCTCTGTCTCTCCTCTTTCCTGTCCCATACTGGGCCACACCTATCTGACCATGAGAATGCATGGGGAAGCCATGAGTGACAGAGCCTGGCCCCCATTTCTTAAACTATTTATTCAAGAGAAAATCATGATCTTGTTGGCACTGCTGCTCTACATGGATCTCTATGGTTTTCGAGCGGCTCAGTAGTGGGCCTGCGGCAGGGTGGTGGTCGACAGAGCAGTAGTAAAATCCTTCATCTCTTTCTGATACTTCAAAGAGCTCAAGTACAGCCTGGTTTTTTGAAACATCAGTTCTACCTTGGCACCTGTTCTGGAAACCAGGGCCAAACACGCCCCCTTCTCGGTATATGAAAGCCATTGTGCTCCTCTGGGTCTTCCTGTACCAGGTGACGTAGTAGTAATTGATGTTTTCTCTTTCCATGGAGTACCTGAAGGTGGCAGAGCCCCCTTTGGACACAGTCACGACTTGGTCTTGAGGCACTAAAATGAAATCTGACATGGCTCCTGAGAGAAAAGACAGAAAGGGGCTCAGTGAAGACTGGGGCTGGGGTTGCTGAGTAAGGGGCACTGTCTGAGAGTGCCAGGCTCTGGCAGCCTTGGTGTCTCGTTGCTCAAGTCTTGCTTAGTTGAAGTTCTAGGATCTGCCTTACCTGCCCAGAAGAGGGTGAGATAGACGAAGGAGCTGATTCTCTGCATGGCTCCACTCAGAGACAGTTCTGCCTCCCAACTCGCCCTCTGCCTGGTCCCTCCTCTGAGTCAACCCTTCTCTATGACACATTTCTGACTGAGGAAACCAGTCCCTGTCAGCAGCTGTTCTGTTCCCCAAAAGAGGTTTTGCCAATCACAGGAGGCTTGCAGAGACTGCTGCCTGCTAATGGGATGACAATACCACCTTCAAGATTGATAATGTGTTCCAGATAAGGAAGGTCAATTGAGAAAAGGTTAAAGCAGCTTATTTGATTGATAACAAGGTTCTGCTTCCCGCCCTAGAAGTTAAGTTTGATATTGTTGCTCCATTTTCATGTTAGATGTACTTGTACGCTCTGTGGTGATGTTACAGTGAATACCAAAAAGAATTATTGACATTTACAGCTGTAATCAAAAGAACCATCAAATGAGGAGATCGATAGTATGGACTACTGGTGTTGTGATGATGTGTTTACTGCAAACTCCCTCCCGGCGAAGTTGGATAAGGGTGATTCACCCAAGTGTAAAAGAGCAAGCCAGTGAAGGATTGTTTCAAATTTGAGCCGGTTTCCTGATCTTTATTGAGCTCATCTGTCTTATTTTTTGAAGATAGGTCACCTATGTTGAATTACACAGAACAAAATATTATAAAGAACTTAGAAACCCCTATTACATCTCAGTTTATGACAGCCTAATTATTTTTTTTAGTTTTATTTATTATTTTTAAAGATTTTTGTTAAAATATAGCTAACATACAATATTATATTAGTTTCACGTATACACAATAGTTATTCAACATTTATACACCTAAAGAAGTGATCACCATAAGTCCAGCAGCCATCTGACACCGTATCACACTACCACAATATTAGTGACTGCATTCCCCAGGCTGCATATTACATCCCCATGACTTTTTTGTTTTATGCCTGGAAATTTGGACCTCTTATTTCCCTTCCCCTTTTCCCCCTTTTAAAAATTTTCAAGTACAGTTGACAGTCAATATTATTTTATATTAATTTCAGGTATATAGTACAGTGGTTAGACATTTTTTTTTTTTTTTTTTTTTATTGGAGAAGGGGAACAGGACTTTATTGGGGAACAGTGTGTACTTCCAGGACTTTTTTCCAAGTCAAGTTGTTGTCCTTTCAGTCTTAGTTGTGGAGGGCGCAGCTCAGCTCCAGCTCCAGTTGCCATTGCTAGTTGCAGGGGGCACAGCCCACCATCCCTTGCGGGAGTCCCACCGGCAACCTTGTGGTTAAGAGGATGTGCTCCAACCAACTGAGCCATCCGGGAGCTCAGCGGCAGCTCAGCTCAAGGTGCCAGTGTTCAATCTTAGTTGCAGGGGGTGGAGCCCACCATCCCTCGTGGGACTGGAGGAATTGAACTGGCAACCTTGTGGTTGAGAGCCCACTGGCACATGTGGGAATCGAACCGGCAGCCTTGGGAGTTAGGAGCACGGAGCTCCAACCGCCTGAGCCACCCGGCCGGCCCAGTGGTTAGACATTTATATAACTTAAGAAGTGATCCCTCTGACTAGTCTAGTACGCACATGGCACTATACGTAGTTATTGCCATATTATTGACTATGTTCCCTATGCTTTACATCCCCGTGACTACCAATTTTGTAACTACCAATGGTACTTCTTAATGTCTTCACCTTTTCACCCTGTCCCCGACCCCTGTCCCATCTATCACCCCAATAAATCTAGTACCCATCGGACATCATACATAGTTATTACAATATTGACTATACTCCTTATGCTGTACCTGCATTCCATGACTACTTTGTAATAACCAATTTGTACTTCTGAGTCCCTTCCCCTTTTTCAACTCCTTCCCCATTCCCAGCACCCCTCCTTTCTGGCAACCACCAATATGTTCTCTGTATCTATGAGTTTGTTTCTGCTTTGTTTGTTTATTTTCTTTAGATTTCACATATAAGTGATATCACATTGTATCTGTCTTTCGCTTATGATAGCCTAAATTTATACGTTTTCAAAAAAGAGACATGCTTGAACTTTTGGGACCTATACTTTTATTTTATTTTATGAAATTTTTTTATTAGTTTCACATGTACAAAACACTGTAATAGTTAGACATTTATCGTTTATATCCCTCACAAAGTGAAAACCCCCTACCCCCAATCTACTACCCCTCTGACATCGCATGCAGCCATTACATTTCCACTGTCTCTATTCTTTATGCTGGACCTATACTTTTAAATTTCAAGACCAATAACCTATGACATTTTTAAATCAAACAGGTAAATTAATACTTGAAACGAGATGGTGTCTCTTAGTTCTGGAGACTAGAAGTCTGAAACCAAGGAGTCAGCAGGGCTGTGCTCCCTCTGAGACCTGCAGGAGAATCCTTCCTTGCTGCTTCCTAATTTGGTGGGTTGCGGACAATCTTTGGTGTTCTTGGGCTTGGCTTGTGGCTGTATCAGTTCAATCCTTGCCTTCGTGGTACACAGTGTTCTCCCTGCGTCTGTCTTCACATGGTTGTCTTCTCACAAGGATGCCAGTCATACTGGATTAGGGGCCCACTCTACTCCAGTATCACCTCATCTTAACTAATTACATCAATAGCAATTGACCCCATTTCCCAAGAAGGTCACTTTCTGAGGTACTAGAGGTGAGGACTTCAACATTTTTTTTTTAAGGGACACAATTTAATCCACAACTCCTGCCCACACCTTTCACTAGTGTCCCTCTTGTTCGAGTCCCTGGAGTCAATCCTTTGAGAGTACCCTCTGTCTCCTGCTGTGACTCTGCCTGATAATACACCAGGTACAGAGGGCACATATAGGGAAAGGACATGTAAAAAAAAAAAAAAAAAAAAAAGCCCTGAGGTAGAAGGAAGTGCTATGGGCTTAAAGCTGCACAGATATCAATTACTAGATAATTGTCTTCCTTGATAATTACTATTGAAGTACCTCAAATTATTCAGAAGGCCATTCTGAAAAATCCCAAGAATGCTCTCATGTCTATGGCTGTGATTTATCTGCCACAGGTTAGTGTAATTTTAGGAGTTTATGGTAAATGGGCAAAAACAACATTCCTCTAGACCTGAGTAGGAGAGTCAGTATAAACAGTAAGTCAAAGCTAGAGGTAGAAGACAGAAACGGGGAGGGAACAAGTTATGATCGGTGGAAGCTTAGGGCAGAGCATGACTAGAAGACGTGCCATGCCCGGTCTGGGAGTCAGGACCTGCTCAGATGCCTTGGCCCAAGCCTTTGGCAGGAGAAAGATGGAACTTGAACACAAATGTAGCCTCCCAGGGGGTGCCCACGTGGAAGGTAGAAAAATGTGCCAGGTTCCTGCCCTCATACTCCACCTTTCTCAGGTTCTGTGCAAGCTGTGTTCCTTGTGCTCATTCTTTCTGTGTCAAGGCCAGCAATTAGGCCACGACTTTCCATGACGTGGGGGATGTTTGTCCCTTCATGTGATTTCCAGGGCGAACTGATGTTTCTTTACAGCCTGTAAGGAATAAATGAAATTATATTGGCAAATAGTTTCAAATATGTTTGGCTCATTGGTTGGCTATTTGTTAGTTTCCTCCGTCCTTAATATAGTTATATAAAAACAGGAGACTTGAGACTTGAACAGTTAGTAGGAGAGGCGAGAGTTGTTTGGAGGACTTTATCCATCTTTCCCCAAATCTCCATCAGTTTCCCATTTTTTTTGACAGACACCTGCTCAATCTTATGTGCTATGAAAATACAGTCTTAAGGCAAGTTCCGGAAGCATCTTCCAATGAGATTGCCACTCCTCAGACTCCTTTTTGTAGAAATTTTCAAGTTGCCTTTGTATATAGTGCTTTACGATGTCTAGGTGCCGTCTCACACTTGTTATTTGACATGTCTTTACCTCCTGTGTAATCCCCCAAAAGCACCTTGTTGAATCCATACTACTCTTCAAAAGTGCTCATCGAAGTGAAATGATTTCTCTTGTCCACAGGATATCTGACTTGAATGTGAGTTGCTGTCTACAACATACAAGGAGGGCAAAAGAAGATCAGTAAGGAACTTATTCCCAAGATCATGGCCACAGGTCTTTGTCTTGTGGCTCTAAAGATAGACCATACGATTACAAGAACTTCTGTTCCCTTCAGCCTTACCAGACAGAGAAGGGTTAAGAAAGACATTGCTGACCCTCACACATAAACTGCCACAAGCATTTTTTTGCTTTTCTGTTAGTGTAAGATTTTTAGAGATGTCTGTAAGGCTAAGGTAATAAATATTTCATTTTCAGGGCAAGGTGCTGCTTGGGGGTCCCAAGCAAATCAACCTTTGGATTACATGGCAATGGTGGAAGATCTGTCTGTGGGCCTCATTGAGAACAGAAGGAAGAATGAAAGATTTGAGGGTGTTAGGGACGTTAGCACGCCTTCGAATCTATGTTTCAGTCCTCATTTTCCCATAACCTCAAGCAGAGAACTGCTTTTCCTGTTCTTTGAGTGAGTTCCTTGAACTCATCCTCCATTTCTTTGGATTTGTACAGACTGCTGCGAGCAGGCAGCCGGGTAATCCTGCCTCTGCTTCGACAAGCCTCAGATAGGATACTATCTACAAGACTGGGCTGGGTGGGGTCCTGGAATTTAGGGGTCCTCTTTTATCACAGCCTTCTCTAGTTTTCAAGAGGCAGCTGTGCTGTAGTGGAGAGACCACTGGATTTAGGCTTGGAAGATCTGAATCTGCATCTGGCACCACCACTGACTTGCAAATCACTTAACTTCTGCAGGCTTCAGCTTTATAAACAATAAAATGGGGATAATATTGCCTCAGGTAGTCATGAAAAAATGGACATGAGTACACTTTGTGATTGATTTACTGTTAGAATGGCACTGAGGATTAGCCAACCAGTGTGGAAGGTGGAGGGGGCAGGCTTTGGTTGGTGACTTACGTGGGGCACAGGAGTGACACCGTGTGTAGCACAGTGCAGTAATAAATCGCCTCCTCTTTCACAGCAGTTTCAAGAATCTCCAGGAGAAACGGCCTCTACGAGTCAAGTTGCTGTGGAGACCAGGGATAGATATCTCTGTGTTGCTATACAAAGTTCAGGGAGCCACCTTGGTTTCTCTTATACCCCTATATGGTATGATTGTTCATTCCCCATCGTGTCATTTGGCACTGCAGAATTTTGCTTCTCCTAAAAGGAACAAACATTTCTTGTTTCTCCAACAAGGCATCTGGTTTGATTCCTGAAAAACAAACTCAAGGTAAAAAGATAGAAGATAGAGAAACTGAGAAGCCATATCAGAGTATCAGGGGTCTGAGGTAGCAGTGTGGGATTATAGAGCCACCTTTCATGTCAGTCTTCCCACCAACTCTCCCAGAGTAATTTCATCAGGGGACTCATTTAGTCATTCACCCAATGATTGGGTAAATCCCCTGGCTTCTATGATGTGCTCAGTGCTGGGCCGGGCTCTGTGGTGGTGACAATGTTTCGGGCTCTCTGGGGCTTACCTGGCCCAGGAGCTGCAGAGCCTGAGGTTCTGAGGCTCCAAGGCCACTCTTACCTGTGTAACCAGGCAGCAGCAGGAGGAGCAGGCAGACCCACTGCATGGCTTTCCCCAAGGACTGAAGGGCTCTGCTTCTCGGACTATCTTCTAGCTCTTTCTCCCCTCATCTCAGCCCTCAGTGTCTCAGTGACTGGGCTGTGTACTTTTGGGCTCGCCAGCAGACAATGAGGAAATGAGCCTGACTCAGCAGATGTTCTGCCCCCAGAGAACAGCCTCACAGTTGTGCAGATGGTGCAGGGCCTTTTTTTTTTTTTCCTGTTGCAAATGGCAACACCTCTCTCCTAGATTGAGGCCAAGATTTCAGCAGGAGAGATGTTGATATGTAGCGTCACAAGGCTTTTAATAGTTCTATCCTTCCTGTTTGTGGAAGTTCTTTTTATTTTTTTGTTGCAATATATTTGTTTTGGATCTTTTATTTATAGCTCGAGAGAGCCAAAATGCCACTCTTCCATAGGACAAGAGCCCATAACTGTTGCATAGAATTCAACAGAAAATACTATTGCATTGGATATAATTCTTAGTAGCAGTTAAGTGCCTGCTATAGTTCTCTGCCTATATCAAGCACCCCATAAATGTTGATGCTGGACTAAAGAAAACACAACACAAAATAAACATAATGGGGAGATGAAGTAAGTGGAGTGGGCAATGAAAATGAGATGAGCAAAAATAAAGTTAAAGCATAAAAAAAGGTTTAATGGAGTATTATAGAATTATCTACTGAATGAACAAAGTAGAACAAACTAAAAATAAAAAGGAAATATAACAGCTTAGGTAAGAGGAGTGTAGAGGCAGAGAAAGGCTGGAGAGGTAATTAGGACAATTACCTCCACGCACAGGTTCACAACCTTGGCTAGAGGTTCACCTGGGGAATTTTCAAAACTACTGAAGCTACCTCCAGAGAGTCTGACTTAAATTGTCTGGGGTGGGGTGTAGGCATTGGATTTTAAAAAACTCCCTTGGTAATTCTGATGTACAGCCAGGGTTAAAAACCGCTGTGTAAGAGAATCATTTAGTTGAAGAATAAACCGTGTAGTGCAAAAGGCTTATTACAGTGTTGTCCTCAGGGGACAAGACAAAGCTTGTGGCCAGGTGTCACCTGTGACTGGGAGGGTGTGCCAGTCTTCTGCTCTTTGTCCTTTCTCCAGGACCAGCATGAACCCTCAATGGCTCTCCTCCTTAGTGATTGCTGGTGCTGGCCTCTTTCATATCAGAGGGCATGAGGGCCTGCTTAGGTCAGCACCAGCCATCTGCGTGTTTCCCTGAGCTCCTACAATAGTGCTGGCACTTTGTGGGGGCTTAGTAAGTATTTGCTAGGTGCTATGGTCATTGTCTTCTGGGTCCTTCTGTGCTGATTGAAACGGGCTAAGTCTGTGGTTTTTGGTCCTCCTGTTATTCCTGCCCTGCCCTTCAAGATACAAATTCTGCCTTATCCAGCTCCCTTCTGAGAGGTAGAATTCAGCCAGGGGGCCTGCTGGCTGTGATTCCTTATGCTGGACAATACATCACTGTGTGTGAGATGAAATGCAGCCTGTAGCACACCAGACCCATAGAGTAATAGGTTCTTGCTGTATTTCAACATTGTGTTCTCTTTTTCTTCCCTCCTTCTCTCCCTTCTGTTCTTCTTTTCTTTTTTCCTTTCTTATTTTTCTCCTGTAATTCCCAGGCTCACAGCAGACGATAGGCATCCAAGGAGACCTGCCATTAAGAGCGGAAAATGTGTCCAGTGCCCTGAAGTGGCCACCTGTATTTGGGGGGGGGTGAATTACCTTCTGCTCTCCTGCAGCTGCTGATTTCACAGTGAAGATTTGCTGCCACAGGAAGAGCTGTGGGTAGAATGTAAAGTTATTGCTGCCCCTGGAAATCATCTTTGATTTCCCCTGCTTGCTGGAATAACTGTGGGGGCCTGGTGACGCTCGCTTAGAACACGAGGAGGCCAGAACAGAAATTTTCATGCTGAGAAGAGACTACACTTCTGCCTTTGTGGGTAGAAGTCTGTTTATAAAAAAACAAAAACAAAGTAATGGTAATTTTTTACTTCCATCCAACAATATCCTAAGAGGGGAAAAAACTGGAAATACTTGAACTGGAAACAGATAGATTATTAGTTTAAAAGGACCCGAATAGAAGCCCCTCCACCTGTGTACCATTTTTCTGCACACAGGAAAGTCCTACTTTACTCCTCTGAAATGAAAAATATTTTGCTCAAGGTTCTTGGCTGGTAGTAGGGTTGGGGGGTAGGTCAGAGATAGGGAGAAGATAAGTGCTTTTTTTTTTTCTCCTTTGGTAGTGAGGAATTAAGAAAAAGTAGAACGTAGATGCTTCAGTACTTATAGAAAGCTCAAATTCTATACCTCTAGAACGATATAGCTGTGGAATTAAGATCGTATATATATCTTATATGCTTCAATCTGCTATTTGTCCCCAGGACAGAGGGTAGTGACATAACTGAACTCTCCCAGAGCCTTAGGGAAATTCTCTGCCTCATCTCCCCCAGGGAAGCAAGTAAAGCCCTTTGTCCTTCAATTAGAGGGAGAGGAGAGAGCTGGAGGAGGCCTCCCTGGGAGTCAGACCTTCCCTACTCTACCCCAAGTGGGAGCGAGTGAGATGACCCTGTCTTCTGGGTTGGGTATATGCTGCCAGAGGAAGGGAAATGCCAAGACGGAGAGGCCTCACTTTCTTTTTCTTGGGAGAGGAGTGTGGTGGGCCCAGCTGCCAGTACCAATCTGGCACCCACAGCCACTGACCAAAACTGGCATTATCCATACTTTTTCTGGTTCACCTTCCAGCCCAGACACAATTTCACAGGTATCCCCTAGTTCTTGGGCTCTGAACTAACACACCCACTACTTTCACACAGTTTTATTATAGATTGGAAGGAACAAAGGAATGAGCCTGAAAGAAATGCCAAAACTTGAAAATCTGGCATCAGCTCTAAAGATCTACAGCTAACTGAGGAAACAATGGAAGAGAAGCATGGACCCACTCCAGGGAGCTTTGAGGAAGGCGGCTGTATAGATAGAAAAAGAGGCCAGGGGGTAGCTTTAGGGGCTAGAAGAAGAGTGTTCCTAAACCGATTCAGTGGGGAAGTTAGTATTGGAGTGGATGTTGGTCCTACAACAGCTTGCGCCACCATAACGCAGTGCCCTCATCCCCTACTCTGCTCCTGCTCCTGTCCCATTGCCACACCCTGTGCATCTCTAATGTTTTGGGGTTTATGGTGAGTCTTTGTTGGAAAGTGAGGATGGGTATAGGGGCAAGGACTGGGGGTAAATACAATATTATCTATCATATTCTCCGTGGCTTGAGACACCATAGTCAGGAGTGGTTGTTTTATGATCACCATGGTACTATTTAGAATGCAAGTGCTGTTGTATACTTCATGAGGTGACAAGTGAAGGGGCTGTTAACACTGAGCTGTGTAATGAACACTTAGTATGAATGAATGCAAGATTATTAAATAGAAATACAAGCTATTCCGTTGGCAGGGCTTTAATTGCCAAGTAGACTGAGAGCTTGCACACGTGCATGACTGAGTAGCGTGACTGTGAACTTGGGAAGTTACCAAAGGAGGGCAAAAGAAATACTATGTGCAGCAGGTCTGGCCTGAGTGACGACCACCTCAGCATCTATTGAACGGAGAGACATGGTGAGTGAAATCACTGTCCATGACAAAGCACATGGTATCAATCTAACCAACAGTGGTATCCAGGCCATGGCAAGAAATCAGGGATGTAGGATACCAGAAGTTACGTAGGGAATGGTGCCTGCCGAGAAGATGGACTAGAAGAGTGCAGGGGAAGAGGATTTTTGCAAGACTAAACCGACGATGATCTCTCTCTCTGTCAGAATGCCTTCTTTTTAAAAGTGATAGCTCAAGTCCCAGAATGGTGACCCAGAGGCTGAGCTGACGGTCACAGCTGCACCATGCCAGGAGGGGAACTCTTGTCTCTATTCACAATCTGCTGCTTGTGTTGACTCATAATGTAGTTGGGGACTCTGGGGAATAGCACGCCAAAGGCCCAGCAGAATTCCTAAAGCCACCATTGGCCCAGAGGGTCCCTTGTTAATACATATTATAGCACAAACTATATGTTGATCCAGGGAAGTGTGATAAGGAAGGGATCCTAGAAAGAAAAGAAAAATATTGTTTAAAATGCTATGACAGTTGAAAACGATTTATTTTTGCAGAAGAGATGTAATCCAGACAATTTCCTCCTTAGTGTAATAGACTAGACCCTCACCTTCAAGCATGTGGAGGCCAAGGACAAACTTTTTGGGGGGCAACCAGGATGAGAAAAAACAGGCCTTGTGTACAGATGAAGGAGCTGTACCATGGGGACGGTGTCCACGTTGTAATCAAGGCTTCCTTGTATGGTTATCAGAGACCCCGACTCACTTAGGCGGATTATCAAGCACAAAAAGGCTCCTAGCTTTCCTCTAGAAAATACTTAGTTTCCATCAGTCCTCTTTTCTCCTAAAAGTGTGTGAAACCTAGCTGATTTTGACTGGTAAAAGAGGCTTGAACAAGGTCAAAATTCAAATGAAGACCAGAGATGCAGTTATTGGAGCTGCTGGTGAAACATCTTTCTGCAATCCAGGCAATCTTCTTTTGACCTCTTCTTTGGCCCTGACTAAGTCAAGGAGTCAGCATTATACACTTGAGTTGCTGCTTTGGTTGGGTGGGAGAATTTTAGGCAAGCCCTTGTCATTTTGTTTTATCTTTTCATTTTAAAGTAGGGAGTAGATCCAAGTGGGACTATTGTGAAGGGTAAGTCATCCATGGCTGTAACATACCAGCGTTATCAGATGTGGTGCAGGAATGTAGGCAATTTATCAAATCTTTGTGGCAGCTTCTGTGACCACAAGGGATGACGTTGGCTCAATTTAGTATCTTTAAACTTAAGTATTCACCTCATGCCAAAGTATGTAGCTGTGTTCTCTCATCTGAGGTCGTTCATTTGGAAATCAAGGAGGATGAGGCATCATTTCTTTAAATAAAATATTCTCTTTCATTACATCTGTGTCTTAGTGATCCCTAAAGCTGAAATTCAGTTCAAAGATTAAATTCAATAATTATATATGAAACACTTATTATGCAACACACTGTGGAAGCTGAAGATGAAACAGACCAAGGATCCCTGCCCTCAAGGGGTTTATAAATTAGGAAGGGCAAATAGGAAGTATCCACACAATCATGGAAAAAGAGAGAACACATGAAATGACTCAAAAGAGGTAAGTACTAACATGGTTCAGTTATATCCTCAGAGGGAAGTTTTGCATTGGAGATACAAATTTGGGAATCATGAACACATACATGGAATGTAATGCCACAAGCATGAGTGAGATCACCTAGAGACAGATACAGAAAGGAAGAGGGACCCAGGCAAGGGCTCTGGGTGCTCTATAGTTAGAAGCAGATAGAAGAGGAAGAGCCAACAAAGGAGATGGAAAAGGAGAGGCCAGTGGAGTGGAGAAAAATCAGTAAAGTGTGGCATCTCAGAAGCTAAGCATGGAAAGAGTTTCAAGAAGGGATGAGTGGCCAGCCTAGTAGTACTCTGGTGAGAAGTTGTATGATCATCAGCTATTAATTCCTGTGTCCTCTTATCTTAAACTGGGAAGTCCATGAGGGCAAGGCTCATGTTTGTTTTGCTCACACCATGTACTCAATGCTCGGCACAGTGCTTGGCACAGAGTAGGACTCGACATATATTTGTTGTGCTCTCTTCTGCAGCACATACACTAAACTGGGAACAATACAGAGAAGATTAGTGTGGCCCCTGAGCAAGGATGACATGCAATTCATAAAGTGTTCCATATTTTTAGTTTGGCTCAAATAAACTCTCATAAAAAAATTAAAAAAATATATACTTGTACAAAGGAAGGAAGAAAAAAAAACAATAGGAAGACATAGGGAATGGAGCTTGGGATCCAACTTTTATCCACCAACTTTTAGTAAAAACAGAAGCAAGAAGGAAAAGTTCGTTGTTGAAGCTATTGAAATATTGGCACGGTTTGTTACCACAGTAGAATTGAATGATACAAAGAGGAAAATGTGCAAGACTGATATGACTATGACAGCTGTTTCTTTTCAGAGCTTCCAGAAGAGCAACAACCCCAGAGAAGCAGAAAATAGAACGGCTCCATTTATAGATGAATTTTTTATACTTCACAGGAGAAAAGTTGCCTTGCTCTGACTAAAAACAACTCCGTGAAGTGAAACAACTCAATCAGCCTAGATAAAGATTTATAGATTTAGTGTAGGCTCTAAGGTGCTGGCATATCTGAGAAGAAATCTCAATATTTCAAGCTAAATGAAATCGAAGAATACACAGAACTGGAAGTGTACGGCCAGTCCCAGAGGCATTATTTGCCTCCCAGTAGAGCACATTACTTTCTTAATAGTCTTCCCAGGTCTCCTCACAATTCCCATTAGCAGGATGGGCAGGAGGCCAATGTTCAGGAGCACCAAATTCTGGGAAATTCCAGGTTTGGGAGCGCTCTTAAATAAGACCAAAAAGTTAAAGGGCATGATCATTCTCCAAGGAAATAATGTTCTCCTTTCGCTCTCCCCTTCCACTTTGTTTTTCTTAATTCTTTATCTTCTTAACCCTTACCACGACCATTTAGCTGGTCTGTTCTGTGGTGTGTTCAATAGTAGCATTTTGGAAATCTCGAAGCTTTACTTGGCAGGGGATTTGCTGCATCTGTGGTCAGGGAGCCCCTGTGAAAGCTCTGATAGACAATAGCTTCCCCACATAAAGAGACTAAATTGTCTAATCTAAGTTCAGTATTTTTGTATCAGTTCCAGTTTGTTTGTTTGTTAGTTTAGACTGAGAACATCATATTCAAAGGACTGTGTATGTGTGAGTGTGTGTGTATGTGTGTGTAACTGTTGGTGATGCTCATCTTCCTTCCCAGGTCATCTTAGGAAACCTCCAAGCATACGTTACTTCAGGGGAGCAAGTGTTTTCCCTGTTATCAGCTCATGTCACCTGTTAGGAGCTTATGACACCTCAACTGAGGAGCTTTCCCACCTCCAGGTGATCATTTTCCTCTCTATGTTCTCATAGCTGTTTGTTCCTTTCTCTGTTAATAAGTCTGTATTTTCATGTCTGTTTTGCCCACTAGAAAGAGCACCTCCAGGACAGGAATTGAGCTTTGTGGTTTTTGTTACTCAGCATATGGCACAGCACCAGGAATATTGTACATGCTCAGTATATATTTGAGGGATGAGAACATGCATCCCCATAATTATAGACTTGTGTATTTTAATGATATAGCTACTGAAAATATCCACACAAAATCTAAAACACCCAAAGGGCTCATCATATGCCCAGCCAGGAATTGTTAAGAAAATAATCATATCGACCTCTCTGATTTCCTTATAGCTGGCTCGCTTCTCTGGGTGGGTTTTGCTTACCTGTCCCCGGGTCCTTATGTGGGAACAGGCTCAGAAATATGGAGGATCCTTTGACCCTCTCAGGTGTCCTGTGTACCTAAAGATGGATTCTTGAATATGTCAGACAGCAGGAGAACAGGTGGAAATCATTGGCCTCTGAGAACTCAGCCCCTAGCTCACTCAAAAAAGGCAAGGCTAGGGGCCCTACTTCAGTTGAGAGTCAGTGATAATCACCAAATTCTGGGAAATCCTAGAATCTAGGAGAGTCATTCATTTATTCATACAAATACATTTATGCAATTTGTTAGGTCAAGAACAAGCAAAAGCAGTCACAGACTTGATGTCTGTGAGCTTACACACTTGTGAGAAAATAGACATTAATAAAATTAATGAAATATTACAAACTGATATATGAAATCACATTTAAAAAAACCTAAAACGAAAAATTTGAACTTGCTGGGAGATCTTAATATGTCTCTGAAGAATTGTGTAAACTTTGATCCAAAAGATGAGTAGGAGTTCAACAGGTGATGAGGAGATAGGAGAAATGTTCCATAGGGACGGAATATATATGCAAAGGCCCTGGAGTGGGAGGGTACCTGGTGCATTCAAGCAACTGGAAGAAGACCTGCTTGACAGGAGCATGGAAAATGAAAAAGAGAAGGGTAAGAGGTATTGGCAGTAGAGGTGAGAAGGGGTCAGACTGTGCAGGGTCTTAGAAGCTGCTTTAAGGATTTTGGCCTTTTGCCTATAAGAAACGGGAAGTCATTGAAGGATTTTTAATCAGGGGTACAACGTGATCATACTTATATTTTGAAGAGATCTCTTGGCTGCTGTGGGGAGGACATATTGGAAGGCTCCAGAGACCACCTACCTTATTCAAAAGGCTAATGAAATGATTCAAAGAAGAAAATGGTAGTTTGCAGCAAGGTGTGGCTATTGGAGGATGGAGAGAAGTGCATGAATTTGAGACGATGATGTTATTGTGCTAGGGAAAGACCATATTTGGAGGGAAGATCATGATATAAATCTTGGAGTTGAATTGAAGTACCTTGGAGACGTCCAAGGGGACATGTTGAATAGTCAGGTGGACACATAGATATCAATTCATGTATTCAACTCATATTTATTGATTACCCACTTCATGATAGTCACAGTATTGAGAATTATACAGACCAGAAAATATTAAACTTGAATTCTCTTCTTGAGGAACTTAAAACTTGTGAGACAGTGGTTGCGGGTATTGAGTATAGAGAAATGAGGGTTTGGGATGTTGGCTATGATAGCTCTCTTCAAATATTTGAAAAAAAATGAAGGTAGAACTTAAGTCCGTGTTGTTTAGAATGTGCAACAAATACCAACATGTAAAGTTATTAGGGAAGCAGAATTTCATTTGGTATAAGAAGTGATTAAACATTAACTGTCTCTGAAAATATTTGAACTGACACTGGATGATTATTTATTCAACCAATATTTAATGAACATGTAAGTTGAACAGAGGGATTCTTGCTTGACCTTTAAGATCCCTGTGGCTTTCAAATTCAGTGATTCTAATTTTCTGTTTAAGACTTTAGTTGTTCAGAATGAAAGTCACAACTTAGATTCCCTTGCGTCCGTTTCCTTACTTGGGCCCTCCTTGTATACACCCTGTGTACTTTCAGGATGCTGCAATGACTAACTTCTTCAAGGTTGTGACACCTTCAGAATGTACAGTGCATGCTAGAAATTACATTCCCTTCCTTGGCTGTCTGTGGCCTCCTCTGACACAGAGGAAGAGGGCTCCTCTGCTTCTCTCTTTTTCTCTTGCTCTCACTCCATAATACCATGGTTCCATGGTGTTCGATGACCTGTTTGTAAGTGCAGCCAGTCTATGGCACTGTTTCTGGACACAAGCTACGTCCCACTTGCTGCCTTTGATCAATCATGTCTTCCATTTCTAGTCACACAAGATGCTGAAGGTCTCCTTTGCTTGGAAGCTTGAAGGAAGTGGCATACCTATTACATACACCCTGACAGCTGAACCTAAGACTATTTGGAGGATGGATGAATACACTTTGGGATTTTTCTTCACTTCTCTGAACTCTTTTAAGTGAGCCCTTTTCATGATGGACAAAAATTACACAAAGCAGGATAATGGGGATAATAATAACGTGAAGTTAATCAACTTCAATTGTTTCTACTAATGCAGTGGGGAAGAACACAGACAATTAAAAAATGTTAGCTGACATTCATATCATTCATTTGGCTTTGGGATTTCTGTATAAATCCCATGTCCATTCTATGCTACGGCCTTTAGTGGCCCGAGCTCCACCTGTGTCTGAGGCTCCAGATATTATATAAAAGACTTTCTCAATTTCCTGCTGGCAAGCTCAAGTAATTTCTCCAGGCCTTTAATTTTAATTCTTGTTTGGTTTCCATTTTCATTGTTTTGTGTGCAAACTCTCTCAGGTTACTGTTAGGTGGTCTGGCTGCTTTCCCCCACAATGCCCCTCTTCCTTGGCTCCAGGTTCTGCTTTTCATGCTCACTCCATGCTCATCTCAGGTTCTGAGTTGTTCCACCCCAATATGGGGAAGACCTACATGTTATCATCTATCCTGCAGAAGAAATGAACAACTAGAGGCATACACTCTCATCTCCCATCCCTTTTCTTCCCAGTTAGATTTAATCAGACACTCATAATTCATGTTCTTTTTTCCCCTCGCTTGATCTTGAGTTAAAGGTGTATGGCACAAGGCCCTGGGTTGCAGCGATAATCCATGAAGGTCACATGCTGTGGTAAAAAGTATATTGGCTTAATAAATATTAATTCATTTCTTAATCTGCTTGTGGATGAAGGAGAAATGGTCATAGTGAGAATTTATGTAATGCCTTCTTCCAAGGAGCCTACAAGGACACAATAGTACTTCATTGAGAATATTTATTATATTAGTAACACACATAATCTGTAACCTGATTTGAGGATGACTGATTGCTTATCATGAGTCCCACACCTGGCTGCACCTCAGAATCCCTTCAGGACCTTTTTATAAATACAGATTTTGGGGTGGCATTTGGGAAAAACTGATTTATATTTCTCCACATCTATGAACATTTTCAATAATGATGGTTTCCCTAGACCAATGCCTCTCAAACTTTAATATGTATATAACTCACTTAAGAAATCTTGTTAAAATGCAGATTCTGATACAATAGATCTAGGGGGAGCATGAAATTCTGCATTCTGACAAACTTCCAGGTAATGCTGATGCTGCCTATCCAGAGACACACTTGGAATAGTAAGATCTTAAACCAGAGAGGGAAAGAGGAGAGGAAAGGGGAGGGTGGTTGCATGACCTGGGAAGCTTGAGTTCCATGCCCACACCAATTCAATGAGAAACTCCGGGGATATATTCTAAACACTGGTATTTTCAAAGAATTCTCTCAAGTGATTCAAATATATAGTTAGAATTGAGAACCATTGTTCAAAAGATGCCTTGATCACATCTACTGTCCATTTCTCTGTAGTGAGGGTCGGAGAACCTGGGCACATCTTCCTGGTACTACAAAATCCAACAGTTCTTTTGCTGCTTACAGCAGAATTTCTCAAAGCATGTCCTTGGACAACTTGCATCAGAATCACTGGGGTACTTGTTATTAATACATGTTCCCAGGCTTGCCCCCAGATGAACTGAGTTAGAATCTTGGCAGCCTCAGCTCGGGAATCTGATTGGAAATCTCTCCAGGTGTTTTGCATGCACAATGAAGTTTGAGAAATACTGGCTTATAAGGTAAAGTCAAATCTCTTTAGCATTATAGTCAGGGGTCTCTAAACAAATAGGTCTCAACCAGAGGTTTTAAGCCCTCTCTTTCCCTGCTCTATTGCATTAATCCCCTGTGGTAGGCAGCCTCTAAAATGGCCCCCAATGTCCCCTACCCCCTGGATTCATGCTATCATGCAATCCCCTTCTCTCGAGGGTAGGCTATATGTATTGAATCACTTCTATTGAGTAGAATATGGCAGAAGTGATGAGATTTTACCTCCAAGATTAAGTTACAAAAAGACTGTACCTTTCAGCTTGAATGCCCTGTCTCCCTTCAAGTCCTTTTTATAGGGAAGCCAGCAGCCATCTTAAGAGAAGCCTTATGAAGATGCCTACGTGAGGACTCAAAGCCTGCCCACATCCACACAAGTGAACTTGGAGTGGTTCCTCTTCTAGTCAATGCTTTAGGTGACTGTAGCCCTACTCAACATCTTGATTGTACCCTGATGAGACACCGTGAGCCAGGGGACCTAGCTAAGACACACTGGGATTCTTGACCCATAGAAACTGTGAGATAATAAATGTTTTGAGACTCTAAATTTTATGGTAATTTGTTATATAACACTAACTAGTACACCCACCCTGAAATACCCTTTCTCCTCCTTCCCACTTATGCAAGCTCCACCTCTTTGAAGCCTTAACTGTCCTAAGAAACTTTTCTCATAGTGATTGTCCTTTCATAAACTCTTAGAGCACTGTATATGAATTCAATAGCACTCATTTTTAGATAGTATGTGCTTTTCTGTATTTGTTTATAATATTTAATTATAATCTCTAATGCTCTGTCTTTAAAATAAACTGTAAAAACATTGATGAGACTAGAACTTAGAATGGAAGTTGACTTAGAACTATTTCTAGTCCATGACCTATCCCAATATCATAAATACATTAAGTGCTCTATAAATAAATGTGTGATGAAGATGATGGTTCATTGGAAGGAATATTGAGTAGAAGGCATCAAGAGAGCTGTCATTCGCACACTCTAGTCTCACACTCTTGTCTTAAACTGCTACTCTGTATCTTAATGCCTGAGTTTTAGCCTCATCTGGAGAGAGGATTCCAGAAAGATAGATACTTGAGCAGAGAAGCAGCGTTGGCCACTAGAGCCAACAGGATAAGCGCACTCCCTTGATGATGATGAAATGTGTGTGTTTTTAAGCTCTCCTGCCTATCAGTCTGCTCAGAGGACTCCTCCAGGCTTTGGCTCCCTGTAGTCTTAGATACTTTGGGCTCACCCTTTTCAACTTGGGACTGGGGGTCTATTCTTTTTGACTCTGTTAATTCAGGACCAACTCAGAAATGCCACATTGACACAGGTATTTGTCTCTGAGATCTCTCTCAGCAACCAACGTGAAGGAAGCCTGTGTGTTTCCCCTCCCTGGTCATCCTCGTGGGCCCTCAGGACTCCTCTGTAGCTAACGGAGGACATAAAACATTCAATACCTAAAATAGTTATGGGAGCATTTTAGAAAATGACTCTATTCATCCTTCTTCACAGAGTAAGAGTTAAAGCTATCTCTAATAGCTTTGGAAATTTTGATTAGGATGGTAATGGAAACCATCCTTGCTTTATCTAGTTTATGCACATGAACGCTTTCACAATAAAGACTCTGGAATGAACTACAGCACTCATGATAGTGGAAATTCTGTTCACCTCAGCCGCCTCCACAATGAGAGAGCCTTCTCAGTACTGAAGGTTGTTTTTTCAACCTTTCCTCAGGAGTCTGAAGAGGCAGGTGCGGGGTCCCTTGGTCTTTCCGCATAAAACCTAACAGCCTTTTCTGCCCTCTTTGGCTGATAAAGAAGTTTCCTCTCCACCAACTACAAAGATAAGGCCCTTGCCCCAACTCAGCGGGACTTGCATGTCTCTTATCAGATGTTAGTGTTGAGGTTATCAGATGACCTCATCTCAGGCATGGTGCACATTTTAGCCAAAGAGGGTGTGTAATTCAATCTGCCACCTTGGGGTTCTGAGGCGGTCAGAAGCAGGACGGCAGCACTGTGGATATCAGACCCGCAGTAGTAAGTCCCAGCATCTTTTGTTGTTGCTTTCAGAATGTCAAGTATATATTGACTTTTTAAAGCATCGATTTTCCCTTTGAAATTACTCCTTAAATTGTCACCAGTACTGTTGCTTTGTCTGTATGCCAAAGTCAGGGAGTTATCTTCATTTTTCTTATACCAGCTCATTTGATAGTTCAAGTCCGCTCCTGTTATGATACAATAGAACGTGGCAGTGTTTCCTGCTAGAACAGTCAGAGTTTTGGCGACTGGTTCCAAAATTATATCCGACGAGACCCCTGAAAGGGAAAGCTCGAAGTTAGAGAGGCTGTAGAGAACTCCCTTCACCCCAAGGGGCTGCAGAGCATGCCCAGCAGTGGTTCCCCCGTTAGCACTCCCAGCAAAGTGTTCCTGCTGCACATTTCCCCGATAGTCAAAGCCCCAGCAGTGTCCTTACCTGCACAGAAAATGGTGAGGTAGAAAAGGGGACAGGTCCGCTGCATGCCTGGCCAAGAGATGATTGCCGTCTGCTGGTGCTCCGTGGCTGGCTGCCCCTGCCTACATCAGTCGCCTCTGCCCATGAGAAGTTTCGTCCGTTACAAAGGTGGTGTGGAGTTAGTCACTTCCTCACAGAGAGGTGTCACACGCCTGCAAAGTCACGGGGTAGGCTGTTTATTCAACACACATGGGCTAACTACCTACTGCAGGCCAGATACTATGTGGGAGACAAAGGTGAAAAAGACATGGCTTCTGCCTTCAAGGAACTCAGGTTTTGGGGAGACAGACATAGGGCAAGTGTTACACAGGTGTGTTAAGTGCTAAAAGAGGTAGGTACAAAGTGCTCCGGGAGCCTGGAGGAAAGAGCTGTTTCTGCCTGCCATACACAGAAGACTAGCCTGAACAAAGCTGAGAGTTGAGTAGGGCTCTGTCTGGAGGGCATTCCTGGGAGAGAGACTTGCATGAGTAAAGGCTCGCGGGCATTAACCTGTGAACGATGGTCATTCTCCCTCCGTGGAGTTCCTGTGCCAGTTCCTTCCTCTCTGGCCTCTGCTACCCCTGCCTCAGTCTGAGCTTTCTTCACTTGTTGCCAGCTATTGCTATACTATTCCAAGAGGTCTTCTTGCTTCCAGACTCTCAGCCTTTTCATCCATTCTCCAAGCAGCCATTATGCTGATTTTCCTTCATACTGAAGGAGATCAGGTAGCACTTCTGCTGAAATTCCTTTAGTAGCTCCCTTTGGCCTCAGGGGAATGTGAAGATCCTGTGTCATGACCATAAGATCTCCTGACCTGATTCCTTCTCCAGTTTTGGCCACTTCCCCACTTGCACTCAGTACGTCAGCTGCACAAAAATACTTGCAGGTTCAAAGAGGTATTAGAGTCTTCACATACCCAGCGTTTGCACTGGACGCTCCTTCTTCCTGGAAAAACCATACCTTCCTTCTCCTTCCCTTCCTACCCCCACTGGAGGGATGTGTTCCCCTGGGCTCCCTGAACTTGTTGGGTCATGGTACTTATCACCTCTATTATAATTATCTGATGATTTGTGGTTTTTTTTCTGCATTGGACTTTAAGTTTTTTCAGAACAGTGACTGTATCTTAATTATATTTGCGTTCTCAGTGACCAACCCAGAGCTTGTCAACATGAGCAACATAGCAGATATTTGCTAGTCCAAACAGGATTTCTGTCTGGAGCCTCCTGACCCTCAAGAATCCTTGTGGATTACTCATCTAGTGAAAGATGGGATTAGAAAAGGAACCCAGGCCAAAACCTGGGGAAGCTAGGTCTTCTACTGATTGTTGTACGTTTAGTGAGAGGTAGGACACTCTGCAGCAGCAGCATAGTTCCCACCTGGCTAAAACCTGCTTGCAATTGCTTGTGGCTAACATTCTGATGTCACCCATCAGTGCCTAAGTGGTATCACTACCCACATCACCTATGTGGAAAAGGAGCATTGGCTTTGCAGGTCTATTAGCCCTGGGTTTTGAATCTTGCTTTGCAACTTACCAGTAGCTAGGCAGGTTACGTCTCTGAATCTTGATTTCCTCATCTGAGAATAGGGTCATTGTAGTTAAGTTGCAGAGATGTTGTGAGGTTGAAAGGAGAGAACACCCAAAGCATTTATTCCTGTGCCCAGTACCCACTTGTGGCTCCACCACAGATGTTCTTTGCCTCATCTCTTCTGCTTTGCCATGGTGGGGTTAGTGCCTGGTCAAAGCTCCTTACCTGTGCCTTAGTCACCAGGGGAGAAACAGAGCTTGGAATGTCAAGCCTGAAACAGAACATTCCTCTGAGAGAAGGAAGTATTGGCTGAGCTGTGTTAAGCTGTCTGTAGGAACTTGGGCAGGTAAATGAATGAGTTGAATGAAGTTGTGTCAGAGATGAACAGGCAGTATCAATAACTTCTATGCCGTTAGGCAAAGGATGGAGGCCACAGATGAGCTAGAGCCCTGGTTTTTGTCCATCCAGGATGAAGAAAGTGTGGGAGTACTTGAAGAAGCAAAAAGATCCTAGGGTCAGATCAATTCAATCCATACTGGCTACTATGTGCCTAAGCCTAGTGCCATTCTCTCTGAAGGTCTCTGCCATGCTGGGTCTTTGGTATCAAATGTATCCAGGGGATCATTAGCGTATCACAGCGAGAGAATGCCAGAATTTCTGATTTTCCCTTTAGTTGGCAGTTTCAGGACCTACTTTCCCTTTGATTTGAGAACACATCCGGTCTTTCCCCACTCCCTTTGAGTTCTTCGGGTAAAAATGATAAATTTAGTGAAAGAAAGCCCTTTCCTTGCTTTATCTCCTACTCATGACCCTCAAACTTCATACATAAAGCTTTAGCAACAGTGCAGTCAGACTCTGATGTGTGCCGTGATTTATTTCTGTGTAGGCCTGGCAGTTATCAGATGTTTGCCCTGTTTCTGGTTGCTGTCTTTGCTCTCTGGTTTTTCTGCTCTGATGCTGGCTGGTTGGACAAGCAACTCAAGAACAAGAATGGAAGTGAACGAAAAGAGAAGAAACTGCATTTCTATTTCCTGTGGTCAGGATCTCAACTGCCTGGTGTCCCGGGACGGGCTTCAGTAAGTAGTGGTTCTTCTCAGTCTCGTTGATATGGCCTCAAAATGCTCATGTGGCTGAGATGACTTTGTTTCTCTGATATGTTTTTACTGAAATGTCTGGGCCCCACTAGTTGTTTTAAAGCAAACATAAGATATTTTTGGAAATTAGTCAGGAGTTTCAATGGGTGTCAAGGAAAATCACGGTGTCATTTGTCTCTAAAAAGATTTTGGCTGCGAATATTCCATCTGTGACTCGCTTTCCCAGCTGTGTGGCACTGAATGAAGCAGCTGCCAAGCAACACAAGACAGAGGCAAGTTGGGACTTTTTTGAGTTGTAATGCTGTTTCTGTTACTGACTTGGGACTTTCGGATATATATAAATAAACGTTTCCATATTTAGTCTCAGCTCAGTAACTTTAAGATGTTTTCCTGGCTCCCATCACCCAACTCATCCTGAAATCTAAAGGTCCTAATTCCAATCTGAACTTCCCCCCTGGAACACTCCCATAATTATTACAACCAAGTACTTCTCTTGCTCTCTCACATGTGTCTGATTTGGTTCCTCTATTAGGCTGTAAGCCCCACTACAGTGTGAAGTCCAGAAAGGTAGAAAGCTTCTACGACTTGCCTTGGGACCTTGTCTCTTGGCACAGTATCTGGCATATAGTAGACACTCAATATATATTATTGAATTAAAAATGAACCATGTTAATTCTCTACTCTGAGACTCAATGGATACTTGATGAGCGCTTGTTGAATAGTTCAACCTTCCAGCTTACCTTTTTTTCTATGACTGTTCTTCAAGGATCACATGGGGAAATTGGAAGGCTTCCAGTTAGATGATAAGATGGTTGAGACAGATACTCTCAAATATATTGTTAGTTCCACCACAGTTTTCATTTTTGTTCCTACGGGTCACTACCAGGAAACTCTCTCTTGGGCAGTGCTCTTTAGTCAATGATGACTTTGTTCTTCTTCCAAATTTTCATTTGCCTTTGATATTAATAGGTTTTGAAAAGGAAGAATGAGTATTTGTCTCACTGAGACTCTTTGCATTGTGGAATCAGAGACTTGGGTAACAGAGTCACAGAGACTCTCCTATTTCCCTATTGCATGTGACATGGCATTGGTCTTTGAACTGTGGCTCTGGGGAGGAATCACTGAATAGGCACAGAATACAGCAGGGTTACTGGAGTTGTGAGTGTCCTTTAGGAAACCTGAGTCTTCCAGTTTAACATTCAGAAATTCAGGTGGTGTTTCACCAGTAACCCTGAGGTGACCTGGAGAAGATCAAGCCCAGTATGAAAGTGATTCACTCATTCACCAAACACTCTGTGGGTCTGTACCTGTCCCAGCAGGGTTAAGACTTTGAAATATGATCTCCAAAGCCAAATTTTGCAAAGAAGCCTTCTCCACTTCTTTATCCCCCCAAAAGCTCCTGTTTTGTGTCTTTCTGTGCCCTTAAATGGCTGCTCTTGGGGGGCACCAGTGCTGGTGAGCCCATATGTTGACTGCAAATAAGAAAGCTAGCAAGACAGAAGGGGATGAAGGTTGCCACTGATCTAAAGCAGCAGGAGACTGTGTATTTTCAGAATAGAAAATAGAGAAGACAGTCCTACTTACTCCTAGTTCTCAGCTCAGCAGGTCACACCAAGGAGTTTCCAGGGCTGGTTCCTTGAATAATCAGAGGCCAAAGTGGATGTGTCTTTGTAGAGCCTACGCAATTCTAGAATCTTGGAATGATCTTTCTTTGACATTTTTTTAGGATATCATAAGGTCAGGTGTACTTCGACTTAATTTGTAGTCTTGGAGGTGGGAACTTTTTCAGGTCATGTAGTATGCCTGTTACGTTGATAGAACTAGTTTCTTATTTATAATTATGTTTATAAACAACCTCAGTTTTATTTTTGGCTTTACATTTATAAATTATTCTACTATCCATTTAGTGAGTAGGGTTACTGTTGTATTTTAATATCTCATAAAGTCTATATTTGCTTGTTTTATGGGGGGCAAGCAGAAATTAACTTTCCTCTGGATTTATTTTTTTCTATATAGGAAGCCCTTAATAATTTTCCAGCATCCAGTGAAAAGGTTCTGAAGGTCTTTTGAATTGTATTTCTCTGAATTTCTGTTGATATTTAGTTCTTACCAGATGAGATACTAATGTAGAAAAGAATGTTTAATTGTCCCAGAGTTTTCTTACCAAAAAATTCCTAAAGACCTAACGCAGCCCAATAGAAGGGATGTGGATGTGGAGTAGTAACCCTTATTATGATACCGTCACCATCGACAAGAGTAGCTCCTATTTACTGAGTGCTTCTATGTGCCAAGCATTGTTCTAAGTGCATTACCTGTATAGTTCACTTAATTCTTGCAAAACTCCTCTGAGGTAGGTAATATTGTTATCATTTTTTTATAGATTCGAAAAGCAAGGCATAAAGTAACCTGTCCAAGATCATATAGCTAGTGAGTCAGTAAGTGGAAGATCTGGAATTGGAATTCAAAATGCCAAGACGTCTGGCTTTCAATTCTGAACTTGAGTTCAATCATTAATACTATGCTACCAAGTCTATATCTATCTCTCTCTCTCTCTATTACCTGTCTGTCTATCTGTCTGTCTGTCTGCCTATCTATCTATCTATCTATCTATCTATCTATCTATCTATCTATCTATCTATCTACCTACCTACCTACCTACCTACCTACCTACCTACCTACCTACCTATCTATCTATCTATCTATCTATCTATCTATCTATCTATCTATCTATCTATAGTAGGCCTTTATATATATAAATATTTAATATTTTTTCAGGCTTTTAGAAATGTTGATAGATTTTCAAGGTCTGTGATTAAGTTGTTAATTGTTGGCTTTGATTTTGTATGTGTGTCCAATTCATTTGTCACTCTGGGTATCAGGGATTGTGCTTTTATTTGTCAGGTCAATGATTCAAGTAATTCAATAGGATTTAATTTTCACTACTTACGGTTCAGCAAGATAAAAGTGAGGAGGTGCTACTTGCGGAATACATGTATTATCTGAGAAGTGCTTGTTTGGTATCTTTGTATCCCCACAACACTTAGTTTGTCAATTTGTAGACAATAAGAGTCTCTTAGTTTTGAATGAATGAATTGATGAGTTTG
This sequence comes from Rhinolophus hipposideros, assembly GCF_964194185.1. NCBI lineage: Eukaryota > Metazoa > Chordata > Mammalia > Chiroptera > Rhinolophidae > Rhinolophus > Rhinolophus hipposideros. The sequence continues at coordinate 29,230,240 of NC_138051.1, forward strand.
TGGAGAAAGTTCAAGATGACACTGAACACCCTCTGTCTTGTTGGATGGTCCTCTGAATTTTCTGTATTGAACTTGCTTGAAACTTACAGCTGTCGTTCAGTGTGATATCAGCATGCATCATGGTACCCATAGTGCACAGTAGTCAACGGCTTTGTCTGGCTGCACTTGCATAATGGTTAATGTCTCTGTCCACAGACAACTGGTAGCGTTCCAATTTCGTGGTGGCTTGAAAGGCATACAGGAGAGCCTTTGTTAGCTGTCTGCAGATACCAGTACACAGAGTCATAACTCCCATCAGGAAAGTCATCTAGGGATTGGAACTTCACATCTGCCCCAATTGTGGCGACCATGTTGGAAGACTGTTAATTTCAGTCCTGTAGGAACTGTCTGGCAAAAAAAAAAAAAAAAAAAAAAAAAAAAAAAAAGGATAGGAAAGAGAAATAAGAAGTGGTGGGAAACGGCGCCCGTTTACCTGGGAGCCACTTACAAAGGAAAGGCAGCACAATGTGAGAGAAGCTGGTACATGGTGCTTCTGCGGTTCTTCTCAGTGCTGTGCACCACGCAGCCTACTTTGCATGCACAGTGCACTTGGGCCACCTTATCTGCAGCAGCCATGTGGCTGCTTCATTGCTGTAGCCATAAAGGAAAGGGCCCTTAGGGGTGGTTGGTGCTTGTGCTATCGAAAGACACACTCAGACTTATTCAAAGGCAACAATTCAGCAGGCCCTTTTAGAGGAAGCTCTGATGCCTCTCTGCCACTTGGGGCCTGTGTTTTCAGCATATGGTCCCAGTCCCTTATCAACCTCAGGAGGATTATTTTCTGAAAAGAAACAACCAGAAAGATAACCTTCTATTGAAAGACATTTGGTGAGCCAGGATCTCTTGGGTCCTGGTTCCTGAGTTTTAGGAATCTAAGGTGCACAGAAAGTTGTGGAAAGATAGGAATAGTCATTTTCCTGAGTCACTATAGCTTGGTTGCCCATCTGGCAGTTTCTGGTTCTGGGACTCACTCTTCAGAAGCCAGAGAGGGAGGAAGTAATTTGTTGATTTTTTTTAAAAAAGATTTTATTGGGGAAGGGGAACAGAACTTTTTGGGGAACAGTGTGTTCCCCAGGACTTCTTTCCAAGTCAAGTTGTTGTCCTTTCAGTCCTAGTTGTGGAGGGCGCAGCTCAGCTCCAGGTCCAGTTGCCGCTCCTAGTTGCAGGGGGCACAGCCCACCATCCCTTGTGGGAGTCAAACCGGCAACCTTGTGGTTGAGAGGACGCATTCCAACCAACTGGGCCATCCGGGAGCTCAGTGGCAGCTCAAGGTGCCTGTTCAATCTTAGTTGCAGGGGACGGAGCCCACCATCCCTTAGGGGACTCGATGAGCTGAACGGCAACCTTGTGGTTAAGAGCCTACTGGCCCATGTGGGAATCCAACCAGCAGCCTTCAGAGTTAGGAGCATGGAGCTCTAACTGCCTGAGCCACCGGGCCAGCCCAATTTGTTGATTTTTAATTAATTGATTAATCAATCAACCATCCATTCACCAAATCTTTTTTGATTACCAACTACATGCAAGTTTTCTGCTGAGTGCTATGGATACAATGGAAGCAAAACCCAGCCAAAATTTCTTCCAACATCGGGTTTAAAGTCTGGTTGATGATGTTTTACTTCAGGCAGGAGAAAGTGGTACAGCCCATCAGATAGTCTCTATGAAGCTGGACAGGGGCGAGGTGAATGGGCTTCTGGGGTCTATCAGTTAACATAGGCAGGGCTTTCTCTCAGTTAACACCACTGATTGTGAGCTCCCCAGGAAAGAGCACAGATTAAAATTTTCTCTGTTATCCATGCCCCATCCAAGACTCAGAGGACTTTTCAGCTCACCTTCCTTTATAACCATTCTCCCATCAAGAAATCACTGCATTTGTTGACAATTCAAAGTTTTGGAGTTCCTGATTTAGCACTGTTATCATTCTATTCTTGGAGCAGATTCAGCTTGGCTGAGATTATTCCCACTGTGAAGATAACTACATCTTTTGTGTGATGGTTTCCTTTTCATTGTGTATACAATGACTGCAGAACCAGGAAATTTTAATTTGGGATAAATAATAGACTATCTTTAGCGCCGATCTTATTTTGAGAGTCAGAGCTGATGGAGGTCAAGGATTCTTTCTCTTTTATCTCCTTTCTCAAAGCTCTTACTGCCACCTCTGCTTCTTTCTTACCTCATCTTTTTTCTAAGACTATTCATCTTTCTGAAACATACTCTAATGAACAACTTTAAAGATATAACAGGACAGTGGACAAAGAAATAAGGAGACACTCACCCCAGAATGCCTGGCCTTAGAGTTACACAGAGGAGAGCTGGGGACAGCTGTGGCCACATAGACAAACAGACACGTACAGGGCTGGTGGTGTGGCTGTGGTTGAGCCTGTACCAAAGCAGGTAGTGTGACAGAGGTGTCCAGAATTCCTCCAGAGGCTTGGCCACAGAGTATGGGTATTTAGGACAGGATAGCTGGTTGGGAAGATGTATGTGTGCTGCATGGTGGCCCCAAACAATCTCGCCAATAAGAGTCCTTGGGAAGGCTATCCCTGGTGGTGGGGGGAACGTCATACCTAAAGCCATTTTAGTGGCGAGGGGCTGTAACTGGATGAGGAGGTCAAGAACTTATGACAGACTTTCTCTGGATCTAGAGACCCAGATCCAGAGAGAGAAGAAAAGGATAAGTCAGAGGAGAAAAAAGAGTATAAAAGATGTTCAGCTTTGATTTCATATTCAAACAATAATTAAGTGCAGATTTAGGCATACTAGTTGGGTGTTCATTCACACAACTGAATTTATAACTAAGAGGAGTGGGCAATTATGTAATGGGTTTTGAGGGCCCCAGAAAACCCCTGCCCCCAAATCTCCTTGGAGATTAATCCTTTGGGTCATAGAAACATAAAAATATTCCTAGCAGGATTGACTCTGTAAGTCTTAATGTAAGTCTTAAAGTATTAAAAAATGAATAAAGATTAATTTCTGATGGCAAATCCTTAGAGCATGGGAACTAGAGAATCTTCCAGCACTCTACCAGGATGCCAGGAAGATGCCATCTCTCCATTCTCCTTCTCCCCCACATATCATTCACTTACTTTTAAAGCATCTCCTGAATCTGTTTCCTTTTTCCAGGTCCTTATTTATGATCCTTCTCACTGTCCACCTTAGGTTTTGCATTGACTTTTATATCTGATCTCACTGCTTTCAGTGTCAGAACCAATTTTTGCATCCATAGTGATCTTTCTAAAACACTTTCCAAGCACATTTCAAAGAAGAAATCTTATATGCCCCTGAATTCTGCCCGTTTTTCAGAGGACAGAATCCAAATCTCTTAGCCTCGTTCACAAGACCTTCCTCAATCAGGCCACACCCTCCACTCCAGCAGCTCTTCTGTCCCAGTCAATGCAAACTCATTCCTATGAGTGGATGATGACCCCCAAACGTAGTTCTATCCACCTTCCTGACTTGCTCAAGCTGCACTCCCTTTGCTTGCTACATCCTGCTCCAGTCCCTCCATTGGTCAAAATTCTTCATCCTTTAAGTCAGTTCAACTATAACTTCCACCAGGGAGCTTTTCCCAGTCTTTCTGGACCAAACTAACCTCTCCCTCCTTTGGGCAACTGCATTGTACTCTGACCAACATTTATCATCATCTAACTTTAGAAATTAGTGATATGAGGATATATATATGTCTCCTTTTGGATAATACATGCTCCTTCCACTCTCTCACTGCTTTCAGGAAGGTCCATATGCCTGAAGAAAAGGAAGATTTCCTAGGGAATTGATATTCAAAAGGCTATCAGTGTACTCTGTTCAAGGTCCGGTTCACAAGCAGCCATCACCCCTGAACCCCTGAACAGAACTTGCAATAAAATTTTTCTGGTTAGATCACTTCTGGTGAATGTACTAAAGGACTTTGCTCCTACATTGGCAATATTTGGGGTTCACAGTCCTTATTGGGGTCCTTGGTGTTCAACCAGGTAGCATCGAGTCACCATTTCCCCCGGGGGTAACCCAATGTATGTGGTTTGGAGGGACTGACCAAGATTTCCCATACTGCCACAGCAGTGTGACAAATCCAGCCCACCAGCTAATAACCAGGGTTGTGTGGCATGGGAGCTGTAAGAAAGGACTATGATTTCAAGGGAAATAGTCTCAGACACTTCTCATCTGGGACAAGGTAAGTGTGATCGGTTGAAAACTCAGGAAACATTCTGGGTTTTTCAAAATCACAAGGCAGGGGGTCTGTGCCTGCTATCAATGTCAAATCTGCACATCAGATATGTTATCAAGGCCTCAGGCTTCACCACCGACTGGAACCCTGGACTGGAAATCAGAGCCCCACACGCAGGTCTATTTGAAGGCAGAGAGCTAACCCTGGGGATTTTTCTTTGCCTCTCGAGTCTTATATATTAACTGTCAATCTCCTCTTTTATGGAAATTTCTGTACATAATTTTTTTTCCAGTTATAGAGCAAAATACTTCCCTAGAGGGCTGTCCCTTAATCACCCAAAGACATGTTGAGAAAGAACATAGTATAGGACATGCTTCACGTGATCAACTCAACTCCCATGGAGAGTGATAGAAAAACGCTATTTTAGAATGAATTGTTTTCAATCTCTGTTTGCTCTCAGGAGAAATATCTTTTGATTTATAGCATTTTTATAAGAAGGATGAGGACCATTTACTCTGAGGACCTATATTTGAACCATAGAGAGAAATTAAGTTAGGAAATTTTATAATAGGCGTACCTTATAAAAGGAAGACTTTCTTTTTTCTTTCTTTTTCCTTTAGCAGGAATACTGCTCCTTGAAGATTGCTCAGAGTATAGGAGTTCTGTCCATAGAGACTCTAGATGAACTTTAGAGCACTTTTCTTTTGTTGAGAAGACTATAGTAAGGCTGAGAATTAGTTGATTTAAATCTAAAACAAAAATCCACTCATTGTTGTGGAAATTATGAAGTCAGCATAAAACTAAACACAGATGTTGTAAACTAAGATAGTAAATATTCTGTCAAGGAAAGTTAACTTGTGTCTTTCTAGTTAGAATTAGGGGCATATTCGACCCTCTCCCTAATACGAATTTAATCGGGGCTATTGGTCTCCCACATGTGGTACTCTAAGATTTAATATATCATGTTTGCCTTTCTGGGCCATGAAGGCCAGACTCCAGCTGAGATGGTGGAGGGGGGATGGATAGCTTTCTGGGAGGAAATGATTTTTCCCGCTGTCAGTCATCACAGGGCAGGGAGGGTCTAGCCTTGGACTCTGTACTTGGAGATGTGGGGACACCTGCAGATTTTTATTGGAGGAACTGACTGGTCCCTGCTATGTGGCAGCCTTCTTGTCTCCTGTGGGGAGACAAGAAGAGTTTCATGTTTGGTTTTGGGTCTCAACATGTACACTTCTTTCTTCTCTCAAGCACTGAGCTGTGCTCTGAATGATTAAGGAAGCAGCCTGTCTCCACACTGACATGGGATCCTTTGGGGGTGTGTAGGCGGGAAAGCAGCCCTGAGAGAGTATCAGGAGATGACAGAACGTGGCCTGAAGAGGAACTCTAGTTCAGTGGAGTGGTCAAGTCCCATGGGGATGCACTATGGGATGAAATGACCGTAAATCCTCTGGGGGACAGAATGAATGCTTCACATTCCCATGATAGAGGCTGTAGGTTTGTAAACAGGATATTAATGAAATAATGTCTCTATTTTGTAATCCACTGTCTGATGAAGTCTGAGGACACATGAGTGACATTATGAAGGACTTCCTAAAAATAAGAGATCTGAAACTCTTGAAGTGGTGTTGGAAACAATATTTGTACAACAACCACTGATTTTATTCATGACCTGACTATCTTTAGCTGTCTTGAAGACTAAGAATGCTCGGTGACTAATTGATGGCTTAAACTTTAATTGTTATAAGAGCTGGGACAGCAACAAATCTGAAAATGGCCAATTCCAATTTATACACATGTATGCATCCATTCATTCATTCATTCATTCATTCAATAAACAGTTATTGCCAAGTGCCATGTGCTTACTGCCAGGAATACAGAGCTTACTAAGACATTACCCTCAGGGAGCTTACATCTGAGCGGGTAGAGACAGGTAAGACTCTGCATTCCCTAGTCAGAGAGACAGGTTGTTCCTGGTTAATGATACAATGAAGCAAATTCTCCTCTCAGTCTCTTTTCAGGGGATTATGTCACCCATGGAACCAAATCTGATTTCTAGTGGACTGCCTTTTATTCCTTTGATCCCAGGTGCGGGGGAGCCGTTGTAATAGGCCTGGCTGCGCTGCTCCTTTTGGGGTGCTCCAGTGGTCCTTGGTTTTGGCTTCCGACCAGAGGCTGCATCCTGCAATGACAGGGCAAGATAGGGATAAAGATGGAGCAGAGCACTGAGAGATTTGGCCGGTCCAGCATTGCCCTCCAGTGGTCAAATGCAGGCATATGGGGAATAGCAAATTTCTAGCGTGAGATTCTGAGGTGGGTGTCTGAGGATTAAAGAGGGGGCTTAGGAATGGCTCCCCCAGGTGAGACTGGGAAAGCAGGAATGGCGAGCCATAGTTGAGACATTAAAGGGAGGATTAAGATTCATCCTCTCCAGGGACTGAGCACCTGGAGTGGAATGTGTAGAGAGAACCAGAAACAAAGATGATGTCTGTTTCCCAATATGGATTTTGTCAGAAGTAATAACTGGCTGACAAGATGGCCAGGCTGCCTAGATGACTAGAAAGTGTAGCGATGGTGAGGGGGGTGGTGACTTAGAGCTGTACCCCCAGTCCTCTCAGTCCACCCTTGTCAAGATTCTAGGCAGTCTTTGATCTAGAATCATTATCTTCAGATTGATGGGCAGTGCGAGAATGAGCACAAAATGAAATGAAATCAGATGCAATTTGTGTGTAATGAACGTTTTAAAAATTAGATTTGCAAAGGAGTCTAGTACATAGGAAGGTAAATTTGCTCTCAGTATTCCTCCTGGGACTTGCGTGGTCTCAGTCTCTCCGTGTCTTACATGTAGGTGGTTCAGTAAATTGGCTTTGGAGGGAAGTTTTTCTTTCTTAGCCATCGAGAAGTTTTCTCCCCACCCCCACACTGGGTCAATGTCACTGGAAGATGTTGACACAGTAGGACTATTTTCTATCTCCCAGATCATGGATCAAGGCTGAAGTAGCGTTGGCAGCTAATCTGCTCTTGGAAAAAAATCTGCAACGAGTGCAATGTTTGCTTCCTTCTTCCTGTTTCAACTTAGTAGGCAGTACGCCTTACATATTTTACCACTTCCCTTCTGAGGTCATGGAAGCAATGGCGTTTCACACTCTGAATCTTCCCTTGCTTTATTTCTTCTAGTTGATCTAGGGCTTCCTGAACCTTCAACAATCTTGAGACCCTCCCTGTTCTTGCCCTTGTTGCTCTTCTGCCCTGCTGTCCTGAAAAGATAGAGAAATGGGTTAGAGAAACTTCCTGATCAAGTTTTAAAAATAAAACAAAAACAGCGACCAGTTCAGGAGCCAGGTAAATGTAGTATAATGCATCAATGATCGAATTGTTCACATTGTTGTCTGTGGAATTCAAGCATTTCAAGCCCAACTGCAGAAAAGCCCCATCTTTACCGGATGAACAATGTTCAGACTGTGAATCAAGGGCAGCGAGTCTGGAAGTAAGATGACAGGGAAGGATGGAACATGGAGACCTTGGGTGTAGGAGTCTTGGAAGCCACCATAAGTCAGAGTGACTCTGTGTATATGTGTGTAGCTCTGTTGCGTGGTTAAACTGAAGCTGTCCCAAGTCAAGGACAGTGCCTTTCCTGCTCTCCCTCATAACAACAGGGCCTTGACTAGAGCAAACACTTGACAATGGGCCTATTGCCCCATAGCACAATGGTTAAGGGACCATGCTTGGGAATCCAACAGTTCAGAATCCAAGCACTTTCACGTTAGTTGTTCAGTCTTAGGAAAGTTTCCTACCTTCCTCATCTGTAAAGCAGGGATAATAACACCAGCGCCCACTCCCCCAAACGCAGAGCATCTGTGAGGATTAGAGGGGCTGGTGCATGTGAAGCCCTATGCCCGGCACGTGGTCGGTGCTCGGTAAAGAGTAGCTACTTTATTATTTCCATGTGCGCATGTGCAGATCTCTGTGGGCACATGAGAGTTTTTCAGTCAAAACCCAACTCAGCTATAAAATTAAATCAGCCTCATTTTAGAGAAGAAAAATGTGCAGGCATGGGGTTGAATATATATATATATATATATATATATATATATATATAAAATTTGCCACTTCCTTCTATAACTGTAAAGGTTTTGCCCAAGTTTCCAGGGTCCAATATGCTCTTGAACCCTGTCTGGAATGGGAGAAGCCTCTGCATATAAAGAAGCTTTCAGTTGAGACAGACATGAGGTGGCAGTGAGTGACTCTCCCTTTCTGCTGGGAGCCTGGGCGTTCACGGGACAGTTGCCCCAGCTCCGTCTCCTGGTCTACGGTGTGATTGACCCAGTCTCGGGAGCTGCCAACACAAGGGAGACTTGAAGGCTCGGTGTTCAGTCATCATTGAGAGCCTATTAGGAGAACAAGGTACCATGCAGCTACTCAAAAGGCTGAGAGTCTAGAAATAGCTATTACGGAGGAAAATCCTTCCGCTTGGCTGACTGGGGCCAGGTCTATGGCTTTAAAGCGATTGGCACAGATGCCGAGTGAAGGGGTGCATTCATTTTGTGCTCAATAAAATCAATTTTATTCAGGGAAGTCAATTGTTATCCCCTCGGGAAGAGTGAAGGTATAAAAACAGGTGATAATTCTTGGAGAATCTAATTCCTTTGGGGGGGGGGGGGAGAGAGAGAGAGAGAGAGAGAGAGAGAGAGAGAGAGAGAGAGAGAGAGAGAGAGAGAACAGGGAGACAGAAGGATGAAAGGGAGCTCTGTTATCCTAGAAAGTCCTAGGGTAATTACCCAGCCTGAATTTCTCCTGGAGCTTTGCAATGGTGCCAGATGTGTCCTGGCCCCCTGTGCACCACCCTTCAGAGCCAGCTTCCAGAGTCCACCTCCTCGCCCCTGTGGCTGTTCCTCATGTCTGGGAACACATCAAAGGAGGTTTGATATTCATAACTGCCGTGAGTCATTTTCACAGGGAGCTGCGGGGAGCTGCCTGAACCACCGTGCGTTGCATTCAGCCCTCTGCAAGAGCAGCTGAGCTGAACCAATGCCCCATAATGGGCCAGAGCAGATTTCTCCCGGGAGACCTGGATTTGCCCCCAGACCCCTGTGCAGAATAAAATGGGTCTTTTTATTGATAAGTAGTTATTAAAACATCCTCCAGTCTTGGCTCTGCATCCTCCCCTGCCCACAGGGACAGCTCTGCGTGGTCCTTCCTCAAGAGTGTGGCCACCTCCAGGCCCTGCCGTTAGTGTCAATAACATCAGAAACCTCCCTGTTTCCCTGGCTCGGAGGACAAAGGACATCAACAAGACTCCAACCACAACCACATTTCTTTCCAACTGGAGGAGGAAACGGCTCGCTCCTGTTGAGTTTGGCTGTTGTTGGAAAAAAGCATCGTGTGTGACACTCTTTGAGGGCTGACAGAAGCCTGTGAAATTAAAGCCACAAGATCATGGAGGGGGCCTTAGTCATCATCCAGTTCTAGTCCCTCAAATTACAGATGAGAAAAATGAGGCACAGAGAGGTTAAGTGACTTGTCTAAGATCACACAGACAAGTGAGGATCTCTAGCACATAGAGTCATTTTCTAAAAGAGGGAAGGAAATAGTGGCAGGGTGACTCTTACTATAATTTTTGGATTGGAGGCTGCTTCAGAGGGTCAAACCTGTAGGAAATGTGGGATGGGGACCAGGAGGCCTGAAGCTGTACCTCAGTTTTGCACCTCTGTTTCCCTATATGAGAAACAGCTGTATTATTTACCTTTGTTTTAGGATCGAGGGCTTTAGGATGAGTGACTGAAAAGTCCTGGGAACTTTGAGCTTTGGGGAGAATGAGAGAACAGTCTTTTACTGGGCTCTGGGAGGGGGATGCTTGCCTGGGCTGACTAACCTGTTCTCAGTTCCTCAATCACCACTGAGGCCTTAGGAATCCTCTGGGCTCGGGAGGGTGGGAGGATTAAATAAAGAATGGTCAGACTGAGTGGTTAGGAAAAGTGTGGAGAGTGGGAAAATGGGTGGACTATAGCAATAAAATATACCAATACCTGCCTGTTCCCAGTCCCAGTAAAAGTCTGTCTGGAGAAACTGCCCTCTAAGTGAAAATATTTCCCACAGTCAGCAGGACTAGATGCCCTTCCTTAGTTTGGGACAGCATGGAAAAAATGCTTCCACATATATTGCATTTTAATGCATTTTTATTACACTACCTGTCTTCAATTCTGCCAAAAAAGCAAGCATGTCTTGCTCTTTAAAATGTCCAGAGCTCCCTTTCCCATTTGAGGTTCGTGGTGAAAGGTCAGACTCCAGAGTTGTCTGCTGGTAGTAGGGCTCTGAATAAATGAGCACTCAGGGACGGCCAGGGAGACTACAGAACAGCCCACGTTGTGCCTGGACCGAGTCTGGCAGCAGAAGCTGCACAGGTTCCTTGGCCAGGTGGTCCCCATTGAGCTGGGCTGCTTGTGTTTCCTGGCTATCCTCCTGGCACCTCTGCATGGTGATGCTGTGCGAGCTCAGAAAACCCACGTCCATATATCTGTCCTCTCAACTGCTTTCTCCTGTGATTGTCAACAGCAGTATCCAAGACACAAAGGACAAGTCTGCATGATGATGCAGTGAACGACTGGTTAGGTGCCTCCTGTTTAATAACCAGAGAAATATTGCTGTGCGGCATCTCTCCATATGCTGTGGCATCTGTGTTTGGTATGTAAGGGACTCATTTTCTTCACATATCTCATTAAAGATGTAAAGCAAAATGGAGGGGCTGCAAGGCTAACTCTCCCTGAACTGCCTGCAGCTCACTTTTCTTACCCTCTGCTGCCATCTACTGACCACTTGTCTCTTTTGCATTGTCTTTTTCATAACGAGGTTGAAGTCTTGGCCCCCATGTAGCAGGAGCAAGACAGTTACACAAACCACACAATCGTGGATTTCCTTAGATTCCTCCTTGCAACCAAGGGTTGGTACCCATCTCCTGACATCTGCACGAGCCACTCTAAGACTGTCTTCTGGAGCCTAAGAGGGTTCTTTGCCCTCTGGGGAGATACTGTCTGCTGACTTGGTCACAAATCTGTCCATCAGCCGGACTCCAAATGTAAGTCATGAAAACCTGGCACACTGGACATGTCTGGCCAAAAGCCAAGGTGAATCCTGTGAACTGGCGGGCAGACAGAGTCCCATACTTCAGGCTGAAATTTTCCCTAATGTCTTGAAGAATTCCCAGTCTCTTCCCATCCGTGGAAGGGGAATTTCATGGGTCTTTTCATTTGCTCACCCATCCATTTCCATAGAAAATCCTTGCAAGTGGAAGTTCACTGACTCAACTCAGGACCCACATTTCCCAAGGCTGACCCTATGTGACATTTGCTCCGTTGTCTGTGATGGCACCAGAGTGTGTTTTCAGCCCTTTATTCATCAGCGTGGATCTTGGGGAGGTGTGCTGAGTGGATAGCGGTGAAACACACCACAGGGTGGAAGACTAATGCAACATGAACCAACTTATTACAACGCACGAGAGCAGCACATGAAGTGCAGACGGGGTAAGTGGCAGCTGCAGGGTTTCAGCACGGGCTGCAGGTGCCTGGGTATCACTGTGGGCTCCCAACTCAAGAAGAAAGACTGTACCTCTGGGTTGGGGACTGAGAAACCAAGAGGGATGTTGCTTTTTGTCATCAAAACAAGCAGTTAATGTCCTCTTTAATTCTTGGCATGTGTCCATTAATTTCATTAATTGATTCATTCTTCCATCTGTACTAAGTTCTAAAATGTGCAGTGAAGTAGACACAAAGAACAGCGTGCGACACTGTCTCAGCCTTTAAGGATTTTATTATCTAGAGAAGGAAGAAGCATGACAGTCAAGGCAGTATTGATTAATTCTCCAAATGAGAAAAACTTCTAACTTCGGAAGTAGGGATTCCGAGAAGAGAGGGAGCACTAGAGGTTATGATAGCTGGGGAGTGCATCGTGGCAGTAAATGACTCAAACCTCCCAGGGAATTGCAGTCGATGGTGAAATGCTCTCTGAGATGTGCGGCTCCTAGATAGCCGTAGCCTAAGGACTTTTCTCCAGCTGTTGGCTTCTCTTCTAGGGTCAGAAGACAAAGGAAAACAAAAGAGAATCTTCCACTGCCCTGTTTATTGATCTGTAATAGATTCCTTTTCCTTCTCAATATTACTGTTCATTCATTCATTGTTCATCATTCATTGACATGTTCATTCATTTATTCATTCAAGAAACATACAAACCATGTCTAGCACTGGGGTTCTAGAGAAAAATCCACAAAAATTTCTGAGTTTTCACAACAGCTTGACACTGAACTATAATTTCATAGAACAGAGACAAGCTACAATCAGTCACTTTTGCCTCCATCTTCAGTTACTTCATTTGTTGATTCTTTATGGTTCTAGATATCTGTCCATGTGGCTCTCCTACTTTTCTCTGCTCCCTCAAGAACACTTCAGATAGAGAGGTAGCCCCAAGTGTCCTGCAGCATTTCTCACAATCCTTTCATACTCTTGTCCCTGGGGGTAACTGGGCCAGTTCCCAGGGCTTTGGTTTGGTGGGGATGGTCAGAGAGAACACTTTATTGATCACATGAAACAGACAGTCTAAAAACAAACCAAGAAAAGACCCTTTGATTTAGTCTGGGTTAAAAGTAAAATAGACTTTAGTTTGCAGTGGTGTTTGATATGATTTGTGGGAAAAAAAAACCCTATTATGTCAAGTTTTCAAAAGTCTGTGCTGCTAAGGAAAAGATATTTACGTCTCATGACCATGGAGTTCAGTGAAAAGAGGCTGTTAAGAGACCAGACAGTTGGGGGGGAAGGTTTTATGTAATTTAAATTTACACAGATTGGCCTCTTCTTATGCTTACAGACAAGGAACAAGAAGCTTCCATATCAACTCCCCAGGATATAACTTTCAACAGCAAAGCATTTGATCACAAAGCTCAAAAAAGTATTGTATTATTCATTTCCTCCTCAGCTTGCTCTGCACCAGTTCTCTCATGGGCTCCTCTGAAGTGGTACTCACCGTTGTAGGAATTCCCACAACCACAGGGGACCAGGAGAGGTTGGAGATTTCCAACCTGGCAAGGAAGGGAGGTGACAAAGTTGGCTGAGACCCCCAGATTTCTCAGCTTCAACTACTCCCCAGGGTCTCAGTGGAGGACTTGCCCCACCGATTATAGGCTCTGTTGGTTTTGGGAACAAGTCTTAAGAATTGACATGAATGTTTGTGAGGCAAAAAGAGGCCCTAGAACTAAAACCACAGAGCAAGGTATCATCAGGTAAAGCTGGGATGAGGGCGAAACAACTGAGTGTAGGAAGTGCAGTGGACTTCCGGTTGGGAGACAGGTTTAAGCCCTGTCCAATGGATAAAGACCATCTATGGAGCTAATCAGTGCCGTTTATTCACTTTTCTTCTGGCCGCTGGCTATAGTCATTCAGCTAAATTTGATTTTTCCTTGTGGGGGGATCACAGAGAGGTTCCCTCCTAGGCTCCAAGGCCTCTGGGTTCACCCTGGCTGACAATAGAATTTAGTTACTTGGCCAGTGCACCTAGATTCCTTTGTGGTGGTGGTGTTTGTAGTTTGGTTTTGTTGTTATAAGATATGGGAGGTAATGATTCAGTGAGAGGGAGGTATCTTTTTTGTAAGAAATCTCCTTTGATACCATGGCATCACAATTATGATACTGGTGATTTAGCCCTCAGTTGAGTGTGGTTCTTTATTGGGCAGTAGACTCATCCATTAAATAGAAAGGAACCCTGACCTCTTGAAGCTTCTGAATCAACAAGATGTTTCTTATATGTAAGACAGATAGACATAAGGACTAAGGTTATCCTTAGTCCTTATCCTTATCCTTATATCCTAAGACATAAGACATAAGGATAACCAAAAGGTTATCCCTTCCAAGTACCGTGTTTCCCTGAAAATAAGACCCAGCCAGACAACCAGCTCTAATGCGTCTTTTGGAGCAAAAATTAGTATAGGACCTGGTATTAAATTATACTATATTATATTATATTACATTATATTATATTATACCCGGTCTTATATTAAAATAAGACCGAGTCTTATATTAATTTTTGCTCCAAAAGATGCATTAGAGCTGATTGTCTGGCTAGGTCTTATTTTCGGGGAAACAGGGTAACCATATCATTGACATTGTGAACAGACAGTAGCAGACAGGTGAGCAAGGAATTAAACATGGGAGTGACATGCATGTCCCCAATTTGGAGCTAACAATGGCTCAGCAATAGGTCTACTGAGGGTCATTGGCTGGCACCATCAGCCTACTCCTCGCTCTGATGTATATGAATGAAGAAAAGAGGGAGAGATTCTTCAATAGAGAATTGCTGAACAAAAATTTTACAATGCCTTTTCTTTCCCATATTCCAGTTTTATAAATGAGGAAACAGACTCACATTGCTTAGGTAGCTTGGCCAAGGTCATGCACCTTGTAAGTAGTGGAGAAAGAGTCAATATTACATCTTTCTGCTCTCTCTGTCATATAGACTGAATTAAAAACTAAATCTGACCTGTGCTAATGTTCTCATCTGACACAGGCAGCAAGGGAGATAGCCCTCTGTCCTGATAGTAATCTCAGAGGTTAAACATATCCTCAAACTAATTTCCACTAATAGAATATGATGCATTCATTGACCCAAAATGATCTTGAATCGATTTACATTTTGGGACCACCTTTTACTGTTACCATTTTCGTAAATTAAACATACATTATGTAAAGTCAGGTCTTCATTTATTGGTATGTTGATTTTAACCCAAACTTCTTACTCTGACATTCCGGCAATACTGGGGCATTAATAGTTGATAAAGTTTGCAGAAGCTACTTCTCCAAGTAACAAATTTGCATTTTTAATCTGCACTTTCAATGGCTGACCTCCAAAATGTGACTAATGGATAATGATTTCAGATCTCACAGCACATTGGTAGGGATATAATTCTTTTAGTGGAGGAATTTTATGTGTCTCCAATTCTACCATGTAAGTGACTAACTACAGGTAAAGCCAACCCTGAGCTAAAATGTGGAATTCTGGAAAATGCAAATCATGGTCACTTTTTGCTGTTAGAGAAAACATCAAACTGGAACAGCAGTGCTGTCCCTCTGGCATTTCCCCGAACGACAGAGGAGGAGCACCTTCCCCCTCTTCTCGGGTGGGTGGTGCTCACCCTGTGCTGCAGGTCCTGTGGATGTCACTGCCATCAGAGCTCAGAAATGCAAAGCAGGATCATCCCTTGGAGGAGAACTCCCTTCCATGTAAGAAGTTCTTACAGAATTAATCCTCAAAAACCTTCCTTGGGCTTTACAAGATTGTTGCCTGGTGTATATTTCAGAAGGAGCCAGAGGCCTCAGATGGAGCCCTAGATGTACCAGAAGAAATGAAGTTCCCAAATACATCAAGGTGCCCCTCTGAGTGACAGCACTTACTTCAGGCCCAGTCGCTAAGTACGCCCAACGCTCCATAAGATCACAGCAGATCCAGGAAGGTGAGTGGAAGAGAATGTGCCTTTGGGTGGATTCTAAGTGGAACTGTGACATACACCACTGGGAATGAAGTGGAAGATATCATAAACTCATATGCGGAGGGAGTGTTCCTTTTTGGGACACTCTTCACAATTGGAAAGAATGGTAGCTAACAAAAGGCAGTCTTAAGCAAGACCTGTAATGATGAGAAAGTAGAAATTTGGAAGAGATCTTTGCTGCCATTGTTTGCCTGGCTCCCTCCCCACTCTCTCTGATCATCTTGCATATGGAGAAAATTGACTGGGGCCCTCAGGGAGCTGTGGGCACCTCTGGGCTGAACTAGGGCCTGACATGTTGGAAGTCACTTATTTGGACCTTGCTCTCTGGAGGTCAAATGTAAAAACAAATTCTCACAGTGTCGGGGCGGCTGATGGCTCAGTTGGTTAGAGCGCAACAACAAAGTTAACAACAAGGTTAACAACAAGGTTGCTGGTTCGATTCCCTCGTGGGCCAGTGAATTGCGCCCTCCACAACTAGATTGAAAACAACAGCTTGAGCTTGGAGCTGAGCCCCCGGTGGGTGACCGGTTTGCTCAGTGGTTGGAGTGCAGTGCTCATAACACCACGTCGCTGGTTGGAGTCCCACATGGGCCAGTGAGCTGTGCCCTCCACAACTAGATTGAAAACAACAACTTGACTTGGAGCTGAGCTATGCTCCCCACAACTAGACTGAAAAAACAACAACTTGACATCCTGGAAAAACAAACTATTCCCCAATATTCCCCAATAATTAAAAAAAAAATTCTCACAGTGTCCCATGCTAGTGCTTTACAAATTTATTTCCATTTGATATCCACTTTGGCTAGGCAAATACCCCCCTGGGCCTCTACCTCTTCAGTTCTTTCTTGCTATTGTAAGTTAAGCTCTTTGGAATGAATAAAGTATTCCAAAGGTATTGCTTTGGCTCAAACACTAATGAGCGCTCACTTTATCATAGTGTAAATATTAAAGTTATAAGAGACAGCTCAGGGACCAACTAATTATATTAAAGGTCCAAAGTGCATACAGAGTATCCAAAATTCTAAACTGAGGAGTTATGTCCTTACTCAGTTCTGATACTCCATTGTTCCCTAAACCCAAAGTCTGCAGTGCCTTCAGGGGCCAACCAGGAGGGAGCTCCTTATGGACTTATAGATGTTTGACCTAGAAAACTTAGTCTTTTAGTCCACCACACTTACTGAGACCAGCAAGTGCCAAGATCTCTTCATTAGCTTGGGAGAATCACACAAGTTTTCTGCCTGCCAGTTGGGTCTTTTCACTCTCCCTCTTGCAGGGAAAGGACAGTGAGTTTTTGATTCTCTGAGCAGGGGGTATTTTTACAGCTTTTAGGATGATTTTATTTCCCAAAGAGCATCTTTGTTATTTCTTCTTGTTCTTCCTGCTTTTAGGGAGTATACAGTATTTACCTGTCAGCAGAGTTGTTGCAGTGGATGTTCGCTCATAGAAACATCTGGAAATTATTCCATTTGGTCCTGAAATTATTGGTAAAGCAATTCTTCTGCTCTATGGGTCATTTTGTATTTTTTTATTTTTTAGGAGGGCAGAAACCCAAGATGAATGTTTATGGCTCTATGTCCTGCTTATCTTTGAACTCCCTCATTCCAATGCTCATGAGCTGGCAGAGTGCTTGGTATAAATAGGCACTCAGAATGATTGAATTCAATTGTTTTTTGAGGACAGTGGCCAAACACGATTCTGTGGTCAATTTAGATTGCTCCTTCTGTCCCTCTGTGTTAGGCATCCTCTCTGCCTGGTCTTTTGTTTAGAAACAAAGCATTATTTCCATTTTGAATAACAATGGTTCTCCAAATAGACTATGTTTGTAGCTTGAATTGTTGAACAAATTAATAAAGAGCTTTACTTAAAATTTAAACAGATAAATTCAGGAAAAAAAATACCAAACTCCAAAATAAATGCAGTTCTAATTTACAAAGTAGGCAGTAGACTTTAGAAGCTTCTTACTCCGAGGTGGCATATATGAATGTGTGGTCTAGTGAGATTTGGACAAATTTATTTATGTTAGACAAGGAATATTTATGTTAGACTAGGAATATTTAAGGGAAACTAGGAATGTTTTAAGGGTATATAACCTTAGTATTTAAAAAGTACTTTTATTTGATGATCTTTCTCATTATATGGGCTCATTGAAGGTAAAATTGTGAGTTACATATAATTATAAAGAAGAAGAAGGCATCGCTTGTGATCTCACTCCCCAGGGACAATAACAGTTATTTTATTATATTTCTTCTTAGTCTTTAGTCTTAAGTATGTTTTTTTACATTGTTGACACCATATTGTGTATTAAATTTTGTCCATTTACAGCAGAGTAAGATTTTTTTTCCCTATGTGATTTAAAAATTCTTCAAAATCTAATTTTTGATAGTGGCACAGTATTCTGCTGGGTAGATATTGAATTTGCTTAAGGATGTATTCCTGTAATATTGGGTTTTTAAGTTATTGCTAATTATTTGAAGTATGAATAACATTAATGGACATCTTTGCTTATAAAAATATGCTCAGATAACTCTTTTGAAGATAGATTACCAGTTATTGGGCCAAGAGGCATTACCACTTTAAAAGGTCTTGATATCTAATACCAAATCATCTACTTTATATTGTGTCAGTTTGTAATCATACCAGCAATAAATGTAAATGCCCTTAATGTGCCCAATTTCACCAGCATTGAGTTGTGATGTTTAATTAAAATTTATATAATTTGATATGAAAGTTGTTTACATTTGCATTTTTTAATTTTAAGGGTGGTTCGATTTTTTTTCAAATATTCATTAGCAATTTATATATAATTTTTGTATTTCATTTTTAGTATATATCCATCAGGCTAGTGTTTTCCTTATTCATTTACACAAACTATTTATATATTAAGCATATTAACATTTGACTGTTACACAACGCATATACTTTAAAGTAATTTGTTATTGTTGTTTTAATTAAATCATTTTTGGATAGTCAGAAATCTTTTAACTTTATGCATCTATACCTGATAATGTTGCTTACTGCCTTAACACCTAGAAATTTCCTTTCTATCTTGTTTCAGGTGGAAGGGACAACATTTGGGTATGAGAGGAATACCTTATGCTGGGAAGAAGACTTGGTCAGGGCTTGGATTAGAGGTTGACTGTAGTAGCTGCTTTAATAGCAGGTCTCTCCTTGCTGCTCACCTCCTGCAGGAACTCCTCCTGGGTGCAACATATGATACCACTTTTCTCAGTGTGATAAGGCTTTTCACAGGGTTGAGAAGCTAGAGAGACTGTAGGCTGATAGTGAGAGACTGAAAGTTTGTCTAATTAAGTTAATGGAGAAAAGGAGGAGATACAATGCCCCCACTTCCACAAGAAAAATGATTTGAGTTTTCCAACTTGCTCTAGCATTATATCCCTAAGGACATAATAATCCATAGGAGGATTGTGTTTTTCCCTGTCCACAGGATGGAGATGCTAAAACTATGAATACATGTAAAATCCAGTTGCCAGAGAAGTGTCTTTGTTGGGAGGTGGGGTCTTCATGGTGGTTTGTTAGAGCTTAGGGGAAATCCTCTTTTAAGCCATTTAACTTCCCATGTTCTCAGCAAGATATTTTATTATCAATAATTTAGATTCCAAAGAATCATTTATAATGAGATACTTTTCTAGGGAATTAAAAATTATAATTTGGTAACAACTAATTTTAATGATAAGGTTATCATTATGCTGTTTAGAAATTAATAGGGTAATAAACTATGGCTTAAACACATTAAGAGTTTAGATTGTTTAAATTTCTGATTGATGAATTTAAAAAGCAAAAGTTATGAGTTATATGTTAGTGACAAAGACAGTATATCACATTTTATTAAGTTTTGTCCTATTTTTGAATAGTATTCGTTTTACAAAGTTATTACTTTTAAGATTTTTCCAAGACCTGTATGGGAGTTATAATAGCAACAGAGATTATATTCAAATTGGTTTAAAAAATTATTTGTACTTCATAATTATCATACTTTGAAAGTGTGTATCTATAGATTTTTTTTTATGGGACTTCATGTTTTTCTGAGAATTAAAAACGTGTTTTCTTTCTTTTTTTTAAAATTTATTTATTGGGGTGACAATTGTTAATGAAATTACATAATTTCAGGTGTACAATTCTGTATTACATCAACTATAAATCCCATTGTGTGTTCACCACCCAGAGTCAGTTCTCCTTCCATCACCATATATTTGATCCCCCTTACCCTCATCTCCCTCCCCCCACCCCCTTACCCTCTGGTAACCACTAAACTATTGTCTGTGTCTATGAGTTTTTGTTTCTCATTTGTTTGTCTTGTTTTTGGTTTATATACCACATATCAGTGAAATCATAGGGTTCTCTGCTTTTTCTGTCTGACTTCTTTCGCTTAGCATTATACTCTCAAGATCCATCCATGTTGTCACAAATGTTCCTATATCATCTTTCCTTAATGCCGAATAGTATTCCATTGTGTATATATACCACAACTTCTTTATCCATTCGTCTATTGAAGGACATTTTGGTTGTTTCCATGTTTTGGCCACCGTAAACACAGCTGCAATGAACATTGGAGTACACGTGTCTCTATAGAGAAATGCTTTCAAATTTTTTGGGTAGATACCCAGGAGAGCGATTGCTGGGTTGTATGGTAATTCTATTCGTAATTTCTTGAGGAACCTCCACACTGCCTTCCATAGCGGCTGCACCAGTCTGCATTCCCACCAACAGTGTATGAGGGTTCCTTTTTCTCCACAGCCTCTCCAACACTTGTTGCTATTTGTCTTGTTGATGATAGCCATTCTGACTGGTGTGAGGTGATATCTCATTGTGGTTTTTATTTGCATTTCTCTGATGATTAGTGATGTTGAGCGTTTTTTTCATATGTCTATTTGCCATTTGTAAGTCCTCTTTGGAGAAATGTCTCTTCAGGTCCTCTGCCCA
Source organism: Rhinolophus hipposideros (assembly GCF_964194185.1). NCBI lineage: Eukaryota > Metazoa > Chordata > Mammalia > Chiroptera > Rhinolophidae > Rhinolophus > Rhinolophus hipposideros. Next base: position 29,250,903 of record NC_138051.1, read on the forward strand.
TTTTTCAATTGGGTTGTTTGTTTTTTTTGTTGAGTTTCATGAGTTCCTTGTATATTTTGGATATTAGACCCTTATCGGAGGAACTGTTTGCAAAAATCTTCTCCCATTCAGTCGGTTGCCTCTTTATTTTGTCGATGGTTTCTTTTGCTGTGCAGAAACTTTTAAGTTAAAAACGTGTTTTCAATAGAATGATAATCTAAACCATGCAGTTGAACAGCATAAATTATGTTAAATGTAAGTCGTGTGATTTGAAAACCAATAATATATATTGTCAGCAAAATTTGTAGTATTGTGGTTCACACCAAATTTAAGATTCGCAAAATTTCAGTTGAACTACAAGAATTGTAAATTGTTTTTACTCCTGCCACATGGTGGCGCCACTTTGGCTTGTAACGGAAGTAACCGGACCTTTTTTTAAAGTGTGCTGTAATCAACCTTTTGCTTTATGAGAATTTCTGTAAGAGATCCGTTATTTATGCTATTATTTTAAAAAATCACTTAAAATAATTTAAAATTGTTTTATGTCTTCTTATATTAGTATTCATTAAGAGTTGGTACCAAAGCTCATGCTGAGAAATGTGCAACCAAATACATAACTTTTAAACAGATGTTAGCTGTAATTCAGTGCCACGAAGCCAAACGATTGCCTTGATATGCTTTATCATTAACTTAAAGATGAGAAATTGCTAAATACTATAGATAATGCTAAGAAAATAAAGAGCAGCATTTAAACAGAAATATGCAATTCCCAATTTTTTTCCTATGGGAAAATCAGCCTTGAATTATGCAAAATTGTAAGGAATATATATTTCTTATAAAATGCAACGACTCGTGGTTGACTTCTTTTAGTGCTGATCTTATAAGCAAATACTGCCACAAGACTCTCATGCCCTCCTTTGTGTTTTTTAGTAATATTAGCACTAAATAAAGGTCAAATGATGTCAGATATGTGAGTAAAAAAGCAATTAGGAGAAAATGGAATCGTCGCAAGTTGGATGCTATAAGAATGTAAAACAGTGTATGATCAGTATGGTACTCACCATTCACATGGCTGTACTGTGTAGAGCTTATTGTTTGAACACACTATTTAGTTACAGTTGATTAGCAATAGGTATCGTAGTTACGTAATAAATAATGTTTCATTACAAATTTTCCTTCAATATTGTTGGTGCATGTTAAATTGATTGGCCCATCAAATGAATGGATTAACAATTCAATATGAATGTAGTTTTGAATAAAGGAAAAATAATGGAAATCATGCACAAAATCAGAAGAATCAAGTTGATAAGTAGAATCTCACACCACTTATGTGTTTTTCATCTATTCAATTAAAAATGGATTTATTTATTATATTAAATTAAAAGCATTAAATTTGTATTGGTTTTTTAAGTTTTGTGCATGTTTAACTTACATTATATTAAAAGTAATATAGTTAGCTAACACTGGGGTCTGTGAAAATTATTTGTCCTTTAAAGGAGATGTATCTGATTCAAGCTGAAAAACATTGCTGTGGTGCTGGGAACTCTGATAATTTTTGAAATTATCTGATAGGCTCCCCACCCTCCCATTCTCTGTCTCTACCTCTGTGGCCAGAGTTACTGGCCAGGAATATGGCTGGAGCCCACATCATAGAATTTAGGTGCAGGAGGCAGGTTCTGGGGAGCTCTGTGTAACTACTGCACTGAGGTAGGTGGCTTAGGGTTTGAGCTGAGAATCATGATGTACACGGAGAACATGAGCTGCATCAGGGACACCTCTCTCTCTCTCTCTCTCTCTCTCTGTCTCTCTCACCAGGTCCTGCCTGAACCACTGAAAAGCACACACCATCTGTGTAAAACAGTTCAGAATGAAGTTTTCTACATTTTAGAATTGATGAGGACTGAGGACTCTGTTCACTTTCCTTCTGGTGTTCACCCCCATTTCGGAAGACCAAGTCTGATACAAGAAATGAAGCTTTTTTATAGTGTTACTTTTGGTTTCACTGTCTCCAAAAAGGCTCCCAGTAGATTCAGACTGACATTCTCATCTTTGAGAAGAACGTTTCCTGTGTGCCCTGACAGCTGTCTCCAGGAATCTCTCAAATCACAGGTCAGCGGCAGTCACAAGATCACCAGTTAGCCCCCAGAAGCTTCTCTCCATGCTTTCTGCCCATATTTGCTGCTTCTGAGATCTGGGATAAGGACAAGTGCTTTAGGAGTGCTGGATCTTGCTGGTCAACTTTGTTAAGTGGACAGCTACGCTTTCCAGGTGTAGTTGTGCAGTTGTGCATTAGAGTTGACCAAAAGATGAAATCCCACGAGATTTGGAAGGCAGAAGCGAAGCAGTAACAATTCTGCTTAGAAGGTCACCATGGTCAGGTGCAATGATAGCTGCAGAGGTACCGGCAGGTCCCACATTGTGCTTGCTCTCTTCCATTCTATGCCCAGCTAATCTTTCTGACTCTTGGCCTTGCTGACCAACAGTGACCCCAGGCCCATCACCAGACAATTGGCTGTTGATCCACAGAAGTGAAAGCTACACAGAGGTAGTGACTTCCCATACACCTCTCAATGAGCTCCTCTTCACAGTTCCAGTGTGATGGTGAAAGTGCTTAGGTTCTTGGATTTTCCTTCAAGTCCCAACTCATCCTTCTGTGCTACTGCAGGTTAATGACCCTTTTCAGATCCTCTGACTTTCTCCCAGACCTTCACTTCTCCAGCTCCTTCTGCATTTGTAAAATCTAATTCCTATGAGTCCATAGTGTTTAATATGGACTCTGTATCATTTTGTATCATTCACAGTGGTTTTGCTAACCTGGCTGATCTCTTAAGTGATACAATGATTGGTCCTGGAACTGACTAAGAGGAATAGAGCCTTAAGGATGGAAAGTTGGTGTTGATTCTCTGATTGACAAGGCATTAGTGACCCCATTGCCAATGTCAAATGGAACTCTAGCAGTCTCTGATATCAGGTGCCTATAGAAGGAAAGGTGTTGGGTTATCAGGTAGCTGTTGCCATTGAACAATTTAGAGGAAATAAAGAGTATAAGCACTGTGGGTTCCCCAAGTATCAGAGGGAAGTTGGAGAAAGAAAATAATGAACACAGAGTAGCACATTCTCAGCCCAAGGTCCAGGCAAGGAACTGGAAAATTTCTGTGACTGTCCTGAAATAAATCCTTATTTCTCGTAGCTGCAGGGTCTGATATTTCTGAAAACCCAACCCAAAGACTTGTCCTGTATTCTGGTACCAATTTAATCCAAAATCTCTTATGGTTAAAATTAGGGCATTGATTGTAGCAGAGTTAGGATCCTGAAAATTGAGATGGCAACACATGGGCAGATTCTGATGAAACTGAGGCCCTTGAGATTCTTAGTCTCCATTGCCAGCAGCAGTCAACTTTCCTCCCCTATCTGAAGAATTTAGTCCTTCCTTGCATGAAGAACCTGTGATGACCTATCCTGTGGGCAAATACTGAGACTCCTCAACACACACTCCCAATACCTTTCATTGGTTCCATATCTCCAATCAGACTCAAGTCCTGGAAGATTCCATGGGAACAGGTACAAAATAATGAGGTATCATACATGCCTAGAGAACTGCAAGATTTTTCTAATTTATATTTAGTGGCCAAAGTTTGTGGTGTAAAGTTCTCTTCTTTCCTTTCTCCAAAAGACCTGCAGCCATTTACCAATGTAATAGCACATTGGGAAAGGGAAAATAACCAGACTTTGGGGGCACTTTCTGGACACTGGCTCTGAAATGATGCTAAGTCTTGGAAACCCAATATGCCACTCTTGTCTACTTCTCAGAGTAGGGGTTTATTGAGGCTGAATGATTAATGGTATTTTGGTTCAGGTCCATCTCACAATGTAGCTGGTTGGGCTCTGAGCTCACTCTATGGTTATTTCCCAAGTTCTAAAATGCCTAATTGAGACACTCTGCAAATGGCAGAGTCACTATATTGGCTATTTGATCTGTGGAGTGGGGACAGCTCCTCTATGTTCCAAAATAATAAATCCAAAATAATTCTGCATTCTTGGAGAAACTGTCAAGATTAGTGCCTCCACAAAGGACTTAAGAGATGCAGGACTGTTCATTTCCAGCACATCTGCATTCACCTCATCTACTTGGCCTGAGCAGAAGAAGACAGATGGATCTTGAAGAATGACGAAGGTTATTGTAAACTTAATCAGATGGTGAATACAATCGCAGCTGCTGTTCCAGATGTGGTTTCATTGCTGGAGTAAATCAACAAATCCCTTGACTTTTGATCTGGGTATTGATATGGAAAATCATTTTTCTCTATATACTTGTTAGCAGAAACTACATACCTGAAACTTTTTTTTTTTTCCCAATCTGGAAGAGCCAGAAATTTACCTTCATTTTTTCACCTCAGAGATATATCAATTCTCCAACTCCATCTTATTTTATTCCACAGAGAATTTATTTCTTCTCCATTCCACAGGACGTCACATGGCGCTACTCCCTGATGGCAGGGGAGCATAAAATAACAACTACTTTAGACACTTTGGTAGGAAACATATATTCCAAAAGGTGGGAAATAAATTCCAGAAAAATGTAGGGGTTTATTCCTTCAGTGTATTTTCTTGGGTTTCCTTTCCATGGTCTGGGACAAGTTGAGATATCTTTTCCAAGATGAAGGTCAAGTTGCTACATTTGATCTCTTCTACCATTAAGAAAGTACGTTGCACTGGATTTTGGTGGCAACATATACCTATTTGTGTGTGCAGTTATAGCCTATGACTACTCACTGAGTAATCTGAAAGGCTTCCAAGTTTGAATAAGGCCTAGAAAAAGGGAGAGTTCTGCAGTGGGTCCAGGTTGCTATGCAAGCTTCTCTACCACTTTGCTCACATGACACAGCCAGTTCAATGGTTTTTTAATGTGTCTATTAAGCTGGCAGGCCTCTTGGATGACTGACAGAGTAGATCTTTAGGATCTAGGAGTAAATTCATTCCATACTCAGCAGATAACTATTTTCCTTTTGAGAAACAGCTCTTGGCTTTTTACTGGGTCTTAGTGAGACTAAATATTTGAGCATGGACCACCAAGTTACCATGTGACCTGAAATACCTATCATGAAGTGGGTGTTCCCTGACCCACAAAACCGTAAAGTTGGGCATGCATAGGAGTGAGAGTGGTATATATAAGATCAGGCTTAAGCATTTCTTGAAAGCACATATAAATGACATTAGTAAGTGGCTCAGATTACCATGGCTCCTGATTCTGCTACACTGCCTCATCTTTTTCAACCAACGATGGAGTGCTGAGGTTACTAGTGCTAGTCCATTCTTGCAGGATGAAGGACTTTTCTAACGGGCAACTTTGGCATGCATACTCCCCAAGGCCCAGTGGAAACTTTCCTAGAACTGTGCTGCAGACTGCACTCTTTGAGCCCAACGCTCCTTATATGCTTCTCTCTTTTTACAGGTGTCAGATCTGCACCACAGTACCAAGGCCCTCCCTGCCAATTCTAGATCCTGTCCCATCTTATCTAATCCCGTCTTAGCATATGTTATTTTGGAGGAATCAAACTGACACAGTTGGTATAAAGACTTTTTAGAGAAAACAGATGGGTCTTGGAACTGACTTACCATCCTGTAAGCAAAGTGGACCTCATCCCTAGTGATATTTGGAGCATCGATAATCTGTAGCCCAAGGTGGAGGCCTAATTGCTGAAGATTTCACTGATGGTTGTGGTGGTGGAGATGACTGGGTGGAAGCGAATTCCATTGCAGGTGCAATGATTTAGGCATTTGAAAGATATGGGGTGAATATGCCTACAAGGAGAAAAGTTCACTGGTTATTGTTAAATTGTGTTAAAACCCTAAGAAGAGATAATAAGAAACAGATCAAGAAGGCCTCTTTGATGGCTTTTTATGAACCCTTATCACCAACCCTTAGAGGAAAGGCAGACACAGTGGAGGAGAAGACAGGATTTGATAGCTAGAGTCTCAGAATTCCAGACTTTTTTTTTTTTGGCAATATCTTTTCTGTTTTTAATTATTTTTATTTTTTTCAATTATAATTGACATTTAATATTCTTTTATTCTAGTTTTAGGTGTACAGCATGTTCCCTCTCAATTCTCAATCACCATATGTGAGTGTGGGACCAGCCTATTTCACATCTCTGCCTCTCCCTACTGGTCTCGATGTGGTCTCTTCTTTATATCCTTAGTTATAGGAGTTTCATTCAGCTAGTCTTCAGATGGTTCTCCAAGTTAATTATTCTGGGAGGAAGTGAGCACAACACTTATGTACTCCACTATCTTGACTGGAACCTTCCAGATGGATTTTAAATGCTCAATCAAGGAAGAGCATTTATGCTATGACAACAAGACCCTGGTTGGGAAAATCTGAAACTCTGAAACATGGATGGTGGTATCTGGATGGATATCCCTATGGATTTTTGCTATGAACCCACAACTTGCAGAGATGGTCCACCATAGTAAGAACTATCATTTTCCCTGGGCGGGAAGATGCTATAAGGCAACCAGTATCCCCTTAGGCACTCACCCTGCCAAACTTTAAGCTGATAACTAGGGTTAAATTCTAGCATAACCATTATGAGTTAGGCTTTTTTGGACCTGCTAAGTCATAAAATTGAATGGGCCCAGCACAAGTCCATTGTAAAATGTAAATAATGCATCTAGAATTGAGCCCAACCTGGACAAGAGTTCATAAGTAACTTGCATGAACAGGTAGCGCAGACCCTCCAGGGCATGCATCAAAATTGTACGGATGTCTCTCCCACATCTTTTGTCTATGGTCATATTTGGGAAGGACATGTGACTAGCTGAAGGAGGAAGAAAAAGCCTGAGCTTAATTTATAGATAGATTTGCTTGGTATGTGTGTCCAAGCCAAAAATGTACAGCAAGTATGTTATAGCAATATTCAAGAGTGGCCTTTAAAGACAATAGAGAGAGAAAGTCTTCTCAATGTGTGGAGCTGTGAGCAGTGTACTAGTAATCCATATTTTGCGTGGAAAGAATGTGGCCCGTGGTATGTATGTGTGTGTGTGTGTGTGTGTGTGTGTGTGTGTGTGTGTGTGTATATTATTATTTTTCTTCTTTTTTTTTCTGGGTAGTGACCAGTGACTGGCTATTCAGAAGCCTGGAAAGAAAAGAGTTGAAAGATTAAAGTCGAGGATGTCTGGGATATGGATGGGCCTTTGGGAGTAGACACTGAAGATTTTTAAATCATATCTTAACACCCACCAGAAAGCATCCACCATGGAAGTGGCACAAAATAAGTAATAAAATGATACCACACTGAATAACCAAGTAGAGAAAAATGACTTCACCAATTGATGTTAGCTAGCCTTCCTTATCAGCCCACTGGAACTATTATGATGAGCATATGAATAGAGTCTCTATGACATGAATGGCTATGGAGGCCATGCATGGGCCCAATAGTATGGACTCTTACTTACTAAGGCTGATATTGCAACTGCCATCTCTTAGTTTCCAACCTCCCAACAACAGATATCAATGCTGAATTATGATATGGCACTATTCCTCAAGTACATCACCAACTACTTGAAGGCAAACAAACTACACAGGCCCATTCCATCTTGGAATAGTCAATGGTTCATTATTACAGGGAAAGATACCCATTCCAGATATGGGTTTGATTTTCTGCCTTCAGAGCCTCAGGCAGCATTACTGTCTATGGCCTTATGGAAAGCTTTGTCCACAAACACAGAATCCCACACAACATGGCATCTAACCAGGGGACTCATTTCATAGCAAAGGAGGAGCAGGAGTGGGTCCATGACTGTGGTTGAATTAGATACCACACTGTTTTGAACCAGCCACTTCATAAAGTGCTGGAATGGCCTATGAAAGCTGAAATGACAACCAGAGGCAATACTTTACAAAGATGGGGTGCTACCTTTTCAGATGAAATATATGCATTAAATTAGGGACTGTAGCTCTCTGTCCCCAGTAGGAAGAATACATGGGTCTGGGAAACAAAATATGGAAACAGGAGTGGCCCCACTTACAGTCACTCCCAATGATCAATGAGGGATTTTGTGTTTCGTGTTCCCACAACTTTGGATTCTGAAGGATTGGATCATGGTTCCCCAAATAGATGCTCTCTTGCGAGGGGACACAGCAAAAGTCCCATAAAACTACAAGTTACATCTGCTGTGTAACAAGCCTATCAAAATTTAGGCACTATAAAGCAGCACCTTATTATCGTCTCTTAAGCTTTTGTGGGTAGAGTGGGCTTAGCTGTGTGGTTCCTGCTCAGGGTCTCTCATGTTTGCAGTCAGATGTTGGCTGGACTGATGCCATCTGAAAGCTCAGTTGGGCATGACATCCTCTATGGCTTCTTCGTTCACAGGGTGGAGCTTGAATAAGGTGGCTGGGACAGCTGAGGACTGGCTAGGCATCTCTCTCCCCATCTGGCTTACCTGGGCTTCCTCCCAGCATGGTAGTATCAGAGTGGTAGAATAATGTACATGGTGGCTGCCTTCCCCAAAGCAAGTATTCCAAGAGAGCAAGGGAGAGACTACAAAGCTGCTTCTGATAGAGCCTCAGATGTCACATAACTTCATTTTCACCACATTCGACCGAGTCCAGTCAAGTCATAGAGCCAGTCCAGGCTCAACGGAAGGGAAACACATAAGAGTCTGAATACTGAGAGGCACAGTTCCTTGGAAGGCCATCTTTAGAGACCAGGTGTCGCACTAGTCTTGGCTACTTCTTGAATAGAGAGATACATTAGTAACCATTCTCTTTACCAATAAATACTATGGATAACCCATAGTATGTGCAGAGCCTTAATGTAAGTAGGAGAAACATATAAGGCATTGTGCCTATCCTCAAAGTTTGTACATTCTACTGTGAAGTATATTAACGCTGAAACTATGAGCAGGCTGGGAATCCCAGAAATGAGAATTAATGTACTGGTATTGATGGACAATTGTGTATTATAGCTCTCTGAGGTGAAACAAATAGGTTGACAATAGGCTTCTGTACACAGTTTTATCAACAATAAAATGATGGAATACTTCCCTAGCTCAAAATTTTCACAACCCAGTGATCCTTAATCTGGTGACCAACTCATTTCTTATAAGAGCTGCCTACCTCAAAGAGCTGTTTATGAAGATACATTGAAGTAAGTATCAGAAAGGACCTCTTAAACTATAAACAGTGATACAAAGGTAAGAGACAACTTTTAACTTAAAAAAATTTTTATTAAATTTATTGAGATGACATTGCTTAGTAAAATTATATAGGTTTCAAGTGTACATTTCTATAATATATATCTATATATTGCATTATGTATTCACTACCCAGAGTCAGTTCTTCTTTAAAAAAGCTCATGATAAATGTGACATAAATATTTGTTGAATAAATGAATTGGAGGATAAAACACATTCTTGAAACAAACTTAATATATGGCTCGATAACTGTTGCTCCTTTTCAAGTTATAATATTATTGCTTACTCAGCCTTATTATACCTGACAATTCTTGGAGTTTTGTGTCTTAACTCATTTTTTTTTTTTTGTCCAAGATTTATGGCTTGATGAGAATAAAAGCAGATGAAGGGGAAATGAAACTCAGAGAGAGAGTGTCATGTCTAGGTGATAAATAACGTCATTTATTTATTTATACATATGTCAGATCTTTATTGCAATTGTTGAATAATTCATACAAAGTTCTGGGCTTCTTGAATCTTTTATTCTGGTAGATAAACAAGAAATTCACCAACAATTGTGTAATATAATGTCTGCTAATGATGATTGCTGTAAAAAAATGTGAGACAGGGTAAGGGGAAGGAGGGATGGGTTGGGTGAGCACTATTTTACATAGGATTGAAGTAAAGACCATTCTGATGAGGTGGCATTTGAGCAGTGACGTGAATGATATGATGAAGAGAGCCATCGGGGACATGAATATGCAAGTACAAAGACCCAGGTGTGGAAGCCTGCTTGGGTCATTCAAAGAACATCTAGACTATTTAGGGGGTAAGTGTGACCACAATAGAATGAGAAAGAGAAAGTAAGATAGGAAATATTCAGTAAACTTGAGAGTCTTTTCTTGTCGTGTTATGCTGGGGATATCAAGGTGAATGAGACATAATCTTTGCCCTCAAGAATTAGAATATTTGAGAGGAAGCAGGCCTTTAATATAAAGAGATAATTGTTATTCTGGAGGTGTATGCAAAGTTCAAAGGGAGCCAGAGGAGAGAGAGAGACCTTAAATTTGCCTGGAAGATCAAGGAAGGCTTCAGAAGGAGATGTCAGGAGACCCTGAGGGGGAAAGGAGGGGTTGGTGATAAAGTTGGAAACTCCAAGCAAAGGGAGGGGTACAGGGAAGATTGGAGGCAAGAAAGGTGATAACTCATGATATTCCCCATATTTAGTAGTTTTGGTATTTCTAGAAAGTCAATGTTGACGCAAGATGTGCTAGGAGATGAGGTTGGATTGATGGCTAAAGGCACATCATATGTGGGCTTGCGTCATGTGAAGTCTGAGAAATTTTGGGAAGTGAATTGAAATTACTAAATTTGTTTTTTACATACAGCCATTAGGCAAGGCGGTGACATTAGCTAAGACAGAAATACAGCAGTAGAAGATCTTGGAGTAGGAGAGATGAAGAGATGATGGGTTTTAGGCTTGTACAGTTTACATTGCCCAAGGGTCATCTGACCAAAAGGAAGGTGGATATACACATAGGTCTGGAACAAAATCAAGGTTAGAGGCATATTCACTAGCCTGTAGGTATTAGTTGCAATCATAGTGTGGAGATAAGTAGAGTAAAGTTGGAGCCAGAAAAACAGCAGCATTTAAAGCAGGAAGGAGAGTTGACTCTATAAGAATCACAGTTGTATCACTGACCACATAGTGTTCTAATATTCATTTACAAGCCTAATTTCCCAAGTACACTGTGAACTCCTTGAAGGAAATAATTATAACTCATCCTTTTTATGCTGTATTCCTAGCAACTGTCCCAGTACGTTGCACATGAGCTACTTAATATATGTATATTCAAATGAAGAAATAAATAATTCATTAATGAAAGGACTCTACATTTCTACTTGGTGCTTCCATCATTTAGTGTGACATTTCATAGCAATAGTTCTTTGCATCTTTTCATTTTTATTTTACAAGGAACACATATTTGTCAAATAGAAATTAGAAAAAAAAAAGCTAAAAATATTGCCCTGAATTCCACTACCAGGAATAACTATTGTTAATATTTCATGTCTATCTTTTTAGACTACTGCTATCAATAGAAATACAACGTGAGCCACATACATAATTTAATTTTTTAGTAGCTACATTAAAAGAAAATACAAAGAAATATATAAAATTAATTGTCATAATTCACTTAATCCAATGAACCCAAAATATTGTTTCAACATTCAGTCAAAATGAAAAATATTAATGAGATCGTTTACATTCTTTCCTTCATACTAAGTCTTTGAAACCTGGTATATATTTTACACTTACAGCACGTCTCCATTTGGATTAGCCACAATCCAAGTGCTCAATAGCCATGTGTAGGTGGTAGCTATGTCTTGGACAGCACAGCTCAAGACTGTTTTTAATGTATATATAATGATATAGCTATACATAAAATTAAAATTCTCTCTCCATAAAAGTCAGGTCATATGAAATCTACAGTTTTATAGTCTTTTTTTCAAAAACAGAAATTTATTCATAAAATATATTAAAAAGTTTGACAAAAAATAAGGCTACAAAATCCCCATAATCTCAACATCACTTACCCTACATAGTCAACAACCGCAAGTCTCACTAATTCAACTGTTGTTTAAGTAAAAAAGAAGTCTTTGTAAGTCATAGTATTTCATTTTACAAGTTACACTGCTAAAAACAGTTACCCAAATCTAGTCTGACTATGCCACTTTGGTATTTTATAAAGTAAAATCCTGTATTGAAACTTAGTGACACTGAAATCTCACAAAGTGTTATTTATGAAGCTTACTTTTCACAGTTGTTTTACCAAGGCAAATTTTAAACCAGAACAGCGATTCCTACCACAACCCTGTAAACACTAAAATGCAACACAAGTGTTATTATAAAATATGGGTTGAGGATGTGGAACAAATGTAACATATGTTTAAATACAGACAGGTATCAATTTTTTCTTAGAAATGGAGGGAAAGGGGCAGAGCTGGCTCTGGAGACAGAGGTGCCCCGACGTGCAGCAGCAAACCAGGGACGGGCCAGGTGACCGGAACACACTGCTTGCTGGGCATTTCACACCCAGAGAGAGGCTAGCCTGGAAGTTTACATTGCGGGCCTTTTTTCATCAGGCAAATCCAACTTTGTTGAAGGACGGTCCGAGGAGGCACAACACATTTTAAATTCTATGAGTGTTCTGCTGGAAGGTCTCAAGTCCAAAGTCTTCAGATCAAATTTTACAGAGTTTTGCAATAATCAGCACTCTTACCATTTGATCAAATGAACTACAGATGCAGAGACCCCTTTTATCTGGACTCCAGTCCAGACTGGAAATGGGCTGGGAGGACAACGTCACGTTCTGCAGAAGGCTGACTGACCCCGCAACTGCCATCTCCACTCCCTCGGAATTTTTCTTTGACTGCTGAGTAGGGTATTGTACTTCCAGAGGTGAAGGCCGCCAGCACCCCCGCTGTCAGAGCTCTCGGTTCTGGTGGCAGGTGTCCGACCTGCCACACAGTAGATTTATGAGCCTTTTCAGAAACAGAAGCAAAATCTTTGGTTGGATGCTGTGTTCTCATGTCAAAAACATGAAGCTTTCCTTCCAGAGACGTAGCTACTAACTTATTCATACTTATCGTCAAACTCTAAGCTACATTCCCCATTTTTGATGTTGGTCTCCCACCGCAATGACATATTTCTGAGATCAAACAGTTTGATATCCCCGTTGTCATAGCCAGCACAAACAACACGTTCCTCTTGATTATAAGCATTGCCAAAAGCCACTGTCCAAGTCTCGCTTGTTTTCTCCTTATACAGTTTCCATATTAGCAACAGGATCTGTTGCTTTCTGCCTTGGGTCCCACACCTTCGCAATTCCATTTCGGCTGCCAGTCACAATTTCACGTGCTCCTTCCCCAATTCCTAGTCCACCTACACCATCTATAGTATTTATAATTTCTTTATGGCCCTTTACAGAATACACTGGGATCTCTGGAGCTTCCAAATTCCATATATGAAGGTTTCCAGCAAAATCTCCAGTAGCTAAATATCTCTGCTGCAAAGATGTTGCATCAAATGTTCCACATTTAATGGGTTTGGCCTTTTCAATCTCCCGAAGCAGCTTTAGGTCTCCGTGCTGGATCTCGTACAGCTGAATGACGCCGGTACCCTGTGCGAAGTTGCCCATGGTCACAAATTTGGCAATGCAGGACACCCACTTACAGTCAAATACCGTGTAGTTGAGGCCCCTCTGGATATGGGCGATGATCTGATGCAGAGACATAGTGCAGCCGACTTCGCCTCCTCCGACTGACACACTCAGACCCTGACAAAACACTAACCTGGAAACCAGACTCCATACAGTAATCCAGTTTTATAGTTTTAAAATAAACTTCATTTTAGAATACTTTTGGATTTACAAAATGTTGTGAATATGGTGCACATAGTTTCTATATACTCTACATTCAGTTCTCCTTCTGATTAACATTTTATAATGAGACATTTGCCACAATTATAAACCAATATCGATACATTGTTATTAACTAAAGTTCATACTTTATTAGTTTTACTTAGATTTTACCTAATGTCTTTTTTCTGTTTCAGGATCCCACCTAGGATACCACATTACATTTGGTCATCATGTCCTCTTAGGCGCCACTTGGCTTGACAATTTCTTAGACTTCTTATTTTTGATGACCTTGACAGTGTTGAGGAGTACTAGTGAGGTATTTTGTAGAATGTCCCTCAGTTGGGATTTCTCTGATGATTTCTTTATGATTTAACTGGGGTTATGGGTTTGGGGATGGAAAGCCATGGAAGTAAAGTGCCATTTCTCATCATATCATATCAAGGGGACATGCTATCAACATGACTTATCTCTGCTGATGTTGACCATGAACTCCTGGCTGAGGCAGTGTTTGTCAGATTTCTCCATAGTAAAGTTATTTTTTCACCTTTTCCATACTGTCCTCTTTGAGAAGAAGTCACTATGTGGAGCCCACACGTAAGGAGTGCGGCGTTATGCTCCATTTCTTTGAGTGTAGAGTGTCTACATAAATTATTTAGAATTCTTTACCATGGGATATTTGTTTATTCTCCCTCATTTATTTGATCAATAATTTATTTATATCAGTGATTCTTGGATATTTACTTTATACTTTGGGTTATTACTCAAGGCTGATTTATTTATTTATTTATCAAATTGTTCTAGTTTTGACCACAGGGAGCTTTTTCAGTTGGCTTTTTTGTCTCTTTGACAAACCCCAATCTTTTTTTTTTTTTAAAGAAGGACATAGCTCACAGTGGCTCATGTGGGGATCGAACTGGCAACCTTGCCAGTTACACCACGCTCTAACCTACTGAGCTAACCGGCCACCCCGATACTCATCTTTTTTTTGATAGCTGTTGCTGTAAGGTGCTTTAGGCTTATCTTGCATATTCCCTGCCCCAACCCTAGGGGCAGCCATTTCACCATGGAGTTCTGTTTCTTTTTATTGAAAAATGGTATTAGAAACTGAGGAAAGAATGAAGATAGGGAATATATAGAATAGAGTCACTTTAACCAAGCTCCTAAAATTATTAACATTATGATGGTTGAGGCTTGAGAAAAAAAGACTATTCCTGTTCTAACTAGCCTGAGAAATTAGACTTTTGAACTTTCCAGTCCTGTGTCAATGCCTAGATATACATTTGGACATACACCAGACCTCCAGATAACCCTCTGAAGGACTCACATATTCAGACAACCTGACGTCTATTATCCAGACCACCAGACGTGACCAGACCTTCTGGCACCCATTCTCTAGACCACCTGGCATCCATCATCCAGACTGCCTGATATCTGACAAACATCCTGAAACAATTCTAAGACTAAGAATAGAGGACTAGTTATTCTCAAAAATGCACTTTTTACTACAAGAACTCTTCACTTTCTTCTTTGGAGTACTTCTGGGTTTTGCCTAGCTATGTTTCCAGTTTGCAAACTCTAAGACCCTTGAATTAACATTTATCATTTATTTCTAGCCAAAGCCTCCAGATTCTTTTTGAATTCACTCAACAAAACTAAGATATGGGATCTAGGCATGCTCATTGGTACTAAATATCCTCAAAAACATCCAAGGAGAGATGGGAAATAGCTTTTGAAAGTTGGTGAATTTCAAAAGGAAGAAATGAGAGGAAATATATTGCAAGAGAAGCAAATGGCAGGAGCAAAATTTTGTAGATGGGAAAGCACAGTCTCATAGGGAATCCAGAAGTTTGAAGCAGGCAAGATTCTTTGGAGCGACACTTTAGGGAGATTAATCTGGCAGCACTAAGCCAGGTGAACTAGAGGAGGAAGAATCTGAAAGGGGAGGGAATAGTTAAATATCCAGTGTAATTGTGCCCGCCTCCTTACCACACTGGGTGAAGTGGAGAACAGAGCTGCATAACCTCTCTAATTTGAACAGTTGGAGGACTTGTATCCTTTCTGAACTTCAGCAAGCCAAAAAAAAAAAAAGTAATTTTAAAGTATTTTGTTTGGTTGGTTTGTTTTACCCAATGCTATTATTTTCTTTTTGTTAAAGAAATTTATTTTGTTGGGTATTATTAGGGAACAGTGTGTTTCTCCAGGGCCCATCAGCTCCAAGTCATTGTCCCTCAATCTAGTTGTGGAGGGCGCAGCTCAGCTCCACGTCCAGTTGCTGTATTCGATCTTTAGTTGCAGGGGGAGCAGGCCACCATCCCATGCGGGAATCGAACCGGCAACCCTGCTGTTCAGAGCTCGCGCTCTAACCAACTGAGCCATCCGGCAGCCCCCAATGTTATTTTTATTAGTGTTTTAGTTAGGTTTCTTTTGATTACAACTGATAGAAAACCCAACTCAAAATAGCTTAAGTGAAAAAGGAAAAATTAATTGTGTTGCCTTGTTGGTGTCCCACCTGTATCCCCTTTGTGCTTATGACTTCAGTGCATGCTGCTGACACATGCTGCAGCATCCTCCTGCCAGCACTTGAGTTTCTTTGCCTATGGGCTTTCTCTGACTGCTAAGTGCTAGGGAATTTACACTCCCATCCCAGGAGCTGTCCTAGACCAATGACAGAAAGGATTTGGGGTATCAGTACCCTAGCTTCTTTGGTCCTCAGGTGGTATAAGTTGAGGCAAGTGTTTCACACGGTTCCCAGGGATTCCCTGGAAGATTAAACTCCAGGTGCCCACAGGGCAGCTGGCTTGATAACACACACCCTTTAGTGGATGGCTTCCCTTCCTGCCACTCTCCCTCGTGCCCATGTCATGCATCCAAGGATCACATTCCAGTTAAATCACTTGCCTTTGAATCCTTGTCAGCTTCTGGAGGAACCCAAGCTAAGGTAACTGATGGGTACAACTGAAAATCCCAGGCAAATCTCTAATCACTGCAGAGTCCAGGGCCTCACATGATGTTATGGGAACTCAGTTTCATGCTCTCTTTTCAGGATCATGCTCTTCCTTAGTGGCACAAAGAGGGCTGCTAGCAGCTTTCGCTTCACATCCTAGCCTCTTATATCCCCATAGCATTTCCATGCAAAGGTTTGGGATGTGGGCTTGGGTCATGTACCCATCCTTGAACGAATCATTTAAGTCAGAGAGATGAACTATGTTAATTGGCCAGGGGGCCCAAGGCAGGATCAGCCTCATTCAAACCCAGACATGGGGTAGGAGGAGGTGAGGCTTAATTATCCAGGGAAAATCAAGGTGTTGTCACCAGAAAAGGGGGATGGATGCTGGACAGGCAGAAAACACAGAGGCACACCTCTGTCAGCTATGCTATTGTCCTTAGGCACCAGATTCAGAGATGAAAATGCTCTTGAGGCCAGGATCTTGTAACCACGACTTTTTCTTTGATACTAAATGTGGAAAGATTGCTCCTAGAACAGTCATTAGCTTCCTGTCTATACCCACCAGTGGCCCCCACCATACTTTGTGTCTACCCTCTTCCTGTCTAGTAGGCTGTTTCTTATGCGCCCAGAGCAGGTGGCCTGCCTTGTGTGGAGTCCTGGGGTTTTTGTAAGGTGCTCCCTGTCACTACCCTCACCATGGAATCTAGGCCAGCACACAAATAGACAGCTGAGTCTCTAGGTGATAAATTGTTAACATGTCAGTATTTTTTAATGCAAATATGTATACTTTAAAGGAATTAGGATCATATTGAAAATCTTTTTTCTGTTTAACACTTTGAGATGGTGAGCTTTAGGGTTTTGTCTTCTTTCCGAAACACCACAGAATACCGTCCTTTCCTTGAGTTCTTGTGTTGAGAATGCAGATGAATCATGTAAATCATCTCACCACTGGGAGGCTGTCGATACATCACATAATAATTATAACTGCTTGTGAAACTGTAGTCCAAGGTCACAGATTCCCCCTTTTGTTTATACACTGTATTTGTAGATTGATGGATCTTGATATTGCTGGAACCTGTAGAAGAGAAGAAAAAACTGACTTATCCGCTGACATTGCTCACAAGAAAGCTGTCACAAATAGCCAGGTTTTGACCCAGAAAATGGAGAAAAACACAGTCCAAGTTCTGTTCCAACTTCTTTCCCAAACCACCTTCCTCAGGCCCGGCTGCAGGGTTGGCAGGCTCCCTACCAAGGCAGATGAAGGCTGCGATTGTGCACAAGAAAGCACACAGTCCAGGTTGCATTCTTGAGGCTTTTCCCACGGGTGAAATGGCTTTCGTTCTACCTGCCACCTGACAGGCCTTTGCAGTGTCACTGGAGCTGGATGGCCCTGTGACTTCGCTGGTGTAGAGCTGGAAATGGGGTTTCTGCAGATGCAAGCTTACTCGGGTCACCTGCTGTCTGTGTTTGCCCTCCCACCTCTCTTCCTCCAGGCCTGTTACTCTT
The DNA here is from genome assembly GCF_964194185.1 of Rhinolophus hipposideros. NCBI lineage: Eukaryota > Metazoa > Chordata > Mammalia > Chiroptera > Rhinolophidae > Rhinolophus > Rhinolophus hipposideros. The sequence goes on from NC_138051.1 coordinate 29,268,930, forward strand.
CTTTAATAAATATACAACAGGTAATATATACGTTATTATGAAAGAAAACGTGTTCATTATAGACATAATTAAACAGCACAAAGGAGACAATAAAATCCAACTATAATCTCATTACCCAGAGATAAATTGTTAACATGTTGTCAGTGTTTTTTAATGCAAATATGTATACTTTAAAGGAATTAGGATCATATTGAAAATCTTTTTTCTGTTTAACACTTTGTGTATGAATAGGCCATCATGTCATTCAATTGTATGTGAAAATGTGATTTTTATAGCTTTGTACTACTTTGCTGTGTAAGGGTATCTTAATTTATTTAAACATTGTTTGACATTATTTTCTTCCTATCTTTACCATTTTAAATAAGATTCAGTAGACATTGTAAATATAAGTCTTTGCATTTCTGATTATTTATTTGTATGTTAACTAGGTCTTTCAAAGTTTTTTTTATTATTATGGAAAATTCAAACATCTACAAAAGAAGAGACAATAGTTCAATGAAACAACGTATACCCCTCATCCAGCTTCCACAATTATCAACTCATGGCCAATCTTGTTAATATACACCCGACCACCCCACATATCTACATACCTCTCCCAATCCTGATTAGTTTCATATTTTTTGGTTATTTTTTTCTTAATTTGGAAATTATTTGTTGTCATCCATTTGCCATTTTTAAAACTAGTATGATTTTTCTCTAATTTATTTGTAATGATATTTTATTTTTTAAGGATATTAAGCATGTTTGTTTATAAAAGATAATTGCTTCAGAGTCCACTACTAATTCTTAACCAGGTGAATAGGCAGCTGAATTTTCATTATGACAGTTCCTGAGCTCCTTGAACTAACTACATACCTGGGTGCTCACAACCCCAGAACTCTCTATTACCTTGATATAACTTTACATATAAACCACAAAATTTCTGGGGCCTCTATCTAGGTTGTTTGGTTGTTTTCTGAAAAATATTTCAGAAGATTTTGAGATCGCGGCTGCTGAAATTGTTGTTCCAGAAGAGATAAGGATGGCGTGAGTACCTATGGGTGCCTGTAAAAGTTAGGATGAGCTCTTCAGAAAAACTTCTTCTGGCCAAGTCATTCTTCTGAAAGGGGTTTGTTATATAGGGTGAACTTATTACAAAGGGCAACCTATCCAAAAATATGATGATGGAATGGCAAGGTTCTCAGAATAAAAAAGTTTACAAGCCTGAGATTGGATATAAGATAGGAGTTGGGAAAATTGCACTTATAGGAAAAGGAAACAGTTGGTCACAGAGTTTCTTAAGGTTCAGAAGGATTTTAAAGAAATTCTGCCTTCAATGACCTCAATGTTATCCAGTTTTCTAATTTTCAGCTCTACCCTTTTCTGTCCTTAAGTTTAGGCCTCTCATTAATCCTCAGGTAGTGTCAGTATGTTCTCATTGTTCTCAGAGTTATATCAATGGCAAGATTATCCCCTGGAGGCCCGACAGGAGCAGCCTCCTTAAAATGTTCTAGGCCAGTGGTTCTCAAGGCTGGTGACACATTAGACTAAATTGGGGAGCTTTTAAAAAAAATGCTGATTCCTGAGCCCTAGACCAATGTGGGGACACATATCTAGTCTCACTATAGTAAAGTTGACATTTAAGTGAAAAAATAAGATAGAAATGCAGCTGCTCTGCAATAAATCTAACCATGCACAGAAGCAGACTTACAGGAAGGTGAATGTGAGAAGATGTTGGTGAGTTTTGCCTGAAATGTGACAATTCTAAATGGATAATATCTCCTTCATGTTGTTCCTAACTCCAGGAACACAATAATGAGCTGCAGCACTGAACAGAAATTTTGAACTTGGTCCTGAGAGATCCAGCTCTTCAGTCCACATCCCCTCATCTGTATCCTGACCTCTGGCCAGTTAGCACAGCTCTCTACAGGCACATTATAAAGAGAAACTTGATGTTCATGAAAATCAAGTAACTGTGCTTGATTCTGCTGAGAAGATAATTTTCCTAGACAGACACAGTGCAAAGGCACATCATCTTCCCTGAGGGACAATGAAACTGGAGGTGTGGTGGATTGGTGCAAATCTCAATTACATTCTCTATGGAGTAACATCAGCAAGGTGGCTCACCTTTTCTGAGCCATGTGATTGATGTGTTTACACGCTTCTGTTAGGTGGGACCTCTTTTCCCCTTGCTTCATGTTCCCAAGAAGAGACATGTTCATGAGTGTAACAATTCTGATTTCTGTCTGCTGGCCCCCTCACTCACTTCTCCCAGAGGAAGGAAAAGCAATTCTGAATCACCCTATTTAAATTGCACCTGTCTATAACTATCTAACCACTGTGCTGTACACCTGAAACTAATATAATACTGAATGTCAAATGTAATTGAAAAATTAAAAAAAATTTAAATAAGTTGTGCCCTTCAATCTCTCTCTCTCAGCCTCCTGTTTATTGTTTTCATAACACTCATCTTAATTTGCATATATATTGTTTATGTATCTGTTTATTGTATCTCTCCTATTAGAACATAAGGAACTTGGCTGTTGGGTATATTTTTCTGTTGGACTGTAGTTTTCACATCTAACAGTGCCTACCAGTGCCTGTGCCCTCTCCATAAATAAGTGCAATCTAAAGCAACATGAATGCTGTAAGGTTTAGAGTTGACAAGGGTGAAGGAGATTGTCTTCAGATAGGTATGAATGAGGGGTAAGATTCTAGTAATTGAAAATGGAGAGTATTTCTGAGGCAAATTAGAGTGGCTTGAACAAGAGTGTGGAAGTGGTGAAGTGCACTGTATTTGCAGGAAAAGCATGGTCTCCAGAGGAATCCTGGGATGGTTCTGAGGGGGAGAGGGACAGTCTGGAAGACTGGTCTGGTTGCACTGGACAGGGTAAGTTAGAGTAGGCTGCAGGGCCTAAGGCTGCGTGTGGGAAGGGCCTGGGTGACTGCAGTAGAACCAGCTGTAGGGCCTAAGGCTGCGTGTGGGAAGGGCCTGGGTGACTGCAGTAGAACCAGCTGTAGGAACGCTGTCTTAACTGTCTGTCCTGGCCCACCCTCCTCACTGTGTGGTGGAGGAGGAGGAGGGAATGAAGTCAGAAATGTTCTGACACACATAGCCAGTGTGTACAGCAGAGGAGATGGCTTGGTTTCTGAATTCCACAGAGAGACAAAGCTCAGACAGCATCTTATTTTACAAATGATTTCATTTTCTTTGAGCAAATATTATTTTTATCTGCTGGCCAATTACCTCAGGTACTAGAATAAGGGCAGAGAATGTTCTGAGAAAAAGGTCTGGCTCGACACCATTACTCTCTCTATTTTCTTGAGCCCAGGAATAGGAATGATTTTTTCCCAAAATAATCAGCAGTTTCCTCCCCAATCCCACAGGACGGACCACGTACAATTCCTATTTCCCAGCATCTTCCTGAGAGTGTATGTGGGTGTCTCCAGGCTGGTGTAGCCTGCGGCGTGTTTTGCTGGCTCCTGGGATTTGGGTTGTTTTTTCATCATCATTCTGCTCTCTTTACCCTCTCTGAGAGCACAGTGATATAGATCCCTAATCGTGAGCTGATGAGGTTGATGAATTTAGCTGCTTCTTGGAATAGCATCCATTTGTTGAATGATCATCCTAATTACACAGAAGAATAAGATAAATCTTCTTCCACTGGGAAGCTGTAACATTCAAGTATTAATCAATAACACAGATAGTATTCTTTCAGACTAGAATCACAGCTCCTTTCGCCTGCACAGACATTGTTGTTGGAATTGATGGCTCTTGGAGCCTTGCTGGAATCTATAGGAAAGAAAAGAGAGCAGAGGGCATCTCCTGATGAGCTTCCCAGGGCATGATCAAGAACTCCAGGTCTCGGGTACCATTGGTTCAGTTTCCCATGCTTCCTGTGGAACAGCCCTGCAATGAATTCTAATACCAACTACTTGGAGTTAGGCCATATGTCACCCACTCTGCACCCACTCTGCCACTCTGTCACAGGATAAGAGCACAGTTCTCTGCAAGATTGCCCTTGCTTCAGGCACTAATTGCTAGTTCAGGGGTCTGAAAGTGACCCTCATGTCTGACCAGCTGGCTACAAATTCAGGGGATCCCATACCCCCTCAGGTTTAATAGTTTGATGGAATGACTTACAGAATTAAAGAAAGGGCATTACTTATGATTAGTTTTATTATAACAAAAGGGTATGAATCAGAGCCAGCCGAAGGGAGAGACTCATAGGGTGACATCTAGGAAAGTTCTAAAGGTGAAATTTCTGGTCATCCTCTCCTGTGGAGACTTGGATGGTGTCACACGTTTCTGCCATAACATGTGACAATATGCGCCAAGTATTGCTAACCAGGGAAGCTCACTTGAGCCTTTATCGATCAGAGTTTTTATGGAGGCTTTGATCATACATACTGTTCACATGGATGACCTTTCGCCTCCAGCCCCTTCCAGAGTTTTTGGATAATTCCTTTAGTCTCTGGTTCCTCTGGTAAATCACCTTGTTAGACTGACTCTCAAGCAAACAAAGACACATCCATGCGGCAGGACATTCCAGGGCCTACAGATCACCGCCTAACAGGTGAGAATCAAGTCCAAACCTGTCTTTGGGAAAGTTAAATCTTCATTACAGAGACCCTAAACCACTGGCATATATAACCTCCCTCAATTGCCAAGACTGCAGAGACCCTGAGAGGTGACATAGTTCCAGGTTGGGGCCATCCCTGACTAAGCAAGATGAACAACATCACAGTCCACGCTGGAGCAAGCAGGCTGGGATTCTTCTCTTGAAAATTCTCCCATTCTGTCTTGGATCCTGACGGGTCACAGACAGATTCCCTAAGCTATTTGGCACTACTGCCCCAGAACAGGAAAGGGGGTTTCTGGAAGCACTAGCTAAGAGCATATCTTGCCAACCCCCTGCCGGTTGAGCTTGTTTCCTTGCTTTCTTCTTTATTCCTTCAGGCCTGTTTCTAAAGCGACAGTCTCACATGCTCCAGATCAAGGCTTGATTATGCTGCAGTACGAATGAAAACTGAGCTTCACTGATTCCACATGTACTTTTTGAGAGTCCATTCTGTACAGATATCATGTTGAATGCGGGAGATGTTATAAATAAGAGCTACGTGGTCACTGATTTCACATAGTTTATATCTGTATGGTAAGTAGAGGGCCACATAAAAGGATCTCCAACAGGAACGGCTTCCCAGGAAAAGGGACATCTAAATTAAGACCTGCTGGAGATTTTGAGTAAATGGGGTGTGTGTGTGTGTGTGTGTGTGTGTGTGTGTGTGTGTGTGTGTGTGTATTTGGAAAGGAGTAGGGAGTGGCAGGCTACTGGTTAGAGAGAGAAGTTATCAGACCAAGGAAATAAATGTAAGAAGAACCAGGGGTCATGTATGGGCCCCTGAACTTAACCGTGTTGTTGAGCTGCCCAAACACAGGCTCAGCTAACACCCTGAATGCCTGCTCTTTTCCAACAGGAACGTTCTGGGAGGACTCCCTTGAGGTGTGACCTGGCTGACACAGAGCTACTCTCTGTTTCTAGCTATGGCCTCACTCCACCATCCCTCACTTAAATTCCTACACTCTCACTCTGAGCCTGCATTCACTCTGCCTTAATTCTTTACCTACGTAAACTCTCTCTCTCTTTTTTTTTTTTAACTGACCTGTTCTCTGGCCTGCTTTTCTTTCTTTCTTTCTTTTTTTTAAAATGAATTTCAGGTGTACAAAACAGCATAGTGATTGGACATTTATATACCTCACAAAGTGATAACCCCAATAAGTCTATTACTCATCTGACACTATACATAGTTATTACAATATAATTAACTGTATTCTCTATGTAGTGCTTTATACCCCAGTGACTTAAAAAAAAATTATAATTGACATTGAATATTTTTTATATTAGTTTCAAGTGTACAGCATAATGGTTAGACATTTATATAATGTATGAAGTGATCTCCCTGATGAGTCTAGTACCCATCTAACAGTATAGTTTTTACAATATTATTGAATACATTCTCCATACATACTGTATTTTACATACCGTGACTATTTTGTAACTAGCAGTTTATATTTCTTAATTCCTTCACCTTTCTCACCCAACCTCCCTCCTATCTAATAACCATCAGTTTGTTCTCTGTATCTATGAGTCTGTTTCTGTTTTGTTTGTTCGTTTATTTTGTTCTTTAGATTCCACATATAAGTGAAATTATACGGTATTTGTCTTTCTCTGTCTGACTCATTTCATTTAGCATAATATCCTCTAGGTCCGTCCATGTTGTCGCAAATGTTAAAATTTCATTCTTTTGTATGGCTGAATAATATTCCAATTTAATATGTACCACCTCTTCTTTATCCAGTTGTCTATGGATGGACATTTCGGTTGTTTCCATATCTTAGCTGTTGTAAATAGCACTGCATTGAACATAGGGGGGCATATATCTTTTCGAATTAGTGTTTGGATTTCTTTGGATAAATTCCCAGGAGTGGCATTGCTGGATCATAAGATAGTTCTATTTTTAACTTTTCGAGGAAACTCCGTACTGTTTTCCATAGTGGCTGCACCAATCTGCAATCCCACCAACAGTGCACAAGGGTTCCCTTTTTTCACATTCTTGCCAGCACTTGTTGTTTGTTGATTTATTGATGATAGCCATTCTGACAGGTGTGAGGTGATATCTCATTGTAGTGTTTATTTGCATTTCTCTAATGATTAATGACATTGAGCATCTTTTCATATGTCTATTGGCCATCTGTATGTCCTCTTTGGAAAAATGTCTGTTCAGGTCCTCTCCCTTTTTTTAAAATTGGATTGTTTGTTTTTTGGTGTTGAGTTGTATGAGTTTTTTAAAAAATAATTTTGGATATTAACCCCTTATCAGATGTATCATTGGCGAATATCTTCTCCCATTCAGTAGGGTGTCTTTTTGTTTTCTTGATGGTTTCCTTGCTGTGCAAAATCTTTTTAGTTTGATGTAGTCCCATTTGTTTATTTTTTCTTTTGTTTCCCTTGCCTGAGGAGATACATCAGTAAAAATATTACTAAGGGTAATGTCTGAGAATTTACTGTGTATGTTTTCTTCTAGGTGCTTTAAGGTTTCGGGTCTTATGTTTAAGCCTTTAATCTATTTTGAGTTTATTCTTGTATATGGTGTAAGAAGGTGGTCCACTTTCATTTTTGTGCATATATCCGTCCAGTTTTCCCAGCACCATTTATTGAATAGACTGTCTTTACTACAATGTATATTCTTGCTTCCTTTGTCATAGATTAAATGACCGTATAGGCATGGATTTATTTCTGGGCTCTCTATTCTGTTCCATTGATCTATGTGTCTGTTTTAATGCCAGTATTGTGCTAATTTGATTACTATGGCCTTGTAGTATAGCCTGATATCAGGTAGCGTAATACTTCCATCTTTGTTCTTCTTTCTCAAGATTACTGTAGCTATTTGGGGGTCTTTTATGGTTCCATATCAATTTTAAGATTATTTGCTCTAGTTCTGTGAAAAATGCTATTGGTATTTTGATAGGGATTGCATTGAATCTATAGATTGTTTTGAGTAGTAAGACATTTTAACTATATTAATTCTTCCTATCCATGAGCATTTACCTACATAAACTCTTCTTTCAGTCTGTTTAAAGATGCTCCCATGAAGGCTTTCAGAAGGATAACTAGCTAATAGAAATATGTCCACTGACTTAGGGTACTATTATTGCTATCATAAATGGAACCTATTTTATTTAGTAAGTTTCTTAATTGAAAATCACTTTCTTTTTGGCTGAATTATTTCTTTATCATCTCATATGTGTTTTATTTAACCAACAAAAAGGTAAGCTTTATATGCGCTGTATAACAAGGAACCTTGTTGTATAACCCTATTGCCTCACTTTTTAAAAAAAAGGGATAGATAACTGTTAAGAGTATTCAGAAAACACTTGAATATGGGGTTTTTCACTGCATTGCAAACGGAGGTGAGAAAGAGGAAAGCCAGGCGGCATGTAGTCTATTTCACACCTCCTTTCTCCCCTCTTCATACTCAACTAATAATCTCATTTCTCATTTCATTAAGAAAATAGAAGCATGCAGAGCACAACTTCTTCATCTTCTCACTCCAAACCAGCCAGCTCTACTGCATCTGTACACATGTTCTCAGCCGTTCCTTCTGTGTGATGGGTGAACCATCCCTGCTTATCTCGAGGCCAACTCCTCTACGTACTGGACCCTGTCACCTTTGTCAACTCAAGGACTTCATAGTGTTAGGTTCTCTCCTCTGCATTATCAAATTCTGTCTCTCTGTTGGATCACGCCAGTCAGTATATATAAACATTTCCTACTATCATCTGTGTTGTTTCATACCCCTGAGAAAATGCCTCTTGCTTGACAGTTTTTAATTCAGTGTCACTGGAAGGTAAGGAAATGTGGTTTTTTTTGTTTTTATATTTTCTAACCAATTTCTCTGCTATAGCCTTCTCCCTCTTCCAGGATTCTTTAAAAGTACTTATAGTATTTTTTTAATGCTAACTTCTGGATCTTCATGATATATAATGGGAAAACACTGAAAAAATGTTAAGAAAATAAAAATCACCTTTTAAATCTAACATGCAGTGATAAGCTTTGCTAACAACTTGATGTATTAACTTTATATATATACATACATTTACAAAATTGTAACAATGTGGTATATTCAGTTTTATTTATGGTATTTTTTTCCCTTAAAAGAAAGAGTATTTCCAGATCATTAATGACTTAATGGCTGCATTTGTATAGAAATTGCCATGATTTATATAACCATTCTACTACTAGTTGACATTTATATTTCCCCCAGGTTTTGACATAATACAAAGTGCGCAATGAAACATTTCTGTATGATTATTTATGCACATTTATGATTATTCCCTATGAATTAAAATCATAGGAATAGAATTAATGGGACAAGCACATATTCTGCCCACCTTTGCCCCCCTACTCCCTCACCGTGGTAGCAAAGCTCATAATCCAAAGTACATATTCTTTCTACCTTATGTCTTTAATCAGAAGACCTCATGTGCTCCAAAGCACTCATTAACTCTTTACTTTAGCATTGGCCATTATAACTTTTCTTAAAAAGTTGAATCCCTAAATTACAAAAATGATTCATGCTGGCTGTTACCATCACATAATACAGAGCTGGGTAAAGGAAAAGTCATTCTCTTCTGCTCCTGGCCCTCTCCCTCATCCTCCCCACTCTTCTGCCAAGCTCACCCTCCTGAGGTCACCAGCGGTGCATGTCCGCACATGCTTTACTATATAGGATTTTTTTTTAAGTCATTTACAAATCAGCTTCTTTTTTTAAAAATTTATTATTATTGGGGAAGGGGAACAGGACTTTATTGGGGAACAGTGTGTACTTCCAGGACTTTTTTTCCAAGTCAAGTTGTTGTTTTTTTAATTTTAGTCGTGGAGGGTGCCATTCAGCTTCAAGTTGCTGTTCTTTCAGTCTTAGTTGTGGAGGGCACAGCTCAGCTCCAGGTCCAGTTGCCATTGCTAGTTGCAGGGGGCGCAGCCCACCATCCCTTGTGGGACTCGAGGGATTGAACTGGCAACCTTGTGGTTGAGAGCCCACTGGCCCATGTGGGAATTGAACTGGCAGCCTTCAGAGTTAGAAGCATGGAGCTCTAACCGCCTGAGCCACTGGGCTGGCCCCTACTGTATAGAATTTTATATGTCTAGGTTTTATTTTGTTTTGCTCTTGTAGAAAATGGAATCTTACAACAAGCAATATTTTTCAACTTTTTAAATATCTTTCCAGGCCAATGCACACAGTTCCAATAGATTCTTTCTAATGGCTGCATAATAATCATGATATTCTAGATTAGTTCTTGTCGCTGGGTCAGCAATTTAAATGGGACTCAACTGGTGGTTCTTCTAGTCTTGGTTAGACTCTGTCATGCATTTGAGGTCCAATGTGATCAGCTGCAGGTCAACTTTGCTGATCTTGCCTGGGCTCTCTCACATAACCCAGGGCCTCAGTGGGACAGGGCTGACTTTGTTCTGGTCCATGTGGTTTCTCATCCTCCAGGAGGCCAGCCTGGGCTTATTCACATGGTAAAAACAGAGATCCCAGAGAGCAGGCAGGAGTGTGCAAGGTCTCCTGAGGTATAGGCTCAGAACTTGCACAGTCATTTCTGCCATATCCTATTGGCCAAAGCAAATTATAAGGCCAGCCAAGATTCATGGGATGGGGAAATAGAATCCACCTTTTCATGGAAGAGCTGCAAAGTTGCAAAGGGCATGGATTCAGGGAGGTATATGTAATTGTGCTCATTTTTGCAAACTGAGTACATTTTTTTGTGCTCATTTTTGCAAACCACATATGGACATTCCATTATTTAGCCCATCAGTCTACTACTGATGGGTATTCAAATTATTAGCATTAATCTTCTTAAGGTTTTAGTAAGTACTGCAAAATTAGCATCCAAAAGGTGTACTAGTTTATATGCTAACCAGCAGTATATGAGCGTTTCACCACACTCTCATTATTCTAGAAAGGAAGTTTCTCTCCCCCTCAAGCCTCATCAATTTGTTATACAAATATGTTATATCTTTATTATTTGATTTTATATTTTGTTAGCTATTTGTGAGGATGAATTTACATTCAAATGCTTATTAGCCATTTTATTGATGTAGGTGATGTTGAATCTGTCAGCAGTTTCTGAGTGTGGGCTAGAATTGTATCTCTTGAAGCCGAAGAATGGAAACACGGACCAGGGAGAGACAAAAAGTTTTAAAAGGAGGATAGTTTATTAGAGGCAGGAGAAGAGGTTGCAGCCTCCAAGGGGGCGGGGATGGGGGTGGGTGTGGGGGGGAGGGTGTCCCGAATGGGTGGTGCCCCATGACTGAGGAAAAAGCTCTTACTTTTATACCTTCCTTTGCCTGTTTGAGGAAGGGGAGCTGTTTGAAGAAGGGAACTTGTTTGAAGAAGGGAACTGGCGCCTTCTAATGAAATTCATCTACCAGGTTTGTTCTGCTTGCCCATCCTAAAGGAATTAGCAAGGTAACCCACGCTTTATCTATCAGATCTTCTCCATGTGTCAGGCCAAAAGGAATTTTATGATTAACCTCAAGGTCTTGTTACATTATGTCCTGGAGTGAAGGAGTGATTTCAAAAGCTGAAGTTTTAGGTGATAGCTGTCTTTGTTTATTCCACCAGGGACCTCCCTGTCTACCTAGGGACATGCTAGCTCTCCTTTATCAATATGACTTAATTTTTCATAGTATTTGTTCACTTTTCTATTAAGGTGTTAAACTTTCTTATTTATTTATAAATGCACTTTATTTTTTGGGATACAAACCAGGTCTGTTATAAAAGGACAAGAACTTAGATTATTCTAGAGGCTATCAGGCCAATTTTGTTTGTTAATTGGGGTAAGCAGAAGTTGAGTCCTTCTTAGATAACATCCAGGTTGCTAGGCTAAAATTATTCTCACGTCATACTGAGAATAACTCTGGCAGAACTCAGTCATGCCTACTCCTTTGCTAGAAAACTTTTATTACTTTTCATGAATAGCATTAGAATCAACTTTCTTATTTTTTGCTTTTATAAAGCAGAAACGTATACATTTTTAAAAACAATGGAGAAGTTTAAAAATGCTAAGGAGCAGAACGAAGACACTTCTCTTTATGACATCTCAGGGAGATAGATTCAGTTCAATTAATTTATTAAGAACCACCTACTGACACAGTGATAGGTGCTGCTGCTGCTGGTGGTGAAATATGAATCAAAGTTCCTGCCAATAAAAATTTAGTCTAGTAGTATAGCTTATGTGTTGTTGAGAAATATAAGGACTCTGAGAACCCATGTGTCCATCAGGTATTATTTATGGAATGAATAAACATCAACAACAGCAGTAATTATAGCTAACGTATTGAGTGCTTTCACTGTATCAGGCACTGTGATAACTTTTTAATATATATTTGTCTTCTAGGTTAAAATATACATAGATGCATTGTGTTTAGTAAAAAATTATTTAAAAGCATTAGTATATTCATAATATTATTTTTCAACCAGTGGATATTGAAAATCTATTACTATGTATAAAAGTTTTAGCTTTAAAAAGGAGGTCCCACATTTAAAAAGGTTGGGACCCACTCACCAATAGGTGGGATTTAGGACAGAATATCCCTTATTTAGGACTGACACAAGATTAAAAGTGTGGGTGTGTGATCAGTTGCAGGGTAAGATTCAGGAATTCAACTGTTTGACCATCAACCTTAATCTTAGTTTCTGGCCTGTAATGCGAATCTATCTCATGGTCCTCATTTTGTTGTGCTCATTTTGAGTTCCCAAGCCTGGTAGGAGGGGCAGGGTTCCTTCTGGGGGACCAGAAGTCTTCATTCACAGAGTCTTCCCTGCCAACTGCCTGTGGGGTTTCCGGGGTTCCCTCAGTTCCTGTGGGCAATTCTGGACATTTATAAGGGTTTAGTGAGGGTTAGGGAGAGTTAAGAGCCAATCAAAACTGAGTGTGAGGAAGAAGGAACACAGCTGGGCATCTGCTATCCACTTGTTCACATGGGAGTAAAAGAGGCCTGGTCATCAGCATTGTCCCTCCCTGTCATCTCCCTTCCCTCTTTGCTCACTACGAGTCTTGGACTCCAGGCCACAGGAAACCAACCAGAGGCGCAGGCCTTGAAGCTCCTAATCCTTTAGTATTCCACATCTCCTTATCCTGGTGGAGTCAGAGAATTTTGAAAAAGGACACATTACATTGTTCCATGCAGTTAAAGAGCAGAAGGGAATAGCGTTGATTTTTGTCATCACTATCATACTCTCTGAGTATTGTTAAGAGTTACTTGTTGAAGATGTGATAAATATGAAGGGCTTTTGAAAAGTATCCTTTATGTAACTATCGAAGGTATAAAAAGACATTTCCCCCCTCCTTGATGGGTTTTCAAGTGCTTTTGAAGTTGAGAAAACACTGAATAAATCTGAAAGTGAGTGTTGTCAGATAGAAGATATTGTTGTCATTTCATATAGAGATATTGTATTGTGATTTAAAGTAAATCTGTTAGAATCATCTTATTTTTTTCAAATTCACTTCTACAATGAAGAATAATGCCTTTAGCTTTGTTCCTAAATGTGGGAAAGTCTGCACCATCCTTTTGTGTTGGTTGAATAAATTAGACCTAACTAGGCAATGCTACATTTAGCTGTTAACTAATCACAGGGTGGGTGAGTCAGCCCAGCCTCCCTGGGTAAACACAGTTTACAACGACAATAGTCAGTGTTCTCTAACAAACATCTCACAAGTGAGGTTTCTGTAACAACCTTTCCTAGTTAACAGTTCTTGGACTTGTTACTGGAGAGTGGGCCCTCCTCAGCGCGGTATCCAGGTTCTTAGCATCTTGAGCAAAGATTTGAACGAGATACTGAGGTAAAGTAGTGAAAATCAGTTTATTAGAAGAGATAGTACACTCCAAAGAAATAGGAGTGGACCTGAGAGAATGGCTCAAGGGCCCAAGGTGGCATTATTAAGAGAAAAAGTACACTCTAAAGAGTTTGGCGTGGACTGAACAAAAGAAGAGGCTCAAAAGGCCCTTACTGGAGAGGCCTTCGAGTTTTTATCCTTTGTCTCTCTAGAATGAGCTGTTCCTTTCTGGGTGTGGGACCACTTGATTGACACCTGTGATTGACAAGAGGCTATTACCTCATCTTTTTGGACTGTGCATGTTGTTCCCCAGAATCCAGTCTGTTATAATGATAGTAGTGAACTTCCAGGCATATGTACAATATTATAATGATGGTATAATGAGGTCCAGGTGAAATGAAGGTCATTGTGGCCTTTACTGCACATGTGTGAGTGGCCGGTTTAATCTAATTGGGTATTTTGTACCCATTCATTCCTCATAGGGGTAGATAATTATATTGAGAAGGGGAACTTTTGGGCGGAGAGGGGAGGTCTTTTGGGAGGTTGCATTCTGTGGATGATGTTCAACCTGCAGGAACAGGCAGGTAGGACCCGATGCCTACCAGGTTTCCCTGAAACATAAGACCTAGCCGGACAATCAGCTCTAATGCGTTTTCTGGAGCAAAAATTAATATAAGACCCGGTCTTATATGATATAGTAAAATAAGACCCGGTCTTATATTAATTTTTGCTCCAAAAGACGCATTAGAACTGATTGTCTGGCTAGGTCTTATTTTCAGGGGAACACTGTATCTCTGATTGACCGCCTTGTTTTCCCCTTGAGAGACAAGATCCCCATAAAATCTCTATGGGAAGTTGAGGGACAGGATGTCTTTTCTTCTGTATCTGCTTCCTGCTGGGCTGGGGCGTAGAGCTGTCCCTACCTATTGGGGAATTGACAGAACTCTCATCCTATCTGATCTTAGTGAGATGAAGGGGTCTCAAGATCTGCCTGGAAGGCCATGTTGGCTTCTTTGGTTGCAACTGGCAATCTTGCTGGGATATCTTCTGTATCCGAAGGCCCCTAAATGAGGAAAAATAGATTTTAATTAATAAATCCCTTAGCTCTATAGAGCCTGTGGTCATTCAGCCAGTCATTTAGGTGGCATCAATTGTCCAGGAGCTGGTCCCAGAATGTGTTGGAAAGAACATTAGGCTTCAATGATTACAATCAACAAGTATATTGGCCTGTGGGAATGTAAAAACCTATTTGGTCTTTGGGATGGAATTATCCAAGAGATAGGTCCAGAATCGCTTGGGAGATGTTGGGAAGTCACAGGCTTTTAAGTAGTTATCTGAAGCAGGGATGAGAGACATTCTGTGATTCAGGCTAGGAGCAATCTTTAGTCTAGGATTCAGAAACTTACTAGAGGGGGCAGCCAGTTGGCTCAGTTTGTTAGAGCAGAGTCCTCATAATACCCAGGTCGTCGGTTCGATTCCCACATGGGCCAGTGAGCTGCGCCTTCCACAACTAGATTGTAAGCAACGACTCCACAGCTAGGTTGAAAACAATGACCTGACTTGGAGCTGATGGAAAAACACACTGTTCTCCTAAAAATTGAAAAAAACAAAGAAAGAAAGAAAGAAAAAAAAGAAACTGATTAGAAGAGTAATCAAAACCAGGGGCTAAGGAGCTACAAAACTAGGGAAAGGGAGACTTAAAATGTCTATAGTGAGGGGGCTCTTTCATATCAGAATCATTTGACTTTTCAATATTATGGGAAAGTTCTTTGTTCTTTTTAGTTAACAGAGGTAAATGAAAACTTTATTATTAGTAGTATTATTATAAGAAGACACAAAACATGGGTTTAGCTTACATTTTATAGTCACTGGCACATAACTATTCATTAACCGCCTCTCTTATCTACCTATGTGCAAATAATAACTAGCATTAATTGAACGATTATCATGTGCCAGAAACTGGCATCTCTATGGGGTACCTATTGTTTACTATCCTGTTTTTAAAAAGACTGAAATGTGGAGAAGTGGAGTATTTTGTTCAAGGTCACAGAGCTGAAATATGAAGGATCTGAATGTAGACAGTCTGTATTTGTGTCACTGGGCTATCATTCAAAAGACCCTAAAGATTCTCAATACCTAAACTATGTCATGAGCTACGCCTGCTTACAGGAACTGAAATGGATTCCTGACTGCAAAGACCAAGGTATGAAGCACAAAGAGCAAGATGGTGATGGGGTGTCCTGGGCAAAAAGGTCTGTGTACAAAAGTGCCAAGTACAACAGAAGAACACTACGCATGCCTAAAAGAATTTAATCACTCCGCACCACAGCCTGTACTCACAGAAGGCTCCTCCCAAGTTGGGGAGGAGGTGCTGTTAGAGCATCAGTTCACCCTTCTCCATTCCTTGATCAAAGGGTTAGGCACGGCGGGAGGAATGAGCTGCAGGAGACCAAGATTGGTCTATTAGAATTTATTTGGTGTGTTTGAGCTGTGGGAAGTCAGGCTAGAGCAGAGGGAAAAGATCATAACCTCTCCGAGCAAAAAGGGCTATAGAGTTTTATAGGAGAGGGTAAACAAGGCTGTTCTCCCTTTAATGCTTCAGGGGTTTTTGTTGACAAAGGGTTTCAGGGCATGACCTAGCCCTCCAGCTCCACACCCTGGACCCAGGTCTGGTCCGGACTGCCCAGGCCTGCAGGCCCACTGATCACAGGCCCCTAGGAGATAAAGCAAGACAGGATCAAGAAAAGATGGCTTTTAAGATAACTTTTCTGCTCCTGGCCTAAATATGGCTTAATACAAAATATAAAGTTTCTGCTCTGCTTTACCAAACTCATTCTCATTTCTGTTGGTACAAGCTGGTGCAAACGGCCCTAGACAGAAGGACCTTGGTTTGAGTCCCTGACCCCAAAGGGTCTGTGACACCTGGCGCCTGTGCTTTTTCTCTCCGTTCTGTACTGATAATTTGTTTCACTAAACAAAGGCTTAGTGATAATCCAGCATTTCTTAATCTCAAAAGTCCTTGTGTAAATAACTTCCTAAAATTTCTTCCAAAAAAAGAAAAGGTATTTAGTTTTAACTTGACATTTAATCAAGGCCGAATCAAGGATGTTTTGGGCTCATAAAAATTCATTTCCACAAAGAGCTTCTGGGAGAAAGTATACACCTGTTCACTGAGCCATTATTTCAAAACTTCAATAATATGTGCAGGTTGGGTCTTTTCAACCCTTCACTAAAACATAACTCAGTGTGATGAGATCAGCAAGCAACTTACGTTTTAGTAGGCGGCAATAGGGAACAAGAAAAGACTCCATTTTTTCTATTAAGCCATTCTATACTTGCGCTTGATGACACACCTGCTGATTTATGACCTCCTGCTGGAGCGGCCAGTTCCACAGGAGGACCTACGTAGATGTGTACAAACCATGTGGGGAATGAGGCGTCCATTCTCTGTTTGAAGTGATGCAGTTTTGGAGTTAGATTTATGATGTTGTTTTTTTTTATTGGCAATAGTGGCTCCTCTGAGGTTTCTAGGAAGGTAGAAAACGTATGTTTGTTAGGCTTTGAAAGTCAGTCGTTCAGAAATTCCAAAACATATGTTGGTCAATGGGTTTACTGTTAAAACAAGAAAGATTGATAGAAAGGAGGACATTTCTTTAGAGGGCAGCACGCAATCCTATGCCTTTGAATGCCCTTAAGAGAGTCCAATTTGCAAGGCTGATACTTACTCTTTCATTTGATTAGTTGTGGCTTTTACATAGTAATGTTTTCAGTTTAACGTGGGAATGTTATTTTAAATCCTATACAGGCTGCGTATAAAGTGTCCAAATGAGTTATCCTATGTGTTTACTGTTTCTCAATGTTTGTATATGTGCCTATTTAAAACTACTGTTTGCCAATCACTGCCTTCATTCTAATAATACTGTCAGCAGGATTCTCCAACAGGGAATATGGGTTCCTCTGGGACCATATTTCAACTTAACAAAAGCCCATATTTCAACTTAACAAAAGCCCATATTTCAACTTAACATCAAATCCATACTAACCCAAACTATTTCTTTTAGCAGGTATCTAGGTTAGCAGTTTTCAGTTGTGGTGTTCAGTTTCCTGGTCTTAGAAACAGCACATGAGCCTTGGTAGGTCCAGGGGGATATGTAATACATGTGATAGTCATTTGTCATTTGTGTGGGAGCAGAAAAGACATTAAATATGGCTGATCTGGTGACGCAAGATGTAGTGGGTGAATATTTTGCAATTTACTCAGATGTACAAACCAGGACATTTTTATTTTCTATAACAATTTAATTTCTAACTTCATGAGATTTATTGGAAAATGATTGAAAAATTCTCCTTTCTCCTCAAAGCTTCACTTTGGCTGACACAATATTATACATTCGTTACCCAACAGGAGATTTGGATATTGCTTTAATAAGGCACATAACCAGGACATATGTTAATTCAACTAAAAAATTCTAGACCTGAGTTCCTCAAACCTCAGGG
Organism: Rhinolophus hipposideros; assembly: GCF_964194185.1. NCBI lineage: Eukaryota > Metazoa > Chordata > Mammalia > Chiroptera > Rhinolophidae > Rhinolophus > Rhinolophus hipposideros. Next base: position 29,286,811 of record NC_138051.1, read on the forward strand.
CTGATGCAGAAAAACACATTTAAATTATAAGTAAGAACATTAGGCAATCCCCCAGAGGTAACTTTTCTGCAAGTGAATCATTTGCATTTATGTAGTGATTTACTCGGGAATATATTTAGTTTTATAAATTAGATATCAGTTTCTATCAATAGTAACAATGAAATAGCACCTTAAAATAGCTCTCTCTTCTGAAAGCATACTCTGTTGGCTACTTTAAAAAATAAACAAACCAACCAACAAAGTAACAAATTATTCCCTCACCTCTGTTTCTGTCTCAGCTATTGATCCATTTACTTGCTTCCTTTCCCAACAAAATTTCTCAAATGAACAATTTTTTCTGCTTGTATTTCTTTTCCATTAGCTCCTAAACCAATTTTAATTCATTTTCCATTCCTACTACTCACTGAAGCTATTCTTGTCAAATGCACTACGACCTCCCTGCTGCAAATCCAATGGTCACCTCTCTACATCTTACTCAACCTCTCAGCAGGCTGGTACCCTCTGTGTTGTACAGTCCCCAATCTTGGCTCTTTTGGTTTCCCCCTGCCTATGGCCACTCCTTCTCAGTGTCTTTTGCTCCTCTCTTCCCCTTCCCTGATCACCTTCTTCATGTTGTTGTGCCTGTCTGAGTCTGACCCAAGCTCTCATCTCTACACTAACTCTATTTTCTCCCTAGAAAAAGCCATTTCACCATGCCCCTTGGCCTTAAATACCGTCTAAATGTCAATGACACCTGAAGTTTTATCTCTATCCCTGACCTCTCCATTAAGCTCCAAGCCCATTTATCTAACTTCCTCAATGACATCTTTACTTGGATTCCTAATGGGTATCATAAACTCAACATGGCTAAACCACAAATCTTGGTTTCTCTTCAAATCTCTTCCTATTCTAGTCTTACCTACTATGTTGGGAACTCAGTTGCTTAGGCCACATATCAAGAGACATTCTTGGAGGTGTTCCTTTTCCTTTGCCTCCCCCCCATTTAATCCATGAGTGAATCCTGTTAATTTCACTGTCCAATATATCTCATATTTCTCTTCATCTCCACTTTTTCCATCCTAATCCAAATCAACATCATTTTTTCATGGATTATTTCAACATTTCAGCAGTCTATTTTACGTTCCTTCCCCCCACCCCCTTTTGCTTCCCCTCCTCTTTCCTTATCTATTTTCCACACTGGAGCCAAGTAATGTTAAAAAAAAAAAGTAAATCAAACCATGTCACTGGCCTATTTAAAATTCTCCAATACCTTCTCGTAATACTTAATATAAATCCCCAATACAACTCAACCATGGCTATTGTTAAAGCTCTACATGACACATCTAGGAATCAGCCTGCACCACTTCTGTCTCATTCACTCTGTCTCATTCTGCTCATCTTATTCCTGTTCCTAGAATACATCAAGCTTTTTCTCATTTTAAGGCTTTTGAATTTGCTTTCCTTATTTCTGGAATGCTTTCTCCCCATATCTTAGCATGAATTGCTCCTACTTTTCATTTGGGTTTCAGCTCAGATATCACCTCAGAGAAGTTTTTCCCTGATTATTCAATATCACCCTCTTTTATATCCCTCTGAACATTCATAATATCTGGTTTACCTTGTTCATTTATTCACTAGAATATTAATTCCATGTGGTGGTTTTTTTGTTTATTTTGTTCATAGCTATAACCGCAGGACTTAGAACATACCTGGCAAACACCCTGTTTCCCCGAAAATAAGACCTAGCCAGACAATCAGCTGTAGCGCATCTTTTGGAGCAAAATTTAATATAAGACCCGGTCTTATATTATAGTAAAATAAAGCTGGGTCTTTTATTAGTTTTTGCTCCAAAAGATGCGTTAGAGCTGATTGTCTGGCTAGGTCTTATTTTTGGGGAAACATGGTAGTAGGTGCATGTTAAATGATAAATATTTGTTTAATGTTTGGATTTATTTGTTTATTCCTGTATATTTATGACTCTTTCTGTACTCTACAGATACAGGTTTCGTGGTTGGAGGGATTTTTTTTTTTTTATGATTGAAATCATTATATTTATTATCATTATATAAAGAAACAAGCATTTCTTAGAACATAAGGAATCCATTCTCTGGTTAATGCTTTGGAGTGAATGCTTGTCGGTACATCCTTTTTGATGTCTCCTACAAGAAGGTTTTTCAGGGGGCTGACAATCAATAATGCAGGCAATTTCTAAAGTGGTGAAATCTGTAGTTAGCATGTATTTTCTCTTAAGGGAGAATTCTTTTGTTTTGTTTTCTCTCTCTTGGAAAAGATAGCTCCTTTTCTGGTATCACTTAAGGGTCACTTAAGACCAAACTGCTTCAGGTCATCTTCCATTTTCATACAGATTTGTTGGCTGTTTTGCATGTCCAGAAGGAGAATTTGTTCTCTGTCAATATGCCTTAGTTCATTTGGGCTGGTACAACAAAATATAAGAGACTGGCTGCTATTTCTCACAATTCCGGAGGCCGGGAATTTCAAGATCAGGGTGCCAGCATGGTCAGGGCTGGGGAAGGCCCTCTTCTGAGTTGCTGACTGCTGACTTCTTGTTGTGTCCTCACATGGCCGAAGAAGCCTGGTTGGAGGGATTTTGTTTGTCTTGTTCATTGCTATGTATGAACTATCTAGAAAAGTATCTGGCCCTTAATAGACCCTCAATAAATATTTATCAAATAAACAAATGAATAATAGTATGCTTAATATACCCAGTATTTTTTTTTTGGGGAAAAAAAAGTATCTTTATTCCCTTTCAGAAAAGATGGTTCAGCATCATTTTCTGGGCTTTTTAATGAAGAAACTCTTCTTGCTGAAGAAATGTTTTATTTTTATCAATTTCTCAAAAATGTGATAGACTGTGAACAGCAAGTTATGTCTGCCCACTTCCCTAGACAACAACAGTCTTATCCAGTCTTATGAAGTGGATATAACTGTGGGTCGAGCAGTAGGAACTACTAGGTTATAAGCTCCAAAGCTTCTGAGGCACATTTGATTCATGGAGCCTGGGAAACTTTCTACCTAGTCATTGACACATATTTACTAAATTGAAATTTTAAAACATCAAAGGAAAAGACAGAATCCTAAATCTGTTCAGAGAGAATTAAAAGGTCACAAAAGAGAATGATTCAAAATGGCATTGCACTTCTTTATGTATTTTTAGTTTCAAGTGTACAAGACAATGTAATAGTTAGACATTTACACCCCTCACAAAGTGATATCCTTCCAACTCTACTACCCCGACATCGAATGTAGCTGTTACAACTCCATTGACTATATTACCTACGTTGTACCGCATATCCTGTGGCTATATATATATATATATATATATATACATATACATGTACATATATATATATATATATATATATATATATATTTGAAATTATAGTTGAAATTCAATATTATTCAACTTCAGCTTCAGGTGTATAGCACAGTGGTCAGGCATCTACACAGTCTATGAAATGGTCTCCCTAATAAGTCCAGTGCCCATCTGGCACCTTACATAAACTTTACAACATTATTGATTATATTCCTTAAACTGTATTTCATATCCCTGTGCCTATATTGTGACTACTAATTTTTACTTTCTAATCCTTTTATCTTCTCCCCTATTCCCACCTCCCACCCATCTAACAACTATCAGGCTTTTTCCCCTGTATCTTTGAGCCTATTTATGCTCTGTTTGTTTGCTTATTCTGTTCTTTAGATTCCACATATAAGTGGAAATCACATGGTATTTGTCTTTCTTTGTCTGACTTATTTTACCCAAATATTCTCCGAGCAATTTGACTACAATGGCGTTACACTTCTTAACAGCAACACTGAATATTAGGAAATAGTGGAATGATGTCTTTAAAATAGTGAGGGAAACACCAGGAAGTGCAAATGAATGCCCTCCACCCTTCTTCTCATTAAAAAAAATGAAAATAAGTTTTGTTCTCAAATATTGTTAATACTGAGGAAACATCAACCTATAATTTTATACCCAGTCAAAATATCAATCAAGTGTGAGAGTAGAATAAAGATATTTTCAGACATGCAAAAACTGACTGGAAAAACATCATAAAATAAAATCATAAGCATCCTTTTTTTATAGAGGCTTTGGAGAATTTGTTTTAGCAAAAAGAAGGAATAAACCAAGAAATAAAGATATGAGTATATGATATACAAGACGCAATATAGTCAACACAGTGAGTGAAGTTAAGAAGTCCTAGAATAACATTTGTGCACCAGGCCCAAAGAGCAATTGCTCACACAAGACTAAGAATAGAGGTCAAGGGACAGGGAATCTCTAGGGAAAAAAGGAAAAAATATTGACACTCTACTTGATGTGTTTGATGCATTTGGGGAAAATTATTAACAAACATTTTTAAAAATCTGTTGAAAAACTGAAGAAAAATAGGAAACTGATATAAAACAAATGAAAAAAATGAGACATCATCAAAATGGCGGCGTGAGGTGAGCCTCTGTAAAGCTCCCCTAGAATTTACAACTAATCAAACAACAATAACTCCACAAAGGACTCCCTGCACAGCAGACAGGCAAGACGAAGAGGCCCACTACTGAATTCACCTCAAGGTGGGAGAATCACGCAAGCGGGGGAGAAGGGAAGGGAGAAGTGTGGGGACGGAGTCGGGCGGGCACAGGACGCAGACCTAACTCAGTGCTCCGAGCTCGCTGCATCCCAGAAGTACCGCAGCTGCGGGAGAGGGAAGAACTCGGACTGCTAGGGCTCTGTTTATGACCCACAGCATATAACACGGCTGAACCCAACGCTCACAGCAGAGACCTCGGAGAAAAGACTGAGGGAAGAAGGCTGAAAACAGTGGTTTAAGCCCTCACTGCCGAGCAGAGAACAGAAGCCTTAGGCACTGAGACTCTCCGCCTCCTCCCTACCCTCCCAGAGCTCGCCCCGCTCCCACGTGCCTGGTGCTAGAAGCAGAACAGTAGCAGTGTCAGATCAAAAGAACAGAATATTTGCTCTTCTGAGAACTGTGGACCGCAGACACAGATTTGCAGCCCAGCTAGTTTTGGCAAAAGGGAGGGAGCTGTGGAAGCGGGACCGGCTGTGGTGGTGGTGCTGCCATTGCTCTGGGCCACCTCTCACAACTCACCCCGCCCCTAGCCCCACCTATATTGGTGGATCCCTGCAGGAGTAAACAGAACTGCTGAAACATACGGGCTCTGAATCTGGTGCAGGAAGAGCTTTGGAACTTCAAAAGCTCTCCACATCCCCACAGGGATGTGGTGCCCTATGACCCAGGTGAACTGTTAACAGAGGAGAAGCCTGTTTCCCAGGGAATCCCCCATTGTGTGAGAAGGCTGGAATAGTGCAGAGAAAACATAGCACTACTGTGTGAGAGAGGAAAAAAAAAAGGCTGCAGTTGGAGAGAAAATAAAACATTCTACCAACAAGTACTGGAAAACAAAAGAAAGACCTCTTCCTATCAACCTGTTGCAGAAGCCATTCCTGTAGATGTCTAGGAAGAGAAATAATAAATCAGTAATTGCCATGAATAACCAAGGCAACAAGACAGCTCAGAAAGAAAGTGAAAAGTCTCCAGAAAAGCAACTTAAAGATATGGAAATATGTGACTTAAATGACAGAGAATTCGAGATTGCAGTTCTGAAAAAAATCAACGAGATGCAAGAAAACACAGAAAGGCAATTTAATGAACTCAGAAATGCAATCAAAGAACACCATGAGCATTTTACGAAAGAGATTGAAATTTTAAAAAAGAACCAAATAGAATTTCTGGAGATTAAGAACTCAATAGAAGAAATTAAGAATGAAATAACCAGCTTAGGTAGTAGAGTTGACCAGATGGAGGAAAGAATCAGTGACATGGAAGATAGAAACCTGGAAATTACACAGATGGAAGAAGAAAGAGACTTGAGACTTAAAAGAAATGAAAGAACTCTACAAGAACTTTCTGACTCTATCAGAAAGAGCAATATAAGAATAATGGGCATACCAGAAGGAGAAGAAAGAGAGAAGGGAACAGAGAATATATTCAAACAAATTGTTGATGGGAACTTCCCAAACTTGTGGACAGAACTGGATCCTCGAATCCAAGAAGCAAATAGAACACCTAATTACCTCAATCCCAACAGGCCTTCTCCAAGGCACATTGTATTGAAGCTGTCTAAAATCAACGACAAAGAAAGAATCCTCAAGGCAGCCAGGGAAAAGAAGACAGTAACCTACAAAGGAAAGCCCATTAGATTATCATCAGACTTTTCAGCAGAAACTCTACAAGCCAGGAGGGAGTGGAACCAAATATTCAAACTATTGAAAGAGAGAAATTATGAGCCAAGAATAATATATCCAGCAAAGATCTCCTTTAGATATGAAGGAGGAATAAAGCCTTTCCAGACATACAGAAGCGGAGGGAATTTTCTAATACATGACCTGTACTACAAGAAATACTAAAGGAGGCTATTCGACCACCATCAACAGGGACAACTTGTGGCAACATAAAGAGGGGGAGAGTAAAGGCCTGAACCGGAATACGGGAATGGAGAAAGTAAGCGTGCTGAAGAAAATGGATAAATACTCTAAATATTAAACTTTCATTTACATAAACTTAAGGGTAACCATTCAAAAAAAATTCAGAACTGAAATATATACTGTAATAAAAGAAGGAACAGAGGGAAACATCATAGTATGCCACCACACAGAAATAATAGACAACAACAAAAAGGCAAAGAAACAATGGAGACATAGCCTTACCAGAAAACTAAAGATATCAATAATCACCCTAAATGTAAAAGGACTGAACTCACCAATAAAAAGGCACAGAGTAGCAGATTGGATCAAAAAACTAAACCCAACCATATGTTGTCTCCAAGAGACACATCTCAGGTAAAAGGACAAGCATAGACTCAAAGTGAAAGGGTGGAAATTGACACTCCAAGCAAATGGTACCCAGAGAAAATCAGGTGTAGCCATAATTTTATCAGATGAAACAGACTTCAGGGTGAAAAAGATAACAAGAGACAAAGATGGACATTTCATAATGGTAAAGGGGACTATACAACAAGAAGACATAACAGTTATCAATATTTATGCCCCCAATCAGGGAGCACCGAAATATACCAAGCAACTACTAACAGAACTAAAGGGAGAAATTGACCAAAACACAATTATACTAGGGGACTTAAATACATCATTGACAACTATGGATAGATCATCCAAACAGAAAATAAATAACGAACTAGCAGCCCTAAGTGACACATTAGATGAAATGGACATCATTGACATATATAGAGCACTTCATCCTAAAATATCAGACTATACATTCTTTTCGAGTGTACATGGAACATTCTCAAGGATAGACCATATATTGGGACATAAAATCAGCCTCAGCAAATTTAAGAAGATTGAAATCACACCAAGCATATTCTCTGATCACAAGGCTTTGAAATTGGATATCAACTGCAAAAAGAAAGCAGGAAAAAACACAAATACATGGAGATCAAACAACATACTTTTAAAGAACGACTAGGTCAAAGAAGAAATTAGAGGAGAGATCAAAAGATACATAGAAACAAATGACAGTAAAAATACATCCTACCAAAATTTTGGGGATGCAGTGAAAGCAGTTTTAAGAGGGAAATTTATGTCATTACAGGCCTATCTCAAGAAACAAGAAAAATCCCAAATAAATAACCTCATGTTACACCTTAAAGAACTAGAAAAAGAAGAACAAGTGAAACCCAAAGTCAGCAGAAGAAAGGAAATAACAAAAATCAGAGCAAAACTAAATGAAATGGAGAACAAAAAGACAATAGAAAAAATTAATGTGACAAAGAACTGGTTCTTTGAAAAGATTAACAAAATTGACAAACCCTTGGCTAGACTCACTAAGATAAGAAGAGAGAAGACACTAATTAACAAAATCAGAAATGAAAAAGGGGAAGTTATCACGGGCACCACAGAAATACAAAGGATCATGCAAGAATACTATGAAGGATTATATGCCACCAAATTCAATAACCTAGAAGAAGTGGACAAGTTGTTAGAAACATATAGCCTTCCAAGGCTGAATCATGCTAAACAGACTGATCACCAGTAACAAAATTGAATCAGTCTTCCAAAACCTTCCCAAAAGCAAAAGTCCTGGACCAGATGGCTTCACTATTGAATTTTACCAAACCTTCAAAGAGGATCTAATACCAATCCTGCTCAAACTCTTCCAAAAAATTGAAGAAGAGTCAGTACTCCCTAACTCATTTTATGAGGCCAACATTACTCTGATACCAAAACCTGGTAAAGACAACACAAAAAAAGAAAACTACAGACCTATATGTCTGATGAATACAGATGCAAAAATCCTAAACAAAATTCTAGCAAATCGAATACAACAATGCTTAAAAAGATTATTTACCACGACCAAGTGGGGTTCATCCCCGGGGCACAAGGATGGTTTAACATCCTCAAATCCATCAATGTGATACATCACATACACAAAATAAAACACAAAAATCATATGATTATATCAATTGATGCAGAAAAAGCATTTGACAAGATACAACATCCATTTATGATTAAAATACTTAATAAAATAGGTATAGAAGTAAAATACCTTAACGTGATAAAGGCCATATATGACAAGCCCTCAGCTAATCTCATAATTAATGGTGAAAAACTGAAGCCCTTTGCTCAACATTCAGGAACACGACAGCGCTGTCCCCTATCACCTCTGCTTTCAACATAGTGTTGGAAGTCCTTGCCAGAGCCATCAGGCAAGAGAAAGAAATAAAAGGCATCCAAATTGGAAATGAAGAAGTTAAATTATCACTCTTTGCAGATGACATGAGGCTATGTAAAGAAAACCCTAAAGACTCCACCAAAAAGTTATTAGAAACAATCAACGAATACAGTAAAGTTGCTGGCTACAAAGTAAACGTACAAAAGTCCATTGCATTCCTATATACTAACAATGAAATCTCAGAAAAAGAAATACAAAAATCAATTCCCTTTGCAATTGCAGCAAAAAGAATAAAATACCTAGGAATAAACTTAACCAAGGATGTGAAGGACCTATGTGCTGAAAACTATAAGACATTTTTAAAATAAATTGAAGAAGACACAAAGAACTGGAAAGACATTCAGTGCTCATGCGTTGGAAGAATCAACGTAGTTAAAATAGCCATATTACCCAAAGCAATATACAGATTTAATGCAATCCCCATCAAAATCCCAATGGCATTTTTTAAAGAAATAGAACAAAAAATCATCAGATTTGTTTGGAACCACAAAAGACCCCGAATAGCCAAAGAAATCTTAAGAAAAAAGAACAATACTGGAGGTATCACACTCCCTGACTTTAGCTTGTACTACATGGCTACAATAATCAAAACAGCATAGTATTGGCAAAAAAACAGACACGTAGACCAATGGAATAGAATTGAGAACCCAGAAATAAAACCACGTAAATATGGACAGATAATTTTTGACAAAGAAGCTAAAATATACAATGGAGGAAAGACAGCCTCTTCAATAAATGGTGCTGGGAGAATTGGATAGCCACGTGCAAAAGAATGAAACTGGACTGCTATCTGTCACCATGTACCAAAATTAATTCAAAATGGATCAAAGAGTTAAGCATAAGACCTGACACAATAAACTGCATAGAAGAAAACATAGGTACTAAACTTATGGACCTTGGGTTCAAAGAGTATTTTCTGAATTTGACTCCAAAGGCAATGGAAGTAAAAGCTAAAATAAACAAATGGGACTATATGAAACTTAAAAGCTTCTGCACAGCAAAAGAAACCATCGACAAAATAAAGAGGCAACCAACTGAATGGGAGAAGATTTTTGCAAACAGTGCCTCCGATAAGGGGCTAATATCTAAAACATACAAGGAACTCATGAAACTCAATAACAAAAAAACAAACAACCCAATTGAAAAATGGGCAGAGGACCTGAAGAGACATTTCTCCAAAGAGGACATACAAATGGCAAATAAACATATGAAAAAATGCTCAACATCACTAATCATCAGAGAAATGCAAATAAAAACCACAATGAGATATCACCTCACCCCAGTCAGAATGGCTATCATCAACAAGACAAATAGTAACAAGTGTTGGAGAGGCTGTGGAGAAAAAGGAACCCTCATATACTGTTGATGGGAATGCAGACTGGTGCAGACATTATGGAAGGCAGTGTGGAGGTTCCTCAGAAAATTACGAATGGGATTATCATGTGACCCAGCAATCCCTCTCCTGGGTATCTACCCCAAAAATCTGAAAACATTTATCCATAAAGACATGTGTGCTCCCATGTTCATTGCAGCTTTGTTTACGGTGGCCAAGACATGAAAACAACCAAAATGTCCTTCGATAGATGAATGGATAAAGAAGTTGTGGTATATATACACAATGGAATACTATTCCGCGTTAAGGAAAGATGAAATAGGAACATTTGTGACAACATGGATGGATCTTGAGAGTATAATGCTAAGTGAAATAAGTCAGACAGAAAAAGCAGAGAACCATATGATTTCTCTGATATACGTTATATAAACCAAAAACAACAAAAGAACAAGACAAACAAATGAGAAACAAAAAATCATAGACAGAGACAATAGTTTAGTGGTTACTAGAGCGTAAGAGGGGTGTGGGGTGTGGAAGATGAGGGTAAAGTGGATCAAATATATGGTGATGGAAGGAGAACTGATTCTGGGTGGTGAACACACAATGGGATTTATAGTTGATGTAATACAGAATTGTACACCTGAAATCTATGTAATTTTACTAACAAATGTCACCCCAATAAATAATAAAAAAAAAGAAAAAAAATGAGGTAAACATTAACTAAAAAAAAAGTTGTACCACAAAGGAATTGTAATCATAGTACTCATTTTGGCTTGTTTTAAACCTCTTGGGTTTGATAATTTGTTTCATAAATGCAAGTTTACATTAGTGAGCAACTTAGAACCTGTGTTTTTTCAAAGAAGTTGTGCTTCCCCAGAACCACTCTTATCAGTCTTTCATCACCACATGACCAAACAAACTGGAGTCACCCTTCTACCAGGTTTTCTGAAGCCACTCTATATTTTTTCTCCTACAATTAAGAAAGGCCAACTGACTTCTGGAAATTAGGAAAGAATTTGGAAACTAAAGTTATTATAAGGTGCCTGTCATTTATATCTCATTAATTTCTCAAAAAATTTGAGGTATTAGCCCATCAGTGAGCATTAAGAAATTCATGGTGTATCTAAGCCTAATACTAATAATAGCTACCACTTATGTAAGACTAACCACGTGCTGGGGAATGTTTGAAGCACTTTGCATGTATTATCTCACATAATCCCCACAGAAAGGAGTCAGGTACTGAAAAAAGTTGTACCACAAAGGAATTATAATCATAGTACTCATTTTGGCTAAACAGTGACATATGTGCATGGTTGTAACCATATATGTATTGACTATTGATTTAATCCCATATTGTGACGTAACTACTCATATGTTAGAAAAGAGAGAGTGATGGTAAGTAACATGGTAAGTAACACGATTTACTTTTCTATGGTTGAGAAAAAAACCAAGGCATAGAGAAATTAAGTAAAAACTTAGTCAAGATCATTCAGTTAATAAATGGCAGAACCAGGATTTTTATACCTTGGCAATTTAACTCCAGAGTCTGTATATTCTAATATGCAGTATAATATTGTTCTGGTCAACATACTTGGTGATAATGCTTTAGAGATTATAGATGGCTTAGAGGGAAAAAAATCTTAATTTTTAAAAATTTTATTTTTTATGTTAGTTTCAGATAGAAAATCTTAAATTTTAAAAACTTAAAAAACTTACACCATCTGTCCAAGGAGAGAAACACACAAGTCTGGAAGACAAGAATGAGAAGAAATGATGTCTCAGCTTTAGAGTTTGGGTACGGGCTCCAGATGCTTGGGGAGCACTGTGTTTCAATAGCACAGAGGTAGATGGCAGAGTCTTTGGACTGGGAGGCTGTGATGTACAGGGAGCTGTATCTCTCCTTTGTGTTTATTGTGGCACGTAGTCTTCCTTTTTCTTTCTTCTCCAAGCTCAGTATAAACAAGGTGACAAGGCCTCCTCCAGGATTCTGTCGCAACCAGTGCAAGGTGTTTATTCCTATGGAGTAACTGCAGTTGATTGTGATAAACTCTCCTTCCTGGGCACTCAGGTACTGGGGACTCTGCTCCACTTCATTTTTGCCACTTACCCCTGTTCTCAAAGACATCATCAAACACAAAATATTACCATTATTGTAACATTTCTACAAATTCTTTCCTTTACACATCTCCCAGAGCACACTCCAGGTTAGTCACTCACAGTCCCTTATCTCCCCTCCTCAGGATTTTGAAAACATATCCCTTTAGTCTTCCTGTTCCCATGTCCAGAAACTCCCCAACTTACAGCTTAACTGAAGCCACAGAGTAGCCAACAAAACTTGCCAGGTATTCATCATTAGTAGTGCAGCTGAGGCTCACACAGGTGTCTGTTATAGGATTTGAAATATATGTTAGTTGATCAAAGGAGTCTTTTATTATTATAACTTCTCTACATTTACTTTAGAAATCAAATGGGATTCCTAGCCCATCAGAGGCAGCACAAATGCACACGGTTGCGCTATTTATAGGGCTGCTGGCACAGTGAACCAGCTGTAATCTTGTAAATAAAATGCCCACATTGCCACCTAGTGGCAAGATATATAACCATTTGTTATGTAGGTCAAATACTCTGATGAAAAAACCCCAAGACAAATCTAGAATCAAAGTTAACATCATCCAACTAAGAGTCCTGGGGGTTAGGATAAGGTAGCGAACAGAAGCCCGATGATTCTGAGGCTTTAGGCAGCTGTGCTAGACCAAGCAGAGTGGGTGGTAACCTGTGCATTTCACATTATGAGTCTATCCTTTTGAAAACCCAAGGACAGTTCTGTTTTCCAAAGGTATTTCTTATAAATATCTCTGGTTTCTTCATATGACATCCCTGATTTTCTATGTGATATTATTTCAGACTCCTTTCCTAGTCTTTCTTTCCTGGACAGTTTGTCCATGTCTCTTCAAACATGTTTCAAATATTACTTTATTCTTCTGATTTCCACTCATCTATGATTGTTATCTATGACAGTTTCAGTGGTTTTATCACATTGTTGAATTATTTTGAGTGAGTAGCCATTTTCCACTTTTGGGACTTCTTTATCCCATCCACTGGATGTGCCCCTTGAGATATGAATATAGAGGTCATGTTTGTACCAAGTGACCTCCTTTCCCTGGCTATAACTTATTGAATTTGAGTAAATATTAGGTTATTTATTTGGATGAGGGGAATAAAAATAGCAGTTAGACAGTATTTGTCACGAGAGCTATAAAACCCTACGGGGTTTGAACCACAGTCATCCCTTGGCAAATGAAAGCCAGGTACGTTCAAACTCAAGTTATTGTGAAGTAGAAACAAACAGGCTTACAACGGAATCTGGTCTCCCAAGAGGACTGGTTATGCGCAAGCAGCCTATTCAGAAAGAAATAGGATCAGAAAAAAATAGGCAATTGATGATTTTCTTTTTCCTGTGATGTCCAGCTGTATTTTTTTGCAGATGGATTTTTGATAACTTGCTTGTATCCTTTCAAAAGGCAAATCTTTTCCTTGAGCTAGTTTGAGCGAGATACACACAGATAATTTTCACACATACACAAAAATACTGTAAATCCATGGTCTTTTTTCTATTTATCGCAAATGATTTTTTACATATATATCTATATATGCAAAAATATATAGACATCCCCATTAAAATTTCATTTTGGCTGTTTCAGTCCACCTAATGTGGTCTAACATATTAACTACCTATCTAAACATTGTGCCATTTGCTCACTTGATGGGCATATCTTATGAGAAAATGTTAGGAGGAAGGATAAAATTGTGTGATGCAATAGTAGAAATAGTTCTCTAAATTAACTCTGTGTATATGCACATTCTTTCAGCTGAGGATCCAGGGACTGTAGCATTTTGCCACAGGGCAAAGGGAAAAGTGAATATGGTTTGGAGCCAAGTCGACTTTAGTTTGAGTCGTAGCCCTGACACTTACTAGATACTGGGTTTTGAGAAGTTACCGTAACACTCCAGTCCTCAGTTTCTTGTAAAATGGGAATATAATGACCAAACTTGTGATTTTGGGGTGAGGATTACAGATAACATTGGGAGTTAACCAAGTACAATGGGTAAGAATGCAGCTTTGGGCTTATCTACCAGCACTTATATGCCAGCTCTCCTCTTAGTGACTCTGTGTTCATGGGCGAATTTGTTCATTTCTCTGTACTGTGTTTCCCCAAAAATAAGACCTAGCTGGACTATCAGCTCTAATGAGTCTTTTGGAGCAAAAATTAATATAAAACCCAGTCTTATTTTACTATAATATACTATAATTTTACTATATTATAGTAAAATAAGACTGGGTCTTATATTCTTATATAGTGTAATATAATATAATATAATATAATATAATACCCAGTCTTATTTTACTATAAGACTCGGTCTTATATGATATAATATAATATAATATAAGACTGGGTTTTATATTAATTTTTGCTCCAAAAGATGCATTAGAGCTGATTGTCTGGCTAGGTCTTATTTTTGGGGAAACACGGTACTTCAGTTTCCTTGGGGTTAATAACTGTACTCATGTCATGGGGTTGTAGTGAATAGTAAATGAATTAGTTTATGGGATGCACTTAGAACAATACTTTATAAATGTTAAGCACTTGGTTAATGTTATTATTATCAGTAGTACAATAGGGCCTGTGATACATCCCTCAGTGATTGATATGTAATATTATTGCTTGATTATTTTACTAATGAAATAGTGAGAAACAGTAGAGTCAAATGTCTTGCAAACATTTGAGACAATGTAAGTAAACAGAAGTGCCTTGAATTTAGTGGCCGTGTTTTACAAATATCTTAAGTGAACTCATTCTAGCTCATACTGATCACTGTGTTATTTTCTAAGAGCACACACACTATCTGTTAATAATATGCTTTAAAACTTTGCTGGATAGCAATCTCCACATGGAGGTGGAAGAAAAGAAAGCAGCCTGTATTTGAGAAAACTTGGAGCATTGATGTTTATATTGCCTTGGAAAAGAAAAAGTAAATACCATACTGAATGCTTTGATACAAATTTTATTATTTTGAGTGTATAAATCAGGAATAACTTCACAAAGAGTAGTGACGTCAGGTCATAAATATTGTAATTTCTGTGAATTATCAAATTCTCCCACCCTAAGGATGTGATATTTCATTATCTATCTATTATCCATCTATTGTCTATCATCTATCTATCTATCTAATCTATCGATTTATCTAATAACACTCCACTCTTTCTTAATTGGGTCTTTAAGAAAGGAGACAATGAGAAAAAAGATGCCACATTGATCATAATGGCCTGAGACAGAGGTGGGGTGGGGTGGGGTGGGGTGGGGTGGGGTGACAAGCCCTGTTAAGATGATCAGAACTAGGCAGAGAGATTGCTATAAGAGGACAGAACTGCTAAGATGGGACTTGCTAGTTCCAATGATGCTTTGAGAGTTCATCTGTTCCTTTTGACCTACCTTTTCTTACTTCATTTCCATGTTATATTTGTGTGATTATTTTTATTTCTACTTCACAGATGGAAAAAACTAAAGCCTTGAGACATCAATTAACTCGGCCAAATTTGCATAGCTAATAAGTAGTGGAGTCAGGATGGGCATCCAAGTCATTACAATCTAATTCCCAAGCATTGTGCAAAGAAGCCTCAAAGGCAGGACAAAGGTGACCTCACTGAGAGCAGGCACATTATCTGAGACCCCGTCTCCTTACTCCACTTTCAGTCAAAGAACCCCTGTGCCCCTGGAATTATAGCCAGTTGTAGCTGATTTTGTTTTTCCCTATCTTGTTCTAATGGGCTGTCTGTAAGAGAGAATAGGGGTCCTCAATTTGAGTTCCCAGCCTCACTACAAACCTCACCTGGGCCCTTAGGGGGTTTGTACAGTTGGCCTCATGCCCTTTGATATTGTGTCTCTCAGGAGACAGTAGTACACAGCTGAGTCTGATGCCTGGACTGAGTATTTCACAATAGGAGAGTCTTTGTCTTTCACATTTCTGGTTCCAAAGTTTTTGCTGTTTTCCACTGTCTCTCTGAAGAAACTGCAGAGCTTTGTTGGGGTATTGGACATACCAGAAAAGAGCAGGGTACCCTGTGGACGTGTGTTGCAATTTATAGTCGTGGATGCTCCTTCTGAGACAATAACTTGGCTCGTCTGTTTGACTGAATCGCCACTGGTTCCTCCTGTAGGGAAAAAAGTGCTTGTTTCCTAGGTTTGACCAGAGTTGCATTTTTTGGAGAAAGTTTTCCAAAAGTTTTCCAGTTTTTCATTATTTTGAAATAATAAAAAACATTCAAGTAAAATGTACTTACCAAACATCAAGATCCGAATTATAGAGCCCAGAGAAGAGTTCATTGTTAGTGTCTCTGATTTACAGGATGGAGGGATGAATGCCAAAGTGAAGATACAAAGGGATCACAGTTGTGCTCGGAATTCATGCATAAATTATGACCTTTGGCAAATAGCACCCTCATGTGACAAGTTAATGAACAGATTATAAAATAGTCTTCTGCCTTTCCAAACTCCGCTGTTTCCTCACTATTGCCTTCATTCTTAGGGGACATACTGGGCATAAATTGGTCCTTTTGTACAAAAGGGAGTTACTATATCCCAATAAGTCTGTTGTCTCTAAGACAAATATTCTAAGGGAGAGTAACTCCTACCACCATGTCAGATATCACACCCTGTCAGTATTTTAGACAGTTAAGTTGTTTCCATTTTTTTTCTAGTTTTTATAAACAATGTTGTGATGCATATATGCTTACATAAACTTTGTTCATACATATAATTATTTCCTTAAAATATGGTGCACTGGAAACACAATTTAACCAAATGTTCAATGTTGAGGTGTTAAAGTCACTATTTGGCCAAATCTAAAGCTGAATCTGAATATCATCAAAATAATATTAATTTCAGAAATACAATAATGAATCCAAAATTTTAACCAAAATTTAATGATTATTGTAATTGTATTATTAAAGGTATTCACATTCAAATTTTAAAAGTTTAGCATTATAGTATTGGAACAATAGCTTCTCAGGATTATCTATTGTTTACTCCTGTTTACACTGTATTTCACATTTGGAAAACGTTCTACTGAAAATGGTAGTGAAGTAAGACATATTTTGGTTTTCTCTTCTAGGAAAGGGTAATTAATGCCAATGGTACATTCATCCCCTTTTCACCTGGACTTGAAGATTTGGTATAATTTCATTGAAGTCATCCTTCCTGCAAAGTGTTTTGTACACAACATTATTCTGGTTTTCTTGATTGCTTTTTCTCCCCTTCCTTTCTTCCTCAGCCCTGGCACCACTTTATCTAGTTTCTCAGAACTGGAAAAATTGCTCTTCAATACACAAATTTTCACTTGGACTAAATGTGATTGGGCTTATGAGTTGAGTACTTGCAGTCTTTATTTGTAATTATATCGTTAGTGGCTCAAGACTAACCGTGCCCATTTGGAAGGGGTTCTGGGAAAGTCTTTGGAATAACAGGGAAAGAATGAGAAGGAATTCCATGATTGTGTGTGTGTGTGTGTGTGTGTGTGTGTGTGTGTGTGTGTGTGTAGCCTTCACTATTTTGATGGGTGGGAAAAATGAATCATGTTGTTTTTCATTTTTGATAGCTAAAGAATTTGTAATCCTCTTGACTGTCCATTTGTACTTCTTTTTGTGAATTGCCCATTTTTTTTCTCAAGAATTTTAATGTTTTTAATATTGACCTATAAGACATTTGAATTACAAGAGTATTATCAGTATAATCACATGGGACATACTTTAAAATAACTGATGGCAAAGAACATTCCTTTGCATTAGTCGTCATGAGAGTCAATCAATGAGGTATAATTAGAAGACAATTTGTTTCCTGACTGGAATGGGCAAAGTTTTGATGAAACTTTCCTTTCCTCATTTCCAAGATTCAGTCTCACAAAGCTCCTTAACCCCGGAGCAGCCAATCATGAAGTTTGTCCATCTTCCCAGAAATGCCTGCACACTACAGGGCTCTGTCAAAGAGGAGAATGAAACAGCTCACCCATGACTGCTCCCATGCAGCCCCTCCTGTGCCCCTGGATTTGCACTCAGTAAGTCCTTTAGTCTTTCTCACCGAAATACACAGAAATATACAGTTGTGCTTGGTACTTGGACGGAGAGTCTCTGTAGGTGGAAGGAGGTTTTACTCCTAACCTGAGGGGCCTGAAATCTTTGTGATCTTTCTCTTCCTTTTTTTTCATGCTTTAGAGAGAAGGCACGTTAAAGCCTTTCGAGGGTTTTGGACATACCAAAAGAAGAAGGGGGACCCATTGGCTTTGTATGTGCAGCTCAGTGTTAGGTGTACCCCTTAAAAGAGGGTGACACAGCCCTCTGTCTGATTC
The DNA here is from genome assembly GCF_964194185.1 of Rhinolophus hipposideros. Lineage (NCBI taxonomy): Eukaryota > Metazoa > Chordata > Mammalia > Chiroptera > Rhinolophidae > Rhinolophus > Rhinolophus hipposideros. The sequence continues at coordinate 29,305,312 of NC_138051.1, forward strand.
ACTGAGTCTCTACTGCTTCTTCCTGAAAAAAACAAAAAACACCCAGGCTTTTATTAGGATGAATAGAAACAGAATTGACCTCAACTTATAAAATGAGAGGTCAGATAAATGACAAAACCAGCCAGAATTTAGAACTGGCATTTTGTAGACCAGAGAGCAATAACGTCCCAGGCACTGAGGGGGAAGCCTGGCTCATGGCTGCTCCAGGCCTGGGGACGGTGGGTTTCTGCTGGCTTGGGCTGGCTGTCTCCCAAAACCTGCGCTGTTCTGGGAGTGCTACACAGCACGTGTGAGGGATGAGGCTGGTAACTCATCCAAGTGGTTGCTCATCCCCACTTCTGGCTTTGGGGCGTTGTTCTTTTGGTAGTGGTTTCTCTTTCCGATGTGAGGCTCACTAAACCTACTGGGTCTGTAGTGGTAGATACAAGTACTGTGATTCCCTATCAGAATCTTTCTTAGCTATGTTAAGATACATAAGTGCTTCTGCCCTGGAGGAAGAAACAAAACAAAATAAAACAATGGCACCCTACTTTAGGTTAGGGAGTGAACTCTGAGCATTTCTCATAATTCTTACTGAATTAGTGGCTAGAAAAGGGAAGTTCTAGATTGTGAGACATACTCCCCCTTCTGTGTCTAGTTAAATCATAGAAATTAATAATAATGGTGATAATGATGATAACTAACATTTACTGAGGCATTCTAAGTGCTCGGCATTGGACCAGAGGCTTTGCATACATTAATCCACATCACTACAAAAAATAGATGTTAATACTGTTATCATCTCCCCAACTTACAGATGAGGGAATTATTCAGAGAGTCTAAATAAATTGTCCAGGGCCACACACTGCTGAAAAGTGGTGAAGCCAGGATTCAATACCAGATTTGTCTCTCCATTTCCTGAGTCCACATGCCTTGTGTTCCTGTTGTGTATGAGCAGTGTACTGTTTATTCAGTCGCTGTTCACTAGGTTTCAGACACTGTATAAGTCTGTCCAATAATAGGAGTTTATATTTGTTGAATAAATAAATCACTCAATCAATGAGTGAATGAAGTATCTGATTTCAGAGTCTGGGAATTTAACTGAATCTATGCCTTTCTAAGGGTTACTTCTCTACACCTTTGCTCCTTGCCTTAGAAGAGAAGACAACCAAGGCTATCAGCAAAAAGCCCCAGGCTAGCTATGCTGTATAATTCTACATAATGATGATGCAGTATCTCCTATTAGGGGAGAACTCTGAAATGTTATCAGGTGAGACAAAGTTGAGGATATTGCCTAGACAGCACCTAGGGGAAAGGAAATGAATGCTTCTCACTGTGAAGTTGTAAAAACAGCTCATGGTGAAACTCAGTCTCTTATTTTGTTTTACTAATAGCTCCTTTAAAAATATTATTTCCTCTGCGGATAGGTCTCTCCTAGTAGCTAAGTCTCTGCCACAGCTGGGGTACTAGTTAGAGGGTTTACATTCAGTCTTCAGATGCTAAGAGAACAGGGCATCTCACCAGTTCAGATGTGGCATAGTTCATTCGCCCTCACACTCCACTCCACTAAATTGAACTATCAAATTAATACAAAGCCTTTTGCACATTCTTGTCTATAACATCTGGACAGTTTTTTTGAGTAATGCAAGTTCAAGCTAAGGACCAGGGCCAGCCTTTATGCCTGTGAAACCTGTCCAGTCTCATCGAATCCCATGCTCAGAAGGTCCCATGCTTTGTTTAATGCTCTGCTAAGCCATTTTGAAATTCTTAATAAATTTTGAACAACTGGTGCTACATTTTCCTTTTGCACCAGGCCCTGCAAATTATAGACAGTCCTGCTAAAGGCCTATCTCTCCTAGAAACCCAAGAACATTCTTCTCCATTTGTTGATCACTCAACCCTGTTCAGAATGACCAGACAGCAGAGATCCTCATTTTACAGCCACTCACTGAGGCATGTTGCGTTTTTATTTCCCCCTGCTCTAGATTTCATACTATAATCATCACCACAGGACAGTTTTCTAAAGTCTTTAACACGCTTAACTCTGAGTAGAGGGTCTTACAAAACAGAAGAAAGCTCAAATATTTGTCCTTAGGGAGATGCCTTCACAGCAGAGTTTCTTGTACCCGAAATCTTGCATCTCCTTCTTAATCATTTCCTATAAACTCACAGGTCATCTGCAGTCAGAGGATTCCTAAAGTCCTCAAATGTGTCTCCATCTCTTTATCATGAGGAACACAGCAACACCTTCTCCAGAGTAGGCTTTTCTTGTGGAAGAAGCCTTTGAGTTCAGAAGAACATTAGACAACATCAGTTTGGATGTTAATACAACAATCTTCTCTGCTTTCATCTTGACAACCTGTAATCTATTGTCAACACAGCAGCCAGAGTGAGACTTTTACATGGAAGTCAGATCATATTGTTCCCTTCTCAAAACCCTCCCACGGTGCCTCAGTTCTTCGAGTCTTGGGCATGTTGGGCACTTCCTAACTTAGGACTGGACTCTCCTCTGCCTGAAAAACTCTTGCCCCATGTAGCCTCAACGTTCACTCCCTCCTCTTCTTTAGGTCTTATCCTCTCAGTGAGCCTACTCTGACCATCTTAACTAAAATTACAAGGAGATCCACTCTCCTCTGGCCCCACCCTGCACTTCCTATCCCTCTTACCCTGCTTGATTCTTGTCTCCACAGACTTGTCTTCTACCATACTATATAATTTACTTACTATGTTTAATGCTTATTAGAATGGAATCGCCATAAAATCTGATATCTTTGTGCATTTCGTTAACAGTACTTAGAAGACAGCCTGGCACAGAGTGGACATTCAATAAACACGTGTTGAAAAAATTATTTGATCTGAGAACAAGCATACTTTCTGTATTACAAAGGGATTGGACATGTTGCCTCCCTGGCCACAAACACTCATTCTACATTTACAACAAATATGCGCCAGGCACTATGCTTGTGGGTTTCACAGATTAACAGGTAAGGCTGGCCTTCCAGAGAGAAAGTTGGCTTCCTGTAGTACTCCAGCCAAGTGCTTCTGTCAATTAGTTTTGGAAGAGTGCTGAGGTGGCAGATCAGGACTGGAGGCCACAGGTTCTACCACTTTACAATGCTATATTCACATAGTTTGGAGCCCAGTCCCTATCCCACGATAAGGCCTGGTGTTTTTCTTTCTCTTTTTCTTTTGGCCTGGAGCTTTGCAATAATGCAGTTCAAAAGCTCCATGGCTCAAGACTGGGATCTCTTATTAGGGTCTGACATGATCTTGCTAGATTGCTGTGTGGTGCAATCAGAATGTGGAGGCGCGCGCGTGTGTGTGTGTGTGTGTGTGTGTGTGTGTGTGTGTGTGTGTTGCCCCTGAGGAATCCACACATCTGTTCCTTCCTTTGTCTTTGTGAGTTTCCTCCAGTAAACACTATTCTGGAAGTTCTGGTATGTGTGTGTACCATTTACTTGACATATATTCCATTTCACTTTAAATGTCATAAGAACTCTGGCAAGTGGTTATTTTGCCCCCACATTTTTTGGTGGGAAAAATGAGGCTTAGTTACATTATGTAACTTGCCTAAGGGCATTGAGCTCATAGTAGAGCTTGAATACCACTGTATTCCTTCTGACACCAAGTCTGGAGTTCATACTCTTGTAGGATTAGAATCTCCAATTCTATATGCACTGGGGTAATAGTATCAAATATCATCTGACATATTTTCCTATTCCCCCCCCCCCCCGCCCGTAACCTTTTTGCCTTATATTCTATGGATGAATCTTACTGACCCAGAAAAAGGGAAATTGCGAAAGAATCTGATGAGACCAAAGAATCAAATTCTCAACTTCATGTTTTGAAATAGACCTAAAAAGTCTTAAGAGGAAAATATATCCACAAAATGAAAGCATTTTTGAGGTGCAAGAGCCAGGCACCTGATCATTTTCCCTTTTGAAAATGTGCAGACTAAGAGCAGAGCCTGAAGTTTCAGGGCAGTTTTCATCATGAATCTTGAGTTTAAAACCCCGAGCTAGTAATGCTGCTGATAAAAACCACAAGATAGGTTGGCTACCCAAGTTAAAAGGAACTTTTGTCCGTTTTCTGTCTGGAATTCTGAGAGGCTCCAGCTTTGCAAAATTATATACTCCAACATATTTTTTTCAGCCACAATAGAGTAGAAATAGCACTATGGCCTATTTAAATACTGTCTTCCAAAAATATCTGAAAATATTTTGCTTGTCTGAAAGAGGTCATGGAAGGTAGCTGTGAATTGAGAACTGCTGTGCCTGCCAAGAAAGGTACATAGCGCGAAGACCAAGTGAAGTATATGTTTGAATCTCAGAGGATTAACTCTCCAACAAGAAAGGAGGTAGGAGTCAGATGGCTGGGAAAGATTGAGGAGTTTGCATGCAGAGTCTTAGAGAAATTCCTAGAAGCCGCCATATGGACATTGGCACTTACATTTCATTGAGCAGAATTTAGTTCATGGCCATACCTAGCTGCAAGGAAGTCTGGGCAACACAGATTTTATTCTGAGGCAGAATAAAGGAGGGAAAGAGAACAGAGGGATATTAAAGACAAAACAGCAGGCTGTACCACACACGATGAAGAAGGACATTAGATAATGAAAATCTAGAAGAAATGGGTGATTTCCTGGACATTATGCTAAAAAGGTAGACTTTATGGAGAGATTTAAGTCATAAATCATACATACCCTAAACATTAAAGCTAAAAAAAATGAAATAAAAGCAATTTGCAAGCAGAACTTGATAAAATAAAGGGAAGATTTCCACAGCTCTCTTTCACAACGTGACAGATTTAACAGAAAACAAAACAAGGACATAGGAGCATTTAATGATACAATAAAAAGAGCTGAGTACATAGAGACACACGTATAAATTCATAACTTTCAAATAAAGTTAATTATGATTATATACTTGGCCTCAAAGTAAGCCTTCACATTTTTTGAGAAGTAAAGCTTTTATAGACATGTTCACTGATCATATTCTACTTAACATAAAAGTAGAAAAAGGTGGTAAATGTTAACTCTTTTAAAATGAAGAAATGAATTTCTAGATAAACCTTAAAGCAGAAATAAAATTAAAAGAAAAAAATGACCAAGAATGCCAAAGGCAAAGAAAAAGAATAGTTCACACCAAAACATATAGGACACAGTGATAGGTATATTTAAAGGAGAATTATAGTGTTAAATGTCTTTTCTGTGACATAAATAACACAAATGAGAAAAGTTTCTCCTTTCCTGGTCCTTGCAATCAGCGAGCATGGCAACTGGTGCATCTGATTAGGATGAAGCTCTGAGAGTGTTTTATGGAAATTCTCGTTAGAAGCAGCTCTGGTCATTGGCAGCAATTGCTGGAAACTGGGATTAACATCACTGGAAACCTCCATGAAGGTCCCATTGGGGTGAACACACTTCATTTAGCATGCTCCAATGTGTTAGAAATTGTCACCTCTGATAATATTTTCTAATCACATCACCATACTCTTAAAATCAACTGATTCAGTTTTGAATTCCTAGATTGTATCTTTCAGTATAACATGTAATGATACATTTTTAGTGAATGTAATCAATCGAGGAAAATAAAATAAAAATCTATATATTCTTAAATTGGAAATTGGTTCCAATTTCAAGGGGGGAGGGTGAGAGGAACTTTGTTTATTATGTTTTAAATTTCAAATTAATGGATTTTTAAAAAATGTCTGAGTTATCGTCATCTGTGTTGGAGTTTGCTTATATTCTGGACCTTAAAATACCCAAAAGTTAATCTTCAGAATCCAAGTCTGCTATGCTAAGGAAGAGATGTGGGGAGGCAAGTGGATATTTATTCCTTCAGTAAACTCAATTGGATTGAGCAATGACTCTTTTCCTCATGAATGACTTCTTTGTGAAACTGTTTTCAACATTGAAATCAGAAAGGGATGACGTGATATTAAATGCTACAGAAAAATTAACAGGAAATCTGATAGAAAACACTGTTGTCTCATTATGTAACAATACAGAGATCAAGTTCATAAATGAAAACTAAAAATTTCCGGACAAGCAGTTATTAACAAGGAAGCTTGCTTTGGTAACAGATCAGGAAACTTGAAATTTAACGTACATTATAAATGTTTATAAATATAAGGTCAAAGTTCTTTTAGCCTAATCTATAAGAGTGGAGTCTCTACTTGACTCAAAGGAAGATGGAATTAAGTCAGTTTTTCGTGTCAAATTTTATTTTGTCTGAATATGGAAATTCTTATAGTCAGTGCCATAGGTTTTGAGTGGTGTCAGGAGATTTTGTTCTGTTGCTAATCTTTCTTGACCTGCCAGCAAATTGCTCTGGAAGCCAATTAGCTTGTGAAAGCTCTGGGGAAACTTGGAGAAAAAAAAAATATATATTTAATGTATTTTTTAGGATGGTCCAAATGTTGAAATGTTAAGGTTAGCTCTTACATTATATCATAATTTCTGGAATATTTTTACTTAAAAACCTTACCAAATCAAGATTATTTTTCTAGAAGTTTGGGAGGAAAAATCTGATGAAACTGGTATCTGAGGGCACTGATTAGGGCTTGTCCATCTCACTGGTAGAAAAAAAATTTGTTTTCAACTATTCTTATATAAAGTTCAATTTGGGTATTTCTTTTAAGATGATTTTTCTGACTGAAATTTATTCTAATCTAGTCGAAAATGGGCAAAGTTTTAGTAAACTTCACAGTTTAGCAAAATAAAAACAAAAGTGGGGGGAGAGAAAGAGGGAACTGGCAGATAATATATAAAAAAATATTGTAATGTTTTGACTGTGAAGGACACCCAGTCTTCAGATAAATCCAGGTATGATCCAAAGATTAAATATTTTTACGATTTTTACCCTGAAACTTCTGTAGGGGGCATTCCTATGTAGTAAGGAGCTTGGGAGTGTGTGAAAGAGCCTCACAAGAATATTGGGTTATAATTGCCAGTGACCAAGTGGCAAAGAAACCTACAAATTTAGACAGACTTTTTTTTTTGGTACAGTTTTGTTGACTGGTAGCTTCAGTGAGCACCCTATTGTTCCAAATCCATTCCCAAGACTGCGAAAGCTGCTCCATTATTGACTCCTTCCTATAGATGTGGAAACACTTCAGTGGAGGAGAGATAATAAATTCCTTATTCAAAGACAGTCACTGCTGGTGTTTACGTTGAATTTTTCCCTCTTCCTCAGCTTTAGCTGGTCTGAAGTGAGAAACCACTATGTTCAGGCGTCTTATATGCTTTCATTTTCTCTCCTCCGCCCCAAATCAAAAAGGGGAACAGTCATTAAAACACTGATTTGCTAAAATAAGAGAAGCTTCGGTATGGCCCTCTGATTCAATTCCTTCCTTTAAAAAGTTAACAAATGAGCTGCTAGGGTTCTCTCCTGACTGTTTAAAATGCTGCTTGGGGGAATTTTGGAAGATAATAGCATCCTTTCTGTTTCCTGTTGTGTGTTCCCTCTTGCTTTTTGATAGCTAAAACGAAACGTGTGAGGTCAGCAATTTGTGCATCAATCTCTGACTTGATTTTCTCACAGTGTCTGTAAGACTCCTGAGCTCAATAGACTCACCCTTGTACCTTTGCAACTCACAGCTCAGTTGAAGCTATCTTGTCATTGATGCTTCCACACTAATGAATTTGGGACGATAAGGGAACTTTTTAAATCAAAAGTTCCTTCTCTTATAGTATATTTTATCCTATTCACTCAGTCAATAAGCCGGGTCTATTATGCTGTTTTTACCAACCAGGTGGAGTCTCTCGTAAACAAAAACAAACAAACAAACAAACAAAACAATGTGCTTTATATAAAGTTTATGTGAGAAAATATAAGGAAAAAAACAGAAAAGTGGGAAAACTAATACCTTTGAACCTATTAGTTCTGCTGTGTTGGACACTGTATCTTAAAATTTTTATTCAAGCACCATAATTTCAAATTAAATGTACAATGTAAATAAATCTATGTTTTTATCATTTGTAGTCATACATTGCTCTGCATACATTCCTGAATGATGAAAATGGATTGCAGTTTACAGATACAAACACGATTTCATATGCAATGGCCAAGAAATAAAATTCTTCACTTTTTGTGGCCTGTGAGGATTTGACTCATGTTCACAAACGTGTCATGAGATCTATAATTTTACATAGTGGTGGGATCTGCTTTGAGCTTGGATTTCAATTAGTAACGAATCCAGCCCACTAACAGCATCATCACCCCAGAGAAGAGAGGAGCTGAACAAACCACTGAACTCAGGGCTCAGACTCTGCCAGCAGAGGAAGGAATAGAGCTGTGGGAAAGTGCCACCATTCTTGGGCAGTAAGCAATGCAGACATGGCCATTTTGCAGAGTAATTAGTGGGAAGAAAAGCCTCTAAAACAATAAAAAAATGTATAAGCAAACATCAGAAACATCCTGGAGTTTTATAAGGGTATTTGAACCAATGAATAATCTCCCATTGCAAACTGTTTTGGGACAAAAATATTATAGGACAAATAAAAGCATAATGTTTGGGTTAGTTTTACTATTCGTTAAGAAAATCCCAGGAAACCATGTAGATTCACTAAGGCCAGCATCCCTTAGAAAAGGAAATGTTGACACTATGGAATCATTATGGATTGGCCTCTCTTAGAAAACTGGCATAGGTCACCTTGGAGAATCTCGTTTGGGGATAAATACCCTTGAGTCACTGAAGGTAGCCTTGGTTAGAGAGGGGCTGCAGGATCCTCAGGGGTTACTAAGAGTGTCTTTCTTTAAGACGGTCAGGGTCAGCGTGTAACCCTACTGTCACTCTAGAGGAAGTGAGTGTAATCAGACACTTTGGGTCTGAGACGTGCAAAACAAAAGATATTTATCACTTAAATATGGATCCCAAAAGATGGAAAAATGTGTGGGCCCATGATATGCATGCCAGAACCACTCTTAATCCAGCATCCTTTGTTTTTCTGGGGCTCAGCTGACAGCCAAGTGTGTCTATGAAGAAGATGAGTGCAGAGTTCTGTAGCCTGGATAGCCCAGGCATGAGGCAGCTTTGGCCAAGCTGACCCTGAAGGAGTGGGGTCACCCTTCCGGGGTTGGATCAGCAGGGGTCCAGCATTCCCTCTCAGACTGTGACACAGACTGGGTGACAGCAAGAAACAAAGCAGGAGTCAACTGGGAGTTTCACTGCTTGGGCTCAGAAGCTGGACTAACACTTTCCAAACTGCCTAAGTCTCCTGCATTCTTAGATGGGTCAGGGGTGGGAGTGGAGAAGGCCTGAAGAGGGAGATAATTAGCTACTTGCTTATTTGGCAGGTAGTTGTTCTAACAATTAGTTGGAAAAATAATAGAGACATGAGAGTACTTGTATCCTGGATTTGTAATCAGGTATATGCATAACGGTTTCATTCAGTAGTGTGGGTTCAGGTCTTTTTAATTAGCCTTTTTATTTTCTATTGAAGTCCTACAATAAGAATCTCTCCACACATTCCGTTAAATAGATATCTGGAACAGAGGAATATTACTTAACTACTGCAGTCAATATTTTAGCCCCAAAAAACTAGGTAATGAGCCTCTTGTAGGATATCCTTTATAAACATTTATTCTTTTTTGTCTTCCACTTGTAAACACTATATGTTACATTCACATATAAAACAAATAATGGTTTCATATGTCATAGGAATCATTTGTGACAGTTGCCCTAAGTGTAAAATCGTTCTGTAATGGAAGACTAATGGGTTTTGACTATGAGGCAGTAAAGGATGAGGCCTCATATTCTCAAGAAAGACATGTGTGGTACTCCCCCCACCCCCAAATCCATTTTCCTTTTAAGAAAATCTCCACAGTAAAGAAAATAAAAGTAAAAATACCATGTTTTCTTATTCATTTCAGAATTTTCTTTGCAGGAAGAGATGCAGAGTCAGTGTATTAAGTCTCACAACTGTAGTACCCTCATTAGGAATGGGCCGGAGCTGCAGCTGCAGGTTTGGGTACAGAATGAAAGCGTGGGGGGTCACTGTGCCTCCACGGCACAAAAGGAGGTGGCAGAGAGGCCTCGCTGGGAGGCTGTGATATGCAGGGTGCTGAGATTCGCCTTGGTATCAAGTGAGGCTGTTAATTGTCCCTCCTTCTTCACTACTCCATGTGACACCAGTAAAAACAGAAATCCGAGGCTTTCCCCCAGATCCTGTTTGTAAAATGCAGTCTGTCTGAAGCAGTGCTTGAATGATTGCAATAGACAGTACAGCCTTTTCCCTTGTGGGTGCTGGGGATGGAGGGCTTTGCTCTACTTTCACCTCCCCACTTAACCCCATCCAAAAAGAACATTTTAGAAGTTCCCTGATTATCCCTATAATCCAGTTCTTTCTCAGGGAACCTCAGATGAGTCAGACTGAATCTTGTTTCTACCCTTAAACATTGTATAACAATTCCTTTACCCTCATGATTCTCTTTCCAATCAATCCTCAACTCACAGCCTAGTAGAAGCCATAGAATCACTGCTAATAGCTTTTTCATTTTTTTTTTTCCTTTTTGTACAGGTCAGTGAAGACTCAGATTTAGGTGCCTTCAGATTTAGGCTCAGGTTTAGCCTCCAAGTACAGTAGTTTTTTCTAAGAAATACGATTTCAACAGATTGTTCCAACCAATTAGAATCACCTCATGCAATTCATTCAGTTTCTCCCTAAAAATTCTTTTAACAGTTTATTTTTGTGTGTGAATAGAAACAGTGCTCCTTCAGGATATTTAGAGAAATTACCGAGAAAACAACCTATAGAATTGTGTACACAAGTAGAACTTGCTTTCTGTATGCCAGCAAGGTGTTTCTGAAAAGTTCTTAGCAAATCAATCCTTAAAAATCTCATTGATTTAGTCAGGATATTTGTCAAGTGACAGAAATGTAATTCAAATAAGCTTCGGCCAGAAGAGAAGTGCATTGGCTCCTATCACCTTGGCAAGTGCAGAAGTGTATATGGGCGTCCGGTATCCAGGATGCCAGGGAACTGAATCCTACAAATAATCTCCTTTCATTCCACTTCTTTCTGTACATCAGCTTCATTCACTGAGACCAGAAAACAGGAGACATGATTGCAAATGTTTTCTATCTGTAGTTCATCTCACAGTGTAAACACCAAAAAAGGACCAAAGGACCCCTCTTTCCCAAACCGAATTTTAAAATTCTGGGGTAGAGCTTTGCCTACCTCAGCCTGAGTCAGGTTTTCCTCCAAGGGGTCAATTTGTGACTGTAGCAGGTGGTATGTGATATGATCAGCTCAGCTGGGTCAGGCATTCACGCCTGGATCATTCAGGATTATCTAAGGTGGCTACATAAGTAACGTGGCAGCCCCCGTTCAGACCAAATGTTTAGAGTTTACATTCTACCAGGAAGGAGTTGCTGTTCTGAGTGGACAAAATAGTAGATGCCCACCACAAAAGTGTTGTCTTAACTGTGCGGATCATTGTATTGGTGGGGGGAGATTGGGAGGGTAGGGAGGTTTTCATTTCTTTAGGACTCCCCCAAATATGAGTAGCTACTTCTGATGAACTGGGTCTGTTTACTCATCATCCTGCCTTCCTACAAGCAGAGTACCTTTTCTGTACCATGTTAAGTCTTGGAGAACACCATCACAGCTTCTTCAGGTCCTCACATACTTTTTACACAATGTTGTGGAAAAAAGAACAAAATATGATATTAATACCTAATATATATTGAGCTGTACTATACACCAATCACTATGCTAAGTGGATGAATAATCTCATTTAATTCTCAGAACATCTATATTTTGTAGAAGAGGGAACCGGGGCTTATAGGGCTTAAAAAATAAGCTTAAGATCACACAGCTAGTAAAGAAGGGAGTGGGATTCGACCCAGCTGTCTAACTACTGGGCTAATGCCTCGTCCTATGCTTTTCTACGTATTGTTTAACAGGCTTCTGTTTAGGTTTGGGGGCAGCAATTTTTCACCCATTACATTCACTGCAGTCGTTGTGGGACAGCTTTATACATATAATTTCTCTATATTAAAAACACTAAACTCAATCTACTGTCTCAAGCAAGTTCCCACTGAAATTCCCTTTCCTGCATGAAATGTCCAGACCTCATAGAACCACTCATCACTGATTTTTCTCTTTGAGGAGAACACTTGAGAAAATAAAAGACATTGGAAGAAATAAAAAAGCATTATAGTCAAAAGTATATACCAAGCACCCACCACGTATCAAGTGCTATAAATGATGAGATGGGAGTATTAAATACTTTCACAAGATCTAGTTGGTCTTAATGGAGTTATAAATTAGAAAGATTAAAATATAATGCATAGAGCAAAAGTTAACAGTGAAAGCGGGGTACATCCTTTTGGAGGAGCGTATAGGCTCTATATAAATTCAGGGGAGAGAGAGAGAGAAAGAGGGAGAGAGAGAGAGAGAGAGAGAGAGAGAGAGAGAGAGAGAGAGATAAAGTCATTTCAGGAAACAGAGTTATGGGTGAGCATGATATGTTTGTGAGAAAGTGTTAAGATTGGTCTGATCAACAAAAACTAAAGATTAGGAAATAACCTCTGGAGTGATGGTGCATTGGTAAAATTAGGAGTGGATTATGGAGATCTCAAAGCTAGCCAAAAGGGCTTATATTTGTAAAAAAAAACAAAAAAAACAGAAACTTGTGAAATTTTGAATAGTGGAGTGATATAACGAAAAAATATTTTTAAAAGAAGGATGTGGCAGTGGCACAGGGGTGGCTGGGAGTTGGTGGGACAGGGGAGAAGGGCAAGAAAGAGAATTCAACAATGGAAAGCAAGAAAATGCCTTTCAACTTGGCAAGAGGAATTTAGAGGAATCAAAAGACCTAAGGTAGCCATCATGGGAATGCTGAATAAACAATGAATCCAAGAGCACTTAAAAGAAAAAACTGACAAGAATTGGTGCATGACTATAAACTCTAAAATTTCAAATCTGAATAAAGGGAGGATGTAGTGCTATTTAAAAACGTGAAAAGTTTGGAGAGGGACCTGAATGTTTTTGAAATTGAGATAAGAATGATGTATTAAGTGAAAATGGCCAAGTGAGAGCTGGAGATAAAGGACAGAATTTTAGATAAATGAGAAGTGCTTGACACAGAGCAGAAACTCAGTACATGACAGATATTATGCACTGTCACATGTACCACATGATATTATTATCAGTGTGCACATACGTTTATCCCATGAGACTGTGAGCTCCCTAACAGGGATTTTCTTAGTCTTCATTTCCCAGTATCTAGCATAGTGATAGGCACATGGTAGTAGGTGTATTTGTTAAAAATAAGTAGGCTTTCCATAACACAGACTAGGTGGCTTAAACAACAGAAATTTATTTCTCCCAGTTCTGCAAGCCAGAAGTCCCAGATCAAGGTGTCAGAAGGTTTGATTTCTACTCAGGCCTCTTCCCTTGGTTTCAGGTGGCTGTCTTCTCATTGTGTCCTTACATGGTCTTCCATCCGTGCTTGAGCATCCTCGCTGTCTCTCTGTGTCCTACTGTCCTCTTTCTATAAGGATAGCAGTCAGATTGGATTAGGGCCCATGCTGTGACCTCATTTTAATTTAATTACTGTTTTAAAGGCCCTATCTTCAAATGAAGTTGTATTCCGAGGTACTGGGGCTTAGGGCTTCAACCTATGAATTTTGAGGGAACACAGTTTAGTCCATAACAGTAAGAAAGGAACTTTTTTATTTTTGCTTTTTTGAAAAGATGGGAACATAGGAGAGTTGAGATAAGGTACTTGGTATACGTGTAGTGTTTGTGTGCTGGGTATGTGGGGAAGGTGGAAGAGGCAGAATTCAGGATTTTTTTCCCTTATGATTTTATGCCAACTTTGGACCTACAAGATAATACAATTTTTTAGAAATTTTAAAAGTTCAAATGAAAAGATTTTATATTTCTAGAAAATCATCCATTTTACCGAGATTTCCACAAAGTATTAACTGATGATTTTACAAGTATCAACTGATGATTTTTAAAAGTCTTTCCTTAGGTGGGGTCTAAGAAAAGTATTAACTGATGATTTTTAAAAGTATTAACTGATGATTTTTAAAAGTCTTTCCTTATATTACCTTTTTCATTCTTAACATGTATTTGTGTTTCCTTTTTTTCCTTATCACCTTTCTCATTATAGATGTTATGTATTTGTGTTTTCTCTCTTTTTCTTAACAGATTTTCTAAAACATTTGGCTTTATTTATAAATTCTAATTTTTGTTTTGTTTATAAATTAATCCCTACTTTTATTATTAAACCTATCCCTTCTTTCTTGGATTAGTTTTAAAAAATTGCTTGAAGATTTAGCTCCTTTTTACACTCTTTATTAACAAATATTTTCAAGCCTTTACATTTTCTTATGAGTATTCCTTTGAATGAGTCTATAGATTTTTATATGTAGTGCTATCATTTGGGTTAATTTTTAATGACCTACAGTTTTGGCTTTTAGTTCTTCGCCCTGGAAATTACTTAGAAAACCATAAGTGGTTAATTCCCTTCTCAATCAATTATTTGCTATATTTTAATTATTAATTTCTAGCTTTATTGCATTATGTTCAGAGAATGTGGCTTTTATGAATCTTTCTTATTGTTCCTTTGAGTCATAACACATGCTCATGTTTTGGTAAATGTTCCATAGCCGTGTGTGTGTGTATACACATATATACACATATATACATCTATATACATATATACATATATATAAAGTATACCAAAAAAATGTATGCACATTTTAAGAAAGGAAAAAACTGTATTAAAATTATGCTGACGGTAAACACTTTGAGCACCTGTTGTGATTGCAAAAGTCAAATGTGACTTGTATTCATCTTTTGTTATCGGTATATATTGAGTATTACAATTTTAATACAGTTTTTCCTTTCTTAAAGTGTGTTTTATATATATATATATCATCTCTTTCTCTTTATCTCTTTCTCTTTATCTCATTTTTCATCTCTTTCTCTTTATCTCTCTGTGAAATAGATATTAAAGAATCCCATACTTAATATATTGTCAAATTGTTCTTGTATTTCCAGCAAATTTTGCTTTATATTTTTCTGGTGCAATATTGTCTTTTGAATAAAAGTAAGTTCATTCATTTATTTATTAATTCACCTATCATTTATGAATTCAAAACATAACTATTGAGAATCCATTATGTTTCAGACGCCAGGGTGAGCTCTAAGGTATAGCAATGAACAAGACAGACTCATCCTTGATGTCGTGGAATGTGCAGCCTATTAAGGAAGGCAACATCAACACTCATTCAATGATTGCCACAAAGTGTGGAGCATGTTGTAACAGGAGGAGTACAGCGTACTGTAGGAAGTGTATCAGGGAGTTATACCTGAATCAAAGGGGCTAGGAAAGACCTCCCTGAAGAAGTAACATTTAAGTCAAAATAGGCACTTTTTTGGATCGGAAAGCAGACAGTATTAGTCAGGGTCCTAGCAGGAAACTCATGCACACAAAAATTACAAAATTTGAGGAGAGTTTAATGTGGCACTCGTTATAAAAGTGTAAGTAGGGTGTAAGGAACATATAAAAGATAGTGCTGTATTATGAAATTAACATCACTCAGGGAGAGAGTGGCTACTGGAATCCAGAGATAGAGAGGTTGTTTGGACAGGCTGTCTTAATGAGCAGACCTTGTGATAGAGGGTCAATGCCAGCCTATGTCAATCCCACAGGGAGGAAATTGGGGGGGAATATGTACCCTAGCCTATGATCCTCCTTCCCTCTGATCTCTGAAGGTGCTCCCCTCAGGCCCAAAGCAACTAATAAGCAGAAGACAAGAGAGCCAATTAGTACATTCCCTGCAGGTAAGCCACCTGGGGGGCACAGAGCAGGGTGCAGAGGATGCAGAGAGGACCTGGAAGGGCAAACAGGAGATACGAAGCATACCGTCTAATATGGGTGAAGGTGAGAGATGGAAGATGAGGCCAGTGAAGTAAGCCGGAGCAAGGAAGCTTTGTGAGACTTGGTAATGATTTTGGACTTTTTCCCCCCATGGAAAATGGGAAATCATTGATTAATTTTAAGCAAGATAATGAAATGATTACATTTGCATTTTTAAATGATAACTCTGGCTACTGAGAGGAAAATTTCTTGGATGGAATGATGGCTTCGTTCACTGGAAGTGGACACTGGAGGAGGAGGATCTAGAGTGGCAAGATAATGAGCTCAGTTTTGGGCATGTTGAGGTTGAAGCATCTAGGTGAGTCTGAGCTGAAAAGAGTCTTGGCTAGAGATAGAAATTTGTCAGTATAAAACAGTTAAACGGTGTTTGGGGTTTAGTACTTGATGAGATAGCCTAGAATCCGCGTGTAGCGTAAAAGAGGAGTTAGGAACCCCCAAATTAAAAAAAATTGGTAGAGGAGCTACAGCCTTCAAAGGAATAAGAAAGGAGGGATTGTTAAAAGGTAGGAGAAAAACCTGGAGGAAAAGTCATGCTTTTGAATTATTTAATGACAAATGTGTTCTGGATGGGCTTTTGTATCCAGGATAACAAGATAAGACGAGGAAGTCATTTCAAGTAAGAGAGAACTTCATGATGACGTTTGATAGCCTTTCTGCATCTTCAGGATGAAGATGGCCTAGAACTCTGAAGTCCTTCAAAGAAAATATGAATTACAGTGAATGTTCTTCCTGCAAGCTTTCTATGACTACAGATTCTGTTTTTGTGACGTTGTTCAAAGCCAGAATGTGCCATGTAGTTGTAGAGAAAAATATACAATCCATGGGATTTGACACTTTTACTATAAGTGAATCACCTACTTTTGTTTGCCTTCATGGCTAAATTCAGACTATTGAAAATAAATGGGAATTTCTTCTGAGAAGAAAATCTTTGAATGTCAATATCTAATTAAATACAAAATGGCCCACCACCTTTCTGCCTAACGTAGATGCATATGAAATCAGAATTTTATAGTTTAGGTATCAGGAAGTAATTATTTGATTTGGAGCCAGAATGGCCTTAAGTGTGCTAAAAAATAAAACTCTCATATAAATAAGGAGGAAGACTGTGTTTAAGTTTTACTAAAGTTCTTAGCGAGAGAACTATTAATAAAAAGAGCTGATTCCACATGTTCTTCTAGAAAAAAAGATATAAATATACAAACAGCAAAAAAAAATATTGGTAGAGTTGATGTAACTATTTGGGGTTAATTTTTCTTTCAGGGTTTAACGCATAGCACCTCTTCCATTTCCATTAGGTTAACCTCTAACACACAGAAGTGTCAACCATATGAGCCTTTTCTCAGTTATGAATTACTAGGCAAATGTGCTGTGACAACAAAATTACATTCCCCAAAAGTGTCAGGTAAGTCGAAGAGCTAGAAAATGCTCTTCGATCCACCAACGATCATTTTTTTCTGACACTGGGACTTTTCTTTCACAGTATTCTTAATGAATGACCATGGCATTTAAAACTGCTTTTCCTGACATAAAGATAAATGGTTCAAATGACTGTGCTGTGCAAAAGCTCAATTCTCATAGTTTTTAACTCATCAGTAGCTGTTCTCCAAACCAGAAATGTCAAACAGGTTTTAGAAAATTTATTAGGTTTATTGAAACTTAAGACTCTTTCCTTCAAATTTCCTGCTGATGTTCCTCAAACATCATTACTGAATAAAGACTGACTGAGAATGAATCAGTCATATTTAGAGCACGTTAATGCAGTGTTCTTCAAACTAAGAAACAGATGTGTATTTTAAAGAATCAATTTCTAGATCCTCAGCTTCTCTCTGTACCTTTTCCTAAAAATGATCTGCCTGAGAACTTGACTATGGTTCCATTTCCTATCTCTCATTTCAAAACTGTCCTTCTCCAACTTTACACAAGAAGGAATCTTTCTTTGCAGCATTGCTCTAAGGTTTAAAAACCCCTAAGGCATTAAGGAAAGGAGTATTTATTTTTATTGGTTCTAGGGAATTCTCCTTTAATCAAAGCATTATAGATCTGACCCTACTCATTTTATTAAGAAATTCATATCCAAAAAATTTTGCTTTTTATATTAAAAACTTTTTAAAAATTGTAGTATATTTAAGTTGTTTTCATCAAATGTGCATTATTAATAATTATAGTTACCACTCAATCCAGAAAAAATAATTTTTAACAATCAGAGCAATATGGTCAGAGGACATTTAAGAAATTTCATAACATGTTTTTGTTGCACTCACTTTGGGGTGATCAGTAAAAGCCTTTTAAAGAAAAATATATTAAATTCTGCAGGAGAAGTTGAATGGAAATATGATTTTAAGGAAAGAAAGAAAGAAGCATTATGAAATTTTCAATTGTTAATGAAGAGTTTGGTCATAAATTTTAATTGGATGTTGATGGGTATCAAATCACTTTGGTATTAAGATTTCATTGCATATATTTAAAAGCTATTATAGGGTTTTTTATTGAAAATGTCAATATTTATAATACAGTGGAATTTATAACCTTTACAGCTGTTTAAACATTAAAGTAATAATAAAATATTTTAGAAATCATCTAAAAAATGTGTGAGGGTTTTATAATATTCCAAAGTCTGACTGCCATTAATCTAATGCACTGGTTGGTGTATAAGCATAAACGTGTTCTGATGACAATGCAGAATCGCTGTCACTGTATGTTTATGTTTAATCCTCTGACCATTCTTAATCTTCTGTATCTTCTATAGTGGAAAATATCAGTCACTGAAATTCATGCAACTTCTCAAATGTTTCCCCTTAAATTTGAATCTGAATGAAGACAGAACAAGAGATTTTTAGATCTGATATCACTTACCTTTCTGAATTTGCAGATGTTCTGTGCAAGAAATTATCAAACAGTATAACTCTGAGATACTGTAGAGGAGGTTATCTCTGTCAGCCTCTCCATTAAGCAGAAAGTGTTTCCTTCTGTTAAAAGAAGTTTAAATTTTTGTTGCTGTAGTCTGATTCCTGGTGTCACAGAGAGAATGAAGCTGCCAGAGTGACGGGAGACAAAGAACTTAAGAGAGTGCATTAAAGCTCCATGCTGCCTATTTTGTTAACAACCAAAGCAATTAGTAAGAGGCAAAATAGCCATAGGGAATTACAATGTGGGTTTATCACTACTTTTTGATGGCAAAGGAGTTTGAAAAGAAATTAACGTATTGGGGTCATCTGTTATTTTTGCCTGTGGGTTAATCATTCCTCTTCTAATAGTATAGTGGCTTCGCCTTGGGTAACCACCTCTTCCCTTTCCCCAGATCTGAACAAGGCAGTCCAAGGAAAGTCAGTCCCAGGATGTTTTCTGGAACCATGGGGAAAAAAGTCTGTTCCTTCTGCTGGAGTTGTTAAATTGACATGTAAGACAGGCAGACTAATAGTCCCCTAAAGATGCCCACACTCTAAACTCCAAAACCTGTGAATATGTTACTTTATAGGGCAAAAGGGCATCTTGCAGATGTGCTTAAATTAAGTATATTGAGATAGGGAGATTATGCTGGAATATCTGGTGAGTCCAATGTAATCACAAGGTTCCTTGTAAGAGGTAAGCAGAAGGGTCAAGAGAGTCAGAGAAGATGTGACAATGGCCGCAAAGGTTAGAGTGATGCAATTGCTGGGTTTGAAGATGGAAGAGTGCCACGAGCCAACGAGTGCGGCAGCCTCTGGAATTTAGAAAAGGCTCAGTGTTTCAGTGGCCTTCCCTAGAGACTCCAGAAGGAACACAGCCCTGCCAACACCTTGTTTTAATTCAGTGAGACTTCTGACTTTTAGAAGATAATAGATTTGTATTGTTTAAGTCGCTCAATTTGTGTTATTTGTTACAGCAGCAACAGGAAACAGATAAAGCAGGGTATAAGTCTGAGACTCCTGGTGGTGTGTTTGCCATCACTGTGGCCAGGGTGTGCTTTAGAATAAAGCCAAAATAGAGTAAGGAAGAACCAAGTAATAGACATGTTACTGGTGACATTATTTGAGTATTTGGGTCCAGCCCTTCCTCAAAAAGTAGTTAATCTGGGTATTTCAGATTTTTTAAGCAACTATATATATATGGTTTTTGCTTTAGTTACTTTGATCTGGGCTCTCTTATTTGCATACAGATTTATGTAAAAACTTTTTTTATATCTCAATTTTGCTTATAATCCAGTTTGGTAACAATATATGTATTATGCTCACTTGCAAAAGTTATTGATTGAATAAACTAATGTATATTCCAAAAACGTGAACTTTTGTAGCCATGGGAACTCTTGATATAGACAAACTATTCATTTATGTGGGAAAGTATTCAGATTATATTACTTTTTCACTGGAGGAAAAAATTGGAAAAGAGCATTCATAGCAACACCTAGCCATATGGAAAAAGAAAAAAGTTTAAAAAGTACCAAAAAAGAATTTTCCTATGATAATTTGGAAAAGTTAGAAATTCCTTTAAAACTCCTGCATTCTTCATTGAGTTATAGAGTATGACACTTGGAACATTTATTAGCACCTCTACCAAAAACTATATTTTAAATTTGAAATTCATTGGAGAGGTTTAAAACATTGGATATTCACAAACCAAATAATTATAAACTAATGTTAAAAAGGCACAAATTCCCTAGATAAAAAAATCAATAATGGTAATATTGTTAATTTTATTTTAAACTTCATTTAAAAAGATAAATGAAATCAGGTAGTATGCAATCACTACCCTAGAAAAAGTGAGAATTGTATGCTTAGCACAGCACTATTTTCATGCATTTTTTTCTTTCTCATAATCTGTCTATGTGTCTATCAAATTAATGACTGAGAGGCTGAAGCATTTTGCCGCTCTTTGGGGAGGCAACGTGTCCACTGATTAATGAGCCACACATACAATGTGTGATTCTAGGTAAGTTTACCTCTTCGAGTTTTAATTTCCTTATATAAAATGGGATATCAAGATACCTGCAGCATAGATTTGTTGAAACTACAAAATGAAATACTACATGTTACGCACCTATCAGAATGTAGGGAACATATACATCCTCGATACGTTAGCTACACCTAATATTGTTATTATGAATACAGAGGGTGCCAAAAAATGTATACACATTTTAAGAAAGGAAAAAACTGTATTAAAATTGTAATACTAATATATGTATACTGATAACAAAAGATGAACACAAGTTACTTTTTTTTTATTTTAAATTAAAGTTTATTGGGATGACAACTGTTAGTAAAGTTACATAGGTTTCAGGTGTACAATTTTATAATACATCGTTTATATATCACCTTGTGTGCTCACCCCCGAGAGTCAGTTCTTCCATTACCGTATATTGGATCCCCTTTACTCTCATCTACCACCCCCATTCCCCCTTACGCTCTGGTAACCCCTAAACTATTGTCTGTGTCTATGAGTTTTTGTTTCTTTATTTGTTTGTCCTGTTCGTTTGTTGTTTTCAGTTTTACATCACACATATCAGTGAAATCATGTGGTTCTTGACTTTTTTTGTTTGAATTGTGCAATTACAAAGGACGCTCAAAGTGGTTACCATCAGCACTCAGACACTTCTGATTATGGTGGACTACTGCTTGGGTTGGTTCTGTGCGTGCGGCCTCCTGGGTCTTCCCTTGTGCACATCACACACAGGCCCATGCATCTAAAACTTATCACAAATGCATGTAATTGTTAGGCATGTTGGAGGTTCTGTTGCATACTCACGCCTCCATTGTTGTTGTACAACCACAACGTTCTCGAATTTCAAATACCCCTTCAAAATGGCCTTGTGCTCCTTGAATGACAATCGTGCTTCTGACATTTTCTTTGACTGTCCTACCTGTTACATGGTGACGCTAGCATTCATTTAATTAATACCATCTTTTGAGCGAATGTTATACTACACATTGCTACCGTAATTCAATTCAACTTTGAAAACTAATACATAGATAACATCTCTTAAAATGTGTATACATTTTTTTGGCACCTCTGGTACAATAATTTTCTATATGCTCTATGATCTCTGTTTCAGCTCAGAACCCCCAGTTAACATAGCTGTAGAGATGGCAGTATAAAAAGTTATCAATTTTCATTTTATCATGTTTAATGAGGAAATTACTGTTAATTAACTTCATTGAAAAAAACTTTTAAAATTTATAGCTGTGAATTAAGGAATGGTATAGGAACTGTTGCTCAATAGCAATTCAATAAATGAATAAAACTCAGTCCCTGACAACTAAAGCTTACATTTTTGTGGGGATACAATGAAAAATACACACAAAATACATGTGCAAAAAATACATATAAAAAGTTCCATAAAGTGTTAGTTTTGCTACATTACAAATATGCCTAGGGTTTTAGTTAGGGTTAAACAAGAGGAAGTGGTCAGTTCTTTCTGGGCAAGAAGGTCAGGACAAGGATTAAGAGGAGAGGGGAAACTTCAGAACATCTTGAACAATAGCGAAGTGGTTGAGTGGATATATACGTATTGCATGCTGAGGGAACTGTGTCCACAAAAACAGAGGCAGAAAACAGTTTCATGTGCTGAGATGATGGGCGCATGCAGAGAGAGGTGGATGGGAGTGTGGCAACAAATGAGGCTCAATTGCTCAGCAGGGAACTAATTAATCCATCCAATAGATAGTTCTTGACCATTTACCCTGTCAGGCATGGTAGGGGCTGGGGATTCAGTAGTGGTCTCTCCCTCCCCTCTCCCCCAGCTTTATTGAGACACAATTGACATACAATATTGTATAACTTTAAAGTGTACAACATATTGATTTGATACATTTATGTATTGCAAAATGATGACCACCATAGTGTAAGCCAACACCTCTATCACATCACATAATTCCATTTCATTTGCAGTGAGAATATTTAAAATGTACTTTCTTAGCAACTGTCAAGTATATAATACAGTATTTTTAATTATGATCACCCTGCTGTACATGAGGCCCCTGGAGCTTACTCATCTCATAACGGCCAGTTTGTACCCTTTGAGTGGTCTGTTTGATGGGGTTTACATTCTGCACAATCACACGTTCCTTCTGTGGGAAACAGGGCTTTATTGAAGGGGGAATGGACATTTTCTTATTCTTACTGTAGGAAGGTCACTCGGGTGGCTGTGTGAAGCAATGTGTGCAAAGGAGCACAGTTGAGGAGAGAAAGAGACTAGATAAATGATTATTTATTAATTCCAATGACAGGAGTTATACCAATGCACTAGAAACAAGGATGGAGAGAAGCAAACTTTGATATGAAACTTGATAACTGGCCTGAATCTGTAAATCCTGGTGACTAATTGGACTTGAGGGGGTAGGTAAAACATAAATGGCCCAGAGTTATCTGACTTGTGTGAGCAGTGATACTTTTTTAAAAAACTAATAAAATATTTTATTGTACATAATAAAACTGGTGTTTAAAAAAAACAACAAAACATTTCCAGGCCAACACATCTTTAGGAGTATGTGAGGAATGGATTCCACCAGAGTATAATAAGGAATACTAGATTGAATAATCCACTCCACTCCTTCTAGTAAATACTAACATTCACCTCAGGCTTGAAATTCCTGTAGGATCAGTAAATGTATTTTTAAAAATATTACAAACATGCATGTGATGTATAGGAAGATAGAAAAATTTAGACTGTAACTGTACACCATATGTATTCTCAGCTTTTCTAACTTACGACCACTTAAGAATCACAATATCCAAAGAAAGTATTTTAAAATAGTATATGACTAACTGGTAACTGATTTTCTACTCAAATAAAAGGGAAAAATTTTATTTTAATGTCACATTGAGTTTCAGAAGTTTATAACCTAAGGAAAAAAAACCCGAGACAAGGTTATGAGTTCAATATTATATATAATTAGCCTTGTTATAATTCATTTGTGGCTTTATGATAAAAATAACTCAGAGACATATGGAATTCAAGCTAATTTACATAATTGTCACAAGAAAAAAGCATTAAATGCATATCTGAAATAAGTATTTGCAGTTAATTCCAGAATCTCAAAACAGCATTAGACCTTGGTCTTGTTTAAAAAAAGTTTAAACACTAAGTGAGCTAAATAACCTTTTGAAAGATTTAAACACAATTGATATAGAAAATGCTTTCCCTCTTACCTCAGTCTGACATAAATGGAAGAGGTAAGGGGGAAAGGTAGAAAATTGTTTCAGCAGCATATATGGCTAAATCCTTCAACCACCTTAAACGAGGAGGTCCATTATTGACTCCATTAAAAAGAACTGAGCAAATACCAAAAGTTACCCACTTCATAAACCAAAAGACAGTAATTTTAGGGTATAGTAAATAAAATATTTTTGAAACTCTTCAAAAAGTTTTAGCATTAAACTAGAAGAATCATCTCTTCATTGTAAGAAAGAAAGGTGTAACAGAAAATGAAAGACATTTAAACTAAACTGATTTTTCAACCCTCTTTGAACAGCAGAAATGAAAAATAATGAGTGATTAGTTAAGCTTTGCGCTCTAACCAAACTAATTAATTACAGTGATTTTAAATGGCAACAGCCCATCTGACTGGGTAGCTTGACAGTTCTGAATACGTTTGCAATGAGTTTTTAAAAATGCAACGACACTAAAACGACCTGATTATGCAGTGTTCATCATATGCATTCTGCATCTCTTTGCCAGTCTTGGATCTAAGGATTTTATTCCAGTCAATCTTTTTTTTTTTTAATTAAAGTTTATTGGGGTGACACTGGTCAACAAAACTACATAGGTTTCAAGTGTACAATTCTATAATACATCATCTATATATTGCATTATGTGGTCACCACCCAGAGTCAGTTCCCATCCATCACCATATATTTGACCCCCTTTACCCTCTTCTAATATCCCCCTTCCTGGCAACTGTTGACGTAAGGATTTGAAAGTAGTGTCCAATGTTGTCTGATAATTCTCACCAATGGCAGTCTGGTATTCATTTTCTGTAGCTTCCACAATCTTTATAAATTATTTTGCTGTTTGTATAAGAGGTGATACTTTCACTGAGTTTGGCTTCTAACCCACTTTTCCAGACAAGCAAGAGCCTGGGGTGCTGAGCCTGGGCTGGGGCATGGTGTTCTAGGAGCTGAGGCAGGAAAAAGTGTGTTGGAGTGAGTAGTGGGTATAGATGGGATTTGGGGGACATGGGAGGCGTAACTTGCTCTGGGGCTCCAGATGTGAAACTAAAGGGGAATGTTCCAGACGGCTCTCTGCCTCCCTTCTCCCCCTCTTCCCCAGCTCCATGCTATTCAAAGGGACTAAGAGGAGGGCCCAAAGCTATGAAGATGTGGGCCTATGTCAGGCAGCAGAGGAGTTCTCAAGGGAGACTGGAGAAGCCATAGGAAATCCAAAAGGTCCTCTGTATGTCACCAGCTCCGGTTCTAGCTCCAGTCTGGGCACTAAATCTCTTGTGCCAATGCTAGTAACTGAGGGATGGCAGGATGACAAGCTATTCCTGTGAATGCTTATTTTTAGTTATTATTAACCAATCTGGCTTTTGGGTTTCCTTGGCATCTCCCAACTCCAGTAACTTCCACCACTTATTCTGAACATATTTCTAACCTCAGATCTGGAACCCACTCCTCAGTCTTATTTCAGCTATGGAGTATCTTATCCAACTCTCTACCACTCACTCAATGTGGGCAGATGGAATTAAATGATCCACAAAGGGTCTTAAGAGTAAAAGCTATGTATTGGGGGAATTGTGGACATAAAAAGAAATGTTGACATTATTTTTTCCATTTAATTTTTCTCTCTTAACATAAGCAAGGTGGAATGCTCTCTAGGTCCAGACATCCCCCATTTCTCAGGGGATGTGAGGTGGTGACTGATGATGGCAGAGCCACCGCCTCACAGCCTTTAGACCTGGTTCTTCTAAATGGTTGCTTCATCAGAAGCAATTATGGCATTACCAGAACTTAACATTTTCCCCCCCACATTTGGTGATGAGTACTAGCAGCACATGAATCCTATTTGAGAGCTGTTTGTTCTCTTTCAACTTCTTGGGTCAGATAGGCAGTGCATTAAGCAACTGTAAGAAACACAGGGTGACACTAGATTTAAGTCAGGAAGAATGATTGATATATCAATTGGGAGACAGTGGGATAGATATGATGACGTTTTTTCCATTGCTTTGTAATTAGAAATAAGATGTGTATCAAAAAAATCAGACAACCTATCCTGGGAGGTATAAGATGGAGAAATTCCCCAAACCTAGCAACAGCAAATTTTTATTGTGTTTCTGAATCCTGAGAAAGGCTGAAGAGGGAAATTAAAAAAAAAACAAAAACAGATTTGTGAGGAGAACAGGAAATTCAATTATGGATATGGTTACTTTGATATAATTATGGTACATGTAGATGGATAGTAATTAGAGTGACTTACACAGAAAAAGTTAAGGCACGATTCTGGAATATAGCTTTAGTTCAACCTATGAGAGTCACTGTGACATAGAATATCTGACCTGTCCTATGTAACACACAGAGATGTGAGGGTTAAATGAAATAAATATATGTGAAGATTTTTGCAAAACTACATAGCATTGTGCACATTCATCATTTTTATTCCTATCTTATAGCTTCTAGACATCCTTTCTGTGTTTTCTAGAGTGAGATAAAATAATATTCTTTTCCTCCAGAGAAGTCAATGATTTCCTCTCTATGTTCCTGTTACCCCAACCACTCCCCTCACCCTCAACACAAGCCCTGAGGTCTGAGGTTTCTGTAAGCCTCTCCCTGTCAATCATCTCACTGTGCCTCACGGAGAGCACAGAAATACATCGCGGCATCCTCCAGCTGGCAGTCTGAGATCCTGAGACTGAAGCTTTTGCTTGCTTTCTGGAAGTTCACAGAGAAGCGATTTTCCGTTGCATTTTGTAGCTTATAAGCTTCTTGGCGGATAATGAAAATCATCTCCCCACTGGGAGGCTGTTTGTACCAAAACAAATAATAATCACTATTGCTAGTGCTGTATGTGCAAGCCAGGGTCACAGTCTCTGTCTCCCACACAGACATTTCTGGTTGAGGCTGAGTGACTTGCTGGGCCACATTGGATCCTGTGGGAAAGAGGAGAGAAAGGACTGCACTGGAGTATGACACTGGAGAGATAAATTAGGCAGACTGCCATCTGATTTCTGTCCCCACCCTCCTTTCCCCTTCTTGAACCAAGCTTCAGGCAAAAATCCATCAGCTTTCTTGCCCCCAATAGTGGGGACCAATCTTTCTTCTTACTTCCCAGTCCTATTGGATACTAAGAAAAGCAAATACATGTGCCTTCCTTACCAAGACAGGTGGAGACCACGAATGCCCACAGCAAACACGGGCATGCCATGCCGGTAGCTCTCTGCTGCAGGGTGAAAAAACTCTCCGGTTCCAATCAGATATAAGATATAAGCTGCACTCGGTGACGTCACTGCTTTAGAACAGGAAATGGTGTCTCCGGTGGGCCGTTGATTGTGTCTTGCCTAAAAAAAAAATTATCGATGCTTTTTGTCTTTTGCTTCAGAGAATAATAGTTTGGCTATAATGCCAAATGAAAAAAGATGTTAGAACTGTAATTTATGCTGTGATAAAAATTAAAAGAGGGAGCTGATGAATTGTTTTTGTAAAGATGTAATCTTGGAGAGGAGAATGGGATGGGTAGAGAAAAAAATAGGCAAATCTAATATATAAAGACAAGTTTTTTCTGTAAGCCTTATTTTCCTTTTCTTCTTCCTTCCTTCCTTCCTTCCTTCCTTCCTTCTTTCCTTCCTTCCTTCCTTCCTTCCTCCTTCCTTCCTTCTTTCCTTCCTCTCTTCCACCCTTCCTCCCTCTTTTTCTTTTGTCTTAAAACCAATATCATAATGATTTCTGGGTTACTGTATCACAGATTTTGGTTATACTATTATTCTTTCAACAATCTGTGTTTTCATCATTTTTCAAAACTGCAAAATTATGATAAAGACAACAGCAACACTCCTTCCTTCTCTCTCTGTGGAGAAAATCAGAATCAAGATTTTGATATTGTCTTGCCTTGTTATTTTCTTGAAGACTTTTTTTTTTTCCCCAAAGAATACTTGGCTTTAGCTGTGTCAAGGAGCTCTACAACTCTATAATGCCAGTAGCAAAAGTTCCTGTAAGAACCACTGTGCTCATCTCTTTGTGGTTTGTGAATGAAAAATCAGAACAATGAATGTAAAATTTATGTGGGAACCTTCTGTGTTGCATATTTGACAGAGATTTATTGGCATCTCATTTTTCCTCATGCATGCATTGTCCAGTGAGAAAAGCAGGCAGACTCACAGCATTTCCTGACCCACCCAATTTTCCTCTCCTTGATCCAAGCTCTAGGCGGAACATAGCAGCTTTCCAGCTCCCCATTGCAGGGCTCTGTGAGGCACTGCAGTTCCTGTGCTATTAATCTTCTCTTGTTTCAGAACACCCTTAGATAACATTATAAATAAAGACCTACAGCTTCCTTACCAAGACAGATAGAGACTATGACTGCCCACAGCAAAGTAGCAAAGGACATGCTAACAACTCTCTCCACAGTGTGAGTAGTCTCTTGCCCTGATCTGGGTTCTCTTCTGTGCTAGGTGACACTTCTGCTTCAGAGCACGAAATGGTATAATAGATGGGCAGGTGACTATGTCTCAGTGAGGAAAGTTTTTCCAATACTTTTTGGTCTCTCTTTCAGAAAATACTCTAGGTGGAACATAGCGTTTGGTTATAATGTCAAATGAAAGTGAAAAATGTTTTCTGATTTCTTTTATTCTAGGATGAAAATGGAGAGGAAAGAGAGCTGGCAAATTTATCCCTTGTAAGACCTAATCTTGGAGAGGAGAATAGATCTGGAAAGGTAAGCAGAAGTGGCAGGGTTTCATTTGCGACAA
The DNA here is from genome assembly GCF_964194185.1 of Rhinolophus hipposideros. Classification (NCBI taxonomy): domain Eukaryota; kingdom Metazoa; phylum Chordata; class Mammalia; order Chiroptera; family Rhinolophidae; genus Rhinolophus; species Rhinolophus hipposideros. Next base: position 29,334,068 of record NC_138051.1, read on the forward strand.
TGACAAACTCTATACTTTTTCTATTCTTTTTTTAAATAAAAATTTCATGGTAAACATGATAAATATTGCGTTCCTCCAAAAATAAGACCTAGTCAGACAATCAGCTCTAATGTGTCTTTTAGAGCAAAAATTAATATAAGACCCGGTCTTACTTTACTATAATATAAGAACAGGTAATATAATATAAATAATATAAAATACTGGGTCTTATATAATATAACATAATACAATATAAGACCAGGTCTTATATTAATTTTTGCTCCAAAAGATGCATTAGAGCTGATTGTCTGGCTAGGTCTTATTTTCGGGGAAACACAGTATGAGCAATTAATTATGAGTAATAAGAATACACTCGTTATATTAATAGATTCAATTTTTATATTTTTATAATGTTTCAAAATAAAAAATGAGAAAAAGGACATACATTTGTGACTGAAAAGATCATGGACTAAACTCGGAAGCTGACCATGTCATGTCTAGTTGTGCCTGTATCTTCCATGGGTACTTTCAAAAAGTCCTTGTTTGTGCTGTATCAAGAAACTCTGAAATAACTGTTGTAGAAATTCTCATCAGCACTAAATTGCCTCAAACAACTCATATTAAGTGATGGTCTCATCACTCATTCCATTTAAAAAAATACATTGTGAACAAAGAACTTAAAAAAAACACATACTATGATTCATTCGAATTTTGTGTTTCCAGAGGGCGTGACAGAGATACCTGCTTAATCCCAGAGTTCGAGTCCCCACGCTGTGAGTATGAAGGGGGTCCTGTTACATCCTGGGTACTGAGGAGCGTGGTTCTCTGTAACACAGTGGTAAGTGGCTGAGTCTCTTTCTACTCAGAGAGATGCCCAGGGAGTCATGAGAGTTGGGACCAGCCCTGAATGAGGCTGCTAGATTGCCTTGTGCCCTGAAATCCAGTTTGATAGCAATAGAAGAAGGGGCATCAGAATTTCTTCTTGATAATCTCCATCTTTGTCCCATGACTTGAATTCCTGTATCTGGGTTTTGGATCCCCAGAAGTCACCTCCAATATGAGGATTTGTGTGTAAGCAGTTTATATGCTGGTGATTCTAGGAAATGTTGGTAGGAAGGGAAGGGAACCAATACAGTCATCAAGTCAGTTGCTACTACTATGGGCCATGGTGCTTATCCAGCTGGTAACTCTGGGATTTGGGATAGCATACCCTTTGGAATTATACCAAGTGAGGCATGAAGGAGCTGGAATAATCCATAAACTTATTGTCCATTACTGATTGAGAGCTGCTTTGGAACTCAGCACCATCTTAAAGAATAGCTCTCCAACCTCTCAGAGAGCTATCTCTAAGCTGGTACTTTAGCCTTTCAATTGTTATTTCAATGTTCTGTTAGGCTAGTGGTTTGTGGATAATGTTGTATGTAGTAGGACCAGTATATTCAATGGTCACATGTCCACTGTCACACCTCTTTGCTATAAAGGGGGCCTGTTGATGCAAAGGGATGTGAAATCCTTTGATGATGATGATGGTCAATCAGACACTCTGAGCCCTCAGTTCATGCTACTTACTATGTGTGGTACTGTGGAAGGGAAGGCAAACTCATACCCAGAGTGTGTGTTAACCCCAAGAAAAAAAGATTTCTGCCACCTCCAGGGTGGAAGTGGTCCGATGTAATCAACTTGCCATCAAGTGGTTGGTGATCTCCTGGAGGGATGATTCCATACTGAAGGCTTAGCATTTTATCGATTGGTAACAGGTTGGCTATTCGACAGCAGAAGCAGCTAAATCCAACTTGGTAAGAGAAAAGCATGCTACTGGGCTCATGGAGAACCTCTGTTCAGCCACCTCGGCTAATCTGTTCATGGGCCTATTGTTCAAGCACTCTGGTGGACAGAGGCTGGTGATATCCTCTGGATGGATCTTCTTGTTCACATGGTCATCAGTGCTTCCTCTGTAGTGGATGCTCTCCAGTGGGTACTGATGTGAGATGTAATGATCTGAACAATTTCTGCCTACACACACTGCTCCTTCAGTTCATGGTCATCCTTAAATGTGACTTATCCTCCTCCACCTCACCTACTCAGAGTTTTGACCTTAGAAAAGAGCAGGATGCTGGGCACTTTTCAAGGACCTATTGTTTATAACCTCTGGTCACACCCCTTTTAGCTCTTCTCCAGCCAGCTGGTTGGCCTTTTATCCCTTTTAAGGAGGAACTAGATTTTCTATCATGTTATGTTCTCTTTTCATGGTATAAACTTTAGACATTTTCCCTCAGGTGTTGGTACTTGATCTTCTAAGCCACTCTTTTTGGAATGTCAAAAGTATATTTTCTTTCATTAGCGAATTTGATGGTCACAGCTTTTAAGATTTTGTATTTTCGATATATTTGTAAAGGTGTTACTGAACTCAAGGGGTTCGCTGCTTGGGTGTTGTATTCAAGAATGAGCCATGGTGGTCGTCAGGTGGTTTTATTTACTTGTAGCAAGCAAAGGAGACAGGGAACTCACATCCAAAGCTCCATCTTCCTGAAGGGAGGCTTAGCTATTGCTTCACTATTTGGTGGTTGATTTCTTCTTTGCAGTTGGCTATACTTATCAGGTCGAATTCCTGTCAAGCTCATCCTGTGTACAGCTATGTCTGCAAAATGCCGTGCTACATTTTAACATTTAGCAAGAATAGCATTTAGGGAGGACCTCACAGACCTTGAGACCCTTGTCCTAACAAAGCTCTACCAAGGAGCACACTTACAAGAATTTTACTCAGTTCTCTTTGTTCTTTTTTTGTGCTCTCTCCATTCTGATAGTAAGCCTCAGGTTTTCAGACTAGTTTTAACAGAGTAAAGGCTTCACACTGAGAAACAAAATACATTAGGTGGTATTTGACAACCTTATCCCTCTGCACATTTTCTTCAAATGAAATATTTGACATTATGCTATTAAAAACCCCTCATGTTTCCCTTTGCTCAGAGCAAAGTTTAAGTCAGTGTTCTGGAGTCCTTACAGGAGGAGGTGCAGGGCTTTGCAGGGTTTGGGTGCAGGCTGCAGGTGCCTGATCAGCACTGTGGATTTGCTCGCTGCACACAGGAACATGGTGGAGTCATGGAGCCCGGAATCCCTCACGTGCAGGGAAAAGTGCTGGTCCTGTCTGTTAAGCCTGGCTGTGAATTTTCCGCTGATCTTGTCTTTCATATTTGATTGCATTTGTATCAGGGAGATGAGGCCTTGCCCAGGATCCTGCCTAAACCAATAGAAGAAATCGAAAGCGATGTCTCCGTAACTGCAGTTCAGCATGAAGCTCTTGCCCTCCTGGGCTTTCAGGGAAGGAGGGCTCTGTTTTAACTGTAGTTGTCTCTTTGAACCTATTCAGGAGATGTGAAAAGATTTTTATACATAAGAAACTTTTTTTAAAGCATTTCCCTTAGTTCTTCTGGATTCCTTAGAATAAACCCCAGATGCCCCTGGGATCCCTCTACATTTCCTTACCAGAAGTGCTCCATTTCCCTGGCTTGCGCCCACCCCCTTCTCCCCCACTCACAGGTTAGCTGCATACACAGCAACATCAGTGAAGCCGGCAGCGGAATCTCCATTCTTGCTTCTTCCTGGAGTATCTGAGAATTCAGTTTGAAGACCCGAAACTGACCATGTTCTAGATTCTTCTGCTTCTTTTGGTGTGGAAATCCTGGTGATCCTTATTCGGTTTTCACAACCAATCAAAATCTCACTTGTCACATGAAATTCATCATTGAATATTCTCTTTCCTGCTGCTCCCATTCAGTTCTAATTTCCAAAGTCAGTTACTTTTGCACATGGAAGCACTGCCCCCATGTGGCCTGAACATTTTGTTAAAAATTGTTTTGTTTTCTGTTTCCCCCTTAATACAAAGCAACTCATTATGTTCAGTTAAGGGAAGACAGAGCATAGAGAGAGGAGAAACAAACACAAAAAAGAAAGAAAATAAAATATAGTGTCAAAATGTTCTCCAGTGATGACTGTCTGAATATCCTTAGTTCCTGGAACTCCCTTCTTCACTTTCCTCACCATTAAAGAAAATCGATGTGAGTTCTTTGCCTGTATGACTCTGTATTCATTCTGAAGGATAGAAATAAAAGACTGACAGAAGACCTGGTTGTTTCCTTTAGTGGTTAGGGCCTACCCTGCTTTGTTATGTTTCCTAATCTAAACAGTTTTAAATTAGTTAAAAGAGTTAGACATTTTCCAAATTGTCTCTTAAAATATAAAGAAGGGAACTATAATATCGTTTCTTTTAATATGATCTCAAATTTGAGAGAGCAACCTGGTGAGAAAGCTAATGTTTTTCACAAATCTAAGTGTTTCTTATATTTAGATCTGGGCAACTGTGCAAATGCTGGTAATTTCTCATATTTTACATATTAGTCATCTGAAACCCGGTTTTATGGTCTCCTATATTTACAGCAAGGATTAGGGACTGAAAAAGAGGAGAGGTTAAGGAAGAAAGTTCTCTTTCATTCTTTTCATCCAGTCCTCACTCTGATGACTCTAGCTACCTACTTAACCACATTTTCTCAGCTACATTCCCTGGATAAACCCTGGCCCTGGCAAACCTATCCCCATCCTTCCCTTCCATCATTTCTTTGGGCCTGAGGAAAGTGCCTGCGAATTTGTGATGAGTAAAGAGCTGTGATCTTATTTGATGTTAATTGTGGATATTAGTCTTCCATTCTTCTTCATATATGAAATTATATCAAATAGGGAGACTGCTGGTTCTAGCTTTTTTCCTGAAGTATAGTGTAATTATACCTCAGATTGGAGTTAGCTCCTTTTTTGAGATGCAGGTCTGAGATGAACTGTGCTCTACCTTCTCCTGTCCTCTCATTTCTGCTTGAGAAGAAAATTGACACATGGGTGGTCACTAGAGAAACTGGCTATTTGTAAACTGGTTCACTTTCCTGGGGACATGATCGTCCTTTTCCCCAGTCAGCACACTATCAAATCACGTCAAGTTTGGCACTGCAGAAATGCTAGCAAATCTTCTAAGTGTCTTCATAAGATTTTCTCTCTGCTGGTGAGGAAACATACCAGGAATGGTCTCAAAGAAGAGGAGTTTAGTCTAGGAAGAACAGAAGGATTTTTTTTAGCTGTTTGGGAGATGTAAAATTTACTTGAGTATTTCCCTTGGAATTTTCTTCTTTCCTGTCTCAGATGTGGTAATTTCAACATTCCAGATTAGTCCCAGCAGTAATGTATTTAGTGAAAGGTGATTAACAATTTCCCCAAGCAGTGACAGACAAGGGTTGTGGCAGGTCAATAAATGTTGAGTGTCTGCTACCTAAAGTTCATTCAACTTAACCCTGTGGGATGTTTAAAAAATAGAATATGCTAATTATACATTTGGGGAGACTAGAAAAATACATACGGGGGGGGTGCCAAAAATATATATACAGTGGACATGTTGGTCAACGTTGAACAAGCAGTAGTTCACTGTAATCAGAAGTGTCTGGAAGCTGATGGTAACCACTTTGAGCACCTCTTTTAATTGCAGAAGTCAAACATGACTTGTATTTATTTTTTGTTATTGGTATATATTGAGTATTACAATTTTAATACAGTTTTCCTTTCTTAAAATGTGCATACATTGTTTTGGCACCCTCTGTATAAAGTTAACTAACTCTAGGGGGCAGTGCATGATAGGCATCAGCGTTTACTACAATAGAAGCAAAATATAGGAGCAAAGTATTTACAGTTAAGACTAGTTTAGTAACTGGCATAAGAACTGAGAAGAAAAATCATACAATCATCTCCATTGATGCAGAAAAGTCATGTGACAAAATACAACACACATTCCTGTTAAAAACACTAAAAATAGAAATTAATAACTAATTCCTTAGCATAAAAAATACATATGCCATAACACAAAACCAGCACTTACTTATGGGGAAATACTGGAAGCTTTCCTATAAAAGTTAGGAGAAAGACAAAGCTATCCAAAACCTTTATCACTATTTAACACTGTGTTGGAGCTACTAGAGAATGCAATCAGCCCAGAGAAAAACAATTAGATGCATAAGAATTGGAAAGAAAGGGGTGAAATTCATCTGCATGTCTGCAGATGAAATGAATATATATATAAGAAAACCTAAAAGAGAAGAAAAATCACTACCAAAACTAGGTTATAACATAAACAACAATTAAAAAATTCATATCATTCATAGGCAAAACCAAAAAACAGTTAAAAGAAGATGTGGAAGAAAAGAGCACATTTTTTATTCCGTAAAAGTGAAAAGAAAGAGGAAGAAAATTCTTAAGTGTAAATTAAGATTAGGCAGGCAGGTCAATTAAATGGAATAGGAAATCAATAATTAGGCCTAACTGTATGGAAATTGAGTATATGATAAAGACAGCATCTCAAATCATTGGGGAGGAATGACTTCTCAGCAAGTATGCTGTAATAAGTTGTATCTCTTCTACATATGAGGTGACAAATGTGATTGTGACAGTGTCCCGTTTTAGACCAGGAGTCTTCAAGCTGAGGTTCCTGTACTTGTGGAGTTCTTTATAGTTGTTCCTGTATTCTTGAAGACTTTTCATGGGTTATGCAAGCAAAGATAATTCTAAAGTAATCCAACCATACATATATTTCCCTAAAACTGGTCTGCTTTAGAACACACTTGGGATCTAGAGGTCATGCTGCTTCTTCTTTCCCATTTCCCTTTCCACACTTACCCTTCCCCTAAAAAAGAAAAGTATACATCTCAACCATCCTAAAATCTCTAAGTTACCAAACAAGGAGACAATTCATTGGCTTCTGCCTTCTGAGGGAGAGTCTTTAATAGTTAAGCAAGAAATTCCCGCAAGACAGGGATATAATTTAACTAGGCAGCAATCTCAAGACAAGAGTCCTTGCATGTATCTATCATCTATCTATCTATCTATCTATCTATCTATCTATCTATCTATCTATCTATCTATCTCATCTATCTATCATCTCTCATTATTTATTATATTAGAACTAGAATTCAGAAATGAAATGGTTGTCACTGGAATCCATCAAGTAACATCCATTATTTAAATTTAAAGATAAAATCAGACTTTTTCTGACAAAAAACACTCTTATGTGGTTAGTTTGTTTGACAGTAGGAAGTATGGGAGTAAGAGAAGAATTAAAGAAGACTCCAAGATTTTTGGCTATAGTAATTCGATGAATTATATTGCCACTTATTTTTTGAGATGGAGAAAAGTGAGGGAAGGGTCTATGGGATGGAATCAGGCATTGTGTTTTGGGTATGTTAAATATTAGGTGCCTATGAGACATCCAGTATAGGTGTTACAGAGATCATAGTATATATGAGCCTGGCTTTCAATGGTGAGCGTTGGGATGGAGATGTAAATTTGTGAGTCAGCAAGGTGTAAGTGGTAATTAAAGCCATATTCCTGGATGAGACTGGAGGGAAGGCAAAGCTTTACCTCTTTCCTCTTAGGGTCTCCAGCTGGGTCTGAGAATTAAGTTGATATAAAATAAATTAACAGGAGAAACGCATACAGATTTTATTTAATAATTTTTACCTGTACATGGGCACCCTCATAAGAAAATGAAGACCCGAAGAAGTGGCTCAGCCTATGTACTTAGTATGTGTTAGATTGAACTAAGAGTGGGAGTTGCGAAAAAGTAGCTAAAACATATGGGGAGATTAAAGGAAGATAAGAGTTACTTTAACAAGATCTGTTTGCACAGATTTCTTTCGGCCTCAACTCCCTACTCTGGTAATAAGAATATTTCTTTTCTTGTACAGTGAGTGCATCTTTCACATAGGAGCTTCTGTTTTGGGGAAGAAAAAGAGCGGGGGTGGGGGTCAGAGTGCCCTTTTTATACCTGTTGTTTTTCAAGTGCCTTCAGCTCAAAATAATCAGTATGCCAGAGCGGCATATTTGGGTGTGGCATGTCCTGAACTCTTTCAAGATCATTTGAAGGAAATGAATGTAGATGGAGAACATATTTGAGAACTGAATCCTGAAGAAATGCAAGTGGTCAGCAAGAGGAGGAAGGTCTAGACATGGAGACTGAGCAGGTGTGGTTTGTGAGGTAGAAGGCAAACCAGGAGACTGTGGAGTCCCAGAATTGAAGCAAAGACGGGTTTTATTTATTTATTTTTTTTGAAAGCGTTTTATTATACACAGAGAGGATGGGGCTCAGTCCTCAAAAATGGGTTTTAAAGAGAGAGTAGGCATAATGTCACATTCTTCTAAGAGATAAGGAGGAGTCATGGATCATTGGATTTGTTGACGTGAAGCTCATTGGTGACTTCAGCAAGAGTGATTGCAATGGAGTGGTAGGGATGAAAATATGACTGGAGTGGGTTCAAGCAGTAAGACAGGGGTTAAAGAGCAGAGGTAGTGAATTTAGAAAACCTTTTATAGAAGTTTTATTATTGAGAGGGAAAAGGAACAAAAAGATGGTAAACTGTTTTTACCCATTGAACCACTAATTCTAGTTCTAGGAGGCTGTTGTCATGAAAGGATGAGAGATTAAAATTCAAATTTATATTTAATGTGTTTACCATAATGCAATTTAGAATGATTGAAAATTGGAAATAACCAAAACATCCCCCAAAATGAAAAATTATAAAGTTAGGTATGGTATACCTATGGTAGAATGGTGGATAATCAATTCAAATTATAAATGCAAGTTTTTAATGACAAAAATCAGGCTGTCAATAAAAGGACAAAATTGTTTCTACAAGATGATATAACAACGTGCAAAAATGTTTAAAAAGAGAAACAAGTGAAAATAATGCGTGCTTGTCTATGAGACAAAGTTGTAGATATATTTAGTATTTTCCCATATTTTTTGAATCAGAAATTCATAAAACATACATAGGATTAACATGGTTCATATTCATTATAATGAAGGTAAATCAATGATTATCTGCCTTTATATAACTCTAGTTATTTTCACTAGAAAATGCTTCTATGCACCATAAATTCAGCTCAGAAAATAGTACAAAACCAAAAATATCCTTCCACCTTTGACTGTATTAATTACGAATCTATTGCTTGTAAATGACAGAATCTCAACTCACGTTGCCTAGTTCCACAAAGAGATTATTTTGACTTTTGCAGCTCCAGCACAGCTAAATCTATAGCTCAGATGATGTTCTCAGAAATCTGTCTTTCTTCATATCTCAACATTTTCTTTATCTCTTAGACTAAGATGTGAATGACAGTCTCTAGAGTTGTATAGTGAATAAGTGGCACAACCCGCAATGACATGGCAGTTCTACGGGGCATAAAAAACATGAAAATCACAGATGTCCACTTAAATCTGTCTGCAAATAAGTATAACTGTAGTTATTGCTTGCATCTTTGTATTTACCCTCTTTTCCTCAATGGTTTCTGATTTTGAGATGCTGTGACCTTATTCTCATAACTCTCAAATTTCAATATTAATGATAGATTATAGCAAATTTTGAATGGGCAAATCTTTTGGACAAATGTTCTCTGTCCATTGCCCATTCCTATTTCTTCTCTCTTCCTCCCAAATTGTACTCGGTCTCTTCCACCATTCAAGATCCTAAAAGTCTGTAATATCACCCAACATTCTGTACCAAGAAAATATTTCCTTGACAATGGTGAGTGTGATTTATTCTAACTCTACTGGTTGCTTTCCCAGGATAGATCATAGATACTTGTTGAAAATAAATGGTGCAAACTTTGACTGAAAGTTTTCACATCTCTCACTTCATCCATCACTGAATAACGTTACAGAAAGTGTTTTATTAGATAAAAATATATTTATCTTCCTCACTGTTCTTGATTTCTAATTTTAGAGTGTCTTTCTCCTTGAATGATGTGGAAATAAGGCTGAATCTCTAAAAGGCAGAATAGCCATTTCAGTTTTACTATAGTGTTGATGTCTATTTTGTATGTACTTACTGGATTCTCAAAACCTGCATTAATTAATAGAAAAATGGAGCTTCAAGATCCTTAAAAATTTAGCTTATTGCTGAAGAACCATTCTGTTTTAGGTACACCAAACCATGTTTATCTAAGAATAAACAAATGAGACACTGTACATATTTGTGATGATAAAAAAAAAGACACGGGGGGGTGAATTAGAATTTAGCCCTAATGTCTGAGGACTGTCTGCCTGGCTTATCTCTGTGGCAACTCAATACCCTGAATTGCAGGAAAGTAGATGGGAACATAGCTAAACCAAGTCAGCACAGGTCCTGAGGAGGTTAAATCTCACATGAATTCAGTAGTTATTTTTAGTGAAAATCATGCTAATATTCTGTTTTGCTTTATCAGTCCTCTCTTTCTCACTGGTTAACCGGTTATCCTTTCATTTCCTTTTAGTTATTAAAGTAGTTTTGCTCCAAATACACAGTTCATGTATTACTTTTGAACCTTAATTATCATTTTAGAGTCCAAGCTCTGCCCTCCACCTCCACCCAGTAGGAAGTTTCCAGTGACAGGTGGGCTGTGCTGTACTTTCACACTTCCTCCCTCATCACCCCTCAGAGGTTGGGCAGGGACTTGGGAGTCAAGGAAGAACTTTCTATTCACTCTCCCTGAGCTGAGCAGTCTCATCTCCTTGGTTGTTCAGACTGTTCTTCCTCCATGTGAACAACCCCATGGTGTAGAGGAGAAGTTCCTGCCCTTTCCTGTTGCTTCTTATCTCTGCCTGGCCAGGGATTCTGTCTCTGTACCTGGTATCCATATGCCTGCCTTCTCATGATGGTGTGTTAGTGGTTTCTTCAGGGGCTAAGGAGCTATCCACCATTTCTCAGAAGGAGTGATCAGCCCCAGGGGCAAACCCTTCCTTACCAAGCCCTCACTTGAACCACACTACAGCCTCTTGCTGCTGGGGACCCTTACCAAGGGGCAGCTCTTGGAGACAGGGGTAGATGCAGGCAAGTTGGTTCAGAACCTGGAAAGATTCATGAAACTCACAGGAAATTCATGGAAAATTGCCTCAATAAAGAAGTGGGAATATAGGCTAGTGCACCTTCTTTCAGCTCCGTTGTCTTTCTCCTGCATTTCATTTTTTTCACCATAAGACCCTGACATTCTCTGCCATTTCAGAAGCTCATTATCTTCCAGACACATGACTATAGCCAGACCCCAACATAATGAAGTGGGTGGAGGCTGGACTATGTACCTTCAGTTATACAGAAGGAGTTGGGTGGAATTGGTTAAATACCTTCCTTCTGAACAAGGCTTTCATTTGACCCAAAGGTCCCTTCTTTATGCTGCCTGTCTCCCCTCTAATATCTCTTTTGTTAACATCAGTCAAATAGCTTTGGCCTCTCTCACCAAGCAGAATAGCCAAAATTTTCTCCTTTCGAGGTGTCATTGGAGAGTTTATTGATTGTTCTTACCACCACTAATGCTGCTGTGATTCTTACATTTTCTGTAATTTTTGGAAGCACGTAAAGTTCTTAATAAGGACATGTACCCTTTGGTTACACATACATGTATTATATAGGAACATAAAATGTGACAACGACATTGCCTTGGTGGGAAATAGCTTGCACATGTAGACAATTTCCAGAAGGTTGAAAGATTTTATTGTAAAAATAAAAATGATAAATGATAAAATGAAATCAAAATAAAAAATTTAGAAATATTTGGATTAAAGGAGATATTCTTATGTAAGGTGGTGTTGGTTCAAAACTTTGGAGTTTTGGGAGTTTTCCAGGTGAAATATGAAACTCACCTCCATACAAGGAGGGCAAGGAGAGACTGAAGAAAGAGGCAGACCGCTCCAGATTGTTGGCAAATTTAATAAACAAACTTACATACGAGGCTTGTCTTGGGCAACCTCAAGACAAATAGATCTCCATGCTGGCCCGCCAGAATCTTAAAAGTTTATATAAAACTGGATTCAGTCACATATTCAGTCCAGATGGTCTCAATAACACAGTACTCTCTTCAAAACTAGTGAGAATAAAGAAAAAAAGAAATTCACATAAATTACTGGTAAGATGCTATAAGTTTATTTGAAAGTAATCTAAAAATGTCTGTGAAAAATAAAGATCAAGATATCCTTTGGTCCAATAACCTAACTTTCAGAAATCTATCCTAAACTGTGCAGCAGTCCTAACCTGACAAAACTGAATATCAATAAAAAAATGCTTAAAAATATTATGGTACATCCATACTGTGGACAATTAGACATTAGTTAAAATAAATGAGTTAGAATAATATATACAGACCTGTAAGGATGCCTACGATTATACTATGTGAAAAAATTTTATGTTATATGTATGAATATATACACACTTACACATATTAATAAAAATTAATAAAAACAAACCAACAAGCACATAAACCAAACATCCACTATATACATATATATATTTATATGTATACACATATATATACACACAAATATATATATGTGTGTGTGTATGTGTTTATATGAGGTCTGACAATTAAGTTCACAAACTTGTTGCACTGATGTTGCTAACTTTTTTTTATATCAGAGGGATTATTCATTATGAATTTGTACCAAATGGACAAACAGTTAACCAACTATACTATTTGCAAGTGCTGAAAATGCTGTGTGAAAAGTTAGATGACCTGAACTTTTCGCCAACAATTCATGGCTCTTGCATCACGACAATGCACCAGCTCACACGGCACTGTCTGTGAGGGAGTTTTTAGCCAGTAAACAAATAACTGTATTGGAACACCCTCCCTACTCACCTATCTGGCCCCCAATGACTTCTTTCTTTACCCGAAGATAAAGGAAATGTTGAAAGGAAGACATTTTGATGACATTGAGGACATCAAGGGTAATACGACAACAGCTCTGATGGCCATTCCAGAAAAAGAGTTCCAAAACTGCTTTGAAGGGTGGACTAGGTACTGGCATCAGTGCATAGCTTCCCAAGGGGAGTACTTCGAAAGTGACCGTAGTGATATTCAGCAATGAGATATGTAGCATTTTTCTAGGATGAGTTCGCGAATTTAATTGTCTGACCTTGTATGTATGTATTTATATAAGCAGAGAGAATGGTGAGAAGGACAGCAGGTTATTAAAATTGTTTACCTCTCACCTGAAAGAGAGTAGGTGAACGAGGATTAACTTTTTCTTTATATATCTTTGCATTGCTTCATTTATTACAATAGTCACTATTGCTTTTATAATTTGAATACATCAAAAATTTAAAGAAAAAAGAAAAAGATTAAAAGAAAATAATGTTTAAAAAAATCTGCTGATATTTAAAGGTGAGAGTCAGTTTTAGGATTGCGGATTGAAAACATGCATTGAATGCAGTTTGAGATGTTTTGTCCTGCAACACAGTTACCCATTTCCTTTCCATACTTTAGTTATGCTGCCCACAGTTTCTAATCATGTTTCAGTTTAGGGTCTGTAGGTCTCCACACGTCCCTATAGCAGGTAAATGGGGTATAAACTCTCAGCTTTTGTTCTTATAGTTTTTATTGTTCCTTTTACTGTGGGCATTCTGAGCACACAGAAACACTGCCCCAAGTCTTCAGCCTCACAGCTGAGATGGTGAAAATGACAGTCCAGGTTGATTTCTGCAGTTCATAGAAAATCCTCCATTTCTAGGGTCTCCCAAACTTAGAAAAATCACTTGAAATATCTTACCAATGGGATGTTGCTGAAATCAAGAAAGAAAATAAGTCAGGTTACCTGCAAATTATTTGCAGTTCAGAGCACTTGTTTAATATGAGTGTAAGCTTAGCATGGTTATAAAGATACTGTGGACACTGAGTCAGAAGATACCTACAAAGAAGGACTCCTGGTGACTAACTGGGCTCAAATTAAAACAAACAAACAAACAAAACCTACCTGATATTTCTAAACAGGGGCTCACAAGCAAGCCGCGTTTCAAGGAGAAGTCTGCACTGAACTGCCTGCCTCCTGCACCAACGATCCTGCCTACAGTGTTTCTGCCAACTAAGTCAACCATTATAAAATAGTTCCTGGGATTGTATTTCAACCAACACAACTGAGAGTTTCCCGGCTGAATCAGAGCGATGCAGCCACATTCCTCCATCAGCATGTTCACTAAACAACCACTACACAGAGCAGCTTCATTCTGACCAATAAGGACATTGCTTTTTGGACCAATCAAACTGCAAGAATTCAGAATCCTCATTTGTATGAAAACAAACCACCCAGGGATGGGGACTACACTCTATGTAACTCAACTTCCCTCTGGGTAGGGGAGCACACTTTTCCTTTCCACTGAAGACAGAAAACTGTTTTCCTGGCTGGAGCTGAAATACCTTGAGCTGAAACACCAAAGAAGTATTGCCAGATCAGAGCAGGCATAACAGAGTAGACTGGTACAGAGCAGGGCAGAGTAGCCGGGACCAGAGCAGGTGAAGCAGTCCAGACTTAACAGAGCTGTCTCAACCCAGGGCTGCGGCACCACAGCAGTGCTAATTCATAATTGAGCTGTAACGCTATTGAGCGGTTCCACAGTCATGCTGTGTCACAATGGCGCTGTATGCACTGAATAAAGCTGTCTTCTTCACTACACCCCACATTGGGGATTCCTGCTGGTGCTGAATTGGTGCCAATGTCTATCAGTTGATAATACTCTGTATTTTACTTAATGTACGTCAAGAGTATTTCCATGTTATTTTTGTCTTACTTACTAGCTCATGAAATAATTACACAGCATTCAGTCTAATTTCTTTAAACGGTTCAAAATTTTTTACTAATGTACTTTCTTGCCTAAAAGTTTTTTCCTACTTAAAATCAGTCCTTAATTTAAATTCTGGAAATGAATCAAATATATAAAATATTTAATGTATTTAAAATCACTTTCCAAGTCATTCACGTATGTAAAGTGTTGTACCCATACATCATATTGCTTTAATACCAACAGGATACAAAAATAACAATTTTCCAACAAACGGAAGCTAAGGGAATTACATACTACTCTCCTTAACTTATTTTATGCTGTCGAGAACAGTCTTCTGTAGTTCAATTTTTTTAAAAAGTCAGCTTTAAGCATGTCTTTGACAATTATTTTCTATCCACAATATTTTTTAGCCTTTAACACAATTTCTTTTTGTAAAAGAAAACATTGTTAAAAATCTGATTTGCTGTCAATGGACACTTAGTTTGCTTCATATCTTACAAAAATAGTGACAAGGATATAAAGTACAGCATAAGGATTATGTCAACAATATTTTAATAACTATGTAAGGTGTCAGATTGGTACTAGACTTAGCAGGGTACTTACTAAGTTGAATAAATGTATAATCTCTATGGTATACACCTGAAACTAATATGATATTGTGTGCCAACTGTAGTTGAAAAATAAAAAAGGGTGAGGTGATATCTCATTGTGGTTTTTATTTGCATTTCTCTGATGATTAGTGATGTTGAGCATTTTTTCATATGTCTATTTGCCATTTGTATGTCCTCTTTGGAGAAATGTCTCTTCAGGTCGTCTGCCCATTTTTCAATTGGGTTGTTTGTTTTTTTGTTGTTGAGTTGTTTGAGTTCCTTGTATATTTTGGATATTAGCCCCTTATCGGAGGCACTGTTTGCAAAAATCTTCTCCCATTCAGCTGGTTGCCTCTTTATTTTGTCAATGGTTTCTTTTGCTGTGCAGAAGCTTTTAAGTTTCATACGGTCCCAGTTAAAATGGTTATCATCAACAAAACAAATAGTAACAAGTATTGGAGAGGCTGTGGAGAAAAAGGAACCCTCATACACTGTTGGTGGGAATGCAGACTGGTGCAGACATTATGGAAGGCAGTGTGGAGGTTCCTCAAAAAATTACTAATGGAATTACCATATGACCCAGCAATCCCTCTCCTGGGTATCTACCCCAAAAAATCTGAATACACTTATCCATAAAGACACTGTGCTCCAATGTTCATTGCAGCTTTGTTTACGGTGGCCAAGACATGGAAGTAACCAAAATGTCCTTTGATAGATGAATGGATAAAGAAGTTGTGGTATATATACACAATGGAATACTATTCGTCAGTAAGAAAAGATGAAATAGGAACATTTGTGACAACATGGATGGATCTTGAAATTATAATGCTAAGTGAAATGTCAGACAGAAAAAGCAGAGAACCATATGATTTCACTGATATGTGGTATGTAAACCTAAAACAGCAAAAAAACAAGACAAACAAATGAGAAACAAAAACTCATAGACACAGACAATAGTTTAGAGGTTACCACAGGGTAAGGGGAAGGGGAGTGGTAAATGAGGGTAAAGGGGTACAAATATATGGTGATGGAAGGAGAACTGACTCTGGTTGGTGAACACACAATGGGATTTATAGATGATATAATACAGAATTGTACACTGGAAATCTATGTAACTTTACTAAAAATTGTCACCCCAATAAACATTAATTTAAAAAACATAAAAATAAAAAGGAAAATAAATAAATAAAATAAACAAGTAAAATATCTGATGTGCTGTCTCTTTCCAAGCCCCACTTACTGACTGGTGCAGTCACTCAGCAGGCAGTGAGGCTGGTGGTGCCGGCTTCCCCGTGAACTGCAGGAGCTGGCGGGTTCCTGCTTGGAAGCCAAAAGGTGCTGGTGCTGCCTCAGACTTGAATAAGGCTCTAAATCTTCCTTCCTCTTTTACAACTTATCCAACATCAGTGCAAACAAAGATGCTAGCCTTTGCACAGATCCCATTGGATGGTGACAGTCAGTTAGAAGCATGGCTAGAATTATTGCAGTCGATGGCATTTGTCAAGAAGTCAGCCCCAAGATTCCAATCATCTCCACCTGGAAAGGTAAGCGATGCCACAGGAGCATGGTAATAGTCGTCTAAGCAGTTTCTCTCTCTTCTCCCTCTACCTAATGCTGGACCTCTTCCTCTTGCCTTTAGTCTTCTGAGGAACTGCCTCTGTTTCTATTCACATCATGACAATGCCCAGTGGCCCATGGACGAGAGCTCAGGAAAGAGTGAGCACCTCAGAGCCCCTTTGTCCTCTAGTGGTTGGACTTGCTGAGCATGCACTTCAGTGCTTGGCATGGTGCCCAGGGATCCCTGGTCAAAGAAGCCTTTCCTGGGTCCTGGGATTATTATTATTTTGGCCTGTGTGGTGTAAAAGAGATCCTCAGATATTGATAGAAAGATCCTTTGAGGGCAAAGTAGTTATTGCAAAAGAGAAAAGATGTCCACCGTTTGCTGAGCATCCAGAACATGCCAGGCTCTCAACACACATGTTAAAGCCACGTCTCATAATAGTTTATAGAGTTATCACTAATTTCAGGAAATAAAAATTCTAAAAGCTTAAGCTATCTGCCTACAATTATATAGCTATTCTATAGTCAGAGCAGACCTCTGCTGATCCAGTATCTCCTAATTACCATGCTGTGTCTTGCAGGAAAAGAAAGCGTCAGTGTGGCTATGTGTGCCACGTTCTCCTCCCTCTCATGCGCTGTGTTCTTGTACAGCTGCCCTATGCGGGGCTTTCAGTGTGCCTCTCTCAGTGCACAGTGGTACAGGGCAGTGTCCGCAGGCACCAGATTTCTGATGTGCAAATTGGTTGCATTTGCTGTACTCTTTGAATTAAACCTTTTTGTGGCAAAACTGGCTTCTCCTTTTCCAGGGTGTCCCCACCCTCTGTAGAGAATATATTCCAGAGCCTGGTTTGGGTACTGTCGAAACCAGTAGAGATCAACAATGCCCGCAGATGAAGTACCATAGTCACAGAGGAGGTTCACACTCTTCCCCTCGGTTCCCGACACTTCTGTCTCCTGGGGTCTGATCCAGTTAGCTCTTCCAGAGCCTGCAACATAAAACAGACGTCAGCCAAGTGTCATTCCAGCTGCCTTTTCCAGGAAGGCAGCCCTGGGTGCAGGACGGAACTCAGTTACCTGAAATGGCCAGTGCTAGAAGTGAAGTGAAGATAAACTTGATATTCATCGTTAATGAACTTATGTTATTCAGTGGATGCTTCAAACTGGTAGCATCTCATAATCAAGTCATGGAGAGGAGATTTCTGGAGGGTTCTTACTATGACTCATAGGTTGTAAATGGGAGGAGCTCAACTTAACCACATAAAGAGATGTTTTGTTTTTGAAGGAACAGTAATACCTCCTTTTGCAGTGACTTTGAGAAACATTGTACTTTGTTTGAAATAATGTGAATTTCCCACATCTTTAACGTTATTTTTTTCATATCATGAACACAGGTAAAATGAAAAGTACAAATGTGAAACAGCAGACTCATAGATGCAGAGAACAAAATGATGTTTGCCAGATGGGAGGGTGGTTGGGGGGCTGAATGAAAAAGATGAAGGGATTAAGAAGTACAAATTGATAGTTACAAAATAGTCATGGGGATGTAAAGTACAGTATAGGGAATATAGTCAATAATACTGTAACAACTATGTATAGTGCCAGGTGGGTACTAGACTAATGGGGGGATCACTTTGTAAATTATATAAATGTCTAACCACTATGCTGTACATCTGAAACTAATATAAAATGATATTCAATGGTAACAGAAATTGAAAAATGAAGTTTAAATAAATTCTAAAAAACAGGAATGGACAAGTAGTCCACAAAAGAAAATTGGATCCTAATGGTTCACTGAGGGAAATGGCAACAAAAATTCAGATGTCCTGAGAATCTCAAGAATAAGGACTCCTGATACCTCAGAAGATCAAATTGAGAGGTGGGAGTAAGTGAACTTTAAGCAGAATGTATAATATGTAAAGTACAATTATCTAGTGCTCGCTTTGGCAGCACACATACTAAAATTGGAACTATACAGAGAAGATTAGCATGGCCCCTGCGCAATGATGACATGCAAATTCATGAAACGTTCCATATTTTAAGTAGATTTTTCCCTAGAGAGGAACACTAAAGGATTGGTGGTGAAATTTTTTGAGGAAAAAAAAGAATAAAGTACAATTGTCTAGAAGACAGTTATAGTCAAGGATCACCCATCCTGACCTGGAAAATCAGGTGTCCACTCCTTTTTAACTGCTTTCATGGAAAAAAATGCGTTTTTCTGAAAATATTGAATAGAGAGGCATAAGAGTCTGGGAAACCAGGCTGAGTTGTAAGGGGTGTGAGGCAAATACTTAAAACAGGAACTGGAGCCATCTTCCTTTGCTCAAATCCCAGATTTGTATCCCATTAAATGTGAATGAGTCTCTGGGGTCACTAGACATTTGAAATAATACCTGAACATGAAAGGCTGAGACAAAAACAAAACGAGAAAAGAACTCTGACAGAGACAATGAGGAAAGAAGAAAGCTTACTGTTGCTTATTAATGCAGAGGGGGAGAATATTCCTTTTCTAAAAAAAGCAAATAAAACTGAATAATAACAAAACCTCATTTCATAAAACGGAATTCTTGAGGGGAAGTTTTACTTTTTTTTAAATTTAAATTTATTTATTGGGGTGACAATTGTTAATGAAATTACATAATTTCAGGTGTACAATTCTGTATTACATCAACTATAAATCCCGTTGTGTGTTCACCACCCAGAGTCAGTTCTCCTTCCATCACCATATATTTGATCTCCCTTACCCTCATCTCCCTCCCCCCACCCCTCTTACCCTCTGGTAACCACTAAACTATTGTCTGTGTCTATGAGTTTTTGTTTCTCATTTGTTTGTCTTGTTTTTGGTTTATATACCACATATCAGTGAAATCATAGGGTTCTCTGCTTTTTCTGTCTGACTTATTTCGCTTAGCATTATACTCTCAAGATCCATCCATGTTGTCACAAATGCTCCTATATCATCTTTCCTTAACGCCGAATAGTATTCCATTGTGTATATGTACCACAACTTCTTTATCCATTCGTCTATCGAAGGACATTTTGGTTGTTTCCATGTCTTGGCCACCGTAAACAAAGCTGCAATGAACATTGGAGTACACGTGTCTCTATAGAGAAATGCTTTCAGATTTTTTGGGAAGATACCCAGGAGAGCAATTGCTGGGTCATATGGTAATTCTATTCGTAATTTCTTGAGGAACCTCCACACTGCCTGGGGAAGTTTTACTTTTAAGAGTAAAATTGATCTGGCCACTCGGGGTTTCGGGTGCCTAGACTCTGGGCTGAGCGCCTGAGGAAAGCCCTTGTAACTTCAGTCCTATTTTAGTAAATGAGCTTCCTCCAGGTACTGACCTGAGAATCTGTTTTACGGCCCACTGTGCTCCTCAGACCTAGGAGAGCAGGGAAATCTATTTCTGTGTTCCTGAGTGACCTTTTTCTCCTAGTATCAATGCTAATTTTAGATCTACGTTTGTCTGAGTTGTACCTCTGTGTATCTACTTACCCTGCTTCTCTGTTCCTACTGTGTAGTGAGTATGTTCCTTCATATGAATCGCTGTCCTTACCAACTAAATGTTTCTTACATTTCTTTTCTCTTTTTAAATAACTGCGCAATATTTTGTTACAGAAACGTGCTTTTGAAAAGAACAGAGTAAGCAAAAAACCAGACCATCTTCATTTAGATGAAAACAAACTTGCATTAATCCGATACTCTCTTAATGAAATGTGCCAGGCACAGAGATGACCGCTTGAGAAGTTTAACGCTCACTAGATCTATTACCTCCTTGTGGTCATCATGGCTGCTGCTGCAGTCTTGGCAACGACGAGGCCTGTTCCAGTCCTCCCCGAGACCCGCTTTCTCAGCCTTGAAAGCATCTGTCTATCCTTGAGAATTCTGGCAATACACTTCTATTCCCTGACAGAGAACAGGCCAGGGAGCAGTGTATGTAGGGTGACATTAAGCCCCGGGATAAACAAGGCAGACCTGTTGGATCATCAGTTTAAAGCATTTCTTGTATATTGAAGTAAATGAGGATATGTTACAGAATAGAATGTAACAATCAATTTGAAAGATAGAATACGAGAGTTCAAAGAAATTTCAAATATGGAGGAGAGCATATCTCCCAGGCCTCCAAGAACACAGCCTCACTCTTCTAGGCTGTTAGCAGTAATGTGTGGGGAAATCTTATACAGTCACTGAGGTTACTCAGAAGACTCGTATGTGTCTGAAGTCTGCAACCTACAACAATCTAAGAAATACAGTTGTCGTGTGTTCTGATTTAATTGCTCAAATGATGTCTAGTTGGAATTGCTATGCCAGAGAATAAAGTGTGGCAAATGGCTCTACTGAGCTTGTTCAGAAAGAAAACACCGTGATGACAGGTTGGATTATTTCTATTTAAAGTTATATTAAAAAAAGGAAAGATACCAATCGGAAGCCCCAATGACACAAAATGAAGTAAATGTGGGATGGGCACACCTTTAAGTGCAGGAAGCTCAGTTCCTGGTAGTGTCAGGAGCACAATGGCCCACTCTCCATCATGTGCTGATATGCATTTTGCAGAAGTGAGTGAAAAGCATGAGCTGCCTCCAGGTTCCAGGTCAGCGGGCAGTGCTTATGAGAAAATTCTTATGAGTGGCACCTACTGACAGGAAGTGGGCAGAGGTGAGGACTTGCCACACAATGGGTGAGTGGCCTCCATGTCTCTGGATCATCCTGTGCCCTTCAGTGTGCTTCCCCAGAATTCAAGTTCTCAAAAGCATTCCTCGATGGGGAATTTTTTTTTATTTTTGTTTTCTCATCAGTAAAGTGAAGATAATATCTGCCATTCTGTTGCCATTTACTATATTATTTCTAGATGATTCTTTAAATGTTGTGTACTGTACATGTGTATTGCAATGATTGTTATGTAAGTGACACGTATTTTAGATAACAGATGCTGCAAATTTTGTATAATGTCAAGCAATAGAATCTTTACCTTTGTTCCTTTTTGAATCATATTATCCTTCTGAGAAAATTTGAATACAGTTCATTTTTAGAAACACTTACACTGTGGTGTTGGCACCCTTCCCCATGGGAACTGCCCTACACTTGGGCCGACGGCCTACGCTACGGTTGAGAAGCGTGAGAAACAGCATTTTACCATGAAACATCCTTCCTATCTAACTGTCACAGTAACTGACAATGTCCCATTTGAGGTGACTTCCTTTTAATCTCCTCTAACTTTCCCTTTTCAAATACAAACAGTTCAGGGAGGGCTAACCTAAAAGTTGCCTCAAAATGTCAATCAGGTTAGAAACCACTCCATGTTAGAGACTGAGTTAGGAAATGGATCCGAATCAAGAAAGAGAGAAGGTTTTTGGAAAGCACTGCAGTGACTAGAAACATTAGGCTTTGGGTGGGCAAAATGAGTCTGAGGAGGTCAGGGGCTACTATTAGGGGATGGTGAAAAGCAGGAGCAGGAGCCAGGAGGGAGGCAGATAAAGGTGCAGGGCTGGTGATGGACTAAGGACAAAGTCTTTTTTTTTTTTTTTAATTAATTTTATTGGGGTGACAATTGTTAGTAAATTTACATAGATTTCAGGTGTACAATTCTGTATTACATCGTCTATAAATCCCATTGTGTGTTCACCACCCAGAGTCAGTTCTCCTTCCATCACCATATATTTGATCCCCTTTACCCTCATCACCCACCCCCCACCCCCTTACCCTCTGGTAACCACTAAATTATCGTCTGTGTCTATGAGTTTTTGTTTCTCATTTGTTTGTCTTGTTCTTTTTGGTTTATATACCACATATCAGTGAAATCATAGGGTTCTCTGCTTTTTCTGTCTGACTTATTTCACTTAGCATTATTCTCTCGAGATCCATCCATGTTGTCACAAATGCTCCTATATCATCTTTCCTTAACGCCGAATAGTATTCCATTGTGTATATGTACCACAACTTCTTTATCCATTCATCTATCGAAGGACATTTTGGTTGTTTCCATGTCTTGGCCACCGTAAACAAAGCTGCAATGAACATTGGCGTACACGTGTCTCTATAGAGAAATGCTTTTATATTTTTGGGGTAGATACCCAGGAGAGCGATTGCTGGGTCATATGGTAATTCTATTCGTAATTTCTTGAGGAACCTCCACACTGCCTTCCATAGCGGCTGCACCAGTCTGCATTCCCACCAACAGTGTATGAGAGTTCCTTTTTCTCCACAGCCTCTCCAACACTTGTTATTATTTGTTTTGTTGATGAAAGCCATTCTGACTGGGGTGAGGTGATATCTCATTGTGGTTTTCATTTGCATTTCTCTGATGATTAGCGATGTTGAGCATTTTTTCATGTGTCTATTTGCCATTTGTATATCCTCTTTGGAGAAATGTCTCTTCAGGTCCTCTGTCCATTTTTCAATTGGGTTGTTTGTTTTTTTGTTGTTGAGTTTCATGAGTTCCTTGTATATTTTGGATATTAGCCCCTTATCAGAGGAACTGTTTGCAAAAATCTTCTCCCATTCAGTTGGTTGCCTCATTATTTTGTCAATAGTTTCTTTTGCTGTGCAGAAGCTTTTCAGTTTCATATAATCCCATTTGTTTATTTTAGTTTTTACTTCCATTGCCTTTGGAGTCAAATTCATAAAATGCTCTTTGAACCCAAGGTCCATAAGTTTAGTACCTATGTTTTCTTCAATGCAGTTTATTGTGTCAGGTCTTATGCTTAAGTCTTTGATCCATTTTGAATTAATTTTGGTACATGGTGACAGATAGCAGTCCAGTTTCATTCTTTTGCACGTAGCTATCCAATTCTGCCAGCACCATTTATTGAAGAGGCTGTCTTTCCTCCATTGTATGTTTTTAGCTTCTTTGTCAAAAATTATCTGTCCATATTTATGTGGTTTTATTTCTGGGTTCTCAATTCTATTCCATTGGTCTATGTGTCTGTTTTTCCGCCAATACCAAGCTGTTTTGATTATTGTAGCCCTGTAGTACAAGGAAAAATCAGGGAGTGTGATACCTCCAGTATTGTTCTTTTTTTTTAATATTGCTTTGGCTATTCGGGGTCTTTTGTGGTTCCAAACAAATCTGATGATTTTTTGTTCTATTTCTTTAAAAAATGCCATTGGGATTTTAATGGGGATTGCATTAAATCTGTATATGGCTTTGGGTAATATGGCCATTTTAACTATGTTGATTCTTCCAATCCATGAGCACGGAATGTCTTTCCATTTCTTTGTGTCTTCTTCAATTTCTTTCAAAAATGTCTTATAGTTTTCAGCATATAAATCCTTCACATCCTTAGTTAAGTTTATTCCTAGGTATTTTATTCTTTTTGCTGCAATTGCAAAAGGAATTGTTTTTTCTATCTCTTTTTCTGAGATTTCATTGTTGGTATATAGGAAAGCAATGGACTTTTGTACGTTGATTTTGAGGACAAAGTCTTTACACGTCCCAATTCCACTACATCTTGTCTTTTATCAAGGACAATAAGAAAAGTGAAAAAAATGAAGTCTGGAAGATGAGCTTTGCCACAAGTGCTGAACATGATTTGGTTGTTTTTGAAGCTACATTGGAGGTGAGGGACCAGTGGGTGTGGCTGCAGCCCCTGGGCAGTGAGAAGAGATGAGACCATGTTGTTGGAGGAGTGAAGGCCGATGTAAGACTCGGTTAGGTCTCTCTCTCTCTCTCTCTCTCTCTCTCTCTCTCTCTCTCTCTCTCTTTCTCTTTCTCGTTGGGTCTTGCTCTCTCATTTATTCATGCATTTGTCTATTCTATATTTATAAACATATTAAAAAGTATTATCCCTGACTTTTCCCAGGGTGTAATATTGCTGTTCCCATACTTGTGGCATAGTATTTTTAATTTTTTAAAAATATTATTATTAGACTATAGCTAACATACATATTATATTAGTTTCAGGTGTGCCACAGTTATTCAACACTTATATACATAAAGAAGTGATCACCATGATAAGTCTAGCAACTTCAAGGTACAGTCTTCATATGCAACAAGGAACATAATAAATGACTCAGAATTTCTTTTTATTAACAAGGTGAGTGAGTAGCATGAGACAAAGCATTTCCTTGGAACAATAAGGCACAAGATGAGTGCACAGCTATTTTAAAAATCACTGATATTCATGCCATTCTCATCTGAGTAGGTTGAGGTTCAACCTACTAGAAAGTAACAGTTACCCAAATAAATATCAGATTAAACTGAGGACTAAAGGTATGGCTTCCCCTACACTCACCCTTAAGCACTTTTCATGAAATGAGACAATTACACTTGCCTTAGGCTTCTCATCTTGGCAAGTGTCCCAGCCACTGCTCAGATGCCCTGTGTCAGGAGAGATCTGTGGCCCAGCCTGGAGAGGCCTGGAGGTCACTGTGCATGGACAGCACGCAGCTAGATGTCTGAGTGGCTGTGATATGCAGGATACTTTATTGCTTTTTCTCATTCAACTTGGCAGTCATTTTTTTCAAGACTCCTTTCTTCCCCACTGTTCCATAACGTCACAGGAGATCAGACCTTTGCTGTGCTTTTGCCTGCACCAGTGGAAGGCATGTACAATGTTCGATGAATTGCAGTTTGTGCTGAAATCTTTTCCCTCTTGGATCATTTGGATGTTCAGGGACTGTGGCCTCTGCTCCAGTACCTGGCTACTGACCCCTGTTCAAAAAGACAAAGTAAAAAATCTACAGGAGACCCCTGTAAGATCTTCCTGCTCTCAGTACTGATGGTTTTTCTCTCCCCCTTCTCACTTCCCACAGGCAGCCACATTATCACATCAACATAAAATACTGTCGATTATTTCAACATGTACATGGCTCTCAGAAGGGCTTTCCTAGGAGAGACGATGACCCAGTTCCTACCGTCGGGAAGGTGTCATCATCTCCCAACTCTCCTACACTAACTGCACACACACAGGCTGCCTCCAACTCCAATATCCCTATGAACTTGCCGCAGAGACTCCATCACTTGGTTCCTCAGAAAACGCAAATCAGGATTCCTTGAATGGGCTTCTCCAGTTGAAGTTTTTCACAGCCACAGGTTGTGAAAGGCTCCTCTGCCTGGCACCAGTATTCCTGTCTGGGAAACCTGGTGTGAGGCTGAGGTCCTTTGCTCCTCCAGGTGAACCTCCATGGCTGAGATATTCCTCCTAAATTTCATCTGCCACAGAGAGGTTTGGGGTCTGTCCGTTTTGCCTCTCTGTCCCTCCTACCAGTCTCAGCGTGTCTTCTTTACATCCTTAGTTACAATACACCTCCGTTCAGCTATACTTCAGATAGTTCTCCAGGTTGATTGTCCTATAATTTAGTTGTAATTTTAATGTGTTCACAGAAGCAGGCATGAACAGCATTTACCTAGTCTGCCATCTTGGATCATTCTCCCAGCTGAGGTTACTTTAATTCAGTGGTCTCTCATTGGTGCAGAAGACTGCAGCAAACAGATACCAGACCTGGTTTCCCATTTTTCCAAAACAGCACAAATCTAACTCTAATAGTTTTTAAACACTGCCACACTCTGGCCAGACTGAAAAATGATGACTAATGGATGACTTTTCTAGAACTCATTTATATATTTGGCACATCTATTTATTGTGAAAGTGTGATATTTATTATGAGATACATGAAATATTTTATTGCCCTTGCATGCTTGAAATAGTTTCCCCTCTGTAATTAGGAGAAAGTGAAAAATTCTACTGTCTGTAGTGCAGAGTGATTGTTTTCCAATATTTAGCTCTGTCTGCCTTTAAGTTTCATCTTTTAAAAGCAACTGCTTTACTGAGGCATACTTGACATACAACAAACTGCATGTATTTAACAATTTGATCATTTTTGACATGGGCATACAAATGTGAAATCAGTGCCACAATCAAGATAATGAGCATATGCACTACCCTGAAAGTTCCGTTGTGTCCCTATTCTTTGTGCTCCTTTTGAATCCCTCCTCTATACCTTCCTACCTCATCCTTCCAATCCTTATTCAGCTCTAGGCAATCGCTGATCTGCCTTCTCTTACTATAGATTAGTTTGCAGTTTTAGAGTTTTGTGTAAACAGAATCCTGGAGTGTATATTCTGTATTGTCTGGTTTCTTTCCTCATACTGATTTTGAGGTTCATCCATGTGTTGTATTTATCAGTGGTTCATTCCTTTTCATTGCTGAGTAGTGTTCCAGTGTGTAGTTATAGCACAACTTATTTAGCCATTGCCCTGTTGATGGACTTTGGGGTTATTTCCAGTCACTATTTTCCAAGCTCTTATGAACATTCGTGTGTCGATGTTTGCATGGACATAAGCTTTTATTTCTTTGGGGTTAATACCTAGGAGTGGGATGACTCGTGTTTGTGAAAGTACACGTTGGACTTTTTAAGAAACATGAAACTGTTTTCTGAGTGATCATAACATTGACATTCCTAATAGCAGTGTCGGAGAGTTCCAGTGTCTCCAAATCTTCCCAATATTTGGAATGGTTGGTCATGTTTATTTTAGCCATTCTAGCAGGTACATAGTGGTATCTTATTGTTTTAATGCATTTCCCTTATGCCTAATGACACCGAGTAGTTTTTCAAGTGATTATTTATCATACATGGTTGTTGTTTTTTGGTGAAGTATGTGTTCAAATTTATTGCCCATTAAAAAAAAAAACGAGTGTTTTATTACTAAGTTGCAAGAGGTTTTTTTTAAGTTTATTATAGGCACACATCTTTTGTTGGATATATATTTTGCAAAGTTTTTCTCCCATTTTCTGACTTTTGTTTCTATTTTCCTGACAGTGTCTTTTAAAGAGCAATCACTTTAATTTTATGAAGTCGAGTGTATTGATTAAAAATAATACTTTATTAAGGTATATTGACATAAAAAAGCTGTACATATTTAATGTATAAAAGTTGATGTGACTTTGGCAATAGGTATACATTTGTGAAACCATCATGACAATCAATGCCATAAACATATCCGTCACCTCCAGAAGTTTCCTCCTGTTCTTCTTATTTCTTAATTTTTATTTATTTATTTTTTTGTGGTAGGAACACTTACCATAAGATCTACTCTCTTAGCAATTTTTAAAGTATACAATATAATATTGTTAACTATTGCACTACAATGTGGAAAAGATCTCAAAGATTTATTCATCTTGCAGAACTGGAACATTGTACCCTTTCACCAATACTTCCCCATCCCCTGCCCCTTCCTGGCCCCTAGTAACCACCATTCTATCTTTCCTCTGCCTCTATGAGTTTAGATATTTCAGATTCCTCATTAAAAGGGATCATGTAGTATTTGTTCTTCTGTGTCTGGCTTATTTCACTTAGCACAGTGTCCTCCAGGTTCATGCATGTTATCAGGAAGGGCAAGATTTCCTTCTTTTTAAGGTTGAATAATATTTCACTGTATGCAAATACCACATTTAAAAATATCCATTTATCTGTGGATGGACATTGAGGTTGCTTCTTTGTCTTGGCTAGTGTGAATAATGCTGCAATGAACATGGAAATGCAGACATCTTCAAGATCCTGATTTCCATTTCTTTGACTGTATGTATACGCAGAAGTGGGATTACTGGATCGTATGGTAGTTGTATTCTTAATGTGTATTGATTTTTAAGACTTTATGTGTTGCATCCTTTGTGTCACAATGAACAAGTCTTTGCCAAACCCAAGATATGCAAGATTTGCTTCAATATTTTATTTCAGAAGGACATAGTTATAGCCCTCACATTTAGGTCTATGATCTATTCTGAGTTAATTTTTTTAAATGGTGTGAACTAAAGTTTGAGGTTTGTATTATTGAATATGGCTGCCCAAGTGTTTAAGCATGATTTGTTGAAAAGATTATTGTTTCTGCATTGAATTGTTATGGTACTTTTGTTGAAAATTACTGATCTTATATGTGTGGGTCTATTTCTGGGCCTTGTATTCAGTTCCAAAGTTATATTTGTCTCCCATTACATAAGTACCGTATTTTCTCAAGTACTGTATCTTCATAAAAACGGTATCAGTAGTTTTAGGTCTTGAAACTTGCTATTCCTTTGAATTCTATTTTGCTTACATTGTCTATTTGGATTTTCGTAGATGAATCTTAGAATTCTTTTGTGAATATCTACAGAAATTTCTGCTAGGGTCTTTATTGGGATTACATTGATTCTAGAAATCAATTTGGAAAGAATTAACATTACTATGAGTCTTCCAATCTACAAACACAGTAATTCTCCATTATTCAGATTTGAAATTTCAGAATTGTTTTGTATCTTTCAGTCTACATGTCTTGCACATTTATCAAATCATTTATCAAATTTACCCCTCAATATCATATTTTTGATACTATTATAAATTATATATATATATTAATTTCCAAAGTAAACATTTCTTGTTAATATATGGAATGAGGACCCACCATAATCATCTGATTTCAACTTAATTATCTTGTAAAGACCGTATTTTGACAGCAGGTCTCATTCTGAAGTATGGGAGTTAGAACTACAACACACGCAAAATAAGAATTTGTGTGTGTGTATTTGGGAAAAGGGTGACACAATTAGTTGCATAACAGTAAGGTTTTTTACTGTTAGTCTTTGATTTTAAAATTTGTAGCATTCTACAGGTCAAATGCAGAATGTGGGAGCCTATCATTTTGACCAAGATCCTCTCTCACCTTGTCAAATATGTAAACCTTAGGAGAGCTCCCAAGTCCCTCCTTCAGGCTGACTACATGAATGCCTTTGATTAGAAGAAAATGTGGGAATTCAGATTTAGCAACATGGAAAGGGAAGGCTTAGATTTGGCCACGTGAAAATTAAACTATCCCTCATAACAGTGGGATAAACAAATTTAATGACAAATTAAATGACAAAATGTATTTCAAGAAAGTATGTAAAACATATATAACAGGCAGAGTAGTATCCATATTGTAAAAAGAATTTATATAAGTAAACAAGAGAAAGACAATCTATGATAATGACATGGAAGGGGCAAGTTGGTCAAGTGCCCTGGTAATCAGGAAAATGGGAAAAAAACCCAACAAAATACTGTCAACTTATCTAAAATATAAAAAGATGGTTAATAGTGTAAACCAGGATGCAGGGAAATAGGTTTCTCATATCCTGTTGTTGGCAGTGTCGAATTTTAGAGCCATTTTAGAAGGAAACTTTTCATTATCTATAAAAATACAAAAAGGCATACCCTTTGACCCAGCAATTTCACTCCTAACAATAAGAAATATCTCTAAAAAATTTTGTAATTAAGTAAAAACAAGTTCCAGAAAAATGCACACATATGATCCAGTTTATGTAAAAAAAAAAATAGTTAGATATTTATATGCATATCCTTGGAAATGAAAAGAAATGTGATTTCCAGGACACACTCCAAAATGTCAAATTCAGTTATTATAGGACCTGAAGTGAAATCTAATGGAGGTGGTACAATCAGTTTTTAACTCCCAGTTTTTAACTCTTCATACTTATATAATGTCTTGAGTCCATTTTCTAAGATGTTGGAAGGTTTTATTTAAATATCTTGAGCCTTTTACAGTGAAAAAGCATGTGTCTTGTATTTTTGTGCAATAATAGAAATATTACAACATAAATTTAAAAACTAAATTAATATCCACATATTTGCCCGTTTTACTCCTTCATCCAAATCATCTCTATCCTAAATGTGTGTGCTACATATAAGCAATAAAGAAAATTTCCATTTTTTTTCTTTTTTATTAAATTTATTGGGGTGACAATTGTTAGTAAATTTACATAGATTTCAGGTGTACAACTCTGTATTACATCGTCTATAAATCCCATTGTGTGTTCACCACCCAGAGTCAGTTCTCCTTCCATCACCATATATTTGATCCCCTTTACCCTCATCACCCACCCCCCACCCCCTTACCCTCTGGTAACAAAAATTTCCATTTTTTTCATAAGGTGAAATACATTAGTTTCTGAAATTCATTTCGATTTTTGAGAAGTTGGAATAACTAATATGACGCAATAACCAGAGGCTGGGTACTTCCCTGGGTCCAAAGAAAGCAAGTCTTGGGGACAACCAGTGGTTGTTGTCACCTCTGTTAGTGTGATCTGCTTAAAAAGGAAGATTTGATTAAAACCAAATTCTCATCTTTCCCTTTCATTGCAGGTTAAAATTGTCACTTTTGATTTCCTCGCAGGCTTTTTAGTCCTTTCAATACTGTAAGTGCTTCCTCATCTTAGTTCTCCTTTCATTGTTTGGTCCTTGATTTCCTCACTATCTTCTCTTTATTTCTGATCCCTATGTGTCCCCTTTACTTTTCTTCTTGTTCTACTGAGCTTCTCCTCAGTGTCATACAGTGGCCTCCTTAGATGCTGCTGCAGCTTCCCTTCCCCCTCAGGGAGATATTGAACAGGTGCGGCCCCATTCCTCCCACTGTGGGTCTCTCACGATGCAGTAGTACACAGCAGAGTCTCTCACGGTAACCTGGGGCAGGATCAAGGTACTGGACTTTCTGTCTGTTGTGATGATCAGCGTGGCCATTCCATTGGTCTTATTGTCTTTTACACTTTCGATCACATGCTCTGGACCTTGGTGGAGAATCTGTCGATACCAGATTATGTACTCACTTTTAGTGATTTCAGAGTGGTTACAGGGCAGCTGCATGGGTTTTCCTTCAGTACTCTCCATTGCATCTGGTTGTCTGGACTTAGCATCGCCCAAAATACCTGAGGGGTTGAGAAACAATAGATGAGCTCTGGATTGTCACATCTGGGTGCATCTAGTTCAAGTTCATAAGCACTCCTGAAACTTTCCTTTTTGGCCATACCCTGTACTTGAGTACTTTTATGTGTGCTGCACAGGATAATGGAAATATTACCTTTATCTATTACTGAACTATCAACAGCCTCAAGGCCAAAGATATACTGCTATATTCCATGACCACTGGGATCAATTGATCCCAAATTTCTTACAGCCTGAGAGCTGTGTGGCTCGGGGACCTTTGTGAGGAGTGGGTATAATACACTTCTCACAGTTACTCTTAGACAGTCTAGAGAAACACATAGAAACACTCAGATGCAACTTCTCTTTGGCAGACTGGTAAAGTACAGTGGAAGAATCAGAAGCAATAGATAGACATGAAAGTATCCTTTCCCAGACCCAGACCACTTACCCAAGGTCAGGAGAATGGTTATTCCTGTCACTGATCTCATAGTTCAAGTGCAAATTAAACTCAGATTCTGTGTTCATAGGTTTAGGGACGTCCCAGCCACAGCACACAGTCACTAGCAAGCCTCAACCAGGAAGTTTTCACTGGGGTTTCCCCAGGCATACATCTGCTGAAGACAGAGCTGTCTCTGTGTTGAGTTTGCTACCACCCACAGGATTAAACATCAACTGAGAAAGAGGGTAA
This sequence comes from Rhinolophus hipposideros, assembly GCF_964194185.1. Lineage (NCBI taxonomy): Eukaryota > Metazoa > Chordata > Mammalia > Chiroptera > Rhinolophidae > Rhinolophus > Rhinolophus hipposideros. Next base: position 29,366,156 of record NC_138051.1, read on the forward strand.
CAAAGTTTTCTCCACTGTCCAACTTTAATTCAGTGGGTTTATCCTAAGGTATTCAACGTTAAAACTAAAATAGTTTATGTCTGAGTGAGTCAGAATAAGTAAAACCACCCACAGGAGATTAATCGTCCCTCATTTGTGGTACATGGCAAAACCCACTAATGAGCTGGTATGAAATGTCCTTTTATCCAAAAAACATATGTTGATCCCTGGCATATGAGGGGAGAAGAGATTTCTAGCCATATTTCCAGCCAGAGCAAGTAAGTCTCAAGAGCAGTAATATAACATCTAACTTCTAATGTTAGTAACATTTCTCTTGTCAAAAAAAAAAAAAATTACCATAATCTCAGTTTAAAAATCCAGTGATATTGTGGAAGAAAATATTTGCAACCTATATGACAAAAATGACTTCACAGTTGTCTGATACCGCTGTGCTCAGCCTGACAGGAAAAGATAAAATTCGAATCCCATTTAAGAGTCAGGTCGCCTGGTGCTCAGGTCTCCCCCACTGGCTCCTGGAATGATCTTAGCATGTTCGCATGGACATGGTTGGATGCCTCTGAACTGGTACAGGAACGAATGACTCAAATGTACTGATTCCTATTCCACTTGAACATCTTTTAAATATATATTTACTCATCGGCATGCCCATGCCTAAGGGTGATATGCATTGGGATCACTAAGGAGAAAAGAAGGAAGAGATGGGACGAGAAGATTTGGAAAGGGAAATGAAATGAAGATATTTGACAAGAGAGGTGGGCAAAAAACAGAAATGAATTTCTCTGGTTGTTCTCAAAAGTGGTTGTTATTAAAAAAAAATGGGATAGAATAAAATTAAAATTATTTACCCTTCTCTGCTTAGTTACTGAAGTAACTAAGCTTATTACTTCAGTATAGCAGCAAATACTTGGCCATTTGAAATTAAACTACTAATCACTTCTATCTTCTCTTCTCTGAGGGATGGGTTCTTTGCTCAGCATTTGGGAAGGGGCTCACTCATGTCCTTGAAGCCTAATGTGACAGTATGAAGTACAAGGTGACAAAGTGAATGAAAGTACGTCCTTATGCATGTTAGTGATGACCTCACCCTCACCCTGGAAGGAACTTTGGTTTGCCTCTGTAACAGCCCCCTCTTGTGACTGTACATCTGACTCCTTAATTTACAGCCAGGAACCATCAGTCAGCAATCTTTCAGCGTTTGTGTTTTCAGTCTAAGGTTAGATATCTCATATCACTTCCTTCCCTGCAGTGCCAAGGCTTCCTAACACAATACTCTAAAGGCTAATTCTTTTCAGTCACTTGGGGATTTTAGAACTATTTCTGTGATGTTTTGCTCACATAAATAGTTCTAAAATCCCCCTCAATCAAATTCCTTTTACTTTCCTTAGTGTCTTGTTTTCACAACAGTTGAAGACAGTTCCTGAAGCCCACATTGTTCGTTGCTTAGCTTAGGATTTGACAGAGACCAAGCACTTAATAATAATTTGTTTTGTGAATGTGTTAATTAATATTTATTGGGACATAGTACATGGAAGTTCTCTCAAAATTATGCCAAATACAAGGTTCTAATTTTTTGGAAAACAAATGGAAAAGGTGTCCAGCAGTGAAGACAAATGCGGAATTATACCTGTGTACAAAATTCCAATAGCCAGCAGAGCAACTCTCACTCCCCAACCTTTTAAAAAAGAAAAACTCACAAATCTAGGATAAGGCAAGCCTGCTCATGAGAATATGGCAGTGTGTGGCCTGGTGGTCATACAGTCATAATGAATCCAATACATCTTCAAAATGGGTCTACTATGTGTCAGACTACAAAGTCATAATAATAATTCAGGCTGGTATAAAAATATAAATGAAAGAAATATTGGGATTGCTAAAAAAAGTAAGGTAAGAGTCATAATGTTGTTTAGTTCTATAATACAAAAATCAGACCAATATTACAACTTTTGATTTAGTGTTTGTTACTGTACAATTCAGATGGTGTGGAGAATCCAGACTTGTCCAGCAAACCATTAACATTGTGGAACTTTTTGGTTTTGTGTGTTTGTTTTCTTATAATATCCGTGTTGGGATATAACTCACACATCATACATTTAAGTCATTTAAAGCATACAATTCAAGGCCTTTAGTACATTCACAGAGTTGTGCTATCATCACCCCATCCATGTTAGAATATTTTATGACCCCAAAAAGGAACCCGTACCCATCAGCAGTTACTCACCACTTCCCCCCAGTGAAACTTCTTCAACGTAACCACTATTCTACTTTGTCTCTTAGTCCATTCTGGCTACTATAGCAAACTACCATAGACTGGTTAGCTCATAAAAATCGACATTTACTTTTTACAGTTCTGGAGTCTGAGAAGTCCAAGATCAAGGCACCGGCAGACTTGGTGTATAGTGAATATGCACTGTCTGGTTCCTAGATGGTGACTTCTTGCTGCGCGCTCACACTGTGGAAGGGGATAGGGAACTCTCTGGAGCCCCTTTTAAGAGCATGAATCCCAACAGCCTCACCTCTTAACACCATCACCTTTGAGGTTTAGGATTCAACTAATACATTTTGGGGTGACACAAACATTCAGACCATAGCAGTCTTTACAGGTTTGTTTGCAATCTGGAGATGTCTTATAAATGGAATTATGCAATATGTGACCTCTTGAAACTGGCTTTTCCATCCAACATAATGTTTTCACCATTCCCCTATGTTGTAGCATGTCTCAGTACTTCATTACTTTTTATTGTCCAATGATAGTTCACAGCAAGGATATACCATTTTTCATTTATCAGTTCATGAGGTGATGTACATTTGGGTTGTTTCTACTTTTTGGCTACGAGCATTCATGGACAAGTTTTTGTGTGCACATATGTTGTCATTTTCTTGGGTACCTTCGAGGAATGGAATTACTGGATTACATAATAACTTTATGTTTCATGGTTTGAAGAACTTTCAGACCCTTTTTCATTGTTGCTGCACCATTTTACACACTCATAGAAGTTAAAGAGGTTTCATTTCTTTATAGTCTCACCAACTCTTTCTATTTTCTGTCTTTTGATTAAGCCATCTCAGTGGCTATATTTGTGAAGTAGCATTTTCCTGTGATTCTGATGAAGAGATGGTGTTTGTAGCATTTACCTGTTACCTTTTCTTATGTTGTTTCTTGTTTAGGGAAAGGATTAATGGGAAGAGGATAGATGTGTCACAGAGAGTGCAGATACACAAAGTGGCTTAAAACACATTGTCTCACAGTCTTAGAGGCTAGAACTCATAATCAAGGTGTCAGCAGGGTCATTTCCTTCTGAGGGTGGTGAGGGAAGGATCATTTCCAGGCCTCTCTTTTTGGCTTGTAGATGCATTATTCTCATCTCTGCCTTCACGTTTACATGGTGTTCTTTGTGTGTGTGTGTGTGTGTGTGTGTGTGTGTGTGTCTCCAAATATCCGCCTATATAACGATACAAGTCATATTGAAATAGGACCCACCATAATGATCTGTTTTTAACTAAATTATCTTGTAAAGACCCTATTTCCAGAACGGTTCACTTTCTGAACTATGGAAATTGGGACTGCAACACATGCAACATAAGAATTTGTGTGTGTGTGTGTGTTGGGGGTGGGTGGGTGACACAATTAAAGACCTAACAGGGTGTTTTGAATCAATGAGTCTGTTAGTTTTTTATTTTAAAATTTGTAGCATTCTTCAGGTTAAATGCAGAATGTGGGAGGCTATCATTTTGATCAAGAGTCCTGTCTCAACTTGTCAAATATCTAAACCCTAGGAGAGCTCCCAAGTCCCTCCCTCAGGCTGACTACAGGAATGCCTTTGATTAGAAGAAGATGTGGGAATTTGATTTATCAACTTGGAATGGGAAGGCTTAGATTTGACCATATAAAAATTAAAATATTCCTCATAACAGTGGAATAAACAAATTTAAAAGATAAAACATATTTGGAGAAAGTATGTACAGCATATATAATGGGCAAAGAAGTATTCATATTGTTAAAATAATTTATATAAGTAGACAAGAGAAAGACAATCTATGAAAGTGACAACAGAAGGGGTAAGTTGGTCAAGTGCCGTAGTAATCAGGAATACAGGAAGAAAAATACCAATGAAATATTTTCAAGTTATCTAAAATATAAATAGATTGCTAAAAGTGCTAATCAAAATGCAGGTAAATAGATTTCTCACATCCTGTTGTTGGCAGTGTAGAATTTTAGAGCCATTTTGGAAGACAACCTTTCATTATCTATAAAAATACAAAATACAAAATACAAAGGCATATCCTTTAGCCCAGCAGTTTCACTTCTAAGAAAAAAATATATCTCTTTCTCTCTCTCTCTCTCTCTCTCTCTCTCTCTCTCTCTCTCTCTCTCTCTCTCTGTCTATCTCTATCTCTATCTATATCACCAAAAAATGTATACACATTTTAAGAAAGGGGAAACTATTAAAATTGTAATATTATATACTGGTAACAAAAGATGAATACAAGTCATGTTTGATTTCTGCAATTACAAGAGGTGCTCAAAGTGGTTACCTTCAGCATAGTTTTAATACAGGTTTTTTTTCCATATATATGGGTGTGTATGTATATACACACAAACACAAACAAACACACACAGATATATACACACACTGTATAGATAGATGTATAAATGAACAGATATATACATAAGTATATTTATTTAATACAGGTTATAATAATTAAGATACCTAAAAAATCAAATTATTAATAATTGAACAAGTTAATTGAATTATTATGTAAACATACCATAAAGTTTAGGCATACCTATATATACATCTCAAGAAAATTTTTTTTTTTTTTTTTAAAATTCAAGAAAATTTTTTTAATTAAAAAAATAAAAACAAATTCCAGAAAAATACACTCTTGTGATCCAATTTATGTTAAGAAAATTGGGTCGATATTTATATGAGTATCCTTGGATATGAAAAGAAATGTGATTGTCAGGACACACTCCAAAATGTCAAACTGGGTTATTATACGAGCTAAAGTGAAATCTAATGGAGGTGGGGACAGTCAGTTTTGAACTTCAGGTTTTTACTCTACATACTTATGTAATATCTTGAGGGGTTTTTTTTTGTTGTTGTTGAAACATTTTATTTAAATACCATCAGTCTTTTATAATGAAAAGGATTTATGTTGTATTTTTGTGTAACAATAGAAGTTTTACAACATATATTTTAAAAGTTAAAATTACTACCCACATATTTGCCCCTGTTTTACTACTTTGCCCAAATCATCTATATATCGAGTGTGTATGCTTCAGATAAGCAACAAAGAAAATTTCCAATTTTTCTTGAGGACCAATAAACCAATTATGAAATTCATTTCAATTTTTGAGAAGTTGAAATAGCCAATATAATGCAAAATCCACAGCCTGGTTTCTTCCCTAGGTCCAAAGGAAGAAAACATTGGGGACAACCAATGGTTATTCTCGCTTGTTTCAGTGAGACTGAGTTAAAAGGAACATTTGGTTAAAGCAAAGAGTATGGCAAATTCTCATTCCCTTTCCCTTTCATTGCAGGTTTACAACTGTCATTCTCAGTTTCCTTGCAAGCTTTTTAATCCCTTCAATAATGTAAGCGCTTCTTCCTCTTTTTCATTCTGCTTTCATTCTTTGCTCACTATCTTCTCTTTACTTATTATGCTTTTGTTTCTCTTTTACTTTTCTTCTTCTTCTATTGGGCTTCTGCGAATTCTCGTGCACTGGCCTCTTTAGATGCTGCTGCAGCTTCCTTTCCCCTCAGGGAGATACTGAACAGGTGCATCCCCATCCCTCCCACTGTGGGTCTCTCACGATGCAGTAGTACACAGCAGAGTCTCTCACGGTAACCTGGGGCAGGATCAAGGTACTGGACTTTCTGTCTGTTGTGATGATCAGAGTGGCCATTCCATTGGTTTCATTACGCTTCAGACCATGAATCAAATACTCTGGACCCTGGTGTGGAGTCTGTCGATACCAGTGAATGTATTCATTACCACTGATTGTGGAGTGGTCACAGGGCAGCTGCACGGGTTTTCCTTCAGTACTCTCCATTGCGTCTGGCTGTCTGGACTTAGCATCACCCATAATACCTGAGGATGTGAGAAACAATAGATTAGCTCTGGATTTTCAAATTTGGGTGCATCTAAGGTCAGGTTCATAAGCACTTCTGAAACTGTCCTTTTGGGCCAATCCCCAAACATGAGTATTTTCATGTGTGTTGCACAAGACAACAGAAATGTAATCGGTATGTGATACTGAACTATCAAGAACCACAAGGCCAAAGATATACTGCTGTATTCCATGACTGCTGGGTCAATTGACCCCAACCACCTTACAGCCTGAGAGCTGTAAGTCTCAGGGTATCTTCTGTGAGTAGTGGGTATGACAAACTTCTCACAGTGATGCTGAGATATTCTAGAGAAACACATAGACATATAGAAACACTCGGATGCAATTCTTTTTGTCAGACTGGTAAAGGACAGTGGGAGAATCAGAAGCAGTAGACAGACAATAGAGCATCCTTTCTCAGACCCAGATCACTTACCCAAGGTCAGGAGAATGGTTATTCCTGTCACTGATCTCATAGTTCAAGTGCAAACTGAGCTTCCAGTTCTCAGAGCTCAGGATCTGTGTCTGTTCATAGGTTTAGGGACGTCCCAGCCACAGCACACAGTCACTAGCAAGCCTCAACCAGGAAGCTTTCACTGGGGTTTCCCCAGGCAAACATCTGCTGAAGACAGAGCTGTCTCTACATTGGCTCTGCCACCACCAGCAGGATTAAACATCAACTTAGAAAGAGGGTAAGAAAGTTTTCTCCACTGTCCAGCTTTAACTCAGTGGGTTTATAGTGAAGTCGTTTTCAAAGTTTAAACTAAAATAGTATATATCTGACTGAGTCAAAATAAGTAAAACCACCCACAGGCGATTAACTGTACCTCAATTGTGGTAAATGGCAAAACCCACATTAAGCTCGTATGAAATGTCCTTTAATCAAAGAAACCTATGTTGAGCTTTGGGCTGTGAGTGGAGAAAAGAATTCCTAGTCATCTTTCCAACCAGAGCAATTAAATCACAAGCAGTAACATCACATTTAACTTAAAATGTTAGTAACATTTCTCTGGTCAAAAAAAAAAGAAAAAAAAAGACCATAATCTCAGTTTAAAAATCCATTGAGATGGTGGAAGAAAATATTTGCAACCTATACAACAAAATAACTTCACAGTTGTCTGATACTGCTGTGCTCAGCCTGACAGGAAAAGATAAAATTAGAATCCAGTGTAAGAGTCAGGTTGCACTTAACATCATATGTGAAGCAGGTCATGATTTGCCCTGTGTGTTTTGATGTGTGTGGAATACCTGTATCATTTTCTGTAACTTATTTACTACAGTGGGGTGGGGGGGCGGTCCTGTGAATGCATATGGGGCCTGGAACTTCAAATCTCCTATCCCCTTTTCCCGTTGCACACATCTGTCCAAATTGCTAACTCCAAATATGGACATGTTTACATTATGTACATTCTTTAGATGACAGGCAGCACTGTAATATTTATATATAAGCATCACCCTGAACACGTGAATGATGCCTTGTGCTACATGAGGACAGCTATGACATTTCCAGGTGATAGAAGATTTTCTGCCCCATTATAGGTGGTCACGGTCATATGTGCAATCTCATTGACAGAAACATCTTTATGTGATGTGAGTCTAGAGATATAGAATGCAACTAAATGAAGAGCTCAAAAATCAATGCATCCATCTTCAGTTATTTGTCCTAGGAAGGCACCATTCATTTTGGTAAAGAGTCTTTTCAAAAAAGAGTGATGGGCAATGGAGTATCCACATGTGTAAGAATCAAATTGGGCCCTTACCTTACACTATAAAATACTGACTCAACATAGATTAAAGGCTTACATGTATGAGGTTAGATTAGAAAAGCTAAAAGAAAACATCGTGATGAATGTCTGACATAGTACTTTACCATGTTTTTCTCAATCTGACAACAAAGCAGAAGTAATGAAATAAATAATGGACAAACGTTATTTCCTCAATATTAAAAACTTTTGTGTACCAATAAAAAAAAAAAGGGTCAGGTTGCCTGGTGCTCAGGTCTCCCCCATTGGCTGCTGGAATGATGTCTTAGCATCTTCTCAGAACATGGTTGGATGCCTCTGAAATGATACAGGAACAAATTTTTCAAATGTATTTATTTTTATTCCACTTGGGCATCTTTTAAGCATATGTTTACTCATCTTCCATGCCCATGCCTAGGGGTGATATGCATTGAGGACACTAAGGAGAAAAGAAGAGAAGGAAGAGATGGGAAGACAAGATTTGGAAAGGGAAATGAAATGAAGATATTTGACAAGAGAGGTGGAAATAAGCAGAATAGAATTTCTCTGGTTGTTCTCAAAAGTGGTTGTTATTAACAAAATGGGATAGAATAAAATTTAAATTATTCATTATCTCTGCTACAATAGCTAGGCTTATTACTTCACCATAGGAGCAAATATTTGGCCATTTAAAATTTAACTGTTAATCACTTCTATCTTCTCTTCTCACCAGGGGTCAGCTCTTTGCTCAGCATTTGGGAAGGGGTTCACTCATGTTCTTGAAGCCTAATGTGACAATATGAAGTAGAAAGCGACAAATTGAATGAAAGTAGGTTCTTACACATGTTAGTGATGACCTCAGCCTCACCCTGGAAGGAGCTTTGGTTTGCCTCTGTAACAGCCCCCTCTTGTGACTGTATATCTGACTCTTTAACTAACAGCGAGGAACCATCAGTCGGCAATCTTTCAGGGTTTGTGTTTCAAGTCCAAGGTTAGATATCTCATATCTTATGCTTCCCTCCCTCTAGTGGCAAGGCTCAGTGAAGAGCTTCTTACCACAATACTCTAAAGAGTGAATTCTTTTTACTTAATTGGGGATTTAAGAACTATTTTTGTGATGTTTTGCTTACAGAAATATTTCTAAAATCCACTTCGATCCAATTCCTTTTACTTTCCTTGGTGTCTTGTTTTTCCGAACATTTGAAAACAGTCCCTGAAACTCACATTATTCATTGCTTAACATAGTATCTGGCAGAGACCGAGCACTTAATAATAATTTGTTGGGTGAATGTGCTAATTAATATTTATTGGAAGATGTTATATGGAAGGACTCTCAGAATTACGCCAAATGAAAGCTTCCAATTTTATGGAAAACAAATGCAACAAAAGTATCCAGCAATGAATATAAATGCAGAATTATACCTATGGGCAAAATTATAATGGACAACAGAACAACTGTCACTTCCCATCTTTCCAATCAAGAAAAGATCATAAATCTAGGATAAGGCAAGCCTGCTTATGAGGATATGGCAGTGTATGGCCTGGTGGCCATGCAGTCATAATTAATCTAATACATCTTCAAAGTGGATCTATTATGCGCCTGATTACAAAGGCATAATAGTAATTCAGGCTGGTGTAAATATATAAATGAAAGAAATATTGGGATTTCTAAAAGAAATATGAAAGGTAAGAGTCATTATGTTGTCCAGTTGTATAATACAAAAGTCAGACCAATATTACAACTTTGGTCTAGTGTTTGTTACTGTACGATTCAGATGGTGTGGAGAATCCAGACTGAGCCCAGGAAACAGTAAACCTTGGGGAACTTTTTGGTTTTGTGTGTTTGTTTTTATATATCAGCCTCACTGGGATATAATTCCCATGTCATACAAGTTACCCACTTAAAGCATACAATTGAAGGCCTTTAGTACCTTCACAGAGTTCTGCAACCATCACACAGTCCATGTCAGAATAGTTCATGACCCCAAAAAGTAATCCGTACCCATCCGAAGGTATTCATCATTTACCCCCATGAAAGTCCTTGTATTAATATGTAACCACTCATCTACTGTATCTCTGATTCCATTCAGGCCTCTATAATAAACTACCATAAACTGGGTAGCTTATAAACAATAGACATTAATTTCTCACAGTTCTAGAGGCTGAAAAGTTGGAGACCAAGGCACCGGCAGATTTGGTGTCTAGTGAATGTGCACTGTCTGGTTCCTAGATGGTGACTTCTTGCTCCGTGCTCACACTGTGGAAGGGGATAGGGAATTCTCTGGACCCCCTTTTAAGAGCAGGAATCCCAACAGCCTCACCTCTTAATACCATTACCCTGAGGTTTAGGATTCAACTAATAAATTTTGGCGTGACAGAAACATTCAGACCATGGCAGTCTTTTTAGATTTTCTTTTTTCCTTTTTTAAAAAGATACAGTTTATTGGGGTGACAATTGTTAGTAAAGTTATAATGGTTTCAAGGCGCACAATTCTGTAATGCATCATCTATATGTCACATTGTGTGTTCACCACCAGAGTCAGTTCTCCTTCCATCACCATATATTTGATCCCCCTTACCCTCATCTATCCCCCCATCCCCCTTACCCTCTGGTAACCACTAAACTATTGTCTGTGTCCTGAGTTTTTGTTTCCTCATTTGTTTGTCATGTTCCTTTGTTGTTTTCAGTTTTACATACTACATAACAGTGAAATCACATGGTTCTCTACTTTTTCTGTCCGACTTATTTCTTTTAGCGAAATAATCTCAAGATTCACCCATATTTTTACAAATGACATTATTTCATCTTTTCTTATGGCAGAATAGTATTCAATTGTGTATATATGTCACATCTTCTTTATCCAATCATCTGTCGATGGCCACTTTCATTTTTTCCATGTCTTTGCCACGGTAAATGTAGATTTTTAAAATTCTGGACATTTCTTATAAATGGAGTTATGCAACATGTGGCCTCTTGAAACTGGCTTTTTTGTTTACCATAATGTTTTTAGAGTTCATCCATGTTTTAGCATGTCTCAGTACTTCATTACTATTTAATGCCCAATACTAGTTGACAGTGTGGATGTATACCATTTTTTATTTTTCACTTCATCAAAACAACCAGCTAATTTGGGTTGTTTTCACTCTTTGGCTATGAGCAGTCATGGACAAGTTTTTGTGTGCACATATGTTGTCATTTTTCTTTGGTGTATATGTAGAAGTAGAGTTGCTGGATCATATGATAACTTTATGTTTCATGGTTTGAACAAGTTTCAGACCATTTTCCATTCTGGCTGCACCATTTTACACACTCATAGAAATGTGAGGAGGTTTCATTCCTGTATAGTCTCACCAAGTCTTTCTATTTTCTGTCTTTTTGATTAAGACATCTTAGAGGCTATATTTGTGAAGTAGCATTTTCCTGTGATTCGGATGAAGAGATGGTGTTTGTAGCATTTATTTTTTACTAGAATGAGGAAGTTTTCTCTTACATTTGAATTGCTAAGAATTTACTTTTTAGATATGACTTAATTTTTTATTATACATCAAGTATTTTTCACTATTGAGATTGTAAATAATGTTTTTATTCATGTGGATTATTTCTTCGATTGATTTAGAATGTTAGAGATTACGTAAACCCAATTTCGTTATGATATCTTATATTCATATAATCTGCTAATTCAATTTGCTAATATAGTTTTAGAAGTTTTGAACCTGTGTTCATTGGTTATTTTTATTCTTTCATTCATTCATTTGTTCGTTCATTCATTTATTTATTTCACTAAAGCCAGTTACTTTTTAAAAATTAGTTTCATGTGTACAGAACAACATAGTGGTAGACATTTATATAACTCACAAAGTGATCAGCCCAATAAGTGTATTATTTATCTGAGACTGTACATAATTATTAAAGTATTATTGCTTTTATTCCCTATGCTGTAATATATGTCCCCATCACTATTTTTTAAAATTTTTAAAAATTATAGTTGATATTCAATATTATTTTTCATTAGTTTCAGGTGTACTGCATAGTTGTTAGACATGTATAAATTTATGAGGTAATTGCCCCATAAGTCTGGTACCCATGTGACAATACATAGTTTTTACAATATTAACTACATTCCCCATACTATATATCACCATGACTTGTTTAGTCACTAATCATCAGAGATGTGCAAATTAAAACCACAACGAGGTATCACTTGTCACACTGTTCATCATCAATACATCAACAAGCAACTGTTGGAGAATATGTGGAGGAAGGGGAGTCCTTGTGCAGTGTTGGTGGAATTGCACATTGGTGTAGCCACTACAGAAAACAGTATAGAGTTATTCAAAAAATGAAAAATACAGCTACCTTATCACCCAGCAATTCCATTCCTGGTTAGTTATCCAAAAAAATCCGAAACACTAATTTGAATAGATATATGCACCCCTATGTTCACTGCAGCATTATTTACAGTAGATATGTAATATTATATTTAAAAAACATTCTTAATTCATAGTTTAATATCAAGATTATTCTGTCCTTGTAAAATGTTTCCACTTTTTTCCCCCTTTATTTAAGTAAATTTGGTGCACCAGTTGGATCATGACAGTTTATGCTATGATAATGATCAACTCCAAAATCTCAGTAGTTAAAAGAAACAGTTGTTTATTTCTTACATATACCTTTCTTACACATACATACATGAATCAAGGTGATGCTCCGGTCAGTTTATTATATGTGATGACTAACTTTTGAACCTTCTTATCCATACACAATTCAACAATCCTTACAGCCGAAAAGCAAAGATTAAAAGTTAAGCTGGACAATTAAATGTCTCTATCATGAAAAACAGATACCGTTTATACTCATACTTTTTTAGCCCAAGCAAGTCTTATGACCACGTCTCTTCAGAAGGGTTGCAATTCTCCAGGTTGCTGGGAGGAGAGGGGAACTGGATGTTAATGAATAGTAGTTGCGTGCTCCACAGTCAGCCTTTGAACTCATAACTGAGAATTCATTTTCTTTCTTCTCTCCATGCAGCAGACAGGGACTCCTTCTGAGGCAGGATAGGTAGCCTAGGAAATTCATAACCCTGTCTCGGGTAAAGCATGAGGCACCTCACTGGTTACACAGGTAACAAGTGACTGTATCCAGTACCTGCAGCAGGAGAAAAGCAAGAACCAGTTTCATCCAGCTGGGCTGAATCCTATGACCAGGACCAGACCGTTAACTATTTACAATGTCATTATAATCTCATTTACATTGTGGTTATTATTACTCCCATGATGCTCTGATGACATGACAGTTCTGTGGAATTAAATAAGAAAGGAAAATACGAAACAGAGGATCCTGCTTAAGAGTAGGAGATGAATTAACCATGTCAATAGGATGTCACCAATTCCCACCCTAGGAGGTATAAAAACCCCTGATGGTGACTTCCTCTGTGATTGTTGTTCTCTGAGTTCCCCCTGCACTTTAATCTCAAGTGTGTACTTTGGTTTTCAATAAAACCACTTTCACTTTCCTGCACCTGTCTTTCTCCTGAATTCTTTCTTCTGTGGAAAGAAGAACCCAGTCACCGCTGCCCTGGGTTGAGTCCTCTCTTGGACACGCCCGTGAGCCTCTGGTGACACTTCTGCATAGAGGCAACTTAGGATCCACTTTCAGCGACTCCTTCTGATCAAAGGCGTGGTCTCTGATTGATATTCTGTAGTTTTCCCCAGGTCTCGATGTAGATCCTTTGGTGTCAAGATCTATAAGAGGCAAATAAGCAGAAAATGAGCAAATCAACTAAAGGCAATAAACTGTCTCCTCCACGTACCCAGTAAATTATTATGGAGCAGTTCGGGAGTACATTGTACAGTTTGTTTTGCAAATAAGAATGAAGAGAGACAGACACACCGTGTTGATCTGAAGCAAGTCTGCCATACAGGGAGGCGCTCGTTATGACATTCCTTTCCCTGTTTCGATGAAATTGTGCTTTCAGCAAGGAGCTCTCTTGCTCCTTGTTTTCCACATTCTCTGGCTCAGCCCAATGGGAAAGATTCTTCCGTTATCTTCTTTGGCCATTTGTTAAAGACTATACCTTCCCTGGGGATAAATCTTTTTCCCAGCCCATTCTCTACCTGAGTTTCTTAAGAGTGAAAGAATCATTTGGAATCTCTAAAGATCGTAGTTTGTTTTTGCTAAAACTTCTTTTGACTGTACAGAACTTTAAAAAAATTGGTTGCCTTCTTATCTGTTTGATTTTTGTAAGAGTCATATATTTATGTATAAAAAATATGCAGTGAGCCAGTCTGGCCATGACCATGTTGCTCATAACAGGAGGATGGCCGAAAGCTAGACCCTCTTGCTGAGGTCAGTGCTGCTTGGACTGAGGTTCGTCTAACTCACTCAGCACCAGCACTGTACTCAGACCTTTCCCCTTCAACAACGAGCAGGTCTAGGCAGGATTGAAACGGGAGGTTTCATGCAGTGGTCAAGGTGTGCTGGGATCTTGAGGGCACTTAAAGTTGTCAATCCTTTCACCCACATAGTCACCGTGGTTTCTAGAATTTCGCCATGAGCAGACTCAAAATTTTTTTTAATTGTGTAGAATCTCAGATTGGACTATGAAAAAAACTCAGAAAATTAATTTGTGTCTATGAAATTTGTTTTTATACAATAACATATATAAACATATAAAATAATAAAATGCATTATTATATTTGTAAGAACTGTTAAAATTACCATAATATTGCAAGAGAAATATGGATGGTTTCTAGAGCTATTCTGATCTGAAAATCCAACAATTGAAGATGAGAATTAGAAAACTACTCCTTAATAACAAAACAAAACAAAACGAAAAACTATTCCTGATTTTCCTGAAGTAAATGGGCTCATTCAATCTAACTGTTTAAGAATGATTTGAAAAGATGATTGTGATTTGTTTTAACCCATGATACAAACATATTACCTGGAATCTCAGGGAACAATGCTGTTTTATACAGTGAGCTCTAATACGTGGCATTTTTTTATAAAAGGAAAGTTTGCCTTAGAAGGTCTCAGCTGTGCTACCACACACGGTGCCAGCCTCCTTCCTGTCTGTGGTTCCTGGGTTTATCCTAAGCCTCTGAGCAGGTGGCTGCTTATGGAGCTCTTAGGTTTTTGTTAACCTTCCTCCTCATTTCTGTTACTGTGGGTATCGAGAGCACAGAAGTACTTCGCTGAGTCTGCCAGTTGTAAGGGAGAGATGGTGAGGCTGATGAACTTTTTTGCCTTTTGGAAATTCACAGAGTAGCGATCCAGCTTTACATTTTCCTTATTATTGTTCTGATAGAGAAGGAAAAGCATCTGTCCACTGGAAAGCTGTTTGTACCAGTGCAAATTATAAGCAATCCATTGGGTTTCATATGTGCAGTCCAATGTGACAGCTCCTCCTTCCTGCACTGTTACTGTCGTCTGAGCTTGGGTTACTTTGTCAGCCATGCTGAAGCCTGTGGATAAAACAAGACAAGGTTTTGCTCACAAATGTCTCAGATGGGTCATGAGAAACATGTTACAATATAAAAACAAAGAAAAGAATCAATAGTGTTTCATTTTCTCCCCTCTTTTCCCTCCTAATATTCCCACTAGTTACAACTTTCATAGTTCTATCCTTGAGCCTAAGAGAAAGCTGAGGCCCCATGTTTAGTCCCACACATACTGAAGCTAAAGAAGACCACGAATGCCCACAGCAGGCCATGACAGAGCATGATAGAAATTCTTTCCTGGTTGAAGTTTCTCTTGTTCTCACATTAGCCCAGAGACCAGATCTTCACTGAGTGCCTGAGTGACGAATTCCTGGGGTTGTCAGGTGTTTCTACCCCCCAACAGGAAGTCAAGTTCATAAGTAGGATGTTACACTGCTCTATTCATCTACCCCACCCCAACCTCTCCATTGCGTTGATGTTTTCTGTAGCAATACACTTGAAAACTGTGTATTATATCTAGCAAGGTACAGGAATAAATTTAATTATCTTTTTGTTATGAATTCTCACTTGACACCATTGTGATCAGAGACTATATTCTGAATGATTTAAATTCTTTGAAATTGATAAAGGCTTGTATTAATTGTTTGAGGCTTCTTATCCATAAGAGAGACAACTTTGATGAATATTCCTTCTGAGTTTGAGTAAAATATTTTTTTCTTTCTTTTTTTATTAGTTTCAGGTGCACAAGACAAAGTAATACTTAGATGTTTATCATTTATATCCCTCACACTGTGTGGACCTCCCTCCCCCCATCCACTATCCCTGTGACATCGCATCGAGCCATTACATTTCCTCTGTCTCTATTCCTAATGTTGTACTCCGCTTCTTGTAAGTATATACATATATATATATATATATATATATATATATATATATATATATATGAAATTTTAGTTGGCATTCATTATTGTTCAGCTTCAGGTGTACAGTGCAGTGATCAGGCACAGTAAAATATTTTCTGTTGTTTTCTGGTAAAATGTTCTACAAATATAAACTAGATAAAGAATATTAATTGTGTTGGTCATATTTTCTCTACATTTCTAGTGAGAGGTGTGTGTTAATACCTACTACTATGGTTATACATTTGTTCATTAATTTTTTTTCAAGAAATCAACAAATTCTACTGCTGTAATTCTTCTAACTGACTCTACCTATTTATGTTTGAAATATTTTAAAGCTATGTTATGAGGTACACATAAAAATAGAATTTTTCCACCTTCCTGGTAGATTTTGCACTTAATCATTTTGAAGTGTTGCTCTGTACGTACGTTTGAAAGAATCTCTCTTAAAATACTAGGGTCTTTACCAGCTTCCTTCTTGTACCAAGAGAAGTAATTCAAATCCTGTATGAATAACTGCAGTAACAGTCCTTTCTCTCTCCCAGACATTCAGGATCATTCAGGATTCAAGGACTCTGCACCACATAACTTTTGTTTTGCGGTGTTTTTTATTTTCTTTCTTTCCTTTTTTTGGCCATTCACCACTTTTGAGATAATAAAATCAGTTAAAGGGTCGTTTTCTGAGTTTACATTTTATTTCTAGTGCATCTGCAGGTAACTTGATGAAAACACATATGACCATCTTTTCCTTTCCCAGACTTGATGGACCCTTCTAAAAGGTCCTGGCTAACAGTATCAGCATCTATGACTGTTTTGGTGGATACAAAAGTAGTAAGAATAATTCCTTTGCACCAGCTTCCTCAGAATTATACGTAGTGAATAAAAGCATTTCAACAAATGTCTTTAAAGTTAAAATTCTATGGAGATAAAGTATTGAGAGAAGATAATAGAACACAAGTAAGAATAGTGGTTCACTAGCCTAGCATGGTTCTGACAAGTGATATCAAGCCCTGTCATCTCTAGGAATAAAAAGAAGTAGAAGACCTGAAAATAGAGGGTTCTGCAATAAAGCTATCCTTAACTTAAGTATCTAAGTTTTCTTTAAAAACTTTATTGCTTCATGAGCCACTGCAAATCTAGCTTCCTGAACTACTCTATTTTGACTATTATTGGGCACCAAGCCCTCCTTTAAAAAAACAAATTTGAACCAAAGAGTTTGTCATTGGTGCCACTGATTTATAATCAAACGACAGAAGTTCCAGTAGTTACCTGGACTTTGACTGTCTTCCTGAGTTGTAGGGCATTGCAGCAAACTCCAGTTTATAGCTGGTGGGTCAGAAGCACAGGTAAGAACCGCAGCTTATGACCATTGTCTGAGGTTGGGGTGGGAGACAGGCTTGTAGGACTGAGCCAGTAGCCTGTGGGACTTGATGCTCTATTTAGGTAAGCAATTTCAGAATTGAGTTGAATTGAATTGAATCCTCCAGACACCCAGCTGTTGTCTGGAGGATTGCTTGTTATGTAGGGAAGCCTCCCTCCACCACACTCACATGTTGAAATTTGATCCAGGAGCTCAAAAAGAACTATCTTCCCCAAAAGACTGAGTTGAGCAGGATAGGGTGCTCAGGTAGACTGCACCACTGCGCCCCACCATATACCTACTAAATAAGGCCAACCTGCCAAGACCGAGAGATGTTGCAGATCTACCTAGTACATAGAAAAACCACAGAAAGACAGCCAAAGTGAGGAGACAAAGAAACATGTTTCAAATGAAAAAATAGGAAACTCCAGAAAAAGAGATAAAGAAAACGAAGGCAAGGAATCTACCAGATATTGAGTTATAAGGATAAGGATGGTTATAAGGTTGTTCAGTGATCTCAGGGTGAAGTTCAACAAAGAGATAGGAAACATAAAAAAGGAGATGAAAACCATAAAGAAAAATCAGTCAAAAATAAAGAATACGATAAACGAAATGAAGAATATGTTAGAGTATATCAGCAATAGAATATATGAAGCAGAGGATCAAACAGTGATTTAAAAGACAAGTAGCAGAAAACACCCAAACAAAACAGCAAAAAGAAAAAACTGAATACAAAAAAAAAAAAATGAGGGTAATTTAAGAAGCCTTTGGAACAACATCAAGCTTTCCAACATTCGTATCATAATGGCACTGGAAGGAAAAGAGAGAGAGCAAGGAACTGAAAACCTATTTGAACAAATAATGACTGAAAACTTTTTCATAACCTGGAGAAAGAAAGAGACATACAAGCCCAGAAAGCACAGCGAGTCCCAAACAAGTTGATCCCAAAGAGGCCCACACCAAGACATGTCATAATTAAAATGCCAAAGATTAAAGACAAAGAAAGAATCTTAAAAGCAGCAAGAGAAAAGCAGTTAGTTGTCTATAAGAAGCTCCCTTAAGACTGTCAACTGATTTTGCAACTGAAACTTTGCAAGCCAGAGGGGAGTGGCAAAAAATATTCAGTGAGGAAAAGCTGGACCTACCACCCAGTTTACCCTACACAACAAAACTATTATCTAGAATTGAAAGACAGATAAAGAGCTCTTCAAACAAGCAAAAGCTAAAGGAGTTCATCACCACAAAACAAGTGTTACAAGGAATCTTACCGGGACTACTTTAAGAAGAAAAAAATAAGATAAACAGTATGAATAATAAAGTGGCAATAACTACATAGCTATCAACAATTACTTTAAATATAAATGGATTAAATGATCCAATCAAAGGATGGGATGGCTGAATGGATAAGGAAACAAGACCTTTACATATGCTGCCTACAAGAGACTGACTTTAGATCAACAGATACACACAGATTGAAAGTAAAGGGATGAAGAAAGATGTTTTATGAAAATGGAAAGAAAAACCAAGCAAAAGAGCTGGGGTAGCAATATTATACCATACAAAATAGACTTTAAAAAAAGGCTATGACAAGAGACACAGAAGGACCCAGTAATCCTACTTCTCAGTGTTTATCCAAAGAAACCCAAAATGCTACTTTGAGGGGATGTGGGCCTCCATATGTTCATTGCAGCATTGTTTACAATGGCCAAGATATAGAGGCAGCCTGGATGTCAGCGGATGAGTGAATGGATAAAGAGGAGGTGGTACATAGTATATATACAATAGAATATCGCTCAGCTGTGGAAAGGAACAAATATGCAATACACAATACAATATACAATAGAATATTGCCATTTGCAGTGGCATGGATGGTCCTGGAGGGTATTGTGCTGAGTGGAGTGTGTCAGACAGAGAAAAAACAGATGAAATGTAATTTATATGTGGAATTTAAGCAACATAATAAACAGACAAACAAAAGGGAAGCAAACTCATTGATACAGAGAACATTTTGGTGATTGCCAGATGGGGGGGTTGGTGAAAAAGGGAAAGGAATTTAGAAGTAGAAATTTGTTGTTACACAGTACTTTGTGTAATTGTAGGGTATAGCATATGGAAATAGTCAATAATATTGTAATAAGTATGTGTGGTGTCAGATGGTACCAGATTTATCTGGGTGATAGATGAAAGAGGGGTTGGGGTTACAAAATAGTCATAGAAATATAAAGTAAAACATAAGGAATATTGTCAATGATATGGTAATAATTATATATAGTGCCAGGTGGGTACTACACTGGTCAGGAGGATCACTTCGCAAATTATACAAATGTCTAACAACTATGCTGTACACCTGAAATTAATATAGAATACTACTGAATGTCAACTCTAATTGAAAAATTAAAAAGGAGGAAAAAATGTGAAGGGGTACAAATTGCCAGGTATGAAACAAGCAAGTCATGGAGCTGTAACGTACAGCATAGGGGACATAGTCAATAATGTAGTGACAGCATGGTACAGTGTCAGATAGTTGCTGGACTTCTCATGGTGATCACTTCTTTAAGAATATAAATGTTGAATAACTATGATGTACACCTGAAACTAATATAATATTATATGTTTGGTATATTTTAACAGAAATATTTAGAAAAATAGAACTTAAGATCAGAGAAGGTGTTTATTACCCCTCTCTCAGCACTGCCATGTCTGAGTTCTTTTTGCTCTGAGAGGTACAGGACAGATGAATAACTGTTTTGAGTAAGCAGACATTCTACTACAACACAAAAGTCAGCCATCCCTTCTTGGAAGTGCCCAGATCTCTGCATATGATTGTCTTGGGCACTCCCATTCCTTTGCCTGTTGCAGGGGACATTGGAGTGTCCTGAAACACTCATTCCTCTACCCCATGAAATGGGAAGGGAGGTGCGTCTTATCTTGAACACTGTGCTCTTTACAAAGCTGATACACACTCCCCACTAAAGCTCCTTATACAGGCTGGGAGGAAAGGGGATGCTGGGATGAGAGTTGGCAGTAGCAGGGTGTCCTTGTTCCTGTAGCCTGGGGGAGTTGTTGGTGACCTTTGATGGTGGCTTCTATTATTCGGTAACATGTTAGAACCTCTTTGTCTCAACATAGGGGCAACATCACTCAGAATCCTGATACACATGCGTTTATTATTTATTAAATAGTATAGCACCTTCTCTGGTCAGGGCCCTGTGATATTTGCTATGTTAGATACAAAAGAAATATAAGAAATTTAAGCTGTTGGTGTACCTGGCTCTGTGTTGTCATCGGCATGTTTATTTTGATCCAGCCCTTCTGCGAATACAACATATGTCACTTGATTATGTTCAAACATACACTACTTAATACATGTTTATTCCTGTGATGTTAACTGCCTCATAAGCATACAAATTTTTGCTTTTTATACTTTCTGATTCATAGTCCACCATTTTTTTAGATTTTTTTTGTTTTTGGAGTTCTAGTTAGTGTCCTGATTTCAATTATTCAGTGAAATTTAATGTTTTAAAAATTATGTCGCTCGAAATTCAGATAGATTTTTCTCTTTAGGAAAAGTATGCAATGTATGTGCCACTTTATCTTAAGTTCTTGATATATAAACTAGGTAATTAATGAATGTTGCTTTGCTTTCAAAACAAAAATCTGCCGAGATTTGAAGATGATAGTCAATTTTAGGATTGTGGATTGAAAACATTCATTGAATGCAGTTTGAGATGTTTTTTCCTTCAACACGGTTACCCATTTCCTTTCCGTACTTCAGTTATACTGCCCACAATTCCTAATCTTTTCAGTTTAGGGTCTGAGAGTCTCCACATGTCCCTATAGCAGTGAGTGGGGTATAAGCTCTGAGGTTTTGTTCTTACAGTTTTTATTGTTCCTTTCACAATGGGTGTTCTGAGTACACAGAAGTACTACCCCTAGTCTCCTGCCTACAGCTGAGATGATGAAAATGACAGTCCCAGATGATTTCTGTAAGTTCACAGAAAACTGTCTATTCCTAGAGGCTCTTGAACTTAGAAAAATTCCTTGAGATATCTTCCCACTGGGATGACACAAAAACCAAGAAAGAAAATAAGTTGGATTACCTGCAAAGTATTTGCAATTCAGAGCACTTGTGTAATACGAGTGTACGCTTAGTATAATTACAAATACGTACTATGGACACTGAGAAAGAAGATTCCTACCAAAAAGGAATCCTTGGGGTTAACCAGACTGAAATTAAAAACAAACAAAAACAGGAAACTAACAAAGACTACCACATATTTCTAAACAAGGGACAACACGCAAGCCGTGCTTCAAAGAGAAGTCTTCACTGAACTGCCTGCTTCCTGCACCAACCAGCCTGCCTACACTCTGTTTCTGCAAAATGAGTCAACCACTATAAAATAGTTCCTGGGATTTATTTTAACCAATACAACTGAGACTTTCCCCGTCCAATCAGATCTATGAAGCCATATTCCTCTGTCAGCATGTTCACTAACCAACCACTAATCGGAGCAGCTCTATTCTGACCATTCAGGACAATTCTTTTTGGAAAAATCAAATGTGAGGATTTGGAGTTCTCATTTGCATGAGGACAGACAAATCAGGGATGAGGGGTGGGGACTACTATTATACAGAGGGTACCAAAAAAATGTGTATACATTTTAAGAAAGGAAAGACTGTATTAAAATTGTAGTACAATGAACGATGCTAGCATTCATTTAATTAATCCCATCTTTTCAGTGAACATCATATTACACATTGCTACTGTATTTCACTTCAACTTCTAAAAGTTATACATAGATAACATCTCTTAAAAGGTGGATATTGTAATTGGCACTCTTGCTATACATCAGCCTCAATCTGGGTAAGAGAGCACAGTTTCCCTTTCCACCAAATACAGAAGACTGTGTTTCCCTAGCTGGAGCTGAAATACCTGGAGCTGAAACACTAAAAAAGTCTTGCCAGACCAGAGCAGCCAAAGCAAAGCAGACTGGCCCAGAACAGGCAGAAGTGAGGGGACTGGAGCAGGTGGAACAGACCAGGGCTGCCCTGAACCAGAGCGGCCGTGACCCAGGGCCGCCTCACACACATGCTGTTCCTCAGCTGCGCTCCTTCATAGTTCAGCTGTAACACTGATGAGCCATTTCACAGTCGTGCTGTGTCACAATTGAGCTGTATGCACTGAATAAAGCTGTCTTCTTCACTACACCCCAAACTGGGGATTCCTCTTGGTGCTGAAATGGTGCCAATGTCTATCAGTTGATAATACTCTGTATTTTACGTAAGTGTACGTCAAGAGCATTTCCATGTTGTTTTTGTCTTACTAGCTCATGAAATGATTGTACAGCATTCAGTCTAATTTCTCTAAATGGTTAAAAATGTTTACTAATGTATTTTCTTACCTAAAAGTTTTTTCCTACTTAAAATTAGTCCTCAATTTAAATTCTGTAAATAAATCAAATATATGAAATATTTAATGAATTTAAAATCACTTTCCAAGTCATTCACGTATGTAAAGGGTTGTACCCATACATCATATTGTTTTAATACCAACAGAATACAAAAATAACAATTTTCCCACAACTGAAGTTGAGGGAATTACATACTACTTTCCTTAACTTATTTTATGCTGTCGTGAACAGTCTCCCATAGTTCAATTTTTTAAAAGTCAGCTTTAAGCAGATCTTTGACAACTGTTTTCTAACCAAAATATTTATTACCCTTTAATACAATTTCTTTTTGTAAAAGAAAACATTGTCAAAAATCTGATTTTCTGTCAACAGTTTGCTTCTTATGTTACAAAAACAGTTACAGGGATGTAAAGGACAGCCTAGGGATTATGTCAGTAATATTTTAATAACAATGTAAGGTGTCATATGATCACCCTGACTTAGCAGGGTGATCACTTACTAAGTTATATAAATGTATCATCTCTACGGTATACACCTGAAACTAATATGATATCATATGTCAACTGTGACTGAAAAATAAAAGGAAAATAAATAAATAAAATAAACAAGTAAAATATCTGATGTGCTGTCTCTTTCCAAGCCCCGCTTACTGACTGGTGCAGTCACTCAGCAGGCAGTGAGGCTGGTGGTGCCGGCTTCCCCGTGAACTGCAGGAGCTGGCGGGTTCCTGCTTGGAAGCCAAAAGGTGCTGGTGCTGCCTCAGACTTGAATAAGGCTCTAAATCTTCCTTCCTCTTTTACAACTTATCCAACATCAGTGCAAACAAAGATGCTAGCCTTTGCACAGATCCCATTGATGGTGACAGTCAGTTAGAAGCATGACTGGAATTATTGCAGTCAATGGTATTTGTCAAGAAGTCAGCCCCACAATTCTACTCATATCCACCTGGAAAGGTAAGCGATGCCACAGGAGCATGGTAATAGTCATCTAAGCAGTTTCTCTTTCTTCGCCCTCCACCTAATGCTGGACCTCTTCCTCTTGCCTTTAGTCTTCTGAGGAATTGCCTCTGTTTCTATTCACATCGTGACAGTGCCCAGTGGCCCATGGCCGAGAGCTCAGGAAAGAGTGAGCACCTCAGCGCCCCTTTGTCCTCTAGTGGTTGGACTTGCTGAGCATGCACTTCAGTGCTTGGCATGGTGCCCAGGGATCCCTGGTCAAAGAAGCCTTTCCTGGGTCCTGGGATTATTATTTTGGCCTGTGTGGTGTAAAAGAGATCCTCAGATATTGATAGAAAGATCCTTTGAGGTCAAAGTAGTTATTGCAAAATAGAAAAAGACATTTACCATTTGCTGAGCATCCAGAACATGCCAGGCTCTCAACACACATGTTAAAGCCACGTCTCATAATAGCTTGTAGAGTTATCACTATTTCAAGAATGGTTCACTTTTTGAAGTATGGGAATTGGGACTACAACGCATGTAACATAAGAATCTGTTTGTGTGTGTTGGAGGAGTGGGTGTAAAAACTTCCAGGTTTTTATTCTACATACTTACATAATATCTTGAGGGCTTTTTTTTAGGTGATGAAACGTTTCATTTACATACCTTCAGTCTTTTATAATGAGAAAGGATTTGTCTTGTATTTTTGCATACATTTAGGTTTTTTTTAAATCAATGAGTCTGTTAGTTTTTTATTTTAAAATATTTAACATTCTTCAGGTGTAATGCAGAATGTGGGACTCTATCATTTTGATCAAGATCCTCTCTCACATTGTCAAATATCTAAACCCTAGGAGAGCTCCCAAGTCCCTCTCTACGGCTGGCTACATGAATGCCTTTGATTAGGAGAAAATATGGGAATTCAGATTTATCAACTGGGAATGGGAAGGCTTAGATGTGACCATATGAAAATTAAACTATCCCTCATTACAGGAGAATAAACAAATTTAAAAGAGAAAACATATTTGGAAAATATATGTACAATATATATAATGGGCAAAGAAGTATTCATATTGTTGAAATAATTTATATGAGTAAACAAGAGAAAGACAATCTATGAAAGTGACAACAGAAGGGGTAAGTTGTACAAGTGCCCTAGTAATCAGGAATACAGGAATAAAAATACCAGTGAAATATCTTCAAGTTACCTAAATATAAAAAGATTGCTAAAAGTGTTAACCAAAATGCTGTGAAATAGGTTTCTTATATCCTGTTGTTGGCAGTGTAGATTTTAGAGCCATTTTGGAAGACAACTTTTCATTATGTATAAAAATACAAAATAGGCATATCCTTTAGTCTAGCAATTTCACTTCTAAGAAAAAAATATACATATATATATCACCAAAAAATGTACACACATTTTAAGAAAGGGAAAACTATTAAATTGTAATAATATATACTGATAACAAAAGATGAATACAAGTCATGTTTGACTTCTGCAATCACAAGAGGTGCTCAAAGTGGTTACCATCAGCATAATTTTAATACAATTTATTCCATATATTTGTATATATATATATCTTCATATATATATACACACACATAAACACACACACTCACACACATATATATACACTCATGGTATAGGTAGATGTATAAATGGACAGATATATACACATGCATATTTATTTAATACAGATTATAATAACTAAGATAGCTAAAAATGAAATTATTAATAATTGAACAAGTTAATTGAATTATTATATAAACATACTATAAAGTTCACGTATATGTATATATACATAAGCAAATTAAAAAACTTTTTAAATTAAAAATATAAAAACAAATTCAGAAAAATACACACCTATGATCCAATTTATGTTAAGACATTGGGTCGATATTTATATGAGTATCCTTGGATATGGAAAGAAATGTGATTGTCAGGACACACTCCAAAATGTCAAACTGGGTTATTATACGAGCTAAAGTGAAATCTAATGGAGGTGGGGACAGTCAGTTTTGAACTTCCAGGTTTTTACTCTACATACTTATGTAATATCTTGAGGAGTTTTTTTTTTAGGTGCTGAAATAATTTATTTAAATACCTTCACTCTTTTACAATGAGAAAGGATTTGTGTTGTATTTTTGTGTAACAGTAGAAGTCTTACAACATATATTTTAAAAATTAAATTAATATCTACATATTTGCCCCTATTTTATTACTTCACCTAAATCATCTATATACCGAGTGTGTACGCTTCTAATAAGTAACAAAGAAAATTTCCAATTTTTCTTGAGGACAAATAAACCAATTTCTGAAATTCATTTCAATTTTTGAGAAGTTGAAATAGCCAATATAATGCAAAATCCACAGCCTGGTTTCTTCCCTAGGTCCAAAGGAAGAAAACATTGGGGAAAACCAATGGTTATTCTCGCCTGTTTTAGTGAGACTAAGTTAAAAGGAACAATTGGTTAAAGCAAAGAGTATGGCAAATTCTCATTCCCTTTCCCTTTCATTGCATTCTGTCATTCTCAGTTTCCTTGCAAGCTTTTTAATCCCTTCAATAATGTAAGTGCTTCTTCCTCTTTTTCATTCTGCTTTCATTCTTTGCTCACTATCTTCTCTTTACTTATTATGCTTTTGTTTCTCTTTTACTTTTCTTCTTCTTCTATTGGGCTTCTGCGAATTCTCGTGCACTGGCCTCTTTAGATGCTGCTGCAGCTTCCTTTCCCCTCAGGGAGATACTGAACAGGTGCAGCCCCATCCCTCCCACTGTGGGTCTCTCACGATGCAGTAGTACACAGCAGAGTCTCTCACGGTAACCTGGGGCAGGATCAAGGTACTGGACTTTCTGTCTGTTGTGATGATCAGAGTGGCCATTCCATTGGTTTCATTACGCTTCAGACCATGAATCAAATACTCTGGACCCTGGTGGGGAGTCTGTCGATACCAGTATATGTACTCATTACCACTGATTGTGGAGTGGTTACAGGGCAGCTGCACAGGTTTTCCTTCAGTACTCTCCATTGCGTCTGGCTGTCTGGACTTAGCATCACCCATAATACCTGAGGGGTTGAGAAACAATAGATTAGCTCTGGATTGTCAAATCTGGGTGCATCTAAGGTCAGATTCATAAGCACTCCTGTTACTGTCCTTTCGGGCCAATCCCCATACATGAGCATTTTCATGTGTGTTGCACAAGACAACAGAAATATAATCGGTATGTGATACTGAACTATCAAGAACCACAAGGCCAAAGATATACTGCTGTATTCCATGGCCGCTGGGTCAATTGACCCCAAATTCCTTACAGCCTGAGAGCTATGAATCTCAGGGTATCTTCTGTGAGTAGTGGGTATGACAAACTTCTCACAGTGATGCTGAGATATTCTAGAGAAACACATAGACATATAGAAACACTCGGATGCAATTCTTTTTGTCAGACTGGTAAAGGACAGTGGGAGAATCAGAAGCAGTAGATAGACAGCAGAGCATTCTTTCTCAGACCCAGATCACTTACCCAAGGTCAGGAGAATGATTATTCCTGTCACTGATCTCATAGTTCAAGTGAAATCTGGGGTTGCAGGTGTCAGAGCTCAGGATCTGTGTCTGTTCATAGGTTTAGGGACGTCCCAGCCACAGCAGAGCAGCCACTAGCAAGCCTCAACCAGGAAGCTTTCAATGGGGTTTCCCCAGGCAAACATCTGCTGAAGACAGAGCTGTCTCTACATTGGCTCTGCCACCACCAGCAGGATTAAACATCAACTTAGAAAGAGGGTAAGATAGGTTTCTCCACTGTCCAGCTTTAATTCAGTGGGTTTACACTGAGGTCATTTTCAAAGTTTAAACTGAAACAATTTATGTCTGAGTGAGTCAGAATAAGTAAAACCACCCATAGGAGATTAACTGTCCCTCATTTGTGGTACATGGCAAAACCCACCGTTGAAGTGGTATGAAATGTCCTTTAACCAAAGAAACCTATGTTGAGCTCTGGACTGTGAGGGAAGAAGAGAATTCCTAGTCATCTTTCAAACCAGAGCAAGTAAGTCTCAAGAGCAGTAATATAACATTTAACTTAAAATAGTAACATTTCTCTGGTCAAAAACAAAAAACACATTATCTCAGTTTAAAATCCAGTGATATTGTGGAAGAAAATATTTGCAACCTATATGACAAAAATGACTTCACAGTTGTCTGATACCGCTGTGCTCAGCCTGACAGGAAAGATAAAATTCGAACCCCGTTTAAGAGTCAGGTCACCTGGTGCTCAGGTCTCCCCTACTGGCTCCCGGAATGATGTCTTAGCATCTAGCATGGACATGGTTGGATGCCTCTGAACTGGTACAGGAACGATGACTTCAAATGTACTGATTGCTATTCCACTTAGGCATCTTTTAAACACGTGATTACTTATCTCCATGCCCATGCCTAAGGGTGATGTGCTGAGGACACTAAGGAGAAAAGAAGAGAAGGAAGAGATGGGAAGACAAGATTTGGAAAGGGAAATGACATGAAGATATTTGACAAGAGAGGTGGAAATAAACACAATAGAATATCTCTGGTTTTTCTCAAAAGTCGTTGTTATTAACAAATTTGATTGAATAAATTTAAATTATTCATTGTCTCTACTACAATAACTAGGCTTATTACTTCACTAGAGGAATAAATGTTTGGCCATTTATAATTAAGCTATTGATCACTTCTATCTTTTCTTCTCATGAGGGGTAGGTTCTTTATTCTGCCTTTGGGAAAAGGCTCACTCATGTCCTTGAAGCCTAATGTGACAATGTGAAGTACAAGGTGACAAAGTGAATGAAAGTAAATCCTTACACTTGTTAGTGATGACCTCATCCTCACCCTGGAAGGAGCTTTGGTTTGCCTCTGTAACAGCCCCCTCTTGTGACTGTACATCTGACTCCTTAACTTACAGCGAGGAACCATCAGTCGGCAATCTTTCAGGGTTTGTGTTTTCAGTCTAAGGTTAGATATCTCATATCTGCTGTTTCCCTCCCTCTAGTGGCAAGGCTCAGTGAAGAGCTTCCCAGCACAATACTATAAAGAGTTAATTCATTTTAGTCAATTTGCGATTTTAGAACTATTTTGTGATGTTTTGCTTACAGAAATATTTCTAAAATCCACCTGCATCAAATTCCTTTAACTTTCCTACTGTCTTGTTCCCGAACATTTGAAGACAGTCCCTGAAATTCACATTATTCATTGCTTATCTTAGAATTTGGCAGAGACCGAGCACTTAATAATAATTTGTTAGGTGAATGTGTTAATTAATATTTATTAGGAGATGTTATATGTAAGGACTCTCAAAATTATGCCAAATAAAAGCTTCCAATTTTCCCGGAAAACAAATGGAACAAAAGTATCCAGCAGTGAAGGTAAATGCAGAATTATACCTGTGGGCAAAATTCCAATAGACAGTGGAATAACTCTCACTCCCCATCTTTCCAATCAAGAAAAGATCATAAATGTAGGGTAAAGCAAGCCTGTTATGAGGATATGGCAGTGTATGGCCTGCTGGTCATGCAGTCATAATTAATCTAATACATCTTCAAAGTGGATCTATTATGCACCTGATTACAAAGTCATAATAGTAATTCAGGCTGGTGTAAATATATAAATGAAAGAAATATTGGGATTGCCAAAAGAAATATGAAAGGTAAGAGTCATTATGTTGTCCAGTTGTATAATACAAAAGTCAGACCAATATTACAACTTTAGATCTAGTGTTTGTTACTGTACAATTCAGATGGTATGGAGAATCCAGACTAAGTCCAGGAAACAACGAACATTGTGGAACTTTTTGTTTTTTTGTGTGTTTTTTTAAAAATAATATTCTTGTTGGAATATAACTCACATATCGTACAATTCACCCATTTAAAACATACAATTCAAAGGCCTTTTGTATATTCACAGAGTTGTGCAACCATCACCCCATCCATGTTAGCATATTTCATGACCCCAAAAAGGAACCTGTACCCTTCAGCAGTTACTCACCATTTCCCCCCACGAAAGTCCTTCTATTAACATATAACCACTTATCTACTTTATCTCTTAGTCCGTTCAGGCCACTATAATAAACTACCATAAACTGGGTAGCTTATAAACAATAGACACTTATTTCTCATGGATTTAGAGGCTGAGAAGTTGTAGACCAAGGCACTGGCAGATTTGGTGTCTAGTGAACGTGCACTGTCTGGTTCCTAGATGGTGACTTCTTGCTGCGTGCTCACACTGTGGAAGGGGATCGGGAACTCTCTGGACCTCCTCTTAAGAGCAGGAATCCCAACAGTCTCACCCCTTAACACCATCACCTTTGAGGTTTAAGGATTTAAGTAATAAATTTTGGGGTGACACAAACATTCAGACCATTGCTGTCTTTATAGATTTTCTTTTTTACTTTTTTTAATTAAAGTTTATTGGGGTGACAATTGTTAGTAAAGTTACATAGTAAAGTTACGTAGGTTTCAGAGGTACAATTCTGTAATGCGTCATTTATATATCACATTGTATGTCTGTTTTCCTTCCATCACTATATATTTGATCCTTTTTACATACATCCACCAGCCCTTTTGCCCCTTATCCTCTGGTAACCACTAAACTATTGTCTGTGTCCTGAGTTTTTGTTTCCTCATTTGTTTGTCTTGTTTCTTTGTTGCTTTCAGTTTTATATACCACATAACAGTGAAATCACATGGTTCTCTACTATTTCTGTCTGACTTATTTCTCTTAGCATAATAATCACATAATAGCAAGATCCATCCATGTTGTTGCAAATGGCATTATTTCATGTTTTCTTATGGCAGAAAAGAATATATATGCCACATCTTCTTTATCTAATAATCTATCGATGGACACTGGTTTATTCCATGTCTTTGCCACTGTAAATATAGATTTTTTGTTATTCTGGACATTTCTTATAAATGGAGTTATACAATATGTGGCCTCCTGGAATTGGCTTTTTTATTTACCGTAATGTTTTTAGAGTTCATCCATGTTTTAGCATGTCTCAGTATTTCATTACTTTTTAATGCCCAATAGTAGTCGACAGTATGGATTTGCCATTTTTTAATTATCAGTTCATCAATTGATGCTAATTTGGGTTGTTTTTACTTTTTGACTGTGAGCATCATGGACAAGTTTTTGTGTGCTCATATGTTGTCATTTTTCTTGGGTGTATACATAAGACTGGAATTGTTGGATCATTTCATAACTTTATATTTCATGTTTTGAAGAACTTTCAGACCATTTTTCATTTTGGCTGCACCACTTTACACACTCATAGAAGTGTAAGGAGGTTTCATTTCTTTATAGTCTCACCAACTCTTTATTTTCTTTCTTTCTGATTAAGCCATTTTAGTAGCTGTATTTGTGAAGTAGCATTTCCCTGTGATTCTCATGAAGAGATGGTGTTTGTAGCATTTATTCTCTACCAGAATGAGGAAGTTCTCTTACTTTTGAATTGCTAATAATTTATTTTTAAAATATGACTTAATTTTTATTATACATCAAGTACACTTCACTATTGAGATGATTAAATGACATTTTTATTCCTGTTGATTATTTCTTCGATTGATTTAGAATGCTAAATAGAGATTACATAAACCCAACTTGGTTACGATATCTTATCCTTTCATAAAATCTGCTAATTCAATTTGCTAATATTTTGTTTACAAATTTTGAACCTATGTTCGTTGGTTATATTTATTTATTCATTAATTCATTTGTTCATTCATTTATTTATTTTACAAATGCCAGTTACTTTTTAAAAATTAGTTTCAGGTGTACAGAACAACATAGTGGTAGACATTTATATAACTCACAAAGTGATCACCTCAATGAGTATATTATTTATCTGAGACTGTACATAATTATTAGAATATTATTGCCTGTATTCCCTATTGTACTATATATCCCCATGAATATTATTTTACATTTTAAAATTATAGTTGGCATTCAATATTATTTTACATTAGTTACAGAAGTGCATAGTTGTTAAACATGTATAAATTTATGAGGCAATCCCCCCATAAGTCTAGTACCCATGTGACAATACATAGTTTTTACAATATTGACTACATTCCCCATACTATACTTTAAATCGCCAGGACTCTTTTAGTCACTAATCATCAGAGAAGTGCAAATTAAAACTACAATGAAATATCACCTCACACCTGTCACAATGTCCATCATCAATAT
Source organism: Rhinolophus hipposideros (assembly GCF_964194185.1). Classification (NCBI taxonomy): domain Eukaryota; kingdom Metazoa; phylum Chordata; class Mammalia; order Chiroptera; family Rhinolophidae; genus Rhinolophus; species Rhinolophus hipposideros. Next base: position 29,398,249 of record NC_138051.1, read on the forward strand.
ATCAACAAACAACAAGTGTTGGAGGGATGTGGAGTAAAGGGACCCCTTGTGCACTGTTGGTGGAATTGCACATTGAAAACAGTATAGAGTTTCCTCAAAATATGAAAAAATAGAGCTACCTTATCACCCAGCAATTCCATTCCTGGTTAGTTATCCAAAGACATTCAAAACACTAATTTGAATAGATATATGCACCACTATGTCTACTGCAGTATTATTTACAATAGATATGATAATACTATATTTAAAAAAATCTTAATGCAGATTTTAGTATCAAGATTATTCTGTCCTTGTAAAATGTTTTCTCTTTTTTTCCTGTATTTAAGTAAATTTGTTGCAACAGTTGGATCATGACAGTTTATGCTATGAAAAGAATCACCTCCAAAATCACAGTGTTTAAAAGAAACAGTTGTTTATTTCTTACACATACCTTTCTTACACACACATACATGAATCAAGGTGATGCTCCAGTCAGTTTATGTATGATGACTGACCTTTGAACCTTCATATCGATACACAATTCAACAATCACTATAGCCGAAAAAGCAGAGATTGAGAATTAAGCTGGGCAATTAAATGTCTCTATCATGAAATGACAGATGCCGTTTATACTCATACTTTTTTAGCTCAAGCAAGCCCTATGGCCATGTCTCTTCAGAAGGCTTGCAATTCTCCTGGTTGCTGGGAGGAGAGGGGAACTGGATGTTAATGAACAGTAGTTGCGTGCTCCACAGTCAGCCTTTAAACTCATAACTGAGAATTCATTTTCTTTCTTCTCCCCATGCAGCAGACAGGGACTCCTTTTGAGCCAGGATAGGTAGCCTAGGAAATTCATAACCCCGTCCGGGGTACAACGTGAAGTGCCTCACTGGTTACACAAGTAACAAGTGACTGTATCCAGTACCTGCAGCAGGAGAAAAGCAAGAACCACTTTCATCCAGCTGGGCTGAATCCTATGACCGCGACCAGACCTTTAGCTAATTATAATGTTATTATAATCTCATTTACATTGTGGTCATTAAATCCCATCATGCTCTGATGACATGACAGTTCTGTAATTAAAGGAAAGTTCAAAACAGAGGGTCATGCTTAAGGGTAGGAGATGAATGAACCACGTCAATCGGATGTCACCAATTCCCATCCTAGGAGGCATAAGAAACCCTCATGGTGACTTCCTCTGTGACTGTTGTTCTCTGAGATCCTCCGCACTCTACTTTTAAGTGTGTACTTTGATTTTCAGTAAATCTCTTTCACTTTCCTGCACCTGTCTTGCTCTTGAATTCTTTCTTCTGTGGAAAGAAGAACCCCATCACTGCTGCCCTGAGTTGAGTCTTCTCTTGGACATCCCCGTGAGCCTCTGGTGACACTTCTGCAAGGGAGACAACTTAGGATCCACTTTCAGTGACTCTTTCTGATCAAAGGCGTGGTCTCTGATTGATATTCTGTAGTCTTCCCCAGGTCTTGATGTCGATCCTTTGGAGTCAAGATCTATAAGAGGCAAATAAGCAGAAAATAAGCAAATAAACTAAAAGAAATAAAGTGTCTCCTCCAGGCATTCAATAAATCATTTTGGAACAGTTCAGGAATACATTGTGCAAGATTGTCTTGCAAATAAAAATGAAGACTGTTGATCTGAAGGAAGTCTGCCATACCGGGAGGCGCTCGTTATGACATTCCTTTCCCTGTTTCGATGAAACTGTGCTCTCTGCAAGGAGCTCTCTTGCTCCTTGTTTTCCACATTTTCTGGCTCAGCCCAATGGGATAATCTTCCTTCATTATCTCTTTGGCCACATGTTAAGGACTTTGCCTTCTCTGGAGGATAAATCGCTTACTGAGACTATTCTCTATCTGATTTTCTTAAGAGCGAAAGAACTTTTTTGAATCTCTAATGATCATAGTTGGTTTCAGCCAAAGCTTCTTTTGACCCTACAGAACTTTCAAAAAATTGGCTGCCTTCCTATCTATTAGATTTTTGTAAGAATCATATATTTATGTATTGAAAACATGCAGTGAGCCAGTCTGGCCATGACCACATTGCTCATAATAGGAGGATGGCCGAGAGGACCTAGACCCTCTTGCTGAGGTCAGTGCTGCTTCGACTGAGGTTCGTCTAACTCACTCAGCACCAGCACTGTACTCAGACCTTTCCCCTTCAACAACGAGCAGGTCTAGGCAGGATTGAAACAGGAGGTTTCATGCAGTGGTCAAGGTGTGCTAGGACCTTGAGGGCACTTAAAGTTGTCAATATTTTCACCCACATAGTCACTGTGGTTTCTAGAATTTCCCCATGAGCAGACTCAAAATTTTATTTTGAATGTGTAAATAATCTCAGATTGGACTATGAAAAACTCAGAAAAATAAATTCCTGTGTTTATAAAATTTGTTTTTATACAATACGCATATATGTAAGTATATAAAATAATAAAATGCATTTTATTATATTTATAAGAGCTGTTAAAAATCACCATGATATTGGAATAGAAACAAGGATGGTTTCCACTGCTATTCCGATCTGAAAATCTAACAATTCTATATGAGAATTAGAAAATTATTCCTTAATAACAAAACAAAACAAAAAACTACAATTTGAAAGGAACATTGTGATTTATTTTAACCCAAGATACAAACATATTACCCGGAATCTCAAGGAACAATGTTGTTTTATACATTGAGCTCTTATACGCGGCAATTTTTATAGAAGGAAAGGTTGCCTTAGAAGGTCTTAGCTGTGCTACCACACACAGTGCCAGCCTCCTTCCTGTCTGTGGTTCCTGGGTTTCTCCTAAGTCTCTGAGGAGGTGATTGCCTTTATGGAGCTCTTAGGTTTTGTTAACCTTCCACTGTTGTTTCTATTCCTGTGGGTTCCCAGAGAGCACAGAAGTACTTCGCTGAGTCTGCCACTTGTAAGGGAGAGATGATGAAGCTGATGAACTTTTTTGCCTTCTGGAAGTTCACAGAGTAGTGATCCTGTTTTGCATTTCCCTTATTGTAGTACTGATAGAGAAGGAAAACCATCTCTCCACGGGGAAGCTGTTTGTACCAGTACAAAATATAAACAGTCCATCTGGTTTCATACTGGTAAACCATTGTCACAGCTCTTCCTTCCCACACTGTTATTATGTGCTGAGCTTGGGTTATTTTCTGAGCCATGTGGAAGCCTGTGGAAAAAGGAAGACAAGGTTTGTCCTCACAAATGTCTCAGATGTGTCATGAGGAATAGATTAATTTACAACATAAAAACAAAGAAAAGAATCAGATAGTGTTTCATTTCCTCCCCTCTTTTCCCTCCTAATATTCCCACGAGTTACAACTTTCATAGTCCCCTCCTTGAGCCTAAGAGGAAGCTGAGGCCCCATGTTTAGTCCCACAGGTACTGAAGCTAAAGGAGACCATGAATGCCCCCAGCAGGCCAGGACAGAGCATGATAGAAACTCTTCTCCTGATTGAGGAGAAATTCTTCTCCAGGTTTCTCTTGTTCTTACTTTAGCCCAGAGACCAGACCTTCACTGAGAGCCTGAGTGAAGAATTCCTGGGGTTGTCAGGTGTTTCTACCCCCAACAGGAAGTCAAGCCCATACTTAGGATGTTGCACTGTTCTATTCAGAGAATGAAACATCTACCTCACCCCAAATCTCTGCATTGCCTTGGTGTTTTTTCTGTAGCAATACATTTGAAAAATGCATTATTACATCTAGCAAGGTACAGGAATGAAGTTTAATTATCTTTTTGTTATTGAATTTTCGCTTCACACCATTGTGATCTCAGACTATATTCTGAATGATTTAAATTCTTTGAAATTGGTAAGGTCTTGTTTTATTGATTGAGGCTTCTTATCCAGAAGAGACTCAAATTTGGCAAATATTCCTTGTGTGTTTGAAAAAAATATGCATTCTGTTGTTTGGTGGTAAAATGTTCTACGTATATAAATTAGATTAGAACATATTAATTGTGTTAGTTATATTTTCTCTACATTTCTAGTGAGAGATGTGTGTTAATATTTACTACTATCATTGCATATTTGTTTATTGATTTTATAAATAAATCAACAAATTCTACTTTATTCTTCTAATTAACTCTACCGATTTATGTTTGATATATTTTTCAAGCTTTGTTATGAGGTGCATATAAAAACAGAATTGTTCCAGCTTCCTGGTAGATTGTGCACTTAATCATTTTGAAGTGTTGCTAGGTATGCACACTTGAAAGACTCTCTACTAGAAGAGTAGGGTCTTTCCCAGCTTCCTTCTTGTACAAAGAGAAATAATTTAAATCCTGTAAGTACAACTGAAGTTGAAAACAGTCCATTCAGGATTGAAGGACTCTGCACCACATTTTTTTTCCCCCACTCACAACTGTTGAGACAATAAAGATGGGTTACTGGATCATTTTCAGAATTTATATTCTATTTCTAGTATATCTATAAAAAACTTCAGGAAAACACGTATGACCATTTTTCCTTCCCTAGATTTGTGATGGACCCTTCCAGAAGGCTCTGACTTACTGTATCAGCATCTATGACAAATTTTAGATGGATAAAATATTAATAAGAAACATCCCTTTGCACCAGCTTCTTGAAAATTATACCTAGTGAGTAAAAGCATATGAATAAATATGTTTAAAGTTAAAATTCTATGGAGATAAAGTATTAAAAGAAGATAATAGAACAAAAGTAAGAACAGTGGTTCACTAGCCTAACATGGCTCTGACAGTGGTACCCAGCCCTGTAATCTTTAGAAATAAAAAGAATACCTGAAAATAGAAGGCTCTGTAATAAATCAAACCTTAACTTAAGTATCCAAGTTTTCTTAAAACAACCTTATTGCTTCATGAGCCACTGAAATTTAGCTTTTTGAATTACTGTATTTTGACTTCTATTGGACACCAAACCCCTTTTTTAAAAAAGCAAATTAATTGAACCAAGCAGTGTATCATGGACGCCACCAAGCAGTCTGTCATGGACGCCACGGATTTATAGTTAAATGGCCAGAAGTTCAGGTAGTGACCTGGACTTATGACTGTCTTCCTGAGTTGTAGGGCATTGCAGCAAACTCCAATATATAGCCAGTGGGTCAGAAGCACAGGTAACAACCTGAGCTTGTGACTGGTATCTGAAGTGGGGGTGGAAGACAGGCTTGTAGGACAGCCCTTAGCCTGTGGGACATGATGCTACCTCCAGGTAGATAATGTCAGAATTGAGTTGAATTGTAGGATGTCCAGCTGGTGTCTGGAGGATTGCTTGGAATGTGGGGGAGACCTCCCCCGCCACACACATGTTGAAATTAGGTCCAAGAACCCAAAAGAACTATGTTCCCCAGAAGACTGAGTTGAGCAGGTATAAATTCTGGAATAATCAAGTATAATTAAAAAAAACAACTAGTTTTCCTATGTTGCTTTATTTATGGCACACTCCATGGGAAGAAATATTCTGATATCTGAGGAGTATGATTTTTAAATGTGATCCTATGTGGTCTCCAAACCACTGTGAGGGAGTGCTTCTCAGAATGAATTCCACAGCTTCCTTAGCAGATCTCAGCTTACACACATCAACCACTAGCTACTAAGAAATGTCTGGGTGAGGTTTGTAAGTAAGTCTTCCCTGAGAATATGAGAGTAGACATTTGCCTCAGATTGAATTCTGGGAGTTTTGTGAGTCTCTTGTCTCTTCCATTTTTTTTTCCTTTGTAGTGGGCTGTCTGGGACAACAGAAATATGGAAATACGTTTCAGTCTTCTAGCTATGATGGTGATGTGATGAGGCCAATAGTTTTAGTTGCTTTCTGAAAGTTCACAGAATATTGACAGTGTGTCGCATTGGTTTTTGCATTTTTTGTGCTGAAAAATTAAGAAAATCATCTCACTACTGGGAAGCCTTTCATACCAATACAATACATAATATGCAATCCTGCTATCATATGAACTGTCTAGTTCCACAATCTCACCCACTGCCTAGAGGTTGTTGGTTGGAATTGTATGACCTTCTGGGATGTGCCGGATCCTCTAGACAAGAGAAAGAATAAGACTGATGCACAGAGCTGGCCTGTAACGGAGTTGCCAAGATCTTCTAGGGCAGGAATTAAATCTCCAGTGAAGGCAGAAGGAGTCAAAATCCTGTTCCTATTCCTTTCTTTCAGATTTTCCTGGAGTGGTGTCACATTTGGCCATTGTTCATCGCCTCTGCCCCTCCCACTATCTACCCTGAATCCTAGACTGTCCCCAGCCTCACAATAAGCAACTGTCCCTGTCGTGGAAGACAGAGCACGTTAGTAACCATCACGTGCTGAGAAGAGTCATTGGCACCTCTGCCTCTAGGAAAATATCTGCTCTGAGCCTGTGACTAGCCTTATTGAGTTTTGTGTAAAGCTCCACCTAGACTTGGTAGAGATGGGCAATGCAGCTGTCTCAGAACAGGAAGTTGGTTTGGCGACAAGGGATGGGTCAAGTCGTCAGATCATATCCTGCTCACACTTGCACAGACTAAGTTGAGCCACTACATGTGTTTAGATAGCCTTTTCCTCCTATTAAAAGTTGTTCAGTTATTCTCCAGAGACTTTTGGCCATGTGAATTTATTTCCAGATTTAGATTTACATAAAAAAATACAATACCTATGTTTTCTTTCCCAAATGAAGAAAAGATATTTCAATTAAAAAGCCGACAGGGCTCTATTTTCTTGTATGAGACTAGGTATGTGTTGTGACACACAATGTTCCATGGTAACACTGGAGCCTAATAAAGGAGACACATTCTTTTCTGTCTTCTTTCCCTCCCATTTCTGTTTTCAAACACTTTGCTTAAAAGTCTACTCTCTTTTCTGATTTTTTTAGGCTTCTGGTTATGACAGGTAATATTTCACAAAGACAAAAGAATATATTATATTATATTATATTATATTATATTTATTATATTATATTACATTACATTACATTACATTACATTATATTATATTATATTATATTATATTATATTATATTATATTATACCTGGTCTTATACTAAAATAAGACCAGATCTTGTATTAATTTTTGCTCCAAAAGACACGTACAGCCGATTGTCTGCCTAGGTCTTATTCTTGGGGAAACACGGTATACCTTCCCTTCATACACAGTCATGAAATAGGGTAAGTATAATAGCAATTACAGTGAAAAATGTCCATTGTAACAGACTTTATAACTGGGCTGGAATCATTTATAAGTCATTTAAAATCTATCTGAAGATAAAAGTTCTTTGATTTATGGATTTAGGATGTTAGGAATAGTGTTGTTAAGAACAGGGATGATAACTAAATTGTTTGTTCATTCATATTTTTTATCTTTTGAAATGGAAATGAACTTCATGGTATCACTTATATGTAGAATATTTTTTAAAAAGTTGAACTCATAGAAATAGAGTATAAAAGTGGTAGCAAGAGGCTGGGGTTGGTAGGACAAATAGGGAGAGGCTGGAAAAATCTATTAAAACTAATTTTAAAAATTAATTCATAATATAATCTATAACATAATAAATATATAAAATACACATGTAGGTAAATGTTATATAATAAAATATATGACACATCATGTTATATTATTTTTTCTCAGCCAGCCCCTGCTATTGTGGGATATGCATATATTGTGTGTATAAGTGTGTATACATAATACATGTATAATACATATATACACATATAGATACACACAATATATATACAATATATTGTGGTGTAATATTGTCGGAAAGTGAGACTTACTTTGGCCAATTTGCTATCGCAAGTTATTAGGAAAGCAGAAGTTTAAAAGATGTTTTTGAGTTTTAACTCTTGCTCTTCCTCCTCTGGGACTGGATGAATGTGTGCCTGACCTAGGCTGCTGGAGGATGAGGCAGAGAGGGGAGAGCTGAGTATGTTTAGTTACCCAAGATAAGGCCATTCTAGGCCAGCCACAGCCAACTGATCTTCAGATGGAGCAGTGAGCTCAGCCAGGCTCAGTCTAAATTGTCAATTCACACATTTAAATTATTTAAGAAAATAATTTATTGCTTTAATACTCTGAATTTTGGAGTTATGCACATTATTGTAAAAGTGGCTAATAGATACAACAGGAGATGTGGGTGCTTAATTGAACGGCCTATGGTGTGGCTTCGAGAAGATAAGAGTATATTGCATTTCAGTAGGGTATGTAGTCCCCCCCAGTGAGCTCTGTGTTGACTCCATGATGAGATTTCTCACAGTTCCAGAGATCTGGGATCTCTGAGCCCAACCAAAATGGAATGACTGCAGTCTTCTGTGAAATACATAAATCTAACTAAGGGACCTCTTTGGACGACCACATGATTTTATTCTCAAGAAGATGTTTCAGGAACACCTTTAGCTCTCGGATGAAGAATTAGTAGAAAGTTCCTTCACATATATTACACACACAGACACACACACGTACCTACACTACACATCCATTATGTAAACAAGAAGTCTTGCTTTCTCAGAAAAGCCACAGTGTCTCATTCTATTTCTCCTTTTTTGGGGGGAGGGGTCAGATAGTTGGGATTTTTTTCTCTCTTTTCAGTTTGAAATTCTATATTTAAGGGACTGAGAACATCTCTGGCTTGAAGAAGAAAAACTTTTTCATACAGATTCAGGTTAACTAATTTTCTTCTGTTCATAATATAGTGAAAACCACAAAACCAGTGATCAGGAAATGTTTGAGCCAATGTATAGCCACTGGGCCACAAGGAAATAGATTTTATCTAGTTCTAACCTGTATTTCACAGATGAAGAAATCTGAGTGATTAATAGAATTACCAAAGGTCATACAAATTGACAATGCAAGTTAGAATATAAAACTTCAATCTTGAAATTTTTTTATTAGTAACACACTCATTTCATTACCATTCTTGTATAGTAAAGGGCAATTTCATGTAGGTAATTCCTACATGAAATTCATGTAGGCATTTCATGTAGGTAACCATTTAGATTACTTAACTGTGAAGCTGGAAAATGCCAACTTACTGGAGACCCCTGATTGAATAAACTCTTGGGATAATTCCCAGGTCATCTAAGGTCTTGTGTTCCTGGAATGATCTTAGCCTGATTCTTCACTCTCAACTTTGAGCTACATCCTAAATGCTCAGCGCTATGGAGCCATCTCAACTGACAATCAGGATGGCTACCAATAACAAGATCTTTGCAACTGACAAACTTTGTGACATGCTTGTGTTTATTATTATGACCCATAGGACAACACCTCTTACTGGTGGAGAGTGTGTCAAAAAGTTCAATGTCTTCCTGGGGAAAGAGTGCACAGTGAGCAATTTACTGAAGCAATGCCTAGAAGTAACTTATAAGTGAAGAAATAAATACATTAATGTGATATAACATATCCATCCTCAAATGCATTCAATGTAAAGGCACAGTTATCCGGAAACAATAACAGGAATTATAATATTTTGTTCATTTTACAATAAAAGGAAGTGCATGATTGCTGTACTCAAAGGCACACAGACATTCACTGAGAGAACTTGCATTTGAACCATGGTTTCCCCATCCCAAAAGCATCTTTCTCCCCTAGACTAGAAAAGAAACGGTTATCCTCATTCCAGAAACTAGTGGGAAGAAAGCATCACCAGTGATTTGTGCCTTGGTGATAGCAAGTACCTCTCTCTCAATGTGAAAAAAGAAAAAAGAGAAAAAAAGAATGGTTAGACTCTTGGACACCCTAATGCTCAGGGAATATTTTTAACTCATTTGTAGATGTGGCCATGTATCAATCATCCTTAAGCTCAGCTTGATCACCTACTTTGAAGCACACCCTCTCTTACTGCCATGTGTAAATGGAAGCAAGTCTGTGTGCCTCCCAGTCTGAGACACCAAAGTAGTGGTGGCATGGCCCCAGCTGCAGGTTTGTGTACAGCGTGCAGGTGCCAGGAGAGCACTGTGCACTCGCTGCACAGAGGTACAAGGCCGAGTCTCCAGGCTGGGAGGACGAGATGTGCAGAGACAGGTGTTTGGCACTCACGTTGAGGAAGACTGTGAATCTTTCATCTTGATTTTTAACCTTAACCGAACGGATTGATATCAGGAACTCAGGACCTTTAGCAGGGTATTTTTTGTACCATGCAAAGTAATCAAACAAACTATTACTGTAGTTGCAGTTCAGAATAGAAATTCCTCCTTCTGGCACACTCAGGGATGGAGAATGTTGCTTAACCTGCTGCTGGTCACCATTCTTCTGTTGACTATTCACCCCTGTTTGGAGAGACAGTAAGTAACAGGTTTTGAATTTTATTCTTAAAGTCCCCACAAGAGGCCATCTTGAGCTAGAAGGCAAAACAAAACAAAACTCCCCAATGATGTCATCTACCAGCCTTGTAACATTCCTTGGAATTTTTCTATTATCCTCAAACCTCCCATCCACAACTCACAGTCTGCCTGAAGCCACAGAATCAGTAGTGATGCCCACAGGAGCTTGCCCATTTCTCTTGTGAAGACTCTGGTTGTCTTTTCTCCTGCCCAGGCGACTGTAAATCTGTCTTCAACTTCCTACAAATCATTCATTTCCTTCCACAGACCCTTCTATTTCCTGTATGAGCAGCTGTGTTTTTGCCTAAAGTTATTTCTCTTTATGACAGGAAGCACTGCCCCCTTTAGTCCACATGTAGAAAATTTCTGGAAAGACATTTCTGCCTTCCCTAAAGGACAATTTGTAATTGCTTCCCCATAAAAAAAGTTAAAATAAAGGATTTTAAGAGAAGGGAAAGTTTTCAGCGTTCACATAATTCTAATACACACACACACACACACACACACACACACACACACACACACACACACGAGGTCTGACAATTAAGTTCGCAAACTCACCCTAGAAAAAGTGCTACATACCTCACTGCAGAATATCACTACGGTCACCTTCGAAGTACTTCCCTTGGGAAGCTATGCACCTATGCCAGCACCTAGTCCACCCTTCAAAGCAATTTTGGAACTCTTTTTCTGGAGTGGCCCTCAGAGCTGTCCTTATATTATCCTTGTCCTGAATGTCATCAAAATGTCCTCCTGTCAGTATTTCCTCAGGTGAGTATGGAGGGTATTCCCATACAGTTGTTTCCTGGCTCAAAACTCCCTCACAGACAGTGCTGTGTGCATTGTCGTGATGCAAGAGCCGTGAATTGTTGGCAAAAACTTCAGGTCATGAAACTTTTTTACGCCGCCTCTTCTGCACTTCCAAATAGTAAACTTGGTTAACTGTTTGTCCAGTTGATACAAGTTTGTAATGAATAATCTGTCTGATATCACAAAAAGGTTAGCAACATCTTTGCAACAAGTTTATGAGCTTGTCAGACTATATACATATATAATATATATGTATATATTATATATATCATTATTGCAGGTAGAAAATGATAACTGAGCATTTTTTCATGCACATATAAATCTGGGGCAGGGATTTGACTTGGCATCTAAATGTCAATCAAGAATAGGATTGGAGAGGGGGTTATTCTTGTGCTTTCTTTTATGCTAAAGTTATCACTTCCATGTTTTGGGAAGTAAAAAGTTGGAAAGAGGGAAGAGAAAATGTGGAGCCTGTAGAGGGAAAGCAAAAATATCACATGAAATCTCTACCAGATTTCTGATTATGTCTCCTTGGTCAGAACTGTGCTATATGCAATACCTAGTTCTAAGAAAGTATGTGAAATACAGTTTGGGCTTTTATGTTTTAAAACCTGGGGATATAGTTGCCCAAATCAAAATTGAGAGTTATGTTAATATGGAAGCAAAAGAGAAGGGTGCTGAGGTTGGCTACTTGTGGTGTCTGCCTTCCTGACTACTAAGGTGGGGATTCAGAATATAACTCATTCTGCCTGAGGAGTCGGTGAAAACATCTCAATAGGGATAACCTTTATTTAGAGGAACTTTTATTTTCATAATAAAATTATTAATGGGCATTTACTAAATATGTATGCTGTACCTGGGACTTCATAATAAAATTTTGTTTATTATAACTCATTTAACAAGACAAGTGTTCTTAGTAACACGCATTTATAAGGAAGCTTAGATGGAGATAAATAATTGCACAAGGATACAGAGCTAGAAAACTGCAAAATCAGAATTTGAATCTGGGTTTATTGTGCCTCCAAAACCCATGTACTTTGTATTATATCATCTTACTTTCAAAAACAAATAGGAATTCTTTAAGGAAAAAATGGGGTAGTGGAGGGCCTGTGAGGTGGAGGGAACTGTCAACTTCTGTCTCCTTTATCCTTGAAAACTTGAAGTTATTCCTATCTGCCATTCAAAGTCTAATCCCCAAGCAAATTCTGTGCAAATAAAAGCTACTGTAGACAATGTTTAAGCAATTTCAGAACAACCAAGTGGAGATATTACTTTAGAATACCAGTTGCATTGTTATTGTGGTGCACTTTGGTCATTTTTCTGTCAAAAAAAGTAGCCACTTTCTTCTAATTATTTTTAAATTTTTATTAAGTATGGTTGACATATAATGGTGTTTCAGTTGTACAATGCAGTGATTCTACATTTACATACCTTATGATGGGATCACCACCATATGCCTAATAACCATCTGTCATCCTACAAATTTATTATGACATTAGTCACTATATTCCCTGACCCGTACATTACATCCTCATGACTGATTTAATTTATAACTGGAAGTTTATACCTCTTATTTCCTTTCACCTTTCTCTCCCATCCTCCCAACTCTCTCCCCTGTGGCACCCATCAGTTTGTTCTCTGTAACTCTAATTATTTTTTACTGTACCTCTGCCATTTACTTCAGTTTAATAAACTTGGGAGGTAGCAGTTTCATCAACTCCAGAGTACTAGAATAAAGCTGCAAAATGATTTATGGATGTGCCCTTGTAGTAACCATTTCTAGCTATAGTCTTTAGGAAAACAGAATGACCAATGAGAACTATGATACCCTCAGTCTGATTTCTTCCATTTGTCCCTCCATGTGGACTCTCTTCTTCCCCCCAATGCTTACCCTGGGGAGCGATAGACCCATATTTTTACCAGTTCAAATAGAGAGCTACATTTCCAGAAGTTTGTCTTATAGCAGAGGAATCTTGTTCTCCAGTGCTTGTGAGACATGTTCTGGAAAGGTAGCAGTAGTGGTTCTGTGAAGGGGTGAGGTCCTAATCATTGTTCATGCCAAGAGGTATGTGAGGAGGACCTGGAGGAATGCCACAGCAGTGTGACTGGGGCCTGCAGCAGAGGCTTTGTGTGCAGGCAGCAGGTGCCCCCAAAGCACTGTGGCCCCGCACAGAGGTAGGTGCCCACATCCCCAGGCTGAGCTGCAGTGATGAGCAGGGAGCTGTCCTTTCTTGCTTCACCAAACAGAGCCGTTAGTCTCTTCTGCACTTTCATGTCTCCACCCTTAGTTAATGTCATTAAGAGGACAGGACCTTTCCCAGGCTCCTGTCTGTACCATTGAAAGGTGGGAATAGTGCTTGAGGAGTTGCAGTACACAGTGACATTTTCTCCCTCCTGGATGCTTAGAAACCGAGGCCTCTGCTCCAGCTGCTGGCTCCTCTGCCCTGTTCAGATACAAAGCAGAAGATACTGGGAATGGAATTAGGACTTTTTCCCAAACTGAAATGGTTTTCCTCCCTCCTTCCTCCATTCTCCCTCCCTTATTTTCTCCCTTTCGTCCTTCCTTCAAAGGTTCTTGCTTCACTCTACCATAAAATAAACTGTCCTCAGGGGTTTTCCATCTCCTTAGGATTTCATCTGATTTTAATTGGGAACTTCTCAAACTTACATGGCAGTTGAATCCAAAAGATCAATACCAAGAATTTCAGGAACATCTTTTCTTCCTATCACAAGGCAGCCCTGGACACTGACTTCAGCTGCTCTTGACTCGTCCTCTCCTGAAAATGGCTCATCTGGGCTAGAGTAACACTGGCCACCCATGCTGATCTAGTAAAAAGGCAGAGACCTCTGTGTGGCAGCCAATGGAATCATTCACTCTCTACCCTCCTCTTCCTCCAACCTCTAAATCTGCTTTGACTTGGGGAAGGATTTTGTTTTTTGAAATACTACCCTCATGTGGAGAGATAGAAAAGTGATTTCCTTGCTTCTTTCTTTATTCTTTTCTTCTTATTAGTTTCAGGTGTACAAAACAATGTACTACTTAGACATTTGTCATTTGTGTCTCTCACAAAGTGATAGTCCCCTCCCCAAATCTACTACCCCTCTGACATTGCACGCAACTATTTCATTTCCACTGTTTCTATTCCTAATGCTGTGCTCCACTCTTTGTGTGTATATATATATATATATATATATATATATGTGTGTGTGTGTGTGTGTGTGTGTGTGTGTGTGTGTGTGTGTGTTGTGTGTGTATGTATATATATGTGTGTGTGTGTGTATATAATTACGGTTAACCACAGAATTTCCTTTCAACAATGGAAACATTGGAGCACACGTATCTTTATGTATAAATGTTTTCAGATTTTTGGGGTAGATACCCAGGAGAGGGATTGCTCGGTCATGTGGTAATTCTATTTGTAATTTTTTGAGGAACCTCCACATTGCCTTCCATAACGGCTGCACCAGGCTGCATTCCCACCAACAGTGTATGAGGGTTCCTTTTTCTCCACAGCCTCTCCAACACTTGTTACTATTTGTCTTGTTGATGATAGCCATTCTGACTGGGGTGAGGTGATATCTCATTGTGGTTTTTATTTGCATTTCTCTGATGATTAGTGATGTTAAGCATTTTTTCATATGTCTATTTGCCGTTTGTATGTCCTCTTTGGAGAAATGTCTCTTCAGGTCCTCTGTCCATTTTTCAATTGACTTGTTTATTTTTTTGTTGTTTAGCTTCATGAGTTCCTTGTGTATTTTGGATATTAGCCCCTTATCAGAGGCACTGTTTGCAAAAAATCTTCTCCCATTCAGTTGTTTGCCTCTTTATTTTGTCGATGGTTTCTTTCGCTGTGCAGAAGCTTTTAAGTTTCATATAGTCCCATTCATTTATTTTAGCTTCTGCTTCCATTGCCTTTGGAGTCAAATTCATAAAATGCTCTGTGAACCCAAGGTCCATAAGTTTAGTACCTATGCTTTCTTCAATGCAGTTTATTGGGCCAGGTCTTATGCTTAAGTCTTTGATCCATTTTGAATTAATTTTGGTACATGGTGACAAATAGCAGTCCAGTTTCATTCTTTTGCACGTGGCTATCCAATTTGCCCAGCACCATTTATTGAAGAGGGTGTCTTTTCTCCATTGTATGTTTTTAGCTTCTTTGTCAAAAATTATCTATCCATATTTATGTGGTTTTATTTCTTGCTTCTCAATTCCATTCCATTGGTCTATGTGACTGTTTTTCTGCCAATACCATGCTGTTTTGATTATTGTAGCCCTGTAGTACAAGCTAAAGTCAGGGAGTGCGATACCTCCAGTTTTGTTCTTCTTCCTTAAGATTGCTTTGGCTATTCGGGGTCTTTTGTGGTTCCCAACAAATCTGATGATTTTTTGTTCTATTTCTTAAAAAAATGCCATTGGGATTTTGATGGGGATTGCATTAAATCTGTATACCCAAAAAATCTGAAAACGTTTATATATAAAGACACGTGTGTTCCAATGTTCATTGTTTACGGTTGTCAAGACATGGAAACAACCAAAATTTCCTTTGATAGATGAATGGATAAAGAAGTTGTGGTATATATACACAATGGAATACTATTCGGTGATAAGAAAAGATGATATAGGAACATTTGTGACAACATGGATGGATCTTGAGGGTATAATGCTAAGCAAAATAAGTCAGACAGAAAAAGCAGAGAACCCTATGATTTCACTGATATGTTGTATATAAACCAAAACAACAAAAGAACAAGACAAACAAATGAGAAACAAAAATTCATAGACACAGACAATAGTTTAGTGGTTACCAGAGGGTAAGGGGGGTGGGGGGAGGGAGATGAGGGTAAGGGGGATCAAATATATGGTGATGGAAGGAGAACTGACTCTGGGTGGTGAACACACAATGGGATTTATAGATGATGTAATACAGAATTGTACACCTGAAATCTATGTAATTTTACTAACAATTGTCACCCCAATAAATTAAAAAAAAATAATAATTGAGTGGTTAAAAAATGACTTTTAAACTGATTAAGATATGCACTAAAACTAGAGAAAAATTGTTTATTTTTTTAGAAATATATATATTTTTTACCTCAAAAAAGAAAACCAATTAGTGATGTCCCACCTTGTGAGAAAATATGTAGATGTCTCGTAAGGAACCCTAGAATGTCCTAGTGTAATTCATCCTATGCATAATGCCATTCATTTTGTGGCAGAACATCCTCATAACTGATAATTTTTTTGAAATAAAGGAATAAATTTTTCTGTATCTGCTCTAAGATCATTACTGTGACAAAAAGGCTCATGACCTGCTCCAGAATTGTGGTATACGACATGAATAACATTGCTCTCAATTGAGTCTTTGAGCACAGGAAAGCAACGTAAGTTGTAAAAAGCACAATGTTTTGCAGCTGGGGACCTGGTGCAGTAACAGCAGAAAATACTCATTTGCCTCATAGACCAGTGTTTCCTGGATGGTTAAGATTTTCTTTTCTATGTAGGACGTCATCACCTGGGACACACCCAAGGAGTAGATGAGTTTACTGATATGAGACTTTTTGCTTTCTCTAATGTAAATATTTACTGTTACAAATGTCATTCTAAGTATTGCTTTATGTGTTTTCTCTTGTTGTTTGGTGGAGTGTTCTATAAATATCAATAAGATAGAAATGGTTCTTAGTGTTGTACAGGTCTGCTATATCTTCCTGAGGTCTGATTACTTATTCTATTACTGGTTGAGCACAAAGGGTTGAGGTCTGCAAGTGTAATCGTAGATTTTTCTATTTTTTAAATTTCAGTTCTAACAGTTAATTTCAAGTAGTTCAAAGCTCTGTTGCTAGATGCATGCACACTCACATGGTTACGTCTTCTTAGTAAATGGACCCTTTTGTAATTATATAATATCCCTCTTTATTTCTGGTCTGACATTAATAAAGCTCTTTAATATTAGTGTTTCCATGGATATCATTTTCCATACTT
This sequence comes from Rhinolophus hipposideros, assembly GCF_964194185.1. Lineage (NCBI taxonomy): Eukaryota > Metazoa > Chordata > Mammalia > Chiroptera > Rhinolophidae > Rhinolophus > Rhinolophus hipposideros. The sequence goes on from NC_138051.1 coordinate 29,415,301, forward strand.
CTACTTTTAATCTATGTCATTATATTTAAATTGGGTTTCATGGAGACATTATATAGACAAGTTTTTTAAAAATAAAAAATCATACTAATGATCTCTGACTTTAAATTTGTGTGTTTAGACCATTTATAAATAAATGTAATTATTGACATAGTTAGATTTTGGTGTATTATTTTATTATTCCTTTTTTTGTTTGTGCACTCTGTTTTTATTCCTCAGTATTCTATTATAACTTATCTATTTGCTACTCTTTTTGTATTGTGTTTCTAGTAGCCTTTAGTGATTACAGAATGACTATTACCTAAACATGCAAGTCTATTTACTGTTATTATTTCAGGTTTTAAGCAAAATTAGAAATCTTACAATTGTATACGTTATTTTATGCTCCCTACTTTACGTTACACTTGTAGGTGTCTTTCATCTTCAGACTTGAAAAGTCCACCAGGCAATGTTATAATGATTGATTTCAACAATCACACATATTTTAAGTATGAAGAGAAAACTAGTCTCTTGTATTTTACCACATGTTTACCATTCTTGAAGTTTCTAATTTTCCTCTGGTATAATTTTCCTTCTGCTGAAGAATTTTCTTCAGAATTTAGTTTTGAGAAGTTCTGCTTACAATAAATTCTCCAAGTTTTTCTTCATTTAAGATTATCTTTATTTTAGTATAATTTCTGTAGCAAACTTTCACTACGACAGAATACCGAGTTGAAAAGCTGTTTTTTTTTAATAAGTTTTTAAAAAACAAAATGGCAGATATATCATGTAGACTTAGGCAGGCCATTGTAAAGACTTTGCCTTCCATTCTGAGAGAAATGGGAATCTATTGCAAGTATTTCAGTAGGGGAGTGACATAATGTAACCTATGTTTTAAAGGATCTCATGGCTGCTTGTTATAGATTGAACTTTTGAGCCCTCCCCTTCAAATTCATATGTTGAAACCCCACCCCGTTATGTGATGGTATTAGGACATGAGGCCATTGGGAAATAATTAGGATTAGATGGGGTCATGAGAGTGGAGCCCACATGAATGGGTTTAGTACTCTTTTATAACTCACAACAGAACTCTTTTTTTTTTTCTCCTGCTCTCTGTCACATGACTATATAGTGAGAAATTGGCAGTCTGCAGCCTGGAAGCAGGATCACACAAGAACCTAACCATGCCGGCATCTGATCTCATAGTTCCAACATGTAAAACTGTGAGAAATAACTTTCTGTTGTTTATAAGCCACCCAGTCAATGGTACTTGTCATAGCAGCCCAAACTGAGGAAGGCGCTGCTGCATTAGGAAGGGACTATAGGAGAACAGCAGGGAGACCATTAGAAGGTTTCAGAGTAATTCATTTCAGAGATGAGGATGGCGTGACCAAAGAGGTAGCAGTGGAGATGGCAGCAGCGGTCAGATTATGGTTCAATTTTTAAAGATAAGGCTGACTGATTTTCTTAAAGAATTAGATGTAAGCAGAAAAATAAGAGTCAAGGATAACTCTGAGGTTATTACCAGAGATACTGAAAGAATGAGGTTGCCGTCAATTGAAAAGCAAAAGTAGTGGGTGGAGCATGTTGGAGGTGAGTTCAGAAGGTGAAAGATCAGAAATTCAGTACTGGGCACATTTAATTAGAATCTTGACCCTCTAGCCCGCAGTACCTCCAAGGGGAAAGAGAGTATTGTTACAGGTCTGTCTCTTCTGGATATTTTCTAACATGACCCAGTAGTAAAAGAAGGAACATGTTAAAGTTCCTGTTTTTTTCTCGGGAGCCAAGCAGTCCCTAGAGCTCTGTGCCTCACCCTGCTCATTTTCACCAAATGATAGACCTTGCTAAAAACAGGTCAGGTTGTGTCGTTGAGTCTATTAAAACTCCAGTGTCTCAGGAGGTTTGTGTTCAGCTCCCCCTGCAGTCTCAGGCACTGTGCCACTCACAGCACAGAAGTACACACCCGAGTCGCTCCAATGGGTTGATGATTTCCTCAGGTGGAAGGTGCTTTCACTTTTTTTAAATTCAGCCTTGAAATCTTTGATGCCATTAACCAGAGTATTCCCTCCTACATACTTGAGAAGAAGCTGGAGGTTTTGACTGGGGTATTGGACGTACCAGAAGAGAGAAACAGATACACCATAGGTATAGTTGCACCTCAGCTCCAGAGAGGTTCCTTCAGAGACAGTGATGTGACCATCAGGCTGGCTCACTGACTGGGCTCTGCTTCCTCCTGAAACATCAATGCGGAGTTAGTGAGACTAGGACAGACCTACCTCTAATGAGACTGTGTCTCTGGTCAGATTCCAGTCACAGCCATGTTCCTTCCATGGAGGCAGAAGCAAGGAATACAGTATTACTTACTCACTATGAAGAGCATTCCAACCAGCAGAAGGGTCGCTGAGAACATGCCTAGGCAGTGAGAGAGCTGAGTTGTATTCTGGACGATCTCCCCTGAGGAGCAGGAAGGAATGTGACCAAGTATGCTGAGTGCTTTTAAATGGAAAAATCTGAGATTCAAGAGATCCTGCTTAGGCCAGTTCTAGAGGCTGTTAGTAAAAGATGCTTCCTTGGCAATGACTGCTCCTGGTGTTGAGTCTGCTCAGAATGTGCACCTCAGTGAGCTTTGAGGTCAAGTCTTTCATAGGAGGGAAGTAAAACTTTTATTAACTGAGACATTTCCAGTTTATGAAACATCGACCTCTGGCGGTCAAATATAGAAACAACTATTGGCACCTGGGTTTTCGAACTTAACCCATTCAGGTAGACCCTTCGAGTTCTGAAACGTTCGAAAATCAAGGCACAGTTTTAAAAAGGCATAATGCAAAATTGATTAATCCGTTCCAGACCTTTAAAATCAACCCCTAAAACTGCTGTTTATCATCAATTTTACTATCTAATGATTCCATAGATCCATAAAATGGTACACAATAAAAGCAATAAACACAATACACTGTACTGTAAAAGCAATAATATACACACAATGTAAAAACAGAATGTAGATAATAAAAATGAAAATGTAATTTTTTCTTACCTGCAATGATGATAGTCATGGTTTGGATTAGGGGTCTCCTTCCATAATCGCAATAGAGGACTGTTCTTCAGGTGTTCTTTGGTCCCCTTCCATAATCACTGTAGGTGAATCCTCTCCTGCCATTCTTTCCCTTGATTTTTTTTACACCACTGACACTTGATTTAGACTCATTGGATCTTTCCCAGCAAAATATTTTCAATTGACAATTGCTTATTCCAATGTCTTAAAATTTGTCTAAAGTGAGACACAGCATTATCATTGAAAGTGTTAGTGGCATGACTTACAGCAGCAAAAATTTGTACGTCAACCCATTTTGCACGTTTCTTTGATCAGTGCAGTAAAACACTTTCTCTTCCCTCCTCCTCCAAAGACAATTCCTCAGTTGCCGCCTGTTGCTGCTCCATCAGAATGTTTTATTGAAGTTCTTCTGTGGTGACTTCAGCCCTGCCTGTGGTCCTCCACTAACTCCTCCACATCATCACTGCTCACTTCCAAGCCCATGGACTTTCCCAGAGATACAACATCCTCAACAATAGGAGCGTCCTCTTCAACATCCTCAAATACACGTTCAGGGACAGTGTCTGGCCACAATTTTTTCCATGCTGACTTCATTGTTCTGTGAGACACATCCCTCCATGCTTTGTCTATGAGATGTAAGCAATGTAGGATATTGAAATGATTCTTCCAGAACTCTCTGAGCGGTGGCTCTGTGTCCGAGGTCACCTCCAAGCATCTTTGGAACAGTGCTTTGGTGTAAAGCTTCTTAAAATTAGATATGACCTGCTGGTCCATGGGCTGGATGAGAGGAGTTGTGATGGGGGCAAAAACTTTACATTGATAAAACTGAACTCTTCCATCAACTCGTCCTTCAAGCCTGGGGGTGAGATGGAGCATTATCCATAACAAGCAGGTATTTCATTTGGAAGATTTTTGTCTTGGAGGTATTTCTTTACACTTGGCCCGAACACTTCATGAACCCACGCAATAAAAAATTGCCTGGTTACCCAAGCTTTGCTGTTTGCCCTCCACATCACATGCAGTTTGCTTTTTATGACATTGTTTTTCTTAAATGCCCTGGGGTTCTCAGAATGGTAGACTAGCAAATTAAAATCTCCACTTGCATTCCCACAAAATAAAAGGGTTAGCCTGTCTTTCATGGGCTTGTGTCCTGGCAATGATTTCTCCTCCTTTGTTATGTAGGTTCTCTTTGGCATTTTCTTCCAAAAGAGGACTGTCTCATCAGAGTTGAAAACTTGTTGGGGAAGGATACCCTCTGCCTCTACAAAATCTTTAAAATCCAAGACAAATTGGTCGGCGTCTTCTTTGTTGGCACTGGCAGCTTCACCACGTCTCACCACATGGTGTATGCCACTTCTCCTCTGAAACTTTTCAAACCACCCTCTACTTGCCTTGAAAATATCACTCTCAGCACTTGTCCAGGGGTGTTTTTGATGAGGTCAGCATGCAAATGGAAAGCTTTTTCACAAATTATGCTCTCAGAAATGCTGTCAGCGGCCAACTATTCTTTATTTATCCGTAGGAAAAGCAATTTTTCCACCTCTTCAATAGTCTGTGTTCTTTGTCTTGTAAGTATTTTAACAACCTCTTGAAACATTGGCTCCTTTAATGGCTTCTTTATTTTTTAAGATGGTACAAATTGTAGATTTGGCAATACCAAACTGCATTGCCAGATCACATACACGGACACCACTTTCATGTTTGGAAATAATTTCCTTCTTCACCTCTATTGTTGTTCTGTTAATGATTCTCTTGGCTTTGTAGCTTTTACCCATTTTTTACAACAAGTGGTGGTTGGCAGATGGCTCCTGAGGTGACATGAACACAGGTTGATTGCACACAGTCACCAAATAAAAGAAACTGTATTCCAAACAGAGTCAGGTACCAGTTTAGGGCATGTGGAAGGAATTTTCACAGAGGCCATTGAATGTTTGTTTAGAATACGATGGAGATTTATAGATCAAAGTAGAAAGATTTCCATGGGAAGATCAGAGGCAGTTAGGACAGTTTAGAAAATAAGGGTCAAATTCCTTGGTGAGTCATTCCTCTCTAGAAGGAAACTCACAGGTAGGACAGAAAGGGCTCATTTTGATTCGAAGCAAAAATATCTCCAAATCAAGTAGACAAGCAAACTGAGAGAAAAGGCAAAAGTCTTAAGCAGGTAGTTTACAAAAGAAGATATTCAAATGGCCAATGAACATGCCATTTCTATAAAGTACAAAAGCAGCTGTAACTAATCTATGTGTTGGAAGTCAGAATAGTGGTGCCTATGGAATAGAATCATAAAGATCATGAAGGGAGCTCTGAAGTGATGGTGGTGTCCTGTTTCTTGATCTAGATACTGGTTATCAGAGTGTGTCAATGTTCTGAAAATTTATCAAGCTGTGTACTTGTATTTATACTTTTTTTTACGTATATTAGACTCCAATAAAAAGTTTAAAATGATACAATGGCCTCAAGTTAATTATAAGGTGGTATGTGAACTAAAACCGAAGTTTGAAGTATTTTCATTCTAGTTTTTCTTTTTGTGCCTGAATTATTTGACTAAGCACACATTTGTTAAACCAGACATGACTTCAGATACGACTAAACGCTGGCCCTCTTTTTAAATGCCGAAGATGAGAAATGTCTTTTTTTTTTTTTGTTGGGGATACAAATGTAGGACTTTTGACCTTTGATATGTAGTATCAAGAAGCCTAGTATTGACATTTTGAATTATTAGAAAAAGTAGAAAAGTCTATTGATAGAAAAGGATGATAAATAGCTTAGGATGCTGACATCTGCATTAATTATATAAAGATGTAATAATTCGTCGAAACAGTTTTTATTTATGGCAAACAATCCAGGCATTGTAGGTGACTTTATTGGTGCAGTAGCTCCTTCTGGTTCTCTGACCTCGGAAAGGGGAACAAGATCCCTTTTGAAGAGCAGCCCCCACACAGAGGATGAGCTGAGAGTGAGCGCATCTGCACTGATGATATCGATCACCAGAGTACATGGTGACTCCAGTCCACAAAAATCAGGGGAAGGCATGTATTTTTATCTAAGAACACTGTCAACTAAAAGAACTTCAGGATTCTGAAGGTAGGAATGAAGAAGTAATTGCACTATTTGTGGGTGATGAGCAGTATCTGTTGTAGTGTAAACATTAAGGGTTCCCACTGCCTGTGGCAGAGTATGTGGTCAATAAGATTTGTTGGCCACCATCTTTTCCATAACTAACATTACCCCAAAATCTAGTGCATGGTGCCAATGTGCTGTGATAGTGGGTAAAGGGTTCATCCAGCCTCTGGGTTTGGCTGGCTGATGAAATGGAAGATAGAGAGGAATGTACTGATTGATGGTATCTCTAAAACATCTTTGGAAGGATCATCTTTAGATGCCACATCAGATAAAGAAGCAAGAGAAGACAAGAGAGAAATGATGTTCAGAAAGAAAGCACAGGGGTCAAATACTTAAATTCTCAATAGATAGAAAAGCAAGAAAGAAGATTCACAGTCAACCTAAATAAACAGTGCACAGTCTTCCAGCACATTACAGCCTCCATTGCGGAAAGCCGGGTGATTATTTATAAGCAATGAGTGCAGTGATCCCTGGGCTTCAGGAATGCTGCTCCAGGTGTGCCCTCTGCACATGGGCTTTGGATGTAAGGGAGCAACATACTTTCCACAGCTTGTCAACATCAGAAATGTCCAAACCTGTAAAGAATTTTGATAAGAATTTATTTGAGCAAAGCAGGATATGCCTGGAAGCAAGATCTCAATTGACCGAGACAAGTGCTTTAAGAAATGACAGCTTGCAGCTTCTTTTATACATTTGGGATTAAGGAAGATTGCATGAAGGTGGGCATCAGATTTCAGGATAGTTATCAAGGTGATGTGCAATCTTGAGAGTGGTTATTCTTATTTCAAATGTGTATTAACCTTGATGTACAAGAATAATGGACAAGGCTTGCTGAAGGCAAAGATGTTTTTTACTGAAAAAGTTATGTGCTGCTGAGCATGACCACCCACCATGACCTGCCCAGTTAGGAATTTATGATCAGATCACACTGTTAGGTTTCTTTCCCTAGAACCGTTTTTCCATCCATAAGCTTCTATCTGTAAATAGAAGCACATGGAGACTTTTTAATGTAATGTAATCTAACGTAAGATAATGTAATGTAATGCAGTGCAATGTAGTATAAGAGAACTGAATCCATCTGGATAGCCAGGACTTACTGATTTATGACACCTGCTGAGAGACTTGAGCACTAACTAATTTTGCTGTGGCCATGCTCCTCTGTACTATGCTCCTCTGTTCTAATCAAAATGAGCCCTTTGACAATACTTGCTCCAAATATCTCCTATTACTGGCTATCCTTTTAACTCTTGATATAACTTAATTTTCAATGCAATTTTAATACAGTCCAATCGTGAAGTTTAGATTTTTTTTGTATCCTGTTTAAGAAATATTCATCTAACAGAAAGTAATGAAAAAGTTCTATATTTTCTTCTACACACTTTATATTATTTTATTCTAATGTTCAGATTTTCACTCTATCTGAATTATTTACATGTGATGTAAATACCAAGATACATTTTTTCATATGACAAATTATTGAATTCCATTTATTGAAAAGAAAAATTTTTACCCTTAACGCATAGTACACATATTTTCCAACTTTTACTGTTTCAGTATATATTGTACCACCTATCTCCATCTGTTCATTTCTTTCCTCTCTTTCATTTCAGTTTTTCTGTATTTCTAGATTTTTGCTTCCTGTTTTATATCCACCATTTACTTATTACATTGATGATGCAATTTTTAAGTCTGGTACCCATGTGACAATAAATAGTTTTTACAATATTGACTACATTCCCCATACTATACTTTATATCGCCATGGCTCCTTTAGTCACTAATCATCAGAGAAGCGCAAATTAAAACTACAATGAAATATCACTGCACACCTGTTACAATGTCCATCATTAATATATCAACAAACAACAAGTGTTGGAGAGATGTGGAGTAAAGGGACCCCTTGTGCACTGTTGGTGGAATTGCACATTGGTGTAGCCACTATAGAAAACAGTATGGAGATTTCTCAAAAAATGAAAACATAGAGCTACATTATCACCCAGCAATTCCATTCCTGGTTAGTTACCCAAAGACATTCAAAACACTAATTTGAAAAGATAGATGCCCAACTGTGTCCACTACAGCACTATTTACAATAGATATGATGATCCTGTCTGCAAAAAAATGCTTAATTCAGGTTTCATTATCAAGATTATTCTGTCCTTGTCAAATGGTTCCTCTTTTTTCCCTTTATTTAAGTAAATTTGGTGCATCAGTTGGATCATGACAGTTTATGCTATGATAATGATCAACTCCAAAATCTCAGTGTTTAATAGAAACAGTTGTTTATTTCTTACACATACCTTTCTCACACACACATACATGAATCAAGGTGATGCTCCAGTCAGTTTATATATGATGACTGACCTTGAACCTTCATATCTGTACACAATTCAACAATCACTACAGCCGAAAAAGCAGAGATTGAGAGTTAAGCTGGGCAATTAAATGTCTCTATCATGAAATGACAGATGCCGTTTATACTCATACTTTTTTAGCCCAAGCAAGTGCTATGGCCACGACTCTTCTGAAGGCTTGCAATTCTCCTTGTTGCTGAAAGGAGAAGGGAACTGGATGTTAATGAACAGTAGTTGCGTGCTCCACAGTCAGCCTTTAAACTCATAACTGAGAATTCATTTTCTTTCTTCTCCCCATGCAGCAGACAGGGACTCCTTTTGAGCCAGGATAGGTAGCCTAGGAAATTCATAAGCCCATCCGGGGTACAACGTGAAGTGCCTCACTGGTTACACAAGTAACAAGTGACTGTATCCAGTACCTGTAGCTGGAGAAAAGCAATAACCAGTTTTAACCAGCTGGGCTGAATCCTATGACTGCGACCAGACCTTTAGCTAATTATAATTATAATGTCATTATAATCTCATTTACATTGTGGTTATTATTACTCCCATCATGCATCTGATGACATGACAGTTTTGTGGAATTAAAGGAAAGTGTGAAACAGAGGATCGTGCTTAGAGGTAGGAGATGAATGAACCACGTCCATGGGATGTCACCAATTCCCATCCTAGGAGGCATAAAAACCCCTGATGGTGACTTCCTCTGTGACTGTTGTTCTCTGAGATCCTTCGCACTTTACTTTCAAGTGTGTACTTTGGTTTTCAATAAAACCACTTTCACTTTCTTACACCTGTCTTGCTCTTGAATTCTTTTCTGTGGAAAGAAGAACCCCATCACTGCTGCCCCAGGTTGAGTCTTCTCTTGGACACGCCCGTGAGACTCTGGTGACACTTCTGCATAGAAGCAACTAAGGATCCACTTTCAGCGACTCCTTCTGATCAAAGGCATGGTCTCTGATTGATATCATATAGTCTTCTCCAGGTCTTGATGTAGATTCTTTGGTGTCAAGATCTATAAGAGGCAAATAAGTAGAAAATAAGCAAATAAACTAAAGGCAATAAACTGTCTCCTCCAGGCATTCAATAAATCATTATGGAACAGTTCAGGAGTACATTGTGCAAGATTGTCTTGCAAATAAGGATGAAGAGAGACAGGAACCCAGTATTGATCTGAAGGAAGTCCGTCATGCCAGGAGGCGCTCCTTATGACATTCCTTTCCCTGTTTTGATGAAATTGTGCTCTCTGCAAGGAGCTCTCTTGCTCCTTGTTTTTCTTTTTCTTTTCTTTTTAAATTTATTGGGGTGACATTTGTTAGTAAAATTACATAGATTTCAGGTGTACAATTCTGTATTACATCATCTATAGATCCCATTGCGTGTTCACCACCCAGAGTCAGTTCTCCTTCCATCACGATATATTTGATCCCTTTTACCCTCATCTCCCTCCCCCCACCCCCCTTACCCTCTGGTAACCACTAAACTATTGTCTGTGTCTATGAGTCTTTGTTTCTCATTTGTTTGTCTTGTTCTTTTGTTGTTTTTGGTTTATATACTACATATCAGTGAAATCATAGGGTTCTCTGCTTTTTCTATCTGACTTATTTCACTTAGCATTATACTCTCAAGATCCATCCATGTTGTCACAAATGCTCCTATATCATCTTTTCTTACCGCCGAATAGTATTCCATTGTGTATATATACCACAACTTCTTTATCCATTCATCTATCGAAGGACATTTGGGTTTTTCACATTCTCTGGCTTAGCCCTCTGGGATGGTCTTCTTCCATTATCTTCTTTGGACACATGTTAAGGACTATGCCTTCCCTGGAGGATAAATTGTTTACTCAGCCCATTCTTTGCCTGGATTTCTTAAGAGCCAAAGAACTATTTTGAATCTCTAATGACCATAGTTTGTTTCTGCCAAAGCTTCTTTTGACCGAACAGAATGTTCAAAAAATTGGGTGCCTTCTTATCTGTTTGACTTTTGTAAGCATCATATATTTAATGATTATATTTAATCATATTATATTTTTATAATCATATCATTTTAAAATCATATCATATATTTAATATCATATATTTTTAATCATATCATATATTTAATATATTTAATCATATATTTAATGTATTAAAAACGTGTAGCAAGCCAGTCTGGCAATGACCACGTTACTCATAACAGGAGGATGACTGAGAGGACTTAGACCCTTTTGCTGAGGTCAGTGCTAGTTGGACAGGTTCGTCTAACTCTCTCAGCACCAGCACTGTACTCACACCTTTCCTTCAACAACGAGCAGGTCTAGGCAGGATTGAAACGGGAGGCTGTATGCCGTGGTCAAAGTGTGCTGGGACTTGGAGGGCACTTAAAGTTGTCAAACCTTTCACCCACATAGACCCTGGCCACAAGTCACTGTGGTTTCTAGAATTCCCCAATGAGAAGACTCAAAATTTTATTTTAATTGTGTAAATAATCTCAGATTGAACTACGAAAAAAACTTATAAAAATGAATTCATGTGTTTGTAAATTTGTATATATGTATATATACAAATACGTATATATATAAAATATGTATATATGTAAATATATAAAATAATAAAATGCATTATTATATTTTTAAGAACTGTGAAAATCACCATAATATTGGAAGAGAAACATGGATGGTTTCTACCGCTATTCCAATCTGAAAATCCAACAATTCAAGATGAGAATTAGAAAACTACTCCTTAATAACAAAACAAAACAAAAAACTACGCCTGATTTTCCTGAAGTAAATAGGTTCATTCAATCTAACTGTTTAAGAACAATTTGAAGGAAACATTGTGATTTACTTTAACCCATGGTACAAACATAATACCTGGAATCCCAGGGAACAATGTGGCTTTATACACTGAGCTCTAATATGCGTCATTTTTGTAGAAGGAAAGTTTATCTTAGGTCTTGGCTGTGCTGCCAAGAACAGTGCCAGAGTCCTTCCTGTCTGTGGCTCATGGGTTTCTCCTAAGCCTCTGAGCAGGTGGCTGCGTTAATGGAGCTCTTAGGTTTTTGTTAACCTTCCACTATCATTTCTATTACTGTGGGATCCCAGAGAGCACAGAAGTACTTCGCTGAGTCTGCCAGTTGTAAGGGAGAGATGGTGAGGCTGATGAATGCTTTTGCCTTTTGGAAATTCACAGAGTAGCGATCCTTGTTTACATTTCTCTTATTATAGTCCTGATAGATGAGGAAAACCATCTCTCCACTGGGAAGCTGTTTGTACCAGTACAAAGTATAAGCAGACCATTGGGTTTCATAGGTGCAGTCCAAGGTCACAGCTCCTCCTTCCTGCATTGTTACTGTCCTCTGAGCTTGGGTTACTTTCTGAGCCATGCTGAAGCCTGTGGAAAAAAGAAGATAAGGTTTGTGCTCACAAATGTCTCAGATGGGTTACTAGGAATAGATTGATTTAAACACAGAAACAAAGAAAATAATCACATAGTGTTTCATTTCCTCCCTTCTTTTCCCTCCTAGTATTCCCATTAGTTACAACTTTCATAGTCCTCTCCATGAGCCTAAGAGGAAGCTGAATCCCCATGTTTAGGGCCACACGTACTGAAGCTAAAGGAGACCACGAATGCCCACAGCAGGCCAGGAGAGAGCATGATAGAAATTCTTCTCCTGGTTGAAGTTTCTCTTGTTCTCACTGTAGCCCTGAGACCAGACCTTTACTGAGAGCCTGAGTGACGAATTCCTGGGGTTGTCAGGTGTTTCTACCCCCAAACAGGAAGTCAAGTTCATAAGTAGCATGTTACACTGCTCTGTTCAGAGACTGAAACGTCTACTGCACCCCAAACCTCTGCACTGCGTTGATGCTTTCTGTAGCAATACATTTGAAAAATGCGTTATTATATCTAGCAAGATACAGAAATGAAGTTTAATTATCTTTTTGTTATTGAATTCTCGATTGACACCATGGTGGTCTCAGACTGTATTCTGAATGATTTAAATTCTTTGAAATTGATAAAGTCTTGTTTTGTTGATTGAGGCTTCTTATCCAGAAGAGAGTCAAATTTGATAAATATTCCTGTGTGTTTGAAAACAACATGTATTCTGTTGTTTGGGGGTAAAATGTTCTATGTATATAAAATAGATAAATTATTAACTGTTATGATCATGCTTTCTCTACATTTCTAGTGAGAGATGTGTGTTAATATTTACTACTATGGTTGCATATTTGTTGATTGATTTTTGAAAAATCAATCAACAAATTCTACTACTTTATTCTTCTAATTAACTCCACCGATTTATGTTTGATATATTTTTCAAGCTATGTTATGAGGTGCATATAAAAACAGAATTGTTCCAGCTTCCTGGTAGATTGTGCACTTAATCATTTTGAAGTGTTGCTAGGTACGCACGCTTGAAAGAATCTCTACTAGAAGAGTAGGGTCTTTCCTAGCTTCCTTCTTGTACAAAGAGAAATAATTTAAATCCTGTAAGTACAACTGAAGTTGAAAACAGTCCATTTAGAACTAAAGGACTCTGCACCACATCCTTTTGTTTCATTTTCCCTACTCACCACTGTTGAGACAATAAAGATGGGTTACTGGATCATTTTCAGAATTTACAATTTACATTTTATTTCTAGTGTATCTATAGGAAACTTCAGGAAAACATGTATGACCATTTTTCTTTCCCTAGACTTGTGATGGACCCTTCCAGAAGGCCCTGACATACAGCATCTATGACAAAGTTTTGACAGATACAATATTAATAAGAAACATCACTTTGCACCAGCTGCTTGAGAACATGCTTAGTGAGTAAAAGCATATGAATAAACATTTTTAAAATTAAAATTCTATGGAGATAAAGTATTGAAAGAAGATAATAGAACACGAGTAAAAACAGTGGTTCACTAGCCTAACATGGCTCTGACAGTGGTATCCAGCCCTGTAATCTCTAGGAATAAAAAGAAGTAGAAGACCTGAAAATAGGAGGTTCTGCAATAAATCTACCCTTAACTTTGTTATCAAAGTTTTCTTAAAACAACCTTGTTGATCATGAGCCACTGAAAATCTAACTCTTGAATTACTATATTTTGACTTCTATTGGGCACCAAGCCCTCTTTTTAAAAAGCAAATTAATTAAACCAAGTAATATGTCATTGGAACCTCTGATTTATAGCCAGACAGCCAGAAGTTCAGGTAGTGACCTGGATTTATGACTGTCTTCCTGAGTTGTAGGGCATTATAGCAAACTCCAATTTATAGTCGGTGGGTCAGAAGCACAGGTAACAACCTGAGCTTGTGACTGGTATCTGAAGTGGGGATGGGAGACAGGCTTGTAGGACAGCCCTTAGCCTGTGGGACATGATGCTATCTCCAGGTAGATAATATCAGAATTGAGTTAAATTGTAAGGATGTCCAGCTGGTGTCTGGAGGATTGCTTGGAATGTGGGGGAGACCGCCCCCCCACCACACACATGTTGAAATTAGGTCCAAGAACCCAAAAGAACTATGTTCCCCAGAAGACTGAGTTGAGCAGGTATAAATTCTGGAATAATCAAGTATAATTTTAAAAAACTATTTTTCCTATGTTGCTTTATTTATGGCATACTCCATGGGAAGAAATATACTGATATCTGAGGAGTATGATTTTTAAATGTGATCCTATGTGGTCTCCAAACCACTGTGAGGGAGTGCTTCGCAGAATGAATTCCACAGCTTCCTTAGCAGATCTCAGCTTACACACATCAACCACTAGCTACTAAGAAATGTCTGGGTAAGGTTTGTAAGTAAGTCTTCCCTGAGAATATGAGAGTAGACATTTGCCTCAGATTGAGTTCTGGGTGTTTTGTGAGTCTCTTGTCCCTTCCATCTTTTTTTTTTCCCTTTGTAGTGGGCTGTCTGGGACAACAGAAATATAGAAATATGTTGCAGTCTTCTAGCTATGATGGTGATGTGATGAGCCCAATAGTTTTAGTTGCTTTCTGGAAATTCACAGAATATTGACAGTGTGTTGCATTGGTTTCTGCATTTTTGTGCTGGAAAATTAGGAAAATCATTTCTACTGGGAAGCCTTTCATACCAATACAATACATAATATGCAATCCTGCTATCATATGAACTGTCTAGTTCCCCAATCTCACCCTCATGCCTAGATGTTGTTGGTTGGAATTGAATGACCTTCTGGGATGTGCTGGATCCTCTAGACAAGAGAAAGAACAAGACTGATGCACAGAGCTGACCTGTAACGGAGTTGCCAAGATCTTCTAGGGCAGGAATTAAATCTCCAGTGAAGGCAGAAGGAGTCAAAATCCTGTTCCTATTCCCTTCTTTCAGATTTTCCTGGAGTGGTTGTCACATTTGGCCATTGTTCATCGCCTCTGCCCCTCCCACTATCTATCCTGAATCCTAGACTGTCCCCGGCCTCACAATAATAACTGTGCCTGTCATGGAAGACAGAGCACGTTAGTAACCATCACGTGCTGAGAAGAGTCATTGGCACCTCTGTCTCTAGGAAAATATCTGCTCTGAGCCTGTGACAAGCTTACTGAGTTTTGTGTAAAGCTCCGCCTAGACTTGGTAGAGATGGGCAATGCAGCTGTCTCAGAACAGGAAGTTGGCTTGGCGACAAGGGATGGGTCAAGTCGTCAGATCATATCCTGCTCATACTTGCACAGACTAAGTTGAGCCACTACATGTGTTTAGATAGCCTTTTCCTCCTAATAAAAGTTGTTCAGTTATTCTCCAGAAACTTTTGGCCATGTGAATTTATTTCCAGATTTAGATTTACATTAAAAAAAAATATAATACCTATGTTTTCTTTCCCAAATGAAGAAAATATGTTTTTAATTAAAATGCAGATGGGCTCTATTTCCTTGTATGAGACTAGCTATGTGTTGTTACACACAATGTTCCATGGTAATACTGGAGCCTACACATTCTTTTCTGTCTCCTTTCCCTCCCATTTCATGTTTTCAAACACTTTGCTTTAAAGTCTACTCTTCTTTTCTGATTTTTTAGGCTTCTGGTTATGATAGGTAATATTTCACAAGGACAAAAGAATATTTCCATTCTATTTAGTATTATTTGCCCTGGGGTCGCTTTCATATCACTTCTATGACGAGATGTTATTTCTCATGATTCCAGGTCACTGGCCAGTCTGTGAGATTAGGAGAAAGTTATCTTTTTTTCTCTAATCTCACCTCTAGTCCTTCACACTGCCCTACTGAAAGCAAATATCCTGGAGCCACCATACCAGGTGGATTACCTCCCACGCTTTTATTTAGAAGACCTAGGGTTTCTTGAAATGACCACTTATGGGTAATAATAAAAATACTAGCTAAAAGTCACTGAACTCTTAACATGTTCTAAGAATTTCATAATCTTACTTGATCTTCATCTTGTGGAAAATGTGAACCTTGTGAGAGATTATTATATCCCCCATACCCCCTCCCAATTTTCACAAGGGAGACAGAAGCTCAGGAACCTACTCAAGGTCACAGAGCTAGTACATGGAGGACTTGGGATGCGATGGCCCTCAGTTTAGGAGAGTGAACTTGAATCACTAGGTACTACCTCTTATTGTCTTCCTCCACCTTCTGCTTCTCCTTTTTTAATGTTTTATTCCAAACTTAAACAGAAGAATTACTTCACTATTAAGTTAAAATAAATGTTACAGATTATCATGAGATTAGAACCTAAATATTTTTATCCACCTTATTTTTTAAATCATTTTTATTGGATATAAGTTACATATAATAATATGTCACATTTCAAGTGTAACATTCAAAATGTTTTGACAAATGCGTATACCTGTGTAACCACTACACAGGGATCGCTATACAGATAATTTTTATCTCCCTGTAAGTTTCCTTGTGACTTCCTTCCACGCGCAACCCCTAGCAACCACCGACTTGATTTTCTTGCCATAGGTTAGATTTTCTTTTTCAGAAATTTCATTTATGTGAAATGATATAGTAGGTGGTCTTTTGTGTCTAGTTTCTTTTTTTCAGGATAATTGTTTAAAAATTTATCCATATTAATGATTGAATGAGTAGTTTATTTATGTTACTGAGTAGTATTCAATTTTATGAATAGGGCAGTTTCTTTATTCATTTATGGATTCTTTCTCCTGCCACATCCAATCTGCTCTTTGGCCCATCCAATGAATATTTCAGTTATTACACTCTTCAGTTCTAAGATTTCCTTTTGTTTCCTTTGTATGATTTTCATTTCTTGGCTGAGATTGTATTTCTGTTTATTTATTTAAAATGTTCTTCTTTAATTGTTGAATATATTTTATTTAGCGTTTTTCTCATATTTAGTACAGGTGTCTTAAACTATTTGTCTGCTAAATTCAATACCTTGAGCAAGCTCAAGTCTGCTTCTATTTTCTTTTTTCTTGAATATGAATCCTATTTTCTTACTACTATTTGGTTGTGTAATGAAGATGAATGACTATAGCTCCATTTGTGTATTTTAACTTCTCTAATAAAGAAGAAATGTTATTTTTTTTCTTTTTCATCCTAAATTATTATAAATAAATTAATCAGTCAATCCTTGGTGAGCATTTACTACATGACAGTGTTGGGCTGGTTTAATATAGGAGAACAGTTGAGGAAAGATCTTGACTATTGCATAGTTGAGCAAACGGTCGAGAGAAGGTATCATGTAAATAACTCAGACTACTGCAGGCAAAGATGCAAATCCTAGAATAAAGCACAGTGGGAAGAGAAGTGGAAGTCAGTCTGAAAATGGAAGTGATTCTCAATGACATTTCCCAAAAACAGATATTTAAAACTGCCATCAAACAGAAGTATATATATATATATATATATATATATATATATATATATTTATGGAGAGAGAAACGTATACCAGGGGTGCCAAAAAGAAGGATACAAGTGGACACTTTGCTCAACATTGTTCCAGCAGTTCACCATAATCAGAAATGTCTGGATGTTGATTGTAAGCAGTCTGAGCACCTTTGTAATTCCAGAAGTCAAACGTGACTTGAATTCATCTTTTGTTATCGGTATATGTTGAGTATTACAATTTTAATACAGTTTTCTTTCTTAAAATGTGTATACATTTTTTGGCACGCTATGTATGTATAGATATATAGATAGAGATATGGATATAGATGATACAGACATAAATATATGGAGAGAGAGAGAGATGATTTCTAGAGCAAGGATTTAAAGCTAAATTTAATAAAAGTCATAAGGTTTTTCCCTTGGTTTTAAAACCTTGGGAAAAAAATATTACTAGTGACCTTTCTAAGTGAGTGACAACATTGGCAATTAACCTTGTACAATCCTGATGCCCTACAAGGAACCAGACAAATGTCTTGTTTTTAGTGTTTTTTACTATGTCCCTAATGACAAGTTGTGGATACCTAGCAGAAGAAAGGGACGTTAGTTTTCATTTTCAGGCAGGAATACATACACAAAAGTACTTCACATACGTACCTTAAGTCATAAAGTAAGTCACTCTGGTACTTGAAACTGAAATTTATGTGATTCTCTTCTTAACCTAAGCTACTTACCACGCAATTACATAGTTAACCAGCCAGCAATTATATAATTATTAAGAAAACAATGTTCAATTACATATGATCTTAAAAGCATGGCCTACTTTTTGCATTTTATGTTAAAGTGATTGAATTTCCTGAAACTTCACTTTTTTCATGAATCAGCATCTGGTAAGTGACTCAGTGGGAGCCTTGTGCTAGAACAGCATCTGTGGCTCAGCTTCGGGTTTGAGTACAGCCTTTGGAGGCCTGGGTGTCACTGTGTGTCGACTCCACAGAAGTAGGTGCCTGAGTGCCTGGGCTGGGAGGCCATAATGTACAGGGAGCTTTGTTGCTTGTTTTCATTAAGCGTGGCAACTATTTTGTCATAATTTTTATCTTCTCCACCTTGCCTTAATATCATCAAGATGACAGGACCTTCACCAGGCTTCTGAAGGTACCAGTGTAAGGAATATAAAGTCTTTGAGGAATTGCAAGTGAGAGTAACATCTTCGCCCTCTTGGATGATCAAGGACTGAGGACTCTGCTGCACTTCTTGGCTTCTCACGCCTGATCAGAGAGGCAATTGAAGGACACGAGAAATCATAAAATGCTCCGTCCTCTCCGTCCCACTCCGTCCTCACAAACTGAAACATTACCACATAGTTACAGAACCATTCCCATTCCCACACTCCTTCTGTCTGGTTCTCAAAAAGGCCCTCCCCAGGACAGAAGGATAACCCAATTTCTGCCCCCAGGGTGGCTGTCACCATTATAAGCCTCCCCTAGACTGAATTCAGTACTCACAGGCCAACTGCCACAACAGAGCGCCTGAAATCACTTTCAGGAGAGTCTCCATGCCTTGGCTCCCCAGCAAATCCAGTGCATGGGGTCAGCTTCTGAACAGGCTTTCTCAGCAGGAGTTAGTTTGAGCTCAGAGGGAGGCCAGTTCCAGTTGTTTCTAGAATACTGAAGCTTAGGCAGACAACCAATCAGAGAGACTCACAGCACTTTCACCCTATTCACAGAACTACGGACCTCTGTCTAGAATACTTTTAAAACAGTGCTCCCCTGTGGCCAGGCTGAGAAATGATTAAAATATGGGTTTTGGCTTTTCTTGAATGAGTTTACATCTAACATGTCTTTTATTTGTTTGTATAATGAAGGGACTATCAATGTACTGTGTTAGAGAGAAAATTACTCCAGGACTAAGAGAAAAAGAAAAATCAAGGGAAATATATGTGTATATATATATATATATGTGTGTGTGTATATATATGTATATATATACATACACATATGTGTATACCTATGTATATATATACATATATAATAATAATTATATGTATAAATATATAAATGCCTATCTCAAAACAATACTATTTCCAATAGTACCATTTCATTATGCTGTTTTCTTTTTCAGAGCCCTGTCAGTGCTCATCAATGCCTTCAAGATAATGTACAAGCATTGTATAATGGCTTATGATTATTTTCACAAAGTGATGTCTGCATATTGCTGTAGTTCTGTATTTTCTATTGCCCGTTTTGAGTTGTATGCTCCAGCCATTTTAAATTAGTTTAATGTCATTCTTCTAAACTAAATCTTGACTCGACCTTTGCATATTCTGTTTCTCATTTTCTATACCACTCTTTCCCTGACTCTGTTTTTGACTACATTTCTTATGATTCTTAACTTAAATATCACCGCTCTTAGGTAGCCTTCCCTTACATTCTGTTTCCAATGTAGATGTCTCTGTTAGGTGGTCATATTTGACTTTTGTCCTGTGATAGCTTTGATTATATGTTTTTGTCATATACTCCACAATATTACATGTTTCTTCAGGGTCAGTTCAACGTCTATTTCTTTCCAATTTCATGTCCTATATTTGAACCTAAGACACATATTAGTGTCAAATGAAGAAATTATTAGAAAAATCTCAATAGAGAACATATTTGGTAACTTTACAAACATTATGCTTGCTCATTTGCAATATTGGTAAACATGCATTTCTCAAACCAAACATATATATTATAACCTTGGCTTTCAGTTCTGAAATTCACTATGATCTCTATTGCCTTCTACGTATGTGCTGCTCCTACTTTTAAGATCACTTCTCCAACTTCTTCTGTCTTTCAACCTGATTAACTTCTGCCAAACCTTCAGGTCTCAGCTTAGGCATCATAGACTCCAGGCTGTCTCTAACTATTTGCTCTCTTTCATCTTTGCTTTCCCTAAGCTTAGTCTTGTCTCACTTTACTTTGTCTAATCAGCTACCTATATAACTAAATAGACTATAAAGTCAATGAGAGAAGATACTATGTATTTTCTCATAGCTCTTTTTTTTTCTAGCATGTAGCATGTATATAGAACTTAGCAGATATTCAATGGACAATTGTTGATTGATTGAATGAATAAGACCTGAGAACAATGTTAGCTGTAAATTATTGTTGTTGCATGACACATGAAGTCCTGATACAAAATGCTAAGCAGTTCATCACTTGTTCATGATGACATAGCACACTCATGGCTAGGTCAATTGTAGAAAAGAGCTCTTTACTAATGCTGCTTCCCAAATACAGCAATTAAAAGAGGAGATAGATTGGTAACTGAGGGAATGAAAGAAACATGAATGTTGCAGTATGTAGACATTGAACAAAAATAATAAGAATGAGATTATATGTAGCATTCCCTTTTCTGGTATGGCTTTTTGTGTAGCCTTAGGAATGTAGGGAAGTATGGATGTATTCCCATATTACCATGTTTCCCCAAAAATAAGACCTAGCTGGACAACCAGCTGTAATGCATCTTTTGGAGCAAAAATTAATATAAGACCCATTATTATTATTATATTATATTATATTAATCATATTATATTATACTACACCTGGTCTTATAGTAGAATAAGACCAGGTCTTATATTAATTTTTGCTCCAAAAGACACCTTAGAGCCGATTGTCTGGCTAGGTCTTATTTTTGGGGAAACATGGTATACCGTCCCTTCATACACAGTCATGAAATAGGGTAAGTATAACAGCAATTAGAGTGAAAAATATCCATTGTAACAGACTTTATAACTGGGATGGAATCATTTATAAATCATTTAAAATCTATCTGAAGATAAAAGTTCTTTGATTTATGGATTTAGGATGTTAGGAATAGTGTTGTTAAGAACAGGGATAATAACTAAACTGTTTGTTCATATTTTTTTATCTTTTGAAATGGAAATGAACTTCATGGTATCACTTATATGTAGAATATTTTTTAAAAAGTTGAACTCAGAAATAAAGTATAAAAGTGGTTGCAAGTGGTGGGGTTGGTAGGACAAATAGGGAGAGGCTGGAAAAATCTATAAAAAATAATTTAAAAAATTAATTCATGATATAATCTATAACATAATAAAAGTATAAAATACACATGTACATAAATGTTATATAATATACAATATATCATGTATATTATTTTTTCTCAGCAAGCCCCTGCTATTGTGGAATATGCATATATTGTGTGTATAAGTGTGTATACATAATACATGTATAATACATATATACACATATAGATACACACAATATATGTACAATATATTGTGGTGTAATATTGTAGGAAAGTGAGACTTACTTGGGCCAATTTGCTATCACAAGTTATTAGGAAAGCAGAAGTTTAAAAGATGTTTTTGAGTTTTAACTCTTGCTCTTCCTCCTCTGGGACTGGATGAATGTGTGCCTGACCTAGGCTGCTGGAGGATGAGGCAGAGAGGGGAGAGCTGAGTATGTTTAGTTACCCGAGATAAAGTCATTCTAGGCCAGCCAACAGCCAACTGATCTTCAGATGGAACAGGGAGCTCAGCCAGGCTCAGTCTAAATTGTCAATTCACACATTTATAAGGAAATAATTTATTGCTTTAATACTCTGAATTATGGAGTAATGCACATTATTGTAAAAATGACTAATAGATACAATAGGAGATGTGGGTGCTTAATTGAACGGCCTATGGTGTGGCTTCGAGAAGATAAGAGCACATTGCATTTCAGTAGGTTATGTAGTCCCCCCAGTGAGCTCTGTGTTGACTCCATGATGAGATTTCTCACAGTTCCAGAGATCTGGGATCTCTGAGCCCAAACAAAATCGAATGACTACAGTCTTCTGTGAAATGCATAAATCTAACTGAGGGACCTCTTTGGACGACCACGTGATTTTATTCTCAAGAAGATGTTTCAGGAACACCTTTAGCTCTCTGATGAAAAATTAGTAGAAAGTTCCTTCACATATATTACACACACAGACACACACACGTACTTACACTACACATCCATTATGTAAACAAGAAGTCTTGCTTTCTCAGAAAAGCTACAGTGTCTCATTCTATTTGTCCTTTTTTTTGTTGTTGTTCAGATAGTTGGGATTTTTTTCTCTTTTCAGTTTGAAATTCTATATTTAAGGGATTGAGAACATCTCTAGCATGAAGAAGAAACATTTTTTTCATAGAGATTCAGGTTAACTAATTTCCTTCTGTTCATAATATAGTGAAAACCACAAAACCAGTGATCAGGCAATATTTGAGCCAATGTATAGCCATTGGGCCACAAGGAAATAGATTTTATCGAGTTCTAACCTGTATTTCACAGATGAAGAAATCTGAATGATTAATAGAATTGCCAGAGGTCATACAAATTGACAATGCAAGTTAGAATATAAAACTTCAATCTTGAATTTTTTTATTAATTAACACCCTCATTTCATTACCACTCATGTATAGAAAAGGGGAATCTCATGTAGGTAACTTTAGCCATCTAGATCACTTAAGTATGAAGCTGGAAAATACCAACTTACTGGAGACCCCTAATTAAATAAACATTTGGGATAATTCCCAGGTCATCTAAGGTCTTGTGTTCCTGGAATGACCTTAGCCTGATTCTTCACTCTCAACTTTGAGCTACATCCTAAATGCTCAGTACTACGGAGACTTCTCAACTGACAATCAGGATGGCTACCAATAACAAGATCTTTGCAACTGACAAACTTTGTGACATGCTTGTGTTTATTATTATGACCCATAGGGCAACACCTCTTACTGGTGGAGAGTGTGTCAAAAAGTTCAATGTCTTCCTGGGGAAAGAGTGCACAGTAAGCAATTTACTGAAGCAATGCCTAGAAGTAACTTATAAGTGAAGTAATAAACAAATGAATAACATATCCATCCTCAAATGCATTCAATGTAAAGGCACAGTTATCCAGAAAAAAATAATCAAGAATTATAGTATTTTGTTCATTTTACACTAAAAGGAGGTGCATGATTGCTGTACTCAAAGGCACACAAACATTCACTGAGAGAACTTGCATTTGAACCATGGTTTCCCCATCCCAAATGCATCTTTCCCCCCTAGACTAGAAGAGAAACAGGGTATCCACATTCCAGGAACTAGTGGGAACAAAGCATCACCAGTGATTTGTGCCTTGGCGACAGCAAGCACCTCTCTCTAAATGTGAAATAAAAAAAAAAAAAGAAAAGAACAGTTAGACTCTTGGACACCCTAATGCTCAGGGAATATTTTTAACTCATTTGTAGATGTGGCCATGTATCAATCATCCTTAAGCTCAGCTTAATCACCTACTTTGAAGCATACCCTCTCTTACTGCCATGTGTAAATGGAAGCAAGTCTGTGTGCCTCCCAGTCTGAGACATCAAAGCAGTGGTTGGCGTGGCCCCAGCTGCAGGTTTGTGTACAGCGTGCAGGTGCCAGGAGAGCACTGTGCACTCGCTGCACAGAGGTAGAAGGCCGAGTCTCCAGGCTGGGAGGACGAGATGTGCAGAGATAGTTGTTTGGCACTCACGTTGAGGAAGACTGTGAATCTTTCATCTTGATTTTTAACCTTAACTGAACTTATTGATATCAGGAACTCAGGACCTTTAGCAGGGTATTTTTTGTACCATGCAAAGTAATCAAACAAACTATTACTGTAGTTGCAGTTCAGAATACAAATTCCTCCTTCTGGCACACTCAGGGATGGAGAATGTTGCTTAACCTGCTGCTGGTCACCATTCTTCTGTTGACTATTCACCCCTGTTTGGAGAGACAGTAAGTAACAGATTTTGAATTTTATTCTTATAGTCCCCACAAGAGGCCATCTTGAGCTAGAAGGCAAAACAAAACAAAACTCCCCATGATGTCATCTCCCAGCCTGTAACATTCCTTGGAGTTTTTCTACTATCCTCAAACCTCCCACCCACAACTCACAGTCTGCCTGAAGCCACAGAATCAGTAGTGATGCCCACAGGAGCTTGCCCATTTCTCTTGTGAAGACTCTGGTTGTCTTTTCTCCTGCCCAGGCGACTGTAAATCTGTCTTCAACTTCCTACAAATCATTCATTTCCTTCCACAGACCCTTCTATTTCCTGTATGAGCAGCCGTGTTTTGCCTAAAGTTATTTTTCTTTATGACAGGAAGCACTGCCCCCTTTAGTCCACATGTAGAAAATTTCTGAAAAGACATTTCTGCCTTCCCTAAAGAACTATTTGTAACCCCTTCAGCATAAAAACGTTAAACAAAAGGATTTTAAGAGAAGGGAAAGTTTTCAGAGGTCACATAATTCAAATACACACACACACACACACACACACACACACACACACACACACGAGGTCTGACAATTAAGTTCGCAAACTCATCCTAGAAAAAGTGCTACATACCTCATTGCGGAATATCACTACGGTCACCTTCGAAGTACTCCCCATGAGAAGTTATGCACCAACGCCGGCACCTAGTCCACCCTTCAAAGCAATTTTGGAACTCTTTTTCTGGAATGGCCATCAGACCTGTCCTTGTATTATCCTTGATGTCCTGAATGTCATCAAAATGTCCTCCTTTCAGTATTTCCTCCGATGAGTAGGGAGGGTGTTCCAATATAATTATTTGTTTCCTGACTCAAAACTCCCTCATAGACAGTGCCGTGTGAGCTGATGCATTGTCGTGATGCAAGAGCCATGAATTGTTCGCGAAAAGTTCAGGTCGTCTAACTTTTTCATGCTGCCTCTTCAGCACTTCCAAAGAGTAAACTTGGTTAACTATTTGTTCAGTTGATACAAATTAATAATGAATAATCCCTCTGATATCACGAATAGGTAAGCAACATGTTGCAACAAGTTCGTGAACTTGTCAGACTATATACATATATATAATATATATAGTATATGTGTATAACATATGTCATTATTGCAGATAGAAAATGATAACTGAGCATTTTTTCATGCAAAAATAAATCTGAGGCAGGGATTTGACTTGGCATCTAAAGGAAGATGAGGCATGGGATTGGGGAAGGAGTTATTCTTGTGCTTTCTTTTATGGTAATGTTATCATTTCCATGTTTTGGGAAGTATGAAGATGGAAAGAGGGACGGGAAAATGTGGTGCCTGTACCAGGAAAGAAAAAATATCACATAAAATCTCTAGCAGATTTCTGATTATGTCTCCTTGGTCAGAACTGTGCTATATGCAACACCTAGTTGTAGAAAGGATGTGAATGTAGTGTGGGCCTTCCTGTTTTAAAACCTGGGGATATAGTTGCCCAAATCAAAATTGAGAGTTATGTTAATATGGAAGCAAAAGAGTTGGTGCTGAGGTGTCTGCCTTCCTGATTGCTAAGGTGCCTTCCTGATTTCTGAATATTAACTCATTCTGCCTGAGGAGTCGGTGAAAATGTCACAGTAGGGATAACCTTTATTTAGAGGAATTAATAATAATATTATTAATGGGCATTTACAGAGTATGTATGCTGTACCTGGAACTTCATAATAAAATTTTGTATATAACATCTAATTTAATTCACAGCAACCAACAAGACAGAGGTTCTTATTAACATGTATTTATAAGGAAGCTTAGATGAAGATAAATAACTGCACAAGGATACTGAGCTAGAAAATTGCAAAATCAGAATTTGAACCTGGGGCTATTGTGACTCCAAAACTCATGTGCTTCATATTATATCATCTTACTTTCGAGAACAAATAGGAATTCTTTAAGGATAAAAATGGGGCAGTGGAAAGCTTCCCAGGTAGAGGGAACTGTGAACTTCTATCTCCTTTAGCCTTGGAAACTTGAAGTTATTCCTCTCTGCCATTCAAAGTCTAATCCCCAAGCAAATTCTGTGCAAATAAAAGCTACTGTAGTTAATGTTTAAGCAATTTCAGAAACACCAAGTGGAGATATTGCTTTAGAATACCAGTTGCATTGTTATTGTGGTGTACTTTGGTCATTTTTCTGTGAAAAAAAAGTAGCCACTTTCTTCTAATTATTTTTAAATTTTTATTAAGTGTAGTTGACATATAATGGTGTATCAGTTGTACAATGCAGTGATTCTACATTTACATACCTTATGATGGGATCACCACCATATGTCTAATAACCATCTGTCACCATACAAATTTATTATGATATTAGTCACTATATTCCCTGACCCGTACATTACATCCTCATGACTGATTTAATTTATAACTGGAAGTTTATGCCTCTTACTTCCCTTCATCTTTTCCATCCTCCCAACTCTCTCCCCTCTGGCAACCATCAGTTTGTTCTCTCTATCTCTATTTTTTACTGTACCTCTGCCATTTACTTCAGTTTAATAAACTGGGGATGTAGCAGTTTCATCAACTCCAGAGTACTAGAATAAAGCTGGAAAATGATTCATGGATCTGCTCTTGTACTAACCATTCCTGGCTATGGTCTTTGGGAAAACAGAATGACCAATGAGAACTATGATACCCTCAGTCTGATTTATTCCATTTGTCCCTCCATGTGGACTCTCTTCTTCCCCCCAATGCTTACTCTGGGGAGCGATAGACCCATATTTTTACCAGTTCAAATAGAGAGCTACATTTCCAGAAGTTTGTCTTAAAGCAGAGGAATCTTGTTCTCTAGTGCTTGTGGGACGTGTTCTGCAAAGGCAGCAGAAGCGGTTCTGTGAGGGGGTGAGGTCCTAATCATTGTTCATGCCAAGAGGTATGTGAGGAGGACCTGGAGGAATGCCACAGCAGTGTGACTGGGGCCTGCAGCAGAGGCTTTGTGTGCAGGCAGCAGGTGTCCCCAAAGCACTGAGCCCTGCACAGAGGTAGGTGCCCACATCCCCAGGCTGAGCTGCAGTGATGAGCAGGGAGCTGTCCTTTCTTGCTTCACCAAACAGAGCCGTTTTTCTCTTCTGCACTTTCATGTCTCCACTCTTAGCTAATGTCATTAAGAGGACAGGACCTTTCCCAGGCTCCTGTCTGTACCATTGAAAGGTGGGAATAGTGCTTGTGGAGTTGCAGTACACAGTGACAATTTCTCCCTCCTCGATGCCTGGAAACCGAGGCCTCTGCTCCAGCTGCTGGCTGCTCTGCCCTGTTTAGAAACAAAGCAGAAGACACTGGGAAGAGAGTTAGGGACTTTTTGCCAACCTGAAATGGTTTTCCTTCCTCCTTCCTCCCTTCACCCTCCCTCATTCTCTTCCTTTTGTCCTTCCTTCTTTAATTCTTGCTTTCACTCTACCATAAAATAAACTGTCTTTAAAGGTTTTCCATCTCCTTAGGAGTTCATCTGATTTTAATTCTCAAACTTACATGGAACTTCTCAAACTTACATGGCAGTTGAATCCAAAAGATCAATACCAAGAATTTTAGGAACATCTTTTCTTCCTATCACTAGGCAGCCTTGGACACTGACTTCAGCTGCTCTTGACTCATCTCCTCCTGAAAATGGCTCATCTGGGCTAGAGTAACACTGGCCACCCATGCTGATCTAGTAAAAAGGCAGAGGCCTCTGTGTGGCAGCCAATGGAATCATTCACTCTCTACCCTCCTCTTCCTCCAACCTCTAACTCTGCTTTGACTTGGGGAAGGATTTTGCCTTTTGAAATACTACCCTCCTGTTGGAGAGATAGAAAAGTGATTTCCTTTCAATAATGCTTCTCTCACTCTGGCTCCTACCCTGGCTACACATCAGAGTTTATGAGGGTTGGTGGAGAGATACGATGTTCTAAGTGCCAGTTCTGCCTGTATAAGCCTCTTCTCAGAGCCACAAAGTTTTGCAAGGTAGCTTAGGACTCATCAGAAAAGATAGAATATTGAATAAAAACAATTTAACACAAAGTCATTCTGTGGAGGAATGATAAATTCTGACTACATGACTTGAAGTTGGAGTCAGACATACTTATTAAAGCTGTATCATTGCCATCTATCAGCGAGGCCACTACAAACCTTTTTTTAACCCACTCATGTAGTCGTTTCCTATTTGGTAGAATGGGGTTTACATTACTTATTCCATGGGTTACATCCTGAGGATACACTGAGATTATATATATAAACTAGACTGTGTCTCCATCAACCTATTTAAATGATTTCTTGAAATTCATCACTACATTTCATTTCGTCCTCAATAGGCACACAGCAAAAGGCCCTCTGGGTCCTAATCCAGAAAAGTCCAAACACACTTCACCATCATCAATCCCATTCCCATATTGGTTAAGATCTGCCAGGAAAGAGCCTGCAGCTATTGAAGGTGACAGTAGGAGAGATAAAAGTCTCAAGCAGCTGGTATAGGCTGAGGTTTTAATGAACTGAAGCTCACACAACACAGGAGATATGGGTGAGAAAGCTTCCAGTGTCCCCCTTCACATAGAGTCTCACCCATTGAATAATGGAAAAAATCTACCTAGCCTCATTCCTCTCTTACCAACTGCCTTGCATACAGTCTTGAGAATAAAGAGAAAACTTTGCACATATTTGGTATAGAAATAGGAGAAAAGATGTTGTGATCCAAGTTAAAATCAGGGCTGTGTCAGAACAGAAGAGAAAAGATTTTCCATTTCATCAGTAAAAGAAGTAGCTGTAAAGAACACAACATTTATAACCCTATAGAGAGATGTGACCAGATCTAGGGCAGTAAATCAACAAAAGTTAGAGAATGTTGTGCCAGGTTCTCTTGATCAAGTCTGAAGCGCAGTATTCTAGAGGCAACAGGGAGGTTATCTATCTGTGTCATTGGAGAGCTAAACAGATATGGGTTCTGTTGTTTCAGAATATTTCCCTCTGCTTTCTCTCTTTCCTTTTACCCTTCCCCTACCCTGCCCATCTTTTACTCCTGATACATGTATACATGAGAATACACCAGTGATATTATAAATTGAAAATACCTGGCTTAAAATTATAACCAGGAATATTCAGAATTTAGTTTACTCTCCATAATGTACTAGATGTGTTGATCATGGACAAAATCATTTGTTTTCTAAGCCTTTATTTCTTTACCTATATGAATTCATTAAGTTTTTAAACTGTGTTGAATCTCAGTTAAACTCTTAAAAGACATTTTCTTATTTAATCATTACAATAACTTCTGAATGAATTATTAGTATGAATAGGCCAGTATACAGATGATAAAATTGAGGTTGAAATATTTATTAACTTTATTACTATAATTCAATTGATGTCAGAGTTGAGAGTTGGACCCATATCTATCCAATGTATAAACCTACCCTCTTTCATGACGTATTATATTGCTTTACTTAACATGGATTATTCTAAATTCCATGTTATGATTATAATAAAATTATTTAATATATGAAAACAGTCTTTCATAATACATCCTGCATAGTAAATACATAGCTAGGGAAGCACCAAGACAAGAAAATTGAAGAGAGCAGGCAAAGCCGGAAAGCAGGAAATGATTGAGCTGCTCATAGCAATTATTTTCTATGAGATGGAGCTCATAAAATTGAATTTTCTTTTTTCTTTTTAGTTCCTATATGAAAAGTTAATTTTTTAAAAGTTAATAGACTTAAATTTAGAGCAGTTTCAGGTTTACAGGAAAACTGAACAGAGAATTCCAATCTATTCCCTCTATACCCATCCACAGGGGGGAAAAAATGATTTTTACACTCTCATAGATCAAATAGAATACAGAAAGCCTGGGTGTTTTTGTTCTATCATATTCTGTAATGCTGCTGACAGATAAATGAGATATCAGCACATGGTTCGTACTCAGATGTTATAATGAGATGCATTCAGTGAAAAGTAAGGAGAAAGGTGGCACATTGCAATAGAGAAGGGCTGCATTCTCCTCATCACTGCACTCTGTACTTATTGGGTCCTGGGATGCTAGTCTTGCTAATGGATGGCCTAGCCTGAGTCATGGTTTACTCTCTTGTGGCCGT
Source organism: Rhinolophus hipposideros (assembly GCF_964194185.1). NCBI lineage: Eukaryota > Metazoa > Chordata > Mammalia > Chiroptera > Rhinolophidae > Rhinolophus > Rhinolophus hipposideros. The sequence continues at coordinate 29,445,471 of NC_138051.1, forward strand.
CCCTTCTAAGGCTGAGGGAACACCCAGTGGCATTGCTCCATTTAACTATTAGTTTTGTCCCACCTTGTGAGAAAATATGTAGATGTCTTGTAAGGAACACTAGAATGTTCTAGTGTAATTCATCATGTGCATAATAGCATTCATTTTGTGGCAGAACATCCTCATAACTGATAATTTTTTTTAAATGAAGGAATAAAGTTTTCCTGTACCCTATCTAACATCATTACTATGACAAAAAGTCTCATGACCAGTTCCAGAATTGAGTCATATGGTATAAACAGCATTGCTCTCAAATGAGTCTTTGAGCACAGGAAAGCAACATAAGTTGTAAAAAGCACAACCTTTTGCAGTTGGGTACCTGGTACAGTAACAGGAGAAAATACTCATTTACCTCATAGACCAGTGTTTCCTGGATGGTTAAGATTTTCTTTTTGATGTAGGACATCATCACCTGGGACACCCAAGAAGGAGATGAGTTTATTGATTTGAGAATTTTTGCTGTTTCTAATGTAATAATTTATTGTTGTAAATGTCATTCTAAGCATTGTTATGTGTCATTTCTGTTGTTATTTAGTGGAGTGTTCTATAAATATCAGCAAAGTCAATTCGGTTCATAGTGTAAAAGTCTGCTATACTCTTGCTGAAGTCTGATTGCTTATTCTATTACCTGTTGAGCACAACGGGTTAAGATCTCCAAGTCTAATTGTTGGTTTTCTGTTTTTTAAATTTCATTTCTAATAGATAACTTCAAGTAGTTTGAGGCTCTGCTGCTAGATACATGCACACTCATATTGTTATATCTTCTTGGTAAATTGACTTTTTTGTAATTATATATTATCCTTCTTAATTTCTTGTCTGACATTAACATAGCTCTTCAATATTAGTTTGCATGTATATCGTTTTCCATACTTTTTAAAAAATCTATGTCATTATATTTAAATTGGGTTTCATGGAGATAATATATAGACAAATGTTTAAAAATAAAAATCATACTAATAATCTCTGACTTTAAATTTGTGTGTTTAGACTGTTTATAATTAACGTAATTATTTATGTAGTTATACATTGGTCTATCATTTATTATTCTTTTTTTGTTTGTGCTCTGTTTTTTTTCCCTAAATATTCTATTATAATTTATCTGTTTGCTACTTGACTATTTCTTTTTGTATTGTGTTTCTAGTGGCCTTTTTATGATTGCAGCATAACTATTACCTAAACATTCACAGTCTATTTAGAGTTAATATTTCAGTGTTTGAAGCAAAATTAGAAATCTTAAAACTGTATATGTTAATTTATGCTCCCTACTTTGCGTTACAGTTGTAGGTGTCTTTCATCTTCACACTTGAAAACTCAACCAGGAAATGTTTTAATGATTGATTTCAATAATCATACATATTTTAAGTAAGAAGAGAAAAGTAGTTTCTTGTATTTTACCATATATTTACCATTTTGTTGTTCTTTTTTCATTCTTTAAGTTCCTAATTTTCTTCTGGTATCATTTTCCTTCAGCTGAAGAACTTCCTTCAGGATTTATTAATGAGTAGCTCTGCTTACAATGAATTCTCTCAGTTTTGCGTCATTTGAGATTATCTTTATTTTAGTATAATTTCTGTAGCAAACTTTCACTATGAGAGAAATCAGAGTTAAATGTTTTTTTTTCCTACGAGTATTTTTAAAATATAATGGCAGATACATCATATAGACTTGCAGGCCATTGTAAAGACTTTGACTACCATTCTGAGAGTAATGAGAATCTATTGCAAGGATTTGAGTAGAGGAGTGACATAATATAACCTATGTCTTAAAGGATCTCATTGGCTGCTTCTTATAGATTGAACTTTTGAGCCCTCCCCTCCAAATTCATATGTTGAAACCCCACACCGCTATGTGATGGTATTAGGGCATGAGGCATTTGGGAGGTAATTAGGATTAGATGGGGTCATGAGAGTGGAGCCCACATGAATGGGAATCATGCTCTTTTATAACTCCCAACAGTATTTGTTTCTTTTTTGTCCTGTTCTCTGTCACATGAAGATACAGTGAGAAATTGGCAGTCTGCAGCCTGGAAGCAGGCTCTCACAAAAACCAACCATTCTGGCAATGTGATCTCATACTTGTAACATCCAAAACTGTGAGAAATAACTTTCTGTTGTTTATCAGCCACCCAGTCAATGGTCCTTGTTATAGCAGCCCAAACTGAGCAAGGCGCTGCTGCATTAAGAAGGGACTGTAGGAGAACAAGCAGGGAGACCATTAGAAGGTGTCAGAGTAATTCATTTCAGAGATGAGGATGGCGTGACCAAAGAGGTAGCAGTGGAGATGGGAGCAGAGGTCAGATTATGGTTCAATTTTTAAACATAAGGCTGACTGATTTTTTATGGATTATATGTAAGCTGAAAAAATAAGAGTCAAAGATAACTCTGAGGTTATTATTAGAGATACTGAAAGAATGAAGTTGCCGTCAATTTAAAAGCAAAAAGTACTGGGAAGAGCATGTTGGAGGTGAGTTCAGAAGGTGAAAGATGAGAAGTTCAGTACTGAGCACATTAAATAGAATCCTGACCCTCTAGCCCGCAGTACCTCCAAGGGGAAGGAAAATATCGTTACAGGTCTGTTTCTTCTGGATCTTGTCTAACATGACCCAGTAGTAAAAGAAGGAATATGCTAAAGTTCTTGTTTTTTCTCAGGAGCCAAGCACTCCCTAGAGCTCTGCGCCTCACCCTGCTCATTTTCACCAAATGAGAGACCTTGCTAAAAACAGGCCAGGCTGTGTCCTTGAGTCTCTGAAAACTCCAGTGTCTCAGGAGGTTTGTGTTCAGCTCCCCCTGCAGTCTCAGGCACTGTGCCACTCACAGCACAGAAGTACACACCCGAGTCGCTCCAATGGGCTGATGATTTCCTCAGGTGGAAGGTGCTTTCACTTTTCTTAAATTCAGCCTGGAAATCTTTGATGCCATTAACCAGGCTATTCCCTCCAAAGTACTTGAGAAGAAGCTGGAGGTTTTGACTGGGGTATTGGACGTACCAGAAGAGATAAATTGATCCACCATAGGTATAGTTGCACCTCAGCTCCAGAGAGGTTCCTTCAGAGGCAGTGATGTGACCATCAGGCTGGCTCACTGACTGGGCTCTGGTTCCTCCTGCAACATCAAGGCGGAGTTAGTGAGACTAGGACAGACCTACCTCTAATGAGACTGTGTCTCTGGTCAGATTCCAGTCAGAGCCATGTTCCTTCCATGGAGGCAGAAGCATGGAATACAGTATTACTTACTCACTATGAAGAGCATTCCAAGCAGCAGAAGGGTTGCTGAGAACATGCCTAGGCAGTGAGAGAGCTGAGTTGTATTCTGGAAGATCTGCCCTGAGGAGCAGGAAAGAATGGGACAAGTATGCTGAGTCCTTTTAAATGGGAAACTCTGAGATTCAAGAGATCCCTGTTCAGGCAAGTTCTAGAGGTTGTTAGTAAAAGATGCTTCCTTGGCAATGACTGCTCCTGGTGTTGAGGTGCTCAGAATGTGCACCTCAGTGAGCTTTTGGGGTCAAGTCGTTCATAGGTGGGAAGTAAAACAATAACTGAGACATTTCCTTTTTATGCAACATCGCCCTCTGGCGGTCAAATATAGAAGCAAATAGAGACAAGGCTTATGTGCCCCATCTTTTTCCTGCTCCAATCTAGGATGGAATTTCTTAGCATTATAATCTGTAAGAGTGTTTTCAGGTGTCTACTTCCTCAGAGACTATTTTAATTTTATGAATTAAATAACATTGTTTGATCCTATGAAATAAATTGCATTAGGATCATCAATTTATAAATGAACAAACTAAAGCATAGAAGGAAAGATGTAATTGGTCCAAGATCACAGTAAGTGACAACTGGAATTTGTCCCATTAGTGTGATTCAACGATTCACATTATTAACCACGGATAATTTAGCAGTATTTTCCTGTGAGTAGATATTACCCTCACTTAACAGAAAGATAATCAAGTCTGTATAAAGCTAAATACTTTGTCCAAGGACACACAAGAATTAAAACCTGATTCTGTTAGACTCCAAACACACTTCCTCCTGTTACCTATGATATCGTACTACTCTTTAAGAGTAAATGTGATTTCACTGTACAAGCAAACACTTAGGGTAAAACTCAGAAGAGAATAAAAACTAAAGAAAATCCCTAAGGAACCCAAACACCAGAGGTAAGGCATTAAAGAAGATATCAAAGAAATTTCAAAAGTAGTCTAGAGAATTAAGTGGCAAATCAGAAAGGAATTTTAAGAAAAAAGCCTTGTCCAACAGAGCAAATGCTGAAGAAATATACAGTAAGATGATCACTAAAAAGATTGATTTTTAGGAGCAGAAAGATCATGATTTGGGTCTTCTCAGCAGATGCTAAACTGCAGTGGTATAAGACATGAAGATGAGACAAGGAAGAACAAAATTTGGATATAATGATCTCATTCCAGAGGTGAAACCTAAAGGGAAGGAAAGAGACTTGGTATTAACTAGACAAGGACGCTGAAGAGGGAATAGTAGGGTTTTTAAAGGTTGGGATATATTTACCTGCTTTGGGAAGGATCTATAAGCAATAAATCAAAGTTCTGAGGAGACAGGTGGGTTTGGAATATAGACCACAGGTAGAAGGACCATGTTTGGTAGAAAAAGGAAGAGTTATTTCCAACTTTATTGGAATCAAAAAGGGAACAACTGGTTTTGACTTCGATAACTATTCAGGGTGTGAAGGCCAAAAGTTGCAACATCTATTAATTTGTAATGGACATTTTTTTGTTCTGTTATCATAAATAAGAGAAATTAAATGTCTCCCAGGAGAACAAATGGAGGAGATTCTGTGTTAGAAATTCAGAGAAGTGTGAGACATTTTGAAATGATCACTGTAGGAAATGACAATGGGAGATGATTGTAGAGAAAAAGAATACTTTCTTAGCAACACTGTTGTTCTAGTTAGTGTTAAAAATGACAAGTTTCAGGGACACCAGTCTGATTATCTCGTACTCTGCTTATTAGACAAAGTATACATTATTAGGGCAGATATTGATTGGGAATTAATAAGATCACTGATATGAATAGGAATTGGGGCAAGTATAAAGAAATTAATGATTAGAGACTGACTGAAGTAATGGGCCATGGAGTTTAAGTGTTACAGAAAAAAATAAAAGACAAAAGCCTACGAGATATAAGACAACAATAAAAGGACAAGGAGACCAAATGGTCATATACAGTCAAAGGACAAGTGCAGCAGAAGTAACTGTGTGGGACTTTAAGGATGAGAGTTTTTAAACACGATGTAAGATTTTGGAGGTATAGCAACATCTAAATGGAGAATTATCGTCAGATCTTTCCAGAGTGTGGCCATGGGTGTTAATGACTAAAGTGGATTCTAATTAACCTTCTTTAAAGATGAATTCAGGCTTCTCTCTGAATTCTCCATGTGCACATTTAAATCATGTAGTATTTAGAGCTGTGTTAAATCTTCAATATATAAGGCAGAGTGTTTGGTGTTTTATAGAGAAGGAAGTGACAAAAGGGGTAGGAAGAAGTCAGGGTGAAAGGCACGGACCTCAAAGGTGCAAAGACAATAAATAGTCTGGGTTCTGTTGGGTTGGGGGTGTGAAGAGAATGACATTCCTATCTCTAAATCTGAGGTGACGTGTTGTAGATGATGGAGATTAAGGAGAAGAAACTGTTTAAAGAAAATTAAGATTAAAGAAAGAAACTGTTCCAAACAGAGTCAGATACTAGTTTAGGGCATGTGGAAGGAATTTTTACAGAGGCTATTAAATGTTTGTTTAGAATAGAATGGAGATTTAGAGACCAAAGTGGAAAGCTTTCCTTGGGAAGATCAGAGGCAGTTAGGTCAGTTTAGAAAATAAGAGTCAGATTCCTTGGTGAATCATTCCTCTGTAGAAGGAAACTCACAGATAAGACTGAATGTGCTTCCAAAGGTCTTAGTACAGAGGAGTGTGGCCACAGCAAAATTAGTCAGTGCTCAAGTGCTCAAGTCTCTCAGCAGGTGTCATAAATCAATAAGTTGTGGCTATCCAGATGGATTCAGCTCTCATACACTATATAAAACTGTATTACATTACGTGACGTTACACTACATCACATTTAAAAATCTCCATGTGCTTCTACTTATAGATAGAAGCTTGTGGATGGAAAAAAATTTCCTTGGAAAGGAACGTCACAGTGTGATCTGATTCTAAATTGCTAACGGGGCAGGTCATGGTAGCTGCTCATGCCCCAGGCACAAAACTTCTTCAGTAAAAGACATCTTTGCCTTTAGCAAGCTCTATCCATTATTCTTGTACATGTAGGTTAATACAACTTTGAAATAAGAATAACCACATCCTCTCAAAAGACCACATCATCTTGTTAACTATCCTGAAATCCAATCTCCTCCTTGTTTATCTCACCTTCATGCAATCTTCCTTAATTCCAAACATAAAAGAAGCTGCAAACTACCATTCTTCAAGCACTTGTCTCGGTCTATTGAGATCTTGCTTCCAAGAATATCCTGTTTTGCTCAAATAAATTCTTATCAAAATTCTTTACACGTTTGGACATTACTGATGTTGACAAGGTCTGGAAAAGTGTATTGCTCCCTCACATCCAAAGCCCATGTGCAGAGGGCACACCTGGAGCAGCATTCCTCAAGCCCAGGGGTCACTGCACACATTGCTTATAAATAATCGGCCGAGTCTCCACAATGGAGGCTGTAATGTGCTGGAAGACTGTGCAATGTTTATTTAGGTTGACTGTGAATCTTCTTTCTTGCTTTTCTATGGATAATTTAAGTATTTGACCCCTGTGCTGTCTTTCTGAGCATTATTCCTCTCTTCTTTTCTCGTGCTTCCTTATCTGATATGGCACCTAAAGATGAACGTTCTGAAGATGTTCTATAAATGCTATTAACCAGCACATTCCTCTCTCTCTTCCATTTCATCAGCCAGCCAAATCCAAGGGTGCATGAACCCCATACCCACTACCGCAGCACATTGGCACCGTGCACTAGATTCTGGGGTAATGTTAGTTATGGCAAAGATGATGGCCAACAAATCTTATTGACCACATACTCTGCCACAGGCAGTGGGAACCCTTAATGTTTAAACTATGACAAGTACTGCTCATCACCCACAAATAGTGCAATTACTTCTTCATTCCTACCTTCAGAATCCTGATATTCTTTTAGTTGGCAATGTTCTTAGGTAAAATACATGCCTTTCCCAGACTTTCGCGGGCAGAGTCACCATGGACTCTGGTGAGAGGTATTATCAGTGCTGATGCGCTCACTCTCAGCTCATCCCCTGTGGTGTGGGGGCTGCACTTCAAGTGGGATCTTGTTCCCCTTTGGGAGCTCTGAGGACCAGAAGAAGCTACTGCACCAATAAAGTCACTTACAGTGCCTGGACAATTGTTTGCCATGAATAGAAACTATTTCGATGAATTATTACATCTTTATATAATTAATAAAGATGTAAGTGTACTAAGGAATTCATCATCCTTTCCTATTCAATAGCCTTTTCTACTTTTTCTAATAATTCAAAATGTCAATAGGTAGGCTCCTTGACACTACATATCAAAGGTCCAAAGTGCTACATTTGTATCCCTGACAGAAGAAAAAGACATTTCTCATCTATGACATTTTAAAAGAGGGCCAGAGTTTACACATGTCTGAGTCATGTCTGTTTTAACAAGCGTGTTCTTAGTCAAATATTTCAGGCACAAAAAAGAAAAGGTAGAATGAAAACACCTGAAACTTTTGTTTCAGTTCACATATCACCTTATAATTAATATGAGGCCATGGTATCATTTAAAAGGTGTTTTTGGAGCCTAATATACATAAAAGGAAGTATAAATATAAGTATACAGCTTGATGAATTTCCAGAACATTGACACACCCTGATAAACAGTATCTAGATCAAGAAACAGAACATCACCAACACTTCAGAGCTCCCTTCATGATCTTTATGATTCTGTTCCATAGGCAGCACTATTCTGACTTCCAACACTATAGGTTAATTATGTCTGCCTTTGTGCTTTATAGAAATGGCATGTTCATTGTCGATTTGAATATCTTCTTTTGTAAACTACCAGCTTAAGACTTTTGTTTTTTCTCTGTTTGCTTGTCTTCTTGATCTGAAGATCTTTCTGTTTGTAAACAAAATGAGCCCTCTGACAATATTTGCTCCAAATATCTTCTATTTACTGGGTATCTTTTTAACTCTAGAAATAACTTAATTTTCATGGCAATTTTAATATAGTCCAATTTTGATGCTTAGATTTTTTTTGTACCCTGTTTAAGAAATATTCATCTAACAGAAAGTAATGAACAAGTTCCGTATTTTCTTCTACACACTTTATATTCTTTATTTTATTCTTATGTTCAGATTTCTACTCTACCAGAAGTGCTATTTAAATGTGATTTAAAGACCAAAATATATTTTTTCTATATAACAAATTATTAGATGCCATTTATTGAAAAGAAAATTTTTTACCCTTAATACACAGTATAAATATTTTTCAATTTTTATTGTTTCAGTATTTATTGTCACCTGTCTCTATCTGCTGATTTCATTCTTCTCTTTCATTTCAGTTTTTCACTATTTTTAGGTTTTTGCTTCATGTTTTACAGCCACCATTACTTATTACATTGATGATGCAATTTTTCTAAACTTTTGTTCCAATTACTAAAATAAATTATTTTCAGAAAGTTTCTCCTCTTTATGCTCAAGAAATTTTCTTTCCCATGTTCATGTGTGTATACCCTTATTTTGTTTCTTACAAAATTCTTGTCTCTCATCTACTTGTGGTGGCAACTTAATTTGAAAATCATTTAGTGTGTTGCAATTCTTTTGTCTGCATAGATTAATATTATCATGTGATTTTTCTTTTTCAGCCTGTTAGTATGGTGGATTCCATCAATTGATTTCACATATATAGGCTGCCTGGAATCCCTGAAAAGAATCTATTTGCGTTTGTTGCACTATTCTTTGTATATATTGATGAATTCTACCTGCTAATATTTTGTTAAGAAATTTTGTGTCTATATTCACAAGGGAAATTTCTCTGTAGTTTTCCTTTTTGTATAGTCTTTGATTTTTCCTTCAGGGCTATATGAGCTTTGTAAAATGGGCTAGAAATTATCTTCATCTTTGTATTTTCTGGAAGCAATTATATAGAATTCATGCTAATTCTTCCAATGTTTGGTAGACTCTCCAAAGAAATCATCTGAGCCTGGAGATTTTTTTAATTAAAATTTAAATTTCTTCATAGACATTGTGATTTCAGATTTCTCTGACTCCTGCTCTGAGGAGAGATAGGAGGAGCTGCTCCTGGAGCCCCACAGCAAGGTTTGGGGACAGGCTGCAGGTGTTTTGAGAACACTGTGCCCCTGCGCAGAAATAGGTTCCTACATCTGCAGTCTGGGTCCCCACGATGTGCAGGGAGCTGTCCTTTCTAGTCTCTCCAAACCGAGCTCTCAGTCTTTCCTGCTTCAACACGTCTCCAGATGTGACCAATTTCATCAAGAGAACAGGACTTCCCCCAGGGCTTTGCTTATACCACTGTATGCCGTTAAGAGTGGTTGAGGAATTGCAGTATGACGTGAAGTTTTCTCCTTCTTGTAGGAGCAGGAACTGAGGAATTTGATTTAGTTCTTGTCCATTCACTTCTGTTCAGGAAAAAAACAAATGGGAGGCATCAGAAAAAGTCATATTAGGTCTCTATTCTCTGACCTACAATGGTCTCTCTCATTCTTGTCTACTTTTCTCCTTTCCATGTTTCCCTTCCCAACCCCTTTTATCTTCATGTAGTTTAGTTTTTTCCCCCCAAAGTTTTTACTCTCAATCATAAAACCTCATTCCTGCCAATGCCTGCAGATAATATTCCACTATGTTGAATCCTCTGAAATCAATCAGAGAAATCTCAAACTCACGTGACACGTGCATCCATAAGAACAACACTGGTACTGTGAGTAGCATCTCCTTTTCCTTCCTCTTCCGAAAGAGTTGCCCAATCTGACTACTGCTAAGTGGGTTTCCTTTGTACAAGCTTCTTCCAGACCCAGAGAAATGTGTTCTACCACTGTCTTTTGGAAAGAAAGGGGAAGGGGTGACTGCAATTTGAGACAACCAATCAGACTTTGCACTATTTTACTCACCCATTTTCAGAGGAGGGTCTATGTTTGCAGATGCTGCCCCCTGGTGACTGGACTGAAAAATAGCTGATTTCACAACCCATTCCTATACAGAGCTTTCTAATTCAAGTGATATATACTTACATATTTGTCAAGGTTTAGAAAGAAAGAATTAATTGATATTGTTGAGGGGGATAGTTTGTCTTTTAAAAAACGGGTTTTGTGATTAAATCTAGGGCATCAAAAGGAAATAAAAAGTTTCATTTATCATTTCCAGTTTTATCCAGAATCATGTAGTGTGTGTTGGTGCATGTGCTAATAGAACATATTAGGTCACAGAGATTTTGAAAAATGTGGAAAAGAGTCATAATTTGTTAGGCCACCCATGATCTCAAAATAGAAGATTAAAAAGTACCTATTCCTCTGTTCTCAGACATATTACCCTTGTTGTAAGTTATACAAAGTACAGTTCATATATACTGTCCCATTCTGTTACTTCCCACATATCAGGGATTTAAAAAAAAAACACAATTTAATTTGAAAAGAAATCGAATCTATCACATGTCAATTTCTCTAAGAAGTCTTCCTTAAAACAAAACACTTGGGTAGAATAGCTTTCCCTGGCTCCACAGAAATTCAGTCTCATTATCACAGCACTTACCGCCCTCTATTATAACAACTTTTTAATTGTCTGAGCTGGCCACATACCTTGAGAGCATGAACTGTATCATGCTTAAGAACTGTGCTGTCCTGTATGTAGCTATTAGTCACATGAGGCTACTTAAATTTAAATTAATTAATATCAAATAAATTTTTAAATTTAGTTTCTCAGTTATACTAGCCACATTTCAAGTTTCAATACTCATTTCACATTTCAATACTCACATATGACTATTGGATAGTGCAGGATGGAACATTTCCACTATCTCAGAAAGTTTTATTGATTAGCGCTCCTGTAAAATGTAGCGTTGATGAAAACAAGGAGTTTGGTCTGTTGTATCAGAAATCACCCCAATAAATTGAAAAAAAAGAAAAAAAAAAAAGAAAACAAGGAGTTTGCTGATGTATCACAAGTAATGTCCCTGACATGTGGTAGGCACTCATGTTTGTCTACTGCTTATCATCATGTTCCAGAAACTACTGTAATACCTGGTAAATAGTAGACACTTAAACATTTGTTGAATGATTTAAAAATATGGGTTTGAAGATAAAATATGTGAGAGTTGACCTTAAAATATTCCAAAACCCAATTTAAATGCACCCTTCCATGAGTGTAAACAAACAGGGGATGTTTGTAGCTATTTATAAAGGTTACTTTTGGGAGGCTGCAGTAATTTCCTGGGTCTATCATAACAAATACTCTCTAATTTGATGGCTCAAAACAACAAAACATTATTCTTTTACAATGCTGGAGGTCAGAAGTCAGAACTCAAAGTGTCAGCAGGCGACACTCCCTCTGAGTGCCCTAGGGGAGAGTCCTTCCTTGCCTCTTCCAGTTTCTGGTGTGTCCACGTGTTCCTTGGCTTGTGGCTACATGAGTCCAATCAATTTCTACCTCCATTGAGAAGGCCTCACAAGACCCTGTCATCTGTGTGTCTCTGAACAGGATACTTCTCCTTGGATTTAGAACCCACCTGGATAATCCAGGGTGATTTTATCTTAATATTTTTAACCTAATTACATTTACAATGTCTCTGTCCAAATACATTGGCATTCATTTTCCTCGGATTAAGGTGGACATACAGTTTGGGGGCCCACCATTCAACCCACTATAGGAACTCTAATATCTTCAAAGTATTGCCATATAATGTATTCCAGAGATTAAGGGTTCAGTTTACAAGATGACCCCCTCAACTACCCAACCCACACCACCCTCACCCCATACTTCAGATGCAAGCCCAACTCCATGTTGTTACCTGTACTTCTGACCGAATATATCAGAGGTTCCCAAGACCCCATCCTCAGGTTTGATTAATTTGCTAGAGTGGCTCAGCTCACAGAACTCAGAGAAACATTTTACTTACAAGATTATCAGTTTATTATGAAAGGATGTAACTCAGGAACAGCCAGATGGAAAAGATGCATAGGTCAAAGTAAGGGGAAAGGGAGTGAAGCTTCCATGTCATTTCCAGACGCCAAACTCCCCAAACCTCCACATATTCACCACCTGGAAGTTCTCTGAACCTGTTATTGAGCCAGAGTTCATATGCCCAATGATTCGAAAGGCTGAAACTGAAAACATTGGAAATTGGAGTAAAGAAAGGTTTATTGATCGAGAAAGTGCCAACCAAGCAGATGGGAGACCTAATGGTGCCTCAAATCTATCTTGCTCGCTGGATCAGGCCAAGCGTTTTTAAGGAGACAGGGGAAATTGGTCTGAAGAAGAGCTGGTAGGGCAAGTTTTAATTGGAGGACCTTAAAATAATTTGGCTATTTATGGTAAAGAGGTGTCAACACCAAATCTTCCAGGACAGTGGATGCTTGACTTCTGAGAGGGTTCTATTGTTCAAATTCTAATTCCTTCCTGGTGTTTTGGTTCTTTGGGGGTGAGGGGAGACGGGGTAGTGTGCCAGACTTTGGTTCTGCATGCAGCTCAGATATCAAGGTTCTCTCCTCTGACCATGTTTCAGCTGCATGACTTGCAGTTTTGGTCTGTTTTCTCTGAAAAACAACTCAGTATCTGATTAAATAGGATAGGACCATTCTGAGTTGGTTCTGGGGTTACAAACCCTATTCGGGGGGAGGAGGTTATGGAGGGTACATAATTGATTAAATCATTTGCCTTTGGCAATTAAACTCAATCTCCAATCCCTTTCCCTTCCTTGGGGGAGGGGAGATTGAAAGTTCCAACCCTCTAATCTTGTGACTGAGGCTTCTGGCAACAAGTCCCCATCATTAGGTTACCTAAGGGCTTTCCAAAGTCACCTCATTAATATACAAAAGTTACCTTTATTGCTCTTTTCACAGGAAATTTAAGGAGTTTTAGGAGCTATGAACCAGGAGCCTTGGAAGAAGACCAAATATTAATGAGAAACATATTTTGGTCATCTGATAATCAAGCATATATTTTCCTTATAAATCACAATATTAAAGGAGGCCATTGCAGTCATCCAAGTGAGAAGTGTTCAATGGTTGAATTAGGAAAGCAGCAACCATGGAGTACAGCAATAAGGAAATAGATACGAATGCTCTTTGAGAGGTAAAATGACAGGATTTTTTTGTGCTTCATTAGCATCAAGGTACCTGTCTGTCATAAGGACTGTGTTTATTCAATTAGCTCTAGTGGTAGTAGTGGCCAAAGATGCTTCCCATGCGCCATACTTTCTGTATCCCATGTTTTTGTGTGCCCCTTCCACACTGAAACTGGGTTGGCAACATCACTAATTTACTAAAGAGAATGTCTAAGAAGTAACATGTGGCAATTCTGAGACTAAACGTTAAGATGGTCTGGCGCTTCCATTTTTATGATTTGGAAGTCTTGAGCCACCAAGTAAGATGTACAGCTTCCCTTCTAGAGAGATCACGTGCAGAGGGAAGGAACAGACCCTGAGAATACCTCAGGGGTAGATGAGTCCAGCCATCTCAGTGTTCCAGCTGAGCCCAGACTTCCACATATTCTCACTGAGGCTCCAGATATTTGAGGTTTTGGGGCGTTTCTGCCAGTTGAGCCACCAGACATCACATGGAGCAGAAATGTCATGAGGCAGTTGTTTGAAGCCATTGAGTTTTGCGGTGGTTTTTCATGCAGCAAACCACAATGACATCGAAGTCCTTAGAAGATGAGTCTTATTGAGGATTGGTGAAAAACTGGCAAGAATAAAGTAGTGTTTTTCCCCTGTCTGTCTCTGATAATTCAACCTGACACGTGTGCCTATTTCACCAAACTTCTTTTAAATGCAGTCTTAGCCCTCCTGCTGCGGCACAGAAGACGTGGTAGCACTGCTCAGATGTAATGAGACCCTGGGCCTCCATGGCACAGAAGCAGGTGGCTGATGTTCATGTTGGGGCCCTGCAACAAACAGGGAGATGTAAGTTTTTCTTCTTCAAGTGATTTTTATATCTCACTCATTTTCTCATTCTACCTGAATAAACTCTAGAAATAAATAAATAAATAAATAAATAAATAAATAAATAAATAAATAAATAAAATGAGGGACTATTTACAAGGGCATGCCAGTATCTCTAAATAATCAAAATTTAACAAACTTTCAAATTTAGATGAATTTGAGAACCTAAAGAGACAGAATTTTGGTCTCTATTTCCTTGGTTACACATGGCTTTCATAATGATATGGATGTATTTTTGTAGGACTCTGCATTCCAGACTTGCAATTTTCCCATGTTTGCAATAGTAGATTTTCCATATCAAGTTCCACTGTATCCAGGAATTGGTTACATGTGTGGGAAGAGCTTTACCCCTCAGATCCTAAAGCAAGCAGGGGGCCCAAGGGGGTTGGAGCCAGGGTTAGTTTCAAGTAGCATTCCTTATGGGAGCGCTGTATACATGTAATTAATTTCTATATGTTATTGTAACCACTGAACAAGCTCAAAATGGTCCTATTGTGTTTAACAAGATACTAAGTTGGTTTTAGATAACAAACCAAAACTGCAAATCATGCAGCTGAAGCATGCTCAGAGGACAGAACTTTGATCGCCAGCTTCATCCACAACCAAAGTCTTGCCCTCCTCCCCCCTGCACACACACACATATACACACACGGAACCAAAGGACCAGGACAGAACCAGAACTTGAACACCGGTTCCCTGTCAGAAGTCAAGGGTCCTTTGTTTAGGAAGATCCGGCGTTGAAGACCCCTTAACCTAGTCAGCAAACAAGATGGATTTAAGGCACAATTAAGTCTCACATCTTTTCAGTTGGCATCCTCTCGATCAATAAACCTTTCCTTACTCCAAACTGTGACACTTTCAGTTGTGGTCTTTCAAAGCATCAGGTACATAAATTTAGGTTTAAGTTACACCATGACATGAAAAGGCTGTGAAACATTGTGTTGCGGCAATGCACAAATGAATCAAACTTCATCTTTGCTTTTGTTTTGTGTCTTTTGTTTCTACCTGTTTAGCATTGGCTAAAGCCACAGGATCATTACTGAAAATATTATAAATTCTCCCGTTGATCTTTCATCCAGTAGTGATGGAGACCCGATTTGGAAAGTTCTAGACCAGCAGCAGGCACAGTGATGGCTCTTCTTTTGTGTTGATTTACTTCGCCAACACTAGTGTGCAGTGAAACATAGGTTCTCTTCACTCAGTCCTCTGTTACACATTTCTAATTCTACACATATTCAAACAACATAACATTCAACCATTCCACGTCTGATGGTCAAACAGATTCAATAATACCTTATGAAGGATTTTTTATCTAAAAAAAATCATCCCATTTGTACCTCTTAAATGGGGTTCAATACAAGGGATTTGTATGCAATTCAATATTCTTTTCAAAATATGTATTATGTTTTCCTAAACATGTGATGATGCCAGTAATAAGATTTTTTTTTTAAACAGGACTTTATTGGGGAACAGTGTGTACTTCCAGGACTTTTTTTTCCAAGTCAAGTTGTTGTCCTTTCAGTCTTAGTTGTGGAGGGCGCAGCTCAGCTCCAGGTCCAGTTGCCGTTGCTAGTTGCAGGGGGCACAGCCCACCACCCCTTGCGGGACTTGAGGAATTGAACCTGCAACTTTGTGGCTGAGAGCCCACTGGCCCATGTGGGAATCGAACTGGCAGCCTTCGGAGTTAGGAGCATGGAGCTCCAACTGCCTGAGCCAACAGCCCCGCCGAGTAATAAGATTTTTAAAGAGAGAGAAGGAATGAGCCCACTGCAATAAGAACATAATTTAGGAAGCTGAACAGGAGCTGGATAAACAGTTATTAATGTAGATGTTGGGAAAACGGAAACTGTATCTATTAGAGGAAGAGGCCCAGAAGTAAGTTAAATCATGTTGATACAACCCACAAAAGCTCCAGTTAGTAGCCTCTAGAGTACTAATGGGGTATTAGTACTAGATCGATAGATTAGTACTGATAGATATTTTGGAAATCTCAAAATGAACACAGCACCAAATACTTGGCCTGCCTCATATACCTGGAAATTACAAATGAAGACACTTAGATCACAGAGTTCAGTTATTTATTCAATATGACAATCACAATAGAAACTGGAGGATAGATTCCATTTAGTAGTGAACTTCTATCGATGCTCCTTTCAGTATCACAAGTGATTTTTCTTTAATGCAAATAGCCACATATAAGAAGAAATGAAATACAGATGTTCATGTAGGAAGCAGGTTCAACTAAACCAAAACCAAAATCCCCATTGAGTGAAATGAGGCAACATTGCCTATTCTGGTATGAAACATGCAGGATTCCATGCCAGGTGTGTGAGAAGAGGCATATCCACATGTTCCATTCCTGCATGTCAAGAAATATGTTCAAAAGATTAGCCTCAGAAAGTAGCAACAATGAGGGGTAAACATTACCCTAGTTTACCCAGAGTAGTTTGGATAAATTTGAGTACCCATCTAGTTCATTTGGAATCATGCCAAAAGAGGAGGCAAGGGATCTGACTGTGTGGCTAATACATTGGTGGGAGTCGAGCTTAGTAGTGTTCACTAAGGGTCCAATTAGTTGAGGAACCTACAGTGACTAGAATGATTGTTTATCTGTGTTTGCAGTTCCTCCTTGATTATTGAAAACTCTGTAATTCATTGAATTTGCCCTTTCCACCAAACACATGGCTTTTTGTTCACACAGTTAGCAGAGTAGCACCAGCCATGGGTTTGTGTATGGACTGCAGGCGCCTGAAGAGCACTGTGCCAAAGGCGCAGAGGTATGTGGCTGAGTCTTCAGGCTGGGATCCTTTGATGTACAAGAAGCTGTAACCATTCTTAGTATCCAGAGTGGCTTTAACTCGTCCTTCCTCCTTCTCATCCCCATTTAATCGAATTACAAACAGGATCTGGGGGCTTTTTGCAGGTTCCCATCTGTACCAGTGTAAACCATCAAAAGAGCTTGAAGGGAAACGGCAGGTGAAGTTGGTGCTCTTTCCTTCCTGAACATGCAGGAACTGAGGACTCTGCTGCACGTTCGATGCGCTGCTCACTTCTGTTGAGAATGACAGGGTCAAACAGAGAAACTGGTCTCTCTACAGTTTTCATTTCTTCACACATTTCCCAATAAAACCTAAAGGTGCCGATTCCCTGTCGTCCTCGTTCCCCATCAACCACCCCAGACTGTTCAGAATGTCTTCAGCAACACAAGGACTTACTGTCAAGATGAAGCCATAAGACTATCAGCGAGGCTGGCAAAAGATACTTGTCCATTTATCCTCCCCAAGTATCCTTAGCAGAATAATGTTCTGCAACCTAGATCTGTACAATATTCTGCTTCAGAAAACAGGATTCTGCACCTGATTGCCCAGCCAATCAGAGAGACAAACTATGCAAATGTCCTAGAAACACACCAATCAATTCTGCCCTAGATTCTGTTACCTGTGGTTCAAAAGGAAGGATGAAATGCTGCTTTCTTGAGGCCAACTTCATAAACCTCGAGGAAATCCCCCATAAGTTCACAACACAAAGAGATGACAATCTTTCTGAAGTGGGCTGCCTAATCATGAACTGCTATTAAGTTTAGAGAGAGTTGCAGGTGGGATGGCAGTCTGTGATTGGAAAAGCACTTTGGTTAGGAATCTTTTATGTGAATTTCCAAAAGAAAATTTTTAAACTTCCAAATTCCCCAATATTATAAATGTACACAGATACTATGTGCTAAACAATCTTTTGCTTTGTATACATTATTCTTATACAAATTCATGCACTTTGCAACAAGAAAACTAAAGCTCAAAGAGATTAATTAACTCAAGGTCAATTAACTTGTATACTAAGAAGTGGAACATACAAGATCTGACAATTAAGTTCGTGAACTAATCAAAGAAAAAGTGATACATACCTCATTGCTGAATCTCATTATGGTCACCTTTGAAGTACTCCCCTTGGGAAGCTATGCACCGATGCGAGTAACTAGTCCACTCCACCCTTCAAATTTTGGGACTATTTTTCTGTAATGGCCATCAGAGCTGTCATCATATTACCCTTAAGGTCCTGAATGTCATCAAAATGTCTTCCTTTCAATATTTTCTTTATTTTTGGGTAAAGAAAGAAGCCATTGGGGGTTCAATCAGGTGACTAGGGAGGGTGTTCCGATACAGTGACTTGTTTACTGGCTATAAACTCCCTCACAGACTGTCCTGTGAGCTGGTGCATTGTTGTGATGCAAGAGACATGAATTGTTGGTGAAAGTTCAGGTCGTCTAACTTTTTCACGCAGCCTTTTCAGCACTTCCAAATAGTAAACTTGGTTAACTGTTTCTCCAGTTGGTACAAATTCCTAATGAATAATCCGTCCGATATAAAAAAAATTTAAAAACATCATTGCAATTAGTTCGTGAACTTAATTGTCAGCCTATATATATATATATATATATATATATATATGAGCCCATTATATATATATATATAATTCATAATAAAATTATATATATATATATATATATATAAAATGATAACAGCATTTTTTCATACAAAAATAAATCTAGGTCAGGATTTGACTTGGTATCTAAAGGACGATCATGCATCGGATTGGGGAAGAGGTTATTCTTGTGTTTTCTTTTATGGTAAAGTTATCACTTCCTTGTTTTGGGAAGTAAAAAGTTGGAAAGAGGGACAGGATAATGTGGTACCTCTACCGGGAAAGCAGAAACATTACAGGAAATTTCTAGCAGATTTCTGAATATATCTCCGTGGCCAGAACTGTGCTATATGCAACACCTAGTTGTAAGAAAGGATGTGAAATACAGTTTGGCTTTTTCTGTTTTAAAACTTGGGGATATAGTTGCCCAAATCAAAACTGAGAGTTATGTTAATATGGAAGCAAAGAGAATGGTGCTGAGGTTGGTCACTTGTGGTGTCTGCTTTCCTGACTGGTGCGGATTCCGCCTGAGGAGTCGGTGAAAATGTCACAGTAGGGATAACCTTTATTCAGGGGAATTAATAATAATGTTATTAATGGGAATTTACTGATTATGTATGCTGGACCTGGGACTTCATAATAACATTTTGTATATTATATCTCATTTAATTCACAGCAACCACAAGACAAGTGTTCTTAGTAACACGTATTTATAAGGAAGCTTAGATGAAGATAAATAATTGCACAAGGATACTGAGCTAGAAAATTGCAAAATCAGAATTTGAACCTGGGGCTATTGTGACTCCAAAACTCAGGTGCTTCATATTATATCATCTTACTTTCAAGAACAAATAGGAATTCTTCAAGGATAAAAATGGGGCAGTGGAAGGCCTGGCAGGTGGAAGGAACTGTCAACTTCTATCTTCTTCTGTGTAGCAGACAATCAAATCATTCACTCTACCCTCCCTTAGCTCCAACCTCTAACTCTGCTTTAACTGGGGGAAGGATTTTGCCCTTTGAAATACTACCCTCCTGTGGAGAGATAGAAAAGTGATTTCCTTTCAATAATGCTTCTCTCACTCTGACTCCTTCCCTGGCTAAAACCAGTTGGTGGAGAGAAACCATGTTCAAAGCGCCAGTTCTGCCTGTGTAAGCCTCTTCTCAGAGCCACAAAGCTCTTCAAGGGTGCTTAGGACTCATCAGAAAAGATAGAATATAAAAATAATTCAACACTAAGTCATTTGGTGGAGAAATGATAAATTCTGACTACATGATTTGATGTTGGAGTCACACATACTTAAAGCCTGTATCATTGCCATTTATCAGCGAGGCCATTTCAAACAATTTATTTAACCCATTCACGTAGTCGATTACTATTCAGTAGAATGAGGTTTACATTACTTATTCTGTGGGTTATCCCCTGAGGCTAAATTGAGATTACACATATAAACTGGATTGTGTCTCCATCCACCTATTTAGATGATTTCTTGAAACTTATCACTATGTTTCCCTCTTCTCCTCGACAGGCACACAGCAAAAAGTCCAACTAGGTCCTTATCCAGAAAAATTCAAACACACTTCACCATCATCAATCCGATTCCCATATTTTTAATTCCCATGTTAAGATCTGCCAGGAAAGAGCCTGCTGCTATTGAGAGTGACAGTGGAGAGATAAAAGTCTCAAGCAGCTGGTATAGGCTGAGGTTTTAATGAACTGAAGCTCACACAACACAGGAGATATGGGCGAGAAAGCTTCCAGTGTCCCCCTTCACATAGAGTCTCACCCATTGAATAATGGAAAAAATCTTCCTAGCCTCATTCCTCTCTTACCAACTGGCTTACATACAGTCTTGAGAATAAAGAGAAAACTTTGCATATAGTTGGTATAGTAATAGGAGAAAAGATGTTGTGATCCCAGTTAATAATCAGGGCTGTGTCAGGACAGAAGAGAAAAGATTTTCCTTTTCATCAGTAAAAGAATTAGCTGTAAAGAACACAACATTTATAACCCTGTAGAGAGATGTGGACCAGATCTAGGGCAGTAATCAATGAAAGTTAGAGAATGTTGTGCCAGGTTCTCTTGATCAAGTCTGAAGCGCAGTATTCTAGAGGCAACAGGGAGGTTATCTATCTGTGTCATTGGAGATCTGAACCGATACGTGTTCTGTTGTTTCAAAATATTTCTCTCTGCTTTCTCTCTTTCCCTCTACTCTTCTTTTACCCTGCCCATATTTTACTCCTGATACATGTATACAAGAGAGTGCACCAGTCAGATTATAAATTGAAAATACCTGGCTTAACATTATATCCAGGAATATTCAGAACTCAGTTTACTCTCCATAATGTACTAGACGTGTTAACATGGACAAAATCATTGTTTTCTAGGCCTCTATTTCTTTACCTATATGAATTCATTAAGTGTTTATACTGTGTTAGAACATGAGTTAAACTCTTGAAAGATATTTTCTTATTTAATCATTATGATAACTTCTGAATGGATTACTACTGTTATTATTATGCTAGTATACAGATGATAAAACTCAGGTTGAAATATTGATAAACTTTTTACTGTAATTCAATTGATGTCAGAGTTGAGAGTTGGGCCCATGTCTATCCAATGAATAAATGTACTCTCTTCCATGACTTATTATATAGCTTTACTTAGCATGGATTTACTTAATTTCCATCTTAAAATTATAATTAAATTGCATAATCTATGCAAACAGTCTTGTATAAAACATGCTGATAATAAATACATAACTAGGGAAACACCAAGACAAAAAAATTGAAGAGAGCTAGCAGGGCAGGAAACTAGGAAATGATTGATCTGCTCATAGTAAATATTTTCTATGAGATGGAGCTCATAAAATTGACTTTTCTTTTTTTCTTTTTAGCTTCTATGTGAAAATTAATTTTAAAAAAATTAATAGACTTAATTTTAGAGCAGTTACAGGTTTACAGAAAAACTGAACAGAGAGTTCCAATCTACTTCCTCTATACCCATCCACAGGAAAAAAAATTGATTTTTACACTCTCACAGATCAAATGGAATATAGAAAGCCTGAGTGTTTTTGCTCTATCATATTCTGTAATACTGTGATAGTTAAATGAGATATCAGCATGTGGTTCATACTCATGAATCTCATGTTATAATGAGATTCATTCATGATTTCCTGAAACTTATTCACTGTAATAATGAGATTCATTCAGAAAAAGTAAGGAGAAAGGTGGCACATTGCAATAGAGAAGGGCTGCATTCTCTTCATCCATTGTACTCTGTAGTTATTGGCTCCTGGGATGCTAGTCTTGCTAATAGATGGCCTAGCCTGAGTCATGGTTGACTCTATTGTGGTCGTCCCTTCTAAGGCTGAGGGAAAACCTAGTGGCATTGCTCCATTTAACAATTAGTTTTGTCCCACCTTGTGAGAAAATATGTAGATGTCTCGTAAGGAACCCTAGAATGTCCTAGTGTAATTCATCATATGCATAATAACATTCATTTTGTGGCAGAACATCTTCATAACTGATAATTTTTTTTTAATGAAGGAATAAATTTTTCCTGTACTCTTTCTAAATTCATTACTGTGACAAAAAGGCTCATGACCTGCTCCAGAATTGTGGTATACGACATGAATAGCATTGCTCTCAATTGAGCATAGGAAAGCAACATAAGTTGTAAAAAGCACAACGTTTTGCAGCTGGGGACCTGGTACAGTAGCAGAAAATACTCATTTGCCTCATAGACCAGTGTTTCCTGGATGGTTAAGATTTTCTTTTTTATGTAGGATGTCATCACCTGGGACACACCCAAGGAGTAGATGAGTTTACTGATATGAGACTTTTTGCTTTCTCTAATGTAAATATTTACTGTTACAAATGTCAGTCTAAGTATTGCTTTATGTGTTTTCTCTTGTTGTTTGGTGGAGTGTTCTATAAATATCAATAAGATCGAAATGGTTCTTAGTGTTATACAGGTCTGCTATATCTTCCTGAGGTCTGATTACTTATTCTATTATTTGTTGAGCACAAAGGGTTGAGGTCTGCAAGTGTAATTGTAGATTTTTCTATTTTTTAAATTTCAGTTCTAACAGTTATTTCAAGTAGTTCAAAGCTCTGTTGCTAGATGCATGCACACTCACATGGTTACGTCTTCTTAGTGAATGGACGCTTTTGTAATTATATAATATCCCTCTTTATTTCTGGTCTGACATTAATAAAGCTCTTCAATATTAGTGTTTGCATGGATATCATTTTCCATACTTTTACTTTTAATCTATGTCATTACATTTAAATTGGATTTCATGGAGACGTTATATAGACAAGTTTTTTAAAAATAAAAAATCATACTAATGATCTCTGACTTTAAATTTTTGTGTTTAGACCATTTATAGTTAAAGTAATTATTGATATAGTTCGATTTGGGTCTATCATTTCATTATTCTTTTTTTGTCATGATCTGTGTTTTTATTCCTCAGTATTCTACTACAGTTTATCTATTTGCTACTTGACTATTTGTTTCTGTATTGTGTTTCTAGTGGCCTTTTAATGATTGCAGAATGGCTACTACCTAAACATTCACAGTCTATTTAGAGTTATTTCAGTGTTTCAAGTAAAATTAGAAATCTTACAATTGTATAGGTTAATTTATGCTCCATACTTTATGTTACAGTTGTAGGTGTCTTTCATCTTCAGACTTGAACACTCCACCAGACAATGTTATAATGCTTTATTTCAACAATCATATATGTTTTAAGAAGAGAAAACTGGTCTATTGTATTTTACCATATATTTACCATTTTTGTTGCTCTTCCTTCATTCTTTTTTTTTTTTTGGTCTTGCAAAAATGATTTAACTTTATTTTTTTTTATTAGTTTCAGGTGCACAAGACAAGGTAATACTTAGACGTTCATCATTTATATCCCTCACACTGTGGACCCCTTCCCCCCACCCCACCATCCACTATCCCTCCGACATCGCACCGAGCCATCATCACATTATATATATAAAATTATAGTTGGCATTCATTGTTGTTCAGCTTCAGGTGTACAGTACATTGATCAAGCATCTACATCTTCCCTCTCAAATTGAGGTGGTCTCTCAAATGGGACACGTGTCCATCAGATACCCTAAAAAATCTTTACAACATTATTGATTACGTTCCCCAAATTATTTTTCAAAAACCCTGAGGCCATTTTGTGGTTACCGACTGTTTTCTAATCCCCTCACCTTTCCCTTAATCTCCACCCCCCGCACTCTTCCATCATTCTTAAAATTCCTAATTTTCCTGATACCATTTTCCTTCTGCTAAAAAACTTTCTTCAGAATTTATTTTCAAGCAGCTCTGCTTACAATAAATTCTCTCTGTTTTCCTTCATTTAAGATTATCTTTATTTTAGTGTAATTTCTGTAACAAACTTTCACTACAAATATAATGGCAGATACATCATGTAGATGCTTGCAGGCCATTGTAAAGACTTTGCCTTCCATTATGAGAGAAATGGGAATCTATTGCAAGGATTTGAGTAGGGGGGTGACATAATGTGACCTGTTTTAAAGGATCTCATTGACTGCTTCTTATAGATTGAACTTTTGAGCCCTGCCCTCCAAATTCATATGTTGATACACCACCCCGCTATGTGATGGTATTAGGGCATGAGACCTTTGGGAGGTCATTAGGATTAGATGGGGTCATGAGACTGGCACCCACATGAATGGGATTAGTGCTCTTTTATAACTCCCAACAGAACTTTTTTTTTTCTCTCCTGTTCTCTGTCAAATGAAGATACAATGAGAAATTGGCAGTCTGTAGCCTGGAAGCAGGCTCTCACAAGAACCCAACTATGCCAGCACGTTGGTCTTGTACTTCTAACATATAAAACTGTGAGGAATAACTTTCTGTTGTTTATAAGCCACCCAGTCAATGGTACTTGTTATATCAGCCCAAACTGAGCAAGATACTGCTGCATTAGGAAGGAACTATAGGAGAATAAGCCAGAGACCATTAAAAGGTCTCAGAGTAATTCATTTTAGACATGAGGATGGCGTGACCAAAGAGGTAGCAGTGGAGATGGGAGCAGAGGTCAGATTATGGTTTAATTTTTAAAATAGGGACGACTGATTTTTTTAGTGTATTAGACGTAAGCAGAAAAATAAGAGTCAAAGATAACTCTGAGGTTATTACCAGAGATACTGAAAGAATGAAGTTGCTGTCAATTGAAAAGCAAAAAGTAGTGGAAGGAGCATATTGCAGGTGAGTTCATAAGGTGAAAGATCAGAAGTTCAGTACTGGTCACATTAAATTAGAATCCTAACCCTCTAGACTACAGTATTCCAACAGGAAAGAGAACACCATTACAGGTCTGTTCTGGAGCTTGTCTAACATGACTCTGTAATAAAAGTAGGAACATGTTAAAATACCTGTTTTTTCTCAGGAGCCAAGCACTCCCTAGAGCTCTGCACCTCACCCTGCTCATTTTCACCAAATGAGAGATCTTGCTAAAAACAGGCCAGGCTGTGTCCTTGAGTCTCTGAAAACTCCAGTGTCTCAGGAGGTTTGTGTTCAGCTCCCCCTGCAGTCTCAGGCACTGTGTCACTCAAAGCACAGAAGTACACACCCGAGTCGCTCCAATGGGCTGATGATTTCCTCAGGTGGAAGGTGCTTTCACTTTTCTTAAATTCAGCCTGGAAATCTTTGATGCCATTAACCAGGCTATTCCCTCCTACGTACTTGAGAAGAAGCTGGAGGTTTTGACTGGGGTATTGGACGTACCAGAAGAGAGAAACAGATCCACCATAGGTATAGTTGCACCTCAGCTCCAGAGAGGTTCCTTCAGAGACAGTGATGTGACCATCAGGCTGGCTCACTGACTGGGCTCTGCTTCCTCCTGCAACATCAAGGCGGAGTTAGTGAGACTAGGACAGACCTACCTCTAATGAGACTGTGTCTCTGGTCAGATTCCAGTCAGAGCCATGTTCCTTCCATGGAGGCAGAAGCAAGGAATACAGTATTACTTACTCACTGTGAAGAGCATTCCAAGCAGCAGAAAGGTCGCTGAGAACATGCCTAGGCAGTGAGAGAGCTGAGTTGTATTCTGGACGATGTCCCCTGAGGAGCAGGAAGGAATGTGACCAAGTATGCTGAGTCCTTTTAAATGGGAAAATATGAGATTTAAGAGATCCTGCTTAGGCAAGTTCTAGAGGTTGTTAGTAAAAGATGCTTCCTTGGCAATGACTGCTCCTGGGGTTGTCTGCTCAGAATGTGCACCTCAGTGAGCTTTGAGGTCAAGTAGCTCATAGGAGGGAGGTAAAACTTTTATTAACTGAGACATTTCCAGTTTATGCAACATCGCCCTCTGGCGGTCAAATACAGAAACAAATAGAGACTTAAGGTTTTTTGTGTCCCATATCCTTCCTGCTCCAATCCTGGCTGGAATTTCTTAACTTTATAATCTGTAAGAGTGTTTATGTATCTTATTTTTAATTTCGTAGTGTGAGACATATGCGTGTTAAAAACTCACCTTTTATTACAAATGCTCTATGAATTTTCATTTCTAATAATCTACTTTACTGAGTATGTATCTAGTTTTTCTATTTCATCTTGAGTTACTTTTGGTAATATATATTTTTTCTAGTAAATTGTGCTTTTTCCTAATGGTTTTACAATTTATTGGTTCAAGGATTCGTAGCTTTTTCTTAATAAATTTTAAATTGCTACTGTAATTCTAGTTATGTCTGTTTTTAATCTTTCTTATGATTGTTTTTATTAGTTTCCTGAAAAATTACCACCAACTTGGTAGCTTCCAACAATACACATTTATTCTCTTACAATTCTGAAGGGCAGAAGTCCAAAACGAGTTTCACAGTGATAAAATGAAGGTGCCAGGTGGTCTGTTTACTCTGAGAGCTACAGAGAATAATCTGTTTTCTTGCCTTTTCCAGCCTCTGGAGTCTGTCCTAACTTTTGCATCACGTGGCCTTTTCTCCACCTGGTTCTGTCATCACGTTGCCTTCTTTCCTCTGACTCTACTGCCTCCCTCTTATTAGGAACTTTCTGATTACATTGGGCCCACTTGAATAATCCAGAATAATCTTTCCTTGTCAAGATGCTTAAATAATCACATATGCAAAGTTTCTTTTGCAATAGAAGATAATATATTCACATATTCCACAAATTATGTGATGGGCATCTTTCAGTGTCATTATTCAGTGTACTATATTAAGTATTAAATATTGTATTATCAAATATTAGTCTATTTTCAGCTCAACAATAGTAGCATTGGATTTCCCCATTTATTGCCTTGTTTTTTTCCTGTTTGATTAATTTTTGTACTTTAATTTTTATTAAAGTATAATTATAAAGTGTAATAAATGAGTCATAAGTATAGAGTCAGAGGAGTTTGAAAATTGTAAACTTTTAAGCCACACCCTTTTCAAGCTATTAGGTGTGTATATATACCTAATAAGTGTAATTATGTTATGTAGCCTTCTGATATTGATTTTTTTAGTCAGCATAACCCTTGAGATCCATCCAAGTTGTTGCATGTATCAATAGTCCATTCCTTTTTATTACTAAATAGCATTCCACTATATTAATGCACCCTAGTATATTCATCCATTCATCCAATGAAGAACATTTGGGTGGTTTCCATATTTGGCCACCACAAATACAGCTGTCATGAGTTTATTATAGCACCTTTATTCATTTTCTATAGTTGCTGTAACAAAGTACTACAAAGTAGAAAGCTTAAATAGCAAAAACTTATTGTCTCACAGTTCTGAAGGCCAGAAGTCCAAGATCAACGTGTCAGAAAAGATGATTCCTTCTGAGGGCTATGAGATAGAATATGTTCCATTCCTCGGCTTCTGATGGTTTGGTAGCAATCTTCTGTGCTCCTTGGCTATAGAAACATTACACCCACCTCTGCCTTTATCTTCATGTGATATTCTCCCTGCATGTCTGTCTCTGTTTCTGAATTTCCTCTTTTTATAAGGACATCAGTCATATTGGATCAGGGCCCATCCTAATGACCTAATCTTAACTAATTACATTTGTAATGACCTTATTTCCAAAGAAGGTCACATTCTAAAATACTAGGGATTAGGACTTCAACATACAAATTGGGGTGGGAGAGGCACAATTCTACACATAACAGCATCCATAGGAAACTATGTACAATATATTGTCTAAAATGTTCCATTTTCAATAAAAATTATGAGAATGAAAAGAAACAGAAAGTGTTACTCTTATACAGGTAAAAAAGTGGACAATAGAAACTGCGATGGAAAGGGTTCAGAGGTTGGAATTAGCAGAGAAAGTTTTCAATGTACTTAGTTTAAATATGTTTTTAAAAACTGAAGGAAACCATGCTTAAAGAAGATATGTTGACAGTATCTCATCTAATAGAGAATATCCATAAAGAGGTAGACAGCATTTTTGAAAGGATCAAATGGAAGTTCTAGAGTTGGAAAGTATAATAACCAAAATGAAAAATTCACTAAAAGGGCTCAATTGTAGATCTGAGCTTCAGAATAAGGAACGAGTGAACTTGAAGGTAGATCTACAAAGATTATGCAATCTGTAAGACAGAGAGAAAAAAAGAATGACAAAAAATGAACACAGAGAAATATGGGACATCATTAAGAACACCAACAAATGCATAATGGTACCAGAAGGGAAGGAGAGAGAAAGTAACAGAAAAAAATATTTGAAGAAATAATGGCTGAGAACAACTTCAAATTGACAAAAAGCAATCTACTCATTTCAGAAGCTCAATAAGTCTACGTGGGATAAACTCAAAGAGATTCACACTCAGACACATAGTAACAATGTTGAAAGATAAACAGAATATCATGAAAGCAAAAGAGAAAAACAAATCTTTACATACAAGGTAATTCTAATAAAATTAAAAACTGAGTTCTCAACAACAAAAAATGGACCCAGACAATTCAAAGCAAAACACAAAAAGAAAAAATGCCATCAATGAGAAATCCTTGACAAAAGTATCTTTGAAAAATTAAGGTAATAAAAGACATTCCCACATAAATACTAACTGAGAGCATTCATTGCTCTCACATCTGCTTTACAAGAAATAATAAAGGAAGTTCTTTGGCTAAAAGCAAATGACCCCAGACAGTAATCTGCATCCTGACTCACACACAAAACTACATCATTGGAGGCAATTATTTATGTAATTATAAAATACAGTGTAATTGCATATTTATTCTCCTTTGTTCTCTTAACTGAATTAAAGAGAAATTATATAAAATGATTTGTAAGTAATTGTATTGTTGGGCCGATTACATATAGAAATGTAATATATTTGACAATAAAAGTACAAAGGTAGTTGAAAAACCTGTATTGGAACAAAGAAATGACACCAGATGGTAACTTGAATCCACAGGAATAAATGAAGAGAACCAGAAATGGTACATAAGAAGGTTAATACAACAACTCCCATAAACACATATTTATTTTCATTTTTTTCTCTCAACTTCTTAAAAGAGATGAAGTTATAAAGATATAAAGCAATAATTATAACAACAAATCGGTGGTTTATAACATATATAAATGTAATATAAATAAGAATTATAGCACAAAAAGGACGAAGAGGAAATAGAATTCCATAGGAGTAACTTTTCCATATGTCACAGCAATTAAGTTAGTAAAATTTTAAAGTACCTACTAATAAGTTAAAATGCATGTCATAAGCCTTAAAGTAACCACTAAGAAAATAACTGGGAAATGCATTGAAAAGTAGTGAAAGGAATTTAAATATTACACTAGAAAATATTCACTTGATGCTAAAAGAAGCAGTAAAGGAAGAACAAAGGAACAAAAAGGACATGGGACATATAGAAAACAAAACTAAAATGACAGACATAAATCTAACTATATCAATAATAACATTAAATGTAAATGGATTAAACAATTCATTCAAAAAGCAGTGATTATCAAACTGTTTTAAAAACTGATCTGTAATTATATACTATCCAGAGGACACACCCTTTCAATTCAAACATAAAAATTGGTGAAAACTAAAAGGAAGGAGAAAAATATCATAAAAAAGCAAACAAGAGATCTGGAGCTGCTATCATATTATTAGACAAAATAAAATTTAAACCAAAAAAATGTTACTAGAGATGAAGGATTTTATGATGATAAAGGTCCAACCCATCAGAAAGATATAACAGTTATAAACATATATGTACATAACAAGAGCGGTAATTATTTAGGTAATTATAAAACACAGTGTAATTGCATCTTTATTCTCCTTTTGTCTCCTAACTGAATTAAAGAGCAACTATATAAAATGATTTTACATGTGTTTTGGTAAATACATGACAAAAATGGACAGAATTGAAGGGAGAAATAGACGATTCAACGATTATAGTTGGAAACTTCAATATCCCACTTTCAATAAAGGAACAAGTAGGCGGAATATCAACAAGGAAACAGAAATTTGAACATTATAAACCAAGTAGACCTAACAGACATCCATCCTTTAGCAACAGGATACGCATTCTTCTCAAGAATGGAGGGAACATTCTCCAGGATAGACCATATCCTAGGATATAAAACAAACTTTGAGAACACCAATGAGACTTAGTTGAATGGAATATACATTTTAAAGTTTTCAAAGAGATTTGTCAATATATAAACATTCAGCAATTTTTCTTTGTTTGCTGTGCTGCTCTAGTACTATGGGATATAAGTACCTGCAGTTGTCTTGGGACATATTGTGGTGAGGCTGACCTGAACATCCTGGAGACACCCACTAAGCTGGATGATTGTGTAATAACATCTTTATTGGAGTAATTTTTCTGTTCTTTTTATTCCTTTCACCTTTTACTCTTTTGGAGTCCAGCATACTATGGCTTAAATATTTATACTAATTCTGTCCTCTTATCAGTTACTCTGTTAGTTCCAAGTGAGAGATTTATAGTGCAGGAAGAGGAGTAGACTGAGAAGGAAAGGTAAAGACCAAAGTCTCCAACCTGTAAGGCCCAAAAGTATCTGTGGTTAAAACCCTACCAATGGGGGTTAGGAATATTAACTGTGTAATAGGCTGTGTGGTGATTTTGTGATGTGATTGTGTTTGGAGGAGGAGCTGAACCCAGCTGATGGTTTGTGTACAGGCTGCAGGTGCCTGGAGAACACTGTGGCTCCACAGCACAGAAATAAACGGCTGAGTCTGTGGTCTGGGAAGAGGAAATATGCAATGAGCTGTTGCGTTCTTTAGGTTCTGTCATCGCGGTTAATCTTCCATTCACCTTTGTCCCTGAAGGAATGTAAAACAGGTTGATGAGACCGCCCCCAGGATTTTGGCGAAACCACTGCACATTTCTCGCAGAGGTGGAAAATTTGCACCGCAGCATAGAACTGGCTCCCTCCTGGAGACTCAAGGCTGTGGGACTCTGCTCCACCTGCACCCCTCTTACACCTGATGAGAGACGGAGAAACAGTCACAGGCGATGGTCACTATCACACCCACAAAACCCAGAAAAGGCCCTCATAAATTAGGAAAAGGGTAGAAAGTCTGCAAGATTAATCAGCCACATGTCCTCCCTCTCTCCTTCCCTCCCTCAATAATACTCCTTTCAGATGCCCATTTGGGACAGCCCCAACTTACAGCAAATCTGGGTGCAGAAAAGCGCCAGCACAGTGCCCAACAGCCTCTTCATGATGCTTCGCTTTGCTGCTGGGGACATTTTCACCCTCAGGTATATTTAACTATACCCTGCGGTGGTGAGTGGCAGGACTGGGCTCTGGAACTGTTCCTGCTCCTGGGACCAAACAGTCTCACCCTACAAACCCTGCCTGGCTGTGACAGGAAGCCCCACCCCCCAGTCTCACCCCAAAAGAGAATGTGCTGGAGAGCAGTGAGAGAGAGAGGGGAAACAAAGATCCTTATTCTATTACTTGAGGGACACTGTCTGATGATTCTGGATGTACTGGAGTGTGAGAAGGAAAGGGCGGGGCCTCCTCCCTGATCTATGCTAATTACAGTCTGGGGAGGATCATAGAAAGAACATCCAGTTTTTAATCCAAATAACTTTGTTAGTGTTCTAACAAAAGGATCTTTACTAACCCATAAATTAATTCTATGAGAGTCATTCCAGTCATACAAAGTAATAAGAACAAAAATGTTATGTATTATCTACTTAATGAATTCCTATTATTGGAATATATGAAATACATGGATTGAGACTTTCCTGGAATAACCAAAACTTGTGGTAAATATTGTTATAAGAAATGAACCTAATAAGACTGTACATTGTGAGAAGAAAATTAGGATCAATTTACACATTGCTTTTATGTATTTTCGTAGCTGCTGCATAATATGTTTTGTTTTTCTAATTTTTATCTGTAAAATCATCCTGTGGTTCAGGCTTAGAGTTCAGTCAACCTGTTTTCTAATACCTCTGTCTTCCTCTTTTCCTCCCACTGTCCCTTCTCATTACATTTCTACTTCCATATTCTCCTTTTTCCCCCCTTACTGTCTCTCTCTTTCCTCACTTTGATTTTCTAGTTACAGGTAAGAGACAGAAAGAAAATTAAAGAAAAGGTGACATTTAGTGGTTAGGAAATAATTTTGCACCTGTAAAACGCAAGTTCTTATTTCCCCTGATATCTAAAAATGTTAGGCAATAAACATTTTAGAAAAATCTGAAATGTATACTTTGGAATTCTCCATCTTCCCTTTTGCTTCATATGACTCTGTTTGATCCAGAAATCTTTTCTGATAGATAATGATAATGACATAGATCAAGATAATGATAACAATGTAAATATAGATACATGCATCACAGCTATCAACTGCTAGTAATTGAATCCAGGCATAAGGCAACACTATTAATTGAAAAGAATATTCAGCAAGAAGCATGTTTCTTATGTGCTGATAATGATTCCATTTTTCTTCACACACAATATTTTTCCCCTCTTTACTCTTACTGGTCTTCATTTGCACACTCATAGAATTTCTCAAATCTTTCAATGACTATTTACAACTAGGTGCCTCACAGTAGTCCTTGGTTTAAGAAAAGCCTAATTGACTAACACCTTAATAAAGGAGCAGATATAGATGGCTCAGCCCAGCCTGCCTTTCTAGGGCTCTACCTGTGAACTGACTTGAAGCTCCAAAAGTGTCCACAAGGACAGAGATTACAACAGGTAGGACAATACGACCTCACAGTGCCTTTTTATGAAAATAAAATATTTCATATAATGAAATTTTCTGTAATAATAGGAAAATAATCCATTTAATTCTTACCTATGAACTTGTAAAACCTGAGCCCTCCAGTGTGACTTAATCCAGTTTAGCCATTAAATTTAAGAGTATTCTAGACCTGGGAAAATACAAACATAAATTAGACACTGTGTCTTCCTTCAGAAAGTTTGTGATGTAGTGGGAGAGACAAATATCTCTGTAAATGTAATAGAAGCATACCACACATACTACATGAACGACAGTAACAATTGCTTCAGGCCTATGTTACAGGACACCGTTCAATGAAGGATGTGATACTGCATGGCTTCTGCGGAGGTGACAAGAGAGGAAAATAACAAAGCCAAGAGGAGTGATCTTTGAAAGGTGACCCTTCAATTTAAATGCAAGGAACAGAAAAGATGAGCAAGTATGTGGACCGGGCCACTGGCAATACACACACACAGAACACACACACATACACACAGAACCCACACACATACTAAAGAACACAGGATGTGTCTGTCACTTGAATCTGGGCACAATGTGTAACCTTAAGCAGCTAACACCGTCCAGGCTCAAGAAAAATGCTTCTTCACATACGTTAACATTTGTCCTTGAAATTGCATTTGAATATCAGAAAAATTTGTAAGCTGTACTGCTACTGGAATTTGGGGGATTTGAGGAAAGAGAAAGTAAAATTTAATTAACTAGACAAATCTTTATTTCTGGTCTGACATTAATATAGATCTTCAATATTAGTGTTTGCATGGATATCATTTTCCATACTTTTACTTTTAATCTATGTCATTATATTTAAATTGGGTTTCATGGAGACAGTATATAGATAAGTTTTTTAAAAATACAAAATTATACTAATAATATCTGATTCTAAGTTTGTGTTTAGAGCATTTATAATTAATGTAATATTGATATAGTTAAATTTTTATCTATCATTTTATTATTCTTTTTTTGTTTGTGTACTCTGTTTTGGTTCCTCAGTATTCTGTTATAATTTATCTATTTGCTACGTGACTATTTCTTTTTGTATTATGTTTCTAGTGGCCTTTAATGAATGCAGAATGACTATTACTGACACATCCACAGTCTATCTAGAGTTATTATTTCAGTGTTTCTAGCAAAATTAGCAATTTTACAATTGTATACATTATTTTGTGCTCCGTACTTTACATTACAGTAGTAGGTGTCTTTCAAATTCAGACTTGAAAACCCAATCAGTCAATATTATAATGATTGATTTCAATAATCATACATATTTTAAGAAGAGAAAACTAGTTTCTTGTATATTACCATGTATTTACCGTTTTTTGTAGCTCTTCCTTCATTCTCGAAGTTCCTAATTTTCCTCTGATATCATTTTTCTTCTGCTGAAGAACTTTCTTCAGAATTTATTTTAGATCAGCTCTTTTTAAAAAAAATTCTCTCAGTTTTTGTTCATTTAAGATTATCTTTATTTTAGTATGATTATGTAGCAGACTTTCACTACAAGAGAATACAGAGTTGTTTTTTTTCTATGAGTATTTTAAAAATATAATGGCAGATACATCATGTACACTTTTGTAGGCCATTGTAAATTCATTGACTTCCATTATGAGAGAAATGGGAATCTATTACAAGGATTTGAGTAGGAGAGTTACATAATGTGGCTTATATTTTAAAGGATCTCATTGGCTGCTTGCTATAGATTGAATGTTTGAGCCCTGCCCTCCTAATTCATATGTTGAAATCACACCCCGCTATCTGACGGTATTAGAACATGAGGCCTTTGGGAGTTAATTAGGATTAGTTGGGGTCATGAGAGTGGAGATCATGTGAATGGGATTAGTGCACTTTTATAACTCCCCACAGAACTTTTTTTTTTTTTTTCCTCCTGCTCTGTCACATGAAGATACAGTGAGAAATGGGCAGGTTGCAGCCTGGAAGCAGGCTAACACAAGAACCTACCATGTCGGCATCTGATCTCAAACTTCTAACATCTAAAACTGTGAGAAATAAATTTCTGTTGTTTATAAGCCACCCAGTCAATGGTACTTGTTATAGCAGCCCAAACTGAGCAAGGCGCTGCTGCATTAAGAAGGGACTATAGGAGAACAAGCAGGGAGACCATTAGAAGGTGTCAGAGTAATTCATTTTAGACATGAGGATGGCGTGATCAAACATAGCAGTGGAGATGGCAGCCATGGTCAGATTACGCTTTCATTTATAAAGATAGGGCTGATTGATTTTCTTAATGGATTAGATGTAAGCAGAAAAATAAGAGTCAAAGGTATCTCTGAGGTTGTTACCAGAGATACTGAAAGAATAAAGTTGCCGTCAATTGAAAAGCAAAAGTTAGTGGAGGAGCATGTTGGAGGTGAGTTCAGAAGGTGAAAGATCAGAAGTTCAGTACTGCTCACATTGAATTAGAATCCTAACCCTCTAGACTGCAGTACCTCCAAGGGGAAGGAGAATATCGTTACAGCTTTGTCTGTTCTAGATCTTGTCTGACATGACCCAGTAGTAAAGGAAGGAACATGTTAAAGTTTGTTTTTTCTCAGGAGCCAAGTACTCTCTAGGGCTCTCTGTGCCTCACCCTGCTCGTTTTCACCTAATGAGAAATCTTGCTAAAAACAGGTCAGGGTGTGTCCTTGAGTCTCTGAAAACTCCAGTGTCTTAGGAGGTTTGTGTTCAGCTCCCCCTGCAGTCTCAGGCACTGTGCCACTCACAGCACAGAAGTACACACCCGAGTCACTCCAATGGGCTGATGATTTCCTCAGGTGGAAGGTGCTTTCACTTTTCTTAAATTCAGCCTGGAAATCTTTGATGCCTTTAACCAGGCTATTCCCTCCTACATACTTGAGAAGAAGCTGCAGGTTTTGACTGGGGTACTGGACGTACCAGAAGAGAGAAACAGGTCCACCATAGGTATAGTTGCACCTCAGCTCCAGAGAGGTTCCTTCAGAGACAGTGATGTGACCATCAGGCTGGCTCACTGACTGGGCTCTGGTTCCTCCTGCAACATCAAGGCGGAGTTAGTGAGACTAGGACAGACCTACCTCTAATGAGACTGTGTCTCTGGTCAGATTCCAGTCAGAGCCATGTTCCTTCCATGGAGGCAGAAGCAAGGAATACAGTATTACTTACTCACTGTGAAGAGCATTCCAAGCAGCAGAAGTGTCGCTGAGAACATGCCTAGGCAGTAAGAGAGCTGAGTTGTATTCTGGAGGATCTCCCCTGAGGAGCAGGAAGGAATGTGACCAAGTTGCTGAGTCCTTTTAAATGGGAAAATCTGAGATTCAAGAGATCCCTGTTTAGGCAAGTTCTAGAGGCTGTTAGTAAAAGATGCTTCTTTGGCAATGACTGCTCCTGGTGTTGAGTCTGCTCAGTATGTGCACCTCAGTGAGCTTTGAGGTGAAGTCTTTCATAGGTGGGAGTTATAACTTATTAACTGAGGCATTTCTAGTTTATGCAAAATCGCCCTCTAGCGGTCAAATATAGAAACAAATATTGGTACCTAGGTTTTTGTACAAAATCCATTCCGGAACACCCTTTGAGTTCTGAAATGTTGAGAACCGAGGCACGGTTTCCAATTGAAAGTAATGCAAAATTGATTAATCCGTTCCAGTCCTTTAAACTCAACCCCTAAAATAGCTGTTTAGCATGACTTTTACCTTCGAATGATACCCTAGATCCATAAAATGATACACAATGAAAGCAATAAACACAATATACTGTACTGTAAAAGCGATAATACATGAACACAATAGAAAAAAACTACTGTAGATGATGAAAATGAAAATGTAATTTTTTCGTACCTCAATGATGATAGTCATGGTGTGGATGGGGGTCCCCTCAATAATCCCAATGGGTGACTATTCTTCAGGTGCTCTGTGGTCCTCTTACAGAATCACAACAGGTGAGTGTTGTTCAGTGCTCTGTAGCCCTCTTCCATAATCACTGTAGGTGACTCCTCTCCTGCCATTCCTTCCCTTGGTTTTTTAAACCACTGACACCTGGCTTAGACTCACTGGATCTTTTCCTCACTAAAAATTTTTCAATTGACCTTTGCTTTTTCCGATATTTTAAAATTTGTCTAAAGTGAGACACAGCATTATCATTGAAAGTGTGAGTGGCATGACTTACAGCACCTTTATCAGGGTGATATTTTTCAATAAAAATTTGCACTTGAACTCTTTTTGCACTCATTTCTTTGATCAGTGCAGTAGAAACACTTTCTCTTCCCTCCTCCTCCAAAGACAATTCCTCAGTAGCCGCCTGTTGCTGCTCCATCAGAATGTTTTATTGAAGTTCTTCTGTGGTGACTTCAGTCCTGCGGTCCTCCACTAACTCCTCCACATCATCACTGCTCACTTCCAAGCCCATGGACTTTCCCAGAGACACAACATCCTCAACAATAGGAGCGTCCTCTTCAACATCCTCAAATACATGTTCAGGGACAGTGTCTGGCCACAATTTCTTTCATGCTGACTTCATTGTTCTGTGAGACACATCCCTCCATGCTTTGTCTATGAGATGTAAGCAATGCAGGATATTGAAATGATTCTTCTAGAACTCTCTGAGGGTTAACTCTGTATCCAAGGTCACCTCAAAGCACCTTTGGTGCTTTGGTGTAAAACTTCTTAAAATTAGATATGACCTGCTGGTCCATGGTCTGGATGAGAGGAGTCATGTTGGGGGGCAAAAACTTTACATTGATAAAACTGAACTCTTCCATCAACTTGTCCTCCAAGCCTGGGGGGGGGGTGGGCGCAGCTGGAGCATTATCCATAACAAGCAGGAAGTTCATTGGAAGATTTTTATCTTGGAGGTATTTTTTTACCTTGGCCCGAACACCTCATGAACCCACTCAACACAAAACTGCCTGGTTACCCAAGCTTTGCTGTTTGCCCCCCACATCACATGCAACTTGCTTTTTATGACAGTGTTTTTCTTAAATACCCTAGGGTTCTCAGAATGGTAGACTAGCAAAGGCTTCAACTTAAAATCCCCACTTGCATTTGTTAGCCTGTCTTTCATGGGCTTGTGTCCTGGCAATGATTTCTCCTCCTTTGTTATGTAGGTTCTCTTTGGCATTTTCTTCCAAAAGAGGACTGTCTCATCAGAGTTGAAAACTTGTTGGGGAAGGATCCCCTCTGCCTCTACAAAATCTTTAAAATCCAAAGCAAATTGGTCGGTGTCTTCTTTGTTGGCACTGGCAGCTTCACCATGTCTCACCACATGGTGTATGCCACTTCTCCTCTTCAACTTTTCAAACCACCCTCTACTTGCCTTGAAAATGGCACTCTCAGCACTTGTTCCAAGGGTGTTTTTCATGAGGTCAGCATGCAAATGTGAACTTTTTCACAAGTTATGCTCTCAGAAATGCTGTGAGCAGCAACTGTTTTTCATTTCTCCATATGAATAGCAATTTTCATCTTTTTCAATTATCTGTGTTCTTTGTCTTGTAAGTATTTTAACACCTCTTGAAACATTGGCTCCTTTAATGGCTTCTTTATTTTTTAAGATGGTACAAATTGTAGATTTGGCAATACCAAACTGCGTTGCCAGATCACATACACGGACACCACTTTCATGTTTGGAAATAATTTCCTTCTTCACCTTTATTGTTCTGTTAATGATTTTCTTAGCTTTGCAGCTTTTATCCATTTCTCACAGCAAGTGGTGATTGGCAGAGTGTTCCTGATATGAGATGAGCACAGATTGATTGCACACATTCACCAAATAAGCCCAAATATCACCTCCGTGTTGTGGGGTGCTCAGGACTCAACAGCTGACAGCTAGGCGTCAGGATAGTGCACTCAGAAGCCACGTGATATGTTCAATTTCCAAGGCATGTTTGTTAATCGAAGCATTTACTTTTGGTTTACAGCGTTAGTAAACCAAAATATTCGTCAACGGAGACATTCGAAAACCGAGGTACTACAGTAGAGACTTAAGGTTTAATGTGCCCCATCTCCTTTCCAGTCCAATCTAGCTGGAATTTCTTAGCATTATAATCTGTAATAGTGTTTTCACACCAGAAACCTTTCAGAAACCAAGGGTCCTTGTTAGGAAATCTGGTGTTGATGCCCCCTTAACCTACTCAGCAAACAAGATGGATTTAAGGCACAATTAGGTCTCCCATTTTCTCAGTTGAAATCCTCTTGATCAATAAACCTTTCCTTACTCCAAACTGTGACACTTTCCGTTTGGTCTTTCAAAGTGTCAGGCACATAAATTTGGGTTCAGTTACACTATGACATGGAAAGGCTGTGAAACATTGTTTTGCAGCACTGCACAAATGAGTCAAATTTTGTCCTTGTTTCTGTTTGTGACTTTTATTTCTACCTTTTCAGCATTGTCTAAAGCCATAGAATCATTACTGGAAATATTGATCTTTAATCCAGTAGTGATGGAGACCCGATTTGGGAAGTAGACCAGCAGCAGGAACAGTGATGGCTCTTCTTTTGTGTTTTTTTACTTCACCAACACTACTGTGCAGTGAACGATAGGTTCTCCTCACTGAGTCATCTGCTATACAGCCTAATTCTACACATATTCAAATAGCATAAGAGATTCAATTATTCCAAGTCTGATGGTCAAACAGATTCAATACTATCCTATGAATGATTTTTGATTTAAAAAAAATCTTTCCATTTGTATGTCTCTTAAATGGGACCAGTCTAAGGGATTTGTACACAATTCAATATTGTTTTCAAAATATGTAGTATTTTTTTCTTCAACATGTGTTAATGACAATAATAACATTTTTACACTGAGAGAGAGAGAGCAATAACAACATAACTTAGGAAGCCGAACAGGAGCTGGATAAGTCGTTATTTATGTAGATGTCAGGAAAGCTGAAACTCTGTCTATTAGATGATGAGGCCCAGAAGTTAAATCATGTTGCCAAACCCACAAACTCTCCAGAATTAGTACTCTAGAGTACTAATGGGGTATTAATCTGATAGAAAGTTTGGAAATCTCAAAATGAGCACAGCACCATATACTCGGCCTGCCTCATATACCTGGAAATTACAAATGAAGACACTTAGGTCATAGAGTTCAGTTACTTATTCAATATCACAATCACAGTAAAAACTGGAGGATAGATCACGTTTAGTAGTGAACTTCTCCTATGAATGCTC
The DNA here is from genome assembly GCF_964194185.1 of Rhinolophus hipposideros. Classification (NCBI taxonomy): domain Eukaryota; kingdom Metazoa; phylum Chordata; class Mammalia; order Chiroptera; family Rhinolophidae; genus Rhinolophus; species Rhinolophus hipposideros. The sequence continues at coordinate 29,485,457 of NC_138051.1, forward strand.
CTTTCAGTATCCTAAGTAAATTTTTTAAATGCAAGTAATCACATATCAGAAGAAATGAAATACAGATGTTCATATAGGGTACAGGTTGAACAATATCCAAATCCCCTATGAAATAAATGAGGCAGCATTGCCTATTCTGGTATAAAACACACAGGATTCCATGCCAGGTGTGTGAGAAGAGGGCATATCCACATGTTCCATTCCTGCACGTCAAAGAATATGTTCAAAAGATTAGCTCTAAGAAAGTAGCAACAATGAGGGGTAAACATTACCCTAGTATAAGCAGAGTAGTTTGGATACGTTTGAGTACCCATCTGTGTATTTGGAATCATGCCAAAAGAGGAGGCAAGGGATCTGACTGTGTGGCTAATACATTGGTGGGAGTCGAGCTTAGTAGTGTTCACTAAGGGTCCAATTAGTTGAAGGACCTACAATAACTAGAATGCTTGTTTATCTGTGTTTGCAGTTCTTTCTTGATTATTGAAAATACTGTAATTTATTGAATGGGCCTTTTTCACCAAACACATGGCTTTTTGTCCACACAGGTACCAGAGTAGCACCAGCCACGAGTTTGCGCCACAGGTTTGTGTATGGGCTGCAGGTGCCTGAAGAGCACTGTGCCAAAGGCGCAGAGGTATGTGGCTGAGTCTTCAGGCTGGGATCCTTTGATGTACAAGAAGCTGTAACCATTCTTGGTGTCAAGAGTGGCTTTAACTCGTCCTTCCTCCTTTTCATCCCCATTTGATCTGAACAGAAACAGGATCTGGGGGCTTTTTGCAGGTTCCCATCTGTACCAGTGTAAAGCATAGAAAGAGCCAGAAGGGAAACGGCAGGTGAAGTTGGTGCTCTTTCCTTCCTGAACATGCAGTGACTGAGGACTCTGCTCCACGTTCAATGCGCTACTCATTCCTGTTGAGAATGACAGGGTCAAACAGGTCTCTCTACAGTTTTCATTTTGTTCACACATTCCCCAATAAAACCTCGAGGGGCCTCATTCCCCGTGCTCCTCCTTCCCGATCAACCACCCCAGACTGTTCAGAATGTCTTCACCAACCCTAGGACTTACTGTCAAGATGAAGCCATAGGATTATCAGTGAGGCTGGCAAAAGATACTTCTCCATTTATCCTCCCCAAATATCCTTAGCAGAATAACGTGCTGCAACCTAGATCTGTACAATATTCTGCTTCAGATAACAGGATTCTGCACCTGATTGCCCAGCCAATCAGAGAGACAAACTCTGACAAATGTCCTAGAAACACACCAATCAATTCTGCCCTAGATTCAGTTTCCTGTGGTTCAAAAGGAAGGATGAAATGCTGCTTTCTTCAGGCCAACTTCATAAACATTGAGGAAATCCCCCCATAAGTTCACAACACAAAGAGACATGACAATTTTTATGAAGTGGGCTGCCTAATCGTGAACTGCTATTAAGTTTAGAGAGAGTTGCAGGTGGGATGCAGCCTGTGATAGGAAAAGCACTTTGGTTAGAATCTTTTACTTGAATTTGCAAAAGAAATGTTTTAAACTTTCAAATCACCCCAAATTATAAATGTGCACACATACTATGTGTTAAACAGTCTTTTGGTATGTGTACGTTATTCTTATACAAATTCATGTACTTTACAACCAGGAAACTAAAGCTCAGAGATTAATTAACTCAAGGTGTATTATCTGGTATACTACACCAGTAGTGGAACATACGAGATCTGACAATTAAGTTCGCGAACTCATCCTAGAAAAAGTGGTACATGCCTCATTGCTGAATATCACTACAGTCACCTTCGAAGTACTCCCCTTGAGAAGTTATGCACTGATGCCAGTGGCTAGTCCACCCTTCAGCTCAATTTTGGGACTGTTTTTCTGGAATGCCATCAGAGTTGTCATCATATTATCTTTAATGCACTGAATGTCATCAAAATGTCTTCCTTTCAATATTTCCTTTATGTTTGGGTAAATAAAGAAGCCACTGGAGGCCTGATCAGGTAAGTAGAGAGGGTGTTTCAATACAGTATGTGTTTATTGGGTAAAAATTCCCTCACAGACAGTGCTGTGTGAGCTGGTGCATTGCCATGATGCAAGAGCCATGAATTGTTGGTGAAAATTTCCGATCGTTTCATGCAGCCTTTTCATGCAGCCTAACGTTTTCATGCAGCCTTTTCAGCACTTCCAAAGTATACTTGCTAACTGTTTGTCCAGTTGGTACAAATTCCTAATGAATAATCCCCCTGATATCAAAATAGGTTAGCAACATAATCAGAACAAATTCGTGAATTTAATTGTCAGACCTCATATACACATTACACATAGAAAATGATACGAGAGCATTTTTTAATTTAAAAATAAATCTGGGACATGGATTTGACTTGGCATCTAAAGGATAATCAGGCATGGGATTGGGAAAGGAGTTATTCTTGTGCTTTCTTTTATGGTAAAGTTATCATTTCCATGTTTTGGGAAGTATGAAGTTGGAAAGAGGGACGGGAAAATGTGGTGCCTCTACTGGGAGGGCAAAAACTTCACAGGAAATCTCTAGCAGGTTTCTGATTATGTCTCCTTGGTCAGAACTGTGCTATATGCAACACCTAGTTGTAGAAAGGATGTGAAATGCAGTTTGGGCTTTTCTGTTTTAAAACCTGGGGATATAGTTGCCCAAATCAAAGTTGAGAGTTATGTTAATATGGAAGCAAAAGAGTTGGTGCTGAGGTGTCTGCCTTCCTGATTGCTAAGGTGGGGATTCAGAGTATTAACTCTTTCTGCCTAGGAGTCAGTGAAAATGTCATAGTAGGGATAACCTTTATTTAGAGGAATTAATAATAATGTTATTAACGGGCATTTACTGAGTGTGTATCTATACCTGGGACTTCATAATAAAATTTTGTATATTACATCTCATTTAATTCACTGCAACCACAAGACAAGTGTTCTTATTAACATGTATTTATAAGGAAGCTTAGATGAAGATAAATAACTGCACAAGGATACTGAGCTAGAAAATTGCAAAATCAGAATTTGAACCTGGGGCTATTGTGACTCCAAAACCCATGTGCTTTGTACTATATCATCTTACTTTCAAAAACAAATAGGAATTCTTCAAGGATAAAAATGAGGTAGTGGAAGACTTCCCAGGTGGAGGGAACTCCTATGTTCTTTGGCGTTGAAAACTTGAAGTTATTCCTATCTGCCGTTCAAAATCTAATCCCCAAACAAATTCTGTGCAAATAAAAGCTACTGTAGGGGGGGCCCGGTGGCTCAGGCGGTTAGAGCTCCAGCCTCCTAACTCTGAAGGCTGCCGGTTCGATTCCCACATGGGCCAGTGGGCTCTCAACCACAAGGTTGCCAGTTCAATTCCTCAAGTCCTGCAAGGGATGGTGGGCTGTGCCCCCTGCAACTAAGATTGAACACAGCACCTTGAGCTGAGCTGCCGCTGAGCTCCCAGATGGCAGTTGGTTGGAGTGTATCCTCTCAACCACAAGGTTGACAGTTCGACTCCCGCAAGGGATGGTGGGCTGTGTCTCCTGCAACTAGAAATGACAACTGGACGTGGAGCTGAGCTGCGCCCTCCACAACTAAGACTGAAAGGACAACAACTTGACTTGGAAAAAAGTCCTGGAAGTACACACTGTTCCCCAATAAAGTGCTGTTCCTCTTCCCCCTCCCAAAAAAAGCTACTGTAGTTAATATTTAAACCCTTTCAGAACCACCAACTGGAGATATTGCTTCAGAATCACAGTTGCATTGTTATTGGGGTATACATTGGTCATTTTTTTTAATCAAAAAAAAGTAGCCACTTTCTTCTAATTATTTTTAAATTTTTATTAAGTGTAGTTGACAAATAATGGTATTTCAGTTGTACAATGCAGTGATTCTACATTTACATCCTTATGATGGGATCACCACCATATGCCTAATAACCATCTGTCACCCTACAAAATTATTGTGAAGTTATTCACTATATTCCCTGTCCCGTACATTACATTCTCATGACTGATTTAACTTATAACTGAAACTTTATACCTCTTATTTCCTTTCACCTTTCTCTTCCATACCCCCAACTCCCACCCCTGTGGCAGCCGTCAGTTTGTTCTCTGTAACTCTAATTATTTTTTACTGTACCTCTGCCATTTACTTTAGTTTAATAAACTTGGGAGGTAGGAGTTTCATCAACTCCAGAGTACTAGAATAAAGCAAAATGATTTATGGATGTGCCCTTGTAGTAACCATTTCTAGCTATGGTCTTTAGGAAAACAGAATGACCAATGAGAACTATGATACCCTCAGTCTGATTTCTTCCATTTGTCCCTCCATATGGACTCTCTTCTTCCCCCCAATGCTTACCCTGGGGAGCTATAGACCCATATTTTTACCAGTTCAAATAGAGAGCTACATTTCCAGAAGTTTGTCTTATAGCAGAGGAATTTTGTTCTCCAGTGCTTGTGGGACAGGTTCTGAAAAGGCAGCAGAAGTGGTTCTGTGAGGGGGTGAGGTCGTAATCATTGTTCATGCCAAGAAGTATGTGAGGAGGAGATGGAGGAATGCCACAGCAGTGTGACTGGGGCCTGCAGCAGAGGCTTTGTGTGCAGGCAGCAGGTGCCCCCAAAGCTCTGTGGCCCCGCACAGAGGTAGGTGCCCACATCCCCAGGCTGGGCTGCAGTGATGAGCAGGGAGCTGTCCTTTCTCGCTTCACCAAACCGTGCCGTTAGTCTCTTCTGCACTTTCACGTCTCCACCCTTAGTTAATGTCATTAAGAGGACAGGACCTTTCCCAGGCTCCTGTCTGTACCATTCAAAGTTGGGATAAATGCTTGAGGAGTTGCAGTACACAGTGACATTTTCTCCCTCCTGGATGCTTAGAAACCGAGGCCTCTGCTCCAGCTGCTGGCTCCTCTGCCCTGTTCAGATACAAAGCAGAAGACACTGGGAATGGAATTAGGACTTTTTCCCAACCTGAAATGGTTTTCCTCCCTCCTTCCTCCCTTCTCCCTCCCTCATTCTCTCCCTTTCGTCCTTGCTTCTTTAGTTCTTGCTTCACTCTACCATAAAATAAACTGTCCTCAGGGGTTTTCCATCTCCTTAGGATTTCATCTGATTTTAATTGGGAACTTCTCAAACTCACATGCCAGTTGAATCCAAAAGATCAATACCAAGAATTTCAGGAACATCTTTTCTTCCTATCACAAGGCAGCCCTGGACACTGACTTCTGCTGCTCTTGACTCATCTCCTCCTGAAAATGGCTCATCTGGGCTAGAGTAACACTGGCCACCCATGCTGATCTAGTAAAAAGGCAGAGGCCTCTGTGTGGCAGCCAATGGAATCATTCACTCTCTACCCTCCTCTTCCTCCAACCTCTAACTCTGCTTTCACTTGGGGAAGGATTTTGCCTTTTGAAATACTACCCTCATGTGGAGAGATAGAAAAGTAATTTTCTTTCAATACTGCTTCTCTCACTCTGACTCCTTCCCTGGCTACACACTAGAGCTTATGAGGGTTGGTGGAGAGAACCAAGTTCTAAGTGCCAGTACTGCCTGTGTAAGCCTCTTCTCAGAGCCACAAAGCTCTTTAAGGGTACTTAGGACTCATCAGAAAACACAGAATATAAAAATAATTCAACACTAAGTCATTCGGTGGAGAAATGATAAATTCTGACTACATGATTTGATGTTGGAGTCAGATATACTTAAATGAAAACTATATCATTGCCATTTATCAGCAAGGCCACTACAAACCGTTTTTTAACCCACTAATGTAGTTGTTTCCTATTCAGTAGAATGGGGTTTACATTACTTATTCCGTGGGTTATGTCCTGAGGATACACTGAGATTACATATATAAACTAGACTGTGTCTCCATCAACCCATTTAAATGATTTCTTGAAACTCATCTCTACGCTTCCATTTTCTTCTCAACAGGCACACAGCAAAAGGCCCAGCTGGGTCCTAATCCTGAAAAATCCAAACGCACTTCACCATCATCAATCCCATTCCCATGTTTGTAATTCCCATGTTAAGATCTGCCAGGAAAGAGCCTGCTGCTAGTGAAGGTGACTGTGGGAGAGATAAAAGTCTCAAGAAGCTGGTATAAGCTGAGGTTTTAATGAACTGAAGCTCACACAACACAGGAGGTATGGGCAAAAAAGCTTCCAGTGTCTCCCTTCACATAGAGTCTCACCCATTGAATAATGAAAAAAATCTACCTAACTTCATTCCTCTCTTACCAATTGGCTTACATACAGTCTTGAGAATAAAGAGAAAACTTTGCATATAGTTGGTATTGTAATAGGAGAAAAGATGTTGTGACCCCAGTTAATAATCAGGGCTGTGTAACGAAAGAAGAGAAAAGATTTTCCATTTCACCAATAAAAGTAGTAGCTGTAAAGAACACAACATTTACAACCTTGTAGAGAGATGCGGACTAGATCTATAGCAATAAATCAATGAAAGTTAGAGAATGTTGTGCCATGTTCTCTTGATCAAGTCTGAAGCCCAGTATTCTAGAGGCAACGGGGAGGTTATCTATCTGTGTCATTGGAGAGCTAAACAGATATGTGTTCTTTTGTTTCAAATTATTTCTCTCTCCTTTCTGTCTTTCCATCTACCCTTCCTCTACCCTGCCCATCTTTTACTCCTGATACATGTATACAAGAGGATACAACAGTCATATTATAAATTGAAAATACCTGCCTGAAAATTATAACCAGGAATATTCAGAACTCAGTTTACTCTCCATAATGTACTAGATGTGTTGATCATGGACAAAACCATCTGTTTTCTAGGCCTCTATTTCTTTCCCTATATGAATTCATTAAGTGTTTATACTATGTTGAATCTGAGTTAAACTCTTGAAAGACGTTTTCTGATTTAATCATTACAATGACTTCTGAATGGATTATTGTTATTACTATATGCCAGTATACAGATGATAAAACTGAGGTTTAAGATATTTATTAACTCTATTAGTGTAATTCAATTGATGTCAGAATTGAGAGTTGGACCCATGTCTACCCAATGTATAAACCTACCCTCTTCCATGACTTATTATATTGTTTTACTTAACATGGATTATAATTAAATTGCATAATATATGCTAACAGTCTTCCATAATACATCCTGCATAGTAAATACATAACAGGAAAGCACCAAGACAAAAATTTTGAAGAAAGCAGGGAGGGCGAGAAAATAGGAAATTATTTGAGCTTCTCACAGTAAATATTTTCTATGAGAAAGAGCTCATATAATTGACTTTTCTTTGTCTTTTTAGCTCCTATGGAAAATTAATTCTTTAAAAGTGAATAGACTTAATTTTAAGAGCAGTTTCAGGTTTACAGAAAAACTGATCAGAGAGCTCCAATCTACTCCCTCTATAACCACACATAGGAAACATTTGATTTTTACACTCTCACAGATCAAATGGAATACAGAAACGTTGGGTGTTTTTCTTCTATCATATTCTGTAATGTTTCTGACAGTTAAATGAGATATCAGCAGGTAGGTTATACTCAGATGTTATGGTGAGATGCATTCAGTGAAAAGTAAGGAGAAAGGTGGGCACTTTGCAATGGAGAAAGGCTACATACATACTCCTCATCACTGCATTCTGTACTTATTGGCTCCTGGGATGCTAGTATTGTGATGGATGACCTAGCCTGAGTCACAGTTTACTCTCTTGTGGCCATCCCTTCTAAGGCCCAGGGAAAGCCCAGTGGCATTGCTCCTTTTAACAATTAGTGATGTCCCACCTTGTGAGGAAATATGTAGATGTGTTGTAAGGAACCCTAGAATGTCCTAGTTTATTCATCATGTGCATAATAGCATTCATTTTGTGGCAAGATATCTTCATAACTGATAATTTTTTTAAAAGAAGGAATAATTTTTTCCTGTACTCTTTCTAAATGCATTACTGTGACAAAAAGGTTCATGACATGCTCCAGAATTGTGGTATATGACATGAATAGCATTGCTCTCAATTGAATCTTTGAGCACAGGAAAGCAGAATAAGTTGCAAAAAGAAAAACTTTTTGCAGTTGGGTACCTGGTACAATAACAGCAGAAAATGATCATTTGCCTCATAGACCAGTGTTTCCTGGATGGTTAAGATTTTCTTTTCCATGTAGGACATCATCACCTGAGACACCCAAGGAGATGAGTGTATTGATTTGAGAATTTTTGCTGTTTCTAATGTAATTATTTACTGTTATAAATGTCATTCTAAGCATTGCTTTATGTTCCTTCTGCTGTTATTTAGTGGTATGTTCCATAAATATCAATAAGGTCAAATTGGTTCATAGTGTTGTAAAAGTTGCAAAACTCTGCTATATTCTTGCTGAAGTCTGATTACTTACTGTATTTCCTGTTGTGCACAAAGGGTTAAGATCTCCAAGTATAATTCTAGATTTTTCTATTTTTTAAATTTCAATTCTAATAGTTAACTTAAGTAGTTTGAAGCTATCTTGCTAGATGCATGCACACACACATTGTTATGTCTTCTTGGTATATTGACACTTTCATAATTATATAATCTCCCTCTTAATTTCTGGTCTGACATTAACATAGCCCTTCAATATTTATGTTTGCATGTATATCTTTTTCCATACTTTTACTTTTAATCTATGTAGTTATTTTTAAATAGGGTTTCATGCAGACAGTATATAGACAGGAGTTTTTTTTATCATACTAATAATCTCTGACTTGAAATTTATGTGTTTAAACCATTTACAATTAATGTAATTATTGATATAGTTAGATTTTGGTAACATTTATTATTCTTTTTTGTTTGTGCTCTATTTTTTTCCTCACTATTCTATTATAATTTATCTATTTGCTACTTGACTATTTCTTTTTGTGTTGTGTTGTAAGTGGTCTTTTAATGATTGCAGCATGACTATTACCTAAACATTCATAGCATATTTAGAATTATTATTTCTAAGTTTCAGGTGAAATTAGAAACCTAACAATTGTATAGGTTATTTTATGCTCCCAGGTTTACATTACAGTTGTAGGTGACTCTCATTGTCTGGCTTTGAAAACCCCACCAGGCCATGATATAATGGTTGATTTCAATAATCATACTTTTTTTAAGTAGGAAGAGAAAACTAGTTTCTTGTATTTTACCATACATTTACCATTTTTGTTGCTCTTCCTTCATTCTTGAAGTTCCTAATTTTCCTCTCATATCATTTTCCTTCAGCTAAAGAACTTCCTTCATGATTTATATTGGAGTAGCTCTGCTCAAAAGAAATTCTGTTATCCTTCATTAGAGATTACCACTATTTTAATGTAATTTCTGTAGCAAACTTTCATTACAAGAAAATTCAGAATTAAAAGCTTTGTTTCTGTGAGTATTTTAAAAATATAATGACAGATACATCATGTGGACTCTTGCAGGCTATTGTAAAGACTTTGACTTCTATTCTGTGAGAAATGGGAATCTATTGCAAGGATTTGAGTACGGGAGTGACATAATGTGACCGATGTTTAAAAGGATCTCATTGTCTGCTTGTTATAGATTGAATGTTTGAGCCCTCATCTCCAAATTCATAAGTTGAAATGCCACTCCTCTATGTGACTGTATTAGGACAAGAGGCCTTTGGGAGGTAATTAGGATTAGATGGGGTCATGAGAGTGGAGCCCACATGAATGGGATTAGTGCTCTTTTATAACTCCCAACAGAACTTGTTTGTTTTTTACTCCTGTTCTCTGTCATATGAAGACACAAAGAGAAATTGGCAGTCTGTAGCCTGGAAGCAGGCTCTCAAAAGACCCAACCATGCCAGCACGCTGATCTCATACTTCTAACATCTAAAACTATGAGAAATAACTTTCTATTCTTTATAAGCCACCCAGGCAATGGTACTTGTTATAGCAGCCCAAACTGAGCAAGGCGCTGCTGCATTAGGAAGGGACTATAGGAGAACAAGCAGGGAGACCATTAGAAGGTGTCAGAGTAATTCATTTCAGACATGAGGATGGCGTGACCAAAGACATAGCAGTGGAGATGGCAGCCGTGGTCAGATAATGTTCAATTTTTGAAGATAAGGCTGACTGATTTTCTTAATGGATTAGATGTAAGCAGAAAAATAAGAGTCAAAGATAACTCTGAGGTTATTACCAGAGATACTGAAAGAATGAAGTTTCCGTCAATTGAAAAGCAAAAGTAGTGGAAGGAGCATGTTGGAGGTGAGTTCATAAGGTGAAAGATCAGAAGTTCAGTACTAGACATATTTAATTAGAATCCTGACCCTCTAGCCTGCAGTACCTCCAAAAGGAAGGAGAATACTATTACAGGTCTGTATGTTCTGGAAATTGTCTAACATGACCCAGTAGTAAAAGAAGGAACATATTAAAGTTCCTATTTTTTCTTGGGAGCCAAGGAATCCCTAGAGTTCTGCTCCTCCACCCTGCTCAATTTCATCAAATGAGAGAACTTGCAAAAAACAGGTCAGGCTGTGTCCTTGAGTCTCTGAAAACTCCAGTGTCTCAGGAGGTTTGTTTTCAGCTCCGCCTATGGTTTCAGGCACTGTGTAACTCAGAGCACAGAAGTACACACCGGAGTCACTCCAATGGGCTGATGATTTCCTCAGGTGGAAGGTGCTTTCACTTTTCTTAAATTCAGCCTGGAAATCTTTGATGCCATTAACCAGGGTATTCCTTTCTACGTACTTGAGAAGAAGCTGCAGGTTTTGACTGGGGTATTGGACGTACCAGAAGAGAGGAACAGATACACCATAGGTAGAGGTATAGTTGCATCTCAGTTCCAGAGAGGTTCCTTCAGAGACAGTGATGTGACCATCAGGCTGGCTCACTGACTGGGCTCTGCTTCCTCCTGAAACATAAATGTGGAGTTAATGAGAGTAGGACAGACCTACCTCTAATGAGACCGTGTCTCTGGTCAGATTCCAGTCAGAACCATGTTCCTTCCATGGAGGCAGAAGCAAGGAATACAGTATTACTTACTCACTGTGAAGAGTATTCCAAACAGCAGAAAGGTCGCTGAGAACATGCCTAGGCAGTGAGAGAGCTGAGTTGTATTCTGGAGGATCTCCCCTGAGGAGCAGGAAGGAATGTGACCAAGTATGCTGAGTCCTTTTAAATGGGAAAATATGATATTCAAGAGATCTCTGTTTAGGCCAGTTCTAGAGGTTGTTAGTAAAAGATGCTTCCTTGGCAATGACTGCTCCTGGTGTTGAGTCTGCTCAGAATGTGCACCTCAGTGAGCTTTGAGGTCAAGTAGCTCATAGGAGGGAGGTAAAACGTTTATTAAATGGCACATTTCCACTTTGTGCAACATTGCCCTCTGGCGGTCAAATATAGAAACAAGTAAAGTCACTGTTTTTGTGCCCATCTCCTTCTTGCTCCAATCTAGGCTGGAATTTCTTAGCATTGTAATCTGTAAGAGTGTTTTCAGGTGTCTACTTCCTCAGAGAATATTTTAATTTTATGAATCAAATACGATTGTTTGATCCTATGAAGTAAATTGTATTAGTATCATAATTTTATAAATGAGGAAACTGAAGAATTGAAAGAAAGATGTAATTTGTCCAAGATCACAGTAAGTGACAACTGGAGTTTGTCCCATTAGTGTGATTCAAGGATTCACATTATTAACTACTGACAATTTAGCACTATTTTCCTGTCGAGTAGATATTATCTACACTTAACAGAAGGTAATCAAGTTTATATGAAGCTAAATAATTTGTACAAGGACACACTAGAATTAAAACCGAATTCTGTTAGGCTCCAAAGACAGTTCCTCATGTTATCTATGATATTGCACTACTCTTTAAGAGTAAATGTAATTTCACTGAAACAAACAAACACTCAGAGTAAAACTCAGAACAGAATAAAAATTAAAGAGAAACTCCAAGGAACCCAAACACTGGAGGTAAGGCAGTAAAGAAGGTATCAAAGAAACTGTAGTCTAGAGAGTTAAGTGGCAAATAAGAATTGTCTTGGGTCCTGAAAGAGACGGGAAAAAAGTTCTAAAAAGAAAGGCATGTCCAAAGAGCAAATGCTGAAGAAATATTCAGTAAGGTGGTCACTAAGAACATTGATTTTTAAGAGCAGACAGATCATGATTTGGGTCTTCTCAGCAGATGCTAAACTGCAGTGGTATAAGACATGAAGATGAGACAAGCAAAAAAAAAAATTTGGATATAGTAATCTCTTTCTAGAGGTTGAAACCTGAAGAGGAAGAAAGACACTTGGTATTAACTGAAGGACATTGAAAAGGGAATAGTAGGGTTTTTAAAGGTTGGGATATATTTACCTGCTTTGGGAAGAATCTATAAGCAGTGAGTCAAAGTCCTGAGGAGACAGGATTGGAAAATGGACCACAGGTAGAAGGACCAAGTTTGGTAGGAGAAGGAACAGTTATTTCCAACTTCATTGGAATGACAAAAGAAAGAATTGGTTTAGATTTCGGTAACTATTCAGGGTGTGAAGGCCGAAAGTTGCAACATCTATTAATTTGTAATGGATTCTCTTTTTGTTCTGTTATCCTAAACAAGAGAAATTAAGTGCCTACCAGGAGAACGAATGGAGGTGATTCTGTGCAGAAATTCTGAGAAGTGTGAGAAATTTGAAATGATCACTGAAGGAAATGACAATGGGAGATGATTGTAGAGAAAAAGAATACACTCTAAGCAACACTGTTGTTCTAGTTAGTGTAAAGAATTTTGATAAGAATTTATTTGAGCAAAACAAGATATGCCTGGAAGCAAGACCTCAGTAGACTGAGATAACTGCTTGAAGAAATGACAGCTTGCAGCTTCTTTTATGCATTTGGAAATAAGGAACATCACATTATAATCAGGGACACCAGTCTGATTATCTGGTACTCTGCTTATTAGACAAGGTATACATTATAAAGGATGGAGAGGATTGGATTACAGGAAAGTTAACAAGATGATGTGCTCTCTTGAGGGTGGTTATTCTTATTTCAAATGTGTATTAACCTAGATGTACAAGAACAATGGACAGGACTTGCTGAAGGTAATGATGTCTTACTGAAGAAGTTATGTGGGTGGGGCATGAGCACCCACCATGACCTGCCCGGTAGGAATTAATGATCAGATCTCACTGTGAGGTTCCTTTCCATAGAAAAGCTTCTATCTATACAGTTACTTCTGCTGCACTTGTTCTTTGACTATTTAGCCTGCTTGCCCCTTTATTGTCGTCTTATATCTCATAAGCTTTTTATCTTTTATGTTTACCTATTGTTGTGAAAAACAGCGAAGACCGAGAGATTCAAGCGGCACGCAGAGATCAGGGAGAACACAGCTTTATTACACCGGCAGCGGGCTTAGCGGGATTGTTCTCAAAGACTGAGCACTTACTGGGGTCGGGCGCTTTCTTTTATAGGGTTAGGTCTCCGGGTTGGGGGGGAAATCTGGCCAGTGTGCCGGGGAGGTCCGTCCCTCACAGCTGTGATCCCTCAATACTGTTTTAATGGGAAAACCTCTAAGTGCTGTGGTCACAGGAAAAAACCGTCCCAACACTATAAAACTAAATTCCATGGGCCATTACTTCAGTCAGTCTCTAATCATTGACCTCATTGTTCTTTCCCTAATACTGTGTCATATCAGTGATCTTAATAGTTCCCAATCAATATCTACTTTCTCCAGATGTTGAGCAGAGTCAGGGCAAGCAGCAGCCATCTCATCGTTGAGCACGGCAGGGGGCTCAGCGCTTCTCTAGGTCGGGAGAACTGTAGCTTCAGGGGGTTCTTAGGGTGTCACCGCACAGTCCACTCTCCAGCTCGCGTCTGTTCCAGCGGATTGGCTCGGCGCACGTGAGAGTGATGGACCCAAGGCCCAATGCCGTCAACCTTTAAGGCAGTGGGGGTAATCAGAATAACCAAATAAGGACCTTTCCACCTTTCCTCCAGGGTCCAGGACCTGTGTCTTTTCACCCATACCCAATCTCCTGGGACGATGCCATGTTCTAGGTTTGGTCCGTCCTTTGTCTTATACAGGGAATGCACTAGGGGCCATATCTCCTGCTGGACCTCCTGCAGGGCTCGCAGATGGATTAGATAATTTGGGGCCATATTAGGGTCATGATCTGGTAGCCTACGAACAATAATGGGGGGTGGTGCCCCATACAGAATTTCAAAGCGTGTCAATCCATGTACATATGGTGAGTTCCGAACCCGGAAGATGGCATAGGGTAGGAGGGTCACCCAGTCCCCGCCAGTCTCGATGGCCAATTTACACAAAGTCTCCTTTAAGGTCCGATTCATTCTCTCTACCTGCCCTGAGCTCTGAGGGTTATATTCACAATGTAACTTCCAATTGGTCCCCATCGCTCGGATCAGTCCCTGTAGGACTTTACTGATGAAAGCTGGGCCATTATCAGAACCTAAAACCTTGGGAATCCCATATCTGGGAATAATTTCCTCCAACAACGCCTTAGCAACAACCTGGGCCGTCTCCCGTTTCGTGGGGAAGGCTTCCACCCAGCCTGAAAATGTGTCAATCATTACTAGCAAGTACTTATACCCATACCTCCCAGGCTTTACTTCAGTAAAGTCCACCTCCCAGCTACGTCCCGGCGCCCTCCCCCTTACCCTTGTACCTGTATGTAGGGGTCCCTTCCTGCTGGGTTTCATAGCCTGGCACCCAACACACTGATCCACGATCTCCTGGATCTGAGCTGTTTGTCGGGGGAACCGAAGGCGAGCGGACTCGAGAATCGTCAGTAACTTCCTCTTTCCTAAGTGGGTGGCTTGGTGCAGGTTGGAAAGGAGAAACAGTCCTAATTTCGCCGGCAGTATCAATCTTCCCTCTGCATCCCGCCACCACCCATGCTGATCAGGCTTGGGCAGTGGTGGCTCTGGATCCACCGCAGGTCCTCCGGAGTGTAGTCAGGTCGTGGGGGCAGGCGCGGGAGCTCGGGTGCGGGCAGGGCGAGTGTTAAAGCTGATGAAGTTACGGCTGCTTGCTTGGCGGCTTCATCCGCCCGCCGGTTTCCTTCAGCCTCCGGGGTCCGGGCAGACTGGTGCCCAGGGACGTGGACAATTGCAACTGCCCGGGGCTTCTGTACAGCTGCCAGCAGTCTCTGCACCTCCGGGAGATTGCGCAGTTCCCTTCCTTCCGCTGTAACAAAGCCTCTCTCCCGGTAGATGGTGCCATGCACATGGACAGTGCCGAAAGCGTAGCAGCTATTCGTATAGACAGTCACTCGTCTCCCCTCAGCCCGTTCTAGCGCCTCTGCCATGATGTTCCCGCTCTGGTCTACCACCGCCGCACCTGCCCTCCGCACCCCATCCATAATGAAGCTGCTTCCATCAGTGTACCATACCAACTCACTGTTAGGAAGCGCTACGTCCTGAAGGTCGGGACGCACCTGGGTGACTTCAGCTATAACCTCTTGGCAATTATGCAGGGGGGCTTTCAAATCCGGGGTCGGCAGCAAGGGGGCAGGATTAAGAGTAGTAGGTTCAGCGAAGATGATCCGGGGTGCATCTAGCAGAAGTCCTTGGTAATGAGTTAGGCGGCATTAGTCATCCACCTACCAGGGGGATACTTCAAGACCCCCTTGACCGCATGGGGGGTCACCACCTTCAAATGTTGCCCAAAGGTGACCTTATCTGAATCCTTCACCTGCATCAGCACCCCTTTCGCTATTCCCTTCCTCTCATCAACAAAGAGAGTGAAGGGCTTCAGGGGGTCCGGCAATGCCAAGGCTGGGGTTCTCAAGAGAGCGGCCTTAAGTTCGTCAAAGGCCTTTTGTTGCTCCGGCCCCCAGGCCCAGGGGGCCTTATCCTTGGTTGCCTCATACAGGGGCTTTGCTATCTCAGCATACCCCAGAATCCACAGCCGGCAGTAGCCTTTTGTCCCTAAAAACTCACGGACCTCTTGGGCAGAGGTCGGGACTGGAAGTCTGAGAATAGTCTCTTTCATGGCTTCTGTCAGCCACCTGGTTCCTCCTTTCAGTTCATATCCCAGGAAGGTGACTGTTTGCCTGCATATTTGTGCCTTCTTTGCACTGGCCCGACAGCCTAATTGCCCTAGCTCCTGGAGAAGGTCTCCAGTGGCCCATCAGCATTCGGCTTCGGAGGGGGCTGCCAGAAGCAAAGCATCTACATACTGCAGGAGCGTACTGAATTATGGCTCTGGGGAAACGAGTCCAAGTCCTGATTCAGGGCTTCATTAAACAGAGTAGGAGAGTTTTTGAAGCCTTGTGGCAGTCTAGTCCAGGTCTACTGCCCGGGGTTTCCCGTACTGCCATCATGCCATTCAAAGGCAAAAAATGCATCCTTTAGGTCTAAGGTGGTATACCAAACGTGTGAAGGGGGCAAACGACTTAGCAGGGTATAAGGGTTGGGGACCGTGGGGTGGATGTCTTCGACCCTCTTATTTACTTCCCTCAAATCTTAGACTGGCCTATAATCTTTCCCCCCCAGTTTCTTAACGGGGTGAAGCGGGGTGTTCCAGGCAGAGTGGCAGGGTTTCAGTATCCCAGCTTCCAGTAGGCGGTTAATATGTGGGGCAATACCTTTCCGGGCCTCAGAGGTCATGGGGTACTGGCGAACTTGAATAGGCTGGGCCGAAGCTTTGACTTCGACCTCCACTGGTGCTCGGCGGGCTGCCAGACCCACACCCGCTATCTCTGCCCACGCCTGCGGGTATTTCCTAAGACAATAATCCATATCCCGAGGCCATTCTGTAGGCGGATGGTTGATAGGATTGCCCTGTGGGGTTAACAAGCGATGTTCATCCGCAAGAGACAGGATTAAAACATGGAGGGGCTGTCCCTGGCCATCCATTACCTTAATGCCACCTGGCTCAAAGTGGATTTGGGCCCTGGCCTTAGTCAGGAGGTCGCACCCCAACAAGGGGGCGGGGCACTCAGGAATAACTAGGAAGGAGTGGGTCACTTGGTGGAGGCCCAAGTTCACCCAGCGCCTACTGGTCCACCGATAAGTCTTGGACCCAGTTGCCCCTTGCACTAAACTGGTTTTCTGAGATAAAGGCTCTGTAAGCTTATTCAAAACTGAGTACTGAGCTCCTGTGTCTACCATGAATCCTACCGGCTCCCCCTCCACATACACGGTTATCCAAGACTCGGGGAGGGGATCCGAGTCCCGTCCCCCCTTGTCCCGACCTGCAGGATCGACAACGGAAGACCTGGGGGAGAAATAGGGGCTCGGGGGAACAGGGGTACGCGAGAAATGGAGACAAGACAGGAGTCTGATCAAGTCTCTGTTTATTGAAGGTAACAGCTTGTATATATAGATTTAGGCACATCAAAGAAACACCTGGTCTCCCAATATGGGGACCGACCAATCAGAGGTTACTTCGTCATGGCGGGCTGTTTGAGAAATCGAAACTTAAACTTAAACAATAGAATCGAAACTTTAAGCGTGGCCCAGGGGCAGCCAGGTACAGACAAGCCCGGGCATGTCTGTGCGGGTCCGGGCAGGCCGGCCCCGGACACCCCCTAGTCACTATCTATTCCCGCCCGCAGAACCCGAGCATCTTGTCCGGTTTGGCCCTGTCTCTTGGGACATTCCCTCTTCCAATGTCCGTATTTTTTGCAGTATGCACACTGTCCCCTATCCAGTCTGGGCCCCGTTCCCCGAGGTCGGGCTTGTTCGGCTGGACTCGGTCCCGGCCCAGCTATGCCTTGCACTCCTGCCTGCAAAACCTTTGCCATCTCCCTCTGCTGTCTCCTGTTTTCTCTTCTCTGATGCTCTCTGTCTTCTTTCCTGATTCTTTCTTGTAACTCCTGATTCTCTTTCCTGATACGATCCTCCCTCTCTTCGGGAGTCTCTCGAGTATTGAAAACTCTTTCCGCTACTTTTATCAAATCCCTAATAGTCATCTCTCCCAGTCCCTCCTGCTTATATAATTTCTTTCTAATATCTGGGGCAGCCTGGTTCATAAAAGACATAATCACGGCTTACTGATTCTCCTCTGCCAGGGGGTCCAACGGGGTGTACTGTCTAAATGCATCATAGAGGCGTTCTAAAAACAGCCATGCTTTCATTTTCCTCTTGCATCACAGCTTTTACCTTGGCCAAATTGGTGGGGTGGCGTGCCGCCGCTCGGAGACCTGCCATAAGAGTCTGGCGGTAGACTTGGAGACGCTCCCTACCTTCTGCATCCCCAAAGTCCCAATCCGGTCTATTCAAGGAAAAGCGCTGGGCGATCAGGTTTGGCAAGGTTGTAGGCCGCCCGTTGTCACCAGGGACATTCTTTCTAGCCTCGGTGAGGATCCGCTCGCACTCCTCGGTGGTGAATACGGTCTTAAGAAGCTACTGGCCATCATCCCAGGTGGGGCTGTGTGTGTGCATGACAAACTCAAACAAATCAGTCAGACCTTTCAGGTTCTCAGAAAAAGAGGGGTTTTGGGCCTTCCAGTTATACACATCACTACTTGAAAAAGGCCAATACTGATAGGCTCGTTCCCCATCTCTCCCAGTCCCTCCTAGTGCTCGCACGGGGAGGATTGGCACCCCAACGGAGGTGGAGAAAGAAGGCTGCTTCTCCTCTGGGGATTCTTCCCGGTGTCTACGGGGCCTCAATCCTCTCGCTGGTTCCTGGGCTGGGACAGGGGGAACCGGGGGAGGGGGAGCCGACGGGGAGGCGGTCGAATGCGGAGATGCAGGAGGGTCAGCCGCCTCTGGCTGAAGCGGCGCCTCAGGCACGTAAGGAGGGGGAATACCTTCAAGATCTAAATCTATCAGGGAGGGATATACGTTCGATCCTTCCTGCAGGATGGGTCTTTGAGTTTTCTCCGGGGGTGTCGGGCCGGCAGTAGGCACCGCCGGTTGGCGGGAGGGCCCAGAAAAGGTCAGGACCGTAGGGGGATCTTCCGGCCTTTCAGCGATAAAGGGCTTCAGCCAGGAGGGTGAACTGTCTATCAAGTTCTGCCACATCAAAATATAGGGAAGTTGGTCCGGATGGCCCTGCAAGCCAGGCCGATTAATAATATCTCGGACCTTTCTAATAATGTCCAGGGAAAAGGTCCCAAGGGGGGGGCCAGCCTACATTAAAAGTGGGCCATTCTACAGAGCAGAATGTATCAAACTTACCTTTCCTCACTTCCACGCCATAATTATGAGCCTTGGCGCGGATTTCAGGAAAGTGGTTCAGGAGCAGAGTCTTAGGTGTCACCTCAGCCTATCCCATAATTATCATAAAGAGAAGCCAGGAAAAGACAAGAAATACAGTGCCAGCAAATATACACAACCGCACAGGACTTTTCAACACCCACAGGCCGGTCAACCACACCACATCCACTGGCGCCGTTTCATTCACGCTAATCACACCACACCCAGGACCCTTACCCAGGGACGGTCCCAATGGCGTCTACTGCGGACGTCCTTGGGCCACCTTCTCGTTGGGGACGTCTCCCACGACTTCCAATAATGGAGCCTCCAGGGTCGCAATCCGCTCCTTCCTTCCCGTGAGAATTCTCAAATTGGGACCCGGCAGAGACCTGTTTCAGTCTCTCCGGCCAAGGACCTGTTTCAGCCCTTCCCTGAATGGAGGTGGCTAAACCTCCTACCGCGGTTCCTGAATAAACCTCGGTATCGGGAGTCGTCTGTTCCCCCGAGGTAGGGTCTTTTGATCCCGGACTAGCCCCCAAATGTTAGGGTCCGGAGTCAACCCCTCCTCAAGTGAACAGAAGTCACACAATAATGCAAGTCACACAGCGAGGTTTATTTCCAGCTAGCTGGGGTCCCAGTATCTGCCCGATGCAGCGGGTTTCAACAAGGACCCCAAACACACAAAGCTAGGGGTTTTTATAGCATAATATTTTAAGGCTCTCAGTAATTTTCCATGCAGGCAAGATATTTACAAGACTTTTGGTCCTGTGTCCTTGCTTACATTCTTGCTGCAGGATAAGCCTTTTCTCAACAGAACATCCTGACCTTGCAATGCGTGGTGTTTATCATTAATGACTAGGTTATTCTGGTCTGCGGGCTGTTCAGAAAAGGGCTTCTTAACCCTTGAGGAGGCAGTTCTGGTGCTACAGAAAAGGGCTTCTTAACCCTTGAGGAGGCAGTTCTGGTGCTATTCTAGTCTACAATAGCAGTAATTAAGATTGTTCAGGATATATATCTAACTTCTGGGAAATTGATGGTATTAATTGACTGCAATACTTCTTTCAGTGAACAACTGAAATAAACAAAGGAAACAGCATGGGGTAGGTGCTAATAGTAGAGAACAGTGCTTTCCACATACGAAAACTTAAATCATGTTCTGAAAACTGGAACAGGATTGGATGGTGTCTCAGTGGCTAACTGCTAGATTTCTTTCCCAAGAAAACAGATGGAGTTATAGTTAAAAAACAAAATCCTGAATCGCCTCATTAATGTCTCCTAATTTAGAAGTGTAGGAGCTAAGATTAGGGATGAGCTCTTAGACCAACAGAAGCTACTCCAAGTCAAGCCCCTGTTTCCTCCAGACCACAGCAGTCAGATGACTCAGTGACAGAGAGTAAGGGCATGACTGCACCGTTCAGAAAACCCACTTGGTGTGAAACTTGTTTCTAATGAAAATGCTGATCCACTGATCAATTCACCCACCTACTGCAGGAGCAGTGTCCACAACAAGGAAGGCGTACCCCCCACAGAGGGAGAATTCCTCCAGTTTGTATGACAGAATCCTACAAGCTACAGCCACGCACTGTACCTGAAACAGAGACCAAGCCAATTGACCACTAGGTATTTTGCATAAATTACATCTTACCTCAAGTGACTTGCAGGGTAGACAATTCTAAATAAGTAACACAAAGACTAGTCCAGCTTCATCTTTTCTATTAGTGTTTGAAATGCAAGGACTCTAGAAATAATTTTATCTTTTGCAGTTTCATTCAACAATACATATTGATTGTGCCTCCTGTGTGCTAGGCATTGTTCAGGCAGATATGATGCAGTCATGAGGATAGAAAAGTCCTCCAGTGCAGTGGGAGGAGAAAAAATAAATGGATTTTAAAAACATAAGATATTTTTAAATAGTGAGAAGCACGATAAAGACAATGCAATATAAAGAGTTACTCTTGGGGTGAGGAAAGGCTCTGCCCTAAGCAGGGTATGGAGGGGAGGCTCCATTCTAACTCTTACTCTGTGACACCAGGAAAGGTGATGAACTCTTATATTCAATATCGTTTTCTATAAGGAGCCAATGTCTTTCTGTTCAGCACTGGGCTAAGCATTGGCATTTATCATCTCATTTAGTTCTCATAATAACCCTGGGTGGTAGATGCTATCAACACCTACTTTGGAGGGAAGAGGAAACTGAAGTGTAAAAATTATTAAGAAATTTACACAACTAATCAGTGGAAGATCAGGAAGTCCAGCCCACAGGTGTGGTCTCAAGCACTTAGCTACACTGCCTCCACAAAGGAGGATGAAACCAACCTTGAAGGATTCCAATAAAAATTAAATGAGAAGATACATGCAAATCACCCGGTACAATAGCTTCCCTATCTTAGGCACTCAACCAGATACATACAATGTGTAAAATACTGAGGGGCTGGGGTACATAATCTGAAATTGCAGTGGAGACTATCCACAAGATAAAGCTCAATATTTTCCTGAGGTGTATTTTGTAATTGACGTACAATATGTCATTTGTTATCTTAAGTATGCATGGTCTATCATGTTTCTTACTATTAATGGGAAATCCATGCATTTAAATGTTATATTGGGAGATTGGGTGGTATATTCTAACATGGACGGTATATCTATCAAGCAGTGTTCACTACCATGGTTTATTTTTTCCATTATTGACTCTTTTCCCAATCCTTAGGACATTTCTGTACTACGTTAAAGGGCAGAACAGTAAACACAATTTCACTAAACAGCAAAAACTCTCCCACCTTGTGCAAAATGCCAAGCTTTATTTCCAAGACATCCTATCACTCTACAACCCAAATCAGCCCATGTGTATAATATTTGCCATTTTGAAGTCAATCACTTTCATATCTGGGCAGGCAAAAGATCAAAACCCAAGCAGTCCTCCTGCATCCTCTCCCGCGTGATTACTGCAGTGGGCAGTTTACTGACTGATTCAGTGAGGGTAACTCCCAGGCCACCAGGCTTCCCTGCAATTAACCCATTGTACTTGAGGGCAGCAGAGAAGACAGTGTAAGTGTCACAAAATATTTTCGCAGGACACCAGGTGGCAGTGCTTCAGGAAAGAAATGTTTTCTTGACACTTGGAATATGCTAGAATCTGATTCTCAAAGAAGGAAAATAGAGATTTAGATAAAGTCTTCACAAAGTGATGACATTTGAGTAAAGACATAAAGGAAGTTCAAAGGTACAGCATGCAGATATCTGGGGGATTACATTACAGGCAGAGAGGGCAGAAGCAAGGGGCAAAGGTATTGACCTGGCAACATGCTTGGGGTGTTTAGGGAATAATATCTATTGCCTCTGATGAAATGTACGGCTTCATTCTTAATGATGTTCTGCTCAACACATGTATCAATTTTTTCTAGCCAAGATTTGTTTTTCCAATTATAAAGATACACTGAATATGGATTTGCCTTTGATGCCTGCAGTGCTTCTGCCACACCCACAGTGGTGGACTTGCAGAATTCTTTATTCAACTCTATGGTGTTTCACGTAGCATTGACCCTGAATAAGGAGCTTGTTTTATAGAAAGTCGCATACAGCAGTGAGTGGAGGCGCTTGCTATGAGCAGAGATCATGGAATGAGTAATGAAAGAGATAGTTATCAATACCAGCTACAATCAGGTGACCTTTTGCAGAAACAAAGACTATAATCATTATGAAAAAAATTTCATTTTGATATAAATATATTTATGTGGTTATTAACCATGTTTAACTTCTCTCTCCCATTTACCTGCATGTAGTAGCATAAGGTGCACTAACAAAAGTTAATGTTATACAGGATCTCATTATGTCACAATAGCTAAGATACAGGATACCAATGGGAGAGTGTGACTCAGCCAAAAGCAGAAATAATATCACCAAAAGTGGATAAATGAACTTTGTGTCCTCTTCGTGGGAGAGGGTTAGCTGGGTTTTGGTAGCATATTGTGGTAACTTTGTACTGCACTAACTTAACCATCTGGAAATATATTTCCCAGAATTTGCTTTCCTGTATTGTTCTGGGTTAGGGTTCGCATGAAAGAGACTTGTGCAAGATTTCGAAGGTAGTAGTGATGCAGCAGCCATGTTTTTAAGTTCTGCAGGTTGGCGCACGGCTCCAGGCACTGTGGCTACTCTCACATGTGGCTGCTGATCTGCTGGCTCATCTGACTGTTGACTCACAACTCCTCCACCCCCAGCCCGATCTCTTCCTTCAGCTTCTCTTTGTCTTGGGCCAAATGTGAATATAGCACGATGGCAAATGACACCCACTTCTCCTGAAGGTCGCCCACCACTTACAAGATTAAAACAGACGAGAGACAGACAAGTTTTAGTTTGGCTTTTTGGGTTGCAGTTGTACTCGTGGATTCTAGTAATTCCTTACAAAGCACAGTTTGTCCATGCTTTTGTCCACATTCGACTTTCCTTCTTAACTATCACTCTAGCTGACTTATAGTAAATCCAGCTCAATACGTATGCAAAGACACAATAGCTTTGTAGAGACTCCTCCACCAGCTCCAACAATCTCATGACTCTAATTCTTATGATTAATCTCTTATTCTACATCACTCATGGTGGTTCTGCTTTTCTGACGGTACTCTGACACAATGCCTAAGGAAAAAAGTGCTAAGAAAATGATTTTCATGATAGTTGCAGATAACAAGACCCACATCGGTGATGTGAGCGTCTTTCAGTCTGAGAACATATTAGAGGAAAGTTACTCTGGACACCTGTTTCCAAATGACATAGGAGGAGGTTTTACTTAGAATTAAATCTTCTGAAGCCGACCACAGATTAAGCAACCACAGTCAGAGCCATTTCTTCTCTGGGATCTGAGGTGTGCATTTCAGCTTGGTTTCTGCAGCAGAGGGACGCTCTTATTGAGCTCTGGGGTTTTTGTTCAGCTTTTACTGTCATTTCAAACACTGTGAGTTCCCAGAGAGCACAGAAGTACTTTGCTGAATCTTCCAGCTGTAAGGGTGCAATGGTGAAGCTGATAGATTTAGCTGCTTTCTCCACGTTTGTAGAATAGCGGCCTTCCTTTTCATTCTGCCCGGAAGAATCCTGATAAAGAAGGAAACTGATCTCTCCACTTGCAAGCTGCTTGTACCAAAAAACAGCAAAGTAGTCGGTCTCACTTGATTCACACCGACAGTTTAGGGTGACTGCCGCCCCCTCTTGCATGGATACGTCTGGCGGGTATTGAGTAACTTTCTGGGCCACACTGGATCCTGTGGGGAAAATCAGGAAACAGAGCTGATGTAGTGAATAAAATATTGTAAGAATTAGACTAATGTAGGACCCAAAGACAAACCAAATGGAAATTATAATCTGCTTGCTTTTCTCCACTCCTTTCCTCCTCGAGTCCATGGGAAGTACCATGTGCCTGTGTGCCATCCTTTCATCCTTAACATTCTTATCCACATTTGGAACCAACCCTACCAGAGAAGATGAAGGCCGCGGATACCCACAGCAGGCTGGAAAGCAGCATGTGGCACATATAGTCCTGCACAAATGTGTCTAGTTGTGCCCCAAGCTGAGAGTTCTGTGTCTCTGAGTGCCTGGCAGCACATACATGCGTAGTTCCTGGGTTCTGATGCTACTCCCTCAAACAGGAAGTAGGGTTTCTTATGTTCATCGACCACATGACCTATGCACAGATGAGAAAAGAGTCTGGCTCACCCCAAACCTTTGCTTTGTCTACTTGTCTTTCTCTAGTAATTACGTTCGGCAATGAAAAGGGACATGGAAAAAGTAATTAGTACGAAATGCCAGAGCTGAGTGGAACTGAAGATTGAACCAGCTGACATACATTGATATTTTTTAGAGGAACAACTTCGGGGGCCCAGTTAAAGTAGAATTTATTATGGGCTGTGAACCTTTCTTATAATGTACTTACTAGTCATTCATTTAGCCTATACTTAACTTTTGTCCTTCCAGAATCCAATGAAAAATTTCTACAATCACACATATCTTTGGATCTCTTCATAAGAGGTGTTCCTATCCAAAATAATTACTGCATCTTTCTTCTTCCTTACTGGGTTCTAGGACTCTGATTAAGTTTTGCAATAAATGAAGCTACTTCAAAACCATATGATCAGAAAAATCAGTCCTGGTGATTTCGAAATCTATTAGTTATTTGTGTTTTTATGAAATTATAGCAGAAATAAAACCTATTCATTTAAAATCTGACATTGGATTTTATCTATTAGACTCTGGAGAGGATCAGGATCTTCAGTCTTGTCGACTCCACAGCAGAATTGCACTCATTCGATCATGTGTCTAGAATGGTCACGAGGTCACATTTTCTGTCCCATTGGTCCAAAGTGTTCAGTCTCACTTGTTATCTGCGCCTGGGGTGTTTTTTATTATTATTCTTATTTGTAAAGTAGACTGAAGATGAGCATGCCAGCTCTGTCTGTGACACAGCACTATAAGGGGCCCCTACAGAATGTATTCGCCACAGACTGCAAGCTCTTAGTGCATGTCAACACCACAAAAGTTAGTAGCTGAAGTTTTGTGTGCTGTGACATGATAATGTGGAATATAGCTGACAATGAGTGGTACAGGGAAGCGAGTTTATAATGAGTGGAGGCACCTACTCTTCTGTGTCGTTTCACCTCTCAGTGCTGACAGGTAGCCGATTGTGGGGAGAAAGCCACTGAGAGCAGTTTCCGGGCTCTTGGCCTCACCTGGAAAGATGCTGGCTCATATAGTAGATGGCTGTCGGGTGTGGCTAGTTGGCCATCAGCTGTAGCCAGTTAGCCAATTGGCCACTGATATAACTGCTGAGGCTGCACTGGGGAGGGGAGTGGGTCGGTTGGCAGGTAGAAAAGCCGATAGCAGGTCGCAGGTCCTGTGAATTCAGCCTCCAGTGAGACCATAGTGGTATGACTCCCCTACCTATGGCTCCGTGGGTGTTCCTTTTTGGCCTAGCTACATCCTGAGTTCTTATGTGGGGAGCGTGAGCAGAGACACCACAGGCCACCCCACATGACACCGATGATGTCCTGCTTTGCAAATATTTGTAACCAAGTAGAGGAGATCATGAATGTCCACAGCAGCCAGGGGAGCAGCATGACCCAGGATTTCCCTCTTGTTGAAATGGTGCTGCTCTGTGTTCCTGGGAGTACTGCCTCAGCTGCACAGAGTGGCTGCCTCTGAAACGTGGATTGTGGCTGGGTCAAGTGTGAATATGTTGTGACCCCCAGGTTGGGAGATTTGGCCTATCTTAAATGTTATTTTGCCTTTATTTGTGATTTAATGATAAGTGATTCCCCTGGTCAAGGACAAGCATAAAGCTTACTATTGAAGGAAGTATTGGAAGGAGATTTCCTACTTAAAATTTCCAAGTTTAGCAAATTCCTCTGTGATAAGATCTGAGGAGCTTATCTGAAACAAACCTATTGCTAAGCTTGGCTGTTGATTGCAAATATTCATTCATGTTTTGATTGTTCCATTGCCTCCAACCTGATTCTAAGGTGAAATGTGCTCACTGATCCTTGGCTTCCCTACAATAGACAAACAAGAAGTGATCATCTTCTTTTCCACCTACTTACCCACCAAACTGTGAAAACTGGTAACTTCACAACAAACATCACTCAGATAAATATCAAAATAAACTTCTGACTTTTATACTCTCTCTAGTGTGTGTTGAAATACCAAATGGTAATAGAGGTCAAATCATTTTTATTTGTAATGTAACTCTATGCTTAATTTATTAGAATTTCTAGGAAGGGAGAATACATGGGTCCTCTAAATGCAAATATTTGGCCATGTTGTTGCCATGAGTGTATGTATATTGCTTGGTGAACTACTACAATTCTCATTATAGTTATTGTGAAGACATAATCTGTCCCCAAGTGCCGTTTTATCAATGAAAATCAAAACTACTAATACTATAAATGTTTTCCCAAATAAAAATATTCTCTCTGGACTTTGAAAGAATAAAAATTCCTTTCCATTTTATCCTGAAAATTCATCTGGTGAAGGAGTTTATGTCAAATTATCAAACTGAAATAATTTAGTTTTGTTTGACCACCTCCTAAAGAAAGCTAAATGAAAAAATATTGAGTTATTCTATGGCAAACTGTCCTCAGACGTTCCTTGGTTCCTTTATAGAAATCCCCAAACTCATGTACCATATAAAACCACAGAATCACAACTGAGGTTCCCAGATCTTTCCTATTCTTTCTCCCTTCTACATCCTTGACCATGGCTATCCTCTGATGCTGACCACCATGCATTGCAACCTAGCATTATATTCTGTTTTAATCTTGAATATTTCAGCATAAAGAAAGCTACTCCAATCAGATATACCTACTATTCCAAATTTCTTATCCAACTTTTCAAATTACTAGAAAAAAAGAGCAAAACAAAATTTGAGAAACAGGGAAATTCATATACGTATATAATTTTTAAACTATAGTCACCGTATTATACGTTACATCCCCAGAACTTACTTATCTTATAACTGTCAGTGTGTGCTTTTATATCACCTTCACCCATTTCTCCCAATCCCCAAACTCCACTTCTGGCAAAATAAAATGAAGTTAATTTTTTTCTCTTTATGTTCCACATTTAAGTGAGATCATACAGTATTTGTCTTTCTCTGTCTGACTTATTTCACTAAGCATAATGCTCTCACGGGCCATCCATGTCAAAAATGTCAGGATTTCCTTCTTTTTATGGTTGAGTAATATTCCATTTTAAATATATATATATATATACACACACATATATATATCTCACATTACCTTCATTCATTCGTTGATAGACATTTAGATTGATCCCATGTCTTGGCTATTATAAATAATACTACAATGAACATGGGGAGGTGTAGATATATTTTCAAGATACCTTCTCATGTATCTTTGACCATTTGTATGTCTTCTTTTTAGAAAAATGTCTGTTCAGATCCTTTGCTCGTTTTTAATCAGATTTTTTAATTGAGTTCTGAGTTCTTTATATATTTTGAATATTTGCCCCTTACAGACATATGATTGGCAAATGTTTCCTCCCATTTCTTGGTTATATTGTTCACAAATACATCCCACTATGTATCTTATTTTTAATTTCGTAGTGGGAGACATATGCTTGTTAAAAATGCACCTTCTATTACAAATGGTCTATGAAATTTTATTTGTAATTATCAAACTACTTTAGTGGTTATCTATCTAGATTTTCTATTTCTTCTTGAGTTACTTTTGATAATACATATTTTTCTATTCAATTGTGCTTTTTCCTAACGGTTTTACAATTTATTGGTTCAAGGATTAGTAACTTTTTCTCAATAAATTTTACATTGCTACTGTAACTCTAGTTATGTCTGATTTTTCATCTTTCCTATGATTGTTTTTATTAGTTTCCTAACAAATTATCACCAACTTGGTAGCTTGAAACAGTACACATTTATTCTCTTATAATTCTGAAGGGCAGAAGTCCAAAATCACTTTCACAGTGATAAAATCAAGGTGCCAGCTGGTCTGTTTCCTCTGAGAGCTGCAGAGAATAATCTGTTTTCTTGGCTTTTCCAGCCTCTGGAGTCTGTCCTAACTTTTGCATCACATGGCCTTTTCTCCCCCTGGTTCTGCCATCACATTGCCTTCTCCCCTCTGACTCTACTGCCTCCCTCTTATAAGGACCTTTCTGATTACATTGGGCCCACTTGAATAATCCAGAATAATCTTCCCAAGTCAAGATCCTTAAATAATCACATACGCAAAGTTCCTTTTGCCATATAAGATAATATATTCACATATTCCAGAGATTATGTGATTGGCATCTTTGAGAGTTATTATTCAGTCTACTATATTATATTCTATTATATTATCAAATATTGGTCTATTTTTCAGCTCATCAAAAGTAGCATTGGATTTCCCCATTTATTGCCTTGTCTTTGTTCTTGTTTGATTAATTTTTGTACTTTATTTTTTATTAAAGTATAATTATACAGTGTAATAAATGGGTCGTAAGTATAGAGTCAGAAAAGTTTGAAAATTGCAGACTTATAAGTCACACCCTTTTCAAGCTATAGAATATTTCTTTCACTCCATCCAAATTCCTTGTGCCTACCCCAAAAATTTGCAACTCACAGAGGTAATGATTCTTCTTCATTATTTCACTATAGATTAGTTTGCTTAATTTAGAAGTTCATATACATGCAACGAAACAGTATGTTTTATATCTGGAATATTGCTAGGCATGATGTTACTGAGGTTTATCCATGCTGTTATGGGTATCGGTGGTTCTGTCCATTTTATAGCTAATTAACATTCCAGTGTGTGTGTGTGTGTGTGTGTGTGTGTGTGTGTGTGTGTGTCTGTGTGTGGCTCTATTTTATCTGTCATTTGTAGATATTTTCTCTAGTTTATTCCTATTTTTAATAAAGCTGCTATGAATATTTTTTTAAAGTTTTGTGGACATTATGTATTCATTTATCTTGGGTAAATGCTTAGAAGTAGAATCCTTGGGTTGTGTTAAATGTGTTTAATTCTATGAGAAACTTCTGAAGTCGTTGTCTAGTTTATACTCCAATTAGCTGTGTTTAGGAATCTGGTTGCCTCACCTGCTTACTTTTTATTTTGAAATAATTTTAGACTCACATAGAAGTTGCAAAAACATTGCAGAATTCTCTTGTACATTTCACCCAATTTTCTCCAATGATAACATCTGTGATCCAGTGATCATGGTAGAATGATCAAAACTAGGATTAATTCAATGCTATTAAACTACAGATATTACTCTGATTCACCAGTTTTTACATGCACTGTTTTTGATGTATAACTCTAAGAAACTTCATCACATGTATAGTTTCACTACAATCAACATACTGTTCCATTATCCTAAAAAAACTCCCATTGCACATTTTCCCCATTCTTACAACCCTCATAACCTCCGGCAACCACTGATGGTTTTTCCATCCCTATTATTTTGTCCTTTTGAAAATGTTGTGTACATGGAATCATACATTATGCATGGAATCATAATAATCTAATAAGTGTAATCATACGTTATGTAGCCTTCTGAAATTGATTTTTTTCAGTCATCAAAACACCCTTGAGATCCATCCAAGTTGTTGCATGTATCACTAGTCCATTCCTTTCTATTACTACATAGTATTCCACTATATTAATGCACCCTATTATATTTATCCATTCATCCAATGAAGAACATTTGGGTGGTTTCCATATTTGACCACCACAAATACAGCTGTCATGAATTTATTATAGCACCTTTATTCATTTTCTATAGTTGCTGTAACAAAGTACTACAAATTAGAAAGCTTAAATAACAGAAACTTATTGTCTCACAGTTCTGAGGGCCAGAAGTCCAAGATCAATGCATCAGAAAAGATGATTCCTTCTGAGGGTTCTGAGAAAGAATATGTTCCATTCCTCAGCTTCTGATTGTTTGGTAGCAATCTTCTGTGCTTCTTGGCTCTAGAAACATCACTCCCATCTCTGCCTTCATCTTCATGTGATATTCTCCCAGTTGTCTGTCTCTGTGTCTAAATTACCTCTTTTTATAAGGATATCAGTCATATTGTATTAGGGCCCATTCCAATAACATAATCAGAACTAATTACATTTGTAATGACCTTATTTCCAAAGAAGGTCACATTCTAAAATACTAGGGGTTAGGACTTCAACATACAAATTGGGATGGGAGAGGCACAATCCTACCCATAACAGCATCCATACGAAACTATATACAATATATTGTCTAAAATGTTCCGTTTTCAACAAAAATTATGAGACATGAAAAGAAACAGAAAGTGTGATCATTACACAGGAAAAAATTGGACAATAGAAACTGCTATGGAAAGAGTTCAGAGGTTGGACTTAGCAGAGAAAGTTTTCAATGCACCTAGTATACATATGTTTTCAAAAACTAAAGGAAATCATGCTTAAAGAAGAAGGTATGTTCACAGCATCTTATCAAATAGAGAATATCCATAAAGAGGTAGAAATGATTTTTGAAAGGAACAAATGGAAGTTCTGGAGTTGGAAAGTATAATAACCAAAATGAAAAATTCACTAAAAGGGCTTAATTGTAGATCCGAGCTCCCAGAATAAGGAATCAGTAAACTTGAAGATAGATCTACAAAGATTATGCAATCTGTAAAACACAGAGATAAAAAAAGAATGATGAAAAATGAACACAGACATAGGGAAATATGGGACATCATTAAGAACACCAACAAATGCATAATGGTAGTACCAGAAGGGAAGGAGAGAGAAAGTAACAGAATAAAATATTTGAAGAAATAATGGCTAAGAATTACCTCAAATTGACAAAAAGCAATCTACTCATTTCAGAAGCTCAATAAGTCTATGTGGGATAAATTCAAAGAGATTCACACTCAGACACACAATAAAAATGTTGAAAGATAAACAGAACATCTTGAAAGCAAAAGAGAAAAACAAATCTTTACGTACAAGGTAATTCTAATAAAATTAAAAACTGAGTTCTCAACAAAAAACAATGGACTCAGACTATTCGAAGTAAAACACAAAAAGAAAAAATACCATCAATGAGAAATCCTATACTTGACAAAAGCATCTTTAAAAAATTAAGGTAATAAAAGACATACCCAGGTAAATTCAAACTGAGAACATTTATTGCTCTCAGATCTGCTTTACAAGAAATAAAGTGAGTTCTTCTGGCTAAAAGCAAATGACCCCAGACAGTAATCTGCGTCCTCACTCACACACAAAAGTACATCATTAGAGGTTATTATTTACTTTAGGGAATTATAAAATACAATGTAATTGCATATTTATTCTCCTTTCTTCTCCTAACTGAATTAAAGAGCAATTATATAAAATGATTTGTATGTAATTGTATTGTTGGGCCTATAACATATAGAAATGTAATATATTTGACAATAAAAGTACAAAGGTAATTGCAAAACTGTATTGAAACAAAGAAATGACACCAGATGGTAACTTGAATCCACAAGAATAAATGAAGAGAACCAGAAATGGTACATAAGAAGGTTAATACAACAAATCTCATAAACACATACTTGTTTGCATATTTTTTTTCTGATCTTCTTAAAAGACGTGAAGTTATAAAGATATAAAGTAATAATTATAACAATTAATTGGTGGTTTATAACATATATAGATGTAATATAAATAAGAATTGTAGCACAAAAAGGACGAAGAGGAAATAGACTCCATAGGAGTAACTTTTCCAATGTCACAGCAATTAAGTTAGTAAAATTTTAAAGTACATACTAATAAGTTCAGATGCATATCATAAGCCCTAAAGTAACCATTAAGAAAGTAATTGGGAAATGCAGTGAAAAATAATGAAAGAAATTAAAATATTACATAAAAAATACTCACTTGATGCTAAAGGAAAGGAACAAAGAAGACATGAGACATATAGAAAGCAAAACTAAAATGACAGACATAAATTCAACTATATCAATAATAACATTAAATGTAAATGGATTAAACAATTCAATCGAAAAGCTGTGATTATCAAACTGTTTTAAAAACTGATCTGTAATTATATACTATCTACAGGACACACAGTTTCAATTCAAACATAAAAATTGATTAAAACTAAAAGGATGGGAAAAGATATCATGCAAACAGCAACATAAGAGAGCTGCAGCTGCTATCATGTTATTAGACAAGATAAACTTTAACTAAAAAATGCTACTAGAGATAAAGAAAGATTTTATGATGATAAAGGTCCAACCCATCAGAAAGATATAACAGTTACAAACATTAGGTACCTAACAAGAGCGGTAAATATTTAGGTAATTATAAAATACAGTGTAATTGCATCTTTATTCTCCTTTCGTCTCTTAACTGAATTACAGAGCAATCATATAAAATAATTTTACGTGCATTTTGGTAAATACATGAAGCAAAAATGGACAGAATTGAAGGGAGAAATAGATATTTCAACAACAATAGTTGGAGACTTCAATATCTCACTTTCAATAATAGAACAAGTAGGCAGAACATCAACAAGGAAACAGAAATTTGAACATTATAAACCAAGTAGACCTAACAGATATCCATCCTTTAGCAACAGGATACGCATTCTTCTCAAGCATGGAGGGAACATTCTCCAGGATAGACCATATCCTAGGATATAAAACAAACTTTGAGAACACCAATGGGACTTAGTTGAATGGAATATACATTTTAAAGTTTTTCCAGAGATTTGTCAATATGTAAACATTCGGCAATTTTTCTTTGTTTGCTGTGCTGCTCTAGTACTATGGGATACACGTACCTGCATTTGTCTTGGGACATATTGTGGTGAGGCTGACCTGAACATCCTGGAGACACCCACTAAGCTGGATGATTGTGTAATAACATCTTTATTGGAGTAATTTTTCTGTTCTTTTTATTCCTTTCACCTTTTACTCTTTTGGGGTCCAGCATACTGTGGCTTAAATATTTATACTAATTCTGTCCTCTTATCAGCTACTCTGCTAGTTCCAAGTGAGAGGTATATACTGCCGGAATAGGAGTAGACTGAGAAGGAAAGGTAAAGACCAAAGTCTCCAACCTGTAAGGCCCAAAAGTATCTGTGGTTAAAACCCTACCAATGGGGGTTAGGAATATTAAGCTGTGTAAAGGCTGTGTGGTGATTTTGTGATGTGATTGTGTTTGAAGGAGGAGCTGAGCCCAGCTGAGGGTTTGTGTACAGGCTGCAGGTGCCTGGAGAACACTGTGGCTCCACAGCACAGAAATAAACGGCTGAGTCTGTGGTCTGGGAAGAGGAAATATGCAATGAGCTGTTGCGTTCTTTAGGTTCTGTCATCGCGGTTAATCTTCCATTCACCTTTGTCCCTGAAGGAATGTAAAACAGGTTGATGAGACCGCCCCCAGGATTTTGGCGAAACCACTGCACATTTCTCGCAGAGGTGGAAAATTTGCACCGCAGCATAGAACTGGCTCCCTCCTGGAGACTCAAGGCTGTGGGACTCTGCTCCACCTGCACCCCTCTTACACCTGATGAGAGACGGAGAAACAGTCACAGGCGATGGTCACTATCACACCCACAAAACCCAGAAAAGGCCCTCATAAATTAGGAAAAGGGTAGAAAGTCTGCAAGATTAATCAGCCACATGTCCTCCCTCTCTCCTTCCCTCCCTCAATAATACTCCTTTCAGATGCCCATCTGGGACAGGCCCAACTTACAGCAAATCTGGGTGCACAAAAGCGCCAGCACAGTGCCCAACAGCCTCTTCATGATGCTTCGCTTTGCTGCTCGGGACATTTTCACTCTCAGGTATTTTTAACTATACCCTGCGGTGGTGAGTTTGCACGACTGGGCTCTGGAACTGTTCCTGCTCCTGTCACCAAACAGTCTCACCGGACAAACCCTGCCTGGCTGTGACAGGAAGCTCCACCCCCCAGTCTCACCCCTAAAGAGAATGTGCTGGAGAGCAGTGAGAGAGTAGGGGAAACAAAGATCCTTATTCTATTACTTGAGGGACACTGTCTGATAATCCTTGATTTACTACAGTGTGAGAAGGAAAGGGAGAGGCCTCCTCCCTGATCTATGCTAATTACAGTCTGGGGAGGATCATAGAAAGAACATCCACAGTTTTTAATCCAAATAACTTTGTTAGTGTTCTAACAAAAGGATCTTTACTAACCCATGAATTAATTCTATAAGAGTCATTCCAGTCATACAAAGTAATAAGAACAAAAATGTTATGTATTATCTACTTAATGAATTCCTATTATTGGAATATATGAAATACATGAATTGGGACTTTCCTAAAATAACCAAGACTTGTGGGAAATATTGTTTATGAAATGAACCTAATAAGACTGTACATTGTGAGAAGAAAATTAGGATCAATTTACACATTGCTTTTATGTGTTTTCCTAGCTGCTGTATAATGTTTTGTTTTTCTAATTTTTATGTGTAAAATCATTTTGTGGCTCAGGCTTGCAGTTCAGTCAACCTGTTTTCTAATACCTGTGTCTTCCTCTTTTTCTCCCACTGTCCCTTCTCATTACATTTCTACTTCCATATTCTCCTTTTCCCCCCCTTATTTTCTCTCTCTTTCCTCTATTTGGTTTTCTAGTTACAGGAAAGAGACAGAAAGAATATTAAAGAAAAGGAGGCATTCAGTGGTTTGGAAATAATTTTGAAAGTGTGAAATGGAAGTTCATATTTCCCCTGATATCTATAAATTTTAGGCAGTAAATGTTTAGCAAATTCTGAAATGTATACTTTGGAATTCTCCATCTTCCCTTTTGCTTCATATGACTCTGTTTGATCCAGAAATCTTTTCTGATAGATAATGATAATGACATAGATCAAGATAATGATAACAATGTAAATATAGATACATGCATCACAGCTATCAACTGCTAGTACTTGAATCGAGGAATAAGGCAACACTATTAATTGAAAAGAATATTCAGCAAGAAGCATGTTTCTTATGTGCTGATAATGATTCCATTTTTCTTCACACACAATATTTTTCCCCTCTTTACTCTTACTGGTCCTCATTTGCACACTCATAGAATTTCTCAAATCTTTCAATGACTATTTACAACTAGGTGCCTCACAGTAGTCCTTGGTTTAAGAAAAGCCTAATTGACTAACACCTTAATAAAGGAGCAGATATAGATGGCTCAGCCCAGCCTGCCTTTCTAGGGCTCTACCTGTGAACTGACTTGAAGCTCCAAAAGTGTCCACAAGGACAGAGATTACAACAGGTAGGACAATACGATCTCACAGTGCCTTTTTATGAAAATAAACTATTTCATATAATGAAATTTTCTGTAATGATAGGAAAATAATCCATTTAATTCTTACCTATGAACTTGTAAAACCTGAGCCCTCCAGTGTGACTTAATCCAGTTTAGCCATCATATTTAAGAGTATTCTAGACCTGGGAAAATACAAACATAAATTAGACACTGTGTCTTCCTTCAGAAAGTTTGTGATGTAGTGGGAGAGACAAATATGTCTGTAAAAGTAATAGAAGCGTACCACACATACTACATGAACGACAGTAACAATTGCTTCAGGCCTATGTTACAGGACACCGTTCAATGAAGGATGTGATACTGCATGGCTTCTGCGGAGGTGACAAGAGAGGAAAATGACAAAGCCAAGAGGAGTGATCTTTGAAAGGTGACCCTTTATTTTAAATACAAGGAACAGAAAAGATGAGCAAGTATGTGGACCGGGCCACTGGCAATACACACACACAGAACACACACACATACACACAGAACCCACACACATACTAAAGAACACAAGATGTGTCTGTCACTTGAATATGGGCACAATGTGTAACCTTAAGCAACTAACACCGTCCAGGCTCAAGAAAAATGCTTCTTCACATACGTTAACATTTGTCCTAGAAATTGCATTTGAATATCAGAAAAATTTGTAAGCTGTACTGCTACTGACATAGAAGGCAAACTGATTTGGAATTTGGGGGATTTGAGGGAAGAGAAAACAAAATTTAAATAACTAGACCAATTTTTATTTCTGGTCTGACATTAATACAGCTCTTCAATATTAGTGTTTGCATGGATATCATTTTCCATACTTTTACTGTTATGTCATTATATTTAAATAGGGTTTTAGGTCATTATATTTAAATAGGAGTTCATGGAGACAGTATATAGACAAGTTTTTTAAAAACAAAAAGCATACTAATAATCTCTGACTTTAAGTTTGTGTGTTGAGACCATTTATAATTAATGTAATATTGATATAGTTAAATTTTGAGCTATCATTTTATTATTCTTTTTTTTGTTTGTGCACACTGTTTTTGTTCTTCAGTATTGGATTATAATTTCTCTGTTTGCTACTTGACTATTTCTTTTTGTATTGTGTTTCCAGTAGCCTTTTAAGGATTGCAGAATGACTATTACCGACACATCCACAGTCTACCTAGAGTTATTATTTCAGAGTTTCAAGCAAAATTAGAAATCTTACAATTGTATATGTTATTTTAGGCTGCCTACTTTACGTTAGAATTGTAGGTGTCTTTCATCTTCAGACTTGAAAATTCAACCAGGCAATGTTATAATGATTGATTTCCACAATCATATGTTTTAAGTAAGGAAAGAAAACTAGTTTCTTGTTTATTACCATATATTTATCATTTTTTGTTGCTCTTCCTTCATTCTTAAGTTCCTAATTTTCCTCTGATATCATTGTCCTTCTGCTGAAGATCTTTCTTCAGAATTTATTTTAGAGCAGCTCTGCTTACAGAAAATTCTCTCAGTTTTCTTCATTTAAGATTATCTTTAGTTTAGTATAATTTCTGTAGCAGACTTTCACTACAAGAGAATACAGAGCTGAAAGGTTGTTTTTCTTCTATGAGTATTTTAAAAATATAATGGCAGATACATCGTGTAGACTCTTACAGGCCATTGTAAAGACTTTGTCTTCCATCATGAGAGAAATGGGAATCTATTGCAAGAATTTGAGTAGGAGAGTGACATTATGTGGCCTATATTTTAAAGAATCTCATTGGCTGCTTGTTATAGATTGAATGTTTGAGCCCTGCCCTCCAAATTCATATGTTGAAACACCATCCTGATATGTGATGGTATTAGGACATGAGGCCTTTGGGAGATAATTAGGATTAGATGGGGTCATGAGAGTGGAGCCCACATGAATGGGATTAGTGCTCTTTTATAACTCCCCAAAGAACTTGTTTTTTGTTTTTTTTTTGTTTTTTCTCCTGCTTTCTGTCACATGAAGATACAGTGAGAAATTGGCAGTATGCAGCCTGGAAGCAGGCTCTCACAAGACCCAACCATGCTGGCATCTGATCTCATACTTCTAACATCTAAAACTGTGAGAAATAACTTTCTGTTGTTTATAAGCCACCCAGTCAATGGTACTTGTTATAGCAGCCCAAACTGAGCAAGGCGCTGCTGCATTAAGAAGGGACTGTAGGAGAACAAGCAGTGAGACCATTAGAAGATCTTAGAGTAATTCATTTCAGAGAGGAGGATGGCGTGACCAAAGAGGTAACAGTGGAGATGGCAGCCGTGGTCAGATTATGGCTTAATTTATAAAGATAGGGCTGACTGATTTTCTTAATGGATTATATGTAAGCAGAAAAATAAGAATCAAAGATAACTCTGAAGTTATTACCAGAGATACTGAAAGAATGAAGTTGCCGTCAATTGAAAAGCAAAAGTAGTGGAAGGAGCATGTTGTAGGTGAGTTCAGAAGGTGAAAGGTCACAAAATAAAAGCGTTAGCCTGTCTTTCATGGGCTTGTGTCCTGGCAGTGATTTCTCCTCCTTTGTTATGATTTCTCCTCCTCTTTGGCATTTTCTTCCAAAATGGGCCTGTCTCATCACAGTTGAAAACTTGTTGGTGAAGGAAACCCTCTGCCCCTACATAATCTTTAAAATCCAAAGCAAATTGGTCGGCGTCTTCTTTGTTAGCACTGGCAGCTTCACCATGTCTCACCACATGGTGTATGCCACTTCTCCTCTGAAACTTTTCAAACCACCCTCTACTTGCCTTGAAAATGGCACTCTCAGCACTTGTTCCAGGGGTGTTTTTGATGAGCTCAGCATGCAAATGGAAAGCTTTTTCACAAATTATGCTTTCAGAAATGCTGTGAGCAGCAACTGTTTTTCATTTCTCCATATGAAGAGCAATTTTCCCACTTCTTCAATTGTCTATGTGTTTGTCTTGTAAGTGTTTTAACAACCTCTTGAAACATTGGCTCCTTTAATGGCTTCTTTATTTTTTAAGATGGTACAAAATGTAGATTTGGCAATACCAGACTGCATTGCCAGATCACATACACAGACACCACTTTCATGTTTGGAAATAATTCCCTTCACCTCTATTGTTGTTCTGTTAATGATTCTCTTACCTTTGCAGTTTATCCATTTTTCCCAGCAAGGGGTGATTTGCAGATGGCTCCTGAGATGACATGAACACAGGTTGATTGCACACTTTTACAAAACAAATTGGTTGCAAGAGAGCTACTTAAATTAGCTGAACACAGATTTTTGCACTGGGTTCCACGCAGTTACAAAAACAAATTGGTTGTAACAGTGCTCCTGAGACGAGATGAGCACAGATTGATTGCACACAGTCACCAAATCAGCCCAAATATCACCTCCGTGTTGCGCGGTGCTCAGGACTCAACAGCTGACAGCTAGGCCTCAAAATCTTGCACTCAGCGGAAGCCACCTGACATGTTCAAATTCCGAGGCATTTCAAAAATTTAAGCATTTACTTTCGATTTACAGCGTTAGTAAGCCGAAGTGCTCATCAATGGAGACACCGGAAAACTGAGGTACTTAAGGTTTTATATGCTCCATCTCGATCCCATTCCAATCTAGCTGGAATTTCTTAGCATGATAATCTATAAGAGTGTTCCTCACAGAACATTTTAATTTTATGAATTAAGTGACATTATTTGATCCTATGAAATAAATTGTATTATCATCATCATTTTATAAATGAGCAAACTGAAGCATAGAAGGAAAGATGTAATTTATCCAAGATCACAGTAAGTGACAACAGGAACTTGTCCATTAGTGTGATTCAAGGATTCACATTATTAACCACTGATAATTTAACACTATTTCCCTGTCGAGTAGATATTACCCTCACTTAACAGAAAGGTAATCAAGTCTATATGAAGCTAAATACTTTGTCCAAGGACACACAAGAATTAAAACCTAATTCTGTTAGACTCCAAACACGGATCCTCATGTTATCTATGATATTGTACTAATATTTAGGAGTAGATGTAATTTCACTGAGACAAACAAATATTTAGGGTAAAACTCAGAAGAGAATAAAAACTGAAGAAAATCCTTAAGGAACCCAAACACTGGAGGTAAGGCAGTAAAGAAGGTATCAAAGAAACTTGAAATGTAGTCCAGAGAGTTAAGTGGCAAATCAGAAATGACTTGAGTCCTGAAAGAGAAGAGAAAGGTGTTTTAAGAAGAAAGGCTTGTCCAACAGAGCAAATGCTGAAGAAATATCCAGTCAGATGATCACTAAAAAGATTGATTTTTAAGAGCAGAAAGATCATGATTTGGGTCTTCTCAGCAGATGCTAAACTGCAGTGGAATAAGACATGAAGATGAGACAAGGAAGAACAAAATTTGGATATAATAATCTCATTCCAGAGGTGAAACCTAATGGGAAGGAAAGAGACTTGGTATTAACTAGACAAGGACATTGAAGAGGGAATAGTAGGGTTTTTAAAGGTTGGGATAGATTTACCTGCTTTGGGAAGGATCTATAAGCAGTGAGTCAAAGTTCTGAGGAGACAGGTAGGACTGGAATATGGACCACAGGTAGAAGGACCAAGTTTGGTAGGAGAAGGAACAGTTATTTCCAACTTAATTTGAATGACAAAGGAAAAAATTGGTTTAGATTTCGATAACTATTCAGGGTGTGAAGGCTGAAAGTTGCAACATCTATTAATGGAGTCTTTTTTATTGTGTTATCATAAATAAGAGAAATTAAGTGTCTCCCAGGAGAACGAATGGAGGAGATTCTGTGTAGAAATTCTGAGAAGTGTGAGACATTTTGAAATGATCACTGTACGAAATGACAATGGGAGATGATTATAGAGAAAAAGAATACACTCTTAGCAACACTGTTGTTCTAGTTAGTGTTAAAAATGCCAACAACTTTCAGGGACACCAGTCTGATTATCTGGTACTCTGCTTATTAGACAAGGTATACATTATAAGAAGGCAGATATTGATTGAGAATTAATAAGATCACTGATAATATGGGGCCAGAACAATGAGGTCAATGATTAGAGACTGACTGAAGTAATAGGCCATGGAGTTTAAGTGTTACAGATAAAAATAAAAGACAAAATGCCTACGAGATATAAGATGACAATAAAGGTGCAAAGAGGCTAAATGGTCATATACAGTCAAAGAATAAATGCAGCAGAAGTAACTGTGTGGGACTTTAAGGATGAGAGTTTTTAAACAGGATGTAAGATTTCAGACGTAGAGCACATCTAACTGGAAAATTATCGTCAGATCTTCCCATTTTGGGCCATGGGAGTTAATCTGTAAAGCGGATTCTAATTAATAGTCTTTAAAGTTGATGACTTTAGGCTTCTCTCTAAATTGTCCATGTGGATATTTAAGTCATGCAGTATTTAAGAGCTGTGTTAAACTCTTCAATATATAAGGCAGACTGTTTGGTGTTTTATAGTGACGAGAGTGACAAAAGGGGTAGGAAGAAGTTGGGGTGAAACTCATGGGCCTCAAAGGTGCAAAGACAATAAATAGTCTGGATTCTAATGGGCTGGGGGGTGAATAGAATGATGTTCCTATGTCTAAATCTGAGGTGACGTGTTGACTATGATGGAGATTAAGGAACAAACACAAGAGAAAGAAACTGTATTCTAAACAGAGTCAGGTACCAGTTTAGGGCATGTGGAAGGAATTTTCACAAAGGCTATTGAATGTTTGTTTAGAATAGGATGGAGATTTAGAGACCAAAGTGGAAAGATTTCCTTGAGAAGATCAGAGGCAGTTAGGTCAGTTTAGAAAATAAGAGTCAAATTCCTTGGTGAGTCATTCCTCTCTAGAAGGAAACTCACAGGTAGGACTGAATGTGCTTCTAAAGGTCCAGTACAGAGGAGCGTGGCCACAGTAAAATTAGTTAATGCTCAAGTCTTTCCTTAGGTGTCATAATTCCGTAAGTTCTGGCTATCCAGATGGATTCAGCTCTCATACACTACATTACATTACATTACATTACATTACATTACATTACATTACATTACATTACATTACATTACAATGTTACATTACAATATTACATTACATTGAATTAAAATGTCTCCATGTGCTTCTATTTATAGATAGAAGCTTGTGGTTGGAAAAAAGTTTCTATGGAAAGAAACCTCACAATGTGATCTGATCCTAAATTCCTAACTGTGCAGGTCATGGTGGGTGGCCATACCCTGGACACATAACTTCTTCAGTAAAAGACATCCGTGCCTTCAGCAAGCCCTGTCCATTGCTCTTACATATCTAGGTTAATACATCTTTGAAATAAGAATAACCACCCTTAAGAGAGCACATCATCTTGTTAACTATCCTGAAATCTGCTCCACTCCCTTCTTTTCCTCACCTTCATGCAATCTTCCTTAATTCCAAATGCATAAAAGAAGCTGCAAACTGCCATTTCTTGAAGCACTTGTTTCAGTCTATTGAGATCTTGCTTCCAGTCATATCCTGTTTTGCTCAAATAAATTTGTATCAAATTTCTTCACAGGTTTGGACATTTCTGACATTGACAAGCTGTGGAAAGTGTATTGCTCCCTCACATCCAAAGCCCATGTGCAGAGGGCACACCTAGAGCAGCATTCCTCAAGCCCAGGGGTCACTGCACTCATTGCTTATAAATAATCGCCTGGGTCTCCACAACGGAGGCTGTAATGTGCTGGAAGACTGTGCACTGTTTATTTAGGTTGACTGAGAATCTTCTCTCTTGCTTTTCTATGGATAATTTAAGTATCTGACCCCTGTGCTGTCTTTCTGAGCATCATTCCTCTCTTCTTTTCTCGTGCTTCCTTATCTGATATGGCACCTAAAGATGAACGTTCCCAAGATGTTCTATAAGTGCCATTACCAGCACATTCCCTTCTCTCTTCCATTTCATCAGCCAGCCAAAGCCAAGGGTGCATGAACCCCGTACCCACTATCACAGCACATTGGCACCGTGCACTAGATTCTGGGGTAATGTTAGTTATGGCAAAGATGGTGGCCAACAAATCTTATTGACCACATACTCTGCCACAGGCAGTGGGAACCCTGAATGTTTGAACTATGACAGGTACTGCTCATCACCCACAAATAGTGCAATTACTTCTTCATTCCTACCTTCAGAATCCTGATGTTCTTTTAGTTGGCAATGTTCTTAGGTAATATACACGCCTTTCCCAGACTTTCACGGGCAGAGTCACCATGTACTCTGGTGAGAGATATCACCAGTGCTGATGCGCTCACTCTCAGCTCATCCCCTGTGGTGTGGGGGCTGCTCTTCCAATGGGATCTTGTTCCCCTTTCCGAGCTCAGAGGACCAGAAGGAGCCAGTGCACCAATAAAGTCACCTGCAACACCTGGAGGATTGTTTGCCATGAATAGAAACTATTTCGATGAATTATTACATCTTTATATAATTAATAAAGATGTAAGTGTACTAAGGAATTCATCATCCTTTTCTATCAATAGACTTTTCTATTTTTTCTAATAATTCAAAATATCAATAGCTAGGCTCCTTGATACTACATATCAAGGGTCAAAAGTTCTACATTTGTATCCTCGACAGAAGAAAAAGACAATTCTCAGCTATGGCATTTTAAAAGAGGGCCAGAGTTTACACATGTCTGAGTCATGTCTGTTTTAACAAACATATCCTTAGTCAAATATTGCAGGGGAAAAAAGAAAAACTAGAATGTAAACACCAGAAACTTTGGTTTCAGTTCACATATCACCTTATAATTAATGTGAGGCTATTAAATAATTTATAACTTTCTATTGGAGTATACTATATATGAAAGAAAGTATAAATATAAGTATACAGCTTAATACATTTTTAGAAAATTGGCACTCTCTGATAACCAGTATCTAGATCAAGAAACAGAACA
Organism: Rhinolophus hipposideros; assembly: GCF_964194185.1. Lineage (NCBI taxonomy): Eukaryota > Metazoa > Chordata > Mammalia > Chiroptera > Rhinolophidae > Rhinolophus > Rhinolophus hipposideros. The sequence goes on from NC_138051.1 coordinate 29,529,162, forward strand.
TCATCAACACTTCAGAGCTCCCTTCATGGTCTTTATGATTCTGTTCCATAGGCAGCACTATTCTGACTTCCAACAGTATAGATTAGTTATGTCTGTTGTTGTACTTTATAGAAATGGCATGTTCATTGGCCATTTGAATATTTTCTTTAGTAAACTACCTGCTTAAGAGTTTTGCCTTTTCTATTGGTTTGCTTGTCTTCTTGACCTGAAGGTCTTGTGAGTTATAATCAGAATGAGCCCTTTGACAATATTTGCTCCAAATATCTTCTATTACTGGCTATCCCTATTAACTCTTGAAATAACTTAATTTTCAATACAATTTTAATATAGTCCAAATTTCATGCTTAGGTTTTTTTGAATCCTGTTTCAGAAATATTCATCTAACAGAAAGTAATGAACAAGTTCTGTATTTTCTTCTATACACTTTACATTCTTTATTTTATTCTTATATTCAGATTTTTACTCTATCTGAACTGCTATTTATATGTGATGTAAAGGACAAGACATATTTTTTCAATATGACAAATTATTAAATGCCATTTATTGAAAAGAATGTTTACCCATAAAATATAGTACAAGTACTTTCCAATTTTTATTGTTTCAGTATTTATTATATCACCTATCTCCATATGCTCATTTCATTCTTCTCTTTCATTTCAGTTTTTCACTATTTTTAGATTTTTGCTTCATGTGTTACAGCCACCATTTACTTATTACATTGATGATGCAATTTTTCTAAACTTTTGTTCTAATTACTAAAACACATTATTTTCAGAAAGATTCTCCTCCTCTTTGTGCTCAGGATATTTCCTTTCACACGTTCATATGTGTATACCCTTACTTTGTCTCTTACAAAATTCTTATGACTTATCTACTTGTGGTGGCAAATTAATTTGAAAATCATTTAGTGTCTTAAGATTTGTTTTTCTGCATGGATTAATATGATCACGTAATATTCCTTTTTTAGCCTGTTAATATAGTGGATTCCATCAATTGATTTTACATATTTAAGCTGCCTGGCATCCTTGAAAAAAAATGCTTTTGTGTTTGTGGTATTATTTTTTGTATATATTGATGAATTCTACCTGCTAATATTTTGTTAAGAAATTTTGTGTCTCTATTCACGAGGGAAATTTCCCTGTAGGTTTCTTTTATGTATGGTCTTTGATTTGTGTGTCAGGGCAATACAGGCTTTGTAAAATGAATTCGAAATTATTTTCATCTTTGTATTTTCTGGAAGCAATTATGTAGAATTCATGCTAATTCTCAAATGTTTGGTAGAACTCTCCAAAGAAATCATCTGATCCTGGAGAATTTTTTTTCATTAAAATTTAATTTCTTCATAGACATTGTGATTCAGAATTTTCTGACTTCTGCTCTGAGGAGAGATAAGGAGCTGCTTCTGGAGCCCCACAGCAAGGTTTGGGGACAGGCTGCAGGTGTTTTGAGAACACTGTGCCCCTGCACAGAAATAGGTTCCTACATCTGCAGTCTGAGCCCCCACGATGTGCAGAGAGCTGTCCTTTCTAGTCTCTCCAAACCAAGCTCTCAGTCTTTCCTGCTTCAACACGTCTCCAGATTTGACCAGCAGCATCAAGAGAACAGGACTTCCCCCAGGACTTTGCTTATACCACTGTATTTTGTTAAAAATGGTTGAGGAATTGCAGTATGTGGTGAAGTTCTCTCCTTCTTGTAGGAGCAGAAACTGAGGAAATTGCTTTAGTTCTCGTCCATTCACTTCTGTTCAGGAAAAAAAAAAGGAGGCATCAGAAAATGTCTAATTATGTTTATATTATCTGAGCTACAATGGTCTCTTCTCAATCTTGTCTAATTTTCTTTTCCATGTTTTCCTTCTCAAGCCCATTTATCTTCCTCCTTTTTCATTTCTCCCCTTCCCAAATTTTTTGCTGTTAACCAGAAAATCTCATCCCTGCCGATACCTGCAGATTCCACTATGTGGAAATCTCTGGAAACCATCAGAAAAATCTCAAACTCACGTGACACGTGCATCCATAAGAACAACACTGGTACTAAGAGTAGCATCTCCCTGTTCTTCCTGTTCAGAAAGAGTTGCCAAATCTGACTGCTCCTAAGTGGGTTCCTTTGTACAAGCTTCTTCCAGACCCAGAGAAATGTGTTTTACCACTATCTTTTGGAAAGAAGGGGGAAAGAGGTGACTGCAATTTGTAACAACCAATCAGATTTCGCACTATTTTACTCACCCACCTTCAGTGGAGGGTCTATGTTTGCAGATGCTGCCCCCTAGTGACTGGACTGAAAAATACCTGAAATTGTAACCCATTCCTTATACAGAGCTTTCTAATTCAACTGATATAAATACATTTGTCAAGGTTTAGATAGAATTTCCTGATATTGTTGGGGGATCATTTGTCTTTTAAAACTGGATTCTGTGGTTTAAAACTAGGGCATCAAAAGGAAATAAAAAGTTTCATTTGTCATTTCAAGTTTCATCCAGAATTATGTAGTGTGTGTTGGTGCATGTGCTAACGGGACATATTAAGTCACAGACATTTTGAAAACTGTGGAAATGACTCATAATTTATTGTTATGCCACCCATGATCTCAAAATGGAAGATAAAATATACGTGTTTGTCTGTTCTCAGACAGATTACCCTGGTCGTAAGTTATCCAATGTAGAGCTCATATATATTGACCCACTCTGTTACATTCCCACATATCAGGGCTTATAAAAATCAATGTAATTTGAAAGGAAATTGAATTAATCAGATGTTAATTTCTCTAAGAAGTCTTCCTTAAAACAAAATACTTGTGTAGAATAGGTTTCTCTGGCTCCACAGAAATTCAGTCTCACTTATCACAGCACTTACCACCAGTATTATAACTCCCTGCTAATGGTCTGAGCTGGCCACATGTATCTTGAGGGCATGAACTGTATCATGCTCAAGAACTGTGCTGTCCCCTATTAGTCACATATCATTACTTAAATTTAATTAAAATTAGATAAAATTTTTAATTTAATTTCTCTGTTACACTATCCACATTTCAACTACTCAGTACCACATGTGGCTAGTGGCTATCGAATAGTGCAGATATTTCCACTACCTGAGAAAGCTTTATCGAACAGCACTCCTATAAAATGTAGCGTCTATAAAAACAAGGAGTTTGGCCTCTTGTGTTTCCTGATGTATCACAAATAATGTCCCTGACATGTGGTAGGCACTCAATAAATATTTGTCTACTGCTTATCATCATGTTCCCAGAAACTACTCTAATACCTGGTAAATAGTGAACACTTAAACACTTGCTGTATGATTTAAAAATAGGTGTGTTTGCACATAAAATACGTGAGAGTTGAACTTAAAATATTCCAAACCCAATTTAAATGCACCCGTCCATGAATGTAAAAAACAAGGGGTGTTTGTAGCTATTTATAAATGTTACTTTTGGGAGATTACAGTAATTTCCTGGATCTACCATAACAAATATCCACTAATTTGATGACTCAAAACAAGAAAACATTATTCTTTTAAATGCTGGAGGTCAGAAGTCAGAACTCAAAGTGTCAGCAGGCCAAACTCCCTCTGAGTGCCCTAGGGGAGAGTCCTTCTTTGCCTCTTCCAGCTTCTGGTGTGTCCACGTGTTCCTTGGCTTATGGCTACATAAGTCCAATCAATCTACCTCCATTGAGAAGGCCTCACAAGACATTCTCATCTGTGTGTCTCTGAAGAGGATACTTCTCATTAGATTTAGGACACACCTGGATAATACAAGATGATTTTCTCTTAATATGCTTAACTTAATTCCATTTGCAAAGTCTCTTTGTCCAAATAAATTAGCATTCACTGTTTCTGTGGGTTAAGGTAGACATACATTTTGGGGGCCCAGCATTCAACACATTATAGGAACTCTAATATCTTTGAAATGTTGCAATAAAATGTATTCCACAGGTTAAGGGTTCAGTTGACTAGATGGCCCCCTCAACTACCCACCCACCTCATCCCCATCCTATAAGTCAGATGCAAGCCCAACCCCATGTTGTTACCTGTACTTCTGACCAAACATATCAGAGGTTCCCAAGATCCCAACCTCAGGTTTGATTAATTTGCTAGAGTGGCTCACAGAACTCAGAGAAACATTTTACCTACAAGATTATCAGTTTAATATAAAAAGGTATAACTCAGGAAGAGCCAGATGGAAGGGATGTATAGGTCAAAGTATGGGGAAAAGATGTGAAGCTTCCATACGCTTTCCAGGCATCACACTCCCCAAACCTCCACATGTTCACCAACCTGGAATTTCTCTGAACCTGTTATTGAGCAAGAGTTAGGGTGCCTGATAATTTGAAAGGCTGAATCTGGAAACGTCAGAGATCGGAGGAAGAAAAGTTTTATAATCGATAAAGTGCCAACCAAGAAGATGTGAGACCTAAAATGCCTGAAAACTATCTTGCTCACTGGACCAGGTCAAGGTTTTTTAATGTGATAGGGGAAACCGTTTTGCGAAAGTGCGGGGGGTGGGGGGATTACGTTTGAATTGGAGGACTTTGGAATAATTTGGATATTTACTGTAAAGAGGTGTCAACACTAGGTCTTCCTTGACAATGAGCTCTTGGCTTCTGAAAGGGTTCCATTGTTCAAGTTCAATTTCTGTCCTGGACCTTTGAGTCTGCGATTGTGGGGCAGGGTGGATAGTGTGTGCAAGACTTTGATTGTGGGTGCAGCTAGAATTCAAGATTCTCTCCTCTGACCATGTTTCAGCTGCATGACTTGTGGTTTTCATCTGTTTTCTCTGAAAAGCAGCTCAGTATCACATTAAACAGGATAAGATTGTTCTGAGCTGGGTCTCGGGTTACAAACCCTCTTTTCCAGGTGTTTTATGGGGGGGTACATTTCATAGGCAATAGTGATTGTGATTGTTAAATCATTGTCTGTTGTCAATTAAACTCAATCTCCAGTCCCTTTCCCTTCCTTGGGGGAGTGGGCTTGAAAGTTCCAACCCTCCAATGAGGTGACTAGGTCTTCTGGCAATCTGCCCCCATCCTTAGGTTACCTAAGGGCTTTCCAAAAGTCACCTCATTAATATACAAAACTTACCTGTATTGTTCTTCTCAGAGGACATTCAAGGGGTTTTAGGAGCTGTGAACCAGGAGCCAGAAGAAGATCAAATATGAGAATATATTTTGATCATCTGAATAATCAAGCATGTATTTTTCTTATAAATCACAATGTCACAGGAGGCCATTGCAATCATTCAAGGGAGAGGTGCTGAATACTTGAATTGGGTAAATAGCCAGCAGGGAGTAGAGAATAACTAGCCAGCAGGGAGTAGAGAATAAGGAAATAGATATGAGTGCTCTTTGAGAGGTAAAACTGACAGGACTTTGAAAATTATTGAACGTGTGTTGTGCTTCTTTAGCATCCTGGGACCCATCTGTCTTCAGGAATGTGTTTATTCAACTAGCTCTAGTGGTAGTAGTGGCCAAAGATGCTTCCCGTGCTCCATTATTTCTGTATCACATGCCCTTGTGTGCCCCTTCCACACTGAAACTGGGTTGGAACCATCACTAACTTTAATAAAAAGAATGTCTAAGAAGTAACATGTGGCAATTCTGAGACTAAATGTTAATATGGTCTGGCAGCTTCCATTTTTATGATTTGGAAGTGTTGAGCCACCAAGTAAGATGTACAGCTTCCCTTCTAGAGAGATCACGAGCAGAGGCCATGTGGGAAGGAACAGGCCCTGAGAATACCTCAGGAGTAGATGAGCCCAGCTATCACAGTGTGCCAGCTGAGCCCAGACTTCCAGATATTCCCACTGAGGTTCCAGATATTTGAGCTTTTGGGGTGTTTCAGTCCAGTTGAGCCCACAGACATCACATGGAGCAGAAATGTTATGAGATAGTAAAGTGGCAGTTGTGTAAAGCCATAGAGTTTTGCAGTGGTTTGTCATGTAGCAAACCACAATGACACTGAAGTCCTCAGAAGATGAATCTTATTGAGGATTGGCGAGAAATTGGCAAAAATAAAATTGTATTTTTCGCTTCTGTCTCTAATAATTCAACCTGACACGTGTACCTATTTCACCAAACTTCTTTTCAAATGCAGTCTTAGCCCTCCTGCTGCAGCACAGAAGACGTGGTAGCACTGCTCAGCTGTAACGAGACCCTGGGCCTCCACGGCACAGAAGCAGGTGGCTGATTGCTCATGTTGGGCCCCTACAACAAACAGGGAGATGTAAGCTTTTCTTCTTCAAGTGATTTTTATATTTCACTCATTTTCTCATGCCATCTAACTAAACTCTAAAAAAAAAAATCTGGGGCTGTTTACAAGGGCATGCCTGTATCTCTAAATAATCAAAATTTAACAAACTTTTTTATTTCAGATTAATTTGAGAAACTAAAGAGACTGAGAATTTTGGTCTATGTTCTTGGTTACACATGGCTTTTAAAAGATGTGGATTTTTTTTTTGTAGGACTCTGCGTTCCAGACTTGCAATTTTCCCATGTTCCCAATAGTAGATTTTCCATATTATATTATTTTCCATATTATATACTATACCGAGGAATGGTTACATGTGTGGAAAGAGCTTTATCCCTAAAGCAGGGGTCCCATGAGAGTTGGAGTCATGGGCTAGTTTCATGTAGAAGTCTATATGGTAGTGCTGTATAAATGTAATCAATTTCTAGATGTCCTATTGTAACCACAGAACAAGCTCAAAATGGTCCTATGGTGTTTAACAAGATACTCAGCTTTTTTTCAGAGACAACAGACCAACACTGCAAATCATGCAGCTGAAGCGTGCTCAGAGGAGAGAACTTTGATCTCTAGCTTCATCCAGAAACAAAGTCTTGCCCTCCTCCCCCCTACATACACACATACACACACGGAACCAAAGGACCAGGACAGAACCAGAACTTGAACACCGGAACCCTTTCAGAAGCCAAGGGTCCCTTGTTGAGGAAGATCCGGTGTTGATGCTCTCTGAACCTAGTCAGCGAACAACATGGGTTGAAGGCACAATGAGGTCTCCCATTTTCTCAGTTGGCATCCTTTCGATCAATAAACTTTTCCTTACTCCAAACTCTGACACGTGTGTTTTGGTCTTTCTAAGCATCAGGTGCCTAAATTTGGGTTTCGGTTACACTATGACATGAAAAGGCTGTGCAACATTTTGTTGCGGCAATGCACAAAGGAGTCAAACTTTGTCCTTGCTTTTGTTCTGTGACCTTTGTTTCTACCTGTTTAGTGTTGGCTAAAGCCATAGGATCATTACAGGAAATATTAGAAATTCTCCCGTTGGTATCTCATCCAGTAGTGATGGAGACCCGATTTGGGAAGTAGACCAGCAGCAGGCACAGTGACGGCTCTTCTTTTGTGTTGTTTCACTTCACCAACACTAGTGTGCAGTGAAACATACGCTCTCCTCTCTCAGTTCTGTGTTATACGTTTCTACTTCTACACATATTCAAATAACATAACAGATTCAACCATTCCAAGTCTGATGGTCAAACAGATTCAATACTATCCAATAAATGACTTTTTATTTAAAAACATCATCCCATTTGTATCTCTTAAATGGGGTCCAGTCTGAGGGGTTTGTATGCAATTCAATATTGTTTTCAAAATATGTGTTATTTTTTCCTAAATATGTGACAATAGCAGTAATATAATTTTTATTTCAAGAGAGAAAGAGAGAGAGAGAGCCACAACAACATAATTTAGGAAGCTGAACAGGAGCTGGATAAGTAGTTTGATGTAGATGTCGGGAAAGCTGAAACTCTGTCTATTAGATGAAGAGGAACAGAAGTTAGTTAAATCATGTTACCAAAACAAACAAAAGCTCCAGAATTAGTGGTGTCTAGAATACTAATGGGGTATTAAACTGACAGATAGTTTGGAAATCTCAAAATGAACACAGCTCTAGATACTCGGCCTTCCTCATATACCTGGAAATTACAAATGCACAAACATAAATCATAGAGTTCAGTTACTTATTCAATATCACCATAATGGAAGAAACTGGAGGATAGATCACGTTTAGTAGTGAACTTCTATCAATGCTTCTTTCAGTATCACAAGTGATTTTTTAAAATACAAATAGCCACATATAAGAAGAAATGAAATACAGATGTTCATGCAGGGAACAGGTTGAACTAAACCAAAACTGAAATCCCCAATGAGTTAAATGATGCAGGATTGCCTATTCTGGTATGAAACATGCAGGATTCCATGCCAGGTGTGTGAGAAGAGGCCATATCCACACGTTCCATTCCTGCATGTCAAGAAATATGTTAGGAACATTAGCTTCTAGAAAGTAGCAACAATGAGGGGTAAACATTACCCTAGTTTACCCAGAGTAGTTTGGATAAATTTGAGTACCCATCTAGTTCATTTGGAATCATGTCAAAAGAGGAGGCAAGGGATCTGACTGTGTGGCTGATACATTGGTGAGAGTCGAGCTTAGTAGTGTTCACTAAGGGTCCAATTAGCTGAGGGACCTACGATAACTAGAATGCTTGTTTATCTGTGTTTGCAGTTCCTCCTTGATTATATAAAACACTGTAATTCATTGAATTTGCCTTTTCCACCAAACACATGGCTTTTCGTTCACACAGCTACCAGAGTAGCACCAGCCATGGGTTTGCGTATGGGCTGCAGGCACCTGAAGAGCACTGTGCCAACGGCGCAGAGGTATGTGGCTGAGTCTTCAGGCTGGGATCCTTTGATGTACAAGTAGCTGTAACCATTCTTAGTATCAAGAGTCGCTTTAACTCGTCCTTCCTCCTTTTCATCCCCATTTAAACTAATTACAAACAAGATCTTGGGGCTTTTTGCAGGTTCCCATCTGTACCAGTGTAAAGCATAAAAAGAGCCGGAAGGGAAACGGCAGGTGAAGTTGGTGCTCTTTCCTTCCTGAACATGCAGTGACTGAGGACTCTGTTCCACGTTCGATGCGCTGCTCACTCCTGTTGAGAAAGACAGGGTCAAACAGAGAAACTGGTCTCTCTACAGTTTTCTTTTTCTTCACACATTCCCCAATTAAACCTAGAGGTGCCGGATTCCCTGTCATCCTCGTTCCCCATCAACCACCCCAGACTGTATGGAATGTCTTCAGCAACACAGGGACTTACTGTCAAGATGAAGCCATAAGACTATCAGCGAGGCTGGCAAAAGATACTTCTCCATTTATCCTCCACAAGTAAACTCAAGCAGAATAACATTCTGCAACCTAGATCTGTACAATATTCTGCTTCAGAAAACAGGATTCTGCACCTGGTTGCCCAGCCAATCAGAGAGACAAACTATGCAAATGTCCTAGAAACACACCAATCAATTCTGCCCTAGATTCCGTTACCTGTGGTTCAAAAGGAAGGATGAAATGCTGCTTTTTGAGGCCAACTTCATAAACTTTGAGGAAATTTCCCCACAAGTTCACAACACAAAGAGATGACAATCTTTCTGAAGTGGGCTGCCTAATCGTGAACTGCTATTAAGTTTAGAGAGAGTTGCAGGTGGGATGCAGTCTGTGATGGGAAAAGCAATTTGGTTAGGAATCTTTTACATGAATTGGCAAAAGAAATGTTTTAAACTTTCAAATCACCCCAAATTATAAATGTGCACACATACTATGTGCTAAACAGTCTTTTGCTTTGTGTACATTAATCTTATACAAATTCATGCACTTTACAACCAGAAAAGTAAAGCTCAGAGATTAATTAACTCAAGGTGTATTATCTGGTATACTACACCAGAAATGGGACATACGAGATCTGACAATTAAGTTCATGAACTCATCCTAGAAAAAGTGCTATGTCCCTCATTGCTATATATGGTCACCTTCAAAGTCCTCCCCTTGAAAGCTATGCACTCATGCCAGTGGCTAGTCCACCCTTTAGTGCAATTTTGGGACTGTTTTTCTGGAATGCCATCAGAGTTGTCATCATATTATCTTTGATGCCCTGAATGTCATCAAAATGTCTTCCTTTCAATATTTCCTTTATGCTTGGTAAATAAAGAAACCACTGGGGCCTGATCATGTAAGTAGAGAGGGTGTTCCAATACAGTATTTGTTTACTGGCTAAAAGTTCCCTCACAGACAGTGCCCTGTGAGCTGGTGCATTGCCATGATGCAAGAGCCATGAATTGTTGCCGAAAAGTTCAGGTCGTCAACTTTTTCATGCAGCCTTTTCAGCACTTCCAAAGTATACTTGGTGTTTGTCCAGTTGGTACAAATTCCTAATGAATAATCCCTCTGATATCAAAATAGGTCAGAACAAATTCGTGACTTTAATTGTTAGACCTCATATATACATCACAAGTAGAAAATGATAAGAGAGCATTTTTTCATTTATATATAAATCTGGGACAGGGATTTGATTTGACATCTAAAGGACAATCAGGCATGGGATTAGGGAACGGGTTATTCTTGTGCTTTCTTTTATGGTAAAGTTATTACTTCCATGTTTTGGGAAGTATGAAGATGGAAAGAGGGACGGGAAAATGTGGTGCCTCTACTGGGAGGGCAAAAACTTCACAGGAAATCTCTAGCAGGTTTCTGATTATGTCTCCTTGGTCAGAACTGTGCTACTTGCAACACCTGGTTGTACAAAGGATGTGAAATGCAGTTTGGGCTTTTCTGTTTTAAAACCTGGGGACATAGTTGCCCAAATCAAAATTGAGAGTTATGTTAATATGGAAGCAAAGAGAATGGTGCTGAGGTGTCTGCCTTCCTGATTGCTAAGGTGGGAATTCAGAATATTAACTCATTCCGCCTGAGAAGTGAGTGAAAGTGTCACAGTAGGGATAACCTTTATTCAGGGGAATTAATAATAATGTTATTAACAGGCATTTACTGAGTATGTATCTATACCTGGGACTTCATAATAAAACTTTGTGTATTATATCTCATTTAATTCACAGCAACCACAAGACAAGTGTTCTTAGTAACACGTATTTATAAGAAAGTGTAGATGAAGATAAATAATTGCACAAGGATACTGAGCTAGAAAACTGCAAAATCAGAATTTGAACCTGGGGCTATTGTGACTCCAAAACTCAGGTGCTTTGTACCATATCATCTTATTTTTAAGAACAAATAGGAATTCTTCAAGGATAAAAATGGATAGTGGAAGGCTTAGCAGGTGGAGGGAACTGTCAACTTCTATGTTCTTTAGCCTTGAAAACTTGAAGTTATTCCTCTCTGCCATGAAAATCTAATCATCAAACAAATTTTGAGCAAATGAAAGCTACTGTAGTTAATATTTAAGCCATTTTAGAAACACCAACTGGAGATATTGCTTCAGAATCACAGTTGCTTTGTTATTGGGGTATACATTGGTCATTTTTTTAATCAAAAAAAAGTAACCACTTTCTTCTAATTATTTTTAAATTTTTATTAAGTATAGTTGACATATAACGGTGTTTCAGTTGTACAATGCAATTATTCTACATTTACATACCTTATGATGGGATCACCACCATATGTCTAATAACCATCTGTCACCATACAAATTTGTTATATTAGTCACTATATTCCCTGTCCCGTACATTACATCCTCATGACTGATTTAATTTATAACTGAAAGTTTGTACCTCTTATTTCCTTTCACCTTTCTCTTCCATACCCCCAACTCCCACCCCTGTGGCAGCCGTCAGTTTGTTCTTTGTAACTCTAATTATTTTTTACTGTACCTCTGCCATTTACTTGGAAGGTAGCAGTTTCATCAACTCCAGAGTACTAGAATAAAGCAAAATGATTTATGGATGTGCCCTTGTAGTAACCATTTGTACCTACAGTCTTTGAAAAAACAGAATGACCAATGAGAATTATGATACCCTCAGCCTGATTCCTTCCATTTGTCCCTCCATATGGACTCTCTTCTTCCCCCCAATGCTTACCCTGGGGAGCTATAGACCCATATTTTTACCAGTTCAATAGAGAGCTACATTTCCAGAAGTTTGTCTTATAGCAGAGGAATCTTGTTCTCCAGTGCTTGTGGGACAGGTTCTGGAAAGGCAGAAGAAGTGGTTCTGTGAAGGGGTGAGGTCGTAATCATTGTTCATGCCAAGAAGTATGTGAGGAGGAGCTGGAGGAATGCCACAGCAGTGTGACTGGGGCCTGCAGCAGAGGCTTTGTGTGCAGGCAGCAGGTGCCCCCAAAGCACTGTGGCCCCGCACAGAGGTAGGTGCCCACATCCCCAGGCTGGGCTGCAGTGATGAGCAGTGAGCTGTCCTTTCTTGCTTCACCAAACCGTGCCATTATTCTGTTCTGTATCTTCTTGTCTCCACCTTTAGCTAATATCATTAAGAGGACAGGACCTTTCCCAGGCTCCTTTCTGTACCATTGAAAGGTGGTGAAAGTGCTTGAGGAGTTGCAGTACACAGTGACATTTTCTCCCTCCTGGATGCTTAGAAACCGAGGCCTCTGCTCCAGCTGCTGGCTCCTCTGCCCTGTTCAGATACAAAGCAGAAGACACAGGGAAGGGAATTAGGACTTTTTCACAACCTGAAATGGTTTATCCTCCCTCCTTCCTCCCTTCTCCTTCCCTCATTCTCTCCCTTTCATCCTTCCTTCTTTAATTCTTGCTTTCACTCTACCATAAAATAAACTGTCCTCAGGGGTTTTCCACCTCCTTAGGATTTCATCTGATTTTAATTGGGAAGTTCTCAAACTCACATGCCAGTTGAATCCAAAAGACCAATACCAAGAATTTCAGGAACATCTTTTCTTCCTATCACAAGGCAGCCCTGGACACTGACTTCTGCTGCTCTTGACTCATCTCCTGAAAATGACTCATCTGGGCTAGAGTAACACTGGCCACCCATGCTGATCTAGTAAAAAGGCAGAGGCCTCTGTGTGGCAGCCAATGGAATCATTCACTCTCTACCCTCCTCTTCCGCCAACCTCTAACTCTATTCGACTTGGGAAAGGATTTTGCCTTTTGAAATACTACCCTCATGTGGAGAGATAGAAAAGTGATTTCCTTTCAATAATGCTTCTCTCACTCTGACTCCTTCCCTGGCTACACACTAGAGCTTATGAGGGTTGGTAGAGAGAACCAAGTTCTAAGTGCCAGTACTGCCTGTGTAAGCCTCTTCTCAGAGCCACAAAGCTCTTTAAGGGTGCTTAGAACTCATCAGAAAACACAGAATATAAAAATAATTCAAAACTAAGTCATTCGGTGGAGAAATGATAAATTCTGACTACATGATTTGATGTTGGAGTCAGATATACTTAAATGAAAACTATATCATTGCCATTTATCAGCAAGGCCACTTCAAACCGTTTTTTAACCCACTCATGTAGTTGTTTCCTATTCAGTAGAATGGGGTTTACATTACTTATTCCGTGGGTTATGTCCTGAGGATACACTGAGATTACATATATAAACTAGACTGTGTCTCCATCAACCCAGTTAAATGATTTCTTGAAACTCATCTCTACACTTCCATTTTCTTCTCAACAGGCACACAGCAAAAGGCCCTCTGGGTCCTAATCCAGAAAAATCCAAACACACTTCACCATCATCAATCCCATTCCCATATTTTAAATTTCCATGTTAAGATCTGCCAGGAAAGAGCCTGCTGCTAGTGAAGGTGACAGTAGGAGAGATAAAAGTCTCGAGGAGCTGGTATAGGCTGAGGTTTTAATGAACTGAAGCTCACACAACCCAGGAGGTATGGGCAAGAAAGCTTCCATTGTCCCCCTTCACATAGAGTCTCACCATTGAATAATGGAAAAAATCTAACTAGCCTCATTCCTTTCTTACCAACTAACTTACATACAGTCTTGAGAATAAAAAGAAAACTTTGCATATAGTTGGTATGGTAATAGGAGAAAAGGTGTTGTGACCCCAGTTAATAATCAGGGCGGTGTCAGGAAAGAAAAAGTTTTCCATTTCATCAGTAAAGAAGTAGTTGTAAAGAGCACAACATTTATAACCCTGTAGAGAGATGTGGATGAGGTCTAGGGCAATAAATTAATGAAAGTTAGAGAATGTTGTGCCAGGTTCTCTTGATCAAGTCTGCAGCCCAGTATTCTAGAGGCAACAGGGAGGTTATCTATCTGTGTCATTGGAGATCTGAACAGATATGTGTTCTGTTGTTTCAAAATATTCCTTCTGCTTTCTGTCTTTCCATCTACTCTTTCCCTACCCTGCCCATCTTTTACTCCTAATACATGTATACAAGAGGATATACCAGTCATACTATAAATTGAAATACCTGGCTTAAAATTATAACCAGGAATTTTCAGAATTCAGTTTACTGTCCATAATGTATTAGATCATGGACAAAACCATCTGTTTTCTAGGCCTCTATTTCTTTACCTATATGAATTCATTAAGTGTTTATACTGTGTTCAATCAAAGTTAAACTCTTGAAAGACATTTTCTTATTTAATCATTACAATGATTTCTGAATGGATTATTATTATTACTAATATGCCAGTGTACAAATGATAAAACTGATGTTTAAAATGTTTATTAACTTTATTAGTGTAATTCAATTGATGTCAGAATTGAGAGTTGGACCCATGCCTACCCAATGTATAAACCTACCCTCTTCCATGACTTATTTTGTTGCTTAACATGGATTATAATTAAATTGCATAATATATGCTAACATTTTTCCATAATACATTCTGCATAGTAAATACATAACAGGGAAGCACCAAGACAAAAAAAATTGAAGAAAGCAGGCAGGGCAGGAAGTAGGAAATGATTTGAGCTTCTCACAGTAAATATTTTCTATGAGAAAGAGCTCATATAATTGACTTTTCTTTGTCTTTTTAGCTCCTATGGAAAATTAATTCTTTAAAAGTGAATAGACTTAATTTTAAGAGCAGTTTCAGGTTTACAGAAAAACTGATCAGAGAGCTCCAATCTACTTCCTCTATATCCACACATAGGAAAAATTTGAGTTTTACACTCTCACAGATCAAATGGAATACAGAAAGGTTGGGTGTTTTTCTTCTATCATATTCTGTAATGCTTCTGACAGATAAATGAGATATCAGCAGGTAGGTTATACTCAGATGTTATGGTGAGATGCATTCAGTGAAAAGTAAGGAGAAAGGTGGCACATTGCAATAGAGAAGGGCTGCATTCTCCTCATCCACTGAATTCTGTACTTATTGGGTCCTGGGATGCTAGTCTTGCTAATGGATGACCTAACCTGAGTCACAGTTTACTCTCTTGTGGCCATCCCTTCTAAGGCTGAGGGAAAGCCCAGTGTCATTGCTCCATTTAACAATTAGTGATGTCCCACCTTGTGAGGATATGTGTAGATATCTTGTAAGGAACCCTAGAATGTCCTAGTATAATTCATCGTGTGCATAATAACATTCATTTTTATGGCAGAACATCCTCATAACTGATAACTTTTTAAAAAAGAAGGAATAAATTTTTCCTGTACTCTTTCTAAATTCATTACTGTGACAAAAAGGCTCATGACCTGCTCCAGAATTGTGGTATATGACATGAATAGCATTGCTCTCAATTAAATCTTTGAGCACAGGAAAGCAGAATAAGTTGTAAAAAGCACAACTTTTTGCAGTTGGGGACCTGGTACAATAACAGGAAAAAATGATCACTTGCCTCATAGACCAGTGTTTCCTGGATGGTTAAGATTTTCTTTTTTATGTTGTACATCATCACCTGAACACCCAAGGAGGAGATGAGTTTATTGATTTGAGAATTTTTGCTGTTTCTAATGTAATTATGTATTGTTATAAATGTCATTCTAAGCATTGCTTTATGTTCCTTCTGTTGTTATTTAGTGGTATGTTCTACAAATATCAATAAGGTCAAATCGGTTCATAGTGTTGTAAAAGTTGTAAAAGTCTGCTATTTCTTGCTGAAGTCTGATTACTTACTCTATTTCCTGTTGTGCACAAAGGGTTAAGATCTCCAAGCGTAATTGTAGATTGTTCTATTTTTTAAATTTCAGTTCTAATAGTTAACTTCAAGTAGTTTGAAGCTCTGTTGCTAGACGCATGTGCACTCACATTGTTATGTCTTCTTGGTAATTTGACCTTTTTGTAATTATGTAATATCCCTCTTAATTTCTGGTCTGACATTAATATAGCCCTTCAATATTTGTGTTTGAATGTATATCTGTTTCCATACTTTTACTTTTAATCTACGTAATTATATTTATATAGGGTTTCATGCAGACAGTATATAGACAGGAGTTTTTTTATCATACTAATAATCTCTGACTTTAAATTTATGTGTTTAAACCATTTACAATTAATGTAATTATTGATATAGTTAGATTTTGGTATCATTTATTATTCTTTTTTGTCTGTGCTCTGATTTTTTCCTCAGTATTCTATTATAATTTATCTATTTGCTACTTGACTATTTCTTTTTGTGTTGTGTTTTAAGTGGTCTTTTAATGATTGCAGCATGACTATAACCTAAACATTCACAGCCTATTTAGAATTATTATTTCAATGTTTCAAGCAAAATCATAAATCTTACAATTGTATAGGTTATTTTATGCTCCCTGCTTTACATTATAGTTGTAGGTGACTCTTATTGTCTGGCTTTGAAAACCCCACGAGGCCATGATATAATGGTTGATTTCAATAATCATACTTCTTTTAAGTAAAAAGAGACAACTAGTTTCTTGTAATTTACCATATATTTACCATTTTTGTTGCTCTTCCTTCATTCTTGAAAGTTCCTAATTTTCCTCTCATATCATTTACCCTCGCTGAAGAATTTCATGATTTATTTCAGAGCAGCTCTGCTCACAATAAATTCTGTTATCCTTCATTTGAGATTATCTCTATTTTTGTGTAATTTCTGTAGCAAACTTTAACTGCAAGAAAATTCAGAATTAAAAGCTTTGTTTCTATGAGTATTTTAAAAATATAATGGCAGACACATCATGTGGACTCTTGCAGGCTATTGTAAAGACTTTGACTTCTATTCTGTGAGGAATGGGAATCTATTGCAAGGATTTGAGTAGGGGAGTGACATAACGTGACCGATGTTTAAAAGGATCTCATTGTCTGCTTGTTATAGATTGAATGTTTGAGCCCTCATCTCCAAATTCATAAGTTGAAACCCCACTCCTCTATGTGACTGTATTAGGACAAGAGGCCTTTGGGAGGTAATTAGGATTAGATGGAGTCATGAGAGTGGAGCCCACATGAATGGGATTAGTGCTCTTTTATAACTCCCAACAGGACTTTTTTTAAAAAAAAAAATCCTGTTCTCTGTCATATGAAGACACAAAGAGAAATTGGCAGTCTGTAGCCTGGAAGCAGGCTCTCACAAGACCCAACCATGCCAGCATGCTGATCTCATACTTCTAACATCTAAAACTATGAGAAATAACTTTCTGTTCTTTATAAGCAACCCAGTCAATGGTACTTGTTATAGCAGCCCAAACTGAGCAAGACGCTGCTGCATTACGAAGGGACTATAGGAGAACAGCAGGGAGACCATTAGAAGGTGTCAGAGTAATTCATGTCAGAGATGAGGATGGCGTGACCAAAGACATAGCAGTGGAGATGGTAGCAGTGGTCAGATTATGGCTCAATTTTTAAAGATAAGGCTGACTGATTTTCTTAATGGATTATATGTAAGCAGAAAAATAAGAATCAAAGATAACTCTGAAGTTATTACCAGAGATACTGAAAGAATGAAGTTGCCGTCAATTGAAAAGCAAAAGTATTGGAAGGAGCATGTTGGAGGTGAGTTTAGAAGGTGAAAGATCAGAAGTTCCGTACTGGGCACATGTAATTAGAATCCTGACCCTCTAGCCCGCAGTACCTCCAAGGGGAAGGAGAGTACTGTTACAGGTCTGTCTCTTCTGGATCTTGTCTATCATGACCCATAATAAAAGGAGGAACATGTTAAAGTTCCTGTTTTTTTCTCAGGAGCCAAGGAATCCCTAGAGCTCTGTGCCTCACCCTGCTCATTTTCATCAAATGAGAGACCTTGCTAAAAACAGGCCAGGCTGTGTCCTTGAGTCTCTGAAAACTCCAGTGTCTCAGGAGGTTTGTGTTCAGCTCCCCCTGCAGTCTCAGGCACTGTGTCACTCCGAGCACAGAAGTACACACCCGAGTCGCTCCAATGGGCTGATGATTTCCTCAGGTGGAAGGTGCTTTCACTTTTCTTAAATTCAGCCTGGAAATCTTTGATGCCATTAACCAGGGTATTCCCTGCAAAGTACTTGAGAAGAAGCTGCAGGTTTTGACTGGGGTATTGGACGTACCAGAAGAGAGAAACAGGTCCACCATAGGTATAGTTGCACCTCAGCTCCAGAGAGGTTCCTTCAGAGACAGTGATGTGACCATCAGGCTGGCTCACTGACTGGGCTCTGCTTCCTTCTGCAACATCAACGCGAAGTTAGTGAGACTAGGACAGATCTACCTCTAATGAGACTGTGTCTCTGGTCAGATTTTAATCAGAACCATGTTCTTTCCATGGAGGCAGAAGCAAGGAATACAATATTACTTACTCACTGTGAAGAGTATTCCAAGCAGCAGAAGGGTCGCTGAGAACATGCCTAGGCAGTGAGAGAGCTGAGTTGTATTCTGGAAGATCTCCCCTGAGGAACAGGAAGGAATGTGACCAAGTATGCTGTGTCCTAGTAAATGGGAAATTTTGATATTCAAGAGATCCCTGTTTAGGCAAGTTCTAGAGGCTGTTAGTAAAAGATGCTTTCTTGGCAATGACTGTTCCTGGTGTTGAGTCTGCTCAGAATGTGCACTCAGTGAGCTTTGAGATCGAGCCGCTCATAGGAGGGCGGTAAAACTTTTATTAACTGAGACATTTCCAGTTTATGCAACATCGCCCTCTGGCGGTCAAATATAGAAACAAGTACAGTCAGGGTTTTTGTGCCCATCTCCTTCTTGCTCCAATCTAGGCTAGAATTTCTTAGCATTATAATCTGTAAGAGTGTTTCCAGGTGTCTACTTCCTCAGAGAGTATTTTAATTTTATGAACTAAATAACATTGTTTGATCCGATGAAATAAAATGTATTAGCATCATAATTTTATAAATGAGGAAACTGAAGAATTGAAAGAAAGGTGTAATTTGTCCAAGATCACAGTAAAACAACTGCAATTTGTCCCATTAGTGGGATTCAAGGATTCACATTATTAACCACTGATAATTTAGCACTATTTCCCTGTCAAATAGATATTATCTACACTTCACAGAAAGGTAATCAATTCTATATTAAGCTAAATAATTTGTCCAATGACACACAAGAATTAAAACCTAATTCTGTTAGGCTCCAAAGTCAGTTTCTCATGTTATCTATGATATTGCACTACTTTTTAAGAGTAAATGTAACTTCACTGAAACAAACAAACACTCAGAGTAAAACTCAGAGCAGAATAAAAATTAAAGAAAAACTCCAAGGAACCCAAACACTGGAGGTAAGGCAGTAAAGAAGGCATCAAAGAAACTGTAGTCTAGAGAGTTAAGTGGCAAATAAGAATTGTCTTGGGTCCTGAAAGAAAAGGGAAAAATGTTCTAAAAAGAAAGGCTTGTCCAACAGAGCAAATGTTGAAGAAGTATACAGTGAGGTGGTCACTAAAAACATTGATTTTTAAGAGCAGAAAGATCATGATTTGGGTCTTCTCAGCAGATGCTAAACTGCAGTGGTATAAGACATGAAGATGAAACAAGCAAAAAAAAAATATTTGGATATAGTAATCTCTTTCTAGAGGTTGAAACCTGAAGGGGAAGAAAGACACTAGGTATTAACTGGACAAGGACATTGAAGAGGGAATAGTAGGGTTTTTAAACGTTGGGATATATTTACCTGCTTTGGGAAGGATCTATAAGCAGTGAGTCAAAGTCCTGAGGAGACAGGTAGGACTGGAATATGGACCACAGGTAGAAGGACCAAGTTTGGTAGGAGAAGGAACAGTTATTTCCAACTTAATTTGAATGACAAAGGAAAGAATTGGTTTAGATTTCAATAACTATTCAGGGTGTGAAGGCTGAAAGTTGCAACATGTATTAATTTGTAATGGAATCTTTTTTGTTCTGTTATCATAAATAAGAGAAATTAAGTGTCTCCCAGGAGAACGAATGGAGGAGATTCTGTGCAGAAATTCTGAGAAGTGTGAGAAATTTTGAAATGATCACTGAAGGAAATGACAATGGGAGATGATTGTAGAGAAAAAGAATACACTCTAAGCAACACTGTTGTTCTAGTTAGTGTTAAAAATGCCAACAACTTTCAGGGACACCAGTCTGAGTATCTGGTACTCTGCTTATTAGACAAGGTATACATTATAAGAAGGTAGATATTGATTGGGAACTATTAAGATCATTGATATGGCACAGAATTAGGGAAAGAACAATGAGGTCAATGATTAGAGACTGACTAAAGTAATGGCCTATGGAATTTAGTGTTATAGGTAAACATAAAAGACAAAAAGCCTATGAGATATAAGATGACAATAAAGGGGCAAGCAGGCTAAATAGTCATATATAGTCAAAGGACAAGTGCAGCAGAAGTAACTGTGTGGGACTTAAGGATGAGAGTTTTTAAACAGGATGTAAGATTTCAGGCGTAGAACAACATCCAACTGGAGAATTATTGTCATTTCTTTCCAGAGTGTGGCCATGGGTATTAATAGCTAAAATAGATACTAATTAACAGTCTTTAAAGTTGATGAGTTCAGTCTTCTCTCTGAATTGTCCATGTACACATTTAAGTCATGTAGTATTTAAGAGCTGTGTTAAACTCGTCAATATATAAGGGAGAGTGTTTGGTGATTTTTAGAGACGATAGTGACAAAAGGGGTAGGAAGAAGTCAGGGTGAAAGGCATGGGCCTCAAAAGTGCAAAGACAATAAATATTCTGGGTTCTTTTGGGCCGGGGGATGAAGAGAATGACGTTCCTATCTCGAAATCTGAGGTGACGTGTTGTAGATGATGGAGATTAAGGAGAAACCACAAGAGAAAGAAACTGTATTCTAAACAGAGTCAGGTACCAGTTTAGGGCATGTGGAAGGAATTTTCACAGAGGCCATTGAATGTCTGTTTAGAATAGAATGGAGATTTAGAGACGAAAGTGGAAAACTTTCCATGGGAAGATCGAAGGCAGGTAGGTCAGTTTAGAAAATAAGAGTCAAATTCCTTGGTGAGTCATTCCTCTCTAGAAGGAGAACTCACAGGTAAGACTGAATGTGCTTCCAAAGGTCTTAGTACAGAGGAGCGTGAACACAGTAAAATTAGTCAGTGCTCATGTCTTTCAGCAGGTGTCATAAATCAGTAACTTCTGCCTATCCAGATGGATTCAGTTCTCAAGCACTACATTACAATACATTACATTACATTACATTAGGATGTTACATTATGTAGCCACAGACCAGCTTAACCTTTTGTTTCCTTCTACCTGCCCACATAGAAAGGAGGGTCTATAAGTCGATCCTTTCAGGGACTTTGCTAAACCTTTGTGTTTGCACCCTATGCCTCCTTGTTTGCTCCCAGAACGATGACTGGACAGTCAATGATGAGTAAGATTCATCACAGAAGGAAAAACTCAAGCCAGACGCAGTCTTGGGGACCAACAGGAGAACCCACTGGGTTCACATAAGTGGGCACAGTCCCCACCTTCCTCAGGCTAAGGAAAGTCTCAGCCTCCGTGGCTGCATTCCTTCTGAAAACCTGCAAGGGAAGTGATTCAATGAGGTGCTCTGCATCTTTTCATATGCATATAGGATTTGTCCCTTAGGGAAATTGAGACTTACTGTCCAGCTGTCTACAGGCAAGGGTGATTGACCAGAATAGGTTTGGTTTTCTATTAAGATGTATGAGATTCACAGACCGTGGAATAAATAATGCTAATGCCTTATGTGAATATCAGTAAAAGTCACCAGTTAGCCTGAGTCCAGGCTCCAGTCTTTCATGACAGTGAGGCCTCCTGGCCTTCTGAGATTTAACTGCCTTAAGTCTCTGTTTCTTTCTTTTTTAAAACTTAACCCGAAACCGCCTCTTTTCGTTCCCTCACTGCCCGTTTTGTGCTGAATGCGACAACATTACATTATGTTACATTAGAAAGTCTCCATGTGCTTCTATTTATAGATAGAAGCTTGTGGATGCAAAAAGTGTTCTATGGAAAGGACCTTCACAGCGTGATCTGATCATAGATTCCTACTGAGCAGGTCATGGTGCCTGGTCATGCCGCTGACACATAACTTCTTCAGTAAAAGACATCTTTCCCTTCCGCAAGCCCTGTCCATTGTTCTTGTACATTGGGGTTAATACACTTTTCAAATAAGAGTAACCACCATAAAGAGAGCACATCACCTTATTAATTATCCTCTAATCCAATCTTCTCCTTCCTTTTTCCCACCTTTTTGTAAGCTTCCTTAATTCCAAATGCATAAAAGAAGCTGCAAACTGCCATTTCTTCAAGCAGTTATCTCAGTCTATTGAGATCTTCCTTCCAGGCATATCCTGTTTTGCTCAAATAAATTCTTATCAAAATTCTTTACAAGTTTGGACATTTCTGACATTGACAAGCTCTGGAAAAGTGTATTGCTCCCTCACATCCAAAGCCCATGTGCAGAGGGCACACCTGGAGCAGCATTCCTCAAGCCCAGGGATCACTGCACTCATTGCTTATAAATAATCACCCGGGTCTCCGCAATGGAGGCTGTAATGTGCTGGAAGACTGTGCACTGTTTATTTAGGTTGACTGGGAATCTTCTTTCTTGCTTTTCTATGGATAATTTAAGTATCTGACCCCTGTGCTGTCTTTCTGAAGATCATTCCTCTCTTCTCTTCCTTCCTTATCTGATATGGCACCTAAAGATGATCCTTCCAAAGATGTTTTAGAGATAACCATCAATCAGCACATTCCCCTCTCTCTTACATTTCATCAGCCAGCCTAATCCAAAGGCTGGATGAACCCCGTACCCACTATCACAGCACATTGGCACCATGAACTAGATTCTGGGGTAATGTTAGTTATGGCAAAGATGGTGGCCAACAAATCTTATTGACCACATACTCTGCCACAGGCAGTGGGAACCCTTAATGTTTACACTACAACAGATACTGCTCATCACCTACAAATAGTGCATTTACTTCTTTATTCCTACTTAGAGAATTCTGATGTTCTTTTAGTTGGCAATTTCTTAGATAAAAGTACACGCCTTCCCCAGACTTTCGCGGGCTGGAGTCACCATGGACTCTGGTGATCAAAATCATCAGTGCTGATGCGCTCACTCTCAGCTCATCCCCTGTAGTGTGGGGGCTGCACTTCAAATGGGATTTGTTCTCTTTTGCAAGCTCAGAGGGCCAGAAGGAGCCAGTGCACCAATAAAGTCACCGACGGTGCCTGGAGGATTGTTTGCCATGAATAGAAACTATTTTGATGAATTATTACATCTTTATATAATTAATAAAGATGTAAATATCCTAAGGAATTCATCATCCTTTCCTATTCAACAGACTTTTTTACTTTTTGTAATAATTCCAAATGTCAATAGGTAGGCTCCTTGATACTACATATCAAGGGACCAAAGTGCTACGTTTGTATCCCTGACAGAAGAAAAAGACATTTCTCATCTATGGCATTTTAAAAGAGGGCCAGAGTTTACACGTCTGAGTCATGTCTGTTT
This sequence comes from Rhinolophus hipposideros, assembly GCF_964194185.1. NCBI lineage: Eukaryota > Metazoa > Chordata > Mammalia > Chiroptera > Rhinolophidae > Rhinolophus > Rhinolophus hipposideros. The sequence goes on from NC_138051.1 coordinate 29,552,755, forward strand.
TAACAAGCATGTTCTTAGTCAAATATTTCAGGCACAAAAAAGAAAAACTAGAATGAAAACACATGAAACTTTGGTTTCACTTCACATATCACCTTATAATTAATATGAGGCCATGGTATCATTTAAAAGTTTTTTTTGCAGTCTAATATACATAAAAGGAAGTATAAATATAAGTATACAGCTTGATGAATTTCCAGAACATTGACACACCCTGATAAACAGTATCTAGATCAAGAAACAGGACATCATCAACAATTCAGAGCTCCCTTCATGAACTTTATGATTCTGTTCCATAGGCAGCACTATTCTGACTTCCAACACATGGATTAATTATGTCTGCTTTTGTATTTTTTGTAAATGGCATGTTTATTGACCATTTGAATATCTTCTTTTGTAAACTACCTGCTTAAGACTTTTGCCTTTTCTATTGGTTTGCTTGTCTTCTTGATCTGAAGATCTTTTCATTTTTAATCAAAATGAGCCCTCTGACAATATTAGCTCCAAATATCTTCTATTTATTGGCTATCTTTTTAACTCTTGAAATAACTTAATTTTCATGGCAATTATAATAGAGTCCAACTTTGATGCTTAGATTTTTTTTGTATTCTGTTTAAGAAATATTAATTTAACAGAAAGTAATCAACAAGTTCTGTATTTTCTTCTACACACTTTATATTCTTTATTTTATTCTTATGTTCAAATGTTTACTCTACCTGAACTGCTATTGACATGTGATATAAAGGCCAAGATACATTTTTTTTCCATATGACAAATTATTAAATGCCATTATTGAAAAGAAAATTTTTTACCCTTCGTTGCGTCCTGCACGACAAGAGATTTAGGAAGAGAGAAGGGCGGCACAGGGTTAACAAAGACAGTAGCCAAGAATAGAGTGTGAGTGGGGCTAAGGGACTCAAGCCTCAAGGACTGAGAGCCCCGAATCGAGCCACCTTGTGGTTTTTATTGATGTACACACAAGGAAGTAACATTGTTTTCTCCACGGTCTGTGAATTTCATGCATTATACTTGGAAACTGATTCAAACCAATCACCCTTGCCTGTAGGCGGCTGGAACCGAAAGTCCCAGGATGTCTTAGTAATTGTTGTATGTACCTCCCCAAAGGACAAAACCTTTATGCTGAAACTTACTGATACGAATAGATGGAGAACTGATATTATCACATCATTGAATCTCTTCCCAAGCAAGTTGTGGGATGGAATATAGCCACAGAGGCAGAGATTCTGCCTTAGCCGGGGGAAGGTCGGGCTCTATGCCCACCTCTATCAACCCCGTGAGTTCTCCAGATGCCCCTAGGTGACTGTGCCTGTCTTAGGTTGTTCCTCCCTTGAGGTCATTGACTAATCAGCCATCCTTTGGGGCCAAACAGGGAGACATAAGGTGTAAGCACAAAGGTGAAGCAAAGTCCCTGAAAGGATCTGTCTGTCTCACAGACACTCCTTTCTTTAGGGGTAGGGATGAGGGGACAGACGGGTAGGCTGCTGCGTGACAACAACCCTTCACACACAGTACATGTATTTTCCAAATTTTATTGTTTCAGTATTTATTGTATTACCTATGTCCATATGCTCATTTCATTCTTCTTTTTCATTTCAGTTTTTCACTATTTTTAGAATTTTGCTTTATGTTTTACAGCCACCATTTACTTATTAAATGGATGATGCAATTTTTCTAAACTTTTGTTCTATTTACTAAAATAAATTATTTTCAGAACGTTTCTCCTCCTCTTTATGCTCAAGATATTTTCTTTCCCCTGTTCATGTGTGTATACCCTTATTTGGCTTCTTATAAAATTCTTATCTCTTATTTATTTTTGGTGGCAACTTAATTTGAAAATCATTTAGTGTGTTGCATTATTGTTTTGTCTGCATAGATTAATATTATCATATGCTTTTTCTTTTTTAGCCTGTTAATGTGGTGGATTTCATAAATTGGTTTCACATATGTAAGCTGCCTTGCATGCCTGAAAAAGAATCTATTTGTGTTTGTTGATTATTCTTTTTATATATTGATAAATTCCTTCTGCAAATATTTTATTAAGAAATTTTGTGTCTCTATTCAGGAGGGAAATTTCCCTGTAGTTTTCTTTTCTTATGGTCTTTGATTTTTGTTTCAGGGCAATACAAACTCATAAAATGAGTTAGAAATTATTTTCATCTTTGTATTTTCTGGAAGCAATTGTAGAATTCATGCTAATTCTTCAAATGTTTGGTAGAATTCTCCAAAGAAATCATCTGAGCCTGGAGATATTTTTCATTAAAATTTAATTTCTTCATAGACATTGTGATTTCAGCTTTCTCTGACTCCTGCTCTGAGGAGAGATAGGAGGAGCTGCTCCTGGAGCCCCACAGCAAGGTTTGGGGACAGGCTGCAGGTGTTTTGAGAACACTGTGCCCCTGCGCAGAAATAGGTTCCTTCATCTGCAGTCTGAGCCCCCACGATGTGCAGAGAGCTGTCCTTTCTAGTCTCTCCAAACCGAGCTATCAGTCTTTCCTGCTTCAACGCGTGTCCAGATTTGGCCAGCATCATCAAGAGAACAGGACTTTCCCCAGGGCTTTGCTTATACCACTGTAGGACTTGTAGAGTGGTTGAGGAATTGCAGTATGTGGTGAAGTTCTCTCCTTCTTGTAGGAGCAGGAACTGAGGAAATTGCCCTAGCTGTTGTCCATTCACTTCTGTTCAGGAAAAAAAAAGGGGGAGGCATCAGAAAAAGTCTGATTAGGTCTCTATTCTCTGAACTACAATGGTCTCTCTCATTCTTGTCTACTTTTCTCCTTTACATGTTTACCTTCCTAACTCCTTTTATTTTCCTCCTTTTTCATTTTTCTCTCCCAAATTTTTTGCTCTTAATCAGAAACCTCATTGCTGCCGATGCCTGCAGATAATATTCCACTATGTTGAATTCTCTGGAAGCAATGGGGGAAATCTCACACTCACGTGACGCGTGCATCCATAAGAACAACACTGGTACTGTGAGTAGCATCTCCCTCTTCTTCCTGTTCAGAAATAGTTGCCAAATCTGATTGCTGCTAAGTGGGTTCCTTTGTACAAGCTTCTTCCAGATACAAAGAAATGTGTTCTACCACTGTCTTTTGGAAAGAAAGAGGGAAAGTGATGACTAATTTGAGACAACCAATCAGACTTCAAACTATTTTTCTCACCCACCTACAGAGGCGGGTCTATGTTTGCAGATGCTGCCCCCTGGTGACAGGACTGAAAAATAGCTGATTTATAATCCATTTTTATACAGTGTTTTCTAATTCAAGTGATATACGTATGTTTGTCAAGGTTTAGAATAAAGAATTTACCGATATTGTTGGGGGGATCATTTGTCTTTGAAAATTGGATTGTGTGATTTAAAACTAGGGCATCAAAATGAAATAAAAAGTTTAATTTGTCATTTCCACTTTCATCCAGAATCATGTAGTGTGTGTTGGTGCATGTGCTAATGGAACATATTAAGTCACAGGCATTGGGGAAAATGTGGAAAAAATTTCTAATTTATTGTTAGCCACCTATGATGTCAAAATGGAAGATAAAAGTTCCCTGTTTCTCTCTTCTCAAACAGATTACCCTGGTTGTAAGTTATCCAATGTAGAGCTAATATATATTGTCCCACTCTATTACTTTCCCACATATCAGGAATGTAAACAATCAATATGATTTGAAAAGAAATCTAATCTATCAGACATTAATTTCTCTAAGAAGTCTTCCTTAAAACAAAATATTTGGGTAGAATAGCTTTCTCTGGTTCCACAAAAATGCAGTCTCTCTTATCACAGCACTTACCACTCTGTATTATAATGACCGTCTAATTGTTTGAGTTGGCCACATGTACTTTAAGGATACGAACTGCATCATGCTCAAGAACTGTGCTGTCCTGTATGGTAGCTATTAGTCACATGAGGCTACTTAAATTTAAATTAATTAAAATTAAATGAAGTTTTCAGTTTAGTTTCTCAGTTATACTAGCCACATTTCAAGTGCTCAATAGCCTCATATGGCTAGTGGCTTTTGGACAGTGCAGACATAGAACATTTCCACTACCTCAGAAAGTTTTATCAAACAGCACTCCCCTAAAATGTAGCGTCCATTAAAACGAGGAGTTTGTTCTGTTGTGTTTGCTGATGTGCCACAACTAATATCCCTGACATGTGGTAGGCACTCATGTTTGTCTACTGCTTATCATCATGTTCCCAGAAGCTACTATAATACCTGGTAAATAGTGGATACTTAAACACTTGTTGAATGATTTAAAAATATGTGTGTTTGCACATAAAATATATGAGAGTTTGAACTTAAAATATTCCAAAACCCCAATTTAAATTCACCCTTCCATGAGTGTAAAGAAACAAGAGGTGTTTGTCGCTATTTATAAATGTTACTTTTGGGAGACTGCAGTAATTTCCTGGGTCTACCATAACAAATTACCACTAATTTGATGGCTCAAAACAACATACTTTATTCTTTTACAATGCTGGAGGACAGAAGTCAGAACTCAAAGTGTCAGCAGGCCACACTCCCTCTGAGTGCCCTAGGGGAGAGTCCTTCTTTGCCTCTTCCAGCTTCTGGTGTGTCCACGTGTTCCTTGGCTTATGGCTACATAAGTCCAATCAATCTCTACCTCCATTGAGAAGGCCTCACATGAACTTCTCTGTGTGTCTCTCAAAAGGTACTTCTCATTGGATTTAGGACACACCTGGATAACCCAAGGTGATTTTATCTTAATATCATTAACTTAGTTCCATTTGCAAAGTCTCTTTGTCCAAATAAATTTGCATTCACAGCTTCCATGGAATAAGGTGGACATACATTTTTTTTTAATTAAATTTATTGGGGTGACAATTGTTAGTAAATTTACATAGATTTCAGGTGTACAATTCTGTATTACATCGTCTATAAATCCCATTGTGTGTTCACCACCCAGAGTCAGTTCTCCTTCTATCACCATATATTTGATCCCCTTTACCCTTATCACCCACCCCCCACCCCCTTACCCTCTGGTAACCACTAAATTATTGTCTGTGTCTATGAGTTTTTGTTTCTCATTTGTTTAAGGTGGACATACATTTTGGGGGCACAGCATTCAACCCAGTGTAGGAACTCTAATGTCTTTGAAGTATTGCCATATAATGTATTCCATAGGTTAAGGGTTCAGTTTATAGTATGACCCCCTCAACTACCCAATAATTCAGACGCAAGTCCAATCCAATGTTGTTACCTGTACATCTAACCAAATATATCAGAAGTTCTCAACACCCCATCCTCAGGATTGATTAATTTGCTAGAGTGGTTCAGCTCACAGAACTCAGAGAAACATTTTACTTACAAGATTGTCAGCTTATTATAAAATGATATAACTCAGGAACAACCAGATGGAAGAGATGCATAGGTCAAAGTAAGGGGAAAAGGTGTGAGGCTTCCATATCCTTTCCAGTCATCATACTCCCCAAACCTCCACGTGTTCACCAACGTGGAAGTTCTCTGAATGTGTTATTGAGCCAGACTTAGTGTGCCACATAATTCGAAAGGCTGAAACTGAAAACATCAGAGATTGGAGTAAGGAAATGTTTATGGATCGATAAAGTGACAACCAAGAAGATGGGAGACCTAAAGGTGCTTGAAATCTATCTTGCTCATTGGACCAGGCCAAGGGTTTTTAAGGGGATAGGGAAAACCAGTTTGCGGAAGTGCTGGTGGGGCAAGTTTGATTAGGAGGACCTTGGAATAACTTGGCTATTTATGGTAAAGAAGTGTCAACAGCAGATCTTCCTGGAAAGTGAACCGTTGACTTCTGAAAGGGTTCCATTGTTCAAGTTCTAATTCTGTTCTGGTCCTTTGGGTCTGTGTGGGTGCAGGAGGGGGTGTAGTATGCCAGTTTTTGGGTCTGTGTGCAGCTAGATGTCAAGATTCTCTCCTCTGACCATGCTTCAGCTGCATGACTTGCGATTTTGGTCTATTTTCTCTGAAAAGCAACTCAGTATCTCATTAAACAGGATAAGACCAGTCTGAACTGGTTTTGGGGAAACAAACCCTGTTTTGGTGGGTTTATGGAGGGTATATTAGATAGGCATGGTTGATTAAATCATTGGCCATTGGCAATTAAACTCAATCTCCAGTCCCTTTCCCTTCCTTGGGGGAGGGTGGGTTGAAAGTTCCAACCCTCCAATCACATGACTGAGTCTTCTGGCAACAACCCCCCATCCTTAGATTAGCTAAGGGTTTTGCAAATGTCACCTCATTACTATAGAAAAGTTACCTTTATTGCTCTTCTCACAGGACATTCAAGGGGCATTAGGAGCTCTGAGTCAGGAGCCTTGGAATAAAACCAAATATAAATGAGAAAAATATTTTTTTAATCTGAATAATCAAGCATATATTTTTCTTATAAATCACAATATGAAGGAGGCCATTGCAATCATCCAAGTGAGAGGGGTTGAATGGTTGAATTAGGAAAATAGCAAGCATGGAACAGAGAAATAAGGACATAGATATGAGTGCTCTTTGAGAGGTAAAAATGACGGGACTTTGAAAATTATTGAACGTGTGTTGTGCTTCATTGGCATCCTGGGACCCATCTGTCATAAGGACTGTGTTTATTCAACTAGCTCTAGTGGTAGTAGTGGCCAAAGATGCTTCCCATGCTCCAAACTTTCTGTGTCCCATGCCCTTGTGTGCCCCTTCCACACTGAAACTGGGTTGGCACCATCACTAACTTTCATAAAAGGAATGTCTAAGAAGTAACATGCGGCAGTTCCGAGACTAAACGTTAAGATGGTCTGGCGCTTCCATTTTTATGATTTGGAAGTCTTGAGCCACCAAGTAAGATGTACAGCTTCCCTTCTAGAGAGATCACAAGCAGAGGCCATGTGGGAAGGAACAGACCCTGAGAATACCTCAGGGGGAAGTGAGCCCAGACTTCCAGATATTCCCACTGAGGCTCCAGATATTTGAGCTAATTGCGGTGTTTCAGTTCAGTTGAGCCCGCAGACGTCACATGGAGCAGAAATAACACCAGCAGTAGGAACAGTGGTGGCTCTTCTTTTGTGTTGATTACCTTCACCAACACTAGTGTACAATGAACCATAGGTTCTCCTCTCTCAGTCCTCTGCTATACACTTCTACTTCTACACATATTCAAATAACATAACAATTTCAACCATTCCAAGTCTGATGGTCAAACAGATCCAATACTATCTTATGAATGATTTTTTATTTAAAAAAATCATCCACTTTGTATCTCTTCAGTGGGGTCCAGTCTAAGGGATTTGCATGCAATTCAATATTATTTTTTTCCTAAACATGTGATAAAGACAGTAATAAAATTTTAAATCGAGAGAGAGAGAGCAATAACAACATAATTTAGCAAGCTGAACTGGAGCTGGATAAGTAGTTTAATGTAGATGTCAGGAAACCTGAAACTCTATCTATTAGATGAAGAGACCCAGAAGTTAGTTAAATCATGCTGCCAAAACCTACAGAAGCTCCAGGATTAGTGGCATCTAGAGTACTAATGGGAAATCAAACTGATAGATAGTTTTGAAATCTCAAAATGATCACAGCACCAGATACTCGGCCTGCCTCATATACCTGGAAAATGCAAATTAAGACACTTAGATCATACAGTTCAGTTACTTCTTCAATATGACAATCACAGTAGAAACTGGAGGATAGATCACGTTTAGTAGTGAACTTCTACTATCAATGCTTCATTCAGTATCACAAGTGATTTTTTAAAATGCAAATAGTCACATAAAAGAAGAAATGAAATACAGATGTTCATGTAGGAAGGAGGTTAAAGTAAACCAAAATCAAAATCTCCAATGAGTTAAATGAGGCAGCATTGCCTGTCCTGGTGTGAAACATACAATTCCATGCCAGGTGTATGAGAAGAGGGCATATCCACACGTTCCATTCCTGCATGTCAAGAAATATGTTCAAAAGATTAGCTCTTAGAAAGTGGCAACATGAGGCATAATCATTACCCCAGTTTAACCAGAGTAGTTCGGATAAATTTGAGTACTCATCTAGTTCATTTGGAATCCTTCCAAAAGAGGAGGCAAGGGATCTGACTGTGTGGCTAATACATTGGTGGGAGTCGAGCTTAGTAGTGTTCACTAAGGGTCCAATTAGTTGAGGAACCTACAGTGACTAGAATGATTGTTTATCTGTGTTTGCAGTTCCTCCATGATCATATAAAACATTGTAATTCATTGAATTTGCCTTTTCTACCAAACACATGGCTTTTCGTTCACACAGTTACCAGAGTAGCACCAGCCATGGGTTTGCGTATGGGCTGCAGGTGCCTGAAGAGCACTGTGCCAAAGGCGCAGAGGTATGTGGCTGAGTCTTCAGGCTGGCATCCTTTGATGTACAAGAAGCTGTAACCATTCTTAGTATCAAGAGTCGCTTTAACTCGTCCTTCCTGCTTTTCATCCCCATTTAAACTAATTACAAACAAGATCTTGGGGCTTTTTGCAGGTTCCCATCTGTACCAGTGTAAAGCAGTAAAAGAGCCAGAAGGGAAACGGCAGGTGAAGTTGGTGCTCTTTCCTTCCTGAACATGCAGTGACTGAGGTCTCTGTTCCACGTTCGATGCGCTGCTCACTTCTGGTAAGAAAGACAGGGTCAAACAGAGAAACTGGTCTCTTTACAGTTTTCCTTTTCATCACACATTCCCCAATAAAACCTGGAGGGGCCTCATTCCCCGTGCTCTTCCTTCCCCATCAACCACCTCAGACTGTTCGGAATATCTTCAGCAACCCAAGGACTTACTGTCAAGATGAAGCCATAAGATTATTAGCGAGGCTGGCAAAAGATACTTCTCCATTTATCCTCCCCAAGTAACCTTAGCAGAATAACGTTCTGCAACCTAGATCTGTGGAATATTCTGCTTCAGAAAACAGGATTCTGCACCTGGTTGCCAGCCAATCAGAGAGACAAACTATGCAAATGTCCTAGAAACACACCAATCAATTCTGCCCTAGATTCCGTTACCTGTGGTTCAAAAGGAAGGATGAAATGCTGCTTTCTTGAGGCCAACTTCATAAACATTGAGGAAATCCCCGCATAAGTTCACAACACAAAGAGATGACAATCTTTCTGAAGTGGGCTGCCTAATTGTGAATTTCTATTAAGTTTAGAGAGAGTTGCAGGTGGGATGGCAGTCTGTGATGGGTAAAGCTCTTTGGTTAGGAATTTGCAAAACAAATTTTTTAAGCTTTCAAATCACACCAAATGTAAATATATATACATACTATGTGCTAAACAATCTTTTGCTTTGTGTACATTATTCTTATACAAAATCATGCAATTTAAAACAAGAAACTAAAGCTCAAAGAGTTTAAGTAATGAACTCAAGGTCAATTATCTGGTATAATAAGAATTGCATCTTCTGAGTATATCATCTGGCTATGGAGTCTACCATGTTTGGAATCTGCCGTGCCACACACATTTGTGATGCATAGTAAATGGTTTAAAGTTAGAGAAGGTATGTTCTAAAAAGAATGGGAGTCTACTTTGTGATTTTTCTTCCTAACAGTCAAAAAAAAGTGGGAACAGCTCAAATGTCCAATAGATGGTTGATGGATAAACAAAATGGGGGTATATCCATCAAAGGACTCTATTTGGCAATAAAAAGAAGTTAAATACTAGTAAATGCTAAAATATAAGTGAATCTCAAAAACGTTTGTTAAGGAAAAGAAGCCAGACACAAGAAAGCACCTATTAAATGATTCCATTAACATGACATGTTCAGAAAAGGAACATACACACATTTATATATACATATATACAGATATAAAGTGACTTCCTTGGGCCAGGGGTAGAAATAAAGATTAACTGTATTTGAGCTCGAATGATGTTTTGGGGTGTGATAAAAAAATAATAAAGCTGGATTTAGTAATGGATTCATAACTCAATTAGTTTACTAAAAAAATTCATTGAAGTAAATTCAAAGTGAATGAATTTTATGGCATGTAAATTATACCTCAATAAAGTTATTTAGAAGTAAATCAGAATTATGTCTATTTCGTCTGTGTCACAGTCGAGATATAATGTTAGTTTGATTCAATATACACTTGACTTGTTTGAATAGTGATTTTGGGTCTAGAATTTGCCTAGGATCTCTGAAAATTATTAAAGTAATATTCTCTGTTCCCTGTGAGCTCAAACTATAGTTGGATGAATAAGACATGTCCAGGGAAAATTTAATAGTGCAAGATAGCTGTAATTAAGATTGTTCAGGATATATATCTAACTTCTGGGAAATTGATGGTATTAATTGACTTCAATAGTTCTTTCCAGTGAACAACTGAAATAAACAAAGGAAACAGCATGGGGTAGGTGCTAATAGTAGAGAACAGTGCTTTCCACATACGAAAACTTAAATCATGTTCTGAAAACTGGAACAGGATTGGATGGTGTCTCAGAGGCTAACTTCTAGATTTCTTTCCCAAGAAAACAGATGGAGTTATAGTTAAAAAAACAAAATCCTGAATCGCCTCATTAATGTCTCCTAATTTAGAAGTGTAGGAGCTAAGATTAGGGATGACCTGTTAGACCAACAGAAGCTACTCCAAGTCAAGCCCCTGTTTCCTCCAGACCACAGCAGTCAGATGACTCAGTGACAGAGAGTAAGGGCATGACTGCATCGTTCAGAAAACCCACTTGGTGTGAAGCTTGTTTCTAATGAAAATGCTGATCCACTGATCAATTCACCCACCTACTGCAGGAGCAGTGTCCACAACAAGGAAGGCATACCCCCCACAGAGGGAGAATTCCTCCAGTTTGTAGGACAGAATCCTACAAGCTACAGCCAAGCACTGTACCTGAAACAGAGACCAAGCCAATTGACCACTAGGTATTTTGCATAAATTAAATCTTACCTCAAGTGACTTGCAGGGTAGACAATTCTAAATAAGTAACACAAAGACTAGTCCAGCTTCATCTTTTCTATTAGTGTTTGAAATGCAAGGACTCTAGAAATAATTTTATCTTTTGCAGTTTCATTCAACAATACATATTGATTGTGCCTCCTGTGTGCTAGGCATTGTTCAGGCAGAGAAGATGCAGTCGTGAGGATAGAAGAGTCCTCCAGTGCATTGGGAGGAGAAAAAAATAAATGGATTTTTAAAAAAATAAGATATTTTTAAATAGTGAGAAGCATGATATAGACAATGCAAGATAAAGAGTTACTCTTGGGGTGAGAAAAGTCTCTGCCCTAAGCAGGGTATGGAGGGGAGGCTCCATTGTGACTCTTACTCTGTGACACCAGGCAAGGTAATGAGCTCTTATATTCAATATCGTTTTCTATAAGGAACCAGTGTCTTTCTGTTCAGCACTGGGCTAAGCATTGGCGTTTATCATCTCATTTAGTTCTCATAATAACCCTGGGTGGGTTGATGATATCAACACCTACTTTGGAGGGATGAGGAAATTTAAGCATAAAAATTATTAAGAAATTTGCACAACTAATCAGTGGAAGATCAGGAAGTCCAGCCCACAGGTGTGGTCTCAAGCACTTTGCTACACTGCCTCCACAAAGGAGGATGAAATCCACCTTGAAGGATTCCAATAAAAATTAAATGAGAAGATACATGCAAATCACCCGGTACAATAACTTCCCTATCTTAGGCACTCAACCGGTTACATGCAATGTGTAAAATACTAAGGGGCTGGGGTACATAATCTGAAATGGCAGTGCAGACTATCCACAAGATAAAGCTCAATAGTTTCCTGAGGTATATTTTGTAATTTACGTAGAATATTTCATTTAAGTATCCATGGTCTATCATGTTTCTTACTATTAATAGGAAATCCATGCTTTTAAATGTTATATTGGGAGATTGGGAGGTATATTCTAACATGGACGGTATATCTAACAAGCAGTGTTCCTACAATGGTTTAGGTTTTTCCATTATTGACTCTTTTCCCACTTCTTAGGATATTTCTATACTACATTAAAGGAGAACAGTACACACAATTTCACTAAACAGCAAAAACTCTCCCACCTTGTGCAAAATGCCAAGCTTTATTTCCAAGACATCCTATCACTCTACAACCCAAATCAGCCCATGTGTATAATATTTGCCATTTTGAAGTCAATCACTTTCATATCTGGGCGGGCAAAAGATCAAAACCCAACCAGTCCTCCTGCATCCTCTCCCGCGTGATTACTGCAGTGGGCAGTTTACTGACTGATTCAGTGAGGGTAACTCCCAGGCCACCAGGCTTCCCGGCAATTAACCCATTGTACTTGAGGGCAGCAGAGAAGACAGTGTAAGTGTCACAAAATATTTTCGCAGGACACCAGGTGGCAGTGCTTCAGGAAAGAAATGTTTTCTTGACACTTGGAATATGCTAGAATCTGATTCTCAAAGAAGGAAAATAGAGATTTAGATAAAGTCTTCACAAAGTGATAACATTTGAGTAAAGACATAAAGGAAGTTCAAAGGTACAGCATGCAGATATCTGGGGGATTACATTACAGGCAGAGAGGGCAGAAGCAAGGGGCAAAGGTATTGACCTGGCAACATGCTTGGGGTGTTTAGGGAATAATATCTATTGTCTCTGATGAGAAGCATGGCTTCATTCTTAATGATGTTCTGCTCAACACGTGTATCAATTTTTTTTACCCAAGATTTGTCTTTCCAATTATAAAGATACTCTGAATATGGATTTGCCTTTGATGCCTGCAGTGCTTCTGCCACACCCACAGTGGTGGACTTGCAGAATTCTTCATTCAACTCTATGGTGTTCCACGTAGCATTGACCCTGAATAAGGAGCTTGTTTTATAGAAAGTAGCATACAGCAGTGAGTGGAGGCACTTCCTATGAGCAAACAGATCATGGAATGAGAAATGAAAGAGATAGTTATAAATACCAGCTACAATCAGGTAAGCATTTACAGAAACAAAAACTATAATAGTTATGAAAAAAATTTCGTTTTGTTATGAATACATTTATGTGGTTATTAACCATGTTTAATTTCTCCTGTTTGCCTGCATGTAGTAGCATAAGATGTACTAATAAAGTTAATCTTATACAGTATCTCATTACGTCACAGTAGTTAAGCTACAGAATATCAATAGGAGAGTGTGACTCAGCTAGAAGCGGAAATAGCATCACCCAAAGTGGATAAATGAACTTTGTGTCCTCTTCGTGGGAGAGGGTTAGCTGGGTTTTGGTAGCATATTGTGGTAACTTTGTACTGCACTAACTTAACCACCTGGAAACATATTTCCCAGAATTTGTTTTCCTGTATTGTTCTGGGTTAGGGTTGGCATGAAAGAGACTTGTGCAAGATTTTGAAGGTAGTAGTGATGCAGCAGCCATGTTTTTAAGTTCTGCAGGTTGGCGCACGGCTCCAGGCACTGTGGCTACTCTCACATGTGGCTGCTGATCTGCTGGCTCATCTGACTGTTGACTCACAACTCCTCCACCCCCAGCCCAATCTCTTCCTTCAGCGTCTCTTTGTCTTGGGCCAAATGTGAACTTAGCACGATGGCAAATGACACCCAGTTCTCCTGAAGGTCGCCCACCACTTACAAGATTAAAACAGACGAGAGACAGACGAGTTTTAGTTTGGCTTTTTGGGTTCCAGTTGTATTCGTGGATTCTAGTAATTCCTTACAAAGCACAGTTTGTCCATGCTTTTGTCCACATTCAACTTTCCTTCTTAACTGTCACTCTAGCTGACTTATAGTAAATCCAGCTCAATACGTATGCAAAGACACAATAGCTTTGTAGAGACTCCTCCACCAGCTCCAACAATCTCATGACTCTAATCCTTATGATTAATCTCTTATTCTACATCACTCATGGTGGTTCTGCTTTTCTGACAGTACTCTGACACAACGCCTAAGAAAAAAAGTCCTAAGGAAATGATTTTCATGACAGTTGCAGATAACAAGACCCGCATCGGTGATGTGAGCGTCTTTCAGTCTGAGAACATATTAGAGGAAAGTTACTCTGGACACCTGTTTCCAAATGACATAGGAGGAGGTTTTACTTAGAATTAAATCTTCTGATCCCGACCACAGATTAAGTAACAACAATCATAGCCATTTCTTCTCTGGGATATGAGGTATGCATTTCAGCTTGGCTTCTGCAGCAGGCGGACCCTCTTATTGAGCTCTGGGGTTTTTGTTCAGCTTTTACCGTCATTTCAAACACTGTGAGTTCAAGGAGAGCACAGAAGTACTTTGCTGAATCTTCCAGCTGTAAGGGTGCAATGGTGAAGCTGATAGATTTAGCTGCTCTCTCTACATTTGTAGAATAGCGGCCTTTATTTTCATACTGCCCGGAAGAATCCTGATAAAGAAGGTAACTGATCTCTCCACTTGCAAGCTGCTTGTACCAAAAAACAGCAAAGTAGTCGGTCTCACTTGATTCACACCGACAGTTTAGGGTGACTGCCGCCCCCTCTTGCATGGATATGGCTGTCGGGTCTTGAATGACTTTCTGGGCCACACTGGATCCTGTGGGAAAATCAGGAAACAGAGCTGATGTAGGAAATAAAATATTGTAAGAATTACACTAAAGTAGGACCCAAAGACGAACCAAACGGAAATTATAATCTGCTTGCTTTTCTCCACTCCTTTCCTCCTTGAGTCCATGTGAAGTACCATGTGCCTGTGTGCCATCCTTTCATCCTTAACATTCTTACCCACAGTTGGAACCATCCCTACCAGAGAAGATGAAGGCCACGGATACCCAGAGCAGGCTGGAAAGCAGCATGTGGCACATATAGTCCTGCACAAATGTGTCTAGTTGTGCCCCAAGCTGAGAGTTCTGTGTCTCTGAGTGCCTGGCAGCACATATATACGTAGTTCCTGGGTTCTGATGCTACTCCTTCAAACAGGAAGTAGGGTTTCTTATGTTCATCGACCACATGACCTATGCACAGATGAGTAAAGAGTCTGGCTCACCCCAAACCTTTGCTTTGTCTACTTGTCTTTCTCTAGTAATTACGTTTGTCAATGAAAAGGGGCATGGAAAAAGCAATTAGTACGAAACGCCAGAGCTGAGCAGAACTGAAGATTGAACCAGCTGACATACATTGATATTTTTTAGAGGAACAACTTCGGGGGCCCAGTTAAAGTAGAATTTATTATGGGCTGTGAACCTTTCTTATAATGTACTTACTGATCGTTCATTTAGACTATACTTAACTTTTCTCCTTCCAGAATCCAATGAAAAATTTTTAAAAGCTCACAGAGCTTTCAAACTCTTCATGAAACGCTATCCTATCCAAAATAATTACTGCACCTCTTTCTTCTTCCTTACTGGGTTCTAGGACTCTGCTTAAGTTTTACCATAAATGAAGCTACTTCAAAATCAGATGATAAGAAAAATCAGTCCTTCTGACTTTGAAAATATCCTTAGTTGTTTGTGTTTTTATGAAATTATAGCAGAAATTAAACCTATTCTTTTAAAATGTGACGTTGGTTTTTATCTATTAGACTCTGAAGAGGATCGGGATCTTCAGTCTTGTCGTCTCCAGAGCAGAATTGCACTCATTCGATCATGTGTCTAGAATGGTCATGAGATCACATTTTCTGTCCCATTGGTCCAAAGTGTTCAGGCTCACTTGTTATCTGCGCCTGGGGTGTTTTTTATTATTATTCTTATTTGTAAAGTAGACTGAAGATGAGCATGCCAGCTCTGTCTGTGACACAGCACTATGATGGGCCCCTACGGAATGTATTAGCCACAGACTGCAAGCTCTTAGTGCATGTCAACACCACAAAAGTTAGTAGCTGAAGTTTTGTGTGCTGTGACATGATAATGTGGAATATAGCTGTCAATCTTCAATGAGTGGTACAGGGAATCGAGTTTATAATGAGTGGAGACACCTACTCTTCTGTGTTGTTTCACCTCTCAGTGCTGACAGGTAGCCGATGATGCCCTGCTTTGCAATTATTTGTAACCAAGCAAAAGAGACCATGAATGCCCACAGCAGCCAGGGGAGCAGCATGACCCAGGATTTCCCTCTTGTTGAAATGGTGCTGCTCTGTGTTCCTGGGAGTACTGCCTCAGCTGCACAGAGTGGCTGCCTCTGAAATGTGGATTGTGGCTGGGTCAAGTGTGAATATGTTGTGACCCCCAGGTTGGGAGATTTGGCCTATCTTAAATGTTATTTTGCCTTTCTTTTTGATTTAATGATAAGTGGTTCTCTCTGGTAAAGGATAAGCATAAAGCTTACTATTGAAGGAAGTATTGGAAGGAGATTTCCTACTTAAAACTTCCAAGTTTAGCAAATTCCTCTGTGATAAGATCTGAGGAGCTTATCTGAAACAAATGTATTGCTAAGCCTGGCTGTTGATTGCAAATATTCATTCATGTTTTGATTGTTCTATTGCCTCCAACCTGATTCTAAGGTGAAATGTGCTCAATGATCCTTGGCTCAATGATCCTTTTCTTCCTACTTACCTTTTCTTCCTACTTACCCATCAAACCATGAAAATTGGTAACTTCACAACAAACATCACTCAGATAAATATCGAAATAAACTTCTGACTTTTATACTCTCTCTAGTGTGTGTTCAAATACCAAATGGTAATAGCGGTGAAATCATTTTTATTTATAATCTAACTCTATGCTTAATTTATTAGAAGATCTAGGAAGGGAGAATCCATGGGTCCTTTAAATGCAAATATTTGGCCATGTTGTTGCCATGAGTGTATGTATATTGCTTGGTGACATACTACAATTCTCATTATAGTTATCATGAAGACAAAATCTGTCCCCAAGTGCCATTTTATCAATGAAAATCAAAACTACTAATAGTATAAATGTTCTCCCAAATAAAAATATTCTCTTTTGACTTTGGAAGAATAAAGATTCTTTTCCATTTTATCCTGAAAATTCATCTAGTGAAGGAGTTTATGTCAAATTATCAAACTGAAATAATTTAGTTTTGTTTGACCACCTCCTAAAGAAAGCTAAATGAAAAAATATTGAGTTATTCTATGGCAAACTGTCCTCAGACGTTCCTTGGTTCCTTTATAGAAATCCCCAAACTCATGTACCATATAAAACCACAGAATCACAACTGAGGTTCCCAGATCTTTCCTATTCTTTCTCCCTTCTACATCCTTGAACATGGCTATCCTCTGATGCTGACCACCATGCATTGCAACCTAGCATTATATTCTGTTTTAATCTTGAATATTTCAGCACAAAGAAAGCTACTCCAATCAGATATACCTGCTATTCCAAATTTCTTATCCAACTTTTCAATCTACTAGGAAAAAAAAGCAAAACTAAATCTGAGAACCAGGGCAATTCACATACGTATATAATTTTTAAACTATTGTTACTGTGTTATACGTTACATCCCCAGAACTTACTTATCTTATAACTGTCAGTGTGTACTTTTATATCACCTTCACCCATTTCTCCCAATCCCCAAACTCCACTTCTGGCAAAATAAAGTGAGGTTTATTTTTTTTGTCTTTATGTTCCACATTTAAGTGAGATCATACAGTATTTGTCTTTCTCTGTCTGACTTATTTCACTTAGCATAATGCCCTCAAGGTCTATCCATGTCAAAAATGTCAGCATTTCCTTCTTTTTATGGCTGAGTAATATTCCATAATATATATATTATTATAATATATATATATATGTATATATATATATATATATACATATATATATATATATCTCACATTACCTTCATTCATTCATTTGTTGATAGACATTTAGATTGATCCCATGTCTTGGCTATTATAAATAATACTACAATGAACATGGGGAGGTGCAGATATAGTTTCAAGAAACCTTCTCATGTATCTTTGGCCATTTGTATGTCTTCTTTTTAGAAAAATGTCTGTTCAGATCCTTTGCTCATTTTTTAATCAGATTTTTTTTACTGAGTTCTGAGTTCTTTATGTACTTTGAATATTTGCCCCTTACAGACATACGATTGGCAAATGTTTCCTCCCATTTCTTGGTTATATTGCTCACAAATGCATCCCACTATGCACCTTTTTTTTAATTTCGTAGTGGGAGACATATGCTTGTTAAACATGCACCTTCTATTACAAATCCTTTATGAATTTTTATTTCTAATTATCAAACTACTTTAGTGGTTATCTATCTAGATTTTCTATTTCTTCTTGAGTTACTTTTGGTAATACATATTTTTCTATTCAATTGTGCTTTTTCCTAATGGTTTTATAATTTATTGGTTCAAGGATTAGTAACTTTTTCTTAATAAATTTTACATTGCTACTGTAACTCCAGTTATGTCTGATTTTTCATCTTTCCTATGATGGTTTTTATTAGTTTTCTAACAAATTACCACCAACTTGGTAGCTTGAAACAATACACATTGATTCTTTTACAATTTTGAAGGGCAGAAGTCCAAAATCCGTTTCACAGTGATAAAATCAAGGTGCCTGCTGGTCTGTTTCCTCTGAAAGTTGCAGAGAATAATCTGTTTTCTTGCCTTTTCCAGCCTCTGGAGTCTGTCCTAACTTTTGCGTCACGTGGCCTTATCTCCCCCTGGTTCTGTCATCACATTGCCTTCTCCCCTCTGACTCTACTGCCTCCCTCTTATAAGGACCTTTCTGATTACATTGGGCCCACTTGAATAATCCAGAATAATCTTCCCAAGTCAAGATCCTTAAATAATCACATATGCAAAGTTCCTTTTGCCATATAAGATAATATATTCACATATTCCAGAGATTATGTGATGGGCATCTTTGAGAGTCATTGTTCAGTCTACTATATTAAGTATTTTCTATTATTTTGTCAAATATTGGTCTATTTTTCAGCTCATCAAAAGTAGCATTGGATTTCCCCATTTATTGCCTTGTTTTTGTTCTTGTTTAATATTTGTACTTTATTTTTTATTAAAGTATAATTATACAGTATAATAAATGGGTCATAAGTATAGAGTCAGAGGAGTTTGAAAATTGCAGACTTTTAAGCCACACCCCTTTTGAGTTATAGAATATTTCTTTCACTCCGTCCAAATCCCTGTGCCCACCCAAAAAGTTCGCAACTCACAGAGGTAAAGATTGTTCTGCAGTATTTCACGATAGATTAGTTTGCTTATTTTAGAAGTTCATATAAATCTAATGAAACAGTATGTTTTCTATCTGGAATCTTGCTAGGCATTATGTTACTGAGGTATATCCATGCTGTTATGGGTATCGGTGGTCCTGTCCGTTTTATAACTAACTAACACAACAGTGTGTGTGCATGTGTGTGTCACTTTTTGAGCTGTCATTTGTAGATATTTTCTCTAGTTTGTTCCTGTTATGAATAAAGCTGCTATGAAAATTTTAAAAAATTTTTTGTGGACATATGTTTTCATTTCCCTTGGGTAAATGCTTAGAAGTAGAATCCTTGGGTTGTATTAGATGCATGTTTAATTTTATGAGAAACTGCTAAAGTCATAGTCCAGTTTATACTCCAATTAGCAGTGTTTAGGAATCTGGTTGCCTCACCTGCTTACTTTTTATTTTGAAATAATTTTAGACTCACATAGAAGTTGCAATAACATTGCAGAATTCTCTTATATATTTCACCCAACTTTCTCCAATGATAACATCTGTGATCCAGTGATCATGGTAGAATGATCAAAACTAGGATTAATACAATGCTATTAAACTACAGATATTACTCTGATTCACTAGTTTTTACATGCACTGTTTTTGATGTATAACTCTAAGAAACTTCATCATATGTATAGTTTCACTACAATCAACATACTGTTCCATTATCCTAAAAAAACTCCCATTGCACATTTTCCCCATTCTTACAACCCTGATAAACTCCGGCAACCACTGATGGTTTTTCCATCCCTATTATTTTGTCCTTTTGAAAATGTTGTGTACATGGAATCATACATTATGCATGGAATCATAATAATCTAATAAGTGTAATCATACGTTATGTAGCCTTCTGAAATTGATTTTTTTCAGTCAGCAAAATACCCTTGAGATCCATCCAAGTTGTTGCATGTATCACTAGTCCATTCCTTTCTATTACTACATAGTATTCCACTATATTAATGCACCCTATTATATTTATCCATTCATCCAATGAAGAACATTTGGGTGGTTTCCATATTTGACCACCACAAATACAGCTGTCATGAATTTATTATAGCACCTTTATTCATTTTCTATAGTTGCTGTAACAAAGTACTACAAATTAGAAAGCTTAAATAACAAAAACTTATTGTCTCACAGTTCTGAGGGCCAGAAGTCCAAGATCAATGCATCAGAAAAGATGATTCCTTCTGAGGGTTCTGAGAAAGAATATGTTCCATTCCTCAGCTTCTGATTGTTTGGTAGCAATCTTCTGTGCTTCTTGGCTCTAGAAACATCACTCCCATCTCTGCCTTCATCTTCATGTGATATTCTCCCAGTTGTCTGTCTCTGTGTCTAAATTACCTCTTTTTATAAGGATATCAGTCATATTGTATTAGGGCCCATCCCAATAACATAATCAGAACTAATTACATTTGTAATGACCTTATTTCCAAAGAAGGTCACATTCTAAAATACTAGGGGTTAGGACTTCAACATACAAATTGGGATGGGAGAGGCACAATCCTACCCATAACAGCATCCATACGAAACTATATACAATATATTGTCTAAAATGTTCCGTTTTCAACAAAAATTAT
This sequence comes from Rhinolophus hipposideros, assembly GCF_964194185.1. Lineage (NCBI taxonomy): Eukaryota > Metazoa > Chordata > Mammalia > Chiroptera > Rhinolophidae > Rhinolophus > Rhinolophus hipposideros. The sequence continues at coordinate 29,573,426 of NC_138051.1, forward strand.
GAGACATGAAAAGAAACAGAAAGTGTGATCATTACACAGGAAAATTTTGGACAATAGAAACTGCTATGGAAAGGGTTCAGAGGTTGGACTTAGCAGAGAAAGTTTTCAATGCATCTAGTTTAAGTATGTTTCTAAAAACTAAAGGAAATCATGCTTAAAGAAGAATGTATGTTGACAGCATCTCATCAAATAGAGAATATCCATAAAGAGGTAGAAATCGTTTTTGAAAGGAACAAATGGAAGTTCTGGAGTTGGAAAGTATAATAACCAAAATGAAAAATTCACTAAAAGGGCTCAATTGTAGATCTGAGCTCCCAGAATAAGGTCTCAGTGAACTGGAAGGTAGGTTTACATAGGTTATGCAATTTGTAAAACAGAGAGAAAAAGGAATGACAAAAAATGAACACAGACATAGAGACATATGGGACATCATTAAAAACACCAACAAATGCATAATGGTAGTACCAGAAGGGGATGAGAGAGAAAGTAACAGAAAAAAATATTTGAAGAAATAATGACTGAGAACTACCTCAAATTGACAAAAAGCAATCTACGCATTTCAGAAGCTCAATAAGTCTACGTGGGATAAATTCAAACAGATTTACACTCAGACACATAGTAAAAATGTTGAAAGATAAACAGAAAATCTTGAAAGCAAAAGAGAAAAACAAATCTTTACATACAAGGTAATTCTAATAAAATTAAAAACTGAGTTCTCAACAAAAAACAATGGACCCAGACTATTTGAAGGAAAACTAAAAGAAAAAATACCATCAATTAGAAATCCTATATTTGATAAAAGAATCTTTGAAAAATTAATGTTATGAAAGACATTCCCACATAATTACAAACTGAGAGCATTTATTGCTCTCACATGTGCTTTATGAGAAATAATAAAGGAAGTTCTTTGGCTAAAAGCTAATGGCCCCAGACAGTAATCTGCATCCTCACTCACACACAAAAGTATATCATTAGAGGTAATTATTTACTTTAGGCAATTATAAAATACAGTGTAATTGCATATTTACTCTCCTTTCTTCTCTTAACTGAATTAAAGAGCAATTATATAAAATGATTTGTACGTAATTGCATTGTTGGTCCTATTACATATAGAAATGTAATGTATTTGACAATAAAAGTACAAAGGTAGTTGCAAAACTATATTGGAACAAAGAAATGATACCAGATGGAATCCACAGGAATAAATGAAGAGAACCAGAAATGGTAAACAAGAAGGTTAATACAACAAATCCCCTAAACACATACTTGTTTTCATATTTTTCTCTCATCTTCTTAAAAGACATGAAGTTATAAAGATATAAAGTAATAATTATAATAATAAGTTGGTGGTTTATAACATATATAAATGTAATATGCATAAGGATTATAGCACAAAAAGGACGAAGAGGAAATAGAACTCCATAAGGAGTAACTTTTCCATATGTAACAGCAATTAAGTTAGTAAAATTTTAAAGTACCTACTAACAAGTTAAGATGCATGTCATAAGCCCTAAAGTAACCACCAAGAAAATAATGGGGAAATGCAGTGAAAAATAATGAAAGGAATTAAAATATTACACTAAAAAAATACTCACTTGATGCTAAAGGAAAGGAACAAAAAAGACATGGGACATATGAAAACAAAACTAAAATGACAGACAAAAAGCTAACTATATCAATAATAACATTAAATGTAAATGGTTTAAACAATTCAATCGAAAAGCTGTGATTATCAAACTGTTTTAAAAACTGATCTGTAATTATATACTATCCACAGGATACACACTTTCAATTCAAACATAAAAATTGGTGAAAACTAAAAGGATGGAAAAAGATATCATGCAAACAGCAAACATGAGAGAGCTGCAGCTGCTATCATATTATTAGACAAGATAAACTTTAAACTAAAAAATGCTACTAGAGATAAAGAAGGATTTTATGATGATAAAGGTCCAACCCGTCAGAAAGATATAACAGTTATAAACATTAGGTACCTAACTAGAGCAGTAATTATTTAGGTAATTATAAAATACAGTGTAATTGTATCTTTATTCTCCTTTCGTCTCTTAACTGAATTAAAGAGCAATCATATAAAATAATTTTATGTGTATTTTGGTAAATACATGAAGCAAAAATGGACAGAATTGAAGGGAGAAATAGATATTTCAACAATAATAGTTGGAGACTTCAATATCTCACTCTCAATAAGAGAACAAGTAGGCAGAACATCAACAAGGAAGCAGAAAAGTTGAACACCATAAACCAAGTAGACCTAACAGACATCCATCCTATAGCAACAGGATACACATTCTTCTCAAGAATGGAGGGAACATTCTCCAGGATAGACCATATCCTAGGATATAAAACAAACTTTGAGAACAACAATGGGACTTAGTTGAATGGAATATACATTTTAAAGTTTTTCCAGAGATTTGTCAATATATAAACATTCAGCAATTTTTCTTTGTTTGCTGTGCTGCTCTAGTACTATGGGATATACGTACCTGCAGTTGTCTTGGGACATATTGTGGTGAGGCTGACCTGAAAATCCTGGAGACACCCACTAAGCTGGATGATTGTGTAATAACATCTTTATTGGAGTAATTTTTCTGTTCTTTTTATTCCTTTCACCTTTCACTCTTTTGGAGTCCAACATACTATGGCTTAAATATTTATATTAATTCTGTCCTCTTATCAGTTACTCTGCTAGTTCCAAGTGAGAGGTTTATAGTGCAGGAAGAGGAGTAGACTGAGAAGGAAAGGTAAAGACCAAAGTCTCCCAACTGTAAGGCCCAAAAGTATCTGTGGTTAAAACCCTACCAATGGGGGTTAGGAATATTAAGCTGTGTAAAGGCTGTGTGGTGATTTTGTGATGTGATTGTGTTTGGAGGAGGAGCTGAGCCCAGCTGAGGGTTTGTGTACAGGCTGCAGGTGCCTGGGGAACACTGTGGCTCCACAGCACAGAAATAAATGGCTGAGTCTGTGGTCTGGGAAGAGGAAATATGCAATGAGCTGCTGCTTTCTTTAGCTTCTGTCATAGCGGTTAATCTTCCATTCACCTTTGTCCCTGAAGTAATGTAAAACAGGTTGATGAGACCGCCCCCAGGATTTTGGCGAAACCACTGCACAATACTCAGAGAGGTGGAAAATTTGCACCGCAGCGTAGAACTGGCTCCCTCCTGGAGACTCAGGGCTGTGGGACTCTGCTCCACCTGCACCCCTCTCACACCTGATGAGAGACGGAGAAACAGTCACAGGCGATGGTCACTCTCACACCCACAAAACCCAGAAAAGGCCCTCATAAATTAGGAAAAGGGTAGAAAGTCTGCAAGATTCATCAGCGACATTTCCTCCCTCTCTCCTTCCCTCCCTCAATAATACTCCTTTCAGATGCCCATCTGGGACAGCCCCAACTTACAGCAAATCTGGGTGCAGAAAAGCGCCAGCACAGTGCCCAACAGCCTCTTCAAGATGCGTCGCTTTGCTGCTGGGGACAGTTTCACCCTCAGGTATATTTAACTATACCCTGCAGTGGTGAGTGGCAGGACTGGGCTCTGGAACTGTTCCTGCTCCTGCGACCAATCAGTCTCACCCTACAAACCCTGCCTGGCTGTGACAGGAAGCTCCACCCCCCAGTCTCACCCAGAAAAAGAATGTGCTGGAGAGCAGTGAGAGAGAGGGGAAACAAAGATCCTTATTCTATTACTTGAGGGACACTTTCTGATAATCCTTGATGTGCTACAGTGTGAGAAGGAAAGGGAGAAGCCTCCTCCCTGATCTATGCTAATTACAGTCTGGGGAGGATCATAGAAAGAACATCCACAGTTTTTAATCCAAATAACTTGGTTAGTGTTCTAACAAAAGGATCTTTACCAACCCATGAATTAATTCTATGAGTGTCATTCCAGTCATACAAAGTAATAAGAACAAAAATGTTATGTATTATCTACTTAATGAATTCCTATTATTGGAATATATGAAATACATGAATTGGGACTTTCCTGGAATAACCAAGACTTGTGGGAAATATTGTTTATGAAATGAACCTAATAAGACTGTACATTGTGAGAAGAAAATTAGGATCAACTTACACATTGCTTTTATGTGTTTTCCTAGCTGCTGCATAATATGTTTTGTTTTTCTAATTTTTATCTGTAAAATCGTCCTGTGGTTCAGGCTTGCAGTTCAGTCAACCTGTTTTCTAATACCTCTGTCTTCCTCTTTTCCTCCCACTGTCCCTTCTCATTACATTTCTACTTCCATATTCTCCTTTTCCCCCCTTACTTTCTCTCTCTTTCCTCTATTTGGTTTTCTAGTTACAGGAAAGAGACAGAAAGAATATTAAAGAAAAGGAGGCATTCAGTGGTTTGGAAATAATTTTGAAAGTGTGAAATGGAAGTTCATATTTCCCCTGATATCTATAAATTTTAGGCAGTAAATGTTTAGCATATTCTGAAATTTATACTTTGGAATTTTCCATCTTCCCTTTTGCTTCATATGACTCTGATCCAGGAGTCTTTTGTCATAGATAACGATAATGACATAGATCAAGATAATGATAACAATGTAAATATAGATACATGCATCACAGCTATCAACTGCTAGTACTTGAATCGAGGCATAAGGCACCGCTATTAATTGAAAAGGATATTCAGCAAGAAGCATGTTTCTTATGTGCTGATAATGATTCCATTTTTCTTCACACACAATTTTTTTACCTCTTTACTCTTACTGGTCCTCATTTACACACTCATAGAATTTCGCAAATCTTTTAATGACTATTTACACCTAGATCCCTAACAGTAGTCTTTGGTTTAAGAAAAGCCTAATTGCTTTGGCTCAGCATCAGCCCAGCCTGCCTTTCTAGGGCTCTACCTGTGGACTGACTTGAAGCTCCAAAAGTGTCCACAAGGACAGAGATTACAATAGATAGGACAATGCGACCTCACAGTGCCTTTTTATGAAAGTAAATTATTTTATATAATGAAATTTTCTGTAATGGTAGGAAAATAATCCATTTAATTCTTACCTATGAACTTATAAAAACTGAGCCCTCCAGTGTGAATTAATGCAGTTAGCCATTATATTTAAGAGTATTCTAGACCTGGGAAAATACAAACATAAATTAGACACTGTGTCTTCCTTCAGAAAGTTTGTGATATACTAGGAGAGACAAATATCTCTGTAAATGTAATAGAAGCATACCACACATACTACATGAACGACAGTAACAATTGCTTCAGGCCTATGTTACAGGACACCGTTCAATGAAGGATGTGATACTGCATGGCTTCTGTGGAGGTGACAAGAGAGGAAAATAACAAAGCCAAGAGGAGTGATCTTTGAAAGGTGACCCTTCAATTTAAATGCAAGGAACAGAAAAGATGAGCAAGTATGTGGACAGGGCCACTGGCAATACACACACACAGAACACACACACATACACACAGAACCCACACACATACTAAAGAACACAGGATGTGTCTGTCACTTGAATCTGGGCACAATGTGTAACCTTAAGCAGCTAACACCGTCCAGGCTCAAGAAAAATGCTTCTTCACATACGTTAACATTTGTCCTTGAAATTGCATTTGAATATCAGAAAAATTTGTAAGCTGTACTGCTACTGACATAGAAGGCAAACTGATTTGGAATTTGGGGGATTTGAGGGAAGAGAAAACAAAATTTAATTCACTAGACCAATCTTTATTTCTAGTCTGACATTAATATAGCTCTTCAATATTAGTGTTTGCATTGATATCATTTTCCATACTTTTACTTTTATGTCATTATATTTAAATAGGGTTTCATGGAGGCAGCACATAGACAAGTCTTTTCAAAATAAAAAAACATACAAATAATCTCTGACTTTAAGTTTATGTGTTGAGACCATTTATAATTAATGTAATATTGATATAATTAAATTTTGGGCTATCATTTTATTATTTTTTTTTTGTTTGTGCACACTGCTTTTGTTCCTCGGTATTCGATTATAATTTCTCTGTTTGCTACTTGACTATTTCTTTTTGTATTGTGTTTCCAGTGGCCTTTTAATGATTACAGAATGACTATTACCGACACATCCACAGAGTATCTAGAGTTATTATTTCAGAGTTTCAAGCAAAATTAGAAATCTTACAATTGTATATGTTGTTTTAGGCTGCCTACTTTATGTTACAATTGTAGGTGTCTTTCATCTTCAGACTTGAAAATTCAACCAGGCAATGTTATAATGATTGATTTCCACAATCATATATAATTTAAGTAAGGAAAGAAAACTAGTTTCTTGTATATTACCATATATTTATCATTTTTTGTTGCTCTTCCTTCATTCTTAAGTTCCTAATTTTCCTCTGATATCATTTTCCTTCTGCTAAAGATCTTTCTTCAGAATTTATTTTAGAGCAGCTCTTCTTACAGAAAATTCTCTCAGTTTTCTTCATTTAAGATTATCTTTAGTTTAGTATAATTTCTGTAGCAGACTTTCACTACAAGAGAATACAGAGTTGAAAAGTTGCTTTTTTTCTGTGAGTATTTTAAAATATAATGGCAGACATCATGTAGACTCTTACAGGCCATTGTAAACACTTTGTCTTCCATCATGAGAGAAATGGGAATCTATTGCAAGTATTTGAGTAGGGGAGTTACAAAATGTGGCTTATATTTTAAAGGATCTCATTGGCTGCTTGTTATAGATTGAATGTTTGAGCCCTGCCCTCCTAATTCATATGTTGAAACACCATCCTGAATTGTGATGGTATTAGGACATGAGGATTTTGGGAGTTAATTAAGATTAGATGGGGTCATGAGAGTGGAGTCCACATGAATGGGATTAGTTCTCTTTTATAACTCCCAAAAGAACTTGTTTGTTTTTTTTTTCTCCTGCTCTCTGTCACATGAAGATACAGTGAGAAATTGGCAGTCTGCAGCCTGGAGGCAGGCTCTAACAATAACCAACCATGCTGGCATCTGATATCAAACTTCTAACATCTAAAACTGTGAGAAATAACTTTCTGTTGTTTATAAGCCACCCAGTCAATGGTACTTGTTATAGCAGCCCAAACTGAGCAAGGCGCTGCTGCATTAAGAAGGGACTATAGGAGAACAAACAGGGAGACCATTAGAAGATCTTAGAGTAATTCATTTCAGAGAGGAGGATGGCGTGACCAAAGAGGTAACAGTGGAGATGGCAGCCGTGGTCAGATTATGGCTTAATTTATAAAGATAGGGCTGACTGATTTTCTTAATGGATTATATGTAAGCAGAAAAATAAGAATCAAAGATAACTCTGAGATTATTACCAGAGATACTGAGAGAATAAAGTCGCCGTCAATTGAAAAGCAAAAAGTAGTGGGAGGATCATGTTGGAGGTGAGTTCATAAAGTGAAAGATGAGAAGTTCCGTACTGGGCACATTAAATTAGAATCCTGACCCTCTAGCCCGCAGTACATCCAAGGAGAAGGAGAACATCATTACAGTTCTGTCTGTTCTGGATCTTGTCTAACATGACCCAGTAGTAAAGGAGGAACATGTTAAAGTTCCTGGTTTTTCTCAGGAGCCAAGGAATCCCTAGAGCTCTGTGCCTCACCCTGCTCATTTTCAACAAGTGATAGACCTTGCTAAAAACAGGCCAGGCTGTGTCCTTGAGTCTCTGAAAACTCAGGTGTCTCAGGTTTGTGTTCAGCTCCCCCTGCAGTCTCAGGCACTGTGTCACTCACAGCACAGAAGTACACACCCGAGTCGCTCCAATGGGCTGATGATTTCCTCAGGTGGAAGGTGCTTTCACTTTTCTTAAATTCAGCCTGGAAATCCTTGATGCCATTAACCAGGGTATTCCCTGCTAAGTTCTTGATAAGAAGCTGGAGGTTTTGACTGGGGTATTGGACGTACCAGAAGAGATAAACAGATCCACCATAGGTAGAGGTATAGTTGCACCTCAGCTCCAGAGACGTTCCTTCAGAGACAGTGATGTGACCATCAGGCTGGCTCACTGACTGGGCTCTGCTTCCTCCTGCAACATCAACGTGGAGTTAGTGAGACTAGGACAGATCTACATCTAATGAGACTGTGTCTCTGGTCAGATTCCAGTCAAAGCCATGTTCCTTCCATGGAGGCAGAAACATGCAATACAATATTACTTACTCACTGTGAAGAGCATTCCAAACATCAGAAGGGTCACTGAGAACATGCCTAGGCAGTGAGAGAGCTGAGTTATATTCTGGACGATCTCCCCTGAGAAGCAGGAAGGAACGTGACCAAGTATGCTGAGTTTTTTTAAATGGGAATATCTGAGATTCAAGAGATCCTGCTTAGGCAAGTTCTAGAGGCTGTTAGTAAACGATGATTCCTTGCCAATGACTGCTCCTGGGGTTGAGTCTGCTCAGAATGTGCACCTCAGTGAGCTTTGAGGTCAAGTCTTTCATAGGAGGGAGTAAAACTTAATAACTGAGGCATTTCCAGTTTATGCAACATCGCCCTCTGGCGATCAAATATAGAAACAGATATTGGTACCTAGGTTTTTGAACAAAATCCATTCCAAAAGTTCTTTCGAGTTCTGAAACGTTCAAAAACTGAAGCACGGTTTCCAAGAGAAAGTAAGCAAAATCGATTAATCCATTACAAACCTTTAAACTCAACCCCTGAAATAGCTATTTAGCATGAATTTTACTATCTAATCATATCATAGATCCATAAAATGATACACAATGAAAGTAATAAATACAATATACTGTACTGTAAAAGCAATAATAAACACAATGTAAAAACAGTACTGTGGATGATAAAAATGAAATGCAATTTTTTCTTACCTCAGTGATGATAGTCATGGTGTGGATGGGGGTCCCCTCAATAATCCCAATAGGTGACTGTTCTTCAGCTGCTCTGTGGTCCTCTTACAGAATCGCAATAGGTGACTGTTGTTCAGGTGCTCTGTAGCCCTCTTCCATAATCACTGTAGATGACTCCTCTCCTGCCATTCCTTCCCTTGGTTTTTAAACCACTGACACCTGGTTTAGACTCACTGGATCTTTTCCTCACAAAAAATTTTTTAATTGACGTTTGCTTTTATCGATGTTCTAAAATTTGACTAAAGTGGGACATAGCATTATCATTGAAAGTGTGAGTGGCATGACTTACAGCAGCTTTATCAGGGTGATATTTTTCAACAAAAATTTGCACTTGAACTCTTTTTGCACTCATTTCTTTGATCAGTGCAGTAGAAACACTTTCTCTTCCCTCCTCCTCCAAAGACAATTCCTCAGTTGCCGCCTGTTGCTGCTCCATCAGAATGTTTTATTGAAGTTCTTCTGTGGTGACTTCAGCCCTGTGGTCCTCCACTAACTCCTCCACATCATCACTGCTCACTTCCAAGCCCATGGACTTTCCCAGAGACACAACATCCTCAACAATAGGAGCGTCCTCTTCAACATCCTCAAATACACGTTCAGGGACAGTGTCTGGCCACAATTTCTTCCATGCTGACTTCATTGTTCTGTGAGACGCATCCCTCCATGCTTTGTCTATGAGATGTAAGCAATGCAGGATATTAAAATGATTCTTGCAGAACTCTCTGAGGGGTGGCTCTGTGTCCAAGGTCACCTCAAAGCACATTTGGAACAGTGCTTTGGTGTAAAGCTTCTTAAAATTAGATATGACCTGCTGGTCCATGGGCTGAATGAGAGGAGTTATGTTGGGGGCAAAAACTTTACATTGATAAAACTGAACTCTTCCATCAACTCGTCCTCCAAGCCTGGGAGGCAGTTGGAGCATTATCCATAACAAGCAGGAAGTTCATTTGGAAGATTTTTGTCGTGGAGGTATCTTTTTTCACTTGGCCCGAACACCTCATGAACCCACTCAACACAAAACTGCCTGGTTACCCAAGCTTTGCTGTTTGCCCTCCACCTCACATACAACTTGTTTTTTATGACATCGTTTTTCTTAAATACCCTATAAATAAAACATCAGAATGTTTTATTGAAGTTCTTCTGTGGTGACTTCAGTCCTGTGGTCCTCCACTAACTCCTCCACATCATCACTGCTCACTTCCAAGCTCTGGGGTTCTCAGAATGGTAGACTAGCAAAGGCGTCAACTTAAAATCCCCACTTGCATTCCCACAAAATAAAAGGGTTAGCCTGTCTTTCATGGGCTTGCGTCCTGGCAATGACTTCTCCTCCTTTGTTCTATAGATCCTCTTTGGCATTTTTTTCCTAAAAGAGGCCTGTGTCCCCACAGTTGAAAGCTTGTTGGGGAAGGAAACCCTCTGCCTCTACATAATCTTTAAAATCCAAAGCAAATTGGTCGGCGTCTTCTTTGTTGGCACTGGCAGCTTCACCACGTCTCACCACATGGTGTATGCCACTTCTCCTCTGAAACTTTTCAAACCACCCTGTACTTGCCTTAAAAATGGCACTCTCAGCACTTGTCCAGGGGTGTTTTTGATGAGGTCAGCATGCAAATGTAAAGCTTTTCCTCAAATTATGCTCTCAGAAATGCTGTCAGCGGCAAACTGTTTTTCATTTCTCCATGTGAAAAGCAATTTTTCCACTTCTTCAATTGTCTGTATTCTTTGTCTTGTAAGTGTTTTAACACCTCTTGCAACACTGGCTCCTTTAATGGCTTCTTTATTTTTAAGATGGTACAAATTGTAGATTTGGCAATACCAGAGTGCATTGCCAGATCACATACACGGACACCTCTTTCATGTTTGGAAATAATTCCCTTCTTCACCTCTATTGTTGTTCTATTTATGATTCTCTAACCTTTGCAGCTTTTATCCATTTCTCCCAGCAAGGGGTGATTGGCAGATGGCTCCTGAGATGAGATGAGCACAGATTGATTGCACACAGTCACCAAATCAGCCCAAATATCACCTCCGTGTTGCGCGGTGCTCAGGACTCAACAGCTGACAGCTAGGCCTCAGGATATTGCATTCAGAAGCCACGTGACATGTTCAACTTCTGAGGCATTTCCAAAATTTAAGCATTTACTTTCGATTTACAGCGTTAGTAAACCGAAGTGTTCATCAATGGAGACATTGGAAAACTGAGGTACTTAAGGTTTCATATGCTCCATCTCCATCCTATTCCAATCTAGCTGGAATTTCTTAGCATCATAATCTATAAGAGTGTTCCTCAGAGAATATTTTAATTTTATGAATTAAGTGACATTGTTTGATCCCACGAAATAAATTGTATTATCATCATCATTTTATAAATGAGGAAACTGAAGCATAGAAGGAAAGATGTAATTTATCCAAGATCACAGTAAGTGACAACAGGAACTTGTCCATTAGTGTGATTCAAGAATTCACATTATTAACCACTGATAATTTAGCACTATTTCCCTGTCGAGTAGATATTACCCTCACTTAACAGAAAGGTAATCAAGTTTATATGAAGATAAATACTTTGTCCAAGGACACACAAGAATTAAAACCTAATTCTGTTAGACTCCAAACACGGATCCCCATGTTATCTGTGATTATGTAATAATATTTAGAAGTAGATGTAATTCCACTGAGACAAATATTTAGGGTAAAACTCAGAAGAGAATAAAAACTAAAAAAATCCTTAAGGAACCCAACACTGGAGGTAAGGCAGTAAAGAAGGTATCAAAGAAACTTGAAATGTAGTCCAGAGAATTAAGTAGCAAATCGGAAATAACTTGGGTCCTGAAAGAGAAGGGAAAGGTGTTTTAAGAAGAAAGGCTTGTCCAACAGAGCAAATGCTGAAGAAATATACAGTCAGATGATCACTAAAAAGATTGATTTTTAGGAGCAGAAAGATCATGATTTGGGTCTTCTCAGCAGATGCTAAACTGCAGTGGTATAAGACATGAAGATGAGACAAGGAAGAACAAAATTTGGATATAATGATCTCATTCCAGAGGTGAAACCTAAAGGGAAGGAAAGAGACTTGGTTTTAACTAGACAAGGACATTGAAGAGGGAATAGTAGGGTTTTTAAAGGTTGGGATATATTTACCTGCTTTGGGAAGGATCTATAAGCAGTGAATCAAAGTCCTGAGTAGATACGTAAGATTGGAGTATGCACCACAGGTAGAAGGACCAAGTTTGGTAGGAGAAGGAACAGTTATTTCCACTTTATTGGAATGAAAAAGGAAAGAATTGGTTTAGATTTCGATAACTATTCAGGGTGTGAAGGCTGAAAGTTGCAACATCTATTAATTTGTAATGGAGTCTTTTTTGTTCTGTTATCATAAATAAGAGAAATTAAGTGCCTACCAGGAGAACGAATGGAGGAGATTCTGTGCAGAAATTCTGAGAAGCGTGAGACATTTTGAAATGATCCCTGTAGGAAATGACAATGGGAGATGATTATAGAGAAAAAGAATACACTCTTAGCAACACTGTTGTTCTAGTTAGTGTTAAAAATGCCAACAACTTTCAGGGACACCAGTCTGATTATCTGGTACTCTGCTTATTAGACAAGGTATACATTATAAGAAGGCAGATATTGACTGAGAATTAATAAGATCACTGATATGACACAGAATTGGGGCCAGAACAATGAGGTCAATGATTAGAGACTGACTGAAGTAATGGGCCATGGAGTTTAAGTGTTACAGACAAAAATAAAAAACAAAAAGCCTACGAGATGTAAGACGACAATAAAGGGGCAAAGAGGCTAAATGGTCAAATATAGTCAAAGAACAAGTGCAGCAGAAGTAACTGTGTGGGACTTTAAGGATGAGAATTTTTAAACAGTATGTAAGATTTCAGACGTAGAGCAACATCTAACTGGAAAATTATCGTCAGATCTTCCCAGATGTGGCCATGGGTGTTAATCTGTAAAGTGGATTCTAATTAATAGTCTTTAAAGTTGATGACTTTAGGTTTCTTTCTAAATTGTCCATGTGGACATTTAAGTCATGCAGTATTTAAGAGCTGTGTTAAACTCTTCAATATATAAGGGAGAGTGATTGTTGTTTTATAGAGACGATAGTGACAAAAGGGGTAGGAAGAAGTCAGGATGAAACTCATGGGCCTCAAAGGTGCAAAGACAATAAATAGTCTGGGTTCTTAGGGGCTGGGAGGTGAAGAGAATGATGTCTCTATCTCTAAATCTGAAATGACGTGTTGAATATGATGGAGATTAAGGAGCAAACACAAGAGAAAGAAACTGTATTCCAAACTGACTCAGGTGCCAGTTTAAGGCATGTGGAAGGAATTTTCACAGAGGGTATTGAATGTTTGTTTAGAATAGGATGGAGATTTAGAGACCAAAGTGGAAAGATTTCCTTGAGAAGATCAGAGGCAGTTAGGTCAGTTTAGAAAATAAGAGTCAAATTCCTTCTACTCTAGAGTCATTCTACTCTAGAAGGAAACTCACAGATAGGACTGAATATGCTTCCAAAGGTCCAGTACAGAGGAGCGTGGCCACAGTAAAATTAGTTAATGCTCAAGTCTCTTTGCAGGTGTCATAAGTCAGTAAGTTCTGGCTATCCAGATGGATTCAGCTCTCATACACTACATTACATTACATTACAATATTACATTACATTACATTAAAAAGTCTCCATGTGCTTCTATTTATAGATAGAAGCTTGTGGATAGAAAAAAGGTTCTATGGAAAGGAACCTCACAGAGTGATCTGATCCTAAATTCCTAACTGTGCAGGTCATGGTGAGTGCTCATGCCCTGGACATATAACTTCTTCAGTAAAAGACATCTATGCCTTTAGCAAGCCCTGTCCATTGTTCTTCTATATCTAGGTTAATACATATTGATATAAGAATAACCACCCTCAAGAGAGCACATCATCTTGTTAACTATCCTGAAATCCGATCCCATCCCTGCTTTTTCCCATCTTCATGTAATCTTCCTTAATTCCAAATGCATAAAAGAAGCTGGAAACTGCCATTTCTTGAGGCACTTGTTTCAGTCTATTGAGATCTTGCTTCCAGTCATATCCTCTTTTGCTCAAATAAATTCGTATCAAATCAAATATATGGTGATGGAAGGAGAACTGACTCTGGGTGGTGAACACACAATGGGATTTATAGATGATGTAATACAGAATTGTACACCTGAAATCTATGTAAATTTACTAACAATTGTCACCCCAATAAAATTAATTTAATAAAAAAAAAAATTCGTATCAAATAATTAATGGTGAAAGCTGAAGGCCTTTGCTCTACGTTCAGGAACATGACAAGGTTGTCCCCTATCACCTCTGCTTTTCAACATAGTGTTGGAAGTCCTTGCCAGAGCAATCAGGCAAGAGAAAGAAATAAAAGGCATCCAAATTGGGAATGAAGAAGTTAAATTGTCACTCTTTGCAGATGACATGATGCTATATATAGAAAACCCTAAAGACTCCACCAAAAAGCTATTAGAAACAATCAATGAATACAGTAAAGTGGCTGGCTACAAAATCAACGTACAAAAGTCCATTGCTTTCCTATATACCAACAATGAAATCTCAGAAAAAGAAATAGAAAAAACAATTCCTTTTGCAATTGCAGCAAAAAAGAATAAAATACCTAGGAATAAACTTAACCAAGTATGTGAAGGATTTATATGCTGAAAACTATAAGACATTTTTGAAAGAAATTGAAGAAGACACAAAGAAATGGAAAGACATTCTGTGCTCATGGATTGGAAGAATCAACATAGTTAAAATGGCCATATTACCCAAAGCCATATACAGATTTAATGCAATCCCCATCAAAATCCCAATGGCATTTTTTAAAGAAATAGAACAAAAAATCATCAGATTTGTTTGGAACTACAGAAGATCCGGAATAGCCAAAGCAATATTTAAAAAAAAGAACAATACTGGAGGTATCACACTCCCTAATTTTTGCTTGTACTACAGGGCTACAATCATCAAAACAGCTTGGTATTGGCGGAAAAACAGACACATAGACCAATGGAATAGAATTGAGAGCCCAGAAATAAAACCACATAAATATGGACAGATAATTTTTGACAAAGAAGCTAAAAACATACAATGGAGGAAAGACAGCCTCTTCATAAATGGTGCTGGCAGAATTGGATAGCCACGTGCAAAAGAATGAAACTGGACTGCTATCTGTCACCATGTACCAAAATTAATTCAAAATGGATCAAAGACTTAAGCATAAGACCTGACACAATGAACTGCATAGAAAAAAACATAGGTACTAAACTTATGGACCTTGGGTTCAAAGAGCATTTTATGAATTTGACTCCAAAGGCAATGGAAGTAAAAACTAAAATAAACGAATGGGATTATAAGAAACTGAAAAGCTTCTGCACAGCAAAAGAAACTATTGACAAAATAATGAGGCAACCAACTGAATGGGAGAAGATTTTTGCAAACAGTGCCTCTGATAAGGGGCTAATATCCAAACTATACAAGGAACTCATGAAACTCAACAACAAAAAAGCAAACAACCCAATTGAAAAATGGACAGAGGACCTGAAGAGACATTTCTCCAAAGAGGATATACAAATGGCAAATAGACATATGAAAAAATGCTCTACATCGCTAATCATCAGAGAAATGCAAACGAAAACCACAATGAGGTATTACCTCACCCCAGTCAGAATGGCTTTCATCAACAAAACAAATAGTAACAAGTGTTGGAGAGGCTGTGGAGAAACAGGAACTCTCATACACTGTTGGTGGGAATGCAGACTGGTGCAGCCGCTATGGAAGGCAGTGTGGAGGTTCCTCAAAAAATTACGAATAGAATTACCATATGACCCAGCAATCTCTCTCCTGGGTATCTACTCAAAAAATCTGAAAACATTTCTCTATAAAGACACGTGTACTCCAATGTTCATTGCAGCCTTGTTTACGGTGGCCAAGACATGGAAACAACCAAAATGTCCTTTGATAGATGAATGGATAAAGAAGTTGTGATATATATACACAATGGAATACTATTCGGCGTTAAGGAAAGATGATATAGGAACATTTGTGACAACATGGATGGATCTTGAGAGTATAATGCTAAGTGAAGTAAGTCAGACAGAAAAAGCAGAGAACCCTATGATTTCACTGATATGTGGTATATAAACCAAAAACAACAAAAGAAAAGGACAAACAAATGAGAAAGAAAAACTCATAGACACAGACAATAATTTAGTGGTTACCAGAGGGTAAGGGGGTCGGGGGTGGGTGATGAGGGTAAGGGGGATCAAATATATGGTGATGGAAGGAGAATTGACTCTGGGTGGTGAACACACAATGGGATTTATAGATGATGTAATACAGAATTGTACACCTGAAATCTATGTAAATTTACTAACAATTGTCACCCCAATAAATTTAATTTTAAAAAAAAAAGGAAAAAAAATATAAATTGGAAAAAAAAATTTTTTCTTTACAGGTTTGTACATTTCTGATGTTGACAAGGTCTGGAAAAGAGTATTGCTCCCTCACATCCAAAGCCCAGGTGCAGAAGGCACATTTGGAGCAGCATTCCTCAAGACCTGGGATCACTGCACTCATTGCTTATAAATAATTGCCTGGGTCTCCGCAATGGAGGCTGTAATGTGCTGGAAGACTGTGCAATGTTTATTTAGATTGACTGTGAATCTTCTTTCTTGCTTCTCTGACTATTGAGAATTTAAGTATCTGACCCTTGTGCTTTCTTTCTGAGCATCATTCCTCTCTTCTCTTCTCTTGCTTCCTTATCTGATATGGCACCTAAAGATGATCTTCCAAAGATGTTTTAGAAATGCCATCAATCAGCACATTCCTCTCTCTCTTCCATTCCATCAACCTGCCTAATTCAAAGGCTAGATGAACACCATACCCACTGTTAGGCATGGGTGGAGGAATGAGTCACGATAGGCCAAGATTGGTCTTCTGGAATTTATTCGGTGAGTTTGAGCTGTGGGAGGTCAGGCTAGAGCAGAGGGAAAAGATCATAACCTCCCCAAGCAAAGAGGGGTATGGAGTTTTATAGTTAACTCAGGCTGTTCCCCCTTCAATGACAAAGGGTTTCAGGGCACAGCCAAGACCTCCAGCTCCACACCCTGGCCCCAGGTCACTGTCCAGACCTCCTAGGCCCACTGATCATAGGCGCCTAGGACATAAAGCAAGACAGGATCAAGACAAGATGGCTCTAAGATAAGGTTCTACTCCTGACCTAAACATGGTTTAACACCTGTTATCACAGCACATTGGCACCGTGCACTAGATTCTGGGGTAATGTTAGTTATGGAAACGATGGTGGCCAACAAATCTTATTGACCACATACTATGCCACAGGCAGTGGGAACCCTTAATGTTTACACTACGACAAGTACTGCTCATCCCCCACAAATAGTGCATTTACTTCTTCATTCCTACCTTCAGAATCCTGATGTTCTTTTAGTTGGCAATGTTCTTAGATAAAAATACACGCCTTCCCCAGACTTTTGCGGGCTGGAGCCACCATGTACTCTGGTGATAGATATTATCAGTGCAGATGCGCTCACTCTCAGCTCATCCCCTGTGGTGTGGGGGCTGCTCTTCAAATGGGATCTTGTTTCCATTTCCGAGCTCAGAGGACCAGAAGGAGCTACTGCATCAATGAAGTCACCTACAATGCCCGGAGTATTGTTTGCCATGAATAGAAACAATTTCGATGAATTATTACATCTTTATATAATTAATAAAGATATAATGTCCTAAGCAATTCATCATCCTTTTCTATCAACAAACTTTTCTACTTCTAATAATTCATATGTCAATAGCTAGGCTCCTTGATACTACATGTCAAAGGTCAAAAGTTCTACATTTGTATCCCCAACAGAGGAGAAAGACATTTCTCGTCTTCGGCATTTCAAAAGAGGGCCAGAGTTTAGACACATCTGAAGTCATGTCTGTTTTAACAAATGTGTGCTTGGTCAAATATTTCAGGCACAAAAAAGAAAAACTGGAATAAAAACACCCGAAACCTCGATTTTACTTCACCTGTAGTCTTATAATTAATATGAGGCTATTGTGTAATTTAAAACTTTTTATTGGAGTATAATATACATAAAAGAAAGTATAAATACAAGTATACAGCTTGATAAATTTTCAGAACATTGGCACACCGTGATAACCAGTATCTAGATCAAGAAACAGAACGTCACCAACACTTCAGAGCTCCCTTCATGATCTTTACGATTCTGTTCCATAGGCAGCACTATTCTGACTTCCAACAGTATAGATTAGTTGTGTCTGCTGTTGTACTTTATAGAAATGGCATGTTCATTGGCCATTTGAATATCTTCTTTTGCAAACTACCTGCTTAAGACTTTTGCCTTTTCTCTCAGTTTGCTTGTCTTCTTGATATGGAGATCTTTCTGTTTCTAATCAAAATGAGCCCAATGACAATATTTGCTGTTGCCACGCAGCAGAGTACCTGTCCTTCTCCTTGTACCTGCCCCTAAAGAAAGGAGAGTCTTTGAGACAGATCCTTTCAGGGACTTTGCTTCACCTTTGTGCTTGCACCTTATGTCTCCCTGTTTGGCCCCAAAGGATGGCTGTTCAGCCAATAACGAGTAAGATTCCCCATGAGGGGGGTATGGGGGGGGTGAAACTCAAGCCAGGCACAGTCGAGTGGGGACCAACAGGAGAACCCATGGGGTTCATGGAGGTGGGCACATCCATCCCCTCCCCCCCCCCCAAGGAGAGCCTCTGCCTCTGTGGCTGCATTCCTTCCCACAACCTGCAAGGGAAGTGATTCAATCATGTGCTCTCCATCTATTCATATGCATAAAGGTTTTGTCCCTTGGGGAACTATATACATCCTGAGACTTATGGTTCAGCTGCCTGCAGGCAAGAGTGATTGGCTTGAATCAGTTTCCTATTATGTATAGGATTCACAGATCTTGACATTGACAAGCTTTATCTCCTTTACTTCCTCACCTAACTAATAAAAGCTAATGGGTAGGCCTGATGAAGTGCTGCAGGATCCTTGGACTCTATTCAAGGCTACTGTCATTTCTTAACCCTGCACCGCCCTCCTTGCTCCCCACAACCCTCCTGGCACAGGACTCGACAGTTTGCTCCAAATATCTTCTATTTACTGGGTATCCTTTTAACACTTGAAATAACTTAACTTTCAATGGAATTTTAATATAGTCCAATTGTGATGCTTAGATTTTTTTTGTATTCTGTTTAAGAAATATTCACTTAACAGAAAGTAATGAAAAAGTTCTATGTTTTCTTCTGTACACTTTATATTCTTCATTTTATCCTGATGTTCAGATTTACTCTATCTGATCTGCTATTTACATGTGATGTAAAGACCAAGATACATTTTTCCATATGACAAATTATTAAACGCCATTTATTGAAAAGAAAACATTTTACCCTTAACAAATAGTACAAATATTTTCCAATTTTTATTCTTTCAGTATTTATTTTATCACCTATTTCCATCTGCTCATTTCATTCTTCTCTTTCATTTCAGTGTTTCTCTATTTTTAGATTTTTGCTTCATGTTTTACAGCCACCATTTGCTTATTACATTCATGATGCAATTTTTTTAAACTTTTGTCTAATTACTAAAGTAAATTATTTTCCAAAAGTTTCTCTTCCTCTTTGTACTCAGGATATTTCCTTTCTCATGTTCACATGTGTATACCCTTATTTTGTTTCTTACAATATTCTTATGTCTTAACTACTTGTGGTGGCAAGTTAATTTGAAAATCATTCAGGGTGTTGCAAATCATTTTTCTTCATAGATTAATATGATCATGTGCTTATTCTTTTTTAGCCTGTTAATACGGTGTATTCCATCGATTTCACATATTTAAGCTGCCTTGCATGCCTGAAAAAGAATCTATTTGTGTTTCTTGTATTATTCTTTGTATATATTGATAAATTCTACCTGCTAATATTTAAGAAATTTTGTCTCTATTTCACGAGGGAAATTTCCATGTAGTTTTCTTTTTTCTATGGTCTTTGATTTTTGTGTCAGGGCAATACGAGCTTGGTTAAATGAGTTAGAAATTATTTTCATCTTTGTATTTTCTGGAAGCAATTGTGAAGAATTCATGCTAATTCTTCAAATGTTTGGTACAATTTTCCAAAGAAATCATCTGAGCCTGGAGATTATTTCCATTAAAATTTAAATTTCTTCATAGACATTGTGATTTCAGATTTCTCTGACTCCTGCTCTGAGGAGAGATAAGGAGGAGCTGCTCCTGGAGCCCCACAGCAAGGTTTGGGGACAGGCTGCAGGTGTTTTGAGAACACTGTGCCTCTGTGCAGAAATAGGTTCCTTCATCTGCAGTCTGGGCCCCTATGATATGCAGAGAGCTGTCCTTTCTAGTCTCACCAAATCGGGCTCTCAGTCTTTCCTGCTCCAACACGTCTCCAGATTTGACCAGCATCATCAAGAGAACAGGACTTCCCCCAGGGCTTTGCTTATACCACTGTATGCCGTTAAGAGTGGTTGAGGAATTGCAGTATGACGTGAAGTTCTCTCCTTCTTGTAGGAGCAGGAACTGAGGATATTGCTTTAGTTCTTGTCCATTCACTTCTGTTCAGGAATAAAGTAAAAGGAGGCATCTGAAAAAGTCTGGTTAGGTCTCTATTCTCTGAGCTAAAATGGTCTCTCTATTATTATTATTATTCTTTTTTTCATGTTTCCCTTCCGAACCCCTTTTATCTTCCTTCTTTTTCATGTTTTTCTCCCCCAATTTTTTCCTCTCAATCAGAAAATCTCATTCCTGCCTATGCCACTATTCTGAATTCTCTGGAAGCATTCAGAAAATCTGAAACTCACGTGACACGTGCATCCATAAGAACAACACTGGTACTGTGAGTGGCATCTCCCTCTTCTTCCTCTTCAGAGTTGCTAAATCTGACTGCTGCTAAGTGGGTTTTCTTTGTACAAGCTTCTTCTCGACCCAAAGAAATATGTTCTATCACTGTCTTTTGGAAAGAAGGGGGAAAGGTGTGACTGCAATTTGAGACAACCAATCAGATTTCGCACTATTTTACTCACCCACCTTCAGAGGAGGGTCTATGTTTGCAGATGCTGCCCCCCGGAGACGGGACTGAAAAATAGCTGATTTTATATCCTATTCCTTATACACAGCTTTCTAATTCAAGTGATATATACATATATATTTGTCAAGGTTAGAAAAAAAGAATTTACTGATTTCGTTGGGGGGGCGGGTAATTTGTCTTTTAAAAAACGGATTGTGTGATTTAAAACTAGGGCATCAAAATGAAATAAAAAGTTTCATTTGTCATTTCCAGTTTCATCCAGAGTCATGTAGTGTGTGTCGGTGCTTGTGCTAACGGAACATATTAAGTCACAGGCATTTTGAAAAATGTGGAAAAGACTCGTAATTTATTTTTTAAATTATTTTTAAATCTACCTGTTTCTCTGTTCTCAGACAGACTACCTTGGTTGTAAGTTATCCAATGTAGAGCTCATATATAATGTCTCACTCTGTTACTTTTTCACATATCAGGGATTTAAAAAATCAATATAATTTGAAAAGAAATCTAATCGATCAGATATTAATTTCTCTAAGAAAGCTTCCTTAAAACAAAATACTGGATAGAATAGCTTTCTCTGGTTCCACAGAAATTGAGTCTCACTTTGCACAGCACTTACCACCCTGTATTATGACGACCTGCTAATTGTCTCTGTTGGCCACCTGTACCTTAAAGGTATAAACTAAATCATGCTTAAGAACTGTGCTGTCCAGTATGGTAGCTATTAGTCACATGAGGCTATTTAAATTTAATTCAAATTCAATAGGAATTTTAATTTAGTATCTCATTTACACTGGCCACATTTCAAGTGCTCAATACCCAAATATGGCTACTGGTTATTGGACAGTGCAGAATGGAACATTTCCACTACCTCGGAAAGTTTTATCGAACAGCGCTCCTCTAAAATGTAGCATCGATGAAAACAAGGAGTTTGTTCTGTTGTGTTTGCTGATGTGTCACAAGTAATGCCCCTGACATGTGGTACAAACTCAATAAATTTTGTCTAGTTCTTATCATCATGTTCCCAGAAATTCTCTAAACCTGGTAAATAATGGACACTTAAACACTTGATGAAATATTTCAAGATATGTGTGTTTGCACATAAAGTATATGAGAGTTTAAACTTAAAATATTCCAAAACCCAATTTAAATACACCCTTCCATGAGTGTAAAGAAACAAAGGGTGTTTGTAGCTATTTATAAATGTTACTTTTGGGAGTCTGCAATAATTTCCTGGTCTACCATAACAAATTACCACTAATTTGATGGCTCAAAACAACAAAACTTTATACTTACAATGCTGGAGGTCAGAGGTCAGAACTCAAAGTGTCAGCAGGCCACACTCCCTCTGAGTACCCTAGGGGAGAGTCTTTCCTTGCCTCTTCCAGCTTCTGGTGTGTCCAGGTGTTCCTTGGCTTGTGGCTACATAAGTCCAATCAATCTCTACCTCCATTGAGAAGGTCTCACAAGACCCTGTCATCTGTGTGTCTTTGAAAAGGATACTTCTCATTGGATTTAGGGCCCACCTGGATAATACAAGATGATTTTATCTGAATATGCTTAACTTAATTCCATTTGCAAAGTCTCTGTCCAAATAAATTTGCATACACAGTTTCCATGGAATAAGGTGGACATACATTTTGAGGTCCCAGCATTCAACCCAGTGTAGGAACTCTAATGTCTTTGAAGTGTTGCCATATAATGTATTCCACAGGTTAAGGGTTTACTTGACTTGATGGCCCCCTCAACTACCTACCTCGCCCCACCCCCACCCTATAAGTCAGATGCAAGCCCAACCCCATGTTGTTACCTGTACTTCTGACTAAATATATCAGCGGTTCCCAAGACCCCATCCTCAGGTTTCATTAATTTGCTAGAGTGGTTCACAGAACTCAGAGAAACATTTTACTGATAAGATTATCAGTTTATTATAAGAAAATATAACTCAGGAAGAGCCAGATGGAACACATGCATAGATCAAAGTGGGGAAAGGGTGTGAGCTTCCATGTCCTTTCCAGGCATCACACTCCCCAAACCTCCACATGTTCACCACCTGGAAGTTCTCTGAACATGTTATTGAGCCAGAGTTCGTATGCCCGATGATTCGAAATGCTGAAACTGAAAACGTCAGAGATTGGAATGAGGAAAGATTTATTGATCAATAAAGTGCCTACCAAGAACATGGGAGACCTAAAGGTGACTGAAATTATCTTGCTCGCTGGACCAGGCCAAGGGTTTTTAATGGGATAATGGAAACCGGTTTGAGGAAGTGCTGGTGGAGCAAGTTTGAATTAGAGGACTTTGGAATAATTTGGCTATTTATGGTAAAGAAGTGTCAACACCAGATCTTCCTGGACAATGGACCCTTGACTTCTGAAAGGGTTCCATTGTTCAAGTTCTAATTTTGTCCTGGTCTTTTGGTTCTGTGGGGGGGGGGGGTATAGTGTGGGAGAACTTTGGTTCTGGGTGTAGCTAGATGTCAAGGTTCTGTTCTCTGACCATACTTCAGCTGTATGACTTGCAGTTTTGATCTGTTTTCTCAGCAAACTCAGTATCTCACTTAACAGGATAGGACCATTCTGAGCTTATTCTAGAGTTACAAACGCTGTTTTGGAGGGCAGTTATGGAGGGTACAGAAGATAGGCATGATTGATTAAATCATCGTCCTTTGCAATTAAACTCAATATCCAGTCCATTTCCCTTCCTTGGGGGTGGAGGGGTTGAAAGTTCCTAACCTCCAATCACGTGACTGAGGCTTCTGGCAACAAGCCCTCATCCTCAGGTTACCTAAGGACTTTCCAAAAGTCACCTCATTAATATACAAAAGTTACCTTTATTGCTCTTCTCACAGGAAATTCAAGGGGTTTTAGGAGCTGTGAACCAGGAGCCTTGGAAGAAGACCAAATTTTAATGAGAAACATGTTTTGGTCATTTGATAATCAAGCATATATTTTTCTTAAAATCACAACATCACAGGAGGCCATTGCAATCATCCAAGTGAAAGGTGTTCAATGGTTGAATTAGGAAAGCAGCAATCATGGAGTACAGCAATAAGGAAATAGATATGAGTGCTCTTTGAGAGGTAAAAATGACAGGACTTTGAAAATTATTGAACGTGTGTTGTGCTTCAATAGCATCCTGGTACCCTTCTGTCATAAGGACTGTGTTTATTCAACTAGCTCTAGTGCTAGTAGTGGCCAAAGATGCTTCCCATGCTCCAAACTTTCTATGTCCCATGCCCTTGTGTGCCCCTTCCACACTGAAACTGGGTTGGCACCATCACTAACTTTACTAAAGAGAATGTCTAAGAAGTTACATGTGGCAATTCTGAGACTAAACGTTAAGATAGCCTGGCAGCTTCCATTTTTATGATTTGGAAGTTTTGAGCCACCAAGTAAGATGTACAGCTTCCCTTCTAGAGAGATCACAAGCAGAGGCCATGTGGGAAGGAACAGACCCTGAGAATACCTCAGGGGGAGGTGAGCCCAGCCATCTCAGTGTGCCAGCTGAGCCCAGACTTCCAGATATTCCCACTGAGGCTCCAGATATTTGAGCTTTTGGGGTATTTCAGTCCAGTTGAGCCACCAGACATCACATGGAGCAGAAATATCATGAGACAGTAAAGTGGCAGTTCTTTGAAACCATTAAGTTTTGTGGTGGTTTGTCATGCAGCAAACCACAATGACACTGAAATCGTTAGAAGATGAGTCTTATTGAGGATTGGCGAGAAATTCGCAAGAATAAAATTGTGTATTTCCCCCTGTCTGTTCCTAATAACTCCACCTGACACATGCACCTATTTAAACAAACTTCTTTTTAATCAAATACAGCCTTAGCCCTCCTGCTGCGGCACAGAAGACATGGTAGCACTGCTCAGCTGTAACGAGACCCTGGGCCTCCAGGGCACAGAAGCAGGTGGCTGATTGCTCATGTTGGGGCCCTGCAACAAACAGGGAGATGTTAGTTTTTCTTCTTCAAGTGATTTTTATATCTCACTCATTTTCTCATTCTACCTGAATAAACTCTAAAAATAAAAATAAAAATGAGGCACTGTTCACAAGGGCATGCCTGTATCTCTAAACAACCAAAATTTAACAAACTTTTAAAATTTCAGATCAATTTGAGAACCCAGAGAGACTGAGAATTTGGTCTATATTTTCTTGGTTACACGTGGCTTTCATAAAGATATGGATTTTTTTGGTAAGACTCTGAATTCGAAATTTGCGATTTTCCCATGTTCGCAATAGATTTTTCATATTACATGCCACTGTATCTAGGAATTCGTTACATGTGTGGGAAGAGCTACATCACTCACATCCTAGAGCAAGCTGGGGGGCAATGGGAGTTGGAGTCATGGGCTAGTTTCAAGTAGAAGTCTATATGGGAGTGCTGTATTCATGTAATCAATTTCTATATGTTCTATTGTAACTGCAGTAGAAGGTCAAAGGGATCCGATCGTGTTTAACAAGATACTGAGTTGTTTTTCAGGGACAACAGACCAAAACTGAAAGTCATGCAGCTGAAGCGTGCTCAGAGAAGAGACCTTTGACCTCCACCTTAATCCAGAACCAAAGTCTTCTCCCTCCCCCCTAACACAAACACACACACATACACACAAGGAACCAAAGGACCAGGACACAACTAGAACTTGAACCCCGGTTCCCTGTCAGAAGGCAAGGGTCCTTTGTTTAGGAAGATCTGGTGTTGATGCCAGCTTAACCTAGTAAGCAAACAAGATGGATTTTAGGCACAATTAGGTCTCGCATTTTTTCAGTTGGCATCCTCTCAATCAATAAACCTTTCCTTACTCCAAACTGGGACACTTTGAGTTTAGGCCTTTCAAAACATAAGGTATGTGGGTATAAATGTGGGTTTCGGTTAGACTATGACATGAAAAGCTGTGAAACATTGTTTTGCAGCAATGCACAAATGAATCAAACTTTATCCTTGCTTTTGTTCTGTGAATTTTGTTTCTACCTGTTCAGCGTTGGCTGATCCTTAAGTCATAGGATCATTACTGGAAATATTATAAATTCTCCCTTTGATCTTTTATCCAGTACTACTGAGAACCCGATTTGGGAAGTAGACCAGCAGCAGGAACAGTGATGGCTCTTCCTTTGTGCTGATTTACTTCACCAACATTAGTGTGCAGTGAACCATAGGTTCTCAACACTCAGTCCTCTACTATACACTTCTACTTCTACACGTATTCAAATACCATAACAGTCTCAACCATTCCAAGTTGGATGGTCAAACAGATTCAATACAATCCTATGAAGGATTCTTGATTTAAAAAAAATCGTTGGTATGTCTCTTAAATGGGGACCAGTCTAAGGCATTTGTATGCAAATAATATTGTTTTCAAAATATGTATTATTTTTTTCCTAAACATGTGATAATGACAGTAATATAATTTTTAATTCAGAAGAGAAAGAGAGAGAGAAACAACATAATTTAGGAAGCTCAACAAGAGGTGGATAAGTAGTTATTAATGTATATGTGGAAAGCTGAAACTCTATCTGTTAGATGAAGAGGCACAGAAGTTAGTTAAATCATGTTACCAAAACCCACAAAACTCCAGAATTAGTGCCATCTAGAGTACCAATGGGGTATTAAACTGATAGATAGTTTGGAAACTTCAAAATGAACACAGCACCAGATACTCAGCCCGCCTCATATACCTGGAAATTACAAATGGAGAAACTTAGATCATAGAGTTCAGTTACTTATTCAATATCACCATCATGATAGAAACTGGAGGATAGACCGTGTTTAGTAGTGAACTTTTACTATCAATGCTTCATTCACTATCTCAAGTGATTTTTAAAAAATGCAAATAGCCACATATAGAAAGAAATTAAATACAGATGTTCATGTAGGAAGGAGGTTGAAGTAAACCAAAACCAAAATCCCCAATGAGTCAAAGGAGGCAGCGTTGCCTGTCCTGGTATGAAACATGCAAGATTCCACGCCAGGTGTGTGAGAAGAGGGCATATCCACATGTTCCATTCCTGCATGTCAAGTAATATGTTAAAAACATTAGCTCTTAAAAAGTAGCAACAATGAGGGGTAAACATTACCCTAGTTTAACAAGAGTTGTTTGGATAAGTTTGAGTGCCCATCTAGTTCATTTGGAATCCTGCCAAAAGAGGAGGCAAGGGATCTGACTGTATGGCTAATACATTGGTAGGAGTCGAGCTTAGTAGTGTTCACTAAGGGTCCAATTAGTTGAGGGACCTACAATAACTAGAATGCTTGTTTATCTATGTTTGCAGTTCCTCCTTGATTATATAAAACACTGTAATTCACTGAATTTGCCTTTTCCACTCCACACATGGCTTTTCGTTCAACAGTTACCAGAGTAGCACCAGCCATGGGTTTGCGTATGGGCTGCAGGTGCCTGAAGAGCACTGTGCCAACGGCGCAGAGGTATGTGGCTGAGTCTTCAGGCTGGGATCCTTTGATGTACAAGTAGCTATAACCATTCTTAGTATCAAGAGTGGCTTTAACTCGTCCTTCCTCCTTCTCATCCCCATTTAATCGAATTACAAACAGGATCTGGGGGCTTTTTGCAGGTTCCCATCTGTACCAGTGTAAAGCATTAAAAGAGCCCGAAGGGAAACGGCAGGTGAAGTTGGTGCTCTTTCCTTCCTGAACATGCAGTGACTGAGGACTCTGTTCCACGGTCAATGCACTGCTCACTCCTGTTGAGAAAGACAGGGTCAAACAGAGAAACTGGTCTCTACGATTTTCATTTTCTTCACACATTCCCCAATAAAACCTAGAGGTGCCTCATTCCCCATCCTCCTCCTTCCCCATCAAACACCCCAGATGGTTCAGAATGTCTTCAGCAACACAAGGACTTACTGTCAAGATGAAGGCATAGGATTAACAGCGAAGCTGGCAAAAGATACTTCTCCATTTATCCTCCCCAAGTATCCTCCAGCAGAATAACGTGCTGCAACCTAGATCTGTGGAATATTCTGCTTCAGAAAACAGGATTCTGCACCTGGTTGCCAGCCAATCAGAGAGACAAACTATGCAAATGTCCTAGAAACACATCAATCAATTCTGCTCTAGATTCCGTTACCTGTGGTTCAAAAGGAAGGATGAAATGCTGCTTTCTTGAGGCCAACTTCATAAACATTGAGGAAATCCCTCCAACTTTACAAACCTTGAGGAAATCCCCCATAAGTTCACAACACAAAGAGATGACAATCTTTCTGAAGTGGGCCGCATAATCGTGAACTGCTATTAAGTTTAGAGAGAGTTGCGGGTGGGATGCAGTATGTGATGGGAAAAGCACTTCGGTTAGGATCTTTTACATGAATTTGCAAAAGAAATGTTTTAAGTTTTCAAATTCCCTGAAATTATAAATGTGCACACATACTATGTGCTAAACAATCTTTTGCCATGTGTACATTATTCTTATACAAATTCATGCACGTCACAAGAAAACTAAAGCTCAAAGAGATTAATTAACTAAGGTGTATTATCTGGTATACAAAGAAATAGAACATACAAGATCTGACAATTCAGTTCGTGAACTCATCCAAGAAAAGGTGATACATACCTCATTGCTGAATCTCACTATGGTCACCTTCGAAGTACTCCCCTTGGGAAGCTATGCACCGACACCCGTTCCTAGTTCACCCTTCAAAGCAGTTTTGGAGCTCTTTTTCTGGAATGGCCGTCAAAGTTGTCATCATACTATCTTTGATGTCCTGAATGTCATCAAAATGTCTTCCTTTCAACATTTCCTTTATCTTCAGGTAAAGAAAGAAGCCATTGATGGCCAGATCAGGTGAGTAGGGAGGGTGTTCCAATACAGTTATTTGTTTACTGGTTAAAAACTCCCTCACAGACAGTGCCATGTGAGCTGGTGCATTGTCGTGATGCAAGAGACATGAATTGTTGGTGAAAACTTTAGGTCATCTAACTTTTTCACGCAGCCTTTTCCGCACTTCCAAAGTAAACTTGGTTAACTGTTTGTCCAGTTGGTACAAAATCCTAATGAATAATCCCTCTGATATCAAAAAAAGGTTAGCAACATCGTTGCAACAAGTGGTGAACTTAATTGTCATATCTCATATAAATATCTATATATAGATATAGAGATAGATGATATAGATATAGATATAGGTACAGGTACAGGTACAGGTACAGATACAGGTACAGGTATAGGTATAGGTATAGGTATATACATGAGGTCTGACAATTTTTTGAAAAAAAATGAAACAGCATTTTTTCATGCAAAAATAAATCTGAGGCAGAGATTTGACTTGGCATCTAAAGGACGATCAGGCATGGGATTGGAGAGGGGGTTATTCTTGCGCTTTTTTTTTTATGGTAAAGTTATCACTTCCGTGTTTTGGGAAGTAAAAAGTTGGAAAGAGGGAAGAGAAAATGTGCTGCCTGTTCCAGGAAAGAAAAAACATTACCAGAAATCTCTAGCACGTTTCTGAATATGTCTCCGTGGCCAGAACTGTGCTATATGCAACACCTAGTTCTAAGAAAGGATGTGAAAAGGCAGTTTGGCCTTTTCTGTTTTAAAACTTGGGGATATAGTTGCCCAAATCAAAATTGAGAGTTATGTTAATATGGAAGCAAAGAGAATGGTGCTCAGGTTGGCCACTTGTGGTGTCTGCTTTCCTGACTGCTAAGGTGCGGATTCCGCCTGAGGAGTCAGTGAAAATGTCACAGTAGGGATAACCTTTATTTAGAAAAATTAATAATAATGTTATTAACGGGCATTTACTGAATATGTATCTATACCTGAGACTTCAAAATAAAATTTTGTATATTATATCTCATTTAATTCACTGCAACCAACAAGATAGGTGTTCTTATTAACATATATTTATAAAAAATCATAGATGAAGATAAACAATTGCACAAGGATACAGAGCTAGAAAATCGCAAAATCAGAATTTGAACCTGGGCCTATTGTGACTCCCAAACACATGTGCTTTATATTATATCATCTTACCCTCGAGAACAAATAGGAATTCGTCTAGGATAAAAATCGGGCAGTGGAACGCTTGCTAGGTGGAAGGAACTGTCAACTTCTATCTTCTGTGTGGCAGCCAATGGAATCATTCACTCTCTACCCTCCCCTAGCTCCAACCGCTAACTCTGCTTTGACTTGGGGGAGGATTTTGCCTTTTGAAATACTACCCTCCTGTGGAAACATAGAAAAGTGATTTCCTTTCAATAATGCTTCTCTCACTCTGACTCCTTCCCTGGCTACACACCAGTGCTGATGAGGGTTAGTGGAGAGAAACCAAGTTGAAAGTGCCAGTTCTGCCTGTATAAGCCTCTTCTCAGAGCCACAAAGCTCTGCAAGGTAGCTTAGGACTCATCAGAAAAGATAGATTATTGAATATAAAAAAATTGAACACAAAGTCATTCGGTGGAGGAATGATAAATGATGACTACATGATTTAATGTTGGAATCAGACACACTTAAATTAAAGCTGTATCATTTAACAGCGAGGTCACTTCAAACCATTTTTTAACCCACTCATGTAGTCGTTTCCTATTCAGTAGAATGGGGTTTACATTACTTATTCTGTGGGTTATGTGCTGAGGATACACTGAGGTTACATATATAAACTAAACTGTGTCTCCATCAACTCATTTAAATGATTTCTTGAAACTCTTTACTACGCTTCCCTTTCCTCCACAACAGGCACACAGCAAAAGGCCCTCTAGGTCCTAATCCAGAAAAGTCCAAACACACTTCACCATCATCAATCCCATTCCCATATTTGTAATCCCCATGTTAAGATCTGCCAGGAAAGAGCCTGCTGCTAGTGAAGGTGACAGTGGGAGAGATAAAAGTCTCAAGCAGCTGTTATATGCTGAGGTTTTAATGAACTGAAGCTCACACAACACAGGAGATATGGGCAAGAAAGCTTCCAGTGTCTCCCTTCACGTAGAGTCTCACCCATTGAATAATTGAAAAATCTACCTAGCTTCATTCCTCTCTTACCAACTGACTTACATACAGTCTTGAGAATAAAGAGAAAACTTTGCATATAGTTGGTATAGTAATAGGAGAAAAGGTGTTGTGATCCCAGTTAATCATCAGGGTTGTGTCAGGACAGAAGAGAAAAGATTTTCCATTTCATCAGTAAAAGAAGTAGCTGTAAAGAACACAATATTTATAACCCTGTAGAGAGATGTGGACCAGATCTAGGGCAGTAATCAATGAAAGATAGAGAATGTTGTGCCAGGTTCTCCTGATTGAGTCTGAAGCCCAGTATTCAAGAGGCAACAGGGAGGTTATCTATCTGTGTCATTGGAGATCTGAACTGATACGTGTTCTGTTGTTTCAAAATATTTCTCTCTACCTTTTGTCTTTCCCTCGACCCTTCTTCTACTCAACCCATCTTTTACTCCTGATAAATGTATACAAGAGAATACACCAGTGATATTATAAATTGAAAATAGCTGGCTTAAAATTATATCTAGGAATATTCAGAACTCAGTTTACTCTCCATAATGTATTAGGTGTGTTGATCATGGACAAAACCATCTGTTTTCTAGGCCTCTATTTCTTTCCCTATATGAATTCATTAAGTATTTATACTGTGTTGAATCTGAGTTAAACTCTTGAAAGATATTTTCTGATTTAGTCATTCAATGACTTCTGAATAGATTATTATTATTATTATTATTATTATTATTATTATTATTATGCCAGTATACAGAAGAAAAAACTGAGGTTCAAATATTTATAAACTTTTTTAGTGTAACTCAATTGATATCAGAGTTGAGAGGTGGACACATGTCTATCCAATGCATAAACCTACCCTCTTCCATGACTTATTATATTGCCTTACTTAAGATGGGTTATCCATATTCCATATCATGATTATAATTAAATTTCATAATATATGCAAATAGTCTTCCATAATACATGTCGCATAATAAATACATAATTAGTGAAGCACCAAGACAAAAAGTTGAAGAAAGCAGGCAGGGCAAGAAAGTAGGAAAAGATTGAACTGCTCATAGTAAATATTTTCTATGAGATGGAGCTCATAAAATTGACTTTTCTTTTTTCTTTTTAGCTTCTATATAAAAATTAATTTTTTAAAAGTTAGTAGAATTATTTTTTAGTGTAGTTTCAGGTTTACTGAAAACCTGAACAGAGAGCTCCAATAGACTCCCACTACACCCATACACAGGGAAAGAAATGATTTTTACACTCCCACAGATCAAATGGAATACAGAAAGCCTGGATGTTTTTGTTCTGTCATATTCTATAATGCTTTTGACAGTTAAATGAGATATCAGCAGGTAGTTCATACTCAGATGTTATAATGAGATGAATTCAGCGAAAAGTAAGGAAGCAGGCTCTCACAAGAACCAACCATGCCAGCACTTTGATCTCATACTTCTAACATCCAAAACTGTGAGAAATAACTTTCTGTTGTTTATAAGCCACCTAGTCAATGGTACTTGTTATAGCAGCCCAAACTGAGCAAGATACTGCTGCATTAGGAAGGGACTGTAGGAGAACATGCAGGGAGACCATTAGAAGGTTTCAGAGTAATTCATTTTAGACATGAGGATGGCGTGACCAAAGAGGTAGCAGTGGAGATGGGAGCAGAGGTCAGATTATGCTTTAATTTATAAAGATAGGGCTGACTGCTTTTCTTAATGGATTATATGTAAGCAGAAATACAAGAGTCAATGGAGAAGGGCTGCATTCTCCTCATCCACTGCATTCTGTACTTATTGGCTCCTGGGATGTTACTCTTGCCAATGGATGGCCTAGACGGTTTACTCTCTTGTGGCCGTCCCTTCTAAGGCGGAGGGAAAGCCCAGTGTCATTGCTCCATTTAACAATTAGTGATGTTCCACCTTGTGAGAAAATATGTAGATTTGTTGTAAAGAACCCTAGAATGTCCTAGTGTTATTCATCATGTGCATAATAGCATTTATTTTGTGGCAGATCATCCTCATAACTATTAATTTTCTTTTTACATGAGGGAATAAAGTTTCTCTGTACTCACTCTAAGATCATTACTGTGACAAAAAGGCTCATGACCTGCTCCAGAATTGTGGCATAAGACATGAATAGCATTGCTCTCAATTGAGTCTTTGAGCACAGGAAAGCAGAATAAGTTGTAAAAAGCACAACTTTTTGCAGCTGGGGACCTGTTGCAGTAACAGTAGAAAATACTCATTTGCCTCATAGACCAGTGTTTAGTGGACAATTAAGATTTTCTTTTTTATGTTGGACATCATCACCTGACACACACTCAAGGAGGAGATGAGTTTACTTATTTGAGAATTTTTGCTTTTTCTAATGTAAATATTTACTGTTATAAACATCATTCTAAGCATTGCTTTATGTGCTTTCTGTTGTTGTTTTGTTCCTCAGTAATTATAATTTATCTATTTGCTGCTTGACTATTTCTTTTTGTATTGTGTTTCTAGTGGCCTTTTAATGATTGCAGCATGAATATTACCCAAATATTCACAGACCATTTAGAGTTATTATATCAGTGTTTCAAGCAAAATTAGAAATCTTACAATTGTATAGGTTATTTTAGGCTCCCTACTTTACGTTATAATTCTAGGTGTCTTTCTTTTTCAGACTTGAAAACTCCACCAGGCAATGTTATAATGATTGATTTTAACAATTATACATATTTTAAGAAGAGAAAACTAGTCTCTTGTATTTTACTATACATTTACCATTTTTTGTTGTAATTCCTTCATTCTTGAAGTTATTAATTTTCCTCTGGTATCAGTTTTTTCAGCTGAAAAAGTTTCCTCAAAATTTATTTTAGAATAGCTATATTCACAATAAATTCTCTATCTTCCTTCATTTGAAATTATCTTTATTTTAGTGTAATTTCTGTAGCAAACTTTCACTACAAGAGATTTCAGAGTTGAAAGTGTGTTTTTTCCTATGAGTATTTTAAAAATATAATGGCAGATACATCATGTAGACTCCTGCAGGCCATTGTAAAGTCTTTGACTCCTAGTCTGAGAAAAATGGGAGTCTATTCCAAGGATTTGAGTAAGGGTCTGACATAATGCGACCTATGTTTTAAAGGATCTCATTGGCTACTTGTTATAGAATGAACATTTGGGCCCTCCCCTCCAAATTCACGTGTTGAACCCTCCCCCCTCTATGGGATGGTATTAGGACATGAGGCCTTTGGGAGGTAATTAGGATTAGATGGGTCATGATAGTAGAGCCCACATGAATGGGATGACTGCTCTTTTATAACTACCAAACAGACCTTGTTTTTCTTTTCTCCTGCTCTCTGTCACATGAAGATACAGTGAGAAATGGACAGGCTGTAGCCTGGAAGCAGGCTCTCACAAGTACCAACCATGCCAGCACTTTGATCTCATACTTCTAACATCCAAAACTGTGAAATAACTTTCTGTTGTTTATCAGCCACCCAGTCAATGGTACTTGTTATAGCAGCGGAAACAGAGGAAGACACTGCTGCATTAAGAAGGGACTATAGGAGAACAAGCAGGGAGACCATTAGAAGGTGTCAGAGTAATTCATTTTAGACATGAGGATGCTGTGACCAAAGAGGTAGCAGTGGAGATGGCAGCGGTGGTCAGATTATGCTTTAATTTATAAAGATAGGGCTGACTGATTTTCTTAATGGATTAGATATAAGCAGAAAAACAAGAGTCAAGGATAACTCTGAGGTTATTACCAGAGATACTGAAAGAATGAAGTTGCTGTCAATTGAAAAGCAAAAGTAGTGGAAGGAGCATGTTGGAGGTGAGTTCAGAAGGTCATCAGAAGTTTGGTACTGGGCACATTAAATTAGAATCCAGACCCTCTAGACTGCAGTACATCCAAGGGGAAGGAGAACATCGTTATAGATCTATCGCTTCTGAATCTTTTCTAACTTGACCCAGTAGTAAAAGGAGGAATATGTTAAACTTCCTGTTTTATCTCAAGAGCCAAGCACTCTCTTGGGCTCTGCTCCTCCACCCTGCTCATTTTCATCAAATAAGAGACCTTACTGAAAACAGGCCAGGATGTGTTCCTGAGTCTCTGAAAATTCCAGTGTCTCAGGAGGTTTGTGTTCAGCTCCCCCTGCAGTCTCAGGCACTGTGTCACTCCGAGCACAGAAGTACATGCCCGAGTCGCTCCAATGGACTGATGATTTCCTCAGGTGGAAGGTGCTTTCACTTTTCTTAAATTCAGCCTGGAAATCCTTGATGCCATTAACCAGGCTATTCCCTCCTACGTACTTGAGAAGAAGATGGAGGTTTTGACTGGGGTATTGGATGTACCAGAAGAGAGAAATAGATACACTATAGGTATAGTTGCACCTCAGCTCCAGAGAGGTTCCTTCAGAGACAGTGATGTGACCATCAGGCTGGCTCACTGACTGGGCTCTGGTTCCTCCTGCAAAATCAAGGCGGAATTAGTGAGACTAGGACAGACCTACCTCTAATGAGACCGTGTCTCTGGTCAGATTCCAATAAGAACCATGTTCCTTCCATGGAGGCAGAAGCAAGGAATACAGTATTACTTACTCACTGTGAAGAGTATTCCCAACCACAGAAGGGTCGCTGAGAACATGCCTAGGCAGTGAGAGAGCTGAGTTGTATTCTGGACGATCTCCCCTGAGGAGCAGGAAGGAATGTGACCAAGTATGCTGAGTCCTTTTAAATGGGAATATCTGAGATTCAAGAGATCCCTGTTTAGGCAAGTTCTAGAGGCTGTTAGTAAAAGATGCTTCCTTGGCAATGACTGCTCTTGGGGTTGAGTCTGCTCAGAATGTGCACCTCAGTGAGCTTTGAAGTCAAGTCGTTCTTAGGTGGAAGGTAAAACTTTCAGTAACCTAGACATTTCCAGTTTATGCAATATTGCCCTCTGGCGGTCAAATATAGAAACAAGTACAATCTTAAAGTTTTTTGTGCCCCATCTCTTTCCTGCTCCAATCTAGGTGGAATTTCTTAGCATTATAATCTGTAACAGTGTTTTCAGGTGACTACTTCCTCAGAGATTATTTTAACTTTATGAATTAAATAACATTGTTTGATCTATGAAATAAATTGTATTAGCATCATCATTTTATAAATAAGGAAACTGATAATAGAAAGAAAGATGTAATTTATCCAAGATCACAGTAAGTGACAACTGGAACTTGTTCCATTAGTGTGATTCAAGGATTCACATTATTAACCACCGATAATTTAGCACTATTTCCCTGTCGAGTAGATATTATCCTCACATAACAGAAAGGTAATCAAATCTATATGAAGCTAAATAATTTGTCTAAGGGCACACACTAATTAAAACCTAATTCTGTTAGATTCCAAACACACTTCCTCATGTTAACTATGATATCGTGCTATTCTTTAGGAGTAGATGTAATTTTACTGAGACAAACAAACAGTTAGGGTCAAACTCAGAAGAGAATGAAAACTAAAGAAAATCTCTAAGGAACCCAAAAACTGGAGGTAAGGCAGTAAAGAAGTTATCAAAGAATCTTCAAAGGTAGTCCAGAGAGTTAAGTGGCAAATCAGAAATAAAGTGGGTCCTGAAAGAGAAGGGAAAGGAGTTTTAAGAAGAAAGGCTTGTCCAACAGAGCAAATGCTGAAGAAATATCCAGTCAGATGATCACTAAAAAGATTGATTTTTAAGAGCAGAAAGATCATGATTTGGGTCTTCTCAGCAGATGCTAAACTGCAGTGGTATAAGACATGAAGATGAGTCAAGGAAGAACAAAATTTGGATATCGTAATCTCTTTCCAGAGGTTGAAACCTGAAGGGGAGGAAAGAGACTTGGTATTAACTAGACAAAGACATTGAAGTGGGAATGGTAGCGTTTTTAAAGATTGGGATATATTTACCTGCTTTGGGAAGGATCTATAAGCAATGAATCAAAGTTCTGAAGAGACAGGTAAGATTGGAATATGGACCACAGGTAGAAGGACCAAGTTTGGTAGGAGAGGGAACAGTTATTTCCAACTTAATTTGAATGACAAAGGGAAGAATTGGTTTAGATTTCGATAACTATTCAGGGTGTGAAGGCCGAAAGTTGCAACATCTATTAATTTGTAATGGATTCTTTTTTTGTTCTGTTATCATAAATAAGAGAAATTAAGTGCCTACCAGAAGAACGAATGAAGGAGATTCTGTGTTAGAAATTCTGAGAAGTGTGAGAAATTTTGAAATGATCACTGAAGGAAATGACAATGGGAGATGATTGTAGAGAAAAAGAATACACTCTTAGCAACACTGTTGTTTTACTTAGTGTTAAAAATGACAACAAATTTCAGTTACACCAGTCTGATTATCTGTCACTGTGCTTATTAGACAAGGTATATATTATAAAAAGGCAGATATTGATTGGGAAATAATAAGATCACTGATATGACACATAATTAGGGCCAGAACAATGAGGTTAATGATTAGAGACTGACTGAAGTAATGGCCCATGGAGTTTAAGTGTTACAGATAAAAGTAAAGACAAAAAGCCTACGAGATATAAGACGACAATAAAGGGACAAAGAGGCTAAATGGTCAAATATAGTCAAAGAACAAGTGCAGTAGAAGTAACTGTGTGGGACTTTAAGGATGAGAGTTTTTAAACAGGATGTATGGTGTCAGACGTAGAGCAACATCTAACTGGAGAATTATCGTCAGATCTTCCAGAGTGTGGCCATGGGAATTAATGACTAAAATGGATTCTAATTAACAGTCTTTAAAGTTAATGACTTTAGGCTTCTCTCTGAATTGTCCATGTGCACACTTAAGTCATGTAGTATTTAAGAGTTGTGTTAAACTCTTCAATATATAAGGGAGAGTGTTTGGTGTTTTATAGAGATGATAGTGACAAAAGGGGTAGGAAGAAGTCAGGGTGAAAGGCATGGGTCTCAAAGGTGCAAAGACAATAAATAGTCTGGGTTCTTTTGGGCTGGGAGGTGAAGAGAATGATGTTCCTATCTCTAAATCTGAGGTGACATGTTGTAGATGATGGAGATTAAGGAGCAACCACAAAAGAAAGAAATTGTATTCCAAACAGAGTCAGGTACCAGTTTAGGGCATGTGGAAGGAATTTTCTCTGAGGCTATTGAATGTTTGTGTCATGCAGGGTGTCATGAGGGGTCTCTGGTCCCATTCCCCACATAAGAATGTATGATATGGTAAGGCCAAAAAGGAACACCAATGGAGCCATAGATAGGATAGTCATACCACTATATTGTCGTTGGTGGCCGGTGGAGACACACGAAGCAGGATCCACACGATCTGCAATTTGCCATCCACTTTTCTGCCTGCCAACCAGTCAACCAACAACCAACGCAGTCACGGCAGTTACATCAGCAGCCAATTGGCCAAATGGCTATAGCCAACGGTAAACCACCACCTGAGCCAGCACACCTCCATGTGAGGCCAAGAGCCTGGAAACTGCTCTCTGGGACTCTGTCCCACAGTTTGTTTATAATAGAATGGAAATTTAGAGACTAAAGTGGAAATATTCCCATGGGAAGTTCAGAGACAGTTAGGTCAGTTTAGAAGAGTCAAATTCCTTCGTAAGTCATTCCTCTCTAGGAGAACTCACGCGTAGGACTGAACGTGCTTCCAAAGGTCTTAGTAGAGGAGCGTGAACACAGTAAAAGTAGTTAGTTCTCAAGTCTCTCAGCAGGTGTCATAAATCAGTAAGTTCTGGCTATCCAGATGGATTCAGCTCTCATACACCACATTACACTGTATTACATTCCATTACCTTACGTTACCTTATGGTTACCTTAAAATAGCTCCATGTGCTTCTATTTTTAGATGCAAACTTGCTGATGGAAAAGGGTTTCTATGAAAAGGAACCTCACAGCGTGATCTGATCATGAATTCCTAACTGGACAGATCATGGTGGGTAGTCATGCCCTGGACACATAACTTCTTCAGTAAAAGACATCTTTGCCTTCAGCAAGTCCTGTCCATTATTCTTGTACATTTGGGTTAATACACCTTTCAAATAAGAGTAACCACCTTAAATAGAGCACATCATCTTATTAACTATCCTGAAATTCACTCCACTCCTTTCTTTTCCTCACCTTCATGCAATCTTCCTTAATTCCAAATGCATAAAACAAGCTGCAAACTGTCATTTCTTCAAGCACTTGTCTCAGTCTATTGAGATCTTGCTTCCAAGCATATCCTGTTTGGCTCAAATAAATTATTATCAAAATTCTTCACAGGTTTGGACATTTCTGATGTTGACAAGCTGTGGAAAGTGTATTGCTCCCTCACATCCAAAGCCCATGTGCAGAGGGCACACCTGGAGCAGCATTTCTCAAGCCCAGGGGTCACTGCACTCATTGCTTATAAATAAACGTCTGAGTCTCCACAATGGAGGCTGTAATGTGCTGGAAGACTGTACAATGTTTATTTAGGTTGACTGTGAATCTTCTCTCTTACTTTTCTATGGATAATTTAAGTATCTGACCCCTGTGCTGTCTTTCTGAGCATCATTCTTCTCTTCTTTTCTCGTGCTTCCTTATCTGATATGGTACCTAAAGATGAACGTTCCCAAGATGTTCTATAAATGGCATTAACCAGCACATTCCTCTCTCTCTTCCATTTCATCAGCCAGCCAAAGCCAAGGGTGCATGAACCCCATACCCACTATCACAGCACATTGGCACCGTGCACTGGATTCTGGGGTAATGTTAGTTATGGCAAAGATGGTGGCCAACAAATCTTATTGACCACATACTCTGCCACAGGCAGTGGGAACCCTTAATGTTTACACTATGACAGGTACTGCTCATCCCGCACAAATAGTACATTTACCACTTCATCCCTACCTTCAGAATCCTGATGTTGTTTTCATTGGCAATGTTCTTAGATAAAATACATGCCTTCCCTGGACTTTTGCGGGCTGGAGTCACCATATACTCTGGTGAGAGATATCACCAGTGCTGATGAGCTCACTCTCAGCTCATCCCCTGTGTGGGGGCTGCTCTTCCAATGGGATCTTGTTCCCCTTTGAGCTCAGAGGACCAGAAGGAGCTACTGCACCAATAAAGTCACCTACGGTGCTGGAGGATTGTTTGCCATGAATAGAAACTATTTCGATGAATTATTACATCTTTATATAATTAATAAAGATGTAACTGTCCTAACAATTCATCATCCTTTTCTATCAATAGACTTTTCTACTTTTTCTAATAATTCAAAATATCAATAGCTAGGATCCTTGATACTACATATCAAGGGTCAAAAGTGCTACATTTGTATCCCCAACAGAAGAAAAAGACATTTCTCAGCTATGACATTTTAAAAGAGGGCCAGAGTTTACGCATGTCTGAGTCATGTCTGTTTTAACAAACATGTTCTTAGTCAAATATTGTAGACACAAAAAGAAAAACTAGAATGAAAACACCTTAAACTTTGGTTTCAGTTCACATATCACATTATAATTAATGTGAGGCTATTAAATCATTTATAACATTCTATTGGAGTATACTATATATAAAAGAAAGTATAAATGTAAGTATATAGCTTTTTAAATTTTCAGAACATTGACACACTCTAGATCAAAAAACAGAATATCACCAACACTTCAGAGCTCCCTTCATGATCTTTATGATTCTATCCCATAAGTAGCACTATTCGAACTTCCAACACTATAGATTAATTATGTCTGCTTTTGTGCTTTATAGAAGTGGTATGTTCATTGGCCATTTGAATATCTTCTATAGTAAACTACCTACTTAAACTTTTGCCTTTTCTATTGGTTTGCTGGTCTTCTTGATTTGAAGGTCTTGTGGTTTATAATCAGAATGAACCCTTTGACAATACTTCCTCCAAATATCTTCTATTACTGGCTATCCCTTTTAACTCTTGAAATAACTTAATTTTCAATGCAATTTTAATATATTCCAAATTTCATGCTTAGATTTTTTTGTATCCTGTTTCAGAAATATTCATCTAACAGAAAGTAATGAACAAGTTCTGTATTTTCTTCTACACACTTTACATTCTTTATTTTATTCTTATGTTCAGATTTTTACTCTATCTGAACTGCTATTTACATGTGATGTAAAGGACAAGATATATTTTTTTCAATATGACAAATTATTAAATGCCATTTATTGAAAAGAATATGTTTACCCATAACACATAGTACAAGTGCTTTCCAATTTTTATTGTTTCAGTATTTATTATTCACCTATCTCCATAGGCTCATTTCATTCTTCTCTTTCATTTCAGTTTTTCACTATATTTAGAATTTTGCTTCATGTTTTACAGCCACCATTTACTTATTACATTGATGATGCAATTTTTCTAAACTTTTGTTCTAATTACTAAAATAAATTAT
The DNA here is from genome assembly GCF_964194185.1 of Rhinolophus hipposideros. NCBI lineage: Eukaryota > Metazoa > Chordata > Mammalia > Chiroptera > Rhinolophidae > Rhinolophus > Rhinolophus hipposideros. The sequence continues at coordinate 29,614,707 of NC_138051.1, forward strand.
TTTCAGAAAGTTCTCCTCCTCTTTGTACTCAAGATATTTCCTTTCCCATGTTCATATGTGTATACCCTTACTTTGTCTCTTACAAAATTCTTATGACTTATCTACTTATGGTGGCAAGTTAATTTGAAAATCATTCAGGGTGTTGCAAATCATTTTTCTGCATAGATTAATATGATCACGTAATTTTTCTTTTTTAGCCTGTTAATATAGTGGATTCCATCAATTGATTTTCACATATTTAAGCTGCCCGGCCTCCCTGAAAAACAATGCTTTTGTGTTTGTTGTATTATTCTTTGTACATATTGATGAATTCTACCTGCAAATATTTTGCTAAGAAATTTTGTGTCTCTATTCACGAGGGAAATTTCCCTGTAGTTTTCTTTTATGTATGGTCTTTGATTTTTGTGTCAGGGCAATACGGGCTTTGTAAAATGAGTTCGAAATTATTTTCATCTTTGTATTTTCTGGAAGCAATTATGCAGAATTCATGCTAATTCTCAAATGTTTGGTAGAACTCTCCAAAGAAATCATCTGATCCTGGAGAATTTTTTTCATTAAAATTTAATTTCTTCATAGACATTGTGATTTCAGAATTTTCTGACTTCTGCTCTGAGAAGAGATAAGGAGTTGTTTCTGGAGCCCCACAGCAAGGTTTGGGGACAGGCTGCAGGTGTTTTGAGAACACTGTGCCCCTGCGCAGAAATAGGTTCCTTCATCTGCAGTCTGAGCCCCCACGATGTGCAGAGAGCTGTCCTTTCTAGTCTCTCCAAACCCAGCTCTCAGTCTTTCCTGCTTCAACACGTCTCCAGATTTAACCAGCAACATCAAGAGAACAGGACTTCCCCCAGGGCTTTGCTTATACCACTGTATGCTGTTGAGAGTGATTGAGGAATTGCAGTATGATGTGAAGTTCTCTCCTTCTTGTAGGAGCAGGAACTGAGGAAATTGCTTTAGTTCTTGTCCATTCATATCTGTTCAGGGTAAAGAAAAGGAGGCATCAGAAAATTTCTGATTAGGTCTATATTCTCTGAGCTACAATGGTCTCTTCTCAATCTTGTCTAATTTTCTTTTCCATGTTTTCCTTCCCAACCCCATTTATCTTCCTTCTTTTTCATTTCCCCCCTCCCAAATTTTTTGTCTGAACCAGAAAATCTCATCCCTGCCGATACCTGCAGATAATATTCCACAATGTGGAAATATCTGGAAACCTTCAGAGAAATCTCAAACTCACGTGACACGTGCATCCATAAGAACAACACTGGTACTATGAGTGGCATCTCCCTGTTCTTCCTCTTCAGAAAGAGTTGCCAAATCTGACTGCTCCTAGGTGGGTTCCTTTGTATAACTTCTTCCAGACCCAGAGAAATGTGTTTACCACTATCTTTTGCAAAGAAGAGGGAAAGAGGTGACTGCAATTTGAGACAACCAATCAGATTTCGCACTATTTTACTCACCCACCTTCAGTGGAGGGTCTATGTTTGCAGATGCTGCCCCCTAGTGACTGGACTGAAAAATACCTGAAATTGTAACCCATTCCTTATACAGAGCTTTCGAATTGAAGTGATAGTAAATATATTTGTCAAGGTTTAGAAAAAAAGAATTTCCTGATATTGTTGGGGGATCATTTGTCTTTTAAAACTGGATTCTGTGGTTTAAAACTAGAGAATCAAAAGGAAATGAAAAGTTTTATTTGTCATTTCCAGTTTCATCCAGAATCATGTAGTGTGTGTTGGTGCATGTGCTAACGGAACATATTAAGTCACAGACATTTTGAAAACTGTGGAAATGACTCATAATTTATTGTTAGGCCACCCATGATCTCAAAATGGAAGATAAAATGTACGTGTTTCTCTGTTCTCAGACAGATTACCCTTGTTGTAAGTTATCCAATATAGAGCTAATATATACAGACCCACTCTGTTACATTCCCACATATCAGGGTTTTTTTAAATCAATGTAACTTGAAAAGAAATCGAATTAATCAGATGTTAATTTCTCTAAGAAGTCTTCCTTAAAACAAAATACTTGTGTAGAATAGGTTTCTCTGGCTCCACAGAAATTCAGTCTCATTTATCACAGCACTTACCACCAGTATTATAACTCCCTGCTAATGGTCTGAGCTGGCCACATGTATCTTGAGGGCATGAACTGTATCATGCTCAAGAACTGTGCTGTCTCCTATTAGTCACATGACGCTACTTAAATTTAATTAAAGTTAGATAAAATTTTTAATTTAATTTCTCAGTTACACTATCCACATTTCAAGTGCTCAGTACCACATTTGGCTAGTGGCTATTGGACAGTGCAGATATTTCCACTACCTGAGAAAGCTTTATTGAACAGCATTCCTTTAAAATGTAGCATCTATTAAAACAAGGAGTTTGGCCTGTTGTGTTTCCTGATGTATCACAAGTAATGTCCCTGACATGTGGTAGGCACTCAATAAATATTTGTCTACTGCTTATCATCATTTTCCCAGAAACTACTCTAATACCTGGTAAATAGTGAACACTTAAACACTTGCCGAATGATTTAAAAATAGGTGTGTTTGCACATAAAATATGTGAGAGTTGAACTTAAAATATTCCAAAACCCATTTTAATTCCCCCTTCCCTGAGTGTAAAAAACAAGGGGTGTTTGTAGCTATTTATAAATGTTGCTTTTGGGAGACTATATTAGTTTCCTGGATCTACCATAACAAATATCCACTAATTTGATGACTCAAAACAACAAAACTTAATTTTTTTACAATGCTGGAAGTCAGAAGTCAGAACTCAAAGTGTCAGCAGGCCACACTCCCTCTGAGTACCCTAGGGGAGAGTCCTTCTTTGCCTCTTCCAGCTTCTGGTGTGTCCACGTGTTCCTTGGCTTATGGCTACATAAGTCCAATCAATCTACCTCCATTGAGAAGGCCTCACAAGACATTCTCATCTGTGTGTCTCTGAAGAGGATACTTCTCATTAGATTTAGGACACACCTGGATAATCCAAGGTCATTTTATCTTAATATGCTTAACTTAATTCCTTTTGCAAAGTCTCTTTGTCCAAATAAATTAGCATTCACTGTTTCTGTGGGTTAAGGTAAACATACATTTTGGGGGCCCAGCATGCAACCCATTATAGGAACTCTAATGTCTCTGAAATGTTGCAATAAAATGTATTCCACAGGTTAAGGGTTCAGTTGACTAGATGGCCCCCTCAACTACCCACCCACCTCACCCCCACCCTATAAGTCAGATGCAAGCCCAACCCCATGTTGTTACCTGTACTTCTGACCAAATATATCAGAGGTTCCCAAGACCCCAACTTCAGGTTTGATTAATTTGCTAGAGTGGTTCACAGAACTCAGAGAAACATTTTACTTACAAGATTATCAGTTTAATATAAAAACGTATAACTCAGGAAGAGCCAGATGGAAGGGATGCATAGGTCAAAGTATGGGGAAAAGGTGTGAAGCTTCCATGCGCTTTCCAGGCATCACACTCCCCAAACCTCCACATGTTCACCAACCTGGAATTTCTCTGAACCTGTTATTGAGACAGAGTTGGTGTGCCCGATGATTGGAAAGGCTGAACCTGGAAACATCAGAGATTGGAGGAAGGAAAGTTTTATGATCGATAAAGTGCCAACCAAGAAGATGCAAGAACTGAAATGCCTGAAATCTATCTTGCTCGTTGGACCAGATCAAGGGTTTTTAATGTGATAGGGAAAACCGTTTTGCGAAAGTGCTGAGGGGGGAGGGGCACGTTTGAATTGGAGGACTTTGGAATAATTTGGATATTTACGGTAAAATGGTGTCAACACTAGGTCTTCCTGGACAATGAGCACTTGGCTTCTGAAAGGGTTCCATTGTTTAAGTTCGATTTCTGTCCTGGTCCTTTGAGTCTATGATGGTGGGGTGGGGTGGATGGTTGTGTGCAAGACTTTGAATGTGGGTGCAGCTAGAATTCAAGGTTCTCTCCTCTGACCATGCTTCAGCTGCATGACTTGTGGTTTTCATCTGTTTTCTCTGAAAAGCAGCTCAGTATCTCATTAAACAGGATAAGATTGTTCTGAGCTGGGTCTGGGGTTACAAAGGGTTACACTGTTCTGAGCTGGGTCTGTTTATTTTATGGTGGGGTACATTTCATAGCCAATATTGATTAAGTCACTGTTAAATCATTGTCTGTTGTCAATTAGACTCAATCTCCAATCCCTTTCCCTTCCTTAGGGGAGGGGGGATTGAAAGTTCCAACCTCTAATCATGTGAGTGAGTCTTCTGGCAACAAGACCCCATCCTTAGGTTACTTAAGGGCTTTCCAAAAGTCACCTCATTAATATACAAAACTTACCTGTATTGTTCTTCTCACAAGACATTCAAGGGGTTTTAGGAGCTGTGAACCAGGAGCTAGAAGAAGCCTACATATAAATAAGAATATATTTTGATCATCTGAATAATCAAGCATGTATTTTTCTTATAAATCACAATGTCACAAAAGGCCATTGCAATCATCCAAGGGAGAGGTGCTGAACACTTGAATTAGGTAAATAGCCAGCAGGGAGTAGAGAATAACTAGCCAGTAGGGAGTAGAGAATAAGGAAATAGATATGAGTGCTCTTTGAGAGATAAAACTGACAGGACTTTGAAAATTATTGAACGTGTGTTGTGCTTCATTAGCATCCTGGGACCTGTCTGTCATAAGGAATGTGTTTATTCAACTAGCTCTAGTGGTAGTAGTGGCCAAAGATGCTTCCCATGCTCCATTATTTCTGTATCACATGCCCTTGAGTGCCCCTTCCACACTGAAATTCGGTTGGCACCATCACTAACTTTAATAAAAGGAATGTGTAAGAAATAACATGTGGCAATTCTGAGACTAAACGTTAAGATGGCCTGGCAGCTTCCATTTTTATGATTTGGAAGTCTTGAGCCACCAAGATGTACAGCTTCCCTTCTAGAGAGAACATGTGCAGAGGCCATGTGGGAAGGAACAGACCCTGAGAATACCTCAGGGGGAGGTGAGCCCAGCCATCTCAGTGTGCCAGCTGAGCCCAGACTTCCACATATACCCACTGAGGCTCCAGTATTTGAGCTTTTGGGGTGTTTCAGTCCAGTTGAGCCACCAGACATCACATGGAGCAGAAATATCATGAGATAGTAAAGTGGCAGTTGTGTAAAGCCATAGAGTTTTGCAGTGGTTTTTCATGCAGCAAACCACAATGACACTGAAGTCCTCAGAAGATGAATCTTATTGAGGATTGGTGACAAATTGGCAAAAATAAGATTGTATTTTTCCTGTCTGTCTCTAATAATTCAACCTGATACATGTACCCATTTCACCAAACTTCTTTTCAAATGCAGTCTTAGCCCTCCTGCTGCAGCACAGAAGACATGGTAGCACTGCTCAGCTGTAACGAGAACCTGGGCCTCCACGGCACAGAAGCAGGTGGCTGATGTTCATGTTGGGGCCCTGCAGCAAACAGGGAGATTTAAGTTTTTCTTCTTCAAGTGATTTTTATATTTCACTCTTTAATCATTCCTTCTGACTAAAGTCTAAAAAAAAAAAAAAAAATCTGGGGCTGTTTACAAGGGCATTCCTGTATCTCTAAATTATCAAAATTTAACAAACTTTTTTATTTCAGATTAATTTGAGAAACTAAAGAGACTGAGAATTTTGGTCTATGTTCTTGGTTACACATGGCTTTTAAAAGATGTGGATTGTTTTTTGTAGGACTCTGCGTTCCAGACTTGCAATTTTCCCATGTTCCCAATAGTAGATTTTCCATATTATATTATTTTCCATATTATAAACTATACCGAGGAATGGTTACATGTGTGGAAAGAGCTTTATCCCTCACATCGTAAAGCAGGCGTCCCATGAGAGTTGGAGTCATGGGCTAGTTTCATGTAGAAGTCTATATGGGAGTGCTGTATAAATGTAATCAATTTCTAGATGTCCTATTGTAACCACAGAACAAGCTCAAAATGGTCCTATCGTGTTTAACAAGATACTCAGCTTTTTTTCAGAGACAACAGACCAACACTGTAAATCATGCAGCTGAAGCGTGCTCAGAGGAGAGAACTTGATCTCCAGCTTCATCCAGAAGCAAAGTCTTGCCCTCCTCCCCCCTACATACACACATACATACACAGAACCAAAGGACCAGGACAGAACCAGAACTTGAACACCGAAACCCTTTCAGAAACCAAGGGTCCTTTGTTGAGGAAGATCCGGTGTTGATGCTCTCTGAACCTAGTCAGCGAACAACATGGGTTGAAGGCACAATGAGGTCTCCCATTTTCTCAGTTGGCATATTCTCGACCAATAAACTTTTCCTTACTCCAAACTTTGACACGTGTGTTTTGGTCTTTCAAAGAGTCAGGTATATAAATTTGGGTTTCAGTTACACTATGACATGAAAAGGCTGTGCAACATTTTGTTGCGGCAATGCACAAATGAGTCAAACTTTGTCCTTGCTTTTGTTCTGTGACTTTTGTTTCTACCTGTTCAGTGTTGGCTAAAGCCATAGGATCATTACAGGAAATATTAGAATTTCTGCCATTGATCTCTCATCCAGTAGTGATGGAGACCCGATTTGGGAAGTAGACCAGCAGCAGGCACAGTGACGGCTCTTCTTTTGTGTTGTTTCACTTCACCAACACTACTGTGCAGTGAAACATACGCTCTCCTCTCTCAGTTCTGTGTTATACGCTTCTACTTCTACACATATTCAAATAACATAACAGATTCAACCATTTCAAGTCAGATGGTCAAACAGAGTCCATACTATCTAATGAATGATTTTTTATTTAAAAACATCATCCCCTTTGTATCTCTGAAATGCGGTCCAGTCTAAGGGATTTGTATGCAATTCAATATTGTTTTCAAAATATGTATTATTTTTTCCTAAACATGTGATAATGGCAGTAATATAAGTTTTATTTCAAGAGAGAAAGAGAGAGAGCCACAACAACATAATTTAGGAAGCTGAATAGGAGCTGGATAAGTAGTTTAATGTAGATGTCGGGAAAGCTGAAACTCTGTCTATTAGATGAAGAGGCACAGAAGTTAATTAAATCATGTTACCAAACCCCACAAAACTCCAGAATTAGTGCCATCTAGAGTACCAATGGGGTATTAAACTGATAGATAGTTTGGAAATCTCAAAATGAGAATAGCACCAGATACGCGGCCCTCCTCATATATCTGGAAATTACAAATGCACAAACATAAATCATAGAGGTCAGTTACTTATTCAATATCACCATCATGGAAGAAACTGGAGGATAGATCACGTTTAGTAGTGAACTTCTCCTATCAATGCTTCTTTCAGTATCACAAGTGATTTTTTAAAATACAAATAGCCACATATTAGAAGAAATGAAATACAGATGTTCATGTAGGGAGCAGGTTGAACTAAACCAAAACCGAAATCCCCAATGAGTTAAATGATGCAGGATTGCCTATTCCGGTATGAAACATGCAGGATTCCATGCCAGGTGTGTGAGAAGAGGCCATATCCACACGTTCCATTCCTGCATGTCAAGTAATATGTTAGAAATATTAGCTCTTAGAAAGTAGCAACAATGAGGGGTAAACATTACCCTACTTTACCCAGAGTAGTTTGGATAAATTTGAGTACCCATCTAGTTCATTTGGAATCATGTCAAAAGAGGAGGCAAGGGATCTGACTGTGCGGCTAATACATTGGTGGGAGTCGAGCTTAGTAGTGTTCACTAAGGGTCCAATTAGCTGAGGGACCTACAATAACTAGAATGCTTGTTTATCTGTGTTTGCAGTTCCTCCTTGATTATTGAAAACACTGTATTTCATTGAATTTGTCTTTTCCACCAAACACATGGCTTTTTGTTCACACAGTTACCAGAGTAGCACCAGACACAGGTTTGCGTATGGGCTGCAGGCGCCTGAAGAGCACTGTGCCAACGGCGCAGAGGTATGTGGCTGAGTCTTCAGGCTGGGATCCTTTGATGAACAAGTAGCTGTAACCATTCTTAGTATCCAGAGTGGCTTTAACTCGTCCTTCCTCCTTCTCATCCCCATTTAATCGAATTACAAACAGGATCTGGGGGCTTTTTGCAGGTTTCCATCTGTACCAGTGTAAACCATCAAAAGAGCTTGAAGGGAAACGGCAGGTGAAGTTGGGGCTCTTTCCTTCCTGAACATGCAGGGACTGAGGACTCTGCTCCACATTCAATGCGCTGCGCACTCCTGTTGACAATTACAGGGTCAAACAGAGAAACAGGTCTCTCTACAGTTTTCATTTCTTCACACATTCCCCAATAAAACCTAGAGGTGCCTCATTCCCCGTGCTCCTCCTTCCCCATCAACCACCCCAGACTGTTTGGAATGTCTTCAGCAACACAAAGACTTACTGTCAAGATGAAGACATAGGATTATCAGCGAGGCTGGCAAAAGATACTTCTCCATTTATCCTCCCCAAGTATCCTCAGCAGAGTAATGTTCTGCAACCTAAATATGGGGAATATTCTGCTTCAGAAAACAGGATTCTGCACCTGGTTGCCCAGCCAATCAGAGCGACAAACTATGCAAATGTCCTAGAAACACACCAATCAATTCTGCCCTAGATTCCGTTACCTGTGGTTCAAAAGGAAGGATGAAATGCTGCTTTTTTGAGGCCAACTTCATAAACCTTGAGGAAATCCCCCATAAGTTCACAACACAAAGAGATGACAATCTTTCTAAAGTGGGCTGCCTAATCGTGAACTATTAAGTTTAAAGAGTTGCAGGTGGGATGGCAGTCTGTGATGGGAAAAGCACTTCGTTTAGGATCTTTTACATGAATTTGCAAAAGAAATGTTTTAAGTTTTCAAATCTCCCCAAATTATGAATGTGCACATATATTATGTGCTAAATAATCTTTTTGTATGTGTATGTTATTCTTATACAAATTTATGTACTTTACAACCAGAAAACTAAAGATCAAAGAGATTAATTAACTCAAGGTGAATTATCTGGTATACTAAGAAGTGGAACATACAAGATCTGACAAGTTCGCGAACTCATCCTAGAAAAAGTGCTACATACCTTATTGCTGAATATCACTATGGTCACCTTCGAAGCATTCCCCTTGGGAAGCTATGCACCGATGCCAGCACGTAGTCCACACTTGAAAGCAATTTTAGAAGTCTTTCTGGATAGCCATCAGAGCTGTCATTGTATTATCTTTGATGCCCTGAATGTCACCAAAATGTCTTCCTTTCAATATTTCCTTTATGTTTGGGTAAATAAAGAAGCCACTGGGGGCCTGATCAGGTAAGTAGGGAGGGTGTTCCAATACAGTTATTTGTTTACTGGCTAAAAATTCCCTCACAGACAGTGCTGTGTGAACTGGTGCATTGCCGTGATGCAAGAGCCATGAATTGTTGGTGAAAAGATAAAAGGTCGTCTAACTTTTTCACGCTGCCTTTTCAGCACTTCCAAAGTATACTTGGTTAACTTTTTGTCCAGTTGGTGCAAATTCCTAATGAATAATCCCTCTATTCGGTGCAAATAAAAGCTACTGTAGTTAATGTTTAAGCCATTTCAGAAACACCAAGTTGAGATATTTCTTTAGAATCACAATTGCATTGTTATTGGGGTATACATTGGTCATTTTTCTTTCAAAAAGAAGTAGTCACTTTCCTCTAATTATTTTTAAATTTCTATTAAGTATAGTTGACATATAATGGTGTTTCAGTTGTACAATGCAGTGGTCTTTAGGAAAACAGAATGACCAATGAGAACTATGATACCCTCAGTCTGATTTCTTCCATTTGTCCCTCCATGTGGAATCTCTTCTTCCTCCCACTGCTTACCCTGAGGAGCTATAGACCCATATTTTTACCAGTTCAAATAGAGAGCTACATTTCCAGAAGTTTGTCTTATAGCAGAGGAATCTTGTTCTCTAGTGCTTGTGGGACATGTTCTGCAAAGGCAGCAGAAGCGGTTCTGTGAGGGGGTGAGGTCCTAATCATTGTTCATGCCAAGAAGTATGTGAGGAGGAGATGGAGGAATGCCACAGCAGTGTGACTGGGGCCTGCAGCAGAGGCTTTGTGTGCAGGCAGCAGGTGCCCCCAAAGCACTGAGCCCTGCACAGAGGTAGGTGCCCACATCCCCAGGCTGGGCTGCAGTGATGAGCAGGGAGGTGTCCTTTCTTGCTTCATCAAACCTAGCCCTTAGTCTGTTCTGAACCTTCATGTCTCCACCCTTAGTTAATGTCGCTAAGAGGACAGGACCTTTCCCAGGCTACTGTTCTGTACCATTGAAAGGCGGGAAAAGTGCTTGAGGAGTTGCAGTACACAGTGACATTTTCTCCCTACTGGATGCTTAGAAACCGAGGCCTCTGCTCCAGCTGTTGGCTCCTCTGCCCTGTTCAGAAACAAAGTAGAAGACACTGAGAAGGGAATTAGGGACTTTTTGCCAACCTGAAATGTTTTTTCCTCCCTTCGTCCTCCCTCATTCTCTCCCTTTTGTCCTTCCTTCTTTAATTTTTGCTTTCACTCTACCATAAAATAAACTGTCCTCAAGGGTTTTCCATCGCCTCAGGATTTCCTCTTAATTTAATTGGGAACTTCTCAAACTTACATGGCAGTTGAATCCAAAAGATCAATACCAAGAATTTCAGGAACATCTTTTCTTCCTATCACTAGGCAGCCCTGGACACTGACTTCAGCTGCTCTTGGCTGAAAACCTCCTGAAAATGGCTCATCTGGGCTAGAGTAACACTCGCCACCCATGCTGATCTAGTAAAAAGGGAGAGGCCTCGGTGTGGCAGCCAATCGAATCATTCACTCTCTACCCTCCTCTTCCTCAAACCTCTAACTCTGCTTTGACTTGAGGAAGGATTTTGCCTTTTGAAATACTACCCTCATGTGGAGAGATAGAAATGTAATTTCCTTGCTTCTTCTTTTGTTTTTCCTATTAGTTTCAGGTGTACAAAACAATGTAATAGTTAGACATTTATCATTTATATTCCTCACAAAGTGGTAACCCCCTCCCCCAATCTACTACCCCTCTGACATCACATACAACCATTACATTTGCACTGTCTCTATTCCTATGCTGTACTCCACTTCTTATTATTTATATAATAGTAAGAATTATATATATAATTACAGTTGACCACAAGATTTTCTTTCAACAATGCTTCTCTCACTGACTCCTTCTTTGGCTACAACCAGCGCTGATGAGGGTTGGTGGAGAGAAACCAAGTTCAATGTGCCAGTTCTGCCTGTGTAAGCCTCTTCTTAGAGCCACAAAACTCTGCAAGGTAACTTAGGACTCATCAGAAAAGATAGAATATTTAATAAAAACAACTTAACACAAAGTGATTTGGTGGAGGAATGATAAATACTGCCTACATGATTTGATGTTGAAGTCAGACATACTTAAATTAAAGCTGTATCATTGCCATTCACCAGCGAGGCCACTTCAAACCATTTATTTAACCCATTCACGTAGTTGATTACTATTCAATAGAATGGGGTTAAATTACTTATTCCATGGTTTATGTCCTGAGACTGCATATATAAACTGGATTGTGCCTCCATTCACCTATTTAGATGATTTCTTGAAACTCATCACTACGCTTCCCTTTCCTTCTCAATAGGCACACAGCAAAAGGCCCAGCTGGGTCGTTATCCAGAAAAGTCGAAACACACTTCACCATCATCAATCCCATTCCCATATTTTAAATTTCCATGTTAAGATCTGCCAGGAAAGAGCCTGCTGCTAGTGAAGGTGACAGTAGGAGAGATAAAAGTCTCGAGGAGCTGGTATAGGCTGAGGTTTTAATGAACTGAAGCTCACACAACCCAGGAGGTATGGGCGAGAAAGCTTCCAGTGTCCCCCTTCACATAGAGTCTCACCCATTGAATAATGGAAAAAATCTAACTAGCCTCATTCCTCTCTTACTAACTGGCTTACATACAGTCTTGAGAATAAAGAGAAAACTTTGCATATAGTTGATATAGTAATAGGAGAAAAGATATTGTGATCCCAGTTAATAATCAGGGCTGTGTCAGGAGAGAGAAGAAAAGATTTTCCATTTCATCAGTAAAAGAAGCAGCTGTAAAGAACACAATATTTATAACCCTGTAGAGAGATGTGGACCAGGTCTAGGGCAACAAATCAATCAAAATTAGAGAATGTTGTGCCAGGTTCTCTTGATCAAGTCTGAAGCCCAGTATTCAACAGGCAACAGAGAGGTTATCTATCTGTGTCATTGGAGATCTGAACCGATATGGGTTCTGCTGTTTCAAAATATTTCTCTCTGCTTTTTGTCTTTCCCTCTACCTTTCTTCTACCCTGCCCATCTTTTACTCCTGATAAATGTATACAAGAGAATACACCAGTGATATTATAAATTGAAAATAGGTGGCTTAAAATTATATCCAGAAATATTCAGAACTCAGTTTACTCTCCATAATGTATTAGGTGTGTTGATCATGGACAAAACCATTGTTTTCTAGGCCTCTATTTCTTTACCTGTATGAATTCATTAAGTGTTTATACTGTGTTGAATCTGAGTTAAACTCTTGAAAGATATTTTCTGATTTAATCATTACAATGACTTCTGAGTGGATTATTAGTATTAATATGCCAGTATACAGATGATAAAACTGAGGTTAAAATATTGATAAACTTTTTTACTGTAATTCAGTTGATGTCAGAATTGAGAGTTGCACATATGTTTATCCAATCCATAAACCTACTCTCTTCCATGACTTATTACGTAGCTTTACTTAGCATGGATTAACCTAATTTCCATGTTATAACTATAATTAAATTGCATAATATATGCAAACAGTCTTGTATAATACATGCTGCATTGGGAAGCACCAACACAAGAAAATTGAAGAGAGCAGGCAAAGCAGGAAAGCAGGAAATGATTGAGCTGCTCATAGCAATTATTTTCTATGAGATGGAGCTCATAAAATTGAATTTTCTTTTTTCTTTTTAGTTCCTATTTGAAAATTAATTTTTTAAAAGTTAATAGACTTAAATTTAGAGCAGTTTCAGGTTTACAGGAAAACTGAACAGAGAATTCCAATCTATTCCCTCTATACCCATCCACAGGGAAAAAAATTGATTTTTACACTCTCATATATCAAATAGAATACAGAAAGCCTGGGTGTTTTTGTTCTATCATATTCTGTAATGCTTCTGACAGATAAATGAGATATCAGCACGTGGTTTGTACTCAGATGTTATAATGAGATGCATTCAGTGAAAAGTAAGGAGAAAGGTGGCACATTGCAATAGAGAAGGGCTGCATTCTCCTCATCCACTGCATTCTGTACTTATTGGGTCCTGGGGACTCAAGCCTCAAGGACTGAGAGCCCCGAATCGAGCCACCTTGTGGTTTTTATTGATGTACACGCAAGGAAGTAACATTGTTTTCTCCACGGTCTGTGAATTTCATGCATTATACTTGGAAACTGATTCAAACCAATCACCCTTGCCTTTAGGCGGCTGGAACCGAAAGTCCTAGGATGTCTTAGTACTTGTTGTATGTACCTCCCCAAAGGACAAAACCTTTATGCTGAAACTTACTGATACGAATAGATGGAGAACTGATATTATCACATCATTGAGTCTCTTCCCAAGCAGGTTGTGGGATGGAATATAGCCACAGAGGCAGAGATTCTGCCTTAGCCGGGGGAAGGTCGGGCTCTATGCCCACCTCTATCAACCCCGTGAGTTCTCCAGATGCCCCTAGGTGACTGTGCCTGTCTTAGGTTGTTCCTCCCTTGAGGTCATTGACTAATCAGCCATCCTTTGGGGCCAAACAGGGAGACATAAGGTGTAAGCACAAAGGTGAAGCAAAGTCCCTGAAAGGATCAGTCTCACAGACTCTCCTTTCTTTAGGGGTAGAGATGAGGGGACAGACGGGTAGGCTGCTGCATGACAACAACCCTTCACACAGAGTACAAGCATTTTCCAAATTTTATCGTTTCAGTATTTATTGTATCACCTATGTCCATATGCTCATTTCATTCTTCTCTCTCATTTCAGTTTTTCACTATTTTTAGAATTTTGCTTTATGTTTTACAGCCATCATTTACTTATTACATCGATGATGCAATTTTTCTAAACTTTTATTCTAATTAAAAATAAATTATTTTCAGAAAGTTTCTCCTCCTCTTTATGCTCAAGATATTTTCTTTCCCCTGTTCATGTGTGTGTACCCTTATTTGGCTTCTTATAAAATTCTTATCTCTTATTTATTTTTGGTGGCAACTTAATTTGAAAATCATTTAGTGTGTTGCATTATTTTTTTGTCTGCATAGATTAATATTATCATATGCTTTTTCTTTTTTAGCCTGTTAATATGGTCGATTTCATCAATTGATTTCACATATTTAAGCTGCCTTGCATCCCTGAAAAAGAATCTATTTGTGTTTGTTGATTATTCTTTTTATATATTGATGAATTCCTTCTGCAAATATTTTATTAAGAAATTTTGTGTCTCTATTAAGGAGGGAAATTTCCCCATAGTTTTCTTTTTTTTTTATGGTCTTTGATTTTTGTTTCAAGGCAATACAAGCTTCATAAAATGAGTTAGAAATTATTTTCATCTTTGTATTTTCTGGAAGCAATTGTGTAGAATTCATGCTAATTCTTTAAATGTTTGGTAGAATTCTCCAAAGAAATCACCTGAGCCTGGAAATTATTTTCATTAAAATTTAATTTCTTCATAGACATTGTGATTTCAGCTTTCTCTGACTCCTGCTCTGAGGAGAGATAGGAGGAGCTGCTCCTGGAGCCCCACAGCAAGGTTTGGGGACAGGCTGCAGGTGTTTTGAGAACACTGTGCCCCTGCACAGAAATAGGTTCCTCCATCTGCAGTCTGGGTCCCCACGATGTGCAGGGAGCTGTCCTTTCTAGTATCTCCAAACCGAGCTATCAGTCTTTCCTGCTTCAACACGTCTCCAGATTTGGCCAGCATCATCAAGAGAACAGGACTTCCCCCAGGGCTTTGCTTATACCACTGTAGGACTTGTAGAGTGGTTGAGGAATTGCAGTATGTGGTGAAGTTCTCTCCTTCTTGTAGGAGCAGGAACTGAGGAAATTGCCCTAGCTGTTGTCCATTCACTTCTGTTCAGGAAAAAAAAAGGGGGAGGCATCAGAAAAAGTCTGATTAGGTCTCTATTCTCTGAACAACAATGGTCTCTCTCATTCTTGTCTACTTTTCTCCTTTACATGTTTACCTTCCTAACCCCTTTTATTTCCCTCCTTTTTCATTTTTCTCTCCCAAATCTTTTGCTCTCAATCAGAAAACTCATTGCTGCCGATGCCTGCACATAATATTCCACTATGTTGAATTCTCTGGAAGCAATGGGGGAAATCTCACACTCACGTGACGCGTGCATCCATAACAACAACACTGGTACTGTGAGTAGCATCTCCCTCTTCTTCCTGTTCAGAAAGAGTTGCCAAATCTGACTGCTGCTAAGTGGGTTCCTTTGTACAAGCTTCTTCCAGATACAAAGAAATGTGGTCTACCACTGTCTTTTGGAAAGAAAGAGGGAAAGTGATGACTGTAATTTGAGACAACCAATCAGACTTCAAACTATTTTACTCACCCACCTACAGAGGCGGGTCTATGTTTGCAGATGCTGCCCCCTGGTGACGGGACTGAAAAATAGCTGATTTTATAACCCATTCCTTATACAGTGTTTTCTAATTGAAGCGACATACGTATATTTGTCAAGATTTAGAAGGAAAGAA
Organism: Rhinolophus hipposideros; assembly: GCF_964194185.1. Classification (NCBI taxonomy): domain Eukaryota; kingdom Metazoa; phylum Chordata; class Mammalia; order Chiroptera; family Rhinolophidae; genus Rhinolophus; species Rhinolophus hipposideros. The sequence continues at coordinate 29,630,440 of NC_138051.1, forward strand.
TTTAACGATATTGTTGGCGGGGTCATTTGTCTTTTAAACCTGGATTGTGTGATTTAAAACTAGGGCATCAAAATGAAATAAAAAGTTTAATTTGTCATTTCCACTTTCACCCAGAATCATGTAGTGTGTGTTGGTGCATGTGCTAACGGGACATATTAAGTCACAGGCATTGGGGAAAATGTGGAAAAGATTTCTAATTTATTGTTAGGCCACCCATGATGTCAAAATGGAAGATAAAATTTCCCTATTTCTCTCTTATCAGACAGATTACACTGATCGTAAGTTATCCAAAGTAGAGCTCATCTACACTGTCCCATCTGTTACTTTCCCACATATCAGGAATTTTAAAAATCAATATGTCCAGTCAAAATGGCTATTATCAATAAATCAACAAACAACAAATGCTGGCGCGGATGTGGAGAAAAGGGAACGCTAGTGCACTGTTGGTGGGACTGCAGATTAGTGCAGCCACTATGGAAAACAATATGGAGGTATCTCAGGAATCTGAAAATGGAACTACCCTATGATCCAGTAATTCCACTCCTAGGCATCTACCCGGAGAAATCCAAAACTCCAATTCAAAAATCTGTATGCACACCTATGTTTATTGCAGCACTTTACACAATAGCCAAGATATGGAAACAACCAAAATGCCCATCGGTAGATGACTGGATTAAGAAGCTGTGGTACATTTATACAATGGAGTATTACGCAGCCATAAAGAAGAAAGAAATCTTATCATTTGCAGCAACATGGATGGATCTAGAGAACATTATGTTAAGTGAAATAAGTCAGAAAGAGAAAGACAAGTACCATATGATCTCACTTATATATGGAATCTAAAGAAAAGACTATGTGAATGAACTAATCAGAGACAGTTTTGGGGACGCAGAGAAAAAACCGAGAGTGGTTAGATGGGTGTGTGGGAGGGGGTTGGGGATAAGGGGAAAGGTGAAGGGATTTGGAAGCAGCTGGTAACCACAAGATGGCCTCAGGGTTTTTTTGAAAATTAATTTGGGGAAGGTATTCTATAATGTTGTAAAGATTTTGTTCGGTATCCGATGGACATGCGTCCTATTTGGGAGACCACCTCAGGGATACTGTGGATACCTGATCATGGCATTGTACACCAGAAGCTAAACATTAATGAATGCCAACTATAATTTTATATATATAATGTGATGGTTCAGTGTGAGGTCGGAGGGATAGTGGATGGGGGGAGGGGGGTTCACAGTATGAGGGATATAAATGATGAACGTATAAGTATTACCTTGTTTTGTACACCTGAAACTAATAAATAAATAAATTAATTTTAAAAATATAAAAAAAATCAATATGATTTGAAAAGAAATCTAATTTATCAGATACTAATTTCTCTAAGAAGTCTTCCTTAAAACAAAATACTTGGGTAGAATAGCTTTCTCTGGTTCCATAGAAATGCAGTCTCTCTTATCACAGCACTTACCGCCCTGTATTATAACAACCTGCTAACTGTCTGAGCTGGCCACATGTATCTCGAGGGCATGAACTGCATCATGCTCAAGAACTGCGTTGTCCTGTATGTAGCTATTAGTCACATGAGACTACTTAAATTTAAATTAATTAAAATTAAATGAAGTTTTCAGTTTAGTTTCTCAGTTATACTAGCCACATTTCAAGTGTTCAATAGCCACATATGGCTAGTGGCTTTTGGACAGTGCAGACATGGAACATTTCCACTACCTCAGAAAGTTTTATCGAACAGCACTCCCCTAAAATGTAGCATCCATTAAAACGAGGAGTTTGGTCTGTTGTGTTTACTGATGTGTCACAAGTAATGTCCCTGACATGTGGTAGGCACTCATGTTTGCCTACTGCTTATCATCATGTTCCCAGAAGCTACTATAATACCTGGTAAATAGTGGACACTGGAACACTTGTTTAATGATTTCAAAATATGGGTGTTTGCACATAAAATATATGAAAGTTTGAACTTAAAATATTCCAAAACCCAATTTAAATGCACCCTTCCATGAGTGTAAAGAAACAAGAGGTGTTTGTAGCTATTTATAAATGTTACTTTTGGGAGACTACAGGAATTTCCTGGGTTTACCATAACAAATTACCACTAATTTGATGGCTGAAAACAACAAAACATTATTCTTTTACAATGGCTATTTATGGTAAAGAAGTGTCAACACCAGAACTTCCTGGACAGTGGACCCTTGACTTCTGAAAGAATTCCATTGTTTAAGTTCTAATTCTGTCCTGGTCTTTGGGTCTGTGTGGGTGTGGGAGGGGGTGTAGTATGCCAGTTTTTGGTTCTGTGTGCAGCTAGATGTCAAGATTCTCTCCTCTGACCATGCTTCAACTGCATGACTTGAAATTTTGGTCTATTTTCTCTGAAAAGCAACTCAGTATCTCATTAAACAGGATAGGACCAGTGTGAACTCATTTTGGGGTAACAAACCCTGTTTTGGTGGGTTTATGGAGGGTATATTAGATAGGCATGATTGATTAAATCATTGGCCATTGGCAATTAAACTTAATCTCCAGTCCCCTTCCCTTCCTTGTGGGAGAGTGGGTTTAAAGTTCCAACCCTCCAATTACATGACTGAGTCTTCTGGCAACAAGCCCCCATACTTAGGTTACCTAAGGGCTTTGCAAAGGTCACCTCATTAATATATAAAAGTTACCTTTATTGTTCTTCTTACAGTAAATTCAAGGGGCTTTAATAGCTCTGAGTCAGAAGCCTTGGAATAAAACCAAATATAAATGAGAAAAATATTTTGGTAATCTGAATAATCAAGCATATATTTTTCTTATCAATCACAATATGAAGGAGGCCATTGCAATCATCCAAGTGAGAGGGGTTAAATGGTTGAATTAGGAAAATAGCCAGCATGGAGCAGAGAAATAAGTAAATAGATACGAATGCTCCTTGAGTGGCAAAAATGACGAGACTTTGAAAATTACTGGACGTGTGTTGTGCTTCATTAGCATCCTGGGACCCGTCTGTCATAAGGACTGTGTTTATTCAACTAGCTCTAGTGGTAGTAGTGGCCAAAGATGCTTCCCATGCTCCACACTTTCTGTGTCCCATGCCCTTGTGTGCCCCTTCCACACTGAAACTGGGTTGGCACCATCACTAACTTTAATAAAGAGAATGTCTAAGAAGTAACATGTGGCAATTCTGAGACTAAACATTAAGATGGTCTAGCGCTTCCATTTTTATGATTTGGAAGTCTTGAAATACCAAGTAAGATGTACAGCTTCCCTTCTAGAGAGATCACAAGCAGAGGCCATGTGGGAAGGAACAGGCCCTGAGAATACCTCAGGGGGAGGTGAGCCCAGCCATCTCAGTGTGCCAGCTGAGCCCAGACTTCCAGACATTCCCACTGAGGCTCCAGATAGTTGAGCTAATTGGGGTGTTTCAGTCCAGTTGAGCCCGCAGACGTCACGTGGAGCAGAAATAACACCAGCAGTAGGAACAGTGATGGCTCTTCTTTTGTGTTGCTTTACTTCACCAACACTAGTGTGCAGTGAACCATAGGTTCTCCACACTCAGTCCTCTACTATACACTTCTACTTCTACACATATTCAAATAACATAACAGACTCAACCATTCCAAGTCTGATGGTCAAACAGATTCAATACTATCTTATGAATGATTTTTATTTTTAAAAAAATCATCCGATTTGTATCTCATCAATGGGGTCCAGTCTAAGGGATTTGCATGCAATTCAATATTGTTTTAAAAATATATATTATTGTTTCCTAAACATATGATAATGACAGTAATAAAATTTTAAATTGAGAGAGAGAGAGCAATAACAATCTAATTTAGCAAGCTGAACTGGAGCTGGATAAGTAGTATAATGTAGCTGTTAGGAAACCTGAAACTCTGTTAGATGAAGAGACCCAGACGTTAGTTAAATCATGTTGTCAAAACACACAGAAGCTCCAGAATTAATGGTGCCTAGAGTACTAATGGGGTATCAAACTGATAGATAGTTTTGAAATCTCAAAACGATCACAGAACCAGATACTCAGCCTGCATCATATACCTGGAAAATGCAAATGAAGACACTTAGATCATACAGTTCAATTACTTATTCAACATGACAATCACAGTAGAAACTGGAGGATAGATCAAGTTTAGTAGTGAACTTCTACTATCAATGCTTCATTCAGTATCACAAGTGATATTTTAAAATGCAAATAGCCACATAAAAGAAGAAATGAATGTCCATGTAGGGAGCAGGTTGAACAAAACCAAAACCAAAATCCCCAATAAGTGAAATGCGGCAGCATTGCCTGTCCTGGTGTGAAACATACAATTCCATGCCAGGTGTATGAGAAGAGGGCATATCCACACGTTCCATTCCTGCATGTCAAGAAATATGTTCAAAAGATTAGCTCTTAGAAAGCAGCAACATGAGGCATAATCATTACCCCAGTTTAACCAGAGTAGTTTGGATAAATTTGAGTACTCATCTAGTTCATTTGGAATCATGCCAAAAGAGGAGGCAAGGGATCTGACTGTGTGGCTAATATATTGGTGGGAGTTGAGCTTAGTAATGTTCACTAAGGGTCCAATTAGTTGAGGGACCTACAGTGACTAGAATGATTGTTTATCTGTGTTTGCACTTCCTCCATGATCATATAAAACACTGTAATTCATTGAATTTGCCTTTTCTACCAAACACATGGCTTTTCGTTCACACAGTTACCAGAGTAGCACCAGCCATGGGTTTGAGTATGGGCTGCAGGTACCTGAAGAGCAGTGTGTCAAAGGCACAGAGGTATGTGGCTGAGTCTTCAGGCTGGGATCCTTTGATGTCCAAGTAGCTGTAACCATTCTTAGTATCAAGAGTTGTTTTAACTTGTCCTTCCTGCTTTTCATCCCCATTTAAACTAATTACAAACAAGATCTTGGGGCTTTTTGCAGGTTCCCATCTGTACCAGTATAAAGCATTAAAAGAACTGGAAGGGAAACGGCAGATGAAGTTGGGGCTCTTTCGTTCCTGAACATGCAGTGATTGAGGACTCTGTTCCACGTTCGATGCTCTGCTCACTCCTGTTGAGAAAGACAGGGTCAAACAGAGAAACTGGTATCTCTACAGTTTTTATTTTCTTCACATATTCCCCAGTGAAACCTCGAGGGGCCTCATTCCCCATGCTCCTCCTTCCCCATCAACCATCTCAGACTGTTCAGAATATCTTCAGCAACCCAAGGACTTACTGTCAAGATGAAGGCATAGGATTATCAGTGAGGCTTGCAAAAGATACTTCTCCATTTATCCTCCCAAGTATCCTTAGCAGAATAACATTCTGCAACCTAGATCTGTACAATATTCTGCTTCATAAAACAGGATTCTGTACCTGGTTGCCTAGCCAATCAGAGAGACAAACTATGCAAATGTCCTAGAAACACACCAATCCATTCTGCCCTAGATTCCGTTACCTGTGGTTCAAAAGGAAGGATGAAATGCTGCTTTCTTGAGGCCAACTTCATAAACATTGAGGAAATTCCCCCCATAAGTTCACAACACAAAGAGATGACAATCTTTCTGAAATGGGCTGCCTAATCGTGAACTGCTATTAAGTTTAGAGAGTTGCAGGTGGGATGGCAGTCTGTGATAGGAAAAGAACTTCAGTTAGGAATTTGCAAAACAAATTTTTTAAGCTTTCAAATCACACCAAATTATAAATATATATACATACTATGTGCTAAACAATCTTTTGCTTTGTGTACATTATTCTTATACAAAATCATGCAATTTAAAACAAGAAACTAAAACTCAAAGAGATTAAGTAATGAACTCAAGGTCAATTATCTGATATAATAAGAATTGCATCTTCTGAGTATATCATCTGGCTATGGAGTCTACCATGTTTGGAATCTGCCATGCCACACACATTTGTGATGCATAGTAAATGGTTTAAAGTTAGAGAAGGTATGTTCTAAAAAGAATGGGAGTCTACTTTGTGATTTTTCTTCCTAATAGTCAAAAAAAAGTGGGAACAGCTCAAATGTCCAATAGATGGTTGATGGATAAACAAAATGGGGGTATATCCATCAAAGGACTCTATTTGGCAATAAAAAGAAGTTAAATACTAGTAAATGCTAAAATATAGGTGAATCTCAAAATCATTTGTTAAGGAAAAGAAGCCAGACACAAGAAAGCACATATTAAATGATTCCATTTACATGACATGTTCAGAAAAGGAACGTACATGTATTTATATATACATATATATAAAGATATAAAGTGGCTTCCTTGGGCCAGGGGTAGAAATAAAGATTAACTGTATTAGGGCATGAAGGATCTTTTTGGGGTGATAAAAAAATGTTAAAGCTGGATTTAGTAATGGTTTCATAACTCAATTATTTTACTAAAAAATTCATTTAACTGTAAATTCAAAGTGAATGAATTTTATGGAGTGTAAATTATACCTCAATAAAGTTGTTTAGAAGTAAATCAGAATTATGTCTATTTCACCTGTGTCACAGTCAAGATATAATGTTACTTTGATTCAATATACACTTGACTTGTTTGAATAGTGATTTTGGGTCTAGAATTTTTCTAGAATCTCTGAAAATTATTAAAGTAATATTCTCTGTTCCCTGTGAGCTCAAACTATAGTTGGATGAATAAGACATGTCCAGGGAAAATTTAATAGTGCAAGATAGCTGTAATTAAGATTGTTCAGGATATATATCTAACTTCTGGGAAATTGATGGTATTAATTGACTTCAATACTTCTTTCGGTGAACAACTGAAATAAACAAAGGAAACAGCACGGGGTAGGCGCTAATAGTAGAGAACAGTGCTTTCCACATACGAAAACTTAAATCATGTTCTGAAAACTGGAACAGGATTGGATGGTGTCTCAGAGGCTAACTTCTAGATTTCTTTCCCAAGAAAACAGATGGAGTTATACTTTAAAAGAAAATCCTGAATTGCCTCATTAATGTCTCCTAATTTAGAAGTGTAGGAGCTAAGATTAGGGATGAGCTCTTAGACCAACAGAAGCTACTCCAAGTCAAGCCCCTGTTTTCTCCAGACCACAGCAGTCAGATGACTCAGTGACAGAAGAGTAAGGGCATGACTGCACCGTTCAGAAAACCCACTTGGTGTGAAGCTTGTTTCTAATGAAAATGCTGATCCACTGATCAATTCACCCACCTACTGGAGGAGCAGTGTCCACAACAAGGAAGGCGTACCCCCCACAGAGGGAGAATTCCTCCAGTTTGTAGGACAGAATTCTACAAGCTACAGCCACGCACTGTACCTGAAACAGAGACCAAGCCAATTGACCACTAGGTATTTTGCATAAATTACATCTTACCTCAAGTGACTTGCACGGTAGATAATTCTAAATATGTAACACAAAGATTAGTCCAGCTTCATCTTTGATTCATCTTTGAGGCACATATTGATTGTGCCTCCTGTGTGCTAGGCATTGTTCAGGCAGAGAAGATGCAGTCGTGAGGATAGAAAAGTCCTCCAGTGCAGTGGGAGGAGAAAAAAATAAACCGATTTTTAAAAAATAAGATATTTTTAAATAGTGAGAAGCACGATATAGACAATGCAATATAAAGAGTTACTCTTGGGGTGAGGAAAGGCTCTGCCCTAAGCAGGGTATGGAGGGGAGGCTCCACTCTAACTGTTACTCTGTGACACCAGGCAAGGTGATGAACTCTTATATTCAATATCGTTTTCTATACGGAGCCAGTGTCTTTCTATTCAGCACTGGGCTAAGCATTGGCGTTTATCATCTCATTTAGTTCTCATAATAACCCGGGGTGGTAGATACTATCAACACCTACTTTGTAGGGATGAGGAAACTGAAGCATAAAAATTATTAAGTAATTTGCACAACTAATCAGTGGTAGATCAGGAAGTCCAGCCCACAGCTATGGTCTCAAGCGCTTTGCTATACTGCCTCCACAAAGGAGGATGAAACCAACATTGAAGGATTCCAACAAAAATTAAATGAGGGCCGGCCCGGAGGCTCAGGCGATTGGAGCTCTGTGCTCCTAACTCCTAAGGCTCCCGGTTTGATTCCCACATGGGCCTGTGGGCTCTCAACCACAAGGTTGCCGGTTCAACTCCTCAAGTCCCGCAAGGGATGGTGGGCCCACCCCCTGCAAATAAGATTGAACACAGCACTTTGAACTGAGCTGCCACTGAGCTCTCGGATGGCTCAGTTGGTTGGAGCGCATCCTCTCAACCACAAGGTTGCCAGTAAGACTTCTGCAAGGGATGGTGGGCTGTGCCCCCTGCAACTAGAAACGGCAACTGGACCTAGAGCTGAGCTGCGCCCTCCACAACTAAGATTGAAAGGACAACAACTTGACTTGGAAAAAAGTCCTGGAAGTACGCATGGTTCCCCAATAAAGTTCTGTTCCCCTTCCCCAATTAAAAAAAAATTAAATGAGAAGATACATGCAAATCACCCGGTACAATAGCTTCCCTATCTTATGCACTCAACCAGACATATACGATGTGTAAAATACTGAGGGGCTGGGATACATAATCTGAAATTGTGGTGGAGACTATTCACAAGATAAAGCTCAATGTTTTCCGGAGGTGTATTTTGTAATTTACATACAATATGTCATTTGTTATCTTAAGTATCCATGGTCTATCATGTTTCTTACTATTAATAGGAAATTCATGCATTTAAATGTTATATTGGGAGATTGGGTGGTATATTCTAACATGGATGGTATATCTAACAAGCAGTGTTCACTACAATGGTTTATTTTTTTCCATCATTGACTCTTTTCCCAATTCTTAGGATAGTTCTGTACTACATTAAAGGACAAAGCAGTAAACACAATTTCACTAAATAGCAAAAACACTCTTACCACGTGCAAAATGCCAAGCTTTATTTCCAAGACATCCTTTCGCTCTACAACCCAAATCAGCCCATGTGTATAAAACTTGCCATTTTGAAGTCAATTACTTTCACATCTGGGCGGGCAAAAGATCAAAACCCAAGCAGTCCTCCTGCATCCTCTCCCGCGTGATTACTGCAGTGGGCAGTTTACTGACTGATTCAGTGAGGGTAACTCCCAAGCAACTAGGCTTCCTACAATTAATCCATGAGTACTTGAGGGCAGCAGAGAATACAGTGTAAGTGTCACAAAATATTTTCGCTGAAAACCAGGTGGCAGTGCTTCAGGAAAGAACTGTTTTCTTGACACTTGGGATAAGCTAGAGTCTGATTCTCAAGGCAGGAAAATAGAGATTTAGATAAAGGCTTCACAAAGTGATGACTTTTGAGTAAAGACATAAAGGAAGTTCAAAGGAATAGCCTGCAGATATCTGGGGGATTACATTACAGGCAGAGAGGGCAGAAGCAAGGGGCAAAGGTATTGACCTGGCAACATGCTTGGGGTGTTTAGGAAATAATATCTATTGCCTCTGATGAAAAGTATGGCTTCATTCTTAATGATGTTTTGCTCAACACATGTATCAATTTTTTCTGGGTATTGGCAAGATTTGTCTTTCCAATTATAAAGATACTCTGAATATGGATTTGCCTTTGATGCCTGCAGTGCTTCTGCCACACCCACAGTGGTGGACTTGCAGAATTCTTTATTCAACTCTATGGTGTTCCACGAGGCATTGACCCTGAATAAGGAGCTTGTTTTATAGAAAGTCGCATACAGCAGTGAGTGGAGGAACTTGCTATGAGCAGAGATCATGGAATGAGAAATGAAAGAGATAGTTATAAATACCAGCTACAATCAGGTGACCTTTTGCAGAAACAAAGACTATAAAAGTTATAAAAAAATTTCATTTTAATATGAATATATTTATGTGGTTATTAACCATGTTTAACTTCTCTCTCCCTTTTGGCTGCATGTAGTAACATACGATGCACTAATAAAAGTTAATCTTATGCAGTATCTCATTATATCACAGTAGCTAAGCTACAGAATACAATAGGAGAGTGTGACTCAGCTAGAAGCGGAAATAGCATCACCAAAAGTGGATAAATGAACTTTGTGTCCTCTTCGTGGGAGAGGGTTAGCTTGGTTTTGGTAGCATATTGTGGTAACTTTGTACTGCACTAACTTAACCATCTGGAAACATATTTCCCAGAATTTGCTTTCCTGTATTATTCTGGGTTAGGGTTCGCATGAAAGAGACTTGTGCAAGATTTCGAAGGTAGTAGTGATGCAGCAGCCATGTTTTTAAGTTCTGCAGGTTGGTGCAGGGCTTCAGGCACTGTGGCTACTCTCATATGTGGCTGCTGATCTGCTGGCTCATCTGACTGTTGATTCACAACTCCTCCACCCCCAGCCCGATCTCTTCCTTCAGCTTCTCTTTGTCTTGGGCCAAATGTGAACGTAGCACGATGGCAAATGACACCCACTTCTCCTGAAGGTCGCCCACCACTTACGGGATTAAAGCAGACGAGAGACAGACAAGTTTTAGTTTGGGTTTTTGGGTTGCAGTTGTACCAATGGGTTCTAGTAACTCTTTGCAAAGCACAGTTTGTCCATGCTTTTGTCCACATTCAACTTACCTTCATAACTGTCACTCTAGCTGACTTATAGTAAATCCAGCTCAATACTTATGCAAAGACACAATAGCTTTGTAGAGACTCCTCCACCAGCTCCAACAATCTCATGACTCTAATCCTTATGATTAATCTCTTATTCTACATCACTCATGGTGGTTCTGCTTTTCTGACAGTACTCTGACACAACGCCTAAGAAAAAAAGCGTGAAGGAAATGATTTTCATGACAGTTGCAGATAACAAGACCCACATCGGTGATGTGAGCGTCTTTCAGACTGAGAACATATTAGAGGAAAGTTACTCTGGACACCTGTTTCCAAATGACATAGGAGGAGGTTTTACTTAGAATTAAATCTTCTGATCCCGACCACAGATTAAGTAACCACAATCATAGCCATTTCTTCTCTGGGATCTAAGGTATGCATTTCAGCTTGGCTTCTGCAGCAGAGGGACGCTCTTATGGAGCTCTGGGGTTTTTGTTCAGCTTTTACCGTCACTTCAAACACTGTGAGTTCCCAGAAAGCACAGAAGTACTTTGCTGAATCTTCCAGCTGTAAGGGTGCAATGGTGAAGCTGATATATTTAGCTGCTTTCTCTAAGTTTGTAAAATAGTGGCCTTTCTTTTCATTCTGCCTGGAAGAATCCTGATAAAGAAGGAAACTGATCTCTCCACTTGCAAGCTGCTTGTACCAAAAAACAATAAAGTAGTCAGTCTCACTTGTTTCATACCAACAGTTTAGGGTGATTGCCACCCCCTCTTGCGTGGATACGGCTGGTGGGTGTTGAGTAACTTTCTGGGCCACACTGGATCCTGTGGGAAAAATCAGGAAACAAAGATAATGTAGAGAATAAAATATTGTAAGAATTACACTAAAGTAGGACCAAAGACGAACCAAATGGAAATAATAATCTGCTTGCTTTTCTCCACTCCTTGCCTCCTCAAGTCCATGTGAAGTACCATGTGCCTGTGTGCCATCCTTTCATCCTTAACATTCTTACCCACAGTTGGAACCATCCCTACCAGAGAAGATGAAGGTTGTGGATACCCACAGCAGGCTGGAAAGCAGCATGTGGCACATATAGTCCTGCACAAATGTGTCTAGTTGTGCCCCAAGCTGAGAGTTCTGTGTCTCTGAGTGCCTGGCAGCACATACATAGGTTAGTTCCTGGGTTCTGATGCTACTTCCTCAAACAGGAAGTAGGGTTTCTTATGTTCATCGACCACATGACCTATGCACAGATGAGAAAAGGGTCTGGCTCACCCCAAACCTTTGCTTTGTCTACTTGTCTTTCTCTAGTAATTATGTTCGTCAATGAAAAGGGACATGGAAAAAGCAATTAGTACGAAACGTCAGAGCTGAGTGGAACTGAAGATTGAACCAGCTGACACATATTGATATTTTTTAGAGGAACAACTTCGGGGGCCCAGTTAAAGTAGAATTTATTATGGGCTGTGAACCTTTTGTATAATGTGCTTACTGGTCGTTCATTTAGCCTATACTTAACATTTCTTCTTCCAGAATCCAATGAAAAATTTTTAAAAGCTCACAGAGCTTTCGATCTCTTCATGAAACGCTATCCTATCCAAAATAATTACTGCACCTCTTTCTTCTTCCTTACTGGGTTCTAGGACTCTGCTTAAGTTTTACTATAAATGAAGTTACTTCAAAATCAGATGATAAGAAAAATCAGTCCTTCTGACTTTGAAAATATACTTAGTTGTTTGTGTTTTTATGAAATTATAGCAGAAATTAAACCTATTCTTCTAAAATCTGACGTTGGTTTTTATCTATTAGACTCTGAAGAGGATCGGGATCTTCAGTCTTGTCTCCACAACAGAATTATACTCATTTGATCATGTGTCTAGAATGGTCATGAGGTCACATTTTCTGTCCCATTGGTCCAAAGTGTTCAGTCTCACTTGTTATCTGTGCCTGGGGTGTTTTTTTATTATTATTCTTATTTGTAAAGGAGACTGAAGATGAGCATGCCAGCTCTGTCTGTGACACAGCACTATAATGGGCCCCTACGGAATGTATTAGCCACAGACTGCAAGCTCTTAGTGCATGTCAACACCACAAAAGTTAGTAGCTGAAGTTTTGTGTGCTGTGACATGATAATGTGGAATATAGCTGTCAATCTTCAATGAGTGGTACAGGGAAGAGAGTTTATAATGAGTGGAGACACCTACTCTTCTGTGCCGTTTCACCTCTCAGTGCTGACAGGTAGCCGATGATGCCCTGCTTTGCAATTATTTGTAACCAAGCAGAAGAGACCAAGAATGCCCACAGCAGCCAGGGGAGCAGCATGACCTAGGATTTCCCTCTTGATTGAAATGGTCCTCCTCTGTGTTCCTGGGAGTACTGCCTCAGCTGCACAGAGTGGCTGCCTCTGAAATGTGAATTGTGGCTGGGTCAATTGTGAATATGTTGTGACCTCCAGGTTGGGAGATTTGGCCTATCTTAAATGTTTTTTTGCCTTTTTTTGTGATTTAATGATAAGTGATTCTCCCTGGTCAAGGACAAGCATAAAGCTTATCAATGAAAATCAAAACTACTAATACTATAAATGTTTTCCCAAATAAAAATATTTTTCTGGACTTTGAAAGCATAAAGATTCTTTTCCATTTTATCCTGAAAATTCATTTAGTGAAGGAATTTATGTCAAATTATCAAACTGAAATAATTTAGTTTGTTTGACCACCTCCTAAAGAAAGCTAAATGAAAAAAACATTGAGTTATTCTATGGCAAACTGTCCTCAGACGTTCCTTGGTTCCTTTATAGAAATCCCCAAACTCATGTACCATACAAAACCACAGAATCACAACTGAGGTTCCCAGATCTTTCCTATTCTTTCTCCCTTCTACATCCTTGAACATGGCTATCCTCTGATGCTGACCACCATGCATTGCAACCTAGCATTATATTCTGTTTTAATCTTGAATATTTCAGCACAAAGAAAGCTACTCCAATCAGATATACCTGCTATTCCAAATTTCTTATCCAACTTTTCAAACTACTAGAAAAAAAAAAGCAAAACAAAATTTGAGAACCAGGGGAATTCATATACGTATATAATTTTTAAACTATTGTTACTGTGTTATACGTTACATCCCCAGAACTTACTTATCTTATAACTGTCAGTGTGTACTTTTATACCACCTTCACCCATTTCTCCCAATCCCCAAACTCCACTTCTGGCAAAATAAAATGAGGTTTATTTTTTTTCTCTTTATGTTCCACATTTAAGTGAGATCAAACAGTATTTGTCTTTCTCTATCTGACTTATTTCACGGCCCTCAAGGTCCGTCCATGTTGTCAAAAATATCAGGATTTCCTTCTTTTTATGGCTGAGTAATATTCCATTATATACATATATATGTGTGTATATGTATACATATATTCATGTATATATACATATGTATACATATATACATACATGTATATATGTATATATACATATATACATGTATACATATATACATATATATGTATATAATGGAGATATATATGTATATCTCACTTTACCTTTATTCATTAATTTGTTGATGGACATTTAGGTTGATCCCATGTCCTGGCTATTGTTGTCACACAACAGCCTAGCAGACTGTCCCCCCATGCCTTTCCTTAAGGAAAGAATAGTCTGTGAGACTGTGCATCTCTGGGACTGTGTATTTCTCTCTATTTAGTCTCCAAAAGAGTGTTTGCGGAAAAAGACAAGTAAGATCCCCCACGGGGCCGGAGCGGGGGGTGGGGGGGGAAGGACAACTCATGTCAGGGGAACCCTATGGAGACCCCTGATAAGCTACCTTAGAAAGATTTGGGAAGGGGCCTTGTCTCCCCTCCCCGCTGCCTGGGAAAAGTGGCTGCTGGCTCTGACTTTTCCCTCTCACCTAATTGGGAAAAAAGTCTTGAGAGTGATAAGATTAAACTCTCTGTGCTCAGCTCTGTGAAATAATTTCAACATGTTATATATGTCCCTTAAAAGAGTTGCATACCTCACCTCAAGGACTTTCTGCTTCGGCTGTTGGAAGATCAACATAATTGGTTTGGGTTGTTTCTATAAAGTGATAAATGAGTCCCACAGACTGTGCCAGAAAAACAAGGCTACTCCCTTGCATACTTATCAATAAAAACCTCCAGTCGGCTTTGTTCTGGGCTCCAGTCTTTCAGAACTGTGAGACCCCTGGCCTTCTGAGATTTAACTGCATTAAGTCTCTGTATGTTTCTTTCTTAAAACTTAACCCAAAGCAGCCCCTTCTCGTACTCTCGCTGCCCTTGTGCGCGGGACTGACAGGCTATTATAAATAATACTACAATGAACATGGAGCGGGGGGAGGGGTGCAGATATATTTTCAAGATACCTTCTCATGCACCTGTCGGCTATTTGTATGTCTTCTTTTTAGAAAAATGTCTGTTCAGATCCTTTGCTCATTTTTAAATCAGATTTTTTTTATTGAGTTCTGAGTTCTTCATGTACTTTGAATATTTGCCCCTTACAGACATATGATGGGCAAATGTTTCCTCCCATTTCTTAGTTATATGGTTCACAAATGCATCTAACTATGTATCTTATTTTTAATTTCTTATAAGGACCTTTCCGATTACATTGGGCCCACTTGAATAATCCACAATAATCTTCCCAAGTCAAGATCCTTAAATAATCACATATGCAAAGTTCCTTTTGTCATATAAGATAACATATTCACATATTCCAGAGATTATGTGATGGGCATCTTTGAGAGTCATTGTTCAGTCTACTATATTAACTATTTTCTATTATTTTGTCAAATATTGGTCTATTTTTCATCTCATCAAAAGTAGCATTGGATTTCCCCATTTATTGCCTTGTTTTTGTTCTTGTTTGATTAATTTTTGTACTTTATTTTTTATTAAAGTATAATTATATAGTGTAATAAATGGGTCATAAGTATAGACTCAGAGGAGTTTGAAAATTGCAGACTTTTAAGCCACACCCCTTTCAAGCTATAGAATATTTCTTTCACTCCGTCCAAATCCCTGTGCCCACCCAAAAAGTTCACAACTCACAGAGGTAATGATTGTTCTGCAGTATTTCACGATAGATTAGTTTGCTTATTTTAGAAGTTCATATAAATCTAATGAAACAGTATGTTTTCTATCTGGAATCTTGCTAGGCATTATGTTACTGAGGTATATCCATGCTGTTATGGGTATTGGTGGTCCTGTCCATTTTATAGCTAACTAACACAACAGTGTGTGTGTGTGTGTGTGTGTGTGTGTGTCTGTGGACATGTGTGTGTCACTATTTGATCTGTAACTTGTAGATATTTTCTCTAGTTTATTCCTGTTATGAATAAAGCTGCTATGAATATTTTATAAAAATTTTGTAGACATATGTTTTCATTTCCCTTGGGTAAATGCTTAGAAGTAGAATCGTTGGGTTGTGTTAGATGTATGTTTAATTCTATGAGAAACTGCTGAAGTCGTTGTCCAGTTTATACTCCAATTAGCAGTGTTTAGGAATCTGGTTGCCTCACCTGCTTACTTTTTATTTTGAAATAATTTTAGACTCACATAAAAGTTGCAAAACATTGCAGAATTCTCTTGTACATTTCACCCAATTTTCTCCAATGATAACATCTGTGATACAGTGATCATAGTAGAATGATCAAAACTAGGATTAATACAATGCTATTAAACTACAGATATTACTCTGATTCACCAGTTTTTACATGCACTGTTTTTGATGTATAACTCTAAGAAACTTCATCACATGTATAGTTTCACTACAGTCAAGATACTGTTCCATTTTCCTAAAGAAACTCCCATTGCACATTTTCCCCATTCTTACAACCCTGATAACCTCTGGCAACCACTGATGGTTTTTCCATCCCTATTATTTTGTCCTTTTGAAAATGTTGTGTACATGGAATCATGTATTATACATGGAATCATAATAATTTAATAAGTGAAATCGTACGTTATGTAGCCTTCTGAAATTGATTTTTTCAGTCAGCATAATACCCTTGAGATCCATCCAAGTTGTTGCATGTATCAATAGTCCATTCCTTTTTATTACTACATAGTATTCCACTATATTAATGCACCCTATTATATTTATCCATTCATCCAATGAAGAACATTTGGGTGGTTTCCATATTTGGCCACCACAAATACAGCTATCATGAATTTATTATAGCACCTTTATTCATTTTCTACAGTTGCTGTAACAAAGTACTACAAATTAGAAAGCTTAAATAACAGAAACTTATTCTCTCACAGTTCTGAAGGCCAGAAGTCCAAGATCAATGAATCAGAAAAGATGATTCCTTCTGAGAGCTCTTAGAAAGAATCTGTTCCATTCCTCAGCTTGTGATGGTTTGGTAGCAATCTTCTGTGCTCCTCGGCTGTAGAAACATCACTCCCATCTCTGCCTTCATCTTCATGTGATATTTTCCTTGCGTGTCATCTCTGTGTCTAAATTACCTCTTTTTATAAGGACATCAGTCATATTGGATTAGGACCCATCCTAATAACCTAATCTTAACTAATTACATTGGTAATGACCTTATTTCCAAAGAAGGTCACATTCTAAAATACTAGGGGTTAGGACTTCAACATACAAATTGGGGTGGGAGAGGCACAAGCCTACCCATAACAGCATCCATACGAAACTATATACAATATACTGTCTATAAAGTTCCATTTTCAACAAAAATTATGAGACATGAAAAGAAACAGAAAGTGTGACCCTTAAACAGGAAAAAAAAATTGGACAACAGAAATTGCTATGGAAAGGTTTCTGAGGTTGGACTTAGCGGAGAAAGTTTTCAATGCACCTAGTTTAAATATGTTTTTAAAAACTAAAAGAAATCATGCTTAAAGAAGAATGTATGTTGACAGCATCTCATCAAATAGAGAATATCCATAAAGAAGTAGAAATCGTTTTTGAAAGGAACAAAATGGAAGTTCTGGAGTTGGAAAGTATAATAACCAAAATGAAAAATTCACTTAAGGGGCTCAATTGTAGATCCTCCCAGAATAAGGACTCAGTGAATTTGAAGGTAGATCTACAAAGATTATGCAATTTGTAAAACAGAGAGAAAAAGGAATGACGAAAAATGAACACAGACATAGAGACATATGGGACATCATTAAGAATACCAACAAATACATAATGGTAGTACCAGAAAGGTACTACCTTTCTGAGGTAGTAACAGAGAAAGTAACAGAAATAAATATTTCAAGAAATAATGGCTGAGAACGACTTCAAATTGACAAAAAGCAAGCTACTCATTTCAGAAGCTCAATAAGTCTACGTGGAATAAATTCAAATAGATTCACACTCAGACACATAGAAAAAATGTTGAAAGATAAACAGAAAATCTTGAAAGCAAAAGAGAAAAATCTTTACATACAAGGTAATTCTAATAAAATTAAAAACTGAGTTCTCAACAAAAAACAATGGACCCAAACTATTAGAAGGAAAGCACACACACAAAAAAAATACCATCAATGAGAAATCCTTGACAAAAGGATCTTTGAAAAATTAAGGTTATGAAAGACATTCCCAGATAAAAACAAACTGAGAGCATTTATTGCTCTCAGATCTGCTTTACAAGAAATAATAAAGGAAGTTCTTTGGCTAAAAGCAAATGACCCCAGACAGTAAACTGCATCCTCACTCACACACAAAAGTACATCATTAGAGATGATTATTTACTTTAGGTAATTATAAAATACAGTGTAATTGATTATTTATTCTCCTTTCTTCTCTTAACTGAATTAAAGAGCAATTATATAAAATGATTTGTACGTAATTGTATTGTTGAGCCTATTACATATAGAAATGTAATATATTTGACAAGAAAAGTACAAAGGTAGTTGCAAAACTGTATTGGAACAAAGAAATGACACCACATGGAATCCACAGGAATAAATGAAGAGAACCAGAAATGGTACATAAGAAGGTTAATACAACAAATGCCATAAATACATACTTGTTTTCATATTTCTCTCTCATCTTCTTAAAAGACATGAAGTTATAAAGATATAAAGTAATATTATAACAATAAATTGGTGGTTTATAACATATATAGATGTAATATAAATAAGAATTATAGCACACAAAAAATGAAGAGGAAATAGAACTCCATAAGAGTAACTTTTCCATGTGTCACAGCAAATAAGTTAGTAAAATTTTAATACTAATAAGTTAAGATACATATCATAATCCCTAAAGTAACCACTAAGAAAATAACTGAGAAATATAGTGAAAAATAATGAAAAGAATTAAAATATTACACTAAAAAATACTCACTTGATGCTAAAGGAAGCAGTAAAGTAAGAACAAAGGAACAAAAAAGACATGGGACATATAGAAAACAAATCTAAAATGACAGACATAAATCCAACTATATCAATAATAACATTAAATGTAAATGGATTAAACAATTCAATCAAAAAGCAGTGATTATCAAACTGTTTTAAAAACTGATCTGTAATTATATACTATCTACAGAACACACACTTTCAATTCAAACTTAAAAATTGGTGAAAACTAAAAGGATGGGAAAAGATATCATGCAAACAGCAAACATGAGAGAGCTGGATCTGCTATAATATTATTAGAATTTAGACCGAATAATGTTACTAGAGATAAGGAAGGATTTATGATGATAAAAGTCCAACCCATCAGAAAGATATAACAGTTATAAACATATATGTCCCTAACATGAGAGATAATTATTTAGGTAATTATAAAACACAGTGTAATTACATATTTACTCTCCTTTCATCTCTTAATTGAATTAAAGAGCAATTATATAAAATGATTTTACATGCATTTTGCTAAATACATGACAAAAATGGACAGAATTGAAGGGAGAAATAGATATTTCAACAATAGTTGGAGACTTCAATATCTCACTTTCAATAATAGAACAAGTAGGCAGAATATCAACAAGGAAACAGAAATTTGAACCTTATAAACCAAGTAGACCTAACAGACATCCATCCTATAGCAACAGGATACGCATTCTTCTCAAGCCTGGAGGGAACATTCTCCAGGATAGACCATATCCTAGGATATAAAACAGACTTTGAGAACACCAATGGGACATAGCTGAATGGAATACACATTTTAAAGTTTTTCCAGAGATTTGTCAATATATAAACATTCAGCAATTTTTCTTTGTTTGCTGTGCTGCTCTAGTACTATGGGATATAAGTACCTGCATTTGTCTTGGGACATATTGTGGTGAGGCTGACCTGAACATCCTGGAGACAGCCACTAAGCTGGATGATTGTGTAATAACATCTTTATTGGAGTAATTTTTCTGTTCTTTTTATTCCTTTCACATTTTACTCTTTTGGGGTCCAGCATACTGTGGCTTAAATATTTATATTAATTCTGTCCTCTTATCAGTTACTCTGCTCCTTCCAAGTGAGACATTTATAGTGCAGGAAGAGGAAAAGACTGAGAAGGAAAGATAAAGACCAAAGTCTCCAACCTGTAAGGCCCAAAAGTATCTGTGGTTAAAACCCTACCAATGGGGGTTAGGAATATTAAGCTGTGTAAAGGCTGTGTGGTGATTTTGTGATGTGATTGTGTTTGGAGGAGGAGCTGAGCCCAGCTGAGGGTTTGTGTACAGGCTGCAGGTGCCTGGGGAACACTGTGGCTCCACAGCACAGAAATAAACGCCTGAGTCTGTGGTCTGCGAAGAGGAAATATGCAATGAGCTGTTGCGTTCTCTAGGATCTGTCATAGCGGTTAATCTTCCATTCACCTTTGTCCCTGAAGGAATGTAAAACAGGTTGATGAGACCGCCCCCAGGATTTTGGCGAAACCACTGCACATTGTTCACAGAGGTGGAAAATTTGCACCGCAGCATAGAACTGGCTCCCTCCTGGAGACTCAGGGCTGTGGGACTCTGCTCCACCTGCACCCCTCTCACACCTGATGAGAGACGGAGAAACAGTCACAGGCGATGGTCACTCTCACACCCACAAAACCCAGAAAAGGCCCTCATAAATTAGGAAAAGGGTAGAAAGTCTGCAAGATTCATCAGCGACATTTCCTCCCTTTCTCCTTCCCTCCCTCAATAATACTCCTTTCAGATGCCCATCTGAGACAGCCCCAACTTACAGCAAATCTGGGTGCACAAAAGCGCCAGCACAGTGCCCAACAGCCTCTTCATGATGCTTCGCTTTGCTGCTCGGGACATTTTCACCCTCAGGTATATTTAACTATACCCTGCGGTAGTGAGTGGCACGACAGGGCTCTGGAACTGTTACTGCTCCTGCGACCAATCAGTCTCACCCGACAAACCCTGCCTGGCTGTGACAGGAAGCCCCAGCCCCCAGCCTCTCCCCGAAAGAGAATGTGCTGGAGAGCGGTGAGAGAGAGAGAGGGGAAACAAAGATCCTTATTCTATTACTTGAGGGACACTGTCTGATAATCCTGGATGTACTACAGTGTGAGAAGGAAAGGGCGGGGCCTCCTCCCTGATCTATGCTAATTACAGTCTGGGGAGGATCATACAAAGAACATCCAGTTTTTAATCCAAATAACTTTGTTAGTTACAAAAGGATCTTTACTAACCCATGAATTAATTCTATGAGAGTCATTCCAGTCATACAAAGTAATAAGAACAAAAATGTTATGTATTATCTACTTAATGAATTCCTATTATTGGAATATATAAAATATATGGATTGGGACTTTCCTGGAATAACCAAGACTTGTGGGAAATATTGTTATAAGAAATGAACCTAATAAGATTGTAAATTGTGAGAAGAAAATTAGGATCAACTTACACATTGCTTTTATGTATTTTCCTAGCTGCTGTATAATGTTTTGTTTTTCTAATTCTTATCTGTAAAATCGTCCTGTGGTTCAGGCTTGCAGTTCAGTCAACCTGTTTTCTAATACGTCTGTCTTCCTCTTTTCCTCCCACTGTCCCTTCTCATTACATTTCTACTTCCATATTCTCCTTTTCCCCCCTTACTTTCTCTCTCTTTCCTCATTTTGGTTTTCTAGTTACAGGAAAGAAACAGAAAGAATATTAAAGAAAAGGTGGCATTCAATAATTTGGAAATAATTTTGAAAGTGTGAAATGGACGTTCATATTTCTCTTGATATCTATAAATTTTAGGCAATAAATATTTAGCAAATTCTGAAATGTATACTTTAGAATTCTCCATCTTCCTTTTTGCTTCATATGACTCTGTTTGATCCAGGAGTCTTTTCTCATAGATAATGATAATGACATAGATCAAGATAATGATAACAATGTAAATATAGATACATGCATCACAGCTATCAACTGCTAGTACTTGAATCGAGGCATAAGGCAACGCTATTAATAGAAAAGGATATTCAGCAAGAAGCATGTTTCTTATGTGCTGATAATGATTCCATTTTTCTTCACACACAATTTTTTTACCTCTTTACTCTTACTGGTCCTCATTTGCACACTCATAGAATTTCGCAAATCTTTCAATGACTGTTTATAACTAGGTGCCTCACAGTAGTCCTTGGTTTAAGACAAGCCCAATTGACTAACACTTTGGCTCAGCCTAGAAAGCCCAGCCTGCCTTTCTAGGGCTCTACCTGTGAACTGACTTGAAGCTCCAAAAGTGTCCACAAGGACAGAGATTACAATGGATAGGACAATGCGACCTCACAGTGCCTTTTTTATGGCACATTAGAGCTGATTGTCCGGCTAAGGTCTTATTTTCCGGGAAACACGGTAGGATGCTGTATTCTCTGTATTGTTTGCCTTCGTAGAACATGCCAGGTTCCTGGAAATAACCGAGGCTGAGAACCAGAGTCTTTTCAGCTGGAATGTCTCTGGAAGTTTGTGTTCAGCTCCCCTACAGTGTCAGTCATTGCATCACTCACAACACAGAAGTACTCAGCCAAGTCACTCCAATGAGCTGAAGGTTTCCTGAGGTGGAAGATTTCATTCTTTCTAAATTCAGCCTCAAATCCTCTGGCCTGAAACAAGACGATTTCCAGACGTGTACGTCAGGAGAAGCTGGAGTCCTTGGTTGAGGTGTTGCACATACTAGAAGAGATACGATGAAAATGGAGAAAAATAGTTGCACCTCTGCTCCAGAGGGGCTCCTTCAGAGATGGTGATGTGACAATCAGGTTGGGTCACCGACTGGGCTCCTTTTCCTCCTGAAACATCAAAGCTATAGCAATGAACTCAGCGAAGACAAAAAGTCTCTATTCAGAGTCAAAGCAGAACAGTGTTCTATAATGGAGAGTTATTCACTCAGGAACAGGTGCACCCCAATCATCAAGGTGAACATTAAGGTCATGGCCCAGCAGTGAAGAAGCAACGAGCTCCTTTCTGAGCAATTCCCCACAAACAAATCAACAAACAAAATCTGATGACTGGGGGACTTGAACCCAGGTTGCTCTGAGGTTGAGGAGGAAATGACAGGGGATTTAAATATGTATCTTCTTTTCAGAGATGTTGTAGGAATAGTTAGGAAGAGATGCTCTCTTGACAAAACTGCCTACCTCTGGCATCTGAGATTATTTATATATCCTTATCTAAAACCTGCAGTCAGAATATCTCTATTAGCTGTAGGGAAGAAAGGTTTTTGTGAGCTTTTTATGATCCGTTACAGAAAAGCCATTTCCAATTTGGGCAACAGCGCACTCTAGGGGCCAAATAGAGAACTAAGGAGATATTCACAATTTTTGTGAACCTTCCCTACCAGCTTACTTCCCACCTATAGTTGAAATTTAAAGCATTATGATTATATACAGAGGAGGATTTATGTTTCATAGGCCCTGAAACTTATAAAATGGGGGATTTTTGAAAGAACACAAACGTGTGAATAAAAATTGGATACAAAATAATTTTTAGAATGAGAAATAAAATCACAACAAATTACAAACCATTTTTAAAAATCAAATACCACAAACATCATAAAATCTAGAAAGTGACATGATATTTTATTATTCATTTCCCTACACATTTCTATAATACATTTTGTTTCTACGTTTTTTGGCTTCATACTTTTAAATTGTCTCTTCATATGACAATACATTTGTAGTATTTCCTGTAAAGAAAAGAGAAAGATAATTCAGTCTTCAAGACCTCTTCATGGACGATGTAGATGCCTGACTACTGCATTGTACACCTGAAGCTGAAGCTGAATAATACTGAATGTCAACTATAATTATATATATGTGTATATGTACAAATACATATGGTCACAGGATGTGCAGTACAGTATAGGGAATAGAGTCAGTGGAATTGTAACAGCTATATACGATGTCAGAGGGGTAGTAGATTGGGGGAGGAGGGTCATCACTTTGTGAGGGGTGAAATGTCTGACTATTACATTGTTTTGTACACCTGAAACTACTGTTTTTTAAAAAAATATGTTAGGAATAGTTAAAAAAAATTTTTTTAATTCACAGTGAATCTTGATAGTGCCATGTAAATTTTTAGGATTATAGTCATATGTTGGGAAATGTTTATCAAGTTACTACGTGTTGTAAAAGTTCATTACATTTCAAGTTTTCTCATGCTGTAACAAATTCTAAATGTTATAAACTGATGACATGCATTGACCAGATTATTAAGTCTGTATTAGTTTCCTATTGCTGTGTAACAAATTACCACAAACTGTGTGACTTAGAACAACATCCACTTATCTCACAGTTTGTGTAGGGCAGGAGTCCGGGCACAGCTGAGCTGGATCTCACAAGGCTGCAATCAAGGAGTCAACTAAGACTGCTGTTTTGTCTGAAGCATGGGGACCTCTTCCAAACTCATGTGGTTGTTGGCAGAGTTTATTTCCTTGTAGTGGTAGAATTCATGGCAGCTTGCTTCCTCAAGACTAGGAGAATGCCTCCGATCTCAGGAAAAGCCCTCTTTAAAGAGCCCACTTGATTAGATCAGGCCTACCAACCTCTCTGTTGATTAACTCAAAGTCAAACTGATTAGGAATTTTAATTACATCAGCAAATCCTTTCATCTTTGCCTATAACATAACTTAATCACAGGAGTGACGTCTATCGTCTTCTAGGTTCTGCCCACACTCAAGAGGATAAGAGTATACATATGGCATGTACACCAGGCGGCAGAAATCTTGGGTACCATCTTAGAATTCTGCCCACCACATTGTCCTCATTGTACTGTTGTATTACAATTTTTGTATTATTCCCATTAATGTAAAAATTTTGTAACTGATCAGCAAGAAGTTAATAAAAACTTAATAGATATGATTGGGCAAAGCCATTTCTTACAAAAGGAAGAACATAAGGAAAGGCAACCTCCAGCAAAGGTAAGGAATACAGTTTACATAGAATTGAGTGCACAGATGTGGCAACAGTGGGCAATAATAACTGCAAAAGAGTATTGGAACCAGTTAGAGAGGTGGAATAAATCCCTAGAGACAAAGCAGACTGGTGGTTGCCAGGGGCTGGGGAAGGGGAGAATGTCGAGTAACTACTTAATGAGAGGGGGTTTTGAAACTAGAGAGGGGTGATGGTTGCACAACATTGTGAATGTACTGGATGCCACTTAATTGTTCACTTTAAAAGAGTGAACTGTATGGCATGTATATTAATCTCAGTAAAGGTATTATTTAATTTGACGTTGACGAAAATCTAAGAATCAAAGAATTCACAATTTAACTTCAGATCATTACATCAGGTTTTGTAGTTTTAATTGTTTCTGTCTATGAATATGGACAATAACACTACAAAAGAGTATTGGAACCAGTTAGACAGGCAGAATATAGTTTTAAATACTGGAAAGTTGCTGACAATAGGCCATCTCCGATCTAATATTTTCATTCTTGCTGAAGGTCCAATGTGAAGTTCATAAGTTGAATATTATTCCTCTGAGAAATGTCTTAGAGAGAGTCAACCCTTTAATGGATAAAGGTTCCTCAGCTTCAAGAATAGGACATGTGGTTGGAGCCTCAGTTGCAGAGTTTGGGTATTGGTGACAAGTGGCTGCTGTGCACTGTGTCTCACAGCACAGAAGTAGGTGGCTGAGTCGCTGAGCTGAGCAGATGCAATGTGTAAAGCACTATGTCTTGACGTTTTATCGAAGAAGGCTTTAATTCTTCCAGTTTCTTGCACTCCCTGGCTTGACTGAATTGACAGAAATGTCAGCCCTTTTCCAGGGTGTTGCCTATACCACTGAAGAGAATAAATGGCGCTATCGGTGTAACTGCAGTTGAGAAACAAGCTATCTCCCTCTTTGATAGTCAGAACTTCAGGACTCTGATTTACCTCCTGTTTGCTGCTCACGCCTGTTCAGAAAGAGAACATAGGGAGGGACTGGTTAGTGGCTAATTTTCTTTGGAAATTACTTTTAAATTTATTATTTTTAAAAATTTTCACAGGAACTCTCAGAAAACCAAACTGGTACAAGTCTCTGTCTTTCCCTCTCTTCCCTGGGAAGCAATGTCCCTGGGTCTGCCTGTTCTTTGCCCATTTCCAGATCCCTCTAACTCACAGTCCAGTTGCAGCCAAAAGATGAGCAGACTCAGGAATTTGTCCATTCTTTCTGTCACTTATACTCACTGAGAACTGCTCCTGTGTCTGTAGTATTGACAAGGGTCACAAGATAAAGGATCTGCTTTGCTATCTCATAGGTTCAAATATTTCTACAGAATCTGCCCAATCAGAGAAAAGTCACACACAAACAGCCTACTGATCTGCAGAGTGGGAGGCAGAAATGGAAACACTGCCATCTAGGGACCCAGCCCATCATTGCCAGAGACAGGCTTATCTCTGCTGAATGAAAACAATTTTTAAAAATATTAAATTTTAGGTGACAGAGCTGGGATTCAAACCCAGGTAGTCAGACTCCGGAGCAGAGCTCTTGGCGGCTTCCCCACTGTTTGCCTCTCTTAAAAAAAAATTGTAGAATGTAGCTAATTCAGTGCATAAAGATAAAGATAAATGTATAGCACAAATACTTATATTAGAAAAGAAGAAACCTAAATTTCTACTCTACAGTTACAGCTGTTTTCTCCAGATTGCTATAACTGCTCCCTCCTTTTGCCATTTCAGCCCTTAATGACTGGTTTCCCTTAACTCACACTTTGCAAAGAATATGGAATCATAATATTAATATTCCCTGTATGTGACAATGACAGAAAATTGGTACTTTAATATCCAATAAAGATTTACAAATGTCACTCACATACCATTGGACACCAAAAATTCCACTTGGCTGGGACTTTTTTCTTAAGAAATACCCTTATGAAAATATTTATAAAATAGTATATTGTGCACATCAGGAAAAAAGTGAAAGAAATTAAATATTCATCAATATAAACATTCAATACATTATGGTAGATCTATATTATGATATATTATACAATTGTGAAAAAAAGACAAATTTTCTGACTTAGAAAGATTTCTGTGACTTATTCAATCAAATCACAGTACTTTACATATAAATTGATTTATGGTTTTAAATAATATGCTTACTATGGATATGTATGTAAATGAATCAAAACAGTTGAAATATGCTCACTAAAAATTTAACAATAATTGAAAACTTGTGAAGAACAAACAAAGTCTCACTTTTTAGTTTATATGCTTAACGTCTCTTCAATACTTTAAACAATTAAATATTAACTTATACCTTGTATAATCATAAAAATAGAGAACTTAACGGCTATATAGCAAACTAAGGAAAAATCAAAATAAGAAATATTAATATAATTGTCCCTGTCTAGCAAACTGTCATGATTCATTTATGCCTCAAATGCATGTGCTGTAGTTGATAAAATTGAGAGAACCCAGCCATTTCTCAGAGGAATAATGTTGAACTTATGCCCTTCACATTGGACCTTCAGCAAGGATGGGAACGTTAGATGGCAGAAAGGACACATATGTAGGCTCCTCCTTCTGCCTGTTTTTCCTTTTCTGGTCCATTCTGGATTTCATGTACCTTTTCCTTATTTTTTTTTCCTTTCCTTCTTCTTATTTTTTCTACCTTATTCTATTAAGCTTACATTTTCTGTGTAATGTCCTCTTTGAACAGAGGTTATTTCCCCCTCCCCACCAGAGGACACGTATGGCCCAGTTTGCCCCACTGTGCGTCTCTCACAATGCAAGCATGTACATTGGTGTCTTCCAGGGTGACCTGGTGCAGGATCAGGACACTGGGCTTTCTGTTCACAATTAAGGGCAGAGAAACCATTTTATTGGTTACATTGGTCGTTAAACCTGAGATCAAATCCTGCGAGCCCTGGTTATAAAACTGTCAATTCCAGGTGATGTACTTTTTTCTCCAAACGGGGAGTGAGAACAGGGTATGTTCACTTTGTGTCCTTCAGCACTGCCCAAGGAGTTGAGCTGTGTGGTCTTAGCATTACACATAATTCCTTAGAGGGGAAAAAATATATATGAGGTTATCTCCAGACTCCCAAAGTAGATTTTTAAGGTCAAGATACAGTACATATAGAACTTTCCTCTCTGACTTCCATCCTCTACTTTAACTTTCTCTCATTCTCATCCTAAGAAAGAGCAAAATATGGCTATGATTTTCTAGACTCACTGGTCAAGTGTAAAGCTGTTGTGTGGTGGCATTTCCAGTCTACCTCAAGCCAAATGAGCGGAGATTCAAGAGATTGCTCAGAGAGTTTGAAATGAGTACCTAGAGTTTAGAGGATTTTGAGGGTCACGTGCGATTGCAATGACAGTTTTTCTCACTTTACTATGTTTATGGTTGATCATTCTGTTATTTTTATCTATGTATTATACATGACAGATAAGTATCTCACATTTTTTAATTGAGTGAAAGCAAGAGAAGGTAGATGGTAATGCCTGGTACAGAGATGTAAATACTATAAGTCATATAGGAATGAAAAAATGAGAGAGAGAGAGACAGAGAGAGAGAGAGACAGAGAGAGAGAGAGAAAGAGAGAGAGAGAGAGAGAGAGAGAGAGAGAGAGAGAGAGAGAATAACATAAGGAGAGGAGATGGCATAAGCTAAACCTTGCTGATTTCCAACAGTTAATGGTTGGAAGGGAGATGAGAGTGTGTGCAGGATTCAAAGAGAAAACAGCCCAAGAAGTAGGTAAAACCCCCAGAGAGTGGTTTGTCAGAGAAGCCTGAGGAAGAAAGAGTTTTAAGTAAGAGTAAGTGGTCACAATTCATGTGTCAAAAGTTTCTGAGAAGTCGGCTATGATGAGAAATAAAATTTTCTGTTGATTTACAACACTGAGGTCATTAATACTCTTATTGGGGCTTACACTAGTGGAGGAATTAAAGCCAGAAATATGTATAATCTTAGACCCAGAAACTCTAACACGCATGCCTGATAACAATGTGTATATATGTTCACCAAAGAGCACGTATAAGAATAGTCATGACAAAACTCTTAATAATAGCCAAAGTCTATAAAAATTCAAACAACTATTTAGGTAGATGGCTAAATAAACCGTGGCATATTCATACAGCAATGAGAATAAACAAACTAAACTATGGATGAATCTCTATCTAAGAGAAGAATTCAGATACAAAAATCCAAACTATGTTATTCTATTTGTATAAAGCTCAAAAATGGGAAAAAAGTAACTCTATCTATGGGATGTAGTTTCTCTGGAAAGGTGGGCAGTGAACAGAAGGCGACATACGGGCTTCTAGATAACAAAAGTACAAATAAGAAAGAGCACCAGACACAGCTTCAATCTCTGGGAGGTACTAAATCCTTCAAAGGAAGCTCCCTAAAGTTCTTTTTACAAAACCAGGGCACATCTGGGATGCAGTATGACAAGTATCAACTTTGACAGTACTGGTTGAAACAGGGAAGCCATTTAGGTATTTTGTCTTCCATTTTAATATAATCACCATAAAAATGTGGGGTTTTTTTTCCAAAATCTTTTGCCAAATGACCTACTTCAAGATAAAGAATGGAAGATAAAGATGCTTTTGATGAATGGCACTTTTAGACATATTCTCTGAGCCAGAAAGTTAACATTTTCCTTAGAGTGGAGATTCTGCTTCTAAAGCCCCCATCTCTGCTGACACAGCACCTGCCTCTTCCTGTCCAAACTGAGACTCTCGCCCAGGGTGTTCAGAGCTGGGGGATGCCTCATGATGCAATCTGAGGTTTTCCTTGAGCTCCCACAGGTGCCCACATCATTGTAGCCTCCCTCGGAGCACAGAAATACATTGCTGATTCCCTGAGCTATAAGGCTGTGATGGTCAGGCTGATGGAACTGGACCCTCTGTTGCATTTTGGTTGTTGTAAGACTCCTGATCAATAAAGAAAATCATTTCTCCACTTGGTGTTTGTTTGTACCAGAATAAATAATTAACTATAACTACTAGCTTCATATACACAATTCAAGTTCACAGCCTTCCTTTCCAACATAGAGGTCTGGCTTGAGTTACCTTCTGAGCCATGCTGGATTGAGAGAGAGAGAGAGAGAGAGAGAGAGAGAGAGGCTGATTCTCCTGGTGGTATCCATAGGATTGTAAAGAACTAATGTACCGTATTTTGCCATGTATTTTTGCCCAAATTTGTGAGGGAAAAATAAGGATGCGCATAATACATGGGTAGTCCTAGTTCTATATCTATATATATGTTTTTAATTCCTTTATTTATGCTCATGAGTTAAAAGTGTAACTCTAAAAATCAATAACGATATCCGTATGCAAAATAATACCCTGGAATAAGATAATTGGTTTTGTTGAACTTACGATGAACTTGCAACAACAAAAGTTCTTGGCTTTCTATGATGTGTAAATATGGTAAATTTGTTACCGGTACATAAAATTTCTTGTACCTTATATCTGTTCTTGTGTTTTGTAATTATTTGTTAAAATTTCTTGTACCATAATATGTTAAAAATAAATGTTAAAATTCCTTTGTAATACAAAAAACAAGTACCTAAATGTAAACAAATAAAATTTTGAATTAAAAAATTGAAATGAAAGACTTTTTACCCCCTGATATTTGGGCCAAAAAACATGGGTGCACATTATACACAACAAAATACAGTAGGTCTGAGAGTTCTGATTCTCCTGCCCATTACTCTACTCTCCTAAAACCCACCAAACAATAATAGCCTGCCTCTATCCCCAGACTTGGGAGCTGAGAGGAGCCTGATTCTGTATTTGTGGCCATCCTTACCAACCTTACCAAGGCAGATGGAGGCTCTGACTACTCTTAGGCGGGAGAGCAGCGTGTTGGAAGTGCTCCCAACACGTGTTCTGTTCTGTCTCAAGTTCAGGTCTAAGTGCCTGGCCTGTGCCTGACAGGGCTTGTGCACAATTACTGAGCTGTAAGATGCTTCTGCTCCAGAACAGGAAGTGTAATTTGCTGACCTCAGTTTGCCTGTGCCATGCCATGGCTTATTGACATGGTTGGAGATTCTAACCTGCCTATTTAGTGTTTTTTTTTAAATTTGATGAACAATCAATTACATTTGGACACGTATGTGTTATGAGTTAAATTGAATTATAGGATATTAATGATACAACCATTTGCTGTATTCAAACAGTACATCTAAGATGGACTTGTAAATTTCATAAGAAATAATATTTATTATGATCATGGTGACTTCTAAGAACAAATAGTCATCCATCTTTTTGTATAGTGTTTTGGTTTGTTTATTTGTTTTGTTTTGTTTTGTTTTTGTCTCCAGCCAAAATCCACAGCAAAATATGCTCACAGATTTCTTTTCCAGATGGGAAGATAAAACTATTCTCTCTCAATCAGCCTAACTTTTCTCCCTACACTTTAAGGCATTGGTTTCTGGGGAAAATTACACTGGATAAAGCACTTTGTCTGCTTAATGCTATCACAGCAAGTTTCCTGATTGATGAACTTTGTCCAGCTCCACGTGTCTAACAGCTATCAGTAGTTAAGTCTGTGCTAGAAAAATCTTGCCTTCCAATATTGCACCCTACAGTCAAAATGAGTCCAAACTCACCAGACCACGCATTCTTATTTTCTTATATCTAATATGTAGCCATTCAAAAATTGCCAATGTGTCTTCATTCCACTGCTGCAGCAACTGTAGCTCCAAGGCTTTCAACACCTCAATAGCTTCATGTTTCAGCAGCATGGAACTTGGTGTCCTATTTGCTTGGTGTCAGTGTGCTGATTTATGAGCGTGATTCAATTGAGTGCAGCTTTTAATCATCTATTTGTCTCTTATCCAAATGAATATATTAATTTAGTGACATCTAACATACTTGATACATTATGAGAAAATGGAATTTTTTTAAAGTCCAGCATGATAAAATATCAGTGATAAAAATACCAGAAAATGGTTGTCTGTAGGAGGAGAGATTTGACTAGAAAGGGGCACTAGGGGCCTTCTGAGGTAAAGGAAATGATTTATATATTGTTTTAACTGTATAATTCTCAAGACACATTGAACTGAGCATTTAAGATCTGTGCATTTCATTGTGGAAAAAAATTAGACCTCAATACAAAAGTGAACCAAAATGAAATAAAACGCATTCTGTGGTTGTTGCAGAAATTTATTTATACTTTCCTAATTGTTACAGAACAGCTATGTTTTGGTACAATTACAACATACTCCCAACCCCTCTGACAAAAGCCTGAGACATGCAATCAACAAAGACTAGCTGGACCTTACTATGCTCCGAGAGGCTAAATATATACAAATAAAATAATTAAAGAAAATGGAAGATCATATAGCTCTGAATATAAAGATCAACAGCTATCCATAATAATATGAATAAATCTCACAGAGGTAAAATTGTTTAAAAAAAAATAAAAGCCAGATACAAGAGAACATGCTAAGTGATTCTATTTACATAAAGTACAAAAACAGAGAAATCTAATCTGTGCAGTCAGATGTCAGGATAGTGGTTACTTGGGGGTGGTCGAGACAGGAGTGGCCTGGCATGTAGGCGCTGTTTACCTGGGTTGTTCCAATTTGTGACAATTCATCTAGCTCTATAATTATGCAGGTGCACATTTCTCTGTGTATAGGTTACTTTGTTTTATTTTGGTTCCTTTTTATTGAAGTAAAATTTATTCACAATAAAATGCACAGTTCCTATATGTTATTTTCAATGTTTGAGAATTTCATATACCTATATAATCACCACCCAAACAAAATAGAGAACATTTTCATAATCCCAGAAAGTCCCCCATGCATCTCTCCAGTCAAACCCTCCTTCCCAGAGGAGACCACCTTTTGATTTCTATCACCATGGTTCAGTTTTTTCTGTTCTTGAATTTCATACAAATGGAATCATACAGTATTTGGGGGGAAGGGTCTGCTTACTATTGCTCAACATAAGGTTTTAGAGACTCATTTTGTGTTGTGTGTATCAGTCAGTGGTCCATTATTTTATTGCTGTGTGATATTCCTTATACATAATTATTTACACATTCTGCTGCTGATAGAAATTTGGGTTGTTTTCAGTTTCTGGCAAATATGAATAAGGCTGCTATAAACATTTTTGTATGGGTCATTTGTGGGTCTGTGTTTCACTTTTCTTGAGTCAATACCTATGAATGGACTTAGGTATTTGGGCCTAATACCTAGGTATGCTGGACCACAGCAAATCCCCAAAGTGATTGCATCATTTGACATTCCCACCAGCAGTTCACCAAGTGTCCCGTTGGTCTGAGGGTTTGTTTTCAGCCCTCTTAGAGGGGATGAATGGAATCTGAATGTGTATTTAATTTTCATCTCCCTGATAACTAATGATGTGGAGCATATTTAAAGTACTTTTTAGCCATCCTATTTATGTATTTTGCTATTTTGTTATCCTTTTTATTATTGATTTATGAAAGTTCTTTATATATTCTTAAAGTAAACCTTTTCCAGATAGATCCTTCTGGAATATTTTTTCCAGACTCCAGATTGCTTATTGATTTTCTTAATATTGTGCTTTGATGAGCAGAAATTTTAAATTTTGTTTGTGCCTTACTTAGCATATTTCTTTTATGACTAGTATATTTTGTACCCTGCCAAAAAAATCTCTGCTTACTCTGATATCTCAAAGATAATCTCTACTTGTTTTGTGCTATTTTTAGTAGTAGCTTTTGAGATTAAAATATGCATTTAATTTATTTTTGTCTTTCAAATAACATCACTTCCCTTCATGAATAAAACATGTTCTTGTTCCATCTGAATATGCTATATAAACACTCACAACACATTATTTTTAGTTTGATTTAAAGAGACAACAAGCTTTTTAAAGTAAATAGTTATTAAAACGACCAATAAATCTTTACAATTTTTACCCAGATATCTATCTTTTCTGGTATTCTTTGTTTCTTTTTGTGAATTGGCGTTTCCATGTGATGTCATTTTCTTGTAGTATGAAGACCTTCCTTTAGCATTTCTTGTACCACAGGTCAGCTGGAGACAAGTGATCTTCGCTTTCATCTCTCTGAAAATATATTTTGCCTTTATTTTTAAAGGACATTTTTGCTGGCCATAGAATTCTAGGTCTTGATTTGCTTTCTATCAGGACTTTACTTATGTTGTTTCACTGTCTTTTGGTTTCCGTTGTTTGGGGTAAAAAGTCAGTCATTATTTTTGTTATTGTTCCTGCATGCATGTAATGTATCTGTCTTTTTCCTCTGACTTTTTAAGATCTGATCTTTATTATTTTTTTCATGATTTTGATTGTGATGTGCCTAGGTGTGGCCTTCTTCGTATTTATCATACTTGGGATCATACTGACCTAAAAAAAAGTCTTAACAAAATAAGGATACTAATTCCATCATGGGGGTTCACCCTCATGATATCATCTAAACCTAATTACCGCTCAAAAGTGCTACCTCCAAACACCATAACATTGGGAGTTAGCAATCCAACACATGAACTAAGGGGTACTGGGGCACAAACATTTAGTCCATAACAGAGAGGGAGGCAACCATTGTCAGAACCACCACAACCTAGCAGGCAAGGGGCAAAAGAAGAAATATTGATTTAATACTTGAAGAAATACTCTTCCCACCCTCAGATCTTGCAAGTTTTTATCAGTGGCTGAATACAGTAATATGCCAAAAAGCAAGAAAAGCCTGGATGATGCCGATTACAGGGGTTGGACTATCAGGGCACAGAACAGGACAGAGACGGGGAGGAAGCCTGGACATGGGTGATAGGGCAAATGAAGAATAACTAACCAAGGAGGCAAGGAGGGAATGAATCCTGGGTTTCCTTGCTCCCATCTCAATAAACTCAATTTACAGCTCAGCTGAAGTCATAAGTTCAGTAGAAAGAATCCAAGAGAATTCTCCATTGTTTCTTAATAGAATTGAGAGTTCATTCTAGGATTTGATGTTTAGCTAATGTTCAGGTGACTCTGTTCTCCTACGTAATGCTACTATGGCTCAAATTTGGAATCCAGAAATATGGGATTACATTATCCACTTAGCTCCCTAGTTAATAATAAACGCTGTAGAGCTTTCTCCTATGGACTGAATGTATCTGCCTAAAATTCCTATGCTAAAGCCCTAATCCCTAATGTGACTATATAGGGCCTCTAAGGAGGTAATTAGATGAAGTGAGATCATAATGGAGGAGCCCTAATCCAATAGGACTGGCGACCTCATAAGAAGAAAAAGAGATACTACCTCTCTCTCTCTCTCTCTCTCTCTCTCTCTCTCTATATATATATATATATATATATATATATATATATATATATAGATATAGATATAGATATATATAGATATATATAGATATATGTCTGAAGAGCATGACAGAAATATATATATATGCAGAGGAAAGGCCATGTGAGGACAATGAAAGAGGCAGCTGTCTGTCAGTCAGAAAGAAATGCTCAGCAAGAACCAATCTTGCTAGCACTTTGATCTTGGACTTCCAGCCTGTGCGAGAATAAATTTCTGTTGTTTAAGACACTCCCCCTGTGGTATCTTGTTATGGCAGCCCAAGCAGACTAATCTACTTTTCTATTCTTTATACTCGATATTTCCTACTCTATAGACAAACATGGGTCCTTCTTGTGAGAGATACACATGGTCTGTGCATAGAGATCTTTCTTGTTTTACAGTGAAATAGATAAGAATATTGAAATATTTTCGTTTAAACTAATACTTAAAGAGCTGAGATCGGTCAAAATTCTGGCGTCTTTTCAGATGAAAATTATCGTAGAACCTAAAGCCCAAACCAGACAACATCCTTGGGATTTAAAGATCCCAATGATGGTGGGGGAGATTGAGCGTGCAGAGTAAGCGCTCCCTGGATCCAGTTTTTCCTGACTGGGGCCCCTCACCTAGTGTGTAGTGTGGACAGGAAGAGGGGGCGTCCTTCGGTGCCCTGACCTGAGAGTCCCTCCACAGCAGATTCCTGAGGAGCTGTATGGAATAAAGTGTTAATGGGAAGTTGGTTTGAAATTTCTGCAGCAAGAACTGAGCCAGAGACGGGCAAAGCTTGTCTTAGTTGTGGAGACTTATGCAGGACACTAAAGACCAGATTCTGCATCCCTTGTTTTTTTTGTGAATGTTTGTATGAAAATCACAAGGTTACTGGAGAGTTTAAATAGTTAAGTGGTTAAAATACCTTGGTTGAGAGTAATCCCATGACAGTTTTCCTGGAAATGTTTCCTGTGAGACGTTTGCAGTCTGGAGAAGAGAGGAGCCTTTCTGGCTGAGCCCAGGCACTGGTGGGGATCAAAGCTTGGGTTCTCATTAACACTAACATTCCCCCTTATCCTACCTGCAGAGCAATTCCCAACCTCCTGGGTTCTAGGAATTACCTGGGCTTGGTTCATTTTCCTCAGGAAATGCTAAATAAACTCAACCCTGCTTAGGGAGAGAATACAACTCTGTCTCCCAGGGCTGCCCACAGCCAGGCAGCACCTGCGCCCCTCTGGGTTTGTGCTCAGCTCCCCCTGCAGTCCCCCTCACTGTGTCACTCAGAGCACAGTAGTACACAGCGGCGTCTGACATTCGGAGTGAAGATTTCTGCAGGTGGAAGGAGCTGTCACTCTTCACAAGCTTAGCCTCAAAACCTTGATGCTCTATCCTCTGGTTTTCTGTCATGCTCTTCAGAAGGAGCTGGGGAGCTTTATTGAGGTACTGGACATACCAGAAAAGGAAAGGACTTGAATAAGTGGTCTGGTAATTGCAGTTCAGGATCATAGATGCCCCCTCCGGGAGGATAACAGAGCCTTCTGTCTGGTTCACTGAGTCTCCATTAGACCCTCCTAAAAAAAAAAGTTATGTTTTTATGTTACAAATGTGCATGAAAAGAGTTTTCAACCAAAGAAGAAAAGTAAAGGTTGTCTAAGATTATAGGAAAATTAAAAATCATTAAGATTTAGAATAAAATGTTACTTACTGAATATTAAGATCACAAGAACTGAACAGGTGGCAGAAAGCATGTTGGCAGAAGAAAATGATCCTTACTCTTTGGAACACATCAAATGCAATAGGGCTGGTCACCAGCGGGATCTTATAGAAACTCCTCACTCATAAACGAGGAGACTCGTTCTGCACAGCAACAGTCTGTCTTGTGGCTACAAAGGTACGCGAGGCAAACCACCACCTGAATAGGAACGCGAACCACATCTGAGGGAAGCAGCGCCGTCTGGTGGTTGTCTTTCAAATTGCACTACGGTCATCTCGGACCCTATTTCTCCAAATAGCAGCTTGAGGGGTAAATACAGGAGAACGGGCTAGGATTCTCTGATGGACACGTGTCCCATTTGGGAGACCACCTCAGGGAAGATGTAGATGCTTGATCAATGTACTGTACACCTGAAGCTGAACAATAATGAATGCCAACTATAATTTTATATATATAATGTGATGGCTCGGTGCAATGTCGGAGGGATAGTGGATGGAGGGAGTGGGGTTCACAGTGTGAGGGATATAAGTGATGAACGTCTAAGTATTACCTTGTCTTGTGCACCTGAAACTAATAAAAAAAAAAGCACTAAACATTCGCTGTACAGTTTCACTGGTATGCTTGGGGAAATGTTTAAAGGTATTATTTCCATTATTTTCTGCATGGTACAGAGATCTATAACTTCCCAAATAATCCTAGGCACAAATTTTAAGTGGCATAGTCTAAGGTATCTTCCTTGCATATGTCCCCATGGATCCCATGGGTCAGCACTTTGCCTAGAAAGTGCTACATAGTCTCCACCAATCCTTTACCTGAATTAGTTCTATTCATCCCCCAGGATTGAATCAACATGCCATAGAAGAAACATTATCTAATGCAGTTGTCAATCTGTGGTTGAAAGACCAGTTTTTTCCCCAATCCATCATGGACTGATACATTTGTAAAATACAATTGAAATAAATTACTGTGACTGCTGCTTCACCAATAAAGGTAGAGTACTATAGGAATTGACCTTCTAACTAGAACACTGGACAAAATAAAGGAAACACTAATTTTGGACGTTGGACTACAAGTAGCCCAGAGATGGGGAACACAATTAAGATGAGCCCTAACATTGCCACAGCCTGCTTTCTGGAGTCAGTTTCTAGACATCAGTGCAGGGAGGACTTTGAAAAAAGAGCCCAGCTATCTCACTGTGCTGATGATACAGAATAGGAGTTTGGGGATCCAGAGGCACCTAGAAAATGTGGAGCAGTGTACCAGAGAGGAGGGATTTGCAGAGAGAGAGACAGAGAGAGAACTGCAGGGGCGGTCACTTTGACACTTTGAATCTTTCGCTGAGTACTGATCTGCACACACAAGAGAGGACACTCACTGAATTTGGTACCCTGTCCCTGAAAGGGTCTTCTCAGGGGTCCCTGGACCACACTTGGATGGCAGTAGCCTTACACCCAGAGCCTTCTCTGGGATATGTAACCTCACTTAGTAACTTGCTTCTTGAAATGCTATTTTTTTTAATTCTTGTTGTGTCATTGTTTTAATCCAACTAAGAATTTGCTCTTAGAAAGCCAGGTTGAGATGCTTAATATTATTAGCCTGGTTCTCTTCATTCCAGAGGCATGTATGTGGTAGTTAGCAGTCTCCTGTTTATTTATTTTATTAGGGAATTCAGGAATCTCAATTAAAGTTACTGCTTGTTCAGTGTCTGTTGGCTTGTTTGTCTAGTTTCCTTTGTAATTATTTGTGCTAGTGAAACGAACCCAGCAGAAAATGTAAAAGGGCCATTTTCATAGCTTGTTACTTCTCTAGGATTCGGTTGGCTTTAAGCACATTATGACTGTATTATAGCATGAAGTTGAAACATTGCTCCCTGCTTACATAAACCATTTTAAGGCATTGGGCCCTTGTTATTGCAGACTGCTGTGATATCTTCTTCCCCAGGCTGTCAGAGGCAGTGCTGGCAATAGAGGAACAATGGCTATGACTAAATCAGATGAACACAAGAATAATCTTCTTCAAATGATAACTATTCACCCTAAATAGATTTTCTCACCAACTAAAATTAACTTTGCTTTAATTCTTATGAAATTAGGGTCTTGAGTAGAGTTATCATGCTGTAAGAGTCTCTAGCTAAGCAGATCACCTAAGTGTGCTTCTCTGTTGTGCACATTCAGGAACCCTACACTCAAGCATTCTTTCTGGAAATTTAAAGAGTTATCTACAATGTGTAAAGCTCTGTAAAAAACACATGAACCCTAATAAGACGTGATTCCTATCTCAAATTGCTTTCAGTTGAGTGAGGAGCAGATAAGTAAAACAGATCCTATCCCTAACCCTGCCTATCCTCCCAGTAGCCCAGGCCCAGGCATGTGGAACGAGGGATCAGACTGGAAATAGATAGCTGATGCATTTATCACTAGGTGAGTGATACCTGTTTGAATATCTCAGCTCCAGTATTTCGATTTATTTTTGTCATTTCATCTTCCTCTCCCTTTCTTAGGCTTGTTTGTCAAGATGTTTAACTTCCAACTCTCACGTGTCTAACACCCAGTGTTGTGCGGGGGACCCTGCTTACTGCGCCATTTGTCATGCGGGGTGGCTGGCGGGGTCTCTGCTCCCGCTCCCCACATAAGAACGCAGGACATGGTGAGGCCAAAAAGGAACACCCATGGAGCCATAAGTAGGGGAGTCAAACCAATATATTCTCACCGGCGGCATCCACCTCTCTGCAATCTGCTCTTGCTAGCCCCCATTCTTTCTGCTAGCGTAGCCACAACCGTTATATTAGTGGCCAATGGCTTATGGGTTACAGCTGATGGCCAACTAGCCACAGCTGCTGGCCATCTGATCACAGTTGATGGCCATTTACTACCCGAGCCAGCACTTTTCTATTGTGAGGCCGAGAGCCTGGAAACTGTTTTTTTGGGGCTTTGTCCCCACACCCAGGGTGTAAGGGTCCAGAATGTTGGGGAAGAAGACAGCATTTGCCTTCAGGTTTGGGTGTCCAGACACATGCCCATTGCTTTCTTTCTCCCTCTCCTCATTTCATCACATTAGTTCTCTGATGAGCTTCCAGAAAGATTCAGTATCATCTAGCCTTTGGAATAAAATTAAGTTTCATATTACTATATCTTAAATTTTATAAAACTGAATTTTAGAATCAAAAGGTTTTCCATGTTGCCTGAAAGCTGAATTCTTTGAGGAGTGGTCTCTGGAATTATATTGATTGGAAACTCTCTTAGTTGTGATTGAATTGCGGCTCTTGAAGCCCATTGCCACTACCTCGGCTGGCTTCCTTTGAACCTTTTCTTAATTTGGAGACTAGGATATGGAGGTAAAATTAAGGCTCCCTGACCTTAGAAGGGTTCTTTCCTCCTCTCTATTCCCCAAAGCTAAATATTTTGGAGATGCAGTGATGTGTTTTTCCAACAATTCAGCTTTTGCCACAGAAGTGCCACAGAGCAGAAGTAGTACGCCGTTATCAGTCCTTGAGCTGAGTGGGGATATTTGTTGAAATAAAACGACTCAACTCTATAGAGTCCCCTAAGTGCTTTGGCCAGTGCTGTGAGGGATATAAAAGTGTAAGCACACTTCGAAAAATGTATAACCTTTATGGAGTGATAGGATATAAACTCATAGGCAGGTAATTCAGTATAGAGAGCTTGGATAAGAATGGTCTCTATCCTTAGAACTGAGTACACTAATTCAAGTCTTTTCACCTCCCTGAACCTTAGTTGTTGTTGGTTTTTAATCTATAAAATTAGATTAATTCTCTGCACCTTGTCTTGCTCACAATGTTACTGTGAGGAACCAGTGAGATAATGCTTATGAAAGTGCATTGTAAAATCAAGTGATACAACTGCAATACTTTCAAAAATATATTGGGAAATTTATCTCCAATATATTGGAGAATTGAAGTGGCCCTGCCTGTCCACCCCCACTCTCCTCCCACCCCCACCCCAGAACAACACTTTTATGTTAAACATCAGTCATCTGCTCTTTCTCTGTCAGGACCTGGGGCTTATCAGGAGAGTGAGTATGGGGTGGAGTCCAGCTGAAATGGGGATATTTACCAGAAGGCATCTAGGTCCCCTGCATGAGATGACTTTTCTAACAGCATCAAGATGTCCCTGCCTTTTCAGTATGTGACCTTTGGTTCCCTTCTTGAAAAAAAAACATATCAAGGAGTAGTTTGGTGTTATAAAAAGAATACATAATTGAAAATCTGATGTAGTCTCTAGACCCAACTCTATCTTTTCTATTAATAACGGTCATCATGCACTGAGTCCCTGCTATGTCAAGATGATATGCTACATACTTGTGCTAAATTTAAGAGAGGTTAAAATATACATCAAAAGTCAATCTGCAGTGTAGATGACAGGATTTGAATCTAGCCAATTTCAAATTTTTAGTTTTATTAAGGATAATGTCAAATGTTTACAAAGTATACAGTATAGAACATGAAATCCATCACTCAGTTTCATCAATTATCAATCTATGGTCAATCTTGTATCATTTATACCCCCCCACCTACATTTCCTCAGAAATATATGTGTATATATATATATACATATATATTTTTTTAAATCCCAGATATTTCATTTTGTCTGTGATTATTTTAGTATATATCTCTACATTTTGATTTTTAAAAACAGTCACAATGCCATCATCACACTTAAAATTAACAACTTCTTAATACAATCAAGTATCTAAGATGTCATCAAATGCCAATTATTTTAGTTTATTCAATTCAGAATCCACCTAAAAGCCACACATTGTGATTGGCTGATATGTTTTTTAAGCCTCTTTTATTCTATAGGTCCTCTCATTCCATTTCATTCCTTGTAGTCTATTGTTAAAAAAAAAATTGAGGTTTGTCCTATAGAAGACTTTTCTATACTATGGATTTTGCTTATTGTATACTTCTGATGAGCTTAATATGTTCCTCCATCATTTATGCTACCTGTAAATTTATGATTGCAGTACAAGGGCAGTATCTTTGCAAATCTTGTAAACCACAAAGATTTTTTTGCTTCTTTAGGTGTAGCCCTTTTGATGGAGTTACTGTTTCACTTCCAGCTAATCTTGCTCTCTCTGTTGGAAATGCTGACGCGGACTGCAGAGTAATGATGGTGTTAAAACACAGGGGGTTCCACTCTATTTCAGAGGAGGGTACTGTTCACCCCAAGGACTTCTGACACAGATGGGCAATTTTGCTCTTTTTCAAAGAAAAGGAAACTTTCATTATGAAATCCAATGCAAAGGTTTTTAAAGATAACATGGGGGTGGTAGGTGGGCACTAAGCTGTTGAACCTGCGTCCCAGTGTCTGGGAGAAGCTGAGACTGAAGGCAAACACAGCGAAGGATGTAGGCAGTGGGCAGCTTGCACTAGGGGCCGACAAAAGGCAACGGCTCCATGCAGCCGTCAAGTGAGATAAGGGTCAGGCTCAGAGTTTATTTGTATTGCATGTCATATATACCTAATGTCTAGGCTCATTTCCTCTTTTAAAAAAAAATACAGTGGATCAGGTCCAGAACACAAGTCGTATAATTTAAGTGCTTCAGGAAACTGTACAGTGCATTGAGCAAACAGTAGCTTTTTATTTATTTATTTAAAATTTCAAAATGTGTGTTACTTTGCTTTGCTTGATTTAAGTCAAAACTCTAACCCAGGGGCACTAGAGCAATTTTGCAGTAGAGAGACTGTGCAAAATCAGAGGTTCAGAGATGTGGGGTATGAGGGTGACCAAATTGCAAGGA
Organism: Rhinolophus hipposideros; assembly: GCF_964194185.1. NCBI lineage: Eukaryota > Metazoa > Chordata > Mammalia > Chiroptera > Rhinolophidae > Rhinolophus > Rhinolophus hipposideros. The sequence continues at coordinate 29,673,030 of NC_138051.1, forward strand.
ACACCTAACGAGGGAGAAGAAGTGTGAAGAAGTATGAGGGGTGGGAGTGTGATGGCCGCAATCCGTCACCTCATACACAGGGTCCCAGCTGTCCTGCAGACTGTGACAGCTTCACATTCCCAGCACCCTTAGCCAGAGGTTCCCTGTATTATAGCTTCTGTGTTGGCCTGTCCATATTTAATGAGCTTGCAGGCTGACTTAGATGAGACTCAAGGACAAAGCTTTAATCTTTGAATAACTTTGCAGAACTCCCACTGTACGTGGGAGAGACCTTGTGTCGTGCGGGGCGGTCTGCAGGGTCTTAGCTCCCGCTCCCCACATAAGAACGCAGGACATGGGGAGGCCAAAAAGGAACACCCACAGAGCCATAGGTAGGGGAGTCATACCACTATAGTCTTGCTAGCAGCTAGGTTGGAAACACAGGAAGCAGGAGCCATCCTATCCGCAGCCTGCTGTCCACTTCTCTCTGCCAACCCACCTCACTTCCTAGCTGCAATCTTCTGTGCTAACCATAATCCGCTCTTGCTAGCTCGGCCACTATCTTCTTGCTAGCCCCCATTTGCTGCTAGCATAGCCACAGCAGTTATATTAGTGGCCAATGGCTCACTGGTTACAGCTGATGGCTGTCGTGCGGGGTGTCCGGCGGGGCGGCCTGCGGGGTCTCTGTTCCCGCTCCCCACATAAGAACGCAGGACATGGTGAGGCCAAAAAGGAACACCCACAAAGCCATAGGTAGGAAAGTCATACCACTATGGTCTCACTGGAGGCTGGGTTTACACGACGTGCGATCTGCTGTCCGCTTTGCTGCCAACCGACCAACTGTCCTCGACTCTCCTTACTCTCCTTCAGTCTCCTCCTTCACTCTCCTCGGCTCCCCTCCGTAACCGCGGCAGTTATATCAGTGACCAGTGGCATAATGGCTACAGCTGATGGCCAACCAGCCACAGCTGACGGCCATCCACTATCTGAGCCAGCACCTCTCCACATGAGGCCGAGAGCCTGGAAACTGCTTTCTGGGGCTCTGTCCCCACATGGCCATCCAATCACAGCTGACGGCCATCTACTACCTGAGCCAGCACCCCTCCACGTGAGGCCGAGAGCCTGGAAACTGCTCTCTGGGGCTCTGTCCCCACACTTTGGTTTTACAACTTCACTTTCTCTCATCCTTCTGATACCGAGACTCAGTGCTGATTAAGACCTTTTCTAAAAAACATTTGGACGCCCCTACTCATTTACATTCTGTGCCTGGTACCTTTGAGCCTTGGCATTTGCAACCCCACTTTAGATAGAGCTCTATAATATCAAAGGACCTCACCCAGTTACAATGTTCTTAGTTTCTCTAGTGCTCGGTGAATTGTCTTCATTTTACAAGGGAACTTGGGCATCCCTGTGACTAGAAATTCTGTCTCTCAGCCTGCCTTAGAACTTCACAGGAGGAGCTGTGTCCTCTGGAGGTCCAGCCAGCTAGTCAAAGTCCAATGTGACCTTATGCTTGCCAAAAGGGCATCTTCTGCATTTTCCTGATTCTGCAAAACTGAGGAGAGAAAGCATGTCTAATGCCTTGTGAAAGAAACCATAACATCAAATTCAAATAAAGACGTTTTCACTTAGGAGGCTGCACCTGTTCTCTCCTCCCACCTCCTTTCTTCACTCCTTCTTCATGTCCCTTTCCTGCCCAGCTACATAGAACGGTAGTAGCTCCGTGTTGAAAACAGGTGACTGCCCAAGTCACTCCCCTATCTGCCTGCCCCCTTTCGCTTCTTGTTACTACTGGGACGTTATCATGCAATGTGTGGAGCATGACAGCAATTTCTATAACAATAGTCCTTTCCTAAATAAAGGTGGGAGGAGAGGTAGTAAGTTTTAGAAACAGTGGACTAAGTGCTCCTAGGAGGCGAGTAAATTTTTGGAAAGGGCTATTCAACAGCAACTTCCTAATTAAACCTTTACACGTTACAGTTGAGGAAACAGATTCTGAGAAGTTAACAACTTCTCTGGATAAGGTCACAGGTTGTTTGTGTACTAAACTTTAAAACTTCAGTGCAATGCTCTTTCTGCCTACTATTCTATACTGGACACCACTGGAAAATGCTATCTCCAATAAAGGCAGACACCATGTCTGTCTTGCTAACTAATGTTTCCCCAATGCTTACCGTAAACCTGTGTTTTGAACTAATGAAGAAATGATACTTGAGTTTATCAAAGTCAGACACATGCTGTGATAGATGAAATCACTGGGTAAAAATACCCGTAGTTAAGTGAGATGTTAATTCGGATTTGTGTGTCTTGTGGCTTAGCTAATATATTATAACTAATAATTTTAAATTTTAGGTTAATTCATATTGTGAATTATTGCATATTGCATAGATTTTTTAAATAAAATGAGACTACGTTAAAGTCATTATGTATTCAAACAGAACTTTTGACCTCTATCCCAGAGGATCTTGTGTTCCCAGATGTTCTGTTTTTTATAGAGAACCTAGAAATCCAGTGTTTAATGTGATGTCTGATTTTTAGATGTTGACAGCTAACTCAGAGGTTTTTAAACACCGAAACAAAAATTAAAATACTTGCTTCTGAGCACCTATTGTAACATCTGTGAAAAAAATACATGTTTGGACAGGAAGTAGACACTGGACAATACTAATTGGTTCCTAGTTGCCATGCAACTGTCACTCTGGCCCTGGCTGCTGCGTGTGGAGGAGAGGGCAGAAGGAAAAACAAAAGTCTCAACAGATTAAGAGAAATTCTCACTTAAAACATCTCCCTCTGTAGGCAGCCTCTAGATGAGAGCAATACATTTAGATGCTTTTTAAAAATCATGATCATGTCACAAAAACAGAGCAGACAGAGAGGTAGTTTGAGGAACATTTCAAATCTACTCTGTTGTGCAAGAGATCATTAGCATGATTATGGAAAGAAATATAAATTAAATACTTTATTCTACCTTATTGAGTAATGACACTAATTTTTTAGAAAAATCAATGATAGCCATTTTTTAAAAATAAAGATTTTATTGAGGAAAGGGAACAGGACTTTATTGGAGAACAGTGTGTACTTCCAGGACTTTTTTCCATGTCAAGTTGTTGTCCTTTCAGTCTTAGTTGTGGAGGGCGCAGCTCAGCTCCAGGTCCAGTTGCCATATCTAGTTGCAGGGGGCACAGCCTACCATCCCTTTGGGGACTTGAGGAGTTGAACCAGCAACCTTGTGGTTGAGAGCCCACTGGCCCATGTGGGAATCGAACTGGCAGCCTTCGGAGTTAGGAGCATGGAGTTCCAACCGCCTGAGCCATCGGGCCGGTCCCGATGATAGCCATTTTTATTGCAGGTAGATTAAAGTATTCGATATACACGTAATAATGAATCATAAATGTATGAATGATTCTGAAGATTTAACAACATATCAATGGAGTCTAATGAGATATTTGGTCTACTGAGATATTTCTTCCACCTCAATAAAAACAACAGAAGATGAATAGATTTTCCTGTTGCCCTTTCTTGTTTTATAATTTTTAAATTAAATTTATTGGAGTGACATTGGTTAATAAAATTATATAGGTTTCAGGTGTACAATTCTATGATATACCATCTATATAAAGCATTGTGTGTTCACCACCCAAAGTCAATTCTATTCCGTCACCATATATTTGACCCCCCCCTTTCCTACCTTTTTCTACCTCCCCATTCCCTCCTTTCCCTCTGGTAAATGGTAAAATTGTTGTCTTTGTCTATGAGTTTTTTGATTGTTTGTTTGTCTTGGTCATTTATTTTATAATTTTTAATGTGCTACATATTCTATCTTAATCTATTCTAAAGAATAGAAGATACACTTACACAGTGGAAAGTTCATGAACTTAACTGTCTGACCTCGTATGATTTTAATGAATGATATATCTAGACATTAAATATGAACTGAACTAAGGTTTCCATGCCAAACCCCCACCTGTGCTGACACAGCCCCTGCTTCATCCTGTCTGTGAGAGAGTCCCCTGGGGCCCTATCTCATGTTGATGATTTTGTGGGGGCTCCTACATATACCCACATCATTGTGGTCTCTCAGAGCACAGAAGTACACTGCTGAGTCTCCAACCTGAGAGGCTGTGATGGTGAGGTTGATGGAATTGGCTGATTTCTGGAAATTCAGAGAATATCGACCCTCTGTTTTCTTTTGCTCATTGTAAGACTCCTGATGAATAAGGAAGGTCATTTCCCCACTTGGTGGTTGTTTGTACCAAAATAAATAATAAGTGTAACTTTTAGCTTCATATACACAGCCCAAAGTTGCAGCCTCCTTCTCCACCACAGAAATTGCAGACTGGGTTTGATTTACACTCTGGGTCGTGCTGGATCCTGCAGAAAGAGAAAAAGAAATAAACTGACCCCTTATTTGTACTCATGAGGGTATAAGTGATAAAGTGGCTTAGGACTCAGCACTCCCGTTCTATTGCCCATTATTCTCCCTTTTAAGCCTCATCAGACAATAATTATCTGCTTCTCCCCACAACCTTTGGGACTGAGAGGAGCTTAAGACCTGTGTTTGTGGCCATCCTTACCAAGACAGATAAAGGCTACGACTATCCTCAGCACGTTGGCAATCAGCATATTGGTAGCTCTGCCCTTGAGTGAAATGTCCTCTATTCTATTTCAAATCCAGATCGTAATTCTGTACCCCATGCTCAAGAGGTATGGGCTGTGTGATGCTCTGCCCCCATACAGGAAATAGAGTTAGCAGATATAGGACAAGCTTGCCTGTCATGTCACATGCTTCCTCTATAGATAAGATAGGGAATGCTAGACTTCTGAGCACCTATTTTGTCTAATTATAACTTATAGTACTAGAAATAAACAGTGGGGGAAATGGAATTCTGTTCAGTTAATTCCTCTCTGATGGAAAATGTGGGACTCTTGTAGAATACAGTTTATTATGCACTATGGTAAATATATGGGATAACATAGTCATGCACCTTTTGATCTTACAGATGCCTCCTTTTCTCCCAGGAGAATCAAGGTGAAAAGTATTCATCGAGTTTTAACTCTCTAATACGAAGGCAAAACTTTTAGTCTCAATCTTTGTTCCTAACATGCATGGAATCCAGTAAAGTTACGAGAAGTACTTTGTTGTTAATGAATGATTTCACATCGTGCCACCTGAGTCACAAAATCTGTCAAATGCCTGTGCCATGTTAAGTAACAGTGGGGAGAAAACATACACATAAAATGTGTGTGTGTGACAACAAAAAATTCAGAAAAAAATCTACTCAGTGCCTAAAAACAGGAATTTCTGTTGTAACTAACTACACAGAAATACGTGGATTTCTGAAAATCCTCCTGCTCTTCCAAACCACACACAATAATTATGGTAGAAACTGGGGTAGGGAACACCCTTAAAATATACAACTTTGTAACCAGAGCATTATCAAAAACAGTACAACTCTTATTAAAAATACCAGCAGAGTTCAATCTCCATTGGTATTTGTCCCTTGCATTATAGCCAGTAAACTCTTTGCAGCCTTAAACATTGGGTTTTGTGTTTCACCTCTCTACATATAGGTCCATGAATACATGTATTTCCAATAAGACCACACTCATCAAACATTTAAATGTAATTGTCCTTCATATATCAATATTTTTTAAGACTAGAGATGGGAATGGCCCTACAGTCTTTTCATCCTTGCTCTCAACTTCACCAGGCAGCTTACCTTGAAAACCCTGGAAATTCTTGAAGCCAAAAACAAACTCTCCTTACACTAAAATAGAGTTAAAGCTTTTTTTTTTTTTTTTTTTTTTTAATGAGAAACTCGCCCCTGGCAGTTCTTTGATTTGACACAAACTATTAATGTGCTTAGAAAAATCACAGAGAATCAATGACACTTTCACATCATGTTGACATCATACCTTTATTTACTAATTGTGTAAAAACAGAATTTGTTTTAATGAGATATATACTGTAGCAGAACAGAAAATGCTGTATCCTACGCTCTCAAATATGTTGATAGGTCAACATATTTGACCTATCAAGTATTTTTGTTTGTATTGGGAACATATAGTCCCTACTTCCTTGGCAAATTCTACCTATATGTATCCTGATAATAGCCACTGAGGCTCAGCGATGGCTCCTAATATAGCCCGACTGCTCCCCTTCCGCCCCACTGAGCCCCTCTGGGTTTGTGCTCAGCTCCCCCTGCAGCTTCCCTCACTGTGTCTGCCAGGGCACAGTAGTACACCGCTGAGTCCCTCGTTTCCACTGCGGGTTTCTGCAGGTGAAAAGAGCTGTCTTTCTTAACAAGATCGGCGTGAAAACCACTGATGTTCACCTTCTTATCCGATGAGCTTTTCAGGAGGAGCTTAGGCTCTTTGTTTTGATACTGGACATACCAGTAAAGAACAGCTGAATAACTGGTCTGGTAAGTGCAATTCAGGGTCAGAAATGCCCCTTCGGGGAGGATAACGGGGCCTTCTGTCTGTTTCACTGAATCCCCACAGCTGTCCCCTAAAAAACAGTGTGGGGGAGCAGGGGTTAAAAGTCATCCTAAAGCCAAGGAATAAAACACCTTAGAAATCTTCCATAAATGTTACTTACTCAATATCAACAAGATCGCAAGTCCCAAGCAGGAAGCAGACAGCATGGCTGGCGGAGAAGCAGCAGCAGGTTTTGGTTGGGAATAACCAAAGCTGAGAGCACTGCTCCTCTGCTTTCTTGATCCTTTGGTGGAATCTTCTAGAAAATCTCGGCTCATGTGCTAAGCAAGACAAACTACCCTGAAAGATTATGTCACAGGATGTAAAAAAAGAGAGATGTATTCAGAAATGGAAGATAAATGTGTGTCAAACCACCGCCCAAGGTGAGCAGCGCCCTCTTGTGTTTTCCCCTCTGTCCTGCAGCCTGTTTTACATCTGAGTTTGATATTTACCCTGGAATGGAGCTTAAATTACAGACATAGAAGGGAAATAGGTGTCTGGGGTGAGGACTAGAGCTCCAGGAATGAAGCATCAAACATCTTCTGCAGACTTCACAATGGTGCTTGAGGCTGAGACAGTGGGCAATTTCTCCGCCACCCTCTGTAAGATCCGGCGCAGTATGGCTCCCTTAGGTCTCCCTAGTCTCAGCATCCAATGTCTGTTCATACCAAGTATTAAGTTAGGGTATACTAAGAGTGTAAAAAAGCATGGTCTGCGTTCTCTTCTTGACATATTCTCCCATTGGTTCCCTGGAAGCAGAGAAAGAGTCCCTCTGCTAGAATGTTCTCCCTTTTTGCCTAGGTAACTTCTATTTATTCTTTAAGAACCAATTTACGTGCCACTTCCTTGTGAAAGCACTCACTCAGCTCTTCAGGCTGTGTTAGTGCCCATTTCTTTTCCTACTATGCCTGTATACATATCATCTCTATCACTACTACATCATATTAGAGTCAACTGTATCCTGTTTGTCAAACTAGAGTTGGTGTCCCAGAGATCAGGAACTTAATCTTATGAATCTCAGTAGCCAACTTCTGAAAATACTTGTATATAGTCCCTTAGTTCATAGTAAATGTTCAAAAAATATCTGAAGAATGACTGAGTACATGAATGAGTGGACATGTCAGGTAGGTACAGTTATCTTTTTAAGAAGTACAGTCTAAATGAGAGCATATGTCCTAGGTCCCTGGCATCACCAGTTTCTTCCAGAGGCAGATCCAGGGCCTGGATAACAGGTGCATTCAGTGTTTCTCAAAATACAGATGTTCCTATAAGGGACAATTCTCATTGTGACTGTTTTTTAAAATATGATGCCTTATAAACACAAAAATTAAGTTAAATATATAAACTGTTTCGGCTCACAGGTCTTACATAATTACCAAATCAAACAGAAATGCAAACAAAACATAAAATCAATAAAATTCAAATTAAAATATTCACATAAGGGATGGTCTTTTGCAGAAACTAGAAAGTCAGTGTAGGTTTATTAGAAGAAAGCTATAGTGGGATGGTGATAGCGGCAGTGAGCGCAAAGAGAAGGATCTAACCCTCACCATGTGGAGCAAAAGAGCAAAGACCAAGACCACAAAGAAGCGCCCCCAGCACGCAACATCCAATGTGTTCACCGTGTTTGACCAGTCACAGATTCAGGAGTTCAAAGAGGCCTTTAACATGATTGATCAAAACAGAGATGGTTTCATTGACAAAGAAGATTTGTATGATACGCTTGCCTCCCTGGGGAAAAATCCAACCGATGTGTATTTAGACGCCATGATGAATGAGGCTCCGGGTCCCATCAATTTCACCATGTTCCTCACGATGCTTGGTGAGAAGTTAAATGGCACAGATCCAGATGTCATCAGAAATGCTTTTGCTTGCTTTGATGAAGAAGCAACTGGCACCATTCAGGAAGATTACCTGAGAGAGCTGCTGACAAAAGTGGGAGATCAGTTTACAGATAAAGAAGTGGATAAGCTGTACAGAGAAACACCTATTGACAAAAAGGGAAATTTCAATTACCTTGAGTTCATGTGCATCCTTAAACATGAAGCAAGACAAAGATGACTGAAAAGAATTCCAAATTCCAGCCAATCGTTCCTTGTCACCACTTTGAGACTTTCTCTTAGAACTTATAGCATGCCCTAGCTTTGCAGCTTTTGCCTTTCTTGTGTTTATTCTCAGCCATTTTGGGCACATGCATCTCTATAATCAGACTGGAAATAGGACTTTTTGTCATTTTCAGAATAGAAAGTGGGGTAATTTAACTTACAAGCCTCCCCCCAAAATAACTGCAGTCTACACAGTCAATATATTTTTTCAGAGAAAGTTATTCACTCAATTTTTTTCTGAACCATAGTTAAACTTTATGATAAAACAATAAGAAAGCTATAGATGTGTGTAGTTCAGTAATTCACTTGATTGAGATGATTTGGAGCTTAATGTATTACTGTCTGAATTATTGTAACTAGTGGTTACTAGTATTTTTACTTTTCCTATTAAAAAATACCCATTTAAGTCACCATTATACAATTGTATTATTTAATGAAGTTCATATATATATAAAGTTCATATATTATATATATATTACATTTACTGCTGCTCTTACAACGACTGAATTGCACGTAGATACAATGAAACAATAAATATGATTAATACACCCTCTTCCATGAAAACATGGCTTCCATTTATTGTTTTATTTTGTTGTCATTAAACCTAAAACTCCAAATCTAAAACTTCTCATGTAATTCTTATCCCCCAGGGGTTGGCAGACTTTTTTCTATAAAGGGTCAAATAGTAAATAGGTTTTGAAGTCATTTGATCTCCATTGAAACTACTCAACCCTGCTCTTACATCACAAAGCATCCATAGTTAATGCATAAATAAATGGGCATGGATGTTTTCCAGTAAAACTTTATTTACAAAAACAGGTGACAGGCAGCTTTGACCTGTGGGTCATAGTTTGCCAACGCCTCCAATACCCCAAAAATGTATCCATAAACCTCCAAAGATCCATGGACTACACTCTAACAAAATCAGCTATATTTTCTTTTTGCTCTTTCTACAATATTATCATAGCTCTTTAAGGAGGTTTAAAATATAGGAAGTATATCGAATAAATTAATGGATAAAAAGGAGGAAGAAGATTTGATTATCCTAATGCCTAAGATACTTTGATGTGAGGATTCAAGGGTGAGAAACACAGATTTGTTTCCTGCCATTAAGAAGCTCACAGAGCAGTAGTGAAAACAGATGATGTTAAGCAGTTAAGCATGCCATTGAACGTTCTTTAGTTACTGACTCTTGGTCAGATGTACAGAATGAGCAGGCATTTACTGATTTTTACTCTTTTGAAGGGAGGAGAAGAATCTTAGGAAAAGGAAAAAGAATGAGAAAATCACCTAAAATTGCTATGCTGCAATGAGATTATATACAAGTCGTTGTTACCGGGGAACAACATAAACTGACTCTGGTTGAATTAAGCAGAAAAGGAATAAATTAATTAATATTGGTTTGCCTCAGATTTTCCAATAGGGTCAGAGAACTGGACTCAAAAGCTATTGAGTCAGGAACAATCCAGAAAATGACTCTTCTGAGCTCCCGATGCTGCAGGATGTGCCTTCAAGGCTGCTAGTATAAGGCATTGTAAACAGCTGCAAACCCACTGCCCGTGCTGCCCTGGAAACTGTAATCTTCAGCTTTTTGCAATTACCACCAATCCCAAAATGGAAACTGTTAATCTGTCATTTTGTGTAAGTAACTCCTGAGTCAAAGTTTGGGAAGGATATATCTAATTGTTGGAGCCCAAATCATGTGTCCCACTAATATGCACAATAGGATGGATATATGAGTGTATTAGTTTTCTACAGCTGCCATGACAAAACATCACAGACTAGGTAGCTCAAATAACAAAAATTTATTTTCTCACTCACAATTCTGGAGTCTAGATGTACAAGATCAAAATGATGGCAAATTTAATTTCTTCTGAGGCCTCTCTCTCTCTGTGGCGTACAGAGGGCCATTTTCTGGCCATGTCCTCACATGGTTGTCTCTGTGAATGTGTGCTCCTTATAACCTAATCTCCTCCTCTTATAAGAGCACCAGTCGTATTGAATTAGGACCCACCCTAATGACCCCATTATAACTTAATTACCTCGGTAAAGGCCCTACTATCTCCAAATACAGCCACATTCTGAGGTACTGGGAGATAGAACTTCAACATATAAGTTTGGAGGAAACACAATTTATCCCCTAACAATGAGTGTCTGATATTTTCAGTTTCTATAGCAGGAGAAAGGAGGGTACAGGGAGAGAACAAACTTTGCAGTCAGGCCATCAATCAAGTTCAGATCTACCCATTCAGTAGCTGTTTATGTCCTCTGTGCCTGTACTCTCTAGACTGTAAAATATGGATGATGAGTAATAATAATACTACCTTTCTAGAGTTGTTGAAGTTATAGACAAGACAATAAAATGCTATTTAGGGCCTGACGTTTACTAATGACTCAAAAATTATTATTGTTACAAGAAAATGCCCCCTGATGCTGAGCAGTCAAAATGAAGGGCAAACATCCTCTAGGGTATCTTATAAGGGTCTTCAAAAATTGATTTTAAGATATTTTGGGCATAAAATAGAGCCAGAGGTGGGGAAGCAAGGAAGAAACTTTTGTTTCTTCCTTTGACAAAAAGAAAAAGGGAATAGAGTGTAGGCTGGAGCAATGTAAGGATTAGAGAGTGCTAGGAGATAAGTCTAGATGATTTGGGTTGGATGTGTGCGAAAATAAATCTTGGAGAGGTGGGACTGCAGCACTTAAACCTGGAGAGTCCCTCTGGGCCCAGAAAAGAATGCCTTCTTATGCTGTGCTAGTTTTTTATTTCAAAAGTATTTTTCCAGGGACTACTAGACAGAATAAATATACTTACAGTTTTAATAATTAATTTAGGCAAAATAGGTTATGAGAATTTTCTTGGACAAATTTTTGAGGTTAATCTCTAGCTAACTGACAACTGATGATATTGCACCTAAGAGGTAAACCCAATGTCTAGAGAGAGAATGCCCCCCTGTGGGCGACATAGAGAACTTACAATGAAGTATTTGCTGTAACTCTCAAGGGGTTTGTGCTCTGCTTCCTTTGTAAAACCAGTTACTGTGGCCCTCAGAACACAGTAATACATGGCTGAGTCTTCTTCTTGAGCTGCTTGTTTCTTTAGATGGAAGGAAGCCCCACTCTTATCAAGGTTAGCCGTAAAACCTTTGGTGCTCTCTTTTGAGAAATGTTTCAGGAGTAACTGGAGGCCTTGTTTGGGGTACTGGACATACCAGAAGAGGTCAGGACTCCCAGAATATGAGTAGTTGCACTTCACTTGCACTGGGGCTCCTTCGATGACCGAGATGTGGTCCTCAGGCTGAGTCACTGTCTCGGCTCTTGTTCCTCCTGTAACAGCAATTCTGGATCAGAGATCGTCTTGCACACAGAGGAGAATATTTCTTTAAAGTGATTCTAAGTCAGAAAACCATAGAAAAAATAAAAAGAGACTTTACTCACTGAGTGCGAATATTATCACAAGCACCGAAGTGAGAATGGGCTTCATGTCTGAGCTGTGAGGAAACAAAAGGCTCTTTTCTGGAAGCAGTTCAGTCACACTGACACAGACAGAATGGTGAGGGAATGTACCCAGCATGTAAAGCAAAAACATTCCCTCAAAGGGCTGGTTGCTTTCTAACTTTTCACTAAATTCAATTTATGGCATATCTTCCTCTAGAGGCCAAATCTGATATTGCAGATAATTTCAGGCTTCAGGAAACCTTTAAATTCTGAACCAGAATGGAGAGGCATTTTCTCCAACGTTAATAAGACAAAGGGTAGAAAGACAAATACCATATGATCTCACTTATATGTGGAATCCAAAGAACAAAATAAAGGAACAAGCAAAAAACAGAAACAGACTCAGAGATACAGAGAACAAACTGATGGTTGCCAGAAAGAAGGGGGACTGGGGAGCTGGGTATAAAAGGTACAAGGTTTACGAAATACAAATTGGTAGTTACAAAATAGTCATGGGTATGTAAAGTACAGCATGGAGAATATTGTCAATAATGTTGCAACAACTATGTATAGTGTCTGGTGGGTACTAGACTAATCAGGGGGATCACTGCATAAATGACATAAATGTCTAACCACTATGCTGTACACCTGAAATTAATATTAAAATAATATTGAATGTCAACTGTAACTGAAAAAAACAATTAAATTTTTTAAAAAGACAAAGGGTAATGCTATATTAGGTGAAAAAGCATGTTACTAGAAAGGTCCAGATAGATAGCTCCATGGAACAGAATATAAAGTCAAAACATACAAATTACTAATGGAAATTAAATTATAATAAAAATGGGAAAAAGAAGATATAGTCAATAAAATGTGACTTCATAAATGGAGAGTCATTTATAGATTAACAATAAATTTGGATGTTTACCTTAATATCTGTTACAAAATAAATTCCAAATGAAGATAATATTTAATACCTTTGAATAAAATAAAATAAAACTTTAAAAAATAAATTTAGTATGTTACGGATTTTCTAAGCATAACAGTTAAAAAGCATAAGGGAAAATACTGATAGATCAGACTTCATAGAAATTTCAAGTACTATACAGGTATGTTAATGGAATATTTAAACATTACCAGATCAAGTTACTTTCCAAAATCATCAGGAGTGACCCTTTAGAATTTTAGTTCTACAAGTTTTTTTTAAAAAACAGGCCATAAGCAAAGGAACAACCATTTAGCCTAGAAAGAAGACAATTCTCAAAAGACAGTAGATTGAAAATATCCCTGATTTCTTGTGCTTAGCCAAGGAGATTCCGTGGTGGCCAGCCAGGCTGGGCCGAGAGAGCTCAAGCAAGGTATTCCATTTGGTGCTCCGGTAGCAGAGAACAAAGAGCAGGATGAAGAGCAGAAAACTATGGATCATGGAGAGAGCTTGATTTGCAGAGATCTGCGGACCTCTAAGAAGGAAACATTCTCTTTGGAAAGCCTTTCCAAATAGCTGAGAAGAAAGTAGACTAAGTCCCATCTGTGCTTAATGAAGAAGACAAGGAGATCAAAGAGCCAAGAGATTTGCTTCTAGTTTTTTAGCTACTAACATTGCTGCTGATATCAGTGCCCTGCTGGCTGCTACATTGCTGACCACAGGCAGAGAAATGCCTAGGCTTTTCACCCTCACAGCATTGCCTCCACTTAAAGTGCCCCAGTAATCAGACGTGTCAGGAGTGGAGTACAGATAGGGAGAGGATAGCTCAGAGAGAAACAAGGGCCTTCTCTGGGTCAAGTATAGTCTGAACAACATTATCAGGGTCAGTGATCCAATTTCCTTAACTAATAATCAGAATGCATACTTTAAAAAGTGATTGAGAATTCATTTACAAAAAGCTCTCACAAAGACAGAATATCTTATCGAATGCATTGTTTATTTAATCTCCATAATGAAGTAAACACAATTAAATGAAATTAGGAGAATTCTGTAAACCTCAGACTTACAGTCATCTTTAACAAATACAATGTTTCCAACAATACTTTGGTTGATGGAGAGAAAAACGGGACATGTATAGGATGACCACCCTGACCTCATTTCTATCTCCCTTCTTCTCCTGTCCAACAGTTTCCCCCATACACCCTGCAGGTACACTTGACTGATTCTGCTCTGTGACTATGAAGTACTGGTATAAGCCACATATTGAAATTTAAGTTATTGTGTCCTATTTCCTTATCCCCAATCTCTCTTTTCTTTTTTCTCTTCCCTCCTCTCCCTCTACATATGTTGATTATTTTTCTTCCATTTCATCTTCTCATTTCTTGTTCCCTGTTTTTCTAGACTCAGAAGAGGTATAAGACGCAGCCATAAAGAAGAAAGAAATCTTATCATTTGCAGCAACATGGATGGATCTAGAGAACATTATGTTAAGTGAAATAAGTCAGAAAGAGAAAGACAAGTACCATATGATCTCACTTATATATGGAATCTAAAGAAAAGACTAGGTGAATGAACTAATCAGAGTCAGTTTTGGGGACGCAGAGAAAAAACCGAGAGTGGTTAGATGGGTGTGTGGGAGGGGGTTGGGGATAAGGGGAAAGGTGAAGGGATTTGGAAGCAGCTGGTAACCACAAGATGGCCTCAGGGTTTTTCTTTTGAAAATTAATTTGGGGAAGGTATTCTATAATGTTGTAAAGATTTTGTTGGGTATCCGATGGACATGCGTCCTATTTGGGAGACCACCTCAGGGATACTGTGGATACCTGATCATGGCATTGTACATCAGAAGCTAAACATTAATGAATGCCAACTATAATTTTATATATATAATGTGATAGTTCAGTGTGAGGTCGGAGGGATAGTGGATGGGGGGAGGGGGGTTCACAGTATGAGGGATATAAATGATGAACGTCTAAGTATTACCTTGTTTTGTACACCTGAAACTAATAAATAAATTAATTAATAAAAAAAAAAAAAAAAAAAGAAGAGGTATAAGAGAAGGCAGATATCACTAGAATAATTTTGAAGTGAGAGTAAAGGATCATATTTTAGAATATTTAATCATGAAAACCAAAACTGTAAATAAGTAACGTAGCTCTTTTCCACTGGAGCTTCCAGCTTTAGCATGGCCGTCGCTAATGCTCTCCCCTTGGGGAGTCGTCTCTCATACACCCATCAGCAGACCTTCCTTACAGATGAATGTGGAGATTCCCCCTGTTCTTACAGAATATGACTAGTTCTGATGTTCTCCTAACTGCTGCTAACCCTCATTCAAATTTTAACTATCAAAAATTCAACTATCTCAGAACTTGAGGAAAAAGTCTCTCATTTAAGAGTAAAGCCTAGAATGCCTCTTAGTGGTTGAAAACCCTCAGGCCAACTAACTCATCAGCAATCACTGGAACCCCAGAGCCCTCATTCCATTCTCTCCTGAGGACCACCTCCAGATTGTTAGGAGCAAAAGAACTGTCAGGCTGGATGGGAGTTTTTTTTGTTTTGTTTTGTATTAAAGTAAACTGATTTCTTCTTCAAAATGCCATTTAATGGAGGTTACCATCCTAAACTATTTCGTCAAATTGCATCTTCAGGATTAAATGTGATTTCTCCAATTTGTTTCAAAATAACTCCACAGCAATTTATTGCAGGGAGGTCTTCTGTAAGCTGCAGCTTGTGCTATGTCTTCATAAATTTAAAAAGAGAATGAAACTTTGTTCCTACTCACGAGACATTGCAGTATGTATAGTAGGAAAGACAAACATGCATGTGTGTATGTGTTCATATACCAAGTAGCACTCCCCAAAAGTACAAAATGAACCCAGAAATAAGGAGACATTTCTTATAAAGAAGATATTTAGACAAAGACTTAATGAGAACATGCACATTTTGTCTTTTTCTTAGAAAAGATAGGAATGTTACCAAGAGATTAAGCAGAGATATCAGCTTGGGAGTGGAATAGAGATGCTTCAAAGATGAAAACAAAAGAGGAGGAGAGGGACAAAATTGTAGAAAAAAGTCGGGGGATATGAAATATAAAAGTTTAATCTTTCTTAGTAATTTATTATTTTTAAAGAACATGAATACATCCTTAAAATATATATTACATTAATAATATAATATGTCTAATCTCTCACAAGATTAGATATTAGATATATGTACATAAATTTTTCTCTAACTACAATGTCCAAATGCATAGTAGTTGTAATTTGAATTATGGTACTCAAATATGTGACCTGACAAACTACTGATGTTAACACACCTGCTTCACAATATTCCATAGAATGGCTTTATCACAGCTTTGTATCCCTTCTCTGAGAAACACAGTGTTTACAGTGTTTCTCCCCCCTCCATTGCTACTCCCCCTTAAATGCTGCAATAAATATGATTTGAGCATGTCTCCTTAGCAGAGGCCACAATGAAGTAAAGGATTACTATGTTATTGCCAGGAGTAAAAGCACTCAAGGTAGAGGAGTAAGCAGCTTCAAAGGCTCTGGGGCAGGAAAATGATTGTCATGTTAGAACAGCAAGTGCAGTGAAGGTGAGGAGAGGCAGCAGCTGATGTCAAGGAGGTGGCAGGCAACCAGATGGAGTATAGCCTTGTAGGTTATAGTAAAGAGTTTAGTTTTTATCTGGGCATGATGGGAAATCACTGGGGAGTTGTAAGCACAGAAACCCCATGACATGAATTGTGTTTTTAAAAGGTCACTCTGCTGTGTAGAGAGGCACAACGGTGAAAAAAAGGAATATCAGTTAGGATTACTGCCATCAACCAAGAAGAGATGAGAGTGGCTTGGATTGGAGTGGCTTGGATAGGGGCATGGACAATGGAGGTCATGAAAAGTGGTTGACTCTGGGTATACTTTGAAGAAATCGCGGAATAGAGTTCAGCTATCGAATCAAGTTGGGGTATAAGAAAAATTGAGAAGATATATTATATCATGAATTAATGTGACTTCTTGTAAAATACCTAAGAGTTTTTCAGTAGTTTAATCTACTGTATTTGATATATTTTCATGGGTCAGTGTCCTCAAATTTTTAATTTGGAAATCACTGGAATAACTGTTTCAAAAAAACAATTACAACTGGGTGGCTTTTAGATTTTCAATATGTGTTGCATTAAGAATTATGTTCAGTTTGTCCACTGGTTTGTGTAATGCTCACAAGATTAGATATCTAGGTATTATGTCTAATTTACTTTAAAATATATGTCAATATATTGCAGTGGGAAATTATGTATGCACTAGAAGTTAAGCTTCAAATCTAGGTTGAGAATCTATACTGTATTGATTAAGAATCTATGCGGTATAGGTTGTCCTAATTGAGAATTTATTCAGAACAGCTTGTCAGCTATCATTATAACCAGTACTTCAGTTTTCTACATATTGATCAACATCTAAGTCAGTGATAATTATCAATAATAAATGCTAGAAAGGTTATATATATATATATATGTGTGTGTGTGTGTGTGTGTGTATATATATATATATATATATATATATATATATATATATATATATATATATATAAATGCTCTTGCTTTTTCACTTCAGAACTCTGACACCTTATGATGTACTTTCTTCAGTGTGGGAGTGGGGTGGGGAGTTAAGGGGGTTGTTCCTCCTGGAGAAATTCATCAGAAGACCTTCATCTAAAACAAAGTCTATCCGAATGTGACACTGCGTTGGTGTTGAAGCACTCCCCAGAGCTTAGCCCACCCTGCATTATTTGCCTTCATGGGGAAAAAAGACCTTCTTAAAAACTCCCCAGGTTCAGTTCTTGAGTCACAGCAAGTCCTGGTGTCTCAGAAGGTTTGTGCTCAGCTCCCCCTGCAGTTTCAGTCACTGTGTCACTTATCGCACAGAAGTACACAGCTGAGTCATTCCAACGAGCTGAAGATTTTTTTAGGTGGAAGGAAGTTTCATCCTTCCTAAATTCAGCCTCAAAATCTTTGATGCCTTTAACCAGGGTGTTCCCTGAAAAGTAGTTGAGGAGAAACTGGAGTCCTTGGTTGGGGTACTGCACGTACCAGAAGAGATATGGTGAACTAGAATATGTATAGTTGCACTTCAGCTCTAGTGAGGCTCCTTCAGTGACAGTGACATGGCGGTCATGCTGGGTCACTAACTGGGCGTTGGCTCCTCCTGAAACATCAATGATATAGAAATAAAAAGCAGGGTAGACTTGGCTATGAAGAAAACAATCTCTATTCAGATTGCAATTGGAACACGGTCACTTTTCTGAAAGTAGGAAAGGGAATGGAGTGTTACTTACTCAGAGCAAAAATCGTCTCAAGCACTGGGATGAGCAGCAGGAGCATGGCTGAGCAGTGAAAGGGCTGCAGGCCCCTGAGCAGGTAGGACAGTAGCTGAGGTCACTGAGCCTTTGGAGCTGTAGGACCAGGGGAGAGGCTGGGCTGGATAAGCCCCTTGCTTTCACCAGTTTCAATGACTGTTAGAAAGAAGCCTTCGCTTAATGAGTTTGGATCTCTTCTGGCCTCTTATTCTCATTGCAGGTCCACATCTACACAGACAGCAGTGAGGACACATCAGCCAGCTGCAGGGAGGAGGGGCTAAGTGGATGGTGATGGTTTGCAACAAAAATAAATATCTCACTTGTGCATCATCGCCCTCTGGAGGCCAGAAGGAAGACCAAAATCCAAGAGAGATGTTTCCTTATTTCAGAGATATGATGTCAAGACTGCAACACGATGTGTTTCTTCCATCCTGAATCTATGATGATGTCACCTTCTGTAGTACTTGGTGTTAGTCCTAAAACAAATGAGAAATGGGAGGTAAGTAAAAATAGAAGAATAATTTACTTTGTTGACAAATTAGTCACAGAAGACAATATTCTAGACTTCGGAATACTGTTGAGAAAATATATTATTTTTTAAAACTATTCATCAGGTAGAAAGGCTATGATCAGCTGCCTCACCAGAGCTGAGCTTCATATGTCTTCATGGTACTAAATGTGAACATCAACGTGGTGAAAAGAGATTATTCCTTAATTTGGTGTTAAAAGGAAAAAGTAAATTAGATCAGAGGCTCATACTTAAAATCAACCTGGAATAGCTGTCATTAACTATTTAATCAAAGCAAACTAATAAAGGCAATAATTTTTTTTGTCAAGTAGGAAATGTGAAGAAGACTCCTTGGTTTCAGGTGAAGAAATTTGATATTTGTTTAGGCTACAAGTAAATACCTTGGGCACCATATTTTTAATGGAGAAAGTGGGAGTCATGTCCCACTTATCAATGGTCAGAACAGGCTGATACATTATGCCACATTATGGGGATCTCACAGTGTAAAGAATATTGACAGAGGAGCATCTGCCGAGGAACCTGAACAGAATTATAAAGTAAGGAAGATATGACACATAGAGAAGTGTTTCTGGAAAGAATTAAGGAGAAAAATAGAAAGATAAACCTCTACGAACTCAATAAGGCTGGAAGAAATAACAACCATCAGAGAAGAAATGAGAGAAACTTCTGAGGGTATAAAAGACATGGGAGTAGATTGACAGCGACACTCAACATAGCTAAGCTAAGGAAGCAGCAGTTCCACGCAGGTGGGAGACCGGACTTATCAAACAAGGGAAGTCCACTCTGTGGTCTGATAGTAAGATGAAACTCTTAAGGGAGATGATCTCCCTACCAAATTTATTTTAGTATAGAGACCACTAGAACCTAAAGCTAAAATAACTAAGGAGAGAAACATTGGGTAAAATGAGAATCTGGACAACAGGGATCCTTTTCACCAGGTTAGAACAACTCACTTCTTTCTAAGTACTCTGTTGACTTGTACCAGCTTGAAATTAGTTTTCCCTTGGGCTTCTGATTTATTTCAATCCTATAAGAATCAGTGATTCCCCAAAATAGGATTCCTCAGCTATTATACGATCCCACCGCATGCATAGCATCCAGCTGCGCCCACTATGTCACCCTGTGAGACTTAAGAGCAAAGGCAACTGAAACAAGCATGCCAGTGTTCATGATCCTTGCTATGCCGTAAGTAATAAAGTCCTTTGTCTCTGACCTAGTGGTCTTGCGTCTTCACTGACAGCATCAAAGAAACAAGCTTATTAGCTTGTGAGAAAGGTAAGATCCAAGACCTAATAAAAACTTTTTCTGCCTCCTTTATAGATGCTATAGTAAGGACTTTAATTACTTTTGAGAAGTATAAGTTTTCTAAAACTGGTTTAGAATGAATCTTTTTGAAGAATGTAACATCTAGCCTCATATGAAATGTAACTATCATTCCTAATCAAATGCTTGGGGAATTTTGTGATATTCTTTAATGAAATAAAGATTCCTTCTGGGAAATTAGTCTTACACATTCAAATGACATTAATTGTGTGAGGAACCTAATAGCCAGTAGATGCAGTCAAAAGTAGAACAATTTTGAACCAGTCTTCTGACCATAATAATGGTCTTTAATCCAAATTTTTGAAAAATCTGGTCTCCTATAAAATATTTCTACCAAGGCTAATTATTTGAACATGTTTCCTGAGGGGTTTTTCTTTTACCATAATTTGAAATAAAACTTTGGCATGTGCTCATAATTATATGATTTGAAGTTACTTGTATACTTCCCAAAGTCTTTTTTTTTTCTTTTAACTAACTCACCATGGGGTTACTAGCCTTCGAGTTTACTCAGCTCATTCAGGTTACTCCTAATAAAGTGAGGTCGGTTGAGTGAGGACAGGCTGAGATCCTGAATGGACACAATTATTTGACAGAGCTCACTGAGCAAAGGAAGGTTGGCATCTGAGTCTAGGGGTAAGGGCCAGAGAGAACTGAATTGTACCACTTAACCAAGCAAGGAAAACATACACAAAGTTGAGAGTTGCTAGGATGAGAATGAGAGGAAGGGAAAAGGGGAAGAGAGAGAGAAGGACAAGCAACATTCATTCAGCAGCTATTTCCCAGCTGACGACTATGGGCCAGTCACCATTCTGGGTGCTAAGAATAAAGCCGTGAACCAAACAAACAATAACTCTGACCTCATAGAGTTTATATTCTAATTGAAAGTACAAGCGGTGAACACATTGACACGTAAGTCAACAGTATAACTGAAGGTTATAATTACCACCAAAAGGGAAAGAACTGGGGTGTTGCGGTAGGGGTTTAGAGAAAGTCTATAGATGGCTACATTTGTCAAGATCAGCAGAGGTTTGAAGCCTTTCTCTGCAGTCATGATGTTTGATCTGAGACCTGAAAGATGAAAATGAGTCAGGTTCACCAAGATTTGGGGGAAGAAAATTTTAGAGGAATGAAAGAGTAAGACCACACGTGGGAAGGGACATGGCAAGTTCAGAAGATGGAAAGGAGATTAGAACTATTGCTGCGAGAGAGCCAGGGAAAGAGAGTTAAGAGCTGATTTTGAGGAGTCAGGCAAGATTCAAATAACACAGTACCTTGTATATCACAGCCTGGGGTTGGTATTTTATTCTAGGAGTAATAGAAAACCATTGAAGCATTTTAGTTACGGAGAGGCAGCTTTTGATTTACACTTTTAAAAAAATCACTCTGGTTACCAGTTAGATCTGTGCTTCTCAGATTTTGAAATGCTAGAATCATCTGAGGATGTTGTTAAACGCAGATTGAAATTTAGTCAATCTGGAGTGAAGCCTGAGATTATGCACAGGTTGTAATACTGCTGGTCCACATTTTGGGTATCAGAGATGTGGAGAATACATTGTCTTGAGAGAAAAGAGACCAGTTAGAAGGTAACTTGGACCAGAACTGTGCTTTTCAAACTTTGTTTAGTATATCTTACTTTATGAAATTTTATTCTTATTCTGTGTGATGTACTCTGATGTTTTGTAATCTTATTTTATTTTAATTCTTTTAATGACAAAATACGTAACCTCACACATTAAAAGAAAAGACAACTAAAACACTGAAATTTTCACTTAGTATAATGGAAACTACTTTCAAATAATAATATCCATAACTGGTAAAGTGTTGGAAAATCAGCTGACTCATATACTCCTACTGAAGTCATAGCTTGATGAAAAATTTCTTCATGGAAATCAAACGTTCAGTGTCATGTCTTTTCCCTTAAGCAATTCCATTTCCATTAAAGCATCTTCTACAATACTAGAAAATTGGAAACAATACCAAAAAGTGATTAATTCTTTTTAAAAGTACATCTATATAACAGAAATTAGACATTTAAAATTGTGCCTTTGATATATGTTTCCTGGCATGGAAACACCTACAATATACTGTTGAAAAAACAAATATGTTAGTCAATACTGGGTACATTATAAACCCCTTTCATAGAAAAATGTAGTTGTATATGTGCACCAAAAAATTTGAAAATTGGCAATTGTCAATACCAGGTCATGAAATTATGGGAGTGTTCTATTTTTTCTGGGTATTTTTATCTTCTAATTTACCTCAAATTACCATGTATAATAAAGCAATACAAATGTTAATTTAATTTAAATTCAAAACACACTCAACTACTTTATTCAAACTCTGGATCCTATTTTGCATATTTAGTGAAAGAAGCAATTGACAAGGGGTCAGAATGTGTGGATTCTACTCTTAGCTTCCCTTTTGCTATGTCTTGCTTTGAGGCATGAAATGCTTGTAGGTCCTAATTTTTTCATCTATTAAATGAAGGGCATGTGCTGAGTCAGTATTTCCTAAAGTGTGATTCATAGAGGAGGTCATGTGAAGCAACACATAGATGCATTTTTAAATTGTTACAGGTATAATGTTATTTTAATTTGTAATAAAAATATATATAACCAGTACATCAAATATATGGTTTCACAGATAGTATTGGTTAAATACAAGGATAATTTTTTACATAGTTATTTTTTAAGTCTATTGAATTTATACTTCAATTTGATATTAAATTAGTAAAATAATGGTATAAGTGGTACACAGCTATAGAAAATATTATGAAGATTATGAACAAATGAGTAACATGCTGCTAGAGAGGGTAACACTTGCTTCATGAACTGGGAGTCAGCCACAAAGGGGTCTGCCTTGTTACAGTGAAGGGTACCGCAGTCGAAGGGAATCTGTGGGCAAACAGGCCCAGGATCAATACAATCTGCACTGAGGAATGAAAAATAGTAACAAGAGGACATTTAATTCAATATAAATTCAAATTCATCACATAAGGAAGCGGTGTATCATCCTTAACTTCTGTTTGGAGACAGAGATTATAAAGAAAATTGCTTCTATAAATAAAGAAAACACCTTCACTTCCACCCACAAGGCTAGATAAGCTACAGGGTCGTGGTGCAGACGGCAGGTGCTTCGAGAGCCCTGTGCCGCACAGCACAACAGTAGATGGCCGAATCTCCAGCATGAGAGGCTGGGATATGGAAAACACTATATAACTTCTCTTTTCCAAACACTTCTTTAAAATTTTTGTCTGTCTGCTCTTTCTGACTTGATTGAGTTAAAGCCGAAGATACAAGGCCTTTCCCAGGATAGTGCCTGAACCAGTAGACGTTGTAAAATGTTTTCTTTTGATAAGTGCCATGAATAATGGCATGTCCTCTCTTCTGGATACTCAGGAATGAAGGACTCAGCTCCAATGTATATGGGCTGCTCACCCCTGTTTAAACAGAGAACCACAGACAAAGGAGATTTATTAGTGGCTGATTCTTTTTTGAAGAATACATTTTCTTTTCACAACGCACCCTCCCCCGCAGGTGAGCACAGTAGTTCTAACCACCCTCTTACAACTTTCAGACTTATAGAGAAGATTACCAGGATCTACTCTTGATTCATATCTTTAAAGCCCACCAACTCACAGCACAGCTGCCAAAAGAAAATCATGAATGAAACTCCCAAGGACTTCTCCATTATTTTATTCATCCAACTCATGAAGATACAGGTTAGAGTCTGAGAGCCCTCAGATGGTATCCAACCGATTTAACTTGTTTATCTGAGTGCATATTCATGCTTCTGTTGTCACGGGAAGTTGAAAATCTCCTCAGCCAACCAGAAATTAGATCCACCCCCTGTACACATTTTCACACAGCTATTGCTAATCTCTGAGGAGGTAACATGGAAAGATCACCATGTCAGGACCAGGTACAGATTAGTTGGAGAGCTGTACCTATTGTTTATTCCTTAGATTGCTCTCGCTATCTCGCTCTCTGTCTCTCTCTGTCTTTCTGTCTCTCTCTCCCCTCCCCCTGTCCCTCTCTCTCTCTGTCTCTTTAAATAAATTTTTTTACCATCTACCATGTACATGTTATAAATTGAATAACTAAAAAGCATCCCTTCCCCAAGGAAAACCAAGAGAGTTTCTTTTCTCTCCTCTCAATGAAGAAACCTACTAAATGAGCTCCTACATATGAATCCAGTTTTTGACACTGTAGCTAGTATAATGATCCTATTTCTGAGCCCCACTCCATAAAGCTTGCATGGAATCTTCTTACAATTTACATTAAACTACACCAGAATTGAGAAATTGCCATTTTTCTGTGCATAACACTTATGAGAGAAAGAAACCAAACAAGAAAGACATTAGAGTCCATTTAAACAATGGGGTGAGATAAGGCCAATGTGGATTAAAGGGAGGCTCCCGACGATAACCACAACAAAATAACATAATCAATAGTAGGAGAGTGGAGAGCTAAACCTTAATCTATACTTGAAATTTTCTTGTTATTTTTTCCATTATCTTCACTACATTATCCCACCTATGTCCAAGAATAACTATCATTAGCTGAAAAATTATTTTCTACTAATGCCATTCAATCATTTAGTTAATTTAATTTAACCCTTGCAACTATATGATGAGGTATATGGGATTATAAATGATGAAATATGGGTGTTCTAAATTTAAGTAATTTTGTCCAAAGTCACATTATTTAGTGAGTTGTTTTAAATTCCCAGTCTGATAAATTCAACATCCCTGTATTGTCTGGTTGATGCCTGTTTTGTCTCTTCAAACTGTATGTTTGCCTTTTGGTATGCCTGGTAATTTTTTCTTGATAGCCAGACATAATGTGATGGGTAAAAAGAACTGCTCTAAATAGACCTGGGGTATCCTGGTGGTGAAGCGTGAGGGGAGGGGAAGAATTCTCTGGTCCTAAGATTAGGCTTCAATCTTTTATGCAGCGTAGGCCTTTTTTATGGAGCCTCAGTCTTTTATGGAGCCTATCGTGAACTTCACAAGTGTTTCTTTGTCTTTTTTCCCCCATAGGAGGGACAGGATGACTGGAGGGGCTGGTGTTAGGTATTTCCCCTCTCTCAGGTCAGTTAGGCTCCAATAATACCCAGCAGATTATGCCCTGGTTAATTGTTTCCCCTAATGGTAGGCCTTATTAAGAAGAACAAAGTGCTCTGGTGCATTTCAAAATAGTGTCATCCCCCACCCCCAGAAGCATTAGGAGATTTTTCTCCAGTATTTACTATGGAATCCTGGTTGAGCTGCTGGAGATAAATCTCACTATACTGTGGGGTCCCCCTATGACCATGTTCCCTGGAATTTTTAACTCTCAGACTTGTCCACACTGATCCTCCAGCAATTCATCAATTACAGGTCAGCTATTCCTACCCTAGCACAGGAGCCCACAGTGGTTTCTGTTGTGAGTCTCTGCTACAGTAAGCTACAGCTCCCTGTTTGTGCTGTCTCTGTCTCCAATCGTGGAGGCAGCAGTTTGTCCTGTGTTCTCCCCTCTACAGATCCAAGAACGGTTGTTGATTTTTCAGTGTGTTTAGCTTTTTCCTAGTTGTTTAGACAGAGTGGTAACTTCAATGCTCCTTACGCGCAAAATGAGAAATCTCCTAGCTTTTGTTTTTTAATAATCTTTAGTTTGACCTAAGCAGAGTCACTGAACGTTAGAAAATTAGAAATATAGGTAAGGAAAGATAAAAAAAACTGTCATATTCCTACCACCACGGGATGACCATTTTAAATACCTTAGTGTATATCTTTCCTATTTTTCTCAGTTGATGTCTGCCTTTAAAACAAAAATGTATCTCATCTAATTCTCAAACTATTTTAAGTTTCTTTAATTATCCCAAAAAAGGGAAATCACAGGTAATTTATGCAATGTACGACTACACATAATAGGCAAGCATTCTGTCCTTTGTCTCTTTTCTAAAATACTAATAGTTGAAGAACCTGGGGCAGTTTTGTTGCCCTCAGAGTGACTGTGCCAGCCAGTATCATGCTGGCATAACAGACTGATTTTCTCCAAAGGATCGTGGGAGGCAACAAAAGAGTTGGTGCAGCACCTGGAAAGGTGCCTTGATGTGGAACATGGATAGATTGTTGAAGTAGATCTCTCTCCACAAAACATTTTTTGAGAATTGGATAGCCATTAAATGAGGACTAAAGATCTGTCAGGATAAGGAAACTTATCAGATATGTCATCAGCCTCCTCAGCTTGGTGCTTTTCCATATAGTTGTCGTTGTGCTGGTAACTGGACCCCAGACAGAGCTGATCTCTCCCTTTCAACCAAAATTATCAGCTACTTCAGTAGCAGTAATGCAACATGACAGTCTTACCCTTGGGAATAGCCAGATGTAGCAGTTAACTTTACAAGCTGAGTGAGGATACGTAACTTTATGCTATGCTCAAGTTCAAACTCAATCATGTCTAAGAGAAAAAAACTAGCTCATTTGTAAAATCACATAAAACATTTTTAAAATAATGTTCCTGCTTCACCTCCTAAGCCTTTTGACACCTCCAGTGCAGGTTTGGGTACTGGTTGAAAGTGCCTGGGGAGTACAGTGCACCCACCACATAGATGTGGATGGCTGGATCGCTCAGCTGGGCCGCTGTGATGTGCAGGGAGCTGCTCATGGTGGTTTTATCCAGAGTCGCTGTGTACCGTCCATTAGACTTTCTGGTCTCACTATAAATCATAATTATCAGGGAAACAGGACCTCGCCTCCTGTCCTGTTTGTACCACCTTAAGTTGTTAAAGGGGCTCACTGTATAGTTGCATTGAAATGTGCAGTTCTCTCCCTCCAGCACGATCAGGGATGAAGGATTCTGTTTCACTTGGTATTTGCCACTCATCCCTATTCAAAAAGCAAAGTGAGGTTTGAGAGATAGATCATCCATTCTTAATGATTTCTAATTTGCATCCCCTCCTTCTCTCCAGAATGAATTCCAGGTGAACTATAAAATGGCCTCATTTTCTTCCCTCCTCTAAGCACAACACAATATACCTTTGCTGCAAATCCAAAGAAAATGTTCCTTAGAATTCCTATGTCAACCTGGTTAAAATGCTTCATTAACTTACAACATAAATGAAGCCACAAAACCACCAAGTAAGTCCTCAGATGCTTCTCCATTCTTCTGCACAGAGCTGCCCCCAAAAGCTGGCTTGTTCATTTAACATCTTTTTTTTTAACATTAAACAAAGGAATTCTCAGGGTGTATGCCCAGCCAATGAGAGAACACATGTTCAGTCAATCAGAGACCAGATTTTGCTATCCTATACAAAATCATACCTACAGCCAGGGTCGATGCAAACACTGCCATCTTGGGGTCAAATCTACAGTTACACAAAACCCTGACTAAGTTTCTTGCTAAGTTTCCGCCTCACTATTTGCAACATGATATAGAATATAAGTCCCTATATGTCTGTATAAACATAGTAGATTAGTTGTTAAAACATATGTGTGAAGACCTCAGCCTGAATTCTAGCTGTTTGTGATAGGAAAGTTAAGCCTCAGCTTTCTTATCTGAAAATCGGTGTAGTAACACTTACCAGATCATTTTTGAAAGCTTTAAAAGACACAATTCAGGGCATCAGCAAGATGACAGAGTAGGAGGCCCTAGCTCTCTTTCCACAGAAACATCAATATAACAATGATATTAATACCCAAAACCTTGCAGAGAAGTTCAGAATCCAGCTAAGAAGTAACAGCACCCCAGAGAAGCTCAGACTGAGAGCAGTTGCATTTACGTGGGTAGAAGAGCAATTTCACTTTACCTACACTGCCCCTCCACCAAATCAAGTTAGCTCAATACCAAGAAGATAGCCTAGGTCCATGATTTCTCCCACAGTGAGGGTGGAGAGTTGGGGGCAGCAAGTGGGATTGGAGTGTGTGCCTGGCTTCCTATCCTCTTGGGGTGCTATCTGTATGGCCTATCTCTATCTCACCTCATGCTGAGTGTTGAGCAATAGGCAGAGACCAATCCCTTAAAACAATAAGGAACAAAGGAAAGGGGAGGGTGTCCCCTTGACAGTCAGGTGCAGAACTGAGGTTTTACCTCCACAAGAAAAGGAAGGAAGCAAAATGGGCTTTATACCCAATAATGTACAGCACCCTCTGTGGAGCCAGTTTCTGTCTCACCTCATACTGAGCACTAAACAGTTGGCAGAGTTTGATATTCTGGGACAGCTAGCAACAAAGAAAAGGGACAACTGTGGTCTTACACTTGGCATTGCTCTCCAAGTTTGGGAAAAACTGCTTGCTGTCACCTTCCTTTCTGTTCTTTTTGTGCACTTATGGCCATTATGATTTCTTTACTATCTATTTAATAGGGTTTCAGGGGATACAGAGATGACTATATTTGCTTGACCATTCATTGGCACTACATACTTGTAACTACCTCACTTGAGTTCTTATTGTTAGAAAGCCAACAGATCTAGGTACAGGCCAGGAATAAGAGGAGAGGCATTCATGACTTAAATGTGAGTCATTTCTTTAATTATGTTTTTGCCCTGTCTTGCGGGGCGGCCTACAAGGTCTCAGCTCCCGCTCCCCACATAAGAATGCAGGACATGGTGAGGCCAAACAGGAACACCCACGGAGCCATAGATAGGGGAGTCACACCACTATATTCTCGCTGGAGGCTGGGTTGGAGACACAGGAAACAGGAGCCACACTGTCTGCAACCTGCTGTCCACTTCTCTGCAATCCGCAACCTGCACTCCGCCATCCTAACAGCAATCCGCGCTTGCCAGCCCAGCCACCATCTTCTTGCTAGTCCCCATATTCTGCTAGCGTAGCCACAGCAGTTATATTAGTGGCCAATGGCTCACTGGTTACAGCTGACGACCAACTAGCCACAGCTGATGGCCATCCAATCACAGTTGATGGCCATTTACTACCTGAGCCAGCACCTTTCTATGTGAGGCCAAGAGCCTGGAAACTGCACTCCTGGCTCTATCCCCACATGCCCCCTCTCCTTCTTTGTGCCTATCATCCTGTGTCTAGCATGTGGTTTACTAGAAAAGAAACCAGCATAAATGTCCCTTTCCTGAGTTCTTTTCATTGCTGGTTAAATGTCAGATTCTGTTCCTCCTCCTTTGTTCTCTTCCCTTCTTTCTCTATTAAACCATGTCTTTTTGTGGTTGTAGCTCTCCTATCACCTCTCCTGCCCAACCCTGTCAGAAAGTCATTATGTAAATGCCACTTTCTCTGGCACATGTTGGCTCTCTAAAAGCATAAGACATATCAATACCAACTAGGGTGCCTGGAACAACTTTGGAGCAGGGCTTTGACTGAAAAAATGAGTAAGAGACCATTTTATTGTGTATATCGTTTACCTTAAAATTAATTTGAATGTAGATGAGGAACTATTGGTGTCAGATTCTGTTTTCAATTTCACTAATGAAGAGTTTGGTATGGGGAATGTTCACTTGTTCTTACACACTAGCCATCAGAATTATTTTTATATCATCCAGAAACTGAGGCACAAACAACAATAGATTGTGCTGACACCACAGAGAATAAGTCAGAGACACTCAGCAGCCAGGCTCTAGTTCTGCTCAGAGTTTGTGCTCAGCTCCCCCTGCAGTTTCTGTCACTGTGTCACTCAGAGCACAGTAGTACATAGCCGAATCTGACTCACGGACTGAGGCTTTCTCCAAGTGGAAGGATCTTGGTTCTTTGAGGTATGTGGCTTCAAAACCTTTGTTGCGTCCCTTCTCACCATCCACGACGGCTTTCAGGAGAAGCTGTGGACCTTCTCCGGGATACTGAACATACCACAAAAGAGTAGGGTACTGTATCTCTTCATAGGAGCAGTTCACATTCAGGGAACTCCCTTCTGAGAGAGTCACTTGGCCTTCCATCTGGGACACTGAGGCTCCACGGGTTCGTCCTGGGGAAAATAAAATAGATCTGTGATAACTGGGCATAAAACTCTTCAATACAATTATGGTTAAAGAATTTGCTGACATAACAGAAGAAAGAATCCATATTTTAAGAGGCATGTTACTTACCAAGCACTAAGAGTATCACAGTCACTAAGGCTGGAGAAGACTTCATCTCCAGAGTGTCCCCTAAATAATGTTCTTGATTCTAAACACGAAGAAATGTGGAGCTCACAGTGAAATGATAACCAAAGCCTAAATTTCACACAGGAAATGCATTTGTGTTAGGAAAGTGCACCCCTTGGTGGACAGGGATTGAAATGGGATGTATGTTTCTTAAGCTCCTCCCAAAGTCAGGAATATGTTCTTACCTTTCAATTTATTTTTGAGACACATGTCAGTTTTCACGTGCTGCTTAGAAACTTGAACAATGGCTATCATAAGTTCTCAGGTCTATTTTTTTCTAGGGACAATACCTGACATGCAAGTTCTTTAACAGAGCATTCCAGGGTATTTCTGTACCTAGAAAAGATCAATTTTCTTGAGCATTTCAATACAGTACTTTATATTCTCACGTACCCATTGTGGGCCTGTCTATAATCCCCTGAATGTCAGAAAAGGTTTGGGATTGAAATCAGAGGCAATAATAAGAAGTCAAGTCATTATTGAGAGATTCTTCTCTTTTCAACACCGTAATCCAGTATAAAACAATGACTGATGTTTGTTATGTACCTACTAAGTATTTGTTAAATATAGCAAAAATAAACAGTCTTTCATGGAAGATTCACTACTACATGAAATACAATATTTCCTTGGTCCTAAAATAAGGAATGTTATTTTCTAATAAAACTTTTTAGGGGGAAAATTAATACTACCTTATCAACAGTCAAATATTTCAGAATTTCAGAATCATTTTCTAAAAGTAGAAATCCTACACAGAAGAAACATCATAACTGAAGTTACCAAATCACTATAGAATGATTTGAGATCAATATCTTATTCTCCCTCTATTGCATTCACTCTAAGATAAGGTAGCAAACCTATGTGATCAGGCAATGAGTACGAATCCTATACACTTAATGTAGATTTACCTTAAAAAATGATTTCAACTACCATCCATCTGCCACATTTTCCTGCCAAACTTTAAGGAAATAGTTTTCCACTATGGGGTAAGGAACCCAAAATATGTGGGTTCTTTAAAAGCCTGGTACATAAGTTAGGACTCTCATCTTTTCCAGCTTCTCAAATTGTTCTAGTAGCTCTTCTATAGATACCTTGGATTTTCACCTTTTACAGTTATGCTGTCTATGAATAAAGATAGATTCACTTCTTCCATTCTAAATTCTATGTCTTTTGTTTCTTTCTTTTGCATTATTCCACAGGCTATTATACTAGAGGCTATGCCTCTAGTATAATACGAAATACAAGAGGTGAGAGCCAAAATTCTTCCCTTATTCCTGATCTTCAGGGGAAAGCATTCAGTCTTTCGCCATCAAGTATGACACTTGACATAGACTTTTTTGCACAGGCCCTTTGTTAAGTTG
This sequence comes from Rhinolophus hipposideros, assembly GCF_964194185.1. Lineage (NCBI taxonomy): Eukaryota > Metazoa > Chordata > Mammalia > Chiroptera > Rhinolophidae > Rhinolophus > Rhinolophus hipposideros. The sequence goes on from NC_138051.1 coordinate 29,704,602, forward strand.
AGGAAATTCCCTTTGATTACTAATTTGCTGGGAATTTTTCATCAGGAATGGATGCTGGATTTGTCAAATGCGTTTTCTGTATCTCCTGAGGTTACTCTCTTTAACTGACAATCTGCTGCTTGTCAATTTCTTTGAATGCATTATTGATAAATTGTCACAACAAAATATTAAAGAAGATATCACTCTCCCATTTAACAAATGATGAAACAAAGCTCACAAGTGTCTACAAAGCACATGGCAGAGCTGATAGTTGTGAACACAGTTCTCTCTGATAGCAAACACTTGTTCCCTGGATTTTTCACTATAGATTATTTTCAGAGAAAATTTGAGAGAAAGACTACAGGGTAACAAAACTACTTCTTGAGCCTTTGAAATACCTTGAGCCTTAAGTTTGTTAACAGGTTCTTTATTTATGCAAATGGCAGTAATAAAATAAATAATCATGTTGCTGAAAAGCCCGTTTTTGGTATCATCACAGAAAATAATTAAAAAACAAACCAATAAGCCAAGTAAGCAGTGGCCTTATTGAAAGAAAATAAGATAGTACACTCCCAAAATAGTGGGAACGGGCAGTCCAGGAGAAGAGCAACTGCACCAAAGAACGAAGGGGTTTAGGAATTTATTACCCTCAAAATGAGGGCAAGATATATTCTAAATGTAGGGGTGGCATTATCAGCATTCTTAGGTAGGTCCTTACTGACTACTCCTTTCGGGCGGGGAAGGGATTCTCTTATCAGTATTTGGCTCTAGTTAGAACCGTCATAACAGCACAAGGATTGGAGACTTTCCCTCTTCTGGTGCTAATAATATTATGATCTATTATAAGTAGCTAGAGTTCACCTTGAGGGGCAAGATGGCATCCTGGGTCTGTTCTTGGTCACTGAAATCTAGTTCTGGCTGGTCCAGTAGAGCTGCATTTTTTCTTAAGGATGATCTTATCTCTGCCCTCCTTTGTCTCCCCTTACTTTCTCCTTACTTTCCTCCCCCCTTTTTCCCCGTGGCCTATTCTTTCTTCACACAGTAACATTTGCAGGTTTAGTTCTTTCACAAAAGAGGAAAGAAAACATAGTATAAAGGATACACAAACTGCAGTTCAAGAGCTGACAATAAGTTAGAGGTTTGACCATTCCTTTCAGAATAAGTAATAGATACCTGTCTGGAACAATAAATTGTAGGAAGGGTGACAAACTCTTCTAGGCTTTGAGAATCACCAGGAAAATGAAGCTTCATTCATGGCTAGTGATCACTCTTTCAGTGATCCTTGAAATTTGCTTGTGATAAAGCAATATAGAGTGTAGTTCTTCAAGTTAATGACTATAAAGTTTCTCAGAATTTTAAAATAGAATTGCCATATGAGCCAGCAATTCTACTTCTGATGCATACTCAAAACAAAAATTAAAAGACACTGCGTCTATACCCAAAATAATGATATATTTATATACATGTTTCTACCAAAAGGTGGAAGCAACCCAAATGTTTATGAACAGCTGAATAGATAAACATAGTGTGGTATATACATACACTGGAATGTTAGTCAACCTTAAAAAGTTAAGAAATTCTGACACACACTAAAACATGGGTGTACCATGAGGACATTATGCTAGGTGAATTTGTCACAATGATAGGGGCCGAACGAGTTTCTTAGCTCCCTAGTTCCTGATCTTAATAATCTTTCAAATCAGCTTTTAAATCTTAAACAGAAGATTGTTTCTAGCCTGAATTCTAGGAAGTCCCCTGCCCCTTGCTCTAGGCCATTCCAGGCCCAGCTCCTGGGGTGAACACCGCCACCTGAGTGACTGGATTAACCAGAGGAAAAGACCACAGGCTCCACAAAGCTAAACAGAATTTCTATCACACAGCCACTTTGCGTCAATGGCTTTGGTCCTGCTTCTTGGGCCAACACTTTTAACTGTTTAACCAAAATCTATTTTTCCTCATTCAGGGGCCTTAGGGAAACAGATGATACCCCAACAAGATTGTCAGTCCCAACCAAAGAAGCCAACACGGTCTTCCAGGCAGATATCAAGACCCCTTCCTCTCATCTAAGATCAGATAGGAGAAGAGTTCCGTGAATCCCCCAATAGGTAGGAACAGCTCTATGCCTCTGCCCAGCAGGAAGCAGATACAGAACAAAAGACCTCCTGTCCCTCAATTTCCCATAGAGATTTTATGGGGATCACGTCTCTCAAGGAGAAACCAAGACAGGCAGTTAGAGATAGGCATCAGGTTTCTTCATTCCTGCACATCCAACAAAACCCACAGAATGCAACCACCCAGAAGACCTCCCTCTCTGCCCAAAACTTCCCCATCTCTCTATAATTATCTACCCTGTGAGGAAACAAATGGGTACAAAATACCCAACTAGATTAGACCACTCACACCTGCGCAGAAAGGCCACTGACGACCTTCATTTCACCTGGGCTTCGTTATACTATCATTATAATATTATACATATGCTGGAAGTTCATTAATATCATTATAGCAGACTGAATTCTGGGAAGGAACATGCACAGTCTGAAGAGATGAGGTAATAAATAGGCTCTTGTCAATCACAGGTGTCAATCAAGAGGTCCCAAACCTGGAAAGGAACAGCCCATTCTAGAGAAAAAAAAGGGATAAAAATTCCAAGTCCTTGCCAGTCAGATTCTTTGAGCCTTTGAGCCTTTTGAGCCCATTCTTCTGCTCAGGACTGCTCCAATCCCTTTGGAGAGTACTTTCTCTTCTAATAATGGCCTTGAGCCACTGCTTTCTGCCGGACCTGCTTCTACCTCTTTGAAGTGTACTTTTTCTTCTAATAACTGCTTTTTCACTACTTTACCTCGGGATCTCATTCAATTCGTTGCTCGAGACACCTAGAACCTGGACATGGCGCTGAGAGGGGCCCACTCTCCAGTAACAACAATATGACCAATATTGCATGATTCCACTTATACATGGTTTCTGAAATAGTCAAACTCTAGAAAGAGAAAGTAGAATGACAGTGGCCAGGGGCTACAGGGACTGGCAAATGAGGAGTTATTGTTCAATGAGTACAAATTCTCAGTTTTTCAAGATGAAAAGAGATATAGAGATAGATGGTGAACAACAATGAAAATGAAGTTAATACCAGTGGATTAAACACTTAAAAATTGTTAAAATGGTAAAAAAAAATTATGTTAAATGTAACATTTTAAAAACTTAAAACATTTTTAAAAGACACATCTTTTTAGGTTTTTACTCTACACATCTGCTTTTCAAATGCAAATATAAGAATGAGTTACAAGGTTACTTAGCAACCAAACATTGCCATTCAGATTTTAAGGTACTGAGGAAATGGGGTTAGAAGGGGAAGGTAGGAAATAGGAGAGAATGCAGATTTTGGATTGTGGAACATTGATTGAACACAGAGGGCCCCAGGTATGCAAATGAGTCACAAGATGGCAAAAATGCTTTGATAGGAGTGGTGAAATGAAAGGCAAGAGCATAGAAAAAAATAATAATCTACACTCTACTTCAAAATGTCCCTCTAGAGGCACTAATTATTGATTATTTTATGAATAAGGTTAAAGGGACGCAGGATAATACACAGTATGGAACTGAGCTCTTCCATGATAGAGGGTTAAAAAGAGAGAAAGAGCGTCAGCATAAAGTTTGTCACATAGTAGGCACCTTAGAAAATAAATTGAGAGTACCCTTAGCTCACCTTAACAAACTAAAATTACATTAATTCATTACACAGTATAATATACAACAGCATAATATACAACAAGAGAAAAAAACACAAATTTCATCGTTTTCCTTATTCAAACCAATACCTATAACATAAAATATACTCCCTAAATATTTATGGAAAAATTGATCTGAAAATCCAACAATTCACACATATTTTTACTGATTTTTTAGTGGGGATGGAAAAGGGACCACATGTTAAACCTGACAAGCCTCCGGGGTCTGAAAATAAAATGGAGAGAGCATAAACAATTTCGTAACTTAAGTGGGCTATGGCGGGAAGTCATATCTTTAGCAAAAAGCTTCGTTTAATCTGTGCCTTTAAGTGGGCCTGTCTATTGTCTGTTTGCACCTAAAATGACATCCTTGGAATGTCAGTAATCCCTTTTTCCAGACCAGAGCAGGAAAGTACAGAATCCCTCATTATCATTCTTGTCCCTTAATTAACATCTCTATGTGAACTATTAACTATCCTGTACCCACCTATGTGAAAAAAGTACCTGTCTCTCCAATTTACTTTTATCCAATCCCAGAGATTTCCCCGCTTTTCTTTCTCCCACCTCTTTAATCTATCACCAATAGATTTAATCTAACCCTCCTCCTTTGATTCTACGTATAAAATAAGCTGCAAACTGCCATCTCACGGAGCATTTTCTCAATCCGTTGAGATTTTGATTCCTGGCAATTGTCATCAGTTTGGCTCAAACAAACTCTATAAGCTTTCTCTTAGGCTAGATGTTTTTCGTCAACATGAGTCAGATGTTTCGGAATGTCCGTCGTAAATTCTTCTAGCTCAATCTATCACGAAACGGCAAATAGTTTATTGTGGCTGCTCTGTGTCTTTAACAAACAATCACAAACCAAATTTTCAATTTTTTGATGAATGATAACTCTACACATGTAATATGCTGCCACAGACCTCACCACTTCCTGTCTCTGATGGCAATTCCTAGCCTTGGTCTCTACAGCAGGTGGAGACATCAAGCAGAGCCCTGGGGGTTTGATACACCTTCTTCCAATAAGTCTCTCACTGTGGACTCTCTAAGGGCACAGATATACAATGCGGAGTCCTCCAGCTGTGAGGCTGAGATGACAAAGTTGACAGACTTCTTTTCTTTCTGAAAATTCAAGGAGTAGCGACCTTCTGTGGCATTTGGCTGGCCAAAAGACTCATGGCGAATAAGGAAAATCATTGCCCCACCGCTGAGCTGCTTGTACCAGATTAGACTATAACTTCTAGCATTGGTGTCATATGTGCACTCCAGGGTCACAGCCTCCTTCTCCTGCACTAACAGTGCTGGTTGGCTTTGAGTAACCTTCTGGGCAATATTGGATCCTGAAAGAAAAAAGGCACAATCACAAGGTTTGGGGATAAATGGTGTGGGATAAAGAAATTATTTCTCACACGCTGCTATCTTTCCTTCCCTGGATACCCAAAAAATGCTTTCTGGACCTCCAAATCTAGGGTCGCAGAGGAGGCCCATTCCCACAGGGGCTTTCCTTACCCAGCCACATGGCAGCCATGACCACCTTCAGAAAGATGGAAAGCAACATCTTTGATTTCTTCTACTACACTGAAAATGTATTGTTCGTCTTCATGTGAGGGCTCTGCAAGGAGAGATGACTCTGAAAGGGGAGAGAAGAAATGCTGGGCTGTGTGCTGCTGCTGCCCTAGAACAGGAAACAGGCATTCACTGGTGTAGCAAGTTGCTGTGGGTGACGTCAAACTTCTCTATGTTCTTGCTGAGAGTCTCACCTAACGCAAAGTTCCTTTCGGATTAGCCAATTCTTAATTTAAAAACAATTACAAATGAAAATAAACAACAGTACAATTGTTTATTGAAAAGAACACCAACTGCTAGGTTAAGTCATTGTATCTGTGATAGAAATAGGTGATAGCAGTTATTTGAAAATACTACATATAATGGAACATGAAAACAACATAAGATGTAATAGTCATGTATCCTCACACCTATGTATGCTGTTGTTTCACCAAAGATTGAAATACTTCACTTTCTTATAAGAAGGCTAAGCCGTTTGGAGTAATCACTATAGCTCTTTAAATCTACTGATTATTATAGCAACATACCTCCTCACTACCAATGACTGTCCAGTTACCTATCTTATGCCAAATAATACGAAAAAGAAAAAATGATCTCCCTCTGCTTAAGACTAGAATGAAACCTTCAGGTGTGGAGCCACATGACAGAGATCCACTTCTCTTCTCCATTTAGTGTGATAGCTCAGCTCTGTTCAGAAAGGCCAGGTAAGACACCAGAGTTTGGTCATTAGGTTATCAAGGCTTTAAATTAACCTTTTTCCCATTACCTCAATTAGGACCCTAAAAGGGCTACAACAAGCCTCTACATTCTGTATGCCCAATTATAAAGAGAATATATCTTAGGTGACCCCATACACCTGCACAGGAGAGCTGATCATAAAAACACTGATTGCAATAAACCATTATGTATGGATATGAAAGGAAAGCCAAGCTGAGAGATATGACTCAACAATATGCCAAACCACAAACACCCATTGCCTCTCACTGCTGGTCTCTTTATACAATAACCAAAAGTTATCCTCCTCGTCTCAGAGTAATTGAAGGCTCAGCTCAATTGGTTAAAGAATCTTCAGAACTTGCACTGGAATCACCATGAAATCTATGGTACCACATACAGTACAAAATGTCTATCTAAGAACCCCTAACATTTTTCTACCAGTTTGTTGAATAACTATAAACTAGTATTAATTTTTCTTTATATTATTCAATTCTGTCATACTTCTCAATTAAAAGAATCGCATGATTATAATTCTGTCTTTCAGAAAGTGTCCATGTTCAAAACAGATCACTTGACACGCTCTTACCAAGTTCTGAACTAATAAGTTTTAAATGACTTATATGAAAAATTAAAAGGGCAATACCAGATTGGTTATACAATAGCTACTTCAGACTCCTATGTCATTCCAATCCCTTGACAGAAGCAAACTTAAATCTAATGGCTGAACTTGTAGACTTCTCCTGGTCATATTTAATCACAAATATATGTAGTGGTAATCATAAATTTTAATGTTGTTCAGAGCTTTCAAATACTATGAGAACAATGGAGTTTGTTAACCATCTTCACCTTTTCTTAACTCTCTTTATATCTCACATATTCCCATTATGAATGACACCAACACATGAACTGTTTGAGAGCAGCAAAGGGAATTTGGGGAGCAATGAAATTTTTTGAATCCTAATCAAGTGTTTGTGATGTGATCTATACAATGTATTCAAAATTCACAGAACTATACATTAAAAATAGGAAATGTTTCTATGTGATTATTTCAAAATAAAAATTTAAAACTCTGGGACCAAAATGACAAAACAGGAATTATCTGCCATCTTCCCACCTCAAAACATATTAACATTCACAATCATACAGTAAATAGAGTACTTTGGGGGAAGTCCGGGAGCCCAGCAGAGAAGTTACACTGTGGGAGAAACACACTGTGTGGGACAAAAATATCAGAGACTGGAAGTATTGAAAAGGGTGGAGAAACTATTTCACTATACCCTAGTCATCTATGCTCCGCAATGCGCACGGCTCAGTGCCAAGAGAAATCCTCTAGTCCTTTGATTTTTTTTTTCCATAAGGGAAAGTAAGAGCATGTGAGTGAGTACCTGCCTGCCCAGCTTTGGGGAACGCTGCCTGAGAGACCCATCTCTTTCCTGCTTCATCCAGAATAGTGAGGTGTGCTGGCCAATTGGGATTTGGGTGCACCTGAGAGAACAGCTGCCAGGGCCTCAGTGGGTATTAAAGGGACACAGAGCCTACTAACCACAGACTCCATCAGGAACCTGCCCACGAGCTGCTGGGGATGCAGTGCCAGAGGATCGTAACAATGGCCCACAGGCATCCCAAGGCTCAGCGCTCGTCTATACACCACTCCACCCTGTGGATGGCTATCACTGCACACTGAGGGCAACAAGAGTGAGCTTTGACCACAAAGAGACCCCAATCTCACACTTGTTAGAATGGCTACTGTCAATGAGACAAGATAATAACAAGTATTGGAGAGGTTGTAGAAAATACACTGCGGGTGGGAATGTAAATTCGTACAGCTGCTATGGAAAACAGTATGGATGCTCCTCAAAAAATTAAGAATAGACCTCCCATAGGACCCAGCAATGCCTCTTCTGGGTATCTACCAAAGAAATCTGAAAACATTTATCCATAAAGATATATGTACCCTGTGTTCATTTCAGCATTATTTACAGTGGCTGAGACGCGAAAACAACCAAAGTGTCCTTTGATAGATGATTGGTGGAAGATGATGTGGTACATACGAGCATATATATGATGGAATATTATTCAGCCATGAGAAAAAATGAAATACTGCCTTTCAGTAACTTGATGAATATCATGGTAACTTGAGAATATCATGGTAAGCAAAACAAATCAGACAAAAAATGTCAAGAACCATGATTTCACTCACATGCAAGATATACAACTGAAAGCAACCAACAAGACAAACAAACACACAGAAACTCATAGACACAGACAAAACTCATAGACACAGACAAAAACACAGACAGTATGGTGGTTCAGGGAAAGGAGTGTGGGAGAGGTAGAAGGGGTACAGAAGGTAGAATACATGATGATAGAAGAAGACTTCACTTTGGGTAGTGAACACACAACGCATATACAGATGATGCATTATAGAATTGTACGCTTGAAATCTATACAATTTTGTTAACCAATGTCACCACAAGAAATTTAATAAATTTAAAAGAAAAACAGTGAGTCTTTGCACATGTGCTCTAGTGAGCATGTGCAGAAAGGGCCCCACATTTCTGTATTGGAAGAAACCACACAAATATGAACAGTCTGCACCACTGCAGGGAGACAAGCAAAAAGTAGGCTGTTAACACCCAGTCTGGATTTGTGGGATGAAGAGAAGGCCAAAAAGTTTGTGGGAAATTGTGCAGAACAATAGGAAACCTATCCACTAAAGGTAGTGAAGATTTAAAGCTTGAATGTGTCTAAGTGTGTACTGATTCTGCACACTCTGACTAGAACATTTATTTTTCTTTTATTAAATAAATTCTTATCTCAGTCTGGTAAACACTTAAGTCCATCGTAATTGCACCCGACCTGTCTTCTAAGTTGGTTTAAGAAGAATAAACCAATAAAATAGAAGCCATGCATTCTTCTCATCCCATCACACTTGTAAGAAATGGACCAATCAAGAGTCACCTTGCTTTTACTGCACAGGAGCTAGTGGTCTAGTGAGGGAAATAATATAATCATTGGGATGTTGGACCTTTCTTGTTCAGATGTTATAAACCTAATTTAATCTGATGACTTCCATTACGAGAACAAACCAGTTAGCTAATAACCAACCACCATAACTCAGCCAACAGGGTCATATCATCATATCAATCAATAATTATATCCATCCTCAGCAAGAGTATAAGCAATCTTGGAAATAGCCTAACCTTGATCAGGGGTGGGGAATTAGAGAATTAATTACATATGCAACTTTCATTCCATTGATTATTTATAACAATAAAAGTAGTAACCTTTTTTTAAAACAAGGCTGTGGTTAGCACTGTTTAATTCATTCAAAGCATGAAGATAAGGCAGAGAGATGGGTAACAAGCTATCTCTAAATTAATCATTAGTCTAATACCTTTGTGCAATTCACTAACAATAGTATAATGGCTAATAAATACTTATAAAAATGTTCCCATATACCTCAGAAAAGAGGATTTCACTCATGTTAAAAAAAAATTACACAATTGTTAGTAAAATTAAATAAATTTCAGGTGTACAATTCTGTATTACATCATCTATAAATCCCATTGTGTGTTCACCACCCAGAGTCAGTGAGAAACAAAAACTCATAGACACAGACAATAGTTTAGTGGTTACCTGAGGGTAAGGGGGGGTGGGGGATGGGAGATGAGGGTAAGGGGGATCAAATATATGGTGATGGAAGGAGAAAAACTTTTATCAATAAAATATGACTTCACTGAAATATGACTTAAAGATCAGAAAATAAAACATTAGATAAACTATGAAAATTATGGTCATGTAACGTTAATAAAAAAATACTTCATTAGAAATAAAAAAAATTACAAGTCAAGAAATAAATTTAATTATCTTAAAACAAAGCTTTATTGAGAAAAAAGACATACAAATTGAAAAAATGGTACATTCTTAAACGATCAAATAATTTAATATACACAACAGCAGTTTTGTTGTTCACAAATCAATTTATAAATTGAATTCTATAACAAAGTTTAATTTAAAATTGTGAATAAAAAGCAGAGGTCACCTTTCCTTTTTCGTTTGACAAACATCTACTGATTATCAACTATGTGAAAAAGTTTGTGCTAAGTACTGCAGCAATGGCAGTGAATAATACAAACTGTGTTCTAAATTCTATGAGAAAGTAATTGTGAACAGATGAATATGTAATTTTGTCAAAAGAAGTACATTAGTGAGTTTAAACAGAAATCACATTCTTAAATCACTTCTTATGCTAATTTCCACAAACACAAATAATATACACCATCACTGAAATCGAAAAGAAAACCAAAGATCACATTTATTTAGAAAGTGGCCAGTGCACAAAGAAAGGTCTGTCAAATGTGCCACAAATATAGAAGTAAAAAATTAATATAAAACTGAAATTTATTAAAATCTTACAGAGCTATTAAGAAGCAGGTACTTGACGAAAAGAATGATGAAATGGAGAATGGTCAATTCAAGATACAACATTGGGTGAAAAGAACCATGATCCTAATTAAAATAAAAATTGATAGAAAGGGTAACCTAAATATTAGCAATATTATCTAATTACAGAATTATCAATTTCATATTTTTGTATTCTATATATTTTCTATATTTGGCATATAATGGTTTATAATCAGAAAAATAATAAATACTAATTTCAAAACACAAAATTTAAAAGCCCATCCCTATTTAGGATGGGAGTATTGATACCAAGCATTTTTTAGAGGAGAACAGTGTGAATAAACAATGTAAAGTCATCTTTAAAGCCTAAATTTCAAAATAAAACACTACTAACTCCCATCAAGAATCCACTAAGCAACAGTCATCCAATATAATGTTCTAACCCTTCCTGGGTCATCTTGACCCTAACCTACTTATTATGTGTTTTTAACATCCAACACATTAGTTTCCACTGGCAGACAAAATTTGATAAGTATTAATACTATCTAGGTTTGAAGGTCGTTCCAAAGGGGAGCGGTGGCTCCACTCGCAGGTTTGCGTACAGGTTGCAGGTGCCTGAGGAGCAATGTGCACTCGCTGCACAAAAGTAGACAGCTGAGTCTCCAGGTTGAGTGGCCTCGATGTGCAGGGAGAGCTGTTTGGCTGCTTTATTCAATGAAAGAGTGAATCTTCCATCTTCGGTTTTGTCCTTATTTGAACGAATGTGTATAATGAGCTGGGGACCTTTTCCAGCTTCTTGCTTATACCAAAGGAAATACTGAGAGGCGCTGTCTGTATAAGAACAATTCATATCACAGCTGTTTCTCTCGTGAACACTCAGGGTGGGAGGACTCTGAACCACATTCTCTCCTCCGCTGACCCCTATGCAGAAAGAAAAAGTCAGAGGAAGGAGAAGAGTTACCATATCATTATGCTTCAGAATTTTCTTTTTCTACAGCACCTAGAGGACACCTGAATTAGGCAATCTTAACTCTACAGAATATCCACTAATGTACTCTTTCCCACAAGCCTCAACTCACGTTCCAGCTGCAGCCACAAGAACATGAATACAGCACCAACGGATGTCTTCAGCATTCTTCCCATTTAGGATCAACCGTGGACCTGCAAACTACAGCCAGGGGAGCTACTTCTGGTATCAGGTTATCCTTTCCTTTCTCTAACAAACACAGGGGTTTCTCACACTGTGTATCCAGCCAATAAGAAAGAGGCCCCGCCTCTGCCTTAGCCCATTCATTCAGAACCCACTGAAATGAGCCTCCACATGTTCTGTATCAGCAGAGGTGCACTGCCACCTTGTGGTCACATCCCTAACGACTGAACACACTGGTTAAATGTTCCCTTACCTTGTGCCTCTGAGAGTCAGACACGTAAGTAAAGGCAGCAATAGGTCAAACGAATTATGTTTTAAATCAGAGATGAAGTAAGAATGTAGAGATCAAGGTTTATATCACTGCACACTACTGAGTCATTATTAACATGTAGGAAACAGGCAGATGCTATTGGTATTTATCCAACGATGGCCTGGGTTTACATGTTTGAAATCAGGATAGCACAATCATTCATGTATTAAAAACAAAACATAACACCTTCCTGTTCAGCTAAATCCATCATCTTCATCTGTCTGCTATGGGGAAAAACTCTTTGTAAAGGCAAGATATAAGTCAAAGATCAGAATTAGAGACAGAAGATCTTTCAATATTCCCAGTGCCCATTATCTGAGACTCTGCCTCTCTCAGCTGGCCTTGCCTGTGACCTTGCTTTTCTCAGAGAATGGACAGTACCAATAGTCAAAATGAGGAATTTTCCTGCAGTTGAGATGACTGTGATAAAAAGTAAAACAGCAAACCGTAAAGTTAAAGGAGCAGGGAGATATTTTCCACAAGTTATTAACACTTCAGCCATAGGAAACCATTTGACCCATGGTTGGATCTGACAGGCTTGAAGACATCTATTCCAATGCTCTGTGCCTTACAAGCTTCAAAGTACTGAAAGAGTACAGCTTCTGAGAAAACATCGAGCTGCAGACTCAGAAAATGGACCACATGTCAGTTTATTCTAGAGGTGCTTTCATTTTCTCATATGAACATGGATGGCATGTCCTAAAATTACTGACTCATACACTCAGTGGAATTATTTCTAACATATAAGCCATCTCTCCTGGCATGTATTCCTGTTTTCCTGACCATTGCTGGTTCAGATGTCATACTCTATCCCTTTCTCCCAAGCTCCACTGCAGTGTACTTTCCCTAAGACATTGATAAAGTCCTCCAGTCCTCAGAGTATTCAGAATTAAGTTTCCCACCCAAATTCCTTTCTCATCCACTTCAATTGCTTGGAATTTTCTGATTACCTCTGTGAGAATAAATCTACAGAAGCCCAAATATTGCCTGAGTCTGCCAGGGTCATCTTACAAATAGAATTGGGCGCTAAAATGCTGACCTTGAGAATGGTCCCTGGGAAATCAAGACTACCCCATTTCCAGAAATGGGACCTCCTTCCCTGTGATTTGAACTTAGTGGTCCTCTGAAATTACAAGAATTCTACTCTCTCTTCCACATCTCACTCCCTTGACAATTTAAAGACAGTGATGATGAAGACTATCAACTTACTCTGTAAATATATGTGTATGTGTAAAATGTGTGTTTTCATGTAGGTAAAACTTCCTGATTTTGAGGAATTTCCATTCTCTCTCATTCCTCATAATATAAGATTTCTCAAATCCTTCCCCGTATTGGTTTCCCTTTTTGGGGAGATAGATGCTTAAGTTGATAACTGCCCTTTTGAGGTATGCATACAGAACTGAATGTAATTGTGTGCATGTTTATATGAAATTTAGTGTGTCACATATTAACTACAGCACAGATATAGCCATACCTTGGACAAAATTCACAGCTCCATGATGATTTCACAGACTATTGCTTTACTTGCTGTCAAAGTTTTGGCCTAGAAAACCTTCATGTAGCATCTCCATGGACTGCCAGCTGCATGAGTCTTCCAATTCCAATTATTGTTTTTGCTGACAGTGTGTGAGTTATGCTCAATATACTCATATCCTGCCTAAGGAATGTCCACCTGTGTAATGAATATATTTTCTATTTCCAGGCAAGTCTTTAGAAATACATCTGGGCGTTGAGGATGGCCCCATCATCTTTGGTTTTCTCCTAAGGAGACCAGTCAATGATGCACTGGTTTCCTGGTAGAATTAACTGGCTCAGCATGAGTTTCCTTTCCTGTGAAAGATTTCAAACATTTACACCAATCAGAATTCTCATTCAGGTGTTCAAAATGATTGACCATGGCTTTCCCAGACACATATAACAGATATCTACGTACCTGGATGTGCACTAGACAGTTTCTCTTTGCCCAGCAGTATGACCCTGCGAGAAGGAAGCAGGGGAAAGAATGTTAAAGAGGAAGTGAAAAAGTCCAGTATTTTTCTTCTCCCAGCTCATATGTTTTTTTTTTTTTTTTTAGTTTTTGTTAAGTAAGACTGGACTAAAGGATTTTTTGGAACTCTAAAATTATTTTTATTGAAGACTGGTTATGTGCAATGTAGAATTGTGTGACAGTGGGGAGAATTGTCCTGCGTCATGGAACCCCAAAACCATTTTCACATCCACATGCAACCTAGTGGGTCTGAGGTGCCCATAAGCAATCCTGGGTTCTCTTCACTGACACAGCAGGATCCTCAGGATGAGTTCCTATCTAAGTGTTCATTTCTCCTATAAGATCACTGATAGATCAGGGAGAACCTAAACCATAGTACAATGGAATAAAATGGGATTTTACCACTGAGTATAAAGGTCATTACACACATGTGGTCAGGGTGGCTTCATGATTAAACCATGGGTAAGCAGGATGTTCTTCTGGAGACATATTTCTGATATGTGTATCTATACCTTATCATTCAGATCATGTGGGAAAAATGAAAGATACTCTCTACAACTGGGAGAACTGGGTGAGCTTTCTCATCTGCAAGGCAAGATGCACTTTGTAAAACCACCTAATTGCACTCTGCCTTCTGGCCTTTCTACTTGCAAGGTTAGTTTGGGGTTCAAAATTCCCAGCCAGGGCTAGCTATATAATTTTTGAGATCAAGTGGAAAATGAAAATTTGGCGTCTCTTATTCAAAACAGCAGGGGAAATCCCATAACATTTCTAGTGGAACCACTTTTTAAAAATGTTAACTCTTCATACAAATCAGTTTCATGTAAGTCTGAGATTAATTTTTTAAGACTTTTCTTTCAGTCATTTTAGAGTCACAGAAAAATGAAGAATGTACAGAGAGTTCCAATATTCCTCCGTCGCTCACACATGAAATTCCCCCATGAGAGTGATATCTTTCTTACAATTGATAAATGTACATTGGCACATTATAATCAGTCAAAGTGAATAGTTTACTTTATTGTTTACTGTTGCTGTTGTGCATTCTATGGGTTGACATGAATATATAATGGCATATATCCATCATTATAGTATCAAGAGACTAGTTTCATCACCCAAAATTTCCTCTTTGCTCAGCCTAGTCACCCCTCACACTCCCCTCAACACTGGCTACCACTGTTTTTTTTACTGTCTTCCTAGTTTTGTCTTTTCCAGAATGTCACATGCTTAGAATCATACAATATGCATGTAACCTATTCAGATTGTCTTCTTTCTTTTGAGTCTCCTTTCCTGCAAAAGATTATGTTCAATTTTCCCCTATCTTTTAATGGCTTGATAGCTCATTTCTACTTAATACTGAATAATATTACATTCTTTGGATGTACCACTATTTATTTGTCCATCCACCTACTGAATGACATCTTTGTTGCCTCCAACCTTTGATAATTATGAATAAAGCTGCAATAAACACACCTGTGGACAGGATTTTGTGTGCAGATAATTTTTCAATTCCTTTGGGTAAATATGCAGGAACATCATTACTGGACTGTATAATAAGAGCATGTTTAACTTTTAAAAAACTACCGAACTGCTTTACTGAAATTTCCATGTATGCACATTCATTTTGTAATAATTACAGACAAAGTTTACTGCACCCCTTTGCCACATGTCAGAACCCCAGAGAGTGAAAGCATGCAGAGGTACAACAGGTGACCCTGACAACTGCTTCACTCACACACTCACTCTTGTGACTGTGAACCTGAGCCTGAATGTGTCCCTGTCCTGTTTCCTACTACCCCATGTATCTCCTCTGCTCACACATATTTCCCATCTGCTTATGGAACTTCCCTTAAAAATCACAAGTAAAAGATTAAATTATTAGGAATTTCAAACAGAGACCAAAGAGCATTAAACCAAGGACAACTTCTGAGCCTGTTTTCTGCAACCTCTGACCTCTGTCATTCACTTACAGAAAATTCCACCCACCCAAACATTGGCCCAGGCAAATGTTTTCTTATAGTCAATATGTTCTACCACATTCACTGAGCAAAACTTCTGTCTGAGCTCCGTCATTCATGTAACAGGAAACTTAACTCACAGTGGCTCAGACCAATTGCACAGTCATCTCTCCAAAATTGTATCTGTGGACATAGCAGGGAAGGTAAGAGGCAATATTTCCAATGTATGAAGGTAAAAAGGTTTTATTTTTTAAACACCTTATGTAAGAGATGTTTGTGGGATAGAGTGTGAGGAAGGGTGCATGATGTTTCTAAGAGAATCAGTGTCTCACAGGGTAACAGAGAATGTTGAACATACAATCCTAGGCAGAATAACCCCATTTCCCAAATTCCATGGTTTGACAGAGAATTTGAGAATTCACATGTATGATAATTCTGATAAAGGAAAAACTATCTGATAACATCGATAGAATACTGTAGAAATAAATAGATTTTCTTGAAATCAGGACATTTCTATGACCAAGACATACAACCACGATCTGAACAGAAAATGATTTTAACCAAATTTGAGTAGTGAAAAATAAAATGTGTGTACAATGCCCCCTCTGACTTAATTTCCACCTCTCCCCTTCTGCTGTCCAACCCTTGGGCACCCTGCTGACTCACATAGATCATTCTGATGACTTTGCTCGTCCAAGTAATTTTTGCCCTCTCCCTTTCCTTCAATTCTTTTCTGTCTGTTTTATTCTGTACCTTCTTCTCTTTATTCTTGTTCCTTCATTTTCAGGGAGACAAATGAAAAGTTAGGATATCTGAGGTATTGAAATAACTTATAGGTCAGTGAGTTTGGAGAAATTTAGTCATAACTATTAAAAATATGGAGATGTTTTCTGTTGTGCTTTATTGCTCACAATGACCAGTAACATTTTTACTCCTGTACCTCTTCTCAGAGAATCATCTTCACAGTGGGTTTATAGATTGTGGACTCTAGCTTTTTGAATTTTATGTAGAATGGCAAAGCTGAAAAACTGAGACCAGTTTTACACCAACACTGTTACTCTCTCCTCATCTTTGCTGAGCCAATTTATTGGTTTACATGCTCACTGTTCTCCTCTCTTAAAGATCAACCCATTTGGACCACCAGAAAAAGTCACTTCTTGTAAGGCCTACAGTACCCCTAGTGGTCCGAAACCATCAATAAAGACCACTTAAGACAGACTAACTCAGCTGTCACACTACCCAGCCCCAATTACTCCATGTTTCCTGATGAAGGAAATGAAGATGGTCAGAAAACAAACTAACTGCCCAGACTGAATGGTGATTAAAAATGAATCAAATCCTATTTTTAAAATGTCATTTCATGAAAACTATTATTTTGAAATAATTTGAGAAATCTCATCTTGTGCTATTTATGTGATTTTTTTTACCTTAGTTCAAAATAAATGCATAAACACTTCTAGAAGTTTTAGTGTAAATAGGATAATTTACTAGATCTTAAGAATATAGTAGAGATGATAACGTACTAATGTACGGTCCACTGGGGAAGACGAAGATATACATAATGATAATACAGTTAAAGAGTAAGACACTAAAAGGAACAAAAACTAAAAGCTATATGATCCCAGAGGAAAAAGAACTACATATATGTGGGGTAGCTGAATAAAATCCTATGAAGAAGATGTCATTTTCTACTTTCCCCACTTATTGGTGAGAAGAAGAGAACATGGACAATCCCTTATAATGGCTTGTGACTTTTATTATTTTTAACAATAGGATGAATTCATGAATATATGAATTATTAAAAGTAGTAAAACATTACATATAGACTAAAATACCTTTTGAATACCATTCCCAATTCTTATTCCCAATCACTTAATACCCTGATTCTTTCTTCACCTTGATTACTTTGTATGGATGCTTTCAGGTTTTTTACTGTAGACTTAAATCAGCAGAAAATATACAATATTTCATTTATACTTTATTACAATACATATACATTGAGTATTCCATACTTTAACTGATTTTTATAAACTTAACAATAAATTTGTAGGTATTGTTATGTTAGCACACACAGGTCCTCTGCAACATTATATCCTATACGATGGATATAATACCATTTATACAGCCCTTACTATATTGACAAACACTTAGGATATTCATGTATTTTTGTCTATGCAATGTAACACTACAATACAACTTTTAGTGATTTATCTTTATTCACATGTGCACATATTTGTCTACAAGCAGAGACTAGAAGAAATGAAGGAACATTGTGACTCTACATGGTGAAAATCACTCCAGGCAGAGGGAAGATGAGGGGCAAAGGCTCTGAAGGAGAAAGGGATGAATTCATGTACTGATTATTGTGTTAAATAGTTTTTCCATTTTATTCCTCTTAATGTGCATTAGAACTGAAGATTTTGAGCTCATTTGATAAACTCTCTCTGAAATTACTGTCCTAATATATAGCTGGAGTATAGTTTGCTACGACAGCCACTGAGTTCATTCTAAAGACAGTAAATCAGCAAGATAAAAAGTATCCTCAATGAGAAGGAGCAGCATATACAAGGGTGGAAATGGTATAAAATAACACACACACATAATTTATGGAAACTTGTCTAGAAAAAGAAAGACACTCAATATTTCCTAAATCAACAGAGAGAGAAAAAATTTATAAATACAGCAGAAGACAGACTAGAAAAGAAAACAATAAGAGCATGTGGAGCAAAACAAAAACTTTTAGAAATGATTTAAATATATCAGAAAACAAAACATATAATAAGAGATTATTGGATGGGATCAAAATTTACAAAAGTGCTACATATTGCTTAAGAGAAAAAATGAACAAAACTGTGCACATTGGATGGGATTCTTCCTGCTTCCACTCTGTCACTCACTAATCCCACCATACTCACCACAGGAAGGCCAATTCTGCAAAGGGTAGTCAAAGAGGACTCCAAGGAAACACCAAGTTAGTGAACTAAGTTAACTCCTACCTAGGTGAGATCTAAGAAAAAAGAAAAAAGACAAAGGTTTAAAAAATTAATAGTTAGATAAAAAAGAGAACAGAAAAAAAAGGAAAACTTGTAGAGTGGAAACACCAGGAAGAAATTGAGGTTTACAAGAAACCAGGAAACTAAAATTAAGGAAATCTATATCTTGATATAGCAGAGAATAAAAAAGCCAAGTGTTGACAACAGCTTTTACACTGTTATTGGTTATCCCTCCACCTTCATTCTTTTACATATGGAATTGTCGTGCGGGGCGTCCGGCGGGGTCTCTGGTCCCGCTCCCCACATAAGAACGCAGGACACGGTGAGGTCAAAAAGGAACACCCACGGAGCCATAAGTAGGGGAGTCAGATCACTATATTCTCACCGGTGGCATCCGCCTCTCTGCAATCCGCTCTTGCTAGCCCCCATTCTCTCTGCTAGCGTAGCCACAGCAGTTATATTAGTGGCCAATGGCTCACGGGTTACAGCTGACGGCCAACTAGCCACAGCTGATGGCCATCTGATCACAGTTAATGGCCATTTACGACCCGAACCAGCACCTTTCTGTGTGAGGCCGAGAGCCTGGAAACTGCTTTTTGGGGCTTTGTCCCCACAGGAATCTTTTATGAACTGCTTATAAAAGCACATTTCTAAATCTCCTTAAAATCCATTAAGAGAAGGTGGAAAACCCCCTTCATGAAAATAATGTACAATTGTCCTGTGCACAAATAATTAGCGGAAAGTTGAATTAAGGGCGTTTTAACAGTTTAATTTATAAACTTCATATTTATTTACTAGGAGGATTGATTTTTATATCTTATTATATAAAACATACCACAAAATTATTCTGATAGAACTAAAGAGCTTCTGCACAGCAAAAGAAACCATCCACAAAACAAGAAGGCAACCAACCGAATGAAAGAAAATATTTGCAAACAACACCTCTGGTAAGGGCCTAATATCCAAAATATATAAAGAACTCATACAACTGAACAAAAGAACAAACAATCCAATTAAAAAATGGGCAGAGGACCTGAAAGACACTTATCCCAAGAAAACATACAAATGACCAACAGATATATTAAAAATGTGCAACTTCACTAGCTTTTAGGAAATGCAAATCAAAACCACAATGAGACACCACCTCACACCTTTTAGTATTACTACAAGACAAGTAAAAACAAATGCTGGAGAGGCTTGGAGATAAAGGAACCCTCATACACTGCTGGTGGGAACGAAAATTGGCACAGCCACTGTGGAAACCAGTATGGAGAGTTCACAAAAAATTAGAAACGGAATTACCATTTGACCCAGTGATCCCTGTTCTGGTTATCTACCCACAAAATCTGAAAACATTTATTGGTAAAGATATATGTACCCTTGTGTTCACTGCAGCATTATTCATGGTACCTAAAGCAAGGACAGCAAAGTGTCCTTTAATAGGTGATTGGATAAAGAAGATTGGTGCACGTATACAATGGACTATTCCTGAGCCATAATAATAAAGATGAAATACTGCCATTTGTGACAACATGGAAGAAACATGAGATTATCAGACTAAGACAAATAAATCAGACCAAAAATGTCGAGAACCATATGACTTCACTCATATGTGGGATATAAAACTGAAGCAACAAATGAACAAAACAAAAAAACAAAAACTCATAAGCACTGACAACAGTTTAGTGGTTATCAGAGGATAAGTGGGAGAGAGTAGAACAGAGTAAAGGGGTCAAATATATGGTGATGGAAAGAGAACTGACCCTGGGTGGTGAACACTTAACGCTATATATGAATGACGTTCTAAAGAACTTTACACTTAAAACATATATAATTTTACTAACCAATGTAACCTTCACAAATTTAAAAAAATTTTCTTAAAAAGAAATTATGAGTCAAACCTATAATGTAAAGTATATTCAAAAATTTAACAATTGATTAGTTTAATATACATGTTTTAGTGCACTGTTTCCAGGCAAAAAAAGTATTCCTCTGTGTTAGATACCACTCATAGGTATTGTGAACAGAAGTCTAATTATCCTAACAACTCTATTAATGTGATAAAGGGTTGGAAATGTGTAGGAAAGGTATTGTGTATTTGATATTAAATAACGAAAACCGCTAGAGTGGATCAAACAGTCAGTGACACTCAGCAGTCAGGCTCAAGTTCTGCTCAGAGTTTGTGCTCAGCTCCCCCTGCAGTTTCTGTCACTGTGTCACTCAGAGCACAGTAGTACATAGCCGAATCTGACTCCTGCACGGAGGCTTTCTCCAGGTGGAAGGATTTTGATTGTTTGTGGTAGGTGGCTTCAAAACCTTTGTTGCGTCCCTTCTCACCATCTGCCACGGCTTTCAGGAGGAGCTGTGGACCTTCTCCGGGATACTGAACATACCAGAAGAGAGTGGGGTACCCTGAGGCTTCATAAGAGCAGTTCACATTCAGGGAACTCCCTTCTGAGAGAGTCACTGGGCCTTCCGTCTGGGACACTGAGTCTCCATGGGTTCGTCCTGGGGAAAATAAAACAGATCTGTGATACCTGGGCATAAAGCTCTTCAATAAAATTATGGTTAAAGGATTTGCTGACATAATAGAAGAAAGACTACGTATTTTAAGAGACATGTTACTTACCAAGCACTAAGAGTACCACAGTCACTAAGCCTGAAGAAGACTTCATCTCCAGAGTGTCACCTAAAGAATGTTCTTGATTCTTAACATGAGCAACTCTGGAGGAAACAGTGAAATGAGAAATCGAAGCCTGCATTTCACACAGGAAATGCGTTTGTGTTAGGAAGTTGCATCCCCTAGTGGACAGGGACTGAAATGGGCGCCCATTTCCTAGACTCCTTCCAAAGTCAGTTCTCATCTCTGACTGTATTTCCCAAGTACAGGACAATTTTCTGAACAACGGCTTTCATGTACTCTAAGGTCTACGGGTATTTTCTTCTTAGGCCATCACCTCACAGGGAGTTGTCTAACAAAGCAGAGAAAATAACAAATCAAGCTTTTTAATCCTTTTTTTATATTTTTATGTAACCATTGTGGGCCAGGCTATATAGTACATTGAATATCAGAAAAGATTTTGGGTGGCAATGATAGGAAGGATTAAGAAGTAGAGTTATTATTGAATGATTCTGTTATTCAGCACTGTAATCCAGCATATAGAACAACAACTGACATTTATTATGCATTCACTAAATATTTGTTAAATTAAAAAAATAATAAAAATAATCAATCTTTGATACTGGAATCACTACTACCTGAAATACAATATTTCCTCAGTCCTAAATTATGTCAATTATAACTCTGCTCTTTTAAATAGGAGCGCTTTAGGAGATTAGTCACACTATCTTATCAGTAGGTAAATGTTCCTGAATTTCACAATCATTATATTTGATACTTTCAATGCCAGATAGAAAAAAAACAAAACACCATGACGGAAGTTACTGATTTCCTGTAAAGTAAACTGAGATCACTATCTCTTTCTCCCACTAGGTCGTCCACTCTGAGATAGTGGCTAGGCTATGTGAATCAGACGAATACCAATCCTATAGTACTAATGCAGAGCTAGCTTCAGGTATCCTTTGCCTTTTGTCTCCCTTCAACATTTTGTTGCAAAAACTTAATCAATTAATTTTCCTCCATAGGCCAGGGAACATAGAAAAATGTGAATTTGCATCATAAGTTAGGATTCCCTTCCTTCCCAGCTTTTCATATTGTTAAACAGACCAGCTGATATTCATTCAACAGTGATAGTAGAATCAATGTGTGTGAGATTTAACATTACAGATTCTGGAATTTCACCACTAATTGCTGAATCATTGTTTCCAGGATTGAGACCCACTGATGTGCAATTTTTGAAAGCTCCCCCAGGTGGCTTTGGTGCAGCCAGCCTGATACCACTTGACAAGATCTCATTTGTGATGCTGTATTAGACCAAGTTAGTCCTCAAAGATCAGAGAGAAATTTTGGGATCAGCCTGAAAAATATCCCTATGTCTACACAACTTTTTGAAAGTGAGTCTTTTTCTTTGAAGTGCCTGCAACAAAAGCAAGTACTTCCTTAGCTCCCTTTTTATGACCAGTCTTTTAAAAAAACAACAAAACAAAACTTCTGAGGGTGTCTGGATAAAGTTCTGGAGAAGGACACCTCTTTCTGTAAGGTCCTGTGAACATCTACCATAGACATGCACGTGAAAGCTTAGCTGAGTGCGTCCCAGGAGCTCTCTCCACAAATTCAGGCCAAAGGGCTTCATGAGTCCACAGGCAATGTGTGAATAGTCTCCCAGATGTGGCTCTAGTAGGAAATTCAGGTTCAGGTATTGTTTGGGTTCACATATCCCTCCTCCTTCTCCTCCATCTTCCAAATCCCATTGTCAGAACCTGACACAAAACTAATCTAGAAAGAAACTCTGGAAAAGGAGCTACAAACATCCTTTCTGACAAACAGAGAGAGTGCAAACTAGGTAGGGATGACGGTGGGTTGCAAATCAACAGTATAGCCTTGGATGCAGAAAGTTGTATCTACACCTTAAACAAAACAAAACACTTTTAAGCCAATGATCATCAGCAGTAGGATTATTTTCCATTTAGGGTCACACAAAAGGACTTGTACACATTTGGATTTTTAATGTTTTTATCAATGCATAATTTTCAAAGAAATAAATGGCACCTATTAAAGTATAAATTTCATAAACTGGACATTTGTATACATTTGTGAAGGCCCCCCCACAAACAGGATAATGGACATATGCATCCCACCAAAAGGATCCCCATGTCTCTCGTAATCCTTCTATCGAACTGCTCCCCACCTCCCACCCCCATTTTCAGACAACACCTCTGTCATAACATAATTTGCATATTTAAACATTTTATATGAAGAGAATCACATGTATTTTTTTGTCAGGCTTCTTTCTCTCAGCATAATTATTTTGAGATTTTCCTTTGGTCTCATAAGTATCAATGACCCATTTGTTTTTGTTACTCAGAAGTATTCCATCACAGCGATGTAAAACAATTCCTTTATCTATTCACCTGGTGATGTGCATTTCAGCTGCTCCCAGATTGGGGCTATTACAGGTAAAGCTGCTATGAACATTTATCTTTACGATATTTTATAGACATGTGCTTCCATTTCTCTTTGGTTAATGCCTGAGAGTGCAATGGCTCCATCATATGATAGGTACACATTGAACTTTGTTTTTTCTAGTAACTTTTCTGTAAATGCCTTGGATTTTCTACTTAGACAATGAGGCTGTCTGTGAATAAAGATAGGTTCACTTCTTCCATTCCAAACTCGATGTCTTTTGTTTCTTTCTCCCCTTATTTGACAGGCTAGACCTGTCAAATAATATGAAATTCAAGTATAATATGAAATATAAGAGATAAGAGTCAAAATTTTTGCCTTATTCCTGATTTTAGGGGGAAAGCATTCAGTCCTTCACCATCAAGTACGACACTTGATATAGGTTTTCTTGTACAGGCCCTTTGTTTAGTCGAGGGAATTACCTTTGATTACTAATTTGCTGAGAATTTCAAATCATGTATAGATACTGGATTTGTCCAATGCATTTTCTGTGTCCACTGAGGTTACTATCATTAACTGATCATGTGCTGCTTGTCAATTTCTTTGGAAGCATTATTGATAAATTGTCACAGCAAAATATTAAAGAAGATATCATTCTCCCATTTAACAAATGATGAAACAAAGCTCACAAGTGTCTACAAAGCACATGGCAGAACTGATAGCTCTGAACACAGCTCCCTCTGATAGTAAAAACTTGTTCCCTGGATTTTTCACTACAGATTATTTTTGAGAAAATTTCAAAAACTACACGGTAGCAAAATTAGTACTTGAGCCTTTGAAATATCTTAAGACAGTGTGTTAACAGGTTATTTATGCAAATAGCACTAATAAAATAACTAAATAATTGTGTTGCAAAAAAGGGGGTTCTTGGTATCATCACACGAAATAATTGAAGGACACACAAAATAAGCCAAGAAAGCAGTGGCCTTACTGAAAGAAGATAAGATAGGACACTCCCAAAATAGTGGGAATGGGCAAGTCAGGAGAAGGGCAACTACATCAAAGGACAAAGGGAGTTAGGAATTTATTACCCTCAAAGTGAGGCCAGAAAACATCAAAATTTAGTGGTGGTACTATAGGCGTTCCTAGGTTGGGCCTTATGACCACTTCTTCCTGGCAGAAGGAGAGATTCTCTTCCTTATTTGGCTCTAGGGGAACTGTCATGGCAGTACAGCGGGTGTAGACTCTCCCTGCTTCTACCATATTTCCCCCAAAATATGACCGTATCTTATATTAATGTTTGCTCCAAAAGATGCATTATGGCTTATTTTCAGGGTGTGTCTTATTTTTTCATGTAAAACAATCTAGGATTATTCATTTATCCATTTACAAAAATCTACATTTATTCAAATACAGCCATGTTATCTTCTAGAACATCGTCATAACTCTCCAAACCCCAAATTCTGACTTGAACTTCTTGCAACTCCATTTCCTGTAGAACAGTTGGCCCCAGTCTGTCATGTCCAGCAATGGAGCTATCCTTAAATGAGCCCTTCTTATCCATGTAGCCTGCCCGTAGTGCATTCGCAACACAGTTGTCAGTGATTTTATCCCAGGAATTCTTCACCCAAGTCATGTTCTCTTGCAGGCGAGGCTTCACAAAGTTCCCACGCTGATTTCTCTCCATTCTATTTTCAGTATAGTCATTGATTTCCATGCACAAATCGTCCCTGAATAGCTTGTTTATTGCAATATCAAGGGTCTGGAGATAGGCAGTCATTCCTGCGGGAATCAATATTTGATCTATTCTTCTCTCTGCAAGGAAGTTCTTCATGTCTAGCGCAATGAGTGCTGGCTGAATCCTAGACTGGCAGATCTCTTTGGCCACCTCACAAAACAAGTGGCAGCATTAAATAGACCCACTTCCTTATAACTACTTGTGTGCAACAGGCTTTTTCAGTTTCAAGAACATAAATGCCTGAAACACGTTCAAGCTTATCTTTCTTGCCCTTAGTGATGATTAGAGATGGGGCTTTCATTCCATACAGTCGAATTGCCAAAATACAGGTAACACGTGCACTTTCGTAACCAGTGGGGGGAATGTAGATTGACAAGACACCCCTCTGATCAATTGTCACTTGAGATCCTTGATCCATAGAGACTGCAATTTCATCCATAGCAATCCTGTTGGAGAATTGGTATTTAGAAAAGCCAATGCCATCAATAAAGGACTTGAATGCCTACATTTAAAAACTTCAATATCTTCCAGCTTGAACAGTGTTGTCAATCTTAGAGACAGTTCATATCGCTGAAGCCATCTAGCCAGTGTTGTGATGTTTTGAATTCTTCGGGGATATTTCTAACTATGGTGCCACTGCATGGGCAAATGCTTGAATATCAGCCCTGCACACAACCAAAGCCTTTGCTCTCCTGTCAGCAATCCATTCACAGATGATGTCTTCCAGCTCAGGAAATAATGGTTGCCACCTGATCCACACTTGTGTTTCTTAGCATTTCCTTCGTCCACTTGTTGGCTGACGTTATCGAACTCTGCTTCCACCATTATCCCCATTTTCAGACCATTCTGAGATCCGACTTCTTCTGTTTGCAGAAAGCCATAAGATTCTTGCCCCAGGAGTCCTCCACGATTCCTTTCTTGTACTCTACAGAATAGCTCTTTCTTTTTGAACTCATCTTGTCGCTGGGTCCAAATATTATTCCCTTTAAATCTACCATTATGTCAAGTGTTTATTAAAGACTTACGAGACAGGAGTGGCAACAAAAATGATGACAATTAATAATGATGGTCCACACAAAAGCGACGAAAAATTGAAGCGACCAAAATTCAAAAAACGTTTCTTTATTTCACATGAGTGCATTAAGTATATCCATTACAATTCATCTTAGACACAACCACGTCCGTTTGTCATCAAGTGCACACGTTATTTGTGCATATTGTCTGTTCTCCGATTGGACATTCGGCCATAAGTCTCAAGTTTATCTGTTTACATAGGTGTTTACCTTTCTTCTAAAGGCGCCTACTTGGGTATTTACAAATACTTAATTATAATTTGTACTATCATTTATTTTAAGTATTAATGTCAATAATACTATTTATTTACATTTAATTATGTATTAATATTATTATTTTATAATTCAATACGTCCATTGTATGTTGCAATGGATGTGTTAAACGCGTCCATTTGGCTGACAATCTTAACTGGGCTTATTTTTGGGGTAGGGCTTATATTATGAGCATCCTGAAATATCATGCTAGTGCATATTTTCCTGTTAGGTCTTATTTTCAGGGAAATACGTAGTGCTAATTATATTATGATCTACTATAATTGGCTCAAGTTCACCTTGAGAGGTAAAATGGCATCTTGGCTCTGTTCTTGGCCACTGAAATTTAGTTCTATCTCATCTGGTAGCTGCATTTTTTCTTAAGGATAATCTCATCTTCTTCCTCCTCAGTCTCCCCTTACTTTCTTCTTCCTTTCCTCTGACCTATCTCCCCAGGGCCTTATTCTTTCTTCGTGCAGCAACATCATTTGCTAGTTTGGTTCTTTCACCAAAGAGGAAAGAAAACATATTATATTATAAAGAACACGCAAACTTCAGTTCAAGAGCTGATAATCAGTTAGAGGCTTGACCATTCCTTTCAGAATAATTGTGAGACCCCCGACTTGAGCAATACATTGTAGCAAGGGTAATAAACTAGGTTTTGTGAATCTCCTTCCTCTTCTAATCCCATTTTCATTCATAGCTAATAATCACTTTTTCAATGATCGTTGAAATTTGCTTGTGATAAAGCCATCTAGAGCATAGATTTTCAAATAAATCACTATAGTTTCTCAAAATTGAAAAAATAGAATTGCCATATGTACCAGCAATTCTACTTCTGAGTACATACTCAAAAACATTGAAAGAAACTGTGTATATACTGCAAAAATTGGTATATTTATATACATGTTTCCATCAAAAGGTGAAAGCAGCCCAAATGTCCAAAACTCCTGAGTGGATAAGCACAATGTGGTGTATACATACACTGGAATGTTATTCAACCTGAAAGAAGACAGAAATTCTAACACACACTAAAACATGGGTGAATGGTGAGGACATTATGCTAGGTGAATGTATCACAATATGACCAATATTGCATGATTCCTCCTATAGGTGGTATCTGAAACAGTCAAATTCTAGAAAGGAAAGAAAAATGATCATTGCCAGGGGTTATAAGTACAGGAAAATGGGGAGTAATTGTTCAATGAGTACAAATTTTCACTTTTTCAAGATGAAAAGAAACATAATGATAGATGGTGAAAAACAATGAAAATGAAGTTAATACCAGTGGATTATACACTTTAAATTGTTAAAGTGGTAAGCTTTTATGGTAAAATTTTAAAAACTTAAAACACTTTTAAAAGACACACCTTTTCACGTTTCTGTGTATCTGCTTTCCAAATGCAAATATAAAAATGGATTACAAGTGTACACCTGAAACCTATGTAACGTTGCTAACCATTCTCACCCCAATAAATTTTAATTTTAAAAATGAGATACAAGATTACTTACAAAGCAAACATTACCATTGAAATCGTAAGGCACTGAGAAAATGGATTTAGAAGAGGAAAGTAAGAAATAGGAGAGAATGCAGGGTTTGGATTGTACAACATTGATTGAACAAAGAGAGCCTGAAGGTGTGCAAATGAGTCACAGATGGTAAAAATGCCTGGTGAGGAGTGGTGAAATGCAAGGCAAGAGCAGAGAAAAAAGATAATTCACACTTTGCTTCTTCACAATGTCTCCCTAGAAGCACTAATTATTGATCATTTTATGAATAAGGTGGGGAGGGGAGTTAATTCTACCTTATGGAACTGAGCTCTTCTGTGCTAGAGTGTTAATAAGACAGAAAGAGAATCAGCACAAAGTTAGTCACATAGTAGGCATCTTAGAAAATAAATGAGAGTATCCTTAACTCAGCTAACAAATCTGAAGAAAACTAATTCATTAAACAGTATAATAGACAACAGCATAGTATACAACAAGAGGAAAAGCAGACAGATTTATTTGCTTTTTAAAATTCAAAGCAATGCCTATAACATAAAACATATTCCCAAAATATTTATGGAAATATTGATCTGAAAAATCCAATGCTTCACACATATTCATACTGATTTTTGAGTAGATGTTTCTGAGTGTCCTTAGTCAATTCTTCTAGGTGAACCTATCACCAAACAGCAAATTATTTATTTAATTACCTTAGAACAACACAATTTATTGAAAAAGAAAGACAGTTACAAACACAAAAATAGTACATTCTAGAACAATCAAATAATTTAATATACATGGTAGCTTTTTTGTTTTTCATAAATCAATTTCTAAATTTAATTCTATTACAAAGCTTTATTTTAAATTATGAATAAATAGAAAAAGTAACCTTTTCTTCTTCCTTTAACAAACATCTACTGATTATCAACTACGTGAAAAAGTTAGTGTAGATACTGAAGCTATAGCAGTGACTAATACAAAACTCTGGTCGAAAACCTATCAAAGAGTAACTGTGAACAGACACATATAGGATTTGGTAAAAAAGAACAGATTAGTGAGTTTAAATGAAAATCACATTCTGAAATCACTACTTATCCTGTTTCTTCAAACACACACATAATATATACCATAACTGGTATATATTGGTGTCACGCAGGGGACCCTGCTCGCTGCGCCATTTGTCATGCAGGGCATCCGGTGGAGTCTCAGCTCCCGCTCCCCACATAAGAACGCAGGACATGGTGAGGCCAAAAAGGAACACCCATGGAGCCATAAGTAGGGGAGTCATATCACTATATTCTCACCGGCGGCATCTGTCTCTCTACAATCCGCTCTTGCTAGCCCCCAATTCTCTTTGTTAGCGTAGCCACAGCCATTATGTCAGTGGCCAATGGCTTACGGGTTACAGCTGATGGCCAACTAGCCACAGCTGCTGGCCATCTGATCACCGTTGATGGCCATTTACTACCCGAACTAGCACCTTTCTATGTGAGGCCGAGAGCCTGGAAACTGTTTTTTGGGCTTTTGTCCCCACAATTGGGCTCTGAAAACAAAGTAGTCAGAGCACGTAGAAAGAACTGTCAAATGAGCCACAAATATAAAAGCAAAAAATTAATATACAACTGAAATTTATTAAAATCTCACAGAACTATTAAGAGCAGTTATTTAGAGAGAAAAATGATGAACTGAGCAATGTTCAATTCAAGATAGAACACTGAGTGAAAATAACTATGACACTAAGTACAATAAAAATTGACAGAACAAAGAATATAAATACTAGCAATATTATTTGATTACAGAATTATAGATTTCATTATTTTATATTGTACATCATTTCTGTACATGGTATATAATGGTTCATAACCAAAAAAATAATAAATACTGTTTTCAAAACACAATCATTAAACTTTGTTATTAATAAAGATTGTGATATCGAGGCTAAGGTTTTATTTATCAGACCAGAGTCTGAATAACAAATATAGAGTCATCGTTATAGTTTAAATATCATTTAATATAGTTTAAATATCATTTAATATAGTTTAAATATCAATGAAATATAACTAACTCCCATCAAGAATTTACAAAACAACAGTTACCCAACACAATGTTCTAATCCTTCCTGGGTCATCTTGAACTCAACCTACCTACTATGTGTTTTTAACATCAACACATTAGTTTTCACTTGCAGGCAAAAATATGACAAATACTGTCTATGCTTGAACATTGTCCAAAGGAGAGCGGTGGCTCCACTTGCAGGTTTGCGTAGAGGTTGCAGGTGCCTGAGAAGCAATGTGCACTCGCTGCACAGAAGTAGACAGCTGAGTCTCCAGGTTGGGTGGCCTCGATGAGCAGGGAGAACTGTTTGGCCGTCTTATTGAATAAAACAGTAAATCTTCCATCTTTGGTTTTGTCCTGATGTGAACGAATGTATATAATGAGCTGGGGACCTTTTCCAGGTTCTTGCTTATACCAAGGAAAGTAGTCGAAGGCACTGTTTGAATAAGAACAGTTCATAGCACAGCTGTTCCCCTCCTGGACACTCAGGGTACGAGGACTCTGATCCACACTGTCACCACTGCTGACCCCTGTGTAGAAAGAAAAAGTCAGAGGAAGAGTTACCACATCACTATGCTTCAGAATTTTCTTTTTCAACAGCAGCTAGTGGACACCCGAATTAAGCCACTCTTGGCTACTAAACAATATCCACTAATATCAACTGTTTCCCAAAAGCCTCAACTTACAGTCCAGCTGCACATAAAAGAACATGAATACAGCACCAACGGATGTCTTCAGCATTCTTCCCATTTGGGATCAACCGTGGACCTGCAAACTACAGCCAGGGGAGCTACTTCTGGTATCAGGTTATCCTTACGTTTCTCTAACAAACACAGGGGTTTCTCACACTGTCTACCCAGCCAATAAGAAAGAGGCCCCGCCTCTGCCTTAGCCCATTCATTCAGAACCCACTGAAATGAGCCTCCACATGTTCTGTATCAGCAGAGGTGCACTACCACCTTGTGGTCACATCCATTAACGACTGAACGCACTGGTTAAATGTTTTCTTACACTGTGCTTCTGAGACTCAGACACGTAAAGGCAGCAACAGGTCAAACGAATTATGTTTTAAATCAGAGATTAAGTAAGAATGTAGAGATCAAGGTTTATATCCCTGCACACTACTGAGTCATTATTAATATATAGGAAAGAAGCAAATGCTGGTGGTGGTTATTCAACGATGGCCTGGGTTTAAGTGCTTGAAAACAGGAAAACGCCAAGATTTATTCTCTTAAACATAGAAATTACAAAACCTTCCTTTTCAGCTAAATCTACCATCCTCATCTGTCTGTTATGGAAAAATACTCTTTCTAAAAGCAACATGTAAGTCAAAGTTTAGAATAAGAGAGAGAAGATCTTTCAATATTTCCAGTGCCCATTATCTGAGACTCTTCGCCTCTCAGCTGGCCTTGCCTGTGACCTTGCTTTTCCCAGAGAACGGACAGTACCAACAGTCAAAATGAGGAATCTTCCCTCAGGTAAGATGACTGTGATAAAAAGTAAAAGATCAAACCGTAAAGTTAAAAGAGCAGGGGGATATCTTCCACACGTTATTAACACTTCCATTTGACCGATTGATTGATTGTGACAGGCTTGAAACACCTATTCCAATGCTCTGTGTCTTATGCTTCAAAGTACTGAAAGAGTACAGCTTCTGAGAAAACATCAAGCTGCAGATTCAGAAAATGTAACCACATGTCAGTTTATTCTAGAGGTGGTTTCATTTGCTCATGTGAACATGGATGGCATATCCTAAAATTACTGACTCATACACTCACTGGAATTTCTTCTAACATATAAGTCATCTCTCTTGGCAGTGTTCCTGTTTCCCTGACCATTTTTGGCTCATATCTCATACTCTATCCCTTTCTCCCAAGCTCCACTACAGTGTACTTTCCCTAAGACATTGATAAAGTCCTCCAGTCCTCAGAGTATTCAGAATTAAGTTTCCCACCCAAATTCCTTTCTCATCCACTTCAATTGCTTGGAATTTTCTGATTACCTCTGTGAGAATAAATCTACAGAAGCCCAAATATTGCCTGAGTCTGCCAGGGTCATCTTACAAATAGAATTGGACGCTAAAATGCTGACCTTGAGAATGGTCCCTGGGAAATCAAGACTACCCCATTTCCAGAAGTGGGACCTCCTTCCCTGTGATTTGAACTAAGTGGTCCTCTGAAATTACAAGAATTCTACTCTCTCTTCCACATCTCACTCCCTTGACAATTTAAAGACAGTGATGGTGAAGACTATGAACTTACTCTGTAAATATATGTGTATGTGTAAAATGTGTGTTTTCATGTAGGTAAAACTTCCTGATTTTGAGGAATTTCCATTCTCTCTCATTCCTCATAATATAAGATTTCTCAAATCCTTCCCCGTATTGGTTTCCCTTTTTGGGGAGATAGATGCTTAAGTTGATAACTGCCCTTTTGAGGTATGCATACAGAACTGAATGTAATTGTGTGCATGTTTATATGAAATTTAGTGTGTCACATATTAACTACAGCACAGATATAGCCATACCTTGGACAAAATTCACAGCTCCATGATGATTTCACAGACTATTGCTTTACTTGCTGTCAAAGTTTTGGCCTAGAAAACCTTCATGTAGCATCTCCATGGACTGCCATCTGCATGAGTCTTCCAATTCCAATTATTGTTTTTGTTGACAGTTTGTGAGTTATGCTCAATATACTCATATCCTGCCTTTAAGGAATGTCCACCTGTGTAATGAATATATTTTCTATTTCCAGGCAAGTCTTTAGAAATACATCTGGGCCTTGAGGATGGCCCCATTATCTTCTGCTTACTCGTATGGAGACTAGTGAATGATGCACTTGTTTCCTGGTGGAAGTAAGTGACTCAGCATAAGTCTCCTTTCCTGCTCAGTATGTCAAACATTTATACCAATTGAAATTCTCATTCAGGTGGTCAAAATGATTGAGCATGGCTCTGCTGGATCATATTGCAGATACTCTCCACAACTGGGAGAACCTAGAAGTACTGGGTGAGTTTTCTCATCTACAAAGCAAGATGTACTTTGTAAACCACCTAATTGCACTCTGCCTGCTGGCCTTTCTACTTGCAAGGTTAGTTTGGGGTTCAAAATTCCCAGCCAGGGCTAGCTATATAACTTTTGAGATCAAGTGGAAAATGAAAATTTGGTGTCTCTTATTCAAAAACGCAGGGGAAATTCCATAACATTTCTAGTGGAACCACTTTTAAAAAATACTTAACTCTTCATACAAATCACTTTCATGTAAGTCTGAGATTAATTTTTTTTTTGACATTTTAAAAGTTTATTGCAATTTTAACTAGCCCACAGACCCAATTCTTTGAGAGCTGATTTCTTTCTCTGTGGTCAAGCGACCCTGCTCATGGTAACTTTCTTTCTACCCCCTTCCAAAAAAGTCAGCACCTTCCATCACGATGCACATTTTAAGTTAAAATTGTCAATACAACCCTCAAAATGCAAGTTTATTGAATAAAGCTGAGAAGAGCAGTAAACAGACAAATAATGCATCCACCGAAATAAAATCCATGTATTTACAAAGTTCAGTAACTGGTAAGTGTTCACATGCAGAGGTTAATGCACAGGAAAATGGTGGTGCTGTCTGGATGTCTTCTAATGCCAAAAGCAACACCCAGACACACAGACACATTCAGGTAAAGCTACAGGTCACGGATGGCCTATGCAGTTCCCACAGCCACACATTCTAGTTCCGAGTCCTCTGTTTTAAGCACAAATTGCCACGTTCTTTGTTAACAGTTCCCAGCGACCACTGATGACACTGAACTACAGTAGCAAGTTTAAATGTCCCTTCACTAACAGACCTAGCCATCCCATCAAGGAAGTAAGCAACATGCTTCAAAGGGTAAGAACAGAATTTTAAAAGCCGAGATTCTACCCATAAAAATGTGACTGGAGAAAAGTAAGCAGTGCCTGGGCAGCACAGTGCAGGATTTTGTACAGAATATTGTTAAGGCTATGGCAGTCTATAAATTAAAACTGGTATTCGTGAGAAGAACTTACTGTTGACTGCACTCTGAGTGCTCACCACGTTTGGAAACGCACGGTCCACATGAGTGCTGCTTAACAAGAGAAACAAAATCACACACAGTGTGAGGCAACACACAGGCAGGCGTACCACAGACAGAGTTTTATCTACGACAGTGGTCTATGTGAACAATTTACAAGTGAGCCAGTAGTAATATGTCCCTTTATGGATCTGGAGATCACTAAACTACAAAACGCCTTCATTTTCAGTTTATACATCTCCATGTCATAGAGGCCGACAGTGACCAGCCTCCGGTCCTCAGCTCTGCGTGATTGGTAATCAACCTGCAGACACTCCGTGTGATTACATCAGATAAAGCAGGCAGGTCTAGAGTTGTCACAATAATCAAGATGTCTCATGGCACCAGGCAAGAGTGCCAAACCTTCCATCAGGAAGAGAGGAAGAACTTTTCTGTTTGTAGGTACGTGTTGTGCTGAAAGTCAACATTAGGACTGGATATAAAAAGTCAGGAGTTAGAGAGTCGTGCAGCAGCACTGACTTAATGACTGGAGATAGAAAGAACAAACAGGTGTTTGAACAAAGTCTGACATTCTTTATACGTTTTATGATATTGGCTGGAATGCTCTAAATTCATGAAAGCTTTTGAAAAAATCTTCAGTTCCCAACCCCTTAAAAAAGTGTGTTGAACAAGCAAAAAAGAAAGGAAAAATATAGAAGTAATGACCTGGACAGATATAAAAGAGCACACCTCAGTTCCTCCCACATCCCCACTGCTGTCTCGTGATGAAGAATGCTCAGAAAGCAGAATGTATTTAAAATTCATCACGTAACATCTAACCAGTGTAAAGAACCCGTAACAACACTGATCCGGTGTCTCTGTTCTTTCTTTGCAGACCATTTTTAAAATTCCTAAGGTGTAATTATACATTTCACATGCATGAGATTAATTTTTAAGACTTTTTTTTTTTTGGTCATTTGAGAGTCACAGAAAAATGAAGAATGTACAGAGAGTTCCAATATTCCTCCGGCGCTCACACTTGAATTTCCCTCATGAGAGAGATATCTTTCTTACAATTGATAAACGTACATTGACACATTATAATCACCAAAAGTAAATCGTTTATTATAGGGTTTACTGTTGCTGTTGTACATTCTTTGGGTTTACACAAATGTATAATGGCATATATCCCTCATTATAGTATCAAGAGACTAGTTTCATCACACAAAATTTCCTCTTTACTCAGTCTAGTCATCCCTCTCGCGCCCCTCAACACTGGCTACCACTGGTCTTTTTACTGTCTCCATGTTTTGCCTTTCCAGAATGTCACATGTTTAGAATCATACAGTATGTATGTAACCTTTTCATATTAGCTTTTTTTCCTAAAAGGAATGAAAACTAAAAGCTATATGATCCCAGAGGAAGAAAAACTACATGTAGGTGGGGTAGCTGAATAAAATCCTATGAAGAAGATGTCATTTTCTACTTTCCCCACTTATTGGTGAGAAGAAGAGAACATAGATATCCTTTATAATGGTTTATGACTTTTATTATTTTTAATAATAGGAGGGATTCATGAATATATGAATTATTAAAATTAATAAAACATTACACATAGGCTAAAATACCCTTTGAAAACCATTCCCAATTCTCATTCTCCATCACTTGTTATCCTTATTCTTTCTTCATCTTGATTACTTTGTATGGATACTTTCAGGTTTTTTACTGTAGATTTCAATCAACAGAAAATATATAGTATTACATTTATACTTTATTATAATACATATACATTGAGTACTCCATACTTTAACTGATTTTTATAAACTTAATAATAAACATATAGCTCTTGTCATGTTAGCACACACAGGTCCTCTGCAACGTTTTATCTTATGTTACGGATATAATACCATTTATACAACCCTTCCTATATTGACAAACAATATAGGATGTTCATGTATTTTTGTCTATGCAATGCAACACTACAATAAACCTTTTTGCGATTCATCTTTATTCACATGTGCACGTTTGTCTAGGAGCAGAGACTAGAAGAAATGAAGGTACATTGTGAGGCTACAAGGTGAAAGCCACTCCAGGCAAAGGGAAAATCAGGCAGAAAGGAGTGAATTCATGTTCTGATTATTGTGTTAAATGGTTTTTCTATTTTATTCCTCTTAGTGTGCATTAAGACTGAAGTTTTTGAGCTCATTTGATAAACTCTGTCTGAAATTACTGTCCTAATATATAGCTGGAGTGTAGTTTGCTACGACAGCCACTGAGTTCATTCTAAAAACAATAAATCAGCAAGACAAAAAGTATCCTCAATGAGAAGGAGCAGCATATACAAGGGTGGAAATGATATAAAATAACACACACACATAATTTATGGAAACTTGTCTAGGAAAAGAAAGACACTCAATATTTCCTAAATCAACAGAGAGAGAAAAAATTTATAAATGCAGCAGAAGACAGACTAGAAAAGAAAACAACAAGAGCATGTGGAGCAAAACAAAAACTGTTAGAAATGAGTTTAAATATGTCAGGAATCAAAACATATACAATAAGAGATTATTTGATGGAATCAAAATTTTAAAAATTGCTACATATTCCTTAAGAGAAAAAATGAAGAAAAACGACCAAGAAAGCTGTGCGCATTGGAATTGATTCTTCCTGCTTCCACTGTCACTCACTAATCCCACCATACTCACCACAGGAAGGCCAATTCTGCCCAAAAACACTCAAAGAGGACTCCAAGGAAACACTAAGTTAGTGAACTAAGTTAACTCCTACCTAGGTGAGTTCTAAGAAAAAAGAAACAGGACAAAGGTTTAAAAAATTAATAGTTAGATAAAAAAGAGAACAGGAAAAAAAGAAAAACTTGTAGAGTGGAAACACCAGCAAGATATTAAGATTTACAGGAAAGCAGGAAACTAAAATTGAGGAAATCTCAATATCTTATTATCAATCTCAATATCTTGATTTACAGGAATGCAGAGAATAAAAAAGCCAAGTGTTGGTAACAGCTTTTACACTGTTATGAGTTATCCCTCCACCTTCATTCTTTTACAAAATGGAATCTTTTATGAACTACTTATAAAAGCACATTTCTAAATCTCCTTAAAATCCATTAATAGAAAGTGGAAAACCCCACTCATGAAAATAACGTACAATTATTCTGTACATAAATAATTAGCAGAAAGTTGAATTAAAAGGGTTTTAACCATTTAATTTATAAACTTCATATTTATTTACTAGGAGGATTTATTTTAATATCTTATATAAAACATACCACAAAAAGATTTTGATCAAACTAAAGAGCTTCTGCACAGCAAATGAAATCATCCACAAAACAAGAAGGCAACCAACCGAATAAAAGAAAATATTTGCAAACAACACCTCTGATAAGGGGCTAATATCCAAAATATATAAAGAACTCATACAACTCAACAACAAAAGAACAAACAAACTAAATAAAAAATGGGCAGAGGACCTGAAAGACACTTATCCCAAGAAGACATACAAATGGCTGAAAAATATACTAAAAATGTGCATTCAATCTTTTAGGGAAGTGCAAATCAAACCCACAATGAGATACCACTTCACACCTGTTAGAATGTCTATTATCAACAAGGCAGGTAATAACAAGTGTTGGAGAGGCTGAGGAGAAAAAGGAACCCTCATACACTGCTGGTGGGAACCTAAATTGGCACAGACGCTATGGAAAACAGTATGGAGTGTCCGCAAAAATTAGGAACGGAATTACTGTTTGACCCATCGATCCCTCTTCTGATTATCTACCCACAAAATCTGTAAATATTTATCGGTAAGGATATATGTACTCCTGTGTTCATTGCAGCATTTTTCATGGTACCCAAGACAAGGAAGGCAAAGTGTCCTTTAATAGATGATTGGATAAAGAAGTTTGGTACATATATACAATGGACTATTCCTGAGCCATAAGAATAAAGATGAAATACTGCCATTTGTGACAACATAGAAGGAACTTGAGATTACCATGCTAAGCCAAATAAGTCAGACCAAAAAAATCGAGAACCATATGACTTCACTCATATGTGGGATATAAACTGAAGCAACAAATGAACAAAACAAACAGACAAAAACTCATAAGCGCTGACAACAGTTTAGTGGTTATCAAAGGAGAAGGGGGCAACAGGGTAAAGGGGTCAAATATATGGTGATGGAAAGAGAACTGACCTTGGGTGGTGAAAACAATGCTATATATGGATGACAGTCTATAGAATTGTACACTTAACACATATATAATATTACTAACTAATGTCACCCTCACAAATTTAAAAAAATTTCTTAAAAAGAAAGTATGAGTCACACCTATAATATAAATTATATTCAAAAATTTAACAATTGATGAGTTTAATATACATGTTTTAGTGCATTGTTTCCTAGCAAAAAAAAATGTTCCTTTGTGTTAGATATCACTCATAGGTATTGTGAACAGAAGTCTAATTATCCTAATAACTCTATTAATGGGATAAAGGGTTGTAAATGTGTAGGAAAGGTATTGTGTATTTGACATTAAATAACGAAAGCCACTAGAGTGGATCAAACAGTCAGTGACACTCAGCAGCCAGGCTCTAGTTCTGCTCAGAGTTTGTGCTCAGCTCCCCCTGCAGTTTCTGTCACTGTGTCACTCAGAGCACAGTAGTACATAGCCGAATCTGACTCCTGCACGGAGGCTTTCTCCAGGTGGAAGGATTTTGATTGTTTGTGGTAGGTGGCTTCAAAACCTTTGTTGCGTCCCTTCTCACCATCCGTCATGGCTTTCAGGAGGAGCTGTGGACCTTCTCCGGGATACTGAACATACCAGAAGAGAGTGGGGTACCCTGAGGCTTCATAAGAGCAGTTCACATTCAGGGAACTCCCTTCTGAGAGAATCACTGGGCCTTCCGTCTGGGACACTGACTCTCCATGGGTTTGTCCTGGGGAAAAATAAAACAGATCTGTGATACCTGGGCATAAGCTGTTCAATAAAATTATGGTTAAAGGATTTGCTGACATAATAGAAGAAAGAATCTGTATTTTAAGAGACATGTTACTTACCAAGCACTAAGAGTACCACAGTCACTAAGCCTGGAGAAGACTTCATCTCCAGAGTGTCACCTAAATAATGTTCTTGATTCTTAACATGAGCAACTCTGGAGGAAACAGTGAAATGAGAAATCAAAGCCTGCATTTCACACAGGAAATGCGTTTGTGTTAGGAAGTTGCATCCCCTGGTGGACAGGGACTGAGATGGGCGCCCCTTTCCTAGGCTCCTCCCAAAGTCAGTTCTCATCTCTGACTGTACTTACCAAGTACAGGACAGTTTTCTGAATAACGGCTGTCATGTACTTTAAGGTCTACAGGTATTTTCTTCTTAGGCCATCGCCTCACAGGGAGTTGTCTAACAAAGCAGAGAAAATAACAAATTGAGCATTTTAATACTTTTTTTATATTTTTATGTAACCATAGTGGGACTGGCTATATATCAGAAAAGACTCTGGGTGGCAATGACAGGAAGGATTAAGAAGTAGAGTTATTATTGAATGATTCTGTTATTCAGCACTGTAATCCAGCATATAGAACAACAACTGACATTTATTATGCATTCACTAAATATTTGTTAAATTAAAAAAATAATAAAAATAATCAGTCTTTGATACAGGAATCTACTACTACCTGAAATATAGTATTTCCTCAGTCCTAAATTATGTCAATTGTAACTCTGCTCTCTTTTAAATAGGAGCTCTTTAGGAGAGTAGTCACACTATCTTATCAGTAGGCAAATGTTTCTGAATTTCAGGATCATGAAAATGTGATACTATGAACGCTAGATAGAAAAAAAACACCATGATGGAAGATATAGATTTCCTGTAAAATAAACTGAGATCACTCTCTCTTTCTCCCACTGTCATTCACTCTGAGATAGTGCCTAGGCTATGTGAATCCCATGAGTATTGATCCTATACTGCTAATGCAGAGCTAGCTTCAGCAATGGTTTCCCTTTTGTCTCCTTTCAACATTTTGTTGCAAAAACTTAATGAATTAATTTTCCTACATAGGGCAGGGAACACAGAAAAATGTGAATTTGCATCATAAGTCAGGATTCTCTTCCTTCCCAGCTTTTCATATTGTTAAACAGACCAGCTGATATTCATTCAACAGTGATAGTAGAATCAATGTGTGTGAGATTTAACATTACAGATTCTGGAATTTCACCACTAATTGCTGAATCATTGTTTCCAGGATTGAGACCCACTGTTGTGCAATTTTTGAAAGCTCCCCCAGGTGGCTTTGGTGCAGCCAGCCTGATACCACTTTACAAGATCTTATTTGTGATGCTGTGCTAGACCAAGTTAGTCCTCAAAGATCAGGGAGAAATTTTGGGATCAGCCTGAAAAATATCCCTATGTCTACACAACTTTTTGAAAGCAAGTCTTTTTCTTTGAAGTGCCTGCAACAAAAGCAAGTACTTCCTTAGCTTCCTTTTTATGACCAGTCTTTTAAAAAAACAACAAAACAAAACTTCTGAGGGTGTCTGAATGAAGTTCTGGAGAAGGACACCTCTTTCTGTAAGGTCCTGTGAACATCTACCATAGACATGCACGTGAAAGCTTAGCTGAGTGCGTCCCCGGAGCTCTCTCCACAAATTCAGGCCAAAGGGCTTCATGAGTCCACAGGCAATGTGTGAATAGTCTCCCAGATGTGGCTCTAGTAGGAAATTCAGGCTCAGGTATAGTTTGGGTTCACATATCCCTCCTCCTTCTCCTCCATCTTCCAAATCACATTGTCAGACCTGACACAAAACTAATCTAAAAAGAAACTCTGGAAAAGGAGCTACAAACATCCTTTCTGACAAACAGAGAGAGTGCAAACTAGGTAGGGATGACGGTGGGTTGCAAATCAACAGTATAGCCTTGGATGCAGAAAGTTGTATCTACGCCTTAAACAAAACAAAACACTTTTAAGCCAATGATCATCAGCAGTAGGATTATTTTCCATTTAGGGTCACACAAAAGGACTTGTACACATTTGGATTTTTAATGGTTTTATCAATGCATAATTTTCACAGAAATAAATGGTACCTATTAAAATATACAATTTCATAAACTGGACATTTGTATACATTTGTGAAGGCCCCCCCACAAACAGGATAATGGACATATGCATCGCACCAAAAGGATCCCCATGTCTCTTTTAATACTTCTATCGAACTGCTCCCCACCTCCCACCCCCATTTTCAGACAACACCTCTGTCATAACATAATTTGCATATTTAAACGTTTTATATGAAGAGAATCACATGTATTTTTTTGTCAGGCTTCTTTCTCTCAGCATAATTATTTTGAGATTTTTCTATGGTCTCATAAGTATCAATGATCCATTTGTTTTTGTTATTCAGAAGTATTCCATCACAGCGATGTAAAACAATTCCTTTATCTATTCACCTGTTGATGTGCATTTCAGCTGCTCCCAGATTGGGGCTACTACAGGTAAAGCTGCTATGAACATTTATCTTTAAAATGTTTTATAGACATGTGCTTTCATTTCTCTTTGGTTAATGCCTGAGAGTGCAATGGCTCCATCGTATAATAGGTACACATTGAACTTTGTTTTTTCTAGTAACTTTTCTGTAAATACCTTGGATTTTCTACTTAGACAATGAGGCTGTCTGTGAATAAAGATAGGTTCACTTCTTCCATTCCAAACTCGATGTCTTTTGTTTCTTTCTCCCCTTATTTGACAGGCTAGACCTGTCAAATAATATGAAATACAAGTATAATATGAAATATGAGATAAGAGTCAAAATTTTTGTCTTATTTCTGATCTTAAAGGGAAGCATTCAGTCCTTCACCATCAAGTATGACACTTGATATAGGTTTTCTTGTACAGTCCCTTTGTTTAGTCAAGGAAATTCCCTCTGATTACTAATTTGCTGAGAATTTCAAATCATGAATAGATACTGGATTTGTCCAATGCATTTTCTGTGTCCACTGAGGTTACTATCATTAACTGATCATGTGCTGCTTGTAATTTCTTTGGATGCATTATTGATAAATTGTCACAACAAAATATTAAAGAAGATATCATTCTCCCATTTAACAAATGATGAAAGAAAGCTCACAAGTGTCTACAAAGCACATGGCAGAGCTGATAGCTGTGAACACATCTTCCTCAGATAGTAAAAACTTGTTCCCTGGATTTTTCACTACAGATTATTTTTGAGAAAATTTCAGAGAAAGACTACAGGGTAGCAAAATTGGTACTTGAGCCTTTGAAATATCTTAAGACAGTGTGTTAACAGGTTATTTATGCAAATAGCACTAATAAAATAACTAAATAATTGTGTTGCAAAAAAGAGGGTTCTTGGTATCATCACACGAAATAATTGAAGGACACACAAAATAAGCCAAGAAAGCAGTGGCCTTACTGAAAGAAGATAAGATAGGACACTCCCAAAATAGTGGGAATGGGCAAGTCAGGAGAAGGGCAACTACATCAAAGAACAAAGGGAGTTAGGAATTTATTACCCTCAAAGTGAGGCCAGAAAATATCAAAATTTAGTGGTGGTACTATAGGCGTTCCTAGGTTGGGCCTTGTGACCACTTCTTCCTGGCAGAAGAAGAGATTCTCTTCCTTATTTGGCTCTAGGGGAACTGTCATGGCAGTACAGGGGGTGTAGACCTTCCCTGCTTCTACCATATTTCCCCCAAAATAAGACCAGATCTTATATTAATGTTTGCTCCAAAAGATGCGTTATGGCTTATTTTCCAGGTGTGTCCTATTTTTTCATGTAAAACAATCTAGGATTATTCATTTATTCATGTACAAAAACTACATTTATTCAAATACAGCCACGTCATCTTCTGGAACATCGTCATAACTCTCCAAACCCCAAATTCTGGCTTGAATTTCTTGCAACTCCATTTCCTGTAGAACAGTTGGCCCCAGTCTGTCATGTCCAGCAATGGAGCTCTCCTGAAATTAGCCCTTCTTGTCCATGTAGCCTGCTCGTAGTACATTGGCAACACGGCTGTCAGTGATTTTATCCCAGGAATTCTTCACCCAAGTCACGGCCTCTTGCAGGCTAGGCTTCCCAAAGTTCC
The DNA here is from genome assembly GCF_964194185.1 of Rhinolophus hipposideros. Lineage (NCBI taxonomy): Eukaryota > Metazoa > Chordata > Mammalia > Chiroptera > Rhinolophidae > Rhinolophus > Rhinolophus hipposideros. The sequence goes on from NC_138051.1 coordinate 29,748,162, forward strand.
CACGCTGATTTCTCTCCATTCTATTTTTAGTGTAGTCATTGATTTCCATGCACAAATGGTCCTTGAATGGCTTGTATATTGCAATATCAAGAGTCTGGAGATAGGCAGTCATTCCTGTGGGAATCATTATTTGATCTATTCTTCTCTCGGCAATAAAGTTGTTCATGTCTTCAGCGCAGTGAGTGCTGGCTGAATCCCAGACTAGCAGACCTCTTTGGCCACCTCGCAAAACAAGTGGCAGCATTATATCGACCCACTTCCTTATAACTGCTTGTGTGCAACAGGCTTTTTCAGTTTCAGGAACATAAATACCTGAAACATGTTCAATCGTATCTTTCTTGCCCTTAGGTGTAGTCACACAGCAACCTAGCAGTCTGTCCCCTCCAATCTTTCCTTAGGGAAAGGTGACCCTGCGGGATTTTCCCTCATTGGGGTTGAGTTTATGCTACTCTAAGTCTCCATGTTTGGTCCTTGTAAGCAGGGTCTGCAGTCAAAGACAGGTAAGATTTCTCACAGGAGAAACAACCTAAGCCAGACGGGACCCCCCTAGGACCCCCATGAGCTAATGTAAAGTTAGGAGGTAGCTGTGCCCCTCCTCTTCTGAGAAGCTGCCGACACATGCCTCAACTATTGTCCTTTACCCTCAGGTGTAATGGACCCATTAGAACAATAGCATCTCGACCCTCTTGTTTGGCTCATGGGATAATCTTATCTTGTGAGACTTGTTCCCCCAGGGATTGTATGCACCACACCTTGGTCATTTGGGGGATGGTATGCATCGGTTGCTTTGGGACGATTATGGGATTTGGAATGAATGATTATTGTGTGGTGTAAGAATTTCGCAGACCCTGCCCCTAATCATGTTATTTCTATTGTAAAAAATCAATAAATACCCACGGTGGTGAGCCTCAGTCCCTTGAGGCTGTGAGTCCCTTGGTCCTCTGTGATTTAACTATATTTGAGTCTCTGTCTCTTTATGATAGTTTAACCCTCGCCGCCTCCCTCGCCTTCCCACGGCTTGTTTTGTGCAGGACGCAACACTTAGGGATGATTAGAGGTGGGGCTTTCATTCCATACAGTCGAATTGTCAAAATACAGGTAAGACATGCACTTTCGTAACCAATGGAGGGAATGTAGATTGGCGAGACACCCCTCTGATCAATTGTCATTTCAGATCCTTGATCCATAGAGACTGCAATTTCATCCATAGCAATCATGTTGGAAAATTGGTATTTAGAAAAGTCAATGCCATCAATAAAGGACTTGAATGCCTACATTTAAAAATTTCAATACCTTCCAGCTTGAACAGTGTTGTCAATCTTAGAGACAGTTCATATCACTGAAGGAAGCCATCTAGCCAGTGTTGTGATGTTTTGAATTCTTCTGGGGATATTTCTAACTGTGGTGCCATTGCAAGGGCAAATGCTTGAATATCAGCCCTGCACACAACCAAAGCCTTTGCTCTCCTGTCAGCAATCCATTCACAGATGATGTCTTCCAGCTCAGGAAATAATGGTTGCCACCTGATCCACACTTGTGTTTCTTAGCATTTTCTTCGTCCAGTTGTTGGCTGACGTTATCGAACTCTGCTTCCACCATTATCCCCATTTTCAGACCATTCTGAGTTCCGACTTCTTCTGTTTGCAGAAAGCTGTAAGATCCTTGCCCTGGGAATCCTCCACGATTCCTTTCTTGTACTCTACAGAATAGCTCTTTCTTTTTGAACTCATCTTGTCGCTGGGTCCAAATATTATTCCCTTTAAATCTACCATTATGTCAAGTGTTTATTAAAGACTTACGAGACAGGAGTGGCAACAAAAATAATGACAATTAATAATGATGGTCCACACAAAAGCGACGAAAAATTGAAGCGACCAAAATTCAAAAAACGTTTCTTTATTTCACATGAGTGCATTAAGTATATCCATTACAATTCATCTTAGACACAACCACGTCCGTTTGTCATCAAGTGCACACATTATTTGTGCATATTGTCTGTTCTCCGATTGGACATTCGGTCATAAGTCTCAAGTTTATCTGTTTACATAGGTGTTTACCTTTCTTCCAAAGGCGCCTACTTGGGTATTTACAAATACTTAATTATAATTTGTACTATCATTTATTTTAAGTATTAATGTCAATAATACTATTTATTTACATTTAATTATGTATTAATATTATTATTTTATAATTCAATACGTCCATTGTATGTTGCAATGGATGTGTTAAACGCGTCCATTTGGCTGACAATCTTAACTGGGCTTATTTTTGGGGTAGGGCTTATATTATGAGCATCCTGAAATATCATGCTAGTGCATATTTTCCTGTTAGGTCTTATTTTCAGGGAAATACGTAGTGCTAATTATATTATGATCTACTATAATTGGCTCAAGTTCACCTTGAGAGGTAAAATGGCATCTTGGCTCTGTTCTTGGCCACTGAAATTTAGTTCTATCTCATCTGGTAGCTGCATTTTTTCTTAAGGATAATCTCATCTTCTTCCTCCTCAGTCTCCCCTTACTTTCTTCTTCCTTTCCTCTGACCTATCTCCCCAGGGCCTTATTCTTTCTTCGTGCAGCAACATCATTTGCTAGTTTGGTTCTTTCACCAAAGAGGAAAGAAAACATATTATATTATAAAGAACACGCAAACTTCAGTTCAAGAGCTGATAATCAGTTAGAGGCTTGACCATTCCTTTCAGAATAATTGTGAGACCCCCGACTTGAGCAATACATTGTAGCAAGGGTAATAAACTAGATTTTGTGAATCTCCTTCCTCTTCTAACCCCATTTTCATTCATAGCTAATAATCACTTTTTCAATGATCGTTGAAATTTGCTTGTGATAAAGCCATCTAGAGCATAGATTTTCAAATAAATCACTATAGTTTCTCAAAATTGAAAAAATAGAATTGCCATATGTACCAGCAATTCTATTTCTGAGTACATACTCAAAAACATTGAAAGAAACTGTGTATATACTACAAAAATTGGTATATTTATATACATGTTTCCATCAAAAGGTGAAAGCAGCCCAAATGTCCAAAACTCCAGAGTGGATAAGCATAATGTGGTGTATACATACACTGGAATGTTATTCAACCTGAAAGAAGACAGAAATTCTAACACACACTAAAACATGGGTGATGGTGAGGACATTATGCTAGGTGAATGTATCACAATATGACCAATATTGCATGATTCCTCCTATAGGTGGTATCTGAAACAGTCAAATTCTAGAAAGGAAAGAAAAATGATCATTGCCATGGGTTATAAGTACAGGAAAATGGGGAGTAATTGTTCAATGAGTACAAATTTTCACTTTTTCAAGATGAAAAGAGACATAATGATAGATGGTGAAAAACAATGAAAATGAATTATACACTTAAAGTGTATAATACACTTTAAGTGGATTATACACTTAAAATTGTTAAAGTGGTAAGCTTTTATGGTAAAATTTTAAAAACTTAAAACGCTTTTAAAAGACACACCTTTTCACGTTTCTGTGTATCTGCTTTCCAAATGCAAATATAAAAATGGATTACAAGTGTACACCTGAAACCTATGTAACGTTGCTAACCATTCTCACCCCAATGCATTTTAATTTAAAAAATGAGATATAAGATTACTTACAAAGCAAACATTACCATTGAAATTGTAAGGCACTGAGAAAATGGATTTAGAAGAGGAAAGTAAGAAATAGGAGAGAATGCAGGGTTTGGATTGTACAACATTGATTGAACAAAGAGAGCCTGAAGGTGTGCAAATGAGTCACAGATGGTAAAAATGCCTGGTGAGGAGTGGTGAAATGCAAGGCAAGAGCAGAGAAAAAAGATAATTCACACTTTGCTTCTTCACAATGTCTCCCTAGAAGCACTAATTATTGATCATTTTATGAATAAGGTGGGGAGGGGAGTTAATTCTACCTTATGGAACTGAGCTCTTCTGTGCTAGAGTGTTAATAAGACAGAAAGAGAATCAGCACAAAGTTAGTCACATAGTAGGCATCTTAGAAAATAAATGAGAGTATCCTTAACTCAGCTAACAAATCTGAAGAAAACTAATTCATTAAACAGTATAATAGACAACAGCATAGTATACAACAAGAGGAAAAGCAGACAGATTTATTTGCTTTTTAAAATTCAAAGCAATGCCTATAACATAAAACATATTCCCAAAATATTTATGGAAATATTGATCTGAAAAATCCAATGCTTCACACATATTCATACTGATTTTTGGGTAGATGTTTCTGAGTGTCCTTAGTCAATTCTTCTAGGTGAACCTATCACCAAACAGCAAATTATTTATTTTAGCTGATGCATTACTTTAACAAACAATTTCAAACCAAATTTTCCATCTTTTGATAAATGATAACTCTACACATGGTATATGAACCTAGAGAGGTATTTTCTTAGATTGCTTTCTAACACTACCTACACCTGTGTTACCATAGCCCTTGCCACTTCCTGTCTCTGATGGCAATTCCTGGCCTTGCTCTCTACAGCAGGTGGAGACATCAAGCAGAGCCCTGGCATCCTCCAACAGGCCTCTCACTGTGGGCTCTCTCAGGGCACAGAAATACAATGCGGAGTCCACCAACTGTGAGGCTGAGATGACAAGCTTGACAGAATTCTTTGCTTTCTCAAAATTTAAGGAGTAGCAACCTTCTGTGGCCTTTTGCTTATTGTAAGGGACCTGACGAATAAGAAAAATCATTGCCCCACTGCTGAGCTGCTTGTACCAGAATAGACTATAAATACTAGTAGCAGTGGTGTCGTATGTGCAGTCTGGGGTCACAGCCTCCTTCTCCTGCACTAACAATGCTGGTTGGCCTTCTGGGTAATATTAGTTCCTAAAAGAAAAAAGAAACAATCACAAGGTTTTGGGATAAGTGGTAAAAGGCAAAGAAATTATTTTTCACACCCCACTACCTTTCCTTCCCAGGATACCCATAAAATTCTGCATGGGCCCCCAATCCTAGGATCAGAGAGGAGACCCATTCCCATCCATCCATACCCAGCCACATGGCAGCCATGACCACCTTCAGAGGATGGAAAGCAACATCGTTGATTTATGCTACTAGACTGAGAATGTCTTGTTCGTCTTCATGTCAGGGCTCTGCAAGGAGAGATGACTCTGAAGGGAGAGAGAAGAAATGCTGAACTGTGTGCTGCTGTTGCCCTAGAATAGGAAACAGGGGTTTCCTGCTGTAGCAAGTTGCTGTGGTGAGGTCAAACTTATCTATGTTCTGGCTGAGAGTCTCACCCAACCCAAAGTTCCTTTTGGATTAATCAGCTACCTCTTCATTTAAAAAGAATTACAACTGAAAATCAACATTAGTAAAGTTGTACATTGAAAAGAAGACTGATGACTTCACCAACTGCTGGGGTCAGTCATTGTATCTGCAACGGAACTAGGTGATAGCACTCATTTGAAAATACTACATGTAATGGAACATTGAAACAACACAATGTGCAATAATCATGTATCCTCACCCCTATGTCTGCTGTTATTTCACCAAAGGTTGAAATCACTTTCTGATAAGAAGGATAAGCAGTTTGGACTAATCACTATAGCTTTTATAATGTATCGATTATTATGGCGATATACCTCCTCACTACCAATGACTGTCCGGTTAGCTACCTTGTGCCAAATAGAAGGGAAAAAAATGATCTTCTTTTGCTGAAGACTAGAATGAAGCCCTCAGACATGGAGTCCTGTCATAGAGGTCCCCTTACTCTCTTCCATTTAATGTGATAGCTCAGCTCTGTTCGGAAAGGCCAGATAAGGGGCAGATGGGTAGCTCAGTTGGTTAGAGGTGAGCTCTGGGCAGCGGGGCTGCTAGTTTGATTCCCACATGGGCCAGCGGTCTGTGCCCTCTGTAGGTGGAGTGAGGTCAATGAGCTGCCACTCACCTCCCGGGTGGCCAGATGGCTCAGTTGGTTGGAGAGCGGGCTCTCAATGACAAGGTTGCCAGTTCGACTCCTCCATTCCCACAAAGGATGGTGGACTGCGCCCCTTCCAACTAACAAGGGCAACTGGACATGGAGCTGAGCTGCGCCCTCCACAACTAAAATTGAAAGGATAACAACCTGAGTTGGAAAAGTCCTGGAAGTACACACTGTTCCCCAATAAAGTCCTCTTCCCCTTCCAACTAAAATCTAAAAACTAATAAAATAAAATAAAAATTAAAGAAAAAAAAAAGAAAGAAAGGCCAGATAAGACACCAGAGTTTGGTCATTAGGTTATCAAGACTTTAAATTTACATTTTTTCTGGAATGGCCAGAGCTGACCCTGTATTACATTTGATGTCCTGAATGTCATCCAAATGTCTTTCTTTCAATATTTACTTTATCTTTGGTAAACAAAGAAGTCATTGGGGGCCAGATCAGGTGAGTAGGGAGGGTGTCCCAATACAGTCATTGTTTACTGGTTAAAAACTCCCTCACAGACAGTGTTGTGAGAGCTGGTGCATTGTCGTGATGCAAGATCCATGAATTGTTGGCGAAAAGTCCAGGTTGTCTAACTTTTTCATGCAGCCTTTTCAGCACTTCTAAAGAGTAAAGTTGGTTAACTGTTTGTCCAGTTGGTACAAACTCATAATGAATAAGCCCTTTGATACCGAAAAAAGGTTAGCAACATCATTGCAACAAGCTCGCGAAATTAATTGTCAACCTCATACATACAATGGAATATCACTCAGCTATAAGAAAAATGAGTCACTGCCTTTTGCAACAACATGGATGGAATTTGAGATAAGTGAAATAAGTCTGACAGAAAATGCCAAGAATCGTATGATTTCACTCATATGTGGCATGTAAAACTGAAAGCAACAAACACACAAAAACTCATAGACCCAGACAGTATGGTGGTTATCAGAGAAAAAGGACTATGGAGGAAGGTAGAAGAGGTATAGTGGGTGGAAAATATGGAGATAGAAACAGACTTGACTTTGGGGACATATACAGAATGCATTATAGAATTATACACATGAAATCTATATAATTTTGTTAACCAATATTACCACAAGAAATTTAATAAATTTAAAAGAAAAACAGTGAGCCTTTGCACATGTGCTCCAGTGAGCATGTGCGGAAAGTGTCCCACTTTGCAGACATGGAAGAAACCATACAAATTTGAGCAGTCTGGACCACTGTAGGAAGGCATGCAAAAGGCAGGCTGTTAACACCCAGTCTGGCTTTGTGAGGTCAAGAGAAGGCCATAATTTGTAGTAAATTGCCCAGAGACAATAGAAAACCAATTCACTAAAGGTGGTGAAGATTTAAAGTTTGAATGTGTCTAAGTATGTACTGACTGCACATTCTGACAAGAACATTGATTTTTTTCTTTCATTAAAAAAATTCTCATCTAAGGGGCTAAAGGACTTAGGTCCATAATAATTGCACCCTCTCTCAGTTGTAGCTTGGTTTAAGAAGAATAAACCAATAAAATAGAAGCAGTGCATCCTTCTCACCCTATCAGACTTCTCGGAAATGGACCAATCAAGAGTCACCTTGCTTTCACTGCACACGAAATAGTGATTATAGTGACGGAATAAATATAAGCCATTAGGGAGGTGGGCCTTTCTTGTTCAGATGTTATAAACCTAATGTAACCTGATGACTTTCCTCACAAAAACACACCAGTTAGTTAATAACCACAACATAACTCAGCCAGGAGAGATCATCTCACCCTATTCTCACAGACAAAATAAGGGTTCTTGAAAATAGCCTCATCTTGACCAGGGGTGGGAGAAATATGCAATGAAGTATTTACACAGCATCTTTCATTCCATTGCTTCTCTATAACACTAAAAGTAGTAACTTTACCAAATATTGTGGTTAGCACTGTTTAATTCAGTCATATGAAGATGAGGCAGAGAGATTGGCAAGAAACTGTCTCTAAATTAACCATTATTCTAATGCCTTTCTGCAATCTACTAACAATAGTCAGGTAGCAGATAAATACATATAAAAATTTACCCACCCACCGCAGAGAGAAGGATTTTATTTATAGTAACAAAAATCACAAGTCAGGGAATAAATTTAATTACCTTAGAACAATACAATTTATTGAAAAAGAAAGACAGTTACAAACACAAAAATAGTACATTCTAGAACAATCAAATAATTTAATATACATGGTAGAAGTTTTGTTTTTCATAAATCAATTTCTAAATTGAATTCTATCACAAGCTTTATTTAAAATTATGAATAAATAGAAAAAGTAACCTTTTCTTCTTTCTTTAACAAACATCTACTTATTATCAACTACATGAAAAAATTAGTGTAGATACTGCAGCTATAGCAGTGACTAATACAAAACTCTGGTCGAAAACCTATCAGAGAGTAACTGTGAACAGACACATATAGGATTTGGTAAAAAAAGAACAAATTAGTGAGTTTAAATGACAATCACATTCTGAAATCACTACTTATCCTGTTTCTTCAAACACACAAATAATATATACCATAACTGGTATATATTGGACTCTAAAAACAAAGTAGTCAGAGCACGTAGAAAGAACTGTCAAATGAGCCACAAATATAAAAGCAAAAAGTTAATATAAAACTGAAGTTTATTAAAATGTCACAGAACTATTAAGAAGCAGTTATTTGGAGAGAAAAATGATGAACTGAGCAATGTTCAATTCAAGATAGAACACTGAGTGAAAATAACTATGACACTAAGTACAATAAAAATTGACAGAACAAAAAATATAAATATTAGCAATATTATTTGATTACAGAATTATGGATTTCATTATTTTATATTGTACATCATTTCTATACATGGTATATAATGGTTAATAACCAAAAAAATAATAAATACTGTTTTCAAAACACAATCATTAAGACTTTGTTATTAATAAAGATTGTGATATTGAGGCTAAGGTTTTATTTATCAGACCAGAGTCTGAATAACAAATATAGAGTCATCGTTATAGTTTAAATATCAATAAAATATAACTAACTCCCATCAAGAATTCACAAAGCAACAGTTACCAACACAACGTTCTAATCCTTCCTGGGTCATCTTGAACTCAACCTACCTACTATGTGTTTTTAACATCAACACATTAGTTTTCACTTGCAGGCAAAAATATGACAAATACTGTCTATGCTTGAACATTGTCCAAAGGAGAGCGGTGGCTCCACTTGCAGGTTTGCGTACAGGTTGCAGGTGCCTGATAAGCAATGTGCACTCGCTGCACAAAAGTAGACAGCTGAGTCTCCAGGTTGGGTGGCCTCGATGAGCAGGGAGAGCTGTTTGGCCGTCTTATTGAATAAAACAGTAAATCTTCCATCTTTGTTTTTGTCCTGATGTGAACGAATGTGTATAAGGAGCTGGGGACCTTTTCCAGCTTCTTGCTTATACCAAGGAAAGTAGTTGAAGGCACTGTTTGAATAAGAACAGTTCATAGCACAACTTCTCCCCTCCTGGACACTCAGGGTACGAGGACTCTGATCCACACTGTCACCACTGCTGACCCCTGTGTAGAAAGAAAAAGTCAGAGGAAGAGTTACCACATCACTATGCTTCAGAATTTTCTTTTTCAACAACAGTTGGAGGACACCCGAATTAAGCCACTCTTGGCTACTAAACAATATCCACTAATATCAACTGTTTCCCAAAAGCCTCAACTTACAGCCCAGCTGCAGCCACAAGAACATGAATACAGCACCAACGGATGTCTTCAGCATTCTTCCCATTTAGGATCAACCGTGGACCTGCAAACTACAGCCAGGGGAGCTACTTCTGGTATCAGGTTATCCTTTCCTTTCTCTAACAAACACAGGGGTTTCTCACACTGTCTACCCAGCCAATAAGAAAGAGGCCCCGCCTCTGCCTTAGCCCATTCATTCAGAACCCACTGAAATGAGCCTCCACATGTTCTGTATCAGCAGAGGTGCACTGCCACCTTGTGGTCACATCTGTAACGACTGAACTGGTTAAATGTTCTCTTACCTTGTGCCTCTAAGACTCAGACACGTAAGTAAAGGCAGCAATAGGTCAAACAAATTAGGCCTTAAATCAGGGATGAAGTAAGAATGTAGAGATCAAGGTTTTATCTATTCACTACTGAGTCATTTTTAATATATAGGAAAGAGACCCATGCTGGTGGTAGTTATTCAATGATGGCCTTGATTTAAGTGCTTGAAAACAGGAAAATGCCAAGATTCACTCTCTTAAACACAGAAATTACAAAACCTTCCTTTTCAGCTAAATCTACCATCCTCATCTGTCTGTTATGGGGGAAAATTCTTTCTAAAAGCAACGTGTAAGTCAAAGATCAGAATAAGAGAGAGAATCATTCGATATTTCCACTGTCCGTTATCTCAGACTCTGCCCCTCTTGTGACCTGCTTTTCCCAGAGAATGGATAGTACCGACAGTCAAAATGAGGAATCTTCCCGCAGTTAAGATGACTGTGATAAAAAGTAAAAGGAGCTGTTACTGTTAAAGCAGCAAGGGGAATTCTTCCACAAGTTATTAACACTTCAGCCATAAGAAACCATTTGACCGATTGATTGATTATGACAGGCTTGAAATATTTATTCCAATGCTCTGTGTCTTGCATGCTTCAAAGTACTGAAAGAGTATAGCTTCTGAGAAAACATCAAGTTGCAGATTCAGAAAATGTAACCACATGTCAGTTTATTCTAGAGGTGGTTTCATTTGCTCATGTGAACATGGATGGCATGTCCTAAAATTATTGACTCCTATACTCAGTGGAATATTTTTTAACATATAAGCCACCTCTCCTGGCATGTGTTCCTGTTTCCCTGACCATTGCTGGCTCATATCTCATACTCAATCACTTTTCTCCCAAACTCCATACATTGGTAAAGTCCTCCAGTCCTGAGAGCATTCAGAATTAAGTTTCCCATCCAAATTCCTTTCTCATCCACTTCAATTGCTTGGAATTTTCTGATTACCTCTGTGAGAATAAATCTACAGAAGCCCAAATATTGCCTGAGTCTGCCAGGGTCATCTTACAAATAGAAACGGACGCTAAAATGCTGACCTTGAGAAATGGTCCCTGGGAAACCAAGACTACCCCGTTTCCAAAAGTGGGAGCTCCTTCCCTGTGATTTGAACTCAATGGTCCTCTGAAATTACAAGAAGAATTCTACTCTCTCTTCCACATCTCACTCCCTTGACAATTTAAAGACAGCAATGTGAAGACTATCAACTTACTCTATAAATATATGTGTATGTGTAAAATGTGTGTTTTCATGTAGGTAAAACATCCTGATTTTGAGGAACTTCCATTATCTCACCCATTCCCCATAAGATAACATTTCTAAAGTACTTCTCTGGGCAGATTTCCCTCTTTTGGGAAACAGATACTTAGTCATTATTTGCCCTTTTGAGGTATGCATACAGAACTGAATTAATGGTTGGAATGTAATCATTCATATGAAAACCAGTGTTTCGTATATTAACTACAGCACAGACATAGCCACTCTCAGACAAAATTCCTGCTCCGTAATGATTTCATAGAATATTACTTTACTTACTGTCAAAGTTTTGGCCTAGAAAACCTTCATGTAGCATCTCCATGGACGGCCAGCTGCATGAGTCTTCCAAGTCCAATTATCGTTTTTGCTGACAGTGTGTGAGTTATGCTCAATATACTCATGTCCTGCCTTCAAAGATTCCACTTGAGGTAATGAATATGTTTACTATTTTCAGCCAAGGCTTTAAAATACATGTGGGTATTGGGGATGACCCCATCATCTTTGGCTTATTCCTACAGAAGCCAGTGAATGATGCACTGATTTCCTGGTAGAAGTAAGTGGCTCAGCACAAGTCTACTTTCCACAAAAGATTTCAAACATTTATACCAATTGGAATTCTCATTCGTGTGTTCAAAATGATTGACCATGGCTTTCCGAGACACATACAACAGATATCTAAGTACCTGGACGTGCACTAAACAGTTTCTCTTTGCTCAGCAATATGACCCTGCAAGAAGGAAGCAGGGGAAAGAATGCTAGAGAGGAAGTGAGGAACTTTTGTTTTTTTCTACTCCCAGCTCATTATACTATCTAATTGTTTCATACTTGTATCTTCATTTTTAGTGTGATTTTTTTTTTGTAAATTAAGGTTGACTAAAGGTTTTCTTGGAGCGCTAAAATTATTTTTATTGAGGACTGTTTGTGTGCAATGTATAGTTGTGTGAGAGTGGGGGAGGGGAAATTGTCCTGCATCATAGAACCCCAAACCCATTTTCACATCCACATGCAACCTAGTTGGTCTGAGGTACCCCTAAGCAATCCCGGGGCCTCTTCACTGGCACAGAAGGATCCTCAGGATGAGTTCCTATCTAAGTTTTCATTTCTCCTATAAGATCGCTGATTGATCAGGGAGAACCTAAATCATACAATGGAATAAAATGGGATTTTACCACTGAGTTGTAAAGGTCATCACAGGCAGTGTGATCAGGGTGGCTCCATGGCTGAGCCATGGGTAAGCAGGATGTTCTTCTGGAGACATATTTCTGATTTGTGTATCTATACCTTATCATTCAGATCTTGTAGGAAGAAAGAAAAAAACTCTCCTCTATTGGGAGAACCTAGACGTGGTAGGTGACTTTACTCATCTGCAAAGCAAGAAAAACTTTCTAAAACCACATAATTGCATTCTGCCTTCTGGCCTTTCTACTTCCAAGGTTAGTTTGGAGGTTCAAAATCACCAGCCAGGTATGGCTATATAATTTTTGAGATCAAATACAAAATGAAAATTTGCGGTCTCTTATGCAAAAAAAAACATGTGAAATTAGGTAATGTTTATAGTGGTATCACCTTTTTAAAATGCTTTAACTTTTCATACAAATCAGTTTCATGTAAGTATGAGTTTAATTTTTTAAGACTTTGCTTCTTTCTGTCAATATACAGTCACAGAAAAATGAAGAAGTACAGAGAGTTCCAATATACCTCCTGCCACTACACATGATATTCCCTATGATAGTGGTATGTTTGTTACAATTTATAAAAGTACATTGACACATCATAATCACCCAAAGGCCATAGTTTAGCATAATTTACTATGTTGGGCATTTTATGGCTTTACACAAATGTTAAATGGCATATATCCATCATTACGGTATCATAGAGACTAGTTTCACCAACCTAAAAATCCTTTGTGCTCTGCCTACTCATCCTGTCCTCTTTGTTCAACCCTGGCTACCACTGGTCATTTTATTGTCTCCATAGTTTTGCCCTTTCTAGAATGTCATACATTTAGAATCATATTACAGTATGTATGAAGTCTGACAATTAAGTTCACAAACTTGTTTCAACAATGTTGCTAAACTTTTTTTGATATCAGAAGGATTATTCATTATGAATTTGTACCAACTGAATAGTTAACCAAGTTTACTATTTGGAAGTGCAGGAAAGGCTGTGTGAAAAAGTTAAATTACTTTAACTTTTCACCCACAATTCATGGCTCTTGCATCACGGCAATGCACCAGCTCACACAGCAGTTACTATGTGGGAGTTTTTAGCCAGTCAACAAATAACTGATGGCCATTACAGAAAAGGAGTTCCAAAATTGCTTTGAAGGATAGACTTGGTGCTGGCATCGGTGCATAGCTTCCCAAGGGGAGTACTTCGAAGGTGATGGTAGTGATATTCAGCAATGAGGTATGTAGCACTTTTTCAAAGAAGAGTTTGTGAACTTGATTGTCTGCCTTCATATAGAACATTTTCAGATTGGCTTCTTTCATTTAGTAATATATGTTTAATTTTCCCTTTCTTTTCACAGCTTGATAGCTGATCTCTATTTAATACTGAATAATATTTCAGTTTTTGGATGAACCACCATTTATTTATCTATTCACCACTGAACAACTCTTGGTTGCTTCCAGGTTTTGACAATGATGAATAAAGCTGCTATAAACACCTGTGGACAGGATTTTGTGCACAGATAATTTTTCTACTCCTGTGGGTAAATACCCAGGAGCACCATTACTGGATTACATAGTAAGAGGATGTTTAGTTTTTAAGAAACCGCCAAACTGCTCCATTGAAATGTCCATCTATGCACTTTCATTTCGTAATAATTACTGACAAAGTTTACTGCACCCTTTTCCTGTATGTCAGAACACCATAGAATGAAAGCATGCAGAGGCACAACATGTGATCCTGACAACTGCTTCACTCACACACTCCCTTCTATGACCGTGAACCTGAGCCTGCACATGTATCTATCCCATTTCTACTACCCCATGTAGCTCCTCTGCTCACACACTTATGTTCCAGATGCTTATGGGACTTCCCTTAAAAATCACAAGTAAAAGATAAAATTATTAAGAATTTCAAGACAGCAATCAAAGAGCATTAAATCAAGGTCAGGGTTTCCTCTGCATTTTCTCAGCTCTGTCATTCATTGTGAAAAATTCCATCCACAGTAGTCCAGGCAAATGTACTGTTACAGTCAATGCGCTCCACCACATTCACTGAGGAGCACTCACATCTGAGCTCCTTCATTCACATAATAAGAAACTTCACAGTGGCCCAATCCTACAGCACAGTCATCTCTCCAAAACTGTATCTGCGAACACAGCAGGAAGGTAAAAGGCAATATTTCCAATGTATGAAGATAGAAGGGTTTTATTTTTTTAAGAACATTATGTAAGAGAAGTTTGTGGGATAGAGAGTGAGGAAGGCTTTATAATGTTTCTAAGAGAATCAGTGTCTCTCTGGGTAACATAGACTCTTGACCAATCCTAGGAAGAGTTACCCCATTTCCCAAATTCCATAGTTTGACAGAGAGTTTGAGAATTCAGGTATATGAAAATTCTGATAATGGAAAAACTACGTGATAACATCGATAGTGTACTGTAGAAATAAATGTATTTTCTTGGAATCAGGAGAGTTTTATAAACCAAGACGTATAACCACCATCTGAACAAAAAATGATTCCAACAAAATTTCGGTAGTGAAAAATAAAACATGTGTATAATGCCCAATCTGACTTAATTTCCACCTCTCCAGTTCTATTGTCCAACCCTTGGGACTCTGCTAACCCAAATAGAACATTCTGACCTGCCCACATTTTGCCTGTCCAATTAAATATTGTCTTCTCCCTGTCCCTCTATTTCTTTTCTGTTTTTTTTTTCCCTCTACCTTTTTCTCTTTATTTTGTTTTCTTCTATATTCAGGGAGATATATGAAAAGGTAGGTAATTTGGGGTATGGGAATAATTTCTAGGTCATTGGGTTTGGGAAATTTTCCTCATAACAATTAAAAATATGGAGATGTTTTCTGTTAAGCCTCTATGCTCACAATGACCAGTAACATTCTTACTCCTGTAACTCTGCTCAGAGAATCATCCTCACAGTGGGTTTATGGAGTATAGACTCCAGCTTTATAAAGTTTACGTAGATAGGCAGAGCTGAAAAACTGAGACCAGCTTTACACCAACACTGTTACCCCTCTCCTCATCTTTGCTGAGCCACCTCATTGGCTCACATGCTCACTGGGCTCCTCTCTTAAAGATCAACCTGTTGGGAACACCAGAAAGAGTCATTTCTTGTAAGGCCTATGGTAACCCTTAGTAGGCCAAAACCATCAACAAAGACCACTTAAGACAGACTAACTCAGCTGTCACTGTACCCCAGCCCCAATTACTCCATGTTTCCTGAGGAAGGAAATGCAGATGATCAGAAAACAAAGTCACTGCCTAGACTGAATAGGAATTACAGATGAACCAAATCCTACTTTTAAAATGTCATTTCATGAAAACTATTATTTTGAAATAATTTAGTGAATCTTATCTTGTGCTATTTACCTGATTTCTTCACCTTAGTTAACAATAAATCCATAAACACTTATGGAAGTTTAGGTGTAAATGGGGTAATTTACTAGATCTTAAGAATACATAAAAAAGGATATCATACTAACGTACAGTGCTATGGGGAAGATGAAAATATACATAACTGTAATACAGTTAAAGAATAGGACCCTAAGAGGAATGAAAACTAAAAGCCATATGATCCCAGAGGAAGAAAACTTACATATACGTGGAGAAGTTGAATAAAATCTTCGGAAGAAGATGTCATTTTCTACTTTCCTCCTTTATTGATGAGAAGAAGAGCAAATGGATAATCTTTATAATGTCTTATGCCTTTTATTAATTTTAACAGTGGGAGGGATTCATGATATATAAATTATTAAAAGTAATAAAACATTACGTATAGTCTAAAGTCCCCTTTGAATACCACTCTCAATTCTCATTCTTCCGTAACTTGCTACCCTCATTCTTTCTTCATCTTCAGTACTTTGGATTGATGTTTCCATGTTTTTTACTATACTTTTAAATCAACAGAAAATATATAATATTTTGTTTATGCTTCATTATAATACACATATGATGTCTGACGATTAGATTCACAAACTCATCCTAGAACAAGTCTTACATACCTCATTGCTGAATATCACTACCGTCACCTTTGAAACACTCCCCTTGAGAAGCTATGCACCACCAACAGCACCTAGTCCACCCTTCAAAGTAATATTGAAACTCTTTTTCTGGTATTGCCATCATAGCTGTTGATGGACTGAATGTCATCAAAATGTCTTCTTTTCAATATTTCCTTTATCTTACGGGAAAAGAAAGAAGTCATTGGGGGCCAGATCAGGTGAGTAGGAAGGGAGTTCCAATAGTTATTTGTTTACTGGCTAAAAACTCCCTCACAGACAGTGCCTTGTCAACTGGTGCATTGTTGTGATGCCAGAGCCATGAACTGTTAACAAAAAGTTCAGATCATTTAAATTTTTCGTGTAGCCTTTTCAGAACTTCCGAATAGTAAACTTAGTTAACTCTATCCAGTTCATACAAATTCATAATAAATAATCCATCTGATATCAAAAAAGTTTAATAACATCATTGCAACAAGTTGGCGAACTTCATTGTCTGACCTCATGTATTGAGTATTCCATTCTGTAACTGGTTTTATAAAATCAATAATAAATTTGTACATTTTGTTATGTTGACACACAGGTCCTCTGCAAAATTATATCCCATATTATCTGTAAAATACATTTTATACAGTCCTTCCCATGTAGACGAACATTTAGGATATTCATTAATTTCATTTCTTAAATACAACACTACAGTAAACCTTTTTGAGATCCATCTTTATTCACATGTGCACATGTTTGTCTAGGAGCAGAGACTAGAAGAAGTGAAGGAACATCATGAAGCTACAAGGTGAAAGTCACTCCAGGCAGAGGACACATCAGGGGCAAAGGCTCTGAGGCAGAATGCAATGAATTCATGTTCTGATTATTGTCTTAAATGGTTTTCTATTTTATTTTTCTAAATGAGCATGGGAACTGCAATTTAGAGCTCATTTGATAAACTCTCTCTGAAATTACTGTTCTAACATATAGTTGGAGTGTAGTTTGATTCAACTGCCACTGAGTTCATTCTGAAGATAGTAAACCAGCAAGTCCAAAAAGTAATCCTATAGAGAAGGAGTAGTATATACAAGGAGGGAAATGGCATTAAATAACACACACACATAATATCTGGACACTTGCCTAAGAAAAGAAAGACACTCTACATTTTCTAAATCATCAGAGAGAAAAATATCGTAAATGCAGCAGAAGACAGATGAAAAAAGAAAAGAAAAAAACAAGAGCACATGGAGCAAAACAAAATATTAGAAATGAGCCCAAATATATCATGAATCAAAACATATATAAAAAGAGATTATTTGATGGAATCAAAATTTACAAAATTGCTACATATGGGTTAAGAGACAAAACTGAAGAACACAACAAGAAGGCAGTGCACATAAGATGGCCTTCTTCCTGCTGCCCTCCCTCACATGCTTATCCCACCATACCCACCAAAGTGATATTAATATCCCAAAGGAAGGACAATTCTGCTGAAGGACAGACCAAGAGAACTCCATGGGAACATCAAAAGTGAACTAAGTTAACTCCTACCTAGGTGAGATATAAGTAAAAAGAAAATAGACAGAGGTTTACAAAATTAATATTCAGATAAAAAAGACAACAGAAACCAAAAAGGAAAACTTGCAGAGAGGAAACACCAGGAAGAAATTAAGATTCACAGGAAAGCAGGAAACTAAAATTAGGAAACCTGTATCTTGATAAGGCAGAGAATAAAAATGCCAAGGGTTGATAATAGCTCTTATATTGTTATCAGTGGTCCCTCAACCTTCATTCGTTAATAATTTGGAATCTTTTATGAACTACTTTTAAAACACATTTCTAAATCTCCTAAAAACCTTTTAACAGAAGGTAGATAACAACCCCCACCAAAATAGCATACAATTATTCTGTGCACACGTAATCAGTAGAAAGTTGAATCAAGGGAGGCTTTATCTGTCTTGTTTATAAACTGCAAATTTATGTGCTAGGAGGGTTGATTTTAATATCTTATTGTATAAAACATACCACAAAAAGACATTTTGATCGAACTAAAGAGGGCTGCACAGCAAAAGAAACTATCAACAAAACAAGGAGGCGCCTAACCAAATGGGAGATATTTGCAAAAACACCTCTGATGAGGGGATAATATCCAAACTATATAAGGAACTCATATAACTCAACAACAAAAGAACAAACAATCCACTTAAAAAATGGGCAGAGGCATTTCCTACTTTTTTGGTCTCTGTGCCTTTCACAGGCCTCCCAACAGCCCTATGTTGGGACAGGGCATCCGGTGGTTCACAACCTCTGTGGTCTGGAGGAGCCACTATAAGAAGACCCCGGGAAGAATGCGCCATTTTCAGTGGGAAACAAGTGGTGATTATCATGATGATTCTGTCATTTCTGGATCTGTATTTGCCACATCTTTTCTTTATAGCAAGACACCAACTGCTTAAGAAATAAGGATGTTTTACTGCATGAAACAGATATGAAGAGGAGTATTTTAAGAGGTGCACTCACCTTGAAAAATGGATCAAACCTTTGAACTCAACATACTAGATATGTTTATAAATAAACTGATGGCAGGGATCTTTAATGTCTCTTCTCTGAAATACAAAATGTAATCATTGAAAAACAAAAACAACAAAAAAATGGGCAGAGGAACTGAATAGACACTTCATCCCAAGAAGACATACAAACAGCCAACAGATATATGAAAAATGCACAACTTCACTAGCTATTAGGGAAATACAAATCAAAACCACAATGAATACCACCACACACCTTTTAGAATGGCTACTATCAATAAGACAAGTAATAACATGTGTTGGAGAGGCTGTGGAGTAAAGGGAACCCTCATACACTGCTGGTGGGAATGTAAACTGGCACAGTCACTATGGAAAACAGCATTAGGAACAGAATTGCCGTATAACCATGCGATCCCTCTCTGGTTATCTACCCACAAAATCTGAAAACAATTATCAGTAAAGATATATGTACCCTTGTGTTCATTGCAGTATTATTCATGGCAGCCAAGTCAATGAAACAACCAAAGTGTCCTTTAATAGATGATTGGATAAAGAAGATTGGTACATATATACAATGGACTATTACTGAGCCATAAGAATAAAGATGAAACTCTGCCATTTGTGACAACATGGAAGGAACTTGAGATTATTAGGCTAAGAGAAATAAGTCAGACAAAAAAAATCAAGAACCATATAACTTCACTAATATGTGGGATGTAAAACTGAAAGCAACAAATGAACAAAACAAACAGACAAAAACTCATAAGCACTGACAACAGTTTAGTGGTTACCAGAGGGTAAGAGGGGAGAGGGTAGGAGAACAGTGTAAAGGGGTCAAATATATGGTGATGGAAGGAGAACTGACCTTGGATGGTGAACACTTAATGCTATATATAGATGTCCTATAGAATTGTACACTTAAAATATATATAATTTTACTAACTAACCAATGTCACCCCCACAAATTTAATAAAATTTTTCTAAAAAGAAATTACAAGGCAAAAATATAATATAAAATGTATTCAAAATATTAACAATTGATTATTTTAATATACATTTTTAGTGCATTATTTCCTAGCAAAAGTGTTCCTTTGTGTTAGATACTCGTTGTAAATATTGTGTATGCATGTCTAATTATCCTAACAACTCTATTAATGTGATAAAAGATTGGAAACGTGTAGGAAAGATATTGTGTATTTGATATTAAATAATGAAATCCACTAGAGTGGATCAAACAGTCAGACACACTCAGTAGCCAGGCTCTCGTTCTGCTCAGAATTTGTGCTCAGCTCCCCCTGCAGTTTCTGTCACTGTGTCACTCAGAGCACAGTAGTACATAGCCGAATCTGACTCCTGCACGGAGGCTTTCTCCAAGTGGAAGGAATTTGGTTCTTTGTGGTAGGTGGCTTCAAAACCTTTGTTGCGTCCCTTCTGACCAACCGTCATGGCTTTCAGGAGGAGCTGTGGACCTTCTCCGGGATACTGAACATACCAGAAGAGAGTGGGGTACCCGGAGGCTTCATAAGAGCAGTTCACATTCAGGGAACTCCCTTCTGAGAGAGTCACTGGGCCTTCTGTCTGGGACACTGAGTCTCCACGGGTTCGTCCTGGGGAAAAATAAAACAGATCTGTGATACCTGAGCATAAAGCTGTTCAATAAAATTATGGTTAAAGGATTTGCTGACATAATAGAAGAAAGAATCCATATTTTAAGAGGCATGTTACTTACCAAGCACTAAGAGTACCACAGTCACTAAGCCTGAAGAAGACTTCATCTCCAGAGTGTCACCTAAAGAATGTTCTTGATTTTTAACATGAGGAATTCTGGAGGAAACAGTGAAATGAGAAATCAAAGCCTGCTTTTCACACAGGAAATGCGTTTGTGTTAGGAAGTTGCATCCCCTGGTGGACAGGGACTGAAATGGGCGCCCATTTCCTAGGCTCCTCCCAAAGTCAGTTCTCATCTCTGACTGTACTTACCAAGTACAGGACAGTTTTCTGAACAACAGCTGTCATGTACTTTAAGGTCTACAGATATTTTCTTCTTAGGCCACCGCCTCACAGGGTTTTGTCTAACAAAGAGAGAAAATAACAAATTGAGTATTTCAATACATTCCTCATAGTGGGCTAGGCTACATAATAAACTGAATATCAGAAATGACTTTGGGTGGCAATAACAGGAAGGATTAAGAAGTAGAGTCATTATTGAATGATTCTCTGTTAATCAACACTGTAATCCATCATATAGAAGAACAACTGACATTTATTATGCATTCACTAAATATTTGTTAAATTAGAAAATAATAATAATAATCAATCTTTGATACAGGAATTACTACGACCTGAAATACAATATTTCTTCAACCTAAATTATATCGCATGGAATTCTGCTCTCTTTTTTTTTAATTAAAGTTTATTGGGGAGAAAGAAATAATGATCTCAGTTTATTTTCTAGGAAATCAGTAACTTCAATCATCGTGTTTTTTTTCTCTCTGGCATTCATAGTATCACATTTTAATGATTCTTAAATTCAGGAATATTTGCCTACTGATAAGATAGTGTGACTACTCTCCTAAAGTGCTCCTATTAAAAGAGACATAAAATCAATGTACAAAAGTCCATTGCATTCCTATATACTAACAATGAAATCTCAAGAAAAACACACACATAAAAACCAATTCCTTTTGCAATTGCAGCAAAAAGAATAAATACCCAGGATGTGTGTCTAGAAAGCACATGTCAGAGCTAATAATTTTGAACACAGTTCTCTCTGACAGTAAAAACTTGTTCCCTGGTTTTTTCACTGCAGATTATTTTCAGAGAAAATTTGAGAGAAAAACTAGAGGGTAGCAAAATAGTTCTCGAGCCTTTGAAATATCTTAAGACAGTTTGTTAACAGGTTTTTTATTTATGCAAATGGCAGTAATAACATAATTAAATAATTGTGTTGCTTCAAAACAGAGTCTTGGTATTATTACCGGAAATAATCCAAGGACACACCAAATAAGCCAAGCATGCAGAGGTCTTACTGAAAGAAAATAAAGTAGTACACTCCCAAAATACTGGGAGTGCACAGGCCAGAAGGGCAACTGCACCAAAGAACAAAGAGGCTTAGAAATTTATTACCCTCAAAATGAGGGCAAGATATATTCAAAATTTAATGGTGGCATTATAAGTGTTCTTAGGCTGGTCCTTATGACCTCTCCTCCCTGGCAAAAGGAGAGACTCTCTTTGTCTTTATTTGGTTCTAGTGGAACTGTCACAGAGGTACAGTTAGTAAAGATTTTCCCTACTTGTAGTACTAATATTATGATCTTTTATAATTAGTTAAAGTTCACCTTGCGAGGCAAGATGGCATCTTGGATTTATCTTTGGCCACTGAAATTTAGCTCTGGCTCATTTGGTAGTTGCACTTTTTCTTAAGGATGATCTCATCTGTTCCCTCCTTTGTCTCCCCTTGCTTTCTTCTTCTCTTGCTCCCACTTCTTTTCCTGCTGCCCCATTCTTTCTGTCTATGGCAACATTTGCAGGTTTGGTTCCTTCACTAGAGAGGAAAGAAAACATATTATAAAGGAACACAAACTGCAGTTCAAGAGCTGACAATGAGTTAGAGGCTTGACCATTCTTTTCAGAACAATTATTAGTCACAGACTTGATGAATGCATTGTAGGAAGGGTGACAAACTCTTCTAGGCTTTGTAAATCACCAGGAAACTGAAACTTCATCCATGGCTAAGAATTACTCTTTCAACGATCCTTGAAATCTGCTTGTGATTAAGCAGTCTAGAGAGTATTTCTTCAAATTAATCACTATGAAGTTTCTCAAACCTTTTAAATAGAATTGCTATATGATGTAGCAATTCTACTTCTGAGTACAAACTCAAAAAAAGTTGAAACAAGATGTGTATATGCCCAAAATATTGATATATCTATATACATGTTTCCACTGGAAGGTGGAAGCAACCCAAACATCCATCAACAGCTAAATGGATAACCACAGTGTGATATATACGTACACTGGAATATCATACACCATTAAAAAGGAAAAAAATTCTAACACACACTAAAACATGGGTGACACTTGAAAACATTATGCTAGGTGAATGAGTCACAATATGACCAAGGTTGCATGATTCCACTTCTCTGTGCTGTTTAAAACAGTCAACCCTAGAAAGAAAAAGTAGAATGATACTTACTAGGGGCTACAAGGACAGGACAATGGGGAGTTATTGTTTAATGAGTACATATTTTCAGTTTTTCAAGATGAAAAAGATAGAGAGAGAAACGGTGAACAACAATGCAAGTGAACTTAATGCCAACAGATTATACACTTAAAAATTGTTGAAATGGTAAAAAAAGAAAATGTTTGTTAAAATGATAATATCAAAAAGTTATAATATTTATAGAAGACCCACCTTTCGGTTTCTACTCTACAAATCTGCTTCCAAATGAAAATACACTTAGGAACAAAACAGTACCATTCTAAATTTAGGGCACTGAGGACATCGGTTAGAGGGAGGGTGGTAGGAAATGGGAGAGAATGCAGATTTTGGATTGCAGAACATTGACCGAAGAAAGAGGCCAATGGGTATGCAAATGAGCCACGTGATGGCAAAAATGCTTTGGGAGGAGCAGTGAAATGAAAAGCAAGAGCAGAGAAAGAAGATAATTCGCACTCTGCTTCTACAAACTGTCCCCCTAGAACACTAACTATTGATCGTTTTACGAATAAGGTGGGTGGGAGGAAGGTAAATCTACATTATGGAACTGAGCTCTTCCATGCTAGAGTGTTAATAAGACAGAATAGCATCAGAACAAAGTTTGTCACATGTAGGCTCCTTAGAAAATAAATGAGAGTACCCTTAACTCAGCTAACAAATCTAAAGTAAACTAATTCATTAAACAGTATATAAGAGCATAATATATAAGAGGAAAAGCACAGGCAGATTTCATGGCCTTTCTTAATCACAACAATGCCTGCAACAATAAATATACTCCATAAATATTTATAGAATATTGATCTGAAAATCCAACAATTCACACATTTTCCTGATGTTTGAGTCAGATGTTTCTGAATGTCCTTACTAAATTCTTCTAGCTCAAACTATCACCAATAGGCAAATTGTTTATTGTGGCTGCTCTTTCTCTTTAATAAACAATTTCAAACCAAATTGTAAAACTTTTTCATGAATGAAAACTCCTTTTTTCCTTTAATTGGAGAATATTGGGGAACAGTGTGTTTCTTCAGGGCCCATCAGCTCCAAGTCAAGTCACTGTTCTTCTATCTAGTTGCGGGGGGCGCAACTCAGCTCCAAGTCCAGTCATCGGTTTCAATCTTAGTTTTAGGGGGCACAGCCCACCATCCTCTGCAGGAATTGAACCGGCAACCTTGTTAAGAGCTCACGCTCTAACCAACTGAATCCTCCGGCCGCCCCCAGGAAGGATAACTCTTGACATGGTATATGAAACTACAGAGGTATTTTTTCTTAGATTGTTTGCCCCTAACACTACCTGCCTATGTTGCCACAGACCTCACCACTTCCTGTCTGTGATGGCAATTCCTGGCCTTGGTCTTTACAGCAGGTGGATACATCAAGCAGAGCCCTAGGGTTTTGATACACCTCCTTCCAACAGGCCTCTCACTGTGGGCTCTCTCAGGGCACAGAAATACAATGCGGAGTCCTCCAGCTGTGACACTGAGATGACAAGGTTGACAGAACTCTTTGCTTTCTGAAAATTCAAGGAGTAGCGACCTTCTGTGGCATTTTGCGGGCTGTAAGAGTCCTGACGAATAAGGAAAATTATTCCTCCACTACTGAGCTGCTTGTACCAAAATAGACTATAAGCTGAATCACTGGTGCTATATTTGCATTCCAAGGTAACAGATTTCTTCTCCTGCACTAACATTGCTGATTGGCCTTGAGTAACCTTCTGGGCGATATTAGATCCTGAAAGAAAAAGGATGCAGACACATGGATTTGGAATAAGTGGTGTGGAACAAAGAAATTATTTATCACACGCTACTACCTTTTCTTCCCAGAATACCCATAAAATGCTATCTGGACCCCAAATCCTAGGGTCATAGAGGAGGCCCATTCCCAGGGTGCCATCCTTACCCAGCCACATGGCAGCCATGACCAACTTCAGAAGGATGGAAAGCAACATCTTTGATTTCTTCTACTAGACTGACAATGTCTTGCTCTTCCTCATGTCAGGGCTCTGCAAGGAGAGATGACTCCGAAGGGGGAGAGAAGAAATGCTGGGCTGTGTGCTGCCGCTGCCCTAGAACAGGAAACGGGTTTCCTGGTGTAGCAAGTTGCTGTGGGTGACGTCAAACTTCTCTATGTTCTGGCTGAGAGCCTTGCCCAACACAAAGTTCCTTTTGGATTAATCAACCAACTCTTAATTTAAACACAAGTAGAGCTAAAAATAACATCAGTGAAATGGTTATTGAAAAGAAGATCAAAGAATTGACCAATTGCTAGTTTCAGTCATTGCATCTGTGATGGAATTGGGTGGTAGCACTTGTTTGAAAATACTACATGCAACAGAACATGGAAACAGCATCAGATGTAATAATCATGTATCCTCACACATATGGGTGCTGTTAAATCACCTATAGTAGAAATAAATCACTTTCTGATAAGAAGGATAAACTGTTTGTACTTATCAATACAGGTCTTTCTATCTACCGATTATTATGGCAATATACCTCCTCACTACCAATGTCTGCTCAGTTACCTGTCTTATGCCAAATAGCAGAAGAAAAGCTGATCTCCCACTCTGAAGACTAGGATGAAGCTCCCAGGCATGGAGTCGTGTCACAGAGGTCCCCTTCTCTTCTTCATTTAGTGTTATAGATCAGCCCTATTCAGAAAGGCCAGATAAGACACCAGAGTTTGGTCATTAGGTTATCAACACTTTAAATTTACCTTCTTGCCATTACCTTAATTAGGACCCTAAATGGACTACAACAAATCTCTATATTCTTTATGCCCAATTCTAAAGAGAATGCGTCCTAGGTGACCCCACATACTTCCACCAGAGACTGATCATAAGATTGTAATATACTGTTGTGTATGGACTTAAAATGAAAGCTATGCCAAAGGATATTACTCAACAATGTGCCAAACTGCAAACACTCATTGCCTATCACTGCCAGTCTCTTGATACACTAGCCAAAACTTATCCTCCCTGTCTCAAAGTAATTGGAGCTTCAACTAAATTGTTTGAAGCGTCTCAGATCTTGCACTGGAATCACCATGAAATCTCATGATACCACATACAATACAAAATGTTTTTCTATTTATGAACACCTAAGATTTTTTTACCAACTTTTTTAATAACTAGAAAATAGTATTAATTTTTCTTTATATTATTCAATTCTGTAATACTTCTCAATTAAAAGAAACTCATGATTCTACTTCTGCCTTTCAGGAAGTATCCATGTCCAGAACAAATCATTTGGACACTCTCTTACCAAATTCTGCATTAATAAGTTTTTTAATGTCTTATGTTAAAAATTAGAAGAGCAAAACCAGATTGATTATACCATAACTACTTCAGAGCTCTGTATAATTCCAATCCCTTAGCAGAAGCAAAATCAAATCTAATGGCTGAACTTGTAGGTTTCTTCTGTGCATATTAATTAGCAATAAATACAGTGGTAATCATAAATGTTAATGTTTCACTGCTTTCAAATACTATGAGAACAATGGGGTTTGTTAACCATCTTCACCTTTTCTTAACTCTCTCATATATCTACATATTCCTATTAAAAGTGACACCAGCACATGAATTATTTGATGTCTTCTAGCTACTCAAAGAAATTGTTGTCATCAAGACAAAACATCACCTTATAAAATACACTGGAGATGGTAGAAAAAATTCTTGAGCAAAATATAATGCTACACAGATGGCAAATAGGCATATGAAAAAATGCTCAACCTCACTAATCATTAGAGAAATGCAAATAAAAACCACAATGAGATACCACCTCACCCCAGTCAAAATGGCTATCACCAATAAATCAACAAACAACAAGTGCTGGCGAGGATGTGGAGAAAAGGGAACCCTTGTGCACTGTTGGTGGGACTGCAGATTGGGGCAGCCACTATGGAAAACAGTATGGAGGTATCTCAAAAATCTGAAAATGGAACAACCTTATGACCCAGCAATTCCACTCTTAGGTATCTATTCGGAGAAATCCAAAACTCTAATTCAAAAAAATGTATGCACCCCTATGTTTATTACAGCACTATACACAATAGCCAAGACATGGAAATAATTGAAATGTCCTTCGGTATATGACTGGATTAAGAAGCTGTGGTACATTTATACAATGGAGTATTACGCAGCCATAAAGAAGAAGGAAATATTACCATTTGCAACAGTATGCACGGACCTAGAGAACATTATGTTAAGTGAAATAAGTCAGATACAGAAAGACAAATACCATATGATCTCACTTATATGCGGAATCTAAAGAAAAGAATAAAATGAATGGACTAATCAGAAACAGTCTCAGAGACATAGAGGAAAAACTGAGGGTTGCTAGATGGAGGGGGATAGGGGGAAGGTGAGGGATTAGAAAGCACAGTCGGTAATCACAAGATTGTCATGGGGAAACAAAAGTCAATTTGGGGAATGTAATCAATAATGTGGTAAAGATTTTGTAGGGTATCAGATGAACACTTGTCTCATTAGGGAGACCACCTCAGGGAAGATGTAGATGCCTGATCACTGCACTGTACACCTGAAGCTGAAGCTGAACAATAACGAATGTCAACTGCAATTATATATATATATATATATATAATATATATTATATATATTGTATATAATATATATATTATATATATATATATAGTTACAAGAAGCGGAGTACAGCATTAGGAATAGAGACAGTGGAAATGTAATGGCTGTGTGCGATGTCAGAGGGGTACTGGATGGGGAAGGGGGTTATCACTGTGTGAGGGATATAAATGATAATTGTCTAACTATTACATTGTTTTGGGCACCTGAAACTAATTTTAAAAAATGAAAAAAATAAATTAAAAAAATATATATATCATGCTAAACATGCCTTTCTGAAAACATTTATCAGTAAAGATACATGTACCCACATGTTCATTGCAACATTATTCACAGTGGCAAAAACATAGAAACAACTAAAGTGTCCTTCAACAGATGCTTGGATAAAGAGGATGTGGTACATACATATACAATGGAGCATTACTCAGCCATAAGAAAAGATAAATGACTGCCTTTTGGGACAACATTGATGAAATTTGAGAATAGTATGGTAAGTGAAATAAGTCAGGTAGATTATGTCTAGAACCATATGATTTCATTCATATGCAGGATATAAAACTGAAAGCAACAAACAAACAAGACAAACAAAAACACAAAAACTTACAGATACAGACAGCAGTATGG
This sequence comes from Rhinolophus hipposideros, assembly GCF_964194185.1. NCBI lineage: Eukaryota > Metazoa > Chordata > Mammalia > Chiroptera > Rhinolophidae > Rhinolophus > Rhinolophus hipposideros. The sequence continues at coordinate 29,776,545 of NC_138051.1, forward strand.
TGGTTATCAGAGGCAAAGGAGTGTGGAGGCAGGTAGAAGTATAGGAGATGGAATATGATGATGGAAGGAGACTTGACTTTGGGTAGTGAACACACAGTGCATATACAGATGATACATTATAGAATTCTACACTTGAAATCTATATGACTTTGTTAACCAATATCACCACAAGAAATTTAATAAATTTAAAAGAAAAACAATGAGCCTTTGCACATGTATTGTGAGCATGTGCAGAAAGAGCCCCACTCCACAGAACTGGGAAAAACTACACAAATGTGAGCAGTCTGCACCACCCTAGGGAATGCAAGCAAAATGCAGACTGTTAACACCCAGTCTGGCTTCGTGGGATTAAGAAAAGGCCATGAAGATTGTAGTAAATTGCCCAGAAGCAGTAGGAAATTAAACCAGTAATAGTGGTGAAGATTTAAAGCTGGAATGTGTCTAAGTATGTACTGATTCTGCACACTCTGACTAGAGCATTTATTTTTCTTCCATTAAATAAATCCTCATCTATGTGTGATAACGCACTTAAGTCCATAGTAATTGCACCGGCTCTCTCTTCTAAGTTGGTTTAAGAAGAATAAGCCAATAAAATAAAACACATGCATCCTTCTCAACCCATCAGATTTGTAGGAAATGGACCAATCAAGAGTCACCTTGCTTTTACTGCACAGGAGCTAGTGATTATAGTGGCAGAATTAATATAAGCCATTGGGTGATGGGCCTTCTTGTTCAAATGTTATAAACCTAATGTAATAAATGGCTTTTCTCATGAAAACAAACCCATTAGCTAATAATCAACAACCATAACTCAGCCAAGAGGCATCATCTCACCCTATCAATCGCCAATTATATCCATCCTCAGGGAAAGTATAAGTGATCTTGAAAATAGCCTAAACTTGACCAGAGGTGGAAGAAATAGGGAATAAAGTTTTAATATTGATGCAACATCTTTCATTCCATTGATTATCTATAACACTAAAAGTATTAACTTTACAAAAAAGTAGTGGTTAGCACTCTTTAATTCAATCAAAATGTGTAGATGAGGCAGAGAGATTGGCAACAAGCTATCTCTAAATTAACCATTATTCTAATGCCTTTGTGCAATACATGAACAATAGTAAGGTGGCAGGTAAATATATATAACAATTTTGCCAAACACCCCAAAGAGAAGGTTTTCACTCGTGGTAACAAAAAAAATCACATGTCTAGAAATAAATTTAATTACCTTAAACCAACAGAGCTTTATTGAGAATGAGAAATAGATACATATGGAAACAAATAGTACATTCTTAAACAATCGAATAGTGTAATATACCCAGTAGCAGTTTTCTTGTCCACAAATCAATTTATAAATTTGTTCCCTCACAAGGCTTAATTTTAAATTGTGAATAAATAGTAGAAGTCACCTTTCCTTCTTCCTTCAACAGACATCTACTGATTATCAACGATGTGAAAAAATTTGTGATAGTTACTGCAGTTATCGCATTGAATAATACAAACTCTGGTCTAAATTCTATGAGAGAGCAACTGTGAACAGATACATATAGAATTTTGGAGAAAAGGAATAGATCAGTGAGTTTCAATGGAAATCACATTCTCAAATCAATTCCTATCCTGTTTACTCAAACACACAAATAATATATACCATAACTAGGACCTAAAAGAAAACAAAGTTTACATTTTCTTTTAAAAAAGGTAAGTGGTCAGAGATCGTAGAAAGGACTATCAAATGTGCCACAAATACAGAAGAAGAAAATTAATGTAAAACTGAAAATTATTAAAACCTCACAGAGCTATTAAGAAGCAGGTATTTGAAGGGATGATGATGAAATGGAAACTCCTCAATTCAAGATATAACACTGAGTGAAAATAATCATGATCCTAATTACAATAAAAATTGATGGAATGAGTAATGTAAGTATTAGCAATATTATCTGATTACAGAATGATCAATTTCATACTTTTGTATTATAGATCATTTCTACATCTCTTCTTGGGATGAAGTGTCTGTTCATTTTCTCTGCCCATTTTTTTTTGTTTTGCTTTTGTTTTTCAATGATCACATTTTGTATATTTCAGAGAAGAGGGATTAAGGATCCATGCATGCCATTAGTTTATTTACAAACATATCTAGTATATTGAGTTTGAGTTTGATCCATTTTTCAAAGATACTGCACCTCTTAAAATGCTCCTCTTCATATCTGTTTCATACATTAAGTAAAACATCCTTATTTCTTAAGCAGTTCGTGTCTTGCTATAAAGAAAAGGTGCGGCACATCCAGAGCCAAAGGACAGAATCATCATCACTAACAACCGCCACTTGTTTCCCACTGAAAATGGTGCATTCTTCCCTGGGCCCTCCTCATAGTGGCTCCTCCTGACCACACAGGTTGTGAACCACCGGATGCCCTGTCCCAACATAGGGCTGTTGGGAGGCCTGTGAAAGGCACAGAGACTGAAAAAGTAGGAAATGCCTCTGCCCATTTTTTAAGTGGATTGTTTGTTCTTTTGTTGTTGAGTTGTATGAGTTCCTTATATAGTATGGATATTATCCCCTCATCAGAGGTGTTTTTTGCAAATATCTTCTCCCATTTGGTTAGGCGCCTCCTTGTTTTGTTGATGGTTTCTTTTGCTGTGCAGACGCTCTTTGGTTTGATCCATTTCTTTTTGTGGTATGTTTTATACAATAAGATATTAAAAGCAACCCTCCTAGTAAATAAATGTGCAATTTATAAATAAGGCAGTTAAAGCCTCCCTTGATTCAACTTTCCACTAATTACTTGTGGACAGAATAATTGTATACTATTTTGATAAGGGGCATATTCTACTTTGTCTTAAAGGGTTTTTAGGGGATTTAGAAATGTGATATATGTGCTCTGATGTTCATTGCCACTTTATTCATGGTGGCTAAGACATGGAAACAACCAAAGTGTCCTTTGATAGATGACTGGATAAAAAAGACGTGGTACATATACACAATGGAATACTATTCTGCCATAAGGAAAGATGAAATAGTGCCATTTGCGACAACATGGATGGATCTTGAGATTATTATGCTACGTGAAATAAGTCAGACAGAAAAAGTCAAGAATCATATGATTTCACTGATATGTGGGATATAAAACTGAAAGCAACAAAGGAACAAGACAACCGAATGAAGAAACAAAAACGTACAGACATAGACAACAGTTTAGTGGTTACCAGAGGGTAAGGGGAGCAGGGGGTAGTAGATGAGGGTAAAAGGGATCAAATATATGGTGGTGGAAGGAGAGCAGACTCTGGGTGGTGAACACACATTGTGATATATAGATGATGTGTTACAGAATTGTACATCAAAAATCTATGTAAATTTACTAACAATTGTCACCCAAATAAACTTTAATTAAAGAAAAAGAGAACATTTAATCAGATCAGTCGTTACGGATGTGACCACAAGGTGGTAGTGCACCTCTGCTGATACAGAACATGTGGAGGCTCATTTCAGTGGGTTCTGAATGAATGGGCTAAGGCAGAGGCGGGGCCTCTTTCTTATTGGCGGGGTAGACAGTGTGAGAAACCCCTATGTTTTTCAGAGGAAAGAAGAGATAACCTGATACTAGAAATAGCTCCCCTGGCTATAGTTTGCAGGTCCACGGTTGATCTCAACCACAAGGTTGCTGGTTTGTCTCCCGCAAGCAATGGTGGGCTGCGCCCCCTGCAACTAGCCACAGCAACTGGACCTGGAGCTGAGCTGCACCCACCACAACTAAGATTGAAGGACAACAACTTGACTTGGAAAAAAAGTCCTGGAAGTACACACTGTTCCCCAATAAAGTCTTGTTCCCCTTCCCCAATAAAATCTTTAAAAAAACAAAAAACAAAAAAAAGAACCAGCATTCATTATTTTTCTGATTATAAGTCATTAAATGCCATGAACAGACACTTCATCCCAAGAAGAGATACAGCCAACAGATATATGAAAAATGCATAACTTTACTAGCTATTAGGGAAATGAAAATCAAAACCACAATAAGAGACCTCCTCACACGTTAGAATGCCTATTATCAACAAGACAAGTAATAACAAGTGTTGGAGAGGCTGTGGAGGAAAGGAACCCTCATACACTGCTGGTGGGAATGTAAATTGATACAGCCACTATGGAAACAGTATGGAGGTTCCTCAAAAAATTAGGAACAGAATTACCATATGACCCAGGAATCCCTCTTCTGAGTATCTACTCAAAATATCTGAAAACATTAATTGGTAAAGATATATGTACCTCTATGTTCATTGCAGCACAATTCACAGTAGCCAAGACATGGAAACAACCAAAGTGTCTTTTGATAGATCATTGGATAAAGATGTGAGACCTATATACAATGGAATATTACTGAGCAATAAGAATAAAGATAAAACACTGCGTTTTATGACAACATGAAAGGAATTTGAAAATATCATGTAAGTGAAGTAAGTCAGACAAAAAATGTCAAGAATTATATGATTTCACTCATATTTGGAATATAAAACTGAAAGCAACAAAGAAACAAGACAAACACACAAAAACAAAGACACAGACAACAGTATGGTGGTGGAGAGAAAGGGATGTGGGGGAGTAGAAGAGGTATAGGGTGTGAAATATATGGTGATGGAAGGAGACTTGACTTTGGGTAGTGAACACACAGTGCATATACAGATGATGCATTATAGAATTGTACACTTGAAATCTATATAATTTTGTTAACCAATGTCACCACAAGAAATTTAATAAATTTAAAAGAAACAGAGTGAGTCTTTGCAAATGTCTAGAGAGCATGTGCAGAAAGGGCCCCACTCTGCAGGACTGGAAGAAAGCACACAAATCTGAGCAGTCTCGAACTCCCTAGGGAATGCAAGGAAAAAGCAGGCTGCTAACACCCAGTCTGGCTTTGTGGGATCAAGAGAAGACCAAAAATATGTAGTAAATTGCCCAGATTCTGAAGGAATCAATCCACTAATGATGGTGAAGATTTAAAGCTGGAATGTGTCTAAGTATGCCCTGATTCTGCACACTCTGACTATAGCATTTATTGTTCTTCCATTAAATAAATTCTCATCTAAGTGTGATAAAGCACTTAAGCCCATAGTAATTGCACCCTCTCTCTCTTCTAACTTGGTTTAAGGGGAATAAACCAATAAAAATAGAAGCCATGCATCCTTCTCAGTCCATCAGACTTGTAGAAAATGGACCAATCAATAGTCACCTTGCTTTTACTGCACAGGAGCTAGTGGTTATAATGATGGAATTAATATAAACCATTGACGTTCTGGGCCTTTCTTATTCAGATATTATAAACCTAATTTAATCTGATGACTTTCCTTATGTAAACAAACCAGTTAGCTAATAAACAAAACCAAAATTCAGCCAAGAGGGATCATCTCACCATATCAATTGCCAATTATATCCATCCTCAGGAAGAATATAAGTGATCTTAAAAATAGCCTCACCTTGACCAGGGGTGGGAGAATTAGGGAATTAATTATTTATGCAACATCTTTCATTCCATTGATTCTCTATAACACTAAGAATACTGACTTTTAAAAAAAAATTCTTTGTGGTTAGCAATGTTTAATTCAGTCAAAGCATGAAAATGAGGCAGAGAGATGAGTAACAAGCTATCTCTAAATAAATCATCAATCTAATGCCTTTGTACAATCCACTACAAATAGTCAGATGACTGATAAATACGTACAAAAATTTTTCCATATGCCCTAGGAAGAAGTATTTCACTCATGGTAATGAAAAAAAAATCACAATTCAGAGTGGCTGGATGGCTCAGTTGGTTAGAGCACGAGCTCTGAATGACAGGGTTGCAGGTTCGATTCCCACATGGGCCAGTGAGCTGCGCCCTCCACAACTAGATTGACAGACAATGACTTAGAGCTAATGGGCCCTAGAGAAACACACTGTTCCCCAGTATTCCCCAATAAGATTATCACAAATCAATGAATAAGTTTAATTATCTTAAAACAACAGAGCCTCATTGAGAAAGAACAACATATACAAATGGAAAGAAATAGTATATTCTTAAACAATCAAATAATTTAATATACCCAGTATCAGTTTTCTTGTTCAAAAATCAATTTATAAATTTAATTCTATCACAAAGCTTATTTTAAAATTGTGAATAAATAGTAGAAGTCACCTTTCCTTCTTCCTTTAACAAATATCTACTGACTATCAACCACGTGAAAAAGTTTGTGGTAGGTACCACAGCCATAGTAGTGAATAATACAAACTCTGGTCTAAATTCTGTGAGAGAGTAACTGTGAAAAGATACATATAGAATTTTGTAAAACGGAATAGATTAGTGAGTGTAAAGGGAAATCACATTCTCAAATCATTTGCTATCCTAATTTCCTCAAACACACAAATAATATATACCATTACTGGGCACTAAAGGAAAACAAAGGTCACATTTTCTTAAAAAGAAAGAGGTCAGAACACATAGAGAGGACTGTCAAATGTGCCACAAATAAGCCACAAATGTGCCACAGAAGAAACCTGAAATTTACAGTGGAACCTCGGTTTTCTAACGTAATCCGTTCCAAAAGACCGTTCGAGTTCTGAAACGTTCAAAAACTGAGGCATGGTTTCCCCACAGAAAGTAATGAAAAGTGGATTAATCCGCCCCAGACCTTTAAAATCAACCCCTAAAACTGCAAATTTAGCATGAATTCTACTATGTAATGATACCATAGATCCATAAAATTTACTGTGTTCATAAACCGAAATGTTTGTCAACAGAGACTTTCGAAAACCGAGGTACCACTGTATTAAAATCTCACAGAGCTACTAAGAAGCAGGTATTTGAAGAGAATAATGATGAAATGGAAACTGTTCAATTCAAGATATAACACTGAGTAAAAATAATCATGATTCTAATTACAATAAAAATAGAAGGAAAGAATAATTCAAGTATTAGCAATATTATCTGATTACAGAATTATCAATTTCATATGTTTCTATTGTACATATTTTCTATATTTGGCATATAATGACTTATATTCAGAAAAATTTTAAAATGCTATTTTCAACACACAATATTTAAAAGCCCATCCCTATTTAGGACTGGGGTATTGATACTAGGGGTTTTTATATGAAAGAAGGCTGACTAACAAATGTAAAGACATTTTTAAAACCTAAATTTCAAAATAAAACATAAGTAACTCCCATCAAGAATTCACAAAGCAACAGTTATCCAATAAAATGTTCTAACCCTTCCTGAATCATTTTGAACCTAACCTACTTACTATGTGGTTTTAACAATCCAACACATAATTTGTCACTTGCAGACAAAATATGACAGATACTATATATGCTTGAAGGTTGTCCTAAAGAATAGCAGCGACTCTACTCGCAGGTTTGCGTACAGGTTGCAGGTGCCTGAGAAGCAATGTGCACTCGCTGCGCAGAAGTAGACAGCTGAGTCTCCAGGTTGGGTGGCCTCAATGTGCAGGGAGAGCTGTTTGGCCGCCTTATTCAATGAAACAGTAAATCTTTCATCTTCGATTTTGTCCTGATATGAACGAATGTGTATAATGAGCTGGGGACCTTTTCCAGCTTCTTGCTTATACCAAGGAAAGTAGTCTGAGGTACTGTCTGTATAAGAACAATTCATATCACAGCTGTTCCCCTCCTGGACACTCAGGGAAGGAGGACTCTGAACCACATTCTCTCCTCCGCTGACCCCTGTACAGAAAGAAAAAATAAGAGGAACAAGAGTTACCACATCATTATACTTCCGAATTATCTTTTTGTACCACAACTAGAGGACACCTGAATTAAACCACTCTCGGCTTCTAAAGAATATCCACTAATATACTCTGTTTCCCACAAAACCTCAACTCACATTCCAGCTGCAGCCACAAGAACATGAATACAGCTCCAATGGATGTCTTCAGCATTCTTCCCATTTAGGATCAACCGTGGACCTGCAAACTACAGCCAGGGGAGCTACTTCTGGTATCAGGTTATCCTTTCCTTTCTCTAACAAACACAGGGGTTTCTCACACTGTCTACCCAGCCAATAAGAAAGAGGCCCCGCCTCTGCCTTAGCCCATTCATTCAGAACCCACTGAAATGAGCCTCCACATGTTCTGTATCAGCAGAGGTGCACTGCCACCTTGTGGTCACATCCGTAACGACTGAACTGGTTAAATGTTCTCTTACCTTGTGCCTCTGAGACTCAAACACCTAAGTAAAGGCACCAATAGGTAAAACAAATTAGGTCTTAAATCAGAGATGAAGTAAGAATGTAGAGATCAAGGTTTATATCACTGCACACTACTGAGTCATTATTAACATGTAGGAAACAGGCAGATGCTATTGGTGTTTATCCAACAATGGCCTGGGTTTACATGTTTGAAATAGGGATAGCACCATCATTTACTCTCTTAAAAAAAAAAAATTACAGAAATTCCTTTTAACTAAATCTACCATCCTTATCTGTCTCTTACGGAGAAAAACTCCTTCTAAAAGCAACATGTCAGTCAGAGATCAGAATAAGAGCGAATCATTCAATATTTCCAGTGCCTATTATCTCAGACTCTGCCCCTCTCAGCTGGCCTTGCCTGTGACCTTGCTTTTCCCAGAGAACAGACAATACCAACAGTCAAAATGAGGAAACTTCTTGCAGTTAAGATGACTGTGATAAAAAGTAAAAGAGCAAACTTTATTGTTAAAGGAACAGGGGGATATGTTCCACAAGTTATTAACACTTCAGCCATAGGAAACCATTTGACCCATTGTTGGATCTTACAGGCTTGAAGACATCTATTGCAATGTTCTGTGTCTCACAAGCTTCAAAGTACTGAAAGAGTACAGCTTCTGAGAAAACATCGAGCTGCAGATTCAGAAAATGTAACCACATGTCAGTTTATTCTAGAGGTGCTTTCATTTTCTCATGTGAACATGGATGGCATGTCCTAAAATTACAGACTCATATCCTCAGTGGAATTACTTCTAACATGTAAGTCATCTCTCCTGGCATGTATTCCTGTTTCCCTGACCATTGCTGGCTCAGATGTCATACTCAGTTACTTTTCTCCCAAACTCCACTACAGTGTACTTTTCCCCTGACATTGATAAAATCCTCCAGTCCTCAGAGTATTCAGAATTAAGTTTCCTGCTAAACAACCTTTCTATACCACTTTAACTTCTTGGAATTTTCTGGTTACCTCTGTGAGCATAAATCTACAGAAGCTCAAATATTGCCTGTGTCAGCTAGGGTAGTTTTACAAATAGAAACGGATGCTAAAAAGGTGATCATGGGACATGGTCCCTGGGAAACCAAGACTATTTCCAGAAGTGGAAGATCCTTTCCTGTGCTTTGAACTCAGTGGTCCTCTGGAATTACAAAGAATAATTCTAACCTCTCTTCCACATCTGACTTGACAATTTACAGAAACCAATGGAAAATACTATCAACTCACTATATAAATATATGTGTTACTATAAAATGTGTGTTTTTATGTAGAACATACTGATTTTGAGGAAATTCCATTCTCTCACCCATTCCCCGTAAGACAAGGTGTCTCAAACCCTTCCCTGGGCAGTTTTCCCTCTTTTGGGAGACAGACACTTAACTCAATGTTTGCCCTTTGGAGGTATGCATACAGAGCTGAATGTAATGACATGAATGTAATCATTCATAGGAAAACCAGCAGTTCATATTTTAACTATAGCAAAGATAGAGCCATCCATTGGATAAAATTCCCAGCTCTGTGATGATTCCATAGAATATTTCTTAACTTACTGTCAAAATTTTGGCCCAGAAAACCTTTACATAGCATCTCCATGTGCTGCTTTCTGCATGAGTCTTCCAATTCCAATTATCTTTTTTGCTGACAATGTGTGAGTTTTGCTCAATATGCTCATATCCTGCCTACAAGGAATGTCCATCTGGGATAATGAATATGTTTGCTACTTCTAGGCAAGTCTTTAGAAATACATTTGGGTGTTGAGGTCCCATCATCTTTGGCTTACTCCTACAGAAACCAGATGGACTAGTTTCCTGGTAGAAATATGTGTCTCAGCATGGACCATACTGCTGATATCTAAGTACCTAGACTTGCACTAGACAGTTTCTCTTTGCTCAGCAATATGACCCTGCTAGAAGAAAGCAGGGAAAGGAATATAAGAGGAAGTAAGGAAGTCCCGTATCTTTCTACTCTCAGCTAATATACTTCCGAATTGTTTCATATTTGTGTCTTAATTTTAGTTTGTTTCCATAAATTAAGGTTGGACTAAAGGGTTTCTTGAAGCTGTAAAGTTATTTTTATTGAGGACTGGTTGTGTGCAACGTAGAGTTGTGTGAGAGTGGGGAGAAATTGTCTTGCATCACAGAACCCCAAGCCCACTTTCACATCCACATGCAACCTAGTGGGTCTGAGCTGCACCTAAGCATGTCTGGGGCCTCTTCACCAGCAAAAACATGGATCCTCAGGATGACTTCCTTTCTTAGTTTTCATTTCTCCTATAAGAGCACTGATGTATCAAGGAGAACCTAAGTCCCTAGTAAAATGGAATAAAATGTGATTTTACCACTGAGTGTAAAGGGCATCACAGATAGTGTGCTCAGGGTGGCTCCATGTGGGATGTCCTTCTGGAGACATATTTCTGATATGTGTATCTATAACTTATCATTCAGATCTTGTAGGAGAAAAGAAAAATTCTGTCCACAACTGGGAAAACCTAGGGGTGGTGGGTGAGCTTACTGAACTGCAAAGCAACAAGAACTTTCTGAAACCACCTAATTGCCTCTTCCTTCTGGCATTTCTCCTTGCAAGGTTAGTCAGGAGGTTCAAATCCCCAGCCAGGGATAGCTGTTTAATTTTTTGAGATCAAATGCGAAGTGAAAATTTGGGGTCTCCTATTTAAAAAAGCAGGAGAAATTAAAGAATGTTTTTAGTGGAACCACTTTTCTAAAGTGCTTTAATTCTTCATACAAATCAGTTCCTTGGAAGTCTGAGGTTAATTTGTTTAAGGAATTTATTTTTTTCAATCATTTTAGGGTCACAGAAAAAGGAAAGAGAAGGTACAGACAGTTCCAGTGTTCCTCCTGCCCCCACACATGAGCTTCACTAAAGAGCGATATAGTTCTTACAACTGATAAATGTACACTGACACATCATAAGCATCCAAAGTCCATAGTTTACATTGGGGTTCCTCGTGGTGGTGCACATTCTGTGGGTTTCCACAAATGTAATGACATTTAGCCACCATGATAGTGTTATAGAAACAAGATTCACCAACTCAGAAATCCTCTGCGCTCTGCCTACTCATCCCTCCCTGTCCCCTGGTTTTTTACTGTCTCCATAGTTTTGCCTTTTCCACAGTGTCATATTGTTGGAATTATACAATGTGTCGCCTTTTCAGGATGGTTTCTTTTACTTAGTAATATGCATTTGTTTTCTCCATGTTTTATTACGGCTGGATAGGTCATTTCTTTTTACGTGAAATAGTATGCCATTGTCTGTATGAACCACCATTTATTTATCCATTCACCTATTGAACGACATCTTTGTTGCCTCCAAGTTTTAACAGTTATGAATAAACCTGCTACAAACACCTGTGGACAGGATTTTGTGTGGACACAACTTTTCAACTCCTTTGGGTAAATACCCAGAGATTCCCTTACTGCATCGTATGGTAAAACTATGTTTAGTTTTCTAAGAAACTGCCAGACTGCTTTATTGAATTGTCCATCTATGCACTTTCATTTTATATTAATTTACCGACAAAGTTTACTGCACCCTTTTCTGCATGTCAAAGTCCCAGAGAGGGAAGACACGCACAGGCTTCACTCACACCCTCCCTCCTGTGACAGAGAATCTGAGCCTGCACGTGTCCCTGTCCCATGTCCTCCTACCCCATGTATCTCCTCTGCTCACGTGCATGTTCCAACTGCTTACGGGACCTCCCTTAAAAAACACAAGTAAAAGGTAAAATTATTAAGAATTTCAAGACAGCAATCACAGAGCATTGAACCAAGAGCAGTGTTTCTTCTGCAACTGCACAGGTCACATGCCCAGGAAGCTGCCCTGCTCCCAGCTGCACTGGACTCTGCCCATTTGTCTTCATCTTAATTTCAGGGTCACAGTCCTTCCTATTAATGTCCTTTCATTAACATAAAAGACAGAGTGTGTTGGTATTCAGTTTGCATTTTAGTTATTCCACATGCAAGTATAAACTTCGCATTTGGTTGTGAAGTCTTAGTGTCTAGCTAAAATAGATAAACATTTTTTTAGGGTAGTCCTGGAAGCTATCTGCTGTCTTTCCCAAACTGTGATTGATGGTACAAAAATCATAAGTAATAGATTCACTCAAAAGACAAGGAAGAGCAAAGGATTAGAATGAAAATTACCATGAGCTCCTCCATTCAAGGTGCTATTTAGAAGTGACCTAAGTGGAATCCTCGTACATTGCTGGTAGAAAAGTAAATTGGTGCAGTCTCTACAGAGAACAGTATAAACGTTCCCCCAAAAAATTAAGATTAGAGCTCTCATATGACTTAGCTATCCATATTCTGCTTATCTACCTTAAAAATGTGAAAACATTTATTTCTCAAGATGTATGTGTTCCTATGTTCATTTCAGCATTATTCACAATAGCCAAGGCATGGAAACAACCTACCTGTCCTTTGACAGATGATTGGATTAAGTTGTGGTACATATATACAATGGAATACTACTCAGCCATAAGAAAAGATGAAATATTGCCATTTGTGACAATACACATATATCTTATAAGAGTATCATGCTAAAGGAAATAAGTCAGAGGGAAAAGGACAAGAACCATATGACTTCACTCCTATGTGGAATATTAAACATAAAGCAACAAATGAACAAACAAAACAAACTCATAGACACAGACAACAGTATGATGGTTACCAGAGGAAAAGAGGTTTAAGACAGGTTAAAGAGGGTAAAGGGGGTCAAATATATGGTGACAGGAGACTAGAATTTTGGTGGTGAGCACACAATGCAATATACATGTGATGTATTATAGAATTGTACATCTGAAACTCATATAATATTATTTATATGAGTAACCAATGTTACCCAGTAAATTTAGTTTTAAAAGAAACCCTACATGGATATTTCTGGTAGTGATATATGTAAACACATTGCACAAATTTATCAATAGAAATCATTCAAGTTAGATGATTCTAAAGAGTCTTCTGTATCAGGTAGCTCAGAGTTTTAGCTCTCATGTCACCCCGGCTTCACTAATTTAGTTGTAATGTAAATTCAGGCAAGTCACTCATGCTCTATAATCCTCACTTTATTCATTTATTTACTAGGAAGGTTTATTTTAATATCTTATTTTATAAAACATATCACAAAAAGAAATTTGTATCAAACTAAAGAGGTTCTGCACAGCAAAAGAAACCATCAACAAAATAAGGAGGTAACCAACTGCATGAGAGAAGATATTATCAAACAACACCTCCAATAAGGGGATAATCTCCAAAATACATAAAGAACTCAGACAACTCAACAATAAAAGAGCAAACAGTCCCATAAAAAAAATAGGCAGGGGAATTGAACATGAAACAGTGACACTATATCTTCTATTTTGAGATTTAAACATCTACTGTAATTCAATTTAACAGTAGTTTAGCTTGGGACTTTTTGAAAGATTTCTTTGCTTTGCTTCTCTCTTCTCCCACCAAACCAGAATACTCTATTTACTACACATACCAGTTTCAATGGTTCTGTTTACTCCAGACCATATGCACAGCAGGCTCAATCACCCTGGTTCCTCGAGGAAACCTCCAGGACTACTAACTTGAAAGAAGCTTTTACATCTGCATAAGATCCACTCCTATCCCTAAAACAAACCAACCTCTGGGACACACCTTTTTCCAGGAACTGCCTGGCTAACTCCTCCTTTTTTGTTGTTCTGTTTCTCCTTACCTGCCTATAAAAGCTTTTGGCTGTGCAGAGAGGAGGGTGATGGCTTTGGACAGGAGTCCACCATCCTCCCAGAATGTTGACATTTTGAATAAACCTGCTTTTCTTCCCGCCAACTTCACCTCTCGAGTTCTAGCTTTCCTGCATGAGCAGGACCTTGAGTAGGGTGACAATGAGACACTTCTCCCAAGAAGGCATGCAAACAGCCAACAGACATATGAAAAATGCTCAACTTCACTAGCTATTAGGAAAATGCAAATCAAAACCACAATGAGATACCACCTCACACTTGTTAAAATGGATATTATCAACAAGACAAGTAATGACAAGTGTTGGAAAAGGAACCCTCATACCCGTACACTGCTGGTGGGAAATTGGCACAGTCACTGTGGAAAAAAAATTGGCACAATCACTGTGGAAAACAGTATGAAGTTTTCTCAAAAACATTAAGAATAGAATTACCATATGAACCAACAATTCCTCTTTTGGTTATCTACCAAAAAAAATCTGAAAACATTTATCAGTAAAATTATATGTACCCCTATGTTCATTGCTGCATTATCCACAGTGGCCAAGACATGGAAACAACCAAAGTGTCCTTCAATGGATAATTGGATAAAAAAGATGTGGGATGTGCAATAGTATATGTAAGTACAGCTCACATTCAGGGAAGCCCCTTCTGAGAGGGTCACTGGGCCTTCCATCTGGGACACTGACTCTCCATGGGTTCGTCCTGGGGAAAAATAAAATAGATCTGATACCTTGGGCATAAACTCCTCAACAAAATTATGGTGAAAGGATTTGCTGACATAATAGAAGAAAGAATCCGTATTTTAAGAGGCATGTTACTTACCAAGCACTAAGAGTACCACAGTCACTAAGCCTGGAGAAGACTTCATCTCCAGAGTGTCCCCTAAAGAATGTTCTTGATTCTTAACATGAGGAACTCTGGAGGAAACAGTGAAATGAGAAATCAAAGCCTGCATTTCACACAGGAAATGCTTTTGTGTTAGGAAGTTGCATCCCCTGGTGGACAGGGACTGAAATGGGCGCCCATTTCCTAGACTCCTCCCCAAGTCAGTTCTCATCTCTGACTGTACTTACCAAGTACAGGACAGTTTTCTGAACAACGGCTGTGATGATGTTTATGGTCTATTTTCTTCGTAGGTCACCACCTCACAAAGTTCTTTAACAAAGCAGAATATTTCTGTTGCTGAGAAAATAACAATTTGAGCATTTTAATACACTTCTTTATATTCTTATATAACCATTGTGGACCAGGTTATAATGGATTACATGTCAGAAAAGACTTTGGGTTGTAAAGAGAGGCAGGATTAAGAAATAGAGTCATTATTAAATGGTTCTCTGTTTTTCAGCACTGTAATCCACCATATAGAACAGCAGTTGACATTTATTATGTGTTCACTAAATATTTGTTAAATTAAAAAATAATAATAAACAGTCTTTGATAGAGGAATCACTACTACCTGAAATACAATATTTCCTCCGTCCCAAATTACATCAATTGTAATATTGCTATCTTTTAAATAAAAGCTCTTTAGGAGAGCAGTCACATTATCTTATTAATAGTCAAATATTCCTGACTTTTAGAATCATTAAAAAGTGATAATATGAATGCTAGATTTAAAAACACACGCACCAAAATTGAAGTTACTGATTTCCTGTAAAATAAACTGAGATCGCTATCTTATTCTCCTACTATTGACTCTGAGATAAGATGGCTAACCTCGGTGAGTCAGGCAAGGAGTACTAATCCTACAGTGCTAATGCAGATGTTAGCTTCAGGAATGGTTTCCACTGTTGTCTCTCTTGAACATTTCGTTGCCAAAGCTCAACGGATTAATTTTCCCCCACTGGGTAGGGAACCCATAAAATGTGAATTTGCATCAGAAGCCTGGTACATAAGTTACAACTCTCCTCTTTTCCAGCTTTTCATATTATAAACAGACCAGCTGATATTCATACTGTTATTGGGAAATGATGTTGTACCTCAGCTCTTCACCTTCTTGAAAAAAGAATTCGGTCAAGAGACAGTATTTGGTGCAGAATTAAATAGCCATAAATTTATTAGTAAAACAGAGTACACTCTGAGACATGGAGCGGGCTGACCCAAGAGAGGGTGCCAGCCTAATTTTACATTGTATAAAGGCTTTTATTTCTATGGGTAGAATTGTTCCTCCCTCGCCCTTCTCTTTTCTGTCTTTCTCCCCCTGAGATGCCGAGTCCTCCCTTCTCTAGCACTTAGCAATGCATTTCTTTGATTTAGGGGCATGTGCAAACATAACCCCTTGGTTTATGTGTAAACAAATCCCTTAAGGGTATGTGAAAACCTGGAATCCTGTTGGGCTGGCAAGGTATTGATTGCCCTGACAAGCAGGATGTGTTTCTCTGTTCTCTGACTTTTAATAAGATACTTCTTTGTTTCTGAGGTGTGTAAGCCTGGAATCCTGCTGGGCAGCTGCAAGAGGTCTTGACTCAGGTAGGAGCTGCAGCAAGGGACCTTCTGACTGGAGTTGCTTCTCCTGCTCCTGCTCAATTCTATCTATCTACCTACCCTATCAATACAACAACTGATAGTAGAATCGATGTGTGAGAGATTTAAAATTAGATTCTGGGAGTTCACCACGAATTGCATGAATAACATTTTCCAAGATTGAGATCCACTAATCTGTAATCTTTGAAAGCACCCCACCCCAAGGTGGCTTTGGTGCAGCCAGCCTGATACCAGTTTACAAGATCTCATTTGTGATAACTGTCCCGGATCAAGATGGTCCTCGATGATCAGAGAGAAAGCTCTAGGATTAGCATGGGAAAACGTCCCTATGACTACACAACTTTGTGAGTCTTTTTCTATGAAGTGCCAGCAGCAAAAGCAAGCACTTCTTTGGCTCTCTTTTTATGACCAGTCCTTTATAAAATGAAACAAAACCAAAACCTCTGAGGGTGTCTGGATAAAGTTCTAGAGAAGGACACATCTTTCTGTAAGGTCCTGTGAACATCTACCATAGACATGCACATAGAAGCTTAGATCATGAGTCCACAGGCAATGTGTGAATAGTCTCCCAGATGTGGCTCTAGTAGGAAATTCAGGCTCAGGTACTGTTTGGGTTCACGTGTCCCTTCTCCTTCTTCTCCACCTTCCAAATCACATTGTAAGAACCTGACACAAAACTATGCTAGACAGGAACTCTGGAAAAGCAGCTACAAACATCTATTCTGACACACAGGGAGAGTGCAAACTAGGTTTGGATGACGGTGGGTTGAAAATGAACAGTATAGCATGTGGATGTAGAAAGTTGTATCTACACCTTAAACAAAAGAATACAGTTTTAAGCCAATGATCATCTGCAGTGGGAATAATCTGCAAATTGGGTGACACAAAAGGACTTACACAACATTGAAGGAAGGTATTTCTTAAATTTGGATTTTTATTGGCTTTATTGCATAATTTTCATAAAACTAAATGGCAGCTATTTGAAGTAAACAATTTTATAAGACTGAATATTTGTATATATTTCTGAAGCCATCCCCACAAACAAGATAATGGACATATATGTCGTGTCCTGCACGACAAGAGCTGTAAGAAGCGAGAAGGGCGGCTCAGGGTTAAGAAAGACAGTAGCCAAGAGTAAAGTGCAAGCAGGGCCAAGGGACTCAAGCCTCAAGGACTGAATCCTGAACTGCGCCAACGCATAGCTTTTATTAGTAATCATACAAGGAAGTAAAACTTGTTTTTTCTATAGTCCATGAGTTATGTGCCTGACTGCTATTTTTCCCGAAAGTCCCCATTGTGCTCCAACACATACTGTGCCTTCACACACACACAGAACCCCAGGGGATACAATGACTGTACTGAAACCATCAGATAAGGGAGCCTGACCGATATTATTCCATCGGCTCCCAGCTTTCTGGGACACTCCCCCAAGGAAGCTTTACCAACATTATTCCATCGGATCTCAGCTTTCCAGACACTTCCTTGT
Source organism: Rhinolophus hipposideros (assembly GCF_964194185.1). Lineage (NCBI taxonomy): Eukaryota > Metazoa > Chordata > Mammalia > Chiroptera > Rhinolophidae > Rhinolophus > Rhinolophus hipposideros. Next base: position 29,794,484 of record NC_138051.1, read on the forward strand.
GATGTCATGGGGAAGGCGCGGGGAACAGACGGTTCAGCAGCTGTAAGGCAACACATATTCATCCCACCAAAAGGATCCCCACGTCTCTTTGTAATCCTTCTCTCAACCTTATCTCCACCTCCCACTCCCATTTTCTGGCAACACCTCTGTCATACATCAGTTTGCATATTTTAAAATTCTATATAAATAGAATTATATGTATTCTTTAGTCTGGCTTCTTTCTCTCAGTATAATTATTTTAAGATTCTTCTATGGCCTCATAAGAATCAATCGTCCATTCGTTTTAGTTGCTAAGTAGTATTCCATCATAGCGATGTAAAACAATTCGTTTATCTATTCACCTGGTGATGTACATTTCAGCTGCTCCCAAGTTGGGGCTGTTACAAATAAAGCTGCTATGAACATTTGTGTATAAGATATTTTACAGACATTTGCTTTCATTTCTCTTTGTTTAATACCTGAGAGTGGAATGGCTGGATCATATGATAGGTATATATTAAACTTTGTTGTTAAACTTACTTGTTTCTTCCAATAACTTTTCTGTAAATACCTTGGTTTTTCTACATAGACACTTATGCTGTCTATGAATAAATACAGGTTCACTCCTTCCATTCCAAACTCTACGTCTTTTGTTTCTTTCTTTTCATTATTCCACAGGCTAGTATAATATGAAATATAAGAGATGAGAGCCAAAATTCTCCCTTATTCCTGATCTTAGGGGGAAAGCATTCAGTCCTTCACCATCAAATTTGACTCTTGACATAGATTTTTTTTGTATAGGCCCTCTGTTAAGTCAAGGAAATTCCCTTTGATTACTAATTTGCTGGGGATTTTTAATCAGGAATAGATACTGGATTTGTCAAATGCGTTCTTTGTATCTATTGAGGTTACTGTCAATAACTGATCATCTGCTGCTTATCAATTTCTTTGGATGCATTATTGATAAATTTTCATATGAAATATTAAAGAAGATATTACTCTCCCATTTAACAAATGATGAAACAAAGCTCACAAGTGTCTACAAAGAACATGTCAGAGCTAATAGTTTTGAACACAGTTGTCTCTGATAGGAAAAACTTGTTCACTATAGATTATTTTTAGAGGGACTTTGAAAGACTAGAGGTGGTTGCGAAATTATTTCTTGTGGCTTGAAATATCTTAAGACAGTTTGTTCGCAGGTTCTTTATTTATGCAAATGGCACTAATAAAATAATTGTGTTGCTGAAAAGCAGGTTCTTGGTATCATCACAGGAAATAATTCAAGGGCACACCAAATAAGCCAAGCAAGCCATGGCCCTATTAAAAGAAAATAAGATAGTACACTCCCAAAATAGTGGGAGCTGGTAGGCTGGAAGAAAAGCAATGGCACTGAAGAACAAAGGGGCTTAGGAATTATTACCCTCAAAAGAAGGGTAAGAAATGTTTGAAATTTAGTGGTGACATTATAGGTGTTCCTAAGCTGGTCATTACTGACCACTCCTCTCCGGCGGGAGGAGAGATTTTCTTGTCCTTATTTGGCTCTAGTTGGAATAGTCATGGTGGTACAGAAGGTAAAGATTTTCCCTGCCCATAATACTAATAATATTATGATCTATTACAATTAGCTAAATTTCACCTTGAGGGGCAAGATGACATCCTGGGTCTGTTCTTGGCCACCAAAATCTAGATCTGGCTGATCTGGTAGCTGCAAGTTTTCTTAAGGATCATCTCATCTCCTCCCTCCTTTGTCTCCCCTTAATTTCTCTTTCCCTTCTTCCCACTACTCTTTCCATGGCCACATTCTTTCTGCCTACAGTTACATTTGCAGGTTTGATTCTTTCACCAAAGAGGAAAGAGAACATATTATAAAGAATACATAAACTGCAGTTCAGGAGCTGACAACTAGTTAGAGGTTGGACCAATATTTTCAGAACAATTACTAGGCCCCAACATGAGCGATGCATTGTAGGAAGGGTGACAAACTCTTCTAACTTTGTATATCACCAGGAAACTGAAACTTCATCCATGGCTACTGATCATTCTTTCAATTATCCTTGAAATCTGCTTGTGATTAAGCAGTCCAGACCATAGTTCTTCAAATTAATCACTGTAAAGCTTCTCAAAATTTTTCAAATAGAATTGCCATACGATTCAGCAATTCTACTTCTGAGTACATAATCAAAAATTTGGGGGGGGGGGGCGGGGGGGAAACGGTATATATACCTAAAATATTTATACACGTGTTTCCACTGAAAGGTGCAAGCAACCCAAATATCCATCAACAGCTGAATGGATAAACGTAGTGTGGTACATACATATGCTGGAATATTAATCAGCCTTTAAAAGGAAAAAATTTCTGACATACACTAAAACATGGATTAACCATGAGGATATTATGCCAGGTGAATGAGTCACAGTATTGTAAGGGTGAAATTCAGGGAATCAATAACGCAGCTAGGCTTAGTTAGTTTGCAGTTTTACTCACTGCATAGCTCACTATCTAGCCACCTGTAATTAGAATTAGTTTGTTTGCAGTTTGACCCATCCCGATATTCATCTGTTTTCTCTTTGTTTCTCCCCTCACTAATTAAGTAAAGAATTCTGTTCCCTTTCTCAAGTAAATCCATACCTCATTAATTAACAACATCCTAATCTGAAAAGAGCAATTTCTTAGTCCTCAGGCACCCAGACACCAGACCCCAGAATCCAGTTTACAACATCTTGCAGTATTTACTGGTAGTGCATTAAAGTTCCAGGCCTTGATGGCCAAGCCTGAGTCCAGAGTCTGGAGATAACATTGTCTTCAGACAGACCAGACCCCAGGAAGGGATGTCAGCCCCCAGACCTGCCTGACTGACTCCCCCTTTCCTATATAAGAAACAGTTAACCTGAAGTTAGTGCAGTCCACTCTCAAACTTGAGTTCTGCCCCAGCAACACACCCTCACCCCCCGCCAGTGTTTCTCTCCTTACTACCCACGACAGCCATCTTCTTTAAACACTGCCATGGGCGTTCTCTCTGCCTACCTTTTCTCACTCTCCTACTTTGTAGAGTCTGTGAATGCTTTCATATTTTGCAAACCACCAGTGGTTAATTTTATGCCACGACAAATATGACCAATAGTGCATGAATACACTATACTTGGTGTACCTAAAATAGTCAAACCCCAGAAAAAGAAAGTAGAATGATAGTTGCCAGGAGCTACAGGGACAGGAAGATGGGGAGTTATTATTTAACGACGACAAATTTTCAGTTTTTCAAGATAAAAACTGACATAGAGATAGATGGTGAACAACAATGTAAATGGACTTAATACCAATGGATTATACACTTAAAATTGTGAAAGTGGTAAAAATTTATGGTAAAATTTTAAAAACTTAAAACATTTTTAAAAGACATGCCTTTTCAGGTTTCTATTCTACACATCTGTTTTCCAAATGCAAATATACTTAGCAACCAAACATTACCATTCCAAATTTAAGGCAGTGAGGAAGTGGCGTTAGATGAGGAAGGTAGGAAACAGGACAGAATGCAGATTTTGGATTGTGGAACATAGACTAAACAAAGAGGGCTCATGGGTATGCAAATGAGCCATTTGATGGCAAAAATACTTTGGGAGGAGTGTTTAAATGAAAGGCAAGAGCAGAATGCCTTTTTGTCTTAATGATGGTTTCCTTTGCTGTGAAAAAACTTTGTAGTTTGATGTAGTCCCACATGTTTATTTTTCTTTTTCTTCCCTTGCCTGAGGAGATATATCAGTAAAAATATTACTAAGGGTAATGTCTGCACATTTACTTCCTATATTTTCTTCTAGGAGTTTTATGGTTTCAGGTCTTATGTTTAAGTCTTTAATCCATTTTGAATTTATTCTTGTATATGGCATAAGAATGTGGTCCAGTTTCATTTTTTTGCCTGTATCTGTCTAGTTTTCCCAACACCATTTATTAAATAGACTGTCTTTACCCCAATGTAAATTCTTGCTTCCACTGACATAGATTAAATGACCATATAGACATGGATTTATTTCTGGGCTCTCTATTTTGTTCCATTGATCTATGTGTCTGTTTTATGCCAATACCATGCTGTTTTGATTACTATAGGCTTGTAGCATGATTTGATGTCATGTAGCATGATACCTTCCACTTTCTTTTTATTTCTTAGGATTGCTGTAGATATTCAGGGTCTTTTATGGTTCCATATAAATTTTAGGATTATATGTTCCAGTACTGTGAAAAAAAGGCATCCTACTGAGTGGGAGAAAATATTTACAATGATACTCTGATAAGGGGTTAATATACAAAATTTATAAAAAACACATACAACTCAACACACACAAAAAAAAACAACCTTATTAAAAAGTGGGCAGAGGAAATGAAGAGACATTTCTCTAAACAGGACATACAGATTGCCAGACAAATGAAATAATGCTCAATGTCATTAATTATTAGAGAAATGCAAATAAAAACCACAATGAGATACCACCTCACTCCTGTCAGAATGGCTATCATCAATAAATCAACAAACACCAAGTGTTGGCGAGGATGTCAAGAAAAGGGATTGCAGATTGAAGCAGCCACTATAGAAAACAGTATGAAAGTACCTCAAAATATTGAAAATGAAACTACCTTGTGACCCAGAAATTACACTCTTGGATATCTATCCAAAGATATCCTAAACACTAATTTGAAAAAATATGTGCACCCCTACATTTATTACAGCGCTATTCACAATAGGAAAGAACTGAAAAGACCATCGATAGACAATTGAATGAAGAAACTATGGTACATTTATATAATGGAATACTACTCTGCTGTAAAAAATAATGAAATCTTACCATTTGCAACAACATGGATGGACCTTGAGAATGTTATACTAAGTGAAATAAGTCAAACAGAGAAAGACAAATACCATGCGATCTCATTTATATGTGGAATCTAAAGAACAGAATAAATGAGCAAACAAAACAGAAATAGACTCAGGGATATAGAAAAAAAACTGTTGGTTGCTAGATGGGAGGGGGGTGGAGATGGGGAAGAAGGTGAAGGGATTTAAAAAGTGCAAATTAGTAGACACAATATAGTCGTGTGGATATGAAATACAGTATGGGGAATATAATCAACAATGTTATAAAAATTATATGAGGTGCCAGATGGGCACTGGACTTATCAGGGGAATGATTTCATAGACTGTATACCAGAAGCTGAAGCAGAATAATGTACATCAACTATAATTATATATATATACATATACATATGTATATATATATATTTTTATATATAAATATATATAAATATAAATATATATATAAACATATATATATATATATATTTACGAGATGTGGAGTATAGCATAAAAAAGATAGTCAATGGTATTGTAACAGCTATATAAGATGTCAGAAAAGTAGTAGTTTGGGGTAGGGGGGTTATCATATTGTGAGGGGTGTAAATATCTAACTAATATCTTGCTTTGTACACCTGAAACTAATAAAAAATTTAAAAATTTTAAAAATTAAAAATTTTTAAAAAGAAAGGCAAGAGCAGAGAAAGAAGATAATTTACACACTGCTTCTTCACAATAACCCCTAAAGCACTAATTCTTGATCATTTTATGAGTAAAGTTGGTGGGAGGCAGGTAAATGTACGCAGAGAAACTGAGCTTTTCCATGTTAATAGGACAGAAATAGTATCAGAACAAAGTTTGTCATGTAGTAGGCGCCTTAGAAAATAAATTAGAGTACACTTAACTCAGCTAACAAATCTAAATTAAACTAATTCATTAAACAGTATATAAGAGCATAATATACGACAAGAGGAAAAATACAGAAAGATTTCATGGCCTTCCTTAATCAAAACAATGCCTGTAACAAAAAATATACTTCATAAATCTTTACAGAAAAATTGATCTGAAAGTCCAACAATTCACACATATTTTTACGGGTGTTTGAGTCAGATGTTTCTGAATTTCCCTAGTCAATTATTCTCAGTTCTGCTCACTCTATCACCAAATGATGAAATGATTATTGTGGGTATTCTTTGTCTTTAATAAACAATTTCAAACCTAATTTTCAATATTTCTGATGAATGATAACTCTAGACATAGTATATGAACCTAGGTGGGTATTTTCTTAGATTGTTTGTCCTCTACCACTACCTACACCTACGCTGCCACATACCTCACCACTTCCTGTCTGTGATGGCAATTCCTGGCCTTGGTCTTTATAGCAGGTGGATGCGTCAAGCAAAGTCCTGAGGTTTTGATACAACTCCTTCCAACACACCTCTCACTGTGGGCTCTATCAGGGCACAGAAATACAATGTGGAGTCCTCCAGCTGTGACACTGAGATGACAAGGTTGACAGAACTCTTTGCTTTCTGAAAGTTCAAGGAGTAGCGACCTTCTGTGGCATTTTGCGGGCTGTAAGAGTCCTGATGAATAAGGAAAATCATTGCCCCACTGCTGAGCTGCTTGTACCAGAATAAACTATAAGTACCAGCAGTGGTGTCATATGTGCACTCCAGGGTCACAGCCTCCTTCTCCTGCACTAACATTGATGGTTGGCCTTGAGTAACCTTCTGGGCAATATTAGATCCTGAAAGAAAAAAGACACAGTTACATGGTTTTAGGATAAGTAGCGTGGGACAAAGAAATTATTTATCACACTCTACTACCTTTCCTTCCTAGAATACCCATAAAATGCTGTCTGGACCCCAAAACCTAGGGTCATAGAGGAGGCCCATTCCCAGGGTGCCATCCTTACCCAGCCACATGGCAGCCATGACCACCTTCAGAAGGATGGAAAGCAACATCTTTGATTTCTTCTACTAGACTGAAAATGTCTTGCTCTTCCTCATGTGAGGGCTCTGCAAGGAGAGATGACTCCGAAGAGAGAGAGAAGAAATGCTGGGCTTTATGCTGCTGCTGCCTTAGAACAGGAAACAGGGGTTTCCTGGTGTAGCAAGTTGCTGTGGGTGACGTCAAACTTCTCTGTGTTCTGGCTGAGAGTCTCACCTAACGCAAAGTTCCTTTTGGATCAACCAACTGTTAACTTAAAAACAATTACAGCTAAAAATAAACATCCATAAAATTATATATTGAAAAGATCAAAGAATTGACCAATTGCTAGGTTCAATCATTGCATCTGGGATGGAACTGGGTGGAAGCACTTATTTAAAAGCATAATATATAATGAATTTGAAAACAACATAAAATGTCATAATCATGTATCCTCACACCTATATTTGCTGTTATTTCACCAAAGGTAGAAATAAATCACTTTCTGATAAGAAGGCTAAGCTGTTTAAACTAATCACTATAGCTCTTTCGATCTAGCGATTACTGTTGCAATATACCTTATTATTACGAACGACTGTCCAGTTACCTATTTTGTGCCAAATAACAGGAAAATAAAAAAACTGATCTCCCTCTGCTGAAGACTACGATGAAACACTCAAGTATGTACTCATATCACACTGGTCTGCTTCTTTTCTCTATTTAGTGTGATAGTTCAACTCTTTTCAGAAAGGCCAGGTAAGACACCAGAGTTCGGTCATTAGGTTATCAAGATTCTTAATTTACCTTTTTCCCATTACTTCAGTTAGGACCCTAAATGGGCCACAACAAGCCTCTATATTCTATATGCCTAATTCTAAAGGGAATATATCTTAGGTGACCCCATACACTCCACAGGAGAGCTAATCATAAAATCACTGAATAAACCATTATACTATATGGATATAAAAGGAAAGCCAAGCCTAGGGATATTACTCAACAACGTGCCAAACAACAAACACCCATTGCCTATCACTGCCGGTCTCTTGATGCAGTAGCCAAAACTTGTCCTCTTTGTCTCAAAGTAATTGAAGACTCAGCTAAGTTGGTTGAAGCATCTTCAGATATTGCACTGGAATCACCATGAAATCTTATTCTACCACATACAATATAAATTATTTTCCTATCTAAAAACACCCAGCATTTTCCTACCAGTTGGTTGAATAACTAGAAAATAGTATTACAGATATATCAAAGCTAGGACAGCTGCCTGGAGAAGCCAAATGATCTCCAATAAATATTTGCTAAAACACGCCAGAGACCACACTTCACAGTAGGGATGTATTGTCTGCAAAATAAACAAACTCTGGTGGGGAATCTTTTTCAGGATGGCAGAAAATGGAGTCAGGTCATGCCTTTCTTGGAACCAACAAATCCTATAAATACTATAAATGTGGTATATGAACTGCAATACTGCCCTAAGGAAACATTTGAGTACCTCCAAAAGGATTGTACACAGTTGCATTCCATCCATGGGTCATGATATCAAGTAGATAAAGTATTTTATATTGTGGGTGAATTGAAGTACTGTCCTGTCAGAAAACCATGGCCCTCAGAGTAGTTAAATATCCACTTGATATTGTGTTTACCACCTGTGCCAGTTCAGTATGTATATAAGGGAACAAATTCCTCAGGGACACCTACGTAAGGTTTTGCCCTCACCCAAAATTGTCATTTTTCTTATCAACACTCCATCCTTTGGAAAAGTTAAAAAAAAACAAGTGGAATATTAAAACTGAAATGAATTACTGTAGCAGACACTCCTAAACTCTTATGGCCTAATGCATTGTTAACCTTAGCTCCCATGGCCCGGCATACTTTCCCTAATAAGTCATATGTTGTCACACTGTGAATTCGTCTTGATAGGCCCATGTAGCTCAGAATGTTCCAAACCATACATATTTTAATGTTTCAAAAACTTAATGAGAAAAATAAACCCATGAATCCCAGTCCTTTCATCAACAGTCATAGGTTGCTTTTCTTTAATCAGTCTTTGGGTGACCTATGCCATTTGACTGAGTGCTCTGAAAAAAAATTCTAGAGACAGATTTCCAGTGGGACTTGTGCAATGACTTATTAGGTATTATTTGCCACAGGTTCAGCAGATAAAGTACAAGAGATTGAACCTCGTTTACATGTTTACCAACTAGAATGACATATTGCATCCTTAAATTACAAGAATTGAAGTTACTTACATTAAAAATCTTAAACTGAGGTTCTCCAGCGATCTTCAGAAGCCAACAGTTCACAGAACATGAGTACCGACATATCACTGAAACAAACATATCATTTCATGTAGTAGACATCTCTATTAGATAACCATTAGAAGAGAATTCTCCTAGATGATTAGAACTCCTCATTGTCATACTCTTCTTTCCATTCTTTTATTTTTCATACTTTCAGAGGTATATTCCCACTGTAATACTGGAGTTTTATATTTCTGATTTACCTGACTTTATACTCTTACAAATAAAAGAACTTCTTTACGTACAGCCTTCATTTGAGATACAGTGGTACCTCAGTTTTCAAACGCAATCTGTTCCAGAAAACAGTTCGAGTTCTGAAACATTCGAAAACAGCCGACAGCTAGGCCTCAGGATCTTGCACTCAGCAGAAGCTGTGTGACATGTTCAACTTCCGAAGCATGTTCGAAAACTGAAGCATTTACTTCCAGGTTTACGGCGTTCGTAAACCGAAATGTTCATGAACGGAGACGTTCTAAAACCAAGGTACAACTGTAATTCCAACGCTAGTGCTATAGTTGAACTCTACAAAGATATTGCTAGTGCAACAAAGTAAAGAATTGTTGGATATGTCATTCAATGCCAAGTCCTAGAAAACCCAAATAATATCTATACTCTAATTGGTACTGCAACAGTGAATCTTCATCAACAGGAATTTGAACACTTGAAATGATGAACTGTGCCTATAAAATTTACTTAATGTTCAAAACACCAAGTGTAGAAAAAACTGAGTGGTGGTACAGGATCTAGTAGTTTAGTGAGGGAAATAATATAAGCAACTGGGGTGTTGGTCCTTTCTTCCTCAGATGTCATAAACCTAACTTAATCTGATGGCTTTCCTTATGAGAACAAGCCAGTTAGCTAATAGCCAACAACCATAACTCAGGCAAGAGGTCATCTCACCCTACCAATCCATCTTCAGCAAGAGTATAAACGATCTTGAAAATAACCTATCCTTGACCAGGGGTGGGAGAATTAGAGAATTAATTACTTATGCAACATCTTTCATTCCACTGATTTATCCATAACACTAAAATAAATAACTTTTTAAAAAAGGTGTGATTAGTAATGTTTAATTCAGTCGGAAAATGAATATGAGGCAGGGAATTTTGTAACAAGCTTTGCTGAATTAACCATTAGTCCAACGTTTTTGTGCAGTCTACTAATAATAGTAAGGTGGCTGACAAATATATATATAATCTTCCCATATACCCCAGAAAGAAAGATTTTATCATAATGGCAGAAAAAATTACAAATCTAGGAATAAATTTAATTATATTTTTTTAAAAATGAAGATTTATCTAGAAAGAAAAACATAAATGGAAATAAATAGTATGTTCTTAAAAAATAAATAATCAAATATACACATTAAAGAGATGTGTTGTTGACAAATCAATTTACAAATTTAATTGTATCACAAAGCTTAAATTAAAATTATGAATAAAGGGCAGACAACCCTTTCTTTCTTTAACAACTGATTTCAACTATGTGAAAATTTTGTTGTAGGTACTGCAGCTATGGCAGTGAATAATACACAACTCTGTTCTAAATTCTATGACAGAGTAAATGTGAAAAGATATGCATGGAATTTGGTACAGAAGAATAGATTTGTGAGTTTAATCAGAAGCTCACACTCTCAACTCACTTCCTATCTTAATTTCCTCAAACACATAAATAGTATACACCATCACTGGTTTAGAAAGAAAACCCCAAGTCACATTTTCTTAACAAGAAAGTGGTCAGAGCACATAGAAAGGACTGTCACATTATGTCACAAATAGAGAAGACAATTAATATAAAACTAATTCATTAAAATCCCTCACAGAGCTATTAAAAAGCAGACGTTTGAAGAGAATTCTGGATGAAACGAGACATGCTCAAATCAAGACATAATATTCAATAAGAATAACAATTTCGAGTTTACAAAATAGTCACTGTGAGGTAAAGTACAGCGTAGGGAACAGAGTCAATAATATTGTAATAACAATGTATGGTGCCAGGTGGATACTAGAGTTACACATGGGATCACTTTGTAAATTATATGAATGTCTAACCATTATGCTGTACATCTGAAACTAATATAATACTAAATGAAAACTGTAATTGAAAAATAAAATTAAAAATAATATTAAGTGAAAATAATCATGATCTAAATTACAATAAAAATTTGTGTCATTCAAATATTAGCAGTATTTCTTATTACACTATTATCGATTTCATAATTTTGTGTTTTTCATAATTTCTATATTTGTCTTACAATGTTTTATAATCAGAAAAATAATAAAAGCTGTTTCAAAACACAATGATTAAAAGCCCATCCCTAATAAGGATTCTGATATTGATGCTAAGGGTTTTTTTTATAGGACAGGAGTCTGAATAACAAATGTAAAGTCATGTTTAAAGACTAAATTTCAAAATAAACTTAATTTTCACAGAAAATCCATTAAGTAACAGTCACCCAATAAGATGATTGAAACAATTCGGGGTCATCCTGATCCTAACTTACTTATTATGTGTTTTTAACAATCAACACGTTAGTTTCCACTTGCAGACAAAATACAACAAACACTATCTATGCTTGAAAGTTGTCCCAAAAGAGAGCGGTGGCTCCACTCACAGGTTTGCGTACAGGTTGCAGGTGCCTGAGAAGCAATGTGCACTCGCTGTGCAGAAGTAGACAGCTGTGTCTCCAGGTTGGGTGGCCTCGATGTGCAGGGAGAGCTGTTTGGCCGCCTTATTCAATGAAACAGTGAATCTTCCATCTTCGGTTTTGTCCTTATTTGAATGAATGTATATAATGAGCTGGGGACCTGTTCCAGCTTCTTGCTTATACCAAGGGAAGTAGTTTGAGCTACTGTCTGAATAAGAACAGTTCATATCACAGCTGTTTCCCTCCTGGACACTCAGGGAAAGAGGATTCTGAACCACATTCTCTCCTCCACTGACCCCTACGCAGAAAGAAAAAGTCAGAGGAAGGAAAAGAGTTACCACATCATTATGCTTCAGAATTTTCTTTTTCTACAACTAGAGGACACCCGAATTAAACCTCTCTTGGCTTCTAAAGAATATCCACTAATATAAAATGTTTCCCACAAGCCTCAACTTACAGCCCAGCTGCAGCCACAAGAACATGAATACAGCTCCAACGGGTGTCTTCAGCATTCTTCCCATTTGGGATCAACCGTGGACCTGCAAACTACAGCCAGGGGAGCTACTTCTGGTATCAGGTTATCCTTTCCTTTCTCTAACAAACACAGGGGTTTCTGACACTGTCTACCCAGCCAATAAGAAAGAGGCCCCGCCTCTGCCTTAGCCCATTCATTCAGAACCCACTGAAATGAGCCTCCACATGTTCTGTATCAGCAGAGGTGCACTACCACCTTGTGGTCACATCCATAACCGCTGAACGCACTGGTTAAATGTTCTCTTACACTGTGCTTCTGAGACTCAGACACGTAAGTAAAGGCACCAATAAATCAAATGTATTAGGTCTTAAATCAGAGATTAAGTAAGAATGTAGAGATCAAGGTTTATATCCCTGCGCACTACTGAGTCATTATTAACATGCAGGAAAGAGGCAGACACAGAGCATTGGTATTTATTATTTATCAACGATGGACTGGGTTTACATGTTTGAAATCAGGAAAATGCCACGATTCACTGTTTTAAACAAAGAAAATATAAAACCTTCCTATTCGGGCCTTCCCGGTGACTCAGGTGGTTAGAGCTCCATGCTCCTAACTCCAAAGGCTGCTGGTTCGATTCTCACATGGGCCAGTGGGCTCTCAATCACAAGGTTGCCGGTTCAACTCCTCGAGTCCCGCAAGGGATGGTGGGCTCCCCCCCTGCAACTAAGATTGAACACGGCACCCTGAGCTGAACTGCCATTGAGCTCCCAGATGGCTCAGTTGGTTGGAATGCATCCTCTCAACTACAAGGTTGCTGGTTCGACTCCAGCAAAGGATGGTGGGCTGTGCCCCCTGCAACTAGAAACGGCAACTGGACCTGGATCTGAGCTGCACCTTCCACAACTAAGACTGAAAGGACAACAACTTGAAGCTGAATGGCACCCTCTACAACTAAGATTGAAAGGACAATAACTTGACTTGGAAAAAAGTCCTGGAAGTACACACTGTTCCCCCAATAAAGTCCTGTTCCCCTTCCCCAATAAAATCTTTAAAAAAAAAAAAAAGCCTTCCTATTCAGCTAAATCTACCATCCTCATTTGTCTCTTATGGAGACTACTCTAAAAGCAATATGTAAGTCAAAGATCAGAATAAGAGAAAGAAGATCTTTCAATATTTCTTGTGCATGTTATCTCAGACTCTGCGCCCTAAGTTGGCCTTGCCTGTGACTTTGCTTCTCTCAGAGAACAGACAGTACCAACAGTCAAAATGAGGAATCTTCTCACAGTTAAGATGACTGTGATAAAAAGTAAAAGAGCAAACCTTACTGTTAATGGAGCAGGGGGATATGTTCCACAAGTTATTAACACTTCAGCCATAGGAAACAAGCTTGACGACATCTATTCCAAAGCTCTGTGTCACACATCCTTCAAAGTACTGAAAGAGTACAGCTTCTGAGAAAAAAATAAGGCTGCAGATTCAGAAAATGTAACCACATATCAGTTAATTCTTGAGGTGGTTTCATTTTCTCATATGAACATGGAGGGTATGTCCTAAAACTACTGACTCAGATCCTCAGTGGAATCTCTTCTAACATATAAGCCACCTCTCCTGGCATGTGTTCCTATTTCCCTGACCATTGCTGGCTCATATTTCATACTCAATCACTTTTCTCCCAAACTGCACTACAGTGTACTTTTCCCCCGACATTGGTAAAGTCCTCCATTCCTGAGTGTATTCAGAATTAAGTTTCCTGCCCAAAATCCCTTTTCATCCACTTAAAGTTCTTGGAATTTTCTGATTACTTTTGTAGAATAAATTCAGGGAACCTTAATATTGCCTATGTCTGCCAAGGTCATCTTACTAATAGGAATGGACACTGAAAACTGACCATGTAGAAGTAGTCCCTGGGAAACCAAGACTACCCCATTTCCAGAAGTGGGAGCTCCTTCCCTGTGATTTGAACTCAGTGGTCCTCTGGAATTACTAAGAAGAATTCTACTCTCTCTTCCACATCTCACTCCCTTGACAATTTAAAGACAGTGATGGTGAAGACTATCAACTTACTCTATAAATATATGTGTATGTGTTAAATGTGTGTTTTCATGTAGGTGAAACATCCTGATTTTGAGGATCTTTCATTCTCTCACCCATTCCCCATAAGATTTTTCAAACCCTTTTCTGGACAGTTTTCCCTTTTTTGGGAGACAGAGAATTGAATGTCATGGTGTGAATGCGACCATTCAAATGAAAGCCACTGCTTCATGTATTAACTATAGCATAGATATATCCATACCTTGGACAAAATTCACAGCTCCATGATGATTTCACAGAATATTGCTTTACTTGCTGTCAAAGTTTTGGCCTAGAAAATCTTCATGTAGCATCTCCATGGACCGCCAGCTGCATGAGTCTTCCAATTCCAATTATCATTTTTGCTGACAATGTGTGAGTTATGCTCAATATACTCATATCCTGCCTTCAAAGAGTGTCTATTTGGGATAATGAATATATTTGCTATTTCCAGGCAAGTCTTTAGAAATACATGTGGGTGTTGAGGATGTCCCCATCATCTTTGGCTTACTCCTACAGAAGCCAGTGAATGATACACTGGTTTCCTGGTAGAAGTGGCTCAGAATAAGTCCCCTTTCCTGCCCAAGATGTCAAACATTTACACTAATTGGAATTCTCATCACGTGTACAAAATGACTGACCATGGTTTTCCCAGACACATACAACAAATATCTAAGTACCTCGAATTTCACTAGATAGTTTCTCTTTGTTCAGCAATATGACCTTGCAAGAAGGAAGCAGGATAAAGTATGCTAAAGAGGAAATGAGGAAATCCAGTTTCTTTCTACTCTCAGCTTATATATTACCTTATTCTTTCATAGTGGCATCTTGTATTTAGTTTCTGTCTTTGTATTGTAAAGATGAACTCGAAGATTTATAAGGGCTCTTGGACCTCAAAATTTGTTTTTATACTATTTAGCAAAGAAATATTTATTGAGGACTGGTTGTGTGCAATGTAGAGTTGTGTGAGAGTGGGGAGAAATTATCCTGCATCATAGAACCCCAAGACCGTGTTTACATCCTAAGCAATCCTGGGTTCTCTTCACTGGCACAGAAGGATCCTCAGGATGAGTTCCTATCTAAGTTTTCATTTCTCCTATAAGATTGCTGATGGATCAGGGAGAACCTAAGTCCATAGTAACATGAATAAAATGGCATGTTATCACTGAGTATAAAGGTCATTACACACATGTGGTTAGGGTGGCTCCACGGCTGAGCCATGGGTAAGCAGGATGTCTTTCTGGAGACATTTCTGATATGTATATCTACAATTTATCATTCCGATCTTGTAAGAAAAAAGAAAAAAACTCTCCTCAACTGGTAGAACCTAGAGGTGCTGGGTGAGCTTTCTCATCTGCAAAGCAAGAAGCACTTTCTAAAACAACCTAATTGCATTCTGCCTTCTGGCCTTTCTCCTTGCAAGGTTAGTTTGGGATTCAAAATTTATTCCCAGCCAGGACTGGCTATATTACATTTCAGATATAGTGCAAAATGAAAATTTGGAATCTCTGATTCAACAAAGCAGGGTAAAGTGTTATTAGGTAATATTTCTACTGCCATCACTTTTCGAAACTATTGTAACTCTTTATACCAATCAGTTTCATGGAAGTCTGATATTAATTTTTTAAGACTTTGTTTCTTTCTGTCACTTTAGGGTCACAGAAAAATGAAGAAAAAGGTACAGACTGTTCCAGTATTCCTCCTGACACCACAAGTAATTAGTCATTGTGATGCTGTAACTTGTCAGAACTTACCACCATCCCACTTACCTCTAATAGTGGGAGCCTTGTTGCCATCTAAACAGGAATAACTTAATTCCAGCATCTCATTCTATTTGTTTGCTTGCTAGGACCACTTCTGTATCAGTACTCTTAGACTGGGTTTCTCCAGAAGCCAACCTTAAAAAAGGGGTTTGAGTATAAGCAGTTTATTTGGGAAATACAAGAAATACAGATAGGGTAGAGGGGATGTGATACAGGGAATATCAAGTACATGGATGTGAGGAAATAGGAGTTCTTTAATGCTGATTATGAGGGTGAAAACTGGTAAGAAAATTTTGGAGTAATTAGGCAATAGCAAGTAAGTTTTTTAAAGTGCGAATCATATAATCCAGCAATCCTCCTTTTAGATGTATACCACACAACGTTCTGTACCTATATATAAGGAAACATAATTATATTCCTTGTAGAATTTTTATAATAAAAACCTCAAAACACCCCCTGAGTAAAGGATTAACAAAACCCTTTCTCTTATATGAAAAAAATTAGGTTAACTTTCTACCTCTGTTTGGAAATTTGATAAAAGTGGAATGTCAGCTGTGTTGCTAGGTAACATTGCTATAGTCATATGATCTCTCGTTGGTAAATTGCATCTAGACTGTAAATGAACTGTGAGTAGTTGGTAGGAAGCCATAGCTTTGGGACAGTGATTTTGTAACTGTTGCAGGAGATATTGGTTCTTTTTGGGACATGGAGCTTCTAAATCTGAGTGGCCTATTTGGTTCTGTTCCCTCACACCTGAGACTTTGATAAGGGAAAAGGGCAGGGGGAGTTGCAAAAAGGATAGTCCCTGAACTTCTATGTTGACAGCTGAGGTGACTCTCCTTAAAACCACTCCAGGTGTGACAGAAGCCAAAACTTATGTGGCCTACTGAGTTTTGTACATGATTGTCTAGTTGAGCTAAGACCATCATTGATGCTGTTGTACGATACAAATGTCCATCATAAAGGGACATATAATGTATTCCTAAGATAGGATACTACACAGCAGTTAAAGTAATGAAATATATCTATATCTATAAATTTTTCTACATCTCAAAAACATTTTTTAATGAAAAAAGCAGGTTTTGCAATTACATACACAGTGGGATAACATTCATGTAAATTTTAAAAATACACCACCACACATTGTTTAGAGATAAATGTATATGTATCGGCAATATAAAAACATAGACTTGAGAAACAAAGTTGGTAAGTTCCTCTTCAGAAAGAGAAAGAGAAACTAAGGAGAAAAATAAAGAGATAGACATTTTACTTGTAATATTTTATTTATTTTTTAAAATTGAAACTTTAAATTTGTGTATAACTATATTAATATTGAAAGATATATATAATATTATTTAAATATGTTACAATTTTTTTATATAGCAAATGTAATTATGTTAAAATAATTGGGGATTTCTTCTTTCTCCTTAATATACTGCCTAAAGTTTTTCATGTTCATAAAATAATTATGTAAATAAACAAACTGTGATATCTCAGGCAGGTTGCTGGTGTCAGGATGGAAAATGTTTTCCCAGGTGCTTGAGGTTCTTGGTGCCAGGAGTTATATTTCCTCAGTACTCAGCTTCAATTTGGAATTGAAAGAAACTGGCATTTCTTTTTCTTATACATACTGAGAAAATACCTACTTGTTGTCATTTTGGATCATGGATTTGAGCTGGTAACTGTCATGGCTACTCAAGAGTTGTGAAAGCATTCACAGGGCACAAAGGAATAAAAGTTAGAAAGTTTATTCAAGAAGAAAAGCGCCCGCAGAGAAGCTGCCAGGAGTAGAGTCTAGAGCAGACAACTATGCTAATCTTCCACTAAGCTTTTTTTATATAGGAAAATGTAGGTGATTTTCTTATAGCAGAGGATGTGACATACAAATTCAGGACATTTGATGTATACTCTGAGGCTATTTGATTGACATGAGCAGTTTATATAACTGGTTTCTTTCTGTACATGCATACAGAAAACCCATGGTGGGAGCCAAGCCATAATGTTCATTTTATTCTAATTGTATAATAATGATGCCAGAATTCAGGCTAAGAACAGACTCCAGCAGTCTGCACAGGCGCTAAAAACTGGAACATTCTGGTCAGGGTCTTATCTCCTTTTTCTAGGGATGTTTGGACAGAAAAATTTATATCTAGGGGCTGAGCCTGGGCAGTCCCTGAAGAATGGACCCAGCCTGAGTATTGATCAAATCATTTTCTGTTAATCCCCCTCCGGCTGATGTTTTGTTAACTCTTTTTCTGTCTCATCAATAACCATAAGTTTCATAAAGACCACCAACCACTCAAAACAATACATATCAATTCAGCATAAATTTCCTATGCTGAACTGGGGGGCCTATAAAATAGAGAAGTAATTTACTTTACAGAGAAACTGATTATACAGCAAGTCTATCAGAATTTGGAGTCCATTATAGCTTTTATGTAAAAGCAATGGTGCCATTCTTTAAGCAGAGATAATCAGATCAACCTCCCTACGCTGAGCTTTGGATGGCCTTGCTGGCAATAAGCATCAACTGAGAGGAGGACATGGTAAGATGTTAAGAGAATTGCATTCACCGATAAAATTAAAAATAAGATCAGAGGTACAAAATAACAGACTAGAACACAAACAAGCCCTATAAAAATTAAGTAAGATTATCTTTGTCTAACTCAAGAAAAATTATGAAGATTAAGTAGCTTTAGATCAACAATAACAATAATATAAAATTCAGATAAAAAAGTAAAATATCATTGGCATCAGCTTAGAATTTGACTGGAATATTACACCCAACTTTGGGTTCCACATCATCAAGAGACAATTGATAGACTTGAATGTTGTGGCTGCTCACTGTGGGTCATTAAGGAATTCTCGAGGCAGGTAGAAATAGAGAAAAGAGATTTATTAACTCTTTCACTGCATTAATTGATTTCAAGGTTTTTTTTCAAAGTGTATCAGATATCCACAAAAAAAACAAAAAGTTGACATTTTGACTATTTTATGCAGTTAATAATAACAATTTGAGCTGCTTTGTTTATAAATGATGTTATTTTATGTATAAAAATTTCCTATTGTTATTCATTCTTGAAAAACACAAAAATATAGAAAAATATACATCTGCTTCCCTAAACTTCCTTTTTGGAAGTTTCCATCTGCAGTCAATGGATGGAAATATTCATTTGGATATATCCTACCATCGCAGCAAAATGGTTAAAGAGATGGGTCAGCAGGGCAGAGTCTCCTGGAAACTACTGCAAACTACTGTGTTGAGTCTTTGTTTGGTCTCAAGTTTTATATTTTCTAACCAGGACGTAAATTGCTTCGGCCTGTAATAGAATTCTATTAAGTTTAACTTTGTCCATTGGTGAAGGGGGAAAACAGTTAAACTGATTATAACAACCTTTACATATGTTATGTAGATTGAAGTTGGAGCCAGGAGTGTATCCCACACAGAGGCAAAACCTCTCCCAAGTCACAGGGCCTGCGTGGCCAAAGTAAACAGAACCATTGAAAATGCACAGTAAATGTATAGGAAACAGAAGGAGACCCCTAGAGCTAAAACAGTAACCATCACACCAGGAGATCAATTTCAGGGAAAATGAGTGTGGTGAAAGAAAAATAATTTTTCCTCTATCCTTTCAGGTTCTTGGCTGAGACCCCTGTAATAAAAGATGGATTAACAGAAGAAAAACAAAAGTTTAATAACATGTATACATCCTGTATATATGGGGAGACCCAAGAAAACCAAGTAACACAAGAAATGGCCCAAGTTATCACCTTAAATACCATCATCAGCTCAAGACAAAGAGGGGGGAAAATGATGTTGTGCGGAGGGAAGCCAGTTGTGGGAGGTTTTCAGGCAAAGCACAGTAAAAAAGGGTATGGCTGTTATGCAGATTTAAGTCATGGCCTTCTCCATTCATGAGTTTCTAGAGATTTAGAATGATCCTTCTCTTCCTGGTACACTTATAAATGAAGATTTCCCTTATAAATTCAATGTCTCTTACAAAAGGTTAGCTTCTACTCAGTTTTCAGAGTTTCTATTGTGTCTGCTGTTTCATAAAAATAATCAGCTCAAACTAATCCTTATGCCAAAGAGGCATATTTGGGGGTGGCATATTCTGCTCTTCTTTAATAGAAATGACACTGCGGTGTTAAAAAAAAGAAGTCCTCAATTCGGAACCTATGTCTAGCACGAGAAGGTGCAAGTTCCGTCTTTTAAAAAGAATTATATGTAGACACAGTCAACTGATATCACACACACAGTATATATAGGCTCTAAATCTGTCTTTGTGATGTTCAAGACTTATGGCCTGTTGCTCAATACAGCATACTCAGCTGTTCAAGATGAGTAATAAAAAACAGGTCGATTTTTTATCCTCCTCATCGTCATCATTTGGTGTTCAATTTGATATGGGCCAACCGAGTAGCCCCTTCACTGAAAAACTGTTAAATTTTCTTTCCTGTAGGGATTTTAAGTTTCCTTTCCCTCAGTTTCTTAGCTCCCTAGTTCCTGATTTTAATCACCTTTCAAATCAGCTTTTTAATCTTACACAGAAGATTGTTTCTAGCCTGATCCTAGGAAGTCCCCTGCCCCCTGCTCCAGGCCATTCCAGGCCCAGCTCCTGGGTGAACACCGCCACCTGAATGACTAGATTAATCAGGTTAGAGGAAAAGACCACCTGCTCCATGAAACTAAACAATATCTATCACACAGCCATCTTGCGTTGATGGCTTTGGGTCCTGCTTCTTGGGCCAACACTTTTAACTCTGTTTAACCAAAATCTATTTTTTCTCATTCAGGGGCTTTGGGGATACAGATGATACCCCAGCAAGATTACCAGTCCCAACCAAAGAAGCCAACACGGTCTTCCAGGCAGATATCGAGACTCCTTCCTCTCATCTAAGATTAGATAGGAGAAGAGTTATGTGAATCCCCCAATAGGTAGGGACAGCTCTGTGTCTCTGCCCAGCAGGAAGCAGATACAGAAGAAAAGACCCCCTGTTCCTCAACTTCCCATAGAGATTTTATGGGGATCACGCCTCTCAAGGGGAAAACAAGGCAAGCAGTTAGAGATAGGCATCGGGTCTCTGCATTCCTGCATGTCCAACACAACCCACAGAATGCAGTCTCCCAAAGATCTCCCCTCTCCACTCAAAACTTCCTCTCCTCACTGTAACAATCTATCCCTATGAGGAAACAAATGAGTACAAAATACCCAGCTAGATTAGATCAGTCACTCAGCTGTGCAGTAAAGGCCACAACGACCTTCATTTCACCTGGGCCCCATTATACCATCATTATAATATTATACATATGCCCAGAAGTTCATTAATATCATTATAACAGACTGAATTCTGGGAAGGAACATGCGCAGTTTAAAAAGATGAGGTAATAGCCTCTTGTCAATTACAGGTGTCAATCAAGTGGTCCCACCCTTGGAAAGGAACAGCCCATTCTAGAGAAGAAAAGGGCTAAAACCTCCAAGTCCCCACCAGTCAGCGCCTCCTGAGCCTTGCCTTTGGTTGGGGCCCATTGCAAACCCTTTGGAGTATAATTTTTCTCCTAATAATGGCCTTGAGCCACTGCTTTCTGCTCGCCCACTTCTACCTCTTTGAAGTGTACTTTTTTTTGTAACAAACTGCTTTTTCACAACTTTACCTCAGTATCTTATTCAGTTCTTTTCTGTCCACAAGAGGAACATGTTTAATCCTGTATATTTCTCATGTTGTTCTGGCCTAGTCACAAAAACTGAGCAGAATTAACTGTCTTAAATAATAATAATAGTAAAGCAAATCCTCTGTCCTTGCTCTCAGGCAGTCTTCAGAGTGTTTTTGTTTTGTTTTTGAAAAATTATGTTGTTTGAATTTCAGAGCTGACAGAAGCTTAAGAACCACACGTTTAAGCCCATCATTTTCAGATGAGCAAATGAGACTTGCAAATCTCTGTAGTTGCTCCAAGTCACCTAGTCAGTAACAGCAGAACTCCGACTTTAAGATGGATCCCTGCTCCCTGTCAATCCAGTGCTGTCTGACACCTTTACTCCTTTCAAATAGTCCCCACTTTATTTTGCCAAGAGCTGTGGTAAGCCTTTGGGGGACAGCACAGCCAGCAGGTCTATTGACTGTGAATGGTTAACAGGGTTTGGGAGCAGGAAGTGGGTGGCAGGGCCCTGCCGTGTGTCTGCAGCACAGAGGTAGGTAGCTGAGTCTGCAGGCTGGGAGGCCATGATACGAAATGAGCTCTGTTTAATAGTGGTATCAAAGGTGGCCCTCAGTCTTCCGGTCTGTTTCTGGCGCTCATTTTCACGTATTAGTAGCAAAAAGACGAGGCCCCTTCCCAGATCTTGTCGGTACCACTGTAAGAATGCTGGAGAATAATTTGTAAAATTACATGTCAGAACGGCCTCTTCACCCTCCTGGATGCTCAGGTGCTGAGGATTCTGTTCCATCCTTTGGCTGCTCACCCCTAAGCAGAAACACAATGACAGAAACAGGAGTTTTAGTCACTACACGGACACTCTTAACACTCATATTTTCTTCCCACAACCCCAGATATAACCAAAGTTGCAGCAGAATGGATCCTGGCCCTTCCTCCTCTATCCAGTGGGCTATGTCCCTGGATCTCTTTGTCCTCATCATCTCCAACTCACAATCCACTGGAAGCCACAAAATCACCAAAACAACTCGCAGGGAAGGCTCCATTTTTTTTCCCAAATGAGATCTGAAATACTCGAATGGACTAAGTCCCTCAATCAAAAAATCATTCTCTTTCATTTGGTAGGTGTTACTAGGGTGATTCCTCTATGGGAGGAAATATCTGCTCCCTACCCAGCCAACCAGTGACAAGACGGCTCAGCCTTTTACACACACACACACACACACACACACACACACACACACACACACTGGCCTAATCCAACTTTAAAGTGAACTTTGTATTGACTCTGAGAAAATATCGGAAGGAATAGGAAACACTGCCATCTTGTGTTCAGAAGGTTTTTATAGTGCACTAATGGCATGCCATGTAGAACAGTGCTTCTCAGGCTTAAGGTGCTCCAAATCACCTAGGGATTTTGGTAAAATGCAGATTCTGTTTCACTGGGGCTGGATAGTCAATATTTCTAACCATCTGACTGGTGATGTTGGTTCTCAGATCACACTTTAAGTAGCAATAGTGTAGGAATGTTTGTTGAGTCTCAGTTATACATAAAGTTTGATACAGGACAAGTGATCAAGTATTCCAAGGTCCCCATTCCAATGCCCAGTCAAACTATTATGTTGTTCCCACAACAGTTGCCTGAGGATATCATGAGCTCTAGATAATGTAAAGCAGAGGAGCACTATTGGCTGAATCCGAGGAAACTTTCCCAGATCCAAGCAGTGCACCTCCTCTCTTCACCTCTATTAGCCTCCCCACAAATAGGAAAATTATATTTCAAAAGGTCTTTCTGCCTGATCTTGTTGGGCTAGCATAAGTAAATACTGTTTAAATACAGCAAGGACTCAAATCAGTGAAGTTTCCCACTTCATGAAGAATGCTTTCTAATATTCCCTGTACATTGTTTTTAAAACAAAACAGTTCTCTGATTGCATGTATCAGAATTTCTTTCTTTTCAACTTTGCTAATGCCAAGATAAATATATTGTAGTCATTTCCTCAATAACTTTTAGGCCATTCTGTGACCTAAATGATAGATGAATGGATAAATAGAAAAATGGGCAGGCAGATGAATGCATGAAAGAAAGAAAGAAAGGGCTAGAGTATAATGAGAAATAAAGCTGGAAGGAGATTTGGGGTTTATAAAACATATTTTGAATGTCTGAATTTTTTTGTAGGTTACTTATTAGCAAAGAACTACTGAGGCTTTTGAGCAGATAATATTATGAAAATGGAATTCTACACATTTAATTTGTCTACAAGACTAATTTGCAGGGGTAGTTTGGTAGGCATTGTAGAGTAATGTTTAAGAGATCGTGTTCCAATCTCAAGCTGCTCTAACTTTGAAACCCAGCTCTTCCATTTAATATCTCTTAAGGAGCTTCGGCAAGCTACTTAATTATCTATTTCCTTGTCTGTAAAATAATAATACCCTCAGGATGTTATTAAGAGGAATAGATGGACTAATTATATAAAATGCTTTGTAGGTAAATCACACACAGTAAGGACTCAATAAATATGAACAATTAGTATAGGAAAGGGAATACAATAGAGACACTGCACAACCAGTCAGGAGGTCATTGCAGCCTTCTCATTGTGAATAATAGGTGACTGAACCAGGATCACTGAACTTCAGAGCTAAAAGGAATTTACAGAAAATGATAGATTAGAGAGACTTTAAATCAAACAAGGTTCATATTTTGGAAAATATAGAAAAGAGAATCAAAAGAGAAAAATCACTACTTATCCTATTAAGCAAAGTTATACATTATTGTAGAGGCAGAAACATTTCCCTATTGGGTTCTTTCACTGGCCTGATAATTAAACTGACATAAAACAGATTAACAAGAAAAAACAAATTTCATACACACAGGAGCTTCATTAAAATATGAGATTCCCTGCTAATCGGGTAATTGAGGCTTATATACCATTCTGAGCTAAGGAGAAGGGGGTAGGGATCTGGGGCTTCAAAAAAGGAGTAAAATAATTCAAAGGAAGAAGAGAAGTAAAAATGTTTGGTAAACAAATGATTGCCCATGCCAGGCAGATAAGTCTGTCTGATAAAGTTGCCTCTGGCAATAGCTCTCTTCCTGGTACAGAACCCCCTATCTAAATTCTTTTAGGCAGTTAATAAGGAGGCAAAAAGCTCTTCCTGATTCTGCTGGGCCCTGATTGTCTTCAGCTTGAAATAATCCACATGACAAAGTAGAACATTCTGGGGTGGCATATTCTGCTCCCCTCCATTACCAATATCTTGGTGTATTACTTTCCATCCTTTATACTGTTCGTATTTTTACTAAGTCGCAATCACACCAATTAATGTCTTGATTCTTTTCAATTATTACTTTAAAATAATCATTATAGATTCTCTTTATAAATATTATTAATTTGCTATACAATGTTCCATTTGGATTATTAAATCTCCCTTTAAGATTAGACATTTTGGTTTTCATGTAAATAACTTACCGAATATCTTTGTAAATAATTGTTTTTTTATGTATTGAGAGCTTTCCTGAAGACCAATTCCCTAGAGAAAATGACA
This sequence comes from Rhinolophus hipposideros, assembly GCF_964194185.1. Lineage (NCBI taxonomy): Eukaryota > Metazoa > Chordata > Mammalia > Chiroptera > Rhinolophidae > Rhinolophus > Rhinolophus hipposideros. The sequence continues at coordinate 29,819,690 of NC_138051.1, forward strand.
AGAAAGAAAATTAATGTTTTCAGATTACTAAATCATGTTTTTAAATTACTTTTCAAAATAGCTTACAAATTTACTCTCCCACTAGAGCATCTCTCACTACATCTTGTCCAAGTTTTCTTTTTTTAAATTGTTATAAAATTATCCCTATAATTCCTACCTGGTTTTTTAAAGTTGTTCACATTTTTATGACTACCAGTAGGTTTAAACATTTTCCATGTGTTTGTGAACCATGTTGTTTTTTTTCTTGTGTAAATGGCCTACTCATATCTTCTGTATATTTACCAATTTGAATATTAATGTTTTTATTTTATGCATATAAAAATCAGAAAAAATCTTAATCTGTTGTCAAAATAACAGTAAATTAACAGTAAACTGCAGTTTGAATGTAATTTGGGTCATTTTTGCCATAAAATAAATTAGCTTGTAATATTTATGTAATAAAATCTATTTTCCCCTTGATTTCTTCCATTATTTTTATTTATTAATTTATTTTATTAATTTATTTATTTTGGAATATTGGGGAACAATGTGTTTCTCCAGGGCCCATCAGTTCCAAGTCGTTATCCTTCAATTTGGTTATGGAGGGTGCAGCTCAGCTCCAAGTCTAGTTGCTGTTTTCAGTCTTATTTGCGGCTGCGCAGCCCACCATCCCATGTGGGAATTGAACCAACAACCTTGTTGTTAAGAGCTCACCTCTAACCAAGTGAGCCATCTGGCTGCCCCTCCAGAAGCTCAGCAGCAGCTCATTGTCTTCAATCTAGTTGTAGAGGGCTCAGCTCACTGGACCATGTGGGAATCAAACCGGCAGCCCTGATGTTCAGAGCTCGGGCTCTAACCAACTGAGCCATCCAGCTGTCCTTCTTCCATTATTTTTAAGTTTAAAAAGTTCTTCCCCATTCAGTTACTTGATTAATGTACATTTTATACTTTTTACTAAACTTTGTGATTTAATTACTTTAATTTTGCTGGGATTTACTTCATCATGTAAGGTACTTCATTTATTTAATCAGCCAATATTTATTGCTTGTCTAGTGATTCTGAAACACTTTTTTATTTTTTTACAAATATTCAACTTTGTGCTTCTCAAATTAGAGTACTCGTGCCCTCAAGACAAAATTTTTTATGTTTATGAAATAAACATAATGCATCATCTGACAGTACTATTATTACTGAAAAATTAGAGAATGGGTCAATTGGTAAATTATTTAAAAGATTAGGTTGCACCAGAATTAATATGGAAATATTATACAGTAAAATAAAAAGGATTTCTCAAATTTTTAAAGTAAACATGAGACTGTTTATCCTTACAGCAAACTACTGTGGACTACTGTGCCCTCATCATCCAGATTTCAGGAAGGAAACAGTCATGTTCATTCCCCCTGCTCTGTAGGGAGACTTCAGGAGAAAGCGTGGGAATCTCTGACCTAAACAATTGATGCAACACAATTTGAGAAATAATCCTGTTCTCCCCCATTAATTTAGAACTCTTTTGTTTTATTCAAATTCTTTCTTATTCTAGTCCTTTCCTTGCTTTTTCACTGTTTTTGTACTACTATTATTATTACGATTATTGTCCACCACATTTTAAAAACTATTTAAAGGGTAACATCTGTTGGGAGGTGGGGAAAAAATTCCCCCACTCTACCTTTCTTTAGTTTTTATGGCTGGACTACTTATAAAATAATAATATTGACAAAAGACTAGATTAACAGGACAAAGAAAAACAATTTAACATGTGTGCACGGGAGAATCACAATATGATGCTCAGATCCCAAAACAGGGCTGAAAAAAGTGATCAAACTAGGCACCTTCTATACTTTTTAGACACAGAAACAAGAAAAATATGAGAAATTGACAGGACAAAGAAAGTTAATGCTCGTTAGAAAGGAATTTAAGCAGGTTTGGGTATTCATTAGTGAGGATTCTAAACAAAGTTTGGGCTTGGGTAGTACATTAGTAAAGGCGTTATAAGGTTTGTTTATACATGCTCTCAACTCTGGATTTTATAACTCTTGTGATAAGTTTGTCTCTCACAGTCCTGATAAAGCCACAGGCCTACTAGTAAGATTCCCAGAAACTTTGCCATTATTCCTGTCTTCCTTTGGCCCCCTACAAAGGACCCAATTTCAGGATCAGGGAGGGCACCAACCATGGAGATTTATTTCCTGCTTTTAGCAGAGAGTCAGAGAGCTCTTTCTGCTCTTGCTGTTTTTCAGGTGATTTTAGTTCAAAATAATCAATACGACATTGTGGGATATCTTGGGGCAGCCGGCCCTGGACCCTGACACATCTGAGTTCAGAAAAACATTGCCTTTCACCACAAATATAAAGGATTCAAGGAGGGAAGAATAGGAGCTAATGCTCTATAATTATTTGTGTTTCCACAATATTACTTCCCCATCAAAAACTAAGATGAGCTAGATGGTAACACTCTTCCATCCCATGGGGTAAGCCTATTATTCTCAATAGAAAATATTATCAAATATTGCTTTCCCTGTTGCCAAAATCAGAGATAACTGCCTCCCACCCCCCAAAAAATAAGAATACTCTCACAGTCCTGATAAAGCCACAGGCCTACTAGTAAGATTCCCAGAAACTTTGCCATTATTCCTGTCTTCCTTTGGCCCCCTACAAAGGACCCAACTTTGAAAAGCAACAATCACCTAAAATCTCTATGTTTTTGCTTCAGACATCGCAAAAAAAAAAAAAAAAAAAGGTCTATCATACCAATCAGAAACAAAAAACTTCTTCCCCACTCCACCCCCTCCTCTATCGTTATCTCCATTCTTCTTGCCATGCCATCCACAAAAAGGGGAGTGGGACAAAAGAGGAGAAAGAGGAGCAACACCGAGAGTAAGAGATCAAAACTCAGAAGAGACTTGGAAACCATTCTCACAGATGCTCAAATGGCCAAACACCATTGTTCAGAATTTGTGTGACAATGATAATCTGACACAAGCTAAATTTCTCAAAAGCTGAGAAGCAAGTTGTCCACTTTGTGTGCAGTGTACATGTAAGGGAGTTTAGTATGTGTGTGAATAGTGTGTGTGTGTGTGTGTGTGTGTGTGTGTGTGTACACATGAACTGAGAAGCACCAGTGAGCTAAGCAACAATAACTTAGCTATCATAGATTGTCTCATGTTGTATAATTGAGCAGCTCAGGGACAATGGTAGAATGAAGACATTGCATTTTTTGTACTTTTTGAATTTCAGAACATGAAAATGGAATACCTATTTTAAAAATAAACAAGATCAAAAAAATTTAAGTAGTAAAATAATCTATGGATATGCTAACACTTTCTGAAAATAAGAAAATAAAATAAAAGTTTTAGAAAGCATTATTTTGGGGCTTCCTCCTGGGCTTGACTCCCGTGCCACAGGGGGATATTGTACACGTGCAGTCCTGTCTTCCTCACTGTGTGGCACTCACGATACAGTAGTACACAGCAGTGTCTCTCAGGGAAGCGTAGGGCATGCTCAGCGTGCTAGACTTCCTATCGGCAGGGATAAACAGAGATGCCACTTCATTTGTTGTGTTTGTCTTATATCCTTGAATAATAAAGTGTGGTCCCTGGTTGGGAAACTGTCGGTACCAGAAGATATACTCATTTGCAGCAATGTTGGTGTGGTTACAGGCTAGGTTCACTTCTTGTCCTTCGTATGAGTCAATGAAGCTGGGTTGGTTGGTCTCAGCAAGGCTCAAAGTACCTGTGGGAGTAAAAATACAACACTAGCTTCTATCCTGAAAACGAGGTGAATTGAAGGTCCAACTCAGCACCGCTAGGTTCTCTCTTACAATGAAGTCCAGCCCCACCCCTATTTTCCCACCATATACAGACACATACAATTTACTTCTCACTGTGTCCCAGGGTAAACTTTTTAAATATCTATTCTGAGGACTCCCAGGACAATATATACAGAGGTGGTAGGTCTAATTTCTCTGTCCCATGGATGGGCCTGGGCTCAATAACTCAGATTATTTTTATTGCCCTCAGACACCCCTCACATAAATGCTAAGAAACTGCCTGGAGAAAAATAGGACCCCAAAACCATCCCTCCACATCTTGAATGAACAGCAATGGTAGCAGACAAATTTGTAGATCCCTGTCCAGACCCAGATCCCAATGCCTCTTAATCCCAAAATAACTCACCCAAGATCAGGAGTACAGTCACTCTTGTCACCTGCTTCATATTCTAGGTATAAACCACGACCCAAGGTCTAAGCTCTGTTGCTGAGTCTGAGCCCAGACTGAGATACAAATCAGGGAATACAAATCAGCAGCAATTGCCAGAGCACACACTAACTAGCACACTAGTAGCTGTCACCCGGGCTGTCCCCAATAGCAGGGTGACAGCTCCTGAGAATGAGCTCCCCCTCAAGGTTCAACTGAGCACTCAGGAAGAATGGGGGTAAAACCTTCTAGCACAACAGCATAGCAGGCTGGATTTCCTTTTAGATCTTTGCTAATAGGTTTGGTCCGAATGAAGCAAATACATCAGAGGGTAGATTTCATTGGACTCATTATTCCCCAGCACTTTTCCACAGTCCCAGAAGGTGGTCATCTATTGTAGTTAGTCTGACATTCATGGAGCTCAGAGAATAATCCCTCTGACCTGGTACTCTGTGCCCAAAAATCTCCCATTGATCCCTACGCAACCAGATAAAACAGGGAATCCTAATTTCAACAAAAGAGCATATGAGGCAGTCTGAACTGGACCTTTCATCTCCTGACACCTCCTCTTATAATCTCACTAAGTGCTCATTTAACATATGCTTTTCAGATCTCACTTAACAAATGTTGAACAGGGGAGCAGACCCCACTAGTCCCTATTAACAAGCTAGGAAAGGACATCTGAAGTGGGATCATTCAACTAACTAGAAAGGAAAGGAGGTGAAGAAAAGCCCAAATTCAGAGTCAGACATACAAACCCCAGCTTTGCCACCTTGTGACCTTGGGCAATTCACACCTTTGAACCTTAGTTTCTTCATCTGTAAAATAAGGGCAATAATACCTACTTCAGAGTCAGTGTATGGCATGTAGTCAACTGTAAATTGTAGTTCCTTTCCAACCCCTTCCTTCTCATCTGAATGACATGCAAAGTACCATCCATGGCCAGTAGGATTATATATGTGACCATATATATATATATTCACTCTGTAAGAAATATTCAATATAAACTCAATAACAGTAACACAAAAACATTTTTTTTAAAACAGCCATTCAAGAAGAGTCAAATCCAAAAGACATCATAATATTAAGAGTATCAGCTAATTGTAGTAATTGAAACATGTTAGATACTCACATTAATATGGAAAAGATAGTTCTTTGCTCATATAATATTGAGACAGGTTAGTTAGCATCTTGTTGGGAAGACAGGAAGATCCCTGGTAAAATAAACTAAGACAGCCATATCCTGAAGCTTCAGGTTCTGAAATAACTCCTTCTGTCTAAGGCAAAATGTAACAGCACCTTGAGGTTAATAAATTATGTTATAAATCCCTTTTGGCAGGACTAACTGAGCAGATCTGACAGATAGGAATGGGTTCGTTAACCCCTTTAGGGTGGGCAAACAGGACAAACCTGACAGACGAATTTCATCAGAAGGCACTCCCATTTCCAAGCAGGCAAGGGAAGATATAAAAACCAGAGCCTTTGCTCCACGTTGGGCAACCTGGTCAGGACCCCCTCTCATTCTGAGAGCAGTGACTCATTACTTTAAATAAACTATCCTCTTTTACAACTCCTCACCTCTCCTTGGTCCGTGCTTCCATTCTACAGTTTCGCAAGACACGATCCCAGCACACTCACGAAAATATTCCTACATCAATATGGAAAAGGAAAATCACTAGAAAATATTTGGGAGGCGCTTCCTCTAGGTCTAGAATTGTCCAATGTATTCTGAATGAGCATTTTTTCCATTTTCCCATGCAAAAGATGAGTGCTGATGACTTCTAGTAGCATTTTAACAGAGTAGGTATCACAAGGCATGGATTAAATAACCAGCTAACCCTTAGTATCAAGTGGAGGAGAAAGGAAGTATTTATGAGGAAACTAAAGACACTAGGACACCTTGTACAAAAATAAAACAAAAGAGTTACAGGTTACAGTTTAGAATCAATTCATTGCAACAGTGACCCCGTGTGGTAAATATATGTATATAGAAGGAATGTTTCACAAAAGTCAGTACCATGTTTCCCTGAAAATAAGACCTAGCCAGACCATCAGCTCTAATGCGTCTTTTGGAGCAAAAATTAATATAAGACCCAGCCTTATTTTAATACAAGACCAGGTGTAATATAATAATATAATATAATATAATATAGTAATATAATACATCATATAATAGCGCGTCATATTAATTTGTGCTCTAAAAGACGCATTAGAGCTGATGGTCCAGCGAGGTCTTATTTTCGAGGAAACACGGTAGTAGATCTCAGACCCATGCAACTTATAGAGTATCACATTTCTTTGTTTCATGCAGTAGGCAGTAGCTTGGCTTATCAGGTGGACCATGGAGTCTGCTTTTTGCAATGGAAGAAACACTGAACAAGGAGTTAGTCTAACTAATTATAAGCCACTCTCTGGATTTGCTAATTTTGTGCAACTCATTCTTCATCTCCATAAGAAAGATTATAGGGATTAAATAAGCATAAGAAAGTTCTTTCTAAACTATAGTGTTCTATACAAATGCAAACTGTTTTACATATGTTTAACATAGCAAACGGTTAATCACAAGACCAAAATGATCTTACCTTTCCAGGCCAATGTTTCAAACATAATATTTCTGTGTTGCCATCTACCATCTCACTTAGGAAAATATCACTGGGTATCAAGCAACGAGAGGAGGAAACACTAGAAGTTTTTCTGTTGCAGCCTTTGGAATGAAAATAATCATTAATGGTTCTGGTGTGTTATGGGTTGAATTTTGTCCCTCTCCCTCCAATAATAAGAAGGAGAAGAAATTGGAGTCCTAATCCTTAGTGTTACCAGAGAGCAGGCCCTTCTTGGCATGTGTCCAGGTTCTTGGCATCCCAGGCAAAGAATTGAACAAGACGTAGAAATAAAGTGGTGAAAGAGTAGCTTATTAGAAGAAAAATCACACTCCAAAGAGATAGGAGCGGGTCTGAGCAGAAGGCAGTGGCTCTAGGGCCATGATTATCGAGGCCTTGGTAGTCTTTATTTTCTTTTTTTCTAGGATGGGCTGTTCCTCTCTGGATGTGGGACCACTTGATTGACACCTGTGATTGACATGAGGCTATTACGTCATCTTTTTAGATTATGCATGTTCCTTCCCAGAATTCAGTCTGTTATAATGATATGAATGAACTTCCGGGCATATATATGATATTTTAATGATGGTATAATTAGACCCAGGTGAAATGAATGTCATTATGGCCTTTACTGCACAGGTGTGAGTGACTGGTCTAATCTAGTTGGGTATTTTGTACCTATTTGTTTCCTCATAGGGGTAGATAATTACAGTGAGAAGAGGAAGTTTTGAGCAGAGAGGAGAGGTCTTTTGGGTGGTCGCATTCTGTGGATTGTGTTGGACATGCAGGAATACAGAGACCCAAAGTCTATCTCTAACTGCCTGCCTTGTTTTCCCCTGGAGCGGCGTGATCTCCATAAAATCTTTATGGGAAGTTGAGGGACATGAGGTCTTTACTTCTGTATCTCCTTTCTGCTCAGCAGGGGCATAGAGCTGTCCCCATTGGGGATTCACGTAAGTCTTCCCCTATCTGATCTCAGATGAGAGGAAGAGGTCTTGAGATCTGCCTGGAAGACCATGTTGGCTACTTTGGTTGTGACTGGTAATCTTTCTGGTGTATCATCTGTATCCCCAAGGTCCCCAAATGAGGAAAAATGGATATTAATTAATAAATTTTAAAGTATTGGCTTAAAGAGCAGAGCTCAAAGCTATTGATGCAGGGTGGCCACCTGATGGAAATTCCATTAGCTCTATGGAGCCTGTGGCCATTCAACCGGTGTCATTCAGATGGTGTATATTGTCTAGGAGCTGGGCCCAGGATGGGTTGTAAAGTACATCAGGCTTCAATGATTATAATCAATATATATAAATCACAAGTTTCAGATAATTATCTAAAGCAGGGGGTAAAAACACTTCTTATGATTCAGGCTAAAAACAATCTGTTGCCTAAGATAAAAAAAAAACTGATTTACAAAATAATTAAGAAGCAGGGGGTAGGAGCTAAGAAACTGGGGAAAAGGAAACTTAAAATCCTTATAGGAAAGAAAACTTAAAGTTTTTCGGGGGGGTGGGGAGAACTACTCACTTGGCCCGTATTGTTTGTACCTCAAAATGTGACCTTACTTAGAGACAGCTCTTTACAGAAGTAATCAAGTTAAAATGAGGTTATTTGGGTGGACTCTAATCCAAGAAGACTACTGTCCTTACAAAAAGGGGAAACTTTGACACAGAAACAGATATGAATAAAAGGGAAACAATATTTAGACAAGCAGAGAGTAGATGGCCATCTATAAGACAAAGAGAGAGGCCTGGAACAGATCCTTCCTTAAACAGATCCTTCCTTCGCAGCCCTCAGAAGGAACCAGCCCTGCTGACAGCTTGAGCTTGGACTTTGAGCCTCCAGAACTGAGACAATAAATTTGTTGTTTAAGCCATAGAGTTTGTAGTACTTTGTTATGACAGCCCTAGAAAATAAATACATGCTGCTAATAATTATGTTATATATTATATATAATGAGAAAAGTAAAGAGTTAACAGGAGTGGGCTTGTGAGTTAGCAAGAATGAACTAAACATTAACCGCTTGGCTCTGACTCCCCTGGCTAGCACTGCACCTGCAAGCTGACAAGCACCTTACATCCATCATATGTAGGAACAGAACAGCTCCCAATCGCAACGGCAATCCCCTGCAAACTAATAAACACCCATCACGGATGAGAACAGAACTGTTCCCAATTGCAACAGCAACCCCTTGCAAACTGACATCCATCATAGATGGGAACAGGCCAGTTCCCAGGAGAAGACAATTGTAACGGCAGCCCCACTGCAAGCTGACATCCTACATCCTACATGGAAAAATATAATACCCCAGCACTCTTTCTCATTGGTGCAGCTGACCCTATCAGGCTCTGCCCTGGCACAACTCCGTTTGCCAGTATCTCTCTATCCCCTCTGTCTCGACAGCTCTTTCTTTTGGGTATTTCTATTCAGTCCTTCATCTATAAATAAATAATTTTAATGATATTAGATTGCATGTGTGTGCATGTGCATGCACACACGTGCACACACACATTTGGGTACCCCAGGGTTTTTTTTTTTGTTTTTTGTTTGTTTGTTTGTTTTAATTTATTGGGGTGACATTTGTTGGTAAAATTACATAGATTTCAGGTGTACAATTCTGTATTACATCATCTATAAATCCCACTGTGTGTTCACCACCCAGAATCGGTTCTCCTTCCATCACCATATATTTGATCCCCCTTACCGTCATCTTCCACCCCTCAACCACCCTTACCCTCTGGTAACCACTAAACTATTGTCTGTGTCTATGAGGTTTTGTTTCTCATTTGTTTGTCTTGTTCTTTGTTGTTTTTGGTTTATATACCACATATCAGTGAAATCATATGGTTCTCCGCTTTTTCTGTCTGACTTATTTCACTTAGCATTATACTCTCAAGATCCATCCATGTTGTCACAAATGTTCCTCTATCATCTTTTCTTAACGCCGAATAGTATTCCATTATGTATATATACCACAACTTCTTTATCCATTTATCTATCGAAAGACATTTTGGTTGTTTCCATGTCTTGGCCACCGTAAACAAAGCTGCAATGAACATTGGAGCACACGTGTCTTTATGGATAAATGTTTTCAGATTTTTTGGGTAGATACCCAGGAGAGGGATTGCTGGGTCATATGGTAATTGTATTCGTAATTTTTGAGGAACCTTCACACTGCCTTCCATAACGGCTGTACCAGTCTGCATTCCCACCAACAGTGTATCAGGGTTCCTTTTTCTCCACAGCCTCTCCAACACTTGTTACTATTTGTCTTGTTGATGATAGTCATTCTGACTGGGGTGAGGTGATATCTCATTGCGGTTTTTATTTGCATTTCTCTGATGATTAGTGATGTTGAGCATTTTTTCATATGTCTATTGGCCATTTCTATGTCCTCTTTGGAGAAATGTCTCTTCAGGTCCTCTGCCCATTTTTCAATTGGGTTGTTTGTTTTTTTGTTGTTGAGTTTCATGAGTTCCTTGTATATTTTGGATATTAGCCCCTTATCGGAGGCACTGTTTGCAAAAGCCTTCTCCCATTCAGTCGGTTGTCTCTTTATTTTGTCGATGGTTTCTTTTGCTCTGCAGAAGCTTTTAAGTTTCATATAGTCCCCTTCATTTATTTTAGCTTTTACTTGCATTGCCTTTGGAGTCAAATTCATAAAATGCTCTTTGAACCCAAGGTCCATAAGTTTAGTACCTATGTTTTCTTCTATGCAGTTTATTGTGTCAGGTCTTATGCTTAAGTCTTTGATCCATTTTTAATTAATTTTGGTACATGGTGACAGATAACAGTCCAGTTTCATTCTTTTGCACGTGGCTATCCAATTCTGCCAGCACCATTTATTGAACCCCAGGGTTTTTTTATTTACGTTATTTTCCAAATATTTTTGCCTGTCAATAAATACATAAAATTTCAATTATAATAGTCTCAAAATATTCCATGATAGAGATGTAATTTATTTATTTACCAATATAATTTATTTACCAATTTTCCTAGTATTAAATATTTGGATTTTAGAAAAAAATACTCTGATAAATACCTTTGTAAATATATCTTTATTTAAACTTCCAATTATTTCTTTAGATTAGCTCTACAAAGGGGATTCCAGGATTAAAGAGTAAAAATCTTTTAGGACTCTTAGTAAGTATTAATTTACTCAATCAAACAATATTTATGAAGTTCCTACTTGGGTTGAAACCAAACAGGCACCCCTCTGGGACTTATTACCACCTCCATCCCAGCTCCTCCACAATAGAAGTTGAGTCCTTAAGGCAGACAACGCTTGGCAGGTACTAATTTAAAAATAGGGACATGCAGAAACACAACAAAGGAACCAATTAAGCAGTAAGGAATGGTGAGTTAAACACTTATCTGATACATGAGGCAGGGTCACAGGACTCATTGTTCTTCCTTTCTACTAGCTATGGATAGTATCTTAATGCATGTCTCCAGGTGTTTTTCTGGAACTAAAACCCCCCACCAGAGGGAAGCTGCTGATAACAAAGTAAGGAACATTTTTATTAGCAGATTCAGATGTATCTTTTAGTTTTTCTGTAATAAGAAGTCAAAAGTAGATACGCTTAGATTAATAAAATAATGTTTCAGTATTTTATCTTGTATGGTAATGATTTAGATACTCAATGAATTTCATTAAAAGACCAACTATACTCGAATTTAGCTTTTAGTCAAACTTGTTAAATTAGCCCTCTTAAGAGTTCTAGTTCCCCTGTGAAGGGAAGCAGTGTCCCACAGCAAGATATGCCTTTTGGGATATTGATTAAAGCTGGCTATTAAGGAACAAAATACTCAGGAAAAGCCTTTCCCTTCCCTCCCTTATCTGCCTGAAAAGAATTTAGATGGAGACCTTCTCCAGGAAGGGAGCTATCATCACAGATAATTACAGTTGAATATAAACTAGTGTGTGATAGAGAGAAACCTAGCAAGGCCAATTTGTTCAAAGTCCCCTCGGTATCTCATTGTTACAGGTGGCCCAGCTGAACATTTATTTACCAAACACTTGCTTTTCCATCTCCATGTGAATGGCCTTCCTGCCCTTTGAAGTCCCAAACCAGAACACCTTTTGTTCCTTAGCTTCAGAATGGCATATAAAACTTAACTGCCCAACACTTCTTTGGGTCTCTAGTCTATGGCACCCCCAAATGTATATTCATATAATAAACTTTAGCCATTTTCTCCTATTAATCTGTTTCTGTCAATTTGATTTTTAGCCCAGCTAGAACTTAAAAGGTAGGTGGAAAAATATTTTTTAGCCCCCACAGTTGGCTGTCATTATTTCTAGTTAAAGATTAGGAAAACAATGTATCCAGGTCCAGGAACATGACGACCTGCCTGTAAAGCAGATTTTGGAGGAATGTAGTCTGTTAAGCACAAGATGGATAGATCTGTTTTTCTGCTCTTAAGCTAACATCACTGACTCACAATCCCCAAGATGTGTTTCAGAACTTTGGCTTGTTTGCGAGAAAGAAGACCTCTCCACCCCAGTAAGGAAGACCCAGACAGGATGATGCCAGGGGATAAATAAATCAGATTAAGAAAATCACTGAAGTTTGTACAAAAACTGACCAATCAACACAGTCCATGTCCCTAAACCCCTTACTTGTGATTTTTCCTTTAAAAGACCCTGATTGTAAGTCATTGAGGAGTCCGGGTCTTTCAACATTAACTGCCCATCCTCCTTCATTGGTGCCTTTGAAAAAAACACCTACTTTCTTTCACTGTATCCAGGCAGGGGCAAGTTCTCTCATGCATGGAGCAGGTGTCAGTACAATTGGCTGTTTGCACATCAGGCAAGGTAACCCCACTTCAGGTTCTCCGTGTACTGAGCTACACACTAGACATTCAATGAGAAAGACCCAGTAGTCTAGTGTGAAGGAAGATAATTTAAAAGCAATGATAGTTCTCATGATACCTGGTGTGATAGGGCAAGCACAGAGTTCTATAGAAACACACCAGAAATGAAACTGCTTTGGCTGTGGGTTTCCAGGAGGAATTCCCAGCAGTAGTGACACTCAAACTCAAACCTAAGGGAAGAAGAGGAACGAACCTGGTAAATACTAGACCAAGTAGGAAGAAGGCAGAAGGAACATCTGGACAACCTGGAAGCAAGAGAAGATGGCATTTGGGTAGATGGTGGTGCCATTGTTTGATATAGAAAAAAAGAGGGGGGAAAAAGGAGCAAGTTTGTCTTGTTTTGTTTCATTTTGTTTGGGGAAGTGGAGAAGAGCTAAGCTCTGTACCATTTAATTTGACTTACTTCTAGATTCTTGCAGAGAACCCAGTGAAATTCACTATACAATCAGAAAAAGAGCAGAAGAGGAAGGACTGAATATACCATAGATGATTCTAGAGAGGGTGGTTCCTCTTGGAGAGAGGTGCCCCCAGCATCCAGGCAGGGCAAGTTCTCTCATGCATGGAGCAGGTGGCTATCTACATCTAGTATTCTCAGGAAAACCAGGAAACCAGGCTATCTACATCTAGTATTCTCAGGAAAAAAAGAACGTTGTTTCTGCACCCCAAAATATTTCTCTACCCCTACTTTCTCTAAAATGATTAAAATTATATTTCTGGGACAAAAACTGCGATTCCTCAAGTAATAATAAAAAAAAGTTGTTCCTTAAATGCAATTTACCACAATGTAAATAGATAATTTTTCCTCCTTTCCTAAAACCAGGCTTTCAGAGATAGAAGATAGTATTAGAATACAGGCCAGACTGATATGACAATGGCCAAAGTAACTTTTCAAAGATAGAAATGTATTCCCTTCTTGTGTTACAGTCCAAATATAAGCAATTCTGGGCAGATATAAGAGTTTCACAGGATTGGTGGCTGTCTTAGTCCGTTCAAGCTGCTATAACAAAAATACCATAGACTGGGTGGTTTGAACAACAAACTGGTTCACAGACTCCCATCTTAACGTGATCTCACAGAGAGGAAGGGGAAAAGGACCTCTGAAGTCTGTTTTATAAGGACACTAATCTCTTTCATGAGAGCTCTACCTCATGACCTAATCACCCCCCCAAAGGCCCCACTTCCAAGTACCATCACACTGGGGATGAGGATTCAACATACAGATTTGAGAGCAGGGGAGGACACCAAGATTCAGTCTATAACAGTGACCTAAAGATCTGATTGCTATGCCTCCCTCAAAACCCACTTTTATTTGGGGTCTAAGACATATTTTCACGTGTACAGCAATCCTTCCAATTATCTCAATTAGGAAAGTAAATATGGCTTATCCAATAATAGTTACCTAGAAGAATCAGAAAATACTACCTACACTTCCTAATTCTTAATTTAGTCTTTGTTCCACAAAACCCTTTAAGTGAGAAAACAGAGTGTATTAAAAAAAAAAAAAAAAAAAAAAAAAAAGGATAGTATGAAGACAAATTGTATTGAATTGCTAGTTTTGCCTAAAAGTTACCTGGTTATGTTTAAGGAACATTTTCCAATGAGCATAGGAAAAAAGAGAATACTGGGCTAACTTTTCTACTCAAAGTAAAACAGACCAATTACCAGGACAAAATGAAAAAAACAGAGCTTCTAAGGAAACATAGTTGCTCACTCCCAGCTACCTCAAAAAATGGAGAAAATATAGATTCCCATTTCTCTACATGACTCCCTGCCCATCACCACCACATGGTGAAAACAAACGTAAGAGAGCTAGTCTGACCTTGGAGAGTCTTCCTGAGAAGGAAATATTCCTCTGCACTTTGACTAAGAAATAGTTCCATTTGGGCAAATAAATAGTATCAATAATTTTCAAGTCTGGGCAATGAGTGAATAGGAACCTTTTATTCACCATTATATTCCCAATGACTAGAACAATGCCTGGTACATAGTAGGAATGCTACAAATAAGCATTGAATGAACAGGTAAATGAATGAATGAGTTGTAATTGTGTAACATCCTTATTTCTTTTGTAGGACTTGCACAAAACCTACCACGGAGCCAGGAGCCAGGTCAATGGCGTAGTGTGCTGAGAATATCCTTCTGGGTATGAACTCCCTTTGGAGCGAAACAGTGATGGGAGCTGAGGGCTTACCTAAAGAGAAGTATGGCAATATATATATACATATTAATTCTAAAATAGGGACCATGGTTTTATGAATACAAATGTATTTGAGACAATAATAGGACATAACACCACCACTGTTAGACACAAACAAGCAATGTCCCCATTCTAGTCCTGTACTTTAAAGACTCTAGCATGACCATCCTCCAGCTCCTCTCACCCTATTACCCGTGAAAAGTCCACGGTGCCAAGGGGACCTGGCCCATATGGACTCTAAATACCTCTTGTAGACAATGCTCTGGATACCCAGAATTCCAGAATTCTCTGCACACATCTCCCCAGATCTACTTTTAAGGTCTGCATGGGCTTCTTCCAAGGACCGTCTTCCCAGATGCTGACATACCAACAGTGTCCACAACCCTAGGCCAAAGGGGTGATCGAGGGACTGCTGTTTGCAGGATTGTAGACATATAGGTTAAGGTATCCACACCTTTATATGTAAAGCCCCTCAAAGTATGTGATGGAGTTAGATATCGAAAAATAAGAGTAGATCACAACGGACACCAGAGGCTGCAGGATGATGTTCCTTGAAGCAGCACAATCCAGCACAGAACTACTGGAATAGAGAGATCAAAAACACAAATCCACCGCTAAAATCAGTCTCATGTCTCAAGGAGCCTGCAGGCTAGCAGAGAAGTGGGGTGGTGACACCATGCACCCCACAGCAGACTCTTCAATTTGCTGTTTTACGAGTTTTGTGCCTTTGTTCCTTCATCAGTAAAGTGAAGCTCCTGGTAATAGTTATGAGAATGAAATGGGTCATAAATGGGTGGGATCACACCTGGTACATCAAGATCAAGGATAACTTTTTTCACCTCTTTATGATCAGTACCTAACATCTAAGGATTCAATAAATATTTCTCTAATGAACAAATCCTGTGGCTTTACATTGTAATTGAGTTACAATAAGTGACAGAACTTGGGACCACACCACCCTCTTGTGGAGGGACACAAAGGCTTCAGGAAAATGGTTTTCACTGTACTCGGGAGTTTGTGTTCAGCTCTCCCAGCAACCCCACCACTGTGTCTCTCCCAGCACAGAAGTACACAGCAGAGTCACTCCCAAGGGCAGACGGTTTCTTCAGGTGGAAAGACATTTGGCTCTTATTAAATTCAGCCACAAACCCAAAGCTGCCTTTGACCAGGTTGTCCCCCGAGAAGTATTTCAGAAGAAACTGGAGTCCTTGGTTGGGATACTGGACATACCAAAACATGTAAGGCGTCCCAGAAAACGAATAGGTGCATTTCACAGTCAGTGGATCCCCTTCGGTGACAGTGACCTGATCATCCGGCTGACTCACCGACTCTGCTCTCAGTCCACCTGTAAAGTAATCCACACTGCGTCAGTAGAACAGCTGAGAAGAAGGTCAGTGGATAGTACAAGTGGAAAATGGGAAAAGAATGTAACTCACTTAATGTGAAGAGAATTGCAAGTGTGGAGATGCATGCAGAGGCCATGGCTTAAGCTCAGCTGGCTGGAGGCACCTTTTCAGCTCCCCTCAGCTGGACATATGGCCCCACCCCAGACACTGGCTTTCGATCAGGGCCCAGCAAACCTGTGTCAGCACAGCGTTCTTAGAAATGGCCCTTCTTCAGGGACGCTGCTGCTTCCTGGCACCTGCGTCTTCTTTCTCTTGAGCAAGCTCTTGCTTCAGGCTCCTCAGACCTTTGTGGGGAGCAAGACTGTACCACACCTTGCCCAGTAGGAATCCTCACACTGGAGCACCCCCTAGAGCCCACCAACAGAACTCACTGTTGACTTGCTGACTACTGTCAAGCAGCCAGGGCTTCCATGTCTTACCACAGGACAAGACTCTGGACGTTTACACTGTGCACGAGAAACAGAGGGGGAATTGGATATTACAGGAGAAATAACAGGAGTTTGTGAATCAAAGTGGAAAAATGAATGCTCAGGGGATCAAGGTTTAAATGGTTTATGCTCTTAAGATACTGTAGAGGTAGAATTAGGGAAATAAAAAACTTTCAATAAAATGGGGAAACAAACAGAAAGAAGAAGGGAAATGTAGGTTTGGGTGAATAGAAAAGAAAAAGGAAAAAGAAAGATAAAGAAAGCAAAATAGTAAAAAAAAATGAGACAAGAGAAGAGAAATGATAAGGAAGAATGAGAGCCTTGTTATTCTCTTTAGAAAGAATTCAGACATGACTTCTGTATAAACCTTTTGACAAAAGATAACTCGGGTTTGTCTCTATTGGGGATCTTCTCCTTAATGATCTTTAGTTCAAGATTCACATAAAAATAAATTTGAACCTTCTCTTGAAACACTTTAAAAAAAAAAGGCATGGTGTTATGTACACTTCCTGCCACATTGGTCCTAGTAAACAGTAGAAAACAAAGCAAAAAAAAAAAAAGAAACCTCTATGCAGCAATTATAAAATATAGATTTTCTCTCTGTCTTAAGTAGAGAGGCTACTTAAGACAGATGAAATAAAAATGTATAAGGGGTAAAAACTGAAGATTAACTAAGCTCAAGTTATGATGATGATAATAAACGACTCAATTTAAGGAGAGGACAGGCTAAAGTTTTGTACAAAAAATACCACAAGATCAGCACAGTGATTATTTAATAGATTTGATTTAAAGGAAAGAGGTATCAATACAAAGACATTGTTCATTAATTTTCCTTCTTTTTCTTTAAATAATATCCAAATATACCAAACATTTTACAAAGGAGTAGAAAATCTCTTTGCTTGGAATTAGAAAAAGAAGTGGAAATTAGGTCTTTCTGAAAGCTCTGCTAAAGATCCCTTATGTGAATCATTGAAACCTTGAACCTATGATAACTGTCTTAATTTGGAATATTTCAATTATCTTTAAATAATAACCTTCAAGTCCCAGAGAGGCCTGTGGTCAATGGAAAAATGTAATAAATTTCTTCTCTCCACCTAGAGCCTAAGATGAGTGTTAGTGTTGTATCTTTGAGGGTCCTGGTAACCACATCAGGAGAATGATTGGAAAAAAGTGTCATGAAAGGAATATTTTCAGATGTGTGAGCAGAATCCAGGGAAATACCAGGAGTGGGTGAAGCACCCTGGCGCTAGACAGCCAGAAGCGTTCAGCAGTCCTGGGCCTGAAGAGACAGAGGAGGAAGAATTTACCTACCCTGGGGACCTGTAACTCGGAGAAGACCCAGACAGGACCTGTGGATTTTCATACAGGAAAGGAAGGAACTTAGAAGAGAAATATCCTGAGCACACTCTCCTGCTGATGCCTCCAAACCCAGCAAGAAGCAAGAGGACAAGGAAGACCCTCGATGCAGCGCATGGAAGTCAGCCTGCTGGGTGTAGAGCAGGCTGGAGAATAGACCTGGAGACGAAAACAGAACATGAAAAGCCTGACACTGGGGTTTATAGCAGCCTGGCCACTCAGGCAAATATATATGTGTGTCCTAAATACAGGTATGGGCACATCCATACTGCATTTTGATCAATGTGGAAAGACAAAACAATATAATCTTTAGTAGTGCCTTAATTAAATTTTCCAGGTAATTGTCCAGTGTCTACTTCTTCTATTCACCACAGAAACAGTACAGACTACATACAAATTATGCCTAGAAGTGTAAGTGGATTAAATATTGTCAGCCTCCAACCATTTAGTAATTAATCCCAAGAGCCATAAATGAACCAACTTTTTAGGAGGCTTATATCTTTACTTCTCCATGAGAAATATGTCTGATTGTTTAGTGGTTCCCCTCAAAGGGTGCTGTGGGAGGAAATGACTGTATTTATTAATCAAGTGTGCTCAGTGTTAAAAGGAGGAAAGTTTTATGCTATGCAAATTTATGCGATGGTTAGAACTTATGAGCACTCACTTGCAATGGCAAGACTGATGTAAAACACTTAAAGCTCTCAGTCTTGAAAAGTAGAAAACATTTAGTCTTCACACTAGCTTCCAGTTAAAGAAATGTTCCTTAACAGCTACATAAGTAGGAAAGGATTCAGGGACCTTCACACAATATCCTGGACACTCCAAGGATTTCTAGGGTCTTGACTGAGCTTTCAAAATTGAACAACATGACTTCAATAGATATTCTGCTTATGTGCTTTGATTCATGACGTTAATGAGGAATTATTCATCAATTGACTTGTGAGTATAATGTTAAGCCATTTACATTCCTTGCCACACTTATTCTTCCTAATATTCCACATTTTAAATGTAAGGACACTGGAGTTTAAAAAATTAAAGTAATTTACTCAAGTCACCCCTAAAGAAATAGAACAAAGGTTTTAACTCATATTTTTCTGAAATCAAAGGCATTCTTCCCACTAAATTACACCGAGAATATCAATTTTCATCATTGTTTTTAGAAAACCTTTCAATATTGGAAAATACCCCCATTGTCATAATAAAATTATGTAACATAGACTTCAATGGGCCAAGCAGAACTTTACAGGTCATCTTGTCACTCGAGTATATACGAAACGCTGACCCCACAAGTATGTGCCAATTAACTAAAACAGCCCCTAGATAATTCCTTCTAAACCACTGATAACACGCAATTATCATCTTTATCATCTACCTTCTCTAGCGCCTCCTCCTCATTTCTATGCCCTTATAGATTTATGTGCACATACTCTAATGAAAACGTCACATTTTTCCTTATCAATTTAACAATTTACTCCCCATCTGGACCACATGACTGTTCTGCCCAAATCTCCAATTTCTATAGAAAGAACCTTTAAGTTCACAGTAAATAGACATGAACTGTTTCCCCAAACTACATCTAGCTACATTGTAAGCTGGGTGTAGTGATGTCTGTTTGGAGATCTGTCTTATGCAAGACATGTGAGTTAATGGGGACTCATATAAATTAATAAGAAAGCCCTTTCTGAACATCAGACTCTGAAAATACATTGTATTTATTTGAGATGCAGGAGAGAAAAATCAATACAAAATAATATTGTTGGAACAAGGAGGAAAATCAGTGCTTTTTCTGCGAACTTTAACAAAGAATCAAATCCAACTTAAAAAAACAGATTTTTTTTCATATAGATTATGAATTCTAAACAAAATGGGGAAAATCCATGATTTGACCTCTGCTCTTCTAACTCCGAATAAAAGGGACCATAAATCAGTGGCCCTCTTAACTCAGTGGACTGAAGAGTTTTTTTAGTTTCTCAGGGTCTAATACTTTCACTCACTCACACCCAGTTTTCTCACTCTTTCCTTGTAGTTTACTATGAGTTCAAGCTACATCTCAGGTGTGTTGTTATGTTCTAGAAATTATATTTCTAGAAATATAAGCCAATGGGAACTGTTCAAAGTGCACACTACAGACGGGAATCTATACAGACATATAGACTCCAAGGACTGAGAGTGAGGGAAATTTTACTGTCCTGTGGATTTTCCTCTCCTTGTCACCAAAGAACTGAGAGGTTCATGATATTGAGTCTGGACTCAAAATTGTTCTGATAGTGGAGCCAATGGAAAAGCTTGGGAACAATAAATTAGGGGGGAAGCAATTGTTACTCTTTTCGAGGTCGCCTCCTGCAAAGGCTGTGATCTCCCTGTTTCTGTTCAGCTCCTCATGGGTTCCGTGCCTCTGTGCCCCCCACAGCACAGTAGTAAGTGGCAGCATCTGCCACCTGCACCTGGAGGATGAGCAGTGAAGAGGAGAATCGCTCATATGTCATGTGGTAGCGCCCCTGCTGAGAAGGCCTCGAGCCCCTTACAAGGAGTCTTGGTGCAAGTCCAGGGAAGTGAAGGTACCAGAAGAAGTCATAAGCATTGGATATGGAGTGATTGCAGGAGATTTCCGCCACAGCTCCCTCTGAAGATACCACAGAGGAAGGCTGAAATACTTGGTCCTTATTCTCTGCAACTGCAGGAAACAAACAAAGAAGGTCTGAATTTCATGCTGCTATTTCCTTGTTGATGACTTTTTAGGTACTGTGATTAGTAATTAATCTGGCTTTTTTTTAATTAGTCCAAACTGTAAGATAATGGCATATGCTTTTCTTATACCAGAAAGAGCCTACTTACCCTTCCAGAGGGAGCTGAGGAGAAGCCCCAGCCACACCGCTTCCAGAGTGCTCTGCAAAGCCATAGCCACACCACAGCTGGTCTCAGGCCTCAGCTGTAAGCGTGATGCTCACCAGGAAGCTCTCTTAAGGACTGTTTTGCTTTTTTTTTTCCTTTTGTCAATGACATCATCAGCCAGAATCTGCACTATAGAAGAGTGACAGCAGTTGTGAGGCTGCTTATTAGTGGCTTCAAGTCCTTTGTTCTGAGAAGGTTGTCTTACAAGGATGTAGCGTTTCAGAGGTCACTGCACTTGTGCAAATTTAATCACTGGAGAAGCTTGTTTCCTTTTCTAACGTTGTCAGAAGAAATCTGTGATTGTTGGAGACTGCATCATTATTCATATTAAAGTGATATGTTTACACAAAAATACTCTGCATTTATCACATGTGATCATAATGAAATGCTAACATGAAAAATAATAATCATGAAACTTTAGTAACTGCTCTAGGGGAACGTTTTTCTTTTTATAAGGCACTAAAATTACTATATAAACATATTCATTAAAATTTGACCCATTGCTTTCAAGGTCGTCTTTATGTTTTTCTGTATCCAAAAGAAGCTGGGTCAAGGAAGACCCAATACCTGTATTTGGAGATGATCTCTTTGGATGGTACCTATCCTCATTTTGTAGCCTGACACTGTCCCCTCTTTATTAATGCTAGGCTTAATAGTTCTCCCTCTTGCTTTGATTGCTTTATACAGGCTTTCATGGGATTTTATCTGAAAAAGAAGAATTAAACAGGTTTGTGGCAATTCTAAGTTTATACGTTAAGGAGCTTGTATGTTCACCACCTAGTGGACCATACAGGAACTGACGCAATATTATTTCCCCAGCCTCCTCTGAGACAGTCTTCACAGCTTCCCACAGATTGAAGAGGTTTGATGCTCTTTGCTTTTGTTCAAATTCCTCTTTCTTATTCAGTTCACAAAGACTGCGAAGGCGATCCAGAGGAAATAACTGCCTTCTTGGAAAGCCTTTGGTTACTGAAAGATGTTCTTCATTCCGGGGGCTGGTTATTTGAACACATACTTCCAAGGAGTTAAATATTTCTTTCTCATTTTAAGATGATTACTTGAATCATTTCCTTATCTTTTTCTTTTTTAAATAGTCTTCCAGGTCAGAAGAAATTAGGTTTGTCCTTCATCTTTTTTCTGTGTGTCCTGGGATATTCTTAATTATGATAAGGTGACAGTTTAAGTCCAATGGAGACATTTTATTTATATTTGTGACCCCAAAGCTTCCAAATAAAATACAGAATTCCAACATGGCTAGAAAGTTAGGAAGGAATAAAAGCAAACAAATGGGCACAGTCTATTTTCGTGAAAGGACTAATATGGTAACTGTGATTATTTTGAGGTCTGAAATTTCTGACAACTGAAACATAAAAGGAATCACAAACGGAATACAATAATACAAATAAGCTGATTAAGTGTGCAAGCCACTTCTTTCTGAAGCCAAGTGGTATATAGCTGTAGGTAACTTAAAACTCGTTTTAGATTACAGGTTATGTATATCAGGTTCAAAATTTCTAACTACTGCAAAATATTTTAGCATGTGCTTCCTCTACATTTACTTTCAGTCCCCTAGTGGTGGACTCATAACCCTAGTGATGACTCATAACTGGTGAGCCATCAACGAGTGGTGGACTCACAACCCTATCAACACAGCAATGACCATATACTTATATTTCCCCTTATCAATTATTTGACAATTTCTTTGGGGTATGTATCCACCAAGGGTCATCCATTCATAGTATATATGCATACTCTATTTTACTAATTAAACATTCAAAGTGGTGACAGTCACATACACTTCTACCAGCAGTGCATGAGCATTCCATTCCTTCCACATCTTCAACAACATTTGGTATTAGAAAAAACATAAAAATGTCTAAATGTTAGTAATATACTGAGTGCAGAGTCTCATTTTAATTTGTATTATTCTGACTATACGTAAAATTGCACCACTTGTGTTTTCTTTTCTAACATTAGATATTTAAATGATTTTTCCACCTAAAAAGGTCCAAAACCTTCACCTAGGGCTTGCCTGGAAGTTGTAAAAGATAGAGGTGAACGATAGGCAGAGTTGTAAACTTCTGATGTAAATGCTGAAGGAGTGTTCAAACCTGTACACTAGGCAAAGCATAGAAGGCCTACTGGTTCCAGGATTTAAGGAAATTTCTGTCCGATTACTTGCTGACCACATAGCTCATCACAGAAAGTCCAGTAGCCACATGACAAAAACACACACTTCAGAAATTAATTCAAGAAACTCACTAAACAAACTGAGAGCTAACACAACCAAAAACAGCAACCTCAAAACAATAGGAGATGCTTGCCAGTGTTATCATATTATATTATTTAAATGTTGAGTTTTCAAAAACAACACAAAAATGATAATACATGCAATAAAACAAGAAGAACCGGTCCACACAGAGGAAAAGAGTAGAGAAAAAGAGCAAAGAGCTTGAAGAGGCTACCAATTGCACTTACTAGACAAAGACTTTAAATCAATTTTTTAAAATATGTTCAAAGAACTAAAGAAAACCAAGTATAAAGAAATAAAGGCTAGTGTAAGAATATTCCCACACCAAATAGAGAATATCAATAAAGAGATGAAATTATTTGAAAAGAGCCAAAAAACTAATACATTTCAATGGATTGAAACCATACAAATAATTTTCTTCTACCATGATGGAATGATATTAGTAACCAATTAAAGAAGGAAATTTGACACAGTCACAAATTTGTGGAAATTAAACAACACAGTCCTAAATTAAGCAATAAGTCAAAGAAGAAATCACAAGGGAAAATAGAGAATCATTTAAGATGAATGAAAACTAAAACACAGTAAGATCTTACCAAACAACTTATGCGATGCATCTAATGCTGTGAACACCTATCTAATAAAGAGAAAAATGTCAAAACAATAATCTGACTTTCCACCGTAAGAAACTAGGAGAAGAGAGCAAACTAAACTCAAAAGAAAGCTTTGGAAGGAAATAAAGACTGGAGTACAAGAAATAAATGAAATAGAGACTATAAAGAGAGACTAACAAATGAAATAAAAAGTCAGTTCTTCTGAAAGGTCAACAAAAGTGACAAAATTTTAGCTACTGGCCAAGAAAAAAGGAGAGAACACTAAAATTATTAAAGTCAGGAATGGGAGCATTACAACCAACCTTACAGAAATAAAAAGAATTATAAAGAGAATACTATGAACAATTATATGCCAGCAAATTGGATAACCTAGATCAAATGGACAAATTCCTAGAAAGACATAAACTACTATAACTCACTCAAGAAGAAATAGAAAATATGATTAGACTTATAACAAATAAAAAGATCAAATCAATAATTTTTTTTAAATCTCAGAAGAAAAAGTTCTGGGCCAGATGGCTTCACCAGTGAATCGTACTGAAGGCTTAAAGAAGTACCTCCCCCAGACTTCACAGAAAGATGACAGAGTAAGTAATGCTGTGCTCGACTCTTCCCATCACCATGTAAAAATTACAACTTCATGATTAAACAATCACCCCAGAGGTCCACCTGAACACTAGGTGTACAGAATTCTTGTATCTCAATATTTAAACAAGCAGCTACATGAAGACTGGTAGGGGGTGGGTCCCACACTAACATGCGGCCATTAAAAATCCAGAAGAATATCTTGGCTGTAGAGATCCCCGCTAAATGATTGAGAGGTCTCAATCACACACTAGGCTCCTAGCTAAGACCACAACAGCTAGAAAAAGACATCCACACAACATCGGGCTGTGAATATCACCAAACTTTCTGTCCCAGTGAGATGGAGAGCTGTTTCATGGACTCTCTTAAAGGCATTCCTCTTAAAGTTCCCATAGAGAGTGGTGCTTGCTGAAGGTCTTACTTGCTCTGACTTCCAGCAATGGGCTGCACCTCAAAGATCACCAGGGAAACACAGGTATGATGTACACTGTCTGGCCTCAAGGCAAGGGCTGGAGGGGCAGCTCTATCTACCATTTTGCTATTAGTGGACCCTCACCACACAGAATTGGCAGGCAGGCACCATCATTTCTTTGCTAAGCCTTCCGCAAGCCAGCGTGCAAATGAAGGTGGTCACCAAATCTGAGTCTCCGTCAAACTCACCCTACCCTAGTGATTCCTTGAGAACCCCCCTCCCCTCCTCCAATGCGTGCACAGGCAAGACCTACTGCAGTGGCTTTTGCTCACAAGTTGATAACCTCAACCCACACTGTGGAATTCCATAAAATCTCTGAAAAATCTACAAATCCCAAAGAAGCAGAAACTGGCCTTGGCATGCCTTATACCACTTGATAAGTGAGCCTCAGTCCGGCACCAGTGGCAGGCAGCCTCTGTTCACAACATAGACTCCGCCAGTCACCTGCACATTCAACACAGGTTGCTCAACTGCAGATCAATTTGTAGGTCTTATCAGGTGTCTCTGGGCTAGGAACAGGAAACAGCTTTCCTGGGCCTGCACTAGGGCCCCTCCCAAGGGACTCAGGAACAAATACACCCCAGGAAAATCATCAGACCACACCAGAGCTCCACCCAACAACCTTCACAAAGGACACACCCAAAAAATGAATACAGCAAACACTAGAGCCCAGCTACAGTGAATCCCACTCCATGCAATTTGATCCCAACAACAGTTCACCAGCTACAGTGAATCCCACTCCATGCAATTTGATCCCAACAACAGTTCATCTGAGGACTGGAGTCACAGCCAGTCCTCAAGCCAGTCAGCCTGGGGGTCAATCCCACCCACCGACATGTCAATAGTAATCTATGCTAAACTGCAACAGGAGGGTACATACAATCCACACACGGGACATCCCTGGAGCACCTGAATCACGTGACTAGGGAAACTCTGCCACTCACACCCTAGGACACCTACTAACTAAGAAAAGTCTGCCAGGATTAGGACACATAGCAGATCTACCATTAAAACAAACACAGGGAGGCATCCAAACTGAGGAGACAAAGAAACATGTCCCCAACAAAAGAGCAGAACAACATTTCAGAAAAAGAACTAAGCAAAAGGGAGGCAAACAATCTACTAGATACAGCGTTCCAAACACTGGTCAGAAGGATGCGCAACGAACTTAGGGAAAGAATAGATGAACTCAGTGAGAACTTCAACAAACAGAGAGGAAACATAAAGAAAAACAGAACCATAGAAAAGAATCAGCCAGACATGAAGAATACAATAACTAAAATGAAGAATACACTAGAAGAAATCAACAGCAGATTAGATGAAGCTGAGTATTGAACCAGTGAGTTGGAATATAAGGCAGCAGAAAACATCCAATTGGAACAGAAAAATGAAAAAAGAATTTTAAAAAATGAGGATAGTTTAAGGGGACTGTGGGACAACAGCAAGTTACTAAAATTCTCATCAGTGGGAAACCAGAAGGAGAAAAGAGAGAGAAAGGAATTGAAAACTCGCTTTAAGATATAATGACTAAAAACTTACCTAACCTGGCAAAGGAAATAGACATACAAGGCCAGGAAGAACACAGATTCCTAACAAGGTGAACCCAAAGTAGCTCACACCAAGGCACATCATAATTAAAAAGTCAAATGTTAAAAACAAAGAGAGTTATAAAACGAGCAAGAGAAAAGCAGTTAGTTACACAAAGGAGCTCCCATAAGACTGTCAGCTAATTTCTAAACAGAAACTTTGCAGGCCACAAGGGATTGGCATGAAATATTCAAAGTGATAAATCGCAGTGGTTTCCAACCAGGACTACTCTACCCAGCAAGGTTAACATTTAGAATTGAAGAACAGATAAAGAGTTTCCCAGACAAGAAAAAGCTAAACGAGTGCATCAACACCAAACCAGTATTACAAGAAATGTTACAGAGACTTCTTAGAGAAGGAGAAGAAGTAGTAGTAGGAAAACAGAAATGAGAAGGAGGAGGAAGAGGATGAGAACAAGAAGAATGAGTCAGAGAAGAAGAAGAAGAAGAAGAAGAAGAAGAAGGAGGAGGAGGAGGAGGAGGAGGAGGAGGAGGAGGAGGAGGAGGAGGAGGAGAAGAAGAAGAAGAAGAAGAAAAGGAATCAAAAATATGAATAATAAAATAGTAATAACTACTTACCTATAAATAATTACTATAAATATAAATGGTTTAAATGCTCCAATCAAAAGATATAGGGTGGCTGAATGGATAAGAAAACAAAACCCATATCTAAGCTACGGACAAAAGACTGACTTCAGATCAAAAGACATGCACAACTGGAAGTAAAGGGATGGAAAAAGATGCAAAAGGATATGAAAAAATAAACTGGGGTAGCAACACTTATACCAGACAAAATAGACTTTAATACAAGGGTAGATCAGCAGACAAAGTGGGGCGTTGCATAATGATAAAAGGATCAATCCAATAAGAGGATATAACTTTTGTAAACATTTCAGTACCCAATGTAGAAGAACCTAACTATATAAAGCTAATATTGACAAACATAAAGGGACAGGTTGACAGTAATACAAGGGGGCATTAACTCCCCATTGAAATCAATGGATACATCATCCAGAAATAAAAATGAACAAGGAAACAGAGGCCTTAAAAGACACAGTAAACCAGATGTATTTAATCGATACTTTTAGAACATTTTACCCCAAATCAGTAGAACACATATTCTTTTCAAGCACACATGAAACATTGCCCAGAATAGACTGCATCATAGACCACAATGCAAGGCTCAATGAATTTAAAAGACTGAAATGAGAGCAAGTATCTTCTCCTTTTATAATGGTATGAAACAAGAAGTCAATTACAATAAGAAAAGTGAAAAACACACAAACATATGGAGGCTAAATAACATGCTACTAACCAAAGAACAGGTTAACAATGAGATCAAGGGAGAAATTAAATAATATCTTGAGACAAATAATAATGAAAATGCACAGATCCCAAACCTGTGAGACACAGCCAAAGCTGTTCTAAGAGTGAAATTCATAGCAATAAAGGCCTTCCTCTACAAACAAAACCCTGAAATATACAATCTAAACCTACACTTAAAGGAACTGGCTAACGAAAAACAATCAAGACCTAAGAGTGTAAAAGGAATAAAATAATAAACATCGAAGTGAAATTAAACAAAATGGACTCTAAAAACACCATACACAGAAATTAATGGAACCAAGAGCTGGTTCTTTGAAAAGATAAATAAAATAGATAGGGCCGGCCTCATGACTCAAGTGGTTGGAGCACCATGGTCCTAACTCTGAGGTCGCAGATTTGATTTCCAGATGGGCCACCGAGCTGCTCCCTCTACAGCTAAGATTGTGAACAACAGCTCTCCTTGGAGCAACACTGTCATCAGCTGCCGGAGGATCCTATGAGCTGCTGTGTCCTATCACATGCTGCTGTGTGCTGCCGTGGGCTGATGTGTGCTGCCATGAGCAGCCGATAGCCAGCATGAGTGGCTGATGGCCAGCATAAGTGTACAGCAGCCATCGCAAATGGCTGGGAGCCAGCAAGAGCTGCTGTGAGAGGCCAACCAACAACTGGTGACCATCTGCCTCTGCCAGGGTGGGGGGAGGAGCACAAGGCTCATAAAACCATCATGGGCCAGGGAACTGTGTTCTACACAACTAGACTGAGAAACAACAGCTTGAACTGGATTGGGTGGGGAGGCAGAAGAAAGGTGAGAAAAATAAAATAAAATAAAATTGATAAATCTTTAACCAGGATCATCAAGAAACAAAGAGAGAGAACTCAAATAAATGAAATCAGAAATGAAAGAGGAGAAGTGACAAGTGGCACCAAGGATTACAAGAATATACTATGAACAATTACATGCCAACAAATTGGACAACCTGCAAGACATAAATAAATCCCACAAATATACAATGTTGCAAAGATTGAATCAAGAAGAAACAGAAAATCTGAACAGACTGATAACTAGTAACAAAATCAAATCAGTAATGGAAAACCCAAAAAACAAAAGTCTTGAACCAGATGACTTCACTGTTGAATTTGTTACCAAACACTGCAAGAATTTACACCTATACTCCTCTATTCCAAAAAATGGAAGAGGAGGGAAGGCTCCCAAACTCATTTTATGAGGCCAGCATTATCTAATTCCAAAACCAAAGATATTACAAAAAGAATTATAGGCCAATATTCCTGATGAACATAGATGCAAAAATCCTCTATAAAATATTAGCAAACAGAATTCAGCAATAAATTAAAAGTGTCAAATACCATGATCATATTAGATTTATTCCTGAGAAGCAAAGCTGTTTCAATATCCTTAACGCGATACACCACATAAACAAAATGAAGGTTTAAAAATCACATGATCATAACAATGCATGATCATAGATGCAGAAAAAGGATTTGACAACATCCAGCATTGTTTATTGTAAAAACTCTCAACAAAGTAGGGATGGAGAGAACATATCTCAAAATAATAAAGGCCATATATGACAAACCCACATCTAATATCACAGTAACAGGGAAAAGATAAAAATGTTTTTCGTAAGATTAGGAACAAGAAAAAAATGTCCACCTTCACCACTTTTATTTGACATAATATTGGAAGTCCTAGCCACAGCGACCAGAGGGAAAAAAAAATAAAAGGCATCCAAATTGGAAAGGAAGAAGTAAATGTGTCATTATTTGCAGATGACAAGATGCTGTATATGCAGAACTTTATATAGTCTACAAAAAAACTATTAGAACTTATCAATGTATTCAATAAAGTAGCAGGATACAAAATTAATGTTCAGAAATTGGTTGCATTTCT
This sequence comes from Rhinolophus hipposideros, assembly GCF_964194185.1. NCBI lineage: Eukaryota > Metazoa > Chordata > Mammalia > Chiroptera > Rhinolophidae > Rhinolophus > Rhinolophus hipposideros. The sequence continues at coordinate 29,849,355 of NC_138051.1, forward strand.
ATACACCAATAGTGAACTATCAGAGGGTGAAATTAAGTAAACAATCCCATTTACAATTGCATCTCAAACACAAAAACAAACAAACAAAAAAACACCTAGGAATAAATTTAACCAAGAAGGTAAAAGACCTGTACTTGGAAAATTACAAGACACTGAAGAAAGAAATTGAAGAAAATACAAACATATGGAAGCATACACAGTGCTTATGGGTAGGAAGAATAAACATTGTTAAAATGTACATACTACCCAAAGCAATCTACAGACTCAATGCAATCTCTATCAAAATACCAATGGCATTTTCACAGAATTGGAACAAATAAACCTAAAATTTATGTGGAACCACAAAAGACCCTGAAGAGCCACAGCAATCTTGAGAGAGAACAAAGTTGGTGGTATCACGCTGCCTGACATCAAGCTATACTACGAAGCTATAATGCTCAAAACAGCATGATAGTGGCACAAAAAGAGACACATAGAGCAATGGAACAGAATAGAGAGAAATAAATCCAAGCCTATATGGTCAATTAATCTATGATAAAGGAGGCAAATATATACAGTGGGGTAAAGGCAATCGCTTCAATAAATGGCGGTTGGGAAAATGGACAGATGCATGTAAAAACATGAAACTAGACCATTTTCATACACCATGTACAAGAAAAACTGAAAATGCATTAGAGACTTAAATGTAGGATCTGAAACCATAGGACTCAGTTGAAAACATAGCCAGTAAACTCTTTGACTTTGCTCTTAAAAATATTTCTTTGAATATATTTCCACAGACAAGAAAACAAAAAAATAAATAAATAAACAAGTGGGACTACATGTAACTTAAAATATTTTGCATAACAAAGGAAACCATCAACAAAAACAAAAAACTACCTACGGGAGAACATATATGCCAATGATACATTTTATAAGGGGTTAATGTGCAAAATACATTTAAAAAACTCATGCAGTTTAACACCAAAAAACCCAACAATCCAATTTTAAAAATGGGTAGAGGACCTGAATAGACGTTTCTCCAGAGGACATACAGATGGCCAATGATATATGAAAAGATGCTCAGCATCAGTAATTATCAGAAAAATGCAAATTAAAATCACAATGAAATATCACCTCACATCTGTCAGAATGGCTATCATCAATAAATCAAAAAATGAAAAGCGTTGGTGAGGATGTGGAGAAAGGGAGCCCTCATGCACTGATTGTGGGACTGCAAATTATTGCAGCCAGTATGGAAAACAGTATAGAGTTTTCTCAAAACATTAAAAATATAATTACCTTATGACCCAGCAATTCCACTTCTGGGTATATATCCCAAGAAATCCAAAACTCTGATTCGAAAAAATATATGCACTCATATGTTCATTGCAGTGTTATTTACAATAGCCAAGATTGGAAGCAACCTCAGTGCCCAACAACGTTCAATTGAATAAAGAAGAAGTGATACATACATGCAATGGAATATTACTTGACCATAAAAAGAATGAAATCTTACTGTTTATGACAACGTGAATGAACCTAGAGGATATTATGCTAAGTGAAATAAGTCAGACAGAGAATGACAAATACCGTATGATTTCACATACATGTGGAATCTAAAACAACAAAATAACTCCAAACAAAACAGAAACACATTCATAGATACAGAGAAAAAACTGATAGCTGGAGATGGGAGGGGGCTCAGCGGGCTGAGTGAAAAAGGTGAAAGGATTAAGAGGTACACATTGGTAGTTACAAAATAGTCACAACAATGTAAAGTACAGCATAGGAAATATAGTCAACAATATTGTAATAACTATGTATGGTGTCAAAAGGGTAGTAGATTAATCAGGGGATCACTTCATAAGTCACATGTCTAATCACTATGCTATGAGCCTGAAACTTCTATAATATTAAATATCAACTGTAATTGAAAAATAACATAGAAATGTATCTGGGTATATATGGCAATTTATCGTACTATAAATGTAGTATTTCAATTCTATGGGGCAAGAGTACATTTTTGTTTTCCACCCCTTTTGCATGCTTGGACCTTGGGAAGTATATTTAAATGTTAAGATTCCGAAGTGGCAATCAACACAGAAGGTTCTCTGCAACTTGCACTTATCTGTGAAGAGTACATTTTTTAATACATGGTTTTCCTACTATTGGCTCTCCGTTTCAAAAAAATAAACAAAAGTAGGTACCTAAGTACAACTTTATTTCTTTGGGGGCATGCTTTTTAACCTAAATAGAGCTGCTAACTTTGTGTAGAATCAACCCCATTAACTGGCCAAATGTGCAAGCCAAGCAGAGCTAATTCTACCAGCTGACTCCCACAGCCACCAGTTAGTCCAGGGATGAGCAACTGACTCACAGGAATCAACCAGAACCCCTCCCAGAATATTCTATACTGAAGAGAGAAGGGGTTGGGAAAGAGAGAGAGAGAGAGAGAGAGATCAAGTCCAGTCCGAGTCATGGGTGTACATAAGATGCAAGTCTAGGACCTATAAGGAGCCGACATGTTTAAAGGAAATGTTTAAATCCTCCCTTGATTTGATTTCTGCTCCCATTATTCAATCTCTCTCTCTTTCTCTGTCTCCCCTCCCACTCTCCCTCCCTCCCTCTCTCTCTTTCACTCTCCCTCACCTTCCTTCACATCTAAGTTACCTCTACACTAGCATTTATCAAACTGATCTGTTGGTTACTATTTATTCCTACCACCAACAATTTTTTTGACAGTGACTGATTTGGAAATCATGGCTACACAACTGCTGAAATCAGTCTCAAGCTTCAAGGAGCCTACGGGTTGGCAGAGAAGTGGGGTGGTGACAACCAACCCCAGAGGCAGACAGCTTGTATTTCAATTTGCTGTTTTACGAGTTTTGTGACTTGAGTGAGATACTTAAACTCGCAGTGCCTTCATTCCTTCATCAGTTAAGTGAAGCTCCTGGTAATACTTGTGAGAATGAGATGGGTCATAAATGTGTACACCTGGTACATGAGGATCAAGGATATCTTTTTTCACCTCTTTATGATCAGTACCTAGCATCTAAGGATTCAATAAATATTTCTTGAATGAACAAGTCCTGTGACTTTACATTGTAATTGAATTATAAGTGACAGAACTTGGGACCACACTTCCCTCTTGTGGAGGGACACAAAGGCTTCAGGGAAATGGTTTTCACTGTACTTGGGGCTTTGTGTTTAGCTCTCCCAGCAGCCCCACCACTGTGTCTCTCCCAGCACAGAAGTACACAGCAGAGTCACTCCCAAGGGCAGACGATTTCTTCAAGTGGAAAGACATTTGGCTCGTATTAAATTCAGCCACAAACCCAAAGCTGCCTTTGACCAGGTTGTCCCCCGGGAAGTATTTCAGAAGAAACTGGAGTCCTTGGTTGGGATACTGGACATACCAAAACAGAAAACGGATCCCAGAAGTCAAATAGGTGCATTTCACAGTCAGAGGATCCCCTTCGGTGACAGTGACCTGATCATCCGGCTGACTCACCAACTCTGCTCTCAGTGCACCTGTAAAGTAATCCACACTGCGTCAGTAGAACAGCTGAGAAGAAGGTCAGTGGAAAATACAAGTGGAAAATGGGAAGGGAATATACTCACTCAGTGAGAAGAGAATCCAAAGTGTGGAGATGCATGCAGAGGCCATGGCGTAAGCTCAGCTGGCTGGAGGCACCTTTTCAGCTCCCCTCAGCTGGACATATGGCCCCACCCCAGACACTGGCTTTAGATTAGGGCCCAGCAACCCTGTGTCAGCACTGTGTTTATAGAAATGACCCTTCCTCAGGGACCCTTCGTGGCATCTACGCCTTCTCTCTCTTGAGCAAGCTCTTGGTTCAGGCTCCTCAGACTTCTATGGGGAGCAAGACTGTTCCATACCTTGCCCAGCAGGAATCCTCACACTGGAGCACCCCCTAGTGTCCGCCCACAGAACCCACTGGCTGACTACTGTCAAGTAGCCACAGGTCATTTGCATCCAGGTCTTACCACAGGACCAGACTATCGACGTTTACACTGTGCACGAGGAATTGAGGGGGAATTGAATATTCTAGGAGAAGACACAAGCGTTTGTGAATCAAAGTGGAAAAATGAATGCTCAGGGATCAAGCTTTAAATGATTTATGGGGGCTGGCCCGGTGGCTCAGGTGGTTAGAGCTCCATGCTCCTAACTCCGAAGGCTGCCGGTTCGATTCCCACATGGGCCAGTGGGCTCTCAACCACAAGGTTGCGGGTTGGATTCCTCGAGTCCCGCAAAGGATGGTGAGCTCCGTCCCCTGCAACTAAAATTGAACACGGCACATCGAGCTGAGCTGCCTCACAGATGGGTCAGTTGGTTGGAGCACGTCCTCTCAACCACAAGGTTGACTGTTTCGACTCCTGCAAGGGCTGTGCCCCCTGCAACTAGCAATGGCAACTGGACCTGGAGCTGAGCTGCGCCCTCCACAACTAAGACTGAAAGGACAACTTGACTTGGAAAAAAGTCCTGGAAGTACACACTGTTCCCCAGTAAAGTCCTGTTTTCCTTCCACAATAAAAATCTTTTTAAAAAATGATTTATGCACTTAAGATACTATAGAGGTAGAATTAGGGAAATAAAAATATTTTAATAAAGTGGGAAAATAAATAGAAAGAAGAAGGGAAAGTGTAGCTTTGAGTGAAGAGGAAAAGAAAGATAAAGAAGTCAAAATATTAAAAAGAATGAGGCAAGAGAAGAGAAATGATAAGGAAGAATGAGAACCTTGTTATTCTCTTTAGAAAGAATTCAGACATGACTTCTGTATAAACCTTTTGACCAAAAGATAACTCAGGTTTGTCTCCAATGGGGATTTTCTCCTTAATGATCTCTAGTTAAAGATTCATGTAAAAATAAGTTTGAATCTTCTCTTGAAACACTTTTAGAAAAAGAAAAGATAGGCATGGTGTTATGTACACTTCCTGCCACATTGGTCCTAGTAAACAGTACATCATAAAGAAAAGGAAAAAAACCTCTATGCAGGAGTTATAAAATACAGATTTTCCACATGGAGATGCTATTTAAGACAGATCAAATAAAATGCATAAGGGGCAAAAACTGAAGGTTAACTAAACCAAGTTATGATGATGATAATAAACGACTCAATTTAAGGGTAGGACAGGTTAAAGTTTTGTACAAAAAATACCACAAGATCAGCACAGTGATTATTTAATAGATTCAATTTAAAGGAAACAGGTATCTGTATAAAGACATTGTTCATTCATTTCCCTTATTTTTCTTTAAATAATATCCAAATATACCAAATATTTTACAAAGGAGTAGAAAATCTCTTTGCTTGGAATTAGAAAAAGAAGTGGAAATTAGGTCTTTCTGAAAGCTTTGCTAAAGATCCCTTACATGAATCGTTGAAACCTTCAACCTATGATAACTGTCTTAATTTGGAGTATGTGCACTACCTTTAAACAATAACCTTCAAGTCCCAAAGAGGCCTGTGGTCAATGGGAACATGTAATTAATTTCTTCTCTCCACCTGGAGCCTAAGATGAGTGTTAGTGTTATGTCTTTGAGGGTCCTGGCAATCACGTCAGGAGGATGATTGGAAAAAAGTTTAATGAAAGGAATATTTTTAGATGTGTGAGCAGAATCCAGGGAAATACCAGGAGTGGGTGAAGCATCCTGGGGCTAGCAACAGCCAGAAGGGTTCAGCAGTCCTGGGCCTGAAGAGACAGAGGAGGAAGAATTTACCCAGCCTGGGGACCTGTAACTCGGAGAAGACCCAGACTGCACCTGTGGATTCCCATACAGGAAAGGAAGGAACTTAGAAGAGAAATATCCTGACCATTCTCTCCTGTTGATGCCTCCAAACCCAGCGAGAAGCAAGAGGATAGGAAGACCCTCGATGCAGTGCATAGAAGTCAGCCTGCTGGGCGTAGAGCAGGCTGGAGAATAGACCTGGAGACAAAAACAGAACATGAAAACCCTCACACTGGGGTTTATAGCAGCCCGACCACTCAGGCAAAGATATATGTGTGCCCTAAATACCTGTATGGGCACATCTATACTGCCTTTTGATCAATGTGGCAGGATAAATAAAACAATATAGACTTTAGTAGTGCCTTAATTAAATTTTCCAGGTAATTGTCCAGTGTCTACTTCTTCTATTCACCACAGAAACAGTACAGACTACATACAAATTATGCTTAGAAGTGTAAGTGGATCAAATATTGTCAGCCTCCAGCCATTTAATAATTAATCCCGAAAAGATGGCGAAGTGAGGTGTTCTGTGGCATACCGGCCTTTGGGCAGGGGGTGGGCCGGCCCCCAGGCGGTCAAGTGCTTCTGCTGGCTCATGCGAGGAAGAACATTTTCCTTTAGGTACTTATATATTCATCTCGAAAAGAAAACAAAACCCTGAACTCAGGATTTGGCAAGTATTTCTGTGTCATCTCCTGGAGTGGATAGTCCTGTTTTGTTTATCCAGCCACTTTTTCTAATCTTGAAATATGGATGTCTCTTCTCTACACTTTACCTCCATGATTTGGATTGGAAAGACTGCTTTTCTTTTTTTTCCACCTCTTAAATTCAACTCAGAGAAGATCCTAGGGTGCAGTTATCCTACAGACTTCTCCAGGAAGAAAGAAGCAACTGCCATGTGTTTTCTGCTGCTACTTGCTTAATTGTAAAGAAATTATCTTGCAACCTGAAGGCTGATGTTTAATTAGAAACAGGTACTTAGATGGTGGTATTTGTGAATTCTATACCTTTTGTTCCCAACAAGAAGACTTACATATAAATAGCAAGTATGGATGACATTAGAGTTTTTTTTCATGTCTTCCAGTTTCAGCCACTATCATGATAAGCCCAGTTGAGACTGCAGTAGCAAATTCCAAATATGTGTTGAACTCTGAAATGAAAGAGATGCTAAAAAATCACATATGTATCTAAATCCTGGCTCATCCTGTGATAGATTAACTGCATAAGAACAAAGGTCCAATTTTGCAGTAAAACCTTTGATGTGATAAAGAAGCATAAAGACAAAATATTGCAAGGTTAATTTCATATGTGAATAAACCATCACAATCTCTGTAAAACTCCGTATTTTTACATGTGTGAATCCACATTTTTGAATGAGAAGAGTAATTTTTCTCCTAGAAAAAGAATCTGTTCTTTCTCAGAAGTCTTTGGACATTTGGTATTTTTAAATGTTATTTTTGTTTTTCAAAGGACCACATTGTGCAGCTGCTAACCCTATGAATGCATGTTTGGCTTTAGTGAAAGGTTGGTAACAGGAAACAAAAGTTTTGAGTCCAGTGATGGAATCCTATTCACCTCTGTAGGAGGAGAGGCTGCTATATTACCAATTACTTCATTCTTCTTTATGGAGTCCTATATAGCTCTTGAGACGGTTTTCTGTGCTGCTAGGCTGGAAGAAAGGTGACATGTGGTTTTTCTGCTCTGAAGATGGGATGGACCCTACAGTATAACCTGCCTTCAACTTTGGACATGGAGGAATGGGGGGTGGGGGGGAGTAAGAAGTTTCCATATAACTCCCTTCTCCTAAGAAAAAGGTGTGAAAATGCCTTATGCAGCTCCACCTGACTTTATGGCATTTTACATTCTATAGCTCTGTTTTTTGTAAAATCTTAAATAACTTTTTTCCTTTGACTCAAAAATAAAATAAAATAAAATAAAATAATTAATCCCAAGAGGCTTAAATGAACCAACTCTTTAGGAGGCTTATATCTTTACTTCTCCATTAGAAATATGTTTGATTGTTTAGTGTTCCCCTTAACGGGTGCTATGGGAAGAAGTGACCATATTTATTAATCAAGTGTGCTCAGTGTTACAAGGAGGGAAGTTTTATGCTTTGCAAATTTACGTTATAGTTAGAACTTATGGGCATCCACTTGCAATGGCAAGACTGATGAAGAACCCTTAACACTCTCAGTCTTGAAAGGTAGAAAACCTTAGTCTTCACATTAGCTTCAAGTTAAGGAAATGCTCCTTAACTGCTACATAGGTAGGAAAGGAGTCAGGGACCTTCACACAATATCCTGCACACCCCATGGATTTCTAAGGTATTGATTGAGCTTTCAAAACTGAACAACATACCCTTAATAGCTGTTCTGCTTATGTGCTTTGATTCATGACATTAATGAGGAATTATTCATCAATTGACTTGTGAGTATAATGTTAAGCCATTTGCATTCCTTGTCATACTTATTCTTCCTAATATTCCACATTTTAAATGTAAGAACACTAGAGTTTAAGAAATTTAAACTATTTATTCGTCACCCCTAAAGAAATAGAAACAGGTTTTAACCCCTACTTTTCTGACATCAAAGGTATTCTTTCCTCTAAATTACATTGAGAATATCAATTTTCATCATTGCTTTTAGAAAAGTTTTCAGTATTGGAAAGTACCCCCATTGTTATAATAAAAGTATATAACATGGACTTCAATGGGCCAAGCAGAACTTTACAGTTCATCTTGTCACTTGAGTATATACAAAACGCTGACCCCACAAGTATGTGCCAATTAACTAAAACAGCGCCTAGATAATTCCTTCAAAACCACTGATAACACGCAATTATCATCTACCTTCACTAGAGCCTCCTCTTCATTTCTATGCCCTTACAGATTTATGTGCACATACTCTGATGAAAATGTCACGTTTTTCCTTATCAATTTACCAGTTTACTCCCCATCTGGACCGAATTCTGACTATTCTGCCCAACTCTCAAATTTCTATAGAAAGAACCTTCAAGTTCACAGTAAATAGACATGAACTCTTTCCCCAAACCATTGTAAGCTAGGTGTAGTGATGTCTATTTGGAGATCTGTCTTATGCAAGACATGTGAGTTAATGGAAAACGTTCCCCAAATGCTGCAGGTGGAGGTCTCTGCCATCCTCCAGGGTTGTGCCCCAAAAAGGTACCTCTCTTCACTCCTTATTTGATGACCATTGAGACACGCACATTACAACACAAGGGCACAAAAAGGGGCCTCAATCTGAGACTCCAGGTACTTCTCCCAGAGTGTCTACTGCCTTTCTCAAAAAACTATTTATAAACATCAGAACTCTGTAAATGTTACTGATTTCCCAGGAGATAATAGGAATGTCTCATGTAAAATAATAAGAAAGCCCTTTCTGAACATTAGACTCTGAAATGTGGATTGTATTCATTTTAGATGCAGGGGAGAAAATATCAACACAAAATAAAGTTGTTGGAGCAAGGAAGAAAATCAGTGCTTTTTCTGTGAAACTTTAACAAAGAATAAAATCCAACTAAAACAACCACATTTTTTAATGTAAATTGTGGAATTCTCAACAAAATGGGGAAAATCCATGATTTGACCTTCTGCTTCCTAACTCCAAATAAAAGGGACCATAACTCAATGGCCCTCTTAACTAAGTGGACTCAAGATATTTTTTTAGTTTCTCAGGGTCTAATATTTTCCCTCACCCACATCCAGTTTCTCATTGTTTCCATGTAGTTTATTACGAGCTCAAGCTACATTTCAGATGTGTTGTTACGTTCTAGGCATTATATTTCTAGAGAAACATAAGCCAATGGGAACTGTTCAAAGTGCACACTACAGACGGGAATCTACACAGACATATAGACTCCAAGGACTTGAGAGTGAGGGAAATTTTACTCTCCTGTGGATTTTCCTCTCCTTATCACCAATGAACAGAGAGCTTCATGATATATAGATTCTGACTCAAAATTTTTCTGATAGTGGTACCAAGTGGAAAAGCTTGGGGAACACTAAATTAGGGACGGAAAGCAGTTACTACTCCTCTTTAGTCCGCCTCCTGCAAAGCCTGTGACCTCCCTGTTTCTGTTCAGCTCCTCATGGGTTCCGTGCCTCTGTGTCCCCCACAGCACAGTAGTAAGTGGCAGCATCTGCCACCTGCACCTGGAGGATGAGCAATGAAGAGGAGAATCGCTCATATGTCATGTGGTAGCGCCCCTGCTGAGAAGGCCTCGAGCCCCTTACAAGGAGTCTTGGTGCAAGTCCAGGGAAGTGAAGGTACCAGAAGAAGTCATAAGCAGTGGAAATGGAGTGATTGCAGGAGATTTCCGCCACAGCTCCCTCTGAAGATACCACAGAGGAAGGCTGAAATACTTGGTCCTTATTCTCTGCAACTGCAGGAAACAAAGAAGGCTGTGAGTTTAATGCTGCTATTTCCTTGTTAATGACCTTTTAGGTACTGTGATTATTAATGAATCTGGCTTTTTTTTTAATTAGTCCAAACTGTAAGATAATGGCATACGCTTTTCTAATACCAGAAAGAGCCTACTTACCCTTCCAGAGGGAGCTGAGGAGAAGCCCCAGCCACACCGCTTCCAGAGTGCTCTGCAAAGCCATAGCCATACCACAGCTGGTCTCAGGCCTCAGCTGTAAGCGTGATGCTCACCAGGAAGCTCACTTAGGCCTGTTTTGCTTTTTTTTTTCCTTTTGTCAATGACATCATCAGCCAGAATCTGCACTATAGAAGAGTGACAGCAGTTGTGAGGCTGCTTATTAGTGGCTTCAAGTCCTTTGTTCTGAGAAGGAATGTAGTCTTTCGGAGGTCACTGCTCTTGTGCAAATTTAATCACTGGCAGAGCTTGTTTCCTTTTCTAACGTTGTCAGAAGAAGTCTGTGATTGTTGGAGACTGCATCATTATTCATATTAAAGTGATATATTCGCACAAAAAATATGCTGAATTTACCCCATGTGATCATAATGTGAAAAATAATAATCATGAAATTTTAGTACCTGCACTAGAGGAGAGATGGTGTGTGTGTGTGTGTGTGTGTGTGTGTGTGTGTGTTTTTGTTTTTCGATTTTTTTAAAAGATTTTATTGGGGAAGGGGATCAGGACTTTATTGGGGAACAGTGTGCACTTCCAGGACTTTTTTCCAAGTCAAGTTGTTGTCCTTTCAGTCTTAGTTGTGGAGGATGCAGCTCAGCTCCAGGTCCAGTTGCCCGTAGCTAGTTGCAGGGGGTGCAGCCCACCATTCCTTGCGGGAGTAGAAACCCGTAACCTTGTGGTTGAGAGGACACACTCCAACCAACTGAGCCATCTGGGAGCTGAGCTGCAGCTCAGCTCAAGGTGCCATGTTCAATCTTAGTTGCGGGGGCGGAGCCCACCATCCCTTGCGGGACTCGAGGAATTGAACTCGAGGAATAACCTTGTGGTTGAGAGCCCACCGACCCATGTGGGAATTGAACCGGCAGCCTTCGGAGTTAGGAGCATGGAGCTCTAACCGTCTGAGCCACCAGGCCCGCCCTGGTTTGTTTTTTAAGGCACAGAAATTACTATGTAAACATATTCATTAAAATTTGACCCCTTGCATCCAAGGTTCTCTCTGAAAAAAGCAGAAAAGGAAATCTCAGTTATACTTTTCTGTAACCAAAGAAATTGGATCAAGGAAGACCCAAAACCTGCATTTGGAGATGATCTCTTTGGATGGTACCTATCCTCATTTTGTAGCCTGACACTGTCCCCTCTTTATTAATGCAGGGCTTACTAGTTCTCCCTCTTGCTTTGATTGCTCTATACAGGCTTTCATGGGATTTTACCTGCAAAGGAAGAACTAAACAGGTTTGTGGCAATTCTAAGTTTATACATTAAGGAGCTTGTATGTTCACCACCTAGTGGACCATACAGGAACTGACGCAAAATTATTTCCCCAGCCTCCTCTGAGACAGTCTTCACAACTTCCCACAGCTTGAAGAGGTTTGATGCTCTTTGCTTTTGTTCAAATTCCTCTTTCTTATTCAGTTCACATAGGGATGTGAAGACGATCCAGAGGAAAAGCTGCCTTCTTGGAAAGACTTCTGGTTACGGAAAGATGTTCTTCATTCAGGGCAGTGGTTATTTGAACACATACTTCCATTGAGTTATTTATTTCTTTTTCCCATACTAAGACGGTTGCTTGATTCATTTCCTTGTCTTTCCTTTTTTAAAATAGTCTCCCAGGTTAGGAGAAATTAGTTTTTCCCTCATCTTTTCTCTTTTTTACTGGGATATTTTTTAATTAAGGTGATTGTTTAAGTCTAACAGAAACCTTTTATTTATATTTATGACCCCAAAAGCTTCCAAATAAAATAATGGTGTGCAGAGCTTATGCTGAAATCAAGACCTATATATCTCAAAATGTGTATCCAAAGAAATGAAAGTGTTAGTGCTGCTTTGTTTAAATGGTAAACCTTGAATGGATGGTTTAGTTAAGTATCAATTTAGAAATTTAACCTAAATAAGTCAGTGTTGTATCAACTGTATTTCAAAGTTCATCAAATGTATATTCTTGTTTCACCCATATGATGGTTAACTATTAACATCTCAGTTCTCAAGTGGAATTAGAGTCACTCTGCTAGGCCACAGCTGCTCCTGATTGGCCCATTTTTACTTGCCTTCACTGATGTCACTGCTGCTGTCACTATTGCTGTCACAGGTCAATGCAGTTAGGCTTCCCAGGGCTTCCTTTTGTTCCTGGCTAATTGCAAAGTCAGCTATTACTCTCTGGGTGAGGCTGTCACAAATAGGTAAGAGGAAGGCATTCGCCAGCTTCACTATCTCTGTGACCTGGGCAGGACTGTTGGATGCTTTCGCACTGTCCAAAACCTCATTCAGCAACTCATTTCTAGGGATCTTATTATGCTTCCTGAGAAGCCCCCACCTTTTCCAGGCTCCCTGATTCCTCCCAGCCCTGAAGAACAGGACAGCTATATAGTTCAGAGGGTTGCTGACCAATGAGGAGCAGTCTATCTGGCATCTTGACTTTCAAAAGTAGATTTGTAGTCCACAGCATAGTCAGCAAACACCACAGGAAACTCCAGTGGGTGCTGATCCCTTGCCATGAGCATCAGAATCTCTTCTTTCATGTCACTGAGAAAAGTGTGACCATATTCCTTACTGTCTTTCCAAATTTGAGGAATTATTTCTAGCCTGTTGGCTACATCCCTTGCTTGGAGAAGATCTATCAATGTTTGGGAGTGGGGAAAGAAGACTGAAGATATCAGGTCCTTATACTACTTCAAGGTGACATCAATTTATTCCATTAAACAAAGCAAACTGAAGAACTTGGAATAATAGAAATTACGCTGATGATTGGGTCCAATGAATTTCCAGTGGTCTCCAGTGTTTAAAAGGCCATGTACTTGGTAAGCAAGTTCTAGGTTTCTCATGGCTGACTGAAAAAACATCATTATCTAGGTCCTTTGGGGAAAATTTCTTTCCTATTAATTAGTTCATGATGTTATAGATCATGAGAGATGATCCTTTTGAAGGGCTTTCGTGTTGATAAAACAGCTGAATAACATAGTGGTATGTTGCAAATGAGGGTTCTATTCTGATGGCTTTCTTTTCATGTAAGTTCTGTCAGGCTGGCAGTTTTCCAAATGCATAAAATCTGTGGAGACATTTCAGAATGGTATTAAAAGTATGTAGATTTGGTTTCACCTTCTGTGCAACCATTTGTTTCAGCAGCTCCAATATACCATTCCATTGGTTCTCAGATTTGTCATTCATCATTGCTATTACTTCAATCAGTGAATTGAAGGTGTATAAATCACCATGGAGTTTAATGACTCGGAATATGAGTTTAATGCTAGCACAGGAGCTCGATGCTTCACCATTCGGAATCATTGTGTAGTAGGAATGTGTGTTTTTCTCTGGCTTTACAGCAAAGATTCTCTCAGCATTGTTTTTCGCTCTCCAAGTAACTCCACACTGATGAGCAACCTTCTTAGATTTCTCATTATTTTCTTGTGTGGCCTCTTCCAACTCTTCTGATTTTTCACTTTGTTGAAAATAATAATCAGCTGAGGGATCTTGGTCACCATAGTAACACAATAAATCCAAGAGACTATTAGTTGTTTCCAGAGATACAGTGGTTCCTGCTTGCAAAAAATGATCAAACATATCCACTGAAGCTTTGACTTTTTTGAGTTTGATTTGTTCCTTCAAGGCAGCTTCACTTATGTCTTCAATCTGAGGTTCAAAGTATGCAGGCATTAAACACGATATATGAAGTTCAGCTATTTCCTTCTGAAAATATTTGGGATGTAAATTAATAATACACTTTGCTGCATTCTCCCCAGACTTCTTTGCCAATAAAAATGAACGTGATTCCATAGAGGGTGTTTGTATGCGATAAGGATCATCTTGAAATGCATAAGGGGCAGCTGTGGTATCCCCGTTTACTATGTATGCAAATGCCTGAAGAATGGCCACTTTATCCCAAGTTTTCTTTTTTGGAATGACCAGTTTTTCAAGCCCTGTTACAACAGTTGTCATACAGGGTGTCATGCGGGGTCTCTGGTCCTGCACCCCACATAAGAACGCAGGACATGGTGAGGCCAAACAGGAACACCCACGGAGCCATAGGTAGGGGAGTCACATCACTATATTCTCACTGGCGGCTGGGTTGGAGACACAGGAAGCAGAAGCCACACGATCAGCAACCTGCCGTCCACTTCTCTGCAACCCGCAACCCGCACTCCGCTCTGCTAACTGCAGTCCACGCTTGCCAGCTCAGCCGCCATCTTCTTGCTAGCCCCTGTTTTCTGCTAGCGTAGCCACGGCAGTTGTATTAGTGGCCAATGGCTCACCGGTTACAGCTGACGGCCAACTAGCCACAGCTGATGGCCATCCAATCACAGTTGATGGCCATTTACTACCTGAGCCAGCACCTTTCCATGTGAGGCCAAGAGCCTGGAAACTGCACTCCTGGCTCTGTCCCCCCACATGCCTTTCACCTTCAGGATTACCAAGGGAGGGTAAAGGTGGGCGGGAAAATTTCTGCTATTAAGTTAGACGGAACAGGACGAAAGCAATCATAAAATAGGTTAAAAGCTCATGGCTTGCAAGACTTCCTTCCAGAAGTTAAGGGGTTCAATACATTTCACTTGCCTCAAAGAAATTTTCTAAAACAATCATTTTCATGTCTTATGTCTTTGTTTTCAAAGTAAGAAAGATAGTGTCATGAAATATCTTATGTCCTCCCTAGAGAGGAAGTCTACCTCTTACTCTTTATCTCTCAGCAGTGCCTGTATCTCTGATAGTCATTTCAAAGACAAAACTTTGGGGAAGCTGATGAAGTACTTATTTTTAAATAACTATCTAACCTGACAGGGCGCTGCATATAGTTTTTCAAGTGTGCACTGCCAAACCCCACGAGAACTACTCACATCACAGACCCATAGATCTGTATCTCCACCACAATTTTCCAGCAAATGGTAGGACAGCAACTTTATCATATAAAATTCAGTAAATTGCACCCATGTTACAACTAATTGTAATTCACATAAAATTGCCATAATTGACCCTAACTCTGACATTTCTAGTGAGTTAGGACCACAAGGGAAACATGACTTCTTAACAGAAAAATTCAATTCTCTTTACTCAAGACACATTATTAAACAAGCCAAAATCTAATTTATCATTTTCACCCCAAACCTCCCTCTCTTCCTGACTTTCAATTTCGGTGATTGTTCCCATCACCTAGATTAGAAATCTTAGGCTAGCTCACTCAGTCCTCTAATCTGTTCTACGCAGCAGAATAAGATTAATCTGCCCCTGAGATATAAGAAATGATGTTTGCCACCTGCAAATGGGATGTGTACAATAGTAGCTTAAGTACAGCCTCCTGAGCTGACCAGCCTCCCCTAATGGCAAGACATTTTTACTTTTGCTTCAGTATTCTATTCTAAAGCAACATTACAAATTCTACAATGATCGTCTAAGCATCTGTTATTTCATGTTTAGTATTTCTGAAATCAAAGCAACAATTCTCAGGATTCTTTTTTCATTTTTATCCCAGAATTCACCTTTAAACAGTTCTCCAGAGTGTGACTAGACTTTGCGATTCTCTGCCTCCTGGATATGTTCTGTGTGCATAGCTTGGTTCATTGGCCAACATTAATTCATTTACATAAGTTAATCACCTCATAACCACAACAATTTTAATAAGATCCACTGGGGAACCCAACTCCCTTTATTAACTGCTGTTCTTACCACAGAGAAATATTTAGAGACCAAAGAGTAATCAGTGAGAACAAGAGTTATAATGAATCACTAGAGGCATCTTCTGGTCTTATCTGTGATGTTGGCATGGGCCAGAGTAACACAGGAGATTAATTTAAAAGTTGAATTTTCCTCTGGGTCATCTTAACAGACAGTCCCTATTGACCTGTAATTTGTCAAAAGTAGCCTAGGGTAGAAACTCTAGGCTTCTTCCTTCCCTGAACTTTATGTGTATTCCACTTACAAACATCTAACCTCTTGAGTGCCTTTGATTCAGTAGAGAAGAAGCAAATATCTACCCTATAACCCAATTCCTTTGTGCATAGCTTCCTTCATCATTAAGAGAAAGCAAAGTGTGAAGAGAGGATTTTTAAATCTAGATTATAGTTAACTACTTCACTAGGGCCCTGTGTGGGTAGTTAGTCCAGACAAGTCATTTATTCTTTTTATTTCCAATTGAATTGGTCTGTCATCGTAGGCCCACCTCGGGATGAAGTTTAAGATAATAAACTCTTATCATCTAAGAAATTGGAGCTGGAAAGAGTCTTAGAGTCTACGTGTTGTAGCCATTCATTTTACAGGAGAAAAAGCAGAAACTCCAGAAGGTTACATGACTTGTCTAAGATCAGACAGAAAGTTTGTGATTGAACCAAATCTAGAACCCTATTCTCCTATTCTGTGTTCTCCTAACAAAAATTGTAAGTTTCTGCCGCCTGAAGACAAGTCTGGAAAAAAATTAAGAGATTGCTTTAGTTGAATTTTGGATAGGAAAACATAATATAATGCCCTATTATTTCTTCCTTTGAATTTTGAAATCTTTCAGATAACTTCCATTTCCTTTCCATTCTCATTGCCATTATTCTTATTAACTCATGCTCCTAATGCTGCCACAGCCTTCTTGGTTTGGCTTCCATATTCCAGTCAGCCCTATTTCTAATCTATCCTGCCTATCACTGCCAAATAATCTTCCTAAAAGAAGATCATGTCCCAATCTATTTAATAAAATAAACTGTATAACCTTTACGTCTGTTCTGCTTAACTATCCATGCTGTATCAAGTGAAGAGGGATCTAATTATATTTTTGCTCCAAATTTCTATTCAATGACTCCAAATAATTTGTTTAAATTTGTCAGATCCATTGACTTACACTTTCCATTTTAACCACGTATTAGATTCTTAGATATAGCAGCATTTAATTCTGGGCTTTTTGTTGTAAAAGTTCCATACATCTTTTAGTTATTTATATATGCTCCACCTTTTTTTGACAACCACATCTATATAAATTGAAAAAATTAACTGTGGTATATGTATGTAATCAAATATTACTCAGCACTAAAAAGGAGTGAACCACTGACACACAAAAAATGACGTATACAGATCTCAAAATAATTATGCTAAGTGAAAGAAGCCAGAGGAGAAAAGAGTGCATACTGTCCATTTACATAAAATTCTAGCAATTCTGGAAAGAGCACTAATCAACAGTGATAGTAAGCACATCAGTGGTTGCCTGGGAAAGGAAAATGGGGAGCAGGAAGAAGCAAAAAGAAGAATTACAAAGAAACACTAGAAAACTGGGGGAATGATGGTTATGATTATTCATTTGATTGTAGTGACGGTTTCATGAATGTATATACATATATATATATACCACAGTGCCAAAAAAAGTGTATACAAGTGGAAACTTTGGTCAACGTTGCTCAAGTAGTAGTTCACTGTAATCAGAAGTGTCTGGACACTGATGGTAACAACTTTGAGCACCTCTTATCATTGCAGGAGTCAAACATGACTTGTGTTCATCTTTTGTTATTGATATATATTAAGTATTACAATTTTAATATAGTTTTTCCTTTCTTAAAATGTGTATACTTTTTTGGTACCCTCTATGTGTATATAGACATGAAAACTGTATGAAAATTGTATACATGCACAAACACACGGTGTCAAAAATATGTATACATATTTTAAGAGAGGAAAACTGTGTTAAAATTGTAATACTCAATATAAACTGATAACAAAAGATAAATACAAGTCATATTTGACTTTTGCAATTACAAGAAGTGCTCAAAGTGGTTACCATCAGCATCCAGACACTTCTGATTATGGCAAACTACTGCTTGAGTGTAGATAACATCTCTTAAAATGTGTATATGCTATTTTTGCACTATGTATATATATATATATATATATATATATATATATATATATATATATATATATATATATATGTCAGTATTCATCAAACTGTAAACTTTAAATATGTTCAATTTATTATGTGGTAGTTATAACTCAATAAGGCTGTTATGAAAAAAAGAAAAGGCTTTCTGAACTAACCATATGAGGTCACTGGTGGCCTTCAAGGGAACAGGTTCCATAGATAGTAGGTGTTATGAACTGAATGTTTGTGCTCCCTTCCCCAAATTCATATAATGAAATCTTTAACCCCAATGTGATGGCATTTAAAGGAGAGGCCTTTGGGAGGTAATCAGGACTAGATTAGATCATGAGGGTAGGGTCCTCATGATAAGATTAATGCCCTGATAAAAAGTGGAAGAGACACAGGATCTCTCTCTCTGCTCTCTGCCATGTGAAGATACTGTGAGGAGATGACCATTTGCAAACCAGGAAGAGAGTTCTCACTAGACACCAAATCTGCCATCACCTTGATCTGGCACCTCCCATCCTTTAGAATTACAAGAAACAAATGTTTCTTGTTTAAATCACCCAGTCTATGGTATTTTTGTTATACCAGCCCACACAAACTACACTGATATAGAAAGACAATGACAAGAAGTAAAGAGTGAGTAGATAGTGAGGTATTAGAAGCAAATAAATTGTTGGTGTAATAAAAACAACAGGACGAATATTAGAAATGTTTTAATTATAGGGAAGTTCTGAGCATGTTTATAGGCTGAGGGAATTGATTCAGTAGAATAAAACTGAAGATATCAATGAGTGAGGCAGTAAATGATGGAGTAAAGTCCCCAGAGAGAATGGAAGATAATTACCACGAAAATTCAGAACCTTCCTCCAAACAAAGAATTTGAGAGATGGCCCCAAGGTATACAAGATATGCAAGTAGGTATGTCTCTGAAAGTCTTCTTAGTAACTTAGAAATCTACATGCATTTGCTCATTTGTCTTTCACATCAGTTCTGCTTCTGCGATGTTTTCCAAAAGTATCTTCACTTTTCACAAAGTTCACTTTAAAGCAACATCTTACTAAAGTCTTTGATATAGACTGCATTTGGATCATAAACTCGATTTAAAACCTGGTCAAATTGTTCTTGAATATAAGTCCTGCTTTGCTAACTTCACTCCACCTTGCCATACATGCTGAAGCAAAGGATTTTGATGTACATTGGTCTCTGAGCATTTCTCATACTAGTATTTGTTACAGCACAGAAATATGTGCCACTCTGACTCTATTCTGCCCCTCCTAGGAGCGATTAGATGTCTTAGGGGACATTCTAGTTTTGATGAGAAAAATTCCAGCTACTACAAGTCCATCTATTAAATTCCTCCGAAAATGGAGCCCTGTTCCCCAACTTCCCTTGGACTGCTGGTATTAAAACATGGTGACATAGATGATAGAACTGTGACTGCAGGAAATCTGGACTTTTTCCCTTTCCTGAAGTATCATCAGGGAGAGCTGTGGAACTTCAAAGATAATAAATCTGCACACCAGATGGTATTATCCCCATACCAACAAAGAAGGAGAAAAGTACAGTTTTATAGAATGGAAAGATGAGCATGTGCTGTTCATACAAAAGAATGCTCATGAGTTGAAAAATTGCCAAATTAGGTGTGAAAATTTTAGCATCTTTAATTCTGAGTGTCTAACAACTGAATTCATTTAGCACCAACACCCCCACAGAAAGCAGTGCCATCACAGTGTCTCCTCCCAAACCTGGGTCTCATCTCTCTCATTCTGAAGTGAGGTAGACTCCTTCCTCACTGGAAACCAGCTAGGGACAGTAATTCCACAAAGACACAAGCCTTTTTTATTTATACTAGAAAACGAGAGAAATGATCCCTCCTCCAGTTTCATTGTTTCACTCTATCTGTCAATGGGTGAGAAGAATTCCAAATTGAACCCGTTCCTTCATAGTTAGCACAAAGGTCTCTTTAAGTATGTAGTGAATCTGTGGTTTTGAAATTGGTCAGGGTTTTGTCTCAGAGAAGCTATTCCCTCTATAATTTCACTGCTGTGAAGAAAAAAAAGGAAAGAAAACAGGGATACATCTTAGCATGTTTGCATTGCTTTTGATGCCCATTTTTTGAAAGCTTAGACCAAAACAGAATCCCTACAACTAGTCACAAAGGATAAATCAAAGGATATTGTTAAAAGTTGAAACAATAATCTATTCCTTTTCTGCCTCATTCTTCTCCTACAGCATTTTACAAAAAACAAAAGCCAGATTTAATCTGGTAGATTTTTATAGTAATATTGGCTGTATGGTGTGTGGGTTGTGCGTGTATGTGTGTGTGTGTGTTTAAGAGAAATAATAAGAAAGAGAAAAAGGAAAGAGAGCTAGAAAAACTACACCTATAAATAAAAAGGATAGCCTGTATAAAATTAACCTGAAACTTGTGAAGCCTCTAAATAATAAATTCTCATTTTCATCATAAATGGATAAGATGAATGATTTAGCCTCTTACCTATAAATAAGGCAATAACATCCCATGACCCAAAAATGATATGAAGTTCTGCTTTTTTGTAACATCTGATGATATTTATAGTTTATCTTCTCATTATTCTACACAATGTCAGGCAAATTCCAATTATATATGAAGCTTTCAATAATAATATTCACTAAGATTTGAACATACACAAACTAAATTGGAAAGAAAAGTAATACAAAAATATAACTTCTTCAATTATCCATATTATACATTAAACATCAAGTTTTTAAAATCAGCATCAGTGTGCATGTGATGGCTGAAGCTCTAACAGCCATCTTGGGCAACATGGACAAGGTCCCACAATTAGAAATGGTGAATCAGAGGTCTAGAGGGAGTTTGGGTAGGTCTCTCATTTAATAATCATTGTGCCATTCCTGGAATGGCTACTCCCTGACTTATTTTATGTGAGAGAAATATAAAATTCTATGTCATTTTATAAAAAAATCAACTCCTCATTATTTAGGCCTTCATTTGTTTATGCACCGTCTGAGATTTCTGTTTTCCTCCTTCCTTTAAAGTACCCATTCATTTAACACCAACTCTATCCTCACCTATTCACATGCAAGAGCTTGGAATTGAAAAAGAGATAAAATAAAACCCATAGTTTAAAAATGTAGGTAATCTTCACGTGATTCAAAACCCTAAAAGTATAAATGAATATAGAATGTTCCCTTTCTTCTTGCCTTTCAGGTAACCAATTTCCACCCTTCTTAAAAGTATATAAAGGACTTAAATAGGTGTTCACTAATTCCAGTGGGGATAAGATAGTTTCCCCATACCAACAAGCAATGCTCAGGACACCAACTGGGTGTCCTATGATTCAACTCAATTCTGACACTGTCTACTTGAAGATAATGTTAGATTCCATAGGTCAAAGGTTCTGTCCTACAAGACTGCCCCCCAACCACTGCCACTTCGGACACTATTCACAAGCACAAGCCCAGGTTATCACCTGTGCTTCTGACCCACTGGCTATAGATTGGGAGTTCCAACAACCCCCTTCCTTGAACTTTGGATACTAGTCACAAGTCTAGGTTGTTACTGTACTTCTGACACACTGACTATAAATCAGAGGTTCCCACAACCAACCTCATAACTTGGGTTTGATTAATTTGTTAGAGTAGCTCACAGAACTCGGGAAAGATTTTGCTTACTAAATTACAGGTTTATCATAAAAGGAAATAACACAGGAACAGCCAGATGAGAGAGATGTATAGGGAAAAATATGTGGAAAGGGCATGGAGTATAAGTTATTCTTTCAAGGAATTTTGCTATGAAAAAGAACAGAGAAATTAGGTGGTGGTTGGAGAGAAATGTGGAGTCAAGGAAGGGTTTTTCAATACTGGAATTATTATTGCATGTTTCTGTGCTGGTGGGAATGATTCAACAGTGACAGACATTTGATGATGTAGGAGGCAAAGAATTGGAGAAGCAAAGTCCTTGAGAGACAAGAAAGGATGGCATCCAAGATAAAAATGGAGGGGTTGGACTTAAATAGAGCAGCATGTCCATTATAAGAGTGAGCAGTGTTTACAGGTTCAGATGCAAATTGGTGGGTGGATTTAACAGTGGGATGGGGTGAAAGTTCTGATTACCTATATTTCTCACTGAAATAATAAGCAAGTCTTTAGCTGAGACTAACAAAGTAGAAGGAGTTACTAAGGATTTGAATAAAGACAGTATAAAATAATCATCAGAGATAGTAAAAAGTAAATTAACTATAAAAAATGTACTAGAGGCACCCTCCACAACTAAGATTGAAAGGACAACTTGACTTGGAAAAAAATCCTGGAAGTACACACTGTTCCCCAATAAAGTCCTGTTCCCCTTCCCCAATAAAATCTTTTTTTAAAAAAGCCCATTGCATTTCTACATACTACAATGAAATATCAGAAAAAGAAATAAAAAAACAATTCCTTTTGCAATTGCAACAAAAAGAATAAAATGCCTAGGAATAAACTTAACCAAGGATGTGAAAGACCTATTACTCTGAAAACTGTAAGACATTTTTAAAAGAAATTGAAGAAGACACAAAGAAATGGAAAGACATTTCATGCTCATGGATTAGAAGAATCAGCATAGTTAAAATGGCCATATTACCCAAAGCCATATACAGATTTAAAGCAATGTCCATCAAAATCCCAATGGCATTTTTTAAGGAAATAGAACAAAAAATCATCAGATTTGTATGGAACCACAAAAGACTCCGAATAACCAAAGCAATTTTAAGAAAAAAGAACAATGCTAGAGGTATCACACTGCCTGACTTTAGCTTGTACTACAGGGCAACTATGATCAAAACAGCATGGTTTTGGCAGAAAAACAGACACATAGACCAATGGAATAGAATTGAGAACCCAGAAATAAAACCACATAAATATGGACAGATAAATTTTTTTTTGTCAATTGTTCAATTATAATGTGAAAGAAATTTTTGAAAAATAAACTAAGGCTTCTGTCCAAAAAAAAAAAAAAAATACTAGAATTGCCTATTTGAGGTTTGGGTCAAAAATTTAAGGTGAGATCATCTATACAATTGTGTTTTCTTTCATCTGCAAAATAAGCATAGATTTGGATTTAACCAGAATTGGAATTTGTCTGTAAAAACCTCCATTGGAAGGACAGAGGAACACATGAGTAGATGTATACAAAAAAATGACTATAAAACTCGGTCTTGGAATCTAGGTTGAATGAGGAAGAAAGTAAAGATATTAGCGGAATAATGGATAGCAAGAAGATGAGAAGATCAATGAATTGGGGTTTCTGATGGGTTTGAAGAATTGTTAGAGTGGGGGTTCTAGAAGAAATGAACAGGAAAGTCAAGTTAGTAATCAAAAATGGAATACTTGAAACTGAGAGTATGAAGGGGTTGTGGTCACTGGTAATGACAAGGTCTGGGGTGTGACCGTGGGAGTGGCTGAGGCGAGGTGTAGGAAGAGGTCACTGGAGGAGAAGTCAAAGATATGAGACAAGCATATTGTGTGAACTATCAGTGTGGTTGATAACAACTGCCAAAATATACGAGAAGGCATGGGGGAGTGGCCAAGAGGATAATTTAAGACACAAAAAGACAGGGTTACAGGTGAAACAGTAGGATAGAATTTTCTTCAAAGGACAAGGATATTTTTAAGAAACAGAAAAGAAAAATGATCTGCATCAGCAATTGTTAAAAAAAAAAATACACCTAGCAAAACTTGAGTTCTAGCTTAGGAGAAAAATCCTGCACTATTTAAAAGGGCTGCAAGAGACAGACACATAGAGCAGGAATGTAAAAGAAATGTGCAGAAATGAAGCTGAGGATTCTACTTGCAAAATGCTAGTCAGAGGGCATAGTAAAGAGTTTGCATGGTCAGAGAAAAATAAGAGCTTGATTAGAGAAAGTACCAAGCCTTTAGGAGATAAGAGTACATAGGAATGAACGAAAGGTTAAAAAATGTGAAGACAGAGATGGACAGGCAGACAGGGCTTGATTAGATTAGACTGGCTGGTTTCTTTTGAGAAGGCATGGGAAGTGATAAGATCTAATTGTACCTTTTTCTTGGGGTCTGATTTCTGCAGTTTGTTCTAAGGGGCAGAATGATGGTCTCACTAGAAGCATGCAAACTCTGTTGGTTCCCTTCCTTTCTGCTGTGAGGAATGTGACGGCTGGGACAGGAGTTCACATAACAGTGTTAATTCGTATTGCGTTTACTGACAATACGATTCCGAAGCTTTTTTCAAGCGTTTTCCTTAAATTCCTAAAATAAAAGTCATATTAACTCACTATATTGTAAATTCTTCATAGGAAAGAATTATTATTGTTATGGACCTTTTTATCTCTACTACACTAAGTATAATACTGTACAAACCCTAGGTTATTGACTGCTGATTAATTGCTTTTAACAGGGAGTCAGTGACCTTTTAGAAGTGAGGACCATATCTTTCTGATCTTTTGGAATGGAGAGAATAAAATGAGGAAAAAGGAAATAGTAATTTACAGTTGACATTCAATATTATATTAGTTTCAGGTGTACAGCATAGTGGTTAGTCATTTATATCATTTACGAAATGATCCCAATAATAGTAACCACCTGGCACTATACATAGTTATTACAATATTATTGACTATATTTCTTATGCTGTACTCTAAAACCCCATGACTATTTTCTATCAATTTGTATTTTTTAATCCCTTCACCTTTTTCATCCAGCCCCCTCCCATCTGACAACCATCAGTTTGTTCTCTGTACCTATGAGTCTGTTTCTGTTTTGTTTGTTTGTTTAGATTCCACATATAAGTGAAATCATATGGTATTTGTCTTTCTCTGTCTCACTTATTTCACTTAGCATAATACATGTTGTCGCAAAAGGTAAGACTTCACTCTTTTTATGGCCAAGTAATAGTCCATTGTATATATAATATGTACCACCTCTTCTTTATCCAGTTGTCTACTGATGGGCATTTAGGTTGCTTCCAATCTTGGCTATTGTGAATAATGCTGCAATTAACATAGGAGTGTATATATCTTTTCAAATTAGTGGTTTGGATTTCTTGGGATAAATACCCAGACATGGAATTGCTGGATCATAAGGTATTTCTATTTTTATTTTTTTATTTTTTTGAAGAACCTACACACTGTTTTCCATAGTGGCTGCACCAATTTGCAATTTCAAGAGTGCATAAGGGTTCCCTTTTCTGCACATCCTCACCAACACTTGTTGTTTGTTGATTTATTGATGATAGACATTATGATAGGTATGAGGTAATATCTCATTGAGGCTTTAATTTGTATTTCTCTGATGATTAGTGACACTGAGCATCTTTTCATATGTCTATCAACCATTTGTATGTCCTTTGTGGAGAAATGTGTATTCAGGTCCTCTGCCCATTTTTAAATTGGATTGTTTGGGGGAGGGGGGTGTTGAGTTGTATGAGTTCTTCATAAATTTTGGATATTAACACCTTATCAGATGTATCATTGGTGAATATCTTCTCCCATTCAATAGGCACTCTTTTCATTTTGTTGGTGGTTTCCTTTGCTGTGCAAAACTTTTTAGCTTGATGTAGTCCCATTTGTTTATTCTTTCTTTTGTTTAACTTGCCTGAGGAGATAGATCAGAAAAAACATTACTAAGAGCAATGTCAAAAGTTTACTGTCTGTTTTCTTCTAGGAGTTTTATGGTTTGGGGTCTTACATTTAAGTCTGTAATTCATTTGGAGTTTATTCTTCTACATGGTGTAATAAAGTGGTCTAGTTTCATTTTTTTTTTGCATATATCTGTCCAGTTTCTCAACACCGTTTATCAAAGAGACTGTCTTTACCCCATTGTATATTCATGCCTCCTTTGTCATAGATTAATTGATTTTATAGATGTGGGTATATTTCTGGACTCTCTCTTTGGTTACATTAATCCATGTGTCAGTTTTTATGCCTCTACCATCTAATGGTTTTGATCACTATAGCCTTGTAGTATAGTTTTATATCAGGTAGTGTGATACCACCAACTTTGTGCTGTGGCTATTCGGGCCTTTTGTGGCTCCATATAAATTTTAGGATTATTTGTTCTAGTTCTGTGAAAAATGCCATTGGTATTTTGATAGAGATTGCACTAAATCTATAGATTACTTTGGGTAATATGGACACTTTAATGATGTTAATTCTTCCTATCCATGAACTTAGTATATGCTTTCATTAATTTGTGTCTTCTTCAATTTCTTTCTTCAATGTCTTAAAATGTTCTGAGTTCAGGTCTTTTGCCTTCCTGATTAAATTTATTCCCAGGTATTTTTTTGGTGCAATTGTAAATGGGAATATTTCCTTAATTTCACTTTCTGATAGTTTGTTATTGGTGTGTAAAATGCAACTGAAAAATAAAAAAAAGAAGAAAAAACAATTTTAAAATAAATAAAATAAAATAAAATGCAACTGATTTCTAAATATTAATTTTGTATCCTGCTACTTTACTCAATTCATTTATCAGTTTTAATAAATCAATTATTTTGGTAGACCTTGAGGGTTCTCTCTATATAGTATTGTGTCATCTACAAATAATGACAGATTTACTTCTTTCTTTTCCTATTTGGGTGGCTTTTTTCTCTTTTTCTTGTCTGATTGCTATCGCTAGGACTTCAAATACTATGTTGAAAATAACAGTGGTGAAAGTTGGCATCCTTGTCTTGTTACTGATCTTAAGGAAAACTTTTAGCTTTTCCCTGTTGAGTAAAG
The DNA here is from genome assembly GCF_964194185.1 of Rhinolophus hipposideros. Lineage (NCBI taxonomy): Eukaryota > Metazoa > Chordata > Mammalia > Chiroptera > Rhinolophidae > Rhinolophus > Rhinolophus hipposideros. The sequence continues at coordinate 29,876,242 of NC_138051.1, forward strand.
ATCAACTGTGGGTAAAGGTCATATATGGCTTTTATTATGTTTAGGTATGTTCCCTCTATTCCCACTTTGCTGAGAGTTTTTATCATACATCAATGCTTGGTTTTGTCAAATGCTTTTCCTGCATCTGTTGATATGATTGTATAACTTTTATTCTTCATTTTGTTTATACGGTATATCACATTAATTGATTTGTGGATATTGAACCAGGCTTGCATCCCAGGAATTAATACCACTTGATCATGGAGTATGATTTTTCAATGTATTGTTGAACTTGGTTTGCTAATATATTGCTGAGAATTTTTGCATCTATATTCATCAGGGATATTGGCCCATAATTTTCTTTATTTGTAATGTTTGTCTGGTTTTGGAATCATGGTAATGGTGACTTCATAAAATGAAGTTGGGAGGCTTCCCTCTTCTTCAATTTTTTTGGAATATTTTCAAAAAAATATTAGGTATTTAGAGAAGGATAGGTATTGATTCTTCTTTTAATGTTTTGTAAAATTTACCTGTGAAACCATCTAGTCCAAGACTTTTGTTTATTGGGAATTTTTTTATTACTGATTCAATTTCATTAGTAGTTATTAGTCTGTTCAGATATTCTGTTTCTTCTTGACTCAGTCTTAGATGGTTTTATGTTCCTAGGAATTTATCCATTTATTCCTGAATGTCCAATTTGTTGACACATAATTGTTTATAGTATTTTCTTATGATTCTTTGTGTATCTCTGAAAGCAACTTTTTAATTGACATATAATTGACATGTAATATTGTATTAGTTTCATGTACACAATATGATTCAATATTTGATAAGAAGAGAAAAGACACAAATAAACAAAATTAGAAATGAAAGAGAAGTTACCATGGATACCACAGAAATACAAAGTATCATACAAGAGTATTATGAAGTACTATACGTTACCAAACTCAATAACCTAGAAGAAAGGGACAAGTGCTTAGAAACATATAGCCTTCCTAGACTGAATCATGAAAAACTGGAAAATCTAAATAGATCAATCAACAGTAAGGAAATTGAATCAGTCATCCAAAACATTCCCCGAAGCAAAAGTCCGGGACCAGATGGCTTCACTAGTTTGAATTCTACCAAACATTCAAAGAGGATCTAAACACCTGTCTTCCTCAAACTCTTCCAAAAACTTGAAAAAGAGGTAATATTTCCTAATTAATTTCATGAGGCCAACATTACCCTTATACCAAAACCTGATAAGGATAACACACACACACACAAAGAAAATTACAGACAAATATCTCTGAAGAATACAGACACAAAAGTCCTCAACAAAATTCTAGCAAATTGAATACAACAATACATTTAAAAGATTATACAACACGACCAAGTGGAGTTCATTCCAGGGGCACAAGGATGGTTCAACATACACAAATCAATCAATGTGATACACCACATAAACAAAATAAAAGATAAAATTCTTATAATTATATCAATAGATGCAGAAAAAGCATTTGACAAGATAAAACATCCATTTATGATTAAAACATTTAATAAAATGGATATAGAAGGAAAATACCCTAACATGATAAAGGCCATATATGACAAACCCTAAGCTAATATCATAATTAATGGTGAATAACTGAAGCCTGCTCTATATTCAGGAAAAAGACAGGGTTGTCCCCCATCACCACTGTTATTCAACATAGTATTGGAAGTACTCGCCAGAGCAATCAGGCAAGAGAAACAAATAAAAGGCATCCAAATTGAAAATGAAGAACTTAAATTGTCATTTTTTGCAGATGACATGATGCTACATATAAAAAACCCTAAAGGCTGCACAAAAAAGCTACCTTATAGAAACAATAAATGAATACAGTAAAGTAGCTAGCTACAAAATCAATGTACAAAAATCCATTGCATTCCTGTATACTAACAATGAAATTTCAGGAAAAATAATTTAAAAAAAAAAATTCCTTTTGCAACTGCAACAAAAAGAATAAAATACCTAGGAATAAACTTAACAAAGGATATAAAGGACCTATATACTGAATACTATAAGACATTTTTTCAAGAAATTGAAGAAGACACAAAGAAACGGAAAGACATTCCATGTTCATGAATTGGAAGAATCAACATAGTTTAAATGGCCATATTTCCCAAAGCAACATACCAATTTAATGCAATCCCCATCAAAATTCCAATTGTATTTTTTAAAAGAAACAGAACCCATATAAGCATCAGATTTGTATAGAATTCAAAAGACACCAAATAGTCAAAGCAATCTTAAGAAAAAAGAATAACGCTGGAGGTATCACACTCCTTGACTTCAGCTTGTATTACAGAGCAACAGTAATCAAAACAACATGGTATTGGCAGAAAAACAGACACACAGACCAATGGAACAGAACTGAAAACCCAGGAATAAACCCACATGTATATGGGCAGACAATTTTCAACACAGGAGCCAAAAACATACAGTGGAGAAAAGACAGCCTCTTCAATGAATGTTGCTGGGACAATTGGAAAGCCACGTGCAAAAGAATGAAACTAGACTGCTATCTGTCATCATGTACCAAAATTAATTCAAAATGGATCAAAGACCTAAACATAAGACCTGAAACAATAAACTGCATAGAAGAAAGCATAGGTATTAAACTTATGGACCTTGGGTTCAATTTGACCTCAAAGGCAAGGGAAGTAAAAGCTAAAATAAATGAATGGGACTATATCAAACTAAAAAGCTTCTGCACAGCGAAAGAAACCATCAACAAAACAAAGAGGCAACCAACTAAATGGGAAAAGATATTTGCAAATGCCTCGATTAGAGGCTAATATCCAAAATATATAAGGAACTCATACAATTCAACAACGAAAAGACAAATAGTCCATTTTAAAAAATGGACACAGGATATGAACAGAAACATCTCCCAAGAAGACATATAAACGGCCAACAGATATATGAAAAATGTTCAACTTCACTGGCAATTAGGGAAATGCAAATCCAAACCACAATGAGATATCACCTCACAGCTGTTAGAATGGCTATCATCAACAAGATAAATAACAAGTGTTGGAGAGGCTGTGGAAAAAAAGGAACCCTCATACACTGTTGGTGGGAATGTAGATTGGTGCAGCCTCTACGGAAGGCAGTGTGAAGGTTCCTCAAAAAATTAAGTATAGAATTACCATGTGACCCAGCAATCCCTCTCATGGGTATCTACCCAAAAAATCTGAAAACATTTATCCATAAAGATGTATGTTCTCTGATGTTCATTGCAGCTTTATTTACAGTGGTCAAGACATGGAAACCACCAAAGTGTCCTTCAGTAGATGATTGGATAAAGAAGATGTGGTATATATACACAACGGAATATTACCCTGCCATAAGAAAAGATGAAATATTGCCATTTGTGACGACATGGATGGATCTTGAAATTATTATGCTAAGCGAAATAAATCAGATGGAAAAAGTCGAGAACCACATTTCACTCCTATGTAGATATAAAACTGAAAGCAACAAAGTAACAAGACAAACAAAGAAGCAAAAACTCATAGACACAGACAACAGTTTAGTGGTTACCAGAGGGGAAGGGGAGAGGGTAGAAAAGGGTAAAGGGGGCCAAATATATGGTGATTTAAGAACTGATTCTGGGTGGTGAGCACACAATGTGATATATACAGGGGGATGCCAAAAAAATGTATACACATTTTAAGAAAGGAAAACTGAATTAAAATTGTAATACCTAATATATGCCAATAACAAGAGATGAATACAAGTCTCATTTGACTTCTGCAATTACAAAAGGTGCTCAAAGTGGTTACCATCAGCGTCTAGACACTTCTGATTACAGTAAATTACTGCTTGAGTAACATTGACCAAAGTGTCCACTTATATACACTTTTTGGTACTCCCAGTAGATGATGTATTATAAAATTGTACACCAGAAACCTATGTAATTTTACTAATCATTGTCACCTCAATAACTTTAATTTTAAAAAGAATAAATTAATGAAATAGAAATTAAAAATGATTCAATATTAATATATATTTGAAATGAAAGCCACAGTAAGTCTAGTTAACGTCCATCACCATACATAGTTTAAAATTTTTTCCTTGTGATGAGAACTTTTAAGATCTACTCTTTTAGTAACTTTCTAATATATAATACAGTATTTTTAACTACAGTTTCCATGTTGTACAGTACATCCCCATGACGTATTTATTTGATAACTAGAAGTTTATACCTTTTGTCCACCTTCACTCTTCTGCCCACCACCTACTCTCCATCTTCAGCAACCACCCCCCTGTTCTCTGTATCTATGAGCTCATTTTGTCTCTTTTTTAGATTCTACATACAAGTGATTAAGCAACTCTTTTAAGCGTGCATATTCCATAGGTGGTGAGATCAACGAATCATTCATACCTTGACGTTATTATTGCTCCTCTATGAAATGCAACATCCATGTGAAATAATACAATAAGTACTGGATTTAGCAGCTGAAAACCAGAATTCAAGCCCTGCTTCAGGTGCTTACATGACATGTAAACTCTATAAAAATCACTAAACATGAAGTCCAATTTTTCTATAATGCTCTTTACCTCACAGGGTATTATGAAGATCAAATAAAATAGTGAGTGTGAAAGAGCTTTACAAACTCTAAAGTGCTCTGCAACTATAAACAATTGTTCTCATTTATCCTGTGGAGGGAATAAGAATACACAATTTTGGAGCATGAGGGACTTCCAGGGAAGAAAAGCCTGAATGGGACACCTAAGTGCAGTCTGTGAACAATCAGAGGAAAGTAGTGGGGCAGGATGAGAGGTTACCAAGAGGAAGTGTAATATAAGGCGGTCAAGATTAATTTCTCAGCCTTGCATTTTGCCAGTGACAATGGTGATAGTATTGCCCTGTAATGAGTTGAACATCATTTTCTATATTGCCCTTGGTATATTATACCTATAATAAAGTATCTCAATTCCAAGTGTACATAAAATTAGTATGGCCAGCATATTCCTCTTCTTAATGTGTTCCCTGATTGCCAAAATGACAATAATATACAAGCCCCACATAGGCCAAGTACAGTATCCTTAAGTTCTGGAAGCTCCAGGTTTTTCAACAGTCGAGTCTGGCCTCTGATCAGTGATAATGAATCCAACAAGAACACTGGGGGAAAGGAGCCCAAGCCACAGTCTTTGGGAGTAAAAATGTTTAGTAACTTCTGACACTTTCCCTCTATTACCATCTTCTCTTCTACCTACTGCTGTATGCTTCCTTGTAGTTCCAAACCATCTATTTAGGATATTCTAACCACCCCACAAATCTATCCAATCTTGAAATTCAAACCAAAAAGTATAATCTTTATCTCTCTCCTTTGAATCCTTTCACCAAACTAAACCACCAAGCTCATACATCTAAACAGAGAAAACAAAATGGAAATTCAGGCAAGAAGTTCCAAATTTTCATTGTTATCCAAAATAATGAATAAGTGATGCCAAAAACTTGGCTGGAAGTTGGTGGTGGCTTTTTGTTTGTTTGTTTCAATTGCATATTACATATTTATATTAATATAGTTAATACATTTACTAAGTGTCACATGGTTTGCAAAAAGTTCTAATAAATTTGTACCATCGTTATTCGTGTTTTATGGATGAGAAAAGTGAGGCCCAGAGTGGTTAAATAATTTGCCCAAATTTACATATCTAAGACATTGGAATTTACCCTTAGGAAATCTGACTCTAGAGTCCAAACATTTGACCTCTCTGGCAGGGAATTGATTAAAATCTTAACTCCACTACCCTACCCTCATCTCTGAGTTTTTATATGGATTAAATAAGAAAACACAATACCGTGTTTCCCCGAAAATTAGACCTAGCCAGACCATCAGCTCTACTGCGTCTTTTGTAGCAAAAATTAATATAAGACCCAGTCTTATTTTACTTATAAAATAAGTCTTATAGTAAAATAAGACTGGGTATAATATAATATAATATAATATAATATAATATAACTGGTATAATATAATACGGGGTCTTATATTAATTTTTGCTCCAAAAGACGCATTAGAGCTGATTATCCAGCTAGGTCTTATTTTGGGGGAAACACAGTACTTCGCACCTAATACTTAGCACATAGTAAGCAATCACTAAATAGTAATCCATTTAATCATACATAAGCATCTAAAGATTTAGATGTTGAAGTCCTACTTTCTCATTACATTCCCCGACTCGCAATTGCAAAATCTGTAACTTCAGTCCCCACAGAATTCACTTTTCCTAACCAGTGACTAGGGCAAGCTGATGTCATTGCTTTCAAGTTCCCAAGGACATAAAACCTATATAATCTGATAGAACAACACCAATGCTGCAGCTGCCACTCCCAGCTGCTTTCTGTCTGTACAGTTTTCCCTTCAGTGCTTGAAGGTGGAATAATCCATCTGCAACTAGCAACACAAAATTTCTACCTAGAGAGTGTGCTGTGACGTAACAAGATGCTTCAGTCACCCTGATTCTCAATAATTCGGTCAACTTGGTGTTTGAAGTGTTCTGGTAAACTAGTGCGGCCTGCAAAAGTGGTTAGTGACCCCTTTTAATCCTTTCTACTCATTATTGCAGTCTGACAAAGTACAAAAAAATAGACCATTGTTATAACGCATCTTCAGTTGACTGGAACTGGAAACCAGTCCTAGAAAATCAGTGCAGAGTTACATGCTCTACATATTGAAAAAACTATGACAACAATATAGGTACAAAGGGGTGATTTTTTGCCGAAATCTGGAAGTAAAATGTCATCAAATATATCTACTATGACTTAGTGTCAATAACTGTGAACAAGACCTAAAGGAACTTCAAGGGTTTAGAACTTCTTTATAGAATAATCAAGGTAAGTGGGGTTGTTTGATTTGTTCAACTTCAAATAATATTTTTCCTAAATAAAAATCCTGAAATAAAGTTTATATTAGCTGCTTCTGACAATATCAACATTATGTTACTTAATGAATTTTTTAATTAAATTCATTGGGATGACAATGGTTAGTAAAATTACATAGGATTCGAGTGTGAGATTATTTATGCTAAGGTAAATAAGTCAGACATAAAAAGTCGAGAATCATATGACTTCACTCATATGTGGGATATAAAACTGAAAGCAACAAAGGAACAAGACAAAGAAAGAAACAAAAACTCATAGACACAGACAACAGTTTAGTGGTTACCAGAGGGTAAGGGGGGAGATGGGATAGTAAAAGAGGGTTAAGAGGTCAAATATATGGTGATGGAAGGAGAACTGACTCTGGGTGGTGAACACACAGTGTGATATATAGATGATGTATTACAGAATTGTACACTTTAAAAATGGGCAGAGGACATACATTTCTATTTCTACTGGGAAAATAATACCTTTGATATTGAAACTATAAGACTGATAATTCAGTTCTTTCTGGAGGTGCTGAGAGCATCAAGAACAATCAGGGTGAGTTTTACTGACATTTTAATTTTATTCTGTTTTTGCTCTTACTTTCCCCTTCTGAATTGTGTGCAATAGACATAGGTTTCTTTTTGTGCACCATATTCTTGACATAAACTAACACAAACTTCCTGCTGCAATTGGACACATCTCCGTTTTTCAAAGCATTTTCCCCCTATGGCTCCACCAAAATAGAAAAAAAGTGATCATAATGGAACAGAAATTTTCACTTCAGACTTATTTCTCAGTCTGCATACGCTTTCCTATCCATGCAGGTAGAAATTCCCATACTGAATTAAAAAACAAAAACAAAAACAAAAATCCCTGACTCCATTCTCGGTCAGTTCTAGAGCAAAAGCTTTAAGTAGACACTCTAAGAAAACCTTCTAAATAGTAAAATTAATCCAAAGTTACATTAAGATATTGCTCTAAATATGAATCGAAACACTGGACAATGTGAGTTTAATTTAAATGTTAACTGAAAGACTTCCCCTGCCCTAAAATTTCCTTCTTTGCCACAGATCTCCTTTACTAGTTCCCTAATTTGACATTACCATTAGTCTTTCCTTTGATAAAGACAAATAGAGCCATTCTCTGCAGAAGTCCAGCATTAGGAAGTATAGGAAATATTTGAGAAGAAAGGGAGATTAGGAGCAAAAGAGTTCCATCTAGTCTTTTTTCATAAGCAATGTGGAGTTGATTCATTTGTCTGCTGGAGAGCCTGATCGCAAAGGATGATATGAAGCATGTGTTGTGATCACTGATGGGAAGAAGGTAGCATAAGATGATGGGGCCCAGGAACCAAGAGAGGAAACCTGCTTGGGTGGGCCACCTTTGGAGGGCTATACATCAAGGCAGTGGCATGAAAGAGACAAGTTAAAGAAGAGAGGTTTCCCACAGATGCCCACCCAAGCTGGCCCTGGACACCTAGGAGAGGAGCAGGGAGGTAACTGAGATGCATTCTGCTTAATGCCCCAATTATGCCGATCACCACCAAAAGTCAGGTCTGATGATGGTAGTCAGGAGACCAGAGCTCTGGACCCAGCTACTACTCCAATTCTCTGTGAACTTGGGCCAACTGCTTTACCTCTCTGTGCCTCATTTTTTCCATTTGTAAAATGAGAAATAAATAGATTAGAAAAACTCTTAGGTCCTTTTAAGGGCTGAGATCTTGTGACTATATATAGTATATACATTTCTTATTAAAAGTTGTGAGGCTTGGGTCAAAGGTAGACTAATTTAAAGGAAAATAAAAGAACTACTTTTGTTTCACTTGTGGGCCAGATAACAGAACTGAACATTAAAGACAGCAAAGGATAATCTAGTCAAGACAGTGATGCTATTAGGCCTGAACACTGACCTCCAGCTTAAGAATGAGCAAGTCTGCCCTCATCTGAGGGGTGGAGGAGATGCAAACCTCCCTTACCCTCTACAGATTTTCCAGGTTTCCAGAGTTTTATCCAGCTTCCTTTAAATAATTGTTCAAAAAAATGTTGCAGCCATATTGCCAGTTGTCCAATAGCTTGGTGAAAAGCCTTTGCCTTCTGAAAACTAGATCATTGAAATTACAGTCTCAGGGGCATCATGGCAGAGCTAACAGGGAAGCAAGTAGTTTGGGTTAGTGAAAAATGCAGTCAACAGGACAACAAAGAAAATTGTGTTCAAGGTCAAAATTTGTGTGGCCTTAGACAATTTACTTATTTGGAGAAAGGAGAATTTTAACTTCTCCTGTAAAAATCTGTAACCTAAATCTAAGCACTGATATCTTGTCACAATAAGGGAGGAATAACTTGTTTGGTCTCTCCCTATCCAAAGTTGTTTTATATCTCTTTGTGGTCAAGATTCTCTATTCTGCTATTCCAAAAGTGTACGTTTAGCACCTACTATGTGTCCAGCTTGATTTAAGATGCTGAATGGGTATTTTTAAATAAGATATTTGACCATAAACTCTAAATGGAGGGGAAAGTCATGAGTACAAAAGAAAGTAAGTGACCCAATAATTGATGAAAATACTGTTATTTTTTTTTCCTAATTCTTGACGAAAGTGTCCAACAAAGAGAATGGAAGAGGCTGACCTGCTCAATCACACTACTTTAGTGACATATTTTCAGCTTCGAGGTTTATCTGTAAACCAGAAGGTGCAGGTGGCTGTGTTTGCTGTGTTCCTCATTTTCTACATCCTGACGTTGATTGGGAACGTCCTCATTGTCATAACTATTCTCTGTGAACGCCAGCTCCATACCCCCATGTACTTCTTCCTCAGCAACCTGTCCTTTATCGATGTCTGCCACTCCACTGTCACTGTCCCCAAAATGCTGATAGACACCTGGTCAGAGAAGAAGCTCATATCCTTTGATGCCTGTGTGACTCAGATGTTCTTCCTGCACCTCTTTGCTTGCACAGAGATCTTTCTCCTCACTGTCATGGCCTATGATCGGTATGTGGCCATTTGCAAACCCTTGCAGTACATGACAGTGATGAACTGGAAAGTATGTGTGGGGCTGGCTGTGGCTCTCTGGACAGGGGGGACCATCCATTCCATAGCCCTGATCTCCCTCACCATCAAACTGCCCTACTGTGGTCCTGATGAGATTGACAACTTCTTTTGTGATGTACCTCAGGTGATCAAACTGGCCTGCACTGATACTTATATCATTGAAACTCTGATCATCTCCAACAGTGGGCTAATTTCCGTGGTCTGTTTTGTGGTTCTCGTGGCTTCCTATGCAGTCATCCTGGTGAGTCTGAGGCAGCAGATCTCTGAGGGCAGGCGGAAGGCCCTATCTACCTGTGCAGCACACCTCACTGTAGTCACACTGTTCCTGGGACACTGTATCTTCATCTATTCCCGCCCCTCTACCAGCCTCCCAGAAGACAAGGTGGTGTCTGTGTTTTTCACTGCTGTCACCCCCCTGCTGAATCCCATCATCTATACCCTAAGGAATGAAGATATGAAGAATGCCTTGTACAAGTTAATGGGTAGAAAGGAAGGAAAAGAAACAAAATGAAAATGTCTAAGCCCTAAAGATGCTTTGTGCTCCAGATCAAAGAAATGCCTTGCAAAGAATACATTACATACCATATTTATCACACTATAGTCATGCACCACATAGGGACATTGGGTCAACAATGGACCAAATATATGACAGTGGTTCCAAAGGATTATAATGGAGCTGAATTTCTGAAAAGAAATGGAAGGACACGTGGTTCACATGGAATATCTTTTTCTCTGATTTGAGCAATATCTGTGGGGTTAGGCAATAGATTCACTCTCACTCACAGCACCTCGGTCACAGATTACATCCCAATCAGTCAGGTACTGGACTGTTTCAGCAAAGAGAAGCCTGTCCCCCAGTGATATGTATTCAGCGGGCGCTGCAGCCCTCCCAGAGCTGGCTTCATGGTCTTTGGGGTACATTGCTATACATTCTTTGTTGAGGACCTACGACCCTGTACAGGGACACAAATCCACAGAAGCTACATTAACAAGTATTAAGTGCCACTGCCACTTTAGTAAAAGCTTTCTGTGGTAGTGTGGAGCTAGCCCGTCCCTGTATTTTGGAAATATTTTCAGGTTGAAATGATGTAAAGCATAGATAACTTTTATTTCTTCCATCAATTCAATGGCAGAGAGAGCCCTTTGTGCCAGAGAGATCAATGCAACCAAAAACCAGTTTCCAAAGTCAAAATGTTAAATCCTCAGTGCTACACCCTCTCCATGTTAGACACTCACTTTTTTAATGAATACCACAAAGTTCCTTAATCCAACCACTGCTCCAACATGTAATAGCTGAAACCACATTGCCATGACAATCCCTTTTGTTCCTTCACCTCCCCATCTTAATGTCTTATTCCTACTGATCCTCAGGCCACCTTTCACTCTCCCCTGACAGTCACTATTATGGTGATCTACACCTTACCCAGCCAGTTTCTCCTCAATATTTCCAATTAGTTCCAGATCCCTGTTCATGGAGCAGCACTGACAGCTTCGATGTTCTATTTCTGACCCTTTTGGAAGGAAGGGCGGTGGGTGTGGGACAGTGTTTATAAAGTCTACAGCAGTGTCCAGTAGTATCGTAGGCCTTCACATTTACTCACCACTCACTCACTGACTCACCCAGGGCAACTTCCTGTCCTGCAAGCTCCATTCTTACTAAGTGCCTTATACAGGTGTACCATCTTTTATTTTATACTGTATTCTTACTGTGCATTTTCTATGTTTAGACACACAAATACCATTGTGTTACAATTGTCTGCAGTATTCAATACAGCAGCATGCTATACAGGTTTGTAACCTATGAGCAACAGGCTATACCATATAGCCTGCATGTAAGTAGGATATACCATATAGATTTGTGTACATGCACTGTATGATGTTGATACAACGAAATTGCCTACTGCTGAATATCTCAAAATGTATCCCCATCATTAAGTGATGCATGATTGTATGACTTACACAATTATCTTCCGGCCCAATATCTGACAATCAGGTTTTTAATATCTTCCATATGCTAAAAATTGTTCTAGGCAATTTATTTAATTCTCACAACAATGCTGTGAAATAGGTATTATACTTGTTCACGCATGAAGAAACCAAAGCTCAAAGAGAACGAATAACATGCTCAAGGTCACTCTGCTAGGAGATGATGGAGGCAGGATGTTAACCCAAGTGTATCAACACAAACTCAGGCTATTTTCACTACACCATGTTGCCTCTCCCTGCTTTTGTCTTAGAGTCATAACTAAGGTCTAAACAAACCTTCAGATTTCTGGGCAGCACTTGCCTATATCTTTTTTCATTCGGAAGTTTTTCATTCGGAAGTTTTCATTCGGAAACTTGCCTATATTATTCATTCAGACACTTGCCTAAATAGCTTAGCAAACACCAGTAAATCAGATGAAGTGAATTTGCGTATGACTTTGGTGACTTGGAAAGAAGATTTTGAACTATTAAAGTCATTGATATCCTCAAGTGTCCAGGAAAAGTTTGCTATCAGAGCAATGAAATGGAAATGTCTGATTATTCATTTATTTGACAAGTATTTATTGAGCACCTATTATGTGCTAAGTACTAGGTTTATAGTCATAAATAAAACATACATATTGTTCCTCCTTAGTGTAGTTTAGAATCTAGTGAAAACAGAAAACAAAAATACAAACAGATTTTAATTACAGATTGTGACAAATGTTGTGAAAGAACACAGCAGGCTTCTGTTAAAGAGCTAGAGAAGAGACTGTTTTTAGATTGGGTAGTGAAGGAAGGCTTCTCTGAGGAAATGACATTTAAGCTAAAATATGAAATACGAAAATGAGCCAACTATAAGAAAAAAGATGTGATAAACATTCTAGGCAGAGGAAATGGCAGGTATGAAGACATACGTTGGGAAAGACTTTGGCTTGTTCCAAGGAGTAAAAGACTAGCTTAGACTGTGTGGTAGACAATAGTGAGAAATGATATTGAAGAGGTAAAAACAGGACTATCATGTCCTCTCAACAAGTTTAGAATCTTTTTCAGTACAATTTGAAGATACCAGAATGGTTTAAGTACAAAAAGGCATGATATAACTTAGATGTTAATAAAATTATTCCAATTATTACACAGAGAATGCATCCAACAAGCATTTATTACTAAACACTTAATAGTCACTCAGTCTTGCACTAATTGTTGGGAGAAAATACCAAATTGAATATAACATAGTCTATAATCCAGCATCTTGAATCCAGTAATGGGACACACATTGTAATATTGTGATAAGTGTCTAAGAGTGGTGTGTGCTAAATGGACTGGAAAAACGGAATATGAGGAGGCTAGTCCAGGCAACAGTGTTTCACATATCTATATACAAAAATCATAGCATATTGTGACCCAACAGTTCACTTCGACTCCATCAGTCCATCAGTGAAAGGGATGCTTAAAAGCAGCTGGGATTTCCTTGTCAATCCGTGAAGGTGTGATCTATAAGCCTATGATCAATAAACCTGTGGATCACAAGACCTATCTCATATTTTTTATGTTACGTTTGCCAGGAAATGTGTTGGGAAGGAAATTCATGCCATAAAATCCATTTCAGTTATACAGAGGCATGGTTATGAAGACATCCTGTAGGTTTTCTGGGTAGCACAAGTTAATTTCCAACAGACAAATCTAATAATTAATACAGTAGTCTTTCCCAAAGATAACTTTCTGCACAGTAAGAAACTACATTCATTGAAACTGGTTGGCAGAGTAACTGAACTAAATTTGAGAATTAAGCAATTTGTATGAGATACTTTCATTACAAGCAATGGCAGACAATAAGGAGATATATAACCTATCAAAGAGTGCAAATAGAACCTCCTTGTGAAGAAATCAGCTGCACAGAGGAACACATGCAATGTGATAGACAAGACAATGCATCATGGAAGTCCTTATGGTGGTATCTAGTAAAACTACAATAGAATAACAATGTTATTTGCAAGCACATTTCTAATACTACCCATTTTCAATTGCCTTCGTCCTCACAACTCTCTGAGGAGATACAATAAAACATTTATTCTCCATTTCACAGAAAAAGGTTTTTAGACTCAGGGATAATATAAAATGTGTTTAACTACTCACTGAATAAATAGAAGAGTAACAAATAAAATGAGATTTTTCCAGTCAAGATGGCAGGGTAGGTAAATGCTGTGCTTGCCTCCTCTCACAACCACATCAAAATTACAACTAAACTACAAAACAACCATTATTAAAAATTACCTGAAGTCTACCTGAACTGAGGTCCTACAACTAAGGACATACATAATAAGCAACCTTGAAACTTGTAGGAAGAGAGGAAATGCAGAACAGGCTGGTCCCACACCCATGTGTGGCTGTTAAAACTCAGGAGGGATATCTCATCTGCAGAGGTCCTCCCTGAGGAGTGAGGGCACCCAGCCCACACCAAGTTCCCCAGCCCAGGGTTCTAGTGCGGTGAAGAAAAGCCTCCACAACTTCTGACTGTGAGAAACAGCAGAGATTGTGACTGAATGAGACAGAGCGTGGCTACAGTCCTAGGTGTTCCTCTAAAAGGACCTGCAAAAGGATTTACTCACTGATGGATTCACTCACTCTGAGCTCCAGAGCTGGGGCAGCAGCTTGAAAGGTGCCAGGGACATCTGGGAGAAACTGAAATATCTGGCTTCAGGGCAAGGGCTGGATAGGCAGATTTCTTTTGGACAGAAGTGCTGAGCCCTTTGTTGAACCCTCCCTTTTCCCAGCATGCAGCCACAGGCAGCGGCCATATCTAGTCTCCATCAGCCTGGCCAACACTAGTCACCCTGCCCTGGTGATTCCCTGAGACCCTGCCCCACCCAACTTTCAGGCCTACCCAAGCAGCTTCCGGTTCCTTTTCCATGCAAATGGCCTATCTTCGCTCATGCTGCTGACTTTCCTAACATTTCTCAAAGAGTTACAAAATCCAAACAAATAACATCAGCCTTGGCATGCCCCATACCTCTTGCTGAGCAGCCCCAAGCCTGGCCCAGCAGCAGCCAGCCTCAGTTCATGGCTTGGCCTCTCCCAGGAACCTCCAAGCCCAACACAGATAGTTGCCGTCTGCAGAGTGCTTTGTGGCTTATATCAGGTGGTCCCAGGCAGGGCACAGGCTGCAGCTGAACTTGGCCTGCAGTGGGTTCCCTCAGAGGAGGCCACAGGACCAGAACACCCAGTGGCCAGCTTCAAAGCAATCTGAAGCACCACCCAGAGGCCTCTGTGGGTGACACACCCAAAAGGCAGACTGGGCAGACACCAGAGCCCTGCTCAAGTGAATCCTGCTCCCCAAGGTCAGGCCCTACACAACAGTTCCTCCACTATAGTTGCCAGTCCTCACAACCAGTAAGCCCAAGAGTAAATCCCTCTCACTGACATACAAACAGCAATCAAGTCTCAACTACAATAGCAGGGCACAACCCATACGAAGGACACCCATGGAGCACCTAGCTTAAGTAACCAGGGAGACTGTGCCACAGGGCCCCATAGGACACCTACTATATAAGGCCACTCTACTACCACAAGACATAGCAGCCCTACAGAACACATAGAAATAAACACAGGGAGGCAGCTAAAGTGGGGAGACCAAGAAATATGTCCCAAATGAAAGAACAAAACAAAGCTCCAGAAAAAGAACTAAACAAAATGGAGACAAGCAATCTACAGACGCAGAGTTCAAAGGATGCTCAATGAACTCAGGGGAAGAGTAGATGAACTCAGTGAGAACTTTAACAAAGTGATAGGAAACATAAAAATCGAAATAGAAAACATGAAAAAGAACCAGTCAGAAATAAAGAATATAATAACTGAAATAAACAATACATTAGAGGGGCAGCTGGATGGCTCAATTGGTAGAGTGTGAGCTCTTAACCAGAAGGTTGCCAGTTCAATTCCCACAGGGGATGATGGGCTGCACCCCCTGCAACTAAGACTGAAAATGGCAACTTGACTTGGAGCCGAGCTGTGCCCTCCACAACTAAATTGAAGGACAAAGACTTGGAACTGATGGGCCCAGGAGAAACACACTGTTCCCCAATATTCCCCAGTAAAATTAAAATAAAATAAAAAAGAATACATTAGAGGGAATCAATAGTAGATTAGATGAAGCAGAGGATCGAATCAGAGATTTAGAAGTTAAGGTAGCAGAAAACACCCAATCAAAACAGCAAAAAGAAAAAAGACTCAAAAAAAGATGAGGATAGTTTAAGGGGCCTCTGGGATAACATTAAGCTTATCAACATTCGCTTCATAGGGGTACCAGAAGGAGAAAAGAGAGAGCATTGACTTGAAAACCTATTTGAAGAAATAATGCAGAAAACTTCTCTAACCTGGTGAAAGAAATAGACATACAAGCCCAGGAAGCACAGAGCGTCCCAAACTAGATGAACCCAAACAGGCCCACACCAAGACACATCATAATTAAAATGCCAAAGGTTAAAGACAAAGAGAGAATTATAAAGGCAGCAAGAGAAAAGCAGTTATTTAGCATAAAACTAGCAGCTTATTTCTCAACAGAAACTTTGCAGGCCAGAAGGAAGTGACCCAAAACATTTAAAGTGATGAAAAGCAAGGACCTACAACCAAGATTATTCTACCCAGCAAATCTCTCATGTAGAATCAAAGGACAGATAAAGAGCTTCCCAGACAAGAAAAAGCTAAAGGACTGTATCAACACCTAACCAGTATTACAAGGAATGTTAGAGAAACTTCAAAGAAGAAGAAGGAGGAAGAGGAGGAAACAGAAGAAGAGGAGGAAGAGGAGGAGGAGGAGGAGGAGGAGGAGGAGGAAGAGAGGGGGTAGGAGAAGAATCAAAAAAATAAATAGTAAAATGGCACTAACTGCATACCTATTAACAATTACTTTGAATGTAAATGGATTAAAGCTCCAATCAAAAAATAGTGTGGCTGAATGGATAAGAAAACAAGATCCTTACATATGCTGCCTACAAGAGACTCACTTTAAATCAAAAGACACACACAGACTGAAAGTAAAGGGAGGGAAAAAGGTACTTCATGAAAATGGAAATGAAAAAAAAATCTGGGGTAGCAATAAATATACCAGACAAAATAGACTTTAAAACAGCAAGAGACAAAGAAGGACCCAGTAATCCCACTTCTGGGTGTTTATTTGAAGAAACCCAAAACACTACTTGAAAGGGACGAGTGCATCCATATGTATGTTCATTGCAACATTGTTTACAATGGCCCAAATGTGGAGGCAACCTGAGTGTCCCTGAATGGATGAATGGATAAAAAAGACATGATACAGATAAGCAATGGAATATTATTCAGCCATATAAAAGAATGAAATTTTGCCATCTGAAACATGGATAGACCTAGAGGGTGTTGTGCTAAATGGTCACACAGAGTCAGACAGAGAAAGACAAATGCAGTATGATTTCACATATACGCAGAATTTAAAGAACAAAAAAAAACAAACAAAACAGAAACAAACTTATACAGAGAACATTTTGATGGTTGCCAGCTGGGAGGGGTTTGGGAGAGTGGGTGGGAAAAGGTGAAGGGATTAAGAAGCACAAATTGGTAGTTACAAAGTACTCATGTGGATATAAAGTACAGCATAAGCAATATAATCAATAATATTGTAATAACTATGTATGGTGTCACATGGGTGCTAGATTTATCAAGGCAATCACCTCGTAAGTTATAATTGTCTAAACACTATGTTTCACATCTGAAACTAATACAATATTATATGTCAATTCTAACTAAAAAATAAAACAATTATTTTAAAAAGAATAAAATGAAAATATCTTCACTCTTGATTCTGTGGTTGACTTACTTTAAAGTGGCGACAGGAATCATTATCTATATAAAGATTTGCTCAGCAACTTTGTATTCAACAGTTGAGTTCTTCAGGCTATAACCATCTTCTATGCAAAAGAGTAACTATATTGACATAATACAAACAACAATATTGACATAATACGAACAATATTGACATAATACAAAGAAACAAATAAGGTATTAGGAATATATTTCTGCATAAAAGCTGCTAATGGATATGAAAATCTGTGTGTATGAAAGTCCAGAATGTAGAGGCAAAATTAGATCATTTTTCTAAGTTTTTCAAGTGGGTGTCATAATGATATCTTGTTCTCACTTTACGACAGATATATAAAACTCTGATTTTTATTATAACTTTGGTTTTATTGAAAAGTATAAGGGATTGATATGCTATATTTATCTATCAATTTTCAAGTAATGATGTTTAGATATTTTCATGAGCATCTCCCATTTATTTAATAAACTGCTTCTGATTCTTTGTCCTTTTGAGTACTTCTGTCATTTGAATTACTACCTTTTAGCCAGAGTTACTGAGTCACTCATTCTGTATTGAGCATGCAGATGTTAATATTTTCTGGCAGCCAATTCTCCAGAGTACTCATAAGCATTATTTTTACAAGTTAACAGAACTTGGTAGAATAGTGATTCAAAGGCCCCAATGAATTCTAAATTCCTTTCAGAATAAGCAAAGAAAGGACAGATATATTTTTAGAATTAAGTGTCTTCTGCCTCTGTATCATTTCATGAGCTCCATTAAAATAGACATTATAACTATTTTATATGGCAGCTCTCTGACCACCTATAGGCAACTTTGTTGTTAATAGCACGGCACTCTAACTAACTGAGCTAACCGGCTGCCCCTTATAAGTAAATTTTTAAATCACTTTATAAATCACTTTAAGAAGGTCTATTGTATTAACATTTCTTTTATTCCTATGTAGGAACATGTATAAATCTATATTTCTTCAAGTTTTCTCAACAGAGCTTTGTAGTTTTTTGTTTTTGTTTTTTTCCCCATAGAAGCATATAGGCCTCCTTTATTGGACAAAACAAAGAAATCCCATACAAAAAAAAAAAACTGTATTAATTTTCTATTGCTGCTGTAACAACTTACCACAAACTTAGAAGCTTAAAAACAACATAAATTTATTACCTTTACAGCTCTATAGGTTAGAAATTCAACATTAATCTCACTGGGCTAAAATCAAGGTGTCGACAGGGCTACACTATTTTCTAAGTTTTTTTCCAGCTTTCTTGAGATATAATTGACAAAAACTGTACATGTTTAAGGCTTACAACATGATGATTTGATATATGTATACACTGTGAAATGATTACCACAATCAAGCTAATTAACACATCCATCACCTCACATAGTTACCTTTTGTTAATGTGTGTGGTGAGGACACTTAACATCTACTCTGTTAGCAACTTTCAAGCATACAATACAGTATTATTTTTATTTTATTTTATTTATTTAGGTTGTACAACACGATTTTCTTTTTTCAAGGGCGCAGCTTACAGTGACCCATGCGGGGACCAAACTGTCAACCTTGGTGTTATTCGCACTACGTTCTAACCAACTGAGTTAATCAACCATCCATAATACAGTATTATTAACTAAAGTCACCATGCAGTATTTCCTAGTGACCTCATCCTGTCCCATGACTTTAAATATTCTCTATATGCACTGCTAATACCATAAATTTGTGTCTCCAGAAATGACCTCTGTTCCAAATCCCAGATCCACATATCATCTCCACTTGGATGTCTAATAGGACTGTCAAATGTATCATAACCAAACAAGAATTTTTTATTTCCACCCTAAAAAAGGAAAACTTCTCTCAGTCCTTTTCATTTCAATTAACAGCATCTCCATTTACACAATAAAAATGTTAATATTAGACAACTCCTTGATCAACATAGATTTACATAACTGACACAAGAAAAAACAAAATGTAAATAATTCTGTATTTATTAAAGGAATTTAATTTATAATTTAAAACTTTCCAACAAAGAAAATTTGGGGGCCAGATGTATTCTATTCAGCTTACCATGAAACTGCCTTTTTTTAAAAGGAAAGTGGTAAAAACAACAACCTTTTTATTATGCTGATTTATTCAGTAAGTTCAGAATTCATATAGGTCAATGGAACAGAATAAAAAGTCTAAAAATAAATTCACATTTAAAGGGTCAACTGACTTTCAACAAAGGTACCAAAGTAACTCAATGAGGAAAAACCAGTCTTTTCAAATAGTACTGGATTAACTAGATAGAGGGGAAAATGAATCTCGACCTGTAACTCCCATCATATATCAAAAGTGAACTCAAAATACATCACAGACCTTAAATTTAAAGTTGAAGCTATAAAATTTCTAGAAGGAAATCTTTGAGACTTTGGGGTAGGCAAAGATTTCTTAGAACACAAACGCATAAACCCTAAAAGTGAAAAATTGATAAATTGGACTTAATCAAAATGTAAATTTCTGCTATGCAAAGTACATCATTCAGAAAATAAAACTGCAAACCAGAGAGTGAAAAAAATATTGTGAAGACATACATCAAACTATGGTCTTGTATCCAGACTATACAAAGAACTCTTACAACACAATCACAAGAAGACAAAAAATAATAAATAAGCAAAATATTTGAAAAGACACATCTCAAAACAAGATATATAAAAGAATAATAAGCAAATGAAAAGATGCTCAACATCATCGGTCATTAAGGAAATGAAAAATAAAACACACACTCATTAGAATGCCTAAAATTAACAACTGACAATACCAGTCATTGGATGTTAAACTCTTATACTTCCAATGAGAGTATAAAATCATATAACCACTTCGAAAAAGTCTTGAGGTTTCTTACAAAGTTAAACATATATTTACCATATAACCCAATAACTCTACTTCTAAGTATTTATCCAAGAGAAATAAACATGTGTCCCAAATTACCTGTAAATAAATGTTTATAGCTACTTTATTCATAAGTGTCAAAAACTGGAAATACCCAAATGTCCATCAATACGTGAATGAATGAACAAATTGTGGTATACCTATACAATAAAATATTACTCAACAACAAAAAAAGGAACAAACTGCTGATACCACAAAGACATGTATTACTCTCAGAAACTGCATGCAGAGCAAAAGAAGTCAGGCACAGAAGAGTACATATTGTATGATTCAATTTATATGAAACTCTGGAAAAGACAAATCAGATCCTTGGATACTTGGGTGAGGTAGAGAGATTGGCTGGGAAGCGACTGACGAAACTTTTGGGATGTTGGAGAGGTCCTATATCTTGATTGGGGAGGTGCTTATTTGGGTATGTGCATTTATAAAAACTTGTCAAAGTTTACAATTAAAACGGGTGTATTTTGTGTAATTAAATTTTACCTCAAAAAGTTTATTTTAAAATAAGTTCTTCATACATTTTAAAGTTCTTAATACGTTTTATTTGTCCAAATAAAAATACTATAAAAAGTACAAAATCAATTTAGAAATAATGAGAAAATCCCTTTCAAAAGTAACAAAGTTTAATTCAATATAAATTAAGTAAAAGCTCAAATAAACGTGCTGAAAATATACTTGAGAACAAGTTTAAAATCTGCATCTATTAGGTTGGTGCAAAAGTAATTGCGGTTTTTGCAATAATTTTTAACCTTTTAAACCGCAATTACTTTTGCACCAACCTAATATAAAATACAGGTGTGATATACAACTTCCCAGAGTCAATCACCCACAGAACAGTACACAAATCAAGAAAGTAGTTTCTCTGTCAACTACACCTGTTCTTGAAAATGAGTCTCTGCCTCAAAATGTATTTTATTGGTGAAATTAGAAGGCTTCTTTAAACTTTTCCAGGTTCTTTTTCCTTATATGCTCCACCATGATCTTTTCCTTATTTAAGTAATAGTTAACAAGTCCCTCTCTTTAATGCAAAAGTCTGCCCTGCTCCATGCCATTTCACCTAATGATTTTTTTTTTAAAAGGAAAGCCATACTTTTTCTTTTCTTTTCTTTTTTTTTTTTTTTTTTAAGATTTTATTGGGGAAGGAGAACAGGACTTTATTGGGGAACAGTGTGTGCTTCCAGGGCTTTTTCCAAGTCAACTTGTTGTTTCCTCAAACTTAGTTGTGGAGGACGCAGCTCAACTCCAGGTCCAGTTGCCATTGTTAGTTGCAAGGGGCACAGCCCACCATCCCTTGCAGGAGTCGAGGAATTAAACTGGCAACCTTGTGGTTGAAAAACCACTGGCCCAGGTGGAAATAGAACCGGCAGCCTTTGGAGTTAGGAGCATGGAGCTCCAACCTCCTGGCCACCGGACCGGCCCTCACTTAATGTTTTTGATTTTTTACTTTTGCTCTCTCCTTGCAGATATGGCCATAATTATACCTGCAATCTCAAGACCATCATGTACATGATTTCATGAAAAAGACTTGTCTCTCTCTGAGCTGCTTCATGGCACTTTTTATTTTCTCATTCCTCAAACTGTAAATGAGGGGATTCAGCAAAGGGGTGACCACCGTGTAAAATATAGATACCACCTTGTCAAGGGAGAAGCTGGTGTCTGGCCGGGTATAGATAAAGATACATGGCCCAAAGAAAAGGACAACCACCATGAAGTGGGCTGAACAGGTAGACAGGGCTTTCCGGCGCCCTTCAGCTGACTGTTTTCTAAGAGAAACCAGGATGACTGTGTAGGAAGTGACCAAAGCCAGGAAGCAGGTGAGGGAGATGGTTCCACTATTGGAAACAATCAGCATTCCCGTAAGGTATGTGTCTGTGCAGGCCAGCTTGATGACAGGAGGCACATCACAGAAGTAGCTATCAATAATGTTGGGGCCACAATAAGGTAGATGAATGGTCAAGAAGGTCTGCACCAATGAGTGAACAGTACCCCCCAACCAGAGAGCAAAGACAAGCTGTACGCAGACCCTCATGTTCATCACATTGGGGTAGTGTAATGGAGTGCAGATAGCTACGTAACGATCGTAGGCCATAATAGTCAGTAGAAAGATCTCAGCACAGGCAAACAGATGTAAGAAGAAGAGCTGTGTGATGCAGTTGTCAAAAGAAATGGTCTTTCTCTCTAAAAGCAAACCCTCCAGCATCTTAGGCACAGTGACAGATGAGTGGCAGATGTCAATGAAGGACAGATTGCTCAGGAAGAAATACATGGGGGTATGGAGATGTGCAGTAAAGACTATGGTAACCATAATGAGAATGTTCCCCCAAAGGGTTAGCACATATGTGGCAAAGAATGCCACAAAAAGTAATATCTCCAGTATCCATTTATCTGTGAGTCCCAAGAAGACAAATTCGGTCACTCGTGTTTGGTTTAGTGCATCCATCCATCCAGTGAGCTTTCCAAAGGACCTAGGTTAGCGGTCGGGGGAATGAAAGCTAATTTAGCTTTAATATTAAGGAATAGAACTAACTGAAGTGATTCTTCATTCCTATATGAATTGCTTATTTACTTTTAGGGCATATAGAATATAAGATGAATTTAATAATAATTGTAACAATATATCCATCTATGTATCAGGAGCTATTCCAAAACTTTATATCCACCATTCTGTTTAACCACAACTGTACCATGGCATAAGCATTATTGATCCATCTTGCAGATGAATAAGTGAGCCTTACAAGAATAAATAAGTTGCCTAAAACCCTTAGTCACTAGTTAACTTGTTTTTTTCATTTCCATCTAATCCACAGATAACACCAAGTTAATGTTTTAAAATACAACTCCCAACTGAAATCATTCACTATTTCACTCCTCCTATCAAATTAACTGTACCTTCAAAGCCTGCAACATTTATTTTTCCAGTATAGCATCCCTCCATCTCCCTATGTATTCTTCTCTCCAACGAAACAAGTTACTGTGCTTCAGCTATGCTACCTCCACCTATTTATTGTCCAAAATCTTTGTCTTTATTTATTCTGTTTCCTCTGCTCAGAAAACATACCCTCTAATCAAATATGCTCTCTTTACCTGGTTGCTGACTATAAAATACTATTCATCTTTCAAGACTATTTCGAAAAGCAGTACCTTTAAGAAAACTTCCCTGACACAATTAAATCCTATCTCTTCCCGTTCCTACTTCTTTTATGACACTTAACTATAAAAGAAAATATTTGTTTTTGCTCCCCATTAAATTTAATTTTCTTAAAAAACAATAACCACATATGACTTACCCCTTGTAGCACTTAGCATGGTTTCTTGCACACAATAGGTATGCAAAAAATATTTTTATCTGAAAAGAGAATCCAATCCTTTATTTATAATATAGCTAATGAGTGACTCAAGAAACATATTTTTGTAATATGATTTTCCCCCAGGAGATATTATTGTATAAATACTAACATTATATTACCCCTAATTTTCTATACTGATTGGCTGGGCAAAACCTATAACAGAGTTTAGGAAATAATTACCACAAACCATAAAAAAAAAATTATGTTCTTGACTCAATTATTTCACTGATAGGAATCTCCTAAGCATTCAAACTATTGAAAAAGCTAAATGCAAGAAAATATTAATTACAGCATTATTTAAAATAATGGTCAAGGGACCTTTTTTTTTGAAGCTTGAATGAATATAGTGGAAATTGAATAGAATTGTACAAAGCCATTAGGAATGGCAGTAATAAAGAATTACCAATATAAAAAATATTGAAATATTATGAATAAAAAATGAGAGAAGCCAGGGAATGGGAAGAATCTCTGGCTTCATTAGTGGTTCTGTGGCACATAAAAATCATTATCATTTTGTAAAGGTGAGGCAAAAAGAGGATAGGAAAACTCAGTGTCATCAAATCAAATCGATCAACATAGTAACTCTATAAAACTCTGGCTCTCTTTTAAAGGCAAAAGCAATATTCTTCAATGTGTAATCAGTAACATGTGTAGACTCACCTTGCTTATTTAAAATAGAATTTCCGCTGACAAACACATAACCACAGCTCCTGTACCCCCTCTAATGATTCATTTCTCCTCTTATACCCTGCAATGTTACAGAAGCCTGCGATGTAAAATCATAGAGCACAAAATTCTACACAAAGTGGATTTCAGGATTCAAAGCTTTGGGATTCTTACTTATCTGACATAGGATTTTGAAGCGATCATTGCATGACTATAATTGAACTTGCCATCAGTGAATACTCAGGGGTATTATTAAAAGTTTTCCATTTCAATGAATTTCTGGTTATTAATCTCATTCGGTTAGCAATTTAATAAGTAGACAATAAAACCAGCAGCCTCCAAAATGAAAAAGTTCCAAACTTTGGCAATTAGCATGACATCAGTTTGTTTAGCCACTGGACTAACTACTGCAATACACTCCAGGGATTCAAGGCCACTGACAAGGCCTCACCCATGAATACTAAGTAAATTGGTACCAATCTATAGGCTTCAAAAATGCCTAATATACAGCCTGGAACTAACTTAATTTCCAGACGTATCTGATGGAAAACATTCTCATTTGTCTTTTTCAATGCTTGAATAAAAGTTCAAAACAAAAAAATATACACACTTTATAGATTGTGTGCATGAGGAAACATCTTCCAATAAGGAAAAAATGTCAAGATGTTTTGTAACCAGACAGGTTGTAAATCTATTTTAAAAGAGTTTTGACTACTTAAAGCAAAATAATAATAATAATACATTGTGGAACTTACAACATGCTGGAGTAAAATATATTAAAATAAAAATAATAAGGCTGGGAGAAGGAAAATGGTAGTTTGAAAGATTCTTATACAGGCCATGTTATAATGTTATTCAATGATATACTACATTAAAGATATATATTCTAAGTGATAGAGAAAAACTAAAATAAAACGGCATAGCTAATAAGGTAATAGTAGAGAAAATATTTTTTAAAAACTCAGTTAATCCAAATGAAAAATGAAACAGAACATAGAAAAAAATGAAGATAATAAACAAATAGCAAAATGGTGGATTTAAACCAAACCCCATCAATAATTACATTAAATGAAAATGGTCTAACTTGTGTCCAGAATATATTAGAAAAGAAAAACTCTTACAACTCAATAAATAAGACAAATAAGACAAAAAAGACAAATAGCACAACTTAAAAATGGACAAATGATCTGACTATACATTTCTCCAAAGAAGATATACAAATGGCCATTAAATTCATAAACATATTTTCAATATAATTAGCCTTCAGGAAAATGCAAGTCAAAACCACAGTGAGACACCACTTCAGATCCAAGATGGCAGAGTAGATTAACACTGTGCCTGTGTCCTTCCATGAACACATTAAAATTGCAGCTAAATTATACAGCAATCAACCTGGAGAACCATCTGAAGTTTAGCTGAACGGAAGTTCTATAACTAAAAATATAAAGGAGCCATGTCAAGCTGGTAGGAGGGGCAGAGACACTGAACAAGCCCCAAAGCTCCCTGTGATGGCTGAGAATCAGGAGGGATATCTTGGCCGCAGAGGTTCCCCACAGCGGAGCAAGGGACCCCAGCTTCCCACACCAGCCTCCCCAGTCCAGAGTCCTGATGCCAGAAAGAGGAGCACCCACAACATCTGGCTGTAAAAAACAGTAGGGATTCTGGCAGTTCATGTGGGAAGGAAGGATACAGAAATGCCAGACATACTCTTAAACAGCCCATGCACAGACTCACTCACTCGCAGGCACTCACCTTGGGATCCAGTGGAGGGACGGTAACTCAGGGGGCCTCGGAGATATACGGGGGACAGCCTGAAGTGAGTGGCGTCAGGAGGAGGACCAGAGGACAGCTGGCATTTTCCCAGTAAGGAGTCCTCTTCCTGCACAGCCAGCATGCGGGCGCCATCATCCCTATGTTGAGCCCACCCCCACAGGCCAAATCTGAATCTGATTGACTTGGTGAGCTCCACTGCTCTGCCCTACTGACTCAGCTGGTACTCCACCCCACCCAACTCGCACACAGCTGAAGGCACTTTCTCATGAACAGCCAACCCCTCCTGTATTACACTCTTTCCTGAAAAACTATCAGAGTCCATGGGCCACAGGGGGGCAGTGACCTGCCTCGGGGTGCTCTGAGACTTTTGCTGAGTCACTCCAGGCTCAGCACCAGCACCAAACCAGAGTCTACATTAACCTGGTGACCACAATTCTTCCCACTCTAGTGACTCCCTGAGATCCTGCCTCACTGTGGGGACAGAGCCAGGAGTGCAGTTTCCAGGCTCTCGGCCTCACGTGGAAAGGTGCTCACTTAGGTAGTAAATGGCTATCAACTGTGATTGTATGGCCATCAGCTATGGCTAGTTGGCCATCAGCTGTAACCAGTGAGCCATTGGCCATGAATATAACTGCTGTGGTTATGCTAAGAGAAAATGGGGGCTAGAAAGAAGATGGTGGCTGAGCTAGCAAGAGCGGATTGCAGAGAGGCAGATGCTGCCAGCGAGAATATAGTAATATGACTTCCCTATTTATGGCTCTGTGGGTGTTCCTTTTTGGCCTCACCATATCCTGCGTTCTTCTGTGGGGAGCGGGAGCAGAGACCCCGCAGGTCGCCCCGTATGACAAATGGTGCAGCGAGCAGTGTACTGTGCCAGCCAAAGCTCTCCAAAGTGCAGTGGAGTAATTTGTGCATCAATCTCAGGAAGACCAGGAGGAGCAGCTGCTGGAGAGCTGGACCCCCATGGAGGAGAGGGAAGACGTGGACGGTTCCCCAACCAGCAGAGGCCAGAGAAAGCAAAGATTGTTGCAGTCCTGTGGGCTGGGAAGTGCTTGCTGAGGCAGCCCGGGTGCAGGACTTGTAGTCCCAGGAGGAAACACTTGCTGAATCCTCCTTGGGAGATGAGGGTGAGGTCAAGGTCATCCCTCATCCCCAGGATGGCCCTGGCGATTGACTATGGACTATGGGGAATGGGCTCCATCCCTAATTTAATGGACCGCTTGACTGTTTGCTTGGGAACATGCCACCATGTAATTGGAACTGGTGGATGTTTGCTTTTGTGTTTTGACCGGCTGCCATTGAGAATATGTAAGCACCTTGACTGTGAGTCGCTGTTGTTCCAGCACGGTGCCCTGAGAGCCCTGGCTGTGCCCGGGGAGACTGGTGGTACCCAAAGAAGCCCAAGAAGTCTGGCTGTGCGCAGAAGTACTAGTGGTACCCTAAGAAACCCTGGCTGTGCCTGGAGAGATTGGTGGTACCCTAAGAAGTCCAGGAAATATGGCTGTGCCCAGAGAGAGTGGCAGTGCCCTGAGAGCCCTGGCTGAGTCCAGGAAGTCTGGCTGAGCCCAGAGAGAATGGTGGTGCCCTGAGAAACCCTGGCTGTATCTAGGATATTGCATTCACCTCCAGGCTCCTCGCACAGGGCCCCTTGTGGAAGATGCTTGTTGTGTAGATTGTGAGGTGAGACCCTGTAGTGGTGGAGTGTGGGGACAGAGCCAGGAGTGCAGTTTCCAGGCTCTTGGCCTCACGTGGAAAGGTGCTCACACAGGTAGTAAATGGCCATGAACTGTGATTGGATGGCCATCAGCTATGGCTAGTTGGCCATCAGCTGTAACCAGTGAGCCATTGGCCACAAATATAACTGCTGTGGCTACACTAAGAGAGAATGGGGCTAGCAAGAAGATGGTGGCTGAGCTAGCAAGAGCAGATTGCAGAGAGGCGGATGCCGTTAGCGAGAATATAGTGATATGACTCCCGTATTTATGGCTCCGTGAGTGTTCCTTTTTGGCCTCACCATATCCTGCGTTCTTATGTGGGGAGCAGGAACAGAGACCCCACAGGCCGCCCTGCGCAACACTCACCCAACTCACACACTGCATGAAGCTTTATTAGTGGTTGAACCTTAAGGATGCTGGCAGCAGGCCTCCAGGTATCCTGGCTTTATGCAGAGTAACCCCAGCCTGGTACCCCAGCCCATCCTCAGTTTGCAGTGTGGTCTCTCCTATGTGCCTTCAGATATAACAGAGGTAAGAAACAACAGCAGATTTCTTTGTAGCTCCTACCAGGTAGTCCCCAACAATTCACAGGCATTGGGTGACCTGAGCCTGCACCAGAGCCCCTTGCAAGAGGTCCCAGAACCCACATACTTGGAGGTCTTCAGGCTACAGCAGAGCACCACCCAATTAGCCCAAGTGGCACACACAAAGGGTGGTCTCAACAGGCACCAGAGCCCACTGGGGCAAATCCCACTCAATGGGGTTAGCTTGTGTACAGAAGCCCATAAGCTGTGGACATGGCCAACCCCACAGGCAGACAGGCTAACGTGCCAACAGCAACCTAAGATCAACTACAAAAGGAAAGCACACACAATCCACACAAGGGATGCTCCTGGAGCACCCAGCTCAGGTGACCAGGGAGACTGTGCTACTGGGCCCCACAGGACACCTACTACATAAGGCCACCCATCCAAGACTGGGAAACATAGTAGAGCTACCTATTGCTTAGAAACAAACACAAAGAGGCAGCTAAAATGAGGAAACAAAGAAATGCATCCCAAACGAAAGAACAGGAGAAAACTCCAAAAAAAGAATTAAACAAAATGTAATCAAGCAACCTATCAGAGACAGAATTTAACACAATGATTATAAGGATGCTCAAGGAACTTAGTAAAAACTTCAACAAAGAGATTGCAAGCATGAAAAGGACAAACATAACATAAAAAGAGAACCAGTCAGAAGTGAAGAATGCAATAATTAAAATGAAGAATGCACTAGAAGGAATCACCAGGAGACTAGATGAAGCAGAGGATCTAATCAGTGATTTGGAAGACATGGTAGCAGAAAACACCAAACTGGAACAGCAAAAAGAAAAAAGAATTTTTTAAAAAATGAGGATAGCTCAGTTGCTCTGCTCATTGGTGGTTGCTGTGCCGTTGGTCCTTTTATTTCTTAATTTCCAGGACTCCAATTCACTGCCATGTCCTCTGAAGAATAGAAGCTCTTTGTTGAAGGGCTCAACTTTAACACTGATGAGTAAGCTCTGGAAGATCACGTCAGCAGCTTTGGCCCTATTTTTGAGATGGTTGTTGTCAAGGACCGGGAAACATAGCAATCCCAGGGTTTTGGCTTCATCACCTTCACCAATCCAAAACATGCCTCAGATGCCATGAGAGCCATGAATGGAGAGTCTCTGGACAGTCACCAGATCTGTATGGACCCTGCAGCCAAATTGGCTGAGGGTACAAGAGAGGGTGCCTTTGGGACCCATGGGAATGATCACAGCTACTCTAGAGGTGGTGGGGACCAGGGCTAAAGGAGTGGCAGGTATGACAATCAACCTGGAAGATATGAAGATGGACATGGAAGGTCCAGAGACTATGGTAGCAGAAGCCAGGGTGGTTATGACTGCTACTCAGGAGGAAATTCCAGAGACAATTAAGACAACTAAGATGAGGCATACACAACTAATATAGATACACAAGGAATAAAACTTCTGATCCATGAATGTCTTTCCTAATGGCTATATTTGTGAAGATTTTTGGAGCTTCACTGAAACATCTGTTTTAGTACATTGACTTCTATTTTTGAATTGAGCTCGCAAGGTAGCTTGTTTAAAAAAATCTTTTAGAAAGCTCCATGTGTTTTAAAAAGTTTTTTTTTCTCCCATTTAAAGACAAATTCTGGGACTTTTATAGAGTTTGGGTATTTTTCCTTTGACTAGTTTTTCAGTTTGGGCTCTCAGGATTGGTTCTGAAAAAAAAATGACCACCCTGATTTAATGTGTATCTAGGGGCATTTTAAAAAAACCCATACACAGTGTTTAACATGGTTAGGAAGCAATTTCCAAATGTAACTACAAGAAACCAATATGATTATTTAGAGGTGTTTTTTTACTAAGGGTCATCACACGGATTATACAGAAGTTTCTTTAAAGTATTTGTGAATGTTCACTTTTTTTAATTCTGGGAGAAAAAAAATATTTTGTTTTGTCTCATAGCATTTAGGATGTTCTTCATGGAGCTCATTAAAAAGATGAAACCTGAAAAAAAAATGAGGATATTTTAAGAGACCTCTAGGAGAACATCAAGTGTAACAACATTTGCATCATAGGGGTACCAGAAGAAGAGAGAAAGCAAGAGACTCAGAATTTATTTGAAGAAATAATCACTGAAAACTTTCTTAAGCTGGCAAAGGAAATAGACATACAAGTCCAGGAATCACAGAGTCCCAAACAGGATGAACCCAAACAGGCCCACACCTAGACACATTATAATTTAAATGGGCAAAGGTTAAAGACAAAGACAGAATCCTAAAAGCAGCAAGACAAAGGCAACTAATAACTTATAAGGGAGCTCCCATAAGACTGTCAGCTGATTTCTCAACAGAAACTTTGCAGGACAGATGGGATTGGCAGGAAATATTCAACGTGATGAAAAGCAAGGAGCTACAACCAAGATTACCCAGCAAGGCTATCATTTAAAATCAAAGTACAGATAAAGAGCTTCCCAGACAAGAGAAGCTAAAGGAGTTCATAACCACCAAACATTATTACAAGGAATGTTAGAGGGACTTCTTTAAGATTAAAAAAAAATCAAAATTATGAATAATAAAATAGCAATAGATACATATCTATCAACAATTTCTTTCAATGTAAATGAATTAAGTGCTCCAATCAAAAGACTTAGAGGGCAGAATGGATAAAAATAACAAGACCTTTACATATGCTGCCTATAAGAGACTCACTTCTGAAAGACATACACAGACAGAAAGTAAAAAGATGAAAAAAATATTTCATGAAAATGGAAATGAAAAAAAAAAAAAAAACAGCTGAGGTAGCAATACTTATACCAGACAAAATAGTCTTTAAAACAAAGGCTATAAGAAGAGATAATGGGGCTGGTCCGGTGGCTCAGGCGGTTAGAGCTCCATGCTCCTAACACCGAAGGCTGCTGGTTTGATTCCCACATGGGCCAGTGGGCTCTCAACCACCAGGTTGCAGGTTCGATTCCTCAACTCCCGCAGGGGATGGTGGGCTCCGCCCCCTGCAACTAACAATGGCAACTGGACCTGTAGCTGAGCTGAGCCCTCCACAACTAAGATTGAAAGGACAACAACTTGACTTGGAAAAAAGTCGTGGAAGTACACACTGTCCCCAATAAAGTCCTGTTCCCCTTCCCCCAAAAAAAAATCTTAAAAAGAAAAATAATAAAATAAAAATTAAAAATAAATAAATTTATATATTAAAAAAAAGAAGAGCTAATGAAGCACCCAGTAATCCCAATTCGGGGTATTTATCTGAAGGAATCCAGATCACTATTTTGAGGGGACGTGTGCATCCATATGTTCATTGCAGCATTGTTTACAAAGGCCCAGATGTGAAGGTGGCCTGGGTGTCTGTCAAAGGAAGAATGGATAAAGAGGAGGTGGTACATATATACAATGGAATATTGCTCGGCCATGGAAAGGAATGGGTTCTTGCCATCTGCGACAACATGGAAGGACATGGAGGGTGTTGTGCTGAGGGGAGTATGTCACACAGAGAAAGACAGATGCAATGTGATTTCATTTATTTGTGGAATCTAAAGAACAAAATTAACAAACAAAACAGAAACAAACTCATAGATACGAGAACATATTGATGGTTGCCAAATGGGAGAGGTTGGTGGTGTGGATGAAAGAAAGGGAAGGGATTAAGAAGAACAAATTGGTTGTTACAATGGGGATATAGGGTATAGTATAAGGGATATAGACAATAATATTGTAATAACTATGTATAGTGTCAAATGGGTATAGAGTTGTTAGGGTGATAGATGGGAGGAGGTGGGGGACAGAGTGAAAAAGGTGAAGAGATTAAAAAGTACAAATTTAGTTACAAAATAGTCATGGGGATGTAAAGTAAAGCATAGGGAATACAGTCAATGATATAATAATAACTATGTATAGTGCTAGGTGGGTACTAGACTAGTCAGGGGATCTCTTCTTAAATTATGTAAATGTCTAATTACTAGGCTGTACAACTAAAATTAATACAAAATAATATTGAATGTCAACTGTAATTGATAAATTTAAGAAGTGATCACCAGGGGAAGGGAATAAGAGGTCCAAATTTCCAGGTAAAAACAAATAAGTCATGGAGGTGTAATGTACAGCAGGGGGAATAGAGTCATTAATATTGTGATAGCATAGTATGGTGTCAGATGGTTGCTGGACTTATGTTGATCATTTCTTTAGGTACATAAGTGTTGAATAACTATGGTGTACCCCTGAAACTAATATAATATTGTATGTTAGCTATATTTTTAATAAAATTCTTTTAAAAAGAGAGCTACCACTTCACTCCACTACTACTATAATTGAAAGGACAGATGATAACACGTGTCAGAAAGGATGGGGAGAAATTGAAACCCTCATACGTTACTGGTAGGAATGAAAAATACTGCAGACAATTAGGGAAACAATTTGGCAGTATCTCAAAATGTTAAACACAGAGTTATCATAACTCAGAAAATTCACTCCTATACCCAAGAGAATTGAAAACATGTCCACACAAAAACTTGTACACAAACATTTATTGCAGCATCATTCCTAATATCCAAAAAATGGAAGCAACCAAAATGTCTATCAACTGACAAATGGATAAACAAAATGTGGTATATCCATAAAAAATGGAATGTTATCCAGTAATAAAAAGGAATGAGGTACTGATATACAATAAAACGTATATCCACCTTTTCAGTGCAGGAGATGGAGAGACAGTAGAGTTCGGTGTTGTTGAGGAGAAAAGGGTATGGGGGCAGGAAATGTTACAGGCCCTGGCGGAGTTCCACCAGTGCAAGGTAGTAAATATTCAGCAGACCGTAACTATCATAGATGCTACCCAGGTGGCAGGGCTCCTCCATGTAATTACCAGAACAATAAGAGTAAGGAAAAGCAGGAGGGATGGGAGAGTGCTCCCAAAGGCCAGGCCCAATGGTGTCAGCCCTCCTTCAAACCACAGTTCTCACCTTACTACATGCAGAGACCCTGTGATCATCAGTCACACTATTCCAACCCTCCAGTGCAGAAAGAAGTGCTGGAGTGTGCTGACAACTAGGGTTCAGGAGAACAAAGATGACCAGTGAGACAGAATATGGATCAGAGTTATAGATCACAATTCCTCAGGGGCCCTCCTAACTGAAGGCAGCACAGAGAGGACAGCAATAAAGAGGAGAAGGAAAATCAAGGAAATAAGACCCAAGGTCAGCATCCACCTCAGCATCATTACTGCAGCAACTTCAGTTACCTCCGCAGATGCCCAGAAAACCCTAACCGGTAACATGGCAAAGAGACAAAAGCAGCTGATTCACCAGCTGAGAATTTATCCACTACTGAGGCTGAGCAGGGCCCGGCTCAAGTAAAGGTCAGCTTACCACACTTACCATCACCCGGTTCAGTCATCCAAAAAGATGAATAGAAAATCCCAGCAATAAGAAATGAACGAAATATTGAGTTGAAGACCTTATGTGCTTACTTCTTGCCCATTGACCAGATGACTAGGACTATGCACTATCTACACAGTTTGGGGTTTTTAATATTTTTATCTAAAGACATCACTTTTAGGTAATGATGATTGTGGTTTTTTTAAGCCTAGTTTTTCTCATTACAACTTTAAATATTTTTAAATTGTTTCATATCTGGTCAAGTTAATATCTTTGAGAACTTCATTCTTAATTTGTAATAAAAGTTTATAACTTTATTATTTAAAAAGTCAACTGTGAGATTGTGATTTATAATAAGAAATATATATTTGGGCTTCCTCCTCTTTTCTAGGAACTCAAGAGTTTTTATACAATCTTTATGAGTGTCTTTTATTGGCTGTATGGTAAGCAGAATTTCTAGCAATGGCCCCAAGTTCCATCCCCTAATCCCCATAATGTTAAATGTGATGAACTATCACTCTATTGATTATGTTGTATTATATGACACTGGTGACCTTTAAAAATGGAGATATCTAGGTATGCCTAGCTTAAGCACAGATCTTAAAAGCACGTGAAGTTTTTCTGTCTGGTGTCAGAGGAAGAAGGCAAAAAATGAAGCCCCAAAATTCCATACATGAGAAGGACTTGAAGTGCTGTTTCTAGTTTAAAGATGGAAGGGATCACATGAGAAGGAATGCTGGTATCCTTAAGGAGGTGAAGATGCCCCCAGCCCACAAACAGCAAGGAAACAATGACCTCGGTCCTATAAGTGCAAGGAACAGAATTCTGACAATAATAGAAATGAACTTGGACAAAGACCCTTAGATTCAGATGAGAACTCAGCCAGCCAACACCTTGACTTGTGATATCCTAAGCATGAAAGCAGTTCAAACTGCCTGGACTTCTGATCTACAGAACTATAAGTAATTACCTGGGTGCTGTGATAACTTGTTATGCAGCAATAGAAACTAATACATCTTTAAAATATTCCATTGATCATAACTTACTTAACATTGTTGCCCATATTTTGCCCTAATGAATAATGCTGCTATATAAACATTCCACACTCCAAAGTCCAAAGCCCTTAAACCTCATTTCTAGCCTGCCTCTCTTTCAGTGAGAGCTCAAAAATAGAATTATTCAGTAAAGGAATATGAACATTTTAATGGCTTTGATTCATAATGCTGTATTGCTTTCCAACATGACTATTTCCATAGAAATTCCATCTCAAAGGTTCACCCAAAGAGAATTTTGTTTAATCTTTGATTCCAAACAAATTTATGTAATATATGACTGACTATACCTTATTTTAACTTAGAACAGCCCTCACTTTTGATATCCAAATAACCTACAGTTTGACTGTCTAAGCTCTTGTCAGCCTTATTGTGTGGAGACAAAACCACAACATTGATTATTTATTCTCTAAACCTAGCTGACAGTAGGCTGTAATGTTTAACAAACTTCACTGAAAATTTGAATTATAAAGCAGGGAATTACAAAGCAGGCAAGGAAGGTCTTAAAATGGACTACAAACCCGGGCAATCTGGTTCCAAAGTCCCCTGTCTTAACTCACAGCAGGCATAGACTCAGGAAATATAACTTCTTACTACAATGGCTGCCTTTTGAATTTTGGTACAGCTTCAGAGGCTTTGTAGTTACTGTGTCTCTCACAGCACAGAGGTAAGAGGCAGAGTGTTTCATCTGAAGATCCTTCACAAGGAGGTAACTGTATGTCTCAGAACGACTCAGGAATGAGGAAAAATGATGCCCTCTCCTCTCCAAACCATCCAGAACATTGTAAGAGATAAATATGGGTGAACTGCCCTCATGTTGTTGGTACCAGGACAGCCCATTAAACCCAGATGTCTGGTACGAGCAGTTGATCTGGACAGAGGCTCCTTCCATAGCCGTCAACTCAGCAGTCTGCTGAACACCTTTTCCTGCAACGCCTGTGAGAAGACACATGACCATTACCAGGGCAGCACTTCTGGAAGGCACATCATTATTAAAAAGGTTAGTTTCCATAGAGTCACACAAAAACTGCCATTGCTGGAGGAGTTCCTTAGATAGCAATAAGTGGTGGTAAAAGGAGGAGGAAAAGAAGGGGGACAAGGATAATTAGCACGACATAAGGAAAATGTGTGTCAGAAAAGACTCTCTTATTATAAGTGTGAGAGGCTGTAATCATTTAATTTAGCTGGAAGAAAATTATTTTGAAAATTCCAAGCAATGTTTCCTTGGGAACATTGGGAGACTTACCTTCCATTGTCAGAAAAACATAAAGAAGGAAAACTCCCCACATCTGCTGCAGGACACTAGGAGCCAGGTACTTCATTCAGTCCCTGAGCCGCTGAAGGTCGAAGGTCGACTCCCTCCCTGTGGATGCAAAACCCAGAAGAAACGCAAGGGGAGGAGCTTCTATTCAAGAAGGGGTGACTCTAAGCTTCCACCCGAGCAGCTCTGGGTTCCCTTACATGAGTGTCTACACATAAATATTTTCTACAAACAAATCCACTGGTCTTAATCCAAGTGATTCTGTGTCATGCGGGGTGACAAGTGGGGTCTCTGGTCCTGCTCCCCACATAAGAATGCAGGACATGGTGAGGCCAAAAAGGAACACCCACGGAGCCATAGGTAAAGGAGTCACACCACTATAGTCTCACTGGAGGCTGGATTTACATGACATGCAACCTGCTGTTCGCTTTTCTGTCAATTGACCGACTCTCCTTGCTAGCTGCGATCCGCACTTGCTAGCTGAGCCACCATCTTCTTACTAGCCCCCATTTTCTGCTAGCGTAGCCACAGCAGTTATATTAGTAGCCAATGGCTCACTGGTTACAGCTGACGGCCAACTAGCCACAGCTGATGGCCATCCAATCATGGTCGATGGCGATTTACTACCTGAGCCAGCACCTTTCTGTGTGAGTCTGAGAGCCTGGAAACTGCTCTCTGGGGCTCTGTCCCCATATTCTGTGAACATTGAACAATAGAGTTGTGTGTAAACAACAAAGATGAGAAATGGGAAAATAATATAAAACAAAGGCAGAAGTGGTCAATTTTTCCATACTGAGTTTCTCTTTCTCAAAGCAGGAGAAAATAGAAACAGGAGTGGGATTAGAAGTGGGGTGTGTGTGTGTGTGTGTGTGTGTGTGTGTGTGTGGTAGTGGTGATGGTGGTGGTATTTGTGACAGTACAGAAGAGATGGGGTAGTTTTTCTACCATCTAAATGTATCTCCTCACATGCAAAGAGATGTTATTTAAAAGATCTAAAGAAATACAATATATATCTGTCTGAAATTTATGAGTAAATATAGAGGAATAGATGTGGAACAACAAAAGAAACTATTAACTGTAGTTACTTCAGAAGGTTGAGATTTTTTTTTTAATTAAAATGTATTGGGGTGACAATGGTTAGTAAAATTACTTAGGTTTCAAGTGTACAATTCTGTAATACATCAGCTATATGCCACGTTGTGTGTTCACCACCCAGAGTCAGTCAGAAGGCTGAGATTTAAAGGAAATTAGAATATATACCTTTTCTTATATATCTCCGTTTTGTTTGATTTATAATTTTTATGTAATAAACTAAGAACTTGAAAGAAGGAAATGGAAGGGAACAAAAGAGGAAGAGAAGAAAACTGACAGAAGGATGGGAGGGAGGGAGGAAGGGAGGAAGTGTTTCAAACTATTTCCCAATTGTC
Organism: Rhinolophus hipposideros; assembly: GCF_964194185.1. NCBI lineage: Eukaryota > Metazoa > Chordata > Mammalia > Chiroptera > Rhinolophidae > Rhinolophus > Rhinolophus hipposideros. Next base: position 29,914,070 of record NC_138051.1, read on the forward strand.
ACAAAAGCAAATTATCTCTTTTGACACATAGTTTTCCCAAGCTAATGTACCCCCATATACAGTATCTTCGCTAAAGGAATTTATATCCCTCACGAGTCCTCTGGATTCATTATTTCTATTTACTCCATATAGAAGACACAGTTCAGTACTTGGTTTTAACGTAGATAATACTGCCATCTTGTGGCATGATGTAGCATTGCACTTTCTCGCACACGCGCGGGAGCCTAAACATCTTCCTTAGTAATTTAGAATTAAAAGGAATCTCAGAAATCATCTAGTCTTTGCCCAGCTCCATCATTTTACAGTGGAGGTTCCTGAAGCTCACATCACACTTCACTTCTTCGTTTCTAGCCAGTTCTCCAGTATCACTCAGATTAACATTAACGTGTATAAAATAAATAAATGAATACCTGTGGGGACAGAGCCCCAGAGAGCAGGCTCTCGGCCTCATGTGGAAAGGTGCTGGCTCGGGTAGTAGATGGCCGTCAGCTGTGGCTGTTTGGCCGTCAGCTGTAACCATTGAGCCATTGGCCACTGATATAACTGCCGTGGCTACGGAGGAGAGTGGAGGAGAGTGGAGGAGAGTGGAGGAGAGTGGAGGAGAGTGGAGGAGAGTGGAGGAGAGTGGAGGAGAGTGGAGGAGAGTGGAGGAGAGTCAGTCGGTTGGCAGCAAAGTGGACAGCAGGTCACATGTCTTGTGAACCCAACCTCCAGTGAGACCATAGTGGTATGACTCCCCTACCTATGGCTCCGTGGGTGTTCTTTTTGGCCTAGCCATATCCTGCGTTCTTATGTGGGGAGCGGGAGCAGAGACCCCTCAGGCCGCTCCACACGACAATACCCAAAGCTACTTGAACTGGCATATGCTACCTAGACCTGCACATGAATGTGAGAATCAATTTGATATCAAATCAACCCCTGGTAACTTTGAATCAGAGGTTCATATTTAAAAGCACAGCTTGTTTTGTTTTGGTTTGGTTTTTTCCTGTCCACAGCATTTAACCTGTGTGGCGGTTTCTCCTATTTTTTTATTCAGAAGTATTTCTTGAGACCCTACCATGTGCCAGTAACTGTTCTAGTGCTAAGAATTCCAGAATGAGCAAAACCCCCTCCTCTTGTGAAGCCTACATTCTAGTGAAGAGAGATCAACAAGAAAACAAGTAAATGAGTAAATATAGTATGTGAGGTGGTGTTAAATGTTACTGAGAAAAATGAAACAGCAAAGAGGAAGGAGGAAGGTTAAGAGAGATCTCACTGATTAGGTGACATCTGAACAGAAACCAGAAGGGGTGATGGAGAATTCCTGATGGATATTTAGGGAGGGACAGTGACCAACTGAGATCTCATAACACTTCCAGTTTCTTACCAGAAACTATTCTGACACGGTCATTCCCCACAACCCCCTTCCAGAGATCTACTAGAAACATTTGCAGCCACTCTCTCTCAAAACAAAATAATGAGGATTTGGGGAGGGAAAAATCTCATTAGGGAAATACTTTAGAGTAGGATTTCCCCTGAGGTTAGAATTTTTCTTCAAATCTCTTGACAGTGTTTCCTTCTTCTTCTTCTTCTTCTTCTTCTTCTTCTCCTTCTCCTTCTCCTTCTCCTTCTCCTTCTCCTTCTCCTTCTCCTTCTCCTTCTCCTTCTCCTTCTCCTTCTCCTTCTCCTTCTCCTTCTCCTTCTCCTTCTCCTTCTCCTTCTCCTTCTCCTTCTCCTTCTCCTTCTCCTCCTTCTCCTTCTTCTTCTTCTTCCTCTTCTTTTATTTGGAGCAACAGAGGCAACAACAGATGAAAACCAATGTAAAATATGATTCAAATAATATAGAAGTCACACTATTCAAAGAGCCCTGAAAGGCAAGTGCTCTCAAAGATTCTGAATATTTTTTTGCCAGGTAAATTCCTGAAAGAATTCTAAAGCCTTTCCAAATCAGACATGGGAGCCTTTTACAATAGGCCAGACTGAATCTTTGCAGGACATCTCTCTATCTGCTGGACCATTTCACTCAAGGACACAAGGACAGCCAGTCTCCTCCATGATTTCTCACCTCTGTACATGTGAGTCTAAGATGGATGGAAAAGCAATCCTGAAACCAGCTCCATTAAGAATGAGGCCACACACTAATTCTGAAACTTTAAATGTTTCTTGTTATTTTGTTCAAATGTTAATTTAGCCAGTCTCTTTTCTCCATCTTCTTCCTCAACTTTTTCCCAAACAGCTGGAATTAACTTCCTTCTTTCCAAGCTTAAGGAATTTCTTTTTTGTGTTGAGAAAATGACTCAAAAGAATTTTAACACTATTTTCTTTTCATATTCTCTTTTTCTTAGGACAGTGATAAAGTTGTGCAGTGATAAAGTCATAAAGGTTGTGAAGAAGATTCTTTAGTAATTGTGCGAACACAGGCCAAATTGGTCATCTTTTCTTCCTCCAGTGAAAAGAACACTAAGTGCCTCTCCTTAAACAAGCTCTTTTTTTTTTTTTTAACTTTTGGTAGAAGGACCGGAATATCCTCTTGTGGGAAGAGATGAAATATGTCTAGGCCACCTCAGACTCTATCCATTTCCCTTACTCTACCCTAGCTCTATCAGGATGTCTAACTGAATGAATGTGATGGAAGGGGAATCTTTCCAGAAACAGATTTGTGTTGGGTCTTCTCCCAAGGGTAAATAAAGGTCCTGTGATCCTAGTATGTCTAACACAACAGAGGGCCAGTCTTCATTCATCATCTTCAGGATCTCATAACTATTCCCTAATGGCCCAGATCCCAAAATTCACTATAGAAATCCAAACTTTCAAATAGCTGGATGTGCTCGCACCAAATTTGCCTGTTTTGGGCAGAAGTGGGGTGGACAGAAAGCAGCCTCTCCCATGATTCCATGGCTCCATAGAGTTCTCTAAAAAGTGCTCTTGGCCATCTCCACTGTTTTTATCTTTTCAATGCCCAGTCTTTCACCCATCCCCACAGCCTTTTCCTAGAGTTTCCAGGAGAATTGCTTTCAAGGTATGTATTATTTATTCTCTAATGTCACTGGGCCATTATTTTCCGATGCTTTTTGTATTGAATTTTACACTTTTGCTACCTTTATGTGCTTTTATATTTAAATTCCAACTATTTCCTAACATGATTTTAGCAATATCAAATAGTCTTAAAACAGGAGATTTTAAAATAAGTTGGTTATCTAATTAGCCAGGATAGAGATATTAAAGTTGTTTTTAATTTTTTGAAATTCTTCAAGTCTGCCCCTTTCTTCACTTTAAATATCCGAAGTTTCCACAACTGAAAACAGGAGCAGACCTAAAACAAAGTGACACATAAACCTACTGGACCGGGAAACAGCAGGGCAAGGAGGGTGGTGCCCAGACTCTTCTCTCTCATCAACACATCTAACCCTCTACAAACATGCTCCCTGCTTCTCCAAAGATCCACCTTCTGGAAATCTGCTCTGTCCACCTCTCTGAATCACAGATTGCCTTCCTCTACAACCCCTGAACACCACAACCTAAATCAAAACCTCCACCCTCTGCAGAGTCAGCCTAGAAAAGTAATCTGCCCTCACATCCAGCAGCTGTTACCCACCTCAGTTTCCCGGTCCTACCAGGAAGGGCAACCAGAACCTAGAAGGTAAAAGGAACTTTCTTCCAACAGGGCACCTGGGAGAAGTGGAACCAGATTTATGCAACCATATTTATGCAAAACAAGTGGGAAAAATCAGACTAGCAAAGCAGATAAATTGGGGACAATTTTTTAACCGTACATAAATATGTATTTATGGAAATCCTCCAAATGATTCCCCTAGTGGTACATTTTATCAGATTTTATATACAATTAACTTTCATAAAACATTTCAGGAGTATATCATTTGTCTAAGTGGAAGCACACTGATATTATATGTATGTATTGACAAAAAAATTACTTTGGCTCATTAGTAGTATTTTAGCATAATCTTAATCTCAACTCTTTTCTATATTTTAGCCAAAGAAATAAAAACTAGTCTTCCCGTCCATTTTCAAATAAACCAGGGTGTCCACCTGAAATTCAGGCAGTAAAAATCTGGTATTTCTTCTTTCTTTGTGAGCAGAGGGCATGCTTAACATTTTCTATGGACCCTGAAGAGCCAGGTATATTAAGTATTATTATTATTATCAATAGCTCTTAAATGTTAATATAGAAATTATGTTATTTTAGAAAATAACCAAGGTAAAATCTCTTGGAATTATCTGATGAAGACTGAATTGGTAAACCTGTGAACACTCACGTTATTTATAATTAATCTGTTGCCATTATAATTGCTTCCTGAAAAACAGTCATTTAAATTACAAAGATATTTTATGGCTAAATGACAGATGAATGCATCTCAAATCTAGTATGGAGAGAAAAATCTTTTATCTAACATTCTATTCAACAAAAAGACTGAAACAAACATATTTTATTCCTCTATCTTTTCTTATCATTCTAATTAGGTACTTCAAATTCTTTCAAGGTCTTTAAAGAGAGTTGCTATATTATAGACTGTATTATATATATATATATATATATATATATATACTATATATATACTATATATATACAATAAGATCAATTCCTGCATTAATCAATGCTTTTATAATAAACAATAATAATTCCTCTATAACTCCATACCAAAAAAGTCCAATCGCAAATCAATGGACCACATAAATCAATAAATATAAATGATATCCTGGAGTAATAAAAAAACATGAATGACCCTTGGAATTTGTTACAATAAAACTTAATCCATATTGCATAAGAATGAGATGGCCTTTGCCAGCCAAGTGGGCCCAAGGTTTAGACAAACAAGATCAAGCAGAGAAAGCAGCACTGCGTCAGGATTCAGTGGGATTTGGCAACATCCATTCAATCAGCCATTTAGTCATCCCATCTAGCACATCCCATCTAGTACATTCAGAAATTGGACAATGGAAATATAATATGATACCTGCTCTGAAAAGTATAAGCATGGTCCTTGGGAATCAGGAAAGTCTTCTTGAAGGTGAGGACCCCAAATTCAGTCCTGAAGGAAAAGTGGTGAAGGGAGCATTACCAAGGTGAAGGGAGCAGAGAAGGCAGACTGGGCACAGGAGCAGAGAGCCCTGAGGAGTTCTGTGCATCTGAATACTAAGAAGGACTTGCAAGAAAGCGTAGATAATAAATAAAAGTGATGTGATGGAGTGGTAAATAAGGGCCAGATAATGAATGTTTTTGCATGCTATTGTGAGGAGATGGGATTTTTAGCTGAGGGCAAAAGGAGACATTGCAATGATGATTAAGTGGAGAAAAAAAGTAGATGTAGTAATTGTAGTATATGCATTTCATACTTCTCAGCCTCAACCTTAGCCCCTCTTTGGTGAACATTCTTTTTGTTTGGAGTTATAAGTTCCCCTACTCCTTGATCAGCCAAATTGAGCTTCTAAGTATCTCCCAATACACAAGGGTTTCCATTCATCTAGGAAACTAACCAGCCTCTAGACAGTTTCTCATATCAAGTGAACTGAAATAACTAATGGCAACACCACATCTTCTTTAAAAAAAAATTTAATAGTATTCAGTTTCATAACTCATGTTATGAGTTATTCTCATAACTCTTAGGCATTAATCATCAGACAAAAGCATTCTTTCACCACCTCCCTGTGTTGTATTTCCCTTGTCTGGCTTCACCATTCGTCTTAGCAGACTACAGAGAGACATGGGAAAGACCAAAAACACATCCCTGGACACTGTGGTGACAGATTTCATTCTCCTGGGCTTACCTCACCCCCCAAATCTGAGGACCCTCCTCTTCCTGGTCTTCTTCATCATTTACATCCTGACTCAGCTGGGGAACCTGCTCATTCTATTCACTGTGTGGGCTGACCCAAAGCTCCATGTTCGCCCCATGTACATTCTTCTGGGCGTGCTCTCATTCCTGGACATGTGGCTCTCCTCAGTCATCGTTCCTCGACTAATATTGGATTTTACTCCTGCTACTAAGGCAATCCCATTTGGTGGCTGTGTGGCTCAGTTGTATTTCTTTCACTTCCTGGGCAGCACCCAGTGCTTCCTCTACACCTTGATGGCCTATGACAGGTACCTGGCAATATGCCAGCCCCTGCGCTACCCGGTGCTCATGAATGGGAAGTTATGCACCATTCTTGTGGCTGGAGTTTGGGTGGCTGGCTCCATCCATGGGTCTATCCAAGCCACCCTGACCTTCTGCCTGCCCTACTGTGGACCCAACTAGGTGGATTACTTTATTTGTGACATCCCTGTGGTATTGAGACTGGCCTGTGCTGACACGACTGTCAATGAGCTGGTGACCTTTGTGGACATTGAGGTAGTGGCTGCCATTTGCTTCATGTTAATTCTGCTCTCCTATGCCAACATAGTCCATGCCATCTTAAAGATACGCACAGCTGATGGGCGGCGCCGGGCATTCTCCACCTGTGGTTCCCACTTAACTGTGGTCACAGTCTACTATGTCCCCTGTATTTTCATCTACCTCAGACCAGGCTCCAAGAGTCCCCTGGATGGGGCAGTGGCTGTGTTTTACACTGTTGTCACTCCATTACTGAACCCCCTCATCTATACACTGAGGAACCAAGAAGTGAAGTCTGCTCTGAAGAGAATAACAGCAGGTCTAGGGGCTGCGAATGAAAATAAGTAACTATGGGCTCAGGGACTACCTACACCACCATCGCCACCACTCCTTTCAGCTATTACTGCATGTGGCAAATGTTTAATAAACTGTTAATGATTTAAACTGAACAGAATTTAACTCTATTTATGAGAAATTTCTGATCTCTTTGGATTCATAATCTTTTTTCTCTTTTTAAATTGGTTCAAATTGTTTTACATTATTTGTTTAGAAATAAATGGATACATTACTTCCACCACCTCTGATTACTTTGTGGTATAAAAAATGCATTATCAAAGGGTAAATAGGATGAGAATGTGTCAACCTCTTCAGAAGTATATTATGCCAGAAAATGTGAAAGAGGAAACAAATGACATAATGCTACCCTAGCCCTTTTTTTATTCTCTTTGCCCCTAAACCCTAGTCTTCTATAAATTCTGTTTCTTTGCTTGTGTGGCATTAACATTTCCAAGCACTTGAACTTGAAAATATTGGATGATTTATGTTTTCTTCCTGTCCATCACTCTTCCCACGTACTAAGACATCAAATTCTGTCCCTTTCACCTTTAGAATATCTCTCTTAATTCCTAAATAATCTTTTGTCCTCTTCCTCCTCATCCATACCACAATAAAAATTACCCTTCTGCACCATAGAATCTGTAGGACTCTGTAATGAATGTTCAATAAAGTCAGACCCTTTAATCTGGAATTCAAAATCCAAAAAAATCTGGACCCAACAAACCTTATCTCCCAACACAACTCTAACCTCCTTTTCCTCTCTCATCCTCATTGATTTACTGCTATTCCTTGAGTACACCCAATGCTTGCCCGCCACTATTTTGCTCAAGTTCTCCCCTCTAGGTGGAATACACTTCCCATCCAAATTCATATTGTCTAATCTCTTAAAGACTTTTCTTATAAGAGTGTCAAACTATAAGCTCCAAATTTTAAAACTCTTCTTAATGAGGATCTTGGCCTTTATGTTTCTTCCAACTGACTTCCTTCACTGCCTAGCACCCGAGTACACATGCAAATAACTCTTAAGGCATTTGGATGGTACTGATTTCCCAAAAAGAAATAGATGGCCCGCTCCAAACATTATAATTTGAGGAGGATTTATTTGCATAGAGGCTGTTTACAAAGATATGGGAGTAGGAGGACCACAAGGAAAAGTTGAATAACCTGGGGCTCAGTGACACTCAAACAGTTTACCATCCCTAAGCCAGAAGAGACAAAGGAGGAAACAATTAGGAGAGCAAGGAGGAAAAGTGTCATATAACGCTCCCAAATCCTGTCCTCCAGAGTAATGACACACACATATACAGCCTGTAGATGTTTAGTTTTTCTTGAGCTACATATGTAACAGTGAACAATTAATCCTTTAAATGGGGTACACTCTTGTTGATGAAAGCATCTTCTACTACATTCTTTTGGTTTATTTTCCCCAGGAAATAGAACTGATGAGAAGTTAACTGCCACAATGAGTGCATGCTCCAGACATCTGAGTATCAATGTGGCTCTTGAAATGCCATAGATACCACAAGGATGAGAAAATAACAGGACAATAGGATGTTCTATCTAGCACACAGAGAGGGATACAGAGAGCCCTAAAAATCTCAAGATGAAGAACACTGAAGCTGGATTCAGTTCCAAACACTCAAGGGAACAAAGCCAAAAGATGCTCAACAAGAGTTCAGGAAGCTTCACTCTAAACATCATGAAAGATAATCGGATTAGATGCACTCCAAATCCTGACAACCTATGTTTATTTTATGCTGTGAGATTTTATCTGAACACCCTGTAGAGCCAGGTTCGAATTTAGAAGTTTCTGACTCCCAAGTCCATATGTAGCTACTCTTTTTTGAATGTGACAACTGAACTGAGTCCCCAGTTTGACCCACAGTAATTCTAAATGTCATGGTTCCTACCCTCAGGTAATGGCTTGCTCCAACTTCTAACTCCCAACCTTATTCCAGGTGGAAATGAAAGAAGTTCCTAGTCAGCTAGAGAGAAATGCTACTCGCAGAGATAGAAAGTATCAAAGAGAGGTGATGCTCTTTTTGAAATCTCTATGGTTGAAAAACATGTGGTTTTAGAGACGTAAACTGTAGGGTAAAATAGGTTTGAAAACAAGGTCAGAGTGAGCCTACAAAAGTCTTTATGAATATTCCTCATAGTCATTAAATTAAATACAAGGATAACATACTGAGTAAAGAGAATATCAATAACTTACATGTCTTCAAATTTAAGACATTTGATATTGTACAGTCACTTCTATCTTCCATTCACTTTTTGCTAGAAGTTTCTTAGACTTTATCTCCTTCGTTGTTTCAATGAGGTACTTAAATTTTTATTTTTTATTTTTTACTAATAACACACATGTCATTTGCTTCAGTATTAGATCCTCTATTCAAATGTTCAGTAACTTTCTGATTTTATGTGTTGGAGTCCTACTATGAACCCAGATACATTTGAGTAATTTGAAAAATTGAGATTCTTTGGATACTTGACTTGTAGTCTTGTAATCATCCAATGCTGTATAGCCCTTACTCGACTCATGACTAATTTATGTTATAAAATTTATAACAAACATATGACATCAGCATTGCTTTTATACATTTCATCATTCTTCTTCTAAAAGACAATGAAGTCCAGTTCTGAAGGTCAAGTTTATGTCCCCTATACTTTCAAAGGCATGTTTTCTAAAAGGTCTATTCTTTCTCTATCTTCACTAAAATATATGCAGCATGAGTGCAGGGATCTTTTATTCACTGATTCTACCCTCCTCATAATTGAAAGCATGTCTAACACATATTAGGTTCCCAGCAAAACATTTGTGGCATGAAATCCACCCATTTTACCTTTATTTCCTGGTCCCTACCACCAAGTCTCTCTTATTCTATTTATACCAAAAGGATGATTCAAAATTATCTGATAGAAGAATTTAAACACCCAAAGCTAAAGGGAAAATATACATAGAAATAAATACATGTACTAAGATGTACTAAAAGAAAGAGGAATTCACATTATGAGGAAGAAATTCTGCATTTCCCTGTCTACACAGAATATACAAGCTATAGTGTTCAACAAGACTTTGGGATAGCACACAAGAATTACAATTCAGAAAAAGAAAAATGTTTAAACTCAGTACAAGATTTTACTATTCTTTATATCCATCCTTAGTGATTTTATGGAAATTACCTACAGGCCCTGTCATTCCCACCCCACCCTCCGCCTCATTGCATAACCTCACTCTTCTGTTCCACAGAGAGGAGTTCTCCTTAATCTTCCTTTTACTCCTTAAATCTGCAGACCCCGCATTCTCCAAAATGCTCCAACTTTGGTGGATAAATCCACCAAAAAGTTAAATAATATCAAAAATAATCCCTCCAAGAAATACAAAAATGAGGACAGAGTTTACAGAATTAAATGGAATCTCAACATCTCAAGCTGAGGCATTTTCCTTTACTTCACAAATTTCAGAGCTTTCCAGGAATAAATGAATAAGTGTGTAACTTATTATTGCATAAACAAAAGTACTCACCAAGGATCTTACCTTTGAATAAAGAGCTTTTTTCAAAAGCAAATTCTGTCTTCCACCCTTAGGGCTACAGGATCACTAGGACAAGGAAGGAAAGGAGAAGAAAAAGAAGAGAGAGCGCGCAGTTCATCTTTCCTTCTAGCAGTCCATGGTTCAGATGTACTAGAATTCACTTTCAGAGTTTTCTGCTACATTATTGTAAACAAGCTTAAAGTTAAAGGTAGAAGCAGGCATATGGGGTCTGACAATTAAGTTCGCGAACTTGCCACTGTGCACTTACATTGGCAGCACTGTACAAAGAGCTCGGTAAGGTTTCACAGCCTTGGTATATTAGCATCTCACAGATGTGTTCATATCAACGTGTGGCGATGTCTTGCTAAGTGGCGATCATTATTGTTGTTGCGTGTTTTTGTGTGCCATCGCGAGAATTTCTGAGCTTGAATTAGAGCAATGAACAAACATTAAATTTCTTGTTAAACTTGGCAGGAGTGGAAGTGAAATCAGAAGTTCAAGTTTATGGGGCTAATGCCATGAAGAAAACAGCAGTGTACAAATGGATTAAACGTTTTTCTGAAGGGAGAGAATGTGTCACTGATGAAGAGAGGTCAGGGCGTCCAGTAACAAGCAGAACTGACAAAAAAAAAAATTGCAAAAATTCATCAAATTGCATATCAAAATCATCAGCTGACTGTGAGAAGCATAACAGATCAAGTAAACATTGATAGAGAAACAGTTAGGAAAATCTTAACTGAAAATCTTGGCATGAGAAAGGTGTGTGCAAAAATGGTCCCGAAGGAGCTCACCAATGAACAAAAGCAAAGGAGAGTCGAAGTTTGCCAAGACCTTTTGGAGAGGCAAGACAATGTTTTGGGACATGTTATTAGTGGTGATGAAACATGGGTGTACCAATATGACCCTGAAACAAAGCATCAAAGTGCACAATGGAAGTCAGCCAATTCTCCATAACCAAAAAAGTTACATCAATCCAAATCAAAACAATGTTGCTAAACTTTTTTGATATCAGAGGGATCATTCATTATGAATTTGTACCAACTGGACAAACAGTTAACCAAGTTTGCCATTTGGAAGTGCTGAAAATGTTGCGTGAAAAAGTTAGAGGAAAACGACCTGAACTTTTCACCAACAATTCATGGCTCCTGCATCACAGCAATGCACCAGCTCACACAGCACTGTCTGTGAGGAAGTTTTTAGCCAGTAAACAAATAACTGTATTAGAACACCCTCCCTACTCACCTGATCTGGCCCCCAGTGGCTTCTTACTTTACCCAAAGATAAAAGAAATATTGAAAGGAAGACATTTTGATTACATTCAGGACATCAAAGGTAATATGATGACAGCTCTGATGGCCATTCCAGAAAGAGTTCCAAAATTGAAGGGTGGACTAGGCACTGGCATCAGTGCATAGCTTCCCAAGGGGAATACTTTGAAGGTGACCATTGTGATAGTCAGCAATGAGGTATGTAGCACTTTTTCTAGGATGAGTTCGTGAACCTAATTGTCAGAACTCATAACCTCAGGAAATACCAGAACTGCTCAAGCCCACCCATGCCTATATGTTTTACCAGAAATGCCTGCCTGCATGTTTTGCCAGTGAACACAGAGAGGTATTGGGAATGACAGTGCACCAGCACAAGGCTGGAGTCAAAGCAAAGTCACCACTGCATGCAGTGATTTCCAGACCAGAGGCCAAGAACAGGAACTGTGGATTCCAGCTAGTGGTATGCTGGTAATGTTTAAAAATACTCCCCACCCTAACCTCCCTTCCAAAAAAAGGCCCTAATTTGTATTGCTTGCCAATTTCCGTCATTTAAATACTCCCACCACAGTATTTTCAAACTCCAACATGAAATCATTGTATACGCAGTTGTTAATGACAGGACACCATTATATAGTATTTCCACCATAAAGATATGATAAATATGAATAACTTTATAGATACTAGTAAAACATAGTAAAATAATTAGAAAGTGATGAGTTTTTAATATTATCATATTTAATGCAATTTATGTGATTGAAAATGCATATTTAGTTGTAAATTTAATTTTAATTGCAAGTTTAAAAAAGAGCTTACAAAATTTCTGAAAATTTAACAGTAAGCTATTGTAAGCCAGTACGAATGAACCACAGCACACAACTTACCCCAAAAAAGCATTTGGGGGAAACAAGTCACCCCACAATTTCAGACGGGGCCATTCTCACCTGCATGACACAAGTTTTCTACCAGACTTGCCACACCCCAAAAAAGAATACAAGTACCCAAGGAACACTCCAACCGTTTGAAAACATCCTCTTTCTCCACTTCATGGGAACAATGGAATCATTGAAGACTTTAAAGTGAAGATGACTAAATTTTACTCAACTCACCTAAATTTAGGGTTGTTGTTTTTTTCTATCAATATCCAAAGAGGTGGAAACATATAGGGAAGATTAGCTCAATTATTGAAAATTATGTACATTTTCAATGCATTTCTGGAAATAATGTGGGTAAATATGTGATTCCTCAACACTTCAAAGGAAGGAATCTCAGAAATTAGAGGTCACGCAAACAGATTATTCTGCTCTTCACAGCTCACTTTCTCAATGTGTAGAAATGATGCCTGCTTGCTGTCAAAACAAAAAATAATGAGGATCGGGGGGATGTAGCTCTCATGGGGAAATGTTTCAGGGTAGAATTCCCAAGAGGTAAATAGTTTTCTACAAATCTCTTGATGATTCTTTTCTTTTTTAAAAACGAAGCTCAATCAAAGGAGATCTAGTTGATACCGTAAGTGATATAAAATTCAAGACACTTAAGTAGAGAAGTCACAATCTATAAAGAATCTCCAAGGCAGGTGGTCTCATAAATTATTAAAATAGTCAATGTGTTGACCCCTGGAAGATTTTAATTGAATTCTAAAGCAGAGATCCAGTCACCCATCACCACAAGCGCAGGAGATGCCCTGAAGTACGCTTTCTCCACCTGTTGGGCTATTCTACCTGAAAAAGACCTGCCTCCTCCAAGATTTTGCTGTTGTGTCCATGTGAGTCCAAGAAGGGAAGCATTCCTTAAGCCAGGTCAACTTACAATAGAAGCAAAGACTTCATTTCCAGACTTTAAAAGTTTCAGTAATCTTTTCAAAACTTGTATTTAGTCTGTCTCTTTCTCCATCTTCTTCCTTACCTCATCCTCTACTCACAGAATTAATACTTTATGCATATTAATTTGTAATTAAATTTGTATTTCTCCAGATTTAGGAACTTTTTTCTTTGACTTGAATTTTAAACAGTTATCTTTTCTTTTCTCTAATTTGGGAGAGGTAATAAAGTCAGGTCAATTTACAATAGAAGCAAAGACTTAATTTCCAAACTTTAAAAGTTTCGTATAAATAATAAATATAAATGATGCCTCGAATTCAGCATTACTGAGCGAACTCAGAGATGGGATCCTTAACCCTTTATTTCCTAGTGATAAGCACACTTAGTCAACTTACTTGAAGGTTAAATAATAATAAAGAATAAATATGTTTGAGACTAGTGTTTATACAAGGATATTTTTAGTGGTATTTCAGTAGTTAGATCTATCAAGGTTAATATCTCTGTATAATTAATCTCTTATTAAAGTTTAGTTTAACTATAGTTTAATTTTTTGTTGCTTCCTAAGAATTATAAGATGTTTTAGTTTAAGCAACAAGAAAAATACCTAAAACACTATTATGAGGAAAAATTAGTTTACTTATTTTTTTATTAACAATTTTTTAAATTACTTTCAGGTGTACAAAACAATGTAATCGTTAAACATTTATCATTTATATCCCTCACACAGTTATAACCCCCCACCCCCCATCTACTACCCCTCTGGGGAAAATTTCTTTTAGAACAAACCAGTCATCCAATGGAGTTTTAAAATAACATCTGACTCAGCTCTCTAATACCTTCAAAGAGTTTTTAAGAAATTCATCTATTGGGAGGCAAATAGATTTTAAAATAAAAATATACTAAAGGTCAAATCCTATAACAATCAATGCTATTATAATCCAAATCATCAAAAACATTAAACTACTTAGGTCAATCAATAAATGTAAATAACATTCTGGAGCAAACAGAAAGCATGGGTAATGTCTTGGACTTTGTTTACACCGGGAATAGACTCATGGTGCTGAAGTGTGTGTGACATAAAGCATGAGAAATGTGATTACACAGGCTAACAGAATGCAGGATTAATGGGAAATGGCAATATCCATTCAGTCAGCCAGTCAGCCAAATATTTATTAATTAACTTACTATTGCTAAGCACTGGGACAGGTGTTGTAGAAACATAAAAAGTACAAAATAGACTAAATCTTTGTTCTGAAGGATGTTTTAACCCAGTAGAAGAAACCAATGAGCACTTCAGCAAATAGCTCTTATCACACTGTACTGCAATTGTCTTTTACAATATAAACTCTTATCTCCCAGAAGATTGTTTTCTAAGGGAGAACTCTCACCAAAGGAGGTGACAGCCAAAGTGAATCCTGAGGAATGAGGCTATGTTAAGGCGAATCAGTGTACTTTAGAAGGAGGAGGTCCAGAAAAAAGGAGGGTATGGTACTCCAAAGGGTAAAAAAAAAAAAAAAAAGAAAGAAAACTAGAAATATATAAGGGTCAGATCTCAAAGATTCTTGTAGATCATGGGAGGAAACATTTTGAGGAAATAAGTCAGAGACCAACAATAGAAACAGTAATTATGACTAATTGTTTCATACTGTTCCATAACACCAGCATCTACTTCTTTGTGGTCCCCTTTGGGGCACAGACCTATCATTTGAACTAACATTATTGTTCAGAAATGCCCTGTGTCTTGGATTCCAACACTTACATGTAGTGTCTCCCATTGAAGGAGCATTTCAGGGCACCTAGAAAGTAAGCAGCCTCTAAGGACTTGTCTTGCCAAGCAAACCTAGGTGATTGATGGAAAATGCTTTCTACTTAAAGTATAGAAATCTTCTGTTTACCTCCTAGACTCTGGTCAGCAGATAAAAGCTTTCTCTCATCACCTCCCTGTGTTGTATTTCCCTTGTCTGGCTTCACCATTCGTCTTAGCAGACTACAGAGAGACATGGGAAAGACCAAAAACACATCCCTGGACACTGTGGTGACAGATTTCATTCTCCTGGGCTTACCTCACCCCCCAAATCTGAGGACCCTCCTCTTCCTGGTCTTCTTCATCATTTACATCCTGACTCAGCTGGGGAACCTGCTCATTCTATTCACTGTGTGGACTGACCCAAAGCTCCATGGTCGCCCCATGTACATTCTTCTGGGCGTGCTCTCATTCCTGGACATGTGGCTCTCCTCAGTCATCGTTCCTCGCATTATTCTAAACTTCACTCCAGCCAGTAAGGCAATCCCATTTGGTGGCTGTGTGGCTCAGTTGTATTTCTTTCACTTCCTGGGCAGCACTCAGTGTTTCCTCTACACCTTGATGGCCTATGACAGGTACCTGGCAATATGCCAGCCCCTGCGCTACCCGGTGCTCATGAATGGGAAAATATGCACCATTCTTGTGGCTGGAGTTTGGGTGGCCGGCTCCATCCATGGGTCTATCCAAGCCACCCTGACCTTCCGCCTGCCCTACTGTGGGCCCAACCAGGTGGATTACTTTTTCTGTGACATCCCTGCAGTATTGAGACTGGCGTGTACTGACACGACTGTCAATGAGCTGGTGACCTTTGTGGACATTGGGGTAGTGGCTGCCAGTTGCTTCATGTTAATTCTGCTCTCCTATGCCAACATAGTCCATGCCATCTTAAAGATACGCACAGCTGATGGGCGGCGCCGGGCATTCTCCACCTGTGGTTCCCACTTAACTGTGGTCACAGTCTACTATGTCCCCTGTATTTTCATCTATCTCAGACCAGGCTCCAAGAGTCCCCTGGATGGGGCAGTGGCTGTGTTTTACACTGTTGTCACTCCATTACTGAACCCCCTCATCTATACACTGAGGAACCAAGAAGTGAAGTCTGCTCTGAAGAGAATAACAGCAGGTCTAGGGGCTGCGAATGAAAATAAGTAACTATGGGCTCAGGGACTACCTACACCACCATCGCCACCACTCTTTTCAGCTATTACTGCATGTGGCAGACATTCAACAAATAGATGTTGGTTTAAGCTTAATTGAATGTAATTCTACTAGGAAGAAGCTCTAGTGCTATATTTAACCTTTGCAAATAGGCTAGAGCTGTTTTACACTTTTATGACCCATCTCTCAGGAGAAAGCACATTCTACATAAATGTCGAATATGAGGAATAAATGTTCTGTCTGGAAGCAGGGGGGATTATTCCAGGCCAATTTGGGAAAAATCAGCAAAATGCTGTCCCATCACCCTTCATCGATTTGCTTCACTCCTAATTTCCCAAACCTCTGGGCATTCAGGATTACTGTGCTCACGTCAAGCCAAATCTGTCCTCCCCAAGCACTTGATGTGAATCTCCGTGTGGATCCTCTGTGTTTCCTTCCAGCCCCTTTCTCTCCCCAGATTCTGTTCACTCTGTCTCAGGAATATTTCTTTGACTTCTAAATTATCCCCTTGTAATCCCCATCCTCATCCATAGCATTACCAGCGTTTCCTTTCTAAAACATAGAACTCAATATGTCATTTCTTTCCTTGTAATTTCACTGGCTCTCCATTGCATATAGATAAAGCCAGACCTCTTAGCTTGGAATTCAAAATCCCCCACAGTCAGATCCCAATGTACCCCATCTCCCCAGACATTTCCACCTCCCTCTTCCCTCCAGACCCCATTAATTTACCTGCCTTTTCTTTTTTAACATTTTCTTTACTTAAGACATTGTTGAATCTGAAATACTCTTTTTCCTTCTTCATTTTAGTAAATTGATGTTTTATGCTTCCTTCATGGCCCAGGAAAAATTCTTATTCCGACAAGAAATTTTCTCTGATTCTCCCAATCAGAACTTATCTCCTCCTCCCTGTATTCCTACAGCCCTTTGAATTTTGTAATAGCACTTATCATAGGTTGGCCTGTATTATAGTTTACATCAGAGTCCCTGGAGAACAGAAAGAATGTTTTATTGATATTTATGTTGTAGCCCTCTTTTCCCTAATATCTACTAGTAGGCACTGTAGTAGAGATGGCTAACTGCCCACCAAAATAAATTCTCTCCTTCCTCCCTCATCAGAGAGCTGTAGTTAGAACATGGCTGCCCCACAATGGACATTTCCCAGTCCATCTTAACAGGTAGGTGTAGTTATATGTCTAAGTAAAGCAAAAAATGAAGAGAAAAAGACAGAGGCCCTTTAAATCCCCTGGAAGTCACTACAGTTGGAGGCTGGAAGGGCTTGCAACAATAGGGGAGGTGCAACAGCAACAGCTGCCCATCTTTTTATCTGCATCTCTCTCATCAGAAGCAATAAAATTGCCACTTGTGACATGAATAAAATAATGATAGAAATCAGAGCTAATCGATATGTCTTTTGTATAACACCTAACCTTGGGGACCTTATTATTATTGCCAGAGGAGATGAGATGCTATGAAGCCTGTCAGATCTTGGGGTCATAAGCATGTTTAATCCGTAAAACCTAACTACTCTTAGAGGTGTGTGT
This sequence comes from Rhinolophus hipposideros, assembly GCF_964194185.1. Taxonomy (NCBI): domain Eukaryota; kingdom Metazoa; phylum Chordata; class Mammalia; order Chiroptera; family Rhinolophidae; genus Rhinolophus; species Rhinolophus hipposideros. Next base: position 29,931,840 of record NC_138051.1, read on the forward strand.
ATATCATTACTACTTTAATCAATAAACATAACTACTCTTGTGGAATGATTTTTGTAAAACACGGCTAGAAAGGTGTCAGGTGAATCCGTGAAACTAGATTAAATCATGAACAACTTAAGAAATTATGAACCTGTACCTGTGCAGTCCACTTCACAAACTACCTCCTCACACACAGTCTCGTTGCAATATACAAACCTGGACCCATAAAATTCAACAGTTTCCTTTCTGAAACCTAGTGCAACTGAAGTCATGCTTCCTGAAATAGTGGAAGCTGCAAAATACTCATACAAGGAAAGATAAGGCTGTGAAAAGGTAAGACAAACATTTTCTCCTGGTTCCATCTACCCAAACACACCATGGCCAGCTCTTCTCACAAACTTGTCACAAACAAGTTTTTTTCTTCCCCTGATTACCACTATTCACCTGTGGTCCAAATTTGGCCTTCTACCTGTTTTTTGTATAACATGCAAGCTAATAATGGTTTTTCGATTTTTTGAATAGTTGAAAAAAAAGTAGAATAAGTTTTTATGATGCATGAAATTCAAGTTTCAGTGTCTACAAATAAAGTTTGTACAGCCATGTCCATAATATGGCCATGTCCATTTGTAATGTATTACTTGTGGCTGCTTTCATGTACAATGACACACTTGAATAGTTACAATAGAAACTGTATGGTCCTCAAGGCCAACAATATTTATTTGACTTTACAGAAAGTTTACCAACCTTTGCTCTAGACACTTCAACACCAAGGTGACTGGAGCTATAGAGATTATTACTAAAGTTTGGGGGTAAGGGGAACAGATCACATTCAGGGTATTATCTCAAGATGTAGACCATTACCAGACTTTTGAAGGAAGTCTAGAAAAAGGGTTCAGATAGTTTCAAAGATCAGACTAGCAGAAAAGAAATCAGACCAATCTGAAAGTATTCAAAGAAACAGGACTAAAAAATACTAGTAAAAATCACTGCTTAGGGAGCATGGCTGAAAATATTGTAGATAGTTGGATTGGATGACTTCTCATGTCCCTCTAATCCTGAGATTCTGTTTCTCTTAGTCTATGTAGATCTATGTTAGCTAGCACCTTAGAAATTCAAAGAAATATGAGTTTCATAAAATGTGAAAGTGCCAATAAGAAAACATCTTTTGACCAACGACAACCACATTAGCTGTCCTTCCTTCCCCCCCCCACCAATTTGTTTTTGGAAGATAAAAGAAATCATAGATATGTAAGCCTCAATAAGCCCTGTTAAGCCCCACAGACGTTGCCTACCTAATGCTACAAAATTCTAAAAAGTTAGAAATAAGGGAGTTTCCCAGGAAACAAAACCATGAATATTGGTCTTGTCTTATCACAAGAGTGCTGTTATAATATTCCCCAAGGTAATGGTCTCACCCCCTGTAATTGACTCTGGGGAAAATAAAAGAAGTAACAGAACACAAGAGAGACAAACCTTAGCAGTTACCTTCAGTGGGAGCCACAACTGTTCCCTCAGTTTGTAAGGAAACTGGAAGAGGATGTCTATAAATAAGCAGGTAAATAATAGATCAAGTTTCAATAATTTGGGCCTTCATTTTGATCCAGCCAGAACTGACAAATTGGGTCTTCTGCCATGATCTCTTCACAATAACTACTGCTGATCCCATTAGATCCAAAATCATTGAAATCTTTCTAGAAACATGTTTTTATCTCTCCTCTCAGATTGCAAAAGGATTTTCTATGGACACTGACACCGCCAGGAGAAGGTGGTACTCTCCTCCTCAAGTAGCACCTATCATTGTCTGATCCCATTTTCCAGAGTTAAACATCACCTACAAGATTTGATCACCGATGTGGAGAGGTGCTGAAAAGAGAGGAAGATATTCCCAACTATAGATGACCACAGAGTGAGTTTCAGATACAGATAAATGATGGTCCAAACACTGTGCAAAATGTTTCTCCACTCTCAGTCACTTTATCTCTCAATCTTTCCTTGTTCAATTATGCAATATATTTCTTTCTGTTCTCACAGAATTTTTTTTTTATTATTGCTCTGCTAAGTTTAATTATGAAACTACCATTTAGCTATTTTATATCAGGATAACACTCTCTCCCCAAGCCTTTCACTGGCTACATCTTTCTCCAAAACTACTCTTCTTCAGAGATCCATTCACTGTCTAGACTCAACACCAACCAAAGCAGGTAAGAGCATCTGGAATTCTGTGGTTGTTCCCACTTTTCTCCTTGCTCTTTGGTCTTTGTCAGGTCCCTTCTCCCACCTGTTAAGACAAGTTCTCTGCCCACAGTTTGAAGGATGGGTGTGAGTAAAACTGTAATCTGATTTCTGTGTTAGTAAATGTTTTAAACACAATGAGTTCAAACTCATTGCTAATAAGGGTTTTATATTTTAATGAAAACTTGTAGTCTCATTTCTTGGACTTAGTAACTCAAATTTTTCTGATCTCATTGTATTTATGTATATGTTCTTTGCAATGTTACTCTTCTTTAGATTATTTTCAGTTTTACCTGTCTCATTGTAAAATTCAGAAAATAGCAATAGATTATATAAGTTTCTAAATATTTGAGATGCTTTGTATAAATTAAAAGAAAGTGCTTTGAGTTGATTTTCAAAAAATAATTTATTTTTTTTTATTTTCTTCACGGCCATTTGAGAGATAGATGACTAGAGTTAGGCATGTAATTAGGAACCAGAATTAAGCAAACCTCATCTGCTGAAGTGAGGTCAAGCCTGTGCCCTTTGCCTCATTAGAAAAGGTGCCTAATCCCCTGGGCAAATCATCAATCACTAACAATTTCTTTAATGATCAACATTGTTGATTTATAGTCATTTTGTGGTCCACTAATGATTCCCATGTTTTTCAAACATGACTGTACTACGTGACCTTTTATATTTGGTATCAGATCACAATTCAAAAACACATTGCACCAATATCTTCACAGTCAAATTCTCTGTAAAATGAAAAGATTGCTAAACCCCCAGCAATGGTCTATTTTTTTAAAAAATACTCAATGTGATAGAATTCCAGACAATGAAAGAAGATGGGCTACTTTATGGATTCATGGTAAAGAAAATTTTACTCTTGTTTGATTTTAGAACATGCATTTAATTCTACTACATTTAGATTTAGAAATAGGGGGCAACAACACCAGTTTAGAATTTTTGACAGAATGAACCACCAAACACTTAACATAGTTATTTTGATCATAGACAAAGCTATGGCCTCAAGGACACTAATGATTAATGATTTAATGAACTTTTAAAACTCCTAATGAGTTAGCAACCTGAAATAATATGATTTACTAAATTATTTTGGCTTATTTGTTGGAAGTAATGGTAAGTAAAATGTAGAGAAAGCACTAAACTGGAAACCATAAAGCCTAGTTGGAGTCCTTACTCTAGCACTACATGGCTATGGGACGCCTCTGTCATTTAACTCCTTTAAGGATCATGAGAACACTACAGAGATGTAAAATACCATCATTATTTTGTGAGTTCATATCACCCTAGTCCATTGAGATTTCATTAGTGCCATGTGTCTTTCTCTTTGTGCCATGTTCTCCTATCTAGTTAGCTAGCTAGCTAGTTATCTCTATCTCCAGTGTTTTGTTTTGGTGTTTTTTTTAAAAGATTTTATTGGGGAAGGGGAACAGGACTTTATTGGGGAACAGTGTGTACTTCCAGGCCTTTTTTTCCAAGTCAAGTTGTTGTCCTTTTAATTTTAGTTGTGGAGGGTGCCATTCAGCTTCAATGCTGTTCTTTCAGTCTTAGTTGTGGAGGGCACAGCTCAGCTCCAGGTCCAGTTGCCGTTTTCTAGTTGCCGTTTTTTTCTAGTTGCAGGGGGCATAGCCCACCATCCCTTGCGGGAGTCGAGGAATCGAACTGACAACCTTGTGGTTGAGAGGAAGCGCTCCAACCACCTGAGCCATCTGGGAGCTCAGCGGCAGCTCAACTCAAGGTGCCATGTTCAAGGAATTGAACTGGCAACCTTGTGGTTGAGAGCCCACTGGTCCATGCGGGAATCGAACCGGCAGCCTTTGGAGTTAGGAGCATGGAGCTCTAACCACCTGAGCCACCGGGCCGACCCCTCTATCTCCAGTTTTGTTATTTAAATGAATTAAGACATCTCAGAGCCACATCTGGGATATCAGTGACTCGAAGTAAGTAGAGGATGTTCAGCCAGTGAATACCAAGTTTCATGCTTGGAGGTCTATGATACTGGCATGACAAATCAGAGGTTAAAAAAAAAAGTTGTCCTGTGAATCTTTATAACTAAATGAGGAAGAAAATTTGTTAAAGAAACAAAGAGGAAAACTTAATTGTGACTGGAATGAAATCACACCTAATAGAACAGAATTACACACAGAGCTACATGCCTTCCCATGATGGCTCTAAAACCTAAGGGCAAGATTAGGAAATACACTGTCTCGGGTTGAACATAACAAGAGTCAGCATATACACATACCAAATCATTACGTTGTACACCTGAAACTAATATAATGTTAATGTAAATTATACCTCAATATAAAAATACAAATTTAAAAAATTTTAAGTTCAGGTTCTGTGAGATAATATGCTAATTTGATAGATTTCTTTTTCATAGGAAAAATATCCCCAAAGGCTATGGTTTCATTATACTGTAACCAGTTTTGGACTAACCTGGCAACCTTATGCCAACAGTTTTTTTTTTTTAATGCCTATAAATACTCTCTCCTTCAAATGCTCTTGGTAACTCTATGTTCTAAATAGTTTGCTCATTCCTGAGTTAATAAATCTTTGACATATATTTAAAACACACACAAGAATCAACACAATATGTGTGGATTGGAATTCCCTATCTATGGGAAATTTCCAGGGGGAATATATAGTTCCACAAGAATAATTCAGAAAACAGAGAATGTTCCCTAATGCAAATAAGAAGACAGTATGGAAAATAAATGAGGAAAAAAAGTATTAAGGAATCCCAAAAAGTTATGAAATGTGCTGAAAAGAAGAAAGCCATTAGAAATAATAAAGGCAATCTAAAACAGATATAGACTCAGGAAGGAAATAATAACAGTAAAACTTTGTCCATGTATCCCCACTACTGTCCAGAGAAAAAGGTATTATATCTGAAGGGAAGATTGAAGTATAAAGATGAAGGTACTGTGTAATTCACTAGGTGAAATTAGTTGAGAGCTGTTGAAGCTCCATCAAATTCCTTTTGCCCTGATTCAAAATTCAGAAATATACACCTGATTCCTAATTTGATTTTCAGGGACCTTTATATTACATAGTAAGTGGTTGCCCTGGGCACTTACTGTGGCACTCCCACACCATTTCAGTCATGGGAGTGAGCTCTCCCATTGTAGATTAACAAAATTGTTGTTTGGTTTACAAGTCATTCTCTCAAGTATTTGAATAGAGTGAATTGATTTCCCAATGCCTGATTACCCTGGGGAAACCTTACCAAATAAAATCAGATTTCTAAATCTGCAGAGTTTAACATCAGACCTTTTCTACCTCAGAAAACTACAGCATCCCATGTCTGCCAGACCAGAGCAGCCACCTGACTTCTCACTATGGCTGTCCCTCTTTGCTTCCTCTCCTCTCTTTCTTTACCATGTCCCAAGGCAAAATTATTATGTAAAAAGAAACCAAAATACATAGCAATAATTACCAACCACAACTTTACTTATATGCTTACTGCCTCATGGGCATTCTTTTCTACAAAGAACTTGGAGAGTAGACTTATACAGCATCAAGCACTATTACATGTAACTAATCATTTAATCAAAATTCTATTCCATTCTCTCTACTACAAAAAGGGGAAAAGATTTTTCTCATTTCCTTTCTGCATACTCCCCACTCTGTATAAGATTATGCCCCGGCAGAGATAAAAATGAGCTAGTGGCCTCTGGAAGTTTCTGAACTGGCAGAGCATTTAACAAAACAAATATCCTTTCCACCACTTTTCATTCCCAGTAAACCTTTAATCTTTGGCAAAAGTACTCTAGGTGCAAACATTTTCTGTCAAGGTCCAGAGAGTAATTGTTTTAGGCTTTGCAGGCCAAATGTAACGACTCCACTCTGCCATCATAGCACCAAAGCAGCCACAGACAATATATAAGTAAATGAGCATGACTATATTCCAATAAACTTTACTTACAAAACGGGCCAGCTCCTGCCATAGAACATATTTTCTCCCCACTTGTCATCTCTCCACATAAGAGAGAAATGTCCCTGCCCCTCTCCTAGTTTTTACAATCCCTTTCTCTGATTGCTCCTCACCTTCCTCTCACCACCATGCTAATTCCTGTTTTGTCTATTCTCTAGGTAGGATCTCTCTAGAGGATGGAAAGAGTCAACAGTACGTTGTTGACTGAGTTCATCCTGACAGGAATTCCCTACCCACTCAGGCTAAGGACATTTCTTTTTGTTTTCTTTTTGCTGATCTACATCCTGACTCAGCTGGGGAACCTGCTCATTCTAATCACTGTCTGGGTAGACACACGGCTCCATAACCGTCCCATGTACATTTTTCTTGGCATTCTCTCCATCATTGACATGGGCATCTCCACCGTCATTGTCCCTCGTCTCATGATGAACTTCACTTTAGGTGTCAAACCCATGTCATTTGGTGGCTGTGTGGCTCAGTTGTATTTCTATCATTTCCTGGGCAGCACCCAGTGCTTCCTCTACACCTTGATGGCCTATGACAGGTACCTGGCAATATGCCGGCCCCTGCGCTACCCAGTGCTCATGAATGGGAAGCTATGCACCATTCTTGTGGCTGCAGCTTGGGTGGCCGGCTCCATCCATGGGGCTCTCCATGCCATCCTAACCTTCCGTCTGCCCTACTGTGGGCCCAATCAGGTAGATTACTTCTTCTGTGACATCCCTGCAGTTTTGAGGCTGGCCTGTGCTGATACAACAGTCAACGAGCTGGTGACCTTTGTGGACATCGGACTGGTGGTTGCCAGTTGCTTCTCCCTGATCCTCCTCTCCTACATACAGATCATTCAGGCCATCCTGAGAATCCGTACAGCTGATGGGCGGCGTCGGGCCTTTTCCACCTGTGGAGCCCATGTAACCGTGGTAACCGTGTACTACGTGCCCTGTGCCTTCATCTACCTGAGGCCTGAAAACAACAGCCCCCTGGATGGGGCAGCTGCCCTATTCCCCACAGCCATCACTCCTTTTCTCAACCCTCTCATCTATACTCTGCGGAACCAAGAGGTGAAGCTGGCCCTGAAGAGAATGATAGGAGGTCCTGGGACTAACAGTGATGTTTGAAAGTGCCTGTCCCTCCCTGGGGAGACCTTCATGTTTACAATTATTCTAATGTTAGATTTCAGACAGTTTTTGTTTTCTTTTTGATTTTTCTTTTTAATGTAGCCATATAGTATCAATACATCAAGATCAAACACAGTTTTAGGTAAAACACTACTTTCTAGCAGTTCTTTAGTGTTCTTCCCAGGTAAACAACTAAGCTGCTACAAGACTGAAGAGTAAGACTAAAGCCACTCAGAAGATAGCAAAACCTAGCACATTTAGACATCCAGAGGATTGACATCTAGGCTGGAATGGTCAAGCCCTAATAGGATGGACTATAGGTCTTTTGATGGGAGAATGTTCTTCAGTTCTTTTGCAATTGGATATATACCTTAGGAGCTAGTGCTAGAAGAGAAACTATAGATGCCCTGCTGTGTGCATTTAAAAAGGCCTGGCTTGGGGAACTTCCTGCGGCCAGTATGGGATATAAAGAGGAACTTAAGTCCTTACTCTACCTTGCCTGCTGAAGAAATAAACCTTTTCTTAAACCGGTACTTTCACAAACCAAACCAAATTAAACAATCCAAAAAAGAATGCAATAAAATATTTTCAAATGTCCCAGTAATAATTCCCCCACACCCAAAAGTAAAGCTCAACATGAAATTTCCCATTAAAAGAAAATAGGGCAATTAATCAGGGCACCAGGATAATTTATCCAAATTAGTATTTCATGTCAATTTAGATTCATGAGGTTGACAAGCTTTCAGTGAGTTAGGCCAGGGCTTAATCAATGTGGGCAAATTTCACGCTAGATCTCTCGTTTTAACCCTTTCGCACCTCCAATCTTATCCTATTATGCTTCTGCCTCATGCTCCATTTTTTATATTGGATGGTTGCTTTATCCATGTGATGAAATCATGTTATCAATAGAGCAAACGCTCTTGGTCATAGCAAAGAGTTATTAGTTTGGTCACGTGAATGTTCCTCTCCAAACGACTCAGAAGTTCACCTTTTGATCTAGGAGAAAACTAGCCATACTCCCTTCATGAAGCGAACATACACGATTCCTCACTATTCTGTGCTGAAAACAAACAATGCGCTAGATACCAACTCCCTCGAACTACAAAATTACTTATGAAATATCTTAATCTTTCAAAATAGTTAACAAATAAAATGGTTGAATAGTTAATTACAAAAATAAACTTAAATCTGTAGCTTATGAATCAAAAAGTTTCCAAAGGCTGTTATACATCTTGTTCCCGTTTTCCCAGGTGCTTAGCACAATTGCTATCATAGCTGTTGTTTTAAAAATTAAGAAAATAATATTATCACTTGTCTTTATTCAGTTCCATGGATGGAATATTTTAGGCTGAATGATCAAGTCAAACAAAAAGAGCAGGATTTTGGTAAGCCACATGGGGGGGTCTTATTTAAGGGGTTCAAAAGGGGAAGGCAGTAGGAGGCAGGGGAAACTGTTGATCACAGGGCTGTTGGTGAAGTCATATAAGAAACTTATATTTGCTTGTGACTCCGAGGGCTATTATCTACAGCACGTGCTTACATGAAAGGGACAGTGTCAGTTGAAGGTCACCTGGCCATATAGAAACATGCAAATAAACAGTATGACATGGAAACCATGAAAACCTAACTGTCATCTTACTTTTTCTGAGGAGGAAGGTTTATTTTCTCCCTGGGAGGTGTATACTAGCTTATTTCTGTCTCTAAGGGAGATGCCAATGACACCTCCATGACTGCCACACCAGGGATGTGCTCCATTCTGCGATTTGGGGATGCCGTGTTGACCAATTTTCCATCTATTGTCCACATAAGACTATGGTTGTAAGTGTAGCTCTTCAATCATTGTCTTTGTAAGTGGGCAGGGATTTGTGTCTATTTTATTCACCACTGAATCTCTAGCACTAAGAAGAGTGTACGAGCATAGCAGATGTTCAGTAAGTATTTGTTGTGTTACTGAATGAATACAGTTAAATCTCTTTTCCTTTCACTTTATGAAAGGAGACCATGAGAACCCCCATTTTATCCACCTCTTCTTTACCTTGCACCTCTCAACTTCTGTAATCTGTACTTTTTAATTGTAAGAGTTGATCAAATTTATATTCTATTCTATAACCATCAGTAGGCCTTTATTATTCTGTTTATGGTGATTCCAAATACGGAAAACCATTAAAAAGCATTTACCTAAAGGGTATCACATTATGACTGTAAATGTTATTTCTATAGTCAGTTAAGATGTGCAGTATATTAAGTGAAATGTCAGGTCTAAATTGTCCCAGTCTGAGTGAGTGTGGGTGGGGTGTGAGCGTGCCTGCAATGGAAGGGGTGTCCTGCTCAGGTTCGTTCCTACTTTGTGCCCTGAGCTGCCAGCATAGGCTCCAGCCCTCAAGATACAGTATTGGAGTCAACAATTTGGAAAGTCATCATCTTACTTGTTTTTATTAACCTTTCTTAAACGTCTGTATCACTCACAATTATTTCAGTGTTTAATATGAAGTATTTGGGGCCATTATGTAGAAGTTTGGTGATTTTTTTTTACTAGAAATATGATGTGGGTACTTAACTCTTGTTTATATCAATTAGCCTATGGTAAAATTGGTTTCATTATACATCTTTTTGCTTAAAGTCATAATTTCCAAGAACCTATTGAGGATGTTAAGTGAGAACTTGCTACAATATATACACTAAAAACATACATACATAAAATATAATGTGTGTGTGTATGAATGAATGCCCATGCCCACACTCTCACCAACAATAAATCACATCAACTGATTTTTGCCAAGCTATTGAGAAGTTTATTTTTGTTTTAATTTATCTGACTAATAGAGAGATTGAGTATCTTTTATTAGATTTACCTATAATTCAGAATTCCTCTTCTATCATTTGTCTGTTTATATCACTTGCTTATTTTTTTATTGAGTTGTTTACTTTTCCCTATCAATTCAGGAGAGCTTTGCATATTAGAAAAGTCATCTGTTGATATGAGTACAACTATTTTCTTCCAACTGTATCACTTGTTTGTGTTTATTCTGTTTTTTTTATTCCACACTTTTTATTTTTGTGCCATAATATTTTCCTTTATGGACTCTGGGCTTCTGTCTTGCTTAAGAAGCTCGCTCCCCACCCCAAGATTTTCTAGTGTCCTTAATTTTTTTGTAACATTTTTATAATTTTGTTTTATTCATTTATATCTTTATTTCATCTGAAATTTATTTTTGCATATAGTATGCAATAAAAACATAGATTTATCTTTTTCTCTTATAGAAAAACAATTGCCAATTAAAGAACAAAAGAAAGTGAGCCAAACCAATGGCAAAGCTTTTGTCCTTCTCGACCTGAAACTTAAAGATAAACTCATGGATCCTATACTTTTCCTACCGATTTCCTCAGGGAAACCCTAGTAACCAAAAGACCATACAAGGTAGAGATGACAGAATAAAAATTAAAAACATTACAGTGACGTAGAACGGGGTTGCTTCTAAAAGCTGAAAGCTCTTTGGAGGAGATAAAATACCAGGCAGACAGGGTGGCAGACATCTTCCTCTCTTACCTTGTCTGTCCCTTCCACAGTACAATTGCCACAATGTAGGAAGTGTTTCTGCACGCTGAGGATGCTGAGTAGATGTGATGGATTCCTCTCCTGATCGCTTTGGACCAAAGTTTAAGTATCTCAAAATGACAGGTGAAACGGAATAATTTAGGAAATCTGTCCTTGGTAAGCTTCATGCTAATTATAGCCTCTGGGTTAATTTTCCTGTACTCTCAGTACTCAGTTTGGTCTTTTCAACATTTCTCTGCATCTTCTGCTAAGCTAAGAAGACAGTGTTCAAGGGGGCATGGCCAGCATGGCCGGCAGCTGGACACATGTCAGAGAAGGAATCATGCTGGACACATGTCAGACACATGTCAGAGAAGGAATCATGCCGCTTGGAGTGGGTCTACCCCAGGCTAATGTCACTCCTATCTCCTGATAGTTACACTTCTGCCCACTCTTGGTGCTTGACAGTTCTGGGACTTGTACCTGTAAAGGAGGATTTCCCCTACAAACCCCTTACTGTCACAAGCCCCCCTCAAATGAGAGGGTGCTAGAAACCCAAACACTCAGAGCCACTTGCGGTCAGCACCCTTGAGAGTTTTATTAAAGCAGCATGTGGGCAAATGGGCTCAGCAGACCCCTGGAGCATAAATGCCCACACCAGGCTCACAAACCTCTCTCTGACCTTCTCTTCCACCCTAGGAAGTGAGAGCTTAAGGAGAAAAGGGGCCAAACCCTAGAAAAATATTTAGCATTGGTGTTCTCTCTCTCTCTCTCTCTCTCTCTCTCTCTCTCTCTCTCTCTCTCTCTCTCTCTCTCTAGGAAAGATAAGGCAATTAGACAGGGCAAGTACTAAAGGTGTCAAAGGAGGCTGGTGACAAGCCTCTCTCCCCTCTGCCTCCACTATCCCTCAGAGCAGGTTTAGGGACTAGGATGTAGGGAACAGTGAGTCAGTCCAGGCTCTGGGAGAAAATCTAGACTAGCTAGGACAAAACAGGGCCTCCCGGTGGGAATGGGGTGGGGGAGTGGGGGGCAGAACCAAAGTCATCCTTGATGAGATGCTTAGAGATGATTCCTCCAAGAGAATTGAATGTTTCCCCACACAGACCACCCTCACATCCCCCCAGGGGTTAATGCCTTGGTAGTAAGTGTGGTGACAAGGCCTCTGGGTAGAGATTACATTGAGTGACTTTGAAGATGATGAGGTGGCAGTCACTCACAGTTGGACCCTTGCAGAGGGTTACCTTTGTTAGGAAACAGGCTGTGAAAAAGTTCTTGGTCTTCTTACAGCTATTCTCAGTGGCCAGCCCTCGAACCATCATGATCACGTCACAGTAATATTCGTACTTATCAGAGACCTTTGCTATGGGTCTGTCAACATGACGACAAGGAAGTTGTGGGTCTCGGAGAAGCCAGACTCGTCCTTTAGGAGGAGCAAGAAGAGCATCCATGTCAGAAGCATGTCTTCTGTTAGAAAAAGGAGAAAAGTGACAAAAAGGAGAAATTTGTCTATTACCTCAGAACACCAGACCTTCGTGTGCTCAAAGACCCCAACACAGGATTACAAATGCTTTCTACTTGTCTCCTCTTACACTCGCTCTCCTGCACTCAGCACAGAAAATCACCGTAGTTCATCCTCCTTTCATCATCCATCTTTCTTTTCATCGTTCCAGGTTCTTCTTTCATTTTCTCCCATCCCACTGCCAGGGCCCAGCACATTCTTAATCATCCTTCTTAAGACTGCTCTTATGAAAGAAATTGGAGTAGAGGGATCTGTCACTCAATGAATTGGGCACCTGCCACCCCCTTGTGGTCTTACATAAGAGGGCAAAACTGAATCCCAAGTGATGTTTGGTCCTCACTCAGACAGTAACATTAATTTATACAGTGATTTACGGTGATTCTTTGAAAATTGTAATGTGTATGTGACTATCTGGGGATCTTATTAAACTGCAGATTCTGATTCAGTAGAGTTGGAATGGGACTTGTGAGTTTCATTTTTAACAAGCTGCCAGGTGATTGATGCTGTTGGACCACGGCCACACTTTAAATAACAAGGCTTTATAGTTTACAAAGGCCTGTCACATATAAAGGCCATCACCCCATCCATGAGGTAAGGCAGGTAGTATGGTAAACAATTTTTAGTAACTGAATTTCAGAAAGGTTAGACGAAAGGCCCAAAACCATACAACATCTTGGAGTTGAACACAAATCTTAGAACCTCTGGAACCAAGGGAAAGTCTCCGCTCTGCTCCAATTTAGATTAATCCACCAGTCCACTGTATTACCTACGAAAATAAAGCCCTTCCATTGGAAACCTGCTTCATGTCTGCACAGGACAAAAGCTTCACCAATTTCCCTTTTCATGTTCATTTTGCTTACTTGTAAGAATCTCATTTAGCCCTTTACACAGTCCTATTTTTCTTTCTTCTCTCTAGGGCCAAGGAAGAGTCACCATGTCTACTTCCACCCATCCAGTGAAAGACCTCACATACCCAGTCTCAAATAACCTGTATGTGCTCCTTTACTTGGCCCCAGGCTCAAGCTTCTGGAGAATTAGGTCCTCGGGATTCTGTGGCTGGAGCAGTTCCTGAGCCTCTTTCCTCTTAGGCTGTGTTGCTATAGCACCCAGCTGTAAGAAGCTAGGACCTGCATGGGGTGGGGCTGTGTAACTTGGGTACTGACCCATCATTTTTGATGCCGCCGGATGCTGAGACTCTGACACCCAAAGCACACCTCATTCTATTCTCCATTTAATGAATCTAAACATCAAGAGCAGAATTTTCCTGGTGATAAAACACCTCACAGTGCATGAAGTATGTAGAGAAGCAATGGGAAGAAACCTGGACTCTTGGTCCCCCAAGGCAGTTTTGTCTCCACTTTCTGGAGCTTTCTGCCAAAAGTTATATAGAGAAGGCGTTACGATAGACTCAAAGGATCCACTTGCCTGCATGCAGCCAAGCCAAAAAAAAAAAAAGACACGAGCAGGAGTTTGCAGCAAAGAAAGTAAAGGCTTATTTAAGGAGTTGGTACTAAGCCCAGAGACACAGGTGAGCTAATGATCTCAGAAACCTGGCTCTCTGGTGGCCTCTAGCAGCTAGGTGATGTAAGGGGCAAATCATTAGTCATGGTTACTATGGGAGTTGGTGTCATGGGCTCTACTGATTGGTCGGGGCTAAGGCAGGGAGCTATTGATCATAGCTCCAGGTCTGGTGTCAGTCGTGGCATGTTCTGTCTGGTTCCCAGGGGACGTGGTTCATGGAGCCATTCTGCTTTCATGAGTCTGGAGCTGAGACATAAAGGAGGCCAAGGTGTTGGCTTTGTTTGACCAAAACCTTATTCTAGTTTGAGGTTTGGTTATTGTCTCTTGGTCATGGTTGATAGATCTGAAGCTTTATTCTGAAGTAAGTGTGACATTGACCAGAACCTAATATCCTAAGGGCTTAATGATTAAAAGGAGCAGACATACAGTATACGTACAGGTAGGAGAATCTACCTGTGAATGCAAGTGAATTATATTTCTATCAGGCTAAACAAAGCTAGTTTGGATTAAAGTAGAATGCATCCTAAAGAAATGAAGTTCACGTGCAGTTACACAGGGGTCCCTGTTCCCTCTACAGAGAAGCTGGGCAGCTTGGAAGGACAAGATACAACTACAACAGCAGAAATGCCCCAACCAATTTTGACCCAGCACAAGCAACAAGCCAGCCTCCCCCAAACCCTAAGCCCCCTAAGTAGCCTCAAGATTCTCTGACTCATGGGTCTAGCAATCAAAGGTTCTGGGGCAACAGCATTTATAGTTTTCCAGAGAGGAAAGGGCAGCAAGAAGGAAGTGAAAAGAGGCTCAGAGACCCTTGAAGAGGAAGGGTAGGGCTTGGGGTCTGGGGGAAAAAACAGGAAGCTGGTGATGTTGTCAAGTGCTCTATCTTTAATACCCTCCTGGCTATTGTGAGCTAAGACCCTGATACCTGAAAACCTCTCTTCCCTCTACTCCCAGCTAGGGCTTTATTTTCCAAATGTTTGCCCTAGAACCACACTCCAGAACAGCTCTCCTAATGCCTTGGTAGCTTTATCTTTGCCTGACCTCAACAGCCTTTGTCATCTTCCTGGGGCCGGCCATTGTCTTTGTTTCTCTGATCATTTTTTCTTTTGGCCTAACCTCTCAGCCCTTCAGGGCCTCCTTCTTCCAAGGTCCAGAAATTTTCATGTGATTCAGGCCTCATCTGACCTGTCATAGGCCAAAGGGCAGGAGCCATTATTCCTAGACCATGGTATAGAACACTGACGTAAAGAACTATTTGGAGAATCAAGGTTTGAAATATACATATTGTGTCATATGAGTAAGTAATTTGCCTATTCTAGGTATCTCATATAAGTGGAATCATACAATATTTGTCCTAACTACTTTTCACTTAGCATTTTTTTAAAACAAATTTTATTGGGGAATAGGGTGCTTCTCCAAATCCAGTTGCTGTTTTCGATCTTTAGTTGCAGGAGGCACAGCCCACCATCCCACGTGGGAATTGAACTAGCAACCTTATTGTTGAGAGCTCGCGCTCTAACCAACTGAGCCATCCGGCCGCCCATCCAGAAGCTCAGCAGCAACTCGTTGTCTTCAATCTAGTTGTGGAGGGCGCAGCTCACTGGCCCATGTGAGAATCGAACCAACAACCCTGTTGTTCAGAGCTCACGCTTTAACCAACTGAGCCATCCAGCTGCTCCAGAATTTCATTCTTTATTAAGATTTGTGATTTCATTCTTTTTTAAGATTAGTGGACAAAAAAAGGGGTACTCTGGAAAGTAACCTGACAGTATGATCTGATTCTAAATTTCTGACTGGGCAGATCATGGTGGGTAGTCATGCTCCAGGCATATACTTTTTAGTAAAAGGTTTATCTTTACTTTAAGCAAGCTTATCCATTGTTTCTGTGCATCTAGGTTAACACACCTTTCAAATAACCACCCTCAAGAAAGCATATAATGTTGTTAACTATCTTGTAATCCAATATCTGCCTTGCTTTCTCCCATCCTCATGTAATCTTCCTGATATTCCGTCCTTAATTTCAAACACATAAAAGAAGTTGTGAAATTGTTATTCTCCAGAGCCTCTAAGATCTTGCTCCCTGGCATATAGTGTCAATTTAACTCAAATAAACTTTTATAAAAATTCTCTACAGGCTTGACGTTTCTTATGTTGACAGGTTGAATAATAGTCCATTGTATGACTATACCACATTTTGTTTATCCATTCATTAGTTAATGATGATTTGCATTGCTTCCACTCTTTGGCTATTATGAATAAATTGCTATGAACATTCATGTACAAGGATTTTTGTGAAAATATGGTAATCTGAAACTTGAAGGATAAGAAAGAATTAGGCAAGGCTAGCATTGTTAATGAGGGTGAGGATCCAGGGACATAAAAAAGCTATAAAAAGTAAAGTGGGGCCAGATCATTCAAATCTTTGTAAGGACTATGGATTTCATTCTAACTATCATATCAAAGCCACTGAGAGAATCAAAGCTCCACATTGAGGTGATTTGACTCATGGGGTTTTCTGTTTGTTTGTTTGTTTGTTTGTTTGTTTTAATTTTTCAATTACATTTGACATACAATGTTATATTAGTTTCAGGTGTACAGAATAGTGATTAGACATTTATATAACTTACAAAGTGATTGCCCCAATAAGTTCAGTTCCCAACTAACATCATAGTGATTGCAATATTATTGACTATATTTGACTTCTGTTTTAATAGTGTCACACTTATTGTTATGTACTGAATAGATTGTAAAAGGCAAAACACAGTAAGGAGGCTAGTTACAAGACTGATGCAGCAGTCCAGGTGAGGGGTGATAATAGCCTGCATTAAGGTAATGGCTGTGAATATTGAAATTTGTGAATTCATTCAAGAAGTATTTGTCTCAGACACAGACAATAGTTTAGTGGTTACCAGAGGATAGGTGGAGGGGGGTGATAGATGAGGGTAAACGGGGTCAAATACATGGTGATGGAAAGAGAGCTGACTCTGGGTGTTGAACACACAATGTGATATATAGATGACATATTGCACGGAATTGTACACTTGAAACCTATGTAATTATACTAACCATTGTCACCCCAATAAATTTTAACTAAAAAAATTTTTTTAAGTATTTGTCTCCTCCATAAAGTTTAAGTTTTGAGGAAAAAAAGCAACAATAAATTTAACAATGTCATTGGCTTTTCAACTTCGAGATGAGTTTCACTAAATGATGCCCTCTTTCTAGAATTTTCAGGTTTAGAGTTGTGTTTACAACCTATAGTTTTGTAGGATTACCATCTTTTTATCCCTTTATAAATTCAAAATACAACTTTTATGCAGACTCCTTATGATTCAATTAGCTCACATGTGATCTCCACCAGGAAGGGTATTTTCATTTAACTTGTTGTGATTTAATACATTTCATTTCCCTTTCATATAATATTGTTAGAATATTATAATATTGGATACATACAATAGTCATAGTAGAAATTAATTTCTTTTAAATCAAAGCCACCATATCCTTTCTTTCTTTCTTTTTTTCTTTCTTTCTTTCTATTAAGCATATATTAAACCTTTTGTAGTTGTCTCATTTCTTAGATATCTGTTCTGAGTCCCCCTTCCCATCTTTTTTCTGTTTGCTTTTTAGTTTTGGAGGTTTCTATTGAGATATCCTTAAGCTCAGAGATTCTTTCCACAGCTGCTTCCAGTCTACTGATAAGCCCATCAAAGGCAGTCTTCATTTCTGCTCTGGTGTTTTTTATCTCTCACATTTCTTTTTGGTTCTTTCTTAGGATTTCCATCTCTCTGCTTAAATATGTTCTTGCATGCTGTCTGCTTTATCCATTAGTGCCATTAGCATGATAATCACAATTGATTTAAATTCCTGGTCTGATAATTCCAACATCCCTGCTATATCTGAGTCTGATTTTGATGCTTGCTTTGTCTCTTCAAACCACGTTTTTTGTTTTATGGGGGAGTTTGGGGGGATTTGTTTTGTTTTGCCTTTTAGTATGCCTTGTAATTTTTTTCTTGATAACTGGGCATGATGTACTTGGTAAAAAGAACTGCCATAAATATGCCTTTAACAATATGGTAGTGAGGTATGGGGGGAGAGGAAGCATTCTCTAGTCTTATAACTAGGTGTCATTACTTTACACAGTCTGTACTTGTGCACTGTGAATTTTTATGTGTTTCTCAACTCCCCCTTCCCACCTTAGGTGGGACAGGATGGCTAGAGGGGGCTGGAGTTGAGTATTTCCCTTCTCCCTGGTCAGTTGGGCTCTGATAATACCCCAGCAGGTTAGGCTCTGGTTAAATAGTTCCCCTGAGGGCAGGACTTGTAAAGAAGAGAATGCTCTGGCTTATTTCAAAAAGGTCCCATTTTCCTTCCTCCTATTGGAAACATGAGGGGATTTTTCTCCTATATACACTGTAAGACCGAGCCAGAAGTAGAACTCCTAAAGGCAAACTCAGAAAAGCCTGGGAGCCCCCGTATGACTGGATTCCCTTGGAGTTTTTATCTCTCAGACTTGTCCACACTGAGCCTCCAGGAAATCATCAATTACAGTTCAGGTTTCCCTACCCCCGAGGGTGATGCTTGATTTGTCAATATAGGTTCATCAATTCTAACAAATGTACCTCTCTAGTGGGGACATTGATAATGGGGGAGAATATGTATGTGTAGGGGCAAAGTGCACATTAGAAATCTCTGTACCTTATGCTCAATTTTGCTGTAAATCTAAAACTGCTCTTAAAAAATAAAACACATTTTTAAGAAGACTGTGGAAAAGATCCAGAGAAGGCCAAACGATATAAATAAAAGTTGGGGAAACACAACTTCAGAAAGAAGGTAAAAAGGAGCAATTAGTCAATATGTTGAGTGTGTTTTTATTTCAACCTACTTACACACAAAACTAGGGGGACATGAGCCACCTGCAATTTGAGAGAATTCATAGAAGAAAGCACTCCACTCTGAAGAGAATGCATCGTGTCTTATGCCTTCTTCCAGTGATGCGCCCCAGCGTCTCCTGCATGTGCCCCTGGCTAGAAGTAGTTATGAGCAGGGGATGAGGTTGTGCTCTCTCAGAGGAGCCCTTGAGCCTTGTGGCCAGGCCCTATTATTGAGAGGATGTTGACTCAGAGAAAGGAAATACCTATTAGGAAGGACTCCTCGTCTTTAATCGGGCCCAAATTTAAAAACAGAGCCTAGCAGTCATTGTTAAACAGGGGCCTCTCATGCACATCACACTTCAGAGAGAAGCTGCCTGCCTGCACTGTGTTCCTGCCATCTGAACCAACACTTATAAAGTAATTCCTGCAATCACATTTCAACCAATAGGACTGAAATTTTCCCCATCCATTTGGAGCTGTGTAGCTATATCCTCCTTTGCATCTTCACTAACTAATCAGAGTGGCTCCATTCTGACCAATCAGGATGATGCTATTTGGATCAAACTGTGAGGATTTAGCGTCCTCATTTGCATAGAAATGGACCAATCAGAGATCAGGGGTGTATGTATATGTAAGTCAGCTCTCCATATAATGCAGGTCCCCTCTGACTCAACGATCACACATTGTATTTCCACCAAAGACTATGTTTCCCCAGCTAGAGTTGTAACATTAAAACTATCTTGTTGGACTGGAGCAGAGCTGGCTTGCTGAACTGGGGTAGAGCCAGAGAGGGACAGAGCTGCAACACGAGGGCCAGGGCCACCTCACAACTGTGCTGTTCCACAGCTGTGCTATTTCATGATTGAGCTGTTTTCATTGACTAAAGTTCCCCTTCACCACACCCCAAACTGGAGACTCCTGTTGTATTGAATTGGTGGCAACAGCTGTCTGTCGACAAGGGCTATCACATCCCGCAAGAATATGTACGGAAAACATTGAGGTCCTGCATGATATCTGTGGGGGTACAAGGACAGCAGTATGTGCCTGCCACAGTCTGGGCTTTTGCTTTCATGATGGGGGAAGAAGAAGGGTGACACTTCAACTCTGGGATACATCTAAAAGACAATGGAATAAATCTTCTGGTTTCCCTTTGTAAGCTAGTGAAGCCTGCCTTCTAGATGGGAAAGAAAAGGAAGAGAAGAACACCATCCAGATGCTGGATTACACTGAATTTGTGGTGACAAGACATTCGGGTAGGAAATATCTGCTATGAAGTTTGAAGATATGAGAGGACCTCATGTACCCATGCATATTTGGATTGAATGCAAAAAAAAAAAAGTCACCAACTAAAAGATGATATTTAAGTATTTTAAAAATATATGTGAGGAGGGAGACCGGTTAGCTCAGTTGGTTAGATCGCGGTGCTAATTACACCAAGATTGCCGGTTCAATCCCCGCATGGGCCACTGTGAACTGTGCCCTCCTTAAAAATAATAATAAAAAAATAAAGTATTAAATATATATATATATTTAATCACATATATATATGTAACCATAGATCATTATGTGAGGCACTAAATGCCTCACAACTAAACACTTTTCCTAAGAGTGGCTCCTGCATGTTACGTCTTGGCATTCTCTTCCTTTTGCGGCTGCTTAAGAACCTGCATTGCAGGCTCTCTCACTAATCTCTTTTTGGAGGTAATTCGGTATTTCCACCACCAGGTGGAGATGTCCCACTGCTCTACCCTTACTATCAAAGAGAAGAGAGGTTCTTAAGAAATTTGAGAGTGAGGAGGAGGGGTCAGGTTCTTTCGTTCCACTGGTTATACAAATAAGCACTTGCCTTCAAGCCGGAGAGCGAAAAGAATTTGGAGAGCAAGCATAAAAGGTCAGGCAGTGGCTGCCTCTTCCTCTCTTTTTGTTTTCTTAGTCCTTTGGTTTCCATGGGGATCTGTGTTTGAGTAGCAACTCTGAATCCATTTACTGCCCCTCAAGGCTTGGGGCTGAGCCCAGAGACTGGCTTTGAAGAACAGCAGGAATTGGAATGGGTGGAAAGAATATTTATTTGGTAAATTTAGATAGCACAAGATGAGGACAGGTGTATGAGGAGTGATGGAGTAAGCTTTGGAATGGGTTGCACAGAGCAATGTGAAAGGCAGACAATGTTTTAGTTCAAATGAAATTGGGGACATTAAAATCTTTTCAAAACTTCTTCAATCAAGGGTACTTTATCTTCTCACCATAGATCATCTTAGGACACTCTCTGGACCCTGTAGGTTTCCAGGTCCTTTCCCACCCCCATCCAAACACGTCAGTAGACATATGTCAGAATCTGCCTATGGTTCTCCTGAGGTGCCCTTCTGTTCCAAAAGCCTTCTCTAGCTATTGATGAGAACTCAAAGAAAGACCATCCACTGTATCCCCCAGGCATGGAATAGGGCCTGGCACATAGTAACCTCTCAGCAAAATATTTGTTAAATAAATGAATGAATGAATGAACCCTAGATTAGGATGGCATTTACTAATCATACTTAGTTCTAGCTACAGATAAGACAAACTAGGGACAGAAAAAAAGATTTTTTCTGTCATCAAAATCATAAGGATGTAAATGTCTTCATTCACAGATCGATTAACATAGAATTTAATTAGGGTGTTTTGTTGTTCTTAAATCAGAGGTTTTTCATATTTGCATTACTAATAGCCCCTGTTTAGAATAACATTTGCATTTCTGTCAGTTTGGGCTATTCATTCAGTATCCATTCACAGATAGCAGTCAATCTACATATGAACAGCATTCTATCTAGAGATTGAATTAAAGCTCTTAGACACTTACCC
The DNA here is from genome assembly GCF_964194185.1 of Rhinolophus hipposideros. Lineage (NCBI taxonomy): Eukaryota > Metazoa > Chordata > Mammalia > Chiroptera > Rhinolophidae > Rhinolophus > Rhinolophus hipposideros. The sequence continues at coordinate 29,953,396 of NC_138051.1, forward strand.
GTAACCGCCCCACCCTTCCTCCTTACTTTCTCTGCCATTACCCTGTTTAATTACCCTTCTCTGTAATTTGCTTGCATTTTTATTACTTATCACCTCCCACAGGTAACAAGCTTCTTGCTGCCTTCCTCGATCATCTAAATGTTCAAGTCTTAGCTTTTTTTTTTTTTTTAAAGATTTTATTGGGGAAGGGGAACATGACTTTATTGGGGAACAGTGTGTACTTCCAGGACTTTTTCCCAAGTCAAGTTGTTGTCTTTTCAATCTTAGTTGTGGAGGGTGCCGTTCAGCTTCAAGTTGTTGTCCTTTCAGTCTTAGTTGTGGAGGGCGCAGCTCAGCTCCAGGTCCAGTTGCCGTAGCTAGTTGCAGGGGGCACAGCCCACCATACCTTGTGGGAGTCAAACCGGCAACTGAGTCATCTGGGAGCTCAGCTCAAGGTGCCATGTTCAATCTTAGTTGCAGGGGGCGGAGCCCACCATCCCTTGTGGAACTCTTGGAGTTGAACTGGCAACTTTGTGGTTGAGAGCCCACTGGCCCATGTGGGAATAAAACCGGCAGCCCTCGGAGTTAGGAGCATGGAGCTCCAACCACCTGAGCCACCGGGCCGGCCCCAAGTCTTAGCTTTTTTTCAGAAACCCCAATTTAAGTGAATTCTTCACGATCCTCCTTTAATCTACACACCTTCCCACCCCCCTCCAGTTGGAAGTAATCCTTCTTTTCTTGAAATATGTACACTTTTGATCTGCATCTCTCAGCATGCACTACTTGCTATCTACAGGTATGCAGAACAGCATAATAGTACTAGCTATCAAATGTAGTGAGCTTAAAATATTGGCCAGGCACTGGACCAAATGCCTTAACTGAGTTTTGCTAAATCTCCATTACAAGCCTATGAAGTAGCTACTTCATTTTGTATGAGGAAACGGAGGCTCAGAGAAGCTCAGTAAAATAACTGAGGTCATGCAGTTGACAAGTGGTGAAGGCAATTTAATCCCAAAACCTCACTCTCCAGAATCCACATAGTCTTTGTAGCACAGACTTTGTTGTAAGGTAAATGTGTTAGAACTCAATTCCATAATTCACAGCTGCATGACCCTCAGCAAATTCCTAACCTATCTAACTTTCAATTTCCTAACTGTTATAATGGGGATAATAATGTCTACCTCACAAGACTGCCATAAAATAGTGTAATTAAAGAACCTCACAGGGCCTTGTCACAAAGAAGTGGCCCATAAACAGCGGCTGTTTGCATTACCTGCTTAACTATTTTATCTCCTATACCAAATTAATGCTCCTTCAAGAAGGCTCTGATTTTATTCTCTTTTCATTTATGATACCTAGCACAGTGCTTCATATATAGTAACTAACCACCATGGACATTCGTTTAATAGGATGGATGGAGGGAGGGAAGAAGAGAGGGATGAATTTATTGCCAGTGGACAATTAGTCCAAGTCAAGTCTCTCTTTTTCCCATGGAACTTTATGCATGTCTCTATGTAATTTTCTCATATCGCATTATAATTTTTTTGTTTAATATTGTCCCTCTTCTCTTATTTACCTTTGCAATCCCAGCATCTCAGTTCTCTTAATATGAGCATGAGTGTGATTCTATGTTGAAAAATGTATTTTTTTAATTCTACTTTCCTCCTAAATGCAGGTCCAGTGAGTGAAATATGAAATGCATTTGGTAAATGTTTGTTGAGAGTAAAACTAATTAGAAGATCTAGCTTGGTCCTTATATCTCAAAGGAAGGATTTCTCTGGCCAGGACTTGGATTTAAATCCTGAGATAGTTCTGCCTTCTCGAGATACAGAATCATGAACCTGTAAACTGCTTTGGTTTTTGACTGGACTTACTTCAGGAGATCACAAAGATCACCAACAGGCCTGAGGATTGTTGATGGAATGTAATATTTTTTTATTAATTTAATTCAAATTAAATTTCAATGTGCAAATTAAATTATAATTACATTAAAGTCTGCAAAAGAAAGGGAGAAACAACAATGGAAAGAATGCAATCAATCCCACTCTGGCATTCCATTCAATGAGTACCATTCTCTTGTCCCTTCTCTAATATAAGCATGAGTGTGATTCTATGCAGAGAAATGCATGTTTTTTATTCTACCTATCCCCTACATGCTGGCCACTTACATCATCTGATACTCAGCCAAAGAAATGATCATCTGTTCCAATACCAGAATAAAACTGGTCTCTGGTGCATTCCTTCCTCAGGGATTTTAAACTTTGACCTTAGGTGACCTTTGTACTGAGAGATGCCATTAGAAACTGATTCCCATGAATTTATTATTATTGCAGGACCCTATATAGAAATTGTTGCAATAGACATATTTTGTTGATTGACTTAGATATCACATACAAAGCACAGAGGTTAAAGCTGGGTGAGAAAATTGTCTGGTCTAATACAATCATTGCTGATGAGGAAACTGAGGTCTGGAAAGGTAAAGACATTTTCCCAAGGTAATTTAACTGGGAAGTGGAAGAGTCTGACTAGAACCTAAGTCAATGATTTTTCCACTAAAAATAGAAATGTGTATCATCTGAAATCTATTTGTCAAGTAGACTTTCAATATAAGCTTCTAGAGGGTTGAAAAGACATGAGGTTATGTTCCATACATTCTGCCCAGCTAACAGTGTAGTTATAAAAGAATGGCCAAACTATGATTTCATACAAATGTGCTTTTTATTTTGAAAATTATGTATTTTTAATGCTCTTATTTTTAAAAGATCTTAAATTTGAAGGGATTTCCCAGTATTGTAATGGTTATGACACTGTGTTGTTTGTTCTCTAAGATTTTAAATTATGTAATGTGATTCTATTGAATTTATTTTCTAAGGCTATTTTTCAGGTACCTTGGCCAGTGGGGGGAAGTGCCTTCTTCCATTTAAAGAAAACAAAGTTATTACCAGGATTTCAAGCTGACTAAATAAAGATGGACAGCTTGGAAATGGTGTGTGTGGAAGAATGGTTTTATAGTATAAAGGTGGGGGGAAGTGATGGAAAGAGTAACTCTTCAGTAACATGCCTATTGTCTCCCTCTTTACCTCTCTTTTCTTTCAAACTTCCATCTAATTTTTTGGAAATACACAGTCACACAGACACACACACACACACACACACACACACACACACACACACCCTGGTAACATTTATCCCTTGATCAAAGGATGGGAACAGAGGTCATTAAACCAGGAAAGGCAAAGAAAGATCTAAACCTCATAGATAGACTTTGATCATTAAATCCCCAATTTCTGCTGGAGATCCACTGATCCCCTCTTCATTTTTGTATAAACATCATATATACATACATATATATGCATATGTATATATGTATGTATATGTTTATATATATATATATTTACATCTCTATATAGCATATATATTTACATCTCTATATAGCATATATATATTTACATCTATATATAGCATGTATACAGATATATGTACATATACAAGTATCTGTGTAATTCTACCTACATCTAAAGAGAGAAAGGAGAGAGATCGCATCTACAATATAAATAGTAAATTCCTGAACCTCATATTAAATTCCATGGGATTAAGTGGATCATGGGGTCAAGAAATGTACAATGCACTTTAACATGGACAAAGAATAATGCATCAAATAGTATGTGATTATTAAATAGTGTAAATACGATATTGCCATCCATTCTCATAGAAATGCTTAATTGCAGTGAAGCATGGGATTCTCTATAATATATACCATGGCCATGGCCGTTACCATGCATCTTGAACTTCCATATTTAAGCTAGTTGCCATTCACTTCAAATCCACAAGTACAGTAAAGTCAATATTCACAGCAATCCTTCCAGTTCTTAACTCCTCTCTCTCTTAACTCATTTGCTATGGTATTCTAGCCCCTCTGGACTTCCAGGTTGCCTGTGGGGTTTTCTGCTCCCCCTAGTTCTTGTCAAGGATTCTGGCTTTGATTTGCCCTATCATCTCTCCTTACTTTGAACTATCTTGTAGTAAGTAGTAAACTTGCTCTAATCAATTCCATGGGAACCATGTGTCCTGGCTCATTTTGAGGCTGTAAGAGCAGTTCCAGAATAGATGAGGAGCCACATCAGAATTGTCTAAGAACACTGGCATAAATTATCCCACTTATCGATGAGGAATAAAGCAGTAACATTATTTGGAAATGGAAATAATGTAAAAAAACAACACAAATATCATCAAAAGATTTAAATCCAAAATAAATGCATAATAACAAACTGGACAGCATCTATTTTATTTTCTGTTGTGTACTAGGTACTTAGCACATAGTAGCTGCTCAAAAGATATTTGTTGAACGAATGAATCTGAACTAAATAAACTCTACCAAGAGCAGACTTAAAGAATTTGCACTTCAAATGTAATTAGTAATCAATTAGTCATCATCAAGAATTTTCTCACGATTTAAAAAGTAGTCACTGAAGGATCCCTTTCCTGGGAATAATCTCTAAAGTGGAGAAGGGATTATTATCTGACTGAAACAGTTTAAAGTATGAAGTTATTGGAATGAAATTATCTCTTGAAAAACAGTGAAAAAAAAGTTTATAAATTTTGGAGAGAACGGAGAAAGGAAAAATTAATTTAAGACCTATCTTTTAAAATTTTACTGATGCTTGGCTTCCCACTCATTCTTGCCTTGTTTCTTCTCCAGTTCCATGGTGTAGTAAAAAGGGTAATTCTCTGAGATAAGATCTGGTTCTGGAGAACCTTTTGAAAAGTCACTTAACCTCTCTTGGTCTTACTTTTCTTATCTGAAAAGTGAGAGATTTGGAGATGATCCCTATGGCCCCTTCCAGCTCCAAAGTCCTGGTTCCCCTTCTTCAAAGTTCCTCCTGAAGGCTCTGGCTATGGTTCTATTATAGGTTGTCAATTATTCATTTTTTCTGACATGCTTCACTCCATGTTCCTATTCCTCCAAAAACGTGCCTCTGTGATTTAAATCTTTCTTTCTCATCACTGATTTGTTTTCCTTTTTCAAGGCTTGGTTTATCTTTTTTTTTTTTTGTCTTTCTCATCATGCTCCCTGCTCACTCTGACTGTTTGCCCCTATTCCCCATCCTTTGTTGATTTGTTGATTTTCTTTCAAATGACCAAACTCAGGATCCCTAGAACTTTAACAAATTGTTCTTGTAATGTCTCCCTTGAAAACATACATGCACACACAGACACACAGACACTCACACACACACACACACACACACACACACACACTGCCCCCACCCTAGCCTTCTCCCATTGCCAGCTAGGCTAACGGCCCTTCCCCCATGACCTCTCTTTTCTGTTCCACTGCCTTGTCCTCTTCACAAACTCCATTTCCCCTTTATTTAACATGACTAACACAGAGAAATGAAGGAGAGCAAAAAGAATAAGTTCTATCCGTCCTCCTATGAATGTTTAAATTCCTGCCATCCTTTGGAGAATGAACTCTGAAAGGAAACACCGGACAAGACTCAGTCTGAATGACCCTCCTTGATCTTCACACCCTCCCTCTGCCCCTAAAATACCATGGCAACTGCCACCTGAAAGAGGCCAGGCGGAAATCATCTAATAAGACCAGGGACTGTTTGCCAGTTCTTTCTTATTTAGTAAAGTTTTGCAAAGGGCGCTTTCCCTTTACTCTTTATTATCTTACTCCCTTAATGCTAGCAAGACAAAGAACATGTGGTAATACTCGTATATGTAATTATAAGAAGCATAATTTGTTGTAGATATTAATTGAAGGTCTTTAAAATTTTTTTGGAAGTCGAATGTTTAAGTCATTCTCCAGGTCTGCAGCCAGAAAGTGGGCCCATAACACGCAGAAATCAATACAGTGTCACATTGTGGTGAAAAACAAGCTGTCCAATCAGGCATTGCTTGGACAAATTTCAACCAGCCATTTATCAACTATGAGATCTTGAGCAAGAAAGCTACTTTGCTTCTCTAAGCCTCAATTTCCTCATTTGTAAAATGGGGTGTTCTGCATGTCTAAGATGGGGATTATATAATGCTTCCTTTGCAAAATTATCTTAAGGATTAAATAAGATCATGCACTCAAAGGGCATAGCACACAGAATACACCTAAGCAATGACTATTGTTACATCAAGGTTACCTGCATTTCTAGATTGTGAGTTTAGTTTTCTTTCAATTAAAATCAAATTTCTCATAGGATTCTAACTATTTGGGAGGTAGAGGAAATGCCTCCACAATGGCTGCTCTTCTACAAACTAGTAAAAGAGGAATGCTAAGAGCAGAGTATTGTCCTGAGAGAAGAGGCCTTGAGTGAAATGCCAAAAAATGTCCTGGACCCCCACCTGACTATAGTTGTATTTTTAGGGCAAAAGCCAAGACGAGTTTAGAAAATCTTTAAATGAGTTAAAAATGTATTCATTTGAACAACATTGACAAACATTTGGCCAACAATAGTATATGCATTTGAGAGGCATGTTATACATTTGGTCCCTTCATTTGTACATGGATTCCCTTGTGACAACACTGCAGTCCCCTAGGAGTAGATAACCCATGATTTGGGAACCATCAGTCAAGTGCAACAGTCTCACAATTAACTCTGCAAAAGAATCATGTAAGAGCCTGTTTAAAAATCTTAGGCCCCACCCCCAGAAATTCTGATTAAATAGATCTGGGGTAGAGGCCAAGAATGTGAATTCTGGATAAATTCCCCATGTGATTACCCTCAGTCCAGAGGAGTCTATAGAACTCTGAGAATTAGCATTCCTGACTGGCTCCTCATCTTTCTCTTCCAGGGATCTCATTCCAATCACCTTCTCCTTGTTCCTCACAGTTCTGGGCTTCTTTAACTAGAGTGTTATGCTGACATCACAAAACAATGTGTAGGAAAATCTCTGAAAGTCAATGACTGGCTTTCTTTTAAAAGCAACAACACATCTTGGCTTTCTGAGGACTTAATTTTGATACTAGAAATACCATAACATCCATTATAACTAATTCAGAAGCAACCTATGCTTATAAATAAAGGATACAGAGATTATGCTCAAGTGGTCTGGCTTGAAAATTGGCTCAATAATGTAAAAAACAAAAATTTAAAAAATCCAACTGTACTCTAAGCTATTCCTGAAGATAAAAACATATTAGGCCAATAGTCAATATGGAAGCCAACATAGAAATTTTTTATAGAATGAGAAACTATAAGAAGGAACCACAAAACCAAAAGAAAGAGCCCATCTTTACCACCAGCTTCCCCCATCCGGAATATTTTCCCTAGAGCCTCTCAGTTTCTCCCACGTGGGAAGGAACTGGGTATAGGATGCCAGGATAAGTCCCTTTTCCTATCCTTTATTATCTTCAGTGCCCTTGAGTAACCTCTTCACCTGCTTGGGAATGTAAGCGCTTCATTTACAAGGTCAAAAGACCATGGAACTTTTTCCAAAAATTAAAAAATTAAATAACCAAATCACCAATTGAAGCAAGAAAAATGTTGTTTTATTTTTCTCTTCTGCTATTAAGCCTCTCTCTCTCTCTCTTTCTCTCTCTCACATTCTCTTGCTCTCTTTCCCTCCCTTATTTTCTCCCTTCCCCTCCCTCTCCCTCCTTCCCCTCCCCTCTCCACTTCACCACACACAGAAACCCCTTTTCAAAGGGGCTTTTTTCCAACTCAGTGAAGTAAAGTCTTTGCCCCTTTGTGGGGAAGCCTCATTAACATTCCCACAGCAGCATCTCTTCAAGGATTTTACTTTTGTAACTCTGTGGAGAGGTCAAGAGGCCACAGTGGAGAGAGGTAAAAGGAAAAAAATGGTAAATGGGGGAGGGCAGAAGAAAGGAGAGGAGGGGAAAGAGTCTTTCCTTTCAATAAGGCCAGCAAGAAGGAGAGTGGAAAAAATAGGAAAAGACAAGACAGACAACACCCAGGAAAGAGACAAATATTGGACCCCCAAATCTATCCTTGGAGATTTCATGGACTCCTGAGAGAAGCAGAAAGCTATATTTCTTCTCTCTTTTGTATTCTTCAAAAAGGAAGTAAATGATGGAAACAGTGGGATGAGAGAGTGACAGGATCCAGTCTATTCCACTGAGAAATGACACTTTTCTTGGCCTCAGTGTTCCCATTTCTCCTATAATCATAGCCTAGTGATAACTGTACCCATCTACACAGGGAAGTTAGCAGTATGAATTAGACAATGTGGAATGTGAGGGAGTCACCCAGGGTCCTGACCCCAAAAGACTGGGAAAATAATGGCGATTCAGTGAGCTCCAAAGTAAAGATCAGAGTGCTTCCCAAATCACTCCAGATGTGGTACCTGCTTCATTTATCACCAGCAACTCTCCTACCACCTGTTCTCTCTCTCCCTTCTTTAGTATTGTCAGACTAGCCTGGACTTGTGTAAGGGTAGAAATAAAAGGAACTTCAAGTTTGCACTCAACACTATGAGGGAGATATGCTTTGCTTTTCTCTGAAGATGCAGCCATCAGAGATTTATATCATTAAACTCCAAAGGGGGAAATAATTTTCACTTTCCTAACTGATGGTGTTTCAGATATTCTCTCATCTCAGCCAGAAGAGTAAAGGGTAAATAAGGTTGAAAGAAAAAGGCCTAGGCATTATAGCTAGAACACAGGACATATGTGGGCATTCTATGTCCAGTAGTACAGTATTACTCAAATTCATGTAGAAATAGCATGGCCAGAGCAAAAAAATGAATCACCTTGAAGTGCACAGAATGAGCAAGAGAGACCTGGTTGGTTACCAAATGATGTATTTTAGAGATGGAGGATATACTTAAAGGTCAAAGTTCATATCCAAAAGGACATTCTTTCCACAGACTCTTTGACAATTGTTTTTAGCCTCTGTGAGTATATGTTAGAGAGAGCTCACAAATTCACTGGAGAGTCCATTACACTATTAGAAAGTTCCTTTATATTGAGCTCAAAGTGCCTTCTTGTAGCTTCCACCCTGGAGGACCACGGAACTCATCTAACATCATCTTCTCAGAGGTGGTGTCCCTTCAACCCTAGGACCTGGACAGGAATGAGAGAGACAGCAATGCACCTGACCTGTTGCTATTTTAAATGAGATTCCTTAAGATCAATCACTTCTTTTTTATCATGCTAGGAGTCTGGTGGCATATTGTACCTTTATCAATATAGAAGGGAAGAAATGCTAGCCTGTCAGATGCACATGGCTTCCAGGCCCTGGCTCTGTTACATCATAGCTGTACAATCTTGGATCGGTTATTCAACCTCACTGAGACCTTTGGTTCATCTGTAAAAAGGATCATCTGTAAACGAGAGTGGTAAAACCTGGCATGCTAATTTCAGAGTTGTAATATTCAAAATATATCATGTACATGAAAATATACTATAATTTATAAAGAGCTCTACATATATTATTATTATACTGACTGTTCATCTTTACTCCGTCTTTTTGCCAACCTTTCATATGTCCATTTTTGACTAGAAGGAGCTGCCTTCTTGGCCTCATTATCAAGATATACCAGAAAGTTCTCATTTCAGCTTACACCCCAGAAGCAGTCACATTATGAAACAAGGTGACATAGAATCGTGAAAGAATCAAAAAGCACTGTGAAGATCTTAGAAGAAGAGTTCAAAACTCAAGTGAGGGACATTTTCTGAACAGACAGCACGGGGAGAGGCCCCACGCGCTGGCAGGGAGGAGAGGGTTAAATCCTTTCCTCTGCAGTACAAAAGAAAAGAGTGTGCGGAAAGATTAGGATTTTTGCTTTTACAATGGGAGCTGCAGAAGCGTAGGGAAGAAGCTGAAGAAAAAAAAGGGGGCGTCTCCCCTTTAAAGACTTGCAGAGATTGAGAGAGAGAGAGAAAGAGAGAGAGAGAGAGAGAGAGAGAGTCAGGGACGGAGAATCAGAGAGAGAGAGAGAGAGGGCGCGCAAGTCTGTCTGTCTGTCTGTCTCTGGGAAGAGAGACCACCTCTGCTTCACAGTGATTTGCACTGGGGGAGAGGCATCAGTTGGCTTCAGATCCAAGGGGGAGACCAGACCAGGTCACCCCAGTTAAGACTAAGTGAGCGTTGCCCCTCCCTCTCCCACCTCTCTCTACACGGGAATGTCTCGGCGAAAGCAGCGGAAACCCCAACAGTTAATCTCGGACTGCGAAGGTCCCAGCGCGTCTGAGAACGGTGGGTGCTTGGGGAGGGGTGGGGGAGCCCTGAGTCCAAGTCTGTGTGGGTCAAGCCAGGGCAAGGGGAGGGCACCCGGGCCATGGGCGAAAGCAGGGGGAGAACATGGTCACCGGGGGTTTGAAGGAGTTGAGATGCAGGGAGTAAGGAGATGACCTTTGCTGGGGAGAAGCCCCTCTTGGCTTTTCTCAGGATTCATTCTGTTTGTGTTTTCCTTGTTGTTTTTCTCTGGATGAAATGGAGTTTTCAAACTGGCTCTGTCTCCCCACCCAAGAGTTTTCTCCCCAGGTCCCCCTTTTCTCTCTGGTCTTTGTGCCGTTGCTAAGTAACGTCCTCAGACCTGAAGACCGTCTCTCAGGGGTGGGATTTTCCCCCCTTTCCTTTCTGAAGAGTTGGGTTGCAAGAGAATGAATCGGATAAACGTGAAGGTTCCCTTGAGGGAGAAGAGAAAAAAGTTTCTCATTGTTGGGCTGAGCTGAGAGCAGATCAGAGCTCCCAGAGGGAGAGAGCTAATGTCGGTCAGATGCGCCTGGTTTGAGATGTGTATCCGTGTCACCTGGGGTAGAGGCCGGAGGACAGGTCTGGATGAGGGGCTTAGATTTGGGCTTCAAGGAAGGCCAAGATAAGAAAAACGTATGAGTTAACATCCATGTATGCCATTTTATGAAGCTACTATCATCTGTTTTATGTAACAGATTTTCTTTATTGGGGGGAAGGGGAGCCGGGGAGGGGGGAGGAGATTTCATGTATTCTTTTAACATTCCAGAAAGAGGCAGATGGTAGAGCAACGAGGGTATTGAGAAGTGACATAGCCCAAAATCTCAGAAACAGAAACATAGTCAGGACAAAAACCTGTTTCCTGATGGTGGTGGTACTCACTCCACCACATTAGGGTTTTCCAAACTCGCTTGATTGTGGGTAGATCTGTGCTAGAGTCTGCAAATCTGTATCTTTGCAAACATCCAGGTAAAATTTAGGAAGCAAGTTTTGGACATACTGGTCAGTGGTATGGCTACACATGTTCACGTGTGACATGAACAGTCTGGAGTCCTGGCTCAGGAAGGAACTAATAGTTATTCAGCAAACAGTTGATTCACCCAACAATGTAGTGTAGGGTTCAGATTAAGCACAGAGTTCTGAAGCCAGATTTTAAGGGTTCAAATCCTGGCTCTACCACTTGCTTAATGGTGCAACTTTAGTTGATTTACTGTTTTACTCTGCAACAGTGACACTTCCTACAAGTGCTAAAATATGGCCAAAACTCAGGAATCTCTTGGAGAACTTCAGCATTTCTTTATGCTGAAGTTGAGACGTGTGGCATGAAAAGCTGTAGGAAAATGTATTCACAGTGACCAAATCTAAATCATGGATTTGTTTTTCTACCTGTTGTTAAAAAGTGACTTGAGATCCCCGTAGTACTCCATCTGCCATGGAACAACCTTAAGAGACATACTGTGCTTTGGGTAGAACACATCCTCCTCAAGTCACTGCTTTGCTGGGATCCCACTGTGCCCATATTTAGAGGCTCAAGGTGGTGGCATCCTTCCCTACTGGGACACATTAGCCCTTCTTAATGCCTCTGCAGCCCGGATGTCTCCTCCTCCTGCTCTACAGGAGACTTCCCGCAGACCCTCCGAGTTGCCTTGCAGTCCTGCTCCCCCGCTGATTTGATTGTGGAACAATGCCGAATCCCCCCATCCCAAGAGCATCCTCTCTCCTCACTCAAGTCTGCTCACCCATTCTCCATACCACAGCTGAGGAAAATCTGTGAGGAATCTTTCGTAACTGCCCCGACTGGATTCTAAACCCCTTGAGCTGTAGCTTCCACTTGGGGCTATGGAGACGGAGGGGCATGGAGATGCTGCTCCAAGACCTTCCCGTAGAAACAGTGTAGGCTTGAACCCAATGTCAACAACAACTTTCAGTTGAAATATTGCCTTTGAGCCATGAAAGTCAGAAAGTCAGCCATGAAAGTCAGAAACATAAATGCGTAAGAAGCAAAAAAGCAGTAGTAGTAATCTCTTAAGATCAGCCTCATAAAGCTTAAGGGTTTTCTGATCAGAATTCTGAACGCGAAAGTCCTAGGTTACTTACAGGATCTGGAGTGTAACTGGGTCTCATCTGTAAGATGTGGTAGGTATAATTGATGAAATCTGAAATTCCTTCCTGCTCTTATAAGACATAAATTTCTCATTCCCTCCTTTTCCATAGATAGGGTTTCTATTTGCTTATGTGATCTTCAGGCTGCTGACTTTTCCTTCTACCTTGGAGACATTTTCTTTTTCTTCATGCCCCCAAATTAGGTAGGGAAGGCTCTTATTTGGGGGCTCTTATGTGTGCCCTTTGGTGTACCTGTAAAACTTTGGGTATCATCATGAGCACCAGCAGACATTTTTTTCAGTAGGCTAGAGTGCCACTAAGATTTTTAGCAGTCTTTGCCTCCTTTTAAGCAATGTTGACTCTATATGACAAGCAAATGCTGAACTGAGCCTTTGTTGCACATTTTAAAAGCCTCATCTCTGCAGTGACCTAAGATGTCATCAAGAAACAGTCTGTAAAACCTGTTTTCCAGCCCTGTTTTTGCTCAGCTTCTTTGACCAGAACACCGAAACCTAACAGACTAATTATTGCACATAAGTGATGAGAAGGAAATAGTCTATTTACTTAACAACTCTGGAGAGAAAAAAAATCCCTCTCCCCTACAGAGTCTAGAAATCTGGATTAGAGAACATAAGGGATGTGAATAGGGAAAATGTAAACTAGTACATCTGGGAAATAAAGGAAACGATCAGAAACCCAGATATTTAGTGAGAAGGAGAAACCAGGACAACAGCCAAACAGATCTAGAGAGAGAAATGGAAGCTGGCAGACATCAAGAGCTGCAAAAGGGGAAAGAAGGCACACAGTTTTAAGGGCTCCACTCTCTTTATATATGGAAGTAGAAAGCATCATCTCTCAGGCTATTAAGCCCTGAGCCTTTCAGCCCTAGGTAACCCTGAGTCAAAAAGAAAACACCTCTGAGTGGATAGAAGTAACTCAGGCATAGTAGACAGAGCACCGAAAAAGGAAGCAAAAAACCTGATTTTCAGTCTAGCTTGGATGTTGAAGCTATGTGACCTTGGGCAAGTCCTTTCTTCTTCCAGGGCTTCAGCCTTGGCCTTTCCTTTAAATAATTATACTCATTGCTAATATTTGTGGAGTATTTACTATTCGTCAGGTATTATGTTAGGCCTTGTATGTATTGCCTCTTGTTTATTCCTCCCAAATCCCTATTATTACCTCCATTCCATTTTTTAAAAAACTTTTTATTGTGGTAAAGTATACATAAAAATTACCATTATAACTACTTTGAAGTGTAAAATTCAGTGCCTTAAGTATATTTACAATGCTGCGCAACCATCATCACCATCCATATCCAGAACTCTTTTATCTTGCAAAACTGAAACTCTATACCCATTAAACAATAACACCCCATTCTTCTCCCCCCACCCCGTGGCAACCACCATTTTCTATGAATTTATCAATTCTAGGTACCTCAAATAATGGAAGCATATAATAATTTGTCCTTTTGTGTCTGGCTTATTTCACTTAGCATAATGTTTTCAAGTTTCATCCATGTTGTAGCATGTGTTAGAATTCATTCTTTTTTATGGCCATTTCTCCATTTTAAAGACGAGAAATCCAAGCCTGAGATAGATTAAGAAACTTTCCCAAGGTCACAAAGATAAAGTGCTAGAACTGGGACTTTAACTCAGGTCTTTTTGATTCAGAGCTGGCACTCTCAGTCACTGTGCTCGCTCAATGAAAGGGTCAGATCTCTAAAGTCCCTTCCAGCTCCAAAATAGTATGAATTCCATGTTAAGTTCTGAATCCTTTGATGTCAGAAAAATGTCCATTAAAACAAACAAACAAACTTTTTAATGTTTGATCGTAGATATTCCTATATTGGAAACAAATATATTTTTCTTACTTAGCACTGGATGTACAAATCATTGTGTCTGTTTGTCTACTGTATTGCACAGGCCATGGGTGGCAAAGGACTATGTATGTGTATTTAGGAGAGGAGTGGAAGAGAATATGGGATATTATGCCTTAGAAGTAGTCTATAACAGCAGTTACAAAATCAATTCATAATTATGGACACTACCAATTAGTGTTGGTCCAACATTAACAGTAAGTTTAGGCAGGTGTTTACATATGTGTTTTGTTTCTCTAACGGCTGGAAAATGTTTGAACTCCGTGTAGAACAAAGCTTTTCATCACACAATTAGAAATGTGGCTCAAGATGCACATTGGGAAACGCAATACAGCCCCTTATACTCACAGACAGGTGTAAATCATCAAATTCTGTTCATGGAAGCAGGATACAAGAGAGCTAAAGTGTGGCTGCAGACAGAGTAGAGAGGGAGGCTGACAGGAGGACTTAGCAGTGAGCAGCTCATTTTGCCTGTGCCCTAATTTTGGCTGGGTTAAGCATAGATAAGATTTGTGAGGAGCAGGGTGGAAGGTTTGATGGGAAGAGCTGTACTCTGATAGATACTATGGTTCTCATCCTTGGCTGGACAGTGGAATCTTCTGAGGAGCTTTACATACTGATGTCTGGCTCTCACCCTCTAGGATTCTGAATTAATTGGTCTGGGGTGTGGCCTGGCCATCGGTATTTGTAAAAGCTTTCCCGGTAATTGTAATGGGCAGCAAAGTTTGAGAACTGCTGTCTGACTAGACCACCCTGCTGGGCACTATCCACCTATTTTCCTGTTTGTTCTCCCCAGTCATTCTCTCCCTAACCTAAAGCAGCAGTTTGGTAGGCCACTAGGTTTTCAAGATCCACCTGGTTTCCTTTTCCTTTGTCATTTCAGCGCTTTATAAATTTAAACAAGCATGTCCAGGTCTTAGTCCTACATCCATCCCAGATTTTGCATGTGACCCAGGATAGTTTACCTCACCTTATCTGCTATCTAGGGACACCATTACCAGCTTAGTTTATTCCAGTGTTTTTGACTTCATTCGTGTCTGCCTAAGAATCCTGCCCCCCTTTTCAGGATAGGCAGTGAGTGCAAAGTGCTGAGAAATAGAGGGTTCCTCTTACAGGTGGCTGTTGATCCGTCACCTTTCACCAGGGACTAAAATTTACCTTAAAGAAGAGCTTAGATCAAATTACGCATCAGAAAGCAAGTTTCATTAAAGAGCAAGAAAGGGGACAGTGTTTCCCATGAGAAGATGAAAAGAAAAGGATTTCTTTTCTTGTCGGAAGACTTGACAAAACAGCAACTTGATATCAAATGTTCAATGCTAATTAACAAATGCTCGGTAGAAAGCTTCCATCTGATTCCCTCGCCCTTACTCAGGCCAGAGAGCAAATGACAGGTAGGAATCACACAGGGCCCTTTCTCTAGCATTAGGAAGTCACAGTGTTGATGTGCTTCACAAAGCACTGGACCGGAGTCAAAATTCTGAATACTTCCTTCACTCAATTACTGTGTGGACTTGGGAAAGTCACTTAACTTCTCCACGCTTATATTTCCTTATGTGTAAAAATAAACAACATTGCATTAACCTGTGACTTGCCATAATTACAATAGGTCCTCCGCGACCTCACTGTAAGAGTCAGGCCTGGAGCTCATCTGTTTCAGAGTCATCATTCACAATGTTAAGATCCTTATGATTACTGAAGTTTCAAAGAATAATTAAGTAAAATGTTTTTAATTTAAAAAGATAGCAAAATTTATGTTGAAAAGTGAAGTGGATGTTCCTAATAATGGGTTGTTTCAGCTCCCTCCGAAAAAGACTCCCTACCCTTGCCAACATCTTACCTCAGAAATTAGTAAGAT
Organism: Rhinolophus hipposideros; assembly: GCF_964194185.1. NCBI lineage: Eukaryota > Metazoa > Chordata > Mammalia > Chiroptera > Rhinolophidae > Rhinolophus > Rhinolophus hipposideros. The sequence continues at coordinate 29,969,363 of NC_138051.1, forward strand.
TAATAAGCAACATGACAAACATCTAATTTTAGTATATGTGTATTTCAATTTATTTTGATGGTCTTGCCACTGACAATGTAAATTCGCTAATCCATTATATTTGGGACTCCCCCCAAAATTTAAAGTCCCATATGTACATACTACTATTGTGAAGAGTTTTTCAAGTTTTTGTCCCTATAATATTTCTCTGGGGAAGATAGCACAGCTACAATATTACCATTTTACAAAGAGGTCAATGGTGGCATAGTGTGCTCTGACTGATCACCATGCCTCAGCTTACCAGCCAGGCAAGAATAGAACTGAGATTAGAACAACATGGGTTTACTGGTGCCCAGGAAAACCACCAAACTAAGGACTTGTGGTTACCTCCTGTAAGTAAAAGAAAGTATTTTTATGAAGTGGGAAAACCATTAAGATTCATTTCAAGGTAGAACAGAAATGCAGAGTACCTGGTCTCTGAATAGGAGGTGGCCTCAATAGGAGGTGGCTGTCAGCAGGTTTTAAGTCATGTCTAGGCATTCAAACCAGGTTGGAGCTGAAAGGAGCTGTACACACAGGCTGCCTGGAAGCTCCTGCTGCATTTCCCCCATTGTTTCAGGAGGATCTCCCCTCCCCCAAGGTTAGAGTTAGGTGGGCCTCTGGAGGCTAGCATCTCCCCAAACCCAACTGTCCTTAATAGTGACAGTGTGTGTCCATAAGAGAAAGACAATGAAGGAAGAAGGGTGGAGAAGTGGGTTCTAAATAGAAGATGGCTCCTTAAATAAGCATGAACTCAATAAGTTATGTGTGGGGTGGGTGATCTGCGGAGTAACTTGCATTCAGCTATTATTCTGGAGGAGGAGGGGCCCCGAGTAAAGGGACTTGCAGAGTGGAGTCCATAAATGACTTCCTTGGAAATTCTACCTGCAGCCTCCCACCCTAAGAAACTTCTTTAGGGGATAGAGGGGGCGGTCTGTGTTAGGTTAGGGAGGGAACGGAGGTGAAGAAGACAGGACAAAACTTGGGGTGTTTTGGGGTGTTAATGAGGGGTGGATGTTCTGGGCTTTCCTTCTGGCTCTCTCCTCTGAGATCAGACCACCCTCTCTAGAGTCCATGTTGTACAGGCTCAGCGGATCCTTTATCCAAAGAAAAATAGGAGAAGCCTGTCGCTCTGCTCTGCTGAGCAGGGTTGTGTTTCCCACTTTGCCCCCTTGAGCTTCCTGGCTGGGCAGGCCTGGGCAAAGACATCTGGAGATAGGGGGAGCTGGCAGAGAGCAAGGAAAGGTGGACCCCCACCACACCCCCACAGCACCTGTCACAGAGCCTCGGTAAACCCTCCTAGGCACTGGGTTCCCACCCCCAAACATCCCCCGCCCCTCCCGGCTCCCTCCTCTTCCAGCTCCCGCCTCCCTCCCCAGCAGCTCCTTCGCACAAACTCCCCTCCCCAGCTGCTCCTCCCCCATCTCCCCTCTCCCTGCTTTCTCGCTCTGGCTCCTCCCTCCTCTGTGCCTCCTCGATCCCCTCCCCCTCCTCCGCGGCTCCCTGCCCCCGCTGCCTCTACCGATCTCCATCTCTGCAGTCTGGGCCGCTGGGTACGACGCTGCCGCATCCCCGGCGGCCACCGCCGCCTCCCCCAATCCCCAAACCCATTGTCTCCCACTCCACCCAGCCCTCCACCTCCCCACGACCATGGCGCACGAAGCCTTGAGAAGCTCTCTTCTCGGGGGTCCCTGCGGGGAGCCGGCGGAGCTTGGAGGTGCGGTAGGGCCCAGCCCGGGCAGGGGTGGGGGCCCGAAGGGACGCGCAGGGGGAGGGGAGGAAGGACTTTCGGTGAAGGGGATCAAATGCACGGTTCTCTGCATAGGCTCTCTTCCTTGCGCCTGCCTGTGGCCCGGGTTTGGGCGGGGGAGAGCAGAGGAAGGCAGTAGCTTGCGCGTGCTCCCTCCCCCCATGCTGGGTTTCTCGTATCAAGGAAGGTCAGGACTGAGCTCTAGCCTTCCGCTTGGCCTGATGGTGAGCTCATCTCCCCACCCCCAACTAGCGGTTACTGGGCTCATTGTTAATTAGAGCCTCCGTATACCCATTCCAACCGCGCCACCCACGCTCTCTCCTTGTCTTCTCCCCAGGTGATGCTAGCCAGGAGGACCACCCCCAAGTCTGTGCCAAGTGCTGCGCACAATTCACTGACCCAGCTGAATTCCTCGCCCACCAGAATGCATGCTCTACTGACCCCCCTGTAATGGTGATAATTGGGGGCCAGGAGAACCCCAACAACTCTTCGACCTCTTCTGAACCCCGGCCTGAGGGCCACAACAGTCCCCAGGTCATGGACGCAGAGCACAGCAACCCCCCAGATGCTGGGTCCTCGGTGCCCACAGATCCCACCTGGGGCCCAGAGCGGAGAGGAGAGGAGTCTGCGGGGCATTTTCTGGTCGCTGCCACAGGTACAGCAGCAGGGGGAGGTGGGGGCCTGATCTTGGCCAGTCCCAAGCTGGGAGCAACCCCCTTACCTCCAGAATCCACCCCTGCACCCCCTCCTCCTCCACCGCCACCGGCGCCCCCAGGTGTAGGCAGCGGCCACTTGAACATCCCTCTGATCTTGGAAGAGCTCCGGGTGCTGCAGCAGCGGCAAATCCATCAGATGCAGATGACGGAGCAAATCTGCCGCCAGGTACTGCTGCTTGGATCCTTAGGCCAGACAGGGGGCGCCCCTGCCAGTCCGTCAGAGGTACCTGGGACAGGGACTGCCTCCTCCACCAAGCCTCTGCTTCCCCTCTTCAGCCCCATCAAGCCTGTCCAAACTGGCAAGACACTGGCACCTTCCTCCTCCACCTCCTCCTCCTCGGGGGCAGAAACACCCAAGCAGGCTTTCTTCCACCTTTACCATCCACTGGGGTCACAGCACCCTTTTTCTCCTGGAGGGGTTGGGCGAAGCCACAAGCCCACGCCTGCCCCCTCCCCAGCCCTGCCAGGCAGCACAGATCAGCTGATTGCCTCGCCTCATCTGGCATTCCCAGGCACCACGGGACTACTGGCAGCACAGTGTCTTGGGGCAGCCCGAGGCCTCGAGGCCGCTGCCTCCCCAGGGCTCCTGAAGCCAAAGAACGGAAGTGGTGAGCTGGGCTATGGGGAAGTGATGGGTCCCTTGGAGAAACCCGGTGGACGACACAAATGCCGCTTCTGTGCCAAAGTATTTGGCAGTGACAGTGCCCTGCAGATCCACCTGCGTTCACACACAGGTGAGAGGCCCTATAAATGTAATGTCTGTGGCAACCGCTTTACCACCCGCGGCAACCTCAAAGTGCATTTCCACCGGCATCGTGAGAAGTACCCACACGTGCAGATGAATCCTCACCCGGTGCCAGAGCACCTAGACTACGTCATCACCAGCAGCGGCCTGCCTTATGGTATGTCTGTGCCACCAGAGAAAGCTGAGGAGGAGGCAGCCATGCCAGGTGGAGGTGTGGAACGCAAGCCTCTGGTGGCCTCCACCACAGCACTCAGTGCCACAGAAAGCCTGACACTACTCTCCACTGGTGCAGGCACAGCCACGGCTCCTGCGCTCCCTGCTTTCAATAAGTTCGTGCTCATGAAAGCAGTAGAGCCAAAGAGTAAAGCTGATGAAAATACCCCTCCAGGGACTGAGGCCTCCGCCATCTCCGGGGTGGCAGAAAGTGGCACAGCAACCCGCATGCAGCTAAGTAAGCTGGTGACTTCACTACCCAGCTGGGCACTGCTTACCAACCACTTTAAGTCCACTGGCAGCTTCCCCTTCCCCTATGTGCTAGAGCCCTTGGGGACCTCACCCTCTGAGACATCGAAGCTACAGCAACTGGTAGAAAAGATTGACCGACAGGGAGCTGTGGCAGTGGCCTCTACTGCCTCAGGAGCCCCCACCACCTCTGCCCCGGCAGCTTCATCCTCAGCCTCATCCGGACCTAACCAGTGTGTCATCTGTCTCCGGGTGCTAAGCTGTCCTCGAGCACTGCGCCTGCATTATGGCCAACATGGAGGTGAGCGGCCCTTCAAATGCAAAGTGTGTGGCAGAGCCTTCTCCACGCGAGGCAATCTGCGTGCACATTTTGTGGGCCACAAGGCCAGCCCAGCTGCCCGGGCCCAGAACTCCTGCCCCATCTGCCAGAAGAAGTTCACCAATGCTGTTACTCTGCAGCAGCACGTTCGGATGCACCTGGGGGGCCAAATCCCCAACGGTAGTACCACACTCCCCGAAGGCGGGGGAGCTGCCCAGGAGAATGGCTCTGAGCAGTCTACAGGCTCTGCGGCAGGGAGTTTCCCTCAGCAGCCATCCCAGCCATCCCCAGAAGAGGAATTGTCTGAAGAGGAGGAAGAGGATGAGGAAGAAGACGAAGATGTCACCGATGAAGATTCTCTGGCAGGAAGAGGTTCAGAGAGTGGAGGTGAGAAGGCAATATCAGTGCGAGGTGATTCAGAAGAAGCATCTGGGGCAGAGGAGGAAGTGGGGACCGTGGTGGCAGCAGCCACAGCTGGGAAGGAGATGGACAGTAATGAGAAAGCGATTCAACCACCTCCTTTGCCACCGCCACCGCCGCCACCACCACCACCACCACCACCTGACAGCCTGAATCAAACACAGCCAATGGAGCAGGGAGGCGCTGATGTTGCAGGAGGCACAGAAGAGGGGGGCAAACCACAGAGGAGCTCAAGCCCAACGTCAGCATTTGCCCTCGAAGGGGAAGGCAGCAGCACCACCTTGGTGGAGGAGCTGAGCATGCAGGAAGCAATGAGAAAGGAGCCAGGAGAGGGCAGTAGCAGAAAGGCCTGTGAAGTATGTGGCCAGACCTATCCCACCCAGGCAGCTCTGGAAGAACATCAGAAGATCCACCCCAAGGAGGGACCGCTCCTCACTTGTGTTTTCTGCAGGCAGGGTTTTCTCGAGCGGGCTACCCTCAAGAAGCATATGCTGCTGGCTCACCACCAGGTACAGCCCTTTGCCCCCCACGGCCCTCAGAATATTGCTGCTCTTCCCTTGGTCCCAGGCTGTTCACCCTCCATCACTTCCCCAGGGCTCTCCCCCTTTCCCCGAAAAGATGACCCTACAATTCCATGAGCCTGTTTTTCTGTACCTGCTGCCCTTTGATCCAGGTTGCAGAAATCAAGAGCTCTGTAGAAGGACCTCCATGATTTATGAGCACCCATTTGTCTTTTTCTCTGAGTTCTTACATGATATGTCCCTAGTGGCTTTTCTCTTGTCCCTGAGCTTTGAAATTGTTATGCTCACAGGGGGATGGCCCCCTGAGGAATTTTTCTTCCCTCTTCATTCACAGGGAAATGGATTCTCTATAGCTTTCACATTCCCAAGTGAAACCTTCTCCAGCTTCCCTGGGGTGACCATTTTCCCCTCTTCTCCCTTCTTCTCCCTTTCCTTTTGACAGATGTACCTGAGCACCCACATTTGGAATTGCAGCCCTTTGGGCAGGCAGCTGTCCCTGGAGGGCCTAGTGCCACTCCTCTCTGGTGACCAGGTCAATCTGCAGGACTTCTTGCCCCAAGACATTCCTCCCAGCTTGTGAGGGTGGTTCCCCTGTCTCTCTGGAAGTAGTACACATCTTTCCCGTCAAGTGGCCTACCTACCAAGTCCGGGGGGTCCAGCTCCACCTCCACTACCACTTCAGGCCTGGCACCACCAGTGCTGTTTGGCCCAGAAACTGTGGCTAGAAAGGTGCCTGTAGCCATGGGATCCAGAGAGGCCAAGGAGGAAAGAGACTCCCTCTTCTTCTTTCAGCCTCCTGCATCCACAGCATTGCCTGAGAAGCCCATCATAGAAGAGAAATAGCAAACTGTACATTCCTTCTCTTCCCCCTTGCTCCACAAGGTGCCATCAATGAAGCTGCAGCAATATCTGTATCTGTGGCTCGGCCCTAGGAGGTAGGGAGAAATGTAGGGCATAGGACACTCTTCCCAGTCAACTCCTTGATAGTCACATCAAGGCAAAGGTGTTGGCTGGTCTGTATGCCAAGACATCTCCAGCTTCTCACATTCCCTCATCATTGCCTCTCAAAGTTAGGAAACAAGCAGATGACTTGCCAAGAGATCTCCCGTGGGAAATGTGAAGTTAATTCCTATCTTTAACAAACACTGTTGGAGAAGGCAGTTGAAATAATGGTGGAGAGTTGAGGAATGTTACTAAAGTATAGGGATTTATACTGGGAACCTGTGTGATTCAGAAAGGGACATGAGGTAAGGGAATGGACCTTGAATTCTTGATTGGATGGATCTCATGAATATTCTTTTGGACTAATGGTGTGCAGCAGTGCACCACAGATCATAGGGGATTTCCTAGCACTAGTGTGCTTCTAGTTTTAGATAACTCCCTCCTTTGTTCCCTGGCCCCTTGTATTTTCCTCATCTTCCTCTCTCAAGTCCCAATTCCTCCCCGTCTTGCCTGTCCATGGACTGGGGCTTATGTCTTTGCTACTGTCTGGTTCTTAGAGTCCCAGACTTTGAGAGATGAGCTCCAGATGGTGTCCTCCCTGCTTCTCCGTCTTGTAATGAGATGTAGTATTTACTCTTAACATAGTATCATTTGGAAGAGGAGTTCTGAGGAGGAGAGAGTGTTGGTTCTGCTATTGACTGATATGAATGACGGCTTCTTCTCCGAAGGTGTAGGCTCCAGAGCTTCCTAACATAGTAAAATGTGAAGAGCAGTCAAGGGAGATGTTAGTGTCTTTCCTTTTCATTAAAGGTGTTTTAACCAAATATTTGTGTGTTTCTCCTTATTTCATGACTAAATAGCAGCTGGGGTGTGATATGGGCATTCCCTAACATTGAGATTCCTTTCCCACCTACATCTCCTGCCAAAAGCTGAACATATGGTGTTGAAATATTTAATTTATTCAGCCTTGTCCTAAAACAACTTCTAGTGAACATAGTTTCCCTGTGGAAATGGAGTTTGTGTTCTCAAAAGGTAGGGGATTTGCCCACTATGTGCAGTCATTGTCCGGGTTTTCTCTTTCCCTAGAACATTCCATCATCAGGTTTTTGTGGCTTTTTTGTTTTGTTCTGTTTAAAGTTTGGAAACTGTTTATCAGTCTTTCCTGAACCCCAGGCCAGGTGAGTTGACATCAGTTAATCTGCAGAACCAAGGTGAATTAATTTTTATGGTCCTTGAGATCTGTTGTTATAAACAGAAAGGAAAAAATGTAATTCAACCCTAATAATTTCTACCAACAAGATAATATAAAGGAGGATTCGTAGCAGAGGAAGTACATTAGGGGTGGGAGCATGAGATGGAAAAAATAAATAAGTAATTTTAATTTGTCTTTTTATAACATGGTAAGGTTCAAATTTGACTGTCAGACCTTGGTTTCCTAAAGAGAACATTCTCCAGACTTTTTTTTTTTTTTGTAACACTATAATATCACTGAATTTTAGTGCAAAAAGGATGGAACTGGTGAAATGATTTGCCCAAAGTCATTCATCCAATTTAGTGCCCGAGTTGGATTAAGAACCCAGAATCACAGTCTTAGTGCTACAACCAGTGATCGAGGATGGTGCTGGCTTCCTGCGGCATCATGATATGAGAACTCCTGATATGAGGCTGGCTCGCAGACAGACAGGAGGAGATGAGTAAACCTATTCTTGGCTCTATTCAAGGTAAAGAATGATGTTTGATAACAGTTGTTCCTACCAGAGCAGTACAGGTTCCTTTAAAAGGTACTGGTGAATAGAAACACATAGGAGTCTTGTGAACTCAATTTGGAAAAGAAACACCTCCTGTCTCTTTAATGCCTGGCTAAGCTTTATAAATCTGTTTTTCCTTTTAGCCTATGAAAGGAGGTGGGTCAGCAATCCTATTTTCTTTACCTCCTCTACCCCCATTGGACATAGAGAATGCCATTTAACTAATTATACTAGACTTGCCCTCTCTTTAGATGCCAGTTCCTATTATGGTAACAGCTGTCAGACTTCTGACGGATATTTCCTTAGGCAGGTCAGCAAAGCCTGACTCCCCACCCCCTCTTTCTGTCTCTTCATTCTTTTTTCTTCCTGTCCTGCTTTTTCTTTCACTAGCCTCTTCTATCTGACAGCTTTTATTTTTCTCTCTCTCTTCACCTTAAATTTATTCTTTTTCTTCTTAGAGCCTTCAGTCCCCTCCTTCTTGCAGCCCCCTCCAATGCCCCCCCTCAGCCCCACCATTTCTCACTCTCAATCACTTTTCATTTGGTCATCTTTTAGGAAGGTGAGTTAACTAACCTGTTGGAATGAGTGTATAAACAAGTGCAGCTTTCAGAACATTTTACATGATTGAAACCTATGTAATTTTACTAACCACTGTCACCCCAATAAATTTATTTTTAAAAAACCCCACTTTACACAAAACAAACAGTGGATCCAGTTCAAACTGAATGGATAAAAAGCATCACTATTAGAAGCAAGAGACAACTTTACTCATTCATTCACTTAATGACTGAGGATTTATTTTCTTTCAGAGACCAAGTGTTGGGTAGGTACAAAAGTAAATAAGACATACTTCTGCCCCTGGGGGAGCTCAGCCTAGGAAGAGAAAAAATGTAAACCTATTTTTACTTGGTGGTAGTAAACTGATAAACAAAAACAATGGCTTAGGGGTTTTCCAGAGGGAAATAACTAACTCATAAGGCAAAGATAGAGAAGGGTGGGGGACATAATTTTCTTGAATTCAACTCTCATAATAACCACTCTTAAATATATTAACTCAATCCATACAACAACCTAAGGACCGATGCAGTTATCATTTAAGAACCTACGTAAAATATACTGAGGCCCCTTTGGCAGATACAGAGATATGCTGCTTCAGACATATCCCTTCAAAAGTGAATTGGCTACTTAGCCCCAAGAAGCCTGGTTAGCTGACAGCCTTTGGCTGCCCCCCTCTTCCCCAGCCCCTGGCCAGAGACTGAGCGAGGTGCTGGGGTACAGGGGCCTAGCCATTCCCGTGGACCGTGGCCTCTAATGAGCTATTTTTGCTCTGTAACACCCCACTGGGCTGCAGAGACTTTGTCCGGTCTGCATCCTAGTCTGACAGCTCTCCCTGCCCACTCCTGCTTTCTCCCCCTTTTCCAAGTGTTTCTTCCTAATACAACTTTTGGACTCCTAAGTCTGTGTCAGCATCTGCTTCTTGGAAATTTCAACCTGTATCACCTGCAAAAAGGCCTAGATTCCTTTGGTACATTTTCGTCTCTCAAAAACTGCTCCCAGGGGCTCTGGTTACCATCCGTGGAACGCCTCAGTAAGCCAAGGAACATCTGTCTCCTGATTCCCAAAAGACCACTACTGTTATTCTCAAGTAGACCCAACTTTGACTTCCCTTTACATGACCTTGTCTTTTCTAATGTTTAATAATAGATTGACTAACCCCATTTTGCTTTTTTTATTATTATTGACATATACTGGGGTGACAATGGTCAAAAAAACACAGATTTCAAGTGTACAATTCTATAATACGTCATCTATATATTGCATTATGTGTTCACCTGCCAGAATCAGTTCTTCTATCTGCTTGGTCATATATTTGACCAAGCATTTTGCTTTTGGTCGTAAAATAAAAAGCTGAGTAAGGACAACAACTTAAGAAACAAACCATTTGGCCAAAGAACATTTGGTTAGTATGTGGATGTTTCAGTAATCTATTGCTGTGTAATCAACCATCCCAAAACTCAGGGTCTTAGTAATTATGTATTTGTGAGTCCATCGTTGTCTGGGCAGGTCTCAGCTAGGATGGCTTGTCTGTGTTCCATGTGGTGAAGGCTGACATCACTCAGGCAGCATTGATTTGGGCTGGAGGATCCAAGATGGCCTTACTCACATCTGGCCCCTCAACTGAATGGCTAGAATGTTGGGACCTCTCTCCTTATAATCTTGCATCCTCTAGAGGTCTTTCAATCTCTAGGATATCTCTCTCCTCTCTTTTCAAGTGGTTTATCATTTAGGATAACTGGACTTCCATGAAGGCCTAGGTCTCTAAGAAAAGCAGATGCTGCAAAGCTTCTTAAGGCCTAGGTCTGAAACTCAGTATCACTTCTGCCACATTCTGATGGCCAAAGCTAGTCAGAAGGCCAGCTCAGATTGTAGAGGAGGGGAAATAATCTTTACCGATTAACAGGAAAGTGGCAAAGTTGCACTGCATAAGTGCATGTATTTGGGGAGGCATTGCTAGGGCTAACTCTGGAAACAGTCGACCACAGCAGATATGAGGAAAAGTTAAGAAATATAGTGCATGCAGCATTCATCTCACAACCAGGCTTACACTGTTCTGACCAGAAGAGATCTAGGTGAGGTTTCTTCCTGTGCACTACTCAGGGTTGTATGCCGATTGACCAAGAGTGGGCAGACAAGAAAGATGTGGCTTTCCTTTGAGCACAAAACTGGTCATGAGGAGTCTAGAAAGAATCTTATTAGCAGTTCATGTTAAGTGGCCCTCCTATGCTCTTAAAATTTGCCAATTTACTACTGTAATAACTTACCCAAATTGAATGTGAAAGCAAAGACTTCCAGGAGCTGCCCTTGATTTGGTTGATTTTTCAGAAGTACCTGCGCTACTTCTTTGACTTCCTCTGTATGTCAGAGGAGGCAATCCAGGCTTTAGGAATCTCAAATTCTACCAGAGACTAAATCTCTTCCACCAGAAAATCCTTTCCTAGACAAAAATGCTTATACTGTTTAGGGGTTGACCTGCAGAATTCTGTCTTTAAGATGTTCAACCCCCTTCATCTTCTGCAAGGCTGTATCCAGAACTCTTTTTTTCTCCTTCAAGATTATTTGGTTTCACTACTATATAATTTCTGTATATTTTATTTCTATGTGTTAAGGACCTTGAAAGAAACAGTGATCTTATAACAAGTGAGAGATTCAGATTTGTGAACAATTAATTGTTTTGATTTGGTTTCATTTTTTCTTTTTTTTAAACCTTCATAAGAGTTTACTTGAGCCAAACTGACAACATGCTGGAGAGCAAGATCTCAAATGCTACCTGTGAACAATTAACTATTAATTTAATAGTGCTATAATATAGCAATAATAGGGCTCTCTTACTTTAGTAATAATACATATGTCTAAACATAAGGCCACACAGGATAAACCCCAAATGAAAATACAAAAGCATCCATTATTAACTGTACTGAGAGCAGCTGCTAGTTACTAAAGGAAGCAAAAACCTTTAGGTAGAGTGATCCCCTTGAGCAGTCTTCCATGATCTCACATCAGCCAACTTTCCCAAGAGTACTGCACCTGAGGAAGATAGCATTTTTGCTTCTCATTGAGTGTAATCCTGAGAATTAAATGTCCAGAGACTCAAGTGAGTGCATATTCATTTCTGTGTCCTCTTCTTCTAGGTTCATATACAAAGTTACACATCTCAAAAGACAGTGTAAATGACCTAAGTAAATTAAATTCAGAAAATGAGATGGAAAAAAATTTTTTTTTATTTAAGGCGGGCACAGCTCACAGTGGCCCATGCGGGGATCGAACTGACAAACTTGGTGTTATTAGTACCCCACTCTAACCAACTGAGCTAACTGGCAACACCTGAAAAGAATATTTTGGTCACTGCTAAATCTCCTAGCACGTGGTAGTCACTCAATATTTGCTAAATAAATGGATAAAATTGCCACATTCCAATACATATACATCTTTCTTCTCAATACCTCCCCTTCATATTTACCCCTTCCTTTCCGTTACTATCCACAACCAGCTTCTGAATTAATTAAGGCTCCTATCATTAAACACTTAGTTATAATAGACCACTAACCATTTTCCCTATCTCTAAACTCTCCTCCCCATCTCAATCCAACTAGAACACCAGACCAATCTTAAAACACTCCCTATTCACAAGCCCTAAAATTTCCCTGTTATATTCTGAATAAATTGCAAGCTCTTTACTCAAGAATTTGCAACCTGGCCTCAAATAGGGATGGTTCAATATTAATGAACTGGGCTTTAGGTCGTTTACCAGGCTAGAAACTCTTTGAAAACAGGAGCCGTGACTTTTCAAGCTATTCTTTCTGACACAGTGTTTGGCATTATGCAGACATTTGATCAATTAGTGGTTTCTAAATGCTCCCATTCAGAGGACACCTTTAAAAATACACAACTTTTAGAGGTAGGGCGATCCAAGATGACAGAACAGATAAACACTGTACTTGCCTCATCCCATGAACACATGAAAATTACAATCAAATTAATAGAACAATCAACCTGGAGAACCATCTGAAGTCTAGCTGAACAGAAGTTTTATAACTAAGGCTATAAAGAAGAGGCCACATCGAGACTGGTTGGAGGGGTGGAGACATGAAACGGGCTGGTCCCACACTCACGTGTGGTGATTTCAAATTGGGAGAGATATGTCAGGCACAGAGGTTCCCCACGAAAGAGCGAGTGACCCCAGCCCCCCACAGCCGACTCCCCAGCCTGGAGTATGGTGCTGGGAAAAGGAGCCCTCACAACTTCTGGCTGTGAAAAACAATGGGGATTCCAACCACCTGGGTGTGACTGAAGGCTGGAAGAAACCCAGACATGCTCTTAAAGGGCCCATGCAGGTATTCACCCTTGGCTCCAGTGGAGGACAGTGACTTGGGGTGCATTGGAGACATATAGGGAGAGACTGAGTTGTGTAACTTGGGGTGAGGACTGAAGGGACAGCCCCCATTTTCCCTGTGTGGGGCCCTGATTGAGTGCAGGGAGCAGATGGGCAACATTTTTCCTGTGTTGAGCCTGCCCCCATGGGCCAAATCTGGATCAGATTTGCCTGGTGAGCTCCACTGCTCCACCCTGTTGACTCACTGAGACCCTGCTTCACCCAACTTGCATACTGCAGGGGTCTTCATTAGCGGCTGACGAGAGCCAGCAGGTGGCAGCAGGCCTCCAGGTGTCCTGGCTTTTTGCAGGGCTACCCCAGACCTTGTACTGGTGGCAGCTGTCCTTGGTTCTCAGCATGGCCTCCAGGTATAGCACAGACAAGGACCAAATGTGGATCACTTTGTAGTTCCTACCAGGTACTCCTTGGCCAGTCACAAGCAGTGGCAACCTGGGCCTCCCCAAAGGCCCCAAGAACCAACATACTTGGAGGTTGGCTTCAGAGCACTGCCCAAATGGCCCCACAAGTGGCACAAACAAAGGGTGGTCTCAAGAAGCACCAGAGCCCACTGAGGCAAATCCCACTCCATGGGGTAAGCCCCCTGCACAGCAGCCCATGAGCTGTTGATGTGGCCAAACCCCACAGCCAGTCAGCTGGAGGGTCAATACCACCCACTGACATGGCAACAGCAATCAAGGCTCAACTATAACAGGAGGGCACACACAACCGACATGAGGGACACTCCTGGAGTACCTGGCTCAGGTGACCAGGGAGACTGTACCACTGGGCTCCTCAGGATCCCTACTACTTAAGGCCACCTGGCAAGATTGGGAGACATAGCAGCCCTACCTAATACATAAAAACAAACACAGAGAGGCAGCAAAAATGAGGAAACAGAAATAAGTCCTGAATGAAAGAACAGGAGAAAACTCTAGGAAAAGAACTAAACAAAATGGAGGCAAGCAACTTACTAGATACGGAGTTCAAAACAATGGTTATAACGATGTTCAAGGAACTTCGTGAGTTCCTAGTGAGAACTTCTACAAAGCAATTGCAAGCATAAAAAGGACATAGAAACCATAAAAAAGAACGAGTCAGAAGTGAAGAATACAATAACTGAAATGAAGAATTCACCAGAAGGAATCACCAGCAGACTAGATGAAGCAGAGGATCAAATAGGCAATTTGGAAGACAAGGTAGCAGAAAACACCCAATCAGTACAGCAAAGTAAATAAATAAATAAATAAATAAATAAATAAATAAATAATAAAATAAATTTAAAAATGAGGATAGTTTAAGAGACCTCTGGGACAACATCAAGCATAACAACAGTCACATCACAGTCATACCAGAAGGAGAAGAAAGAAAGCAAGGGATTGACAATCTATTTGAAGAAATAATGATTGAAAACTTTCCTAACCAGGTAAAGGAAATAGACATACAAGTCCAGGAATCGCAGCATCCCAAACAAGATGAACCCAAACAGTCCCACACCAAGAAACATTATAATGAAGATGGCAAAGGTTAAAGACAAAGAGAGAATCCTAAAAGCAGCAAAAGAAAAGCAGTTAGTTACCCACAAGGGCGCTCCCATAAGACTGCCAACTGATTTCTCAACAGAAACTTTGCAGGAGAGAAGGGAATGACAGGAAACATTCAATGTGATGAAAAGAAAGGACCTACAACAAAGGGTACTCAACCCAACAAGGCTATCATTGAAAATTGAAGAACAGATAAAGAGCTTCCCAGACAAGAGAAGCTGAAGGAGTTCATCACCACCAAACATTATTACAAGGTATGTTAGAGGGAATTCTTTAAGATGGAAAAAAAGAAAATAAAATTATGAATACTAAAATGGCAGTAGATATATATCTATCAACAATTACTTTCAATGTAAATGGATTACATGCTCCAATCAAAAGACTTAGGGGGGCTGAATGAATAAGGAAACAAAACCCTTACATATGCTGCCTACAAGAGACTCACTTCAGATTAAAAGACACACACAGATTGAAAGAAGAGGCAAAGAAAGACCCAGTAATCCCACTATTTATCCAAGGAAACCCAAAACGCCCCTTCAAGGGGATGTGTGCATCTGTTTATTCACTGCAGCATTGTTTACAATGGCCAAGATACAGAGGCAGCCTGGGTGTCTGTTGACAAAAGAATGGATAAAGAGGGGGTGGTACATATATATATACAGTGGAATATTGTTCAGGCAGGGGAGGGAATGGGTTCTTGCCATCTGCGGTGGCATGGATGGACCTGGAGAGTATTGTGCTGAGTGGAGTATATAAGACAGTGATTTTGTTATATATGGAATCTAAAGAACAAAATAAACAAACAAAACAGAAACAGTCTCATAGACACAGAGAATATTTTATCCATTTTTATTTTTATTTTTTTGAGAGCCTACTGGCCCATGTGGGAATCGAACAGGCAGCCTTCGGAGTTAGGAGCATGGAGCTCTAACCGCCTGAGCCACCAGGCCGGCCCCACAGAGAATATTTTGATGGTTGCCAGATGGAAGGGGGATTGGGATAGTGGGTGAAAAAGGGGAAAAGATTAAGTACAAGTTGGTTGTAACAAAATAGTCATGGGGATATAGGGTATAGCATCAGGATTATAGTCAATAATATTGTAATAATTACATATGGTGTCAGACGGGTACTAGATTTATCTGGGTGATAGATGGGGGGGCTTGGAAGGCAGGATGAAAAAGGGGAAGGGATTAAGAAGTACAAATTGGTGGTTACAAAATAATCATGGGAATATAGTCAATAATATGGTAATAACTATGTATAGCACCAGGTGGGTACCAGACTGGGGGATCACTTTTTAAATTATATCAATGTCTAACCATATGCTGTACACCTGAAATTCATATAAAATAATTGTGGGGACACTGTCCCAGAGAGCAGTTTCCAGGCTCAGCCTCCTGGGGAGGTGCTGGCTCTGGTAGTGAATGACCATTAACTGTGATTGGTTGGCTGTCAGCTGTAACCTGTTAGCCAATTGGCTATTGATGTAACTGCCGGGACTGCATTGATTAGTCGGTTGGTTGGCAGGCAGAAGAAGCAAATGGAGGAGTGCCAATTGTGTGGATCCTACTGCATGTGTCTTGCCCTGCCACCAGCGAGAATATAGTGGTATGACTTCCCTATTTTTCCCTTTTGGCCTCACCATATCCTGCGTTCTTATGTGGGTAGAGGGACCAGAGACCCTGCATGACTCCCTTAATATTGAATGTCAACTGAAACTGAAAAAATTAAAAAGGGGGACAGATGAAGGGCAATTGTGATCCAAATTTCCAAGTATAAAACAAGTCAAGGGGATATAATGTACAGCATAGGGAATATAGTCAACATATCATGATAGTATTGTATGCTGTCAGATGGTTGCTGGATTTATCATGGTGATCACTTCTTTAGGTATATAAATATTGAGTAACTACTGTGTACACCTGAAAGTAGTATAGTATTACATGCTAACTATATTTTTAATAAAAATCTTAAAAATACATACAACTTTTTAAGTTGACTACACCTACAGAGACGTGCACATACCAAAATGTTTGGCTCAGTTGATTTTCACCAATGACATACTCATGCAAACAGCATCCAGAGAAGAAACAATGCAACCTCAACCGCAGAAGCCCCCTTTGTCTCCCCTTATGAGGACTGTATCTCAATGTATTACACATGATACTTGTAGATGTCATATAATTAAGAAGAGTGAAAATATGTATTTGTAGACTCCTTATATTACCATTGATCCATCAGTCTTCCTTCTCTCTGAGAAGCGTGCCCACGCACACACATCCATAGAGCGGAAACGAATGTAATAGCTCTTTGCAAATGAATGCATGAAACCATAAACCCACTACACCTTCAGTGGAAAAGGTATGTATCAAACTTGGCCGAGAGGAATTAGTGATCCTTCATTTTAAATACCCGTACTACACGTGCTGCTGTACCAATGCTATTTTAAGATCAACCCTCAGGAAGCATCTCCTTATGCTCAAACACGGCCGCATGCGCGCCTATAAGCAACATGGCCTCTTTGCCGGGCACCAACATGGCAACCACAGCCTCATTGCTCCCGAAAGGACGCAAAAGGGCCAATTAAAAAATATGTCCTCCATCCTGCCAATACCTAAGATGGCTTTCGTTTCAGCTTCAAAGCGAGCGCTAAACCGGAAGTGACTTTTCCGTCTAGGGCATCTCTCGGGATCTCTTTCCGGCTCGCCTTGGGGTGTCCGCGAGAGAATTGAATATTTCCTGGAATTCCGGCTGGGAGGTGCTAGTCCGCCGCGCCTGATTCGAGACTTGTCCAGGCTGTGCGACTAGGATGTCGGACACGTGGAGCTCCATCCAGGCCCACAAAAAGCAGCTGGACTCGCTGCGGGAGAGGCTGCAGCGGAGGCGGAAGCAGGACTCGGGGCACCTGGGTGAGGCGCGGGGCTATCCTGGCCCGTGCGTAGCCGGGGTGTGCGGGAGGGATCCCTGTAGAAAAAGACCGCTCCCGAGTGAGCGCCCTTCTGCAAGCGGCTGTTTCTTTAATGCCGGGTTCATTGGTACGCTCTTTCGTCCCTCAGTAGCACAGATGCTTCGCCCCTCTGCAAGTAGTTGAGGTTCCTTCCCACCCTGGGCTTTGGTTCCTTACGTTCGCTTTCCTGGGTTTGACGCCTGGGCCCCACCCCCGTCCCCTGGCTGATTCCTCTTAAGTCTTGAAGAACGTCGCGTTTGCCAGGTCTCAGCCCCGTCTCTCGAAGTAGCAAGCCCTCTTTTTTTTGTTGCTCCTATGGCGCTTTGTTCCTGTCGGTAACAGCGACTGGTTGGTAGTGGTCGTTTATCTGTGACTGGGCACCGAGAGTGCAAGCACCGAGTCCTAATCTCCACAGTGCCCATCTCAGGGGCCCTCACAGAGTTGCACTCGGTTTTACTAAATGAGAAGAGGAACTGACATTGTTTCAGTCATTTACATACCGAGCAGGAATCTGACAACGGTTTGTTTGTTTTTAAACTTTTTCTCTCCTCCCGTTTCCCCGGTGTCAGTCCTAAAACGAAGGAGCCTCAAAAGATTTCAAGTCCTACCCATCACCCCTCCCCAGCATGAGCCCTGAATGATTTAAGGCAAATCAGTTTTGAAGATCTACAAACATAGTGACTCTACACCACGACTGTGGTAGTCTGTCCAAATGTTACCTATATATTCTAGTCCATCACTAAATCTCGTCTTGATACATATCAGGTCCACGCAGACATGCTCTTGTGCCTGGAACTAGCAAATGCCCTGGCAGGACTCTCACACCAAAATAAATAATAAACAAACATCTATTGAGTTGCTACAGTGTGCATGAGTCTAGTTAGACAAAAATAAGTATGACATTGACTTGTTACAAGCATCAATTCTTTAACCCCAACTAAATTTCAAATTCCTTGAGGGCAGTGTCAATGCCATACTTATTTTTGTCTAACTAGACTCGTGCACACTGTAGCAACTCAATAGATGTTTTTAATATAATGTTTTTATTAGAAAAATATTTTTAAACAGTATCTTAAAATTTCTAAGTAATAGCATGATGGGTTCCTTTTGCACTGTAGAAAGATGTGACAGCCTTGGGTAAGTGCATTTCTTCTAGAGATATTTATTTAATTGTAGTATGGAGTAATTTGTTTTCCCTTCAGCAGTAGCAATTTGAAGGGGACTTGAGGATTCAAGTAGTTGTATCCTTTAACAAAATGATCTATGTTTAAAAACGTAAATTTTTAATTTTTATTGGGGAATATTGGGGAACAGTGTGTTTTTCCAGGACCCATCCGCTCCAAGTCAAGTCGTCCTTCAATCTATTTGAGGGTGCAGTTCATCTCCAAGTTCAGTTGCCGTTTTCAGTCTTAGTTGCAGGGGGCGCAGTCCACCATCCCATGCGGGAATTGAATCAGCAACCTTGTTGTTGAGAGCTCCTGCTCTAACCAGCTGAGCCATCTGGCCGCCCTAAAGTACAACTTTTTAAAAATTTGTGTCAAAATACACATAATAAAGACACATAACAAGTCTTTAGGACTTTTCATCTTGCAAAACTGAAACTCTGTACCCCGTGAACAATGCCCTATTCTCCTTTACCCCCAGTTCCTGGCAACGCTTTCTGTTTCTATGAATTTGATGATTCTAGGTACCGCATGTGAATGAATCATAAATTATTTGTCTTTTTATGACTGGCCTGTTTCACTTAGTATAATGTTCTCAAGGTTCATCATGCATGTTGTAACATTTGTCAGAATTTCCTTTTTAAGACTGAATAGTATTCCATTGTGTGTCTATACCACATTTTGTTTGTCCATTTATTCATTGGTGGACACTTTTGGCCATTGTGAATAATGCTGCTGTCAGCATGGGCGTACAAATACCTCTTTGAGACTCTACTTTCAAATTTTTTAGATATATACACAGAAGTGGAAATGCTGGATCTTATGGTATATCCTCCCTCCTCCATCCAAAAGTAGAGCATTCCTGTGAAACCTTTTGTAAGCCACAGTGGCATAAAGTGAAAAAGCAATTGCCTTAGGGACACATCACGCTATATTTGCTTTTCGCCTTTTTTTCATAAAAGTGAAAATCTTCAGATTTTTTTTTGGTTAGCAAGAATAGGTACTAATGTAAATCTTTCATAAAAGCAAAGTGGCATAAAGTGAACTTTCATGAAGCTGTGGAATACCTATAATTTTCAGTTTTTTGAGGAACCACCATACTCTTTTCCATAAAGTACAGCTTTTTGAAATGAAGGCTTACTCTCAATAAATCTTTATTTTAATCGAAACAAAATTTCATGCCCAAGCTTAGCAGATGGTAAATATGTGAACTGCTCATTGTATTTCATTAGTGAGATTGAAGATGTGCATAAAGATGTTGATGTATTTTAGGGGTCAGCAAATTAGTAGACTGGACATATTTTTCTATCTTCAAGCTAACATTTTGTTTATATGCAGTGGAGCTCTTAACCAAAGAATAAACTCAAGTATTATGTATTATTTTGCTGAACCCAACACATACAATTTTCATTAGATTAGAAGTACGCGTTAAGATTGTTGCCAGCCTAGTGAAAATGGTCAGGAAATGTATTGAATTAAAAAATGAACAAATACTTTTTGAAGAAGTTGGAACCCAGCTGTTCTTAATCTTTTTTTGGATAGTAACCTATTTTAAGAATGATAAAACATTGGAATCTTTCCCCCAAATAAATAAATAAATATATGCATTTATTATTATTATTATTATTTGTATATATACACACCTACAAAAATTTGGATGTGATTTCAGGGAATTCAGAGTGATTAAAGCCCATCCATAAATAAGTTGCATTAATTAGCTATTAAAATTTTCCACAACATTAAATATGATCCACTCTCCTTCTAGTAACCTTAAAAGAGGTATTTTCAGCTCCAGTGTCCTGGTTGTCATGAAAAGAAAACTCCCAGGAAGTGTTACTAACACAAAGATTCATAACCAGAATCACATCATCAGGTTGTTGTTTTTTTAAAAGATTTTATTGGGGAAGGGGAACAGGACTTTATTGGGGAACAGTGTGTACTTCCAGGACTTTTTTCCAAGTCAAGTTGTTGTCCTTTCAAACTTAGTTGTGGAGGGCGCAGCTCAGCTCCAGGTCCAGTTGCCATTGTTAGTTGCAGGGGGCACAGCCCATCATCTCTTGGGGGAGTAGAGGAGTCAAACTGGCAGCCTTGTGGTTGAGAGCCCACTGGCCCATGTAGGAATCGAATTGGCAGCCTTTGGCTTTAGGAGCATGGAGCTCCAATGGCCTGAGCCACCGGGCCAGCCCCAGGTTGTTTTTTTTAAAAGAGCAGTATTAAAGCAAGTGATTAGTCAAATAATCAAACGGGAAAAAAAATCTAGTTCCAGAGATTGAAAATGTATGTTTAGTGGTTCCTTTTATATAGATTTCTTGCTTACTTGAAGAAACATTACTCAAAGAACATCTAAATTCTGTTACTCTATAAGACGAAATGTTCAGATGATTACATTCTTGATAGTATCAGTAGTTAATTATAAAAAGCACATTTTCTTGAGCACACAATGGAATACACAGTTGTATTATAAAGGTGTACTTCTGAAACTTACACGTTATTAACCAACGTTGCCCAATTTAATTTTAAAAACACATTTTCAGTTTATTAACACTAAAATCAGAGCAAAATTAGTGCTTTTTCTCAGAGATAATGTCTGATAGGGTGTAGAAAGTCTAGATGAAAAAAGTGTAGTCTGTTTTAGAAATAGCAAATAACATTTGCATGTAAAGTTGGTAGGAAAGAAATCAAGAGCATTATTAACATCTAATCAAATGTATATATTATTATTTTAAATATAATAGCAGATGTAATGATGTAAAGTGGAATGTTATTTTTCTTTGAACTGTTAGCTCCTGGACTTCATTAAAAATAAACTTAATAGAGAAAATGTTTATAAAAAAAATAATGTGGTATTATTGCATATTTAAACCCAGTGTCTCAAGAACAATTTTTTTTTTTTTTGGCAGTAATGAAAAAATAGAATGGTAGTGAATAAGTATGTTCCTAAACAGAATTTGGATTAGATTACATTAATAAGAATGTTTCTGAAGCACTGATTGAAAATTTGAAATCGTAGAAAATGCTCAGTAATTTGACATTTATTTTAATTACTGACAACACTCATTATTTTCTTTTGCATTCCATTGCAAGAAACAAGCAGAATATGCAAAATCAAGATGTAATATAAGTCTCTAAAGAGCACAGAGAGATGTAAGCAGGTATACAACAAGGTATTCAACATCACTAATCAGGGACATGCGCATCAAAACCATAATGAGATATTACCTCATGCTTGTTAGGATGGCTATTATTAAAAAATTGAAAGATAGCAAATGTTGGTAAAGAGAAAAGGTAACTCTGATTCACTGTTGGTGGGAATGTAAATTGGTAGAGCCATTATGGAAGACAGTATGGAGGTTCCTCAAAAAATAAACAGAGTTGCCATACGATCCAACAGTCCTACTTCTGTGTACTCAAAAGAATTGAAATCAGGATCCAGAAGAGATACCTGTACACCCATGTTCACTGCAGCGTGACGATCAATAGCCAAGATACGGAAACAACCAAATGTCCATTGATGGATGAATGGATCAAATGTGGAATATACATACAGTGGAATATTATTCAGCCATTTAAAGAAAGACATCCTGCCAGAGTGGACCTGGAGGACGTTACATTAAGTGAAATAAGTCAGTCAGACACAGAAAGACAAATATTATATGATCTCACTTAGAATATATTTGAGATGTACAATCTAAAATAGTCAAAGTCATAGAAGCAGAGAGCGAGATGGAGATTGCCAGGGACTGGGGGGCTGGGAAATGGGGAGGTGATGGTCAAAGGGTACAAAGTTTCAGTTCGCAAGATCAATAGGTTCTAGAGGTCTGTGTGGCATAGTGCCTATAGCTAACAATACTGTAGTGTAAACTTATACATTTTCGAAGAGGGTAAATCTTAGGGTAAGTGGCCTAACCCCATACAAATAATAATAATAAACGCAGCAGAAAGAAACTTGGATGTGCCTTTGGCCTCAATGGTTTTGATGGTTTCATGGTTCTGTATACTTCTCTCCAAAGTCACTGAGTTGTATACATTAAATACATACAGCTTTTTACATGTCAGTCATACCTCAATAAAGTGGTTTAAAAAAAAAGATGTAATAGGAATTGTCTTTGTGAGCTTAGGCCTTTATTAACAAAATAAAACTCATACTAATGACAACAGCATATTACAAGGTGCCTGGCACAAAGTTTGAACATAGAGTGTGTATGGGCGGTTGGATAATTTATGGCTTAAAATATTAAAAATTTCAAAACTGCATAACATAGTAAAGGATCTATATGCTAAGTATTGATTTAGGACTTACCTATATCTTCCTTTAGCCCGTTTCTATTATCAGAATCTTTATATTAATAGCTTAACATAATTTACTTCCTTTGGCATCCTTTACAAGGGTCAATATATAATGTATAAAACAATTTGTGGATGTAACGCCTGAAATCCTAATTTTTTTTTTCTTTTGAAATCCTAATTTTAAAACACCTTGTATTTCTTTTTCTTCTGCCTTAATGAAATTTATCGTTGAGTGTGCATAGTTAGGTTGCTTAATGAAATAAATTTTTGGTTACTTCAAAAAAATTTTAAACTTGACTGACACAAAACTCAGTTTGACCGTAGTGTAAATTATAATTGTGGTACTTTAACTCAAATTTATTAAACTTGTAAAATCTCTGAATTACAAGGGACTTCGGTAGTCACTGAGTCAATCCTGTACAGTGCAGGATTTTTGCCTGTAGTCTTCCAAGTAAGCTGAGTAGTAATTGTCACTTATATTTCTTACGTATTTTTAGCAGAGGTCAGTTGCTCTCAAACTCTTTCTCATCCAGACCTTCATAGTGTTTCTATGATACTTCCATGTGTACAACACCTCTTTACTAAAACATGGAGCCTTTATCTCTTCATGTGGCAAAAGTTCTAGCCTAAGATTGAGCAGAACATAAAGAGATCATAAGTAAGCAAGGTGAAGAAAGTTATGTCAATTATTTAACATTTCCAGCTAATGTGGAGTTGTGGAGTCTGTTTTCCAAATAAAATGTAAATTATTTTCATAAAATGTAATTGTTTCAGCAAGGTGTTTGGTGTAGTTCAGCTCCATTGTCCTTGGAATCTCTCAGTCAAATTTTACTAAAGTCAGTTCCTAGAGTGGAAATTTCTAAGTAACCAAAAATATTTTTGAATGTTAACTAATGGCTCACTTATATCCAGTACAAGTCCTGAGAGTTTAATATGTCACTTGTATTTTAACTGAATAATCCCAGGTATTAGGCTCTTCCAATGGTAATATTTTGTCCTAATTTTATATTCTTAAGTCTTGGCTACCCAGCTTGTGAAGTAGTCGAGTAGGTGATAAAAATGGTTAGGAAATATCATGTGACCAGGGCTTCAGCAAAGTTTTAGAAGATACTTGTGTTTGATGTTAAAGCTTACATCATTCTAACATCCAACACTGTCATTTTTGTATACCCTCTGATGTCCAGTGGCCTTAATTCATATAAATTCAAACTCCATTTCTCAAGATCTGATTACAGCTTAGGTTGTTGAAAATATTTCTGGCTTTTAAATTTAGGTTGATTTTCATCAGTTGTCATTTAGAATGACTTGAATGGAAGTGCTGTGGACATTTTTATCTACTGTGTTGCTCATTTATTTCTTTTGAAGCGTGCAAGGACAAGGAATTAGGAAAATACTTCTTATCCAGTAGAGAAAAGGTAAGCTGTTCCCAGAAAATGTGAGGATTATATTGGGAAAGCAGTGAATTCTTGAGTATGATTAAGCAAAAGTTATCTCGTTCTAAATGTGGTCAGGGGATTTCTTACATGAAATGAAAGAACTGTATCCTGTGAATGCTGGAGAATTTGACTCCTGGTGAATGTATGTAGTGACAGTGGTTGCCCTTTTTCATTTTCACTTCTCTTCACGCCTAGATCTACGGAATCCAGAGGCAGCATTGTCGCCAACCTTCCGCAGTGACAGCCCAGTGCCTGCTGCACCCACTTCTGGTGGCTCTAAGCCCAGCACAGCTTCAGCAGTTCCTGAATTAGCTACAGACCCCGAATTAGAGAAGAAGTTGCTACACCACCTCTCCGATCTAGCCCTAACATTGCCCACTGATGCTGTGTCCATCCGTCTTGCCATCTCCACGGTAATGACCTGATAAGACAGGGTTGGGTTCTAGCACATCTTTTCTTGGGTTCATGGCCAGTGTCTTACTGCTCTCCCCTCCTTCCCTAGCCAGATGCCCCTGCTACTCAAGATGGGGTGGAAAGCCTGCTACAGAAGTTTGCAGCTCAGGAGTTGATTGAGGTAAAACGAGGTCTCTTACAAGATGATGCACATCCCACTCTTGTGACCTATGCAGATCATTCCAAGCTCTCTGCCATGATGGGCGCTGTGGCAGAAAAGAAGGGCCCTGGGGAGGTCACAGGGACTATTACAGGGCAGAAGCGACGTGCAGAACAGGACTCAACCACAGCAGCTGCCTTCGCGAGCTCTTTGGCCTGTGGTCTGGCGTCTTCAGCATCAGAAGCAGCTAAGGAGCCAGCCAAGAAATCAAGAAAACATGCTGCATCAGATGTTGATCTGGAGATAGAAAGCCTTCTGAACCAACAATCTACTAAGGAACAACAGAGCAAGAAGGTAGGCGCAGATGGAATTGCTTTTACACATTCACTTTGAATTATAGCTTTGGTTGAGAGGAATTTACTCCTAGGGCAAGTAACAATTACTAGAATTGAAGGTTTAGAGCAGCGGTTCTCACCTGGGGAGGATTTTGTCCCTCTTCTTCCCCAGAGAGTTCCCCATTTTTGGTTGTCACAACATGGGAGTGCTACCGGCATCTAGTTGGTAGGTGCAAGTGAAGCATCCTACAGTCATAGTAGGGCAACCCCCACACAACAAAGAATTATCTGGCCCAAAATGTGAATAATGCCATTGTTGAGAAATTGATTTAGAGAATCTTTGTCATCTGTGTGGAAGAACCATGAGATCAAGAGAAGAGGAATCCAAATATAGAAATAGAGGGAGACGAATGGAGACGAATACTGGAGGATAGTCATATGGACCAGTAATTAGGAAATTGATTCGACAATGTGAATTGCCAGTACAGCAGGTCCTTGAATAAGGTCGTTTCGTTCAAAGTGATTTCGTCACGTTTAATGAGATGCTGTAGGAACTCTTGTTTGTATCAATTAGGCTGTGGTAAAATTGGTTTCATTATACATCATTTTGCTTAAAGTCATAGAACCTATCGATGACGTTAAGTAAGAACTTATTGTATTGTAGTTGTGAGTATAAATATTGGACCCACATGAATTCCCATCCATTTGCTACTTCTAGCTGTGTGCATTTGAACAAGTTACCTTCTCTTGAGCCTTAGTCTTCTCATCTGTAACATGAGGATAACCAGGGTACCCTCCCTTATAGAATTATTGTGTAGACTTGGAGCTAAACAGTAAAGTGCTTAGCACTGTTACTGGGTTTGGTACCTAATAAATATAAGTAGTTTTGGTGGGCATTATTGTCAAGTAGTTTATAGCGATGGCTTAGGGCTCATTTTATCTACAGACCCTTTGAAGTCTAAGGCTTCTTCTGTCACAGGTCAGTCAGGAGATCCTAGAGCTATTGAATACTACAACAGCCAAGGAACAATCCATTGTTGAAAAGTTTCGGTCACGAGGTCGGGCCCAAGTGCAAGAGTTCTGTGACTATGGAACCAAGGAGGAGTGCATGAAAGCCAGTGATGCTGATGGGCCCTGTCGCAAGCTGCACTTCAGGTCTCTTGGGAGGGGAGAGATGGGATGGGTCTCCAAGAAGTAGTCATTCCTTTTCAGCACATTCCTTCTAGTCTTTGGGGTTATGTCTTTAATCTTGTTGTTAAAAGGTTTTCATATGGTTTGTCTAACACCTCCAGACTCTGAAGGTATACTTTTAGAAGTAGTGTTCTGTGGGAGGGAATACAAGCTGTACTCCCAAATAGATGAGAGGTTTTTTGGTTTTTTTTTAAATGCCCCTTTCTTCTTGCAATAGCAAGGCATCTCTGTCTCTGAGCCACAGTGAAAGTTCTCTGGAAGGAAGATGATCCCAGGAGAAAGAGGACCCTGGGCTCTTAGGTCAGTGTTTTGGACCGCTATAACCAGTGAGCCCTCCGCCCTTCCTGTTGTAAGATACCGCAGTTATGTCTTGGCTCAGAGAGGAATCAAATCTCTTCTTTAGTGTGAATTATGGATTTCCACGTCACCTGCCTTCCTCTTCTCTGAAAACTCTTAGAGAAAGCTCTAACGATAGAGAAAATTAGGAGAAGGTTAAAAATGGGAAATTTTGAAACAATTTGGAATTTAAACTATGGGACCTAACTCTGGAACACCATCTTGATTCTGCTTCTCCCTTTTTATTTCCCCAGACGAATCATTAATAAACACACTGATGAGTCATTAGGTGACTGCTCTTTCCTTAACACATGTTTCCACATGGATACCTGCAAGTATGTTCACTATGAAATTGATGCTTGCATGGATTCTGAGGCTCCTGGGAGCAAAGACCATACACCAAGCCAAGAGCTTGCTCTTACACAGAGTGTTGGAGGTGACTCCAGTGCAGATCGACTCTTCCCACCTCAGGTACTTGTCGTCTCAGAAAATTTACCTCAGTTTATGGACTTATGTCTAAGTAGGGCAGCCATACATGTAGGAGAGCAGGGCATAATCAGTACTCTGTCTTGCTGATTGGGAATGGAGTGGGAGAGATATGCTTAGAAGGGAGTAGGAAAATCAAATGGCAAAGAGGGACTGGGGCCATGAATCTGAGAGTGGAGGAAGGGAAGATGACCAAATACCACCTCATGCAGTGGATCTGTTGTGATATCCGCTACCTGGACGTCAGTATCTTGGGCAAGTTTGCAGTTGTGATGGCTGACCCACCCTGGGATATTCACATGGAGCTGCCCTATGGGACCCTGACAGATGATGAGATGCGCAGGCTCAACATACCAGTACTGCAGGATGATGGCTTTCTCTTCCTCTGGGTCACAGGCAGGTAATGCAGTTCAAAGATACGTAGTTATGGGCAGATATAGTACAGAGTGAGTACTGGGTGGGCATAAAACCCTGGGTTTTCCTACTCATGCTATTAAATACATGATTGAGTCAGCCTTGTTTTCTACTGAGACCAAATGCCTATTTATAACATAAATTATACCTTGAATTCTATTTAATTCTCCATTCGTTCCTTGTGAAAGGTAAGACCATTGAGAATAGATATGTTTTATCTTTACATTCTTAGATCCATCCTTTGCCCTAGTGGTGTCTTGCATGTAAATGTTCACTGAATGTCTACTGAAAAGAACACTTACATATCTTGAAGGAAGGAAAAAATATGGGCATGGAAGTAGCTGTTTAACCCTTATTTCTTTCTAGGGCCATGGAACTGGGCAGAGAATGTCTGAACCTCTGGGGGTAAGTAGCAATCATCCTGTTGGTTTCTTTTGAGGGAACTAAATACATACATTGCTATAGTTGAGATATGTATATCTTCTCCCATTGATTCCTTGCCTCTGTAAATGGTATTACTCGTAAACTGAAAGCCTGATTAAAGCTCTAGTTCTCTTTCTTATGCCCCACAGTTACGAACGGGTAGATGAAATTATCTGGGTGAAGACAAATCAACTGCAACGTATCATTCGGACGGGCCGTACAGGTCACTGGTTGAATCATGGGAAGGAGCACTGCTTGGTGAGCAGCAGTCGGACCCAGTTCATTAGGTGGAGGAAAAAGAGGAATTATTTGATTTCTTATTGAGAAAAAGTTCATATACTGGGGTTTCATAAGGTAATCTTTTCTCTGTGGTGAGCAGGTTGGTGTCAAAGGAAATCCCCAAGGCTTCAACCAGGGTCTGGATTGTGATGTGATCGTAGCTGAGGTATGTGTTGTCCCAGGCATCTACAGCTTCCACATTTTAATTGGTATCAGTTATTCAGTTCAGGTGTATTCTTATCATTTGGATCATACATGATGGAAAGGGCTAGAATTGCAATTTTGGGTAACTGAAAAGTAGCTAGAGCCTTTATTTCCTAGGTTCGTTCCACCAGTCATAAACCAGATGAAATCTATGGCATGATTGAGAGACTATCCCCTGGCACTCGGAAGATTGAGTTATTTGGACGACCACACAATGTGCAACCCAACTGGTAGGTGACCAGAGAACATGCATGTCTCCAAGAGCAAAACTATTTATCGTCAAGGACAAGTTAGTAGAGCTTTGCCTCATATTGCAGTAGTCTGTAAATGGGTTTCGGAGGATTCATAAACCATTTAAGCTTATATTTCAGCTGTTTTATGGGATTCTGCAACACTCATTAGAAACCCAACTGGTTTTAGGACTCAAACCACTGCTTTCTAGGGTCTCCAGTCTCTTGCCACCTAAAGATCTTCTTCAGTTATGTTAGGGATGTTTTGAATCTGCCCCCTGGTGGTTAACTAAGAATCTATTTAATGTAGCAACAATTTTAGTATCTTTCATCGGGTAGTAGAGCTTTAAAAGACAAGCTGCTAGCATTTTACTTTTCCAAAGAATACTCACTGGCAGCAACAGCTTTGTGAAGTAGGCCTGGTTAGCCATCAATTATTAACCCTTCCGCAATACAGATCCTGCCTGTTTTAATACCAGAATCTGTGCCCAATTCCTAACCATTCTTGCTACCATATCTTAATCTAATATCAAGGTCTTTTTAAAATAATTGGCATGAATATTCAATGAAATGATAGGCAGTATTAATAAAAGGTATGCATCTTTTAACAATATTAAGCATTTTAATTCCAGTATTTTGGTTTGCTCCATCTTTCCCCTTGCTTCAGGATCACCCTTGGAAACCAACTGGATGGGATCCACCTATTAGATCCAGATGTGGTTGCCCGATTCAAGCAACGATATCCAGATGGTATCATCTCTAAACCTAAAAATCTATAGAAGCACTTCCTCACAAAGCTAAGCGTCCATAGCCATGGCTCTACAGGCTGCACCTGAAGAGCAATATTTGTACAATAGCTTTTTTCCTTATTTAAATAAAAGTTTATATTGTAGTTGGGATTTCAAGGTCAAATTTTAGCTTTGCCACTGAATAGTATGTGATCTTATGTAACTCATCTCTCTCAGTACGATTCCTGATATATGAACTGGGAATATTACCTACCTCGTGGGTTGTTGTAAGGGTTCAAACTAAATGAATGCATGGAAAGCATTAAAATGTTGATTATACAGTATATGATCAAAGTTATTAGCAATTAGTATATGAAGATGGTAATCAAGAAGGGGGTTCCCAGGACAGCATTTCTCAAGGTAAGATCTGAGTTAAGGTTATCACTAGGGCTATCATGCTCTAAACACTTGTTTATTCTGTTACAACTGTGTGGCTTTGCTAGTGTCTTACTCGTTCATTTCCAAGAAAAATGAAATAAGCACATTGTAGATTTAAATAAGTGCCATATGTGCAGAGAATTAGCCTACATGTATTATGTAAGTGAAAACACCTCTGGTCTATCTTTTAAAAGTTATTTCATCAAACACAAGTGAACACAACTTCTGTACACTTTGGTAAAACCCCTTATTAACCCCTTATTAATTTAAGGATGAAGAGTTCTGCTTGTTACACTCATAAACTGTGATAACTGAGATAAGGAGGGACACTGACTACAGAAATGCTATTTGTAAAGAGGAATTAAAAAACTGGGTGATGTTATTGTCCCTACAGCCCAGTGTGCCTACTGTGTTGAAAACCTTTGTCCTCAAAGCAATGTATAGATATGATGATAAAAACTCTGTTTAGGAGTGTATGTAACTTTTAATTCAACCTTCTAGTCCCTTTAAAATGGATGCACACAATGACAGGTTCAAAGCTGATGTGTACTCTTCCATAATTTTAATAATCTTTTAGAGAAGTCCTATGACAATTATACCAACAAGTTTCTTTAAACAACCCCACCACCACCACCCCTATGTTCTGCTTGTCCATATTCCCTTCACCCTTTCTTCTGCTATTATTACTGGCATTTCTGCTTGTACTTGAAAGTAAAAAGCAATTCCAGATTACAGCAAACTCAATGGCCCTGCTCCACAGCCCGGCCCGTTGTTGAAATAAAAAAGGGGAGAAGCACGAAGAAGCATCATGGCTTGAGATCAGGCACTACCAGAAAGCCAGACTGAGTTTTAAAAACAGGCTCTTGTACATGTTCCTAGCAGATAAATCTTCACTGGCTTGGAGAACAGGAAGGACTATTTTACAAACACCACTGTGTTTGAATTTCTAGAGGCTACCCAGGCCAAGAAGACATCCCTAAGAGAGAAAAAGACACACAAACTTAGAATTGCAGCTTAGATAGATTCTTTTTTATCTTTTTTTTCTTTCAATTTTTTAAAATTAAAGTTTATTGGGGTGACAGTTGTTAGTAAAGTTACATAAATTTCAGGTATACAATTCTGTATTTTTTTAAACTATCTTAAAGAAGTTCCCAGTTAATTTCTTGTAGCATCAAGGTCTGATGGTATCACCCAGTAGGAATATTAGGGCAATGGGCCTAAAAGTCAGAAGTATAGGCAATCCTAGTTTACTGAAGAGGATTTGGGATAGGAAATACCAATGCTTCGTTTCATGGATGTAGGTAAATCTCAGGAAAACTTGAGGAGATGGGCAAAATCTTCAGGACCTCTCCCCAACTCTTCCCACTCCTGCCATACTTTGCACCTTACTGTGCTACTTACCACTTACCCATTTCTCCTCAAATTCTAATTCCCTAAATGGTCTGATTTGCACTAAGGAGATAGCCTAATCTTCCTAGTCACTAACTGCTTAATGCATCATCATACATTTAAAGAGCATACATAAAAGTAATGTATCTGAAAAGTGGGAACGGCTCATTTTGTCATCTTTGTCTATGTGACAAATGTAAGCTTTTTTTAGGCTAGAGAACCTTTCTATAATAGCCTCTATAATCAGACATATATATAGCAACCTACTCTACCTAAGATCAGGTAACACTGATATGCTCAGGGTTATCACGTTTTCCAACAATGAATTTAGCAATACTTACATGACGAGGAGAGAAACGAACTCACCTGCAGTGCTTCACCACACACTCGTTGCTGCAGTACTCACTGTCCCAGTCCTTACTCACAACCGGAGGGTTCTCACAACCAGACCTCACACATCGTGGCTGCGGTGAGAGTGTCATAGGAGACCCGCTTACCAATTCAACATCCATTTGAGAAGGAGACTCAACCTAGGAGAGGAAGAGAGCACCAAAGATGGATTAGGTTTTCTACCTACTCGTCAGCCACTAGTCAAGTCTGGGACCCAATGGAGGAACAGGTGTTAAAATCCCTCACATATGGCGGTAACGTTCCACAAGGTGAAATCTTGGTCTCCACCTCTACATCTGGCTTTAGAACTTTGCCAAGCAGACTGATAAGATTCTTCCCATCAGGGGGATGCTGGCCATATGCTCCTACAGTTGACCCTTTAATAAGTCAGGTTTGAGCTGCGCTGGTCCACTCATACGTATGCAGATTTACCTGTGCAGTTCAAAGGTGAACTGAATTTTCAATCCACAGCTGGGAATCTGTGTAAGTGGAGGGCCGACTACTGTGTTTCCCAGAAAATAAGACCTAGCCAGACCATCAGCTCTGATGTCTTTTGGAGCAAAAATTAACATAAGACCTGGTATTTTAATATAAGACTGGGTTATTATAATAATGATATGATATAAGGTCTTGTATTAATTTTTGCTCCAAAACATGCATTAGAGCTGATGGTCCAGCTAGGTCTTATTTTCGGGGAAACACGGTAGTAGTTTTACATGTGCATGGTGGGTCACTGCACTCTTTAGTCTTACTCATCACTGACTTTATTCTACATTTGAATGACATTCCTCTTTAAATGTCAAAAGAATGTGAGTAGAGGTTGGGTCACCTCAACTAAGATCGTAGGGCTAAGAGAAGACAAAATGTGCCATTAGCAAAAGGAAAAAACAACTTGGAGATTCAGTTTCTTCCTGACGGGTATTATTTTCTTTAAAATTATTGCTTCAATTGTGATACTATTTAAAAGTATCACAAAGACCCATATTTTAAAATGACTACTGGTTATGTACAAGTTAAAACTAGGGTAATTGGCATCTGTTTATATCACTTTGGATTCACTGATATGAATCAATTGAATTTTTCTAGCTATATCCCCTATCCATCCCCCACTTTTAAAAACATCAAGCCAAGCAGTCCAGATATAGGAGAAATGGAAGGACTTGCATCCAAAGCGTAGCATTCTTGGGTAGATACCACCAAAAAATAACTCTGGGCCTCTAGTCGAACTACAGTACTCTGCTTAGTTAAGGAGTAGTCTAGGACAGGAGGCCCTTTTAATGCTTCTCACGAAGAACACTACATAGTATCATGGGTGGGACAGTCACAGTCGAGAAGCAACCCCCCTTTTATTGGATCAACCAAAAATGCTCTTAGACATTTCCACTGGTCTAAAGACTTGAAAACAGGCTCACCTCAGGAACGACGTCTGTGATCATCTCACAGATTGTCTCAGGAGAGGTTTCCTCCACTGTATGGGCCTCAGGGCTGTTGTTCATGGGCCGCTCAGGACTACTTTCCACAGCTGGTGGGACTAAAGTAGTCTGCATTTTCAGAGTGGGTCCAGGCACAATCTTGATCTGCAGAGGAGGTGGCTGTTGCTGTAAATTGATTCGAGCTT
The DNA here is from genome assembly GCF_964194185.1 of Rhinolophus hipposideros. NCBI lineage: Eukaryota > Metazoa > Chordata > Mammalia > Chiroptera > Rhinolophidae > Rhinolophus > Rhinolophus hipposideros. Next base: position 30,002,322 of record NC_138051.1, read on the forward strand.
TCTGAGGTGGAGGCTGTTGCATGGCCTGGAGTGGGGGAGGCTGCTGCAGAATGGTCACTTGCTGCTGAGTGGGGGGCTGAGGCATCTGTTGCAATGGAGGGGGTTGTAGCCGGGGTGGAGGCAGTTGCATAGAAGCAGCGGCTGCTGCCGCTGCCTGCAACACTGACCGAGTGACAATCTGGGCTTGTTGACTGGGCTGGATAGTAGCTGTGCTGGTTTGGCCTAATTGGATCCCCCGGGAGGTCACCACTGTGGCTGGGATAACGGTAACCATCCCTCCTTGAGACATGGTGATAGATGAGGGCAACATCTGTTTGGTAATAATCAACTTGGTGATATTAGGCTGACCCCCAGCCCCAGAAGATGCCTGGTTTGCCACATAGGATGAAAGAGTAGAGTTAACAACAATGGAAGGGGACAAGGCAGGGGGCTCTGTTGAAGCTGGTGCTGGAGACGCTGGGTCAACGGTAGCCACAGGAGGTGGAGAAGGAGTCTGTGATGGCGGCACTGGATCCAACTCCACTGTTTCTACAGTGGCCTAAAAAACAACAACAAAACGTCACTGGGAAATTGACTGTCTTCCCTAGGACACAGTTACTCTAATCACCCTCAAAATTTACATCACTGATTTTTTTGTTTTTTGAGATGCATCACAGATTTAAAAAAAAGAAAAAAGAAAGGGAAAAAGCAGGTGTTACCCTGTAGGTGTTACCCTGGCTAAAGTAAACAATGGGATAAACTCAGAATGACTGTTTGGCAAGATTTATGATGAAAACAATGGTAAACCACATTACATACTTTTAAGCTTTTACTACACAGTATTAATAGGTTCCACAGGTTTTTGGTAGCATTCTAATAACTGCTAATAAACAGCTCAAAAAATTTTTTTTATTGGTTTAAATAAATATCCACCCACCCTAACCCTCATACCTGACACTCTTGATTGTCTTTATATGCAGCCAGAGCTTTCAGATACTCTTTCTTGGCAGCCTCAGTTTTCCTCTTATACACCTGCAGGAAAGACAGTTTAAAAAGCCCATATTCCTAGAAAAGACTGATAATTCTATTCATCAATGAATGGCAATTCATCTCAATCTAAATACTGACAACTCCTTTTAGTAAATACACTTCTGAAAGCTAGTAATCAAGACCGTCTCCATGGCAGACTTTCCAGTGACCGTGCCATCTGAAAGCCAGCCAATCAACAGGAGTCGTGGTGGAATAACTCCTCTTCCAAAGCTAGCACCAGCCAGTGCCCACATCTATTACCCAAACAAATCCTGACCCAAATCCTACCAAAACTATATGAGGAGTCTGCTTAGCCTGGGATTGTGTATAACCAGTGTACTCTCCCTTAAGGAATGTGTTAAATTCTTTGAAATGATAGCCGCAAGATTTTTCCCATCTTTCATGCCTCTTCCATTAAAAGCTGAAACCTATTTCCCCTTCCTTTGAATCTGAGTTAACTCTATCAATTATTTTGAACATTAAAATGTGAAGTGACACAAAGAGACATTGAGACATCTTTTGTTCTGTTGGCACATTGCTATATGTCTGCCATACTGTAAAGAAGCCAGTCTAGTCTATTTGGAAGATGAGAGGCCATGTGAAGGAGAACCAAGGCATCTGAGCCAACAGGTAGCACATACTGCAAGACATGGGAACAAGGTCACCTTGGCCAGCCATACCAGCTTGTCATTTGACTACAAACACAGGAATGAGCCCAGGCAAGAACACCAGGAAGACCACCCAACCAATTTACAGAATTATGAGAAGTAATACATTGCCATTGTTTTAAGCCATTAAATTTGTGGTGCTTTAAGTAGCAATAGAAAACTGATACACATTATCTATAATATATCTGTTTCTTTCAAATATTAAGTAGTATAATTATAGCCACCTTCAATTTCAATTGTATCTTTTCATTTCTTTGAAATCCAGATTAAATTCAGGGAGATTAACAATGGTTTTCAAGTTTATAAAGTAAGCCAATGAAAAAATCCTAACCTAAATTCTAAATCCAAACTTGATAGTGGATTTTAGAGTTAGCCACAGCATGCAACCTACCAAGGAATAGCCTAATTTTACAGAGGAAAAAAACAAAGCTTAGAAAAGTTAGATATAATCACTGATTAATAATTTTTATATGGGTATTCTGGACTCTATGGCTGCAGCTTCTAAGACAAAGGATAGTCCAGGAATGCCATTAATAAAGAGCAGGTATTAAATAAGACGTAAGAAAGTTAAAAGAAAACTTAGTTTTTATTCCCTTAAAAACTTTTAGAACATTCACTATCTACTAGTTCCTCATTATTTGCTCACCTGTTTTTGCTCCTCTCCAAGACTATCCCACATGGAGGCCACAATTTTGGAAACTTCCCCAAAAGTGGCATTGGGATTCTGTCCCTTGATGGCAGCCTGTGTATCACGGAAGAATAAAGCATATGCTGAAACTGGTTTCTGAGGCTCATTAGGATCTTTCTTTTTTCTCTTCTTTGGGGTCTTCTGCTTTTTCCCTGATTCTACCACAACTGTCTTCTGGCTGGGAAGTTGCTGCAGGGAAGAAAAGAGAATTACAAGAAGGAAGAGGGGAAGTATTGTATCTAGAGAACTGTAAGAAAAGGACTTTTATTTGGGGGAAGTGATCTAGCCACATGGATGGAATTTTTAGAAGTGCTAAAAATAGAGGCAATAGGATTAAGACATTAGTAAACTATGTGAAAACCAATAAGATGGAGACTGAGAGGAGCATTATAAACTGTGAATTGAGAGGCAGGACCCCATACCCAAAGAAGAGCAGAGGAGATGGTAAGGCAGGAGTGAAGATAGAGTAGCTTTGTATGCCAAGAATTTTATCCCAGAATATCATGGCAAATTTGATTTTTGGCAGGGAATGCCTCACCCTCCGGAAATCCTCAACACCATCCTCATGAAGTGAACTAGTAGGTGAAGGGGTGGTTGAAAGACGATCCTCAGGTGATTGGGCAGGTGGCAGGATGGTGCCACCCCCTAAGCTCAAACCAAGTTGAGAACTCAGTTCTGACTGATCAATGGTGGTCAACTGGCTATGCCCCATCAAGCCAGATGTCATGTCTGTCATTGGTACATCAATTGTAACAGGTGGGTTGGCGCTATACTGAGTTCCTATGGAATGGTCCAAGTCCTGAGAGAAGCAGAAGGACTCATTAAACACTAAATATAAAAAACACCACTCTTCCCCCCAACCCTGACTTCAGGACAGTTTCTAAATCCCCCGCTCACCCACACTGTATCATCGTTTAAACTCTAAACATCAAATAATTTGTCTACATATAAAACATATTAAGCTTTTAAATAAAGTATAGAAATTAGTAAAGTCATTTCTTGCACTCAAAGGCCTATTCTAAAATAACTAAAAATAACCATGGAAGTCTTAATTTTGGACAAGTTCATTTAAAGAGCAAATAAATTATTCAGTAATCTGGAGGTAGTGATGATACACAGGGTGATGAAAACCTTCCTCCTACAACCTTCCTAAAATAATGACTTTTAAAGTTACAATACACGGGCAAACAGTAAATAAGGCTAATGGTAGGGATGTTTGGTATCAAATATAATGTATGGAGACGTGCTACTGATGAGATGTGCTGGAAGCCCAATACACTGATCCGTGTAACTCATACTAATTCACAGTCAATATGTTTGGTTGAGAACGTTTCTGAATAAATCTCTCAATGTGCCAGCTCTCACACTCATATTGGAATATGGATGTGAAGGCCATATTAGAAGCGGTGGGGAAAAACCTTTTCCTTTTTCCAAAAATCACAATAAATCACTTTTCATTTCAGAGTTAACATTAGACATTTTATAATTTTAAACCATTTTTAAAGTACAATTGATTCAGATGATAAATTTCATTCATTCAGAAGAAATTAAGTCTTTGTTGATGAGCCTTTGGCCACAAGAATGAGGAACAAGTAATACCCACATGGCGCAGGGAAGGAAGAGAGAGTCACTTTTGTCCCCCTAACATCATGACAATAAGCTTGGGTAAGCCTGAAAATGTTTTGCCCCTTACCATGGTCAAGCCCCCACTCAGGAGCCCCCCGCCCTGCTCCATCAAGCCATGGGTCATGCCCACAGGCATGTCCAATGTCTGGACCCCATACTGGGCTGAAAAACTGCCATCCTGAGAGGACGAAGGGTCTGCCAGGTCATCAAAGTGGCCAACCACATCTGAGACAGCCAGTGAAGGATCAGAATCCAAGGAGATAGGCGGGATTTCAAATTCTTCATCACCCAAGCTTGGTGTATGGAATGTCTATAGAGAAGAAAAAGGAAAAAGATTTAGAGGAAAAAGGAGGACTTGCATACTGTTAAATGAACAACATGGCTAGGTACTGGAGATTCTCAGTGTACCTCTTTCCAGTTTGGATCCTGTTTTTGTCATCAATTTCTTAGGACATATTTAATTGTACAAACAAGACTCTTCTTCATACCCTTGCTCATAGGCACATACAAGGATGCCAACATTGTCACAGTTTTTAATTCTTGTATCCTTTTTCTACCTTTATCATCTTGGTTGTCTTAAACTATTATGCCTGTTGTTCTAATGAACGATTCTTTCAGCACCATTAGTAAGGACCCAGATTTTATAACCTGTTTAGTTATGATGCTTAAAATCTCTCTAAAGATTCTGATAGCAGTTATTTCATGACTACTACATCTGAGCTGTTAAACCACAGCAATTCATTGTCAACCAGACAATTATACTTTGTTGTTTTAGGTTTCTTTGAAGCAGATCCTAAAAGGTAATGTCATCAGAACCTTATCCCCCTCTAAAATGTATGCACTTATTTCCTACCTCTTTTCCATTTTAGAAATTATGATGTTAACAACAAATAAGATTCCCATTTGCACAGAATTTTCGGAAAAAACCAACAATGCCAAGATAAGGATTATAGTGAAGAGAAAAACCTTCATAATAGGTACAGCCAAAAGTCAAACTGGTTTTCTAACAGTTCCTGAGCACATTTCTAGTCTTGCTCTGACCAAGCCTTTCTGCAAGTGAGGAAGAAAAAGATTACTCCAGCTGGCTAAAGACTCAAGCACTTCTTCTCAATCCAAGTACAATAATAATATATTCATTCTTTTTCTGAATGGGGCCACCATTCAAGGAGCTAACAGACCAATGTCTGACATAAAGATAAAATGCTATGGTTCCTTTTTGACACTAAAAAACTACAATGGCATCTGAAGCAACAGAGCATTATAAATAATAGCAAGAGACATTGGTGTCAGAGATGTGGGTTCAAGTCCCAGCTCTGCCATTTACAATATGACCTTGAATGACCTTTCCTCATCTATAAAATGGGAATTGTAATGGTAATCTTATATTTTTCTTATGAGGATTAATGGGATTTAGTACACAATTGCTTATTACATTGCCTGATATATATAAGTTTAATAACGGTTATTAACCATTGTTATTAATGATAATATTAATATCCTAATTATTATTAACTTGCCATCTGTCCCAACCAATTGTAGGTATTTGAAATTTTAGAAACTTTCAATTCTATCAATCTGTCATATGGCATAGTAAATATCAAGTGATTCGATCAAATTCAATAGGCACCCACATTGAGCCTGACCGGTAGCTCGGGCAGTTAGAGCTCCGTGCTCCTAACTCCAAAGGCTGCCAGTTCGATTCCCACATGGACAAGTGGGCTCTCAACCACAAGGTTGCTGGTTCAACTCCTCTCTTCCCACAAGGGATGGTGGGCTCCGCCCCCTGCAACTAAGATTGAACACGGCACCTTGAGCTGAGCTGCCTCCCGAATAGCTCAGTTGGTTGGAGCGCGCCTATCAACCACAAGGTTGACAGTTCAATTCCTCGACTCTCGCAATTGATGGTGGGCTGTGCCCCCTGCAACTAGAAAACAGCAACTGGACCTGGAGCTGAGCTGCGCCCTCAACAACTAAGACTGAAAGGACAACTTAAAGCTGAACAGCACCCTTCACAACTAAGATTGAAAGGACAACAACTTGACTTGGAAAAAAGGCCTGGAAGTACACACTGTTTTCCAATAAAGTCCTGTTCCCCTTCCCCAATAAAATTTAAAAAAAAAAAAAAAAAAAAGAGTTCCTTGAGGTCTTTCTAGACCCAGGAAGGATCTCACTAATATCATTTTTATTTTAATGAAGATATTGCTAAAAAGAATATTTCCAGTTAATAGAAAGTAAGGGGGGATAAAGTCTATGAAATGCCCAATCTCTGAATCACATTTGCAAACAGAAATACGTTTCCTAGAATACAAAAGGATATATATATATAGCTTCATTTCTACATTTTTCTCCCCGACAAAAGGATCCTTCTATTTTACTTAGAATGGTAAAAATTTGGTAGTTGTCTGGGCTCTAACATGACAGTAGCATAAGGAACATAGGAGCAGGCAGTTCTTGATGGGAAGAAACTAAAACTCTCCCCATGAGCTGAACTTTTCTCAGCACACAAGTCATCATTTTTACTATTGTGTGGAAGTTCTTAACTTCAGATCCATGACTCTGAAATTTCAATTTAGATTCAGGTGAGCATTTTTCAGGAAAGGGGTACAACAATTTTTTTAAACCAAATTCTCATGCAAACAAACAAAAATGCTACAGGGACAGAAAAAAAGGATCAGGGAAAACATTTACTGTAACAGATTAATAGTTACATGATAGTGGTTTTCAATTCTTTTAAAAGATACAGGTTGATTGGACAAAGCAAAATGTGCCTACCCTTTTCTGCTTATCACAATAAATAAAAAAGCAACTCTGCTGAAATGTGAAAACGATACTATTTGTTAATTAGATCTGAAAGAGAATAAAAATTCGTATCCAAAACAAAAGACCAGTGTTCTACAAAGGACTACCCCTCACAAACCATCTGCAGTGCTCATTGACTAAACTGAAAAAAAAAAAAAACCAAGACATGCAGAGATTCCATTGTATGCAATCAACAAGGCATTCTTTCTGTGCACCACCCCCTGGAAACAGCTTTGTTATTCAGTATCCATGGCTTTCATGGTATTTTTGGAGGCGGATATTTGGTTTATTTGTTTCTTCCTTAAAGAAGAGTAAAATAATGACAATGATTAATTTGCTGCGACATCGACATTCGGATATGTTTTCCTGTGGCTTGCACTATCAACAACAAAGATGTTTTGTGTGCCATATTGTGTAACACTTTGTAATAAATTTTTTCATATCATCAATGGCATTAGATCCTAATTTATCTATACTTAAATCTAATTGATAACACTTAATATGTTTTGAGTATTTTTTGCTAAAATTCAATATAATGGTAAATTTATTACCATATAACAAAGGTTTAAAATAAAATAAAAATAATGTCGTTTATGTACAAAGCAGCTCAAAATGTTATTAAATGCATAAAATAGTCAAAATATCAACTTTCTATTTTTTTGTGGATTTTTGACACATTTTCAAAAAAACCGAAATCAATTAACGCAGTGAAAGAGTTACGAATACAGAAGGGCAAAGCACATGCTAGAATAAACAGAGACTGATTCTAAATCTCGTTTAATATCACAAATGATCTGTAGGATTATCGGAAGTTATTTTATTTCAGCACATCTACTACTAGAGCATACCCTAGACTGTCAAATATAAAACAAAACTGTAGCAAATATTAAAGTAAAAAGAAATGATGTGGACACAAAAGAACATAGGAACATGATGTAGCTACCTTCTCACTCAGCTTTCTTTTCCTTCTCTGCTAAATTCCTGGGCCTTGGGGGGGGGGGACAAAGCAATTCGGGAATTACAGTTTATAAACAAAGGTGCTTACATATTGAGAGAACCAAAAAACAAAAAATTCGGCCGGTCCAGTGGCTCAGATGGTTAGAGCTCCATGCTCCTAACTCCAAAGGCTGCCGGTTCGATTCTCACATGGGCCAGTGGGCTCTCAACCACAAGGTTGCCTGTTCAATTCCTCGAGTCCCGCAAGGGATGGTGGGCAGTGCCCCCTGCAACTAAGATTGGGATGGTGGGCAGCGCCCCCTGCAACTAAGATTGAACACGGCACCTTGAGCTGCAGCTGAGCTCCTGGACGGCTCAGTTGGTTGGAGCGCGGTCTCTCAACCACAAGGTTGCCGGTTCGACTCCCGCAAGGGATGGTGGGCTATGCCCCCTGCAACTAGCAACAGCAACTGGCCCTGGACCTGAGCTGCGCCCTCCACAACTAAGACTGAAAGGACAACAACTTGACTTGGAAAGAAGTCCTGGAAGTACACACTGTTCCCCCAAAAGTTCTGTTCCCCTTCCCCAATAAAATCTTAAATAAATAAAATAAAAAATTCTATTTCCCTCCTATTTCACATTGCCCCATATCAAAACACACATTTCAGTATTTCTTTAAATAGTTTCTTGTGTAGATTATTCATTTAAAAATTTGTTCTAATCCAACACCTATTTATTCAACAGTACACTGATATGGTGGGTTATTAAAATAATTGCTCTTGGGGCAGCTGGATGGCTCACCTGGTTAGAGCTCGAGCTCTCAACAATAGGGTTGCCGGTTCAATTCCTGCATGGGATGGTGGGCTGTGCCCCCTGCAACTAAAGATTGAAAATGGCAACTGGACTTGGAGCTGAGCTGTGCCCTCCACAACTAGATTGACAGACGACGACTTGAAACTGATGGGCCCTGGAGAAACACACTGTTCCCCAATATGCCCCAATAAAATAATAATAATAATAATAGCTCTTACAGACTGTTATGGTAGTGAAATTTTTAATAATTCAGCCTAAAATCATTACGTGCTTCTAATGTTATAAATACTTTTTCTACTTAAGGATAGGTGTATTTATGACATTATTTCCCCAAAGTGCTCAAAGCACAGCATCATTATATAAAAGTCAAGACGAATGAAACAGAAAGATTAAACTCCCGTCAAATTATACAGCTTTCCTATTTCAAGCAGTGCTGTAACAAATGCTAAGCATGCCTCTCTGGACACCTACACTTTAAAAATTATTATTCCTTATTTTATTGAGGTATAACTTATGTATACAAATTTTAAGTGTATAGCTCAATGAATTTTTAACATATGTAAACAACCCAGATCAAAGGTACAGGACATTTCCATCACTCTAAAACACTTTTCTCCTACTCCTTCCCAGTCAATACTCCTTCCCTTCTGGAACAGACACAACTATTTTAATTTCTATTACCATAGTTTAGCATTGTATATTCTTTTTTTTTAAGGTCTTTTAAAAAATTATTAGTTTCAGATGTACAAAACAACATAGTTGTCATTAGACATTTACACCCCTCACAAAGGGGTGTAAGTCTACTACCGCTCTGACATCGTACATAGCTGTTACAGTACCATTGACTATATTTCCTATGCTGTACTTTACATAGTGTAACTACATATTTTTAAAAATTATAGTTGACATTCAATATTATTTTGTTAGATTCAGGTGTACAGCGCAGCGTTAGACATTGATATAATTTATGAAGTGATCCCCCTGATAAGTCTAGTAACCATTTGAGACTCTAGTTTTTATACTACTATGACTATATTCCCCATACTGTATTTCACGTCCCATGACTATTTTGTATCTACCAATTTGTACTTGCTATCCCTTCACCTTTCTCACCTACCCGCCACCTCGTTCCTATCTAGCAACCATCAGTTTGTTCTATCTCTGAGTCTATTTCTGTTTCAATTGGTCGTTTATTCTGTTCTTTAGATTCCACTTGTAAGTGAGATCATATGGTATTTGTCTTTCTCTGTGACTTATTTCACTTAGCATAATACTCTCTAGGTCCATCCATGTTGTTGCAAATGGTAAGATTTCATTCTTTTTTATGACAGAGTAAGATTCCATTGAATAAATATACCACAATTTCTTTATCCACTCATCTGTTGATGGACATTTCAGTTGTTTCCACATCTTGGCTATTGTGGGTAGTGTGTAGTAAACATAGGGGTGCATATATCATTTCAAATTAGTGTTTTGGATTTCCTAGATAAATACCCAGGAGGGAAATGCTGGGTCATAAGGTAGTTCTATTTTTAAGTTTTTTGAGGAAACTCCATAGTATTTTGCGTAGTGGCTGCACCAATTTTCAATCCCACCAACAGTGCACAAAGGTTCCCTTTTCTCTACATCCTCGCCAACTCTTGTTTGTTTAGTGTTGTATATATTTTTTTTAATTTTTATTATGTTTTTTGTTGGGAAACAGTGTGTTTTTCCAGGGCCCGCCAGCTCCAAGTCAAGTCGTTGTCTTTCAATCTAGTTGTGGAGAGCGCAGCTCAGCTCCAAGTCCAGTTGCTGTTTTCAATCTTAATTGCAGGGGGCGCAGCCCACCGTCCTGCTCGTGCTCTAACCAACTGAGCCGTCTGGCCGCCCCCTAGTGCTGCATATTCCTCGCCTTCACTACAAAATGAACTCATATAGTGTCTACTTTTATGTCTGGCTTCTGTTATTCAACAATATATTTTTGAGATCACCCAAGCTGCATTTATTAGTAGTTCATTCTTTTTTATTGCTGTGTAGTATTCCTAGATATCTGGGTTGTTTCCAGTGTTCGGCTACTATGAATAAAGTTGCTGTGAATACACATATTTGTGTGTGTGTATATGTGTGTGTGTATATATGTGTGTGTATATATATATATATATATATATATATATATATATATATATATATATATGTCAAGGAGTGGAATTATTGGGTCACAGGGTAGATGAGGTAGGTTTATCTTTTTCTTTTTTATAAGGAGGGCGCAGCTCACAGTGGCCCACGCGAGGATCAAACCGGTAACCTTGGTGTTATTAGCACCACACTAACCAACTGAGCTAACCGGCCACCCCTAGATATGTTTATCTTTAGTAGATACTGCCAGTTTTCAAAAGTGGTTGAAATCAATTTACACTCTCACCAGCAATGATTAAGACTTATCCAACATCCTTTTCAACTCTTTAATTCTCTTGGAATTGTCAGTATTTTTAATTTTAACCATTCTGGTGGCTGTGCAATGGTATCTCATTATGATTTTATTTCTCTGGTGAGTGATGACACTTTTTCATATGCCTAATGGCAATCTGGATAACCTCTTTTATGAAGTACGTGTTCAAATCTTTTGTCCTTACTAAGACTTATCAGGGTGATCACTTCATAAGTTATATAAATGTGTAATCACTATGTTGTACACGTGAAACATATAATATGTAGCTCTAACTGAAAAAAGAACAACTCTAGTGATAACCAAAAAAAAAAGTTAATAAGAAACAGAGATAGGATTTGAACAGAAGTCTTTCCATCACTGTGCACTGCCTCCCATCGTGACATTGCAAAGAATTCAGCACTTAGAAAGTATTCAATAAATATATCCCTAACATTAACCAAAAAAAATTTCTTGTGCCCATTTTAAAATTGGATTCTTTCTTTTATTGTGCAGAAGTATTTGATATATTCTGAATATAAGTTAGATACATGCATTAAACTATCTTCTTGCAGTCTGTGGAGTGCCTATTTAGTTTCTTAATGATATCTTTCGATGAAAAGAAGCTACTAATTTCAAAGAAATACTATTTTTCAATTTTTTTAAGGTCAATACTTTTCTGGACATCTTTTTCTTGCAAGAAAACTCTAAAAATCACTCTTCTTCTAAAAGAAAAATTTTTAAATATTACCTTTACCTACTTCTATGAGTCTCACAGTAAGACCAGATACAACAAAAACCACAAACCAATTAAAATAAAGGTTAAAAAAAACCCACAAAAAACGGGAAGGGAAGGTGAAGAAATTGTAATGAGGAGAACTGTTAACAATGACAGAGTCCTAGGCTAAAGGAAGCCACTGAAATTTAGTTATGAGCTTGGCAAAAGTTTTGTTTTTTTAAATTGCTCAAAGTCATAAAAGCAAAAACAAAGGATAGACTCAAACCTGGAAAATTTCTTGATGAGGCCAATGTGAAATTTACAAACACTCTAAATAAAAAATTTAAATTCGGGAGACCTGATTTAGAAGAAATTGGCAATGATGGACTTTTCATGTGGATATGGCCAATGTGAGATTTACAATACTCCTAATAATGAAATTAAACCATGGAGATATCACTCAGAAGAAACTGGCAATGAGACTATAAAGCATCAGACAGATTTCAGTTTTATATCGTTTCTAAATTTGCTGCTCATTTGATTCACCCTTTCCTCTGCTTAGTTAAATAATAATAATAGCAATAAAGAAGTTTAAAACTAGCAATTGCCCCATGCCGATTTAATTCTCATCCATGAAACCGTTAAGATTTATTACAGGATAAGCCCATTCAACAGCAATTGAGAATTCTTGGTACAAAAAAACAGAAAACTGATGCAAATGGTTCACACCACTTTTGGGGGGAAAAAATTAAAGTCCTCAAAAGACAGTAGAAAGCTCAAGATTTCAGAGTTTCTCAAAGAACAGGAAATTTATTCTTGTCTATTTCGTCTTTCTCTTTGCCTTGCCTAAGTCAACGACACATATCTATATTATGACAATTATTTCAACCAAAACTTTTCCACAAATACTGAAGGACCTCACTATAATCATCACCTCTACTTCACAACATCGTAATTATTATTATAGCTATTTGACAGCTGGGGAAACTGACATACAAAGGTGACCTAACCTCCCACAATGAGTCACTGGCAAACAGAAACACGTTCCACTTCCTTCATGTTTTCTGGCAACTACGTATTTCCTTTCATCCTTCACTAGCAAAACAAGCTAATACCATGTACGTTAACATAACTATTAACTTTTTTTTTTCTCTCATTGAGTAGGAAATTAATATGAAACAAAGACCCCTAACGAAGTTTGGTTCAAGAATGAACAATGCTCACAGTTAACTCCTGCTGGGTAAACTCCTCTCATCCCAATTTCTTTACCTAAAATATTCTCCTCCTTCTCCAAACCCCCAAGATTGTCGTAGTTATTTCTCCCCAACGTAAAGAGACAGACAATTCCACTCAGTCTTCAAATCCAGAATCATTCTGAAATACGCTAGCGCTTTCCGACGTCCTGCTTTTCTGATGACAGCAGCTTCCTGGGTCTACCCCTTAGTCCTCATAGGCTCTAGAAGCAGCTGCCACTTTTCTCTAAACACCAATCGCGGCCCCTGGTTCCCATCCCCCGGTCCCTGGCGCCCTCTCCTCCCCACCGCCCTCCCCCCCACCCCCAGCATCGGCACCTCGTGCTCACCTCGGCCCCTGACAGGAAGGGGTGCGAGGGCCCTGTGATCGTCAGGTAATTGTCATTTCCTCCGGGAAACTGGAAACCAAAAGAAAGCCGCGGGGATAAGTTAGGGGGAGCAGGGAGTTAGCTTGTAGCGACGGATTCTGACCCCGACATTCTGACAACACTCCCCAAATCCCGCTCTCTCCCGCCCTGTCAGCCGCCTCTCCGCCCAGCTTCCCGCCTCTGCTTCAACCCGGTCCGTCGCACTCTCTTGTCAGCCTTCTTAGCGCTCAGCTTCCTACCTCCATTTTCACACAACGGCTCTCACCGTCTCAGTCCCCTCATCGCTCCCACCGCCCCCACAAGACTCGGAACTGCCGTCACTTCCGCAAGGCCATGCGTCGCTCTTCGCTGATTGGAAGGGGCGCGGTAGGGCTGTTACGAGTCAGACCCGGGAAGGCTAGCTATCGCCCCCTGGAGCTTGGTGGTATAATGGCACATAAGAGTGTTACAGGCGTCCCTGGAATGGGTGTCTGGGTATTACCGTTGCTCCGACCAAGAGAGGATTTCTGGGGAGAGCAATAGAGATGTGATCTGGGCTAGAGGGGCTGGAGGTCGGCGGATTGAGTGGCTAGACCGGCCGGAGGTAAGTGGCTGTAGAAGTCGGGCGGACCCGGAATCCAGAGGAAACGGGACCATGACTTACGCTTATCTTTTCAAATATATCATTATCGGGGACACAGGTAAACAGCGGGCGAGTGCCCTCATAGCTGGGGCGGGGACTCGAAGTTCCCAATTCGGGTCGTGGGGGCGGGGCTCAGTGGGCTGGGCGGTTAGGTGAAGAGGGGGCGGGGGCAGGGCGGCCGGGGGCGGGGCTCGGGGCTCCCGGCTCCCCTTCCCCAGTCCCGGACACCCCAACACGGGACCGCTCCCGGGAGGCGTGACTCCTTGAGCGTGCGTCCTCCTCTTTAAGGTGTGGGGAAGTCATGTCTCCTCCTGCAGTTTACAGACAAGCGGTTCCAGCCTGTTCATGACCTCACAATAGGTAAGTGCATCTACCTGTGCCTGAACAGATAATGAAATATGACTAGCTAAAGTGAAAAGTTAGCAGCCTTCAGGGTTCAAAAGAAAAAGTTAGCTCCCCCTACTTTTAAAATAGTCCGAAGTTGTGTTAAATGAAGAGTGACCAATCAAATGCTGTAAATGGGGAGTAGTGTAATGGGGAGCAAATAATTGAAAAGTAACTTTAGAGATGAGCATGAGGTATGAATAAGTTTTTTTTTTCTTTTCCAAATGCAATTTGAATGTTTGGAAAATCCCACGAAAGCTAACTAATTCAAAAACTCACCTTGCTTTGCCGTAAATTAGTGCTAGCCTCACGTGTGTGTGTGTGTGTGTGTGTGTGTGTGTGTTAAGTAATTACCAATATACAGATTTTTGTGTGTGTTGGAAAGGAAGAAGAAAATTCAAGAGTCATCCTAGACTTAAAAGGTAGCTGAAACTAAGAACTTTTTAAAAAAAGTGTGAGAGAGTTCCAGGAGATTCTGGAAAGTATAAATGTTTCCCACATATTTGTGATAAGGCATGGCCTGATGGGGCTTTAGCAACCCTTTCCCCATAATATCGATAACCTCAGCCGAAATAAAGAATGCATACAAAACTAGCCTTCTTGCCATGCAAATACAGTTTCTGAATAAAATCCCTAGCTCCCATTCTTACCATATTGCCATCTACAGTCCCACCTTATTGAGATCTGAAGATACTACTGCTCCCACAGGACTTATTCAGAGCCAAATAACTAATGGTGTTAGAAAATAATTTAGAGGGTAGCATCAACAGGAAAATACTTTTCTGGAAATGAATGTTAAGTGGACGCCCACACTGTGATAAACTAATGATACAGTGTGTAAAAAGGCAAACATTGTGCCTGCCCTTAAGTAGCTTATAGTCTTCTGGTGTAGCAGGTGGGGCTGGGGGTAGATACAGTATACTGACAAGTAAATTTGTGTTGCAAAAAGGGAGGAGAGGATGCCACCTTTATCAGGAAAGGCTGAAAACTGAAGAATGAGCAGGACTTAGCCAGGCAAAGGGGATATAGAGATGAGGGAAAAGTGATCAGGGCAGGAAAGAACATATGCAGAAGCTTATGAATAACAGAGATCAGGCTACCTTTGGAAAACTGAAAGTAATTTAACACGTTTGGAGCATGAAATTTGAAGTGGAGAATGACAAAAAATAAAGCTAGAAAATAAAATAGAGACCAAGTTTTGAGACACCTGAAGGCAATAGGATTAAATGACAAGTTTTAAAGCGGAGGAATGACGTGATCAAGTTTTCCCCAGAGTCCAATATATGCTGTTTCTTTCTGAAGTCAATCCTTTGTACCAAAATAAACAAGGAAGTTGGATAGAAAATATGTGCAAAATGAAGGGTCTCTGAGTGCATAACTAGAGAAAGTTGCATAAAAGCAGACAAAGTTTTATTTTTCAATTCTTCCCCATTGAAATTCCATTCCTATTGTCCAGAAGGAAAAAAAAAGTGACTTTTTGCAGTAGCTATCACTATTCTTGATGAAGCAGTCTAGAGTAGTAAGAAACATTTTTTTTTTATATCTTACTGACTTCAGCACCTTAGAGTTGAGGGCGATATTTTGATATATTGTATGTGGGACCACTGAATAGGTGCATGTCAGCCCATTAGTAAAAGCTAGATTAGTCCTCTTTCTTACTTGGAAATCAGAATTCCTCAAGTAAAGTACTGTATAAAAAATAGGAAATAGGACAAATTGTCTGACATATGATCAAGTGTTTTTAATGTAAGTGACCTTTGATTTTTAATCTTTGTCCTGATCTTACCTTGAAAGAAGATGCCAGGTAAACCAAAGTCTTTATTGAGACTGTCAGTTTCCATACTCCTATGAGGAAGGCTATTTTCTGATGAACTCTGGGAATTATTGGAGATCTGAAATATATCATTTTTGAGAACTTATTTCTTAGATAGGCTCTTTTCTCAAAAAATCTAGAATTGCAAAAAAATATTGTTCCATATAGAGAAGTAGAGAGTGACTTTGAGAAAAATGCTAGGAAATATTTTTTTAAATTTTAGAAGTTTTTTAAAAAGTTACAAAAGTAAACATTATCAAGTTAAGCATTAATTAACATTGCTAAAAATTTACTCACCTTTTCTATTTGACTTCTTAATTCCTTTTATCTCCATATCTGCTTTTTGGTTACATTCTTGAAGTCATTATCACCTAGAACACAGTTTTTAATTCTAGAAAAGAAATGAGACTTCAAGAAACAAAAAACTAATTGGCTCAAACAGTGGTAATAGGCTTAGTGGCACTGAGTGCAGACAGGACAAGTCACTAGCACATTGAAAAATAGCATGAACTTCTCACTCAACATGGCTGTTCATGACAATCACATTTTTTCTCTTGGTCTTCACTGACAGGTGTGGAGTTTGGGGCCCGTATGGTCAACATTGATGGAAAACAAATCAAACTGCAAATCTGGGATACGGTGAGAGAGGACAAAATAATTTACTCCCTGACCAAGATTCAAATACAACACTAAAGTCTGATGGAGGGGGAAGGGCTATGAGGTTGGGAGCTAATGGTGGAGATCAGAGTAGGGGTAGAGTGAAGTTGAAGATATAGGGAAGCTTTCATTTTCTTCTGTTACAGTTACAGATGAATGTCACATTTTTAAATTTTTGTTTTAAATTACCTACATAATATATGAGTCTGTTCTAGTAAAAAATAAAAGCAAACAATATAAGTGTATAGAGTAAAAAGTTAAATTCCCCTTTGCGCACATAAACCTCTCTCCCTCCCAATCTTGGTTTCTGCGTTACCAGAGTAAACCACTATCATTGATTCAGACTTTTTCTCTGTATTTAGATACATAAATAGAAACAAATATATGGTAGTGGTTTTGCTTTTGTTAGTTTTTAGAATTGTGAGAAAACAGACCTAGCTTTGTGACTAAGGTATTTTTTTTTTTTTAGCAATCTTTATGTTTTGTAGACTTTCCCATGTCAGTACATACAAATCTACCTTATTTCTTTTTTTAATTTTTTTAAATTTTAAAGTCACTTTATTTTATTTCTTTTTAAATTAGTTTTAGGTGTGCAAAACAATGTAATAGTTAAATATTTACACCCCTCACAAAGTGATAACCTCCTCCAGTCTAATATCCCTCTGACATCGTGTATTGCTGTTACAATTCCATTGACTGTATTCCCTATGCTGTACTCAGCATTTTGTGACTACACACACACACACACACACACACACACACACACTTATTTATTTATTTATTTATTTATTTATTTATTTATTTATTTATAGTTGACATTCAATATTATTCAGCTTCAGCCTCAGGTGTATAGTACAGTGGTCAGGACTCTACCCAGTCCATGAAGTGGTCTTCCTAATAAGAGAAGTGCCACCATACAAAATTTTACAACATTATTGATTGTATTTCCCAAACTGTCTTTCATATCCCCATGGCAATATTGTGTCTACTAATTTGTACTTCCTAATTCGTTTACCTTCTCTCCCATCCCCACCCCCTCCCATCTAGCAACCATCAGTTTGTTTGTTTTTCTCTTATATCTCTGAGTCCATTTCCATTTTGTTTGTTCATTTATTCTGTTCTTTAGATTCTACATGTAAGTGAAATCATATGTTATTTGTCTTTCTCCATCTGACTTATTTCACATAATATTCTCTAGGTCCATCCATGTTGTAGCAATTGGTAAGATTTCATTGTTGTTTATGGCCATTGTATAAATGTACCATAGTTTCTTTATCCAGTCATCTACTGATGGGCATTTCGATTGTTTCCATGTCTTGGCTATTGTGACTAACACTGCAATAAACATAGGGGTGCATATATTTTTTCGAATTAGTGTTTTGGATTTCTCTGGATAGATACCCAACAGTGGAATTGCTGGGTCATAAGGTAATTCCATTCTACCTCATTTTTAAAAATCACTGCATAGGATCATAGAATGTCTGTTCCATAATTTATTTAACCATCCTCCCATTGATGAAAATTTCGGTTTCCAATTTTTCACCACTGCAAAGTTTCATTGATCATTCTTATTTATTACATCTTTATGCAAATATTTGAGGATTTCTGTGGGCTTCCTGCCCAGAAATGGAAATTCTGGGTCAAGGTTATGCATATTTTAAAATTTGACAAATGTAGTACTGCCAAAATTTAGTTTGACTTAATGTAATTTTGCTTTATCCACATAAATTGTTTTCATGTGCATTATCTCAATTTGGTTTGTACTTTTGTTTTCTTTAAGAAAAATAATGTTCAGTCTCTATTTCAAGTTTAAGGGAGGTAGCACATATTCCTACTATTCAGCTAAAATCTCTTCCTGTTTTTGATTAATTCATAGTATTTGATTCTATTTCTTCTCAGAATTGAGAGCTGAAGCCCTTATATCTACAAGCCGTTCACAAGTGATTTTTTTCTTTTTTTCCACCCTTTCCCCTCTACCTACCCGATGTTACCCAACACATGCAGGTGTCTGTCTTAAAAGTAGTTACTTGGTGCTCTAGACCCTTTTTGCACAGAGTCCTTTTCTGTTAGCCTCATTACCACTTTTGGATGCACTGACTGATCAGCTGCTTTTAACTGGCATGATATTGTCCTGTGCATTTGAAGTTGTATTTGCAAGCGTTTTAATAACCTTTTGCCCTTCTAATCAGATTTTTCATTTTAACCATATTGGCTTGCCCTAATTAGAGGAAGATGAGTCACTTCACAGCCCTGATAGTAGTAGCACTAGCCAGATAACTCTAAAACTTCCAAACTTGCTTCTTTTGGCCAGTTTTGTCTCTAGCTTTTTCCTCCCAATAAAGCCTAAATGGTATTACTCTATATCTGTTGTTCAAAGTTAAGTTTATATATTTCTTAAACAGCTGCCACTTATTTCCTTCTCCTTTTATTGTTGGGGTCCAACGTTTTTTGGTCATTATTAATCCAAGTAAGTTTTGCAACTCCTTTTTTATTATCCCTTGGTTTTTGTATTTCCCACAAAGATATATTTGGCCCGCTAAGAAGTCCACAGGACAAATTCTGAGGAGGTGACAAAGAGTGGAGCCTGTGGGTGTCAAGACTGGTACTAGCTAGATTCTGCCTTCTTAACTTAAACCTCTGTCATTTCCAAAACTGTATCTTTTGACGCCAGGAGACATAGTAGCTGCCAGTTAGAGGTACGGTCATGGTCATAGAGTGTCTGAGTGTTGGCTTGCTGACCTTTTTCCCCTTAAGTGGTAATGTGAAACATGATGGACCATAAAATAAGAAAGTTGAGAGCCATTGCTCTGTTGAGATGATCCTCAAGAACCATATGGCCTGATAGTCACTTGAGATGCAACTGGCCTGGTTCTTTTCTACTTCCTTTTAGTAATTGCTTTGAGATTGGACTAATCTTTGTTGAGTAATAAAAAAAAAAAAAAATCAGATTTCAGAATACTGGGTTTTTCTATTTATTTTGAAAATTTTAAGAGATTCCTACCTATAATGTATGTGTCCTTACACTCTCCATGTAAGCCAGACGTTTGTCCCTTATCATCTCTGATCCCCTGTCCATTGTGTAGCCCTCTTGGCTTCCCATTTCATTGACTCCATTCTTCACTTCCAAAGCCATCCTACATGCAGATGTTTCAGGATTACCATGAAGGGTATTTTTAAAGAGACCAAGTTACCCAGTTTTTTGTTGTCACTGTTCTGGTTATTGAGAAGGATTTATAGAGCCATGTTACTTCTTTTTCTCTTTCTTCATTCTGTATGTATAGTTACCCAAATAACCATGCTAAATGAAGAGGCATTGTACCATAGCTAATATAAAATAGTGATTAAATAATCCCAAATTCATTTGTGTTTTACTTTGGAATGCATTTTGATTCTTAGGAAATAAGCGTATCTGACTCTATAGGAATTGATACTTCTAACTACATATCTTTATAATATGATGCTTCCACTTGAGAGAAAATAGAAAACTGCTAATTCTCTTTATCAAACCTCCATCTTAGTCTTTGCTGCTTCAGACTTTTTTACTGGGGATGGACAAACGTACCTCAGACTGATGCAGAGCAGCCCAAATTGAACTGCTCACTCTTTCTAGCATATTGGCTCACAAACTTTGGTTTATGAACTGGACTGAGATAAAGAAGTGAAGTGATTTGATTTGAAAAGGCATTTTCTGATGACCCACTGGCAGAATTTTCAGCTGCTAAAATTAAATGCTGCCATGTGATTCAACCATCATGTGGGCCTCCCTTAAGCTTTCTCTTTTAGATCCCAGTAGGCCACAGGGAAAGAGGGTCTTTCAACAATAGCTGGAGAGGGAAAAAAGTCAGTAACAGATAAAAGCAAAACAGGAATTAATTTAAGACATAAAACGATTAGTCAATAAATAAAACTTTGAGTTCTTGGAGGGAAAAAGTATGTTTTATATCTTAAAGCATTACTAATATTACCAACAAATTCTATAGAATTATTTTTGGATTCTCATGTTCTAACTGGTATGCTACTCAACAAAACATCTGTATGATTCTTGTGTTGTGGGAAAGGAAACCTTAGAATTAGTGTGCTGGAATTCTCTTCTCACCTTCAAATCTGGGTTTAGATTATATGATGTAATGGCTACGGGAACAAACATTTGTGCTAGGAAGTACTAGGATCCTAAGTTTAACTTATGTATTCAGCATTAATAGACTTTATAACTTTTGGCTAGTTACTGAACTTATCGCTTTGAGCCTCATTTTTCACACTTGTGTTTTGTTAGTATCATCACTATTATTGTTGTTATACTATAAGAAAGCCATTAATTTTCCCATGTCCACATTTTAGTTTTCACATCTTTAAAATATGAACAGTAGTCTTCCTTCCCTACCTTTATATAGGGATATAAGGATAAGTGACTTCAAGAATGTGAAAACTTTCTTAATAGGGTAGATTCATTGCCCAGGGTATTCATATTATTATTTAAAAGATGTTTTTGCTTCCTTTAAGGGGGAAAAAAAACACCTATTCCATCAGGAAAGCAAAAGTACCCAGTATGTGGGGGCATTAATAAATCGCTCAGTTATGAGAAAAACTTAGTATCTTGACCCCAACTGGAAATGAGATTAGAATGTGAACAGTTGGATTTTTTTAAGAGAAACTCTGTCCTGGGCCCTGGGCTTCTTTCCCTGTTCCTTATTCCTATTTGCCATGACAAAAATCTCAGCAAAGGGACATTTTGGTAGTCCTGCTTTTATTAGTGGAACACTAAAGGTCAATTAGCATATGCCCAATTTAAGTGCTTGGTATCTGACTAATTTTCTAGGTTGATCCATTAAAATGAAATTTCCATTGGACGGGATATTGGCATTCTAAGATAATTCTCTTTTTTACAGATAAAGGAATAGAAACAGAAAAGAAATATTAATTTCATGTGTTCAACATCATGTTTGGATTGACAGTACAACACACTCTGAGTTTCTAGTCCTGTTTCCAGTTTTTCTTTGCTAGGGGATATTAGGAAATGTATGGAAATGTGTCTGATTATCACACGGACTGTGGGGTGCTATGGCACTTAGTGGCTGGGAACCAGGGGTGTTAGTCAGCAATTTGATAGGTGGTCTTACAGGAAGAATTGACCTACCCAAAATATCAATTGCATTCCCTTTGAAAAATATTAATTTCCCACCTGGGTTTCTCTGTGGGCGGTCATGTTTCCTTTCCCTGATTCTCTTTTCTTAATAGGAATTATTTAAAAAATTAAGTCCTTTGTGTTAGTGGCATGTGATCACAGTTCTCTGGAAATAACCTGGTTTTGTTGGGATTTTTTTGTTGCCATGTTGGTGGGAAAGGCTGGGCAAGAATCCTTCCGTTCTATCACCCGTTCCTACTACAGGGGAGCAGCTGGAGCACTGCTGGTGTACGACATTACGAGGTGAGTCAGATCTGATGAGGGGGAGGGAGGCTCTTCCCTATGGTCTCAAAATCTTTTTCTTTTCTGTCTACTGATGCTGGTAAGAATGCTGAAGAAGAATGGCCTAATATTTTTCTTTACACATATAGCCTTTCTCCTTTTCCCATACATTTGGAATTTCTTTGTCATCTTGAAATGGGCCTCAGACCCACTTTCTAAACTTTTCTGCTGTAGGCGTGAAACCTTCAACCATCTGACCTCATGGTTGGAAGATGCTCGGCAACATTCTAGCTCCAACATGGTTATCATGCTGATCGGGAATAAAAGGTAAAATTTTATTTGAATAAATAGTACGAATCGTCATCTAGGTACTCTATAGACATTGAATCACTTGGTCCCCAAACTCTTTTAGTATACGGTGCTCTTAATACCTCAGTAAAAAAAAATATTGTGGTGAAATATCTATAACATAAAATTTACCCTTTGAATCATTTCTGAGTGTACTGTTCTTTGGAATTAAGAATGTTCATGTTGTTCTGCAACTACCACCACCATCCATCTCCAGAACTTTTTCATCTTCCCAAACTGAAACTGTGTTCCCATAAAACAATAATTCCATATCCTCCATCTCACCGGCCTTAGCAACTACCATTCTACTTTCTGTCTCTGTGAATCTGACTACTTTAGGCACCTCATATAAGTGAAATCATACAGTATTTGTTCCTTTGTGACTGGCTTATTTCTTTTAGCATAATGCTCTCCAGGTTTATCCATATTGTTGCATGTGTCAGAATTTCCTTCTTTCTTAAGGCTGAATAGTATTCCATTGAATGTGTTTACCACATTACCACATTTTGTTTATTCGAACAAAATGTGGTAAACACATTGATGGACACTTGGGTTGCTTCCACCTTTTGGCTATTGTGAATAATGCTGCTGTCAACATGGGTGTACAAATATCTATCCCTGCTTTCGATTCTTTTTGGTATATACCCAGAAGTAGAATTGTTGGATCTTATTGTAATTCTATGTTTAATTTTTGGAGGTACTGCCATACTGTTTTTCATAGTGGCTATACCATTTTACATCCCTACCAGCAATGCACAAGGGGTCTAGTTTCTCCACAGCTTCCTCAATACTTTTTATTTTCAGTAAATTTTTCTATGGCACTCATAAGCCAAAACAAATAACAGTTTTGTTATTAAATAGATCTAAACAACGTAAGTGTTTTTGTCATAACAACTTAATAACTGTTTGAAAAATGGAAAGCATAAATTAAAACAAAATTTAAAAAAAATTTTTTTTTCTTAAATAGTCATAATTACTACCAGTAATGACCTGTGTGTATCTGTTGGGCATTGCATAGCTTATTAAACCTTGAAATCAAGATTGGACACTTTTACTCTCACTTGCTGTTCCAAATTGATTTTTGCACAATGCTTGCTTTTTATCACAGCAGCTGCCAAAAATTCAGCTTCACAAAGATATGAAGCAATAAATGGCATCTACTGTGGTCTGATATTGACACTGAACTATCTTAAGCTTGTAATTCATGTGGCGGTCTGATGCTGAATGTTGCTGTGGATGTGGCAGCCTTGTGAGTTTGTGTAGTGCCTGCATCGCACTGTTTGAGAACTGCGGCCACAGACTAATTGTACTCATTTATTGGGTCAACCAATTTATGGAAAACCTACTCCGTCCTAGACACTGTGCCAGACTTTGAGTGCTCAAGGTTAAAAAAAAACAACCTCTTACCCATCTTCCCATAGAGCTTCCCAGGGAGGATCTAGTGGGGACGTAGATACTAAATATAAAATGATTTGTATCTTATTATAAATTGTGATAAGTGCAGTGAAGGGAAAAAAGGCTGCTATGAAAGGATTAACAAGATACCTATTTTTGATTAAGAGTGATATTTAAGCTGGAATCCAAAGGATGGTAAGAGTTCGGTGGGCAAAGATTTAAAAAAGAAAAACATCAGAAAGGGGAAAAAAACTTCGCGAAAGCCCTAACCTGGGAAGAAGCTGAGCAAGTTAGGGTATTGAAAGAAACCTGGTCTGGTTGGACTGAATCAAGGGGGAATGGTGCACGATGAGGTTGCAGAGTAGGCAGGGGACAGATCTCTTAGCACTAACAGGATTTAGGAAGGAGTTTGGGTTTTATTCTAAACACAGTAGGAAGCATTTAAGAGTCTTAAGCAGAAAAGTGGCTTGATCAAATTTTCAAAGATCTCTCTGGAGGGGAGGAGGGTTGAAGTGGGATCCCAGTTGCAGTACTCCAGGTGAGAGTACTAGGGTGATGATGCTGGAGAGAGAAAAGGATGATTTTAAGGTACATTTTGGAAATACCCCACTGGGGGATGGAGTGGGTATTTGGAGTGAAGGAGGGAAAGGTGTTAATAATGACATCTTGGTTTTTGGCTTGTGCCGTTGACTGAGATGCGGTAGCCTGGGGCAGAAGCAAGTTGGGAGGAAGAGATCAAGTTCCATTTTGATGTAAGTTTGAGGTGTTTTTTACACATCAGAGTGCAAAAGAAGATCAGACTATTGAACAAACAGATTTAGAGCTTAAAGGAGCATCTGGGCTAGAAATACACATTGGTGAGTGTTGACATTTAGATGGACAGTTCTTTCCTAGTCTTCACAGAGCTGATGAATAATAAATATACATTTTGTAGATTTGTTGTTCTTTAGTGGACTTACTCCTTGATGTTTATTTATCTTCATGGTTGAAAAACTGGAAACCTCCCAAATGAAAATTCCCAGTTTGAAAAGTGAAAATCAAACACTTCATCCTTAGTTATTCTGCAGCCTTTTATCCTGTCTTTCATAAAGTCTTTACATGCAACCCTGTTCCCTTTCTCAGTCCTTGACTGTATCTGCTTTCCCCTGTATCACCAAATTTTATCGTTTTCTCTGAATCCTTCGTTTCCCTGATAGCAAGCTGCTATTATACATGTTAGTAATGAGACTAGTAAGAGTTAAGGCGACTGTACTCTCCTTATTCCTGGTTCTCTCTCTCCTTGTGGAGTGATTCCAGTAAAGGAGGAAGATCCCATCACTATGGGATGGGCCATCTATCACTTTGTTCCTTTCTAACAACTGGAATTTCCCTTTCATCTTTTTTCCTTTGCTCTCACTGAATCTCATTCGAAAAAGAAGCTTAGAGCAAAGGCCTTGAGTATCTATGGGGCTTGCCTAACACTTTACACTTTTCTCTGTAATAGAGTAAGGTATTATCCCCAGGGATGCTGCAGCTGTCATGGGTCTGAAGAATATTTTCCAAGAGACCACAGAAATTACTAACCCTACATAAGAGAATACCATATAGTATCTACATTCTTTGTGTATTAACTGACAGTTGAAACAGCTATCGTATTCTTTTAGAACAAGGGTTTCTTCTTTCACTTGGATCTTCTTTCACTTTCACTTAGTTTTCTCCCCAATCAATCTCTTGCAGTGATTTAGAATCTCGCAGGGATGTGAAGAGAGAAGAAGGAGAGGCTTTTGCTCGGGAGCATGGACTTATATTCATGGAAACTTCAGCCAAAACAGCCTGCAATGTTGAAGAGGTACTATTTAGAAAAAATAGGGAAAGCTTTTCAGAGACTACACCGTATCTTTGTCCTTTTATTCAGAATTATCTTCTATAAGACACATCCTTTCCTTAAAGGATGTCTTTTGGTCATAGTGATTATATGTCTCTCTGTAAGGGAATCTCCCATTTCTTTTACCTTGATTTCTAAGGTTTTACTTTTGCTTTGGGTAACATTGTTTGTAAGTGTGGATTAGATTCCACTGTTACTTGTAAATCACTTTAGATGGAGGCACTAATGGGTTCCTGCTATAGTCATTTCTAAGCCTGGTGTTGACTGTATCTTCAGTAATTAATTGAGAGGAGAACCTGTTTTGTATGCAATGGGTGCCAACCTAGGAACCTTAGAGACATCTTGGGTCCATACCAAAACACCATATAATTCCCTTTTCTTTCTGAAACTACTCTCAATGGCTTTTGCAGAGACTTTGGGGAACCTTTTGTATTTTACTCTGTGTTCTCCTAAGGGTTCCTAATTCACCTTCAAAATCCAAATTGGAATAACATTTGTATTCAATTTCTCTACCTAAATAATAATAATAATATGATTTATGTCTCCCTTAGGCTTTCATTAATACAGCCAAAGAAATATATAGGAAGATCCAGCAGGGTTTATTTGATGTCCACAATGAGGTGAGAAAGGGCAGGGGTCTTTGTCTTAAACAGGACAGGAAGCTCCCTAGAATGTGAGCATTCCTTGTCTAACATCATACTATTTGAAGCTCTGCCGGGTCATACATGGTTTTTTTAATGTAGGTACACATAAATCTGTCCTCATTGTCTGTTTTTCTCTCAAGTCTGAGACCTAGAATGCTTAAAGCGATTTTAGTTGGTGATCCGAAAGGCTTATACAGTATGGGAGGTTTTCTTCGCAACCTCAGTTTTTTACGAATCCAGAGCATGGAGGAGGTGTAATTCTTAATTACTCAGCAGGGCCATTTCTATAAAGCAAATTCTAGGGCAAAACAAAAAAAATTATATACTACTTCTACTCTTTTTGCCTGCTCCTACTTTTATCTAATCACATCGTGATTCTGCATATAGCTATGAAACTTATAACAGTCACTTTAAAAATGGGCACAAAAGCCATTTCTAGTCGTCTATAATACTCATACACAGCTGGTCGTCTCATCTTTATTGTCACAGATTATTGTTCTACAGCAATCTGGATAGGGCACGAGGTAACTTGCCAAGCGCATATCTGCTTCTAGAAAATATAATGAATGATTTCTCCTTTTATCCCTCTCCTTTCTCCCATTTACTTTAGCACTTGAAGTGGGAACTGTTGCTTCTTTTCTTTTATAGGCAAATGGCATCAAGATCGGTCCCCAACAGTGTATTTCATCATCAGTGGGACCCAGCACCACCCAGAGGAACTCTGGTGATGTAGAGTCCAACTCTGGCTGCTGCTGAACATCTGGCCTGGACTCTTTTTTTTTTTTCCTTCCTGGAACAGCTTCAGATCAATAGGCTTAAAGAAAGAGGCCTTACTTGTAGCTGAGAAAAGCCTCTTTAAAGGTGTGATGTTTTACCTTTCCATTTAAAGACCTGGGAAGAATTTGGGCCCTTACTGACCTGTCCCTCTTCAGGGACGTGAGCATTCCCTATAGATTAGGGCTCTTCTCATCCTCCTGTTTTAATTTCTAAAAAGTTAGGATCAAAGTTGATTGTCATGATATTTCAAAAATAAATTCTTTTATAACTATATACAATCCGCTCCCCATGAAGAATTAGTAAAAGGGTCTAGGGCATTCCACTTGAGTAGTTTAGATTACTGGGATCTGGCTGGCCTTTGGACGATAGATCCTCCGTCTAGGAGTTTCACTGAGATTTTTTCACTTTCCACGTGGTAAGAGTTCTTGCAGAAGGCAATTCCTTCTACTTGAACTGCTCTTTATCATCCTATTGCTAGTTTCTCTGTCTTAGAGTAACTACAAAACTTTTGAGAGCAGTGGAGTTGCTCCTGGACCTGTGGCCACTTACCATAATTACTTGAAGCAAACATCTTTCCATGTTCGTTTTGTTTTAGGGGCCAGACCTAACATTGCAACCTCTCTCACCAAATAGACCCTTAGTTTCATCACACTCACTTCTTAATGAGACCTATTTAGATTTTTTATCCTAATCAAGCTGATCTGCTTACTTACTGGACATGACATATTTATTTGCACTTCTATGCCTTTGCACATGTGCCCTGCTCTCTGCTAACATTATACTCAAAGTCCAAAAATTTTCCTTCAGGAAGCCTCCTTTGACTGACCTTAGGACTTCTAAACAATTATTGACATAGTACCCCTTAGCTTTCATATATTATTTACCCATATGTATATTTATGTTACTTTGTAAATATGTTTTGTAGTTGTTTTGTGTGTGGAATTTGTCTTCCCATAAAGATTGTAAGCTCCTTGAGAGCAGGGACCATGTTATCCCTTTACTTTTGTAAACCACTCCTGCCATTCCTTCATAGTGCCTAGTGCTATTTACATGGTCATTGAATTTAACTGACATACTTAAAGACTTGGAACAGGTGTATTTTAGACAGCAGAGGAAGCAAAAGGCCTTAGAGTCATCCCTTTGCAACCCTGTCTCAATCTCTTCCATCTGCTTACCCTGGATTCTATATTGATCTTCTCCCTCTCCTCTCCCTTCCCTGGCTGTTTTCCTCCATCCCATGCAGCATGCCGTAAGGCTGCCTGCTTCTAAGCAGTCAAGTAAGTGGGTACTTCTCCAGCCATTCTTCTTTTCAAGAGCATGTGTACTATCCTAGCCAAATTTGCCTTTGCTTCCCTCATCATGCAGCCTTCTGGGTCAATTGCTATATCTTTTTTTTTTTTTTGCCTTGACATCCCATTCTCTTCCACAGCACTGAGGTCTCATAAATTTTTTAATTTTGTTATTGTTGATGAATTGTTTCATTATTAAATATATGCATGTATCCAAGCTGCTCATATTTCATGCGTCATTTCTGATTGTATCCCATACATAAGTAGACACTCTCCTTCTAGGAAATTGTATCAAAGATACTGGAAGAAGACTCCTTGAGATATGTTGATTTTGTACTGGATTCTTTCCCCATTAGTAGTAGTAATAGTTAACATTGCACCACAGGAAGTTGGAAGACATTTGGGGTATTGCTTTGATTATGCTTTTGTTTTGTTTTAAAAAATCCTACCTGATTCCAAAAAGGATTTGAGACTGTTGAATGTGGGGTTAGCCCCTCACACCAGAGATAAAACTAAAGTAAATATAACTTTATAGTTTCTGTATAGTTCTTTACCAACAAAATATCTTTAGTGATTGGGAAGCATCAGAGCATTGATCAAAGATAGAATTCTGCCTAATGCTGGTGCTTTCAGTCATTAAAGGATACCATTTTGATATTTTGGAGCGTATCTTTTCAATCCAAAATTCCACAACCAGTTCTACCATCCAAACCATTTATAACCTTCTGTACTTGGGTACTTCACCAATTCTGAGGGAAGCATGAGAAACAAAAATATCTGGGCAAATTCATGATCTGTGTAGATCACTGCTGATGTACTGAGTGCAATGCTTGTGAATTATGGAAAGTGGATCTCCCACCTCCATGTGAAGAATGGCAGTTATGATATAATATGGTATTGATTGGTTTTGAAGGTCAGGACCATTGGAAACCATATTATTTATAGCAGTCTAAGCCGTATAATTTATAGGTTATTGCAGATAGCAGAAATTACTAGACCAGGCATACTATTTCCCCTTTCTACAAGTCGGACAATTAAGTTTGCAACCTTTCTATGGTGTGCTTTCCACCTAATGCCTTTAACTGGTTCCTTTGATGGCAGGTTTATTTTGTATCAAACAAGCAGAAGAATAAAAGGTTCTGATTCTAGAAACTATGAATAAGATAATATCTGCATATACATTTACATACAAACACATTGTTCTGATAATCGTAACACTAACCTCAAATTTGATATAATGATAGCTGTCGCCAGGGGAGAATTTGGCCAACAGGCTTTGTTCAATATATAGAGAAATGTATTTGGCCCACTCTTATCATTTTTGTGATAAAATATTGACTCATATGACTCCTTAAGGTCTCTGAGCTCCTACCTTGTGTGATCATACGAATATGTTATTCCTTGAGAAATTCCTTTAATGATTTGGAAAGATTCCCGTCATTCACGAGTTCAAAAAACAAAAACTTCTTGTAGAATGCAGCGATTTAGACTAGAAAACACAGGAAAATGTTTCTCATTAAGCACAAGAGAATTTCAGTCATAATAAAATTATTTCCTTTCCAACTTAAAGTCGGTTATTAGAAATTGCTCTCTGCAGCCAGTGTTTTTAAGGCTGCCCCTAATGGCCCTCTTCCTTACATATAATTTCTCCTTTAAGGCTTCCATCATTTGCTTTATCTGTATCCACAAGTAGTTTGAGTCTATTGATGAATTTAGGCCTTTTTAAAAACAAAGTTCTTCCCTAAATCCTATTTGTACTGTCAAAGTCAGAACACTGGAAAACTTGAAAGTGAAGCATACGGATTAGATGCATCTAGAATACATACATTAACCTACGTTGGTCTTATGCTGATATCCCGAGGAGTGAGGTGTCTATAAAGGATTATTTCAGGAACTGGGAAAACTGTCATTCTAAGAATTCATTTTTATTAATAGCTTCTTTGATTTGGTAGGATCGCTTTACTCCTGTGGGGGGGGGGTGGTTGCCTCTTACCACAGTCAGCATTATCCCAGAGTTTCTCCCCATCATAACTGAGGGACATTCTGATTATATAAAGGAGACTATGTTGGCGCTGGACCTAAGTAGTCCGACAGAACGCCGAAAAGAGCTTCAAATTCTTTAAGCACTCCCTCCTCCCTCTCTCCAAGGCACCAGCCCGATCCAAGATGGCTTCCCAGAAACAGGTAACTAAATGTTTTAGTTTAGAGCGCCCCCAACTGCGGGGGTCAAAAAAAAAAAAAAACGCCAAAGAGGACTGAACCCCTGCGAACTGAACCTTCGGAAGCGAGCTACCGCCAGATTTTTATTTTCAATCAGGCATATCTGTGGTTGCCTACGTACCCTTCTCAGCCCTTTAGGACCTCCCACCCTCGAGAGACTTCCTGGATGGCACTCACACTACCGTGCTTGGAGAGGCCGGGCGTCGGCCCTGCCATTGGTGGGAGGGAGCGTAGGTGGGCGGAGCCGAGCTAGAACGGACTACTAGCAAGCTGGATTGAGGCGAGGGCTGGCCATGCTCCGCCGGAAGGCGCCTTGTTCTCCGAAAGGGTGAGTTGAAACGCTGGCTGGAAAGCAAACACCAGGACTGGTTCAGGTAGGCTTCCCGCTCACGCCTGCTCCTCAGTGCTAGCCCAAGGGTATTTGCAAAAGCTAAGGCTCTTAGAATTAGTTTCAGTAACTCATCCTCCTCGCTCCCCCGCCCTTTGCCC
This sequence comes from Rhinolophus hipposideros, assembly GCF_964194185.1. Taxonomy (NCBI): domain Eukaryota; kingdom Metazoa; phylum Chordata; class Mammalia; order Chiroptera; family Rhinolophidae; genus Rhinolophus; species Rhinolophus hipposideros. Next base: position 30,033,509 of record NC_138051.1, read on the forward strand.
GTCCGCCAGTTGTTGAGGGATCGGGTGCTGGGTGATGCTCTGGACTGAACCATTCTCCTTTGTGAGAGGCCGGGGGAGAGGCCAGCTGCCGGGCCGCGGGGCCCCAGCCGCGCGGAGCCGCGAAGGGATCGGCCCCGGCCGCTGTGGAGTTTTAGGGCTTGTCATTGCAGTGCTGGGCGTGGTGTAGATTGGAGGCAGCTCCTTGTTCTCCTTGCCCCTTCAGAGGACGGAAAACTCCCTGACTCCGTTTGGTTACTCCATACTTTGGACTCAAGTGGGAGGTTAGGGTTTTGTGTTTTTTTTTTTTCTTTTCTCTTTTATTAATAATAAAAGTGGGTAGGAACGTGTGCAGGTTGTTATACATTATTAAGTGTAATTTCTTGGGTCTTTGGGAGATTAGCAGGCTTTTGGAGAGTGTTTAGGGATGGTGGGAAGAGAGGAGCTCAAGCCTTGGATCTCCGTTGACAGGTCTGCAGAGCTTACTGGTTTTCTGTTGCATTATGTAAACTCTTCACTGGCAGAAGACCCCTCCCCCTGCCTCAGAGCGAATGCAATTTCTTTATTTACCTGTCTCTAGTGTCGCAGGGAATTTCCCTGCCATTGCAGCAGCTGTGCAAATGCAGCAGCTAGCTCCTACCTTAAAGGGGGCAGTCCTGAAGTGATTAAGGTCTTCAAAGAAGAGGGGTATAGCGGAAGTGTATAGGTGTACAGATGTTTAGTGGACCAATCTCTTTTCAATGACAGCATAGTAAGCCAAAAAAGTGGAAGACTTAGAACTCGATGTCTTTTTCTTTTAAAGAATAGACATAGTGGAACGGCCCAAACACACGCCAAAAGGAGCTGCATTATCGTTGTCTACTGCATCCGACCATCGCACCCGCAGCCGCAGATTATTTATTTACTCTTCCTGTCGTTCTGAGCCTGTCAGTTCAGTCAGGAATTCTCTGACTGGGTTAGCTTGAGCGTCAGCTAAGGTCCTACCTGGTGTGAGGAAGTTTAGATACTAGAAGGTGAGTTTGTGATGTGAATAATGTCCTCTGTTAATTAGATAATGACTTCTGCTTAAGAATTTTATTTGTATTGGTCACCAAATAGGTTTCAGAACGAATTGTGGTCAACCTCTTAGTGCCAGAACGTGGGAAGCTTCTCATTCCAAGTGTTTTGGAATTATTCTGCTCCTTAAAAGGAAAAAAGAGTTATGATAAAAAAGCAACATTTTCCCTTTAGGAAGACCTGGGTTGCAAGAGTGGCCTGCCAGTGGATCTGCAAGGCAAAAAGAAGGACACTGGCCAAAGAGAGGGTAGGCATGTGTGTGAAGAGACAGGCTTGGGGGGAGGTTTAAAACTGAAATAGCAAAGGAGCAATGGATTGGGATAAGGGATTCGATGCAGCGATGTATGGGTGCTTACACAAGTCTCACCTTTCCAATATTTGCTCTATCCTGTGCATCGGCCTTTTGATTTTGTCAATTCTCAAATTGACAAAATTGATTTAGACGTGGATAGAAAATGACAGAAATCTGCTGAGCTGATTGTCAATCACTAGGAAACATCTTGTATTTCCCAGGACAGCCTTCTTTGTTGGAGTAGAAGAATCCTGGGTGTTGGGGTGGAAGAATCCGAGCATTGTGGTAACCACCACTGCAAAGTTTTGGTTGTAACAGGAAAAAAATTGACATTTTGGTGAAATGTTAAGTTTCTGATAGGCAAGGTAGGATGGTGAGGGAGATCAGACTTGAAAGGAAACCATTGTATACATCTCCTTTGAAAAGGGTGGGGTTTTTCTAAGCACAACTACTGCTTAAGATTAATTTGTGAGTGCCAAGAACTGTGCTTGCTTACTGAATGAGATTTTATATTCTCATCTATTGAAAGACTGACATTTTCAGAGCATTCAGATGGATACTAAATGCTTTGAAGCCCTGCAAGAGTTAAGCTATCTTCTGAGCTTACATTGTGCCTAATACCTTGGGAATAAACAGAAGACAAATATTTTTCTGGACCTTCCACCCTCAGTCTGGACTTGGCATTTGAGCAAGTCCCTGATCTGCAGATCTTTGCATGACCTACCCTTGCACCACTGTGACCAACGTCGTACCGTATTTACTACTTTACCTTTAACATTCGATTCCTTGATAGACTTATTTCATATCTTACTCAGTTTATATATCTCCTCTTTAATTCGTTTTTTATTCTTTTCCTCACAAAGTTGGTGGTCTTCCTGTCATCCTTCCACTATGATTTTGTTCACTTTGCTTTTTGTTATTATTCACTGACATTGAAACTTTTTGCTTCTGTCTTCCTGAAGCCTTTTAAGGAATGTAAGGAAACCTTAATTTTCAAGATGTGGTTCCTTTGGTACCTAACACCCAAGTGAAAGTTGTATTTCTACTTAAAACTGTTATGTGAACTGTTTACCATTGTCTAAAAGTTTATTTACCCATTTGTTACACTCTAAATTTTATCCTAAATAACCTTTCCCCCTCTTAACCTCTCAGTTTTGTCTTGTGGTATTAAGTTGTAATTTAGCTCTTTTTTTTTGTTTGTTTTCTAACTCTTATTTCATATTGCCTTTGAGATTTTCATCGTTTTTGTATTGCAAAATAATGCACCTTTTTGTAGTTACTGGTGTTTTAAATTTAAACTACAAAGTATGTTAGTCTCTGAGATTTCTCATTAATCTGTTCTTTAGGTATCTTTTTTTTTCCCTTTTACCATCTATTATTTTCTGTCCTTCACCAAGCTCTTGGTTGTTTAATGTCACCTGAAGCGAAATGGTCAATTTAAAAAATACCTTAATTCTTGCCTCCATATTGTAGTTGGAGACTTTAAAAAATAAAACACTTAATTTCTATCTACCACTGTATGTTGCATGATAATCAGAAATCCACCAGGCATAAACAGAAATTGGAGTGTCATAGATAATTGCTTTACATTCGTCTTCAGCAGGGATGGCCAGGAATATATTCCAAGCAGTGCAAAGAAACCAGACAATGCTCTAGTTTCTTCAATTTCAAACTGTATATTCTTACTAGTTTGTTTGCAGAGAGTTCCCAGAACATTAGACCCACTCCTATTCAAATAAAAATACGAATAATTTCAAAGACAAACCAAGGATTTTTCAAATTATTCACTCTTAAACACAATTATTAAGAAAAGATTGGGTTTGTCATTGAAAGAATGAAATATCCCTTATTTTATTTCCTCTGTACATTTTCATAGAACTTTGTTGTATATGGCTTCATTTTATTTGGCATTTTCAAACTTTATTTCATTTTAAAAAGGTAATTAAATGACATGCTACTGAAACTACTAGGTAATAATAGGACTGTGTTTCTTTTCTCTCCTGTATGTCAGCATGTTAAATGTGATAGTTCTAATCCTTTGGGTAATGTCCCAATATTCCAATAATTAGTAATTCTGTAGTAACACCTTTTTGTTTTGAGTCTGTAATTCTCTTAAAACTATGTCAGTACTTTTCTGAGAAAGGATGCATATTAACTTAATTCTTTATTTCATCTGAGAGGAAGGACATTCAAGAGCTGTAAAGTCTTTCAGATTTCTTAAATTGTCTCTGTGCTCAGTATAGAAACCTTTGGAATATCCTGCTTTCATTTTTTCTTCCACAACATACTTTGGGTATCCACTACATCTTTGGGAATTATTCCTTTGGGACATGGGTATTCAGAAATACAATGTCCCATTAGTGATACGAGAATTTCTTCTTTGTTGGTTCTAGAAGAAACCAGTTATTTTGGTCGTTTGGTTGCCTATTTAGAGCCTAAATCATAGGAAGATTTTATAATGGAACGTTATTTTATCAGATATACATGTACATAAGTAAACTGAATGACTGGGAAGATTTTCCTGGATTTTTGAATAAGGGCTACCAAGTTGCATGAACACTAAACTTTCACTCAGTGGTTTATTCTTCATTGCTTCTCAGTACTCAGTACTCAGTCATTCTCTTTTTTTTACCCCTAATGTGTCTGGGGAGCAGAGCACATTAGTCAGCTCTTTGTTTATTATTAACATTTAATTTCTCCAGTAAATACAGTGCTTTTGCCTGTTTTTCAGGTATGCCTCCTGTTGAGGCCACATTGCGAGGTCTTAAATATATATAGTACATGTTATGATCACTTCCATTCACTGCTCTTCTGTAAGTCTTGGGAGTCAAAAGTTGAGGCAGTTGAATCTGGGCATGTGAACTACCAAAGGATAGCCTAGTCAGTTGGAGAACTGTTAAGTTCCCACAAGTAGGCATTGAGAAAGTAAATGAAGTACTATAAGATAGACTCTGGTTTTGGGGCTCCACACAGGAAAGATGGCGCCTGCCTGCCGGCTGCGGGGAAGGAGGGCCCCACGCAGGGAAAATGGGGACTGTCCCTCCAGTGCTCGCCCCGAAGTTACACAACTCAGTCTTTCCCCATATGTCTCTGACACCCCCAGAGTCACTGTCTGTCTGCCAAGCCCAGGCCTCCTTTCCTTGGATTTAAGGTCCCCAGTAAATTCTGGTGCTGCTGTTCACTGTCTGACCTTGGGCAAGTTTGTTGGCCTCCCGGAACCTCATTTGTAAAATGGAGAAAACACTGGTAGAACTACTGAATGAGATAACTGATGAAAAGAACTTAGCACACTTCCAGGCACATGATTCAGCCCATCAGTCCAGCCTGTCTAGAGCCATCTGGTTCCTGTTGATGTTTTTGCAATCTATCTTTTTTTTTTCAAATTCAACTACAAATTTGGTAAATAGGTGTTTTATATTTTCAACTAGGTCATTAATAAAAATGTACAGGTCAAAAAAAAAAAGATACTCTGTTTTCATCCCTACAAATACAAAAATGATTAATTAAATTACCTAGATGTTGCCCTAGACACCAGTGCTGGTCGGTCAGTTATTTGTTTATTTATTTATTTATTTTAGTTTCAGGTGTACAAAACAACATAGTGATTAGACATTTACACCCCTCACAAAGTGATAACCCCCTCTAAGTCTACTACCCCTGTGACATGGTGCACAGCTATCACAATACCATTGACTATATTCCCTGTGCTGTGCTTTACATACCAGGACTACTGTATTTCCCTGAAAATAAGACCTAACTGGAAAATAAGCCCTGGCATGATTTTTCAGGATGACATCCCCTGAACATAAGCCCTAATACATCTTTTGGAGCAAAACTTAATATAAGACCTGGTCGTATTTTCGGTGTGTGTGTGTGTGTGTGTGTGTGTGTGTGTGTGTGTTATTGATTGGATACTATTTTACATTAGTTTCAGGTGTACATCGCATTTTATATAAATGGTTAGGCATTTATATAATCGATGAAGTGATCCCCCAATAAGTCCAGTACCCATCAGACACCCTACATAGTCCATGGTTTTCAGGTTAAAAGGTTGTACTGCTTTCTCAGCCCAGTAGTACTAGAGTCCTTTCATCCTGCCCAGCAGTCCTGCTATCCTAATTGTGAAACTTTGACATCTATTTCAGTATCCCACCATTCTGCTTAGCAGATCAGCTCCGCCAAGTCTCTAAGGAGTAATTTTGCTTTGAGAGAAACCTTTAGTGGTACTCTTTTAAATTATTGGACAGGGGATAATAAACTCCTCTTTATTTGCCTACAGTGTGCCAAACATTGTACATTATCTTTTAATCTTCAGAATAATCCTGAAATGTATGTGATGTTAGCTTCATTTTACAGAAGCAAGCAAAATAAGACTTAGGCTTGGTAGCTTAACTAGGAGTAGGACTCCAGTCTGTTGGACTTCAAAGCCCATTCCTTGTCCAGTCTCCCCCCATTTAAAAGTTCAGTGCTGACTCCTGTTGGAGAAAGGTCTTTGACTTATAACTCCTCAGGCAGCTCATTGGGGAAGAGTGTGTACTTCCAGGACTTTTTTTCCAAGTCAAGTCGTTGTCCTTACAATCTTAGTTGTGGAGGGCGCAGCTCAGCTCCAGGTCCAGTTGCCCTTGCTAGTTGCAGGAGGCGGAGCCCACCATCCCTTGTGGGAGTCGAGGAATCGAATTGGCAACCTTGTGATTGACAGTAGCCTGCTGCAGTGTACCTTTAGCAGTTGGAGAGCCTTGAGAATGTAAAATTTCTTTTTGTCTTTGTATCTCTGATAAAAGGCAAAAAAGAATAGTTTGTTTCTTTTCATTTAACTTAGTTATTTTGAAGAAGATTATGTGAACTACTTTAAGCTCTACAGAGGAAAATCACTTGGTCAGTCTTGCAAATAACTCTCATTTTTCAGCCAATGGAAGTCAAACTAACGCACTAAATTTTCATAAATCCCATGTCACTGGGTTATTTTTTTGTGCCTGGAGGCACAAGTGTGATAATAACAGTGCTTTATAATGTTTTTCCTCCTCCCCTCCTACACACTTTTTTAACATAAATGTTGCAATGAAAACAATTCCTCATAAATAATTAAGTAAATACTTGTATTTTTCTGTCAGGCTGAGCAAATGTATGTATACTTGGCCCCGTTAAAGTAGGGCATGCAAGAGTGGTATGGGGGAGCATACAGAGGACCGGGACTGTTACCTAAATTTTATACACATAGGTAGTTACTTATGCTGATGCCCCAAAGTGGCTTCATACAAGGTGAATATCTTGATCCAGTTAGATATTTCTCACTTGGAACCCTGAATATTCTTTCGCTTTGGTGACCATGTGCCATGAAGAGGAACTTCTCTAGATCCTGCCTAATTTGACCTAAGGGCAGTGATCCTTAAAGATTAGGCTCTTATTTTCTGTCTTCAGACTCAGGCCAAAACTCTAAGGTTTTACTGGAAAAATATCTACAATGAGGCTGACTTAAAAATGAATCCATGCCCTATTTTTCAAGTCATATGGGTATAGTGTCATCCATTCGCTTCTTGCCACAGCTTTAAATTGGCCACCACTGAGGCTTTATGGTCCCAAACCTAAAAGAGATAACTGAAATTTTATTACTTTCAACAGTGATTATCACACTATAGAAAATAGTCTTTAATATGTATTGCAGCCCCTTGTGCTGTATGTAAAAACTGTGTCTGCTGCAGGTCCTAAAAAGTGAAGATGCTTATGATTTTATAATGCTTCTGAATGTTTCTGGTAGGATATGTGCCACTGCCCATTAATTTGTTACTGTCTCTGTAGTCCGAGGGAGTCCTTGGTTTTGCTCAGAAACTTCCGTTAGCCCTCCACAGCCCCACTCCCACACACCTTTGGCTGGAAGTTGAAAATTCATTCCTTCAACAAAAGTAAATGGAATACCCAATACCACCTGATAAACAAAGGGAATGTTGTAATGAATAAGTTGTATACAGTCCCTTGTCCTGTGGAACTTACATTCTAATATGGGGTGGTGGGAGACATCAATTACCTGTATAATCAGTTACTCAATTTCTATTACAAAAAAGGAGTTACGGATGTGACAAGAGAATTTATGATAGAGGCATGTAACCTAGAGCCTGGTGCTGTAGGGTGGTTAAGTTTGTGACTTCTAAAGCCACACTGCCCAAATTTGAAACTGGCACCACTTTTCACTAGCTACGGGATGTTGGGCAAAAATTACTTGTATCTCTGTACCTCAGTTTCCTCATCTGTAAAAATAAAGATAGTTATTTCAGGCTTAAGAAAATTAAAAGGATCATACATTTTCATTGTTTAGAAGAGTGCCTGCATGTAATGTACACTGCATAAATTTGGCTGTTTTTTGTCTGGGAGGTCAGGAAAATTTTTTTTTTTTTATTTTTTTTTTTTATGATGTTGAAGTGAGCTTTGAAGAATAAGAATTAAATAGGCAGAATGGAAGGGGATCAGTTGGAAGTCAGTTGCATTAGTTTGGGGAAGTGAGGATGGTAAATTGACCCAGAATGTCAATAGAGGCAGGAGTGGATGTATTTGAGGGCTATTTATGAGGTAAAAGTAGGATTTAAAATATTGCCTATAGGTGGTAAGATAAGGAAGAGGCTTTCTGGTCTCTGCAGCCATGACCGAATAGGAGATGCTGGGGGACGATTACCACTTTTGCGTGTGTGCGTGCATGGCGGTGGGGATGCAGGAAACCAGATAGACTACCAAGGAATCCGTGCCCGTGGGGTTATACGCCTCTTACAGGGGAGTTGGACGAGGGGGTCAGCCAAGGGGACTGGGGAGACTACCAAGAAGAGCTACGACATAAGCAAGTGGATGTACAGGTCTGGAGCTCAAAGTTGACTCCTGGCCCAAAGATATAAATGAGAGACATAAGCATATAGATCATTTGTTGAAAAAAATAATAATTGAGGTCATATATGTGAATTAGACATTCTCAAAAAGAAAATATAGAATGAGAAGGAACGAGGGCTCTAAGGACCAAAGTTTGGTGAACTTGAACAATGAAAGGCTGGTAGAGGAGAATAATAGCTAAGGAGAAGTGGTAGAAGAAGGGGCAGAAGGAAAACCAGAAAAGTGTGGTGTCTTGGAAACCATCCAAAAAAAGTGTCTGAGGGCAGGACTGGTTTTGCTGAAATCCTTATGACCTTCCTTGGATCCCTGAGAGTCTTGACTTAGGTCTCATCGCTCAAAGTTGGAGACTAGTGATTTAGAACATCCACAGCAGGTTCAGGCTGACTGAGACCAATTAGTTAAACATTATCTTCATACTCTGGAATCTAAAGTGTAGTTATTCCTGTTTGCTTTAAATTAGATTTACTATAGAGGAAAAAACTAAAGTGTACATTCAAGTTCCTAGGTATTAATGAATTATTTGGGAGGCCATTGATCTGAGTGGTGATCCCCTCTAAGGCTGATTAACATTTCTTAAGTAGGTAGACTCACTGGCAAAACCAATTTTTCTCCAACTATCCAGCAACATTTGTTGAGTACCTCCGAGGACATAGTGGTTATATGCCGCTATGCTAGGTGTTTCCTTAATCCTCATTAGTGGGCTTGTAACTTGATCCTCCATTGTAGAAAGAACTAGACTCAGAAAGGTTAATTTACTTGGAGGGACAGAAATTTGAACCCAGATCACTCTTCTGACTTCAAAGTTCATTATACTTCTGTGTACAAATATAAATAAAATACAAAGTAGAAGATAATTATCCTAAAAAAATACTTTGCAAAAATGCTATGAAAGCTTATGTGGGACTGATTACTTTTGGCTTGACGATGAAAAGTAGGGCTCAAAAAGGCTTCCAATTATTAAATCCAATGGACATTTTAAAGTTCTTGTATTATTGGACATTTTTGCTTTGTTCAACAAAACTGATCACTCTTTCCCCTTGTAATACTCTATTCTTTACTTCTGTTTCATGGTACTCTCTGCTTCTCTAATTTTCTTTCTCAACCTGCTTGGTAGGTGTAGCTTATTCTGCTTCTATTTTTTTTTTTTTTTTTTTAAGATTTTATTGGGGAAGGGGAACAGGACTTTATTGGGGAACAGTGTGCACTTCCAGGACTTTTTTTTCCAAGTCAAGTTGTCCTTTCAATCTTTGTTGTGGAGGGTGCTGTTCAACTTCAAGTTGTTGTCCTTTCAGTCTTAGTTGTGGAGGGCGCAGCTCAGCTCCAGGTCCAGTTGCCGTTGCTAGTTGCAGGGGATGCAGCCCACCATCCCTTGCGGGAGTCAGACCAGCAACCTTGTGGTTGAGAGGACGTGCTCCAACCTACTGGGCCATCCTGGAGCTCAGCGGCAGCTCAGCTCAAGGTGCTGTGTTCAATCTTAGTTGCAGGGAGTGCTGCCCACCATCCCTTGCGGGACTCGAGGAATTGAACTGGCAACGTTGTGGTTGAGAGCCCACTGGCCCATGTGGGAATCGAACCGGCAGCCTTTGGAGTTAGAAGCATGGATCTCTAACTGCCTGAGCCACAGGGCCGGCCCCCTTATTCTGCTTCTTAAATCTTGATGTTCTCCTGTGTTCCTCCTTAGCTTTTCTCACTTTGCACCAAAAATCTCAACGAGGTTTCAGCTAAGCATTTTGTTTAGCCTGTATAATGTTTAAAAAATTTACTGAAAAATTAGTTATCTACATATAAAACCCAGAAGATTTACGTAAGACTGTATTTCTGGCTTTTGAAAAATCTGAATTTCTCTCTCAATCTTGGATGTGTGTTTCCACGTGGCCCAACTTAACTGGAGCTGAATAGCAGCCACTCTCTTTGAAATGGACGTGGGTTCTCCAAGTCTTCCTAGATCCCAACATTCTCTATTGTCTCCCCATCAGTATTGGTGCAGTTTTTCATATTCTTGCTCTGCTCTTCACACTCTCTGGGTAATCTTCAACTCTTAAAACTACCATTTAGATGCTGATAACTCTAAATCTATCACTGAGCCAATGTTTAGATTTATACGTTCAACCTCCTATTGAATATCACTACCTAACATACTGTAAGTGACTTGGACTCAACATGGCTGAACTCATCTTTGCTTCTGAACTCTGGGTTCTACTGATTTTTATCCCCAAAGTATTGCTTAGCTCTGTCCCTTCCTTCCCATCATTATCTTTTGAACCATCTTGCCGTGATTCAGGCCCTAATCATCTTGTTAGGATTCTTGTTTGCAAACAGCAAAAATCATCTTTTGGCTTATGTAAGCAGAAAGGGAATTTATTGGAAGGATGTTGTATGGTTCACAAAATCAACGGGAATGCTGGAGAATTTGGTTTAGAAAATGATCTGAAACCAAGGGTGGTTAGAGACATGGAGAACTTGGCCAAGGTCACACCAGTGAACAGTCTGTTTAGGATGCTCAGTGGAACCCTGGTGTCTGCCATTGCTGAATATTGTATAACTGGTTGCTTCTGGGTCTTTGCATTACCTCTTCAAAGTCAAAGTTCCCCATGGGCGTGTGTACTTCAACTAGCCTACTAGGTCATGTGTGTACTTGGTCTCTGCCAGGAAGAAGAAGCAAGCTCTAATCCCACCCCAGCCCCTGGCTCTATAGTGGGAGGTAAGATCCAGCCTCCATTTGAAGACTTTTACCTTGAATTATTCCCCCCAAAATAGTAAGGGGGCTTTTGGCGGCTGGGCAGAAATAAAAATCAGCAAATATCCACTATACAACCCTTTTCTGGATTACCTTAGCATACTCCTAATTGCTTCTATGTCCTCTGTCCCATCATCCCCCAAATTATTCTCTATCCAACAGTCAGAGTTAGCTACCCAAAATGCAGTTCCGATCATGTCATTCCATGTTTCAGTGACTCCTCATCTGCCTATAAGAAAATGCTTTAACATGGTGTTCAAGGCCCTCCTTACAGGGTCTGCCCTCACCTATCCATTCAATCCCATCTCCCTCTAATTTCTTCTTTGTGATTTACACTTTGGCAAGACTGAACTACAGAACTACTGAAGTGTTTCCGCTACATGTCTCATGTTCTCATTGCTGTGCTTTGTTTTGCCTTTCCTCTTACTGTTCCTGCTGCCTGAATATCCCTTTCTTGTATTCCACTTCCCTTTCCTGGTTAACTCTTCCTCATCCATTAGGAAGCTACTTCTTTGATACCTTTTCCTCCTGAGTTATGAAGTCCCTTGCATCTGTAATAGAGCCCCTACTATTTCATTGCATATGTCACCTTGTATTATAATTGTCTACATTTGTCACTATTGTCATACTTCCTAGTATTCCCCCTCTCTCCACATTTAATACACAAATGTACTCCTACATATTGTGAGTTCTTTGAGGGTAGAGATCATGTCTTACCTTTGGTTCAATAATACTACCACATTACTTGGAATAGCATGTGTTTAATAAGTGTTGAGATAATGAAGAGGCATTTGATACAGATCTTAGATCATAAGTATCTTATCTTTGATAAGGCAAAGAAATGAAATAAGGATGGCATATAATTTGAAGGCAGTAACAGTAACTAGGCCCAGATGAGAAGAAAAATATAACAACAGTAAATTGTCTTTTTTTTGCTAGCATGCAAGTGTATGTGTAGAAAAATAGTTGGAAATAAGACTGAAAAGGCAAAATGTGGTCTTAAGTTATATCTTAAGTAACCGGAACCTTTGAAAGTTTCTAAACGGAACTGATTTGACCAAGCTGTGTTTTAGGAAATTAATCTGGTAGCAGATTGGATTAGTAAGGGGAGAGATCAGTTATGAGGCGCTTACACAAGCAACTGCATAAATAAAGAGATGGCAGCAGAAATAGAAGAGTCAGATATATGAATCCTAATTTTGCCATATAATTTCATAGTTGAATCACCCAACTCTCTAAGCCTCAGTTTTCTCCTCTGTACAACAGGAGGCCTGACTTGATATGATCGCTTGGATTAGTAAGTGATATATTGTAATAGATATACAATATATTGTATATCTATTGTATATCTAATATATCGTATATCTGTGATATATTGTAAGAGAGTCAGTGGAACTTGGCAGATGATTGGATAGTGGATACAGAAGGAGGTTTCAGAGATATCTTTGAGGTTTTGAGCCTGAGTGAATGGGAAAACAGTATTGCTATTTGTTGGGTGTTCCTAGCAATAGTGGTAATGCTAGGATATTTAAAAATGGGAGATCTGCCAAGTTGGTCTTCCTTGTTTGTGTCCTAGAGTACAGAAAGTAGGATTTCATTGTTGAGGATGGTTACATTTCAGGGGAAACTAGTGGTCAGGAGGCAAGCAACTTTCAATAACAATTTACTTTGGGGGGGGGGGGGTTAAGCTTGCATATCTTCATTCTGTGATTGACTAGCCTCCTTGGGAATTAGAGTGATCTCAAGTGGCACTGCAAAGTGGACACTGGCCAGTCTGTCAAAGGGGTTGAGTTTCAACAGAAACGAGGTGGGGGTGGGAGACCAGAGTTGGGGGTGAGGAGTGGGTGTGTGTTTTGGAGGGGAGGAGGCTGGGACTTATTAGAGGGCCCCTGGGGTTAGATTACTTTCTAGAAAGAGATACTGCTGCCCAAGGGTTGGAGTGTCAAAAATGCAAGCCAGCATTTTGGATTGTGGCAGAAAGAGTGTTTTATCTTTTAAGAGTAAAAGGCCCCCATATTCCAGCAACTGGGTTGACTTACTCCCATGATGGAGGGAAGATTTGGCCCTTTTTAATGGATAAGGGAATAAGGTATAGTCACTGCAAGCAGAGGGGTTGACAGAGCTGCTAGAAGGCAGGGGATTCAGGGAAGCAGAGTTGGCCTAGTGTAGATCCCTCCCTCCCGAGTTTATGCTTTTCGGTGTGCAGAATACAGTGTAGGTGGTAGGGAATTTCATCCCTAGGACTAGTTTCCCGCAGCTTGAGACCGTTCCTCTGGCCAGGCCCCTTTTTTTCAAGCAAGCTGCAGGCTTCGCCTCGGCCCTAGAAACCGGATAGGCCTCTCCGTGCGCTCTCAACCTAACCCGCGGTGGCGGGGGAGGGGGAAGTTCTCCCAAGTCCCGCCCTTTGCGCTGTTTTGCGTGTTTGCGCTTCCTGTGAGTGGCAGTGTAGTTTAGCCAATGAAGACGCGGGGCGGGCAGGAGCATCAAGTTGGGTTGCGCAGGAGGAGGGGGAACTGGTGCTGGAGAGACAGCAAGAGGGGCGAACCGGCCCCCCACGCCGCTGCAGGTAAAGGTACCTCTGTTCCCCCAGTGGAATGAGGCACAGCTCCATTTCTCCTTCAGAGCTTGTCCGGTCTTCCAGCCTATAGCTTCCGCCCTAACATTGCTCGGACCCAGGCATCTACACCCCAGCTTCCCCCCGCATCTTCCCCGTCTTGGCCATCCCCACTCTGGAGGGCACCCCGCTAGCTCCCTCCCTCAAGTGCATGTACCTCATCTCCATTTTTGGGTTCCAGTTGCCAGAAATCCCCCGCCTCTGCCGTGTGGGCCTTACTGGCACCAACCCCGGCAGTATGAGCAGGTAATGTACCCGGGTCCCCGCCACCCCCACCCCCATTCGCATTTCACTGTTCATTAACCCCTGACTACCTTACCTTCCCCCTTCCCTTCACTCATGTGAATATATCATTTCTGTAGTTTCTCCTTTATTCTCTGAACATTCGTACATGTTTTTAGCTTTCACAGTTGCCTGTTTTGCGTTTCCTGTTTATTCAGGACACACTTTAACCAGCCACGTTTGCCCCCAAATATCCGTCCCTGATTGAGGTGTGAGTGCTTTTTCCTTAAGTTAATTGGGGAAACAAAAACAGAGTGGCCACATTTAGCAGTGAGAATGGTGAAGATAGAGGAAATGGCCTAGGATTCTGATCTTGAAATCTCATGAGTGGCTCCAAGTTAAAAGCTCCATTTCTTATGGTCTGTGTCCTTCCATCCTGATCCCTTACTGACCCTAAATTGTGATTACATTCACCTTGGGCGTTTATTTCCCAGCTACAGTACAGTTTTTAAATCCTTTTTTTAAAAAATTATGTTGGTGATTTTAGTTGTAGGCCCTCTGATTATTTTATTTTCAAGTGATTTCTCAGTTAAGCTGTGCCCATCTTGAGTTTCAGTAATGGTGTATATGTTTGTCTGCAGCTGATCCTGTAGAAAGGATACAGTTTCCAATAACAATATCTATACTTTGAAGTCAAATAGTTCTTTTCTGAGTCTTTGAGCATTTAGAGGTTAAGCTGGCATGGGTAGTGCTTTGTTAAAATGCATATTATAAAGTGGTCAGCATTTGTCGATATGGCATTTGTTTGTTGTCTTCTAAGAGGATGGGCACTACAGAGAAATCTGTTTAAGTGGAGAATGGATGTCTGCAGTTCAGTTTCTATAATTTTATCTGTTAGGCAACCTGGACTGATCTCTGTTGCAGTATTTCTCATCCATCATAAAACAGTAACTATGATAACTCCCTTTTGAGAGACCATAAGAAATCTCACTCTGCCACAGAGGTGATAACCCTTCCAAGCCAGGCATGCTTTTTCTTTCTCTCCTCTCCCAATTGTCTTTTATAGATCCTCACTAGCCAAGAAGATTTTGTCCAGTTTTACTGAATATAAATAACCTAAACAATGAAACGTGTTTTCCTTTTCCACTTAATAAATATAAAATGATAACATTGAATACGCATTTTCAAACTACACCATATAGCTTCCATCCACCATTGAGAATCACTTCTTTGTTAAAAGGTATGGGGAGATGGAGACAGAAAAGTATAGAGCAGAAATAAAACAAAGTCCTTTATGATCGACAGACAAGTTATTGAAATGGGGAAGGGTGAGGAGACATGTAAAATAACAGGAGAGTTTGGACTCTAGATTTCAAGAAAAACCCACAAACACCCAAGAAGAACGATATTAAAGGTGATAAAGCTGCAGAACAGCAGTTTATACTTACATCAAGGGAAAGAAGTAGTCAGCCCTTTAAGAAGGAGGTGAGGTGAAGGGCTATTATATAAAGCATTTCTTAGTGTTAACTGGCTTGGTATTTGGAGAATATAGGTGTATGGTCTTGGATTTTAACTAAGCTTAACTGACTATTTTGTGCCTCTTCTGCCCAACTCCCACCCCTCAAAATTTTCTGTCATTAGTCTAGTTGTTAGGAATTATTGAAAGTGATTAATTGAAACCATTCAACTCTGTCTTTCCTTTTGAGCATATACATGTGTTTCTTTTTTGGGCAATGGTAGCTACACTGGCTTTTTATTTTCAATATGATAAAAGCCTGCTATGACTTCTTTATCTAGACAGTTGTTTTACTTGAGGTATCCAGGTGTTTCACGCATTTGCACGCTTAACACCTATTTTTACTACCAGGGTTTGAACCATAGAAATAGAATTTCTATGGGGGTAGATGAGCTTGGTATGATAGGCCAGATATGGATACAACTAGGATGACCCATAAGTAGGAATTGAAGCGGCAGGGGGTGTGGGGGAATGAAGAAAGTTGGAGGTATGTTGGGAGGGGTTTAATCTTTTGAGAGTCAAAGACAACTTAAAGATGGGAGTTAGAAAAGAAGCAGGAGACTAGGATTAAAAAATATGTGCAAAAATGAATTAGGTCAGTAGAAGAAATGAGTTGATGGGATCAGACTGAGAAGCAGTGAAACTTGGTAGTGTGGCATTAAGTCAGTGGTGACATTTTTATTTTTATTTATTTAAATGATTATCTTTTTTTAAAAATTTTTATTGGGGAATATTGGGCAACAGTGTGTTTCTCCAGGGCCCATCAGCTCCAAGTCATTGTCCTTCAGTCTAGTTGTGGAGGGCGCAGCTCAGCTCCACGTCCAGTTGCCGTTTTGAATCTTTAGTTGCAGGGGACACAGCCCACCATCCCATGTGGGAATTGAACCGGCAACTCTGTTGTTAAGAGCTCGTGCTCTAACCAACTGAGCTACCCGGCCACCCCCAGTGGTGACATTTTTAAATTGTTGGGCCCATACTGAACCAGGAGAAGCAGAAATTTGGCCCCTAAATTGGGAAGGGAAATAAATGATAAATACATTGATGTTTAGAAACATACTTGAGTCATAGGTAGGTAAGGAAATATTTCAGAAACTGTTATCCTTGTTTCTCCTATTAAAAAATAAGATCTTTTTCTGCCTGAGATTGGGCTGCTGTTGAGGGAAGGAAGAGCATTTGGATGAATAAATAGCAAGGAGTTGTGGAAAGGATGGAACACCCCATGAAAGAAAAGGCAGGTTATAAACTATTATCAGCATAAACTAGTTAAGTGGAAACTTTCACTGTAGTTTTTATACTATACCTGTTAGATATTTAGTGTAACTTCTCTTCAATATTTAGTGTAACTTCTCTTCGATATTTAAGTGTAACTTCTCTGACACTGAATAGGAGATGAAAGATAATAGGTAGCAAAATAAGGGCATAGGTAGAAAAAAGCTGATGATAGTGTTGAAGAAATTTATAAAATTACTGAGTCAATTTTCATGAAATCAAGAAGCTGATAACTTTTTTGATTGCCATTTTGAGTAACTTTGGGGCAGGTTATTAGACAGGAGAGGCTAGAATGAGCTGGAGGAATAGTTTAGCCAGGAGTGGGAAGTGATAGGGATCCTGGGTGAGATGTGAAGGGTATACAATTACTGAAGAAAGGAAGATCTTGTTTAACATTGATGGAGACGCCATGTATACTTTGTAATTTTGACTGATGTGCCAACTATTGATGAGTCTGTTCTATTTATCTATGTCTTACGTTTCTGGGATATTTAACCACACTACTATATTGTTTTATAAGGATAAGTAGAATGGGTTAAGGAAGGGAAATAATAGTTTGGGTGTTGTGTGGAAAACATGCCTTCTTTACTCAAGTCTACAGTGTGTCACTGACAAATTTCTTCTCTGGTACCTTCTAAAAATTAGGAGAAATTGTCTTGTCAATTAAGGCTTTTCTGGGTTGTCAAATATTGACATCACATACAAAGACATATACAACTTTTTTATATAGTTTAGTTATCGGTGATGTACTTACAATTCCTTGTCCTAGTTTTTACTTTTTCTAGCACTTTCATGAACTTGAAGCTTCAGACACGGCTTTAGTAAACATATTTCAGTTACTTGTAGAATAGTTTTTCAAGATGGGAAGCCTTCTACTGTCTCGCCTTGGAATCAGGGAATACCGTTTAGTTTCTGTGAGGACTGAATGGTTTCATTCTAGATACTGCAAGCAAATGTGTTAATTCATTAAGTATTTTTTGAGTAGGTATTGTATATGTGCTATCCTGCTGGTTCTTTAGGGGTCACAGATAGATGAGACGTGGTCCCCGTCATCCAGGAACTTTGCGTCTCTTGGGGAAAGAGGAGCTGAGCCACCTTGCAGGACTGTGTAGGCTCTGCATTGAACATACTCATGATCATCATTGATAATATGATTAATATGACAATTTTCCAGCAGATGGCAGACAGGCATCTTGAGAAGCTGGCAGCTTTTTATAATTTACACGGAGGAACCATTTGGGCCTTCAGAGGATATGGACAAGAGACTCATCATTTTAGTAAAATATTAAATATAAGTGCTTTCAATAAGGTGCAAACAGTGCTGTGGTATTTAAAAAAGAAGAAGGGACCAAGTCATCACAAATTACTCTATTGTTGAAGGGGCAGTTTCAGGGCTCACCTTGCAGAGCAGAAGACGTTTGAGGGTGGGAAAGATTTCAGCTGGGAGAGATGTTTGGGAAGGTGGGTGTTCCAGGCAGAAGCTAATAGCATACTGGGCAAAGACCTGCAGACAGGAATCACGTTAAGGCAACTGTAGTCTAGTTGGACTGGAATATAAGAAATGATGAGAGAAAGTTGGGAATATAAACTGCAACTGAAATGTAGAATTCTTTGAATCTCTTGCAAAGGAAGTTTTTGATCTTAAATATGGGAAAGGGAGAAGGGGATTCAGAACAGAAATACTATGTATGGATTAATTGATATGTTACCTAGAATAAAGTTTGTGAAACTTCCTGGGTAAAATTATACTATAAGCTTAGCAAGATTGTACTATGAGCTTGGTTAAAGGTGTTGTTTTTTCCAGTAGTAAGTAAAAGTGTCTAAAATACAAGGAAAATTTATAAAATACAATATATCCAGAAATCTTTATCTACAGTTATTGAAATGCTGCTGATGATAGTGTTCAGTTCTGTGAACTTAAGAATCCTAAATAGAAGGTGAATGACTTAAATTTCCTGATCTTTACCCAAAAATGGTAAATGTAAAAAGAAATGGACATAGACAGCTGAATGATCTTGACAGAAGTTTCAAAGTGTGTAGGTGTACGCGGAGTCCAAAAAGGGGGTTGATTTATTTATTTATTATTGAGTTTCAGTTTTGAAGCAAAAATGTGGGTGTTATTTCTGCTTCATCTCTGTCCTCAGATTATCTCGTATTTCCCTATTCTCTTACTATTTTGACATGATTTTTTGATGTTGAGGGTAGTATCTAAGAAGGAGAAATTGTCTGAGGTCACCTACTTTGCTTATTTTTAATTTGTCTTCCCACAACAGGAGTTCCACCATCTTCCTCTGAAGACCTAGCCATCTTGCTCCATGAAGGTCAGGACAATCTGACATGCACTTGTTTCTTGCCTCTTTACCTGAAGAGTAGTCTTCTTCCATTGTGTACATTTTTTTCTTAATAGGGGAGGGGAGGGGAGAGCCAGTACCCCCCCTCCCCTTCCCTCCCTAGACCTTGGGGAAGTACCCTCCATTGCTTTCCCAAGATGGCAGACCCCATCATGGATCTGTTTGATGACCCAAATTTATTTGGCCTGGACTCTCTGACTGATGACAGCTTCAACCAAGTCACACAAGACCCCATTGAGGAAGCCCTTGGACTGCCAAGCTCTCTGGACTCCTTGGACCAGATGAACCAGGATGGTGGAGGTGGTGATGTGGGGAATCCATCAGCAAGTGACCTGGTCCCCCCACCAGAGGATACAGCCCCCACAGAACTTCCCAAAGAATCAACAGCTTCAGCTCCAGAATCTTTAACCTTGCATGATTATACCACTCAGCCCGTCAGCCAGGAGCAGCCAGCCCAACCTGTCTTACAGACACCGACGCCAACATCAGGCCGTTTGCAGGTCTCCAAGAGCCAGGAGATCCTGAGCCAAGGGAATCCTTTCATGGGTGTCTCTGCCACAGCTGTGGCCTCCGGCAGTGCTGGAGGGCAGCCGCCTCAGTCAGCCCCTAAGATTGTTATCCTTAAAGCCCCACCAAGCTCCTCAGTCACTGGTGCCCACGTGGCACAAATTCAGGCCCAAGGTATCACCAGCACAGCTCAGCCCCTGGTGGCTGGCACAGCCAATGGTGGAAAAGTCACTTTTACCAAAGTGCTAACCGGCACTCCCCTTCGACCAGGTGTTTCCATTGTCTCTGGTAATACAGTGTTGGCCGCCAAGGTCCCTGGGAACCAGGCTACTGTTCAGCGCATTGTCCAGCCCAGCCGACCTGTAAAGCAGCTGGTCCTACAGCCAGTTAAGGGTTCAGCTCCTGCTGGAAACCCTGGGGCCACAGGGCCCCCACTGAAGCCTGCAGTTACACTGACCTCTACACCTACCCAGGTGACTTGAGTGAAAGGGGGAGGTGAATTTTGGTTTAGTAAAGGGCCCGGCAACTGTGATAGAGAACGCACACGAGAGCTAGCTCTAGGAAATCCTGTTTAAATTCCATCTTTGCTTTTTATCAGTTAGTGTTGACAGCCACATACTTACTACTTATCCGATGGAAGCAGTTAGTGTTAACATATTTTTTGAGCTCTTACTACATGTTCACACTACCTAGCTGGTTCCGAACAGGACAGCGACAGCCCTTCTTCTTACAGAGCTCGCAGTCTGCTAGGGAAAGACATTTAGACAAGAATTCACAATAATGTACGAAATAAAGTTTTGTGAGAAATATAGGATGCTATGGGAACAAGAATCATCCTTGCAAAAATATTTGTGAGACTTACAGAAGCTATGTGTATCTTTTCCCTGTTCTTATCGCTAAGATTGTGCTCCTACTTTGCCAGTGAAAAGGCTAATTTCTGTTGTAAGAAAGAGGCTCTAGCCTCTGATTAGAGGACCAAAGAGGTTGGGGGGAGAGCGGCAGTATTAAGGTAATAGCACCAGTATAAAGAAGCTATGAGGAGGCAGGTTTCAGTTCAGTATAAAGATGTTTGTTCTGATAGATTTCCAAAACATAGAATGATTGCCTTAGAAGATAGCCTCACATCAGTTTTTCAAAAATAGTCTAATATCTACTGGGCAGAAGTGTTGCAGAGAAAACTATCAGGACAGATGGGAGAATGAACAAAGTGAATTGTACTGTCTTCTCACCCTCAGTTTTTATGATTCTAGGATGAGGAAAACTGGTCTAAATATTTAAGTGTATACCATTCTTTAATGTTGTACCTCTTGCAATTTCCTTTCTTTAGGGTGAATCGAAACGCATCACCCTGGTCCTCCAGCAGCCACAGTCTGGAGGTCCCCAAGGACACCGGCATGTCGTGCTAGGGAGTCTACCAGGCAAGATAGTGTTACAGGGCAACCAGCTGGCAGCCCTCACTCAAGCCAAGAATGCCCAGGGGCAGCCCGCCAAAGTAGTAACTATCCAGCTGCAGGTGCAGCAGCCACAGCAGAAAATCCAGATTGTACCACAGCCTCCATCATCACAGCCGCAGCCCCAGCAGCCACCCTCAGCACAGCCAGTGACTCTCTCCTCTGTGCAGCAGGCTCAGATAATGGGACCAGGACAGAGCCCGGGACAAAGACTTTCAGTTCCGCTGAAGGTGGTGCTGCAGCCACAGGTGAGACACACTGTTAGGAAGGAAAACAGACCTCTCAGTCCCTCGCTGTTTCCCTCCACACCACTCATTGTGAATGTGGGGCCAGTCTGGAGTGATACCTCTGAAGTGAGATGTAGCCTTTTCTTTCTTTCACCCATGGAAACCTGGTTTTAATTATATCATGAAAATATTTGAGAGTTATTGTTGGGTTTGGGATAACAGATGAGTATTTGTATTTGAACTGTTTCATTTACAATCTTTTCCTAATCTTGTGAAATAAAAATGGTTTAAAATACCCTCTCATTTGAAAGATAAAGAAATAGTCTTAAAAAGGTCAAGTGATTATCAATCCTTCCATCCCCCAGGCAGATAAAGGTAGGCCAAGAGTGGAATTTAAATTTTTTTATTTTTAGCCCAGAAACTAGTATGGCTATATTGTTTGAAATTTTTCTGGAACAGTGGAGATGGGTATCGATATTTAATTTGGCACAATTCTTGCCTTTTCTTAGCCCGTTCCCACCAAAAATCTTTTATTTTTTTTAATGTGTTTAGGTTTAGTGAGACTTGGTCTGAGCCTCGTTCTTGAGGAATTAGAAAACTAAAGTTTCTAGTTTTCCTGCTTCCGAGCTGGGTTTTATTTACACCTTTTTAATTTACAAGCATGTTGAAATTTTAGCGTCTTTATTTCTGCAGGCTGGCTCTTCCCAAGGGGCCTCTTCTGGGCTTTCCGTAGTTAAAGTCCTAAGTGCCAGTGAAGTGGCAGCTCTGTCCTCACCAGCCAGCTCTGCTCCTCATGCTGGGGGCAAGACAGGAATGGAGGAAAACCGTAGGCTGGAGCACCAGAAGAAGCAAGAGAAAGCCAATCGGATTGTAGCAGAAGCCATTGCCAGGGCTCGTGCCCGGGGTGAGCAGAACATACCTCGAGTCCTGAATGAGGATGAGTTGCCCAGTGTTCGGCCTGAGGAGGAAGGTGAAAAGAAACGTCGGAAAAAGAGCAGTGGGGAGAGACTCAAGGAAGAAAAGCCAAAGAAGAGCAAAACATCTGGTACCTCCAAAACAAAGGGCAAGAGTAAACTGAAGTGAGTACCACCCTTTCCTATTCTGCTGGGACATTTGCAGGCAGTGCACTCATTTTTAAGTTAGTGTTGAGAGGAAATACTTGTATTTAGTAGTGAGCAACATAATTCAAGGTGATCTATCTGTCAGAGGAGATAGGCCTTTTCTTTTCTCTCTCCAATGCTTACATGATTTGTGTAAACAGATTTGCAAATTTGCACATTTTGGAAGAGAAACACTAAGGCACAGGAAAGATCATTCTGTTGGGGATTATATTTAAAAGCTGTGACTATGTTTTTATACGTTTTTCCTGATTTGGTCTCACTGTAGTGTGAAAGATTTCTCAGTATCCTCCTGCTACCCACATCAGTAAAAGAGAGCTGCTGGAGACATAGCTGCTGTGTTCTTGCATCTCATATGTGAATTAAAGAAGATTTCAGCAACCGCTGTTAGTCTAAGCAGTGTGGACAGAACCATGGCTTACCACATAATTCCTGTCACAATTGAATGTCCTCTCTTTCCTTTTCAGTTCTTATAACATCACTCCTTTCTCCCTAGTTTCCACTGCCTGGGATTCTTCTGGCTTTGTGGTACTTATTTGTACAGGATTTTTCAGCTTTTTTTTTTTTTAAAAAAGGTTTTGTATCTATTATCTTATTTGATCCTCAACAACTGTCAAGCCAGGTATTGTCAATGTTTACAAATAAAGAAACTAATGCCCAACTGGGACTAAAACAAGACCTTATAATTCTTAGCCCCGGTATTCATTCTGCTGTTATGCTACCTTCCTTCAGGTATTTGTGAATACAGTGATAGCAAGAATTTGTCAAATCTACTGTAAAGGTCAGCCAATGGTTTAGAAACCCCAATATCTTTTTTTTTTTTTCAAACACCCTACTCAATAGCTCTATGTCCCAGAAACTGAACTTCTAGACACTTCTGTCTAGAAGCTTCATCTGTTCTGGTTTAGTTTAATTATACTTTCTTACTCCTAAGTTATCCTTGCCCTCATTGAAAATGATTTTGTTTTTTGCATTTTAGCACCATCACTCCTGTGGTGGGTAAGAAGAGAAAGCGCAATACCTCCTCTGATAATTCAGATGTGGAAGTTATGCCTGCACAATCACCCCGGGAAGATGAAGAAAGCAGCATTCAGGTAAAAGGATCCCTAAAGAATTTAGTAGAAAAATCTTGTTTAATTTTGACAAACCAGGGGTAGATACTGAGAATCTTTAAGCCTATGCACATTTCAACAGTTTTTCTAAATGAACTTTATGAACTTTATGTAAGTCATGAATTTTTTTATAGTTATCAAGTGGGGTAGATCTTTCTAAGGAGGGCATTAAATTCAGAAGTCATAAAGGGAAAGATTGATATATATTTGGCTGTATAAATTATACATGTATAACAAAAAAATATAAACAGTATAGTGGTTAAGAGAAAATTTTGCTCTGCAGCAAAATTTCCTGGGTTCTCAACTCTGTTATTTATTAACCTTGTCACTTCAGGCAAGTTTGCTTAACTTCTTGGTGCCTTAATTTCCTCATCTCTAAAATGCAGATAATACCTAACAAGAAGAGTTGTTAGGAAGATAAGAGGTAGGACCTAAATAAATAAGAGGTAGGACCTCGTCACGGTAATGTCTTTTAAATTTTTATCTTTTTAGGCAAAAAGCATATTACTATAAAACTAGCAATACTCATTTCCGCAACTCTAGTATTTCAAAAACTGAGCAAATATGAAATTCTGCTACATGATTATTATGGTTATATCAGTACTTTGGTATTTCTTAGGATTATTCGGCTATCCCTTTTGCCTTACCTTTTCTGCACTTCAGGGTTCTGACTCTGAATGGGGGTGTTTAAGCGCAGTATTTTTTCCTACCTTTTGAAGATGAGAGACATTGGAAGAGAATAAAAGAAGCCGGACCAGAAAAACTTTAGTTCTCTGTCTCTGATTGTTGCCTTAGGGTGCCATCTTTGGCTCCAGTTTCCAACTATAGAAAAAACCTGGTGTTTCGATTCAGGAGACCCATAGTTCTTCTAAGTAGCTCCATGAGCCTGGCACATTTGTTTAACTTAGCTTTGTCTGAATCCCTCATCTGTAAACAAATCTTAAGTGCCTCTCCAGTTATTAATATTTATAGATGCCTCCTTTCTTAATATACATTCAATACATTGACATATTGATGCTTGCGTTCTTATGGGGGAAATTAACCTGTAAGAATAGCTAAGACATTTTTGAAAAGGAAAAGGAGGCAGAAACTAGATTTAACAGACATGAAATAATAATTACTAAGAGTTTACAATTAGAGAAGAAATAAAAATAAAAGATAATGAAGTCTAGAAATAGATTCATATAGTTATGAGAATTTAGGATATGAATTAAAATGCCATTTTAAATTAATGGAGAGAAAAATTTTTTAATAAATTATGTCAGGACAACTGGCTACCCACTTAGGAAAAGTAAATAAAGCTGGATAAAACTGGATTTTTGTGTCACTCCTTAAACAAAAACAAATTCTAGGTTAATTGAAAGTCTAAATGCAAGAATTGAAATCATGAACTTTATGTAAGTCATGAATTTTTTAATAGTTATCAAGTGGGGTAGATCTTTCTAAGGAGGGCATTAAATTCAGAAGTCATAAAGGGAAAGATTGATGTATATTTGGCTGTATAAATTATGCATGTATAACAAAAAAATATAAACAGTATAGTGGTTAAGAGAAAATGTTGCTCTGCAGCAAAATTTCCTGGATTCTCAACTCTGCTATTTATTAACCTTGTCACTTCAGGCAAGTTTGCTTAACCTCGTGGTGCCTTAATTTCCTCATCTCTAAAATGCAGATAATACCTACCAAGAAGAGTTGTTAGGAAGATTGAGTGTACACATTTATAAAGCACATAGAACAGTGCTGAATTCATGCAAGAGAGCATAATAAGAGTTATATATATGTCAAATAAATGGTTAAATGAAGTGTTTGTTAAATAATCAAAGAACAAACTGAAGGCAATCTATAATACAAGAATTACAAAGATTAGTAAAATTTAAAAAGTTGTGTGTTAGTTTGTTAGGGCTGCTATAATAAAATACTACAGACGGGTGGCTTAAACAGTAGAAATTTATTTTCTCACAATTCTGAAAGCTAGAAGTCCAAGATTAAGGGGTCAGCTGTTTGGTTACCTCTGAGACTTCTTTCCTTGGCTTGCAGATGGCCACCTTCTCTCTGTCCTCACATGGTCTTTCCTCTGCATACATCTCTGGTGTGTTTCTGTGTGTCCAAATTTCCTCTTCTTATAAAGACACTAATCAAATTGAATGAGGGTCCACCCCAACAGCGTCATTTTATGTAATCACCTCTTTAAAGTCCCTGTCTTTAAATACAGTTACATTCTGAGGTGCTAAAGGTTAGGACTCCAACATAAAAATTTTGGGAGACACACTTCAGCTCATAAAAAGTGGTAATACAAGTGTTGGCAATGGAGTTAAGGAACGGGCACTTCATACATAGTTGATGGGACTGTTGAGACAATCTTTTTGGCAAGTCAGTGTGTGACAAAATTTAAAATGTTAATACTCTTCGACGCAATGATTCTACACCCAGGAAACTACTTTATGAATATATTCTCAAAAGTATGCAGTGATGTATGTATTACAGCAACAATTGCAATTGCAGAAATATTCAAAAATTAAATGTCCTTTGGTGGAGAAATAGGTAAATAAAATTATGAAAATCCATGTAGACTACTACGTGGCAATTAAAAATAATGAAATAGAGCAGGGTGTGCTAATGTGGAAAACTCCACATTAAGTGAAAAGAGCTCGGTGTAGAATAGTGTATATAATACAGGCATACCTCGTTTTATTGCACTTTGTGCACTTTGCAGATATTGCATTTTTCACAAATTGAAGGTAAGAGCCTCCATTAGCAAAAAGATTATGACTTCCTGAATGCTCAGATGATGGTTAGCATTTTGTAGCAATAAGTATTTTTTAATTAAGGTATGTACATTGTTTTTTTTTTAAGACATAATGCCATTGCACAGTTAATAAACTACAGAATAGTGTAAATATAACTTTTATATGCACTGGGAAACCATAAAATTCGTGTGACTTGCTTTTTTATGATATTTGCTTTATTGTGGTGGTTTGGAACCAAACCCACAGTATCTCCAAGGTATGCTTGTATCTCTTTAATAACTTTTAAAGAGAGAGACAGAGAATACATACATGTATATGCATCCATTTTTTCCCCCCTGGAAGGATACCCAAGACATTTTTAATATATGAGGTGGGATCATAAAATATGCTGAATGTTTACATTAAAAAAATTATTATAGTAAAAGACACATTACCATTAATTCCCCTCAAAATACTCCCTCTCACTTTGAACACACTTACCCATCGTTCTTGCCGCTTTCTGAAGCAGCTCTGGAAGTCCTCTTTTGTGAGTGTCTTTAGTTGCGCTGTCGTTGCTGCCTCGATGTCCTAAATAGTTTTGACTTTGGGGAAGAGCCAGAAGTCGCACGATGCCAGGTCTGGTGAATAAGGTGGATGAGGACACAGTAATATGTTTATTTGACAGAAATTGCCGTATACCAGCAGTGATATGTGACACAGAGCCTTTCCATAGTGATCACAAAATATAGTGAATGCTGCTGCGGAGTGCCATCCAAGGGAAATGCAGGGATCTTCGATACGGGAAGTGGCACGTAGAACCTTAGTAACTGTGTGACAAATTTCAACTTGTTCGGTGCTGTCAGTTGGGTGTGAGCCGCAGTTGAGAGAAGGTGTGTTTTAAAGTGTGCCATAAATCATCCTCCATCATGATAATGCTTCGTTTTACACATCGCTTCTGCTATACAGCAGTTTCTGTCAAATAAAAACATAACAGTGTGTCCTCATCCACCTTATTCACTGGATCTGGCACTGTGCAACTTCTGGCTCTTCCCCAAAGTCAGAATGATTCAGGACATCAAGGCAGCCACAACAGCTCAACTAAAGGCACTCACAAAATAGGACTTCCAGAGCTGCTTCAGAAAGTGGCAAAAACGATGGGAAAAGTGTGTTCGAAGTGAGAGGGAGTGTTTTGAGGGGATTAATGGTAATGTGTCCTTTACTGTAATAAATTTTGTTTTTATTTAAACATTCACCTATTGTTTGATCACACCTCATATATGTTTGAGGCAAGGGGTTGAAGAATAAGTGGTCATGATTACTGTACTTTCATTTTTTGTTCTTTGGAATTGTGAGGGTTTATTTTGGCCTCCTGACCACCGTTTTCCATTTTGTTTTTTAGGCTAAAAGATATATATATAAAATAATAGCAATGCAAAAAAATACACACTATGGTAGTCTCCTAATCTAGATCCCAACTTCATAGTCCTTTCTGCAACATCAGTTCTCTTCCCCAATTTTTTTGTGTGTATATTTCCAGAAATATTCTTTACTTTTATGAGCACTCTACTACTACTTCCACTTAGTATTCTGTACTTACTCTTCTGTACTGTGCTTTTATTTCCCCAACAATATATCTTAGAGGTTGTTCTTCATCAGAAAACATAAATCCAGCCCATTCTTCCCTCCACCCTCATTTAATTATGAAAATTTTGAAACATATACAGAAGTAGAGAGGTTATTTAATGAAGTTGCATGTTCTATCACCCCAGGAAGTTCCATTATACCCTGGTTCAGACAATCCACCCCTCCTCCCATGGGCAATCATTGTTCTGATTTCTGTTACCATTGGTTAACTTAGCCTGTTCTTGAACTTCGTGTAAATGGATTCATATAGTATGTACTCTTGAATTTCACTTCTTTTAGTATAATGGTTTTGAGATTGATTCATGTTGTTGAATATATCAGTTCATTCTTTTTTTTTCTTGAGAAATATTTTGTGAATTACCGCAATGTTTATCCATTTTCCTATTGATACATATTTGGGTCATTTTCAGTTTGGAGCTATTATGAATAAGGCTGCCATGAACAGCCTTAGTACATGTATTTTGTGAATATAGGTTTTCATATCTCATAGCTAAATACCCAGGAATGAAATTGATAGACTGTAAGGTAAACATATGAACATAACTTTATAAGAATTTGCCAGCTCCCGAAGTGATTGTATTACTTTACACTTCCACCATTAATAAGAGTTCCAGTTCCACATCTTCAACATTTGGCATTGTTGATGCACCCCATTCTTTTTAAAATAATAGCTCTATAATCTATTTTTTGACTATGTCATGATTTGTTTAACCAGTTCCCTGTTGCTAGGCATTTAGATTTTCTCTGGTCTTCTACCAGAAGTAATGTTGCAGAGATTTGTACACACGTGCAAATTTATCTCTGTAGAATAATATCTTTGAAGTAGAATTGCTGGATCAAAGGGTATTGTCAAATATTCTTCTATAGAGGTCATGCCCATGTGTACTCTCACCAGTAGAGTTCCTGTTTCAAATATTTGATCGAACTTGCTGATTTTTGCCATCTGTTATTGCAGAAAACTAGTATCTCAGTTTATTTTATCTTATTGTAATTATTTTATTATGAGTGTAACTTTTATTATAAGCATCTTTTTACATTTAATAGCCACGTATGATTTTTTTCTGTGAACTGTCTATTCATGTTATTTGTCTATGTTTCTATTGTGTTATTGATCTTTCCCTTGTTCAAAAAAACTCTTTATTCTTAGGAAATGTATCATATAGCATTTCCCCTCTCAGTTTATTATTTGTCTCAACTTTGTTTATAATGGATTATATTATACACAAATTTTTTTCAAGGTGAAATTGATCAATTATTAGAAACACCTTTCCTGCTCCTGGATTATAAAAAATACTTCCGTATTTTCTTTTAGAAATGTTATACCTCTACTTTAATTTTATATCTTTGATCCTTTTATAATTTTATTTCTTTCATCTTCTAGATGGCTAGCCATTTGTTTTCAGTCTCATTTATAGACTATCTACTTTTTCCTTACTGATTAGAAGTGCTATTTTTATCATGTTCTAAATCCACATAAGTATTTTAGTGTATATTTGGACACTGTTTCATTGACCTGTTTACCTCTCCTTGGAGAGGCACCACGCTGTGTTAATTAGTGTAGCTTGATATTGTCCTTAATATCTGGTAAAGACCAGTATTTTTCATCTTTTTCCTGGTTATTCTTGGATGTTTATTTCTCCATTTGAATTTTAGAATCAGCTTTGCAAATTAAAAAGTTTTATTTGGTTTTGTAGAATTTATATAATTAGGGAGAATTAAGTCTTCTTATTCCAGAACAGTATATATTAGTTTTTAGTCAGGTCTTTTCTATGTCCTTCTACAGTGTTTCAAAGTTTTCTTCATACAGATTTTATATATTTCTTACTAAATTTAATCCTTTAGATACTCTCTTTGTTTTCATAAATATAATAGATTTTTTTCGTTGTATTTTCTGGTTGAGTCTATCTAGAATGCTATTGAGTATTAAAGTAATTAAAAAATGTTTTTCTTGAGCATTTGGGATCTTGC
This sequence comes from Rhinolophus hipposideros, assembly GCF_964194185.1. Lineage (NCBI taxonomy): Eukaryota > Metazoa > Chordata > Mammalia > Chiroptera > Rhinolophidae > Rhinolophus > Rhinolophus hipposideros. The sequence continues at coordinate 30,063,186 of NC_138051.1, forward strand.
TCCCCTGCATATGTCATCAGTTTGCTCAAATAAACTCATAAAAATTCAAAAAATATATTTTACTCAGACACTTGAAAGAATAAGGTAGGTTTAAAATGTATCGATATGGAAAATACCTCCAAGAAATACTAACTAAAAAAGTAAGCAGCAAAATGCTACATATAGTATGAGTCTATTTATTTAAAAAAAAAGTTTAGAACTAAAAGAAACGAAATTAGAAACAAAGTATTCTTGCACCTTTGCACTTCAGGGTTGCTTCTGGTGTGAAGTTCATTACACCCTGCAGGCTGAGAGTCCTGTTTCATTTCCTAGAACTTCTTGCCAGTAATATCGTGTTTTCTTTCAGATAGATTCTGGTTCTTTGATAAAACAATTCAGCAAATTAATACATAGTCAGTACATAGAGTACATTACATGGTTTGACATTACATAGTTTGATAAATAAGCTCTCTCCTTTTGGTTTAATTTTTTTCATGGGGATTTTGGAGTAAAATCTAAGTATATGACAACAGGCAGATTGTTTTAAAGGGCTTCTCTTTGAGAGACTATGCAGTTATGTTAACCATTTTTGCCTTTACAGAAGAGACGCTCAAACCGTCAAGTTAAGCGAAAAAAATATACAGAGGACCTGGATATAAAGATCACAGATGATGAAGAAGAAGAAGAAGTGGATGTAACTGGTCCAATAAAAACTGAGCCTATCCTCCCTGAACCAGTGCAGGAACCCGATGGCGAGACTTTGCCTTCCATGCAGTTCTTTGTGGTAAGCTGAGAACTTAGGCAATTTGAGAGGTTCATCCTGCTGCTCACAATCTCTGTTGACTGACTGCATCTTTTGCTACAGGAGAATCCCAGTGAAGAAGACGCAGCCATTGTAGACAAAGTGCTTTCTATGAGGATTGTGAAGAAGGAGGTGAGGACGCTATATATTTTTTTAAATTCAATGTGTCGGGTGACATTGATGAATATCATTATAGAAGTTTCAGATATGTAATTCTGTAATACATCATCTGTGTGTTGCATTGTGTGCTCACCACGCAAAGTCTAGTCTCCTTCCATCACCATGTATTTGATCCCCTTTACTCTCTTCAACCGTTCCCTATCCCTCTCCCCCTCTGGGAACCACCATACTGTTGTCTGTGTCTGTGAATTTTATTTGTATGTTTTGCTTATTTGTTTTTTGCTTTTTGTTTTATATCCCACATGTAAGTGAAATCATATGGTTCTTGTCCTTTTCCATCTGACATATTTTGCTTAGCAATGTAATCTCGAGACCCATTCATGTTGTTACAAATAGAAGCCTCTACCTTTTTGTCAGCCTATAATACTACATTCTCAGGCTTTGTTTAATGAACACCTTTGGATGTCAGATTATATTGTTACAGTGTAGTTATGAGAGATGATGGAAGAAAGTTAGCTAGAAAGTATGGGTAAAGGCTTTACCCGTTAAGTCTTTACCCATTATTGCCAATTTTTTGCTTATCTGTGTAATAGGGTAAAGGCTTATTTTCTTCAGTTATCAGGCCTTTAGTATTGAAGACCAAATTAGTTTTTTAACCCCTCAGTCAATAATATATTCTGGGAGCATTCGTATGATGTGCTGTCATGTATGGTTAAAATGAAAGGTTATTTGATAAATCAAGTGTTAGTAACTGGAATTTCTTTCTTCTCAGCTTCCTTCTGGACAGTATACTGAAGCAGAAGAATTCTTTGTCAAGTACAAGAACTAGTATGTGATCTGTGCAAAAAGCTTTTCACCCCAAACTCCACAGGGTTGTAAAAAGTTCTCCTGTATAGTCTATCCTGGGGGGGAATGTGTCTTTTTTTTATAGTCTCCTAGCACAAATTGTTGTTTTTAGTGGAGAAAATGAACTTCTCTAGTGAGAGAAGTTCAGGAATTGATATGACTCTTACTATTCCCCTGCAGGAAGGTGGGGTAAGGGTGTTTCCTGATAAAATCCCTTGTGACCCTCTATGCCTTACTCTAACATTAAGACCTTGATACTCAAAAATGTGATCTGTGAACCAGCAGAATTAGCATTGTTTGGATACTTGTTAGAAATGTGAACTTTTGAGCCCACCCTAGATCAGAATTTGCGTGCAAATTCAAGTTTAAGAACGACTGATCTACGAGACTATCTCCCCCTATAAGCATGTGCTTATGTCTGCTGGCTAATCCCCAAATCTCAAACACTAGCCTACTAATTCCCCTTTCTTACACGATGACTGACTGTTTCGATCCCCTTCAGCTCCTATCTGCACTGTGAATGGGCTACCATCTCCCAACTAGAGAAGGATAAGAGGATCCATCAAAAACTAAAGCGCTTCAAAACAAAAATGGCTCAGATGAGACACTTCTTCCATGAGGTAATTAAGAATAGGTATTGTCTCTCTTTTTCATAGAAGCGTAAATTTCTGGAGTTATCAGCCTTGACTGATTCTTCAGAAGACTTACAATTGCTTTGTGTGTGTATGTATGTCATTGGACTTTTCCTTAATTGCTCCATGCTTAATTTTGCCAGGTCAAAATATGGTCTTTCTATAAATTACAGGATATTTTGATATTGACTTGCTCAGTACTCATGAAGTATCTTCAAAACATGATAAACTGGCCTCTGGTCCGCTCGTAATGTCAGTCTTAGCAGTTGATGGTATCTGTAGCCATAAGCAACCATGTCATTAAGAGAACATTTATTTTCTCAAATTTCTAATCCAGCATAACTAGAAATAGTGATTAATGAGCATCTGTTTCCCATATCCAGTGTTACTACTAAACACTAAAGCATGCACAAAGGTCTTTTCAGCCATATTTTAGCTCTCTATTTTGCTTTGAAAGCTTTATGTACATAACCCTTTGCCAAACTGGGATTTTTCATCTTTATTTGTTATACAGTGCTAAGTGCCTTAAGAAGAGTATTATTTTTCACAGCTTCTTAGAGCTAAGGAGGAAAAGGTCTAGTAAAAAAGATTGAGAGAAGGAATAATGTGTATGTAGCTTCAGCAATAAAAAAAAAAAAATCAGTTCTGGCTGAAAACATTTGATAAAACTAACTTTATACCACTAGGTTTGCCAATTAATTATTTTCCGTATTACCTAGAGAGGGCAAGTAGGGCCATGTAGGTCTTCTAGTTTCTTTTTAAATGAAAATAATGATAATTGGGTTTTGTGTTTTCATCTGTGTTCTTTTAAAGCCTAATCTGTGAAATGTATAATGAAACTGTAATGCCATTCCAGCTGGTATTAGATGTACAATTTGTGATGACCATTGAACCAAGCTCTACTAACTTATGCCAATTAAATATGCCTTTCTAGGTTGGCATTTAACCAAATTAGCCATTCATTTATTCATCATTTATTATGTGCTAGTCACTATGGTAAACAAACCACACAGGGTCTGTGTTTACAGCTCACTGTATGACTGGGGAGAGAGAAATTAAAAAACTAATTCAAACTGTGATAAGTGCCAGGAAAGAAGGAGCACAAAGAGACATAAGAAGGAAAAAAAGTCTACATTACTTTGGATAGTTAGGGAGGACTTCTCTGAGAATTGAATTTTGAATAGGAGTTAACCATAGTATGAACAAAAGTATATATTTATAGCATCCTTGGAATGGGAAACATGTGAGGGCCTTGAGAAAGAATAAGCAACTGAAAGAACGAGCAAAAGACAGTGCAATTGATGGATAATAGAAAGTGAATGGCAATGAGATCAGAAATTTAGGCAAGCAGGTGCTTATAGATAGTTTGGTTTTAGTTTTGTTTTTATTCTAAGTGCAAAAGGAAGCCATTGAACTATTTAAAATAGGTCAAAAGACAATCCAATTTTCACTTCTAAAAGATCACCTAGACTTTGGAGGATGGATTAGAGAAGAGTAACAAAAGTAAAGTAAACAGTAAGAAGGCAGTTTTCTAGATGAAAAATCATGGGTTAGATTGGAGTGCTTTTAGTGGATAGAGACAATGGATAGATTTGAATTTATTTTAAAGTGAAATTGATAGGGCTTGGTGTGATGGTTTATATAGATGAGTTTCTGGTCTGAGTAAATGAGTTGAGGTGGTATCATTTATTGAAGTATGGAAGATTTTAGAAGCAGCCAATTGGGGAAAAATTAAGAATTTAGATTACACAGTGTTAAAGTCCCTTAATGTATATCTAGTATGCAGATGGATATATAGATCTGGATTTTTCAGGGTGCCATTAAAATTTGGAATTTATCAGCATATAAATAGTTACTAAAGACTTAATGGATAAAGTCACCTCTGGGGAAAGTTCTATATTTTCTAATAGTTCTATACTTTCTTATAGAAAGTTCTTTAATAAGAGAATGGATGTGAGCCCAGAACCAATCTTTAAGGAATTCTCCCAAATTTAGAGTTCACGGTGAAGGAGAAAAAATGTTATGCCAGAGTGGAAGAAAGATTAGGAAAAAGATATATAAGAAAAACAAAGGGAAAATAGTGTTTTAGGAAGAAAGTGGTTTTTCCTTAAGGTTTCTTTGTGATCGCTCTTTGGAGTGTTGGATTTTTTATCTTGTTATATCACCCAACGCTGAATACCAGTGACTCAGAAGAAAAGAGCCAGTGAGGGTGATTGAGAGTTGGCCAAAACAAAAACAAACCCAAAAGAAAGGGGGAAGAGGGCCACCAAGAGAGTATGCTGTCCTACAAAAGCCAAGGGAAGGAAAGTGCTTTAAGGAGAGAATGATGAATTATTGAATACTATGTAGAGGTAAAGTAGTAAGGTACAGAAATGTTTCCATTGTATTTGGCAATTTGGAGATCGTTAATGATCTCCAAATTGCCAAATACACACCTCCAGTTTAGTTGTGTGATGGAAGTGGAACGAAGAGAACTGGATTGGACAAGTGAAGGAGATGATGAAATGGGGATACCATATATTTAAAACTCTTGGGAAGTTTGAGTATGGAGCAGAACAGAAAAATAGTTGCACGGGTATGTAGAGTCAAGGGAGGTCTTTTAAGATGTGAAATAGTAGAGCATATTTGTTTGTTTATGGGGATGATCCAGTAGAGAAAGATTCCTAAGAAGGTGAGAAGGGATGGAATCCAGAGTATATATGGAGAGAATGAAGGGTCTCTGTTATAACGGGAGAAGAGCTATTTTCTCTGGTAACAGATGAGATGTGTGCAGATGCAGGTAGTTTGTACGATTTGATATGAAAATGTGGAACTTTCTTCTGATGGCTTCTGTTTTCTTAATACATTTTGAAGTAAGGTCATCACCTAAAGGTGGGATGGAGGATGGGTTTACTGGATAGTGATCTTTTGATCTTATCGTTGGGTTTTGTAACTCCTCTAGGACGAAGAGCCCTTCAATCCAGATTACGTGGAGGTGGACAGGATATTGGATGAGTCTCACAGCATTGACAAGGACAATGGGGAGGTGAGTTGGTTCATGGAGGAGTGTGAAAAGTCACTTGTAGATTTCTGCTGGAGCTGCTTGCCCCCATTATTTTTCAGATATGACTGAAAAATCCCTTGGACCGAAAAGATATTTTTGATTTTTTTCTGAGGGATCCTTAAAATTAAACTGGCAGGGTAAGGGAGTAGAGAAAGAGGCTAAAAGGAAAGATTCCCATAAAGTTAAACATGTGGGAGCTATATTTATAAGTACTGGGAACTATGTTTCCAAGTACTCATTCACCTTGGTGTCATTGTCTTCGATGTTTTATGGGAGACCCTTGACATTCACTTGAGGGTGAGACGTGGGGAGAAGGAAAGGGGTACTTCACAAATCTCCATGCTTAATGAATATAAAAATACTTGTACAGACTCATAGCTTTCTCAGTGTTGTTATTTATTCTTACCATCAGTTAAATGCATTTTCATTTGTTATTGAAATAGATCTACTGTATTTGAATCTGTACTTTTAAACAGATAGTGGAGTCCCACACCCACAGATTCATATTCAGTAGATCTAGGGTGGGACCCAGATATCTGTATTTTTTAGTTCTCCAAGCGGTTCTCATGCATAGCTTGATTTGGGAATCACTGCACTAACGCTTTCTTAGATTGGGGAGTAGATTTTAAATATGCTAAAACACTTGCTGATTCAGCTTCATAAATCACTTTTTTCATTTTCCAAGTAAGAGTCATATAGATCTAAGCCACCAGTAAATTCACCATTCTGTCATTTAAATTTATTTCAAACTTACTTAGGCTGTGACTCACCATTTCCTTAGAACTCTTCACTTTCTTTTCACTTTCACTAGTACTTGTTGGTTTAGCTTTGCAGGGCCATATTTTGTAAAGTTTTTTTACTTTTTATGGATTTCTTTTTATTTATTTTTTTTAAAGTTTATTGGGGTGACAATTGTTAGTAAAGTTACATAAAATTCAGGTATACAATTCTGTAGTACATCCTCTATAAATCCCATTGTGTGTTCTCCACCCAGAGTCAGTTCTCCGTCCATCACCATATATTTGATCCCCTTTACCCTCATCTACCACTCCCCACCCCCTTACCTTCTGGTAACCACTAAACTATTGTCTGTGTCTGTGAGTTTTTGTTTCTCATTTGCTTGTCTAGTTCTTTTGTTTTTGGTTTATATACCACATATCAGTGAAATCATATAGTTCTCTGCTTTTTCTTATTTCGCTTAGCATTATAATCTCAAGATCCATCTATGTTGTCACAAATGATCCTATTGATCTTTTCTTACCGCTGAATAGTATTCCATTGTGTATATGTACCACAACTTCTTTATCCATTCATCTATCGAAGAACGTTTTGGTTGTTTCCATGTCTTGGCCACTGTAAACAAAGCTGCAATGAACATTGGAGCACACGTGACTATGGATAAAAGTTTTCAGATTTTTTGAGTAGATACCCAAAAAATGTACAGGAGAGGGATTGCTGGGTCATGTGGTAATTCTATGTGTAATTTTTTGAGGAACCTCCACACTGCTTTCCATAGTGCATATTTTGTAAAGTTTTTATCACTTCTGACTCACTACTTACACAATGACGAGTAGAAAACAACAGAACCTTGTTAAGATGTCAGTGCTGGGTAGTGAATTAGGCTCTCTCACGAGCTAAGTGATTTGGTCCCAAACATCATCATTATCAGACCCAACAGTCAGTCTTCCCCCTGTAAAATCCTAAGTTTTTTTACTCCATTTTGTAAGCCTTCAGTGTCACTAAGATAGTAGAACCATAGATTTCCAAGGCCTATTACAATTCCATATGTCTTCAAATCTTCACAAGCATGCCCCAGATAACATACTCTGCTTTTGGGTTAGGGTGGTTGTTATTGTTTGTTGTTCCTTTGTGGGAGATGAGTGGGGAATGGACCAGTTATAGTCATTCCCCAGGGCAGGTTAGTTACTGTAAAATTTTCATTGTTTTCAGGAGCTCGGCCTTGCTTTCTGCCACCATACTTACTTACCCTTCCAAAAGTAATTGTATTTTGATTAGACCCCTTTGGAATATTTTGCAATTGGCCTGACAGATTAAAATATTTTAATGTGCTGGTATTGTAATTTATGCTCCCAATATTGGATAATGACATTCTTGTACCTATTTTATCTTTCTCTAAAATGAGTTTAATTTGTCATCCTTTTTACATAACCTGATAGTGGAAATAAATATAATAAATGGGTATTAACGTCTTTGGAAAAGTAAGTTATAATGTTGTATATGTGTGACCTGGACCAGTGGCTTTATGTAGAAAGTGACTTGAGTCACTACAATAAAGGAAAAGGTACAAGAGCAACTAGATTCTAGGGATTTCTTATTTATTTATTTATTTTAAAGATTTTATTGGGGAAGAGGAACAGGACTTTATTGGGGAACAGTGTGTACTTCCAGGCCTTTTTTCCAAATCAAGTTGTTGTCCTTTCAATCTTAGGTGTGGAGGGTGTCTTTCAGCTTCAAGTTGTTGTCCTTTCAGTCTTAGTTGTGGAGGGCACAGCTCAGCTCCAGTCCAGTTGCCGTTGCTAGTTGCAGGGGATGCAGCCCACCATCCCTTGCGGGAGTCAAGCCAGCAACCTTGTGGTTGAGAGGACGCGCTCCAACCAACTGAGCCATCCTGGAGCTCAGCGGCAGCTCAGCTCAAGGTGCCATGTTCAATCCTAGTTGCAGGGAGTGCTGCCCACCATCCTTTGCGGGATTCAAGGAATTGAACTGGCAACCTTGTGGTTGAGAGCCCACTGGCCCATGTGGGAATCGAACCGGCAGCCTTTGGAGTTAGGAGCATGGAGCTTTAACCGCCTGAGCCACTGGCCTGGCCCCTTCTAGGGATTTCTTGATCTGTAACTCTGCAGACTTCTTGCTGGCTGTTTTAAGGGGTATTCTATAAATTGAGAATTAGAGACTCCTGTTGATTACACTAGGCCCAGTATAATCCTTGTTGCTTCACTCAAGACAAAACTGGAAATGCAGTTCGTGCATTGATCATATGTGGATAGTGAGAATAGGAGCCATTTACCATTCGTTGGTCACTGCCCCTTCCCTTGCAGTAGAATGCCTACAGAGAGCCTAGTACCATAGATGGAGCTTCAGCATTTCTCCTTCATTTTCACTCTTGTTACCTCTCTTCAGTGACACCTTTCGAAGTTATTTCCTAACTTCCTGAGGCTCAGAAGGAAATCTCTTTACCACCATATGACTGCTCTCTGAAGTAGCATTTGCACTCAGAGCTCCAGGAGCTCAGAAGCTCAGTGATTTCAGCCCTGCTCTGCTCCTATGGGTTTAACCTGTTCCTCACTTGTAAAAGTAGCCTGGTTTCCACTGTATCAAATCCAGTGCCAGGAGAGTAGTATGAAACAGCTATCTGTATCTTTTAATTTCGACCTAATTCAATACAATACAGGAAAATAGATTTTTTTTTTTGCACCTGCTTGGTTGATGAGCATAATGTATCAGTACTTGCTGTTATAGAAACTACTGGTTAGAAATTTCACTTTTGGAACAGATTCTGAAAAATTGCCTGGAAAAGTGATCAAAATCGTGAATAGCATAGGGCAACAGCAGGTGAAACTACAGTTGGCATTTTCAGCCTCACTTTTTCAGCACCTTTTTAGGTATTGACATTCTGTGATGTGATTCTTTAGTCAAATTCTTATTTTTTAACCATAGTAGAGAACACAGAATCAGTTTATAAAGGTTTTGGCTTCTTCTCTCCTAGCCTGTAATTTACTACCTGGTGAAATGGTGCTCTCTGCCCTATGAGGATAGTACCTGGGAGCTGAAAGAGGATGTTGACGAGGGCAAGATTCGAGAATTTAAACGGATCCAATCCAGGCACCCAGAACTCAAAAGAGTGGTAAGTACATTTGCATTTAGAATATAACATTCATTCCATATAGGCAGTGACTTAATTTTTCCCCCTATAGAAGTTTATGTTGTTGTTTTGGCTTTTTATTATGAAAATTTTCAAACATATACAAAAGTTGAAAAGAAATAGTATCATGCACCATCACCCAACTTTAACAATTAATACATGCCATAGCCAATCTTGTTTCATATGATTTCTCTACCCATTCATTTCCTTGTTTCCCAGATTATTTTAAAGCAAATCCCAGATTCCTTTGTCTCATCTGTAAATATTTCAGTGTTTATCTCTAAAGATAAATGATACTGTATACACCTGAAAAAATTTAACCATTCCTAGTATCATCAGATTAGCAATCACTGTATGTATTTCCCTGATTCTCTTCTAATTTTTGTTAAATTGTTTGAGTGGAATCCTAAATAATGTCCATATATTGCTTTTGATTAATAAGTCTCAAAGCTCTTAATCATAGTTCCCCTTGATTTCCTCTCCCTCCTTTGCCGTTTTCTCTTGAAGAAACCAGGTGGTTTGTTCTCTACGATTTTCCATAGTCTGAAGTTTGCCAGTTGCATTCCCCTTGGAACTTTTTATCATGTTCTCTGTCCTTTATGTTTCACATAATGGTTAGATATAGAGCAGCACTGTGCATTAGAAGATTTTAGAGCTGTGCTATCCAACATAGTAGCCACTAGCTATTCCAAATGCTCGGTAGTTACATGTATCTAGTGGTAAAACATTTTTTTATCATTGTAGACAGTTCCATTAGATATCACTATTCTAGAGGCTTGATCAGATGGGGGAGGGAGGCCACTGAATCTGCTTCAGAGCTGGTTCTACCAGGTTTTTCTTTTGTGATATTATCAGCCATTTATCACATTGCCTAGATCCATTGTTTAAGAATTTTAAAATGGTGATATTTTAATTCTATCATTTCTTCATTTATTAGCCAAGTCTTCTATTAAAATAAATGTTTTCTTTTTTGGTTACTTGGAGATAGAGATAGCATAGTAAAAAGGATGCTTTATTGTTTGTCTTTATTTTCTAGTTTTTAAAATAATGAACTAGTTTCCTGGCATCCTCTAAAAGTGACCAGTGGGTTTTTCCTCTTTTTGTTTCTCCACTTTTTAAAAAAGTTTCATTATGAACTCATGGATTTGAATATATTTAGCATGTTTTAATCCAAGCAGCAATGTTTGGGAATAGAATTTCCACTACTAGAATTACCTAGTAAGTTGGCCTAATGTTAATATCTCCACCTCATTTATTCAAATTTCCTGTTTTTTTAGAATCGTCCACAGGCAAGTGCCTGGAAGAAGTTGGAGCTGTCACATGAGTATAAAAACAGAAACCAGTTACGGGAATATCAGTTGGAAGGGGTCAATTGGCTGCTCTTTAATTGGTATAACAGGTAAAGAGTGGGCCCTTAGATGCAGGCTTACTCTGGGATTATTTTTATTTTTCTATTTAAACAGTTTCTTTTCAAGTACTTTTTAAAAGATGTTATCTTTTGACATGCTTTTCATTTTCCACGATGAATCTGCAGGCAGAACTGCATCCTGGCTGACGAGATGGGACTGGGCAAAACCATTCAGTCCATCGCCTTCTTGCAGGAGGTGTACAATGTAGGCATCCACGGCCCCTTCCTGGTCATTGCCCCTTTGTCCACAATTACTAACTGGGAGCGAGAATTCAACACATGGACAGAGATGAATACTATTGTGTATCATGGCAGTCTGGCCAGCCGGCAGATGATTCAGCAATATGAAATGTACTGCAAAGATTCACGGGTGAGTTGTATGTCATGGAATGTTATGGTTTAGAGAGTGGGCCAAAGTACCTGGTATTTTAGAGGCTTTACTCTGCATAAAAGACTCTTGCTGAGTCTCTCTGTGATTTAAGGCATTTTTGTCTAGTTTGTGCATGGCAGTTTTTGGTCTATGCTGTTTTGATCCCGTGGATATTTAGATCCAGGGGAAGTTCTGACTTTATTTATGAATACATGCATTTTAAATAAAATTTTATCAGAATTGATGAGTTTTCATCAAAGTATTTTCCAGAATGAAATTCATTTAGCCACTTATTTTAATTCCTTGACCCATATGGTAGTGAACTTAAGCCATTTCATTTCTTTTTTTAAAGTCTGTTAAAATTTTCATCAGGATCCTTTTGCTGTATAAATTTGGGGAAAAAAAATTTTGAATTATCCATCCTTTCTTAACATCAGAATTTATGAATTGTTTTTCAACCATTAGTTTTCTGTTGTTTTTATTTCGACAAAACCAAATTTATTCAAGTTTTGTTATACTACTCTTAATTTTGTTAAGATGTTTCAATTCTTCTGTCCATTTTTAGACAGTAACCATATTGCCATGTACTCTGTTAGTGGTTTTCACTTTTAGTTTTGTCTTGTATGTTTCAGTAATGCCCAACATTTGTGGGTTTCAGCGTTAACCAACAATAGATCTAGGGCTGAGATACGTGAGCTAGGTATACCACAGAGTCAAAAACACCCAGATTCATTCAGTGAAGTCTGTCACTTTCCCAAGAAACTGACTATGTTGAGGAGGCAATGTGTCTCACACTGAGTGATTTGGCACTATTTATCAGAAAGATAAACAGTAGTGGAGGAGGGTGGTGGTGCAGTTTGTGTCTCCCATTAAGCCTGCCTGAATATAGAAAAGATAATGTGTAATTCAGAAGAGCTCCTCCCTTAGGTACATTTTAGGCTTTTCCTGACTTACTGCCTTCATGCTTAGGGGCGTCTCATCCCAGGTGCATACAAGTTTGATGCCCTGATCACTACTTTTGAGATGATTTTATCAGACTGTCCTGAGCTTCGTGAGATTGAATGGCGTTGTGTCATCATTGATGAGGCCCATCGACTAAAGAACCGTAATTGCAAGTTGCTCGATAGTCTCAAACACATGGACCTGGTGAGTTCCTCACACTCACTTGTGGGCAGAGGACCTGAAATTAAAATAACCCATATTCCCTGGAGAATTAATACAACCCTAATTTAGCAGAGAAGAAAAAAGAATGAAAATCTATGTATTGGGTGGTAGGTATGGCTTACAGGAATGGTAACCTGGAAGTCAAAAATGTCATAAATTTTAGAATTGGAAGGCAACTGAAGGTTAGTGGTTCTCAACCGGGTGGAGAGGTGGGATACTATATTAGTTACCTAATGCTGCATAACAAACTACCCTAAAACTTGGTGGCTTAGAACAACAATCATGTTTTTCATGGTTCTCTAGCTCTGCAACTTGGGCTGGGCTCAGCTAGGCTATTCTTTTGGTGGTCTTGCCTGAAGTCAGTGATGTAGCTGCAGCTAGCAATTGGTGCTAGTTGTTGGCTGGGGTGCCTGGATCATCTTCCGTATGGCCTGTCATCCTCCAGTGTACTAGACTTTTCTTTGAATGGTGGACTTAGGGCAGTGATCCAAGAGGACAAAGGCAGAAGCTGCAAGGACTTTGAGATATAGGCTCTGAAACTCCCACAGTGTGTCACTTCTGTTACATTGTCTTTGTCAGAGCAAGTCACAAGGCAAGCCCAGATTCAAGGCGTGAATCTCGACAGGAGGAACTACAAAGAATTAATGGCCATATTTAAGCCAGCACAGGTGCATTCCATAGAGGGGGACCTATTAGGATATCTTCGGGGAGTTGAGTGTCGAGAGGCATATGTAATTGAAAAAAAAAATTCTAAATATTTCTTTATTTGTTTATAATAAAGTTAATTCAATATGTTAAATAACATCAAGGGTTTTCTTGAATGTTTTGTGTTTATCAAAAGAGGAAACAGGTGAAACAAAAGTTAAGACAGTATTCCAGTCCATTCCCATAATTTTAGAGATAAAGAAAGCTAAACATACACATTTGATAGAGAACCCCAGAAACCCTTTGTGTTTTTCAGTTTTCTCATTCTTCTATTTTCTCCATTTCTAGGAACACAAAGTGCTACTCACAGGAACACCATTGCAAAATACTGTGGAGGAGCTGTTTAGCTTGCTTCATTTCTTGGAACCATCACAGTTTCCATCAGAATCAGAGTTCCTCAAAGACTTTGGTGATCTCAAGACAGAGGAACAGGTAGGAAGTCTGTATCTGATGAGGTACTAAACCCAGACAAAAAAGGTCAAGTTTATACTAGACAGACATCTATTGCCATAGGCATCAAGGGTCTTTCTGAACACCTTATAACCTTGTGCCTATATCATTTATGACATTGTCCAAAATCTATATCTTTCAGATACTGGAAAACTCTCATTGTATTTCTCCATGTTTGCACCTGACGTGGAATATTTGTCCTCACGTTGATTTCTTTTCTCTCTGTATCAGGTTCAAAAGCTACAGGCCATTCTCAAGCCAATGATGCTGAGAAGACTCAAAGAGGATGTTGAAAAAAACCTGGCACCCAAACAGGAAACTATTATTGAAGTAGAGCTGACCAATATCCAGAAGAAATACTACCGGGCTATTCTGGAGAAGAATTTCTCCTTTCTTTCCAAAGGGGCAGGTCATACTAACATGCCTAATCTACTCAACACAATGATGGAACTGCGCAAATGCTGCAACCACCCATATCTCATCAATGGTGAGGGAATTTCTGGAAAATACCTGCCATTTCTGTGTTACCTGTTTATTTTAAATGATATTCCTCAGGAACAGTGGATCCAGCCTAATTTGGAAGTGGAGGGTGGTTCTCCTTTTGAAACAATACTTATGTAGCATATCTTTCTCTAGTTCTTTCTATCCCCTTGAGCCTGTATAATCTACAAAATTAAATAGGATTTGCTGTTTAGAATTTCATGAATAACAAGTCAAGTTATTCTGTACTCTGGATAAATGCCCATCCTCACTGTACTCCATTTTGCTGTTTTTGTTTTGGATGCCGGTAGGGTGATTATAGTGGTTTGTATGTCTTTATCCGCATATTTACATATTTTTAACTCAATTACAATCTTAAGCCTTACTTACTTGGAATGTTTGGTATAACACAATTGAAGATGATTTAGGATTTGGAGGTGCTGAAATTCTCTGTGATAAATTGACCTCAAGTCAGATTACTCTTTTTTTCTTTGCTTCCTTATCTCAGTTAAACAAATTACAGCCTCAGTATGTTTTTCTAGATCTCACCATCAAGTTTGATTTTTCTTTTGTCAGGTGCAGAAGAAAAAATCCTAACAGAATTTCGAGAAGCTTGCCACATTATACCTCATGACTTCCACTTGCAGGCCATGGTTCGTTCAGCTGGCAAACTGGTTCTTATTGACAAGTTACTTCCAAAACTTAAAGCTGGTGGCCATAAGGTTCTGATCTTCTCCCAGATGGTACGCTGCCTAGATATCCTAGAGGATTATCTAATCCAGAGAAGGTGAGAAAGGAGTAATCCTTTGCCTCATATCTACTGGATCCTTAATAAAGCTGCAAAGCGTAAGAGGTCCTGGGTTTAACTGAAGTTAATTAGGACTAGAATAAGAGAAGTATTTGACTCATCCTCAGTTTTCTGATAAGGTTTTTTTGTCAACTAGAGAGATGGAGGTACTGGTGTTGATCCTAGTCTAATTTTTTGGTCTCTCTTTCTGCTTGGCTGATTAACTTCTTTTTCCTGTGCGTCTTATGCAGGTACTTATATGAGCGTATTGATGGGCGCGTTAGAGGTAACCTTCGACAGGCTGCTATTGACCGCTTCAGCAAGCCTGACTCAGACCGCTTTGTCTTCCTGCTCTGCACCCGGGCTGGTGGACTTGGTATTAATCTCACAGCGGCTGATACCTGCATCATCTTTGATTCAGACTGGAATCCACAAAATGACCTGCAGGTAAAAGAAATCATTGACTTAGGGACTAAGACCTGACCTGACCTGGGAGGTTTTCAGCAGACTCAGGATCTCTCAGAAATACTTGTCCTTCAGAGAGTACGGAATTGATTACTTAGTTAGGGGTGGCAGTGTAGATCAGAAGTCAGCAAACTCTTTTTGGAAAGGACCAGATAGTAAATGTTTTAGGTTTTGTGGACTGTACAGTCTATTGTAACTACTCATCTCTGTTTCTGTAACATAAAAGTAGCCATGGATAATATGTAAATGGTTGGATGAGGCTGTTCCAGGAAAACTTTATTTACAGAAACAGCTGGCCAAGCAGACTGTGTTTGCTGACCCCTGCTCTACGTGATGGGGCAGTAATTTCTTCTTGAAATTGACTTTTGATTTTGAATTGATCTCATGGCTGCTTTATGAATGTGAATTGGTATTTTGAACCCCACCCCCCAATTTTATGTTATCTTTGCCTTTCCCTTCCAATGTTTGTTTTTAACCAGGCCCAGGCACGGTGTCACCGAATTGGGCAGAGCAAAGCTGTGAAGGTGTACCGTCTCATCACACGGAATTCTTATGAGAGAGAAATGTTTGATAAGGCTAGTCTCAAGCTGGGATTGGATAAGGCTGTGCTTCAGTCCATGAGTGGTCGTGATGGCAACATTACTGGAGTGAGTCTTTTGTCTGTAGATAATGTTTGTAGCCGGTCTTATTGATGAGGGAAACTAAAGCTATTTGTGCATGGGAATCTGACCACTTGGTTTGGATTCTCGATTTTTATTTCTTAAAATATAACAAACTAAAAATATTATGATGTGGTTAGATAATACTCGATTGGTAGTCTTTTCATCTCTCTATTGGATTTTGTAGATCCAACAATTCTCCAAGAAGGAGATTGAAGATCTCTTACGAAAAGGAGCATATGCAGCCATAATGGAGGAAGATGACGAGGGCTCCAAGTTTTGTGAAGAGGACATTGACCAGATCTTGTTAAGACGAACCACAACCATCACCATTGAGTCTGAAGGAAAGGGTTCTACCTTTGCCAAGGTATATTCTATCTGTGCCGGAAGCTAGAGAAGCAGAGATAGAGACAGGAATCTCTAGAATTTAAGTATATTTTATTAATGTTGTTACTGGTTTACATTGCTCAAAAGAGTGTTGTAGTCAACTTTACTCTGTTCCTTTGTTACTCACTAGGCAAGCTTTGTTGCTTCTGAAAATAGGACAGATATTTCTCTGGACGACCCCAACTTTTGGCAAAAGTGGGCCAAAAAGGCTGACCTGGACATGGATCTACTCAACAGCAAGGTGAGCTTTCTTTTCCTCGAGGGAGGAAATATTGTGGAAGACACAGTACTTTTAGGAGTCTTTATAGCTGCTCTGATTCTAGATACTGACCTTGGTTTATGACTGTTTATTATATACAAGGGCCGTTGTAAAATCTTCCTACATAGTAGGACCAAGAAAACTACTTAGATCTATCTGCTGCTTAGTTTTGCTTCCTGAGTGCCTGTAGATTATTTTGAATGTCCTAAAAAATCTTTCAGTGTGTACAAATATTACATCCAAGCTATTTCAATCCATGATTGTTTTAATTCTTTCCCATGATGATATCATGAAGAGAGTTACTTCTCCTTCTGTTCTTTGCATAGAATAACTTGGTGATTGACACACCTAGAGTACGAAAACAGACCCGCCACTTTAGCACTCTGAAAGATGACGACCTGGTGGAATTCTCTGATTTGGAAAGTGAAGATGACGAGCGGCCACGCTCTCGCCGACATGACCGTCATCATACCTATGGGCGCACTGACTGCTTTCGGGTGGAAAAGCACCTATTGGTCTATGGGTAAGAATCCATTTTGCCATCAGAGGTGGTGCATCTCCATCCTGATAGATAACCCTATTTGCCTTTCAAATTAAGAGATTTCAAAGAGGGGATGGATAATGGGAAAAACTTGGTTCTATTTATTCTGTTACCATGTCCCAAGATTTTTTTGTCTCCCATCTTTTGGGAGATGTGCTTCTGGGGAACTGAGGAATATCATTGAATTAGAGTTCCCAGGAAAATATTAATGTAATTTCTTCTTCCGTTTTTCTAGTTGGGGACGGTGGCGAGATATCTTGTCTCATGGACGCTTCAAGCGACGTATGACTGAACGAGATGTGGAAACAATTTGCCGGGCCATCCTCGTGTACTGTCTTCTGCACTATCGTGGGGATGAAAATATCAAAGGCTTCATTTGGGACTTGATTAGTCCTGCTGAAAATGGCAAGACAAAAGAATTGCAGAATCATTCAGGTAATTACCAACTCTTTACTTTTCCTCTTTCTGTGAGTTATCTAATCCTTTTCAGGTCCAAGGGGTTTTCTCAATCCAAGTCTTCAATGTGTCCCCTTTCCCAGGCCTATCTATCCCTGTGCCCCGTGGACGCAAGGGGAAAAAGGTTAAGTCACAAAGCACTTTTGATATCCATAAGGCAGATTGGATCCGGAAATATAACCCTGATACTCTGTTCCAAGATGAAAGTTATAAGAAGCACTTGAAGCATCAGTGTAACAAGTAAGGATGGAATTTAGCAGACGAAACCATTTTCCACCTCAAACTTTCTACTCTATTATTGAGCCAGCTCTTCTCTCCCTTCTAGGGTGCTGTTGCGGGTACGAATGCTGTATTATCTGAGACAGGAGGTGATTGGAGATCAAGCAGAGAAGGTGTTAGGGGGTGCCATTGCCAGGTAAAGTTATGCTATATTTTTCTTCATGCCCTGCTTTATTCAAGAAAAAAATTGGTTTATTTCACTTTATACTATCTTTGGGATACCTAATAGTTAAAATCTATATATTAGGTTTTAATCCTATACTTGATACCAGTGGAAGGACATAGGCAGCTGCATGAGCATTTAAATTATTGTATAAAAGAAGATGCTTGTAATCTTTCCAAGGATTATTTTAATTACCTGAATTACTCTGCTGACTCTGCCCTCTTATGCCTATAGTGACATTGACATATGGTTCCCAGTGGTGGATCAGCTGGAGGTTCCAACAACATGGTGGGACAGTGAGGCTGACAAGTCCCTGCTCATTGGCGTCTTTAAGCATGGTAGGTACCTTTTAATCTGTCCCTTTCCTGTTGTAGATTTATCTCCACAGATGGAAAATTTAGCAAAATGCTGATGACCAGTAACTTGAGTTCTGTGATTGATCTTCAATAAACTTATGTTTGAATGGGAAACTAGTTCTTAAATATCCAGAGCAGAGCAATTCGTCCCTATATATAGATGTTCAAGAAAGACCAGATGGATAGTTAAATCCCAAGGTAGGGAGTCTCCCATCTGTTCTCTAATAACTGTTACCAGTCTGTATGTCATGGCATCTAAGTTAAGATTTCACAAATTAGGGAGGTAATATATGCTTACTCGCATGAACCGTGCTTAATTTGTATGACTTTCCTGTGGCTTGCTGAAAGTGTTCTACTTGTATAACATCCCATTTGTCTAAATATTCAGTGGTCACTGACGTACATGTGAACAACAGTGTTTAAGTGAAACAAAAAATAGACTATAAAAAGGGAGAGTACTCCCTTTTCAGTCTTCCCTAATAACAAATCCCAGGCATTAAAAACAGTGAGCATTAAAATGCAGGCCACTGACTTAGTGAATTGGAACATCATTTCTTTTTAAAAAATACTTCTGTTTTCTTCTATAAAATTAAAGTAATCACACTGATCCACATGTTTTTGATAAGTTTAATGGGATAAGAAAAATCCTGAGCGTTTGTAGTCTTAGATTTACATGTGCAACAACAGAGGTTTAGAAAGAGTCCAAACATCCTGAAGTGTATTCGTTGGTTCAGTCATTCATGCGTTCATTCATTCACCGTTCACCAAAAATTCAGAGTGTCTGTTTGCAGGTACAAGTTTTTTATCCTTCCTTTGAAAATGTGTGACCTATGCTAAATTATTTGACTGTTTTAGGTTCCCCATCTATGTAGAAAGATTACCAGTTAAATGGCTTTGTAAACCAATTACCATTCTATATAAATTGATTAAATTCCTATCTTCAATAACTAATGTTAAAGCTCTTTAGGACTCTAAATTGCTATAGAAATGTTAAATATATTCATATAACCCAGCAGCTGTCCAAATTAACATCTCAATTATAATTTGCATTGTAAGCAAAATTGCCCATACACTCTAATTATTCCAGCAGCGTATGAAGTAAGCATAAAGGCAAAATGAATCCATGATTCTCTTCAATTTATGGCTTTTTCTTCTAGGCTATGAAAAATATAATACTATGAGGGCAGACCCAGCCTTATGCTTCCTGGAAAAGGCTGGCCGACCAGATGACAAAGCTATTGCAGCAGAACATCGAGTGCTGGATAATTTCTCTGATATAGTAGAAGGGTAAGCAGTGGTGTTTAGTTCTCTTAAAACTCTGAGTCTGTCCTATGAAGGCTATGGTTGCTTGTTCTAAGAGATAACACTAGCCTTGACTGAGCCTATTGAGATTCTTAATGGTGGTTATACTCATGAATGATAAATTCTTAACAAAGAGTGGGACCAGTTGAAAGGACTCCATAAACTGGCCTAAAACCATAGATTGCCATAAGATGCAAATAAGGGTGAAAATTAATGTTACTCCCAAATAGTTTATTTGATGTTCTATTCAGTTTTTCTTTGCAATACTTCTCTGTGCAGCTACAGTAGCTGAAAGGATAACTGGTCCTCTTGAAAGATAATAGCCATGTAGCTCTCCCATGCCACTTATGTGGTAGAGCCTCAGGAAACTTTAGCTCTGGTTTATCATCTCTCGATGGTGGCTGGCCCATAAAGACTTTTATTCTGCCTGGATACATGCCTCGATGATGAGTTGCCATGCTAATACTGAGCCACCAGGTAGGGCAGTGTTGCCCTGCTTTGGGTGCCAGTGAGTTTAACAAAACTTCTCACGTGGAGACCTGAGGGGCATGTGAAAGAGTTCGCTTAGTTCATGAATACCCACCTACTTCTTCGTGATTGAGAGGTTTCTCTTTGATGATCACAACCTCAGTTTGCTTAATAAAGGACCCTCAGAGGAAATTGGGTCATTTATTTATTGCAAATCATTTGTTATGTCACCCTTCTGCTCAACAGAGTAAAGTAGTAAAAATAAGCAAGTGTGGACCATTCAAATGAAATAAAAAGTAAATAGTAGGGCAGGTAGGGGAGAATGGGTTAAATAGTAAAAAGGGCTATCAAGAAAAAGGAAGTATGCTGGTCAGTGTTTCATTTCAAATTAAAACAATTTAGAGTGGCACTTGATCATTTTCTCTCAGTTATTTGTTGTGTTGGATGCTGTACCTAACTTACCAAAACTCAGCACTTGGCCTACCATTCCTTCCAGCATGAAAGAAAAGACTGTTTCATGCTGGCTTGTATGTTTGGCCTGGTCTTCATCCTAGGTTCCTCTTAGTGAAAGAAGATTATATTGTTAACATTTTCTCATGCCTCTGGATAATTTCAGGGTTGACTTTGATAAGGATTGTGAAGATCCTGAATATAAACCACTGCAGGGCCCCCCGAAAGACCAAGATGATGAGGTGAGGAATCCTCATTTAAGTCTATTTTCTCTGTTAAGTATTCTCCCAGTCCCCGAATCTTGAAGTATATTGATTAATTTATAAAACAAAATGGAAAGTAATTACTATTTAAGAATATAAAGTATTAGTGGCAAGGATTGTAACACCAGCTGGGGAAATCAGGGATGGCTCTGTGGAGGAGGCAGAATCCAAGCTGGACACTGAAGTATATTATTTAACTATTAAATTCCTAAGTCCTGTTATTTTCAAGGCATTAATAAGAACTGATATTTCAGGTTCTACTTTCTTATTGTTTTAGTTGGTGGCTTCCGATTTTTTTGTGAGGGTTCCTTCATTAGAAATTTTTCTTAATCCTCTGGTGCCATAGACGGACATACACTAGAAAGTGATTTCAGAATACTAACTTCCCCTCTTTTCCCTCCCCCCCTCCATCCTGTGTGGGGTGGCTCTCCTTTTCTAGGGTGATCCCTTGATGATGATGGATGAGGAGATCTCAGTGATTGATGGAGATGAAGGTAAATTTCTAGGTCAAATAGTACAATTTGTGGGGTGGGGGGAGTAGGGTTGGGGAATTACTGACTGGATTCTACCCTCTCCTGGGATTTCTAAGAGCTTTGCCTTTGGATGGTTTGAAATACAGTATTAGCTCTACTACCTTTTCTGTACTTCCGTTGATTCTACTTTGCTTCTCACAGCCCAGGTGACCCAACAGCCAGGCCATCTATTCTGGCCTCCAGGCTCTGCTCTGACAGCTAGGCTTCGGCGCTTAGTAACAGCCTATCAGCGCAGCTACAAGAGAGAACAGATGAAGATAGAGGCTGCAGAACGTGGGGACCGGAGACGGCGGCGTTGTGAGGCAGCCTTCAAGCTAAAAGAAATTGCACGGCGGGAGAAACAGCAACGGTAAAATAAGGCTAGGAATTAGGGCTGAGCTATATGCTTATCTTCAGCCATAGGCCGCCCCTATATTGAAAAGCATCTTAGAAAGAATTGGTTTTGGAATTCCTTGCAGAGGGACCGTCTTTTTTTTGCCTTTAGTTACACCTCTATGATGTAAGCCTCACGTGTGTGCTTAATCAACTAGGGAAGGTCTCCTGTGTAAAGTAACCATTCTCATTGAGTTATTTGCATCATTTTTCCCCTTAGCTTGCTAATCCTTAAATTCTTACATGTTACAGAGTATGTCTTACTACCTCTTCTACTGTTATCTGCACCTTCTTTTTGCCCCTACTTTCAGTATTTGTGTATTCAGATATTCTAAGCCACACTCAGAACTAACCAGTTTCCCTGTGTTCTTCTGATCACTGTGCCTGATTCCCCTTCCTTTTGTAGATGGACAAGGCGTGAACAAACTGATTTCTATCGAGTAGTGTCTACCTTTGGTGTGGAGTATGACCCTGACACCATGCAGTTCCATTGGGATCGCTTCCGCACTTTTGCCCGACTGGACAAAAAAACAGACGAAAGCCTTACCAAGTACTTCCATGGGTTTGTGGCCATGTGTCGCCAAGTGTGCCGCCTTCCCCCAGCAGCTGGAGATGGTAAGTGAGACTGGAGATTGTTAGATGAGTAGGGATGGATGGTGACAGAGCTCACTCTTGGTTCATTTCTCCTTCCACCCCTGTCCCTTCCAGAGCCCCCGGACCCTAATCTGTTCATTGAGCCCATCACTGAGGAGAGGGCCTCACGGACTCTCTATCGTATTGAATTGCTTCGACGCTTACGGGAACAAGTTTTATGCCACCCCCTTTTGGAAGATCGGCTGGCATTATGTCAGCCTCCAGGCCCCGAACTGCCCAAATGGTGGGAGCCCGTTCGGCATGATGGGGAGCTTCTACGAGGGGCAGCCCGCCACGGAGTGAGCCAAACAGACTGCAACATCATGCAGGACCCAGACTTCTCGTTTTTGGCTGCCCGTATGAATTTTATGCAGAACCATCAGTCAGGAGCATCAGCTCCATCCCTGTCACGCTGCTCTACCCCACTGCTGCACCAGCAGTATACCTCGCGCACCGCCTCACCGCTGCCCCTGCGCCCAGAAGCTTCTGTTGAAAAGCCACCTGAGGAGACAGCTACCCAGGTCCCCAGTCTAGAGAGTCTGACTTTAAAGCTAGAGCATGAGGTGGTGGCCAGGAGCCGACCAACCCCACCGGACTATGAGATTCGAGTAGCCCCTTCTGATACTACCCCGCTGGTGTCTCGGAGTGTCCCACCAGTCAAACTAGAAGATGAGGAT
Organism: Rhinolophus hipposideros; assembly: GCF_964194185.1. Taxonomy (NCBI): domain Eukaryota; kingdom Metazoa; phylum Chordata; class Mammalia; order Chiroptera; family Rhinolophidae; genus Rhinolophus; species Rhinolophus hipposideros. The sequence continues at coordinate 30,086,118 of NC_138051.1, forward strand.
GAGTCGGACTCTGAGCTGGACTTGAGCAAGCTGTCACCTTCCTCCTCTTCTTCCTCCTCCTCATCCAGCTCCAGCTCCAGCACTGAGGAGAGTGAGGATGAAAAGGAAGAGAAACTAAGTGAGTGCTTGTGACAGGCTGTTGGCCTTCTTCCCTATTTGCCCCTTCTGCTCTTTCCCATCTTTTCTAAATGCATCCTCTGAGAGAGATTCGGATTTTGGTTTGATAGAACATCAAAACATACATTATTTTTGGGGTCTTTATTTAAAGCCCATATAACACCATTCCTATATAACTTTATTATTTCATCTTTGCTCATTTGTTCTGTATGCTCTCTAGCTGCTGACCGGTCCCACTCAAAGCTCTATGATGAAGAGAGTCTCCTGTCCCTCACTATGTCCCAAGATGGATTCCCAAATGAAGATGGAGAACAAATGACCCCTGAGCTTCTGCTGCTACAAGAAAGACAAAGAGCCTCTGAGTGGCCCAAGGTAACAGCCTCATTCTTGGACATGCAGAGTCTAGAAATATTGTACAGTGTAACATATACAGAGAACAAGGAACAGATGGTTCTGGCTTTCTTTGATTGTGTTTAGTGCTGCATGTTTTTTCATGAAACTCTTCCCAGCTGACTTAGGAATCTGATACTGTTACTTCTCTCCTTTTTCCCTTATGATTTTACCCATCCTGATAATGATGGCACTATTGTTTGTCACAGAATCACATAGCTAGTACTCAGTCCCTAATACCAGTATTGATTTGTTTTTTCCCCACTCAGGATCGTATCCTGATAAACCGTATTGACCTCGTCTGCCAGGCTGTACTCTCAGGGAAGTGGCCTTCTAGCCGCCGTAACCAGGAAATGGTAACTGGAGGAATTTTGGGGCCAAGCAACCACTTGCTAGACAGTCCCTCATTGACTCCAGGAGAATATGGTGACTCTCCAGTCCCCACACCACGAAGTAGCAGTGCAGCTTCCATGGCAGAGGAGGATGTGTCCGCAGTCACCACAGCAGCAGCTCAATTCACCAAACTTCGCCGCGGCATGGATGAGAAAGAGTTTACAGTTCAGATCAAAGATGTAAGCTCAGCATTTAGGCATTGGAAAGTGGGGAAGGAGGCTCCAGTTCTTCTTTCTAACGCGTTTCACCGACAGGATACTAAACTCATTTGGTTAGCTAACTTTGAAAATGAGAGGGGAAAAAAAATTAGAGCTCACAAAGATCCATTTAGGAAAAATCATTGTAGTAAAGGAAGGGATCTTGACTTGTGTCTACCGAGGACTAGTTAAAAGAAACCATATTTTTAAAAGAATTTTAATTGATAACAAAGCTTCTTTTGGGTGGCTTGTTTCCTAGTTTTTTAAAAATTGAAATCAAATTGGGGCAAAGCTGTTAAAGTGACATCTAAATATTATGGGCCTTCTTAAAAATAAAAGGTCATATTAAGTCAATGTTATTTGTTTTATAGATGGAAATTTTTATTTTTTTCTTATCCTCTTCCCTGTTGAGCCCTATTAGCTGGTCATTAAGTACTCAACAAGAAAATTTTCTTAAATTAGTATGTAATGGGAATATCAGGAATTTGCCCCTGTGATGAGTTGCCATTCCAGTACTGCAACACCACGTAGGGGTTTTTTTTCCTGCATTGGGTGTTGAGATAAACCCTACTTGTCTTACAGCTATCTGAGGGGCACTAGATCAAGAAATGAAATCTTTCTAAAGAGAAAGTATATATGTTTTGTTATATTTCCAATTTCTACCCTTTGGATAGAAGCCTTCTCACCATCATCGAGCCAGAGGGTGACTCTTAAGTCCCTCAAAACTTAAACTTTAAAAACATGGGCCATATGACATCTTGGGTGGGTGGGTTGTCTTCCTAGGAGGAAGGATTGAAGTTAACATTCCAGAAACACAAGTTGATGGCTAATGGAGTAATGGGAGATGGACATCCTCTGTTTCATAAGAAGAAGGGGAACAGAAAGAAGCTAGTCGAGGTGAGTGTTAAGAAATTATTTAACATGATGATTAGATAAGATCTTTTATGTTCCCAGTAATTGATGAAGGCAGTTGGGATTGAGGGACTAGAAGATACTAGTTATTTTATGGCTACCATTGGCTCTGCTCCCCCTCTCTCCCTGCCCCAAAGAAGAGTCTGTGCTCATGGGGGTGGATTCTGGGTTTGCAGCTGGAGGTGGAGTGCATGGAAGAGCCTAATCACCTTGATGTGGACCTGGAGACCCGGATCCCTGTCATCAATAAGGTGGATGGTACTTTGCTGGTGGGTGAGGATGCCCCTCGCCGGGCTGAACTGGAGATGTGGTTACAGGGTCATCCAGAGTTCGCTGTCGATCCCCGATTTCTAGCGGTGAGTGGCAGTTCCATCCAGCAAGATTTAAAGTTGTTCCCTTGGTTTTTAAGCTGTGTGAGAGGGAGGAAGCATGCCATGTTATGTCATTGTTTCTGCATCTGCAAAATAAGAGTAGTAAGTAGTACCCAGTCATCTTTCCTCACAGATTTGTTGTGAGGATCAAAATAAAATAATGGTAAAGCACTTGTTAAACTAAATGCTAGGCAACTATTTCTTATTAAACTATTATGTAACCACCTAAAATTTTTGGAGAGAACTGCTTACTGGCATTTTTCCACTAGGACTAATCTTTTGTGCAATAAGCACTTATTGTCAATCTAGATACTAGCATCTTAATAATTATTCCAGAGAAGGTTTTTATTCCTCTAGGATAACTGATAGTTATCTATTGCAGTATATGGAGGATCGCAGAAAACAGAAGTGGCAGAGATGTAAAAAAAATAATAAGGCAGAATTGAACTGTTTGGGAATGGAACCAGTACAGACTGCTAACTCTCGGAATGGAAAAAAGGTGAGTGAGACTGAGGCATTACCAACCACTCTGTTCCCACAGTAGATGTGACTGGAGAAATTATTTAATGCAATTTATCTTTTTTCCAGTGTATTTCCAGTTTGAGAAATTTTCAATTTTCAGTCACCAATAAGGAAACCAGAGTATTTTTATTGGTATTTTTACAACTGTCCAGCATCATCATCTCTAGAAGAACATAAAATTCTAAAAACTAATTTCCGCACTGTAAGCATATTAAAATAAAAGAATTAGTAAGGTGCATTAGAACATTCAAGTCCTTATTCTGCTCTTCTACTGACTAAAGGATTTTTGGCAAATCCTTTAGCCTTTACAATTTGTACATCCTGAAAAGTGAGGGGTTTGGGCAGATAATCTCTAAAAGTTTTATGATTCTATATACTATAGAAGTGATTTGGAGGCCTACTAAGGAAAACAGTCATGGGGTTTCCCAACATTTAAGAGGTTGAGAATTAATAATAATATACCAGTAATGGAAAAAGGGCAGAAAACCATGTTTTATAGTTTATAATAATAATTTTGGTTAGTAGTTTATTTCATTATTTTCAAATATATCTATGCTTTTTTATCATGGTTATAGACCATTTGATAGATTAAGTACCCATAGTCCTTTCCACCAAAATATAATGGAAAAGTTTCTCTTGGCTATGTTTGCCTTACTCTGGGCAATAGTTACATTTTTTAAACATATATAAATCATCGTTTGGTTTGGTAAGCAGTCATTTAAAAATGGATTAGTACTTTTGTATACTCACTTTATCTAATTCCTCGTTTGATCTTTTATATGTATATGTATATGTATGTGTGTGTGTGTGTGTGTGTGTATTTTATATATATGTGTGTGATACATATAAAAACCACATAGTTTCTCTGTTAATAAAATTGATTTCCTAATGAACAATATCTTTTGCATTTAACATTCTGAGGACATTATTTTGCACATAATATATACTTATTTGTGATACAAATTTATGAGGTTACTTTTATATTGGTAAAAATGGTTTCATACATATATTGTTACTATAGAAAAATGGTTTAATTTTCCCTCTTAGCATCCATGGGACCAAGAGTGTAATAAACACTCTTTGTCTGCTATGGGAAGCTGATGGCTAGAGCTCGTACCTTCTCTGTCTTGAATTTAACTTTATAGAGCAGCCTATAAAGTCTTTTCCTTCTTTAATCCTGAAAATAATATTATTTATTTTTACTGCAAGTATTTTTGCTGCTTCTTTATAGCCAATTGATAACTCTAAGAAAGAAAGGATCGTAGGAAATCACAGAAAAATCATAATATGACTAGTACAGAATTCTTAATGCAGAATTGATGGTGTATCTAGCACTGTGTACTTTATTACCGGGACCTGCAGGAATTTAGGTGCTATTATAATATTTTAAAAATTTATACAAATAGAGTTTTGAGATATTTGTTTTTCCAAATTAGAAAGGTATAGTCTCATGTCAGGTATTAGGCTTAGATTGGGAACTGTCTAGAGACACAGGTACCAATTATCTGAGTTGATGCCAGTTTACCCAGTACTGCACTTAGGTCTAGCAAAGCACAGGGAATAAAAGTAATAATTTCCAGCCTCAGTGAACTTAAGCTAAATTTACAGTCAGAACATCTAGAATAAACAATTTAAAATTCAGCAGATGCATAAGTTTTTTATTAATGTGAAAAACTTACTTTATTAAATTTGGCAAGGAGCTAGCCACAGTCTTTTTGATGCGCTAGACATCCAAAAGTCTAATCTGACCTCTCTTGAATTTACCACTTTACGGTAAATAATCAAGGATAGTATTGTAAGTATCAACATAGTTGTGAGGCACTTGACATGATAAGATCATGTGAACAACCTGCCATCAGTATACTGTGCAAGTACTGATTCATTCAGTGTCTTACTCAGGCACATCATTAACAAAGGTAAGCATTTGTGAAGTGGTTGGCCAGAGTAAAGATACAGTGTAGTCATGGGAAAAAGCAAAACTCTGGTTCACATGAGTATCAGTATCAACTTGATCTTAGTATCAGAATGCTTCAACCAGCTATGTCCAACATTTGTTCTTCCCTATTATATCAAGCCACCTCTGATTATTCTTGTTTTGACCCTCCTAAAGACAGATTCAGTGAAAAAGCATTTACAAACTAGGACTGTTGACTTCTGTTTTGTTTGGTTTGGTTTTTTTTCTCCCCTCTCTTCTTTTTTACTATATTTTCCTGTCCTTCCCAGGGTCACCATGCTGAAACTGTGTTCAACCGGGTTTTGCCAGGGCCTATTGCACCAGACAACAGCAAGAAGCGAGCCCGTAGGATGCGACCAGACCTTTCTAAGATGATGGCCCTCATGCAGGGTGGAGGCACTGGGTCCCTTTCTCTGCATAATACCTTCCAGCACAGCAGTAGTGGCCTGCAGTCTGTGTCATCTCTGGGTCACAGCAGTGCCACATCTGCATCTTTGCCTTTTATGCCGTTTGTGATGGGTGGTGCAGCATCATCCCCTCATGTAGACTCCAGCACCATGCTTCATCACCACCACCACCACCCCCACCCCCACCATCACCACCATCACCATCCAGGCCTGAGAGCCACTGGCTACCCTTCTTCACCAGCCACTACCACCTCTGGTACTGCCTTGAGGTTGCCACCACTGCAACCTGAGGAGGATGAGGACGATGAGGATGAAGATGATGACGATGATTTATCTCAGGGCTATGATAGCTCAGAAAGGGACTTCTCACTCATTGATGATCCTATGATGCCAGCCAACTCAGACTCCAGCGAAGATGCTGATGACTGAAGCCCCAGCATGGTCCCCATTGCTTGGGTGGCTGCTGTATTTTCATTTACTCTGGCCCTTGGACTATGGAAAAGTGGGAGGGGCAGGGGAGATGTGGGGATACCCAGGACTCCAGGAGGTGAAAAGGAAAAAAGAAAACTGTACCTGATTGCTTCCAAACTTGAGCGGATTGAGTGGGCAGGGGAACTCCTAAAGTAATATTCGACCACTTCCTCATTTCTGGGGAAGAAAAGGAGACTAGAGCATCTGAGGCGCTCACCCCTCCCTAGGCACCTCCATTAACCACAGACTATGTAGTGCTGGTCCTAGCCTCTGGCACAGCCTGTTCCTGGCCGAACTGTGGATACAGCTGGAGGGTCAGGAACTGTTACCTTCCTTCCCTTGGCATTAATAAATTTAAGTTAATCCTTTTCCACTCTTCCCTCCTATATTTGCTCCAATCCAATACAAATATTAATTTTAAGAGTTGATGTTCATGATGGGTAATTTTAACACCACTTTTCCCTAGAGTTCACTACTGATAGTGAAAAGTTAACATGGATAGAGCAGACAAGTCATCTGTACCTCATTAAAGGATTTGTGTAGACTGTCCAGTTTGCTCAAGGCAAGGGAATGATTTAAGCTGAATAGGATTCAAGCTCCAAGTTTTTATGAGAAGGAAGAATTTCGTCTAGAACCACGTACATTTTGTTTTGAATTAACTGAAATAACGGTGCTTTGGGGAAGCCTTAAGTGTGTCACTTCATGAACTGCAGCAAAGAGACTGGAAAGACGCTGTCACGACTTGGTCCCTGGGTTGTGTGAATGAATATTCTCAAGCCATTTGTTTCCTAGATCCCTTACCTAGCATCCCAGCGCTCAGATGAAGCCTGGGCATTTTAGTTCCCTTTTTAAGGTGAAGTCCTTCCCCCATAGCTTGGGTCTTAGTTTTATCCGGAGGGCGGGTTCGCTCTCCCATTTTTGAGCTTTCTGTCCGTGCGAGCCCTCAACCCAGCGTCCTGGTACCGAGGATCCTCCATCCAGGAGCAGCAAAGGCTTTTGCTTCCCCATTTCTAGGAGGGGAACGTGCCCAGTTACGCTGTATTCTTCCCACGCCACATCCCCCTCTTTCCGCTTCCCCTTCCTTTGCCGATGGGTGGGGCCATTGCACCCGCGCGCGGCAGTTTGTGAGGGGCGGGGCTGGCATGTCAGGTCTACCGCCTTAGCATTGCCCAGCCGCAGACGTCTCGGCTGAAAATCGGAGCTCCTGGAAACTGCAGCCCTGCAGAGTAAGGGCGGGGGCAGAGCGTCACGTGATGACGTCGACTCGCGTGCGGTTGTTGCTAAGTTGACAAGAAAACCCCGCGAAAACTAGACTGCACATTTTGTTGATTCCCCCACTCTGCCTCCCCTTAACTTCCGGAGGGAGGATTAAAGAAAAAAAAAAGCAAACAAAAAAACCCTGGGCTGTCGGGACCCGGAAGCGGAAAGGGCATTTTTGAGGTCGATACTTCCGGGTCATTGGGAGAGTGCGGGATTCCGGGGCCGAGAGCTGGTGGCGGAGCCGGGAACTCGCGTGATTCTCGGGACCCGAGGAGGAGCGGCGTCCGTGGCTATGGCTGTGACTCTGGACAAAGACGCTTATTACCGGAGAGTGAAGAGACTGTACAGCAATTGGCGGGTGAGCTAGATCTCGTAATTTTCCCTAGGGAGCCCCCCTCTTCCATCCCATAATAACCCTGTTTCTCGGCGCCCTTTTTTCCCTTTCCGTCGGGAATTCCCGGGTTCAGTGTCTCGCCCCTTTAATTGCTCCAGGATCATTCGCCACAAGCGGCCCAGGGCGCCTCCCCCGCCGCCACGGGGACTCCCCTGCAATCACCCTGCCCTGCGGCCACCACCATCTTTCCCGCGTGCTGGCCCCCGTCATGCATAACAGCCACCTCTCGTAGTCTCTTCCCGCCTTAGAAGAGGCATCATCCTTCCCTCCCACTCCGTGATCACGTCTTGCTGCCCCCTCCTGCAGTGTTCACACACACCCACGCACTCGCTCTGTCCTTCCAGAACCAGAGTATTCCGCCCCAGGTCCCGACAGAATTACAACCATCTTCGTAAACGATGGATGGAGGGGCTAGGAGGATGTGAACGGGCCTCTTTGCGTTTCTTCTTTGCGGCGCTTTTGCTGGAGTGAAAAAAAAAGATACCGCTCACGCGCAACCGCCTCATGTTCTAGGCCCTGCCGTGGGTAACACAGAAACCTAACGCTGAAAACCTGCAGACGTTAGTAATACAAAAAACGATGTGATGCATAAAACCTCATTAGTATTCCTTCTTGGTTTTAGTTTATCCGTGGCACGTGTCAGAAAAAGAGCTGTTGGAGTTACCAGTCTTTTAAAGATGGACAATTTTGCTGCTTGAAAAACGTCCACTGTTAAAATTTTATTTTTAAGATAGTAATTTATCAATGAAAACATTTGGTTGTACCCTGTGGTAGCCTGAGCTGTCCAGCTTAAGTCTGGCCTCTGAACTCTGTCATCCAAGAAAGATAAAGCTAATAAAGACTTTAAAACCTGAAAAACGTCCTGACAAAAAAATGTTCAATTCTGATTTCAGTATTGTAAATTGCCTTTCAGATTGATTCTATACTAAAAACCAAGCAATTAAAATAGTCATTTCCCTGCCATTCATATTAAAAGGTCTTGTGCATGTTTCTTTTTTGGAGGATAAATGCATTAGGTAATTGAAAATAAAGTGGATTCTTAGTTGCATTTTATTGAAAGCAAAAATAAGGACTCTGCTAGACAAGTGCTGAACATAAATTTTATTTTTAAAATTTTTTATTGGTTAATTTTTATCAAATGTTTGTACAGCTTCTCTCACTGTTACATTTTTAAATTTGAACATGATCCATGTTAGAAAAACTCTAAAAGCCCTGAAATTTTCTAAAGATTATTAAGTATTAGTGTGCTGGTAATAATCAGAGCCTGCTTTTCCACCCATAGACCCTGAAATGATACACCTTTGATGTGAAGGTTGTTTCTAGTCCCAGTGATTTAGAGTTCATCAAATTATTCTTCATCCTCTCTAGAACATTTGTGAAAGCTAAAATTTAGAGCCTACATGATAGTTAAATGCAAAGCATGAAATTAGGAAAAACGAGGTTTGATACAGATTGGCAAACTTAATCTCAAATGACGGTCTTTAAATCCATGAAAGTTATCAGCCCCCATTTTTTGTTTATCAAAAATCATTCAAATTTAACTTGGCTCTCCAAGATAAATAAGTCTTTAACTTAATGACATCATTTGAAGGGGGATGATAGATGTTGTTAAGACCCTGGTGTTATAAAGTTGAGCCAAGTCAATATAAAAATTATTAGCAAAAGTGTGGCTAATTATAATAAAAATTTATTTGAATGGACTTTCTGCTTTTTTTATAACTAAATTTTAATAACTATGCCCAGAACCCACCTGTAGAATTTCTATATTCAGTCTTTGTGGGTTACATACAGTGCTTTCATTCTGATCTGTTTAAGCGGAGATCATAGTTTTCTGGGATAAGTTCTCGTTGCTTATCCTCTGGTAGCAGAAAGATAATAAAATACGTAGATGCATGTTATTTATACCTGTTTTTCTTTTACACTTTTTCCTTTTTAATAAAAGTGGCATTGAAATAAGTGAAAATTTGAAGTTAACTGTATAAATTCCAACCCTGTGTTGTCAGCTCCCATCTTCAAAGAAATCTCTATGACAGAAATGAGCTAAAACGTGGGCTCCACACCCACTTTTTAGTTTTAGGTACCTTTAAGCATAATACGCCTTTCAGAACTGTGGTTGCACTCACTACCACAGGATAGTTCCAACTCTCTTCAACTACATAAAGTTATAGCGAACTGGAGAGCTACTAACCCCCATCCCTTTTTTTTTTAATAGTGGGAGCTAAGGTGGCTCCTAATCGCACTTATCTGTAAGTTGACTTTGGGTTAGATATTAGGTTGGTGCAAAAGTATTTGCGGTTTAGGAGGTGCAAAAGTAATTGGGGTTTTTGCAATTTTTTTAACCTTTTAAAGCGCAATTACTTTTGCACCAACCTAATACATATACATATTGTGGGGCCACTGCAAATAAGATGTATTTGCTCTTAATTACAATTTTTATAACTTAAGTCCTAAAAACAGTTGCAGTATCACACATTTAACTGAGTAGAAATGTCTAAAACTGGATACCAGAGTGAATGGTGTCACTTTAGAGTTGAGAAAATAGGCTCAGTCAAAAATCAAGCAGGAAACCTCCATAGTGACTAGAACTTCTTACTGTTTTATGACTTCTTGAATGTTTGAGTCTAATCCATCCTGCCTCTTATTTTAAATTAGAACTGCTAAAAGCATAAAGGGTTTGTGTGTTTCTACGTTAGAAATCCCTAGGCAATAGTGGTGGGTCATAGGAGGGCTGTGGGCTTCTCTTATACTTTCCTGGGCTCTTATTCAGGCCTTCCAGTCTTTACATGCTTGTGATTATTTTTAACCAAGTAATACTATTAGTACTGCATGGGGTATGAGGAGGGAGGTTACCCACCATTCTGGGGTCCCAGCTGCTTTGAGAGCTAAGGGATATAATGTCCAGGCACTCCGATAACTCGTTTTGAGACCTACCGATTAGGACATCCTGCTGAGAGTGAACCTTGACTTCAGTCATCAGCCTTTTTTCCGGAAAGAATTCCATAAAACGTCAAAATAGCAGCTGTTTTCAAAAGGAATGATGATCTAACACATTCATTCAGGTGCTCTACCAGTCACAATTGAGGTCGTGGGTGGCTCCAACCCTAAACAGAAAATTTGTGCCTGTGGAGAAAACGAACAAGCTATAGTGTCAGTGCTTCTCTTGAGTGCCGCTTTCTGGCTCTTTGCTCTTTGCTGATTTTAGTCATGGACAAATTTCTCGTTCTGGATTGCTCGCCAAGATTACGCATCCATCTTCTGTGGCTTAGGAAGTCTGAAATATAGGCACTTCTCATACTACTTTCAGCACAATAATGTTCATCTCAATTCTTTATGGGTCCTTTTTCGCAGGAGGGAGTTAGAGAAAGGTTTAAATAATGCTTTGGTCTTTTGAGTAAACAGGAGTAAAGATGGAAGTAAATGCCTGGACAGGTGGGATTCGTTTACACTTGCTTACTCAACTTTCATAATATTTATTTTTTATCTTATTTACCAAGTGTAATTACTGCCTGGCATGTATAGGCACCCGGTGAATGATGGTGATGATTTCTGCCTGCCTCCCTTTCTAGGTTTGAAGAGATTTCTTTCCATCCTATATTTAGGGTGACCATAAGTCCTGCCTTTGCTGAAACTGTTCACCTGTTGTCCCTATATTCAAAATTCTCAAAATTGTCTTGGTTTAGATGATAAATTATGTGGATATCCTAGTAGCTATAACCAGAGACTTCAAAAAATGTTACCTTTTTAATGCAATACCCTTTTGGTTCAAAGGAAGATATTTGTTCCTGTGCTGCAGTATTTCCCCAACTTTTTCATTCAGATACCAGTCACAATTTTTCCTGATTTCTTACCACCTATATTATTTACCTTGCATTTGAAAAATTATCAACTAATACATACGTAGGTTTTAAAAAACCAAATATTATAGCTCCAGAAGCCTTAAAACAAAAAAACAGTCACCTGCCCCAGAGTAAACCATTTTCAGTTTTTCTCTTTCATATTTTGAAGTAATATCTATATACTGCTATTTCTTGATTTGTCAATTTTTTATGTTAACTGTTGTTTTGGCAAATTAGGGTTTAAATTTAACTTTCTAACTTCCCTACCTCTTGATACTTTTAAATTCCTTCTTGATGCATTGTTATAAAAAATTTCAAATATTATACAGAAAGGTGAAAGAGTTTTACAGTGAATACCCATGTCTCCACCACCTAAATGATACAATTAATTGTTTATTATTATTATTTTTTAAGGAGGGCGTAGCTCACAGTAGCCCATATGAGGATCGAACTGGCAACCTTGGTGTTACCAGCACCACGCTCTAACCAACTGGGCCAACCGGCCACCCCTATACAATTAATATTTTATTATACTCGCTTTGTCACACACCCACCCCTTTTGATATTTTTTTTCCCCACATTTTTTTGGTAAAACCAATAGTCACTTTATATTATTAATGCTCATGTAAATATTTTCACTGCTGGGTGAAGTAATAGAGTAATTACCTTTTCTCTGCAGTTTTTATTTTTCCTGGCATTAATGATTGCCTCAGTTTTTCTCCCTTTTTAAATACCCTACCCCTAATTTTTTCCTGCAGGTCTGTCATAATCTTATCAGTCTTATATTCTAAAATTCTCACACTCTTCAGACATTTTGTTAATCCTGTGTTTGTTTTTTAAACACCACCACTACCACCTCCCCTACCCCAACCCCAACCTTACATTATACTGTGCTACCTGTATAGGTAGACTTGAACCTTGGGACTTTCTTCTGTGGGGTCCCCTGTATCCTAAAGCCCATGTCTTGATTTTTTTCTTTGTTAGAGCATTTGTTTAAGAGCCTCTTAAGGAAGCATAAGCATTAAACAGAAAATTTCTTGAGCCCTTGTGTGTCTTAAAAAGTCTTATTCTATCTTGACATTTAGTTAATAATATAGTTCAGTGGGTATCAAATTCAAGGTTGGAAGTCTCAGAATTCTGTTCAGAATTTTGAAGCTGTCAGTCTTTAAGCTTACAGTATTACTTTTGAGAAGGCTGCTGTGAAACTATTACCTGTTCCAATGTCTATGGCCTGTTGTTCTGAAACATTTAGAATCATCTCTTTATTCCTAATATTTTGAAATTTCCCTGCATTGAGTTGGGAAGTGGGAGGCCCTTTTAGAAATCTCAAGAGTTACATCCTGCAGTGCTGGAATCTTTCATTCTTTTATGATTTTCTCCCCTCCATTTCCTTAATCTTTTTTTTTTCTTTTTAAACCTGAAGTTTCCATTCAGTAAGGTTTAGACCTCTTATTTAAATTTATTTGTTACCTTTCAATTTCATTTCCTATCCCTTTGTCTTTTGCTTTCATATATTGTTTCTTAACTTTATTTTCCAGCTTTTTATTGAATTTTTTTAAAATTTCAACTATTTTTAATTACTAAGAGTTCTTTCTTGTCCTGTTCTTTTGTTGTTTCATGGATGTACTTTATTTCTCCTGTGGGGTGTTCTATTTAATTTTGTTTTCTGTCCTCTGCCTTGTCTATTTCCTCCGGGTTTGTTTGCTTTCTCTCGTACATATTGGAGACCTCACAAAAATCAAAAGGAGGCTTAGCTATACTCATCCTTACTGAGAATAGGCAATAAGAAACTGGTTGGAAGCTCTGCCTGAATGGGGCCTCTCAACTATTTGGGGTTACACTAGAGTGAATAGGCTGGCTCATTCCATGGAGGACCCCCAAATGTCAGTATCTGAAGTGTTTTGTCTGAATTCATTGAAGACATGCAGAGAAAAGTCCTTCAGTTCTTTGTGGCATTTGTTCCCAGTTGTCATTCAAAATACAGACTTTCATTTAATTCCCTTAACATTTAGTACTTGCCTTCTGTTGCCTAATATCTGAGTCTAGAACCTTTCTGAGTCTATTTCTCCAGAGAATAAATCAAGTCTTTTTGCAGGGAGCTTAGGAGTTGTCTCGGAGCTTCCAAGAGCTGGGGTCTGTCTGTTAAGCTTGCTGACCAGACCTTGTTTTCAGCCCTGAAGTCATTCATGTGCAATATTTCCCCTTCCTTGATACTTGGTGCCTCCTAAGTTCTGAGCCCATTGGAACTGGAGAGAGATGCATGCTTATCTGTCATCAGTATCTTCCCAGTGAGAATGCCCTTCAAACACTTAGGGTATAGCTACGTCAGCTCTGCTTAGTCACTTACCACTCTGTCCTTTTCATCTTCCCCAAAACTGTTGAACTCTTTAAACCTAAATACATTCAGAAAGGATACCACACTTCACTACAAATGGAAAATTGCATCACTTTTCAAAAAGAAAAAAAACATAGCTGTTAAAAAATAAAGATAGTGTAAGCACAACGGCATTATTAAATTGTAGTAGATGTTAAGGATTAGCATTAAGCAGATACATTCTTGATGTAATCAAGTCGATTAAAAGAGTTGAAAAGTATAACTTTTTTTGCTCTGTGATTGAATATTTCAAGCCACATCTGGAATCACCTAAATTCTTCTCTTATATGAGTTGTACATGTTCAGAAAATCTGTTCCACTGTATATTCTGTGCTGATTATGTAATCAACCGCTAATCTTTAACATCAGTAACAGTAGTGGTGTGGTGCACGGTAAATTTTTAGCAAATAGCCATTTCAGCCTTTAATAATAATGATGGCAAACACACAGTAGTTACTGTGAGCTAAGCACTTCTGATCACTTCAGAGTGAGCCCTTATCTGATAGGCATTGCTGTCTCTAAATGCAGAACCCAGACCTTGATACCTATTGCAGTTGCTGAAATAAGTTTCTCCTAAGTTTAAGAAGTCGTCAATACTAACATCTTACCTGAAAAGTTTGTTAAATGATCAAGTTTCCTTAGAGATCAAAATCAGAAGCCTTCCCAAGAAATTTATTTTATCTTTAGGACCCTCAGGAAAGTATTCCCTTGTCTGACATTTTAACTGAATGAGTTAGAAACGATAGAAAAAGTATAGCTATACCTGTCATATAGTTGTATCCAAAGGAAAAATAATCTATTTTAAACTTAATATGTACATTTTCATTAGACTTTCAGTACCCTTTTGTAAAGCTTAAATCAGTGTGAGGACTCTATATTTTTGTGGGACTTGTGGGTGTTTAGTGGCTTGATCTGGGGTTTTGAATATGATGATGCATACTATACTTTGAGTTTTATTATGAGGATTACAGATAATCAGTGCAAGAAACCACATACAAAAAAAAAGGAACCACATACAGAAAGTGTCTGCTCAGTATATAGTATTTCATGTGAAACACCTGTTGGAGCAAGACTTGGGTGTCAAGTGGCCCAGACAGACTGGAAGGTGGTGGAATTTGGGACAGAAAGGGTACAGTGGATGTTGAGAGTCTGTGCATGCTGGGGGGAGGTCACTGCTGCAAAGATGGTTCATCTAGAAATGGGAGCACAGCTATCACAAGTCCAGATTTGACAAGGGCTCCCATCTGAGTCCTGAAGACCAGGCCACGCCGAGGAGATGAGGTAGGAATCTGGGACCTTGCAAGCCACACGGAGTCCCAGCTGCCGCTGATACCCAGGCTGGTACGTGGAGCCAACTGTAGGGCTGGTCCTGGGGCAAAGGCTGTTAGCCTTGGGGCTTTCTTTATTGTTTTTAGCTAGTTCCCTCCACTCTAGTATTCCAAAACAAATTCCAGATATAATCAAAATATTTTAGTATTGTATATAACTTGTACATTTTACAAGCAGATTATTAAAAGTCTCCCATAGTTTCAGAAGACTGTTTTCAGATGTCATCTGTATTGGGCATTTATTCTCCTCATAAGGTTTGCATATAAAATAGTGACTCTAATTTTGCTGTCTAAATATTTGGTTTTACTGTAATCCTTTTCACTGAATCACATTTTAAGAAAAAAATTATTCAAGTTCATTATCTTTAAGATATCTTAAATTCTGGTGTTAATTACATTTCTTTCATCAATTTTTATAAAGAATCAACCAAGACTATTCTATGAAATGGTCAGAGCAACTGAGTTCCGAGAGAAATTAGGATTCATTCACTCAACTGTTTGATTGGCCTTGGAAAACTAGGCATTTTACATAAATTGAAATCTTCGAGGTTTGTTGGATTTTGTTTCCCTTATCATACAAAAGCCAAGTATGTGCGTATTTTTTCCTCTTCCTATATTCAGTTGTGTTGAGAGCCCTTTGGATGATTTTCCTGCATTATTAATGATTAAGTTACATGATTGTACTCTACTTTCCAAAAACATTACTGTATATTTTGAAGTTTTGTATATGTTTACACCTTTGTTGAAAATTTTTGACTTGACCAAGATTTCAAATATCAAAAAATACTAAAAGGGACTTTTTGATTAGTTTCAGTGGTGTTTTTGTGGACATGTTTAGGGGGAAAAATTATATCTATATCCAGAACACATAAGCGTTAAATATAGGGGAGTGCCTGTTACTAATTTGGGAAGGTTATCAAGGTAGCGGTAATATTACAGACGCAAAATTAATGTTTATTGAAGAATTGGAGTGTATATAGGAAAAATTTGGGGAGAAAGTTAGTGTTGATACAATGTCACAGGAATCACATAGCACAGTGGTTCTCAAAGTCTTTGATATCATTACCCCTTTACATTCTTAAATTATTCAGGACCCCAAAGAGCCTTTCTTTGCATAAGTTATATGAAGTATGTAGAGAATATCTGGCCTCATGCATACATGAAGCTGGAAAGGGGATGTTTTAATAACTTTTTCAGATAATTATGGATATTCCTTGTGGATATACAAAGTATAGTTTGTATATTGAATTTTAGTATAGTATAGATATACTATACTAAAACTCAAGAAGTGATAGTCTCTTAAAAGTTAGTTGTAATGTGGATGTGAAACAGCAGCAGTGAATTTTTTATACTGAAGTTGTTGGTCTGTGTTGCACCTTGGATTCTTTGTAACATCATGCAATGTTTTGGAAAATACTGGTTCTCTCAAGTTGTACAGATTATCTAAATGTTATATATTTCATTATACAGTATGGGAGAATCACGCATATTAATATCACCACTGATCAGAAAAGTGTTTTAAGTAGGGAAGCTGTCAAGTTCACAGTGGGTACGAGTTTTTCGAATTTTAAGTTTTTTTCATTTTTCTTGAAGTTACAGGCTTCATTCATTTTCGAGAAAATGTATGCCAGATACCCAAGTCTAAGTGGTTAGTTCAGCTTGTTACTCAAATAATTGTACAAGAGCTTTTGCGTGTGACAACCATCATACTTCAGTGTGCACATAAAAGTGTTTTGTGTGTGCTTTCCAAATCTTTACACAGGATATTAAAAAGACATATTCAAGGGTAGAAATTTCCTAATACTAATTTTACTGTATCAAGGGCATTCTTTAATGAAACGCTTTTTTTTTCTTTTCACAAACGTGGTAGTGAAGAGTTAGTTTGTGCTACCAATTTCATGCTAAGGCACTAGCAGTTTTAACTACCTTTACTTTTGTATTATAAGTGAGAATTAAATATAAACTTTACCAACCTGAAGGAAAACATTTTCTCACTGAAAATCAATGGGTGAATGCATACAGTTTCTATGTAGTAACTAACTTCTTTGGGTTATGTTTTGCTGTGGTAGAGAACTTCAACAGAACCCTCAACTGCTATCATATTTGGATTTTTATTGGCGACCAGAACCCTTAAAGTGTGGAAGAGGATTGTAGGTGTTTTTCTTGACTACAGTGGAAGTCAGAGATTTAACCTTATAGCCTACAATTATCAGTCCTTTGGTCGTATAGAGCTGTTCAAAAGTAGTTAATCGTTGAAGGATTCACACTTATTCCAATTTCAAAACTTACTACAAAGCTATAGTAATCAAAACAACATGGCACTCGTGTAAGAATAGATATGTAGGTCAATTGAAAATAATTGAGAATCCAGAAATAAACCTTCACGTTTACATCACTTGATTTTTGACAGTGGTGCTAAGACAGTTAATTCAGTGAGTAAAGAATAGTCTTCAACAAATTGCTGGAACAACTGTATATCCATGTGCAACAGAATGGAGTTAGGCCCCTTCCTTACACCATACACAAAATTAACTCAAAATGAATCAGATCTAATATAAGAGCTAAAACTATAAAACTGTTATAGAAGAAAGTACAGGTCAATATTGATGGCCGTGGTTTAGGTAAAGCCATCTTAGATCTGATATCAAATGCACAAAATAATTTGGACTTCCTCAAAATTAAAAACTTATATGCCTTCAAGGACAACATCATTACGAAAGTGAAAAAACAACCCACCAAATGGGAGAAAAAAATTGCAAATCATATCTGATAAAAGACATATCTAGGATACAAAAAGAACTCTTACAACTTAATCATAAAGCAATAACCCAGTTACAGAATGAGCCAAGGATTTGCATAGGCACCTCTCCAAAAAAGGTCTGCAAATGGTCAGTAATCTCCTAAGAAGGTGCCCAACATCATTTGCCACCCGGAAACTGCAAACCAGAACTATAATGAGATACTACTTCATAAAAAAGACAAGTGTTGGTCAGCATGTGGAGAAATTGGAACCCTCATATATCGCTGTATGAGGATTGAGAATGTAAAATGATACAATCACTTTGGAAAACAGTATGATTCCTGAAAAAATTAAGCATACCGTTAAAAATTAAAACATTCCTGAAAAATGTCTAGTGATTCCTGAAAAAATTAAATATACCATTACTGCAAGACCCAGCAATTCTTCACCTAGGTATATATTCAAGAAATATCTCCACACAAAAACTTAAGTGAATGGTCATAGCAGCATTATTCATAATTGCCCTAAACTGGAAATAACCCAAATGTCCAGCGATTGATGAATGAATACAATGTGATACATGCATGCGATGGAATATTACTCAGTAAAAAGCATATAGTACTGATGTGTATTGTAACATGGGTGAACCTCGGGAACATGTTAACTAAAAGAAGCCCGATACAAAGGCCATGTGCTGTATTCCATTTATATGAAATGTCCAGAATAGACAAATTTATAGAGACAGATTAGTTGTCTAGGGCTAGGAGGAGATAGGTAATCATTGTTAATGGGTTTCTTTTTGGGGAGAATGAAAATGTTCTGGATTGTGATAGTTGTATAACTCTGAAACACTAAAAACCCTTGAATCACACATTTTAAATGAATGAATTGTATGAAGTCTGTCTCAGTAAAGCTGTTTTAAAATCAAGTAACTTATGGCTGTGAGGTTGCCAAGCAAACATGCACTTGGAATTTCTTTTAGGAAAAAATCATATATATTCTGAGTAAATACTGCAGTCTGTATTCTTATTAATGCTTGTGTTAAAAGAAAATGACCAAATTACCTTACCCTTTACTTTCCAGAAAGGAGAAGATGAATATGCCAATGTTGATGCCATTGTTGTATCAGTGGGTGTTGATGAAGAAATTGTTTACGCCAAATCAACTGCCTTACAGGTGAGGAGTGGACAGCAGTTCTGAGCCCTCAGAATCATTGAATCATTTATTGCACTGTTCAGTATAGCTCTAGCCAAATTAAAAATTTAATTCTTCAGTCCCAAGTACTCTGTACTACCTACTGTGTTTTCTTGTTTTTTGTTTTAAAGAAGGGCACAGCTCACATTGGCCCCTGTGGGGATTGAACCAGCAACTTTGGTGTTAAGTGCACCGCGCCCTAACCAACTGAGCTAACCAGCCGCCCCCACTGCCTACCGTGTTATAGAGCAGATATAGAATATTTTCATCTTCACAAAAAGTTCAGTAGACAACACTGATTTAGAACCTTCTTTTAATCTGTAAATACTGTGTAACCATTGTCTTTTCCCATAGACATGGCTCTTTGGTTATGAACTAACTGATACTATCATGGTCTTCTGTGATGACAAAATCATTTTTATGGCCAGCAAGAAAAAAGTGGAGTTCTTGAAACAGATTGCCAACACTAAGGGCAATGAGAATGCTAATGGAGCCCCTGCCATCACACTGCTGATACGAGAAAAGGTCAGAACTAACAAAGAATGTCATAAATGTAAAAAGTGTCTAAAAGTGATAAACAGAAAAGCCTTCTAGGAATTTAAAAGAATGCAATGGAAGATTTTAGCTGACTGTGGTTATAACAAAGTTTTATCTCATCTTCATTGTTAGGAAGAAGAGAGTGATAAACCTTAGAAGTTCTGTGGTGAAAAAAATGGGCTGTGAAATTCTGGCAAAAAATAACTTTATCTGTCCATTGTCAAGGACACTGTCAACTTGTTTGTTTCCATCTGAGTATCTTGATTGGAACAAACAACCTTAAATATCCTTAAGGGAAATTCAGATAAACCTCATTTCCAGTTTTTACCAAATGTGATCTTTTCTTGTTATATTGCCCACCTTACAAAGATTTTTTCCCCCTCAGAATATTGTTCACCTATGTGTTTTGAGTTTCTCAGCTGTTCTAGCTGTTCCTGGAGAAAAAGAATAAATAACCTTGTCGACTTATATGGCACTTCATTCACTTAAGCATATAAAAATATCTAAAGAAATTTTGTGTTCACTTTTAGTGTGTTACAGTCTGTCCTAAAGAAGTAGGTAGGTCATGGGGTAGGAATTTATTCTTTCCAGGGTTTAGAATATTTGTCTACCTGTTTGTTACTAGTAGAACATAGATGTCTAATTCTAAAACTAATTGACAAATCCCTTTTCTTCCCTGTGGCACTGATAGAATGAAAGTAATAAGAGCAGCTTTGACAAAATGATTGAAGCCATTAAAGAAAGCAAGAATGGCAAGAAGATTGGCGTGTTCAGCAAAGACAAGTTCCCGGGAGAGTTCATGAAGAGCTGGAATGACTGCCTCAACAAAGAGGGCTTTGACAAAGTAAGAGAACTCCCAAGAACAAGCAGATTCAGAGTTGAGAAGGCAAAAGTGTGACAGACGTCCATAACTGATAGTTCAGAGAATATGTTTTGGGAAAACTATACTTTCGTTCAGATTTTCGTTTTTCATTCCCTTTGGCTGAGCAGAAGCTAGTTTTACTTTTCAGTCAGGAATGAGGCATTCAGGAGATAGTTCAGCTACCTCACAGGGAAACTGAGAAAAGTCTCTTGTACAGAAAAATTGTTTTCCTCCTTTTCCCCTCATCTCCCGCCTTTTCTTCATCCTTTACAAAAACCTCTAGAGAGGGGCATTTACCTTTAAATTTTAAATGGTACATTAGTTTAATGACTGTTAGAATGCACACAGTGATCTGGTAAAGGTGTTTCAAATATTTGTTCAATCCAAGAAAAGAATATTTTTCCTGTTTTATTTGTTTTATTTTGTTCTCTAGATTCCACATATAAGTGAGATCATACAGTATTTGTCTGTCTCAGTCTGAATTCACTTAGCATAATAACCTCTAGGTCCATCTATATTGTCGCAGATGGTAAGGTTTCGTTCTTTTTTATGGCCGAGTAATACTCCATTGTGTGTGTATATGTATATATGTGTATATATGTGTATATACATATATACACATATATACATATATGTACTCTTTATCCATTCATCTACTGACGGGCACTTGGGTTGCTTCCATTTCTTGGCTGTTGTAAATGGTACTGCAGTGAACATAGGGGTGCATATATCTTTTCAAATTAGTGTTTCGGACAAGAAAAGAATATTTCGAAGAATGTACTGGTGAATAGTTTGCTAAAGAGAATATCGCTGATAATATTTACGTCGAGGTGCATTTCTTTAGCAGTTCTGTATTTGCATGTTAGAGAAACTCTTATCACTTTGACTGCAGATAGATATCAGTGCCGTTGTGGCCTATACCATTGCCGTAAAGGAGGATGGGGAGCTCAACCTAATGAAGAAAGCAGCCAGTATCACTTCAGAGGTCTTCAACAAATTCTTCAAGGAAAGAGTCATGGAAATAGTTGATGCAGATGAGGTAAATGGAGAGGGAAGAGTCTTTTTACTGTTTTGATGAAGCAGAAATAAATCCCTACCATACAGTGTTTTGGTATGTGTTCAGCTTCCTTTGAAATTAAGCCTTTGGTACTTAAGTTGGTGGTGCGTGATTATGCCAGCTGTCTTTTAAAATAACTGTAAACCTGCGCTAGTTTCTTGAGGTTACCAGTACTTCACTTGAGAATTCCTTGAATAGTTGTGAGTTCCATATTCTGTTCTATAAATTTGCTTATATACCAGTATATTATCTGGCACATAAACCATGTCATAAGCCTTTATAGCATCCTAAATAATATCAGGATATATGTTGTCTTCCAATGATAATATCTAAAAACGCAGTACCCCTCTTTGCCACCGTCTAGTAAGTGTTTCATTTCTGGGTACACTTACAGAAAGTTCGACACAGCAAACTGGCCGAGTCTGTGGAAAAGGCCATTGAAGAGAAAAAATACCTAGCTGGGGCAGACCCCTCTACTGTGGAAATGTGTTATCCTCCTATCATTCAGAGTGGTGGCAACTATAATCTCAAGTTCAGTGTGGTGAGGTAAGTACAAGAACTTCAAAATAAACCAACAGCCAGAGCATTTCAGCCTTTAACCTATTTTTTCTTTGACTCATTTCAGAATTCAGAAAAGTAGGAAGACATAGAATAACATACTCTGCCTTTTACACTGTCTTCTTGTCGTGCATATTTGTTTCATATAGTTTCTCATTTCTTAATTGGGCATTTGATTGTAAGCATTTTTCCAGATGATTAAAAATGCTGGCAAAATATGCCCCTCATCAAAATATTAAAATCTTATTAGGTATACCATAACATAGTGTATTTTGCCATGTATAATGTGCACCAATGTTTTTGGCCCAAACTTTCAGGGAAAATGTCTTTTGTTTTAATTTTTTAATTCAAATTTTTATTTGTTTTTATTAAGGTACTTGTTTTTTGTATTATAAAGGAAATTCAGCATTTATTTTTTCACATATAATGGTACAAGAAATTTTATGTAACAAATAATTACAAAACACAAGAACAGATACAAGGTACAAGAAACTTTATGTCCAGTAACAAATTTATGATATTTATGCATCGTAGAAGGCCAAGAACTCTTAATCATAAATTCAGCAAGACCGATTATTGTATTCCAGGGTATTTTGCAGGTGGATATTGCTATTGATTTTTAGAGTTACACTTTTAACTCATAAGCGTAAGTAAAAGAATTAAAAACATATAGCTACGAACTAGTACTACCCATGTACAATACTCATCCTTACTTTTCCCTCACAAATTTGGGCAAATGCACATTATATACGGCAAAATACAGTATATCCTTTGCATAATTAAGATACAACAACTAAACTTTTCACTGAATTTTTATCCTAAAAGTTTTGGTCATTAATTTTACTCCAGAGTCTATAAATTGCTTTGCATAAAAAAAAAAATGTAGGTCCTTATTCTGTTTCAGCTTTAGGATATCACAGGGAAAGGCAGTGATGGCAAATGTTATGTGCCAGTGATACTAAGGACTTTCCTAGTTTGAGTAATGAATGAAATGCTTTCTTCCTTTGTTCTCTAGTGACAAGAATCACATGCATTTTGGGGCCATCACTTGTGCCATGGGTATTCGCTTCAAATCTTATTGCTCCAACCTTGTTCGCACTTTGATGGTTGACCCCTCTCAGGAAGTTCAAGAAAATTACAACTTTTTACTACAGCTTCAAGAGGAGCTGCTAAAAGAATTAAGACATGGTGAGGTGACTTAGAAAAGGTTTGGAAATGATGTAACAAAAATGTTACTAGCATTTATGTGAGTATGTCCCTGAGGATCTCATATTAAAAATAGAATCACAGTTACTAAACTCCAGTCATCCTTGCATTTAGTTCTTGAATCTACTTTTCTTTTTGGACATGAGTGGTGATTGTGGTTTTATACTGATGTTTACAAAAACCCCTCTGACTGGTTACACTCCTGTGTCCAGATCTTCATAAACTACCGTGGCCTTACTACTCTTCTTTAGAACTTTACAACGTTGTTTTTTGTTATTGTTGTTTTGAGGTATAAGTGACATACAGAATTATATTAGTTTTGGGTGTACAACATAATGATTCAGTATTTGTATATATTGCAAAATGATCACCACAGCTATTCTAGTTAACATTTGTCGTGTACATAATTACAGGTTTTTCTTGTGATAAGAACTTTTGAGATTTTCTCTCCCAGCAGCTTTCAAATATTCAGTACAATATTATTAACTATAGTTGCCATACTGCACATTACATACCCAGAAATTATTTTATAACTGCAAGTTTGTACCTTTTGACTTCCTTTACCATTTCACCCACCCCCACCTCCCACTTTCTTCCTCTGTCAACCAACAATCTGTTCTCTCTATGAGCTTGCTTGCTTTCTTGAATGGCTGGCTGGTTGGTTCGTTGGTTGGTTCGTTGGTTAGATTCCACGTATAAGTGAGGTCATAGGGTATTTTATCTGTCTAACTTAGTTCACTTAGTTTAATGCCCTAAGTTCTGTCCATGTTGTTGCAGATGGCAAGATTTCATTCTTTTTTTATGGCTGAATAATATGCCATTGTGTGTTCTGGGTATACAGTTACCCCTTGAAGAACACAGGGTTTAGGGGCACTGACTCCCCATAAAGTTGAAAATCTGCATATAACTTTTGACTCCCCAAAAACTACGAATAGCCTATTGTTTAACAGAAGTCTTACTGATAAAAAAACAAACAAGAAAAAGGTCGATTAACACATATTTTGTATATGTATTATGTACTGTGTTCTTACAATAAAGTAAAGCTAGAGAAAAGAAAAGGAAAATCATAAGGAAGAGAAATTATATTTGTAGTATTTATTTTTAAAAATCCACATATAAGAGGATCCATGCAGTTCAAACTAGTGTTCTGGAGTCAACTGTACCACATTTTCTTTATCCATTTCATCTGTTGGTGGACCTTTGTTGGTGTTTTCCTAAAAATAAGACCTAGCCGGACAATCAGCTCTAATGCATCTTTTGGAGCAAAAATTAATATAAGACCCGGTCTTATATTATGTTAGATAAGACCCAGTTTTATATTGTAGTAAAATAAGACCGGGTCTTATATTAATTTTTGCTTCAAAAGATGTATTAGAGCTGATTGTCCGGCTAAGTCTTATTTTCGGGGAAACATGGTAGGTTGTTTCCATATCTTGGCTATTGTAAATAATGCTGCAATGAACTTGAGGGTGCGTATACCTTTTTTAGTTGGTGTTTTTATTTTCTTCAGATAAATACCCAGGGTCATAAGGTAGTTCAAGTTTCAATTTTTTGAGGAATACTGTTTTCCATAGTGTGTGCACCAGTGTACATTCCCACAAACAATGCACAAGGGTTCCCTTTTTCTCACATCCTTGCCAACACTTGTTATTTCTTGTCTTCTTTATAACAGCCTTTTAACGTACAGGGTGATACCTCATTGTGGTTTTTTTTGCATTTCCCTGATAATTAGTGATACTGAATGTTTTCATTTACCTGTAGGCCATCTGTATGTTTTCTTTCAGAAAATGTCTATTCAGATTTTTGCCCAGTTTTTTAAATTGGATTGATTGATTGGTTTTTGCTTTTGAGTTGTATGGATTCTTTGTATATTTTGGATATCAACCCTTATCAGATATGTCATTTGCAAAAATTTATCTCATTCAGTTGGTTGCCTTTTCATTTTGTTGATGGTTTCCTTTGCTGTGCAGAAGCTTTTTAGTTTGATATAATCCTACTTCTTGATTTTTGCTTTTGTTGCTTTAGTTTTTGATGTCAGATCCAAAAAACCATCATTGAAACTGATGCCTATATTTTCTTCTAGGAGTTTTGTGGTTTTTCAGGTCTTAACATTCAACTCTATAATCTGTTTTGAGTGAATTTTTGTATATGGTGTAAGACAGTGGTCCAGTGTCCTTTTTTTGCCTATGGCTGTTCAGTTTTCCCAACATCATTTATTGAACAGACTGTCCTTTCCCCATTGTATATTTTTGGTTCCTTTGTCGTAAATTAATTGATCATACATATATGTGGGTTATTTCTGGACTCTGTTTTCTTCCATTGATCTTTGTGTCTGTTTTTATGACAATATCTTGCTGTTTTTTTTATTACTGTAACTTTGTAACATAGTTTGAAATCAGGGAGCATGATGCCTCCAGCTTTGTTCATTTGTTTCAGGATTGCTTTGGCTGTTCAGGGTCTTTTGTGATTCCATACAAATTTTAGAATTGTTCTATTTGTTTGTAAAATGCCATTGGAATCTTGATAGGGATTGCATTGAATTTGTAGGTTCTTTGGGTAGCACAGACATTTTATCCAGTCCATGAGCATGGAATATCTTTCCATTTATTTGTGTCTTCTTCAGTTTCTTCATTCAGTGTCTTACAGTTTTCAGTGTACAGGTTTTTCACATCCTTGGTTAAATTTACTCCTGGGTATTTTATTCTTTTAATGCAATTGTAAATAGGATTGTTTTCTTATTTATGATAGTTCATTACTAAAGAATAGAAACTCCACAGATTTCTGTATATTTATTTTGTATCCTGAAACTTGACTGAATTTATTAATTCTAACATTGTTTGGATTTTCTATATATGGTATGTCATCTATAAATAGTGACAGTTTTATGTCTTCCTTTCCAGTTTGGATGCCTTTTATTTCTTTTCCTTGTTTAATTGCTTTGGCGGCTAGGACTTCTAATACCATGTTGAATAAAAATAGGGAGACAGGGTATCCTTGTCTGGTTCCTGATCTTAGAGGAAAAGGTTTCAGCTTTTCACCGTTAAGTATGTTAGGTGTGGGCTTCTCATATATGGCCTTTATTATGTTGAGGTACATTCCCTCTTTTTATACCCACTTTCTTGAGAGGTTTTTATAAGTGGATGTTGCATTTTGTCCAATGCTTTTTCTTCATCTATTGAGATGATTATATGGATTTTATCCTTCATTCTGTTGATATCACATTGATTGAATCATGGGTGTTGAATCGTCCTTGCATCCCTGGACTAAATCCCACTTGGTTATGACATATGATCCTTTTAAATTTGGAAGAACTGTCGAGAAGTTTTGAGAACTAGTATCTCTAACAACAGAATGTATAATGTTAATTCTACATTGAATGGACAGGAATAATTTTAGTGTAAGAGCAGAACTAATAGCAAATCTGCTAAGCAAGCGACCACCTCTTTTGCCTTGAGACTGTACACTCCCAAATGGCTGCATTTGACTTTATATTTACTATCGTTAGACAACTTTATAAGCCCACCCATGTTACCTAGAGCTTCCAGAAACCTTTCTTCATGATATCTCAAGTTGATGTTGAGAAATCCTATTGGAAATCATAGTCATAAGTAATTTAAAGAGGATAAATAGCCCTCTGAGGCTACCATATCTGGACTACTCTGGCTTGAAATACCTATTTATATCCTAGATCCTAAAAAATTAAGGCCAAAATCCTTCTAACAGTAATTCACCCCCTCAGTAGTCCTGTTTTTCAAAATGTGTAATAACTTTAATGTGTTGCCATTTATCAACACTTAAAAAGTTATTTCACTGAAACCAACTGGTGTTCATAGTCTCTTATGATTCTCATAATAGTCGGTGATTCTCAAAATAGTGTAATTATGATGATGTGGATTATTTTAAAAAATACAAATGCTAAGCCCTACCACTCCTGCAAGGAACTGTATTTTTTTAGTTCACACTTTCAGAAACCCTGCTTTAGGAGACTTCTTTAAATGGAAAAAATGTTGGTTAAAAAATGTGATTTTGTTATATATTTTCTGAAAGATATTTAATGTTCCCTTTCTGTCTTGTCATTAGGTGTGAAGATATGTGATGTGTATAATGCCATCATGGATGTGGTTAAAAAACAAAAGCCAGAACTACTGAACAAAATTACCAAAAACCTAGGGTAAGATGCTATGGATGTACATTGTCACTCATGAGTAAATTTTCATGACTGGCCTTGGTCTGGCAAAATATTTTTAGGTTAATTCAACCAACCTTTATGGACTTGTAAACTTAACTGTGTGCCAAACACATAATGTTATCAGACAATATGAAAAAGATTTAAGTTCTGCCTCTAGGAATGGGGTGGAGATTTTTCTAGACCAATACAGTAGATGCCAATAGGTACTCCAGGCTTAAATTACAAATGTTAGGAAACGTTACATGCTATAGTTCCTCTCTTAGAGCACCTCAGCTCCCATTTAAAAATTAAGTACTCTGATATGTTCTATTGTTTAAAAGAAATTTCGTTTGAATTTTATTTAATCCAGTGTCTCTCGAATGTATTTGAAATTGAACAGCTGGAAAATACCTAATAACACTTTACAGAATCAAAGACATTTTGGGAAACAAGCTTTAGGGAGTCTCCTTAGACAGAAACTAGTCTGGAGGATGTAGTTACTGGACTGCTCTGATGAATGAGGGGAAATATATTGACCTAATACCAAGTTCTGGCCCAGATGACTTAATGAATCTAGTTATCAATAGTCCATCAAAAACTGTCTCAATTATTACTTAGTCTCTGCTAAGCTTATAGGAAAACTCCTAACTGATTTCATGGTAGAAGATTAAATTTTAAATGTGGGTGAATAAGCTAAAATAAAGAATGGCTGATACAATAAATGTTATATGAGGTACTTATTTGGGATATTATTTTCATATTAAGAGCACAAAGACTGTCCTCTAATCCTCTTCCTTAACTGACTTGTGAGCAGCAGGAAATCACTCAAAATGTTTATCTGCCTTATCTTGAAAAGTTGAAATAGAATATATCGTACTTAACCTATATACAAGATCTTCAGCCTGTTGCTGAAGTTTCTCTTTATTTCTTTCTAGGTTTGGAATGGGAATTGAATTCCGTGAAGGCTCTTTAGTAATTAATAGTAAAAATCAGTACAAACTGAAGAAAGGTGAGTTTTACATGCATGCAGTAGGAAAATATTTTTTTGAATAATTTTCTTTAGCTTCATCTCCCTCTTCTGTGTAAAATCTATATTTCTCCATCCTTTCAGTCATTGACCAGTTCCTATTTTGCTATTTTAGGGATGGTCTTCAGCATCAATTTGGGATTCTCAGACCTGACTAACAAGGAAGGGAAGAAACCAGAAGAGAAAACCTATGCCCTATTCATTGGTGACACAGTCCTTGTAGATGAGGTATGTATTGATTCTTAAACTTTTGAGTGCTGATGAACTGACTTTTAAGGCTCATTTTGTACCCTATGGTTTTTTCTTAAAAGTCTTTGTTAAATGCTAGCAAATGGGAGAAATCCATGTGAGAGCGAGACCTAATACAGCTAGAAATAGAGAGTATAGTCCAAGTATAGGGAATGTTTTAAACCAAATTGTTTATCACATTGTCGCTTGAATATTGATAATGATAATACCAGGAACTGATTCTAATGATGGAACTGATTTTGTTTTTTAAGTTATTTTTTGTTTATTTATTTTTTTAACAGGACTTTATTGGGGAACAGTGTGTACTTCCAGGACTTTTTTCCAAGTCAAGTTGTTGTCCTTTTTCAATCTGAGTTGTGAAGGGTGCCGTTCAGCTTCAAGTTGTTGTCCTTTCAGTCTTAGTTGTGGAGGGCGCAGCTCAGCTCCAGGTCCAGTTGCCATTGCTAGTTGCAGGGGGCACAGCCCACCATCCCTTGCGGGAGTCGAGGAATCGAACTAGCAACTTTGTGGTTGAGAGAATGCTCTCCAACCAACTGAGCCATCCGGGAGCTCAGCGGCAGCTCAGCTCAAGTTGCCGTGTTCAATCTTAGTTGCAGGGGGCGAAGCCCACCATCCCTTGCAGGACTTGAGGAACCGAACCGGCAGCCTTGTGGTTGAGAGCCCACTGACCCATGTGCGAATTGAGCCGGCAGCCTTCGGAGTTAGGAGCATGGAGCTCCAACCGCCTGAGCCACCGGGCCGGCCCGATTTTTATTTTTAATAACGGCTTTATTGAGCTTCAATTTACATACCATAAAACTCACCCACTTAAAGTGTATTTTAAGTGTGCAGTCATCACCACAATCTAATTTTAGAACATTTTCATTACCTCAAAAAGAAATCCTGTACCCATTAGAAGTCATTTCCCATTCCTCTCCCCTCCCCCAAGTCCCTTAGGCCTCAACAATGACTAAACTACTTTCTATCTAAGGATTTGCCTGCTCTGTACGTTTGTGGTCTTTTGTGACTGGTTTCTTTCACTTAGAGGAATTGATTCTTTTTTTTTTTTTTTTTTAAGATTTTTTATTGGGGAAGGGGAACAGGACTTTATTGGGGAACAGTGTGTACTTCCAGGACTTTTTTTTGTTTTTTCCCCTCCCAAGTCAAGTTGTTGTCCTTTCAGTCTTAGTTGTGGAGGACGCAGCTCAGCTCCAGGTCCAGTTGCCGTTGCTAGTTGCAGGGGGCGCTGCCCACCATCCCTTGCGGGACTCAAGGAATCGAACTGGAAACCTTGTGATTGAGAGCCCACTGGCCCATGTGGGAATCGAACTAGCAGCCTTCGGAGTTAGCAACATGGAGCTCCAACCGCCTGAGCCACTGAGCCGGCCTCAGAGGAATTGATTCTTGATGATGATGATGAGGATGATGATAGGAAATATTCAGTGTTCTTATTATAAGCCAAGCACATTTTACGCTTAATTCATTGAATCCTTACTTATAACCCTATTAAATAGATACTCGTATCCTCATATACAGAAAAAGAAACTGAGGCACAGCGAAGTTTTAAGTACCTTGCCAAGCGTTACATACCTAGACAGTGATTGAGCCAGGTTTCAAATCAAGCCCGTATTCTTAATCATTATTCCAATGTTGCTTCCCACATTACAATTCCTGCTGAGGGGCTGGAACCTAAGAACTGTATTTATTTATTGTCAATATTATACTGTGTTTTCCCAAAATTAAGACCTAGTGGGACAATCAGCTCTAATGCGTCATTTGGAGCATTAGAACAATATTATTAATAAGACCCGGTATTTATGTCACATCATATCACACCCGGTCTAATAGTAAAATAAGACCGGGTCTTATATTAATTTTTTCCTCCGAAAGACGCAGTAGAGCTGATTGTCCAACTAGGTCTTATTTTCAGGTAAACACAGTAGTATCCAGAGGTTCAAAACATTACTCAGCTACATACATACTAGATTAGAAAGTAAAACTGTTCGACTTAATGTTCTTATAGATGTCTGACTTCTCCCTTTTTTTTAGGATGGCCCAGCCACTGTTCTCACTTCTGTGAAGAAGAAAGTAAAGAATGTGGGGATTTTTCTAAAGGTAGGAAGAGGATAAATTTGTGGTATAGGAAGTTTGTGTATAGTGAAGAAGGTAAACAGTATTGGCTAAAAAATTAAAACCTGAATTTCTGATTAAGACTTTTTTCCCGTAGAATGAAGATGAAGAAGAAGAAGAGGAGGAGAAGGACGAGGCCGAGGACCTGTTGGGAAGAGGATCTCGGGCAGCCTTACTTACGGAGAGAACACGAGTGAGGACTGTTGTATCCTACATTGATCTCATGTCCGTCATGTGGTTCACATGTTGTGATAGCTTCGGATTTTTCTTCTCCAGAATGAGATGACTGCAGAAGAAAAGCGAAGAGCACATCAAAAAGAACTGGCAGCTCAACTCAATGAGGAAGCCAAGAGGCGGTTGACTGAACAAAAAGGAGAACAGCAGATTCAGAAGTAAGAGTTTGCATTGAACAGTGAGATTGTCTTGGGATTATGTGTGATTTGCAGAAATTTCTTAAAAAAACTTTTCTCCCCACTCCAGAGCGCGCAAATCTAATGTGTCCTACAAAAACCCATCTTTGATGCCTAAGGAACCACATATTCGGGAAATGAAGATCTATATTGATAAGAAATATGAGACTGTAATAATGCCTGTGTTTGGCATAGCGACACCTTTTCACATTGCCACGATAAAGGTACTGACATTGAATCAGATTCCCTGCACATTGTTTCTTAAAATAGTAGTTGTGCTTGCGATAGATTGCTGTTCTGGCTGCATCATCTCTCCCACTCTTTTTTTCGGACTCTACCCTTCTCACTTCACAGTCTTCCCCCTGTCTCCCTTATCTCCTGCTATCATTTTCCTTCCTTTCCTGTGTTCACTTTGTAGAAAGTTAAATGATCCAGTCTAGAACCATAGTTTGCCTCTCTTTTCTTGAATGTTTTTAAGCGTTTTAAGCATAACTTGTAGTTATGCACATAGCATAAGATACATGGAGAATTCAGTATTCTTTTGGAAACACATTCGGTCATATGAAAAGATAAACTAAATATGTAGTGTATTAGATTTAGATTAAGGTTTACAGGCTAGGTTTAGCAGTCAGGTTGCAACTCCTAATTTAATTTTAGCATATCTGTAACTCCTGATCTTTGTCAAAGAAATAATGCCGTGTGTTTGTCTTTTTTTTTTTTTTTTAATGCTTTCCCTTTCTTTGAACAGAATATAAGTATGTCAGTGGAAGGAGATTATACTTACTTGCGAATCAACTTCTATTGCCCAGGCAGTGCTCTGGGTAGGAATGAGGGCAACATCTTTCCTAACCCAGAAGCCACTTTTGTCAAAGAAATGTGAGTCCGCGGGAAAACAACCACCCCCAAATCCCTGCTGGCTAGTGGCGCTCGCAGAAACATTTCATTCTCTGTGCTGTGTCCTCCCCCATCTAGTGAATGGCAAAGCCTCCGTCAGGCACTTATGTAGGATCACCTTGTAAGCTTTGTACTGTGTCGAGGATGGAACATAATTTAGAATGCTCATGGAAATATTTTATGCTTACTACATACATTTTGCAGTAGAATTTCAAGGAAATATGTGCCACATTGGGAGGTTATGCCAGATTTGAAAAATAAGTATGATTGCCCCATCCAATGAATTAGCCATTCTTCTTCTTTTTTCTTTTCTTTTTTTTTTTTTTTACGATTTTATTGGGGAAGGGGAACAGGACTTTATTGGGGAACTGTGTGTCTTTTCCAGGACTTTATTGGGGAACAGTGTGTTTTTAACAGGAACTATCAGTTCCCAGTCAAGTTGTTGTTCTCTTCAATCTTAGTTGTAGAGAGCGCAGCTCAGCTCCAAGTCCAGTTACTGTTGTTCACCTTAGTTGCAGGGGGCACAGCCCACCATCCCTTGCGGGAGTCAAACCGGCAACCTCGTGGTTGAGAGCGTGTGCTCCAACCAACTGAGCCATCCGGCCACCTGGGAGCTCCGTGGCAGCTGGTTGGCTTCGTTCTCGTTGTGGAGGACACAGCTCGCTGGCCCATGTGGGAATCGAACCGGCAGCAACCCTGTTCCCCAGAGCTCACGCTCTAACCAACTGAGCCACCCGTCCACCCCTGGATTGGCCATTCTTAACATCCTCTGTTTAAGAGAGAAGAAAGGGAGAGATTTTTTTTTTTTTTTAGCTTTCCAGGCATTGTTTCAGCATTTAGTGGTACTGTTTTCTTTTAAAAGCTAGTAAAGTAAGCCAGTTGTAAAATACAGTAATGAGTGTAGGTTACCTGACCTATTGAAAAAAAATTGAAACAAATGCTTTCTCCTTTCTACAGTACATACCGAGCTTCAAATATGAAGGCACCCGGAGAACAGACAGTACCAGCCTTGAACCTTCAGAATGCTTTCAGAATTATAAAAGAAGTACAGAAGCGATATAAGACTCGGGAAGCGGAAGAGAAAGAGAAGGAGGTGAGACTGAACACAAAGCACCTTTATGCAAAAGGACACACGTGGGGATTGGGGACATAAAAAGATACATGAGGATTCACATTAATTTTCATTCTGCTTAGGGCATTGTGAAACAAGACTCTCTGGTGATCAATCTAAACCGGAGTAACCCCAAACTGAAAGATCTGTACATTCGGCCAAACATCGCCCAAAAGAGGATGCAAGGCTCGCTGGAGGCCCATGTCAATGGTATGGAGACCTCTCTCTCTCTCTCTCTCTCTCTCTCTCTCTCTCTCTCTCTCTCTCTCTCTCTCTCTCTCATGTGTGCGATTGTATGAGTACTACAAGTGACTTGCAGGTGTTTTCTGTTGTGTTTCGTAAAGTCGTCATATCTTAGACTCAAAGGGAACCTTGGCTTCTGGCTGCTAGATGCCACGTGCTGCTTGTCCGCATGAGGAGACATGGAGTGGGGAACGGCTTTGTCTTCAGGGGCACATTTGTAGGAATGACAGATGAGTTAATACAGTATGACAGGGAAATAATGGGAGGAATCTACGTACATTGCAGTATGGCCAGAAGGAAAGGAAAACTGTACAATTTTTGTCACTTCCTCTGACCCTGTTCAAATCAGCTAGGAAAAATGCAGTGCCTTTAGACCTAAGTTAATGATGCTACTCTGTAATTAGCTGCTCCCTTCACCACCCCCACTACCCTCAGGTTTCCGCTTCACATCTGTTCGAGGAGACAAAGTGGATATTCTGTACAATAACATCAAGCATGCACTGTTTCAGCCCTGTGATGGAGAAATGATTATTGTCTTGCACTTTCACCTCAAGGTATACCTTTCTACTTATTGGCTATGAGATCTTATCATCCGCTTTTCTTTAAAATAAGGTATGTCAGTGCCTGACATCTAGAAGATGCTAAGCATGTTTGTTCCTTTGGGGTGATAAACAGTGACCACCGAAACGTTTAAGGTCTCGGATTCCTGTTTCTGAAATAGAAAGTTTTTGCTATCGGCACAATGTATTACCAACATAATTTTCAAAGTCCATTCTGATAAATGGAAGTACTTTTTAAAACTTAAACTCTTTCACATTCCAAATGTCATTTATGATGAGTCCTGGAATGGTTTAACTATTTTTACATAAATACTGTCATTTCCAGCATGGATGTTTTTATATTTTCACATTTTATTTGTTGTTATTTTGCCTCTTTGTTGTGTATCCTAAGTCTTCTGACTTCTTTTGTGTTCTTTCTGCTTTCTGCCCTCAGAATGCCATTATGTTTGGGAAGAAGCGGCACACAGATGTGCAGTTCTACACAGAAGTGGGAGAGATCACCACGGACTTGGGGAAACATCAGCATATGCATGACCGAGATGACCTCTACGCTGAGCAGGTCTGTGAAGTTTATTTTTGTATATTATTTGCAGGGTAATGAGGTAGGATGTGATTCCGATTTGAGGTCAGTAATTGTTATATTTTGTAAATAACCCCTCAGTCTATCTGCAGAATGACTGAAGCATCTGCTGAGCTGGTATAGTGCAGTGGCATTTGGATGGATTAGACTTAGGTTGCAGACTCAGCTCTGCAGTTAATTGTATGGTGCAGTTAGGTGTATGCATTAGTATCATGGTCGTGACTACAAAAGACTTTTCGAAGGGCTATACTGCTAACAAGCGATAGCTATAATTGACTATTATTTTTTTTCTTCAACAGATGGAACGAGAAATGAGGCACAAACTGAAAACAGCCTTTAAAAACTTCATTGAGAAAGTAGAGGCTCTAACTAAGGAGGAACTGGAATTTGAAGTGCCTTTTAGGGACTTGGGGTAACACATCCATCTTTTTTTCGCCTGAAGTTTCACTGGTCTACCTTTTAGAAAAATTGGTCATTCTTTAATAATAATTAAACATATCATGTCCTTTTTCATAACTAATAATCTTTGAGACATCCATTGCCCCTTGAAACTTTTTGAGGGCCTACGTGAGTGGCTAAGTCTAGAAGGCTTCCTCTGGAAATGAGTGTCTACTGAGTACATTGGAGTTGTTGGGAGTAGGAAAAGTTTGTTGTGGCGGCAGCAGTTTCTCTTGCAATTAGTTCAGTCTTGTGTGTTTCTTTTCTTACTCGCTTTCAGATTTAATGGAGCTCCCTACAGGAGTACCTGCCTCCTTCAGCCCACTAGTAGTGCGCTGGTAAATGCTACAGAATGGGTGAGTGTTTACCTCCTTTTAGTAAGAAAATTGTAGAGAAAAAGCAGGAGGGTAGGTGTTTTGAAAACTAGATCCTTATTAATGATTTTCAGTTTTGATACTTATCTTAGACATAAAATTTATTGAACAAATGTTTCTTTAAAAGCCACTTTAGTTTTTTTCATAGTTTCTTCACATAGTTTCCTTAAATTTATTCTTAAAGGAAGATTTTGATCTTGAAGATCCTTTTACTGGAGCTCCTTAATATGTTGTCCCCTTATTAGTCTTTAAAAAAAAAACCTAAAATAGTTCAGTTATCCTTTGTGTAGTGATTTGGATTCTGAAAGTACTTGAAAATGCTAGTGCTCGGGGGAGATATTTATATAATGATCCAGTTCCTTCCTGACAGCCACCTTTTGTGGTGACATTGGATGAAGTGGAGCTGATTCACTTTGAGCGGGTCCAGTTTCACCTGAAGAACTTTGACATGGTCATCGTCTACAAAGACTACAGCAAGAAAGTGACGATGATCAACGCCATTCCCGTCGCCTCCCTCGACCCCATCAAGGAATGGTTGAAGTAAGTAAATCTGCCAGCAATCTCCATTTACCCCAGGAACCTTATATTACAGAATATAAGGATGCTGTGTTGTACATAAAAATGCAAGATAAGACTGCCTTTGGGTTGAGTTGTAGACCAGAACTTGAAAATTTGTGATCTGTTAGAGCTATTCACTTTTTTTTTTTTTAAAGATTTTATTGGGGAAGGGGAATAGGACTTTATTGGGGAACAGTGTGTATTACTTCCAGGACTTTTTTCCAAGTCAAGTTGTTGTCCTTTCAATCCCAGTTGAGGGTGCTGTTCAGCCTCAAATTGTCGTCTATTCAGTCTTAGTTGTGGAGGGCACAGCTCAGCTCCAAGTCCAGTTGCCTTTGCTAGTTGCAGAGGGCACAACCCACCATCCCTTGCGGGAGTCGAACCGGCAACCTTGTGGTTGAGAGGATGCACTCCAACAAACTGAGCCATCGGGAGCTCACTGGCAGCTCAGCTCAAGGTGCCATGTTCAATCTTAATTGCAGGGGGCAGAACCCACCATCCCTTGAGGGACTTGAGGAACCGAACCAGCAACCTTGTGGTTGAGAGCCCACTGGCCCATGTGGGAATCTAACCGGCAGCCTTGGGAGTTAGGAGCATGGAGCTCCAACCACCTGAGCCACCGGGCCGGCCCTATTCACTTTTTTTGAATGCCCAACAATAGTTTATGGATACTTACACAAGGAAAAATCACACTTTATATTTTTTGACTCTATATGACATATGCATGAAAAAAATCTATACACGTGTATAGTAATATTTACAAAAAGTGGAACATATTTCTTAACTTGTTCTCTCTTTTACTGAAAGATGAGAAAGATAAATAATTTTTTTCTTGTTTTTGCTTTTGACATCCATATACTCACACTTCAGCTAAAAGCATTTATCATGGAAGTACCAGTACCCAGGAGCATAGTTTGCTTTGCCTCTCCCCCCTCCCTTGCCACCGCTGCTGTCCCCCATTATCTGGGAAGGGGAGGTGCTATAAATGTAACCTCTTAAGAAATCTGTTGAGAGTTTAGTAATAAACTGAGAAAAATACAGATTTGTGGTTTCCATGAGGATTTTCCTAAGAAATGTGTTGCAGGTAGATGATACAGGATCACAGATATTATGTATATAACTTTTTCAAATCAGCTTTATTGAGGTACAATTTCCAGATAATATAAATTCACAAATTTACATATATGAGTTGATGAGTTCTAACAAATGTATATAATCTCATATATACCATCTACCATCTCTTACCTAACATTTCCTTCACTCCTAAAAGTTCTGTACGCCTTTAATAATAGTCCCCTCAACCCCCTCCCTGCTTTCCATCACTATGCATTTTGCTTCTTCTAGAATTCTACATACATGGAATCATACAGGATATAATCTTTTATCTTGCATCCTTCACTTACCATAATGCTTTTGAAATTTATCCAAGTTGTTGTGCATCATTACTACATTGCTTTTTAGTACTGAGGAGTATTCCACTGCATGGATATTCCATACTTTACCCATTGACCAGTTAATACATGTTTGGGTTGTTTCCATTTGGAGGCTATAATGAATAGCTCCTATAAACATTATGTACAGGTCTTTGTATGGACCTGTTTTCATTTCTCTTGGGTACATGACCTAAGAGTGGGATTGCTGGGTCAAGTTTATTTAAGTTTATGGGTTAAGTTTATGTTTAACTTTATAAGAAAGTATGAGATCATTTTCCAAAGTGGCTGGAAGACCTGCAATGTATGAGAGTTGTAGTGGCTCCACATCTCCCGGCACTCGGTTTTGTCAGTCTTTTTAGTATTAGCCATTATCGGGGGTATGTGATGCACTCTCATTGCGGTTTCAGTTTGCATTTCCATGATGACTAACGATGTTGTGTACCTTTTCATTTGCTTATGTGTCTTGCTTATACCTTTACGGATAGCTTCATATTTTTAAAGACCAGAAGTATAAAATTTTCTTGAAATCTGTTTAGTCAACTTTTTCGTTTATAATCTGTGCTTTTATGTCTTCTCTAATAAATTTTGCTTAACCCAAAGCCATCAAAATTTTCTCTGTTTTCTGGAGTTTTATAGGTTTAGGTCATAAAGTATTTAGGTCTGTGATCCATTTCAAGTTAATTTTACTGTGGTATAAGGGTCAAGGTTCATACTTTGCATGCGCACACACACACAAACACACAACCAATTATTCTAGCATCAATTATTGAAAAGCTGATCCCTTACTTATTGAATTACCTTGGCATCTTTGTCAAAAATGTTTTTAAATCAGTTGACTGTGTGGGAGAGGGCCTGTTTCTGGACTGTGTTGTATTCCACTGGTATGTGCATCCTGACTGATACTATATTGTCTTGTTTATTGTAGCTTTGTAGTAAGTCTTAAAATCAGGTAGCGTTGTTCCCCAACTTTGTTCCTTTTTCAAAATTGGCTATTATTATTTTGGCTATTCTATATAGATTTTAGAATCAACTTCCGTCACAACAAACTGTTCTGTTTTATCTAAGTTATCAACTTTAGTATCTGTATAATCTATAATGTCCCCTTTCATTTCTAATATTAATTTGTTTTCTCTTTTTCTTGGTCATTCTGCTAGACGTTTATCAATTTTACTGCCTTTTTTTTTTCCCCATCATTATGAAATGGCCTTCTCATTCCCAGTAATATTCCTTGGTTTGAAATCTGCTTGGTGTAATATTACTGTATTACTTCTAGCTTTGGCCTATTTTTTTTCTGTCTTTTTACTTTTAACTTACATTAGTTTATATTTAAAATGGCTTACTTGGAGTCTCACTTTTTTTAGTCCACTCAAAGAATGTCTACCTTTTAATTGGATTGCTGAAAACAAACTGTTTACATTTAGTGTAATTATCAATATGGTTAGGTTTAAATCTATCTTGCTGTGTGTTTTCCTGTCTTATGTTGCTTTTCTCCTCTTTTTATGATTTCTTTTGAATTAATTCGATGATTCTCTGTTATCTTCATAGTTGGTTGATTAGGTACATCTCTTTGTTTTGCTTTTATAATGATTGCTATCAAGTTTGCATATATTTCTTATCATAAGCTGCATTCAGATAGTATACCACTACTGCTGGAAGGTTCTTAGGCTTCCATTTCCCTTCTTCTGTCCTTTCTGCTGTTGTCAGACATTTTACTCGTCATATGCTATGAATTCCACAATTTATTTTAGCTTTGAAACAGTTATTTTTTAATTCACAAAATGAGAGGGAAAGTCTTTTGTATTTACTCATATATTTACCATTCCTGGTGCTCTACATTCCACTGTGTAGTTCCAACCTTCTATCTGCTGTAATTTTCCTTTGCCTCATAAACCTTCAGCAATTGAGGTGCAGGTTTTCTGGTGACAAATTCCTTGAAAGGGGTTTTTGCTGGCTGTAGAATTCTACGTTGAAGGACGACCAGATGGCTCAGTTGGTTAGAGCACAAGCTCTGAACAACAGGGTTGCCAGTTCGGTTCCCACATAAGCCAGTGAGCGCGCCCTCCACAGCTAGATTGAAGACAACGAGCCGCTGCTGATCTGCCGGAGGGGCAGCCGGATGGCTCAGTTGGTTAGAGCTCGAGCTCTCAACAAGGTTGTGGGTTCAATTCCCACATGGGATGGTGGGCTGTGCCCCCTGCAAACTACAGCTTCAAAACAGCAACTGGACTTGGAGCTGAGCTGCGCCCTCCACAACTAGATTGAAGGACAGCGACTTGGATCTGATGGGCCCTGGAGAAACACACTGTTCCCCAATATTCCCCAATAAAAAAATACAAATTACTTTTTAAAAAATTCTAAGTTGACAGTCATTTCTTTGATTATTTAAGATGTTGCTCAGTTGCCTTCCAGCTTTCAGGGTTTCTGATATCTGCTGTGATTCTTTGTTCCTGTGAATAGATTGTCTTTTTTTTCTCAGGCTACTTTAAGATTTTATATTTCTTGTTGGTTTTCAGTAGTTTGATGACGGGGTACTTTGGTGTGGTTTCTTTATTATTCTGCTTGGTGTGTTGAGCTTCTTAGATCTGTGGGCTTTATTGTTTTCATCATATTTGGGAGTGTTCTGGCCATTTTTGCTCTTTCCTCAGTTCCCTGTGCCCTTTTATCCTGAGAGGGATTATAGAAATTTTGTTTTTTCATCTCTTACATCATCTTCAAGTTTCTGTCTTTTTTCTTGAACATATGGAGCATATTTATAATGGCTTTTTGTTTTTGTTTTTAATTTTATTGGGGAGTATTGGGTAACTGTGTTTCTCCACAGCCCGTCAGCTCCAAGTCGTTGTCTTTCAAGAATCTAGTTGTGGAGGGCGCAGCTCAGCTCCAAGTCCAGTTGCTGTTTTCAATCTTTAGTTGCAGAGGGCGCAGCCCACCATCCCATGCGGGAATTGGACCCGCAACCTTATTGTTGAGAGCTCACGTTCTAACCAACTGAGCCCTCCGGCTGCCCCTCCAGCAGCTCAGGGGCAGCTCATTATCTTCAATCTAGTTGTGGAGGGCGCAGCTCACTGGCCCATGTGCGAACGAACCAGCAACCCTGTCATTCAGAGATCGCGCTCTAACCAGCTGAGCCATCCGGCTGCCCCTATAATAGCTTGTTAAACATTATTTGCTACTTCATCCCTCATCTTTATATTTTCTGGATCTGTTCTGTTGGTTGATTTTTCTCTTGCTTCTTTATATGCCTAGTAATATGTGATTGGTTGCCAGACATTGTGACTCCACATTTTTTAGTGCTAAGTTTTGTTTTTCAACTTTTTAGATTCTATTCTAAGGTGCAATTAAGTTACTTGGATTCCATTTGATCTTTCAAGACTTGTTCTCAAGTGTCATGAGTGCTGGTTCAGAACAGTCTTTAATCTAGGGCTAATTGGCCCCACTGCTGAGGCAGTGCTCTTCTGAGGACTCTGCCTGATGTCCTGTGTGTTATGAGGCCTTGTACTGAAGCTGGCAGGTACAGGAATTATTTCTGGCTCTGAGATCTGGGAATTGTGTGGCGTATGACTTTCCAATGCTTCTTTGCCCAGTTCTAGTTCATTTCCTCTCATGCGTGTGCAGATGAGTCCTCATCCAAAGAATTGAGGGAATGCCTCTGCAAATCTCCAGAGCTTTCACTATCACTTTATCCTGCAGTACTCTGCCCCACAAATTCTAGCTGTCTCAATCTCAGCCTCCCCAAATCCTACTCTCTTCTCTTTCAACTCCAACAGACTGCCAGCTTCTGGTTGCGTTCTCCCTCCCTGAAGAAAATGGAAAATAGGGAGATGAGCTCAGACTTACTTGGTTGAGGGATAGAACTTGCTTCAGTTGGAATGCTGCTTTGACCTGAGGGCTGGTGCCTTGGGAGACCAAATTTTAGCCATTTGGGCATGTTCTGTTGGCACAGTGCGAAGAATACCTGGTCCCGTACATTTAAGAAAAGGTTATCTTCTCTTCAGAGATGCTAATTATGGATTTGACACTGGACAGTCAGAAAATACAGAGGATTGATTTTGACTTGTAATGTTATTTCTCTCAGTTCCTGTGACCTAAAGTATACAGAAGGAGTACAGTCCCTCAACTGGACTAAAATCATGAAAACCATTGTTGATGACCCTGAGGGCTTCTTCGAACAAGGTGGCTGGTCTTTCCTGGAGCCTGAGGGTGAGGTGCGTGAGTGTGGGGTTTCTTTTCTGCTACATAGTTGGCCCATTATCATTTGGACAGTTAGGAGAATGCCATATAAGTAGTACATAAGGGACCAGACCAAATGGGAAAAACTCTGAACACATCTTCGTATTATTGTTTCTCCAAATTAGTTTTACAGGTAAATAGTAAATTAACTGGGCATTTGTAGCCATTGAAATATTTCCTTAAATTAAAAAAATTAAAAAAACTGTTCTTTCAATGAATTCCTTAGTATTTGGAAACAATTCTTAAGAGAATTTTGCAAACATTATTTTCTAAACAGTGGTCCTCCCACTTTATTGCCAAGAGTATTTCCGCAGTTAATTCTCCTGGGTAAGGAAAGATAAAGTAAATCTTTCAGAAGTATGAATAGGGGAGCATCTGAGATCTTGCTCCCCAGCATGTTGTCAGTTTGGCTTGAATAAACTCTTATTTTTTTCAAAAAGAAATATGAATTAGGTCTTTAGAGTAATAATTGTGCCTTACTGGTAATTTTAAATAAGTCTTTTTATTTCTTGGTCACTCAGGTTTGGTTTTGTTTTTTGTTTTTTTCATGTAAAATAGAAGCTGTGGTGGTGTGCCAAGTGGGGTGGATGACTTCATTGTGTTAATAAAGGGAATGTTCCCTAAAGAACAGGAAATCGTGTCTCTCTAACTCACAGGGGAGTGATGCGGAGGAAGGGGACTCGGAGTCTGAAATCGAAGATGAGACTTTCAATCCTTCAGAGGATGACTATGAAGAGGAGGAAGAGGACAGTGATGAAGATTACTCATCAGAAGCTGAGGAATCAGGTTAGTGTTCACAGGGAAAAGTTTTCAGGGCTTCCTAATGTCATTTCCGGAA
The DNA here is from genome assembly GCF_964194185.1 of Rhinolophus hipposideros. Classification (NCBI taxonomy): domain Eukaryota; kingdom Metazoa; phylum Chordata; class Mammalia; order Chiroptera; family Rhinolophidae; genus Rhinolophus; species Rhinolophus hipposideros. Next base: position 30,128,417 of record NC_138051.1, read on the forward strand.
ACGGCTTTTCTAGAAGGGGAGAGTTCTAGCATTTCGGTCCATTTCTATCTAATGACTAATGCTTAATCAATTTCATTCTAGACTATTCCAAGGAATCCTTAGGCAGTGAAGAAGAGAGTGGGAAGGATTGGGACGAACTGGAGGAAGAAGCCCGAAAAGGTAATGTTTTTGTTGGGGTTTTTTGTTTGTTGTATTTTTTGGTGCACAAATTTCTAACAGATTTCAGTTGTTAATAATGGAGAAAACAAGGTCTGGAGTGTGTCCATATTCTCCAAGAGGCAAGACTACCTACCAGGATGGTTTCTCACCTGCTCAGGCCCCCAGTGGGTTCATAGCCCCAAGAGCACATCATCTGACAAGGCTCCCAAACCAGGCCATTCAGTTTCCAAATCTACATCCTGTTACAGTCTAACTTTCTGCACCTCTTCCGGTTAGGAATGTGTTTACAGTGCCAGTTTAATTACTCTGAAACAAAACACCAAACATAAGTTAAAGATGAAAGGAAATATTACCTACTGTATCCCACGCATTGTGATAGGTGCTTTGCATAGATTACCTTATTTAGTCCTAAAACAGTTTTCCATTTTATAAACAAACCAAGGCTCAGAAAGGTTAAGCATTTGCCCAAGATCACACAGCGGGTGTGACTGAAAGAAGATTAACGTGTAAGACTGAAAGAAGATTAAGGTTTGATTCCAAATTACATTCTGTGTACTATTTCATGCTATCCAGTAGCATTAGGTACCTGTAGCTAATAATGCTTCTTTTTTCTATTTAGCGGACCGTGAAAGTCGTTATGAGGAAGAAGAAGAACAGAGTCGAAGTATGAGCCGGAAGAGGAAGGCATCTGTGCACAGTTCAGGCCGTGGCTCTAACCGTGGTTCCAGACAAAGCTCCGCACCCCCCAAGAAAAAGAGGAAGTAACTTCTGAACTTTGGCCCTCAGCTCCATTCTTCCTCCAGCCAACCCCTGAGAATTTTACATGACAGAAACTGTATTTTTCCTTTTTTTCTTTTGAAGTTTTGCCGTTTGTGTTTATGGGTTTAGGGGGCCATTTGTGTGGACCAATGTACTCGGGGAATTCCAGGCCCACCAGGACACATGCCGATGGCCCCATCCAGATGGCAAGGCAGGAGGTGTTCTTGAAGAAGGGCAGAGGCTTCCACTGTTAATAAATACCGTTTCATTCCTCTCTCTTCCTGTCACCTTCTGCCAGGACATCGATGGCTTCTGACATCTTACTCTTTGATATCTCAAAGCTGTATTTCCAAGACATTGGTACAAGGTGACCCTTAAGTACCTGTACCATGGGTCTTGACCAGCAGATCCGATCCTCCATCCTACCCTACTGCCATGACCTGCCTTCCTCACATCTCTATAAGTTCCATCTTTGCAGTACTCAAGAACAGGTTCTTGGAATTTGCTGATGATTGTGATAAACTAGACAACTTGAGCTAGTGAGGCAGATCGGGCTGACACCTCCGTCTGAGTTTTCCTGCTTTCTTGCCTCATGCAGATTCTGAGGTATTTCTGCTGCCTTGGAAGATATAAGAAGCAGTGACACTCCCTGGCTTGGTTTCAATCTCCTTTCAAATTCACACATGGTACATTGGTAGAAACAAAATTACCGCTGTTTCTTTTCTGATATACCTGAATAAGAATGGTTGTGCCTCATACACTGCTTCTGATGAAATCTAGGAGGAGGCTGAAAGGATCAACATTTAAATCTGGAAGGGGCAAGTCATGCCTTGGGCCTAGAATACCCTGATGAGAAGAGGAAGGGAGGCCACATCTACAGCACAGCCTCTCATCACTGCTGCTCCTTATTTCTACTGGTCTTGCATTGTCCTATATTTATCACAGTTCAGTTGGACATCTTTTTAAGTATTTGGGGAGTATATCTTGCCATCCTCCCCCTCCTGATTGTCCTCACCCACATGTCCCACTGCAGTTCATTCTGTGTTCTGTGACTTTAAAAGAGAGGAGGGGGGATTCTCGGATTTTGTTTGTTTGTTTTTTTCTCCTTAGCAGTAGGACTTGATATTTTCAATTTTGGAAGAACTAAAAGATGAATAAACTGTGGGGTTTTTTTGTTGTTGTTTTGTTTTTGTAATTTCAACTTTTGTGACAATTCTTTAGCAGTTCCTGAAAGCAAGCCTGCTTCTTGCCTGGTAAAGTGCTAAGGTGTTAGAAAAGAATGCCTTTATCCAGCTAGTATCACAAAAATAAACTTTCATATTCTAAGCTTTCATCATTAGGTTAAGAGATACTAGACATCACAGTAAACCAAATTCATAGTATAGCAAGTTACTTTATAAGAGACTTTTTACTTTGGTTCCTTCACAGAGTTTAGAATGGAATAGCACTTCTTTCATCACGAAAACAAATCTTCAGTCATCTCCTTGTAAATAGCATGGAAGGCAGCAGCAGCTTGAAGGGACACCTTCAGATTTCCTATTGGGGTGGCCTGATCTGCAGGGCTAACAACTGTGGGGAAAGGAAAAAAACATGTCAGGCAGCAGCAGCGTTTAATTAAACACTTAAACACCTGGTATTTGCCATGTTAGGTGCTGGGGATACTAAAACGGAGTTACTACATTTCTTATGGAGTCTAGTGGAAGAGAAAGAAAAACAGTTATATATGGTAGGTGCGGTGATGAAAACTCAAGGTGCTTTGGGAACACATAGCAGTGGCACCTAACCCAGAATGGAGGAATTGGAAAAGGTGTTCTGGAGACAATCGCAAAGCTGAATCTCAAAAGATATTTTAAGCATGTGCCAAGACATGAGAACATAAGTTTGGAAAACTGCAAGGAGTGACAAAAATGAATCTGGGCAGATAAACCAGGGCCAGATCAAAAAGGGCCTTGTTTGTCTTCTAAGGAATTTGGTTTTAACTGAAGGTATTAAAAGTGACGGTTTTTATTTAGGTTCTAGAAAAATGACTCATTATTTGGAGAATATATTCAAAGGGAGCATGAGTAGATCAGGAAGGGTAATTAGGCTGTTGCAGTAATTCAGGAGATAAATGAAGGGGTCTGAGATCTAAGCGGAGAGGTGGGGACAGATTCAGAACATTTAAAGAGGTAAAATGAGTAGAATCTTGTGGTTGAATGTTGTGAATGAGGAAAAAGTTGGAATTAAGGATGGCCATTCTAACTTGGGGAACAAGATGGTAAGGTAGTACAAGAAACAAGGTTGTAGTCGGGGAGGTACTAGAGGGACACAAGTAGTGACTTAATTTGCTTTAAGTCTGGATTGTACTACAAATCTGGTCTAGAAACTTATAGTTGAGGTAATTTCTAGGTTATAATTAAAACAGAATGGATGCAAATACCCAGGAATAGAGTATATGGAGGGGGACAAAAGGCCAAGAATTGAACCAGGGAATCCAACATTCAAACTCAACCTGCAAAGGAAACAATGATCCCCCAGAGTGATACAGTCAAAATGGCCTAAAAACCACAGGAGAACAGTTTAAAAGGCAGAAGAAGCAGTGGTATTAGAGGTTTAGAAAGGTTAAGTAGTAGGATGAGTAAGAAAACCAGTTGGATTTGACAATAAGGAAAATTGATTGGTAAGACCAGAGTGAGTGTGGGTGGATAGAAACTTGGTCTTAATTGAAGAGCATAGGAGGTGCCAAAATAGTATTGTGGACTGACAGACCAAATATATCAAGGACCTGAGTTCTGAAGTGGTAAAGGAGAAGGCAGCTGCAGAGCTAGAAAGCAGTTTTGTTTTTAAAATCACACCAACATGTTTAAAGTCTGAATGGAAGTGAGGCCATAATAACGAAATTACTATAAATCTTTCTTTTAGGAGAAAAAAAAAAGGAAAAGCATTCATTGGCTTTAGGGACTTGGAGGTCACTAGAAAAGGCTTAAGAGGATTTCCCTTATGTACAAAAGGCATGGAGGGCAGCAAGAGCATGGCTTGTTTAGGAAATAACAGGAATAGAAATTGGGAGAGTTGGAAAACAGCTAACAGAGATGGCACTTGCCATGTGCCAAGCACGTCCTAAGCATTCCTTAACCTTCCCTTAATCCTTAAGTACTCCCTTAACCCTCGTGGCAATCCTATGAGATAGGAACCTTCTCATCGTTGAGGAAACAGGTACAGAGAGGTGAAATAATTTGCCCAACGTCAGAGTTGGGAAGGTACTAGAGGAATATAGAGGAAATATCTGCCAACCAAAGTTTGAATTTTATAACCCTTGGTCAGAAGTTTTCCTCAAATTTTTTTAATCAGTAAAAATTCTATGTCATGACTCAATAAACATATATAAATCAAGTTTCACAAAATATTTACTATGTGCAATGTACTCTGATATTTTCTACAGTTTTGGGGTTTTATTCCCTCAAATTCTGATTGTGACTTCAATTTCACCACACACTAAACACTGGAAGTTTGAAAAACACTGGTCTAGTGGATAATCTTAAACGCCTACTACACCCTAGCAGCAAAGGTAAATGTGTGACATCCCAGCAGAATAAGGTAACAAGTGGTGAGGACTGGACAGAACAGGTCCACCTAAAGGCATTCAAGTGCAAATGTATTTAAAAACATGTTGGTCTTATAGCAGTCTTAAAAGTGGGTTTAAGAGGAATGTAATCAAATGTATAGTAACGCTGCAGTAGATAGAAATGAAGTAGAAGAAACCAGTGCCGGAGACTAGTTCAGAAAACTTGCAGCAGTAGGGATGTCAAGACACTTCTGAAATTGAATAGGTAAGACTTAGTAACCAATATTGTGAGATGGAGGAAAGAGGACAATCGGTGTCTAAGAGACTGGATAGGTGATAACGCATTTAAAGAGAAGGGGCATTAGCTGCCTTTACAAATCTTAGATGCTTAAGAAAGGTCAGAGATTCTGGTGTTTAAATTTAATTGAAATGAAAAGAACGCCTTTTCAAAATTTTCCTATCAAGCATTGGAGATTTGTAATAGAGTCTAGTTGTCATGAGGTATATGGGCTGAAACAGACAACTTACTACTTTCATTCTGGATCTAGAAATAGAGTTATAGGGATTTCAATCTAGTTTGTGTCTCTCATCAACTTCATAGCAGTAATTACATACTGAAGGTTAAAACAGGACAAGTATTTATTAGGATGATTTCCTTAGAATGAAGTGGAACTGAGAAACACGAAAATTTATTACTCACTGTCTAGCGCTTGCTCTAGAATGTCTCTTCCTGATTCCATGATCTGCCGTAGTTCCAGATATGCATATCCTACTTCTTGACATTCTTTCTTTTCGTCATCCATAGGATCACTCACCACGGTAAACTTGAAACTAAAGGAAAAACATTCCATTTAACTCAGCACTCCTTATAACCCTTAGGATTAAAAAAAATGCTAAAAGTAATCATAAATTATACAATGTCTTCCCTGAATCACTTTTCCCTTGCATCCATTTTACAAGACTACAACAGCAAAAGAGTGGGTTAGTATACTTTAAGTAAAAACAGGCCTTCCTTGAGAAGAGGGAACTATAATTCCATATAATGTAACTGATCAAGTTGTATAAAAACTGAAGAGAAGGTGCCAGCCCGGTGGCTCAGGTCGTTGGAGCTCCATGCTCCTAACTCCGAAGGCTGCTGCTTCGATTCCTACATGGGCCAGTGGGCTCTCAACCACAAGGTTGCCAGTTCAACTACCTGAGTCCCACAAGGGATTGTGGGCTGCACCCTCTGCAACTAGCAATGGCAACTGGACCTGGAGCTGAGCTGCGCCCTCCACAACTAAGACTGAAGGGACAACAACTTGACTTGGAAAAAGTCCTGGAAGTACACACTGTTCCACAATAAAGTCCTATTTCCCAATAAAGTCCTGTCATCCTCCCCCAATAAAATCTTTTAAAAAAACAACTGTAGATAAGATTTCTTGTAAGATGGTTTACAATCCTGATGAAAGATTTGATATGGGCAGTGGAGGTGCTGCACAAAAAACAATATTACAGAAGTTAGAAAAAGAGGTTTTCAATTTCTAAATATAAGCTGAGTAACAAGCCTGAGCAGGGTAAGGGAAAAGGAAGGACTATAAAATTGCAAGATGAATATACAAACAGTGTATTCCTTAGAGTTGTAAGTCTTGAAAGATGATGCTTGTCAAGCACACAGCACAGTGTGCAGGCAGTGAGCAAGCAACATAAATTATTATCTTGACTTAGCCTAGCAAAGAATGATATTGAATTCCAGAAACTGGTACCTCTTAAATTTTTTGAGATAAAATTCACATGCCTTGAATTCATTATTTTAGCCGTTATAAAGTGTACAATTCAGTATTTTTCAGTACCTTCACAATGTTGTGCAACCATCACCAGTCTCTAATTCCAGATCACCTTCATCACCCCTCCAAAAATCCTGTACCCATTGAGCAGTCATTCTCCATTCTCCTCTCCCTCGGCTCCTGGTGACCACTCATCTACTTTCTGTGTCTTGATTTGCCTATTCTGGACATTTTATAATCCGATTAATTTTTAAAAGCAAACATTGGTGGCTAAGGGAAGATGCTAAGAGGAAGAATAGGACTGAAAATTCAAGCTCTTAAAATCATGGCTAAAGATGATTAAGCTAAAATAAAAAATTCTGAAAATGATGCATTCTTGCCCATAATGCTGTCTTCATTTGTGTGTTTCTGTATCATCACCGAGACCTTCAGCAATGCAAAGGGATAATATTGACACCCACTCCCACCCCAATTTTCCCAGGAAAGGGATGATAGCTTACATGACCACATGCTGGACACAATACCAAGTACTTTAGGTAAACTATGTTATTTCAATTTTATCCTCAGAGGAGCCTTAAAGTTAAATAATATCACAGATATTACAGAGCTAGTAAGTGGAAGAGTCAGGATTCAAAACCAGATCTGTCTGATTACAAAGACAATATCCTGTCCACTGTACCATACTGGAAAAAGGAAGTCAGAGATAAAATCAATTAAATCTAAAATTGATTAGGTTACAAAAAGACAAGAAAACGGTTACCACTGTAAGGGAATAAAAGATGAAAGAGTTCTAGGAATTCTGAGAGAGAAAAAAAGCTAAATTTAACATTAATGTAGAAGGGAAAAAACCAAATTACTTTTCATTTCCAAAAATTACCAGTAAGCTTATATCTGTTTTAAAAGTCTACAGTGATAGTGACATCAGATTCACAGTATATTTCAATGAAAAGTGGCTCCTTCCTATGACTAACTAGAGACAAAGTAAATGCAAATAAATTTATCGGGCTTTTAGAAAAGTAATGGATTAAAATACCAGCCTCGTGTTATTTCTTACCCACACATGGAATGGAGGTACAGTTGCCAGATTTTGCAAAACAAAAACAAAAGAATAACAACCCAAAAGAGATGCCCACTTCAATTTGAATTTCAAATTTCAGCTAAACAATGAATAATTGTTTTAGGATAAGCATATCATGTGTGTTTCACCTGGAACCTCTAAAAGGAGGTATCTTCAGATTACAGGAATAATAAAGACAATTGGCTCTCCTAAAACATAATAGACCTAGAATTGACTTCAGTTATATCAAAGTCCAAGTATTTCCTGTAGAGAAATAATTTTTAAAATCTAAATATAAAATTAATGCTATAGAGGCAAAACATTTGGTAAACTAGCAATGGTACCGTGTTGGTGAGAAATGAATCAAATTACCTTAGAATGTCAATGTCCAAGCATTTTATCCATTCCATATAGGGCACTATCAGTACTCAAGTAAGTTACTGCCTCAAAAAAAGCACTCGTCGGGCTGGTATGGGTGAGAAACGAACTAAACCTATGAGATTATATACTTTATCAGGTAGTCAGTCACAAACATAAATAGAAGTGATGGGAAATTCATGACGAGTCAATTAATATTTAAAAAGTTGTTAAAATATTCAATATCAGCACAAAACCAAACTAAAACTCCCGGATTCCTGTGTATCTCCTTTCCTTCAAAGTGGAGAGCAGCGGCTTACCGTCCTTGCTCAGGATCCTGTCCATTCAGCATGGTGAACAGAAATTGCCTTCGGCTTTTTTGTTCCAGGGGGTCCAGGTCTATCACTGCATTAAGGGTAAGAGAGCAGAAAAAGCAAAGAATCATATGCTTTTGCTCCTTGGGCTCTAAGACTTTCATAAGTGGTATATGTAAAACAGGTTGGAGAGCTAGGGCCCATGGGCGGGCCACCTGTTTTCGTAGTTTTACTGAACACAGCCATGCCTACTTGTTTACATATTATCTACTGATTTCCAACGACAATGATAGAGTTGGATAGTTGTGATAGAGACTAGCTCACAAAGCCTAAAATATTTACTATCTGGCCCTTAAAGAAAAAGTTTGGAAACCCCTGATATAAAGGAAGCCTTATAATTTGCATTGAAAGCTATTCTGCCAAATACCAAGATAAATGTGCTCCTACTATTTCACGGCTGGAAGAATTCTAGGAAATTGATTTTTTTTAGGGCCATCTTGAGATCTGAGTTTTGTGGCACGTTCAACTCAAGGTGCTTGTCTCAACATTCATTCCCCACTTTCTCCTCATTTTTATATGGAAACTTTGCAACTTCCAATAAATTGGCCTGTTTTCCAGCCTCTACTTTAGCTAGATTTGGCCATGTGATTAAGTTCTTGCCATTATATTGTGTGAAACCTGCTTAATAGGTTAAGCTGGGAGGCCATCTTCCTCTCCCCAGTAGCGATTAAGGACCATGGGATAACCAAAAGGATGGAAGACAGGCGCTTTGATGACGGGAAGGCAAGACAGAAGTTTCGATCATTGATGGTATCACTGATGGACTGCCCACCTCTAAACTCTCGTTATACACGAGTGAGAAATAAACTTCTATCTAGTATGATGTAAGGGCAGGATATACTAAAAAGAAAAAGAAAAAAAAAGGAATAGAAAACAAACAGCTCTTAGAAATTTAAAATATTCAGTCAATGACTGGAAGACAAAATTAAGGAAATCTCCTAAAAAATTGAAAGAAAGAAAAAACAGAGGTAGAATTATAGGAGGAAAATGATAAAATTAGAGGATCAGTTTGGAAGATCCAAATTCTGCTTTAAAAAATGAAAAAATGTTGGGAACAGAATTATCAAAGAAATACTTCCCAGAATTAAAAGCCATGAGCGTCCAGATTGAAAGAGCCCCTGAATGACCAGAACAATTAAAGAAAAAATATACACATTACTCTGACATTTAAGAACCCTAGAGATAAAGAGAAAAATTTAAAGTCTCTTGGGGAGCAAAGGGATCCTGTTCATATAAAGGTTACACTCCTGGCCTGGACCTAGAAAACCATGGACCAACTGCTTTGAAATTCTGAATAAAAATGTTTTCAACATAGATTTCTATACTTGGTCTAATTATCAATCAAATATATGGTAAAATAAAGAGATTTCAAGCATGACTGTCTCAAAATATTTACTTTTAATGTATCCTTTCTTTAAAAGCTACTGGAGGGCTAGCCCGGTGGCTCAGGCAGTTAGAGCTCCATGCGCCTAACTCCAAAGGCTGCTGCTTGTATTCCCACATGGGCCAATGGGCTCTCAACCATAACCTTGCCAGTTCGATTCCTCGAGTCCTGCAAGGGATGGTGGGCAGCGCCCCCTGCAACTAAAATTGAACAAGGCACCTTTTGCTGAGCTGCCGCTGAGCTCCCGGATGGCTCAGTTGGTTGGAGCACGGGCTCTCAACTACAAGGTTGCTGGTTTGGTTGCGCCCCCTGCAACTAGCAATGGCAACTGGACCTGGAGCTGAGCTGCACCCTCCACAACTAAAACTGAAAGGACCACTTGAAGCTGAACGGCACCCTCCACAACTAAGATTGAAAGGACAACAACTTGACGGAAAAAAGTCTTGGAAGTACACACTGTTCCCCAATAAAGTCCTGTTCCCCTCCCCCAATAAAATCTTAAAAAAAAAAAACTATAAAAAAAAGCTACTGGAAAATATGATCTATTAAAATAAGAAAGTAAATCAGACAGAAGACAGGAAATCTAACAGAGGATGGCAGCAGTGGGATAATAGCTGAACAGTGGGCACTGAACAGTGGGCTAGAAAGGAACAAGAAGATGAAGAGAAGTCTTCAGGAAAAAAAACACAGATAAATTATTTGACAGGTTTGATTACTGGAAAATTTGGAATGGCTGATGGAGGATGGAAAAGAATTACAATAGGTATAATGAAAATAAAGCAAATTAAAAAATTGAGGTAAACAAAATTATAAACAAGAAAAGAAATATAGCCATAGTGTACTTCTTGGCTTGACTTTGCAAGAATTAATACTTACGTATCCATAATAGATATAACTAAGATCGGATTAAATAAAACTATGATTCAGTTATATGGGAGGAAGGGAACATGGGTGTGGTGTAAGGAAGAGAAATATGCTCCAACATCGGAAGACAGCAGATAATCTCTAAAACTGCTGAGTCAGGAAATTGCAATAGAATCATTACTCAGAAATATGAAGTAAAATAATTGAAGAAATATAAGAAAAAGGGGAAAATGGTATGGTGGACTGAGGGGGTATGGGAGGGATTAGAGGGAATGATTTATGGAGAAGGTGGGGCAAAGAACTGTTTAATTTTAATTTAAAATCTTTTTAAACCTATTTGATATTTTAAACTATATGCATATATTATTTTGATAAATAACATGAAAGAGTTGGATCCACCCCATCAGAAATCCAGAGTACTTCTGACCTGTTGGTCTAAAAGTCAGTCAGCCTCCTCTTCCCGCTGACCACAGCGGGTGCCTCACCCTTGCTAAAATGGAAGTAGATCTCTTCTCCTGCCTTCGGTTTCCTCAGGGATACCGGAGTCTCCGTCTCTGACAAGGGTACATCATAGAATTTATACTCCACGTACACCTGTCTTATGTTCTCATCAGACATAACTTCAGCTTCTGAGTAGAAGGCCAGGCTGACAATTTCAATGCGCATCTTCTCTGAATCCTGATGAGAAAAAGACATGTATTTCCTATAGGTTAGTGAAGTTCCAAGTGTACATACTCCATTGAATTAACACATTACACTCTAAGAATCAATCACAGGCCTACTCTATCTAACATACTCATATTATTCCTTGAGAATCAAGTTAAAAGTAAAACTGTCACCAAGAGACAACTTGACTGAATTGTCCCAGCTAATGTGTGGGAAATTTGTAAAGAGAACCTAGTTGTTCTATCTCCTAAATCCAGTGAATCATTTCTCCAGACCAGACTTTCTTAGCCATCGCCACATACAGAAAGAATCAAGAAACTTGCCGAACACATAGACTTTCTTTAACTTTCTTCATGAAAACCAACCCAGAATTTTCCTGAGGTTAACTCCTAAGAGACCTGCTGCCTGATATTGGATATTTAATAGCTGTTTTAGACACTATGGCAAACAGCTGCCCAATGCTTCCTGTGCCCACCTACCTAAGTGCAGGCCACAGAGAAGGACATCAGACCATGCTGCCCTCCCACAGCCACTCCAGTACTTTCTGCGATGGTTCAGAGTCATCGTCACTGTCCTCTTTTTTGGTTGTCCCTGTGTCTACTTTCAAATAAGAGATACCAGGAAGAGGGCTGACATCTCTCTAGTTTCAGGATGTGAACTGAGGCCAAGATAAGTCCCTTCTTTCCACAGTGTGGCAGCAAGTTAGTGTCATAGCACTAGTAAGGACTCAATCTAGGATGGCCCCCTACAAGCCACAGTTCTCCCTTTCATCTGTGAGTGCCCACTGGCTGCTTCTTTCTTCTAGGGTGCCAGGTCAATGCTCTCACTTCTCCAAAGACCTGCCTCCACCCCCTTTTCTTCCATTAGGAAAGAATTGGATCTTCTGTGGCTTCTCCTAGGAAGCTCAGGATACTATATTTCTCAACAAATCTACAGCAAAACAATCTGAGTGAGTCTTAAAAATAAAGATACTTGGTGTTTCCCTCTCAATAGCCCCACACAGCCCTTCTCAACACCCATCATGAAAACCATTGATTCTAGGGCCGGCCTGGTGGCTCAGGTGGTTAGAGCTCCATACTCCTAACTCCAAAGGCTGCCGGTTCGATTCCCACATGGGCCAGTGGGCTCTCAACCACAAGGTCGCCAGTTCGATTCCTCGAGTCCTGCAAGGGATGGGCAGCGCCTCCTGCAACTAAAATTGAGCACAGCACCTTGAGCTGAGCTGCCGCTGAGCTCCCGGGTGGCTCAGTTGGTTGGAGTGCGTCCTCTCAACCATAAGGTCGCCAGTTCTATTCCTCGACTCCCGCAAGGGATGGTGGGGTATGCCCCCTGTAACTAGAAAAGGCAATTGGACTTGGAGCTGAGCTGCGCCCTCCATCAACTAAGATTGAAAGGACAACAACTTGACTTGGAAAAAAGTCCTGGAAGTACACACTGTTCCCCAATAAAGTCCTGTTCCCCTTCCCCAATAAAATCTTTTAAAAAAAAAAACAAAAACATTTATTCTATACAGTGTTTTCCAAAATGTGGGTTTTGACACTTATGGGTCAACTTAGTCGTTTCACTAGCATTTTTTTAAAATATAGAATAACCAGATACTTGCTGATTCTAAATACTATGAAGAAAATAAATCAGGTGATAATAATAGATAATAATGGGAGGAGTCAAGTTAAATAAATTTTATGTAGTCTGCATAAATATGGATTTCTGATCATTTGCAGACTACATCAAATTTATTCTGTCTCTTCCTTAGAGAAGTCTTTCTTTATCCCCTTACCTACCTCAACTCCTTCCACTATTATCTGTTATTATCACCCTATTTATATGTTTCACCCTATATACAAGTATATGTTTTCCCTCAGTAGAATGTAAGATTCAAAAGGGAAGGGACCAATTCTACCTTATTCACCATTTTGTGTGCACAAAGCCTGGCAAAACTAAGACAGGTACTCCATAATTATTTGTTGAAGAAGCAGAACAACTCACAGGGTTGCCGTGAGGATTTAGTGAGTCAATGAATATCAAACACGTAGCGTGAAACCTCAATCAGCATTGCTCACTGAGGTCTGTCTAAATAAAAGGTCATATATTATTTTAATGGCATACTTATCCGCAGTTAAGAGAAATCAACTAGAAAAAGCTAAATATATCGACATAGATGGACTAACAAGACATTACTGATTGAAAAATGCAGGTTTCAGAATAATATGTATCAAAAAAGAAAACAAGGAAAATTAGGTGAAAAGTACATGGCACCTCCCTGTACATTTTTTGCAATTGTTTACAAATCTATAATTATTTCAAAATAAAAAATTTTACAAAGGAATAATATGTACAGTTCAATGTCATTTATTTGAAAGCAAAAAAGACAAATACAAAACAGTATGAATGCTAACGTTCTTTTTTTCCCCAAAGATCTGAAAAGACATACCCCAAAATTCAAAACAATGGTGTTCTTGGGGTGGGGGGAAGAAGCAGCAGGGATTATAGGTAATGGTCAATAGAGATTTAACATGATCTATAATATTTTAGTTTTTAAAATAAAAATATATTCTTACCTTACTTGTGTAATTTAATTTAAAAATGTTTAACTTGCAAATAATCATACAGCAAATGACCAGAAATCCATATTTCTGCAGCAGTCAAATTTATTCTGATAATAAAGGTGAATTCGGAGGATGAATAAGATTAACATTTGAGCCAGGTACACATGAAGGCTTTATAAAACTTTATAAAACTGACAATAGTCCACCATTTTTTATCCATAAAAATGATAATTTTTTTTGGTTTGTTATGGACTGAATGTTTGTGTCTCCATCGAAATTCAAATATTGAAACCGTATTCCCAATGTGATGGTATTTGGATGTGGGGCCTCTGCAAGGTAACTAGGTCATAAGGGTGGAGCCCTCATGAATGGGATTAGTGCCCTTGTAAAGAAGAGGTCAGAGCTAGCTCCTTCTCTTTCTGTCACGTGAGGAGAGGATACAATGAGAAGTCGGCAGTCTGCAACTGGAACAGGGTCCTCACCAGACGCTGACCATGCCGGCACCCTGATCTTAGACTTCCAGTCTTGAGAACTGTGGGAAATTAGTTGCTGTTATTTATATGCCACCCAGTCTCTGGTACTTTGTTATAGCAACCCAAATTGACTAAATACGGTTCAATATTTTAATTTGATCTGGAATCTTTTTACCTGAGCTAGATTGGAGTTGCATTACATAATTTTCTTGGGACTGAACAGCAAAAAAAAAAAAAAGAAAGTATATATTAGTAATATTAAACCACATCAACCACTGTATATACTAAGTCATTTGAACTTGCTGGCAGAAACCGTAAGAGCAGTTACACAGCGTTAGTGCCAGACAGTTACCTTTGGCTTATTAATTCAGGTGTACTAGCTAATTTGTCTGCGGGGTGGAGTTGCTCAAAGTAATTATCTACCAGGTACAAGGGGTCAGGATATCCTCCACCTGAAATTAAGAGTATAACAAAAGAGAGTAAACTTTGAGGTTCTTGATACACACTGCAGTTAAATGAGAGTAACTTGAGGCCACAGAGCAAATGGTAATGATTGCCTCCTTCTCATTAGTAGCTATAAGAGGGGAAGGGAGAAGTTTTCTATGATTCATTCAGAATGAGAGATTGATTTCTGGGACCAGGAATGGGACTTCATCAGGAGGAAACCAGGTTTGGTTGAGATCATTTCTTGGGGGTTCTTAGAGGAAAGGTAATCACAGAGGGCCGTTAGGAACCTTGTGCTGCTTAATAGGGTCTCCTGGGGAACAGTCCTCCACACATTCTATGAACACAGGAACTGCCCTATTTCTGGACTCAAAGAGAGGCTGTTAAAGATCCAATTCCATACGTATTGTGATTGTGTCACTTTTTTTTTAATTGGGGAATATTGGGGAACAGTGTATTCCCCAGTATTCCCCTTGACTGGGGAACAGCTCCAAGTCAAGTCGTTGTTTTCAATCTAGTTGTGGGGGGCCCAGCTCAGCTTCAAGTCAAGTCATTGTTTTCAACCTGGTTGTGGAGGGCACAGCTCATACTGGCCCATGCAGGATCGAACCTGCAACCCTAGTGTTATGAGCATCGTGCTCTAACCAACTAAGCTACCCGGCCGCCCCCAATTGTTTCACATTTTTACAGTATCGAGGAAAGGCATTTATTTCGGAAGGGTCTTCTTTAAGTTGTACTATTCAACCTATCCAATTGACCTGGCAGGCAGAAGAGAAATGATACCCTACTGTTTCAATCCCCATCCCTTAGGGTCTAGTCCTTTGTAGGGACCACCAGCAGATGATAGAAGCTTGACCTTGAGAACTAGAATATTTCAGAGAGGATAGACTATTGCCATCATCAACATCATCAGCACTATTATTTACTGCTTAATTTGTCTTAGGCATTGTTTCAAAGCCTATCACACATTACCTTATTTAAATCACGTCTCATCACTATAGGTTAGGCATATTTATCATTATCTCTTTACAGGTGAGGAAACAAAGCCTAATAGAGGTTAAATAACCCCCCACTCCCAACTCTGTATAGACGATAAGTAGCAGGACCAGAACGTAAACCACTTCTGCCTGAACCAAATCTCCATGCTCTTAAACACTACACTCTCTTGCCTCCTCCGTTATTCAGGCTGACTCCAGGCAGAAGAGTGACAGAGCTTAAGTATTGTGTCTGGGCCTTCAACTCCTTCAATCTTTTGTGCCTATTTTGAACTATAATCATGATTGAGCATAGATGTGTCTGTGGTGTAAGTTTAATTTGATAGTAACATTAATTTTTTGCTGAATAGGCACAGTTTTCATATTTAGTTTCTCAAGTAACATTTTTGGGTACACAAAACTTTTCTAAAAGGGAATGTTATTTAGCAGCCTTTAATTTAGAGTAAAATTTTTAAAAGATTTTTATTAAAGTATAAGTAACATACAATATTATATTAGTTTCAGGTGTACACCATAGTTATTCAACATTTATAGACCTAAAGAAGTGATCACCATGATAAGTCTAGCAACCGTCTGAAACCATACCACACTATCACAATATTATTGACTATATTCCCTATGTTGTACATTACATCCCCATGACTATTTTTAACTACCACTTTGTATTTATTAATCCCTTCACCTTTTTCACTCACCCCAACTATCCTCCCCTCTGGCAACCATCAATACGTTCTCTGTATCTGTGAGTTTGTTTCTGTTTTGTTTGTTTATGTTGTTCTTTAGACTCCACATATAAACAAAATCACATTGCATCTCTCTTTCTGTGTCTTACACTCCATTTAGCACAGTACCCTCCAGGCCCATCCATGCTGCCACAGATGGCAAAAACCCATTCCCTTCCATGGCCGAGCAATGTTCCATTGTATATATGTACCCCCTATACTTTATCCATTCTTTCACCAACAGACACCCAGGCCGCCTCCACATCTTGGCCATTGTAAACAATGCTGCAATGAACATACGGATGCACACGTCTCATTGAAGTACTGTTTGGGTTTCTTCAGATAAATACCCTGAAATGGGATTACTGGGTCCTTCCTCTCTTGTTACAGCCTTTGTCTTAAAGTTTATTTTGTGTCAGCCTGGTGGCTCAGGTGGTTAGAGCTCCCCCCTCCTAACACGGAGATCGCTGGCTTGAATCCCACCTGAGCCAGTGAGCTGCGCCCTCTACAGTTAAGATTGTGGACAACAGCTCTTCGTGGAGCTGGGCTGCCGTAAGCTGCCACTGGCTGCTGAGTGCTGCCATGGGTGAGTGGATGGGGCAGGCGGAAGAAGGGGTGGGAAAGTTTATTTTTCCTGGTATGAATATTGCTACCCTGGTTTTTAATTTTTTTTCCATTTCCATTTTCATGAAATACCTTTTCCCATCCCTTTATTTTCTGTGGCTTTCAACATGACGTGATTCTCTTGTAGGCAGCATATGTAAGGGGTTTTGTTTTCTTATCTATTCGGTCCTCCTATACCTTTTGATTGGAGCATTGGATACATTTACATTGAAAGTAATTGTTCATAGATAGGTAGCTATTGCCATTTTATTATTCATAATTTTGATTTTATTTTTTTTCCATCTTAAAGAAGGCCTTCTAACATTCCTGTAATACTGGTTTGGTGATGATGAACTCCTTTAGCTTTTTCTTGTCTGAGAAGCTCTTTATTTGTTCTTCTATTCTAAATGATAGCTGTCGTGCTGGGCGGCCTGCGACGTCTCAGCTCCCACTCCCCACATAAGAACGCAGGACACGGTAAGGCCAAAAAGGAACACCCACGGAGCCATAGATAGGGGAGTCAAACCAATATATTCTCGCTGGCGGCTGGGCTGGAGACACAGGAAGCAGGAGCTACATAATCTGCCTAACAGCAGTCCGCACTTGCCAGCCATCATCTTCTTGCTAGCCCCCATTTTCCTGCTATCATAGCCATGGCAGTTATATTAGTGGCCAGTGGCTCACTGGTTACAGCTGACGGCCAACTAGCCACAGCTGACGGCCATCCAATCACAGTTGATGGCCCTTTACTACCTAAGCTAGGACCTTTCTATGTGAGGCCGAGAGCCTGGAAACTGCTTTCTGGGGCTTTGTCCCCACAATAGCTTTGCTGGGTAATCTTAGTTGTAGGTCCTTGCTCTTTATCATGTTGAAGATTTTGTGCCAGTCCCTTCTGGCCTGCAAAGTTTCTGTTGAAAAATCAGCTGACAATCTTATGGGAGCTCCGTTATAAGTTACTAATTGTCTTTTTCTTGCTGCTTTTAGGATTCTGTCTTTAACCTTTGCCATTCTAATTATAATGGGTCTTGGTGTGGGCCTTTTTGGGTTCATCTTGTTTGGGACTCTCTGTGCTTCCTGTACTTTTATGTCTATTTCCTTCACCAGGTTAGGAAAGTTTTCAGTCATTATTTCTTCAAATAGGTTCTCAATCCCTTGCTTTCTCTCTTCTTCTGGTACCCGAGATGCAAATGTTGTTATGCTTGATGTTGTCCCAGAGGTCTCTTAAACTGTCCTCATTTTTTTGGATTCTTTTTGCTGTTCTGTTTGGTGTTTTCTGCTACCTTGTCTGCCAAATCGCCTATTTGATCCTCTGCTTCATCTAGTCTGCTGGTGATTCCTTCCAGTGCATTCTTCATTTCAATTATTGTATTCTTCACTTCTGATTCTTTTTTATGGTTTCTACTATGTCCTTTTTTATGCTTACTATCTCTTTGTTGAAGTTCTCACTAAGTTCCTTAAGCATTCTTATAACTATTGTTTTGAACTCTGTCTCTGCTGGGTTGCTTGCCTCTATTTTATTTAGTTCTATTTCTGGAATTTTCTCCTGTTCTTTTATTTGGGATGTATTTCTTTGTTTTGTCATTTTGGCTGCCTCTCTGTTCGTTTCTATGTATTAGGTAGATCTGCTATGTCTCCCAGTCTTGGCCGGGTGGCCTTATATAGTAGGTGAATTGTGGGGCCCTGGCACAGTCTCACTGGTCACCTGCTCCAGATGCTCCAGGAGTGTCTCTTGTGTAGGTTGTGTGTACCCTCCTGTTATAGTTGAGCTTTGATTGCTATTGGCACATCAGTGGATGGGACTAACCCTCAGGCTGTTTGGCTATGAGGTTTGGCCACATCCACAGCTTACAGGCTTCTATGGAGAGGGCTTACCTCACTGAGCGGGATTAGCTCTAGGGGCCTCTAGTGCCTTTTGAGACTGCCCTTTGGGTATGCTACTTGTGGAGCTAATTGGGCCGTGTTCTGCTGTGGTCTGAAGTCAACCTCCAAGTATGTTGGTTCTGGGGCCTCTTGTGAGGGGCTCTGGCGCAGGTCCAGGTTACCTATTGCCTGTGACCAGCCAGGGACTATCTGGTAGGAGATAAAGTGATCTGTGGTTGTTCGCTGCCTGTGGTAACCCTGGAGGTGTGTGGGAGAGGCCACACTGTGAACTGAGGACAACTGCCACCAGTACCAGCCCTGAAGTAACTCCACAAAAAGCCAGGACATCCAGAGGCCTGGTGCCACCTACTGGCTCCCTTAAGGTTCAGCCACAGATAAGGCTTCGTGTGGTACACAAGTTGTGTGAGGCAGGGTCTCAGGCAGTCACTAGAGTGGGAACACTTGTGCTCACCAGGTTAATGTAGACTCTGAATTGGTGTCAATGCTGAGCCTGGAGTGACTCAGAAAAAGTCTCAGTCACCTGGGGCCTATGGACTCTGAGAGTTTCCCAAGAAAGAGTGCAATGTGGGCGGGGCTGGCTGCTCACAGAGAAAGTGCCTCTGGCAGTGGGTGAGTTGGATGGGGCAGGGTCCCACCTGAGTCAGCAGGGCGGATTAGGAGAGCTCACCCAGCCAATCAGACTCAGATTTGGCCTGTGGAGGCGGGCTCAACAAGGAAAAGATGGTGCCCGCCTTCCAGCTACATGGGAGGGAGACCCCTTGGAAAATGCCAACTGTCCACCAGGCCTCCCCCTGAAGCCACATACCTTAGTCTCTTCCCCTGTATGTCTCTGAGTCTCCCTGAGTCACCACCCCTCCACTGGAGCCCAAGGTGAGTGCCTGGAAGTGAGAGAGTCTGTGTGCAGGCCCTTTAAAACTTCTGGTTTTCCCGCAGTCTTCCGTCCCACCCAGGTGGTCAGAATCCCCAGTTTTTCACAGCTAGATGGGCTCCTCTTCCCAGCACCACTACTCTGGGCTGGGAAGGCCTGTGTGGGGCTGGGATCACTTGCTACTCCAGGGGGGACCTCCGTGGTCGAGATATCCCTCCCGGTTCTCAACCACCATATGTTTGGGGCCAGGTGGGTCCATATCTCCACGCTTCCTACCAGTCTCAATGTGGCTTTTTTATATCTTTGGTTATAAAACTTCTGTTCAGTCAGACTTCAGATGGTTCTCCAGTTGTTTGTCTATAATTTAGTTGTAATTTTAATGTCTTCACGAAAGGGAGAAGGCAGTGTTTACTTACTCCACCATCTTGGATCTCCTCCCTAGAGTAATATTTTTAATGGAATCTGTCTACCTTGTAGTTCAAAAGTTTGCTGACCAGCTGGCTGCTCTTTGGGTTGATCTGAGGTGGCAAGGTTTAGAAACTTTGACTGGAGTTCCAGCCCCTTCACTAGCTCTATAATCCTGGAAACATCATTTAATCTTTTTTACCTTTATGATCTCTCAGGTATTTTTGTCTAGTTCTAACATTCAATGGCTCTGATTTATCTTATAAACATTTCTCAAGACATTAATTTACATAATGTCAAAAAAGACAACAGATAAAAGTTCAGAAGATAAATGTAACTGTTTGCCATATTAACTGTTTAAGTCTTCTTATTTTGAGTTGTTTCTCCCTACTCCAATATTCTTTATTTTTCTGCAAATCCTTAGTACAAGTTCTGATTTTCAAGGAAGAGTTTTCTGTCTTCTGCAAAAGCAACAATAATTTCCCTTTTCTGAATTCTTAAAAACCTTAGAATTTATATCACATAATCTATCCACTTGATTCTAGGTCACCTATATTTTTCTTTATTGTTTCAATGAAGTTCATAATCCTCAATTAGATTTTAATCTTTCATTCAGTCACTCGTTCAATAAATATTTACCGAACACCTACAAATGTGCCAGGGAGGATTCTAGTGGCTCAAGAAAGTGATTGTTTTCTACCAATGAGGTAGAAACCCACAAGCTTCTAATACAATAATTGTTGTATATACCTGTGGATATTTTATATATATTTGTGTATGTGTATTCTCAATTAGTTCCAAAAGAGATTTGAGACCAAAATGTTTAATAAATAATTGTAATGACAAGTTTTAAAGGTTGAGTAAAAACTTCAGAAACTGAATAATCCCTCTGAGCCCTCCCAGGAAGAAACCCTTCCTCCCTTCCAACCTCCCTCTCCCAAAGTAAAGCTGCTCTCCGCAGGTGGGTTTAAAGAAAGGGGCATCGCTCCGGCTAGGGGTGAATCACAGTACACAACAAAGAAGGCAGGCAAGGGATCCAAATAGGAGAGAGAAGTTTTGAAGCAAGTCCTCATTTACACCACATCCAGAAAATGATCCTTTCATCTGACCATATCAACAGACTTCCATTCACTCACAATATATGTTTAACTAAATAACTTCGATTTCCCACCAGGTTCATTAAAACTGGATTTGAACTTCACATACATGGCCATTAAGCACACTAACTTTCCTTATTTACAATCTTGTCTCACACTCCATAATTACACCAATGTACTTACTGGCTTAGGACTTTTCTGAGATACGTATGTCACTATGTCATCACTGTCTGTAGTTTGTGCTTCACTGACTTCAGAAGCTTGTTCACAGGATTCTTTATCTGCTAGAGAAGAGACCAGAGTTATAGAACTGTTTCAGAGCACCCTGTTTAGCCCAAGAAAAGACCCAGTTACCTACGTCATTAATCCACTGTCTGGTCACTAGTTCTGAGTACCTAGATTTTTGGCTACATTTATTAAGAATCAAACCCTCTTTTTCAAAGATTCCCTGATTCGGAAGCTTGCCAAACACTCAGGGTTTACTTCTGAAAAAAAGAAAGAAATGGAAAGAAGGAAGAATTGAAAGAAGGAAGATAGAAAGGAAGTTTGGGCTGGGGAAAATGACCAAGCCAAGGAAAAGCACTGCAATCAGGGTGTGGCAGATTGTGTTTTCCAAAGACACCCTCAAACAATACCTCCCATCTCACATACTCTCTTTACAGTGTAACCTTGACATATTTTATTGGACATTCAAATTTCCTTTTTGTAGAGTACCTTTCAAATCTTTTCTCATTTTCCTATTGGGTTATTTGTCTTTTTCTTATTGATTTGTGCAAGTTCTGTATTTTTTTCTGAGTTTGAGCCCTTTGATGGTTACATGTGTTACAAATGTCTTTTCCACTCTGTAGCTTGCCTATTTAATCTCTTACTGAACAGAAATTCTTACTTTTAAGGTAGTCAACTTTATCAATATTTTTCTTTACGGTTAGTGTATTTTGTTTCTTATTAAATCTTTTCTTATTCTGAATGATGAACAATGTTGTTATGAGTATTTGTGTACAAGGTTTTGGGTGGAGAAATGTTTTCATTTCTCTTGTGTACATACCTAAGAGTAGAATTGCTGGGTTGTAAACTATATGTTTAACTTTTTAAGGAACAGCCAAATATTTTTTCAGAGTGGCTATACTATATTACATTCCCACCAGTAATGTATGAAGTTCTAATTTTTCCACATCTTCACTAATACTTGATACAATCAGCTTCTGGAACCAATTCTAGTTGGTGTGTACTGATATCTCACTGTGGTATTATTTTGTATTTCTCCTGACTAACGACATTGAGCATCTTTTTGTATGTTTTTTAGCTATTCATATATCTTGAGTGAATGTCTATTCAAATCTGTTCACCATTTAAAATTAAGTTGTCTTATTATTGAGTTTTAAGAGTGCTTTATAGATTATAGACGTAAGTTCTTAATAAGAAATGTGATTTGCAAATATTTTCTCTTAGTCTGTGGCATATCTTTGTTTTCTTAATATGTCCTTTGAAGAACATACATTTTTTTCAGTTTGCAAAAGTCCAATTTATCAATTTTTTATTTTACGAATCATGCTTCTGATGTCATATTTGAGAAATGATTGTCTAATCTAAGGTTAAATATTTTATCCTATGTTTTCTTCTAGAAATGTTATAGTTTTGAATCTAATATTTAGGTTTATGATCTATTTTGGTTAATTTTGTGTATAATGTGAGGTAAGAGTCTAAATTTTTTTTTTCTGTATGTGGCTATCTGATTGTCTTAGCACCATGTGGTGGAAATATTCGATTTCCCCTATTGAATTGCCATGGAACGTTTGTGGAAAATCAATTGACCATAAATATAAGGGATTATTTCTGGATGTGCAATTGTTTCACTGATCTTTAAGTCTATCTTAATGCTAATACCACACTATCTGAATTACTGTGCTTTATAGGAAGTTTTGAAATCAGATAATACAAAAATTTTAGCTTTGTTCTTTTACACAATTGTTTTGCCTATTCCAGGTTCTTTGCATTTCTATATAAATTTTGAGGAGAATTGCCATCTTAACAATTATGAATGATCCAGTCCGTAAACATGGTACATTTTTCCACTTGTATGAATCTCCCTTAATCTCTCCCAGGAGCTTTTGTAGTTTTCAGTATATAGGTCTTGCATTTCTTTTGTTAAATTTACTCCTAAATATTTTATTCTTTTGGAAGGTAGTGTGAATGAAATTGTTTCCTTGATTTCATTTTTAGATTGTTCAGTGATAGTGTATGGAAATACAATTGATTTGGGCATATTGATTTATATCCTGCAATCTTGTTCACGTACTTTTAAGTTCTAGAGTTTATTTTTTATTTTTTCAATTTTTTGTAGATTTCTTATGATTTTCTAAATACAGGGTCATG
Source organism: Rhinolophus hipposideros (assembly GCF_964194185.1). Lineage (NCBI taxonomy): Eukaryota > Metazoa > Chordata > Mammalia > Chiroptera > Rhinolophidae > Rhinolophus > Rhinolophus hipposideros. The sequence goes on from NC_138051.1 coordinate 30,151,754, forward strand.
TCAACTGCAAATAAAGACAGCACTACTCCTTCATTTCCAATCTGTATAACTTATTGCAATGATTGAAACCTTCACTACAATGGTCAACAGGATTGGTGAAAGCAGACATCCGTTCTTTGTTCTCAATCTTAAGGGAAAAGCATTCAGTCTTTTACTGAATGGATATTAGCCATACGTTTTATTGTCCTTTATTAGTCTGAACCAATTTCCTTCTATTCATTCCTAGTTTGCTGAGAGCTCTTATCAAGAATGGGAATTGGATTTTGTGACGTGCTTTTTTCTCCATCTATTGAGTGATCATGAAGGTTTTATTCTATTAATACAGTGTATTAAGTCAATTTTCTGATGTTAATCTACCTTGCATTCTTAGAATAAATCCCACTTGATCATGGTGTGCAATCCCTTTAATATTTTTATATTTTGCTGGATTTGTTTGCTAATACCAGGGGTGCCAAAAAAATGTATACTAGTGGACACATTTTTTTTTTATTACAGTTTATTTTACATTTCTCCCCAAATGTAACATTCTGGTATAGTCTACTCAGTGTCGCTGAATGAAACCTATAGATGCCTTAATTTGTCTCTGTCCATTCTCAGAGCTTCTTCTCTGTGGTTTTTTTTTTTTTTTTTTATTCATTAGTTTCAGGTGTACAAGACAAGGTAATACTTAGACGTTCATCATTTATATCCCTCACACTGTGAACCCCCCTCCCCCCATCCACTATCCCTCCGACCTCACACTGAACACTAGTGGACACTTTAGTCAACATTGCTCAAGCCGTAGTTCACCATAATCAGAAGTGTCTGGACACTGATGGTAACCACTTTGAGCAACTCTTATAATTGCAGAAGTCAAATGTAACTTGTATTCATATTTTGTTATCGGTATATTTTGAGTATTGCAATTTTAATGCAGTTTTCCTTTCTTAAAATGTGTATACATTTTTTCGGCACCATCTGTATTTCATTTAGGATATAGCATCTGTGTTCATGATGTATATTGGTCTTTAGATTATTTTTTTAATGTCTTTGTATTGCTTTGGTATCAAGATAATACTAGCTTTATAATTGAATGAATTAGGAAGTTTCCCTTGCTCTACTATTTTCTGAAAGAAATTATGAGGGATCAGCATTATTTCTTCCTTAAATATTGATAGAATTCATCAATGAAGCCATATGGACCTGGATTTTTTTTTTAATTTATTTATTGGGGTGACAATTGTTAATGAAATTACATAATTTCAGGTGTACAATTCCGTATTACATCATCAATAAATCCCATTGTGTGTTCACCACCCAGAGTCAGTTCTCCTTCCATCACCATATATTAGGTCCCCCTTACCCTCATCTCCCTCCCCCCAGGACCTGGATTTTTTGATGTGGGAAGATTTTAAATTACTAATTCATTGTCTTTATTTTTTATAGGTCAATATTGATTTCTATATCTTCTAGAGTCAGTTTGGTAATTTGTATCTTTCTAGGAATTTTTCTTTACCATCTCATTTGCATAAAATTGTTCATCATATTCTTTTGTAATCCTTTTAATTGTGCAGTCTGTAGTAACCCTACATTCTTTTTCCCCCCCTTTCTTCTGCTTGGCCCCCACTCCAGTTCAAGCCATTGTTTCTCAGTCTAGTTGTGTAGGACACAGCTCCCTGGCCCATGCTGGTATTATGAGCCTTGAGCTCCCGCCACTGAGGCAGTCGGTCACCAGCTGTTGGTTGGCCGCTCAGAGCAGCTCACTGCAGCTCTCACCAGGTGCCGGCCACTCATGCTGGCCACCAGCCACTCGTGGCAGCACACGGTAGCCCACGGTAGCACACAGCAGCCCACGCTGCCTGCCGGTCACTCACGTTGGCTGCCAGCTGCTCATGATGGCACATAGTAGTCCGCGGCAACACACAGCAGCCTGTGGCAGCACACAGCAGCCCATGGCAGCTCATGCCAACCTCGGGCTGCTCACGGCAGCCCATCTCCAGGGAGAGCTGTTGTTCACCATCTTAGCTGTAGAGGATACAGCTCACTGGCCCATGTGGGAATCGAACTGGTTAACTTGGAGTTAAGAGCATGACACTCCAACCACCTGAGCCACCGGGCCGGCCTGCGTTCATTCTTTTGAAATTGAGTAACTGTGTTTTTTCCAGGACCCATCAGCTCCAAGTCAAGTCGTTGTCCTTCAATCTAGTTGTGGGGGGCGCAGCCCACCATCCCATGTGGGAATTGAACTGTCAACCTTGTTATTAAGAGCTCACACTCTGACCAACTGCCATCCAGCCACTTCCCTACATTCATTCTCAATTTTGCTAACTAGTGTCTTTTTCCTTTTTCTTGATCAGCATTCCAGTTATCAAGTTGTTGCCTCTCAACTCAAAAACTTCCCTGTCTGCTGTGCAATAATGGAGCTCGGCCCTATAAATATTTCTTCTTTGCCTGCTGGCATTACAGAAAGTTTGTCAGTAGAGGGCTTTGGAGAATCACAGGAGAAAAAGAGGTTTCTGTTCCTGGTTCTAGTGTGCTCACTTAGGCAGGCTCATGCAGCAGATGTGGACTCTGCAGACCAGGCTCCTGAAACTTAGGGCCTGGCTCCAGCAGCACACATGGTTTCCTGCAGAACACAATTCTGTTAGCATATGGCTTCTGAAATATCCAATTCCAGCAATTCCCAGTGGCCAGTAGCACATGGCACCTCCGCGTGGGCAGTTTCCCTGCTACCTCCTAAGTGGATTTGCAGTGAATGGTTTACTGCCAATATTCCAGAGAACAACTTCACAGTTCCTTTGAGTTCTGACATGCAGCCACAGAAAACTTGTGTGCTATTCAGTAAAACATGACTTCACTCTCTCCAATTACATCTGCATCTCTGCCCTGAAGGGTGTTGTCTACCAGATCTATACCTTTTTTGGATGCTCTATCTCAACTCTAGTGATTTGTGGATGTTCTTTAAATCTGCTATTCCTGTATTCTTTAGAGATCTCTTTTTACTAGTCAATCTTCATCCTCCCCCAATAAATCCCATTATAGTTAATAATTCTTTATATTACACTTTTCCTGTTCAAATTACTATATAGTATCTGTCTCATGGTTGGATCTTAATTAGAATGGTTATCCTAGATAAAGGTGTATCAAGTTTCTTGATCTTTACAAGCAAACAACTTCTGGCTCCATTGATTTTTCTTTATTCTTTTTCTGATTCTTTTTTTCTTTTCACTATTCCAATTGGGTATTTTTTTGCTACTTTTCTTCCAAATTACTGAGTCTATCCTCTGCTTGATCTAGTTTGCTGGTGAGTCCTTCTAGTGCATTCTTCATTTCAGTTATTGTAGTCTCCATTTCTGACTGGTTCTTTTTTTATGGTTTCTGTGTCCTTTTTAATTCTTACTGTCTCTATGTTGAAGTCTCACTGAGTTCATCTATTCTTCCCCTAAGTTCACTGAGCATCCTTCTAACCATTTTTTTGAATTCTGTGTCTGGTAGGTTCCTTGCCTCCATTGTGTTTAGTTCTTTTTTCTGGAGTTTTCTCCTGTTCTTTCAGTTGGGATGTATTTCTTTGTTTCCTCATTTTGGCTGTCTCTCTGTGTTTGTTTCTATGTATTATGTATTGTGCTATGTCTCTCAGTCTTGACTGAGTGGCCTTATGTAGTAAGTGCCAAGTGGGACTAGTCTCCCTGGTCACCTGTGCTGGGTGCCACAGAAAAGTCCCTTTTGTGGGTTGTGTGTGAACTCCTGTTATAGTTGAGCCTTGATTGCTATTAGCACATCAGTGGGTGAGATTTATCCTCACTCAGGTTGACTAACTGTGGGGTTTTGTCACGTCCGCAGCTTATAAGCTGAGGGGCTTCCCCTGCAAAGCGGAATTCACCCATGGGCTCTGGTGTCTGTTGAGACTGCCTTTTGGTTGTGCCACTTGTGGGGCTTTTGGGTGGTGCTCTGCTGTGGTCTGAAGCCAATGTCCAGGTATGTTGGTTCTGGGGCCTCTTGGGAGGGGCTTCAGTGTAGGCCCACATCAGCCACTGCCTGTGACTAGACAGGGACTTCTTGCTAGTAGGAGCTACAAAGTGATCCACTGTTGGTCACTGCTTGTGCTAGACCAGGAAGCATGTGGAAGAGGCCACACTGAAAACCAAGGCCAGCTACCACCAGTACCAGGCCTAGGTTAGCTCTGCAAAAAGCCCAGGACACCCCAAGACCTTCTGCTGCCTGATGGCTCCATAAGGCTCTGCCGTTGATAGAGCTTCATGTGGTATACAAGTGGGGTGAGGCGGGGTCAAAGAGAGTTACCAGGGTGGGACGAGTGGTGTTCAGCACGTTAGATTCTGGTTTGGTGCCAGAGCTAAGCCTGGAGCTACCTAGCAAATGTCTCAGAGCACACCAAGATCAGCCACTGCCAGCCTGGAGCCCATGGACCCAAGTTGTCCAGGAAAGAGTGCAATGCGGGCAGTTATAAAAATTATCTTAGAAGCACTGCTTTAGCTGCATCTCATAAGTTGTGATGTTGTTTTAATTTTCATTCAGTTCAATATGTTTTCTAATTTTCTATAGGAGCTCTTCTTTGATGCAAGTATTACTTAGAAGTATTTCAGTTAATTACCAAATATCTGTTATTGCCTGCATTAGTTTTCTATGGCTACTGTCACAAAATACCACAAATCAGGTGGGTTAAAACAACAGAAATTTAAAAGCAACTTTTGTCCTGGAGCCAGTGAAAACACCCATATTGTCACCCAGAAATATGAAATGCTGAGACCATTCTGTAATCCTACCGTGTTTTCCCAAAAGTAAGACTTAGCTGGACAATCAGCTCTAATGCATCTTTTAGAGCAAAAATTAATATAAAACCTGGTATTATATTGCAATATTATTATATTATATTTATTATATTATATTATATTATATTATATTTATTATATTATATTATATTATATTATATTATATTATATTATATTATATTATAGACCCTGTCTTATAGTAAAATAAGACCAGGTCTTATATTAATTTTTGCTCCAAAAGACGCATTAGAGCTGATCGTCCAGCTAGGTCTTATTTTTGGGGAAACACAGTAAAATGCTTCCAGGGCCATTTCCACACATGGTGGTGCTGCACAACCCTGTGGGTATTAGGAAAAAACACACTGGCAAACAAATTGATGCTGGACTGAATACTGGGACACCTTATAAAGACATTTAATTTTGCATTCTAGCTCAGGCAGAGAACTCAATCACAATGGACCAGGCTCTTTTGTAGAACTGGTCTTCAGGAACTAGCTCAAATTGCAGGATGTCATTTCAGAGATCCTAGCCCAAGTGCAGAAAATCCTGTTCTTTATCAATGTTTCAATGAGCTGAGAGTCTCCTTAGGGACACTTATCCATGATATACATGTATGTGGTGACTGGAAGAAGCAGAAGCTAGTGCCTATCCTCTTGGGTAGTTTGCTGAAGAGAAAATTGTTACCCAAGGCCACTTTACTGTTCACCACATGACCCAGGGCTCTGAGAGATCTCCAATTCTTGGTTGAACAGCCCCTCTTCATAGAAATGAAGTGGTTCTTAGGGTTGGATAGGAAGGCATATTTCTTGAAACATTTTAAAGATGAGGATTAAGCATTGAAGATGAGAATTAAGCTTTCAACTTGATGAAGAGCAACATAGCTTTGTTCCATATGGGTTCGGCTCCCGCCACATTCTTGTTCATCAGCACCTGTGTAAAACTGCAGATGGAGAAGGGGGAAGGATTCTGCCCTGACTTGCAAAACCACCACATGGCTGTTCCTGTTTCTTCTGCAGCTAGTTCATACAGGCACCTGGCAGCTGTTCCTATCAGTACTGCTGAGCTCCAGTGAAAGCTCTGTGTCTCCTAGCTACTGATGGCATGTGGACCCAGATATCTGTGTTTGATGGAGAAGACCTTGGGAGACTTGGGTCAAAGGCATCTGACCTCTGTCCTTTCCTGGAAAGAACATCCTCCAGAAGAGCAAAGACGGTGAGCCCTGCTACTCCTTTATCCACCTCAGTTCTCAGCAGTTTCTTGCCATCATGTTCTATGTTCTGGAGAGGGAAGAGGAGGAAAACAAGGATCGCCTCCGGTGGGACATTGGGGATGTGCAGATGCTGCTCTCTAAGAAAAAAGACTAAAGAACCCCAACCTGACCCAAGTAGGATACTTCTAATTCAGCCTCTCAAACAAAAAGAAATCTAAAAGGCTGGAGACAACTTTTGACTGTCATATGTCAATGGAGGTAAAACAGGACTTACTGAAATGCAAAGCACAGTTCAATGAGAATAAAATCTTCTCCTCAATGATGGACATTAAGATGGTTTTGCACTGTCTTTACAAATCTCACAAGGAGCAGCTCATGAAGGATGCAAATGGCCTATGTCAAGGAAATGTCCTTGTATTTGAAAAATAAAGTGGACATTGTGCATTCATCCTGCCTCACACATAGTTAAAACTTGCAGATAATATTGCTACAGGTAGAAAAGGGGATATTCCTGGAGAACGATACTTCATCAGAATCAGATGCTCAGATTGAGAAGCCCAGTATGGCCAATAATTGTCTCCTTTCTGTATGGATCTTTATTCCATGTTTGGCTCAAACAAGAATCTAATATTTCTAAACATCAGCCAGAGCTGCCTTAGTACCTCATCAGTGAGAATTATTTGTGAAAAAATAGGCTCTGCTTCCTGTAATCTCCAGAAAGTGGTCCTCAAAAATATCTATCTCCCCAGTCGATGCTTATCGGAACTTCTGCCTCACTGTTGGTGGCCATGAGACTCCCAAAACGTCTGGCCCTTCAAGGAAATGACCAAAATGATATGCTTTCTCCATTGAGTAATGTCTTGAGATACCCAAAATGTAATCCTCACTATCTCAGGTTCGTATCTTGTTCTTCTACCATTCATCAATGAGCTGATCGCTCCTCTTCCCTCAAAATAAACCAGTCCCTGGCATTCTTGACAACCTCCTAGCAAATGAGCTCCTGGATGAGGGCATCAAGTTGCTGTACATGACTTTGAGATACCTAAAGTGCTTCCTGCTGAGGTTGTCATTGGAAAACGGTCACCTTATAGAAACCTGTGGCAAGGAACTGTGTTCTACTTTGATCCTCAACCAGAGGCTGACTCACCTGTGTTTAGCAAAGAATGCCCTTGGGGATAGCAAAGTGAATCTTCTGTGTGAGGGCTGGAGTTACCCCCAAAGTAAATTACAGACCCTGGTATTGTGGCGCTGCACATAACCAATGATGGCTGCAATCACATCTCAAAGCTTCTCCAAGAGCAATCAGCCTAACACTGTTGGACCTGGGGCTGAATCACATAGAAATTACTGGACTGAAGTTTCTGTGTGAGGCTTTGAAGAAACTACTGTGTAACCTGAGATGTCTGTGGTTGTAGAGATGTGCCATCATTTATTTTAGTTGTGCAGACCTCTCATCTGTCCTCAGCCACAACCAGAGCCTGATCACTCTGGGCCTGGGCCACAATTCCTTGGGGGTATGGTGGCGTCAAGATGTTGTGTGAAGCCTTGAAACCAAAATTTCCCCTCTGGGCACTCAGGTTAAAGATAGAAGAAACTGATGCTCAAATCCAGAAACCTCTGACAGAAACCAAAGAAAGCAACCCACAGCTGACTATTGAGAGTGACAATCGAGATCCCAGAAAAAAAGACCTCCTTACGACTTCATTTTCTGAATGTAGATATGAGATATACCTATCACCTAAATATTGCCTCTATCCCCCTTCTTTCTCTTCTCCTAAATTTAATTAAATGTAGCTTAGACCTCCTCATTTTATGCTGTATGTCTTTTTTACTCTTTTCTGTAGTCATTTATTCTACAATAAAGTAATGGATCTTTGAGGTGATGGTGAACTTCCTATGAATTCTCTCAATGATGTCAGTTGCTGAGTCGATGTTATTTTAGCCTTGGTTGTGCCTCTGGCTTACATGAAACATGTACAAATCACTTAACTTTGTTATAGATGAAATATCTATTAATATATCTCAAGTATATTAAGAGAAATAAAGGTGAAAGCATTCATGAAAAAAGAAAAAGAAAAACCAAAAATTTATTCTCTCACAGTTCTGGAGGAGGCCAGAAGTCCAAAATCAAGGTGTTGGGAAGTCCATGCTCACTCCAAAGGCCCTAGGGGACAATCTATCTTTTCCTTTGTTCCCTTGCCTTTTCCATCTTTTGGTGGCACCAGGCATTCCTTGGCTTGTTGCCACACTACTCCAGTCTCTGACTGCATGGTTACATTGCC